>NC_089233.1:75765174-78265174 GCF_963924675.1 Phocoena phocoena
ACCTCGCTTCGAGATCTCTGTGCCTCTTTTTCCCTTTTTTGTGCGGTCGCCCCTACCGGTGGCCCCCTCTCCTCGTGGTTGCCTCTGCTCTGACTCTAAATAGGCCTCAGCGCCTTTGGGGAGATCAGTTAGAGCTGGAAAAGCCCGCGCCTTGTGCTCGGGCCTGAGGAGTCTTCGGCTGGTGTAAATGATGACTTCACTTTTTTCCCCGTCAGATCGACAATGCTGATGTCTTTGAATACTTGCCAGTTAGTTCTGAGACACCGGCCTCAAAAGGCACTGCCATGTTCTCTTCCGACTGTGGGAAAATGGCGCTTGATGACCTTTCTTTGTTGGTTCGCAGGTTTGCGCGATCACAGCATACAGAATGGATCTTGGAGGAAGGGGTCCCTGCTGGGCCTTCAAGGAAACCACGTGTAGACATGAACAACCTTCAATCTCCTGACCTCTGGAGTAAGCATTTGTCTTTGGCCTATTGTAAGAAACGCATGCTCTGAGGAGCCTCTTAGTTTGCTAGGCAGCTTGGAGGGAAAGAAAAGATGATTAAGGGCAGCCAATTAGCATATTTTAGTTACTAGGTTTTCTTTGAGGTGTTCTGGGTGCTTGGTTTTATTATAATTCACAAAAACATACCTTATTACAAAGTGAAATAAGTGAACTATCTCTTGAAAGTGAATAGGTGTTAAATTTTAAATGTCTTTGTAATGCTCTTTAAGGCACATTTTCAGATGCCATTCCTTCACTTGTTTCTTAATAAACAGCTTTCTTTTATACTTAAGCTTCCAAGTGGATGGATAATGTGATGACATTTAAAAAAAATTTTATTGGTGTAGAGTTGCTCTACAATGTTGTGTTAGTTTCGGGTGTACAGCAAAGTGAATCAGTTACATGTATACATATATCCCCTCTTTTCAGATTTATTTCCCATTTAGGTGTGATGACATTTTTAAGGAAAGCCAAATGTGTTTCTGTTGGCCTATTTGCTTTAATTACCAACTCCTTAACTGAGTCCAGAAATGCACTTTAAGGGTGGGACTTGGACGAAGTGTTCCTTAAACCTTGTTGTCCCAGAGTATTAAGTCGCGTTTTAAGTGATGACATCTTGCATTAAAGTGTAACATCCTAACACATAGTCGAAACCCTGCAGTCACCTAAGTAAAAGCCAGCCATTTCCCCACAACTCTTGCCAGCCACGCTGGCCTCTATCAAATGTAAGCACAGAAGGCAGAGGTATTTGTCTTAGCTACTATCTTATTGCCGAGAAAAGGACACAGAAGTGCTGAAATACTGCATGAAGTTTAAGGTAGAGAAACAGACGAACCAAATCTTATTCCTAGTTCAGGGTTCCTTCTTTTTTTCTTCCTTCCTTCCCTCCCTCCCTCCCTCCCTTCCCTCCCTTCTTTCATTGGGCGTTCATTGCTGCGCACAGGCTTTCTCTAGTTGGGGCAAGCGGGGGCTGCTCTTCATTGCGGTGCTCAGGCTCTAGGTGTGTGGGCTTCAGTAGTTGTGGCACAAGGGCTTAGTTGCTGCGCGGAATGTGGGATCTTCCCGAACCAGGGCTCGAACCCATGTACCCTGCAGTGGCGGGCGGATCCTTAACTACTGCACCACCAGGGAAGTCCCCAGGGTTCTTTCTGTAGAGGCGAAAAGCTTCCTGCTGGCATAAATGATGACTGAACTTTTTTCCCCGACAGATCGACCATGTTGATCTAACTTCTCTAAGCCAGTTTGTCTGATATGCCAGCTTGAGCATTTCCTCTGTCCCCCACTCCTTTGGGTATCTAGCTGACTGGCGGTCATGTTTCTGTTTTCATCTCAGGTTCACTGTTGGCAGAAAGCAGACTTTGAATGGACCATGATGGATCCAGGATTGGGAGAGAATTGGTAAGTCACGTCCATTATTAACTGCTTTTCTTTGAAAGAGGTTATCGCCATTGCTTTCTACTTTCTGTATGGCCATTGCAGCTGATGACTTAACTTTTTTCCCCGTCAGATCGACCCTGTTGATCTAACTGAACTATTAGCCAGTTTTGTCTGATGCATTGGCCACAAAGATAACTTTTGTATATCTGTTTTCTGCTTAACCACCAACAGACTACTTTCTGTGGGGCTTTTTTTAGTGGGAATTGGGCTTGCCCTATGGGGTTTTTCCCTCTTCCATCATTCAAGTCATTTATCTTGGCTTCATCTGTTAACTTCCTACAGGACCGGAGCCCTTTGTGCGTCAGGGCATAAGTAGGTTGATTGCAGCCTGATCTCAGCTTGCTTCAGTCTGTCCTGTGACAGGTGAGGTTTCTGCAAATTGTTATCTAGGTATTAACCCCTCCTTAGTAAAATGATTACTAAATGTGCTCAGGGTAGAGAGGTGTTGGGTTTGCCCACTTGGGAGTAACCTGAGTACCCAGTTCCAAGTTGGGTAAAACGGGAGGGGAAGATCGTGTCCTTGGCAGTACTGTTGACCTATTGGTACTACCAGGTCTTTCCCTAAGAAAGGGGGGAAAATTAAATGAAAACTTAATTCTGCCTTGGCAGATAATACGAGATGAGGAGCTCCAAGCCATCTTTTGAGTTGAGATTGAAATTGGTTGTAATTTTTTTGGAAAGGTTGAATTCTTCACACTGTTAGTTGGAAGCCAACCTCAGTTCCTTACCCCATGGGTAAGGAACACAGTGGCTTGCTGCATCACAGTGAGCAAGCCAAGGAGACAGGCAGCCTCTATCTCCTGCCTCCTTTCTTTTTTAAACAAATAACACTTCGTATCCCTAATGTCTGCTTATCCACTTTATATTTCAGATGCCCCCATTTGTCCCTAAAGTATCTTTTGAATGAGCTTCATTTGTGTTAAGTCCCTCTAGAATCAACATAACTTTTGGTGTGGTCCTGGGTATGTCTCCCTTACCTCTGTTTACTGTACCTAGAAAGGCTATAGATTGATGATGAACATTTTGACGTTATCAGGAACAACACAGACTTCAGTGAGGTGCCAGACTTGAGGTTGGAAGTCTCTCCTTGGTCTGGTACTTAATTCAACATCCACCTAGTTCCTGAAGTCTAGATACTTCCACATCCCAAACAAGTAGCTATTTATATCAGTTTACATCAGAATGAAGTCCTGATGTTGATGTATCTTTTTTCTTTTAAGGAGTTTCTCAACTGTGGAGTTGGAATGCAAGGTCTCTTGGAAAAAGATGACCCTGTTTACTGAGAAAGCATGAAGGTTCCGGTTGAATCAGTCTCATAAGGTTGCTGTGTAACCTGAGTGTCCAGAGCTGAAAAGGCTCTGGCTGTTTTGAAGAATCAAGTATTATATTAAACTTGGGTAAAAATTTCTTAACTTTGTAGCCTTCCTATCTGGAGAAAGAAAATAAAATCCTTTGAATCAAAATACTGTTGTATTTGGTCATTGGAGATAGAGACCTTGAACCAAATGATACTTGAGGTAAAAAGCTCTAGGGGCAGAGAGAGCTTTTAAGATTAAACTTAAAATTTTAATGTTTAAACATGGAAAGTTCCAAACAGACTAGTGACATAGGGCTAATCTGGTTTCACTTTAACTTCCCTACTCTGTCCCAGATACTTGATCTGACTAATCTTAGGAAGATAGGATTCCATTGTGGTTTTTTTTGACTTTGTACCTTCTAATCTGATTCCTGATGTTGACTCCAAGTCCCTTGAGTGTGTGGACCTAGTGCATCCGGTGAATAGAAAACTCGCTGAAGGGGTATTACTTTTTTTTTTTTTTGGCCGCACACCAAGGCCTGATGCCCCTGCAGTGGAAGCTCGGAGTCTTAACCACTGCTGCACCAGGGAAGTCCAAGAAGGGTATTGCTTCTGCCTTGTTGACTTGGCAACAAAAGACTTGTTGACATCCTCTTGCCTAGTTCCCTTCCTGTCTTATTCCTTGGCTTGCTCACTTTAGTGAAACAAGCTAGTGAGGAATTGAGATTGGCTTCCAGCCAATAATGTGCCGGGAACTGAGTCCTGCCAACAACTGAGTTTGGGAGCAGATCCTTCCTGGGTATTTGGTGACTAGAAACCTTACTGACACCGTGATGCCTGTGAGCATTCAACTTAACATGTCCAAACCTGAACTGACCCCCTTCCACCAAGACTGCAGCTCCCACAACCATTTCTATTCCAGGTGTCGCAACACTGTCGGTCTAGGTGCTCAGGCCAGAAATCTTAGTTATCCTTGACGTTTTGCTCCATTCCCCACGTTGGTTTACCTTTTTTTTTTTTTTTTTTGGCTGTGCCATGCAGCATGCGGGACCTTAGTTCTCCAACCAGGGATTGAACCCGGACCCCAGAAGCCACTGGATCCCCAGGGAATTCCCGGTTTACCCTTAAAATACATCTGACATTCACCCTTTCCCACCTCCATTGCTACCATCTTCTGGATCCAAGCCACCATCATCCAAGCTTTGATTACTGGTCTGTACTTCCACCTTTGCTCCCTGAGATCTAATTCTCTATGTGCAGCCAGAGTGCCCCTGAAAACCAGAGATCACACCACTGTCCTGCTCAACCCTCCTGTGTCTCCCCACCTCACACAGTAAAAGCTGGACTCAATGGCCTGGACCATCTTCCTCTCCATTAACCTCTGACCTCATCTCCTCCCTTCTCTTTCAGTCACACAGGTCTAACTGTCCTCCATCACTTTAGGTGCACTCCAACCTGGAATGAATGACCAGGCCTAGCCCCGCCAGATCTTTGCATGGTTCCCTTGGTTTACTTAAATGTCACCTTCTCTGGGAACCTATCTAAAACAATCTTCCCCATCACTTTCTATTCCCTTATATTTTTCTTCGTATTATTTTTCACTGCCTAATAAATAGTGCCTATGTGTATGCAGTATACATACATTATATGTGTATGTTTATGTAGCATATATATTTGTCATCTGTCTCCCTACATTAGATCATGACTCCATGGTAGATAGTACAAGAGATAGTGTAGATAGCAGCTGTCCCTCCTTTGTGGCCCCTCCATGGCACACAGCACAGATCCCAGCACATGGATGGTAGGCCATTCAATAAATATTAAATGAAAGAATGAATCTGGGATTTCCCTGGTGGTCCAGTGGGTAAGACTCTGTGCTCCCAATGCAGGGGGCCCAGGTTTGATCCCTGGTCAGGGAACTAGACCCCACATGCATGCCGCAGCTAAGAGTCTGCACACCGCAAGGAAGAAGCCGGCATGCTGTGATCCTGCAACTAAAGATCCTGCATGCTGCAACAAAAATCCAGTGTGCCGCAACTAAGATCTGGCAAAATAAATATTAAAAAAAAAAAGTGAATCAGACGCTTGCCTTGTGGCAGGACTGCTAAGGTACTTGACTGGCACACCTTTTTAAAAGGTTTATTTTATTCTTTTTTTTTCTTTTTGGCTACATTGGATTTTCGTTGCTGCATGTGGGCTTTCTCTAGTTGTGCGTGGGCTTCTCACTGCAGTGGCTTCTCTTGTGGAGCACAGGCTCTAGGCTTGCAGGCTTCAGCAGTTGTGGCACGTGGGCTCTAGAGCACAGTCTCAGTAGTTGTGGCGCATGGGCTTAGTTGCTCTGCAGCATGTGGGATCTTCCCAGACCAGGGCTCGAACCCCTGTCCCCTGCATTGGCAGGCGGATTCTTAACCACTGTGCCGCCAGGGAAGCCCTTGACTGGCACACTTTGTTACTCATCACAACAGCCTTGTGAGGTGAGAACTAGCATGATTCTTGCTCTTATTGCACAGATGAGGAAATTCAGTCTCTATATGAGACAGAATCAGGTCACAAACTCTGACTTATTTGACTCCTTTTCTCTCTCCAACTTAACTGCCTTTTACCAGAACAAGAAGTGTTTTCAGTTCTTTGAATCCCCTGCAGTTTCTAAAGCTGTTCCTTGCACATAGTAGGTGCTCAAAGAGGCAAAACTGACTAAATGATTCCTTGAACCAGCACTCAACCTGGTAACCTGAAGATATATTGAGTCCACAAAATCTTTCTTAAAAGAAAATGCATTGACATGATTTCATTCCATAAATATTTATTGAGTATCTACCCTGTGTCAGGCTCTGTTCTAGGTGCTGAGGATACAATAGTGGAAAAAAAAAAAATTCTTGCCTACATGGGACATAACATTGCTAGTGGAGAGAGAAACAATAAAAAGTAATATACTGTAGTATGTTATTTAATAAGTGCAATGGAGAAAACTAAAGTGAGGAAAAGGAATAGAAACGGAAAAGAAATGGAAATGTAAAGGTGGACATTTGAGTACAGAGCTAAACCAGATCAGGGAGTGAGTGGTGTGAATATCAGTGGGAAATGAACGTTCCAGGCCAGTGCAAAGGTTTTGAGGCAAAAGCCTGCTTGTTGGGTTTTGTGTTTGGAGCATAGAAAGGAGTTCACTGTGGCTTCTTATGGAAAATTGGAAGATCTGATTATACTAGACCCATTTTCCTGCCTGATAATTAGCTGTGGCTGAATAACGTTTTATGCATATATGTATTAATATGTATGTATGTATGTGTTTTTAGGCAGGTCATGTGCTTTCTAGTTCCCCACAATGGTGTATTTCCCTTTTTTTTTTTTTTTGCAGTACGTGGGCATCTCACTGTCATGGCCTCTCCTGTTGCGGAGCACAGGCTCCGGATGCGCAGGCTCAGTGACCACGGCTCATGGGCCCAGCCACTCCATGGCATGTGGGATCTTCCCGGACCGGGGCACGAACCCGTGTCCCCTGCATCGGCAGGCGGACTCTCAACCCCTGCGCCACCAGGGAAGCCCTCCCTCTTTTAATATACCTGCCCCTGTAGTAATAATACTAACAATGGCTAACATTTATTGAGCCCTTACTGTGTGTTAATTACAGTTCTTCAAATGTAATAAAACATTATTCTTCCAACAACCATATGAGGCAGATTGTATTATTAACCGCATTTGACAGTTGAAGGGACAGTCTGAGAGAGATAAAATGACTTGTCTAAAGTCACACAGTCAGTAAGTAGTAGAGCCAGGACTCAAACCCTGTCAGTCTGGCTCTTGAGTTTGTAACCCTTGGCTTAATCGCAGCCTCTTACTGAAATGCAGTCTGACTGATACAGGAGGGAGCCAATTTCCGGTTCTGAAAAGTTCAAATGCTTTTATTTATTTATTATTTTATTTATTTATGTTTTGGTTGCGTTGGGTCTTCGTTGCTGCCTGTGGGCTTTCTCTAGTTGTGGCAAGAGGGGGCTACTCTTCGTTGCAGTGCGCGGGCTTCTCATTGCGGTGGCTTCTCTTGTTGCAGAGCACAGGCTCTAGGCACGCAGGCTTCAGCAGTTGTGGCACATGGGTTTAGTTGCTCCGCGGCAGGTGGGATCTTCCCCGACCAGGGATCGAACCTGTGTCCCCTGCATTGGCAGGCGGATTCTCAACCACTGGGCCACCAGGGAAGTCCAGTTCAATGCTTTTGACTTCCTTGTTGGTGAGACACCTCTGAGGTCAGAAGTGGCCCCAAATGCCTACCAGCCAGGGATCAGAGAAGTTCCCTAGAGAGCTCCCACCCCCTTAAGTCTCTAGGCTTTGCTATCACTGCTTCCCTGAACCCCAAAGGCAATGATAGGCCTCAGATGCTCAAATTCTTTGCATCTTGTCTCCCTAGCTTCAGTCCCACAAAACATTTGATGCTTCAGACTCATTCTACTTCTTTGTCCTCTTACCTGAGGGATCTTGGGCACATTCTTTACCTCTATCAGCCTCAGTTTCCTCATCTGTGAAATGGGGTTCATAACAATGCCTGCTTCAGAGAATTGAAATCTTCAATAAAATCAGGTCTGTAAAGCACTTAGCCCAGGCCTGGCACATTATAGGGACACAATTCATATCTAGTGAATAAACAAATCTTCCTGCCACATTGAGATGGGAGAAAATCTGTGCTGGAGATATGTAAGAAGTGTGCTCATTGAGTGCTTACCATGTGCCATATTGTATTATTATTTCATTAATCCATACCCCACCCTTGTTCATTACAATCCCATTTATCCCTTCCAGAACTTGCAGCTCCAGCCTGTGTCTGCAGGGGGCGCTGTGGACACACGTTTCTCCAGCCTGTGCGAGATGCCTCCACTCTCCGGCTAGGAAGAAGGAAGATGGCCCGCAGGGGAGTTTTCATAGTTAGGCCAGATTTTCAGATCCTGCAGCCAGCACTTTGGAGGTTGGCTGTCGCGGGGGAGCCTGAGAAAGGGCGAGTTCCCCGGGCCTGAATCATGGGCTGCTGATCGTGTAACCACCACTCACAGTGTAAGAAAACAACCAAAAACAAATTTACCCATGATCCCTTCATCTAACATATCAGTAATCAGTTTTCACTTTTCCATGTTCCCTTCTGTTCCCGGTGTAGTGGAGCAGCTACTACCAACATGGTTGGAGCTTCCAATTTTTAAAGAAAGCCAGAAATCCTTAAAATGTTGGCAACTGATTCCAATTTTATAAACTGTGAAGACTGAACAATGCACACGTGTGAGCCTCATATAGCCCAGAGGCCACCAGTGTAAGACCTCTGGAGTTTGAGCTGTGACCCTTTCAGCACCGCCCTTGTCATTCCTAGTGCAGGTAAAACACATGATGCCCAGTTATTATACATTTGAATTTCAGATAATTTTAACCATGTCCCAAATATTGCATGGAACATACTTACACTAAAAAATCGTTATTTATCTGAAATTCAAATGTAACTGGGTGTTGTGTATTTTTATTGGCTAGATCTGGCAACCTCATTCCAGGGAGCATCTGGCTTGGGATGGTGCATCTGTTCTTTAAGATGAAGCCTTGATGGACCTCATTCCTTCTGAGTAACTTGTATCTCTGCCAACTTGAACTTTCCTCTCAGATTATTTGGTGGGGGGTAATTGGGGTTTCTGAAATTTCCCGATAGTTTACAATTTGGCTGTAATGCCTGGATGGGTAGAATTGGCAGGTCCTATTGTCCCCTGGGCTGGTCCCCTGATCAGTTTCTCCCAAGGTCCCAATGTTGATTAATTGCAGGTTTGTTTAGAAGGCAACTGTCTTTTCCTTTATCTGTTAGTCATGGCAGAAACAGACCATCTTGGGCTTATTTATATCTGTGGCTTTTTTAAAGAGAGAAAAGGAGAAATCTGGATCCTTTCACTTGGCAGGCTCATTTAAACAAATGGTCCTTTTGCTAAAACAGACTGGCACCACAGGGCCACAGTTTGCAGGTGGGAGGGTTTGGGATGGGGGTGGTCCTGGTGGGTGAGAGCATTTTTTTCTTTTCTTTTTTTTTTTTTGCTCCAGTGTTAAAATGGTGGCATGTGCAAACTGGGACTTTGTCGTCACTTTTGGCTGTGCCCAGGTTGACCTGGTGTTTTTACAGCTAGAGGAGCTACCTGCTGAGAGTGGTGGTGTTCATCAAAGTAAATGCTAGGCTGCCTCAAATATTTCACTGTCACACTGTATGGTCAAGTCCAAACATTCCTCTGTAAGCTCCATTTCTCCCTACTTGAATCATAATAGTAACAGCAGAATAACTGCAATGCCATTTATTGAAATTTCTTACCAGCCTCTAATCTAGGGTACTTTACATTTTAAAATAATTTATTCCTCACCTCAACTCTGCAAGGGCAGTAATATTATCATCCTGACTTTACAGATGAGGAAACTGAGGTTTAGAACGGGGAAGTGACTTACCTAAGTCACACAGTTAGTAAATGGCTCTACCAATGCCTTTCCTTGTCCATCCAGGTCCCCTCCTTACCCTAGTCCACCTTGCTCACCGCTCCTAGAGCAGGGACACATCAGCGTCAGCTCTAAGCCCTGTGGTGGGAGCTTCAGCAGGAGATGGAGGTGGGGTTGGGGAGTGAGGATGACCTATGCATCCCCCTGGCCGCACCCTGTGGGGACACCTCTCCAGATGTTCTTCCACCTGACCCTCCTTCTGGGCTCTGATGCTCCTTCCCTGGCCCCTTCAGATGTAGGGGTATCCCCTCTACTTCCAGCTCCAAGGTTTTGCACTAGCTCCTGTGGTTTCCTTATATTCTGTGAGCACCACTGTTTTCTTCTTGAATTATACTCTGCTTAGAGTTATTCTATTTCCAGTGGGCCAGGACTGGTAGAGAGGCAGAGCTGGGATTCGAACCCAAGGACTCCAAAATAACCTCTTTGCTAATGGCATCCTAGAACTGCTTGCTCCTGCCAGCCACGCTGTTTTCATTCTGGGTTGGACCAGGATCTACTCTCATTTCTGTTCTTTACTCCAACAATTACAGGAAATGTTTATGTATATGGAGTATATGGACTCTATTAAAAACAAATAAAAAACAATGCTAGCTTGACATGACTTGTTCTTAGGAACAATCTCCTAGTGAAGTTTTGCACACCCACGCTCACCCTACCCCCAAGTTCTTAATGAGAATCATTTTGAGAAACATTTCCTGGGACTTCTCTGGTGGCGCAGTGGTTAAGAATCCGCCTGCCAATGCAGGGGACACAAGTTCAAGCCCTGGTCCGGGAAGATCCCACATGCCACGGAGCAACTAAGCCCATGCACCACACTACTGGGCCTGCGCTCTAGAGCCCGCAAGCCACAACTACTGAGCCTGTAAGCCACAACTACTGAGCCCACGTGCCACAACTACTGAAGACTGCGCACCTAGAGCCCATGCTCTGCAACAAGAGAAGCCACTGCAATGAGAAGCCCGTGCACCGCAACAAAGAGTAGCCCCCACTCGCTGCAACTAGAGAAAGCCTGCATACAGCAACGAAGACCCAACGCAGCCAAAAATAAATAAATAAATATTTTTTTAAAAAGGGTGAAGAATTCGAATAGACATTTCTCCAAAGAAGATGTATGAATGGCCAACAAGGACATGAAGTGATACTCAGCATCACTAATCATTTGGGCAATGCAAATCAAAACCACAATGAGATATCACGTCACACACACGAGGACGTCTACTATACAAAAAAAGCAGAAAATAACAAGTGTTGGTGAGGATATGGAGAAACTGGAACCCTTGCAAACTGTTGGTAGGAAGGTTTAGCTGCTTTAGAAAATGTTATGGTGGTTCCTCAAAAAATTAAAAATATGACATATGATCCAGCAATTCCACTTCTGGGTATATACTTCAAAGAATTGAAAGAAGGGTCTCAAAGAGATAGCTATACACCCATGTTCACAGCAGCATTTTCACAATAGCCAAAATGTGGAAGCAATCTAAATGTCCATCGACAGATGAATGGATTTTTAAAATGTGGTATATACATACAACAGAATATTACTCAACTTTAACAAGGAAATTCTGGCAATGCTACAACATGGATGAACTTTGAAGACAGTATCCTTGAAATAAGGCAGTTATGAAAAGACAAGAAAATGTATGATTTCACTTATATGAGGTACCTACAGTAGTCAAACACGTAAAAACAGAAAATAGAAGGGTGGTTGCCAGGGGCTGAGGAGAGGGGACAATTGGGGGTTATTTATTGGGTACAGAGTGTTAGTTTTGTAAGATGAGAAAGTTCTGGAGATTGGTTGCACAACTTAACACTACTGAATTGTACACTTAAAAATGGCTAAGATGGTACATTTTATGTTTATGTGTATTTTACCACAATTAGAAAAAAAATGTTCAAGGGCAACAATAAACTCTGGTAATATGGAAGGAGCAGTGTCTGCCACAGTGTTAACATAAGGTAACTTTCCATGACCCACACAGGTGTAAAATAGTTCCACCCAAATAATTCATCTTAGAGCTGGTCCCCTCTGGTTTTTACTGTTGTGGGTCTACTAGCTTATGACCCTTATGGAAAAAAGTATTTGCATCACAGCTTATAGTCATTGGCTGTCAGAGATGTAAGAGCTGTTGGAAAAGGGCCCTCCCTCAACCCTATCCCCATTATATAGATGAGTAAACTGAGTCCCAAAGAGAGAGCTTGCTTTGTTCAAGGACATAGTGAGTTTCTTCTGACATCTGGCCCAGGGTCCTTTCTCAGTGAGGAATAATGAACTCTCCTCTGGCAATGCTGGTGTTGGACATATCATTAGAATATGAACTTCTGCTGGCAATGGACTTATTAGAATATGTCATTTTCTGGAACTTCCTTGGCGGTCCAGTGGTTAAGACTTCACCTTCCAGTGCAGGGGGTGTGGGTTTGATCCCTGGTCAGAGAGCTAAGATCCCACATGCCTCTGGGCCAAAAAACCAAAACAAAAAACAGAAGCAATATTGTAACAAGTTCAATAAAGACTTTTAAAATGGTCCACATCCAAAAAAAAATTAGAATATGTCATTTTTGAAGAAATCTTCCATTTAAAAGACAGTCTTGGGGACTTTCCTGGTGGTCCAGTGGTAAAGAATCTGCCTTGCAATGCAGGAGGCACGGGTTCAATCCCTGGTCGGGAACTAAGATCCCACATGCTGCGGGGCAACTAAGCCCACATGCCCCAACTACTGAGCAGACACACCTCAAACTACAGAGCCCACGTGCTCTGGAGCCCGTGTGCTACAACTAGAGAGAGAAAACTCACAAGCCACAACTAGATAGAAGCTCTTGCACTACAACAAAGAACCCACGTGCTGTGATGAAGATCCCATGTGCCGCCACTAAGACCCGACACAGCCAGAAATAAACAAACAAAACCCCAAAATGCTTTAAAAAAAAATAGGCAGAAGACCTAAGTAGATATTTCTCCAAAGAAGACATACAGATGGTCAAAACGCACATGAAAAGATGCTCAACATCGCTAATTACTAGAGAAATGCAAATCAAAACTACAGTAAGGTACCACCTCACACTGGTCAGAATGGTCATCATTAAAAAGTCTACAAAAAAAAAAAAAAAAAAGTCTACAAATAACAAATGCTGGAGAGGGTGTGGAGAAAAGGGGACCCTCGTGTACTGTTGGTGGGAATGTAAGTTGGTGCAGCCACTATGGAAAAGAGTATGGAAGTTCCTCAGCAATCCCACTCCTGGGCATATATGCAGACAAAACTATAATCCAAAAAGATACATGCACCCCTATGTTCATAGCAGCACTATTCACAATAGCCAAGACATGGACTTTTAGGTTGTTTCCATCGACAGATGAATGGATAAAGAAGATGTGGTACCTATATACAATGGTATACTATGCTGTCATAAGAAAGAATGAAATAATGCCATTTGCAGCCACATGGATAGGCTTAGAGATTAACGTGCTAAGTGAGGTAAGTCAGAAAGAGAAAGACAAATACCATATGATATCGCTTATATGTGGAATCTAAAATATGACACAAATGAACCTATCTACGAAAGAGAAACAGACTTACAGATATAGAGAACAGACTTGTGGTTGCCAAGAGGGAGGAGGGTGGAGGAGGGATGCGTTAGGAGTTTGGGGTTAGAAGATGCAAACTATTATATACAGAATGGATAAATGAGGTCCTACTGTATAGGAAAGGGAGCTATGTTCAATATCCTGTGATAAACCATAATGATCCCACATGCCGCAGAGCAATTAAGCCTGTGAGCCACACTACTGAGCCTGCGCTCTAGAGCCTGTAAGCCACAACTACTGAGCCTGCGTGCCACAACTACTGAAGCCTGCATGCCTAGAGCCCGAGCTCCACAACAAGAGAAGCCACCACAATGAGAAGCCCGCACACCGCAACGAAGAGTAGCCCCTGCTCGCTACAACTAGAGAAAGCCCGCGCACAGCAACAAAGACCCAACGCAGCCAAAAATAAATAATAAAAAATAAATAAATTTAGGAGCTTCCCTGGTGGCACAGTGGTTAAGAATCTGCCTGCCAATGAAGGGGACACGGGTAGGAGCCCTGGCCCGGGAAGAGAAAGCCCACGCGCAACAATGAAGACCCAAGGCAGCCAAAAATAAATAAATTTATTTTTAAAAATTTTATAAAAAACAGGGTTTCCCTGGTGGCGCAGTGGTTGAGAGTCTGCCTGCTGATGCAGGGGACACGGGTTCCTGCCCCGGTCCGGGAAGATCCCACATGCTGCGGAGCGGCTGGGCCCGTGAGCCACGGCCGCTGAGCCTGTGCGTCTGGAGCCTGTGCTCCGCAACAGGAGAGGCCACAACTGTGAGAGGCCCGCGTACCACAAAAAAAAAAAAAAAAAAAAAATTATAAAAAACAAAATAAAACAAAAAAACCACTTATCAGACCTGGACTCTTGTTAATGTGGAGTAAAAATGGAAAACTCCAGACATTATAAACACTTGTGTTTCATTTGCTTTGAAGGAATTTTCCTCATCTCTAACTAATGGGCCTCCAATTTCTCAGACTCTCTCTGCCAGAGAGGGAAATTGAGCTGGAAGGTTAACCATCCAGAGAGGGTCATGCACCTGGCTCCACCCTAAACTTCATCATTTACCAGTGGAGCCCGCTAGACATTTGGCAGGAAATGGTGAAAATAACATTTTCCTGGTGTCTGAGGGTGCCATATGCATTTTGGCTTGGGTGGTATCAAAAAGCAGCTGGGAAAATTCCAGTTTTATCAGGCATCCCTCTGTTCACTCTGGGTGTGGCTAGCCATACAGGAAGTCACACAGACACATATTGCCCACTGAGTTAGCTCTGTCCTTCAAAAACATATTATTTAAGATATAAACACACGCAAAGGGCGAGAGGAAGGCAGCTTGAGGAAGTGGCTAGATCACTATATTGGACATCAGGGTTAAAGTTCCAGCTTAGGCACTGACTCAGCCACCTTCATTTATAAAAATTTACCAGTTTTCTACGAAGTGGCAAGTATTTTCTAGCTCTGTGACTGTAGGCAAGTGACTTCACACCTCTGAGCCTTGTCCAACCTCTGCAAAAGTCATTAATAATATTTATTTGTGGTAGATACTGCTGGTTCCTACCCAATAGCCATTTCCTTGCCTCGTGTCCTTGCTGGAACCAGTCTCTCACTCTAGAGGCAGATGAAGCCAGCCACTCACCTTCCAAGCCTCCTTTGCATTAGGGCACGCAGCTTAGTTCTGACCAATAAGATGCAAGGGAAACTTGGCCAGGGAGTTTCTAGATGCAGTGCCCATGGCATCTTTTCATGTGATTATTAATAATCATGAAACTGAGTCTCCCTAAAACCAAGTTCCCTCACTGAGTTTATGATTAATCTCTCTCTCCAAAACTTTATTCCCTTTCTTGTCCCCTCTGACCTCAATCCTCTGCTAACCACTCATCAACCAGATGAGTGACTACAATTGCTGTTGTGACTACAATTGTGACTACAATTGCCGTTGTCAGTAATATTGTTAACGTACTAAAATCGCTGTTATAGATACGTCATCATTAACGTACGAACTCAGGTTGTTTCTTCAGGGCAAGGTGAGTTAACAGACCCCCAAGTCATGGACCACCTGGCCAGAGAATCATAAACCAGAGACATTCTGACTCTCGAAACTAGGATTAAGAAATGTCACAAGATGATTAATCCCAGCCTCTTTGTTCTTCCCCTTTAAAAGAAAAAAAACCTAATCAAAGACCAAGTTGGAGTCATCTGAGGCTTGTCTCCCACTCCCTTGCTTGGCGCCCTGCTTTGCTGAAAACATCAGCTGTCAAGAGTTTGGCTTTCTGCGCCAAGGGCACAGGAGCCCTTGCGTGGTTGCAGTAACATGATTGCATGCAGCTATTAGGTGGGGCAGGCAGCCCGCCGAAAGGCCCAGAAAATTCAAAGCATACGTGCTGCTGTGTAGATTAGAGCAGTACTTCTCAGGCCTTACTGTGGGGGTAATGTGCATTGTTCAAAGGCAGATTCTGCGCCGGGGCCCGAGGTTCTGCATTTCTAGTGATAAAGTGAATTTGTATATCAGGACCCACAAAGTGAGGGCTGCTTCAGTGGCCTGGCTCATGTCACAGATCCAAACCTAAGTCTGCCTGCAGTTGTGGGAAACACCTGTCAAGGAATCCTAACATACAGCAATCACAATCCTCCAACTTCACGAGCTGACCTTAACCCTGGAAAGCAGGACCTTCTAGCCCATCATGCCTTGTTCTGTATTTTTTTTAATATTTTTTATTTTTGGCTGCTTTGGGTCTTCGTTGCTGCGCACGTGCGGCGAGCGGGGGCTACTCTTCGTTGCGGTGCGCGGGCTTCTCATTGCGGTGGCTTCTCTTGCCGCAGAGCACGGGCTTTAGGCGTGCGGGCTTTAGTAGTTGTGGCTCGGGGGCTCTAGAGCGCAGGCTCAGTAGTTGTGGCGCACGGGCTTAGTTGCTCCGCGGCAGGTGGGACCTTCCCGGACCAGGGCTCGAACCCGTGTACCCTGCATTGGCAGACGGATTCTTAACCACTGCGTCACCAGGGAAGTCCCCCTTGTTTTGTATTGCCTCCTCTAATGCTCTATAAAACTTGCTCTTGCCCCAAACCCCTCAGGAACAGTGGCCCATTGCTCGGGAGGCACACTGTACTTCCCCACTCCGTGGATTGTTTGCCCTTCAACAAAGACATCGAACACGTTACTAAATTGTTTTAGTTTTGCCATTTGATACAAGCAAGATTTCGGGCGAGACCGATGCTGCTGGTTCTAGGACCACACTTTGAATAGCAGGGTGTTGCATACCTTTGGACACAAGTAAGAGAGAAGCCAATTATACGTGACAAATAAAAATGAAAGAAGTTCCCAAGGAGGGAGTTCAGGGTTGGCTGATCCAGCAGTTCAACAAGTTCTTTAAGGACTCAGGCTCTCTCCCGTTTTCCTGTCCCCCATCCCAGGTGGCTGGCGTTTAGTCTTCAGGCTTGTTGCCTCAAGGTCATGAGACAGCTCCAGGGGACACCCACACACTACTGAACTTTCAAGGGAAGAGGAGAGCATCCCCTCCTGTGCCTTTCCCACTATCAGTGGGAAAGTCTTTCCCAGAGCCCCCTGCTCCTGGAGGGCTACTGATATGCACAGCCCAGGGGTACCACTTTAATAGACTTTACCGGAACGCTGCCTCAGCTCCCAGCCGTCTTCTCCTCACATCTCCCTGGCCAGAAGAGCGTCCTGCAGTCAAGGCTAAACCATCCTTGGCAAGGAGATAGGATGACTGTGATTGGCTTAGACAGCCAGTTCTTAAAGGAAGGTGCTCAGACCAGCAGGATCAGCACCACCTGGGAAACCTGTTAGATATGCAAATTCTTGGGTTCTACCCCAGGTCTACTGAATTAGAAAGGCGAGGGATGAGGCCCAGCAATGGTTTCCCAAGGTCTCCCAGTGATTCTGATACACACTGGATTGAGCCCGGGCTACACACTGGAGTCATCAGGGTAACTCTTAAAATTACCACTGGATATAAATCAGAATGGTGGTTACCTCTGGAAGTGGGCTGGGGTATAGACCTTCAAGAAGTGTGACCAACTTGTCCCACTTTGCCCTGGACATTCTTTGTTTTAGTACTGAAAGTCCTACATCCCAGAAAAACCCCCCAGTCTTGGACAAATCAGGACAGTGTGTCATCCTACCTTGAAGGGGCAAGAGGGAAATTTCTGGACATGTTCTATGTCATTATCTGGGTGGTGGCTACATGGGTGTACATGTGTGTAAAAATACCAATCTATCCATTTAAAGTTAGTGCACTTAACTCTACTAAATGTAAAAAATACAGATGTCCAAATTGTATTTCAGATCAACTGAATCAAAATCTCAACTGAGAATCTCAGGTACTGGTATTGGGAAAACTCTCTCTGGGGCTTCTAATGTTCAACTAGGTTTGACAACTAATGTGTTCAAATCACCTGAGATCTTGCTAAAAAAAAAAAAAAAAAATGAAGATTCCGGGGACTTCCCTGGTGGTGCAGTGGATAAAACTCCACGCTCCCAATGCAGGGGGACAGGGTTCGATCCCTGGTCAGGGAACTAGATCTCACATGCCTGCCGCAACTAAGAGTTTGCATGCCACAACTAAGGAGCCCACGTGCTGCAACTAAGGAGCCTGCCTGCTACAACCAAGACCCCCCACAGCCAAATAAATAAATAAATAATTTTAAAAAAGAAGATTCTGGGTCTGTAAGTCTGGGATGGGGCCTGAGATTCTGCATTTCTGACAAGCTCCCAGGTGATGCGGATGCTGGACTCTGTTCTGGGTAGTGAGGGCCAAGCCGCATCAAGATTTACCTTCTGGGTCTGAGGGCAGGGGGAGGCGGCCGTCTCCTGAAACATCTTGATGCTGTTATTGAGGAAGGGAGAAAGTTGGGGGAGAGGTAGACTAGCTGTGGGGTAGCCCACTCCTGTGGCATTCAGTGGAACCAGTGTTTAGGGTGAGGTTAGGAAAAATAGAAGCACACACATGGGCAACGTCACAAATGCAGAAGCTCAGACAGCTGTTCCCAAAGCCCTGACATGCCAAGACGTCCATGTTTGCCTGAGTCCTGGCCTTAGCCAAGTCAAGACCAAGGACCCCAGCCTTTGTTCAGTTCGCTTGTCCTAAAGTCATCCAGGAAGCTGCTCCTCTGGAGAAGTCAAGTGCGGCATCCAGAGGTACCCTCTCCCTCTGCCCCACAGATGCCGTGGAGACTGATACCAGGCTGCCAGCTGGTTTAATTACTCAGATGGGAAGTTGGCTGGGAGAGCTCAGTCTTGGGCAGAGATTAATGACTCCATTATCTTCCTGGGCAATCATCCCATGTGGGCCTCAGTCTGGAATGTAGATATAAGGTGTAAATAAAGTCCCTGTTCTAAGGGAGAACATTTTTCATTGTCTCCAGATGGGAATTTGGCCCAGAAACCCTTGGCTCAATTCCAGGAGGTGTCTTTGTTTAGCGGAACAACCTGGTCCACTGGGGACATGTGACACAGGTCTCCTGAGCGCTGGGCTGAGGTTTGGGGCAAAAAATGTATTACTTTTTTTCTTAAGCTCATAAGTAATACATGCGTGTTGGAAAAAATTTAAACTAGGAAGCTGGGTGCATGTAAGGTAACAAGTGATAGTTCTTGCCCCCCCTTCCCACTCCCTGAAGGTAATGATCATTAACTTTTGGTGTGTATTCATCCAAACACATGTCTTTTTTTTGGTCCTTTGTTCTTTTCCTTTGATTCAACTTTATTGAGGTATAATACACTATATTATACACTCTATGGCACATATTTAAAGTGTGTGATTTGATTAGTTTTGCTATGTGTCAGACCCATGGTAACTTCACCACAATTAAGATAAAGAACACATCTATCACCTTCCAAATCTGTTATCCATCCTTGTGCCCTTTTGCAATCCTCCCTTCCTTCCTCCCCCCACCCCCGAACATTGACCTACTCTTGTCACGATCAATTAGTTTGCACTTTCTAGAATTTATGTAAGTGAAATCACAGTGCATGTACTCATTTTTAGGTGACGGAGGTTGGCTTCTTTTTTTCAGTATGATGATATTGAGATGTCATAGGTATCAATAATTTTCCTTTTTTTTACTGCTGAGAAGTATCCCATGTACGGATGTTCCATGATTTGTTTATCCATTCATCTGTTGATGAACTTTCTAGATTGTTTCTAGTTTTTGGTGATTACAAATAAAGCTGCTCTGAACATTTAAGTACAAGTCTTTGTGGACAAATATTTTGTTTCTTTGGGTAAATGCATAGGAGTGGAATGGCTGGATGGTATCGTACGGTGGGTACAGGTTTAACGTTTCAAGAAACTATTTTCTAAAATGGTTTAGCACATTTTGCATTCCGCCAGCAGCGTATGAGAGTTCCATATGCTCCCTGTCCTCGCCAACACTTGTTATGATCAGTCTTTGTAATTTTCGATGTTCTAATGGATGTGCAGTGGTATCTCATTGTGATTTTAATTTTCATTTCCCTAATGACTAATGCTATGGAGCATCTTTTTATGTGCAATTACTGGCTATTCACATATACTCTTTTGTGAAGTGTCTGGGAGCAGGGGGTTGAAGGTGTTTTTTGTTTTTTGTTTTTGCGGTACACGGGCCTCTCACTGCTGTGGCCTCTCCTGTGGTGGAGCACAAGCTCCGGACACGCAGGCTCAGCGGCCATGGCTCATGGGCGCAGCCACTCGACGGCATGTGGGATCTTCCCGGACTGGGGCATGAACACTTGTCCCCTGTATCGGCAGGCGGACTCTCAACCACTGTGCCACCAGGGAAGCCCTTGAAGGTGTTTTTAAAGCTGCTAACATTGAGGTCCCCATGTGATACCCAAGCACAGATGTCAATTAGGCAGTTGCATGGTTAGTTTTATTTTTATTTTTTGGCCACGCCATGTGGGATCTTAGTTCCCCAACCAGGGATCAAACCTGCTCCCCCTGCGTTGGAAGCACAGCATCTTAACCACTGGGCTGCCAGGGAAGTCCCAGGCAGTTGGATATTAGAGGCTAGACTTCAGAGGAAAGGTCCAGGTTGGCGATGTAAATTCAGGAGTTGTCAACTTATCGGTGTTTTGAGTCGCGAGACCAGATGAGACCAGTAAGGGAGAGTGTGTGGGCAGAGAAGAGGCCAGATCTGGGTTTGGGGGCACTCGATTAATCTGAAGCCAGAAGATGAGCAAAAACCACTCAAAGCAACTAAGAAGGAGTGGCTGGTGAGGTAAGAGGAGGAGGAAGAGAAGAAAGTGTTTCCTGGCAGGCAACACTATAGTGGCTGGCCTCCAAAGATGGCCCGTAGAGAACCACACACTCTGCTCTTCACACTCCGGTGTGGCCCCTCCCACTTTCATTTCTGGGCTGACCCTGCGAAACCAACAGAATGGAGTAGAAGTGACGTGCCTGACATCTGAGGTTGTAAGAAGCCCTGTAGCTTCCACCTTGGCTTTTGGAACATTGCTCTGGGATAAATTAGTTGCCATTGAAGAAGTTTGGCTGTGAGACTACCATGATGGGAGGAAGCCCAAGCTAGCCATGTGAAAAGACAATATGGAGAGAAAAAGATGGCCCGCTAGTCCTTGGTTGTTCCAACCGTCTCAGTCGAGGCAGCAGACAGGTGAGTGAAGAAGCTGCTTTGGATGTCTGGCCCAATCAAGCCTTGAGATGACTTCAGCAGTAGCTGCTTATTTATTTATTTGTTTGTTTGTTTGTTTATTTTAGCAGCTCACGGGATCTTAGTTCCCTGACCAGGGATTGAACCCGGGCCCCCTGCAGTGGAAGTGCGGGGTCCTAATGGGACCACCAGGGAATTCCCAGCAGCAGCTGCTTTCTCACTGCAGTTGCATGAGAGACCCCAAGTGAACTACCGAACCAACCCACAGGACTATGAGTGATAATAATAAATTGTTGTTTTAGGACTCTAAGTTCTGGGGCAGTTCGTTATGCAGCAGCAGATAACTGAGACAGACGTGAGCAGTGAAGGGAGACTGAGAAGCCCCCCTGCCCCCACCCAGAGCCCAGTAGCCTTCAGCCCAGACCCATGGAGAGAGGGGTGTTCCGCCTCAGCTGGACGGCTCTCTGCATTCTGATGGGTCCCCCCTCCCTGCTAAGAGGAGAATAAGCTTCTCTTTGTGTCCACAGATGTGGCATCTGCCAAGAACCCCACAGCCCCCAGGGCCCTTACAAAAGGACAACAAGGGAGATTTTCTGGGAACTGGGTCACCAGTTACTTGGATGCTTCAAACCTGGCAGGACAGAAAGAAACCAGATAAAGAAGGCTGGAAACTACAGGAAGCCCCTGGTCCTTGTCAAGGGGACATGCCATGGTCAGGAGTGGTTGCCTGCCCCCAACTGACCCTTACATCAATAGAGACCACCTTTCTCTGTTTCTGTATCTCTTTCTTCTTTTTTCCTTTCTTTCTTTTTTCTTGGTAGTTAAAGCATTTGTAAATCAATATTTTATATATATGTAATATTGTTACATACATATAATATATATTTTATTATATATATGTAATTAAAAGCCACCATCCCATTCTACCCTTCCCACACCCTATTCAGTTCTCTAGGGGCAATCACTTAACTTTTTTTTCTTTTTTCACATTTATTTGAATAGGTAATATGGGCATGATGTAAAAATTTCAAAAGGTACCACACAGCAGCTCCTCTCTCCAAAAGCAATTACTCCTACCAGTTTAGTACATCTCCTTACAGAGATATGCTATGCATATGTCAGCATATGATATAAATATTCTTTAAAATAAAGCAGAGATGGTAACAGGCTACAAACACTGTCACACACCTTGCTTTTTCACCTAATAATGTATCTCCAAGATCTTCTGTATCAGTACATAAACAAGTGCTTTGTTATTTTAGGAGACTGCATAATATCCCATTGTAGGGATATTAACCAGCCCCTATGAGGGACAGTGAGGTTGATGGCAACTTTTTTTTTTTTTTGGTACGCGGGCCTCTCACTGTTGTGGCCTCTCCCGTTGCGGAGCACAGGCTCCGGACGCGCAGGCTCAGCGGCCATGGCTCACGGGCCCAGCCGCTCCGCGGCATGCGGGATCTTCCCGGACCGGGGCACGAACCCGTGTCCCCTGCATCGGCAGGCGGACTCTCAACCACTGCGCCACCAGGGAAGCCTGATGGCAACTTTATGATATTATAGTGAAGCAGCAAAGAACCTTGTACTCTCATTTTCCTGCACACATGCCTCTACCTGTAAGGATTCCTGAGTCCAAAGATACACACTTTTGTTAATTTTGATAGATATTGATGGACTGTCTTCCAAAGAGACTGTGCTGATGTACTTGTCCACCAACTTCATACTCAATATCCTTTCTCCATACCCTCCCCAATTCTATTCAAAGAGAAATCAACATTTTTGATTTTCCCTATTTGGTAAGAAATGGTATCTCTGTACTTTTACATTTGAAATGTCTTATTAGGAAGTTTGACTATCTTCACATTCTTAGTTGGCATGGCAACTGTGTCTCGCCCTTGTAGCTATTTCTTCTCGTTGTTATTTCCATAGACCTAAATAATGTACTCATGTGGACATTTGTTGATTTATCAGCTTTAGACATTATCTATTGAGTTTTGCTCCAATAAATGAGGATTTAGCGCACTTACAGTATCCTCTGTCTTACACGTCCTCTCTCTTTCCAACCTTCCTTCCTTCTCATTCTATTTATGGAAAAAAATATTATCGGCTTTCCACTTATGGTAGTGATATGTTTTCTTTTTAAATAGACTTTATTTTTAAGAGCAGTTTTAGACACAGTCAAATTGAGCAGAAAGTACAGAGTTCTCATAAACTCTCTGCTCCCCACCCCTGCTCAGCCCCTCCCCCATCAACATCCCCCACCAGAGTGATCCGTTTGTTGCGATAAATTGAAGCTACATCCACACAATCTTATCACCCACAGCCCATGGTCTATGCTACGGTTCGCCCTTGGTGTTGTAAGTTCTATGGGTTTGGACAAATGTATAATAACATATACCCATCAGTATGGTACTATACACAGTATTTTCACTCTACTAAAAATTCTCTGTGCTCCACCTATTCAGCCCTCTTTCCTCCTTAATCCCTGGCAACACTGATCTTTTTACTGTCTCCATGGTTTTGCCTTTTCCAGAATGTCATATAGTCGGAATCATACAGTATGTAGTCTTTTCAGATTGACTTCTTTCACTTAGTAATATGCATTTAAGTTTCTTCCGTGTGTTTTCATGGCTTGATAGTTCATTTCTTTTTAGCGGTGATTTATATTCCATTGTCTGGATGTACCACAGTTTATCCATTCACTCACTGAGGGACATCTTGGTTGCTTCCAAGTTTTGGCAATTATGGATAAAGCTGCTATAAACATCCATGTGCAGGTTTCTGTATGGACATAAGTTTTCAACTCATTTGGGTAAATACCAAGAAGCACGATTGCTGGCTTGCGTTGTAAGAGTGTATTTAGTCTTGTAAGAAACTGCTAAACTGTCTTCCATAGCGGCTGTACCATTTTGCATTCCCATCAGCAATGTACGAGAGTTCCTTTTGCTCCACATCTTCACCAGCATTTGGTGTTGTCAGTGTTCCAGATATTGGCCATTCTAACAGGTGTGTAGTGGTAGCTCATAGTTTTATTTGCATTTCCCTAATGACATGATGTGGAGCATCTCTTCATATGCTTCTTTGCCATCTGTATTTCTTCTTTGGTGCGTGGCTGTTTAGGTCTTTGGCTCATTTTTAACCCAATTGTTTGTTTTCTTGTTGAGTTTTGAGAGTTCTTTGCATGTTTTGGCTAATAGTCCATTTTCAGATGTGTCTTTTGCAAATATTTTCTCCCAGCCTGTGGCTTGTCTTCTCATCCTCTTTTTTTTATTATACTTTTCTTTTACTTATTTATTTTATTTTCCTTTTTTGTTTTTGGCTGTGTCGGGTCTTAGTTGCAGCACACAAGATTTTTCTTTGTGGTGTGTGGGCTTCTCTCTAGTGGTGGCGTGCAGATTTTCTCTTCTCTAGATGTGGTGGCACAGGCTCCAGGGCGTGTGGGCTCTGTAGTTTGCGGCACGCAGGCTGCCTCAGTGAGGCACCAGAGGTCAGTAGTTGTGGCACGTGGACTTAGCTGCCCCAAGCATGTGGGATGTTAGTTCCCCCACCAGGGGTCGAACCCACGTCCCCTGCATTGGAAGGCGGATTCTTAACCAGTGGACCACCAGGGAAGTCCCTCTTCTCATCCTCTTGAGTGATACAGGTTTTTAACAAATAAATCATTTAAAAATTTTAAAAATGGGTCAACTTAAGGATAAATATTCAGGAAATGATAGTTAAAGTGGTAGGAATATAGCAAAAAAGGAAGGTGTATCCAAGGGACTCGGGCAATACTGACGATACACAAAGGGCCTGGTACACAGCCTGGCTCTCAAGCTGCTTACCTGGCAATTATTATGCCCGTTATTACTATTTAAATAATATTGGCAGCTATTGTTGCTCTTATAATTATGGCATAGCGGCTATTACTGTTATTAGTGCTATAACAATACACTGTTATCTATTATAATGCATTGTTTTGATGAAGCGCTGTATCGCTTCTAACTCCCTGGAACCTGGGGGCAATGGGATACGCTGCAAAGTTGCTGCGGTTATTATTACTATTATCTTGATATTTCACCGCCTCAAGCCGCGCAAAGTTTTTATAGGACGAATGGGGGTGGATAACAGTTCCGTGACAGGTAGGAGGTGGGTCTGGGGAGGGGTCGGGCCAGGAGCCTCCGCCCCACAATGGGGCGGGCCGCTTAGGGTCGGTCCCGGTCGGCCTGCGGTCCCCAGCCTGAGCCCGGCTATGGCCCCGCGCGGCGCGGCGCCGATCCTGCCGCTGGCGCTCGCTCTGACCGCCGTGGCCGCGGTGTCCTGGGCACGGGGACCGTCGGGCACGCTCTGGTCCCGGCAGGGCTGCGCCGCGCTGGGCCGCTGCTGCCCGGGCCGTGACCCGACCTGCGCGGCCCGCGGGCCCCCTCGCTGCTTCTGCGATCAGGCGTGCAGAGAGGTCCGGGACTGCTGCCCCGACTACGCGCGGGCCTGCCCAGGTGCGCCCCCGGGAGCACGTGGCATGGGCGGAGCTCCCAGCGCGGAGGGGAGCAGGGTACCGGGGTGCGACGGTACAAGGAAGAGAGGAAGCCGCCCTCGGAGGGGGTTCTGGACCTGGAGGGGCGCAAGAGCAAGGGGGACGGGGACGCTCAGGACACCAGGCGAAGAGTGGGGCTGGAAAGGTGCGCGCGGAGAAAGATGCTCGGGCGGGCATGGACGCCGCTGCGCGAGTCTGGGGGAGGGGGCGGAATGGAGACGGATGCGAGGAGAATAGAGGGGCGTTTGGGAGGAGAGGGTGCGAGAGGCCTCCCCTCGCGCGGGACTTGGGAGGACCGCGCGAGGATGGAGGGCTCGTGGAAGAGGCGCGCAAGCCAGGAGCTCGGGTGAGGGACGCGGGGGCCCCAACAGAAATAGGCTCGTGCGGGCACTGAGGGGTGCAAGAGAGGAGCGGGCAAGAGAGAGCAGGGGGCGCACTCGCTAAGGAGGGTGCACGCGGCTGGAAGGGGTAAGAGGGAGGAGGGGGCGTATGCGATCATCAGGGCTCGTGAGGCGTGGAGGGGTTGCGAAGGCGCAGAGGGCGCTTGGGTGCCAGATTTAGCAAATAAAAATCCAAGATGCCCAGTTAAACTTAAATTTCAGTTAAATAACAAATACTTTTAAAGTGTACGTATGTCCTCAATATTGCACAGGCCATACTTATATTAAAACTTATTATTTTTCTGAAATTCAAATCTAACTGGCCGTCCTGTATTTTATCTGGCAACCTTAGCTGGCGGAAGGGCGTGGGGCATAGGGACTGCGAGTGGGATCACGCACCACATCGCGGGCAGGGAGGTCACAAGGCAGATGGAGGGGGTGTTGAGAAGCCGAGAGAAAGGCTGAAGCCTGGAGAGGGTTTGGAGTGGAGGGACGCTGAGAGCCGAGAGAGGAAACGGGCTGGGTGGTCCGGGGAGGGGCGGAAGAACTGGGTGTGTGTGTGGAACAGGTTAAAACTTAGGTGAATGAGTGGGGGGGGGGGGAGGTGTGAGGGGGTTGGGATGGGATGTACTGATCCCTGGGCAAGTAAAGTCCGGGCACTGGTCCTAGTGCCGGCCGTGGCCACCGAACCAGGGTCTAGGTCATTCCCTCTAGAGACCCCTGCCAGAGTGGTATCCACCAGGCGTTGAAATTAGGGTCCACTTTTGTTGAGCCCCCAGTGGGGAGGACTCCATCCTTTTTAAATTCCAGGAATAACCTTTTCACACCCATTGGACACAAAAATCTAAATCCTGTCACCTTGTCAAGCGGATATGATCTAACTTTCCTTTGTCAGGGAGAAGAGTGATTGATTGGAGCCCTCTACCTGGAGATATCAGGAACTTATATTTAAATGAAGGCAGCTTTAAAACAATTCAAAATTGAAGGGATCCAACATTTATTGATCACCAACCTACTCTGTGGGCTGGGTCTCTCATCCAACCCGATTACTGTCTCACAGCACTCTGGGGCTCTGGTCTTTAATAATGTCCCTACTCAGCAGATGGGAAGAGCGTGGCTCAGAGAGGAGCGGGCTTTGGCCAGCCAAGGTGATCCAGTAGGATTTGGACCTGGCGATCCCCTTTCTTCTAGCCCCTTGCTGCTCCTCACAACTTTGAGTGGCAAATGGTGGAAATTCAGGTAGCAGAGACGAAAAAGTAATTTTGGATGTGCTGTCTTCCCAAATCATAGCAAATGAGACTCCCCCAGATTAAACTTGCAGAAGGACTATCTTGGGAATGCTTTTGTACTCATCTGCTTCTGTGCAGAGACTGCATGCAGCCGTGTGGCCATCAAGAGTGTAGGGCTGAGGCTCTCAGTACAGCTGCACCCACAGGGGCTTCCCTGTCACACGGCAGGAGTGGGGACCCAGGAAGGGAACCAGGTGGAGGGATCAGTGATACTTTCCCACGGTTTGATCCACGCTGACAGAATCACACGATGTTATCAGCTCCCCGGGGGTTCCCGTTACATAAAGAGCTTGGGCTGGTGGGCCCAGCAGCCTCAAAGCTTTGCCCACCTCTTTGTTTTGCTCCTTTGGGAAGATGTCAAAAAGGCAGTAGGTCTAGGACCTGCCCCCTTGTCTAGGCTGGGCAGAGCTGAGGTCTTATGAATAGACCTGGGAAAAGTTCACTTTTCCACCTCCCAGGGGAGCAGAGCAGAAGGGGACATGGGGACCAGTTAGGAGGCAAGATATGTTTTGTCATGAGTGATTTAGGCGATAAAGTTGACTAACTTCAGGAATTGATTGTGGTAGAGGGAGGTGTTGAGGACAGCTTAAAAACAAACAAACAGGGCTTCCCTGGTGGCGCAGTGGTTGAGAGTCTGCCTGCCGATGCAGGGGACCGGGTTCGTGCCCCGGTCCGGGAGGATCCCATATGCCACGGGGCGGCTGGGCCCGTGAGCCATGGCCGCTGAGCCTGCGCGTCTGGAGCCTGTGCTCCGCAGCGGGAGAGGCCACAGCAGTGAGAGGTCCGTGTACCACAAAAAACAAACAAACCACTAACATTTACTGAGTACTTATTACCTGCTGGGGAGGTACTGTTTTAGGTGCTTTAAATAAATTGTCTCCTTTAAGCCTCATAACAGCCCGATGGAATAGATAGTGTTATCACGCCCATTTTACAGATGAGGCACGGAGACATGGAGAGGTAGTGAGCTACTCTGACTTGCCCAGCTATTAAGCAGTAAATCTAGGATTTGAACGCCAGCAGTCTGGCTCCAGATCACAATACCATATGGTTGCTTGAGGGTGGGAGGACTTCAGCCTGTCGCAGGAGGGAAGCTCGAGCCCTCAGGTGAAACAGGAGCCCTTGACCTTGCCCACCTTCAGTTCAATTACATTGCTGGCCACCTGCTATGTGCCCAGCTCAGCTGAGACCAGTGGGGGCCAGAAAGATGGGACTCTGGTCCCCCTCAAGCTTATATTCTATTTATGGGCGACAGGTTGGCTTGCTCAGTTAGAGCAAGCGGAGGCTTGGAAATGATTGGTGAGGATGGGGTGGGGTCAGGAAGAGGGTGGGTCTGGAGCGGCTAGTAAAACCTTAAAGGATGGACACCATTACTTCATGTTTTTCAAGTTCCTTACTGAATGTTTTCAAGTATTTTATGCTCCTTAATTCTTACTTCAACCCTGTAGGGATCAAAGTCCCTACTTATGCACTTATGTGTTCATTGTGCTAGTCAGTACTCTGAGGGTTGTGACACAACTCGTATTACTTAAGCTAATAAGGGGATGTATTGGGACAGGTAACTGAAAAACAATCCATGGATTCTGACTTCAGGCATGGCTGGATCCAGGGACTCCAAGGATGTCATCGGGACTCTCTTTCCACCTCTCAGCTCTGCTTGTGTTAGTTTCAATCTCAGGCATGCTGTCACCGAGTGTTGATAAAGACAGTACCTAGTAGCTCCAAACTGGTGTCCCTAGTGGAATGAGAGATCCTTTACCTAGTTACTCCAGCCAAACTCCTAGGGATGGTTCTCATAGGCCCAGTTTGGGTTGCATGCTCATCCACGATCCAATAAATCACTGAGTCTAGGGAGAAGGAATATGTCAACTGGTCATGTCTGGGTCACATATGTACCCAATCCCAGGATTGAGAAGGTGAGGTCAGCCCTACCCAAACTATGTGGACTGAGAGTGGGGAGGGTTGCTTCCTCAAAAGAAAACCGAGGCGGTGTTACCAGAAGATAGGGGTAAGGAGTCTGGGAGGGCAGAAATGACAGCTGCCCACTTCCAGCTGTAGCGGCCCCTGCATTTCAGGGAACTCGAAGTAAAAGTGTGCTGAGACATCAAACAGGAGGAAGAGGAGGCAGGGGGTGATTGTGGATGCACTGGGGAAACACATTTTTAGCGCTAGTGTTTACAAAAGACCTTTTGTGAAAACACCTCAACAGGAGATGGAAACCAGTAAAGGATTTCAGGTGACAGGTCAGAACTGCATTCCAGAAAAATCCTTTTGCTAGACAGTGAGGAGGATGGACAGTCAGGGGGCTGGGCAGTGAGGTTCAGAGAAAAAGGTCGGGTTTGAATTGTCCAGAAAGGCATTTCCTGCTGAGCCTGGGCCTGTTGGCGGCAGGGCAGAGGGATCCAAGGGGACTGTGGGAAATTCAGCCTGGCTCCAGCAGGCTCTGCTGACATGATGTTATCTGGGTCTCCAGGGCTGGAAGAGCAACCTTAAAAGCTCCTCGCATCTCCCTCTTTTTCAGATGCACTGATAAGCTAGAATTTCTATCTCCTTTACTCAGAAAAAGGTGGGATGGCCTTTGTTTTGAGAAACACTGCCACCTGGTGGTACCTTTCTGGAATGCCAACTTGCGGTCACATTTCCTTTGTGGTCGTTAAGGCACAGTTTGCTCATTCAGAATTCACTGACTCTTTATTTACTGGGTCCCTATGTGTCAGGCACTGTGTTTGGTCCTGGAATTCAGCAGGGAACAAGGCCCCTGCCTCCACAGAGCTGACATTCTAGTTGAGGAGGCTGACAAGATATGAATAATCACATTCCCTTGGTCCGGCTGCCCAGCCAGTGCCTGAATCTGGGCTGCCATCTCCTTGTCAGTTGTCCAGCCGCTCTGTGAACACTGACACTAAACTCACTTTTTCTAGTAGATTTTTTTCTTTTCTTTTAAAAAAATATTTATTTATTTATTAACATTAAATAATATTATTTAATATTAAGAGCAGGTTGCACCTGGTCTTAGTTGTGGCTTGCTAGCTCCTTAGTTGCAGCAGGTGGGCTGCTTAGTTACAGCATGCATGTGGGATCTAGTTCCTTGACCATGGATCGAACCCAGGCCCCCTGCATTGGGAGCACGGAGTCTTAACCACTGCGCCACCAGAGATGTCCCCACTAGCAGATTTTTCTATTGTAGATTATACTCTCTCACCTGGACAACTGCAGTAGCTGTTTTATTGGTTTCCCTGATTCTGCCCTGACCCCCATCCGGCAGCTAGAGACATCCTATTAAAACCTTAATAGTGATAATGTCACTCCTCTGCTCAGAACTTGGCAGTGGCTTTTCTTCATGCTTTGAATAAAGTCCAAGTTCCTTACAACAGTCATCAAGGCCCTGTATGCTATCACTGCCCGCCTCTGTCTGACATCACTTCCTGCCACTTTCCTTCCTGCTTTTTATGCTCTAGCCACACTGGCCTCCTCGCTGTCCCTCCAGCATCTAACCAGGACTCTGCCTCAGGCCCTTTGCACTGCCTGTTCCCTCTGCCTGGAACATCTCCCCTCAGATACCTACACAGCTCCCTCCCTTACCTCCTCAGATGACCTCTGTCATGGAGGCCCCCCTTGACCCCTCTATCTAAAACAGTTTCTTGTTGCCCTGCACCTGCCACTCTTATCCTTCTTTGGATTTTCTCAGAGCATGGGTTGCTAGTTGAAATTACCTCATATATTGTATTGTTTCTTGTCTGTTTCCCCTACTGAATGTCAGCCCCTCCAGGGCAGGCGCTTTTTCTGCTTTGCTCCTCTGTGTTCCCGGCACCCGGGCCAGTGCTTGGCATATAGTAGGCCCCAAATAGCTGTTGAATAAATGCAGAGTCCCCTGTTGTATTGAGTGTTTTCTATCTTCCTAGTGCTGCACATCTGTCATTGCACCAATTCTGTGAGACTATAGCTGGAATCCAAGCTTGTGTGACTCCAGCGTCTTGTCTTGACTTAGACTTTCAGCCTCCTTAAGCTCCACTTGCCTCTCCTGTGAGATGGATTTGACAATAGCGCAAATACATACATACATATATATATATATATATGTAGGAGTTGGGGTTCTGGCGAGTGACAGGCGGTACGCCCAGAAGAGTTGAATGGAACATAATTTGACAAGGGTTCCATTCGCTATGGTGTGGGCAGGGAGGAGTGGTGTTATAGGAGCTTGGTGAGGGCAGGATCCATGGCTGAGGGGCCCCTCCATACAGGACTGAGGGTAATCACTGGCTAAACTCAATCACTGGCCAGGGGGCCTCTCTGATGCACAGGCTTCCCTGCGGGGCAGAGAGCACAAAGAAGGACCCTGAAGTTGTTGTGAGGATTACATGAAGTCCGGGACTTGACCTGCCTGGTCCAGCAGCAGTGACATAATTGACATCGTTATTAGGTGGGTGTTGAAAGCAATAGATGATTGTTCAGCTGTCGTACTTTATTTCCTCCTTCCCTCCTTCCCCTGAGCATTTCAACTCTGCTCAGAGTTGAGAGCCATGCAAGGAGTATGTGACTTCCTGAGGTGCCAGAAGCAACACTGTCTGTGTTTACAACACAATCACCTCCTTCCCTCAGTTCAAGAATGTACACTTTTTTTTTCTTCGCATTTTCAAGTTGCTGAACTAGGATATGTCTCATAGCTGGTGAATGTTTGTCATGAGGACAGACCCGGTCTTTCTTGTTCCCAATGGTGTCTCCAGCACCTAGGACAGTGCCCAACTCACAGGAGATGCTCGGTAAATGTTTGTGGAATGAGTGAACTAATTCTGACAGCAGTAGTGCCCTGTGTGTTCACAAGTGTCTGTGTGTGTGTGTGTGTGTGTGAGAGAGAGAGAGAGAGAGAGAGAGAGAGAGTGAGAGTGACTGTCAAGGCCTGTCAAGAAACGCTTGACAATTTCTTTTTTTTTTTTCTTTTTTTAATAATTAGTTAGTTAGTTAGTTTGGCTGCACTGGGTCTTAGTTGTGGCACGCGGGATCTTCTAGTTGTGGCATGAGAGCTCTTAGTTGCAGCATGCGGACTTAGTTGCAGCATGCATGCGGGATCTAGTCCCCGACCAGGGATCAAACCCGGGCCGCCTGCATTTGGAGCATTCAGTCTTACCCACTGGACCACCAGGGAAGTCCATGGCTTGACAATTTTTTGTCAAGAAATTCTCTCCCTGGGGAAAGTCTGAAGATCCCACGTTTTGGCCAGATGGCCTTCCCTGTCTGGTTTGGCCCAGTCCTGGTCTGGGACTGTGGACTTGGGTGAAGAAGCTGAAGGTCTCAAAGGCCACATCATCAGAAAATACCTACTCACTGGGCCCCTGACTGTGGTAGCACAGGGAGCATCTCATGGACATGGATGCCCAGCAACTTCCTTCTTTTTTTATGGTGAAATATTTCAGACCTAGCCCAATGTGGAGAGAACAATATAATAAACCCTCATGAAAAGCTAAGAAATAAGCCTAGATGAATACCACTGGAGCTTCTGCATTCCTGTCCTTTCTCCTCAGAGGTAACTGCTATGCTGAATTTGGTATTTATAATTCCTGCGGAGGGGTGTGTGTGTGTGTGTGTGTGTGTGTGTGTATATGTATATATACACACACACACACACACACACACACATATATTCAATGTATATAAACTATATACAGTCAGTTCTCATGATGGATGGTAGTCTATAAAATCCCCATGAACACTGAATTGACAAGTACTGAACCGTTGCTCCTAGGGGAAATATGTACACACCTATCTCACACAGATTATAATCTTAAATCCTAAAAACAACTCATTCTCATAGATTCTCTTTTAAAAAAGGGAAGAACAAGATTCAGAGGTGTTAGGTGACTGGCCAAGACTGCCCCACTAACAGGTGTCAGAGCTGGAATTCAAAGCCCGTCCTCCTGGTCCCGGAGCTGGAGCTCCTTGAACTGCACCACACAGCCACTGGCTCCATCCATCCAAGAAGGCAGATCATGGCCTCGTTTGACCTCAGCTGCAAATGTGCATGTTGGGTGACTCCGAATTTTTGCTGTTCTGCGTATGTCTGTGCATGACTACAAAAGCACCTCAAATATTGGTTCGGGGGTTACAAATCAATTTTTAGCAAATAGGTGAATTCACAAATAGCAAATCTGTGAATAGTGAAGATTGACATATATATACTTAGGTATGTATATCAATACAATATCATATATATGTGATATATACATATATAGTATCATATATATGTAATGTATATTACCTATATGAATTCTTAAACACTATATAGCACTCTTTCATTTTTAAGACTGTATCTAAATAGTATCACACCAGAAATAGCTTCTGCAAGAGACTTCTTTCCATCCACGTTGTTGCTAGTGTAGTCATGGTTCGCTTCACGGCTGCAGAGGAACAGCTAGTGTTTACTGAGCACTTGCTGTGTGCCAGGAGTTGAACGCTTTATACGTCACATCTGGTTGAATCCTCAAGGCCACACTATCAGGTGAACGCTATTCTTATACCCATTTGACAGGGGAAGAAACTGAGGCACAGGGAGGTGAAATCGGTTGCCATAAGTGCCTAGGAAATGTTAATTGGAGGAATGGGTGATGGAAACCACTGGAATGATCGCCAACAGGATGATGGGTAAATAGAACGTGGAATTCTAAGTTTAGGTAGATGTATACAAATTTATCATAGAGAAACTTTTAAGGCACATGTGGATTCAGGTTTGCAGAAGTTCTGGTGCTCACTGTGGTGTTTTGGGGGGTTCGGCTTGTGGGGAAGGTGGACGAGACCTGGCCGCTGCCCAAATTCCATAGCAGTTGTCCTTGGAGACGCCACCTTCTCTTCCAGCGGTCTCCTGCGTCGTGGCAGAGTGGAGCGGCTGGAGTCGCTGTGTCAAGCCCTGCCAGGTCTCTTACCGTCTCCGCCAAAGGCATGTCCTGCAGGAGCCAAGGAACGGGGGTGCTCCCTGCCCCCCACTGGAAGAGCGGGCTGGCTGCGTGGAGTACTGGAGCCACCAGGGTGTGGAGTGCCAACAGTCCTTGCGTGAGTTGGGGTGGCCTTGGGGGTGGCTGTCAGAGGGAAGAGGCTGGCCGGACCGCAGGGCCCTCCATAAGTTTCCGTGTGGGGTCTGAGTTTAGGGTGGGACTTTGTCTTCCTTTTCCCTCATCCCCCTCCTCACCCTCTGAATGAGGTAAGAAGCTCTGACTTCCTCTGGGCATCTCGATGTCTTCTTTCTACTCATCTCCCATTGTGAATCAGTCAGGGCTTTGTTTAAATGAAGATGACAGGAAACCCATTTTAAACTGACGTGAGCAAAAATGTGTGGCTCATGTAACTAACATCTCAGGGTCTGCATTCAGGCATGGCTGGATCTAGGAGCTCAAGCAATGTTGCCAGGAACCTATTTCCATCTCTCAGCTCTGTTTTCTAATGAGTTGGCCTCATTCTCAGGTAGGCATTCCCCCTGTAATGGTCTTTGATAGCTCTAGGCTTCCCTGCAACCAGCCTAGCAGCTGGAAGAAAAGGCCTCTTTCCCCTTAGTTTCAGCACATGTTCTTCGTTTCACCAAACCTTACCGCAGTGTCACCCTCCTGTTTTAAATTCTCCAATAGGTATCCCGCACCCTCGTGAAGCCCAAACTCATCATCATGGTCTACAAGCTCAAGTGCTCTGGCTCTTACCTCCTGTGACCTCACCTTCCTTCTTCTGTCTACATTTTAAAGGATCATTCTGTTCACTGTGGGGACAGGAGACTGAAAGGGGTCAGAGGGCAGTGGGGAGGCCAGGGAAGAGGTGACTGCAGTGGTGCAGGCAAGAGAGGAAGGTGTCTGGACCAGGATGGTGGCAGTGGGGTGATGAAAGAGGGAATGTCATTTCCTCTGCCTGAAATCCTCCTCCCTCTCCTTTGCCACCCACATCTAACTTGCCTGGTTCATCGCTTCCTGTGTAGATGTCAGTTTTCTCCAGGAAGATTTTCCTGACTGCCCCTACTACTGCCCCTACTATCTGCCGTGCACTTGGCCACATTACTTGACTCTGTGAGGCCAGTGTTACTATGCATTTTACAGAAGGGGAAACCAAGGCTCAGGGAGGCACAACACCTGCCCAAGATACATGGTTCATCGTGCATCATTTTATTCAACGCTGACAATAACCGTATGATATAGGTTCTAGTATTATACTCTTTTTTTTTTTTTTTTTTTGCGGTACGCGGGCCTCTCACTGTTGTGGCCTCTCCCGTTGCGGAGCACAGGCTCTGGATGCGCAGGCTCAGTGGCCATGGCTCGCGGGCCCAGACGCTCCGCGGCATGTGGGATCTTCCCAGACCAGGGCATGAACCCGCGTCCCCTGCATCGGCAGGCGGACTCTCAACCACTGCGCCACCAGGGAAGCCCTAGTATTATACTCATTTTGCTGATGAGGAGACTGAGGCTCTGAAAGGACCAAGATCACTGAGCTGTAAGAGGGGGAGCTGGAACCAGAATCTGGGCTTCTCTGGGGCTCTCCTCGCTGCTCTAGCCTACACCAAAAGCAGCACTGGATGTTGGAAGAGAAGAGAAAAGGGAAGTTGTGTATTAAGTGTGTTACCTTCTCTCGATCACAAGCATTAATTAGTTCAACACCATATCTTGGATTCAGCCCCATCACTCAGAATGGGCAGGGGTAGGGACGTCTTTGGGCTCTTTTTCCCCCTAAGGAATCACCAACCTCTCATGGACTGACCCTCAATTCTCCTCTGTGTTCTCCTCTGTCTGCTCCAGGAAGGAAGAGGCTTGGAAGTTGGCCCAACAAGATAATTTTATTAATTCATTTATCTGTCCATACCTCTGTCCCCCTTTTTTTCCATCCTTACATTTTCCCACCTATTCGTTCATCTATCCGTCTGGTTCTTTTATCCCTTCATCTGTCCATCGACCTATCATGTCTTCATCCATCCTTCTTTCCATTCATCATCTCTGTCTCTCCTTTTTTCCATCCTCCCATCTTCCCATTTACTCATCACCCATCCATTCTTCCTTTCTTATATCATTTCAGCCACCCATCCATCCATTCAGTTATCAACTCATCTCTTTTTTTCTCACTCACTCACTTATTCATTCATCAAAACCATTCATTTGAAGAACTTTTTATTGGGACTCACTATACAACCCATTGTGCTAGGCCCTGAATCTAAGAGATAATATGATCCTGCCTCCATCACTGCATAAGGGGTACTTGTGGGGACTATCTACCCAGTTACAAGACCCCACAGTCTCCTTAGGGCTACCACAGACATGACTCTGACACCAGGAGTACCTAATCGTGCTTCCTGTGGTGTCATAGCCTTGGGGGCGGTGGTGCTGGGCTACCTGACTCTGTTTTCTCCTTGGCCCACAGTCCCTGCTCTGATAACCACAGGCAGCTACGGGAAAGAACGAGAAAAGCGAGGTGTCCCCAAGAAGCAGGAGACAATAGGGTAAGTGGAAGCAAATGAACCCAAAGTCAAACTCAGATTTGTGAACATTTTTCCTTGGATTAGACTTTCATCATGTTTCTCTCTTCCTTTTTTTTTTTTGCGGTACATGGGCCTCTCACTGTTGTGGCCTCTCCCGTTGCGGAGCACAGGCTCTGGACACACAGGCCCAGCGGCCATGGCTCACGGGCCCAGCCGCTCCGCGGCATGTGGGATCTTCCCGGACCGGGGCACGAACCCACGTCCCCTGCACTGGCAGGTGGACTCTCAGCCACTGCGCCACCAGGGAAGCCCTCTCTCTTCCTTTAACATCTCCCCATTTCTTGTCCTGTTACATTTGTAAACCCATGAACATGAACTTTGAGTCCTTAATGCCTGGTCTCTATTCAGCTTCATTCACTTACTCGTTCACTCAGTGTTTATTGTTTATACGACAGGTATGTTTATGTTGTTTATATGCGTTAGGCCTTGGGTCTACAGCAAGGAAGAGAAAAGGACAGAAATACTTGTCCTCATGGAGTCTGCCTCACAGGAGGCAGACAATAAACAAACACATAGGCTGTCAAATGGTGCTAAGTGCTATGGAGAAAAATGAAGCAGGGAAGAGGGTGGATGTGCCAGGGACATCCTTGTTTAGAGGAACTAAGATATTGAAGAGGTTATCTGGGGGAAGAGCATGACTGGCAAAGGGACTAGCAAGTGCAAAAGTCCTGAGGCAGGACATGCCCGGTGTTCAGGCTGGAATTCAGGGAGAGTGAGAGAGAGTAGGAAATATGATATATTGGGGGGAGGGGGGTGGTCAGATCACACAGGGTCTATAGGCTGTGGTGGGAAGTTGGGTACTTTCTCTGCATGAGATGGAGTCATGGGAGGGTTTTGGGCAGAGGAATGACAGGATCTGACTTAGGTTTTCACAGGGTCCCTTTGGATACTATTTGGAGAATGGATCGTAGAGAGGCAAGGAGGGAACCAGGGAGACCAATGCGGGGCCTACAGCAATGGTCCACATGAGAAAGGAAGGTGGTTTGGACCAGGGTGGTAGCCCTGTGCCTTTGAAGGGTGGATTTCAGGGACTGGAGTCAGTGTGTGGCTGATGGTGGTGATGAGGTCAAGCATCTAGGACAGTGCCTGGCACATGACAGATACTCAGCAAATATTAATTGAAAGAATAAGGTCTGAACTAAGGCAGTGCTAAGGGAGATGGAGAGGAGAGCTCTATTTGTTAGGATTCCTTTCACTGCAAGGCACAGAAACTCAGCTCAAACTGGCTCAGGTGAAAAGGAGAATTATTGGTTCCTATAACTGAGAGGGAAGTTTTGAAATAATATTACTTCAAGCATGAACTGGAGCCAAGAGGTCAAATATTATCAGGACTCCCTCTCCCCGTTCTGCCTTCATATACTGGCTTCATTCTCAAGCAGTCTCTCTCCCTGTAGTAGCCAAGATGCCCATGAGCAGCCCCACATCCTCCCAGCTTAGCAGCCCCAGCTGACGGGGTCCTTCCTCCCAGTCTCATTGTGTAATTTCTGGAGGAGGTTGATTGGTCCTACTTGGATTCTAGGCCCATCCCTGAACCAGTCACTGTGACCCAGATGATGGGACCTCTGATTGGTCAGTTTGAATCATCTGTCCACTCTAGGGGCAGGTATGGGGAGCCAGGACCAGGCATCCTGATTGATTGCCCCTCCAAGACCACATAGGGTGAGGACAAGAGTTCCCCAAATAAACCACCAAAAGGGCAAGAGAAAGAATGTTGGGAAGGCGAAAATTCCAATTATCACAGGCTTCTGGCAAGGACAGGTTCCTGAGGCGTTCTGGGGCAGCTGAGGGGAAAGGGCTCTGGGCCGGCTTTGGGCTGTTCCTGGAAGAAAACTGTCCACTCCTTGGGCTTCCCAGAGGCTGCAGCCACCAGGGGGCAGCAGCCCCTCACAATAACCTCCCGGGGTCCTTGACAAGCTGCATCTCTTGCAGCAGGGGGTGCCATTTACCACTACTTGTAGAAAAAGTTGGGTCGAAGTAAAATTTTAGCAAATTGGGTCTTAATTCAGATACTCCAGAATGGGACAGTTATTTAAATAATTCTTGCAGTGAATCTTTTCCGTAAAATAGGATCTTTTACGAAATGTGGTGGAGTGCTTATTGAGGCTTTTGGGGTTAGGCGGTTCCATTTTAGGCACTACCACTTATTAGCTGTGTGACTCTGGGCAAGTTATCTTTCTGCTCCTCAGTTTCCTAACCTGTAAGCTGGGGCCAAGATCTACCTTGCAGGGTTTCCCTATTCCATTGGACCAAATGATTCGGCAAATTTTTGTCGAGCCAGGTCCTAGTCTAGGACTTGGACACAACAGTGAACAAAACAGATACAAATTCCTGCCTTTGTGGAGCTGACATTACTGCGGGGGAGAGAGATGAGAAGTAAACGATATAATCTTTTGGATAAGGTGTTTGAAGAACTGGCCCATGGAAGCCCTCAATGATGTTAACTTGAAAAAGCAGGAGCCAAGTCTCATGGATGCAGATTGAGTTGCCCAAAAGGTTTCTTCTGTAGCAGGGAGACACTGTATCAACCTGAGCCTGCATAGGGCTAGGTACACAGTAGGTGCTCCATAAATGCTCACAGGTGTTTGGGGTGGTGTCTTCCTGTGTGGCTGCAGGTACTGTGTCCAGTTCCGGCTGGGGCCCGTTCCAGAGAGCTGCCAGCAGGTGAGGGCGCCCCATGCCCAGTGGACAAGGTATCTGACCCAGGGCCACACAGTTTGTGTGAGGTGTGAGTGGCCTGCCCAGGATGCCAGGAGCCGGCGCTGCTACGGGGATGGTGGAGGGGCCGGAGGGTAAGCCATGGGACTCGGGCATGGGGAAGTGCGACTGTAGAGCCTGGGGCCCCTCTGCAGCCTGAGAGATGAAGGTGCCCAGGCAGCGGGAGCCTGTTTCCTGGCCAGGGCAGGGCGCAGGAGGGTTCTGATCCCAGTGTCCGAGGAGGAGCAGCTCCTGCCATTTCCAGCTGTGTGACCTTGGGCGATCTCATAACCTCTCTGAACCTCAATTTCCTTATCTGAAAATGCAGATAATAAGAGGACCTCCTCATGGGGCAATGATGAAAGTGAAGTGAGATTGTGCAAGTTGAAGACTTAGCATAGCTCCTGACATCCAGAAAGTACTCAAGAAAAGGGAGCTGGTTTCATTGTTGAATCCTTACAATTCCCTTAAAAGCCAAGTTTGGTTACCCTCACTTTATAGATGGGGCAACAGAAGCTCAGAGAGGCATGGTGACTTAGTCAAGGTCACACAGGATTTGACCCAGATTTGGCTGTTATCATCCCCCTAGACTCCTCCCACAAGGGCAGATGTCTTGGAAAGCACTTAGCATTACAATAGTAGCTAAAGTTTATTGAGTGCCTACTATGTGCCAAGTCTTATTCTAAGCTCTATATTCATTCATTCATTCAGTACATATTTGTTGAGCACTTACCATTGAGCATGTGCCAGACAATGTTTTGGGTACTGGGGAGATGCAGTGAACAAAGGAGCTGTGGTCCTTCTCTTATGGAGACACATTCTGCTCTGAGGAGGCAGACATTAGGCAAGTAAATCTGTAATTTGTCAGATGGGAGATAAGTGTTAGGGAAAGTAAGCAGGATCGGGGAAGTTCTGGGGATTTTTTTTTTTTTTTTTAAGGAAGGTGACACTAAGGAGGTGACATTTGAACAGAGTTCGGAAGGAAATGAGGGAGGTAGACATGTGGAGGTTTGGGGGAAGGGTATTCCAGGCAGAGGGGCCAGCAAGTGTAAAAGCCCTGAGGCGGGAGCATGCCACCATTGAGGCTGGTGTGGAATGAGCAAGGGGGAGCGTGGAAGGAGGTGAGGACACATTGACGCACAGGATGCCCTTGAAACGTTCCACGAGCCCAAAGTGGATACTTTCAGGATCCTCTCCTTCTAGATGAGGAGACTGATTCACAAAGAGGTGCCCGAGGCCACACACCTAGCAAGTGGCAGAAACAGGCTTTGAACATAAATTGCTCAGACTCCTCGGCCAAGCTCTAAAGACAAGTCTAGACTGTTTTCCACTGACTGTGCTTTTCCATGCAGGGATTATTTGACTGTAGGAACAAGAGCTCTCTCTGGGGTCTCTCCAGGGAGTTCTCCCATGTCTAAGGATGTGAGTTTCCTGACTTTTAAAATTGAGCAGCCCTGCTCACTGTAAACCTAGAGCAGGGAATGTCAGTGCCTGTTGGGGTGTTAGGGACAGATGTATCAGAACGAGAGGCATTGGGACTGCACAGATCTGGGTTCAAATCCCACTTCTGGCCCTTACTAGGTATGTGACTCTGGGCAAACCCTTCTTACCCTGACAGTCCCCACCATTCAGATGGTGGGAAGGATCCTGAGCCCTTTGCACAGCACCTGGCTCCTCATAGATGCTTAGTAGTGGAAGCTGCTCTTGTCATGTTTAACCTATAAAATGGGTATAATAATATATGTACTTTGTGAAAATGACACGTGATAAATGTGATGAACCCGGCACATAGTAGGTGCCCAATAAATAAATGGCAGACAATAGGGAGGCCCTCTCAACCAACCTTCCTCCAACCTCTCCCCTCCACCACTTACTCGTCCTAGACCTGAGATTCTACCATTAGAGATTCATTCTTTGGACTAGATGCTCACTTATTAGAGCCTCAGTTTACTTATCCATCTTTGAATAAGCCTTTCTAGCCCTAAAACTCTGATTAATCCCAAACTTCTCTTTTTGGATGCAAATACTCCAGGAACATGGCACTTTGGTGAGGCTGAGATGAGGGTCGCAGGGACTGCTGCCTCTACCAGGCATGGATAGAGATGGAAAGCAGAGCCAGGTCTGTGCCAGGCAGGGGCATCTTTCTCTGCTCCCACCCCAGCCAGGCCAGGCTCACAGAACAGGTGACGGAAGGTCTGACTGGGGGCATGAGCTCACCAGGCAGGACTGGGCAGAGGAGGAGGATCAAAGTGAGGATGGAGGATCGAGCTGCCAGCCAGATTCTTTCCGTGGGCAGCTGGTGAGGGCGGGCATGCAAAGGGCCCAGCCCCGGGGAGGGTTAGCCTGCCATTTTGGGATTTTAGGACGGTTTATTTAGCATGAGAAGTGTCTCTGAGTTTGGGACAAGCAGAAGGAACACCTGCTATAGTCATGCACCTACTGTGTGCTGGGCACCAAGTGGGTGCTTTAGATGTGAGCTCCCACTCAAGCCTCACAAGCCCTGTTGAGACAAGGGACATTCATTCCATTTTATACACTGAGGATGGCAGTAACAATGGTAACTTTAAATGCTATCGTTTGTGAAGTGCCTATTAGGTGCGAGGCACTGTGCTTAGAAGCTTAGAACAGTGCCTGGCACATAAGACAATCTGTGTGTGTTATTATTGCCATTATTTGCATTTTTAAAAGATGTGAATTATACCTACAGAGAATTGGCTAAAACATATATGAACAGGTTAATAAATGTTTGCAAAGAGGACACGTCTGGGTAGTCACCACCCAGGCAAGGAACAGAACCTGGCTAGCCCCGCAGTCCCACCCCCAACCGCAGCCCCTCCCCTCCCCATAGAGGAGACCACCATCCTGACTTTTATGGTAATCCACTGTACAGTTTTCTTTATAGCTTTACGCAACTCGGTGCAGATCCCTAAACACTACAGTTTAAATTTCCCCCCCCAAACTTCACATATATAAAGTGGCACAGGATGTACCTTTTAGAATTCGACTTCCTTTGCTCGACATGCGGTTTGCAAGGTCCGTGCACGTGGCTGCCTTGTAGCACTGGATCGTTCATTCTTGTTGCTGAAATGGTTAGCTATTATTGTCATGATCATTTTTACTTTCTCTGCACACAGCATCTCATCAAACCCTCCCAACACTTCAGAGGGGTGGAGATTATAGTTATCTGTTATTCATTGAAGAGTCAGAGGCTCCTAGCAGCTGGGTCATGAACCTCCCCACCCCACCATTCCAAAACCTTTCTTAATCACTCCACTCTGTTGCCTCCCAACAGGAGGGAAAGTGGGGCGCAGGGAGGTTAAGGATGTCTTAGTGTCACCAGACCCTAAGAGCCAAGTCTGGATTGCCCCGGGTGGCCTCTAGGGTCAGCAGTTCTGCGGCCAGCCCAACTTCTTCATCAGCACAGCAGACACAGGGCCCAGTGCCCACACATGTTCAGGCTCCACAAAAATGCTTTAATTTTATCCTCTTAAAATTGGAAGAAATAAGATGTAATAGTAATGAAGATCTGATACTGACTCCAGCCCGGATTGTATTTATCTTTTTATAATGCAGTTGTAAACTTTGATTTAAAACATTTTTGCATGGAGAAGGGGCCCCCGAAAGCAAATATCCCTGGCGCCCAGGGGAGTCATGACGCCGCTGAAGCAGCCCCATGTCTTGCAGGCACCAGCTGTCGCTGTGGCAAGCAGCCGGCCACCCCCGGTGCCGAGGGACCTGGGAGAGGCTTGGGCAGCTCCGGGACTGTTCCTGCCCCGAGGTCCACAGCCTCGTCTTCCTCTAGCAGCGATGACCCCCGTCTGTCCAGAGCCCTTCTTTCCAAAGCCTCCCTGGGTGGCAGGGAAACCCCCAGGGCTTGGGATCCTCCAGGACGAGGGAGTGGGGAGAAACCTGCACATTTGAGACTGAAGGAACAAGCCTTGTCCTTATGCTGACACTGAAAATAGCTTTATGTTTCCACTGGGTGCCAGCTGAGTCACAGCCTTACTGCCATCTCCCTCTAGTTCAGGGCTTCCCAAATTTCATCTCCTAAATACACCCTTCTCCATTTCGCCCTATTTTCCTTACCTGTACCTTTTTCTTTTTGACACCCCACCTCACTCATCCTTTTTTTTTTTACTTAAATAAATTTTTTTATAAAGGAAGCTTATACTTACATATATGTGTATAAATAGGAAATGTTTTTTTTAAAAAAAATCACAACTAGAAATGAAAATAAATAACAGTAGCAAACATTTATTAAGGTACAAGTACTGTAGGTACAGTGTGCCAAGCCCTGTCCTGGCCCTTTACACATACTGACTCACTGGATCCTGAGTTAGGTGCAGTTATTATCCCCATTTTACATGGGCCGAAACTGAGGCACAGAGAGGTTTACTTGCCCCAGGACACAAAGCTAGTGAGTGGCAGAGTGGGGATTTGAAACCCATGAGCTATACCTACTGCTAAGATTTTCTGCACTAGCAGTACATCAGCTCCAGGAGGGCAAGGTTTTTGGTCTGTCTTGTTCCCTGCTGTGTCCCCTCTGCCTAGCATAGTGTCTGGTACACCATAATGCTCAATACAATCAGGTGCCATAATCAGAAGGCAATCAGAAAAACAAACACAATGGAAACCAAACAAGTCTGGTGAGGTATCGTTGCCCGAGGAGCCGAGCATGAAGCCTGCTCTCTCCTTATTCAAACAAGACATTAGCACATGTGTGAGAGGGAGTGTGGGGACACTAGCATCTAATGGAGACTAGGCCCTTGACAAACTAGAGGAATTACAAGGGACTTGAAAGGGAGCGGATTTTCTCCCCTTGGGAGTCAACTGTAATTAATAAGCATTTTAACACCTTTATTGAGATAGAATTCACAATATTTTACCATTCCCTCAAAGTGTACAATTCAGTCTTTTTAAATATACTCGTAAGATCGTATAACTTGGTGTCATTTTAGAACTCTCTGTGCCCCCCTAGAAGAAGCCCTTGTACCCATTAGCCGTTACTGCACACTCATCAGACCCCTCCAGCCCTAAGCAACCACTAGTCTACTTTCCGTTTCTATGGATTTGCCTATTCCGGACATTTCATATAAATGGAATCATACAAATGGTCTTTTGTGTCTGGCTTCTTTCATGTAGCATAACGTTTTCAAGGTTCATCTTGTAGTCAATTATTTAGTGCCCTGTCCTGAATTCGTGTAAAACGATCTCATTTATTAGTCCCTCACTTTGGGAAGCACGGTGATAGTGAATGAAGAACTGTGGGGGAGTCCTGGCTCACTTCCTGTCCGCATGCGAGTGTGCTGGCCCAACCTTCCCAGCCTTTGGACCCAGGAGCTCCGAGGATGGAGTTGGGGGAGGGGTGTATCTTTCCGCAGTCTTCGGGGCTGGGCAGGGACTGGCCCACATGTTCCTGCTACTCAATCCTCCTTCCTAAATCAGGACTCCGGGCACTCTTGGGAATCACTGACTGTTCCCCGTCTCTGGGAGTGTGAATGAGTCACTGGGCAAGCATTTCAGCAGCACCTGTGTGTGTCTGTCTGTCTGTGAGGAGCTGGGGCAACGCAGGGGAAAGAGGTGCTGACTGGTCAGGAGGCCAGTGAGGGGGCTGCCCCGATTCACATCCAGGCCAGGTTCCCTAGAAGAAGGTTTTCTCTGCCTCTGCCCCTACACTTGTTTTGGCCGCAGGAGGTCGTTTGACATGGAAATTATCTTATGTGTGTTTAGCTGCTGTCTTCCCAAGCAGACTAAGTGTCTGAGATGCCCCACCTCTGTAGTATAAACTTTTTGGAGTCCCTCATAGCTACTGTTGAAAAACCAGCCCCTGAGGAGTGATGCCTGTTTTAATCCCCTCAAGGATCCTGGAAGGTGGATGATCTTTCTCCCACTTGCAGAAGGAAAAACTGAGGCTTAGGAAAGTCAAATGACCAGTACGAGTTCTCATTACCAGGAAATTCTGGAGCTGGGATTCGAACTGGGCTCCAAAGCCTGTGCTCTTGACCGAACAGGAAGGCAGAGGCTGTGGTGGGAAACACTGGGTTACGGGTACCATGAAATGGGACATTTACCTGGGGTAGTCCTTCTGGAGCGTGTTGCTTTGTCACCGATCCAGCTTCATTTTGCCTGACTCACAGCAAGCCAAAACGCTGAGATACGAGGTTTGCAAACCTCGTGGAAGTAGGAGAACAAGTCTCAAATCTGCCTCCCAAAGGAGCTCAGGGTATTTATGGGATAAACAATAAAGCAGCAGGGCGGTCTGAGGCATGGGGAGCGGAGGGAAAGGTGACTGGAAAAAGGTGCAGTCACTGTTGTTCTACGCAGGTGCAACCAAGCTACAGGCCTCTGTATGTTAAAAATGAGGGCACTTAGCACCATCTGAGGGTGGAGTTTTCGACCCTCTGACGTCAAAAAGTCACCAAAGGAACACTCACTAATACCCAGTTGAAGGGTCAGTGGTCCTGTCCCATCTTAACAGGCTCAGCTAGAACTAAACACAGCCAACTCCAAATTCCTGGAAAACAACTGGGTCAAACGTCTTATTGTTTAGGCTACGAGCTGCTTGGAGGACATGGAAGGCCTTGATTAGTGAAGCCAGGTGCAATGGATTTGAGTCATTACCCCCAGTTTCAGCTGGAGTTTGTGCAGTCAGGGAATCTGCTAGGGGAAGGGGAGGTATCTCCATGCAGCCAATACAAAAAAAAACCACAAAGTTCAGAAATGTGTTGGAGACAGAGGTGGGAAGCATACAGTGTGATGTCCCTGGAGCCCTGCCCCACACCTAAGCACTTCAAGTCAAGGACCTTTGAGGGGTAAGGGACAGAACTCAACCAACTGTAGCAAAAATGGAAATTACATTACATGTAATTAATGTCAATAATTACATGTCAATAACACATGTAATTAACATATTCAGGATAGATCTCCTGGGTATGGCTAGATCCAGGGGTTTCAAGGTTGAAGCTGTCTTATCGCTATCTTTTGGCCCTGCTCTCCTCTGTTTGGCTTTTTTCTTAGCGGGCATCTTGTGGTGGCATAGATGGCCATCAGCATCTCTAGCTTTTCTTCCTCCCAGTTTAGTAACGCCAGGTAGAAGAGAGCTTCTCATTTCCAATGGCCGTAGCTCTGGCTAAAGGCCTGGGGTTGCTGCTTATTGACCTGGCTCATCGTACACGCTCATCCCTGAACCAGTAGGGCAGTGGGCTCTGATTGGCTGGGACTGGGTCAGTCCTGGGGGTAGGAGAGGGCTTAGTCCTACTTTAACCACATGGACCAAGGGGAAAGGATAGTTCCCCTAGGAAAACTCAGGGTGCTGCTATCAGAAGCAGCAGGAAGTGGGCTGGACAGGTCCCAGACAACATGGGAGGTGGAGGAATTACCATCCAGCTCTCTGGCTTTGCCACCAACTAGCTGTGTGAACTTGAGTAAGTCCCTTCCCCTCTCTGAGCCCCTGTTTCCCCATCTGTACAGTGATGATCTCCTTGGACTCATCCAGCTCTGAACTTCTGAGACCAAAAGATTTCATTTAGCCAGCGGCCCAGCATCCCAGCTTGACAGATCCAGGCTCTGTGGCTTAGGAATGCGTGGCCTTCACATACCCTGAGATTGAACTTGGGACCGGACATCCAGCCTCCTGTTCCTGCTCATCCCGGCAGGGTACAGCCTGTGTTGGTGGGAGGGAAGGGCTCCAAGGAGGTTTCTTTGCACATCCCCAGCGTTCTCCATCTATAATTGGCTCCAAATGAGATGATCTCATCCCCGAACACTGAGGAAGATGGATGGGGGTGGGGGTAGGGAAAATAGCTCACTGGCAGCATCTGACACTGTTTGTGATTAACCCGTTTCCCTCTGAGAGAGACAGTCCGCTCTCTCGAAGACGACATAAAAGTTTGGGGAAAAAAGTCTTGGTAATAGATTGAGGAAGGCTCCAGCTTTTGGGACTCTGAGAGGCCCAAGGTATTTCTTCACTCTGTCCACACCAGGTATCTTCTGACTGTTGCTCACAAGTCAACGTGACCACTTGTCATATCAACCCCCGGCCGGTGAGGAGGTGAAGCATGGCCAATTGTCGAGCGATTTGTCCTGTACGGATTCTCGATGGAGTTTTGTGGCTGACTGAAGCTCGTTTAAATGCCCATACATTAATTGTGAAAGATGAGCTCCTGATCAACTTTTAAAAAGCTTGTCACGGCACCATCTGTTTGGCGTTTGTCACTATTGCATTACATAAGAGGAAAGACATTTTTAAAGAATGCGGCTGCATTTAGTAATTGGATCGCTGGAGAGCAGCCAAGCTGGGGCGGATGGCACTGTGATCTGGGGTGCGGCGGCCTCCCCAAATTCCACTCGCTCTTGGCAGAGACCTGAGTGCAGCCCAGCTTGGGAGACAGGCCCGCCCGCGGTGGCTTCTTTTCCTCTTGCGTTTCTCTCTTACTTTTCCTTCCCCCCATTTGTTCTTCCTCACCCTGCGACTGATCAAGTATTAACGATAACCAGAGGACTTCACCTCCCTAAGCCCCAGTTTCCTCATCTGGAAAGCGGGAATAATAACATAGTGCTACAGTGCCTGGCACGTAGTGACTGCTTGATAAGTGTGAGCTATTGTATAAAGCTGCGTCTGATATATCAAGGGGCCAAATACATGTCTGTTTTCCTTCCTTTTCCCCTGTCTTCCATGTGATTCAACAAGTATTTAGGAAGTGCCTACCTTAGAGGCAGGGCTGGCTTCATAGATGTGCAACTTGGCCGGTTGTACAGGGCCCTGCACTTGGCTTATTGCTCTATCGTTGCTGTCTTGAGATATTTATATATAATTTAAAAAAATATATATATATATATATATTTTTTTGCGGTACACGGGCCTCTCACTCTTGTGGCCTCTCCCGTTGCGGGGCACAGGCTCTGGACGCGCAGGCTCAGTGGCCATGGCTCACAGGCCTAGCCGCTCCGCGGCATGTGGGATCTTCCTGGACCGGGGCGCAAACCCGTGTCCCCTGCATTGGCAGGCGGACTCCAACCACTGCGCCACCAGGGAAGCCCCCCCAAAAATATATTTTTAAATTTATTTTTGGCCGTGTTGGGTCTTTGTTGCTGTGCATGGGCTTTCTCTAGTTGCAGCAAGCGTGGGCTACTCTTCGTTGCGGTCCACGGGCTTCTCATTGTGGTGGCTTCTCTTGTTGCAGAGCATGGGCTCTAGGCGTGCGGGCTTCAGTAGTTGTGGTGCATGGGCTCAGTAGTTGTGGCTCACGGGCTCTAGAGTGCAGGCTCAGTAGTTGTGGTGCACGGGCTTAGTTGCTCCGTGACATGTGAGATCTTCCCAGACCAGGGCTCGAACCCATGTCCCCTACACTGGCAGGTGGATTCTTAACCACTGCACCACCAGGGAAGTCCCTGTCTTGAGATTCTTAATCATTTTTGAACAAGGGGCCCTGCGTTATCATTTTGCACTGGTCCCTGCTGGTCCCACCTGGATATCTAGAGTGATGCTATGTTTTATTGGACTGCTTGATATTTAAAATAAACAATTCATGGGACCTCCCTGGTGGCACAGTGGTTAAGAATTCGCCTTCCAGTGCAGGGGACATGGGTTCGAGCCCTGGTCTGGGAAGATCCCATATGCCATGGAGCAACTAAGCCCCTGAGCCACAACTACCAAAGCCTGCGTGCCTAGAGCCCGTGCTCCGCAATGAGAGGCCACTGCAGTGAGAAGCCCGCGCACTGCAACGAAGAGTAGCCCCTGCTCGCCGCAACTAGAGAAAGCCCGCGCATGCAGCAACAAAGACCCAACATAGCCATAAATAAATTAATTAGTTAATTAAAAAATAAAATAAACGGGTTCGTGCCCCAGTCCGGGAAGATCCCACATGCCGCGGAGTGGCTAGGCCCATAAGCCATGGCCGAAAAAAAAAAAATAATAAATAAAATAAACAATTCAGTCCACATTTTAAAATTTGGAAAGTTCACATAAAAATCTGATGTATTTTGGAAAATTAGAACGTCTTGCCATAGTGAGTCTATATTCCCACATGCCTCCAAAGATGGGCTGGAGCTGGGTGACTGTACCCTCTACAAAGGGCACATGCTTTAGTTCACCACTGTCCCCACCACTCCTGGAGGCTTTGAACTGAGTCCGTTTGCTCATTTACGGAGCATCTGGGATGGTGGTTGGGGTCATGGGCTTTGAAGCCAGGTATGTTTTCAGCTTTGCCAGTCAACAGCCATTGACCTTGGGCACGAAGCTCTTTGCCTTAGCTTTCCATCTATAAAATGGAGATGATGAGAACAGTAAACTCTCCCTTAGGGATGTGAAGAATAGACTAGTTAATACATGGAAAGCATCTAGAATATGTTGTATTGTTTCTGTTCTTTTACTCTTCTTACCTGGTGCAGAGGCTCAGACTCCAAGTCTGAGGGCTGCCCTCCAAGAGCTGGAAGCTGGACCTGCAGCAGCTGGCTATGAGGTCGTCTTCATCCTGCCACCGTGAGCAGCATGCCTTGTCAATGTTCACTTTCTCTCCCTCAACCTGCAGTGTTGGAGTTCATACCTTGGAGCTGCTTTCCTAGCGTTTTGAGCATCATTCTGAGGGAAGGGCCTTCTGTTCCTTAAATAGCCCAGTTCATCCCTGCCTCAGGGCCTTTGTACATGCTGCGCTCTCTTCCTGGAACACTCTTTCCCTATATATTTGCATGGCTAATTGCTTATTCTGGTCTAGCTCAAGTCTAGTCACCTGTGAGAGAGGCCTTCCCCGACCACCCTAAGTAGTCTCTGCCCTAATCCCTCCGCTCATACACATTCAGCTATATTATCTCCTTCCCAGAACTTTTTTGTTGTCTGAATCCCAGAGGACCTGGTCTATCTTGGTCACTGCTGTACCCCCAGTACCTACACCATTGCCTGGCACATGGTAGGTGCTCAATAAGAATTGTTGCCTAAATGAATGACTGAGCTCATTAACTCTTCATGGCCACCCTGTAAAGCAGGCACAGGAGGGGAAACGACAGCTTAAGGTCACGTAGCCAAGAAGGGGCAGGAAGGGAGGTGGGAACCAGGTGCCCTGCTTCTAAGCTTCCTGTGGCTCCCCGGTGGGAACTGGATAGACATGTGGACCTTCGGGCACACCCAGCCACCCAGAAGGGGTCAAGTATGAAGCAAGGCCCAAGGAACAGCTTCTAAGTATGGTAAGAGTAAGCCAGCCCAGCAGCCAGGAGGTAGGACTGTTTATAGGAGCTGGAGACCATTGCCATGACAACTGGACAGCCTACAGCTTCCAGCTGTCACCAGGGATGCAGATTTGCATTTGGCTGGGATGCAGTGAGGACAATGGGGATGGGACTGGCAGAGGGTGGGGACTCCACACAGCCAGTCTGGGGGAAGGAGGTTTCTTTTCTGAGAGTTGCCTAAAAACTGAAAGGACTTGGTGGCACAATATAATTGTGTGTGTGTGTGTGTGTGTGTGTGTGTGTGTGTGTGTGTGTGTAGGAGAGTCTGGGCTATGTGGAGCCAGGGTGCTGGGTTTGAATCCCAGCTTTGCCTACTTCTGCACTGTGACACCTTGTGCAAGTGATTTAACCTCTCAGTGCCTTGGTTCCTTCCAATGTAAACAGGGGATAGGCAATAGTATGGATACCTTATGGGGCTGCTGTGATAATTAAATGAAATAATACTCTTACATCACTTAGGATGTATCTTGCATTGTCACTAAGTTCTAGAAATCACCTTTTGATACATCCGACTTTTGATTGCCTTTCTGCAGGGGTAGTGGGAAATTTGGTCTCAGTCATTCTCAGGGATCCCCACTTCCCTGGCTTTATTCATTCATTTAACAAATATTTATTGAGCACCCAGTCTGTGTGAGGCAATGTTTTAGAGGCTGGGAATACAACAGTGAACAAAGCAGACAAAAATCCCTGCCTGCATAGAGCTGGCATTTTAGCAGGTAGACATTAAATAAGATAAAAAGGAAAAATACGTATGATGTCCGATGATTTTAAATGTTCAGGAGAAAAAATAAAGCAAGGTGATGGTGGGGGGGATATGGACTGTGGGTGAAGGTTTGCACTTTTAGACAGTGCTAGGGTGTCAGAGCCTCGTTGAGAAAGTGACCTTTGAGCACAGGTTGAAGGAGGGAAGAGAGGGAGCTATGTGGTTATCTGGGGCAAGAACATCCCAGACAGAGCAAACAGCAAGTGCGAAGGCCCTGGTGCAGGAAAGTGAGCATGTATGAAACCATATTGTGCAGTTATATCTCTTGGCACGTGTGCATGTATGGTGTTAAGTGGCACACATTTAGTGGTAGATGGGTGGTTGTGCCGTGGATGTGGATGTGTACACATGGATGGAGATGTGCGTACATGTTTGTTCACACAAACATGTGGCTGTGCTTGGCCACGGATGCTGTGCCCCCACAATGCAGGGGATGCCATCCGTGCAGATTACAATGCGATGGGACCTCCTGGGGCTGTGCCGTGCAGTGGCTCTGTGCAGATTTATGAGTAAATATTGAAACATAAAAACATGTCTGTGAGAGTAAAGTCAGAAAGAGAAAAACAAATACCGTAGGCTAACACGTATATATGGAATCTAAAAAAAAAAAAAGCTTCTGAAGAACGTAGGGGCAGGACAGGAATAAAGATGCAAACGTAGAGAATGGACTTGAGGACACAGGGAGGGGGAACGGTAAGCTGGGACAAAGTGAGAGAGTGGCATGGACATATATACGCTACCAAATGTAAAATAGATAGCTAGTGGGAAGCAGCTGCATAGCACAGGGAGATCAGCTCGGTGCTTTGTGACCACCTAGAGGGGTGGGATAGGGAGGGTGGGAGGGAGACGCAAGAGGGAGGAGATATGGGGATATGTGTATATGTATAGCTGATTCACTTTGTTACAAAGCAGAAACTAACACACCACTGTAAAGCAATTATACTCCAATAAAGATGTTAAAAAAAACAAAAAAGCAAAAAAACATGTCTGTGAAAATGTCCATATGTGCATGTGTCTGGACGCTTGCATATAAGTGATATGTAAATGTGTGCATATGGATATGTCCTTATTTAAAATGTTAATATTTTGAATATCATGGATTTTTACAATATTGATTTTTAAAAATATTATTTATCTTGATTACTGAGTTTTTTGGTCTCCCCTTACAATTTATGCCACACACTCCTTACCATAGTCCTGGCCCTGCTCTGCCCTGGGGATGTATATAAAATGAATGTGGGGGAGGCCTGGCTGAGGCAAGGGAAGCCTTTCCTTCTAGTTTCTTCCAGCATCTGTGCTCATCAGCACATGACCAGAATCCAAGCCCAATCTGAGCACCTCTTGTTCCTCTAAGACAAGATTTATTGAGTGCTTCTATGTGCCAGGGACTTGCATACATATTTTCATTTCATCCTTACAACCATCCTCTGGGGGTAGATATTTGTTCATTCGATTGCACATGTATTTATTTATGGCCTACTATGTGCCAGGAGCGCCATCTGGTATTCCTGCTGGCCCAGTATACAGTTTCTGGTAACAGCACCCCAGTTTTTTGGGGGGAACCTAGCCTCTCCCCGTCACAGTCCAAATGTCTCAGACTTTGGAGCTAGGGGGAGGGCTTTCTGCACCCCTTCCCCTAGCTCCAGGGGCGGGCATTTGGCCCAGGTGGCCCAATCAGCATAGTCCATTCCTCTGGCTATAAAGATTGGGTTATGCAATGAGCATATGACCCAAGTTGGTCCAATCAGAGTGAATCCTAGGACTTTTGCTGCCCTGTTGGGAAAAAAGCTCTCCTTCAACCTAGATTTCTAGCTATAAGAAATCTGATATAATCCTGGAAGGAGGGTCCACTACATGGAAAAAGGGAAAGAAAATGAGCCCTTGGCATCTTTAGAGCCTCTGGATCCAACTGTACCTGAAGCTATTGCCTGAAGAATTTCCAGTTCTAAGAGTTTACAATTGGTTTTTAAAGTTAAATCGTTTGAGAAGGCATCTGAAATCCTGTGCTTGGCATCTTTATACATTATCTCCCTTAATTCAGAGATGAACTCGGTGAAGGGGCTAAGATTGTAAAGGAACTGAGACTCAGGGAAGGAAATAGCTTGTCCAAGGTCACATAGCAGATCCGTAGCTGAAGCTTGGATTCGAACCCAGATCTCCCTGCTTCCTGAGCCTTTCTTCCATTTCACTTTGTCTGAGCTCTGGACAAGAGGGTCTGTGGGGATAATAGACAAAAGACCTGAGTCCCATTTTGGCCACTATTTTGCTGTGTGACCTTGATCGCATCATTTCTCCAACATGAGCCTCAGTTTTCCCATCTATAAAATGGGGAACATTAGTAGTGCCTACACCATCTGGTTGTCATGAAGGTCAAATGAAATAACCCATGTAAGTAAAGCGCTTAGAACAGGGCTGGGAAAGTAGCAGTGAACATGAGCTATTATTATCATGGCTCTTTTTTGGAAGAAATGAAGGAGGTCTGGGGGCTTCGTCCTTGCCTGCAGCCAACATGCTCCCTTCCTCCCTGCTGGTCACAGGTTCCCTTGGGTGGCGCCTTCATCCAACTCCTGCCAGATGAGCAAACCTGGCTCACTTACCCAGAAAGCAGGCACTTAAGGAGCTGCTTCCCCAGTTTCTCTTTTAATTTTCATTACATAAATTTCACATTTCCTGGAATAAAGATCTTGAGCGGCTGGACTCATTTGGAAATCAAGTCAGCAAAGACCTCATTTATTTTAATGGGGCTGCTAGGTGGCCGAGACAAGGATGGATGGTGGCAACTCCCGGCTGAGCTGCTCCTGGCTGAGCTCTCAGATGCTGCCTTGGAGGAGCAGATTCTTCTAGGTTCAGTGGGGACTGTTTTCATTATGTGAGAGGCTCCTGTATGCACAGACTGTGTTGTTCCCTGGCTTAAACCTCCCAATGGCTGCCCATTGTACTCAGAGTTACCCTGCTTAACAAGGTGCTGTGTAATGGACCCCTGCTGACCTCTCCCACCTCCTACCCACTACTCTTCTTCTCACTCATCCCTCTCCAGCCAAGCTGGCCTCCCGAGAGTGTTCCTACCTCAGTGCCTTTGCACTTGCTGTGCCTTCTACCTGAAAAGCTCTCCCAGCTCTTCTGGTGGCTAGCTCCTTCTGTCAATCAGATCTTGTCTCACAATCACCACCTCTGGGCAGTCTTCCCTGACTGCCCAGTCATCCTATATCACCACCTGTTTCATTTTCTCCATAGCGCTGAGCAGTTTATATCTTTTTGTTTACTTATTTGCCTATTTGTTTATTGGCTGTCTCCTCTATGAGAATACAAACCCCATGAGAGCAGAGATGCCTACCTCATTCACCTTTGTCTCCCTAGGACCTAGCATGGAGAAGGTGCTCAATAAATATTTGTGAAATGAATGCCTGAATTCATTTAGCAAACTTTTACTGAGTGCCTTCCCTGTGCCAGGCTCTGTGCTGGTGCTTGGAACAGAGATAAGACATGGTTGTTGCCTGCATGGAGCTTACAGTCTGGTGCAGAGAGGGACAAGCCACAGTAACTTTTATTGACTGTGACAAGGACTTTACAAGAGACAGCACACTTGATCCTCACTACAGCCCTGGGAACTAGCTGTTACAAGTTCATGAAGCACAGAGAGGTAAATTAACTTGCCCTAGGTCACACAGCAAAGAAGCAGTGTAGGCAGAATTTGCACTCAGATGCTTCAGACCCCAACATTTCTTTTCTGAACCACTAGATTGAGCTGCAGCTTGAAATCCCACCCCCTCACCCCAAAGGCCCTCTTTCCCCTTCAGCAATTTCCTGTTTATTAGCACAGGGTTAATTGCCAACACATCTGACAGCCGATTCATTTGTTTCCTCATTTCCCATCTGCAGAGGGTCAAACCCCCTTCCCCTTGGGAAACCAAGAGCAGATTCCCTTAGAACTTTTGTTTTTCTGATTCCAATAACCTCTCCCTGACTCTCTTCTTTGATATCCAGGATGGGCAATAAGAAGAACACACACACATTTCAGAAAAGCACAAGAATATCTGCCCGGCCTTAGCTTTCTAGAGTGTCTCATCACAGGCTGTTTAATTAGCCCCAAACCTTTGCAGCCCGGCACCTCCAGACATGCTGCCAGCTGGCTCTTCACAAAGAGCTTGCCTAATATTTGCTGTGGGGACACGTGGCCATCAGGAGGGGCATGTCCCCAGGCAGACAATGAGCTCAGGACATGAGCATTGCCACACCTGCTCCTCTTCCTGAGGACGGGGGAAAGAGCTGTGCAGCCACTGACAACACAGTGTTTTTTTGAGCTTGGGTCGTGTGTGTACACTTGTGTGGGCAGAAATGTAGACAGAGGCCAAACCCAGGCGGATGAGGGCCCAGAGGGAGGGACATGGAAGTGTGTACCTGCAGTGTGGCAGGGCCAGTGGCTGTGCTGGACCTGCTTTCCCTTGTGCCATTGCTTCTCAGATATTTTTGACCATGAGTTGCAGGAAGAAGTATTTTTGCATCATGACCTGTATCACACATACACACACACACACACACACACACACACACACACACCAGTGAAATGAAAGTTTCATGAATCTGTACTCACTTTATTGTGAGCAATGCATGCTGATCTATTATGTTCTGTTCTAATCTGGTCTAGTCTATATCATTCTTTCATCAAAAAAGTGCTAGTTGTGACCCATGAAATAGATTTCAAAGTCCCCTGATGCAGGAACTTGTAATCTGGGTCTGTGAACTTGGATGGGACAAAACTCTATAGCTTTATTTTCACTGACTTCTAGCTGAAATGTAGCACTTCCTCTAGTTAGAAATTTGGGCAAAAAAATCTTAGTACCATAAGCAGTATTTGTGACACTGTCACTAACAAACACTATAGATTATTTTGCATCCCATTATAGCTGTTTCAGATGCCTTGAAACAGCCTATAAATGCTTCTCTACCTCAAAATTGTGGTAGTTACTAGACCCACTGCTAGGTCCTGTTATTTGAGTTTCTAAGAAGCACATGTATCGTTGTCTCATGTATTAAAACTATTTTGATAATTGCATTTCAACGGAACAGGTTTCTTTTGTAAACCTAGGTATTTTGTTTTATTCAGTTAAAATTATTATTTGAGAAGGGGTCTGCGGGCTTCACTGGACTGCCTGGGGGTCCACAGCACACAAAGTTTAAGAACCCTGGCACCAAGGGGTCCCAGCTCACAGTTTATGAAACACTGCCCCAAGCTGTAAGCTCCGGGAGAGCAGAGCCCTGGAGTCTCTAACTGGTGTGTGCCCCCTGAACCAGCCCTGAAATCACACTAATGGCCAGTGTTTGAGTAGCACTTACCACGTGCCTGCCTCTATACTAGGCGCTCTATGTGGATCATTTGCTTTAATCTTTACACCAACCTTGTGAGATAGGTACTATTTTTTGTTTTGTCTCTTTCTGTCTCTTTACTCAAGTTCATTTTTCTTCTTAGCACCAGATGTGTCATACATTTTAACTCTGTCGATTGGCAGCCTTCCCCTCTAGAATACGGGTCTCTCTCTTTAAGGCAGGAATTTGCTTTGCAAATTCCGAGTGGGGGGGGTGTGGAAGGGCCGAGACCAGGGTGAGGTGAGTGAGGAAGTCATCTCTCATGCGATATTTAAGGGTGTGCCCCAAACTCAGTAATCAAGATAAAGCATATTAAAAAAAATTAATGCAAAAAATCCACAATGAACAAGATATCAACGTTTCAAATAAAGACAGAATCCACCTCTGCACTGGTACAATTCTGCCTCTGTCATCTCATCCCATTCTTGGCCCTGAGGGACTTAATTAATATATAACCGTTGCTTAAGGGAATTAGCCTTATTCTGCAGATGGGAACACTGAGGCACAGAAGGTAGAGACCTCCCTGATGCCATATAACTACTAAATGGAGCAGTCAGGATTTTGAACTCAGGCAGTCTGGCTCTGTACAAGCCCTCTCAAATCCTGCACTGCTCTGTCTACTGAATTATTATGCTTGATCCTTTTGGTAGAGGTAGTAACCTGGTAAAATTGACAGACCTGGGTTAAAATCTTGGCTTTGCCTAGCTAGGTTACCTTGGACAAGTCACCTTACTGACCTTTGCTTCAGTCCCCTTAGCTGCAAGATACAGGTAATAACTGTTTTCCTAGTAGTGCTTCGTGAGGATTGGGGGAGATAACATATGGGAAGGGCTTAGCAAAGCATCTGGGACGATAGGAGATCTTGGGTCACATCCTGTTTCTTGCAGGCACCTGTGATCTGTGTGTATGCATGTGTGTGTGTGTGTGGTTTTTTTTGAAGCCCCCTTACCTGTTTCTAAGGTGAATGAGTGTGGGCTCCCTCTTTAGATTGTTACCTTCATGAGGGCAGGGACTCTGCCCAATCCAGCACCAAGCAGAGGGTCTACTACACAGTAAGTGCTCAATAAATGTTTATGGAAGGCAAGAAGGTATGAAGGAGGGAGGAAAATAAAGAAGGAGAAGGAAGGAAGGGAGGAAGGAAGGAAGGAAGGAAGGAAGGAAGGAAGGAAGGAAAGGAGGGGGAGAGGGAGAAAAGAAGGAAAGAAGAAAGAAACAAAGGAGGGAAGGATGTCTTATTTTATCTCAGAATTGCAATGCTTATCCATAACTGACATGTAGAAGATGCCAGTATATGTGTGTTGAGTGAATAATTATTATAGCTTTAAAATAAGTCTTGAAGTTGGGTAGTGTCAGTTCCCTAATATGTGTTCTTCTTCAATATTGTGTTTTCTATTCAGGATCTTTTACTTCTTCATATAAACTTTAGAATCTGTTTCTTGATATCCACAAAATAATTTGCTGGGATTTTGCTTGGCATTGCAGGGAATCTTTAGATGAAGTTGGGAAGAACTGGCATCTTGACAGTTTTGAGTCTTCATATCTGTAAGATGGAATATCTCTCCATTGATTCAGTTCTTTGATTTCATTCAGTATACTTTTATTGTTTTCCTTATATAGATCTTATACATATCTGTTGGATTTATAACCATTTCAGTTTTTTGGATGCTAATGTAAACGGTATTGTGTTTTTAAAATTTCAAATTCTACTTGTGTATTGGTGGTTTGTAGGAAAGTGATTGAATTTTGTATATTAAGCTTGTATTCTGCGACCTTGCTATAGTCACTTGGTTCAGGAATATTTTTATGTCAGTTCTTTTGGATTTTCTACATAGATGATCATGTCATATGTGAACAAAGACAGTTTTATGTCTTCCTTCCCCATAGGTACACATTTTACTTAGTTATTTGAGTCTTATCTCTCTTTTTTCTTAGTCTAGCTGAAGGTTTGTCAGTTTTGTTTATCTTTTCAAAAAACCAGTTTAGTTTTGTTGATCTTTTCTGTTATTTTTCTGGTCTTGATTTCATTTATTTCTTTTCTGATCTTGGTCATTTCCTTCCTTTTGCTGACTTTGGGCTGACTTTGGTCTTCTTTTTCTGGTTTCTTGAGGTGTAAAGTTAGGTTGCTTTTTGAGATTTTTTGTTGTTGTTAATGTATGTGTTTATAGCTATAAAATTCCCTCTTAGAACTGCTTTTGATGCATTCCATAAGTCTTGGAATATTGTATTTCCATTATTGTTTATTTCAAGATACTTTTTGATTTCCTCTTTGACTCATTGGTTGTTCAGGAATGTGTTGTTTCATTTCCACATATTTGTGAATTTTCCAGTTATTGATTTCTAGTTTCATAGCATTGTGGTCAGAAAACATACTTGGTAAGGTAAAAATCTTCTTATATTTGTTAAAACTTGTTTTGTGAACTAATATGATCTATCCTGGAGAATGTTCCATGTGAATTTTGGGGTTGTCAGATGGAATGTTCTGTATATGTCTTTTAGGTCCATTTAGTCTAAAGTATAGTTCAAATCTAGGTTTACACATTGATTTTCTGTCTGGGTGATCTATCCATAGTTGAAAGTGGTACTCTAATCCACTCAAATCCCTACTTAAATCTCCTACTATTATTGTATTGCTGTCTATTTGTCCCTTCAGATCTGTTAGTATTTGTTTAATATATTTAGGTTCTCTTATGTTAGATGCCTATATATTTACAATTGCCATATCTTCTTGATGAATTGACCCTTTTATCATTGTATGAAGTCTTTCTTTGTCTCTTACAGTTTTTGACTTAAAGTCTATTTTGTCTGATATAAGCATAGCTTACCTTTGCTCTCTTTTGGTTTCTATTTGCGTGGAATATCTTTTCCACCCTTTCATTTGCAGCCATTGTGTGTCTTTAAAGTTGAAGTGAGTCTCTTGTAGGCATCATATAGTTGGGTCTAGTTTTTTTTTTTTTTCTTTATCCATTCAGCCACTGTGTCTTTTTTTTTTTTTTTTTTTTGCGATACGTGGGCCTCTCACTGTTGTGGCCTGTCCCGTTGCGGAGCACAGGCTCCAGACGTGCAGGCTCAGCGGCCATGGCTCACAGGCCCAGCCGCTCCGCGGCATGTGGGATCTTCCCGGATCGGGGCACAAGCCTGTGTCCCCTGCATTGGCAGGCGGACTCTCAACCACTGTGCCACCAGGGAAGCCCTGAGACCAGATTCTTGATGGCAGACGTTTCCATTTTTATTTGCCTGAACTATGATGACTCCATTATCGTCAGAACAATAGCAGATAAGGAAATATCTGGGTGAATAGGATAGACTATTATGTTTCTCTTGAGTTCTTTGAAGTATGTTTAATATTTGAGAGTGAAAGTTACAAACAAATAAAAAAATAAAAACATTTCTTTCAAGGCAGGTATACTGGCCATAAATTTCTTCAGTTTTTGTTTGTCTGAGAAAAATCACTATTTCCCCTTCACTTTTTTTTTTTTTTTTTTTGGACACGCTCTGCTGCTTGCAGGATTTTACTTCCCTGATCAGGGATTGAACCCGTGCCCTGGGCAGTGAAAGCGCTGAGTCCTAACCACTGGACTGCCAGGGAATTCCCTCTCCTTCACTTTTGAAGAATAATTTTGGAGGGTCCAGAATTGTAGGCTTTTTTTTTTTTCTTTCAACACTTTAAATATCTCATTCCACTCTCTTCTTGCTTTCATGGTTTCAGAGGAAAAGCTGGATGTAATTCTTATCTTTGTTCCTCTAAAGGAGAGGTGTTTTTTCCTTGGGCTTCTTTCAGGACTTTTTCTTTATCCTTTCCTTTCCTCTTTCTTTCTCTCTCTCTCTCCCTCCCTCCCTTCCTTTCTTTTTATTTTGGTCAGTTAGTTTAATAGGCATTCCGAGGGAGAAGAGAGGGGAAGGAACATGTGGAATTTGTGGAATTTAAGGAATTTCAGTCTTCGGCATCCCAGTTCCCCCAGCCGGGCTCAGAAGGTCTTCCTATTAATGATCCCAGGACCGATAAGATAGGTCACAGTGGAGGTTTGGGGTACTTGGGTTCATCATGACAATAAGTGCCACCATCTACTACTATGACTATGGGCCAAGCCTAATGCCATGCCCAGCACTTAGGTCTAAACTGACACCACGCTGCAAAATAGCTGCCGCACTCGGCAGGCACAGGCGAGAATCAGAGACCCGAGGAGGGGACTCGCCCAAGGTCACATGGCAGTCGGGACTCACCCCTCTGCTCCTCTTTTCAGCAGCGCAAGGTCAGCGCTCAGTAGGACAACTGCTCTGCGCATGCACTTCCCGGTGAAGACAGAAGCCTGGCAGGGACTCAGCCTCTTCAGATTTTACCTCCCACCTCGGTCAAATGAGCCAACATGCGCCTCCACGCATTCCACGACGACCCACCGCACTCGAATCCCCGTCCCTTCCCCTCCCCCACCCCCTCCTGGCTGCTCACCTGCACCCAGCTGCAGCCCAGGACAGCCTTCTGAGCTTCCGGAGGGACGATGGTCAGGGGCGAGAGGCCCTGGTGCAAGAAGTGAACTGTGGCGATCCCCGCCTGCAAGGCGCCGAGGAGAGAGTGGCCATGGAGCAGGACCTGGATCCCTGGAGAGGTGGATTCGACCACGCTGGAAAGCAGCTGAGCAGCAGCCGCTGGGTGGGCCAGCACTCGGCTGTCTCAGGATTTTGTCTTATCTTTGATTCTCTATAGTTTGAAAATCACATGCCTGGGTGTAGGGTGTTTTTTGTCTGTTTGTTTTTTGTGTTTTGTTTGCATTTATCCTGCTTTGTGTTCTCCCAACTTCGTGGATCTGTGGTTTGGTGTCTGACATTACTTTGCAGAGATAGTCAATCATTATTTTTTCAAATATTTCGTTTGTTTGTCTTTTTCATCTCTTTCTGGTGTTCCCATTACATATATGTTAAACCTTTTGTAGTTACCTACAGTGCTTGTATATTCTCTTCTCTTTTTTTCAGTCTTTGTTCTCTTGGCTTTTCAGCTTTTGAGTTTCCCCTCTGCTGGAGGGAGGAATTTACATTCTATTGGAGGGAGTAAACAATAAGCAAAATGAACACATAAAATACAGTGTGTCAGAGGGTGTAATTGTTATGGAGAACAATAAAGCAGAGAAGGGGATGGATTGGGAGATGTGTGCATGTGAGGGGGGTCAGTGTGGGAGGCTGCTACTATAAATAGGGAGTGAGCCACTGTGACTAGCCTGGAGAAGATGTTCCAGGTAGAGGGGAGAGCCAGAGCAAAAGCCCTAGGGTGGAAGTGTGCTTGGTGTATTGGAAAATTGGCTGGTGGCTAATGTGCGTGATGGGGAGTGAAGGAAGTAAAGAGTAATAAGATAGGAGGTCAGAGAGGGTGGAAGGGTCTGAGAGCGGGGCCAGAAATGAGCAGCATCACTAGATAAACCCATGGTGGGCATGTCTGAGGACAGCAATGAGGCCAGTGACAATGGAGTGAAGCATCCTTAGGGGAGAGCTGGGGGAGACGAAATCAGAGTGGCAGGCAGGGGCCAGGGGATGTATGGCCTTGTAGACAATGCCAAGGACTTTGGATTTTATTCAAAATGTGATGGGAAGCCTTTGGAAGGTTTTGACAGAGAAGTGACATGATCGAACTGACAGTTTGACAGGATCCCTCTGGCCACTGTGTTGAGAAGGGCCCGAAAGGGATCAAAGGCGGAAACAGGGAGCCTGGGCTGGAGGCTGCTGCAATCATTAGGCAACAGACAACGACAAGCTGGCCCAGAGCTATGGCAGCGGAGGGGTGAGAAGTGCAGATTCCAGATCTATTTTGAAGGCAGAGCCCACAGGAACCGCTGAAAGGCCATTCATTTCAGAACTGTTTGTTACAGCAAAAGTTTGGAAGCAACTTGAATGTTCAGCTGTAGGAGTCTAGCAGTTACTGTGTACAATAGAATAGAACATAGGCTTGCAAAAGAATGAGGAAGCTCTTCGTGTCTCCATACAGGATGATTTTCAAGATATATTAAATGAAAAAAGCAAAGTGCAGAACAGTGTAAATGTTACTATTTGTGTGGGGTAAAACCAAACACACACACTTATACGTGTGTGTGTGTGTGTGTGTGTGTGTGCCAAGAATGTCTCTGGAAGTATATATGAGGAACTGGTAGCAGTAGTTGCTTCTGGAGACAGGGGGCCTGGGGTCTAGAGGGGTGAGGGAAATTTCACTTTTCAATATACTTTTTGGATTTTGAATTTTGTACCTCTTCCAGTGGTTCTCAACTGGAGGTGATTTTGTCCCTCAGGGGACATCTGGCCATGTCTAGAGACATTTTTGGTTGTCACAGCTGGGGAGAGGGTGTTCTTGGAATCTAGTGGGTGGAGGCCAGGGATGCTGCTAAACATACTACGGTGTGTAGGACAGCCCCCATCACAAAGAATGATCCAGCCCCAAATGTCAATACTGCTGAGGCTGAGAAACCCTGATCTATGGAAAAAATAAAAGTTCCATTTTTTAAGGACAGTCTTTTATTCTGAGATAATATTTTTGGGGGGAGATTTGAAATATCTTTTGTTTTACTAGGAAATGGTGATAGTACATGGTCGTTACTTTGGCAAAAAAAAAAAAAAAAAAAAAAGCCAGCAAGACTTATATACTTCCCCAAATGGAATTGGCAATTTAATTGGCCTATGAAATTCTAAAGTTGGAAACTACTCTTTCCAGGCTTTGAAATGTAGTGATTTTTAAAATATGTCCACAAATTCTTCCACACTTTTGTCTTTACGAGGTGCAATTCCTCTTAACTTTTTTTTTTTTTTTTGCCATGCAGCATGTGAGATCTTAGTTCCCCAGCCAGGGATCGAACCCATGCCCCCTGCATTGGAAGTGTGGAGTCTTAACCATTGGACTGCCAGGGAAGTCCCCAATTCCTCTTATCTTGAGTATGAGCTAATGAATAGAATTTGGTAGAAGTGATGCTGTCTGATTTCTGAGACTAGGTCACAAAAGGCACTGTGCTTCCTCCCCGCTTTCTCTCTCTTTGATCACTCACTCTGGAGGAAGCCATCTGTCATGCTGTAAGAACATTCAAGAAGTCCTGTGGAGCGGCTCACATGGTGAGGAACTGAGGCCTCCTGCCAACAGCCAGCAGGGACCTGAGGCCTCCTGAGCCATGTCAGAATCAGATCTTCCAGCCTCAGTCCAGCCTTCAGATGACTGCAGCTAATGTCTTGATTGCAGTGTCATGAGAAACTGCTCCCCACCCCACCAGCCAGAACTACTCAGCTAAAGACCCTCCTGAATACCTGACCCACAAAAACTACGAGATAATAAATGTTTCAAGCTACTAAGTTTAGGGGTAACTTGTTACACAGCAATGGATAACTAATACAGAAATCATCAAGCCCTGTCAATCAAGGTGATCACAAAAGGGCAACGTATGAGCAGAGTAGCCTGTCCACAGATTTTTTTTTTTTTTTGCGGTATGCAGGTCTCTCACTGCTGTGGCCTCTCCCATTGCAGAGCACAGGCTCCGGACGCGCAGGCTCAGCGGCCATGGCTCACGGGCCCAGCCGCTCCACGGCACGTGGGATCTTCCCGGACTGGGGCACGAACCTGCATCCCCTGCATCGGCAGGCGGACTCCCAACCACTGCGCCACCAGGGAAGCCCCACAGATGTTTTTATTTGGCTACTACAGGACCAAAAGAAAAAAGCAGAATTAGTTGTTTACACTAAAAAGTTGGGCTACTTCCCATAAAAATCAAGATTTCTGACTTGTCTGAAAAAGTCTGAGGACCAGGATCTGGCATTGCCGGGCCTGCATCTCTGTGTGGTGACAACCAGCCACAGCTGAATAGAGTTCACCCCTTTAGACAGGGAATGTGATCTTCCATTCGCCACACTCACCACTGCTCCCTATGTGTCTTAGCTGGGTTGCTTTACTCAGTTATGTTACCTGCTTAACTTCTGTAGGCATTTGAGCTTATAAGTTCTATTAGGAGACATTTTTATGAGGTATCAAGGCTAGGAATACCCAGGCATCGTTGACATGAGAGTCAAATGACCAGAATTGGGGTTCCGTGGACACAGCATGGGTTAGGTGACCACTGCTTGCATATGGGGATGACAAGTCAGTAATGTTTTCATGCCTCCTCTCTTTCAGATGAAGAGAAACAGTCAGCGCTGCTTCTCTAGGTCCCCAGGCTCTCCAATTCAGCCTCCCTTACAGATCTTCACACCCTCACCTCCCTGTGCCCTCCAGAAAATAAACCACCAAGCTTGTTTTCTCCATACCTTTTTTTATTGAACTCTGCAGACTCATTAAGGGACCATTTGCTTAGCAACTCTTAAACATTTGGACGTATTTTACAAGACAGGACAGCAGCTGGAGGTCACAATTTCATCTCATCACATGCATAAAAAGACACTGGGTTTTTTGTGGTTTGGTTTCCTCGTGTGTGTGTGTGTGTGTGTGTGTGTGTGTGTGTGTGTATGATGCTCATTTTCACCTTTACAGGAAGGACTAGAGACATCAACTGACCAGAGATGAACAGAACCCATGAACGTGACCCCGAGAAAAGAGTGGCTAAGGACATTGGTCATTTATGGCTAATGTGATTGGCCCCCATTATGGGTGGGGCGATCAGAATGGCTTTGCTGGCAGAAAAGCCTCAACCTCACACCATGGTTCCTGGGAGAGACAGAGGGTCTTAGCTCATGGGATCAGGGAGCATGCTACCATGGGGGGGCGTTGGGCTCAGAAAAAAGGAAGACCATTGGCTCTCAAAGCTGGAGGACAGGGTGGCCCTGTTTTCCAGCTCAGCTCCCACGGCTCAGGGAATGCGATCCAGTTTCCAGATATCAGCTCCCACATTCCTGCCCCCGGCAAGTCCCAGACCAGGGGAAACTGTTACCTTGGACCCTTGGCTTAGCCTATTGGAAAACCACCTTGTAGTCTCCCATGGGCTAGTGTGAGCTAAACTAGAGCACGAGGCTGAAAATGCAGGATAGGAGGGTCAAAAAGAGGCTGGGGCTGTCCCCATAGCCCCCTGGAAGTGTAGCTCTGAGAAGACCCTTAGGGCAGAAAATTTGACCGTCATCTTGACCACCAATTGAGTCAAAGAACAGATGACACTGACGGGGCTTTCGGGCTTCAGTGGGAGGAGCCTCCCATTTCTCCTTCCTTCCCCAGTTAGGAAAACCTCAAGCCAGGTGAGAACGAATGAACTCCTCTCTCCACTCACACATTCATTCATTCACTCAGAAGTCACTCATTTACACAACCACTCAAAAAAAAAAAAAAACCAAACACAGGTTGGGTGACCACTGTGTGCCAGAGTCATATGTTGGGAGATAACCCTGAGTTCCTTGACCTTGGATTGAAGCCAGGACAGGCCTGGAGGGCAAAGGGGCCACAGCTGCACAGCCCAGCAGCTCCTGATCGTCCTCTTCTCCACCCTGCAGGCATCCGGAGCTCAGATGTCAAGCTCATCAGAGAGAGACCCCAAAGCCCTGGTGAAAACCGGGGAGCCTAAGCCCCACTGTGGAGAAGTCCAGATCTCAGGGGCATCTTCTTTTTTTTTTTAATTTATTTATTCTTTTTTTTTTTTTTGGCTGCGTTGGGTCTTCATTGCTGCGCGTGGGCTTTCTCTAGTTGAGGCGAGTGGGGGCTACTCTTCACTGCGGTGCGTGGGCTTCTCATTGCGGTGGCTTCTCTTGTTGCAGAGCATGGGCTCTAGGCACAGGGGCTTCAGTAGTCGTGGCATGCAGGCTCAGTAGTTGTGGCTCACAGGCTCTAGAGCGCAGGCTTAGTAGTTGTGGCACACGGCACACTTAGTTGCCCCATGACATGTGGGATCTTCCCGGACCAGGGCTCGAACCCGTGTTCCCTGCATTGGCAGGCGGATTCTTAACCACTGCACCAACAGGGAAGCCCCTCATGGGCATCTTCTTCTGTGCTTCCCTCCTTGTTTTCCAAACCTGGATTAGTTTAGGGAGGCAGGAAGTATGCAACAATCCACGCAGGACTCTGGAGAGCATCCGAATGGGACAGAATTGGGAGTTTTCTTCATTTTCCAGAATTGTCATCTCATTGCAGCCAGCAACTTGAGCTATTTCTGTAGGGCAGAGCCTCAGAGGGGGATCTCAGAAACTGGGTTTTTGTTTAATTTTGGGAGGAAGGCAGCTGTTCAGATTATCCATCAAAACCTATGGCCTTGCCTCATCCTATAATGAAGCAACCTGAGACTTGCTGGACTTGGGGTCACCCTGAGGATGAAGCCTCACTTCCTCCAAGCCCACCATACACAGTTAGATGGAACTTTAAAAGCTCTTTTGTCACATGCTGTCCTTGGAGCCTGCGGTATCCAGATTCACTTGGGAAGGGGCTACAGAGGTGGGAGGTGAGCATTCAACCTGCAGGTAGCCGAAGCCTCGTTTTGTTGTCAAACTAGATTGCGGCTGTCTCTTTCTTTTGGCCCTTCTGGACTTACTTCATTGGGTGGGGACTTTCAAGGGTCTTGAATGGGATTTCCTGTTTAATTTGCCAAAAAGAAAAAAAAAAAAGCCCTTTAGGGATGGTACCATTTGCTATTGCCTGGCCAGTTTGTTCACTAGGCAGCCGGCGAGTGGGCAAAGGAAAATTGTATCTCTTGTACAGAAAGCCTGAGGCCTACGAGGGCCCAGGGCCTGGGCAGAAGGGCTGAAGCACCGTGAGAAGGCCGCCCAAACAGGGGGGTTGCTCCTTGGCTGGCCTGGGGGAGGGGAGCACGAGCCTCATCCCACACATGTGGTCCCTGTCAGGGAACTGGGGGTGGATAAGCGACCAACAGAGTCACTAAAACTGTCCAAGATGGGGAGCACAGAGGATCAGGGTATCCTGCTGCCACTTCCCTCCCTGACATTCCCCCAGAAAGCTCCACATTCTAGAATCTGAGTTTCTGCTAACTGTGCTCTCTGCCTGTGCCCCAGTGGCTTGAGCCTGTGCTCAGATGTTCAAACCACACACACGCACACATGCATACATTGGAAGGGGGTGGGGCGGAGGTGCTGGAGAGACAACTTCCCCAGACGTTCAGTTCGGTCAGCATGCAGTGCTAGGTTCCCTCAGCAACATCCGTTTTGTACATCAACTAGCCTGTCTTTAAACACCTGTGCTGTCAGAGAGCTCATTACCCAACACGGCATCGAGTTCCATGGAGAGGCAGGCCCACCTATTAGAAGTGCTTCCTTAATTTGAGCCGAAATTGACTGCCCTGTCCCTTTCATGCAGGAGAAACTTTCAGAGACTGGCATGCAGACATAATGTGGGCAGGTGGGCTCTCCCTCAGGTGAACTGCATCCCCATCCCCGCCAACCTTTAGATCTTTCCAGGATCTTTGCAAGAAGGAATGGAGAGTGAGTTAGCAGTGAAGATGAGGGGTCACTAGATTAACAGAGTCCCTTCCAAATCCATGTCTTCAAGATGGCATTTTGGGGAGTTCAGGAGAAATTCCAGGTTAAGCCAATATCAAGGTCAGTGGATGGAACCCCAGACTACACAACTTCTAGATGAAAACGACCATGGGCAAGGGTGTTTGCTTATCCGGGCATCAAACCTAGCAAATGACCGGGAGACAATTTTGTTGTTGCTCTTGTTCTTGTGAAGTAGTTTAAAACAATCTTGTCTGGTTTAGTTGGTTCTGGTTCAAACCAGATTACCAGGAATTTGGGGGCGATGGGAAAACGCTGATTAGAATCTCAGTCCAGAATCTGTACTTCGGATGGTTTCCTCTTGGGGTTGACCCAACAGGGATGGCTCACTGCCGTCTGGGGGTCCTGATTTGGTTCAGATCTCTGACCTGGGCAGAGGCCAGAGCCCTGGAGCTGACGGCGAGGCAGGTGGGATTTGAAAATCTATAGATGCAAGATGGAGATGATCTGGGCTTACTTCATCTTCCTGCATGAGCTGATGGATGGAGAATCATTTCCTGCTGAAGATCCTGCTTCGTGAGATGTCCTCTGCCTACCCGAGGCCTGGAAACCGCCTGGTGGAATTAATTATCAAGATAGTCCAGACACTCCCCGAGGCCTGGATAGGCGGAAGCTGGAAAAATACCACTGCCCTTGCCACGAATGTCTGGCTCTATGGAGCCAGGCAGCTGGAAAGGGAAGGGGAGATGAGATGGCAGATTCTGGGGACGCGTCTTCTCAGGATTTGGCTGCAAGCTTGTCTGGCCACTGTTTTTTTGGTAAGGCTGTTGGAAATGGATTGAAATGAAGAGCTGATAAAAAGTTGATGAGATCTGAGGCTCAGGATTTTCTCTAAGTTTTGCAAGAACCTGAAAGTGCCCTGACCTTCAGATCCAACTGATGTCACAGGAGAGCAGGGCGCTGGGCGTGGCAACAGGCCAGCCAAGAGGGGTTTAGGTGTCTTCTGAGTCTCAGAAATGCCAGAGGGAGGTTTTCTCGCACGAGATTTTAGATTCCAAGATCTCTGGAAATGAACAAACTCAGTCCCTTTAGATCCCAGGAACGGCGTGGAGGATGAGCTAAACCATCCCACATCCCATCCTGATTTTCAGGGCCATCTGTAGCCCTGCTTCCCCTGGTTTCACTCCTGCATCTGTGTTCTGGATTTTTAAGAACAATAAATAGAACAGACAGAATGAGGAAAGTAACAGGTCAACAGATTCTAGGCCTTGTGTCAGGAAATGCCTGCATGAGGAAGTCAGACCCCAAAGTCTTTCCCCACCTCCAGGAAATCAGAAACGAAAAGAAGAAGAAAAAAAAAACGATCCAAGGAGCAACAGGAGGAAATGAAGGAGACCAGAAGATATCAGCTGCGATTATGACCAACAATAAAACCCCTAAGATGTTATTCCGTATTACAAAAGAAGAAATTAGACTCAATGGCCCAATTATAAATTTGCTAAAAATACATATATATATATATTATCCGAACAGAAAAATAGACTACTCTGAGATGCGTGGACATCCTATGATGTAGTCACGCATCAGATACTTCTAGAGCCAGAAAAATGGCGACAGAAAATGCAGAGGTAACTCTTATTTCTGGGTGTAGCCAGGGCTGGTTTGAGTCGCCCGGGGTTGAGTGAAAGCATTTGGATGCTGTCATATAAGCAGTGGGAGGCGAGGAAATTTTAGCTCAGGGCTGCAGGTTCTCCACTGTCCTGCTGGGGGAGTCAGGGGAAGCCCCCTTTTAACGCCTGCCAACTTCGCAGCAGTAGAAAAAGTCCTTTCTCAAAGGATCACATGCTAGAGGCTTCTCACCACATTGGATTCAAAGTTACTTGACTGGAGGCTGAAGCCCGGGGTCGTGTTACTTGAGACTAGTTGGCAGAGAAATGAGGAAAGGAGAGAGAGAGAGAGAGAGAGAGAGACACCTGGCATTAGTGACCCTTGTCCATGGTGAATTTTAAATTTCCCCCTGCCCATGGACTATACACTCCAGCCATAACTTGGAGCAAGACAGAAATATACAACAGTTACAAACATCAACAATACATTACAGTTTTACAGAAGAGAATACGGTTCTGTTTTTTCTGCTCAGAAACGTGGATCTTATTCAGAGAAAGGGCAGGGGTGAGGCTTACAGTTACTAAGACACGGCGGAGGAGAGGTCAGGAATCAGTCTGAAAAAGTTTGTATCACCAGCAATTCAAAGGGGCAAGCCAGGTGGGTTGAAAGGAAATGGCCTCCTCAGGATTTTGCCGTTTCCCCATCGTCATCGTCTTCCTTTCTTGATCCCCAGTGCTTTTAGAGAAAGGGGCTTCACGGGAATGAATGTTCTTTCCTCTTTTTTCTTTCCCCATTAAGTGTGCTTAAGGTAAAATTCCTAAAGAAGGCACTGAGAAATCTACTGCACCGAAGTCCTATTGCTTCTTTACCCCAAGATAAAAAGGTGAATAAACGGAGGACTCCTCCAGAGCTCTCCCACCTCTCTTTGCGGGTCGTGGACAGTCCCCTGTGTGATCAGGACACAGAGCTACCTGGTCCCTAGCCCTTTTTGATAATGGTGTAAGTTTGGTGGGGTTCTTGATGAGTTTTACTGAATTTGCCAAAGGGACCAGGCATCCATTCACCTCCAGTCCCTAGGTTCATTTCTTTGGGATGACTCGTTTTTTTTCCCACTTTCGTTGGTTTAGGAATGGGTGGTACGTGGACCATCAAGTTAAAGCAGTATTTGCCTCCAAACCATTGCTTTCCTCTCCTCCATCAACACCCGTCTATCAAGGTTAGCTTCTCACTGGAGACTCAGGTAGATATCCCAGTGCGCATACACAGGTACAGGTAGGGTGTACACATATTAAAAATCTGGGTATGTTTCTTTTTGGCAGGTGGGGGCCTGGGAGAACTTACAATACTCTATTTTGAATCGGCACAGGGTAAAAGCTATATTCCTACAATACATCCACAAGTAAAAGGAAAACCCAAAACAAAACGCAATACTTTCTAAGCATAGTATATGCTGAGTTTCAGTTATTCTGTTTCTATAAGAACTCTATAGGACTCTGGCTATTAAGCCTGAAAAGGTAGGTTCTTAATGATACTTCTGAATTCATCCTTCAAAAGTGACTCAATAAAATGCTACTTTAAGTTCAGACAAAATACATGAGGAAGGAAGGGGTAGGTCCTGCATGACCACACAAGGCAGAAAGGGCCTTTGGTTAGAGACAAGGAGAGTTGCACCAATTGGTTATTCGTTTAAAAAAAAAAGAAAGAAAGAAATCATTTCTAATCTGTACACTTCTCGTCTGCTTCAACCAGCAAATGAAATGCCTCGATTTGAAGAAGGGGTGGTAAGTTCCTTCTCGCTATATATGGCTATATTTAAACATGTTCACTTTCCTGATATGTAAAATAGACTATATTATTATTATTAATTTTTACAGATAGCATCAGCTCTAAAAAATCTGAATCGGAAATCACAACTATTTACTTTTATCAAAAAGCATTTGTTTGTTTTCCCTGAATTTTCACATTTGTGCTGATGGCGGATGTAAATGGTGATGGAAACAAAGAGACGTGAGATGGCCCAGGGAGGACTCTTCTGCGGCCTTTCCTCCACAGGCCCCCAGCTTGTACTGTATGCTCAGTAAAGCACCTTGGGAGCTTCCTCTCTCTGGTGTGCCCCCAGCACAGGCTGACCTCATACTCCCTGCCCCTTAAATCCCTTTGCGTTTGCTGCGAGAGTACTCCGAAGATACTTCCAGAGTCAAGATACTTTGTTAATGCAGCAAAAAACAGGACTGCACCCTCTTGGAGGGATCTACAGTCCTTGGAGATGCTGAGAAGCAGTATGAACCGGGTGTATACGGAGCAGAGAACACGCGTTTTTAAGGGCAGTGGAATGATCCCATGTCATCATACCTGTGACAGGTTGCCCAACCTCATGCCACTGTGCAGAGCGCAGGCAGAATGACGCCACGATGTCTGTGCACTGACAGGTGGATTGTGCCATTGTACTAACAGGCAGACCAACAACATATTCTATGAAGGACAGGGAAACCATGTTTTGTTCCATCAGGAAGACACATGCCTGGCACTGTATTGAGGATTGGCAGGTCTACACTATCGTACTTGGGACACCATCCTTCAAAATCGTATTAGGAGGACAACATCGGTTCATTGTACTGAAGACAAGCAGATCAATAATGTGTCATCTTTACTGACACATGGGCCAACAGCTTGGCATCCTGCTAACCAGCGGCTCCACTCAGTGTTACTGCCCTGAGGAACGGCCAACACCAACATGCTGTTGGACTAAAATCAGGCAGGCCAACGCCAGGTCATCAAACTAAGACAGGAAGACCAACACCAAGAGATAGACCAGAACCGCTCACAATGCACACAAATACTTATTGCTTTTGTCGGTACTGGCTGCATTGATGGCTGCAGAAAGGAGAGCTGAGCTGTTAGTACAGACAGTGACACTGAAAACACACCAACACCTGGTTGACAAGAAAGAGAACAGAGTAAAACACCCAATGCCCAACCGTCTACTTCATTCTTCTGAGATGTTCCTGTTTCCTGTACACATGACTTTATAAGAGGCCCCATGCAGGAGCCAAGAACCCTTCCTGACGCAAGAGGGTTAAGGGGAAGCTTCAGGGGGGCAGGGAAGGAGCCCACAGACTTTGACACAGCAGACAGCAATACCAGCACAGTATCACTCACCGTGGCCAGACACATGCCTGGAGCAAAAACCCAACTGTAGTCCCAACAAGTGGCCCACGGGAAATCATGCTTGTTTTAAAGTGCAAGATGTTGACACTGTCCCTGGTAGAACCTATTTTTGAAAAACATAAAGTGCTTTTTATTTTAACTTTTTTTTTTTTTCAAACTTGAATATCACAGGAAACAAAAAAGAATTTCTATTATAGTAAATGCTTTCCCTGCCCCAGCAGGAAGTATTCAAAAGTCTGAACTGGGCATTTCAATTGGGTTTTTTTTTTTTTTTTCCTTTCGTTTTTTTCAGGTTAAAAAAAAAAATCAGATTTTATTCTGTTCTTCGGTAACATACAGTCTCTTTGAATAAGCTATTCTTCTGCATATTTGACACTTGCATATCTTTTGAGTCTACACTAGCGATGTACAGAAAGCATTTTCCTTCTATAACCCTAAAGCAATGCTCAGAGTTCATACTGTTGGCTGAGTGCCCGCCTTCTGAACTCTTCCCAGATTGCCAGGGGGCAATTAGAATTGAGTACAAGTGGTGCAACTCACCCTGATGATATCTCAAAATAAAATATCAGGTACTACGGAATACTGAAGTCAATGAAGACATTTGAGGAAGGGTTTTGCGCTGGGATCGTGGCTTATGGTGCAGTTTTCCCCATGACACAAGCATTCCCTGTAGCCTTCTAACAGTGGGATCCATCCAGCAGGTGATGGACAGAAGTTCCTAGAGGTGTCCAGGCAACACCCAAAACCAAATTGGTCAACCCACTCTTTTAACACCAGCCACTTGTTCCGGCATCCTTCTCCAGCTGAAGCCAGGAGGGATGGCGATCTTGCCCTCAGAGGCTGTGATGGAAAGCCACGAGAGAAGAATGGGGAGTAGGTGGCCTTGGTTATGTCTAGAACGTGGTAGTGGTGGCTGTGAGTTCTGCTCTTGTCATCTTCCAAAGAGGGCCGTGGAGCTGTTACAAGGAGGCGCCATACCCTGTGGCTTGGCCAACTTCACTCTGATGGACCCGTTAACAGCTCTCAAGGTTTTAAGGGAGATTTCTCTGGTCTCTCTTCTTTCTGGGGGCTTTACAAAGCCTTTCTGTTTCAGAGGTCATGCAGAAAAGCTCCACGGCAGGTAAGCTGAACAGCACTCCTCTTTGGACCCTGCCACAAGTCTCTCCTCCGTGTGGAGGTGGTTCAGATGCTCTGATCCCGTGTGCTTCCATGGGCTCCTCCCCCCGGCAACACGCGGACGTCGGGGGAGATGTGGTTCTCAAGCTTGCACTTTTCCTGACCACTGGGAGTTTTTCCAGTCAATGCTTCCGTAGAGTAAATACAGTTCTGCCTCGAGAACTTAGGGGAGGTGGGTAAGGGGGAGCTTTCAAAGTGGTTCTTCTCTGATCTTGTCCCGCCACTGAACTTGGGACTAGTGTTCCCATGGAGGCTCTTGGGGGGGCTGGAGTCCACACTGTAGAGCACTTGCCCCTCATCATCTGTGTCCGCATCAATGTACTGGTGGATACCTGCTTCAAAGTTGAACGCTATTGCTGTGTGTTTCTCTGGCGACCGGGGGGGTGTCCTAGCACTTGCTGTGGTGTAGATGGAGGACTCTGGACTCAGCACAGGCCTGTCCAAGAGTGTGGCACACTCCAGCCCAGCAACAGCTGCCGCAGCACCCCCCCGGTTCCTAAGAGGGTCATGGTACATCCCCAGAACGGGGACTAATGGTCTCGGATCCCCCTCCATGAAGTTGACCTTAAGTGCTCGAAGCTTCAAGGGGTTGGTGGTCTTCATGGAACTCTTGGGGCTCTCAATGAAGAAAGCAGAGGGATGGCTGGCATCAGGGGGGGGGTTGGCCTCCACAAACCTACCACCAGTGGCACCCAGGACTCCCTGCCAGCCAACCTCTGGGGCCATGCCACCTCCGGTTTTGCTGGGGAGTGATGCCAAAGGGCTGTGGGAGAATCTGGTGGCTTCAGGGAAGTCTGTGGCACAGCTAATGAAGCTGTCAATGCTTGACATGCTTCGCATGTCAATGACCCCTTCTGTACGAGTGGGCAGAGGGGCTACGGGGCTGGGGATACTCTCCATTTCAAGTTCTTCCTTTGGTTTGCTCTGTGTTGCTGGCTCCTTAGTATTGAGGATGGGTTGAGACTGTGTCTTGGCCATCTTATTGTACATGTCTTCCAACTGCTGGACGTTCAGGTGCTGAGGACTAGAAGATGATCTGGCCTTCTCAGGGGATCCCTGCTCCTTGGTTTCAAAGGACTTACTTGAGCTGGTTTCGGACAGTGTCCTCTTTGTCCATTTCCATTTGTTGGGAGACAAGTGATTATCTTGCACTTTGTCTTTCTGACCCATGTTCTCTCCACTTTTCTCAACCACAATGTCCATCACCTCGATGCTCCGGGGGAATGCATCCTTCATGTTCATGGATACGATGCTGCCATTTCTCTTGGCTCTCTCCAGAGCCTCTCTCCGCTTGATTGCTTTCTCCTGCCTCTTCTGCTCCTTGTAGAACTCAGAGAAGTTATTGACAATGATGGGGATGGGAAGAGCGATCACCAGGACCCCTGCGATGCAGCAAAGACCCCCCACAATTTTCCCCAGGAGAGTCTTGGGGTAGATGTCTCCATACCCAACGGTCGTCATGGTGATGGTGGCCCACCAGAAAGAGGCTGGGATGCTTTTGAACTTGGTGTCATCCTCATCCTTCTCGGCAAAGAAGACGAGGCTGGAGAAGATCATGATGCCCATGGCAAGGAAGAGGATGAGCAAGCCCAGCTCATTGTAGCTCCTCCGCAGAGTGAAGCCCAAGGACTGGAGGCCAGTGGAGTGACGTGCGAGCTTAAGAATGCGGAGAATACGCATGATGCGGAAGATCTGGACCACGCGGCGGACATTTTGGAACTGCAGCACGCTCTTGTTGGATTCAGTGAGGAAGATGGTGACATAATATGGCAGGATGGCCAACAAGTCAATGGCGTTGAGCGGGCCCTTGAAGAACTTCCACTTTTTGGGGGAGGAGAGGAACCGCAGCAGGTACTCCATGGTGAACCACGCAATGCACACGGCCTCCACGTGGGCCAGCTGGGGGTTGTCTGTGGTCTGGCCAAACTCATCAAGGCTCTGCAGCTCAGGCAGTGTGTTGAGAGACAGGGCAATGGTGGAGAGGACGATGAACATGATGGAGATTATGGCGAGGATCTGTGAGGAGAAGAGAGTGGAATTTAGTTATCAACCCCCAATGGGATGGTCATCCTAATACTCTGGGTCTGCAGGACATTCCTCAACATTCAAGAGCATTTTCATAGCCCACTAATTACCTAATGACTGGATGTTTGAGCTAAAAAGATTATTTATTCAAATCCATGTATCATACAGACGTGGAAACTGAGGCCCAGAGAATTGAAATGATTTAAAGCTAATCATCAAGCCCAGGGGTCAGTCAATTTTTTCTATAAAGGGCCAGATAGTAAATCTTTTAGACTTTGAAGCCCATGAATTCTTTGTTGCAACCATTTAACTCTGCAGTTATAGCACGAAAACAGCCTTGGATAATACATAAACGAATGAGCATAGCTGTTTCAATAAAACTTTATTTACAAAAACAGGCAGTGGGCTGCAAGCCATAGTTGGCCGTCTCGTGATCTAGACCAGTGGTTCATAACTATTATGGGGTGGGGTACCGCTTTCCCGACATTATACTAACGATAATATCAATAGTTACCCTTTATCGAGTGTTCACTGTATTCGAGGCACGATGCTTGTCACTTGCCATGCAATTCCTTATTTCATTCTTACAACAACCCCATTAAGTTGTACTTCCAATGAAAAGATGAGGAAACCTAGGCTTCCAAAGCTAGTAAGTTGCAGAGCCAGTATTTTAACCTGGGTCTGTCTGACCCCAATACGTGAGCTCTTAAGAATGTGTTAGAAATGAGATGAAAGCTATGGGCCTTTTTGCTAAACACTCAAGGTTTTGCAGATCATTTTCAGGGAGGCCTAGACATCCTGGTCTCATGTTATTAACTCCTGAGTGTGACTATGAATTTTTGAGGCTAAGGATCACAGCTTAACTGCCTTTGAGTCCCCTGGATCAAGAAGAGGGTTTGGTCCAGATGTTTGGGCTCACTGGATGTTTGTTGAATTTAATGGAGCCTAGGCTAATCTACAGCTTATGCAGAAATGCAAGCAGATGTAATAAATTGTTCTAGGGTCTTTTTTTCAAAAATACAAATCCAAGTCACATCACTCTCCTTCTCAATAAATTTCCAGGACTCTTCAGGAAAAAACCTAGACTCCTAAACTTATCTATCAGCCCTCCTCCCCACCCCCCAAAAGCTGTCCTCTTCTCATAGGCTTGTGCCTCCCTTTCTGCTGCCCCTGCTAAAGGGCAGCGGGTGGGGGTGGGGTCTCCATGCTTGTATCATTTGATCCTGGCTGCCGCTGAGTGGCCCAGAGATGGACAGAAAACCCATGCTGGGCTGAACCAGTCCACCATGGAAGATTTGAGTTCAGGGATCCAGGGGTGAGTGGGTTATGGGGGTGGTGAGCCTCTGAATTAATTGGTCAAGTACAGTCCAGGCCTGAACCAGCTTCATGATAAGTCCAAGCCTCAAGCAACTTTTCACTCATGTTGTAGGGGATCAGAAAAACCATAAAAAAATCAGAGAAAGCTGAACCTTTTAAAGAAGCCAGAGATTAAAGGGAAGAGGCAGAGAGAAGAAGCAGAGAGGACATAGGAGATCTGAAAAGGGTGTAGAGGGCCACAGTTAAATGCTTGGGCTCTGGTGTCAGGCTGTTTTGGATTCAAGTCTCAGTGCTTCCACTTCCTTACCTTTAGTCAGGCATTTAACTTCTCTAAGCCTCAGTTTCTTCATCTGCAAAATGGGATGATAATGACAATGTCTATCTCAGAGAGCTGCTGTGAAGATTAAATGTGTTAACACATGCAAAGCACTCAGGACAGGTTCCAGCAGCACCTAGTGAATGTCTAATAAATGTTAGACGTCATCACAGGGGAAATAGCTCAGCCCACACCCTGTCAGCCCAGAACACCCAGCCTCCGAGGGGCCAGCTAGTCTTTGCTTCTCGCCCTTGTTCTGAAACTGCCTGCCATATCCTGAAAGTAAATGCCACTGCTGCTTGGGTGAGCATAAGAGGGTTCTGTCCCCTGCAATAAATCCCCAATCAGGACACATGGTTGCCGAGTCTTTCTGAGTTTGACTCTGACCCCTCTCTTTGGCCTCTCCTGCCACAGGTTCCCAAACTTCACGCTTCCCTAATCACACACTATCGTTGGTCAGTTCTGCAGGTCTGTGCCTCTTCCCCTCTGTCCAGTGAATTCCAATCCATCTTTTAAAACCCAGCCTACATGGCCCCTCCCTGCAGAGGTCATCCCTGGAGGGGCCAGCCACTCCATTCTCTGGGCTCCCTTGTCATTTTGCCAGCCTTGGGGCTCTTAGCACACTACAGCCTATCACAGGGGTGTGTGTGTGTGTGTGTGTGTGTGTGTGTGTGTGTGTGAATGTGTCCATCACTGCCCAGAATCTGTAAGCTTTGGGGGGACAGGGATGGATTCTGAGATTCACCTCTGCACCCACAGCGCCTAGGGCAACAGGTTTTCATGGTGTTTCTTGGCTGTGGCTCAAGTTCACGGCCATTTATGGGTCCCATGGCCTTGGGCATTGCAACTTTCCTTGCCTCAGTTTCCTTATTTGTAAAATGGGGATCCTCCAGTAGTTCTTAACTGGGGATGATTTTGACCCCTCCCCCTTCCCTTGGGGACATTTGGCAAATCCTGCAGAAATTTTTGGTTGTCACGATTTGGAGGAGGGGTGATACTGGCAGCTGGTGGGTGGAGCCAGGGATGCTGTTAAATACAATGCACAGGACAGTCCCCACCAAGGAGAATGATCAGGCCCCAAATGTTAATAGTACCAATGTTGAGAAACTCTGGGATATACCAGTAGTCAGCCCCTCAGGATCTGTAGAATGAGGGAAAAGAGCTGTTGGCACAGAGCTAGGCACAGAGTGGGTCTGACCTTACAGAGCAGCCAGCTGGGACCTCGGGCTGAGCCCCTGCAGTGGAGCTGCTACAGTTTCTGACTCCTGGCCCTGAGGGCAGCTGCAGGAGAATGGAGCAGATTCCTGGGGAGTCTGTTCCTTTAAGAGCTGGGAGATCTCATTTTCCCCAGAGGCTGGCAGGGGAAGCCTGCTCCAGTTTCTAACCCCCAGACAGCTCCAGGGAAGGCCCACATAATTGATGTCTGCTGACAGATGCATGAATTATGCACCCACCTATTGTACAGTCCTTAGCGCTGTTATTCTAAGGCGGGCACCCCCTCTTTGTACCCCAGAAAGTGCTCTCCCCTCCCGTCCTCTCAGCCTGAGCATGCTTAGGAAAGAAGAAAATGCAGGCAGAGGCCTCACTGCATCCTGGAGGGGGGTGTCCGCTGCTCAGGGTTGCGTTGGGAGGGTCAGAGAGTGCCAGGCCTCCTGCCCTGGCACATGCGCTCATCAAATAGCACTTGTGCTAATGCAGTGTGACCCACCCTTCCTAGCCCTGCCCACAAGACTGCTTTCTCTTCCAGACCCGCTGAAGCCCTTAGGGTCAGGGTTACACTTCCTGACTGGGGCTCTCCTGAACAGGAGTTAAACCCTCTGTGCCTCAGTCTCCTCATCTGTAAGGCGGGGGTGGGTCACTGAAAGGTGGCAAAGGGAATTCAGTGAATTCATAAGGCCCTTAGATCATTATTGCTTTCATTATTTCACAACATTATATTTATTTATAAGCCGGTTGGACTTGGCTCTGAGCAGTAGTGTTATTACTCCCACCTGGCTGAGTGGCCTTGGACAAATCACTTCCTCTCTCTGAGACTCCATTTCTTTATCTCTAAAATGGAGATGAAAGTAATTGAGCACCTACCACATAACAGCCACTTAATATATATTTTATGCTATTAAATTATTATTTGGATAATTTATTGTCACCCTTACCTCCAGCCTCTGGACTGGTTGCTTCTGGAGGTCCAGGACTAGGTCTGCGGACCCCAGTGCCTGGCTAAGCCAGCAGACATCCTCTAAACAGTCTTGAACCCAAATGAACAGTATTGATTTGGTCTCTGGGATGGGCTGCAGGGATGGGGGACCAGCCAGGCCAGCAATGAGTCCTCCCGGCCCCAGCTCAAACCCCTGGCCAGGTCCCTGCATTTTCAGCCTTGCTTTCCTGGATCTGAGCCCAATTGGGTTTGGGCAGGACTCCAGGAACCCAGGGAGCAGAGGCAGGAAACAGGACCAGGACTCAGAGGCTGTCCCCAAATTCCCTCCCTGCAATGAGGTTCTGAAGCCTGCAGCCTACTTGTCTGCACCAAGCGTGGGAGGGGGTTTTGGTCCTCTGGGAGAAGAGATTAGCAGGTAGGGGTACCCAGGGGGGAATCAAGGGTTCTGGAGCCGGGCCTTTCTCATTCTAAAAAAAATTGTTGGCTCTGGTGGTTAATCACAGGATGCCTACGTTTGGCTCCAGCAATAAACAGGCTGTTTATCATTTGCTCTGACCACTTCCCTGCTCTTCCAGGAATATGGACAAGGCACAGAATGTCTGTGCAGAAAAGGGTCCAGGCTCCTTTCTGGAAGGATGGGGAGACTCAAGCAGAGAAGGGAAGGGACTAGTCTATGGTCACACAGCCCATTGGGGTCAAGTCTGTGCAACAACACTAGAAGCTCTGGCCAGCAGAGAGCTGCACCTAGTGTTCAGGTCCTGCAAACTGTTTTCATACACATCCATCTTCCCAGCGGCATTATTTGTAAGAGGCAAAAAGTGAAATCAACCTGAATGTCCATCAACTGATGGATATACAAACTGTGGTCTATCTATACAATGGAATATTATTCAGCCATAAAAAGGAAGGAAATACTAATACATGATACGATATGGAAGAATCTTGAAAACATTATGCTGAGTGGAAGAAGCCAGACACAAAAAGCCACATAGTGTATGATTCCATTGATATGAAATGACCAGATAAGACACACCTATAGAGACAGAAGGCAGGTTAGTTGTTGCTAGGGTGGGGACAGGAATTAACAGTTAATGGGCATGAAGGATCTCATGGGGATGATGAAAATGTTATAAAATTGATTTAGGGTGATGGTTGTACAACTTGGCAAATTTACTGAAAAATCATTGAATTGCTCACTGGAAATGGTGAATTATATGCTATACAAAATTAGCCTCAATATAAGTTATATAAAAAGTTGCTTTCCATAAAGAGTATCCCATTGCTTTTAATCCTCACAACCACATTGATGGGTCACAGGAGAGAAGCAGAAATCTGAGCAAGCCACAGCCCTGCTGTAAACCCTGAAATGGCTCCCCATGAAGTTCCGATCCTTTTGCATTTAGTTGGCATATATTTACCGAGCACTTACTAATGCTATGCTCTTTGCTGGGGATGCAGCATGGATAAGAAAGACAATTTCCCTGCCCTTAAGGAACTGGTAGGGAAAAGCAGACAAAAAAACCCATAAACCAATAAAGGAACAAGATGATGTCAGGTAGTATTATGTGCTACATGTTACCGAGAAAAACAAACCAGGAGTATCAGTAGAGAAGCACTGGGGGTGTCCACATGAGGTTGGGTGATCAGGACAGGCCTTTCACAGGAGATGTGCTGGTTCTGAGACTTGAAGGTGAGGAGTATGTCATTCAAAGATCTGAGCATTCCAGGTACAAGCACAGCGTGTGCAAAGGCCCTGGGGTGGGAATGAGCTTGGCATATCAAGCAACAGAAAGAAGCTCAGTGTGGGTGGGGCTGCGTGAGCAAGGCGGAGAGTGGGAGGAGATGAGGTCAGAGAGGCAGGAGGCATAAAAAGGAGATTTGGCTTTTGTATTAAGTCCACCTTTCTTCTCTCTCCGGACCATTTCCTCCATTTCCCACTGCCTATTCCATAATGAATCCCGGCAAAACCACTTACAATTCCCAAGCCATGCTGCCATGGTTGCTCACACCTCCAGATCCTTGTCCATGCTGTTCCTTCTGCCTGGAGTATCCTTCCTCCCCTACTTCTCCTGGCTGATTCCTACAGCCTGTTCTGGCCTCAGCTCAGAACCCACTTGCTCCAGTGAGCCCTCTCTGACTCCCGGTTGTGGGTTGAGAACACCCACCCTCTGGACTCTCACAGCCCTTGAGTTTGTCCTTTCACGGCACTGATCTTTCCAAGCTGGAATTTCCTCCTCTGTGTCCTGCAATAGAATGTCAGCTGCATGAGGGCCCAGGCTGGGTTTGTCTTGCGTTACTGTAACCCCAGCTCCTGAAACGGTGCCCGGCACAGAGCAGGAGATCCCTAAATAGTTAATAAATAAATGATCAAGCAAATGAATGAAATGGAGGCTCAGAGAATGAAGTGACTTTTCCAGGGCCACACAACTTGCAAGGAGTGGATCTGGGACTCCAGTTCAGGTCTGTGCGTCTCCCCAAGACGTTTTCAAGGACGTAGGAGGTGGCAGAGTTTCTGGAGCATCAAACCTTTCGCTCCTTTTATGGTGCTTCCGCTTCCCCAGCTTTAAGGGGGGATTACAGATGGGGAGTTTTAATCAGAAGGGTCACTGGCGCAGATCCGATTAAGGGGATTGGAAGCAGGCTGATGGTTTTGGCTCCCTCTTCTACAGGTAGGGGCCTCTGGTAGGGGGGTGTTGGTGAGAAATTGGAGTCGGGAGCCTGCAGGGGGCGCTCATGGGCACAAAGGGACAGGAATCCAGGGACAATAGAGGACGAAGGCCTTGGGGTGAGCCAGGCAACAGAGGCTTTCACCATGAGAAGGCAACCGAGACACACAGGTGGAAACAGGGTGCAGTGACATTGCTGGGGGCGTCCCAGGTGTTATAAACCAGAGGCCTTGGGGCTGAGGAATTTATTTTTACTTATTTGTCCAAGTTTCCAAATTAGGAGATTTCACATGAAAATCTAGATTTTCAGATTTCCCTTGGAACATCACATGCTGTGTCTACACGTTCAACCTGCATTCTCCATGGCAACAACTTGCTGGCGCTAAGGAGTAGCTGTCCCTTTAGACAGGGCACGGGCTCCCCAGTGGCCACAGGCCCCTTCACTCCTTTCATTATCTGTCAGGTCTCTGTAGGTGTCGGGTTTGCCCCCTGGACCCACTGATATGATATTGAAGACAGCAACACTTACCTGACCTGCTACCATATACGAAGAACTTTCCAGACAAGAGCTGCATCTAATTGCACACGGCAGGAGCCTAAGTGCAATTAGGCTTGCCACATCCAACCCCATCCTTTGCCTCCATATCCAAACCGTCACCAAGTGCTTTCCCTTCTGGCTCACAAACATCTTTGGATCTGTTCCATTAGCTCCACCTGCTAAGCCATGACCCTGTCCCAAGTCACCTTCACCTCCCACTGGACCACTGCAAACTGACCTCTTTCTGGTGTCCCCAAAGCCACTAGATGTCCCCAATATCTATTATTCCCTTCTTTCATTGTAATAGAGTTTTAGCGGGACAAAGGGTTACCCAGAATGAAGACTACATTTCCCAGCTTCCCTTGTAGTTAGATGTGGCCATGTGACTAAGCTTGGCCAATGGAATGTGAGCAAAAAGGATGCTTGCCCTCTCTCCTTTTCCTCTTTCTTGCTGGAGGGGAGGCAGATGTGATGTGCAGAGCTGGGGCAGCTATCTCGGATCTGAGGTGGAAGCTAACCCCAGCCCTGGACTGGCCCTTTACTGAAGAAGTTTGCCAGCTCCTGGTCTACCTCATAACAGCCATCTTGTTCAAGCCACTGTATTTTGGGGTCTCACAGTTCCAGTCACTTAGTCTATACCCTGCCTCACTCTCCACCCTCGTCCTGTTCCATGCTCCCCTTGCCTTTCTCATCTCAGGCACATTATGTCCCTCATAGTCTCCATGACCCTTCTGCCTGGAATGCTTTTCCCTCCACTCTGCTTGGTTAACTCCTACTCATCCTTCGTAGCTCAGCTCAGGCACCACCTCCTCAGGGAAGCCATCCCTGACCAGGTCAAATTCCTAACTGCAGGCTCTAGTAGTACTATGCGCTTCTCCTCTTAATGCTGTCCAAGTTGCAGTTTTACAGTAATGCCCACCTCTGTAGAATGTAAGCAACTGGAGGGCAGGGCTTGTGTCTAAATAATGAATGTTATTTCATCCTGCAAACAATCTGCAGGGTGTGCTGTGTCCCCTCTCTCCAGTTTATAATTGGGAAAACTGAGGCTGAGAAAAACTATATCCAAAGCGACAATTAAGGAAGTGGTAGAGGCAGGGTTTAATAAATCCATGTCTACTAGACTCTGAAGCACCCACCCCAATTTTTTTTTAAACACTGAGGACCTTTCTTATCCCAGCATCTTGGGGTCTGGGTTATGGTTTTTAATGTATGCCCTCATTTGAACCATCTTCCCTAGGTGACCTGACTCTTCCCAAAAAGCTCTGGGTTGGGTACCCTTTTCCTAACAGGTCAACTAAGTTCTCATGAGCTTTGCCAAAGCAGGAATTCTAGAAGCTGGTGCTGTTACAACCTCCTGCCCGTCCGAGGACAATGTCTCTGATGGGGGTGGGAACTTGACTCTGATCCCTATAGAGGGAGGAGGTGATGGGGAGAAACGTGGGGCAGTGTCCTTCCTGCCTGAGTGATCGCCAAGTCCTGATATTTGCTGAGGGCATGCGGAGCTGAGGAAGGGACTGTCAGTCTTAACGGTGATGAACGGCATCAGTCCATCCCCGCTGCAGAGAGCAGTGTTTTGAATAAAAAGCAAGGAGCATGGGCTTCCCTGGTGGCGCAGTGGTTGAGGGTCCGCCGGCCGATGCGGGGGACGTGGGTTCCTGCCCCGGTCCGGGAGGGTCCCGCATGCCGTGGAGCGGCTGGGCCCGTGAGCCGTGGCCGCTGGGCCTGCGCGTCCGGAGCCTGCGCTCCGCAGCGGGAGGGGCCGCGACAGTGAGAGGCCCGCGTACCACAAGGAAAAAACAAAAACAAAACAAAACAAAAAAAAACAAGGAGCATAGGAGATGTTAGGCAAGGGCAGTGTCCACAGGCTGTGCTCAGCCACAAACCTGTCCTCTTGCCCCTGAGTCTGACAGGATGGGGAGAAGCGTAGTCTCTGAGAGCTTGGCTGAGGTGGTTGGGTGGCTGAGAGTAACTAAATGTGTTACTCTGGATGCTGGGATTGGGTACCACTCTGGCTAACGTCAGAATGATGGCCCTGTGAGTGGTCATTTTGACAATAGCCAGTTTTGCTGGTTAATGCCCAATATACATTCAGAAAGAGTCATTTGGGTGACTTAACAAGAGTTCTTTTTCATATAGCATTTTAGTCTCACTAGAGATTCATATTGAGGTAAAATGGATGTGTGGATAGTCTAGAGACCTACTTTCTAATTCTGGCTGGACATCCTTAGGCCAAGTGTCTTCACATCTCTGATCTTTTTCATGCAGTATCTACTGAGGGTCTGTAGCTGCAGGAATGGAGGTCTCATGCTCAGAGGATGGAGCTACTGGATTCTTGAGTCACCACTTGGAAGAGAGCTGTGTGAGGTTGTTACTGGATCCTCAGTGGGAATCACATGAGTCAGAAATAAACTTTGACGTATAAAGTCATGAGACTGTGTGTTCGTACGTACTGCAGCATAATCTAGGGTATTCTAATTCATCCGGTTGAGTTGGAGTGCAGGTTTTATCCTGCACTATCCTCTGGTTTTAGCTGAACTAGTCCTTGCACACAAAGATGAAAGGCTTACAAAGATCCTCACAAAGAAACAACTGCTCGGAGATAGTCTTAATAATTCAAGCCCAGGAGAACATCAAGACAATAGCTAAACTGATACTTCTCCTCCTGGTACGAGTCCTTCAACAGTAACAATGTGAGGTTAAAAACAATGATGATCTCGTCATGTCATCATTATCAGGGAGACTCTGTAATGCGGATTTTCATCCACTCTCTTTTATGGTGAACCCTGGCTTCATTTACTCATCACATATAGGAAGAAGACAGGATAAGTGAATTAAAAAAATGAATGAATGGGCTAGGTCCAGTGGGGTGGAGGTACTAGAATGTACTGGTTAAGAACTAGACCTGCATTTTAATCCCAGCTTCTTAATTTTCAAGCCATGAGACCTTGGACATGTTACTTAACCTCTCTGAGCTTCAATTTCCTCATCTCTGCAATGAGGATAACCAGTTCCTATTTCACTGAGGATTCATTGAGAAAATGGCTGGCACACAGTAGAGGTCCAGTGAATGTTAGCTGCTCATTTTTTTAAAAACTGGGAGGAAGACTTCAGCTCGATGTAAGACTATACTAAGGTGGGAGCCGTTACAATTAGTTATTATTATTTTTCATTGGAGGGAGGCCAAAGGGTGGGTATCCCTTACACAGCTGTGTAAATTTACACAAGGAACTTCACCTCGGTTTCCTTGTCAGTAAAAAGGGAATAGTAGGGCTTCCCTGGTGGTGCAGTGGTTGAGAGTCTGCCTGCCGATGCAGGGGACGCGGGTTCGTGCCCCGGTCCAGGAAGATCCCACATGCCGCAGAGCAGCTGGGCCCGTGAGCCACGGCCGCTGAGCCTGCGCGTCCGGAGCCTGTGCTCCACAATGGGAGAGGCCACAACAGTGAGAGGCCCGCATACCGCAAAAGAAAAAAAAAAAGGGAATAATAATACCTACATGGTCAGGTTTTTATTAAGATTGACCTCATTCATTCACTCAATGATGTGAGGTACCATTTTAGGTTCTAGGGATACAGCAGTGAACAAACCAGGCAAAAATCCCAGCTTGTGTAGAGCTGACCATCTTGTAGAGGGAAGGGATACACAGTGAACAGTAGCAAGTCAACAGGATAATTTCAGGTGGTGAACGTTGCTAGGAAAAAATGAAGCAGGTCAGTGGGAAAGAGAATGACCATGAGATGGGTTTACTTTAGCTGAAGTGGTCAGGGAGAGCTTCTCTGTGGAGGTGACATTGAAACTAATACTTGAATGATAAAGAGGAGTTGCCATGTGACCATCAGTGGGAAGAGCATTCCAGGCAGAGGGAACAGCAAGTGCAAAGGCCCTGAGGTGGGAACGTGTTGTGCCAGTGTGAAGTAGGGCTACTGAAAGGGAGAGGAAGAGGAGGTGAGGTGAGAGAGGTAATGGGGGCAGGTGTTAAAGGGTCTCCAGGCCACACACACTAAATGTAGAACATGTCATGATTATTAGTGGTATTATTAGCAGCAGTCTTCCTCTGACTCCCTTCTTCATGCCCAACTAAGGACCCGCTTTGGAAAAGACATTCTGGAGGAGTCCCTCAGATATTCAGCCAAGAATCCTGTCAGGTCAATTTAGCCAGAATCCCCTTTTCCCCTGATGTTTCCTCTTAGTAATTTTCCATCCACTGACCCCTATCTGCTCCTTGGCTATAAACACCCACTTGAATGAAACTTACAAGCTTTTGCACAGCAAAGGAAACCATAAATAAGAAGAAAAGACAATCCTCAGAATGGGAGAAAATATTTGCAAACGAAGCAACTGACAAAGGATTAATCTCCAAAATATACAAGCAGCTCATGCAGCTCAACATCAAAAAAACAAACAACCCAATCCAAAAATGGGCAGAAGACCTAAAGAGACATTTCTCCAAAGAAGATATACAGATTGCCAACGAACACATGAAAGGATGCTCAACATCACTAATCATTAGAGAAATGCAAATCAAAACTACAATGAGATATCACCTCACACCAGTCAGAATGGCCATCATCAAAAAATCTACAAACAATAAATGCTGGAGAGGGTGTGGAGAAAAGGGAACCCTCCTGCACTGTTGGTGGGAATGTAAACTGATACAGCCACTATGGAGAACAGTATGGAGGTTCCTTAAATAGAACTAACATATGACCCAGCAATCCCACTACTGGGCATATACCCTGAGAAAACCATAATTCAAAAAGAGTCATGTACCACAATGTTTATGGTAGCTCTATTTACAATAGCCAGGACATGGAAGCAACCTAAGTGTCCATCAACAGATGAATGGATAAAGAAGATGTGGCACATATATAAAATGGAATATTACTCAGCCATAAAAAATGAAATTGAGTTATTTGTAGTGAGGTGGATGTACCTAGAGACTGTCATACAGAGTGAGGTAAGTCAGGAAGAGAAAAACAAATACCGTATGCTAACACATATATATGGAATCTAAAACAAAAAATAGTTCTGAAGAACATAGGTGTAGGACAGGAATAAAGACGCAAATGTAGAGAATGGACTTGAGGACAGTGGGAAGGGTAAGCTGGGACGAATTGAGAGAGTGGCACGGACATTATACACTACCAGATGTAAAATAGATAGCTAGTGGGAAGCAGCCGCATGGCACAGGGAGTTCAGCTCGGTGCTTTGTGACCACCTAGAGGGGTGGGATAGGGAGGGTGGGAGGGAGACACAAGAGGGAGGGAATATAGGGATATATGTATACGTATCACTGACTCACTTTGTTATACAGCAGAAACAAACACACCACTGTAAAGCAATTATACTCCAATAAAGATGTTAAAAAAAACAACACCAAAACCACCCCATGAACCCACTTGTTCATGCTGTATTCAGAGCTGAGCCCAATCTCTCTCTTACTGTAAAATCCCATTGCAGTGGTCCCCACACATGTCTCAATGGTCCTGAATAAAGTCTGCCTTACCATCTTAACAAGTGTCATTGATTTTTTTTTCTTTGACACCTTCCTTCTCTGGACCCCAGTAGCCTCTCATTTTCCTGTTATAAAAGGGAGTCAGCAGAGCCTTTGGCACCTTCTTGTTTGCTGCTCTGTGGGCCTGGAGAGCCCTTTCCCCACTCCCTCTCTCTTACACACAGTTTGCTTTCTGACTTCTTTCAGGACTCAGCAGAAATGTCACCTCCTCAAAAAAGCCTTTTCAACTTTCCCCAGACTGAATTAAACGCCCTTCTGGTGTGTTTCTCAACTCTTTTATTGCCCCTGTCATAGCAGTCTTTTTTTTTTTTTTTTTTTTTTTTTTGCGGTACAGGGGCCTCTCACTGTTGTGGCCTCTCCCATTGCGGAGCACAGGCTCTGGACGCGCAGGCTCAGCGGCCATGGCTTACGCCCCAGCCGCTCCGCGGCATGTGGGATCCTCCCGGACTGGGGCACGAACCCGTGTCCCCTGCATCGGCAGGCGGACTCTCAACCACTGCGCCACCAGGGAAGCCCCATAGCAGCCTTTTTAAGGTAGAAACTAGGCCTTGTCCCTCCCCTTTTCAGCCCTCCAGCGGCTTCCTACTGTGCTCAAAATAAGGTTCCATCTCTTATGGGCCTTATAAGACCCTGCCTGATCTCATCTGTGTTGGCCTCTCAGATCTCTTCTCCTCTGCTTTCTCCCACACAATCCCTCTCCCCTAGCCACATTGGCCATCTATCTGCTCCTCAACATGCCAGGATCATTCCTGCCTCAGGACTTTTGCACTTGCTGTTTTCTCTCCCTGGGATGCCATCCCTCCAGATTTCTCTATGGCTGGCTCCTTCTTATCCCTCACATTTCCTCCTTAGAGAGGCTGTCTCTGACAACCTGATCCAAAAGAAACTCCTCCCTACTCACTCAATCTTGCCATCCTGTTTTACCTCACTGGGGACTTGCCGCAATCTGCAGTCATCTTGTTTCTTCATTTGCTCACTCATTTATCGTTTTCTTCCCCACTGACCTTGGTTAGCACTATGAGGGCAGGGACCATGTCTATCTTGCAAGGCTGGATCCCCCGTTGCCCGGCACAGAGCTTGGTATGGAGTTGACACTCAACAAATACTGGTGCAGTAAATGAACAAATGAATGGATGGATGAGTTCATGGTTGTTGGGTGGATGGATGGATGGGTGGTGGGTTTAGAAGCCATGGCCTCAACTAGACCACCCAAATGTAACAAGTTTATTGAATACTCACCCTGCATGAGACACTACGGGGAAACACAAGCTGGAATTAGCAGCTGAACATCTAATAATAACGACATAATAAAAACAACTAGTATTTATTGATTACTCACCATGCCAGGCACTGTACCAACTGCTTCACATGGGCAGTCTCATTAACTCCTTAAGTCAACCCTAAGAGGTAGATACTCTCATAATCCCTGTTTTGTAGTTAGGAAAACCAAGGCACAGAGAGGTGAGGCTTCCTGGAGGAGGAATCCTTTGGGCTGGACCTCGAGGGCTAGAGATGGATTCCAGCAGGCAGAGATGAGAGGAGGAGGTGTTCTAGGTGGAGGTAACCATACGTGCAAAGGCTTGGAGGTGGGGAATGAGAGTCAACCCAGTTTGGCTGGGCGGGTGTGCACAGAGACAGAGGCTGGCAAGAGTGGAAACCACCACCTACTAAGCGTCTACTGCATGCCATTTACTCACTCAAGGCATTTTCTCACAACCACCCCAAGAGGTACGTTTTATTACCTCCACTTTTCAGAGGACCAATCTGAGGCTTGGAGCAGCTAAATAACTTGCCCAAAGTCACACAGCAGAATTAGGGTTGAACTGAGGCCTGCCTAACTCTGGAGTGGGCATGCTGGGTCAGAGGGGTATTCAGGGGTCGAGAAGAGAGAAGACAAAGGTAAGCTGTTAAGTGAGCACATACTAAGAGCCAGACACAGCATATTATCTCATCTAATTCTCACACGTACCCAGGCGGTAGGTATTTTTGTAGCGTTTTTTTGTTTTGTTTTTTTGGCCACGCCATGCAGCTTATGGGATCTTAGTTCACCTACCAGGGATCGAACCCTGGTCCCGGCAGTGGAAGCATGGAGTCCCAACCACTGGACCGCCAGAGAATTCCCATGTAGTTTTTGATGTTTGAGACTGTTTAGCATTTTGGGGGGAGAATCAACCGTCTTCCACTCTTATGTATTGAGTGAAGTTGACCCTATCCCCCAGTCCCAGGGAGGGTAAGAATGAGATCAAAGCTTACCGGTTAGGATAATCTATCCCCCTGGACACAGTGATTGGTTTAGCAGTGTGGGCATGACTCAAACTGGCTAATTTTCATCCTGGGATTGTTTCTGGAATTATTGGGAAAGAGGTACTCTCTTTCATCAGAGACTGTTGAGTTGACAGGATATCAACCTATGGGGGCCAGAAAGTAATCTTTGGTCCTCTGGAAAGAATCTGCCCAAGAATATAGCCAATGTAGAGGGACTCAATGCTAAGAGACAAAGGCAAGTTTCTGATGACACTATTTGAGCACCTGGATACAGCCATTCCTGAAGGCATTATCCTTGGACTGTCAAATAATATGAACCAATCAGTGCTCTTTTTTTGATTTGGGTTTATGACTATTGCAAATAAAAAGTGAACTGGCTAACAAAATTCTTAACTTCATTTAACAGGCAAGGTAATTAAGATTCATAGAGGTAAAGTGACTCACCCAGGATCACACAGCCAGGAAGTGACTGAATCACACTGAGATATAACATAGAAGGTGCCTGGCATCTAATAGGTCCTCAATAAATGTCAGCTCCCATCCCCCACAAACCAAAGAATGGCAGAGTAGAGGACTGGAAGAGATATGCCATGTGGAGCTCCAAGTTTCTGGTCAGATTCCGGATTCCATCTAGAAACTTCCAAACTGTGTTGGGGTCTGGCAGGAGTGGGAACCAAGGCTTAGGAGTTGGCAAATAAAGTGAATCAGCTGCCAGGATGTCAGGGTTTAAACAAAACTCCTGAGGATCTCACTCCCTCCAAAACATGCCATCTGAGGGTCCTGGCTGCAACCCAAGGTTTCCAGGGAAGGGCCTGAAGTCCTAGCACTTAGAAACTTATACTTAGTAGGAGCGTGCGCAGATAATGGTTTCAGTATTGCCAAGGATTCTGTGGTCATTGAACTTTTCAGAGCTCCTTTTCACTGGAGCTGGACAAAGAATAAAGGGTTTAACCTGCAAACTCTGACACTGAACGGAGTTGGGTTGTAATCCTGGCTCTTGCCAGCTGGGTGACCTCTGCTACATTACTTAACCTCTCTGAGCCTTGGTTTCCCGTTGTGTGAAATGGACAGGAATGCAGGAAGAAATCAGGCAAAGCAGGTAAAAGCTTTTAGTTCAGAGTTTAGAATCTCTCTAGCTTTTGGGCCACACAAGTGAGTTCTACATACAGGCTGAGTCCTGGCATAGATAATCACGTCATCTCTCTGAGCCTCAGTTTTCTCATCTGTAACATGGGATTCAGAATAGTCTCCACCACACGAGTGTTTGTGAGGCAGGGAAGAAATCATGGGGGGAACATGCGTACCCCAAACTGCCACTTGGTGCCAGTGAAAGGTGAGTGTCTGTGACAAATATGAACTGAGGGCTGGAGGGCTCCACCTACCTACAAGCAGATGGTTTTGGCCCACACGGTGGATTATTTGCCAAAATTTATTTCCCCTACAAATCCAGATTTGCAGTTTCTCAAAAGGGAAAAAAAAAAAAAAAAAAAAGCAATCTGAAGCTCTGGCTCCTCTGGGCCCCTGTTCCTCTGTGAATGCTGGTCTAGGGCTGACTGCCAGCTAGTCCAGGCCTGTGCTTTTCAAGTCTTATAAGCAGCCCCTGCAAGTTGTTTATGAGGCCTACTTGGCCTCTGCAGGGATCTCAGTTTGTGAGCCTAGGCATAAATCATTAGAAGTGTGGCCAGCGATGAGGGAAAGAAACAGTGCCAGGGAAACAGTCATGGGCCCCTTAAAGAATGCTGGGTCTGCAGCTGGCTCCATGGGATGCTCCGAACCAGGGATGTGGGGCTGGAATCCCCACCTGTTCTAGCACCTCACCCCTTCCATACTGTGGCCTGCTCTTCCTGGTCTGTAGGAAAGCCGTGTTGTTGCTTCCTTAGAGCCCCTGATGCATTTTTTCCCTTGCTTCCAGACCTCTCTGAAGCCCTCCCCACCCCCATTCTCCACTACCCATTCTGCCAATAAAACAAAGTGATGGGATTTAAAAAATAGGGAGGGGAGGAGTGACTAGTTGAGTTCAAGTGGCCCGGAAGGGCCTCTCTGAGGAGCTGACATTTGAGTGGAGATCTGAGAGATGCAAAAGAGCCGGGCATGGGAAGACCTGGGGACACGGTGTTCCAGGAAGAGGTAACAGTGAGTGCAAAGGCCCTGAGGCAGAGAAGAAATTGTAAGAGGAAGAGAAGGGAGAGCTGTGTACCCGGAGCTGGGAGAAAGGTAAGGCGTGTCAGAGATGAGGTCCAAGAGAGAAGTGAAGAAAGCCTTGAAGACCTGATAGGATGTTTCTATTCTGAGAACCACATAAGCCACAGAGGGCTTCTCAGCAGGCTAGTGACACGGCCTAATGTAGATTTTAAGATCCTCCAGCTGCATTTGGTAACGGCCTGTAGGGAGATAGGAATAGAAGCAGGAATCAAGTGAGGGATCCTGGCAGGTGTCCAGGTGAGAGATGGTGGTGGCTGTTGAGAATACAGAAGAAAGGTTCAAGGCACATTTTGGATGTGAAACTAACCAAATTGCGGATGGCTCAGACGTGTGAAGTGAGGGAAAGGAGAATCAAGGAGGAATTTCAGGTTCCATCCTGAGCAACCAGGAGGCTCGTGGTGGCCTTTTCTGAGATGGGGACGACTGAGAGGAACATGCTGGAGAGGCCAGAGGAGCACCTGAGGCCAGATCATGATGGGCTGTGAACACTGGCTGAGGGGTCTGGAGGAGACCCTGCAGGCAATGGGGAGCTACGGAGGGCTTTTGAGCAATAGCTGAATATTCATTCAGTCATTCAACAAACGTTTATGGGACGAGGTGATCCACATTCTGCTCTCTTCCAGACAGTGATGCTCCCCCCAGCCAGCAATGAGTTTAGGGGCACAAAGCACACTCCTGAGACCAGAACGTCGATAAGGTGATCTCACCTGCTGATCCATGGGTTCCCTTCCCCTCCTTCTCCATCCCCTGCTTTAGGAGCCAACGTGCATTTAAAAAGCATTTACTCACTGATTGTCTGTCCTCCCCTCTAAAAGCTCCATGAATGTAGTGACGATCTTTGTCACTTCTGTGTCCCCCATGCTTAGACCTGTGCCGGGCACACAGTAGGTGTTCCATGACTATTTATTGAGGAACTATATTTTTAAAAAAGCCCCAGTCTGCCATCTTGAAGGACCAAGTGAGAGGCTATCAAGCACTGGCCTCAGGCCTGGAACACAGCAGACGTTCAGCAAATGGTGTTGAAAATGCATGGGAAAGTACAGGCACACTGTGAGCAGCCCTGGCCCAGTGTCTGGTGGGTCTTGAGGCCTTCCCCAGTACAGGATGGGCCTGAGGGGTGGGGACAGAGAGGTGGCCTCTGACCCACCCTCCTGGGCCCCTGTCTCGGGGCCTAGACTGGACAGGTAGGCGTGGTGTCTGAACTAATCCCAGCTAAGCAGCCAGACATGTAAGGATGTGTAATCCGAGGCCTGAGCACATACTGTCCTTCCGGCTTTAGCCTGACCTTGGCTGGGATGACCCAAGTCAAGGTGGACACCCCGGACCCCCAAGGTCCCCCAGAGCTGAGACCCTCCACACAGCCAGGGACAAAGACAAAAGGGAGCCCTTCTCTGAAGGTAGAGAGTGACAAGCTCACCCAGGTCTCCCCCACCTTCCACCCCTGCCAATGTGGGGAGTGCATCTCTGTACCCCTCCCCCATTCCTGCATCTCTGGATCAGAGTCCTCCCTGATGTGGTAAACACTGTACAAAAACATTGTGTCAGGGAAGAAAAGAAGGATCCATTCATTCAGCAAATATTTATGGAGCCTAAACTATGTGTGAAGCCCTGTTATAGATTCTCAGGACAGCAATGACCAAGACAGACCTTGTCTTCAAGTCTCTGACATTTGGGTTGGGGGAGAAGATATTAAATAAGGAAACATAAATGAACAAGGTTAATTCAGATACCACAAAGACAAGAAAATGGGCTAATGGGATAGAGTGTGACTGGGTGTAGGGAGGACATTGTTAGCTGTGGTGGTCAGGGAGGGCTTTTTGGGGAGGTGACATCTGACCTGAAGGAGAAGGATTCAGCTGTTTAAGATCTAGCAGAGGAGTGTCCAGTCAGAGGGAAGAGATTTTAATCCTCCTAAGTTATATAAATTGGCACCATTACCTCCGTTTATTGAGTACTTACTATATGCCAGGCCCTGCTCTAAGCAATAAGTTGTTTAACACTTAAACCAATCCATTATTGTTGTCCCATTTTATGGATGAGGAAACTGAGCCACAGAGAAGTTAAGTACTTTGCCTAAGGCCACACAGCTAGCAAATAGCAGAGCGGGGATTTGAACCCAGGTCTGCTCTATCCTCCAACTTAGGATGAGTTTTTCCCCATTTTCAGAGCACAGGGAGGAGCACCTACCAAGCACCAGGCCCTTTGACCTCTGTCATCTTTGCCTGGCCCTACCTCTGAAGTCCACCCACTGGTTTCCTGCCATCTCTTTCCTCCTCCCCTGTTACGACCTTGTCCACCTCCAGCTCTGGGAGTGGCCACGTGACCCAGGCTGGTCCAATCAGCATATTTCAACCCTCTTAGACACAGTGATTGGCTGGAAGGATGGGCATGTTACACAAGATGGTCCAATGAGAGCAAGTCCTGGGACTTTGGATGTAATCCTGGGCTGGAGAGGAGCAGTTCTCTTTCGAAGGGAAATGTCTAGCTGGGAGATGAGGAGCCAGGAAGCCCCGAGAGCTTGCCTGAGAGTGAAGCTCACCCAGGGGAAGGCAGAGACCAAAGATGGAGAGAGCCTAAGTTGCAATGACAAGTCCTGACAATATGGTTCAAGGGCCTGTGTATCTGGGCCAGAAGCCAGAGCAACTTCTTGACTTTCCAGTTGTTTGAGCCAATAAATCACCTCTCCCTTTCTTTTCGAGCTTAAGCCAGTCTGAATTGGATTTCTGTCACTTGCAACTGAAATCAGAATATTTTTTTCCTCCTGGAACGTCCTCCTTTCTCTTCTCTCCTCCTGAAGGCAGAGAGTGACAAGCTCACTCAGGCCTGTTCTTACAAACATCATGAATATAACCATCATTGTCACCACTAATGCAATTACTACTTCTATTACCACTGCCAGTAATAACACCGTCATCACCACCATGAACATATGACTGCTGGGGCCATTATTGCTCCTATGATTGGTGCTGGTATGACTACTATTACCTCTATTAATGTCACAATCTCCATTGGAAACCTCCCTTTTTTATAAAGCCTTTTCACCATCCATTGCAAGGGCAAGGACATTAAAGTTTGCAAAGGTGATGGAGTCTGCCTACAGCCATAGGCAAGGCTACTCAGATTAACATTCATTCACTCCCTCACCTACTCATTCATTTATTGAAGAAATGCCATTGATTGCCTTCTGCATGAGGATGGGCTCCATTAGATGCTGGGATGCAGCAGCGAATATAGACCTGGTTCCTGCCCTCGCTGGGTTGCCAGTCAGGGGGACATTCCAAGAAGTTTCCTCGCAGCCCACACAAGAAGCCTGGCCAGGATCACTCTCTCGTATGCAGGGTTCTGAGACTATAGTGGAGGAGCCCTGTATGTAGGCAGAATTGAAGGACTGCTATTTTTTACCTCTTACCTGAGCTGCCTTGGCCAATGGTCTCAGCCTCTCAACATCTCTCCCCAACTAGACAGTGAATTCCTCGTGCGTGTGTGTGTGTGTGTGTGTGTGTGTGTGTGTGTGTGTGTGGCGGGGGGGGATGCATGGGGCTTGGGGAGTATGGGGTGAGGTGGGGAGAGAGCCTGACTTTACTTCTCTGTCTCTGCACAGTGCCTAGTATAGGGCTAGGCACATAGTAGGGGCTCAATAAACGCTTATTAATGGATTGTTTGTCAGAGGCAGAACTAAGCCTCCTTTCTTCCATCCACACAAATTTCTATCCATTCATTTATCTAACATACATCTAATTCTTCCTTTCACCTATCCTCCTTTCTTTTTTTTTTTTTGCGGTACGCGGGCCTCTCACTGTTGTGGCCTCTCCCATTGCGGAGCACAGCCTCCGGACGCGCAGGCTCAGTGGCCATGGCTCACGGGCCCAGCCGCTCCGCGGCATGGGGGATCTTCCCAGACCGGGGCACGAACCCGCGTCCCCTGCATCGGCAGGTGGACTCTCAACCACTGCGCCACCAGGGAAGCCCTATCCTCCATTCTTATATTCAGCCAGCCAGCCAGCCGGCCACTTACCAGTCTACCTTTATCTGTCTACTCATCTATGCATCCATTCACCCAACCACATACTGTCCATCTTCCTCTCTCTCACTCTCCTTCCATCCATCTATTCATTCATCCAGCCAGCTTTCTATCTGCCAATTCTCTTTTTGTTTTTTTAGGATTTATTATTTATTTATTTATTTTTGGCTGTGTTGGGTCTTTAGCTGTGGCACGCGGGATCTTTGTTGAGGCATGCGGGATCTTTCATTGCAGTGCACATGGGCTGTTTGTTGTGGCACTTGGGCTTCTCTCTAGTTGTGACGTGTGGGCTTTCTCTTCTCTAGTTGTGACGCGTGGGTTCCAGGGCACGTGGGCTCTGTAGTTTGCGGTACGCAGGCTCTCTAGTTGAGGCACAAGAGCTCAGTAGTTGTGGCAGGCTGGTTTGTTGCCCCGTGGCATGTGGGATCTTAGTTCCCTGACCAGGGATCGAACCCGCATCCCGTGCACTGGAAAGTGGATTCTTTACCACTGGACCACCAGGGAAGTCCCTCCATCTGCCAATTCTTCCACTTTCCTTTTCTCTCTTCTTTCTCTTCCCTCCCTCCCTTCATTCTTTCCTCCTTTCACTCATTCTTCATTTTTAAATCCATCCATCTTCTCTCCACTTAACCAGCATCCACTATGCTTTAGTCTTCTATCATCCATCCATCCAACCATCCATCCATCCATCTATCCTTTCCTCTCTCTCATTTCCTGTGTTTGTCTCCATCTTTCTTTTAATCAATTATTCATTCATCCCTCAAGCATGTCAGGCCCTGTGTCAGCTGCCACGGGTAAGGTAATCACCACTCGATTCCTTCCTCAGAGAAATCACATTTAAACCAGACCGGTGGCTCCTCAGGACCAGGCTCCCTTTCGCTGTCCCTATAGTCTGTCTCCTGAACCCTCCAAGGGACCCCAGCTCTCATCTAGGCATTTTTTTCTTGCCTGTGCTTGGAATCTTCTCTAGAATTCCAGCCCACAGCCCCAGCAGAGATTATAAACACAGCCACTTTCTCCGGCTGTTCCTAGAGCTGTTCTTAACCCCTGCCTTCAGAGAACACAGCCCTGGACAGGGCCAAGTTGCCACACAGCTCTGTGCAGCTGTGTACAAAAATAATACAGCACTGCTTAAGCGCCTACTGAGTACTGGCATAATGAGGGGTGTAACGAAGAAGATGACCTAAAATTTCAGAGTCCAAAGGCTGCTCCCTGGTTCAACCATTTCCTTACAGCCATTCTAGGGTAAGAGGCTGGGAACAGCCCAGAGAAGAGAGTGACTAACCAAGGTCGCTAGGCCACTCTGTGGCGAAACCAGGATTAGATTAGGGGTCTCCTGACCCGGTGCCCCATCCCCTTCCTGACTGGTCCCGGCCTCTACCCATTCCCCTTGGGTAATTTAGGTTGATTCCAGCCTCCAGGTTTTTGCGCTTGCTGTGCCTCATCCCGGCCTCCTTCCCTAGAATGTTAACATTTTCCTGGCTCTTAGCAATTTGCGATGAGTTTGCAAGATTGAACAAACAAACAAAACCTTGATTCTCTCAGCCATTTTTGAGGCACTCCGAATTCCTCCAGGGCTTCTTATCTTCCCTGACAACCCAGGCCCAATCCCTCGCTTCCTTTTAAAACTCTTCCTTCCAGTTTCCTGAGGGGTGCTCTGTCCCTCCCGCTTAGAGCCAGCCAGGGGCGGAAAACACAGTGGTCTACAGGGCCCAGGCAGGAAGTGCGAATAACTCCAGCTGGCTGGATGTAAAATTCCAGGAGCGGGGAGGGGTGCTCAGGCTACTTCTCACCAGCTCCAGGAGGGAACAGAGCTGACCCAAAGGTGGCCTAATTTTCCAACTTCTTAAGAGAAACAAAAAAAAAAATCTAGTTTTTTCCCCTGAAATCTTCCGAATTGTTAATGCTGGCGGCTGATTCAAATATGTAAATGCAGTTCAATTCAGACAATACCCATGAGCAGGCTAGATCCTCTTCTCTCTTCACAATCTCATCTGGTAGATAGTTCCCTCCTCCCGCACGAATTGCCACAAGACAGCCTCGCTCCAAGAAGAGCTTATTGCTCTGAATACAAATGACATAATCGTAACAGTAGCAGCTACCTCAAATTCGGTAACCAAACACTCCAATCACCACTATGAGATATCGTCATTGGACAAATGAAGAAAACGAGAGGCTCAGAGAGGTTAAGGAGCTTGCCCAAGGTCACACAGCTAAACAACAACCTGGATTTGAGCCCAGGTCTGTGTGACTCCAAGACGGTGATCTAGCCCAGTGGTGGTGGCGGTGGCGCTGTCCCTTCGGAGGCATTTTGGAAATGTGAGGGTGGGCAGGCATTTCTGATTGTCACGTGATGGGGTGGGTGTGCTACTGGTGTTCAGTGGGCGGGAGCCAGGGATGGGAGAAGTCCTGTGATGCACAGTCTTGCATCAAAGTCTCATCCTGCCTCCAGTACCAATAGCGCCCCCAGTTTCTCCCTTCCCCCATGTTGGTAGCTATTATTACATGCCAGCTGTATGCCAGGGACTTGAGATCCAGCAGCCCAATGAGGTAGGTACTGTCAGTAACCCCACTTTACAGATGAGAAAACTACAGCTTGGAGCGGGTGTGTGGTGACTTGACAAAGGTTACATGAAGTGGCACCAGGGCCAAGGCTAAGGTGAAAAAATTTAAGGGTGCAAGATGGAAGGGAGTCCCTCAAAACTCAGTAATCAAAGTAAATAATATTTTAATGCAATATTTTAGAAAATCAAACTTAATGCAAAAAAATGCATGATGAACAAAGCATCTATATCTTATGTAAAGACAGAATCTGTCATGTTGAGCCATCCTGGCGTCTGAAGGAAAAGAAAAAATCAATAATACTGATTCTGGATTTTTGTGCCTCCCCTGCCACCCCCGAGCCCCTGCCCCAAGGCCATACTAATGGTAGGTACCCTGTCTGTCTATCACTAGCCTCAGTAAGACGGGGAATGAGGAGGCCAGTCTTCCACCCGCAACTCGCCAGGCCTTAATTGCGACTAGTTAAATTATAGGCCCCAGAAAGCCATGATTTGTAAGCAGAAGACAGACAGGCCTTTAATTAGAGCCAGGTGGGTGGGTGGCTGGCTAATACTAAGTTCCGTAATAAGAGCTGTATTTTTGAATCCTCTGGCTTGATCACACCCATTCTGGAGGCCTCTTTGGAAACTTGTTCATAAAAAATAGGGCAAACAGCTATTTCTACCCCAGGAGAAGGAAAACGACTCTGCAGCAGGGCGACCATAACAAGGGTGGGCTCTGGGGGCAGTAGGTCAGGGACAAACTCCAGTCTTGCCACTGACCTGCTGTGTGGCCTTGGGCAAGTCACAGCCCTCTCTGAACTTCTGTTTCCTCAACTGCAACACAAGGATGAGAAAGACCTACCCTGCTGGTGGTGAGGATGATTAGAAATTATACACAGTAGGTTCATACCCCTCATGGGTTTGGTTCCAAGGATAACCACGTAAGATGAATCATGAATCACCATCCTTTACTCTTGAAAATGCCTACCTTTAAATTGGAAGGGCCCAAAATATACCTACTGTGTATAATTTCTCCCTCTTTGTGACCGGGAGGCACATGTCTAAAGCGGGGCCTTTAGGGGAAGGTGAAAGGATGAAGGAGGAAATAAAGAATTGTTCTTTTTCTGTCTCTCTTCCTTCTCAAGCGAGAAAAATCCAGTTCTCACGTATTAGATGCTTGGGTAAGAAAGTCTGTTCTAGCTAAAAGTCTGTGGCTCATAGAAGCACTCGCTATGGTTCTGGTTTGAAGAGACAACTGCTGGGGTTCCAGACTTCCTGAGCTGCCTATTTCTGGCTGTGAGCACACATGGGAGCTGGTTAATGTCTACAGAGCTAGTCTGGAATGGCTGAGAATTCACAGTGGATTCAGCCAGGGGTGGCTGACTTCCTTGGTGCTTTAGCAGGAATGAGTAGCAAGGCTCATTCAGACTGGTCAGGAGGGAATCTGTGCTGGTGTTCCCTTCTTTATTTCCGAGGCTAATTGCTGAGGATGTGCACAGACTGCAAAAAAAACACAAGCTGCTCTCAGTGTGCAAGGCCCCTGATAATGTAAATAAAGTGTAAATAAACCATTAGGTTGAGGATAGAAGGACCAACAGATAACAGAGTGGCCTTCTGCTCAGAGACTGGCTGTTAGTTGGAGGTTGGGGCCAGTGATTCTGTGTGTGTGTGGGGGGGGCGCTGCCCACACGGGCAGGTGCTGGAAAAGTTCGAGGATGTCCCAAGGATGGGGGAGAACACTCAGGCACTCAGTGGGCAGAGGCTGGCATGCCAGGCGACCTGTAACGCACATACGAGGCAGGGCTGCTTATGATTTCCTGACTCCATCTAAACACATCAAATATTTTCTGCCAGTGCCAAGGTTTAACATACCCTGAATTTTCCAGAAATGCAACCATTGAATAGAACAGCTGAAGAGCTGTACTTTCATCTGTGCAGGTACTAAGTTACTCCCCACATTGGAAAAACCACGTGGCTGATGGCAACGCCACTCTGGTATCTGGGCTGCCGATATACCTGTAGCTCTCTGCTTTTGTCACTGTCACACAGCGCTTCTATGTATAGGGTAAGCACCTGACACTTCATCGTGTTTTCTGGTGTCATTGTCGTGACCAGGCATTTGTATATTGAAATGCATGAGAGTTTAATATAAATTATTATCCTTATAATTCTCCTTTCTACTAAAGTTAGGGCATTACATATATTGATTTGGCGGGGGGAGTTACATATACAGGTAAAGTACATTATCTACTTTTTTTTTTTCTTTTTGGCTGTGTGGCATGCGGGATCTTAGTTCCCCGATCAGGGATCGAACCCAAGCCCCCCACAGTGGAAGCATGGAGTCTTAACCAGGGAAGTCAAGTGTACTATCTATGAATTTCATTTTAGGGCAGTAAGTGGTGAGAGGAGTTAACAAAATATTTGTTATGTGTAAAGGGGGCTTGGGGTTGAGCAGGTGGAGAAACATTACCCTGAATGATGTGTGTGTTTATACATCTTCCCTTCTCAGGGCTGCCTTCCTTGACCCTCTCCTCCCTCCCCGATGAGGGCATGTCTCTCCCGCTCATGCTTTCAGGGCCAGGCTGAGGCATGCGCTGTACAACCCCGAGAGTGAACATTTTAATTTTATGCCCTGGGCACCTCAGTCGCCTCACTCTCTTCCTGGCCCTGCCAACACTATTTTGAATATTTGTATGATTAGCTGCAACGCCTGTCTCCATTGCTTCACTGGGAGCTCCAGTCCAGGGCCCAGTCTGCCGTGTTCATCCATGATCCTAAAGCGCCTAGCACTGTGGTGCTCGAGGCACTGTGGTCACTGGCTGAAGGAATGAAGGGCTGGTATATTTCATATATATGCAAATAAAAATGAATTCATTTCAACTTTATGGCAGGACGAAAGATGATCGGCTCTGGACCAGGCGCCAGGTCTGCAAAAGCAAGTAAAACGCAATCCTCCTTGCTGTCTAGTAGCAGAGAGACAGACATACAAATTATCGCAAAGCAGAGTGGGGCGTCCCAGGGAGAAGGGGGAGCCCGCAGCCTGGGAGAAACCAAGTCCATCTGGGGGTGGGGAGAAGGAAGACTTTCTACAGGAGGCACCACTTGAGTCTTGGGGGAGAGCAGTTTGCCAGGCAGCCACCCACCATGCAGTCTAACCGGCTATTTTATAGACGAGGAAACTGAGCCTGGTTCTAGGTCCAGCTCTGCCACTGCCTTGCTGCGTGACCTCAGCAAGTCTTTCCCCTTCTTTGGGCCTCACTCTCCCCATCTGTACAATGAATGACCTCCAGGGTCAGCCTATCTTGTGGGACAGGGGTCTTAAACCGGCAGCTCTCAGGCTGAATCTCACCTGCTGATGGCTGTTACCTGCCTGATGCCAGGATGCATTTGAGCTGATGAACTATGTCTGAGGTCTTCACGAAGGTTAAAAACTTTATAAATTAGATGCCAACATTTTAGATTACACCTGAAAGCACTGGTGTTCAACCAGGTGTGATTTTACTCCCCAGGGGACATTTGGCAATGTACCCCCTACGGAAGGTTTTGGTTGTCACAGTGGGCGTGGAGTTGGGGTGGGGGTGGGGCCTGACTGGCATCTAGTGGGTGGAGGCCAGGGATGCCGCTAAACATCTGACAGTGCAGACCCCTACCCCACCCCACCAGCAAAGAATTCTCCCACAGTGCTGACGTTGAGATGCCCTGGCTAAAAATCAAGGCCTTTTTCTGGACCACACCAGCTCCTGGGAGGGTCCAACCGGATCCCATTGTCTTTCTACATGGCAATTAATCACCAGCCTTTCTCGGTAGTCTGGAATTTTTCTCTGTTTTGTTATTATGCTTTCTCCCTTCAGGCCTAGACTCCCTGCTAGCCTCCAGCTCCCTGGGAGCAGGGCGTGCCTCTCCTGCTCACTCTTGACTTCACCTGATTTCTTTGGTTCAAACCTCGAGGCACCTTGGACACAAGGCCTGCATGTTAAGACCCTTCTTTTCCACATGGGCACATGTGGAAGCACAGAGGGTGACACTGGCTTGACCAAAGTCATAAAGCGAAGGAAGTGCTGGGGCTGAGATTTGAACCCAGGCACCCTGACCCCCAGCTCGTTCTCTGAAGCTTTGTTTCTGAGATTTGACCTCCTCTGGGGTTCAGGTTTTCTATGTCCTCTCTGCTCACCACCCTCTATGCCTTTCTGGTTAGAACTGAGCCTTAAAGTTACGTTGGAAACAGAAACAAAAGCTGTCTTTGAATCCTCCCTCTTGGTGATGTGCTGAGGCTTTGAGTTAGATCTCAGAAGGACTTTCTGACAATGGTGTGTTAGGGTGGGACGAAGGAATGGCATGAATGGTGGGGATAAGGTGGCACACAACATGGGGGCTGAGAAAACAGGCTCTGGAGACAGAATTGAGTACTAGTGTTTGGGTTTCACCCTAGACTAGGACAAATTCCTTTACATATCCGAGTCTCAGTTTCCCTGTCTGTGAAATGGGCGCAGTGATCCTTCCTCAATCATTGAGTTGTGAGGATTTGACGGGAACATGCATGTGGAGGGCTGGCCCAGGGCCTGTTCAATGAGGGGAGCTGGGGTGGCTGTTAGCTCCAAGGTCTGTGGAGGCAGGGGGGTGACTGGAGAATTCTAGAAGGTACCAACGTGTCTTCCTCTCCAGAGGGTAGAGGAAGGAAAAGGCTCTTTCAACTGCCTTGCTTTCTCTTTTAGGAATTCTCCCCCCCCACACCTCTCTGCCCACTTTCATGCCACAAATTTCTCATCCCCCAACCTTAGCCAGCAGCCCCCAGGGCGTTGAGTACTTCACCAAGAGAGGAGCCTAAAAGCTTCGCTCTGCTCTTCTCTGGCTGCGGCACGTTTCACATTTTATGTCTGCTCGGTCGCCACATACTGGACACTTTATGTGGACACGGCATTGTGCTGGGGCCACAACAGCGAATGAGACAGGAAGTCACGGTCCTCAGGGGAGAGGAGGAGCCGACAAGCATATAAATAAAGGCAGGCAGGGAGGGGGTTAACGGGCAATGGGGAGAGGTGCCTGTGGGAGGGAGGCAGCTGGTCAAGAAAGGCTCCTCGGGCTTCCCTGGTGGTGCAGTGGTTAAGAATCCACCTGCTAATGCAGGGGACGCAGGTTCGAGCCCTGGTCCCGGAAGATCCCACATGCCACAGAACAACAAAGCCCCTGCGCCACAACTACTGAGTCCACGTGCTGCAACTACTGAAGCCTGCGTGCCTGGAGCCCACGCTCCACAATAAGAGAAGCCACCGCAGTGAGAAGCCTGTTCACCGTGACGAAGAGTAGCCCCCGCTCGCCACAACTAGAGAGAGCCCGCGTGCAACAACGAAGACTCAACACAGCCAAATAAATAAATTAAATAAATAAAATTAATAATAAAAAAATTAAAAGTTAAAAAATTTTTATAAAAGAAAAAAAAAAGGCCCCTCTGAGATGCCTACACAGCTGAGGTCTGAGGATGAGCACATCAAGACAGAGGAAACAGCAAGTGCAAAGGTCCTGAGGCAGGAACAAGGTATGTTTCACGGCCAGAAAGAGGCCAATGTGGAAGAAGCAAGGGAAAGGGAGGTCAGAGATGATGATGGAGAGGCAGGCGGGAACCAGATCACCCGGGGTTTTGAAGGCCAGAGTGAGGAACTTCTAATTTTTTCTAAAAACCCAGAGGAAGAGGAGGCTCTGGGTGCAGGGTGGAAGAGCTGCCTTTCTGCTGGGAGTGCCGGGGCTCATGGATACCAGCCTCAATCCTGCCTCCTCACTTTTGCTCAGGCAGATTTGCCTGCCTGGAATGCCCTTTCCTTTCCCCTCACCTGTCCAGCCTCTCTTCAGCCCACCCTTCCTCAGGAAGCCCTCCCTGACAGCTGAGCCCGTGGGGACCTCTTCCTCCCTGACCACCCCTCTGACACTGAAATCCTCTGGGAAATTTTGCTAACAATGTAGATTCCTGGTCCTCCACACAGAGAATGATTCAGGAGGTCTGCAGTAGCACCCAGGAATCTGCATTTTTAACAAACTCTTTCAGATGATTCCGTTACTGGGCCTTAGAGAGACAGTTGCTGACATTCTCCCAGAGCCACCTCAGGCAGTAGGGTGGGTGGTGTGTATACGGAAGGGGAGGGAAGGGGGCAGTCAGTCGAACCAGAAGACCCTGGGTTCAAATCGCAGCTCTGCTGCTTGCCCAGCTGGGTGATCTTGGGCAAGTGCCATCACCTCTTTGAGCCTCAGTTTCCTCATCTATAAAATGGGCATAGTCACACCTAACTTGAAGTGCTGTGAAGGAGATCTGTCCACATAATGTGCTTAGCCCAGGAGGCGGCCCACAATTGGTGCTTAATAAACCCTGTCTGGTCCTCACCCCATAGCAGCTTACCAAGGGCCTGAATGAGACCAGTTAACACACTGAGGTTTGCTGTGTACCAGGCAATGCTGTCTAGACCAGGGGGTGGCAAACTTTTTCTTTAAAGGGCCAGACAGCCAATATTTTAGACTTTGTGGGTCACGTGGTCTGTCGCAACCACTCCACTCTGCACTTGGCACAAAGGCAGCCAGAAACAAATGGGCCTGGCTGTGTTCCAATAAGACTTCATGGACAGTGGAATTTGGATTTCATATAATTTTCACGTATCATGAAATTTCTTCTTTTGATATTTTTCAGTGACTTGAAAATATAAAAACCACTCTTAGCTTGCAAGCCATACAAAAAGGGGTGGTGGGCTGGACTTGGCCTGTGGGCCCTGGGCTGCTGACCCCTGCTCTGGACACTTTGTGTGTATTCACTCCTGGAACCCTTATGAAATGGGCATGTTATTACAACTGAATTTTCAGATGAGGAAATGGAGGCTCAGAGAGGCTAAGATCCTTGTGCCAGGTCCATCTGACCCCTGTTGCGAGAGATGGTGGTGAGATTTGGATGCAGGCAGAGCTGGGTTCAGAGCCCTCACTCTTAACACTGTGCTCTCCTGCCCTGTTGGGGCTCCACACGCCTTAGATGTATATACCACGTTTCAAGAACCAGTGACCTCTCCTTATTGAGAGAGAAAGAGAAGAAACAACTTTGATATTGTTTAAGCCACTGCCATTTGGGTCTCTATCACGGCAGCCAAATCTGTATCTTATGTAAGTAATTCTTAGAATAATTGTGGGGGGAAGGGTGGCTACTAAGCAGGGTGGTTGGTGATGGCCTTTCTGAGAGGAGACGTTTGAGCTGTCTGTGAGAAGGAGCTGATCATGGGAAGAGCCCTGGCAGACAGTCCCAGGCAGAGATCAGTAAGTGCCAATGCCCTGGGGTCGGAGGAACTTTCAGGGCTACCCTACATTTTAATTCACATCCCACTAACAGGCTGTGCTGTGATCATCCATGGGGTTCTCACTCCTGTGGCAAGTAGCTTGATTTCTCATCTGAGAAATGAGATAAGAATAGCACTCTTTTCGTGGGGCTTTTGTGAGGATTGATGAATGCATAACTGGTTCTTACAATGGTGCCTGGTCCATAATGGGCGCTCAATAAATGGTGGATCTGTTTCCTGTCTTCTCTGAAAAGAGGTGGCCTTGGAGCTGCAGGTTTCCCAAGTCAGAGGGGAGTGGCACCAATGACTTAATGTGCAAGAACAGCTTTCTCATGTGGAAATTTTCTATCTCTCACACCTTTCTTGTCTCTCTTTTTCTACTCCCTCCATCATCCATCTGTCCGCCCACCCACCCATCCTTCCTTCCTTCCTTCTACCATCTATATACTTACCCACCACCTATCTGTCCATCATCTACCCACTTGTTCATCTATTGTTTATCTATCCACACATCCACATGTCCACCCACCCATCCATCTGTGTATCTATCTATCTATCTATCTATCTATCTAGCCATCCATCCATCCATCCATTCAGCCAGCCAGCCAGCCTGCCAGCATTTATGGAGAGCCTGTGCCAGATTCTGGGGATGCAGAAACTAAATAAACTCAATCTATGCCCTTGAGGAACTCAAAGTCCCTTAGGCCAATAAGTACCTAAGCTGCTTTGTAAAACATGACAGAGAGTATAGAGTTTGAATTTCCACTCTGCCACCTCTGCCACTTCTCTTGCATGACCTCAAGATAGTGACTTTACCTCCTTCAACCTTAACTTTCTCATCAGTAAAACAGAGGCAGTCATCCCTATCTCCAAAGATTAGATGAGACCAGAAAGATAAAGTACTTCTTACAGAACTTGGCACGTAATAGGCATTTAAAATATGGTTCCTATTATTCTAAGCGGAAACACAGGAAGGTTTCTTGGAGGCTTCTAGGCTTGACATAAAAGGATGGAAAGAATTTGGCTCCGTGAGAGTTAACAGGGGAAAGTGAATTCTAGGCAGAGGGCATAACAAGAGCAAAGGCAGAGGCAGGGAAATCCAGGGTTCGCAGAAAGGCCAGTGGAAGAGAAATCTCTGGTTTCCCTCCCTCAGTGTTCTCGGGGCAGCAGGTCCAGAGAACCGAAAATACCAGAGAGGGGAGGGTGGGTGCAGGACAGGCCCTGAGGGGTAACGACCTGCAGTCCAGGTGACCCAGATAGCCACAGGCAGACAGAACTGGGTCATGGGAATTAATCTCGGCCACAAGGTGGGCTCCCCTCCACTCACCATCTGGGCTGGCGGGGCCTGGCTGGGTGGGAAGAGGTTTGCTTTGACACTTGGCTGTCCCACGGGCGTCTCAGACTTAACAAGGCCCAGCAGTGCTCTTGAGCCCCTACTTGCCCTTTACTGGATTTTGCCTGTTTTGGCAAATGGCACCCCCATGCTCCCAAATCCCCAGGCCACCAACCTGGGAGCCCTGCTTGGCTGCTCGCTGCCCCGTGGGCTCCACCTTCAAAACGGATCCGGAGTCTGACCACTTCTCCCCACCTCCACCACCACCACCCTGGTCCAGGGATGCAAGGATGGCAGTGGCCTCCACACGGTGTCCGCATGTCCTCCCTTACCCCTGCAGTCCTTTCTCTCCTCAGAACGATCTTTTTTTTTTTTGGCGGTACACGGGCCTCTCACTGTTGTGGCCTCTCCCGTTGCGGAGCAGAGGCTCTGGACGCGCAGGCCCAGCGGCCATGGCTCACGGGCCCAGCCGCTCCGCGGCATGTGGGATCTTCCCAGACCGGGGCACGAACCCGCGTCCCCTGCATCAGCAGGCGGACTCTGAACCACCGCGCCACCAGGGAAGCCCCGAATGATCTTTTAAAAACATACATTGATCCTGTCACTGCCCTGCTCAAAAGTCCCTAGGGGTGTCCCATGAACTTGGAATAAAAGCCAGCGGCCACACCATGGCCTCAAGGCCCTGCCTGATCTGGCTCCGGCTGCCTCTCCCATCTCACCCCCACCCCCTCGCTGACACTGGCCTCCCGGCTTCTCCTCCAATATCCCAGACTGGCTCCAGCCTCAGAGCCTTTGCACGTGCAGTTCTCACTACTCCTCCCTAGATCTCTGTAGGTATCTTTCCTCCTCACCCTTCAGGTTTCAGCTCAGAGGTTACCTCCACAGAGAGGTCTTCCTGACCACCTTGGTAGAGCAGCCCACCAAACCCCCTCACTTGTTATCCCAGGATCCTCTTTCAGGGCTTTAAAAGCACTCAGTCATTTCTTTCTTGACTTGTTGACTGTCTCATACACTAGAGTGAGGGGGCAGGGACTGTGTCTGCCTTCACCCCTGTGTATCCCAGCTCCCTGGTACAAAGGAGGTGCTCAATAAATGTTTGTTGGATGGATGAATACACAAGGCCTTCTCCAGTGGGGAAGTTGTAGAGACTTCTCAGAATCAGAATCACAGGCTCATGGGAGTACTTTTGAGACAACTGAGTGGTGAGCTTCCTAAAGATCATCAGAGCCACCATGCCCGATATACAGGTGTGGAATCTGAGGCCCAGAGAGGGGAAGGACCTGGCCCTCAGGCACACAGCCCTGCTGTGGCAGAATTAGGGCTGGGACCCAGGCTTCCCTCTTTTCAGCCTCTCATCCGGGGGCTTGTTCTCTGTCATGACCTCGATGGAATTCTCCTGATAACCCCTTTCCCTACCTGCCCCCCTCCACCTTTCCACAGCCTGCAGACCCTGCCACGCTGGCTGTCCCCTCCTCACAGCCCTGCACCAGCCACCCCACCTTCCTTTGCCCCAAGTCCTCTAGACTTGTTGGCTTCTGGAAAGCCCAGAAGGAAGCAGAGAAACTGCAGCCTTCTCCCCTCTGGGGTGGTGGTGGGGTACTGGAGAGGAAAGATCACCGGGTGAGGGGTTTTTGCTACCTCTGGGGTCACAGCCAAGGGTAACACAGCCCCAGAAGCCCCTGCCCAGACTCAGCCCTAGTCCTGCCAGGCCCTGGCTGCCCAGAGCCCTCATTGCCTGTCAGATGATCATCCCTTGACCTCCTGCAGATCTAGATGGGAGGACAGGCTGTACGCAGGCCCAGGCAGTCCAGGGTTTGCAGCTCTCCTTGGTCCAGTGGCTTTGGGACAGCCTCTTCTTTCTCTGAGCCTCAGTCTCCCCGTGTGTAAAATGGGGTGAAACTACTGACATTGCAGAGAAATCAATAGAAAATCTTTTCTTGCTTCCCACAAGAAAACATCAGCAACCACAGTTTGAGCACCTACTGTACGAACTTTTCCAAGTGCTTTAATTGTAGCCTTTAAGCCTCTATAGGGGCCACCTGAGTACGAGCTACATTTACAAAACCACCCAGAGAACATACCCGCCCTGAAATAAACGCTCCCCACACAGCACGGATCCCGATGATGACATTCTCTGGCCTTTTTTGTTCTTGTTTTTTCAGTGGTGGTTGTGACCCACTAAATTGATTCTATGACCCGCCGTTTGACCAGCTGTACTGTGTTAACTCACTTAAACCTCTCAAAACCCTATGAGAGAAGAACTATTAATACCTCATTTTATAAATCAGGAAAGAGCTTGCCGCAGTAAGTGATGGGGCTTTGAGGCCAAGCCAGACCTCAGATCTTAACCGCTGTGCTCAGCTGCCCCTTTAAGGGCTGGGCTGGGTAAGTAGGGCCCCTTCCTGGGATGGGGCGATGGAAACCTTTCCATGATCCCCTGGCAATTTCCCTTCCTTGGCCCCAGGCAGCTCCTCTTTTGGTTTTCCTAAGCAAGAAGTCAGGTTAGGAAAACAGATCCCAGAGTTTAATTAAAATAATGAGCCCTGCCAAAGGAAGGGCGCCAGGGCCAGCCAGAGTGGGGAAGATGAATTACAGTTTTGCTCGGGGAAGAGGTAGGCAGGAAGGGAGGGGAGGAGAGGGATGGTGAGTGAGTACGAGAGGGAAGATGATAGGAGAGAAGAGAAAAGAAGAAGAAAGAGAAGGAAAGAGTGGGAGAGAGCAAGAGAAAGGAGGAGGAAGAGAAGGGGGGGAGAGGGTGATAGAGGAGAGAGACAGACAGACAGACCTGAGAGGGCAGCCATGTTTTGAGTTGGTGCTGCTCACGTTATCACCTCCTCTAAGCCCTCCTCCCAGAGAATCCCAAGATCAGAATCTTCTACAAGATCTGAACTTGTCACTCCTCTATAGAGCTTTCTGTGGCTCCCCAGTGCCTTCAGAATAAACCCAGACTCCTAACTGTGGCTCTCAAGGCCCTGAAAGGTGTGGCCCCTGCTGCCCCTCCCGCTGCCTCCGTCCCCACACCCCTCCTCGCCTCCCCACAGCCCAGGTCCCCTCGCCCCGTCCCCACACTGGGCTGTTCCGAGGGGCCATACAAGGGCTCTGCTCTCGCCTCACTCCTCTTGCCTCCGGTAACACTGGCTCCTCCTTCAAGGTCTCTTTAAATATCATTTGGGGACACAGGGCTGAACCCGACTGGCAACACCCCCTTCCCGAGCTCACAGTTCAGAGCGGAAGCTGGAGCACACACGAGTAATGAATAAAAGGAGATAAGATTTAAGGCACTGAGTGGAAAAGCAAGGACCGACCTTCCGAGCACTGTCTGCGCCAGGCCCTGCTCTGAATGCTTTATGTGTGTTTATTGCATCTTGCTCCAGCCCCAAAAGGTGGCTGTTAGTGTTGTCTTCACCCCTGTGAGCAGTGAAACAGGCTGCTCACAGCTTGTCGGGGCAGAGCCGGGTTCTGCTCGGGAAGTCTGGCTTTGAAACCACCAGGCTTCAGGGTGGCTCCAAAGAGTGAGGAGACGGGCAAGGTGGGCAGGTGGGTGGGCACAAGGAGAGGCAGGCAATTGATGTTTGGTGGGCTCAGAAGGTGATCTGCTCAGAGAGAGAGAGGGGCTGGCCATGCAAAGATGGAGGAGCGTATTTCAGGGTAGCTGCACGGCGGGATGTTCTGAGCCCAGCCCACCTCAGCACCCCATGAGTTCCCATCCTTTTAAAAATGTGCTTGCCCCAGGCCAGTGTGGGCGCTGGGAGAGGCCACAGTCAAGTCCACTGAAGGCCTTGGTGAGTTCCAGACCTGAGGCAGGTCACTAGGCTCTTTCCTCTCTGTGGGTGACCTTGGGGAAAGGTCTAGGGGACCCAAGAGGGGCGGGGCCACCAGTCTTTCCAGCAGCCAGAGGTCAGGGGAGGGCCATGCCTGTCTCTTGGGATATAATGTCTTTTCAGTTGTCACTGAATGAATATCAACGAATGGCTTCATTGGGAATTCCCTGGTGGTCCAGTGGTTAGGGCTCCACGCTTCCATCGCAGGGGGCACAGGTTCGCTCCCTGGTCGGGGAAATAAGATCCCACATCCCACGTGCCACATGGTGCGGCCAAAAATTTAAAAATGTAAAAAAGAATGGCTTCATTCGTTCATTCACCCACTCCAGCCTCACCATGGCCCCCTTGCCCTCTGAAGTCCTCTCTAACCTCATCTCCTACTCCTGTCCCCCGACATGCTCCATTCCAGCCTCAAGGGCCTTCTGGCCATTTCCCAATATATTGAGCTCATTTTTGCCCCAGGGCCTTTGCATTGCAGTCCCCTCTGCCTGGAAGGTTCTTCGTCCATTTTGTGATGCTATCCCTAATCGAGCCTCAGCTTCCAGGAAGGGGTTGGAGGTGTGCAAAAGAGGGGTCATTCCACCCAGACCTCATAATCCCTAAGGGTCTTAAACAAGAGTTTTCATGATATAGACATAAGGTTCCTCACTGCACCATTGTTTATTAGATCAGAAAGTTCAGAACCAACCTCAGTGTCCATCAACAGGGTAAAAGTTAAACCAGCAGTGGGTCAGCCACACAACGGAATACTATGTAGCTGTAAAAAGGAGCAAGGTGGCTCAATACACATGAATAGCGAATAATCCCTGAGGAATGATGTTCGTAACCAGTCCCCATTTCAGTACACCAAAGAAAAAAGGGTCTACACATCCATGGATTGGGATGAACTTGTATATAGATAGATTGCTTCTGGAAGGGATCAGAAGAAATTGGTAACAGTGGCTGCCTCTGGGGAGGAGGGCTGGGGGAAGGGGCAGGAGAAGGATTTTTCACTGTGTGCCCTTTTGGACACTTTGACTTCCATACCGAGAAAATATATCACCTATTCAAAAAACTGACATCCCAAAATTTTTAGAATTCTGACCTTAACTCTAGATGGGTTACATACATAAACAGGGACACAGTGACAATGATGAAAAAAAGCCATGTTCGTCAAACCTCACCATCCTTGTATCCCATTATCTGGCTCATGCCTCGAGAACAGCATGCATTTATAATATAAGTATATAAGTACATAAAACAAATCCTGTGGTTATCTTGTGAACCTCACACATACACTGTGCTGTAATTTTGTGCAGGTGGGCCAGAAGCATGAATTTGTTCAATTTAATATCTAAAAATTTTATTCTATTTTATTTATTTGGTTCTACTGGGTTTTAGTTGTGGCCGGCAGGCTCCTTAGTTGCAGCTCGCTGTCTCCTTAGTTGCAGCTCGCCGGCTCTTTAGTTGTGGCATGCAAACTCTTAGTTGCGGCATGCGTGTGGGATCTAGTTCCCTGACCAGGGATCGAACCCGGGCCCCCTGGATTGGGAGCCTGGAGTCTTAACCACTGCGCCACCAGGGAAGCCCCTAATATTTTAAATGTACCATAACTTTTGGGATGTCTTCATTTGGGGGCTTTTAAAAAAATAAATTAATATTCCAGGAGTCTCAAAAAATAGAAGTCTTCCAGGCTTCTCTTGGCCTGAGGGACCCTGTCCCAGTTCTCCTCAGGGAGAGACCAGGAACAGTAAACCCACAATCCCACATTTAGCCACTCCCAGGGGACGATGACAAGTTCACCAGGATGCAGAGGCTGGGTCAGGTCCGCCCCTGGGAACGTGGCCCCTGGTGAACGGGGGCAGGAGGGAATACCAGCCTGGGAGGCTGGTCTGGCTACGAACTGGGGGAACCGTCTTGTTTTTTAGCTGCCTTTCTGGGAACTGAGCTAGAAGCTCCACCCAGTTCTGTCCGAACCCACAGCCCAGGCTTTTTAGCCACTAGATCAAAGTGAGAGATGTTGATACTGTGTGTTTTCACTTATAAATCTAAAAAATGAAATAAACTTATCAATATAACAAAACTGAAACAGACTCACAGATACAGAGAATGGACTAGTGGTTACCAGAGGGAAGAAGGGCAAGATAGGGGTAGGGGATTAAGGGGTATAAATTACTAGGTATAAAATAAATAAGATACAAGGATGTAATGTACAGTACAGGGAATATAGGCAATATTTTATAATAACTTTAAATGGAATATAATCTATAAGAACATAGAATCACTATGTTGTACACCCAAAACTAATATAATATTGCAAATAAACTATACTTCAATAAGAAAAAGTGAGGGCTTCCCTGGTGGCGCAGTGGTTGAGGGTCCGCCTGCCAATGCAGGGGATGCGGGTTCGCGCCCCAGTCCGGGAGGATCCCGCGTGCCGCGAAGCGGCTGGGCCCGTGAGCCATGGCCGCTGAGCCTGCGCGTCCGCGTCCGGAGCCTGTGCTCCGCAGCGGGAGACGCCGCAGCGGTGAGGGGCCCCGCGTACCCCCCCCCCAAAAAAAAAAAGTGAGATATGTTGATCTAGCGTGGCTGTGACCTGGCTTGAACCAAGGTCAAAGTTTCCCACTAGCCTGCAGGACAGCAGAAATGACCAAATGTCGCGACTAATAATGTACACGAGTTTGACACCTTTGCGAGCATTGCCCTTCACTGTCTTCAAAGCTTGTGCCCAGCCCGCATCTTACCGCTCACGGCCACCCTAGGAGGTAGCAGGATTGGTTTCATAATCCTCACTTTACAGTCAGGGAAGCTGAGACTCAGAGTGGGGAGGGGACTCGTCTAAGGTCACACAGCAGGGGAGTATCATACATGGTAAGCGTCTCCAGTCCAGAGATCTCTCTGACACCGCCTGGGGGAAGCCAGGGTGGGCCTCACCCAGTGCCTGGGTCCCCAGGGCATGGATAGACAAGGCCCCCACCTCCTCAGGTGGGCAGAGACCAGGTGACCTAGTCTAGACTGTGCTGCTCAGCCTGCGTAGGGGCGGGGGAGGCACGTGGAGGCACCAGTGACAGGGAATCTCAGAGTATCTAATGGATCAGTGAGACCTGTCACATCTGCCTTCAAGAGGTATCTGGAGTGTACCCACCTCTCACCACCCCGACAGATGCCCCCCGGCCAGGCCACCCTCCTCTTCTGCCTGGATGGCTGCAATCACATCCTCACTATCTTCCTGCTTCTGTCCTGATCCCTGCAAGAAACCCACTCCATCTTCCACATTCATCTGGAGGGCTCCCGTCAGAACCTAAGCCGGGTCATTTCACTCTTCTTTGCTCAAAACACTGCCATGTGTCCCAGTGCGCTCAGAGCTAAAGGTGAAGTCCTTACAAGGCCCACAGACCCTGCGTGGTTGGGCCCTCCTTCCCTCTCTGACCCATCTCTCTCCATTCCTCCCCTCGCTCACTTGGCTCCAGCCACGCTGGCTTTTTTTTTTTTTTTTTTTTTTTTTTTGCGGTACATGGGCCTCTCACTGTTGTGGCCTCTCCCGTTGCAGAGCACAGGCTCCGGACACGCAGGCTCAGCGGCCATGGCTCACAGGCCCAGCCGCTCCGCGGCATGTGGGATCTCCCCGGACCGGGGCATGAACCCGTGTCCCCTGCATCGGCAGGCGGACTCGCAACCACTGAGCCACCAGGGAAGCCCCACGCTGGCTTTCTTGATGCTCCTGGAACACACCAGGCACTCTTCAGCTTCAGGGCCTTTGCGCTGGCTGTCCCCTCTGCCTGGAACACTCCACCCTGACATACATACTCATCTCCTTCACTTCTTTCAGGTCTCTGCTTAAACGTCACATCCCCAGAATGGCTTACCCTGACCTACTTCAAGCGGCACCAACCTCCCATGAATATCTGAATACCTGTGCCCTTACTCCTGACATATTACATCTATGCATAGATATTATATATTTGTGTCTTGTTGTTTTTGTTCTTCTCTCCTTTCTAGAATGCAAGCTTCATGAGCTGTGGAGGCTTGGTTCTTTTCCTTCATTACTGTATCCTCGGAGCCTAGCAAGGGGCTAGTGGACAGTAGACACTAAATAAAGATTTGTTGGAGAACAAACAAATGAATCCAGGTCTCCTGACAGACTCCTCTGGACTCCGACTGGGCCAAGGAGCTCTGAAATGCCCCATGGATCTTTCTCTCCGAGAAATGCAAACCCTGCTTCCCACTGGGGTTGGGTAGTTTGCTGGCCACATGCCCAAGCCACTGCAGTGACGATACCCATTCGGTGTGTTTCTGTGATTGAAGGCAAAGCACGCTCTGTTTCCTCAAGGTACTCACACAAACACAATGAGAACTTTTGGGGGCTCAAGGTAAAATTTGTAGAGTGAAATGTTGCTCCAAATGCATGGTTTACAAGCAACCAGGAATTATTTCTTTGTAAACAAGAAATGAGATCTTATGCAAAACAGGCTTTTCTTGGGGTTGGCTCCCTTTTTCAAAAGACCATTATTAGGCAGAAAAGAATCATTCATAATAATGATAGTTACCACTAACTGAGCAGCTATTATGGGCGAGGCACGGTATGAAGTACACTGTCTACTTCACCCTCATGATGTCCCTGAATAGTATCCCTGCCTGCCAGAAAAGGAAACGGAGGATCGAGAAGTGAAGTGATGTCCCACAGTCACTAAGAGCAGAAGACAGCACCCAAACCCTGGTCTTCTCACCCCAAATCCAAGAAAAGATAAGGACGCTGGCACTAGCAATTTGCTAAGACAACCATGCAGGTAAGGACAGGCCTGCTGGCCAGGGTCTGAAAAAAAAAAAAAAAAAGGATTCTAGATCATCCGGATGACAAGGGTAGTCAGTCATGCAGTACCCAGGGTTCGGGCTGGGGTTACACTTCACCGCTGGTGCGTTCCTGGAAGACAACCAGAGAGCTCTGGCCATTTCCCCTTAAAAGCTCTGGTGAGAGGCGAGGAAAGATGTGTTTGGAGACGCTTCTTTGGATTCCATTAAAGCAGGTGCTTAGGGGCCTGGAGCAGCCATGTGCATGTTGCCCCACCGACTCCCTGTTGGGTCTCCCCACTTCTGAGAGGATGTTGTGACCCAAGGCTGGGCAAGAAGGCCTGGATTTCCAAGTACACAATCCCTCGGGGATGGAGGGCAGGGACGCTGGCCTAGGGGCATAGAACAGACAGGGGAGGGACCTGCTTCACGCTTAGCCCGTGAGGCAAAATGAAATTTGGCTCAAACCAGCTATTGCCAACATGAGGTGGTAAGGAGTGTCTTGTCCTGGGGCAGGCCCTTCTGGTTTAACAGTCCCATGGAGCGTCTTCCTCCTAAACCTCATGACCTACGGACATGCCATGAATTTACCAGTCACTTGAGTCTTAAAACATCGCCCTCATGATCTTTACCTCTCCTTCCATTAAGAGGTGAGGTCCGTGTCCCTTCCTCCTGAATTTGGGCTCTGCAATTGCTTGCTCAGTAGAGTATGGCAGAAATGATGTGGTGCCAGTGTTGGGACCCAAACCTTGAGAAACTGGCATCTATCACTTCCTGTTTCTTGGTATGATCACTGTTGGAGCCTAGCCACCATGCTGTGAGGAGGCATAAGCTACTCCATGGAGAGGAACTGACAGCCGGGAACAACTCCCGGGGCTGGGCTGTGTGAGTGAGCCCCAGGTGAGGTGCCCCCATGGATACCACGTGCAGGATAGAAATATACTAGCCCCACCCAGCCCTGCACATGTTGCAAATTCATGGACAAATAAATGATTGAGTTTGTTTCAAGCCACTAAGGTTTTTTTTTGTTTTTCGGTTTTTTTTTTTTGCGGTACGCGGGCCTCTCACTGTTGTGGCCTCTCCCGTTGCGGAGCACAGGCTCCAGACTCGCAGGCTAAGCGGCCATGGCTCACGGGCCCAGCCGCCCCGCGGCATGTGGGATCTTCCCGGACCGGGGCACGAACCCGTGTCCCCTGCATCGGCAGGCGGACTCTCAACCACTGCGCCACCAGGGAAGCCCTGTCATGTGGTTTTAAGTCTCTAAAACTCTGTCTGCCAAACTGTCCCTCTCTTATTTTAAGCTAGCTCAAACTCCCCAAAGGGCCAAGATGACAGGACAGGCCCAAGGAGTGCCGATAGAAGGATCCTAGCCATGACAGTCAAGGCCCGCTCTGAAGCTGACAGCACCCGAAAAGCTCTCGTCAGCATTACCTTGGAAAATTCTCTCAGGAACCTGGTGAAGGTGACTAGAAACAAACTGTGGTCTATCCAAAGAATAAAATACTACTCCGCAGTAAAAAGGAATGAAGCACTGATGCACCATGGATGAGCCTCCAAAACATTGTGCTCAGGGAAAGAAGCCAGACACAAAAGGCCACATATCATATGATTCCATTTCTATGAAATGTCCAGAAGAGGCAGAGCCATAGAGATAAAACGTAAATTAGTGGTTTTCTGGGCCTGTGGGTGGGAATGGGGAGCGAATGCAAGTAGGCGGGAGGGTTTTGGGGGAAATGTTCTGAAATTGGATTATAGCGATGGCTGTACAACTCTGTAAATTTACGAAAAATTATTGAATTGTACATTTAAAATGGAATGCTATGGTATATAAATGATTCCCCAATATTATTAAAATGGAATGTTATGGTATATAAATGATCCCCCGGAGGAGCCGGGGGTGGGGACTGGGGGTAGTTAAGGCCTCGTGGAGCACAGGAGATAAATGGGTATGTACTGGTTAGAAGGGATGGAAGCTGTGATTTTCTTAGTCACCTCACGGGAAACCAAGGAGCAGAAGGCCTCTGACTTCCTACTAGTTAAAAAGAGATTATATTGTGATGGGGATAAAAGCTGAGAATCGTAATGATAACGGCTGACGTTATTCAGTGCTTACGCTTCACCAGGTGCTGCGCGAGGCAGTTTACACATATGAACTCTTTGCTCCTCTCAGCAGCCCTATGAACTGATGCTGGGAGAAAATTCTCCATGGGTCGCTCGATGTCTGCGTGTCTTCTGAGCAAGAGACACTGAGAGCTTTGTACTGGACTCTCTTCTCAAGGATGCCTGCATAGCAAGCAGCCTTGGAAGACAGAAAGAGTATCTCCCTCTGGGGCAGAGAGAGTTGTTTCCCAATCACTATAATAAAGATAAGGTCTCCCTCCAGAGCAAAGGCTGGGTGGGTTTGCCAGCAGCCCTCTTATAAGACTGGGCGTTTCCTAAGCCTGGGGATCCTCAGTTGTGACAAGTCCAGGTGGTGCAGCATCCACCTGGGTCAACTTGCAGTGCTCCCACAGAACGTGGGGGCAAAAAGAGCTGATGCGAATGTAAAGTTCTTGCCACCTGCTGTCCTGTGAGTGATAAAGTCCTTTGTCTTCTGACCCAGGGGTCTCGTGTCTCCTGTTGGTATCTAGTCAACTGGGGCAGGCTCACTTGTTTGCTTGCAAGCAAAGTAAAATCTCAGAACCCTCCACAGTTCTTGACAGTTGGCGCTCACATCACCCCCATTTTACAGATGAGGACTCTGAGACCCAGAGAATTAAAGCTTCTTGTTCAAGGTCACACAGCTAGCAAAGTGACAGAGTTGGGACTGAAACCCAGACAGATTGGGAAAGGCAGGAGATCTGAGCAGGGGACTGGTGAAGGTAACACCTGGGAGTGACAGGAGCTGAAAGCTCCGAAGATACACAGAAGGTCGTGCCTCTCAGCCTCCCAACCCCATACACCCCCAGATGCTGCCTGTCTCCACATCCGGCTGCTGGGGCTGAGCAGCCATTTGGGACGGCCGCGATATATTTAACGGTGAGTCACGCTCTCCCCCAGCAATCAGCAGTGGCAGGCTCGGGAGGATGCAGGGAGCATCTCTGGAAATCCAAGCCTGAGGGTCGCCATGGCAACCCCACCCAACTCGCTTGCCAACAGCTGGGATGCCAGGGCCTGAATCAAGGTAGAAAATAGTCTCATAGGCCGAGCGCGGCCAAGGACAGGAGCAGGCCTGCCACACGCCATCACTGGTGGGTTCACCAGGGGTTGCTGCAGGAGTCCTGAGGACTTGGTGATCAGGAAGTCTCATAGGCGCGCTGGTGAGCTCAGAGTCCCCCCATGGAGGCCTGATGTCCCTGGCCTGCTGGGATGAGGGTACTTGACTTGATGGGTACTCTGGTGAGCACCATCTCTTTCTGCCTTGGTTCTTCTCGGTTTGTCTGTCTCTCTCATACATACCCACCCTCATGAAGACCCCTCTCCATCTGAGGCTTCTAACAAAGCATGATTACAACAGCTACAGACTGATGGCATCCTGGGGATGTTAACCACAGACCAACATCTTCCAGGATAATTCTGAAGACTTCAGAACCTAAGACAAAGCAGCTACACCCACACTCCCACACCAAATATCAATATTCTAGTGAAAGCAGTTTGGAACCCATTCATTCATTCATAAATTCCTTCATTCATCAACTTGTTGCCTTAATTGTTCATTCTGAATTAAATTCAGGCTCCTACAGGCCCTGTGTAGATGTGGACCTGGTTATCTCTCTATCCTCATCCCCTTCCACTCTCCTCCTTTCTTACTCCACTCCAGCCCGCTAGCCTTGTTGCTGTGCCTCAAAGGTAGCAGGCTCTTTCCTGCCTCAGGGCCTTTGCACTTGTAGTTCTAACTTCCTGGAAAGTTCTTCCTCCAGATAACCACAGCCTGACTCCCTCACTCCCTTTTCGTCTCTGCACAGATCTCATCTCCTCAGAGAGACACTGTCAAGACCACCCTAGGAGAAAGCTCCCAATCCAGCCTCAAGGATAAGGCCAAATATATCTACATCACGTATAACACAGATTGTGACTTAGATTCTTCTATTTGTGACAAGGAAAGGGAAATTGAAAATTTGTGGCCTGTAAATTGAATCTGGCCCACAGATACGTTTTGTTTGGTCTAAATAGTGTTTCCAAAACATTGAATTAGTTGCTAACATTCATAAACTTGGGGAGATTTCATTTTAAAATACCAATTTTCAACTTCTCTTGCAAAACTGGAGGATCAAGCTACACGTTCCTGTATCTCAGCCACTGGTGGGGGCTGAGCAGTGGCCACCCCGTTAGACAGAGCGTGAGAATTCCTGTCTGCCAGGTGCACCACTTGGCCCCCTTCATTTATTTACACAGCCGCCTGCAGCCTCTGGGGGTCTTTATTCTCGCAATCCAGGTCTCCAAGCTGAGGTCACTAAGCTTGGTTTTGGATGGAGGGAGTGGGACATCACAGGTTTTTTTACCTTAATCAGTTAGAATTGAGTTTCTGGACTAATGCAGGCATTCTAGGGGAAGGCACTGAGTAAGCAAAGGCGTGAAAATGTAGGGCAAGTTCTAGGACTGCCAAGAAGTAGTATGGAGTGGGAAGAGGCCAGCAAAGTCATTTGGGACCAGAATCTGCAGGGCCTTGAATGCCTTGTTAAGTCCTTCAACTTCTCTTGAGGGTAGTGGGGAGCCACAGAAGATTGCGGAGCAAAGCAAGGGACACGGTCAGAGTCAGCAGGGGTGTGGGGAAGTAGGAGTGAGAATCCCCCATGATATCAAGTCTGGCTCAGGGTTCTCTCGGGGCCAAACCCCAGCCTAGAGAGCATTCAGGGGTGAGAGGGGTGGTGTCTTCCATCAGCCCCTCAGCTCCCGGCTCCTTCCTCTGGCTGTCTGATAATAACTGTTTTCAATACAGACGTTCTGGGTCCCCTGCCGTGGATCACTCAGCCACCCTTCCAGAGAGAAAACAAAGAGCAGTGTTTTCCATGTCTGTTTTAGACTGCTGTCTACATCTTTGTTCTCCATGAGGAAGACCCCCACACACACAGGGTGTCTCTTTTTCAGTTGTGGCCCAGCAGCCAGGTCTGGACCACCAGGCTGTGTTCCATTACAGGGAAGAACCAGCAGATGTAGCAGAATCATGCCAATTAGTCTGGGAGCTGCCTGGGGATGGTGGTGCCATTAAGTCTCAGGGATGTGGAGGTGGGGGGGGGAAGGAAGCTCGTCTCAGTCCACATGCCCATCCTAGACGGACCTTCTTTAACTATTCTGAGTAGCTAGGAAGAGCCCGCTCTCCTTGTCTCCTGAAGATGCTCCCTGGAGTTTGGGAGTTTGCATCGTGTGGTACATTTGTGCCCATTTTACTGATGGGCTGAGAGAAGTAGGAACTCTGCTGCAGCTGGGTGGATCCAGCGCACCCATTTTACAGGTGGTGGTAAAACCGAGGCCTGAAAAGGAAGCATGGTTTGCTCAAGATTATAGCACAGTTGGCCACAATCTGAAAAGACCAGAATGTAAAATCTCAGAAGGCATGCACTTTGTTTGGCTTGGTCACAATTCCATCCCCACCACACAACATAGTACCTGGCAAATAAAAGGCTCTTGATAAATATATGTTGAATGAATAAGTAACATCGCTTCAGCTGTTTTAAGCTTTTACAAATAAGTCTCACACACATTCCCTCATTTCGACTGTCATCATTATCTTTCAAGCCAGGAATGGTATTTTTCCTCATTTTGTAGGTGAGGAAATGGAGGTTCAGAAAGGTTTAGTCACCTATCTGAGATCACACAGCCTGGAAAGAGCAGACCTAAATCCATAACATCTTACTGTGGGCTGAGGATCCCTTAGAATATCCGAGTGGAGGAAGAGACCTTGGGAACGCCCAGCTATGAGGTAAAAGCCTTGATCCACAAGAGCAGCTCTGACCTAAATTACACTCCACAGTCTGGGGGGAGAGACCAAGAGAACAGTTCCTCAAATTGTTAAACAGAGTTGCCATACAAGCCAGCAATTTCACTCCTAGGTAGATTTCCAAGAGAACTGAAAACCTCTAGCCACACAAAAACTTATACATGAATGTTCATAGCAGTCATATTCATAATAGCCAAAAAGCAGAAAAAACCCAAATGCCCATAAACTGACAAAGGATAAACAAAATGTGGCATATCCATACAATGCAATATTATTTGTCTATAAAAAGGAATGAAGCACGGATACATGCTGCAACATGGATGAACCTTGAAAACGTTACGCTAAGTGAAGAAGCCAGACACAAAAAGGCCACATGGTGTATGGCTCCGTTTATATGAAATGTCCAGAAGAGGCAGACCTATACAAACGGAAAGCAGATTGGTGGTTGCCAGGGGCCGAGGGAAAGCAGGGATGGAGAGTGACTGTATTGGGTATGGGTTTCTTTCTGGGATGATGCAAATGTTCTACAATCAGACTGTGGTGATAGCTGTACAACTCTGTGAATATACTAAAAACGACTGAGTTATACCTTTTAAGTGGGTGAATTTTTATGCCACATGAATTATATCCCAACCAAACCATTTTTAAAAGAATACCAAGAGAAGCATTTCCATGACAACAGAGTTTTAGAAGGAGGAACACACAAATGAGAAGACGTCCCCAGCATGGGCAGCCCCATGCTGTCTTCCGGGATGTCTGAAGAAGGATTTCAAGACAGAATTCCAACCCCAAGCCCCAACAATTCACCTTCGGGCTTGTTCCTAGAGAATTGGGAATCTGCAGGACACTTCCTTCAGGAAGCCCTTCCAGATATCCTAACCACAGATGAGAAAAGGAACCTAGCGTGATGACTGGGCAACATCTGGTGTCCAGGTGCTCTGCCTTTGATATCTTACTGAAGCCACGCAACAGCCTTGCTGAGTGAGAGAGAACATCCTCACCCCCATTATCTCAGCAAAGAAATGAAGGCTCAGAGAAAGGAAATGACTTGCCCAAGGTCACATAATGTATGATGCTCTCAGCTACATCATAGCACAAGGGACTTGCCTAGGCAGACTTGGGGCCACTTGCAGGGGAACCCCAGTCAAGTTCCTCACACTCTGTGGGCCTTGGTTTCCCCATTTGTACCATGAAATTCCAGCTCACTGTCCCCTTCCCTGTCTTGGTGGGGGTTTCAGCCAGACCACCCCTAACTTCCTCTGATATAATGATTCTCCACATTTCATCATGTTTCATTTGAACAAAGCCAAACATCTTTTCTCAGGGCCCCACCCACCCAGGGATTCTAGGCTAAATCTGTGCTGTTTTTCTCAACTTTGTCCTTCTAACGCTTGGCATGCCACTCTGCACTGTGGCCTCTATAACCACTTCTCAAATAACCCTGATGCTGGAGTTCAAGGAAGAAGACAAGGTTGCAGCTTTGTGAAGCATTTGCATGATGAGATTTCACAGGCTTGCTTTCTTCAGAGCTAAATGAGATGCTTTTCAGGGGCCCTCCCTTTTCTTTCAAAGTTCAGCTTTGGGGTTTGCAGACCTGAGAAGAATTTCCCACCAAAGTGTACAGACCAAGCCGCAAACACACACCCTTTCACATCTCCATCCATCCAACCATCCATCCATCCATTTCCCTGTTCATTCATTAATTCAACAAAAATTTATTGAGGGCCTTCTATGTGCCAGGCACTGTGTTAGTCACTGGGTACCATGGAAGAAAAGATAAAACAAGCTCCTTGTCCTCATGGAGCTCACAGACTAGTGGAGGAAGATGGGTCTTAGTAGATCCGCAAAATAGCAACACAAATTGGGATGAATGCCACCAGACAAAAGTTCAGAATAATAAGGGGGACCTAATTTCTACTGGGGGGCAGAGGAGATCTCTCTGAGGAAGTTGATATGTGACATAACTATGATTTACAATTTATCAGTGAGAAATGCTCTTGGTTGAAGAAGTAGAAAACACTGACTCGTAAGAGACTCAAACCAGCAGGGCATTTATAATCCCACATAACAAAATGTCCTGAGATAGGTACCCCATCATTGAAGTTCACAACAATATCATAAAAGATCCAAGTTCTCTACCATCCGTTCTACCATCCTCAGAGGATTGGCTCCATTCTCAGGCTCACTCACCTCATGGACCCAAGATGGCTGCCACTGCTCTGGCCATCACATGAAGACATGGCCACACAAGAAAAGGAAAAAAAGTCCTTCTCGTCCTCCTATCATTTTCTGAAGTAGAGAAAAACCTTTCCAGAAACTCCCCAGCAGATTTGATGTGGGCATCATATATCCTCACCTAAGCCATCACTGGTAAAAGTAATGGGGCCACCATGATTGTCTCAAACCAGCAGTTTTTACCGAAAGGTGATTTTTTTCCTCCTTGGGACATTTGGAGACACATTTTTTGTGCAATAATTGTGTGTGCTGGGGGTGCTACTGGCATCTGGCAGGTAGAGGCCAGGGATGCTACTGAACATCCTATAGCACACAGGACAGCCCCACAGCACAATTATCCAGGTGTCAACAGTGCTCAGGTTGAAAAACCATGTCTTAGCCCAATCAGAAGCAAATCCTGACGGGGGCAGCAGGTGGAAGGGGGTGGGAAATTGGTTAGGGAAGCTTCCTGGAGGCTGTAACAGCTCAGCTCAGTCTAAAAAGATGGACATTGGCCAGACCAATCCAGGAAATGAGTCCAGCCTAGCATCTGGCCAGTGTACCAGCAGAAACGCAGATGACCCCCTCCATCTTTCCTGCCTCTACCAGCAGGATGTAAGCCCATGTGGATACAGGTCTTGCCTGTCCTACTCAGGGCTTTATCCCCATTCCCAGTTCAGTGACTGTCACAGAGGTTGTTCAGCAGGTCTTTGGTAAATAAGATGTGAATGGAATGGAGGTAGCAGACTCTTGACTGTGAAAACTCTGGGAATTTCTGGGCATCACACAGAGCGGACATCACATCACACAGAATGAATAAGCATAGGGGGCGCAGTCAGTCAGCAGTAGCAAGACCCCCCAAAACGGTTCAATCCCATCATTGTACAGATGGGGCGACACTGGGAAGGGGAGAGTCCAAACTCCCTCAGGAAGCGGCAGATGCAGGCCACGTGCCCCTTTCCGAGCCCAGGATCAATACCAACTGGTAGAACCGGAGTGATTGTTTAGAGACACATGATGCAGCTGATCACAGCTTCCGGTTCCTAAATCCAGGTCTACTGGGGGGATTTGGGCATGCCCCACCTCCTCACAAAGCGGTCTTCCCGGATTTGCTTACCTCGTGACCCCAAAAGGATGCTGAGCAGGGCCGCCATTTTGTCACCCACATTCCCTGCTCAGATGGCAAAATGGCCGGCCCACGTATTGATGCATGTTTTGTTTGGACCACACAGTTCTCAAAGAATTTATGATTCGCCTTCTTTGCCAACAATAAAAGTAATTGCGGGGCTTCCCTGGTGGCGCAGTGGTTGAGAGTCCGCCTGCCGATGTAGGGGACACGGGTTCGTGCCGCGGTCCGGGAAGATCCCACATGCCGGGGAGCGGCTGGGCCCGTGAGCCATGGCCGCTGAGCCTGCGTGTCCGGAGCTTGTGCTCCGCAACGGGAGAGGCCACAACAGTGAGAAGCCCGCGTACCGCAAAAAAAAAAAAAAAGTAATTGGGACAGTGAGCCTATAATCCAAATTTCTCTCTTTTTTTAGATAATTGTAAGGTTTGGCAGCACCATGCCCATTCTTCTGCCTGGCAGCCGTTTCCCGGAGCTGGAGTGTGGCCGCCCCTTTAGTTGGGATACAAGCGCTCCATCCCAGCTCAGGGCCCTCCTGGCATGTCACTCACGTACAGGCTGGGAGAGGCATTCTGAGGTTACAATCTAGCCCGAGTGGACGGGGCACAAGCGTGGGTGGGCGAGGCTGCACTGGACCTCGGGCCGGACACTCTTCCCCTCTCTTGGAGGGAAGTGCCTGGGTGACCATGGCAACATGCTGCCATTTGTAATACATCTTCCATTCGAAATGGAGAGACAAGTACATCTCTCTTCCCAGCTCAGGCGACATCAGCTCCTGGTGCCCCCCAAACCTAAGAGCCAGAAGGAGTAAGAGTGTGATCTGTCTTCTCCAATCTGGGCCCCAAAGGCAGATGCCCCCAAACACCCGCATTTGTTCAACCAACCCAGAGATGGGGGGTAGGGAGGGGTTGATTTAGATTCCATCTTATATAAAAAGACCAGAAAATGTTTGATTAGAGATAGAGGAAGGCGTGGGTGTCTGAGACGGGGCTCTATTTCTGGGCAAACGTACACATTCCCTGCTGCCTCCCCTCCCCTCCCCTCCTCCCCCCTCCCCCCTCCCCTCCTCCCCCTCCCCCCTCCCCTCCTCCCCCCCTCCCCCCCTCCTCCCCCCTCCCCCTCCCCTCCCCCCCTCCCCCTCCCCTCCCCTCCTCCCCCCTCCCCTCCCCTCCCCTCCCTCCTCCCCTCCCCTCCCCTCCTCCCCTCCCCTCCCCTCCCTCCTCCCCTCCCTCCTCCCCTTCCTCTGGGGAGCAGCGCAGACTCTCCTGACCGCTCAATGCCGCCATCTTCCCCTCAGCCATGACCCCAGCCCTCTGCCAATATCCTGGAGTCCCCAGTGCATCCGGCATGTTTCTACACTGCTTACAGGATCAGAAGGGAATGAAATGAGAGAATCATCCAGAAATAAATGCCCCACGCAATATTTCCCTTTGAAACTAAGAAGCTGAAACCCAGAACTGCAGCGGAAATCGGAAGCCTCATTGAGAAACGAAGCAAAGAGAAGAGTGCCAATTAGCACCCAAGTCCCCTCCTGGGAGTGAAAAACATAAATATTAATGGCCATAATCATCTAGTATTAGTCATATGCCTTGTAAATTAAGGTCTTTTTATCGGGAGTAAATAGCCGTGTTAAAGGCAGTGGCTGGCTGCATGCCAGGTGTGGCCCACCAAGGTGATGGCAGAAATCAAAACAGGTTCAACCTGTGAAGTGGGGCAGCGGCTTCTAGAACAGGTGGGGTGAGGGGGCAGGGGGTGTGGCCAACCCTCTCAATGTCTGCAGTTTCCATGCAGGGTCGTGGGGCAAAGCTGATCTGACAGATGCAGCTTCAGACAGTGAAAAGGTAAAGCTTCCAGGGAGAGGTGAGGCCAGGTGGGCAGGGAGCGGGGGGTCTCGGGGAGGTGTCTCCAAGGGTTCAAACGCTTGGACTGAGGGCGGAGGGCGCAAATTCTGGCTGCTGCCCGTCCTGCTGCACTGCAGCCTTGATCTCTTCCATACGTGACGCAGCCCCATCTCTTCCTCCTCGGCCTTCTCTCCCCTCTTCTCTTCATCTTCCTTCTCTGCCACTACACCTGCCAGGGCTGACTTCTCCATGAAACACCAGAGACACAGAGCGTGGGGCTCACACGGCTTCTAAGGTCCCCTCCCCAGTGTTCTCATTTCTTTATAATTAGAAGGAAAACAATGAATTTTTTTTTTTTTGGCCGTGCCGTGTGGCTTGTGGGGTCTTATAGTTTGCCCACCAGGCATCGAACCTGGGTCACTGCAGTGAAAGCTCCGATTCCTAACCACTGCACCACCAGGGAATTCCCCGGAAAACAATGAACTTTTAGATTGCAGAAGATGTTTCAATAGGTAATCTTAATCTAGTCATTTTTATATCAATGCAGCCATCAAATGTAACATTGAATAATTTTCATGGAGAAAGGCGAAAGGACCCAGGGCCCCTGGAATGCTATAACATGGTCCTGCTTTCTGTCACCCCCTCTTTTTTTTTTTTTTTTGGCGGTACGCGGGCCTCTCACTGTTGTGGCCTCTCCTGTTGCAGAGCACAGGCTCCGGACGCGCAGGCTCAGCCGCCATGGCTCACGGGCCCAGCCGCTCCGCGGCATGTGGGATCTTCCCGGACCGGGGCACGAACCCATGTCCCCTGCATCGGCAGGCGGACTCCCAACCACTGCGCCACCAGGGAAGCCCTGTCCCCACCACCCCCCTTCTCCACCTCCTCTTCCTTATCCTCCTCCCACTCCTCCTTTTTCCTTCTCCTCAACCTCCTTCTTCCCTTTCTCCAACTCCTCCCCTTCCTCCCACTAACCAAGGGGTCTTGAGCAATCGGCATTGCCTTATGGAGTCTCAGTTTCATCCTGTGCAAAATGGGCTAATAACAATAATTAATAGTAATGACGAGTCAGTGAAAGCTTTTGACACAAAGCAGTGCTCAGCAGTGGTACTTCCCTTCCCTTCCAGGAGGTTCTGGAGTGCTGGGAGTCAGAGGTGTGATTTATTTGAAAATCTCAGGGGACAAAGTCCCTGGTCATACGCGCCCCATCTCCCCCCTGCTAAATGCATCATCAGGCCCTCTCTCTCCCTGTTTCCTGGGCTCCCCTGTTCCCCTTAAGGATAAAGGCTTCTCTTGACCCTCGGAGAAAACTCACAAGGCACTTGATTAGATAGATCAACTAATGCCTCCAAATCCCAATAGAAAGCAAGCATCCATTTGGCCGGCTCTGGCAAGGGAGGGGAGCCTCCCAGCTCCTTAACCAGGACTGGATGCGTAACTTACAGAACCCAGTGCCAAGTGAAAATGCAGCGCCTCTTGTTCAGAAATTATTGTGATTTTCCAGACAGTGACAGCAGAGCATAAACAAAGGATGGGGCCCTTCTGAGCACGGAGCCCACTGCTACTGCAGGAGCTGGGGCTCGTGACGGTGCCTGTGGTCAGCTTGGGGCTGCCGGCCTGAGGGTGGGTGTGGCAGTGGGAAGGGGAGGTGACAGCAGTGATGCTGACTCTCTTTGACTCCCCACACCCCCACTCCACATAGCAGGTGCCCTGCAATTCTTACTCATTTATCCTCTTAGCATTGGGCCTACAGTGGCAGGTGAGACCCCTCCCAGGAGGCTGTGCCCTGGACCCTCTCCCTCCTCCCTCTTCCAGCTTCCCTCAGATCCCTGGCTCCAAGTTACGCGGGCCATAAGCACCCTCACCCCTGCCAATCGCGCAAAGCATAGGCCAGGAATAAAAATGAAATGAAATAATAATGGCTGAAATAGGAAAAGCCAGAATTTATAAAGCATTTACAAGGTGCTGGTCCAAGCTCTGGGTCGATCTCAACCTATTTTAATTCTCACAAGGACCTTCTGAGGTGGGTCCTATGATGATCTCCATTTGGCAGAGGCGGAAACTGAGGCACAGAGAGGTCAGGTCCCTTGCCCAAGGCCACACAATGGGGATGTGGCAGACCTGAGCTCCAGTGAAGGCTGGTGCTGGTTCAGAGCAGGGACAGGAAGGGGGGTCATGTTGCCTGTTCCCAGCCTCTGGGCAGGAGACCTACAGACCCCTACGAGATGCTTTCTCCTGGGAGTGGGGTAGAGAGTATGGGTGACCGAAGTGTAGTGTGTGGCCCCTGGGAGCGCGCTGGGCTGAGAGTCCTGAGACCTGGGTTAGAGTCTGGGTTCTACCGATATGTCAACCTGCAAGGTCACTCACCCTGATGTGCGCCTCCTGCCAGCTTTGCTGACCTCACCTCCTGCACCCTCCCTTCACTCCTACAGCAACACACTAGCCTCTCCACCATTCCTAGACTCTACCAAATGCATTCCCATCCCAGTACCTCTACACTTGCTGCTTTCATTTCCGGAGCGCCCTCATGCAGTGATTCACATGGCTCCTTATTTTTCTGGTTTAAAGTCAAAGCCCACGAAGCATGTGTGTGGGGGGGTGTGGAGAGCGTGATCTGTCTTCTCTGTGACAGAGAGGCTTCTCTGACTGCCTCACCTGGAAATATATGTAAACTGCTTTGAACAGCACCCAACACTTGGTAAACACCACAGAATTGTCTAGTACTATTAGTGTCATCTAAATTTGCAGCCCCTCAACTTGCCCCTCAATTCCCTCTATTCTTCACCACTCTTATCCCTTCCTGAAATTATCTTACACATTTGTCTGCTTGTGTACCATCTGTCTCTCCCACTACAGGGCGAGCTCCACTGGGCTGGGACTCAGTCACTTTGGACCCCGTGAGTTAGCACAGGGCTCAGCTGGTATCCCAGGGCCAGGAAGTCACCTCTCTGAGCCTCACTTTTTTCAAGAGGTAACAGCAGCTCCCAAAAAGGCTGAAGAGCAGATGGAAGGAGGGGAGACCCAGCCATGGTTCTGTGATACTGGGGAGGGGACTGCGGTGACGTTCCCTAGAGCTTAGTCCCAAAAGCTGGCCATGGCTGCCGGTCGGCATAGAGGGTTGCCCTGGCTGTCTGGCCTGACCCAGGAGACTGCCCAGCCATAGATAGCATCCTGGGATGGGGGTGGGGCACGTCCCCTGAGCTTTAGACTTTATCCCTGCCCTGATCTGGAAGGCAGCTGAGAGGGCTGGGCCATGTAGACCCTTGTCATTCAATTCACTCCCTCAAGAAATATTCATGATAAGCCAACAGGGAAAGGTAAATCAAAACCACTGGGAAATCCCACTTCACACCCACTAAGATGGCTAGAATAAAAAACAGACAGTAACAAGTGTTGAAGATGTAGAGGAACTGGAACCCTGGTATATTGCTGGTGGGAATGCAAGACAGCACAGCCACTGTGGAAAACAGTCTGGCAGCTCCTCAAAAGGTTAAACATAGAGTTACCATACGACCCAGCAATTCCACTCCTAAGTATACACCCAAGAGAAATGAAAACCTATGTCCACAAAAACTTGTATACAGATGTTCACCGCAGCATTATTTATCATAGCCCAAAGTGGGAACAACCTGAGTATCCATCAGCTGACAAAAGATAAACAAAATGCAGCATTCTCCCTACAGTGGAATATTATTCAGCCATAGACATGAATGAAGTGCTGATACATGCTACACAGAGGAACTTTGAAAACATTATGCTAACTTAGAAGCCAGACACAAAAGGCTGCATATTATATGATCCCACTTATGTGAAATGTCCAGAAGAGGCAAATCCATAGAGACAGAAAGTAGATTAGTGGTTGCCTAGGACTGGAAAGGGGTGGGGGAAATAGGGAGTGATTGCTAGTGGGTAAGGGGTTTCCTTTTGGGGTGATAAAAATGCTTTAAAATCGATTATGGTGATGGTTGCACCGCTCTGTATATACTAAAAATGATTGAATTATGCACTTTAAGTGGGTGAATGATACATCCCAATATCTCAACAGAGCTGTTATATGTATGTGGATATGTATGTAGATAGATAGATATATTTATGAAATATCTACTGTGAGCCAAGTGAGCAAAGCAAAACCCCTGCCCTCTCAGGAAGCTAACAAGGAAGAGACAAGGGAACAAAGAAAAGTGTAATTTGACTCTTGGTGATAAGAAAAATAAAGCAGGAAAGGAAGAGAGGGATAGATGGCAGGGGAGAGGCACTGTGGTTCAGGAAGGTCACTCTGAGGAGGTGACATTTGAACAGGGACCTGAATGAAGAGATTGAGGGAGTCACAGATATCTGGTGGGAGAGTACCTGGAGAAATGGCAAGTGCAAAGGCCCTGAGGCGGGAGCAATAATCCAGCAATAAGGGCTGGAATGTAAGGAGCCAGAGGGAGCGTGGCAGGAGGTGAGGTCAGAGAATTGATGGGGGCTGGATCACGGAGGGCCTGGTGGGCTGTGGTAAGAACTGTAGCTTTTTTCGGGGTGAGGTGGGAGCCATGGAGGAGTTTAGAGCAGAGGAGGGATGGGTTCTGACTAAAGTTTTCATGGGCTCCCTCTGGCTGGGAATGGAGAATGAACTCGGGGGTGGAAGTGGGCAGTGTGGAAGCTGGGAAACCAGGGAGGAGGCTACCATAATGGGCCATGTGAAAGATGATGGGGGCTTGGCTCTGGGGATGGAGGTTCGGGAAGTGGTCAGGTGCTGGGTGTGGAGTGTACCATCCCATCCCTGGTCTTGTCTGCACCTCCCCACAGCCCTGATATTTGCAGGCACTTTTATTGCCATTTAACTTGCCCGGTGGTCAGCTGGGAGTGGGGGCTTCCTACCTAATGAACAGTCTGAACTCCTTGCACTGTCCAAGGTCAACACCCGATCCACAGCCCTTACCCAGAGCCCTGAAAACTCCTATGGATTTGTAGACTCAGGATCCTTGCTGCTTCTCTCTCCTGTGACCAAGTGTCTTGACCCCGTCTGGGCCCTGGATCAGCCTCCACTACCAATTTCATGAGAAACCCCACCCAACACTTTATCATTCTGGCAGACTTAACTGCAGACTCAGTTTCTTCATCTATAAAATGGGAATAGTAATAGATAACTTGAATGACCGTTGTCAGGGTTAAGTGAGTTAATGTATGTAAAAGCACTTAGAACAGTGCCTGGCACATGGTTGGCATTCAATAAAAGTTGGCTGTTATTATTATTGTATATTATGTATTATTATTGCTGTATTATGATTAGTGGTAAGGGGTATTTGGCAGGTCATGGGGTGGGGAAGTTCATGTATTAAAGGATGCTAAGCCAGAGCTAATTCTCTTCCCTTGCCCCATTCCCACCAGCAAATTCCTGTCTTCTCATGAAGCATAATTTCACCCCCTTTCTGGGAAGCATTGGCTCTACCCCCAACCACCGAGAGGCTCACTCATTTCAAGAGGTCTTAAGAAGCTATCTCCCCAATAGCACTGGGCTCCTGGGAGGAATTCTCCTGCCAGCGGCTCAAAGAATGTGTTTTTATGTATCTTGTTTAAGGAAATGGAAGCACAGAAAGATGGCGAAATGTGACCAAGGTCACAAAACTTAGATGTGGCAGACCTGGGAATTTAATCCGCATCTGGTGCTAAAGCAACTGTTTAAAGATAGAAAGCTGGTGTTACTGAGTGCCTATTATGTTCCAGGCATTTTGTAGGCATTACCTTTTTTAAAATTGTATTTTTACAAAAATTATATATTTTTGAGAAGGTCATACTTGCATACAGTTTGAAAATCAAAAAGGTACAAGGGGGTATACATACAGGTAAGGGGGGGATCTCCCTTCTGTCCCCATTCCTGTCGTTCAGCTCCCCTCCCTGGAGCCAGCCACTGTCCCAGTTTGTTATGGATCCTTCCAATGATGAGCTATGAATGGCAGACCCCACTTGCCTACCCAATATCCACCTTACTAACAGAATCCCAGTTTTGTTCAGGCAGCCATGCGCCCAGGTAAAAATACTCATGTTCCCAGACTCCCTTGCAACTAGGAGCAGCCATGTGACCCAGTTCTGTGCAAAAGTCCCTGGGCAAGTCATTCCTTTCTACTTCCCCCCAAAGACAAAGCACATTTTGTCCTTTGCCCTTCCTTTTCCTTTCTGCCTGGAATGTGGACTTGATGCCTGGAGGCAGTGCAGGCATTTTGAAACCATGAGGATCAAAGTCACATGCTCTGGAACAGGAAGAAGGAAGATGCCTGAGTCCTTGAGCATCTGGGTCGGCACTGGTCCACCCAGCTCTGGACTTTTGTTGTGTTTGTTCAAACCATTGTTTGTTGAATTTTCTGTTCCTTGCAGCTGCATGCCCTCCTAGCTGATGTACTATACATACATAAGCATTTATATTTATCTGTATTCTTTCTTCCCCACAAAAATGTAGCATTTTTTCCTATAGCCTTCAGAATCTTACTTCTTCACTTAATGATGTATCTTGGAAGTTGTTACAAATCAGTACACACAAAGCCCCAAACGTAATTAAATTATTGTGTCAAAGACTTTGTACACGTGCCCCGTAAGTCCTTCAACCAGTCCTCTCTTAGGCCTCATTTGGATTGTTCTCAACTTGACAAAGATTATCCAGGTATATATATTTCCCACATGTGAGGGCATATCTACAGGAGTAGAAAGTGTAGATGCCTTTTAAATGTTCCCAATGTCAAATTGCCCTGCAAAGAGGTTTGGCCAATTTGCATTCCACCAGCAATGTGCTAGAGACCCCATGCATTGTCTCTAATCCTTGCAACGACAAAAATTGCTAATGCCCATTTTGCCAAGGCTTAGGGAATTGTATGTGGCCTAGCCAAGGTCATGGCAGGTAACTGGTAGAACTGGGATCTGAACCAAAGTCTGTCTGATGTCAAAGCTGTGCTTTTAAACACTTACATGACATTGCTTCCCAGGCAGGCTGGATTCCAGAGACTCTCATCAAAGAGGGAAGAGTGAATATAACCTGGGTGCTGGTCTGTGCCTGAGAAGGGCCTTTGGGCGGAGCTGCGCAGAATACATTCCAGGTTGGCTTTCATCTCAGATCTGCCACTGCCTTGCCGTGTGAGCAAGTCCTGCCCCCTCTCTGGGCCATAGTTTCCCCATCTGTAAAATGGGTAGATTGGAGTTTTGGGTCTCTAAGACCTTCTAATACTCAGCTTCTGGAAAATCCCCGATATCTGAGGGTCTCCAGGGAACCACTTTTTCAGCCCCCAAAATGGAAACAGTCTTCTGAGCAATGTTTCCTCTGTTCCTGACCAATCAGAGGTCAGTAGCATCCAGGGGCTTCTATTTCTATCTGTGGACCGTAGTCACACTCCCTGGGGGAGTCTGGGCTGCGGAGCAGAGAATGGCCTGGCTGCCCTGTTTTCTGTTCAGAGCACATCTTCTTCCAGCTCTCTCTGACACCTGGATTCTGAGGGCAATGATTCTAATTATGGCTTCATATACTGAGAGCTTACCATAGGTCAGGCACTTGCCAAAGTGTTTTACAAATATAACATATACACATTTGGAAGAGAGAGCCTATTCTTATCCTATTTTCCTTATCCAGCTTTACAGATAAGGAAACAGAGGCACAGAGGGGTTAAACAACTTGCCTAAGATCACTCAGCCACTAAGTGGCAGAGGCCAGGGTTTGGCTCCAGGAAGCCTGGGCCAGAGTCCACGCCCTTAACACAGGGTTTCTCCACCAAGGCGCTGTTGGGCTGGAGCATTCTTGTCTAGGGGGCTGTGCATTGTAGGATGTTTAGCAGCATCCCTAGCCTCTACTCACTAGATGCCAATAGCACCCATCCTCCTGGGTGTGGCAACCCAGAATATCCCATACATTGCCAAGTGTCCCCTGGGGGCCAAAACACCCCTGGCTGAGAACTGTTGCCTTAACTACAGCTCTGGAGGAATGGATTCTGGGTCCATCTGGGGGCTCTTACCCTCCTGAGCCCAGATTAGGCTCCTGGGAGGCACTGCAAAATCTGAGAGACCCTTGCTGGAGGTCCATGCCCTGTATAGGTGATGGAAGTGTTGCAGGGCAGCCTTCTCTGAGACTGGTGATGGGAAAATTCAGTGAGGGTCACTGGTGGACAGCAGCATGGTGGTGGAGTGGGTTTGGAGGTCAGCTGGGTGACCTTGGGCAAGTGCCTTAACTTCTCTGGGATGCCGTCTTCTCAGTCAAAATCAGTGATAACCGCTTGCCGAGTCAAGGTGTGAAACAGGTGTCACATTATGGGTGAAGAAAAATGAAAACCAGAAACTACCTCAATGTAAGGTCTACTTAATTAAATTATGGTTCATCCATGGCCTGGAAGATTATGTAGCCATTAAAAATGAATGAGATCAATGTATTTTTGCTGATGTGGAAAGAGCTCTAAGGTTTATTAATTTATTAATAGTTAAAAGGCAAGGTATAGAGCAGGATGTATTAAATAATCCCTTTGGTATTAGAAAAAAAATGGAATGTTCAGCATATCCTTATTGAAAACCTACTACTTGCCAGGGACTGTTCTAAGCAGTAGGAATACAGCAGTGGACAGAACAGACAAATCCCTATTTCCTCAGAGCTTGTGGAATGTGAGTATGAAGATTCAAACACATGAAGATTTTATAAGAAGTACAAGAAAATGGTTTCTTCTGAGCCTGGAGACGTGGGAGCGAGATTGCTATCCTTCCACTGTATACCCTTTGGTATTGTCTGAACTTGTCTTCACTGGGTGTGTGCATTCATTTTAATTATCAGTTTTTAAAAGACCGGATCAAAAAATTAGAGGCAAAGCACAGTGCCTGGTTGCCTTTATTATGATCATGTATTCAGTAACTGTTTCTTGAGCACCTACTGTGTGCAGCTACTATGCTGGGTGCTGAGGACACAGCGGTGAGCAGGAAAGATGAGAAACCAGCCCTCAAGGGGTAGGCACTCTAGTTGTGGGGCACAGACCCATTGGAGAAGTAACTACAAGTGTCATTCGTGTTAGTGATGACATCCAGGGGATTACAGAGGCATCAGCACTTAACAGAGGGGAGGCCTAAAGATTTGGGGAGTTAGCCAGGGGTCAGGAGCCTGGGCTCTAGCCCTCTCTCCCCTGATACAACTTCCCTGCCCTGCACTGTTCACAGGGTGTGGCCCCGTGTGGCTCTGGAGCTAAAACAACTAAAATTGACTGAGAATGTACAACCTACGAGGCACTCTGTAAGCACATTACACATATTAATTTACTTAATCCTTACTACAACCCTATGAAGTAAATAGGATTTTTATCCCTATGCTACAGAAAAGAAAGCTAAGGCACAGAGAGGATGAGTAACTTGCCCAAGGTCACTCACGCGGCTGGTACGTGGCGGAATCAGAACTGAAACCCAGGTTGTCTGCTCCAGACCCCAAACTTGTAAACACTTCCTTTTATGACTTCTCCTTTTCCTCCTCTTCCCTGCTCATCAGGGGCCGTCCTCTGCCTCCATGCCCTCCCCCAGACCGAGGATGGCCCTCTGGTCCCACCTCCAGCAGAACGTTCAAGGATGAGGGAACATCCCTCCGCACCCTCACCTGCCTCCGTGGCTCACGTGGCATCTTGGCTTCGCCCTCAGAGCCCAGGGGGAAGAGGGATCAGAATGGGCAGGGACAACCAGCAGCACGCCCCTGCCTGCCTGTCCTTTAGGGATAAGGACCTACGTTGACTCTTAGAGCCCAAGGATCCAGACTGAATCTAATTCCAGACCCTGAGAGAGCCCTGCCCTGGGTCCAGACTGGGTCCTAATGCTGGTCACGCTAAATCCCGACTCTGGCCACAGATTCCTTCACGACCCTGGTCTTAGTCTAAGCCCTGACCCTGGTTACGACAGAGCTCTCACTTTGGTCACAATCTGAGCCCTGGTCCTGGTCACAGACCCAGTCTTAGGCTGAGCCATGATCCAGGTCACACACTGACCTCAGACTCAGAATTAGCTCTGATTCTTGTCAAGAATAAGTCCCGACCCTCATCACTCACTGAGTCCTGACCCTGGTCACACAGTGAGCTTTACCTTGGCCTCAGGCAGACAGCACCCTCTCCACCTGCCACTTTCTACCATCCAAGGGTCTGGAAAACTTCTAGAATGCACTCTTCCCCCCTATCCCTGAGCTTGGACCAGACATTCCCTCCACCTGCGTGAGGATCGTCCAGACTGCCATCTCCAAGGGCCAGTCTGGGGGACCTGGGGAGCCCTAAGAAAGACCAGGAAGGCATGATTTAGATAGAGCTAAATTCTTGGGAGGCCCTTTTCCATCCAGAGGATCTCAAACCCCTCCTATTTCTCCCTGCCCATCTCCTTCTTTCATGTTCATACACACATTTATCTTGAAATAAAATTCATCAGCAGAATTCTGTCTTTAAGGAAGGGAGGTCAGATAGCCACCCAGCAGCTGGGCAAAATTCTATTATCAGGAGGAAGTGCCGCCCGCAGGAAAGGACAGTGCCCTCATTTTCCCCGCCAAGCATTACCCACTCCCCTCTGAGCCTGGCTTGATTCTGAGGGGCTGTGGAGTCCCCAACGGGTGGAGAAGGCCTGCTGGCAGAAGGAACCTCTCTCCCCAGCAGCAGCAGCTGTCTGCCCCTCAGATGGCCAGGATCTGCCTCCGGGCCTGGGAATCAGTCCGTGTCTGAACAACAACAGTGTAAAGATTTGAAAAGGGTCCCCCCTTCCAAGGGTGGCAGGGCCTGGGCAGGATGTGACAGCATTGTGGTCTCCTTGAAGAATGATGTTTCCTCCATCAGGCCCCTGGGGGGGTTCCCTGAAACTGGGGGTGGGGGACGGTGTGAGGAGCACACATTCATCACCTTCCTCATTCCCCCAGAGTGCAACCATGTGAAATCATGGAGATGGAGCAGATGCTGAGTTGTCCACCCCACTCCCCTCCCTCCTCTGGAGGGGTACATGGGGGTACATGGAGGGGTACATGGAGGGGTACATGGAGGGGTACATGGGGGTACATGGAGGGGTACATGGGGGTGCATGGGGTACATGGAGGGGTACATGGGGGTACATGGAGGGGTGCATGGGGTACATGGAGGGGTACATGGAGGGGTACATGGAGGGGTACATGGGGTGCATGGGGTACATGGGGGTACATGGAGGGGTACATGGGGGTACATGGAGGGGTACATGGGGGTACATGGGGGTACACGGAGGGGTACATGGGGGTACATGGGGTACATGGAGGGGTACATGGGGTACATGGAGGGGTACGTGGGGGTGCATGGGGTACATGGAGGGGTGCATGGGGTGCATGGGGTACATGGGGGGTACATGGGGGTACATGGAGGGGTACATGGTGGTACATGGGAAGGTACATCGGGGGTACATGGAGGGGTACATGGCGGGTACATGGGGAGGTACATAGGGGTACATGGGGAGGTATATGGGGGTACATGGGGTACATGGAGGGGTACATGGAAGGGTACATGGGGGGTACATGGGGAGGTACATGGGGGTACATGGGGAGGTATATGGGGGTACATGGGGGTACATGGGGGGAAGGAGGGAAGCATGGTTGCTGAGGCCAGCTGGGCGTCCTTCAAACCCCACCACTACCTAGGACAGCCTGTGAGTTGTGTCCTAGTTGGGGAGTCAAGAGTCAAATATCCAGTGAGCCGGTTGGTGGGACATGGAGGTGGAGAAACACTCAGTCAGCCTGTCGGCCATCTTGTCAGTCAAACACAGAGACAGGCAGATATGAGTCAGTCACTCAACTATTAGATCAGGGACACGGTAAGACAACCAGGCCGAGAGACGAACGGTCAGTCAGTGAGACAAGGAGATGGACAGAGAGGCGTCCTGTCATCATCTGTTATATGCAACAGCCAGCCGGCAGTCAGATTGACAAACAGGCTGTCTGCCCTCTTGCCACTCAGACATGGAGACAGACAGCCGGGCGGGCAGTCAGACCAGGAGCTGAAGAGATAGGCTCGGCCATTCATCTAATCACAGCCGAACACCCTGGAAAACAGGCAGCCCAACAGGCTGTCAGCCGGTCAGACAGACGTGAAGGCAGGCAGACCACCAGGTGGTCACTCAGCCACTGGGACAGACAACCAGGCAGAACAGGCAAACGGACAGTCAGACACTCATAAAGGCATTTAAACAAGGAGGTGGACAATTTGTTACGCATCCAGTTAGATACAACAGTCAGTCAGACAGGCAGACAGACAGATGGTCACTCAATCATCCATTCAGTCAGAGGTCTCACAGTGTCATCACACAGGGAGCCATTCAGTTTCACAACCACTCAGTCAGTCTGGAGACAAAGAGGTAATCACCCACTCAGTCCGCACAGGTGAGTCAGGCAGACACCTAGGTGGACAGAAAGACACAGCCAGACAACCATTCATCCAGTCAGTTGGACACCCAGGCAGGAAGGCAGACAGACCAACAGTGACCTAGGCTTGTAACCAGTTTGTTAGATGGACAGATCATCAGGAAGAGAGGCAACCGCCAAGCCAATCATTCAGACATTCCTCCTCCAGCCAGTGGTGTGGTGGGTGAATCAGACAGTCAGACCCAACCTGCTCCCCGGCCAGTGACCCAGCTGGTCATTATGATCCAGGCCAGGCAGTGTAGTAACTGGGCCCTGTGAGGGACGCTGGGAAATGGGACAGGTGGTCACAGAATAACCAACTGGGGATCTGAACACCCGTCGCAAGACCCTGACACAGACACCTAAACAGTCAGGGAAGGCTTCCCGGAAGAGGAGGAAGGAGGACCAGGCTCAGCGGTCAAGAGCAAAGCATTCTGGGTGGGCTAGCTGCCCATCCCCCGGCCAGGATTGGAGGCAATTTTCCAGTTTGTGTCTCCTCTTTCCTTAACCCCAGTCCTCTTCTAGCTCTGGGCATGGGGTCCACACATTCCCCAATCTTTTTATCCTCACCATGCCCTGCCCCATCCCAGGAGCCCTTTCTCCCTCTGAAGCACGTCAGACACATTGCCAGGACCTGGGAACACCCCAAAGCTTCCTACTTTTTACAGGTTGCAGGGCTACAGAAGGGCTGTCGTGTGTGTGTGTGTGTGTGTGTGTGTGTGTGTGTGTGTGTGTGTGTGTGTTTGGGGATGGTGTGTGGAGTCCTTGTTGGGCCCCCCCTTTCTCACAGCTCTGCCAAGTTTTCCCTTCCTCCCTCCTCCCCTGGAGCTGGGGTGGGGAGGGCCTCCCACCTCCCAGGCCACTTCCCATTTTGGGAATTGGGCTGAGAACTATGCAAGGAGACAGAAATAATTCCTTTTTCGAGCCTGGCCTGGGCCATAGCAGCCCAAACATTGGCCCAAAACCAGTGCTGGGGAGGGGCCCAGGAGGGGGCAGCTGGGGGCGGGGCTGAGCCCTGGGGCCCAGGGAGACAGAGGCCTGGGTGTCCAGAAAATCTTCCTCAGCCAGCCCCAGGGCTAGGTCCCAGGAACTTAGAAGACACAGAAGCTCCCAGCCGGGAGCTGCTAGGCCAGAAAAGGTCGGGGGAGGGCTATGGAGAGCAGGATAAAGAAAGAGGAAGAAGTCACAGATTCACCGCTGGCAGAGACAACTTGAAAAATAGATCATGTCTGGAAGGCAAGAGGGGATCTCTGATATCTCCTGAGAACATGCCCCTCCCACAGGCAGACAGGGTTTCAGCAAAATGGGGGCAGACCCACTGACCCCTCAAGTATGAGATGGTGGCCAGGGAAGCACCTAGCACACAGGTGGTACACACGAAATGCAAGTGTCCTTCTGGTGGGAATTCAAATACAGCCAGCTTTGTACCCCGGCTGTACTGCCTCCTAGCATGTGACCCTGGGCAAGTCACTTCAACTTGCTCAATGTCACATTTCACTTCTGTAAAATGGGAGCAATTGTAACAGGGAGGAGGTACATCAGACTCCACGTAGGATCTGTTTCTTTGACTTTAACCTTTGCTTTTCGTTGCTTTTGTTATTATAATCATACATAATGGCCTGCCTCGGGGAACCCTGCCCACCTGTGAATGGCTGCTAGAAAGTAGAAACTAACACATCCCCTCACTGAGGCTGGTCATTCCAGGAGATGTGTCTCGCAAGACCGATGGCCCTTTTACTTTACTTCCTCACCGCCTCTCCCTCTCTGATTCTATAAAAGAAACTGGCACCCAGACCCAGATAAGATGTTTTTTCAGAGACACTATTCTGCCTGCTTTCTGAATAAAGTCGTATTCCTTGTCTCCGATTCACTGGCCTGTGGTGCGGCGAGCAGAGCAAGCTTAGACTCGGTAACAAATTTGGCTTAGCCAGCCAGGAGCCTTGCTGCTCATGGCTAGCCGGCCCCGGTCAGGGAATACTGGGGCAAGGCCCTAGCAGCTGCCAGGACCATTTGCCCTGAGGATCGTCCCTTCAAAGTTCCCTGAAGCGGCACCAGCTGGCCCAGCACTTGGCAGTTGAAGCAAGGAACCGACCAACTTCAATTTGGGGCCACGAGTCGACAGGCTCGATTCGATTCTGGAACTTCGGTTCCAATTTGGGGAACTTCGGTTCCATCTGAGGAACTTCGGTTCCATTTGGGGCTACAAGTTGACGGACTCAGATTGTGGAGGGTAAGTCGCTCCGGTGTGTACACCGGGAACATATTCCCCCCTCAATCTGGGCTTTTCCCTTACGGGACAAGCCAGTCTGGTTGGGGTACCCTGTTGGAGGGGAGAATTGTTGCTGGACTCTACCTGATTCTGGGAACCGGTTTGCTGAGAGCTAGTTCGTTGGTTTTGCAGGGTAAGTCTACCCGATCTGGGAACTGGTTCATTGGTTTTGTCTTGGTTTTGTGTGCATCGATGCTAGAATTTGTGCCTTTTGTGTTGGGCTCTATCTGCATCTTTTGTGTTATCAGACTTATAAAAATGGGAAATACTCCATTTATCCTGACGGAGAACCCTTTTGGGCGTATATTAGTTAAATGGGCAAAACAGCTGTGAGCCTATGACTAAGAAAGACATGATGTACTATTGTAATAGGGTGTGGACCCAGTATATGTTAGGATCAGAAGAACGATGGCCCCTGAATGACTCACTCAATTATTATACAATGCTCTGCAAAAGAGCAGGGAAAAGGGATAAGATTCCAAATGTAGGAGCATTTATGCTGTTGCATCAGGGGGAAAAGGAGTCAGAGGGCTGCCCCCTAATGGTGCTGTGGTCTAAAAGGAAACACAAAGGAAAACCTGTTCTACAAGGGAAGAGGGAGAAAATGAGAGTGGGGACACGTTATTTCAAAACTTACCCCCCCCCCCCCGCCCTGGCTCCAGCCTATCCAGCTCCTCCAGTGGCCAAGTAGGCTGCACCAGCAGTTGTTCCAACTCCCCCCACCACCCCATGCCGCCAACATATTCTCACTGCCTCCTGTTTCCCCTACCTGTGGGGATCAAATAGAAGTTTCTATGGTAACCCCCCGGGGCACAGGGACCTGGTTTAGTATCACCATCTAAGACCCAACAGGGCGCCCAATTTGGACCGGGAGCCACTTCTTCAGCAGGACAATTTCTCTTGACCCGATATCCTGTAAGAGGCCAGGGGACTCCCTTGGACTTGAGGCGTACAATTCTGATTTCCCCACAGGAGCCCCGGGTAACATTGACAGTGGGGAACAAGTTGATTGATTTTCTAATAAATACAGGTGATCTTAAGAGGCTTGTAAATATTAAACAAAGGGGAAACAAAGTCATCCTAGGAAAAACTTGCCTGTATCTTTGAGATACAAATGTTCTATCTGGTCTTCTCAGAAACCTTTATCTCTGCCATCTTTTTAAAATGCAAATTTTGAAAAAGAGGGTACGGTAATTTAGAACTTGACTTGTTTTCCATAAATATTAGTAGAAAGGGTTTAGCCATCTAGATAAGGGAGTTGATTTGTTCCATCTGCCAGAAACCCAACTTTAATCCAACCTCTTTTGTAAACTGATGGATTTCACACTGCCGTGCCTGACTCAGGGCTGAATTTTTTTTTTTTTTTTTCTTTTCAGTACGCGGGCCTCTCACTGTTGTGGCCTCTCCCGCTCCGGACGCGCAGACTCAGCGGCCATGGCTCACGGCATGTGGGATCTTCCCGGACCGGGGCACGAACCCGTGTCCCCTGCATCGGCAGGCAGACTCTCAACCACTGCGCCATCAGGGAAGCCCAGGGCTGAAATTTTGAAGTAAGCACTATGATGTCTGTCTGTTTGTGTGTTTGTATGTGTTTTTGTCTTTGGATAACATTGCTGAGGTTAGTCTGTCAATGAGCTCTATTTAATTGTCTTAAAGAAAGGTAAGCATTTTCAAACCAAATAATTCTAAATACAAGAGATATTAAGCTAAATGAGTTTCATGTTCACTTGAACTGGAAAATATTTAAATTAATATTTGGTATTAATGTTTAAGTTTGTTGATCTAATTAATATAGACATGTCTTCAGAGCCATCAACATTAAGTATAGTACTTTCACTGCACCTAGGTCTAATAGAAGTTAAATGAAATCTTGTTATATCTGTTGCAAATTTGTCAGCAAGAAAAGTAACTTGATATGATGAAATTTTAAAGTAATTATAAATGAGATAAGAGCTTTTAGGTAAACTAAAAATATTTTTATGTTCTAAAACTCATCTAAAATAGTTTCTCCAGATTTTGGTAACTATTACTTGCCTCTTTGTTGTCACTAGAAATTAAGGTTTTTAAGAGTCAGGGATTCTAATTTAAATATATAATTAAAGCTACTGAAAATAATAAAACATTTCCGTACAGTGGAATGTGTGTTTTCAGTTAAGAAGGTATGAGAAATGGAATTACATTTTACTGAGAAAGTTTTGTACATGGTCAGGATTAACAAAATTTAGATTGAAGTTAACTAAGTAAATGGATTTTTTTAAGTAAGCTAATACAAGACTGGAATTTGATCTCTCTCTGTTAGAAGTGCTTCTTTTGATAACAGATTATATAAGTTTCTGTGCCCTTAGGTGATCCGTATTTGTTTTCTTTTAATCGTTTTGTGACTTTGGTTAAATGGATAAGTACTGTTTCACAGTGACCTACAATCCTGTTGTGTTTTAAAACCTTTTTGATACTTTTGACAAACTTCCCAAATATCAAAATCTGACTCAAGCTTTTTAGCCTCCAGCTGACTCTGGGATACTTTGAAAGAACATCTCTGAGACATCTCAGAGACAAGATGTCAAACTAAGTTTATTTGATATGTTAAATTGCTTCAAAAACATTGTCAAGTGATTGGAGATGAACCTTAGATTATAGTGTGTGGAGATATGTCATTTATATAGATATTCCAAAATTTATATGGAATCCCTAACATCTGATATGTCCTGATATGTTATCAATCATTATACTAGCTATTCTAAAATGGTATATCCAAGTTTCCTGCTAATTATGTTGTACTCAAATCTTTATCCATGCCATTTTAAGTTTTGTCCCGATGCTTTTACAAAATGAAGATTTTCAAGAAGACTGATAAAAAGGAACTTTTTAAGAAATACAAGTTTCTGATAGCCTTTAGATAATATCACTGGACTGGGTAACAAATGACAAAACTAACGGGAAACCTGACTATTTCATCCAGATCAATGGGAATTAATTACATGAGACTGAATAAACTGGTAAATATGATTTATAACTTTACGACTTTGGGAAATATATTGTTTTTAATCTTTGTTTTTCGGAAAAACTTTTTCTCTTGTGCTATGACCTACAACAAGTTGATAAAGTATGCCTTTGTAAACAAAGACGAAACATTTATCTTTTTCTCTCTCCCTGACCCTGCCAGAATTTGTTGTCTCCAGCTGGCTCTCCTGTGGACTTGATATTACGCTAATCATTGTGTTAATTTGTTCTTTATTTCCAAATTGTTTGGGCTTTGTGTCTCCCCGCTGTACTGTCTTTGTCAATATTACTAGCTGCGTTGCTTATATCCTATTTTATAAGATCGTTGTCTCTTGCAGTACCCAGTGTGTAACCAGGCCTCCAACAAAACTTCTATGGCTAAACATCTTAAGGAAATAGATCACTTTTATAGCATAAAATAATTGTAATAATATGATTCTAAGTATGAGAAGAAGCAACAAGGGAAAATGTCTCCTGGATCATAATTAGGGGATCCAGAGAATCTTTAATTATCAATAGGGTCTAATCTGAAAAATGGCACCTAGAGTGGCATATCAAGAATTTTCCCCTGACCTGGGATGAGCCTCCCAGCACCGTGTGCGTGTGACAAAATCTTATCATGAAATATCTCCCAAATATTGGTCAAATTCCTGACCAGGAGGAGAGGATCAGTCATTGGAGACTGCAGCCCTCCAATGTGAGCCGGTGAACCCTGAGGAAACTCAGGAAGGAGGAGAATACCTGCCACCTAGCAGCCATCAGACTGCAGCCACCAGACTGCAGCCACTCCCTATGGTGAGCCCTGAGGAAACTCAGGATGTGAAAATACAGGATACAGGCCCCAGATAGCTGTGGTGCATATCAAAGAAACGATTTCAGTGAGCCCAGACTCTTGTATCTTCCCATACACAGAAAAATGCTAAACTCCTTAACTTGAGATGTGGCCTCCTGGGCTTGAAGCCCTCAAAATTCCTGATAAGTCTCAACTTTTAGGTTGTGAATATTTTTAAGTATGCAGGTGTAAAGTAGACACTTCCAAAGCGGAACAAAAGACAAATCTCAACATTTGGAACCCTGACACCAGTAGTGGACACTCCCAGAAAGATCCATCTGACGGAGCAGTTAGAATGTTGTCACCCCTTTTTCCACAAGACTGTGGAATGGATATTGACAGTGGGGAATTGTAACAGGAAGAGCTAAATCGGACTCCATGTTCGATCTGTTTCTTTGACTTTAACCTTTGCCTTTCGTTGATTTTGTTATTATAATCATACCTAATGGCCTGCCTCAGGGAACCCTGCCCACCTGTGAAAGGCTGCAAGAAAGAAGAAATGAACACATCCCCTCACTGAGGCTGGACATTCCAGGAGATGTTTTGCAAGACTGATGGACCTTTTACTTTACTTCCTCACCACCTCTCCCTCTCTGATTCTATAAAAGAAATCGGCCTCCAGACCCAGATAAGATGGTTTTTCAGAGACACTAGTCTGCCATCTTCTTGGTCTGCTGCCTTTCCGAATAAAGTTGTATTCCTTGTCTCAACACCTCATCTCTGATTCATTGGCCTGTTGTGCAGCGAGCAGAGCGAGCTCGGACTCGGTAACACAATGACAGAGACTACTTTCCAGGGTGGCTACAAGGATTAAATGACATGATGGGGATAGAAAATCTAGCACGGAGTAGGCGTACAATGCGTTTTAGTCTTTCTTTTCCTTCTTAAAGCATTATTCTTATCTCAGTGTGGTCTTACAGAAACCCAGACAAAGGGAGATCTCAGTGCACATTTTCTAGGTGACACCCACCCGGAACCTCGTCTCTCTGAGCCTCAGTTTCCCCTTGTGTAAATGCTAGTTTAGGACAAGAGGAGATAACCCTGAGAGCCAGCCCTTTCATTGCTGTCATCATTAGAGTCTCGGGTGATCTTCAATATCTGATTGCATCATTCCCAGCATGCATTTTCCCTTTGCCAACCTCTTCCTGGTCAGCTGGGATCCATCTGGTCCTCAGGAAGCTGACTCCGCCCCTGCCCCAGGGATAAGCCAATCAGCACATTGCATCCCCCAGGATAGGCACATTGCATCCTCTAGCCACTGAGATTGCTCAGTGTGACGTGTGACTTAAACTAGTTCAGTGAGATTGACTTCTGAGACTTTTGCTGGAATGCTGGGAGTTCTCTTTTCTTCTGGACGACATGGTGTGCAAATGTGAAGCCTAGAATTACTTTTAGGGCTCCCATGAGGGGGGCCAGCCCAAGAGCAAAGCTGACTCACAGAGAAAGGCAAAGCAGAATGAATCATAGATATTGAAAAGACATTGTGACCCCTCTTTTACCCCTGGATCAAAACTCCCTGAGACTTTTCAGCTACATCACCCAATAAATGCCCTTCATTTTTTTTTTTCCCTTCATTTTTTATGCCAGTTTGATTTGGTTTTCTTTTTCTTGCCCCCAAATGCATCCTTACAGACATATCTCTTTTACCAAAGACTTTCCACCAGTTTGAATCCTCATTGTGACCTTTCTAAATAGATACTATCATTCTTCCATTTTAGAGGTGAGGAAACTGAGGCTCGGAAAAATGAATTGACTTGCTCAAAATTACAGAGGCAGAAAGTGTCAGTACTGGGATTTGAATCTGGAAATGCCTTATGTTCCTTTCTTCATGCTATATGACCTCCCCATTTCTCATCTATCTCTGAGCAATTGAAAGGGAGAAAAACAGTAACACACTAAACAACAATAATAATTGTTCCAGGGAAGACAAATCTCAAAATGTCAAAGCCGGGAAGATTCTTAGAGATCATTCAAGTTAACCTCCCTCAACCCTCCATTTTGTAGATGGGGAGACCGAGGCCCAGAGAGAGAAAGGATCACAGGGAGAAAGAAGCAGATTGGGAACCAGGGCCTGGGAGAGCAAGAGGAGATTGTTCCTGCAAGAATGGACGGGTCATCTGCTGTTTCATGTCTGCCTGGAGGGCTTCCTCTTGGTAACAAATACCCTCACTCTTTAGAGGAACTGTCTGTCCCTCTGCTCTGGAGCCAGGTGGCTTGGTTGAGGCTGAGTCCACCTCTAGCTCTAGGTCTGGCCAATCAGAACGGTGCATTCCCCTGGTAGCAACCATTGGCTCCGTTTGAGCACATGACCGAATCAAGCCAATCAGAGTGAACCCTGGAACTTGTGGGGGGGCTACAGAAAAGAGGGGCTCCAAGTCTAAAACTCCAGGCTCAGAGCCTGTGGCAGGCCACTGTGGCAGGTTACAGTTTAATAATCTAGCTCGTTTTCACAGCATGCATTTTTAAACTTGCTTTCCATTTAGGGTAAGCAACGCAACCCAGTTTGCTGGGCCCATCCCAATTTTAAAACTGAAAAGTTCCATGTCCAGGGAACTGCCTCAGTCCCAGGCAAATGGGGACAGGGAAGGTTGGTCAGTCTACCTCAATTTAGTATCTGATATTGGTTTTCCATTAATAGCAGATTCCTTTTAAAATAAACTAACTTAAATTTAATAAGTGGGTCGTTTACAGCAAAAATACTAAGAAAATAATAGTACCTTTAGTGAAAGGAAATGGCAAGAAGAAATCATGAAAGCTGCATGTCAGTGCCTGACAGTCGTGGGAGACACACATGCCTGCAAGTTCCTGGGTCGCTGGCCTGCTAGCTGTTTGACCCTGGACAAGTTGTTCACCCTCTCTGAGCCTCCATGCCCTCCCCAGCTCACAAGGCGGTGGAAAGGACAGAGGCAGGGCTGGCTCAGGCAGGCAGGCTCTGTTTATACTCTCAAAGTGTGGGCTCCTCCCAGGGCAAAACCTGCAGCCAAGAGTGGCTCATAAGTTGTTGGAGGAGGCCCTTCATCCACCTGCTGCGTTTGGCTAATGGGACCATGTCTGCAAATTAGTCAGCCAAGACGCCCTTTAGAGATGCTAACTGCCTGGAGTCCAGGAGTCCACACTCCTCCCTGGCACAGGCGGCTGGCTGTCAATCTCTTGCCATTGTTGTCTGAAACAGCGCTTGATGTCTACACAGACCAGGGGCCTGGAATGCTGTTAGCATCTAACGATGGCACAGTGCGTGGAGCGTGGTCCAGCGATGCTCCTGCATGTAGCACACAGGTGCTAGCAGACATCTATTCCTGTGGACATCTCTGTGGACGCACGTGCACCCTCCTGCTCTCTGTGGACACATGTGCATCCTCGTGCCTGCCCTCTGGGACCCTCAGGTTTGGGGATGAAGGAGTGTATATGTGTGCTCTGTGAACCACGCATAAACCTGCACAGAAAGAGCCCCAGACAAGGTACATACAGGCATGCTGCGTGGGGCTGCTGTGAGGATTAAATGACAGACACCTGTAAGGCACCCAGAATGGTGCCTGGCACGTGGTTAGTTAGCCCTCAGTAAATGAGATCACATAAGTGATCATTTCCCCCATATGCTTTTATTTATTGAGGTATAATTTACAATATAAAATGCACACGTTTTAAGTGTTTCAGCGCAATGCCTTTTGATAAATGGAAACACCTGTGTAACCACCATCCCAATTAAGGTACACATATTTCCATCACCCAAGAAAGTTCCCTTGGGGCCCTCTTCCAGTCAATATCCCCAGAGGCAACCGCTGTTCTGATTTCTTTCACCAAAGTTTAGTTTTGCCTATTCTTGAGGCTCAGATAGAGATGATGACTATTAACATACTCAGACACATGCAAGTAAGCATGCAGAGCCACACACACTCGCACATATGTGCATGGAAGCTCACGAATGCACCCAGATACACACTGAGAAAGAGGTATTTCTAAGCTGTAAATCCCTGGGTTTCAGTCTGCAGCTCAGATTAGCCTCTCAAGGTCCCGGTAGCTAAGGGAGGTGGGGAAGCTCCTGGCACTGGGACCAGACCACGGGGAGGCTCCTTCAGCATCTCCTTTAGCTGCCACTTGCTGGATGACCTCAGGAAAGTACGTAAAATCTCAGTTTTCTCCTCCATAAAAATGGGATGACTAACAACCTCCTCCCTTGGATTGACCACTTACTATGTGCCAGGCACTGTTCTAAGGCCTGTACAAGCCCTAACCCACTCCATTCTTCCAGCCAGCTTAGTAGTTAGACCCCTCTCTTATGGGTAAGGGAACGGAGGCACAGAGAGGTGCAGCAGCTTGTCCAAGGTCACACAGCTGGGAAGCAGCCGAGTTGGATTTAACCCAGTATGGCTCCAGAGCCTTCACTCACGACCCTTATAGTATACCCCTCCCCATGGAGAGACTATGAGGGTTATTATCTATGTCCACGCCCTGGAAAACAGTAGATGCTTAATAAATATTACATGTGGCTACTACCAAGAACATTCATGTCCACTATCTCAGTGATGCCATAGCAGAACCCAATTTTAAAGACAAGGAGACTGAGGCTCAGAGAAGTCAGTGGCAAAAAAATCCAGGTCTTCTGATTCTAAATCTCACATTCTTTTTATTCTCCCCAGTAGGGCTATCCTATCCCACGAGGAAGGGAATTTGTTTTGTTTACTACCATGTTCCCAGAACCTAGAAGACTGCCTGGCATGTACTCAGCACTCAATAAATGTTTTTCAGGCTTCCCTGGTGGCACAGTGGTTGAGAGTCCGCCTGCTGATGCAGGGGACACGGGTTTGTGCCCCGGTCCAGGAGGATCCCACATGCCGCGGAGCGGCTGGGCCCGTGAGCCATGGCCGCTGAGCCTGCGCGTCTGGAGCCTGTGCTCCGCAACGGGAGAGGCCACAACAATGAGAGGCCCGCGTACCACAAAAAAAAAAAAAAAAAAGGGTTTTTCCAATGAATGGGTACAGCAGGGAGCTGGGAGGAATCACCCAGTCCAATGTCCTCCTTTATAGATGGGGGATCCGGGACCTGACTTGTCCAAGGTCACACTGCACCTTAGGACCATTGAATCTATCATTTTCTCTCTGCCTGGTCCACTCTCTCTACTTCCTGACCTGAGCAGGCCAAAAGCTTTTGGGAGCCCATGAGACACCCTCAAAGGCCATGTTAATGGGGAGCTGGCACAGAGCCTCTCCCCAATTCATTATGCTGTGCAAGGTCGGCGTGGAAGGCTGCCAAGTTAAACCTCAGAAAACGCCCGAGCAGAAGGGAAACAAGGCCCAGCTTGCCAGGGCTTTCGCGCTGGGGATGGTGAGCATTCCTGGCGGAGAGGCGGGAGGGAAGGCAGGCCAGCCTTTAAAAGCCCTTTGTGCACAAATGCTTGAACTGCAGCCCACTCTGGCCGTCGTCCCCACCAAGTCAGCAGAAGAAGCTAAAGCTTGCAGCCCAGCAGGACAGTGGGGAGTGGCCTGAGGTCTATGCTTGTGGGGACAGGGTCCATGAGAGCCCATCCTGAAGATGAAGGAGAAATGAGAGGCGGGTGGGAATGCTTGGGAGGGAGTAGACTGCCCGAGACCGAGGGTCACGTTTAGTTATAAATCCCTAGCATTTGTACATGGGTGTACATTTTAAACACACAATGACTCCCCCTCATGACCGTTAAGTGGGTGTCCCTAGAAGCAGAGCTTGAGAGCCTTATGCGCAAGATTTATTGAGGAGACAGCAAGGGAGGGAAGCAGGACCCGGCAGGGCAGGAGCTACGGTAAGATGGGGTCTTACAGGAAGCTAGCTTCAGCCTGATCCCACCACGGGGAGCTTGGGAGCGTGAACCGCACGTGAAGTTGAGCTCACCTTAAAGTAAGAAGGCAGAGCTTTCCGGACATGCAGGCTCAGTGGCCATGGCTCACGGGCCCAGCCGCTCCGTGGCACGTAGGGACCCTCGCGGACCGGGGCACGAACCCGCGTCCCCTGCATCGGCAGGCAGACTCTGAAGCACTGCGCCACCAGGGAAGCCCAAGGCAGAGCTTTTGTACCCCTGACTCAGTGAGTCGTTGGCTACAGGCTGCCAGTGATCGGGGGAGGGGGCCGGAGGACAGAGCTGTTGTAGGGCGTAGTCCCCCAAGCAGGTGACTCCCATTGGCCAAGGGCAATTGTGAGAGGGGGGCAGTTATGAGAAGGAGGCAGTTGTAACTTATCAGCAGCTGGTGCTCATAGCAGTTGCAAGGGGTGGGGGATATGGAGGGAGGGGGAGAGAGGTACAGGTGCACCAGCCTGGAAAGGGGATGTAGGGGAGGCACCTACAGCATCCATCTTGACTTAGTGCAGTAACTCATCACTACCTAAACCTCCTCAACTTAGGGCCAACCCTTGGAAGAAAATGAGGAAAAGACTGAATAGTGCTGAGGTTAAGTTTCCACCACCCTCCCTCCATTGCAGGCCATGGAATCTAGTATTTGGAAAATAAGAAATTAAAAAAGAAACGGCACTTCATACATCTGGGCTCACAGAGTACAAGTTAGAACTATTCTGTCTGTAGGATTCTGGAATCTGCGAGACCCTCAGGGTGGCGTGTCAGAATCATTGCTTTCGGGCGCCCTGAGCCGATCTGCCTGCTGGGGAGGCCTCACCAAGGGAAGATGGGATGGGGCCCAGCTGGAGCACCAGGCTGTGCAGATGAAGTTACAAGGTGAAGAAAGACAAAGCGGCCTAGCCAGGCCTCAGGGGAGGCCCCGGAACCAATGTCGAGATCTGATCCTGTGAGAAGGGGAGTGGTGGGGCAGAGGATCCTTGCGCAGGTGAGGGCCTGGCCTGCAGCCCCCATCCCAGCCACGAAAGGCACCAGACCTTTCGGCCCTGAGCAGGCCCAAGGGCAGGGCCACATCTCACCCTCGCCCATGCCAAGCTCCAGCCCCCTCACCTGGGCACAGCGCTCTCTACAGTGAGCAAAACACTACCGAGCAAAACACGCAGCATTCTGAAGTGGGTGAGTCAAAATTCTACACATGGGGAAACGGAAGCTTAGAGAGATGCAGTGACGTCGTCCATGAACGAGTGTTGATTAAGCACCTACTCTGTGCCCGGCACTAATTCAGGTGCTGGATAAACACAACAGAAAGCCCTGCTCACATGAAGCTTATATTCAAGTAGGCCAGGAGTGGGGTGGGCCAGAAGGGAATAACTGCTATGGAAAAATAAATAATAAATAAATCAGGGAAGGGAGAAAGTGCAGGGGGGCAGAAGCCGCCATTTTAAAGATGGAGGGTGAGAGACAGGAGAACTCCAGCTTTGGGGTTAGGCGGGTTCGGTGTTTGAATCCCAGCCGTGCCAGGTACTCAGGGCAGAGCCTTGGTCAAACACTTGGCCTCTCTGAGCCTCAGTATCCTCACCTATAAAAAGGAGGCTGCTGTGAGAAGGGCATGGCTGAAGAAGGAGTTTTTATGGTGAGACCCAAGGCAGAGGCACTATGCTTTTAAAGTGTACTTCAAGGACCATCGGCATCAGAATCCACTGAGATCCCTGTTAGAATGCAGATCCCAGGCTGTGTCTAGAGACTTTGATTCTGTGGTCTGAGTGATGGACATGGGAATCTGAATTCTGCTGGGGTTTGAGAATCCCTGACCTGGGCTTGGGTGTGGGGTTAAGGAGCCTGTGGCTGCCTCCCTGATGAAGATTCATGGGGCCCCAGAGTGGAAATGCCTTTAAAGATCACACAACCCAGCAATGTGCTCCCAGTATGCAGACAAGGAACCAGCAATGTGTTCCCAGTATGCAGACAAGGAACCTGAAGACCAGAGAAGCTAAGTGACTTGCCCAAGGCCACACAGCAGGAAAGCTGGGTCTGGGATGGTTGACAGCTGGATGGAGAGGTAAGAGCTGGTTCAGATAACAAGCAGTCGGACCCCAGATATTGGGGGTAGGGGCAGAGTGAGAGCTGAATTTCATCCCGGGAATCTTATCCTGCTAGACTGGAAGATGGATGAGTGTTTCCTTCCCATTTGAGACTGTTAAATGATCCTCCCCAGACTCCTGCTCAGTTAATTCCTTAGAGAAAAGGGAGCCTGCCCTTGGACCACTCTGACCAGCCCAGGGCACCCTAGCCTCCCAGTGAGCCCCTTCCTACAGCCCAGTGGACTTGCTGAACCCCAATGGGTGCCAATGTGGGACACATACCACCAGTACCAGCTGCATTGAAATCTGATTTCTCAACCTCAGTGCACCCTGGAATCACTTTGGGAGCTTTGCAGAATACCAGTCCCTGGGTCCTACCCACAGAGATTCTGATTTAATTGGTCTGGAGGGTGGCCTGGCGTTGGGATTTTTCAAAGATCCTCAGATGATTCTCACGTTCAGCCAAGACTGGGTTAGCTGTGCAGGGAAAGACATCAAATCCCATTGATTCAAAGTGAGAAGGTGTTAGCCTTTCCGATTCTCCTTCAAACCTTCAGACTCCCTTAAGGGGAAAGTCCCTGTTGGAAGCTAATGGGACTATCACACCTCTCTAACACACATCCGTCTCCCCTTTGAACCCAGAGAGAGCAGTGTCGGACTCCAGCATCTGGCTGGAATTTCATGACATGATTTATGGCAAATGGTACCAATTCTTCGTGATATCAAATTTCCTCTTAAGATAACTTGACTGAAGTAAAATAAATTAATTAAAGAATATTAAGCAAATCCTGTTTCAGGTATTTCCCCTGCACTCAGTGGTGGTTTCTGACCCAAGTGAGTCCCCTCACTTAGGTCCTCCTCTGGCCACAGGGATTGGTTCAAAGATGAGCACATGACCCAAGTGTGTCCAATCAGAGCCAACCCTGGGACTTTTGCTGGAACAGCCAGGGAAGAGGGCCTCTCTTTCTGCTGGCTTTGGTGTTCAGAAGATGAAGTTCAGAGAAAATGTCAGCTCAGAGAGAGGAAGTGACCTGTCTGAGGCTCCAGGCACTAGTGGTGGAGCTGGGATTTGAACCAAGTCCATCTGCCCCCAAAGGTAGTGCAACTTCCAACTAAACCATATTTCTGGTGAATTTTTCATTTAGAAACCTCCCTCAGAACTTCTGTTTCCTGGGTTTAGAGTCTTCGTATGTGGCATTTGCTTTAGAAAAACTCAGCAACACCCTATAAAAGGTAACCCAAATAGGTACCTTTAAAAAGCTGATAGAAAACATGAATTATCATTCAATACATTCTGAGCACCAGAGAAGATATTTGGCTGTTTGCAAAGAATTTGGTGCCCTTCCTCCTTTCAGTTTGGGATGATAAGAGCCTTCTGGTTGGAGTTCTGGCCAGACCTTTAAAACTATTTCACCCACTCGTAACCCAACGGAGTTCGGTATTTGCTTCCTGGCAACTGTGACGAACCTCTGAATTCTTTCATCCATCAGTTCATTCAACACAATCCTACAGAGTGCTTACAGGGAGGCAGGCACGGTGCTAGGTGCAGGAGACACAGATGAACACAGCAGACAAGTCCTGCCATCAGGGAGCTCACAGTCCACATGGGGCAAGGGAGGGCAGAATAATCAGACCATCATCAAAATGGATGTGAAATTACAGTGGGAACAAGGGCCATCCAACAGAGGTACATAGAACTTTGAAAACCATAACTGGGAGGTTTGACCTGTTCAGAGATCATGGACGGCTTCCCGGAGGAGGTGACATTCGATCTGGGAGCTTCAGGATGAGCAGGCAATACTGGGTGAAGAAGAAAGGAAAACAAATTCCAGGCTGAGGGAAAGCACGTGCGAAGGCCCGAAGCAAGAAGGAATTTAGTATGAGATCAGTGTGGCTGGACACAAGGAATCAGGAGACTGTGCTGGGAGATGAAATCAGAGAGGTGGGGGGCCTGGCCACATGGAAACTTGCAGGCCACTCGGAGGGGATTTAACCTCTCCTTCCACCCATTCTCCAGCAAATCAAATGGAAATCACCCACCTTTCCCCTCCTCCCTCCTTTACCTCATAAAACTGTGAAAACCCCACTGCCCTTATGATTTACGGAATTTGAAAAATACAACAAAATATCCACACAATTGAGATTCTTTAAAAAGTTGGGGTGTTTGAGCTACTTAAGGAGAAAAGCAAAAAGAGAAAGGCAAGAAGCCCAAGAATAAAAGGGAGAAGCAAGTGAGGGAGAGTTATGGAGAGAAGGAGAGCAGCGTGGGGCTGGGGGTGGGGTGCTGGCTCAGTGCCTGGGCTCTGCAGGTAACAGCCTGGGGTCAGATGCTGCCCGGCCCTCTCTTAGCTGCATCCTTGCATGTATTACTCTGCCTCTCCGGGGCTCAGTTTCCACATCTGTAAAATGGGGATAATAACAGTACATTCCTCATAGGGTGTTGAGGGGACTATCTGAGTTAACGTCTGTATGAGTGGTACAGCAATGTTAGCTATGTGGGTATTGGCAGAGAAATAGGCTGGATGGTGCCTCTGAAGCCCTCAGAGTCCCCAGGGAAATCTGGGGTCAGCCTGGACAGCTGGAGGGTGAGAAGTACTGAGGAGACACAGGGCCCACAGCGATGGGCTCATATGAGATAGGCTTTGGAGGGCAGCTAAGAAATCTTCCTGGGAGAGTGAAACTCCTCCTCCCTTGAGTGAGAATGTCTCATATCTGGGAGGAAGAACCAGGTTCTGCATTTTTCTGAGTGAAAGGGAAGGGCTTCTGGGCACCTCCTCTAAGGAACCTCCAGTTCAGGGAAGATTAATCCCAGAGGAATGAACTTTGGAATCCAAAAGCAGTGACCAAAGGGGTCTGTTGATAAATTTTTTTTTTTTTTTGCGGTACGTGGGCCTCTCACTGCTGTGGCCTCTCCCGTTGTGGAGCAACAGGCTCCGGACGCGCAGGCTCAGCAGCCATGGCTCACGGGCCCAGCCGCTCCGTGGCATGTGGGATCTTCCCGGACCGGGGCACGAACCGTGTCCCCTGCATCGGCAGGCGAACTCCCAACCACTGCGCCACCAGGGAAGCCCCTGATGATAAATTCTTGAAAGAAATACCAGGGCCCATTGTGGGGCTTAGAATGTCATCAAGTTTGGGAAGTCAAGGGAATTCCCTAGCGGTCCAGTCATTAGGACTCCTCGCTTTCACTGCCGAGGGCACCGGTTCAATCCCTGGTCGAGGAACTAAGATCCCGCAAGCCACGCAGCGTGGCAAAAAAAAAAAAAAAAAAAAAAAAAAAATTGGAAGTCAAGGGAAGGGTGTTCAAATAGAGTTTTAAAGGATGAATTAAGGAGGCCAAGGGGGCCAGCGTAGGGGCTGCAAGCTTGTGCTAGTCAGCACAGCATGTGCAAAGGTCCTGAGATGAGACCGGGAATGGTGTCCTGAAGATCTGAGAAAGGAGATAGGGAGCCATGTGATGCATCTGTAATGTGAAGGTGGGGTAGTACTCCTTATAGGTCCTTAGTGGCCAGGTAAGGGTTTTGGAAGTTATCCTGAGAACAATGAGAAACCATGGAGGGGTTGATACCTCTTCCTACCGCTGCTTCCCCTCACCCCCATTCAAAAACTGTCTAGGTAGAGGGGATGTGATTTGACATGGGCTCTGCATAGAATGATTTGAGAGCTTGGGAAACTCTCTGAGACTATATCAGCAAGAGCAGTAGTCATTCATTCATTCATTTATTTATTCGACAAATATTCATTTAGTAACTACTATATGCTAAGCACGATTTTCGCACTAGGAAGATAGAAGTAAAACCTGAACAAGTTCCTCTCTAATGGAGCTTATAATGCAATACAATGAGACAGACAAAAGCGAGATAAATATATAGCATTCTAGGTGGTGGAAAGGACTATGAGAAAAATAAAAGAAGGGAAAGAATGGAGCATGTGAAGATCGGGGGAGGGGGTGCTGTAACCATTTACTGGGGGATGTGACCCAGCAAATTGTCCCTGCGGACCCCCTTCCCACCCAGTGTCCCCTGAGTGTCCATTATTTGCACCATTGTAAGCAGAGTTTAAGGATGACTTTTTAGCACCTCTCCATCCCACAATCAATTAAGCTCCCCCTCTGCCTGGCACCAAGAGTGCATTTGCGGTGACCACAGTGACCAGCAAACCGTTCCCCTTCCCTACGCGTTGCTGCCAGCCGCGTGTAAGGAAGCCACAAGCACTAGGCACTCTGTTCTCGCCTTTGCCTGACACCATTTGCCTTTCTCTGGATAATAGGGTGGTGAGATCATCCGGGTGCCCCCCAGGGGGTTGGCAGGGCTGCATCCCTGGGCCTGTTCCAGGCCAGCCAGCAAGGAAAAGAAGTGGATTTAAGCGGAGTTGACAACAGGTTCGAGGGTTTTTGGCAGGAGTGGGGCAGGGGAGCCATTCTTCAGCCGCCTTCCTGAGGATCACGTCACCTCTGCCAGCACCACCCGAGTGGATGGGCGTCAGAAACAGAAAGAGGTGTAACAGAACCCCCCTGGCTAAATGGAGATTTGGGAACCTTCTGTGGTTTGCATTTCTTCAGGAACTCTGCCAGAGGGGGATGATGAACAGTAATGACACACACAAGAGATGAGACCCACAAATAACGAGTTGGAAACAGGAGTTCCGACTCTAAACACCAGCGTTCCGAATGTGCCTGACAGAATTCTGATCACAAGCGCCACTTCGGCGGCGTTTGCGATCAGACCTTGAAACCTCAGAATTCCAACTCCGACCATGAGTTCCAACCTGAAACATCAGCATTCCAACCTTGTCTGCTGGAGTTTTCAATCACAAATATCAACACTCTGGCTGTGTACTCCTTGGGTCCAGTTACAAATCTGAGGATTCTGACCTTGGATGGCAGCCTTCTGACCTTGAGCCCCAGAGCTGTGACCTCGAATGGTGACGCTCCGAGAATGAACATCAACCACAGCTGTGATCTTGAGAGACAGACTTGCAACCCCGAACCCCAGAATTCCAATCCCAGGCACCCTAACCTCTACCAAGAATTTCTGAAATCCCAAGCTTTCCAGCCTGAATTTGTAGAGCTAACATCACTCCATAAGGATATAAAGTTGAATTCTGCACAATTAACTCTCCCACAGGCCCACAGTCCCCAGAAATAAGCCCGAGGCTTGGATGATGATGAAGAAGATGAAAATAACAGTACGAATAACACTGGCTCACATTTATTTGCTGCACTTTGCTGGGCACTTCACATGCTATATCTCAGTGCATCCTCTGGACCACCCCAGGGAATTTATTATTCCCATTTTACAGATGAGGAACCTGAGGCTCAGAGTCCGTCTGGTTTGCTGACTCAATGTTCAGTGCTTTTCCCAACCACTTCAGCAGATTTTTTCCTCCTGCTCTCTTTGGAGTTTGGGTGGGGGGACCTAGGATCCTATTAGCTAGTACATTTAGGACTTACCTGTGAATTTCCCTGACCTGTGTTGTCATTCACCGGGGATGGGCTGCCTTGAGTTTTGGAGCCCCACTTGTGTGGAATAGTCATTCATTCAACAGACACTTGCCACCCTGTGCTGTGCTGCAGTAAGGAGAGGGGAGAGGGGACCTGTTACTTCTGACACCCAGGCTCTATACCCTTCCTCCCCACTCCCTTCACGATGGGAGGGTCTCAGAGGAAAGAAGTGAGCACCCCCTGCTATTTCTAGCCATCAAAGGTTCTATGCTGCAGGGGTCAAGAAGTGGAGCCCCAAAGGCTGAATGTGGTCCACAGATGTGTTCTGTTTGGCTCACTCAAATGTTTTTAATTTTTTTAAAAAATTATTTGGCAACATTGAAAAATGTGGATATCTCAGTGAAAGCTAAAATTTCTGGCTGGGCCCACAACCCAGCCTGGATGCAGAATCCAGCCTTGAGCTGAATAGCAGCTGCCTCCTTGGATGGGCACATATGCTCCAGTTCACCACAGTCCCCACCACTCTCTCCTGCCTCCTTAATTGAGTGTTGAAAACCACCTCTTTGGATTGGCTTATCCTCCCAGTCGTGAGGCCAGCAAGAGTCTAAAATTTTTATGCAGGGGGTGGGTACTGGTGGGTAGAAACCTGAAGGAAGGGGGAGGAGAACTAGGGGACTTGCCTTGGGTTGCATTTGCATGGGGCTTTATGTAAGATGGAGAAGGCTCCATGTGCCCACATCAACGGATGCGGGGTGTGATGGAGACTGGGGAGAAGGTTGGGGGGAGGGTCTAAGCCCCCTGCTCTCCAGTCACTCCTTGGCACAGCCATTGCATGAAGGGTTCAAGCAGGCAAAGGTGTCATAAGAGGCCTGATTAAGGCAAAGTTTGGGGTAGCCTCTCTTTCCTCTCTCCCTCTTGACAAAAGGAAGAGAGAAGGAAAACCAACAATATGAACGGAGCATCCGTGCCTGGCCAGCTCAGTGCTGGCCGCTCTGGCACAGACGAGTGCACCTGTCTTTCCAGTAGTCCTGCTTGGCAAGTTACCATGCCCATTTTCCAGGTAGGGAAACTGAGGCCCAGAGAGATGATGGGGCTGTTTGCCCCGGGTCTTGTAGCTCATATGTGGCGGTGTTAGGATTATGAACCCAGGCCTCCAGAGTTCCAAGCCAGAGCTCTTTCCACTCATCCTACCAGGGAGATGGCATATGAGAGGAGGAAAAACACTGGTGAAGAGGAGGGGAAGGGCACCTGCCCCAAGTGGGCCTAATCTGAACATAAACCAGAGAGACATTTTTATCATTGAAAGAGTGGAAATGCCACCAAATCCAAACTGGTTGTTCAAGGTCAGGGAGGGCCTTTCTGAAGAGGTGACTTATGAGCCAAGATCTGAAGGATGAGAAGGGGCAGCTGGCACTGCAAGATACAGAGCCAGAGGCCCAGAAAGGTTAAGTGATTTGTTCAAGGTCACAGGGCTAACTTGTGCCTTCCCTCCCTCCCTCCAGTCCTCCAACAAACCCCCTCTGACAAAGCCAGCCCCGCCCCTGCATCAGGCCCTGGGGTGACTTTAGAACACAGGTCAGAAAACTTTCCCTGTAAATGCTGTTGTTACCAAAAAGCAACCATAGATAATAGGTAAATGAACATGTTGATGTTCCAATAAAGCTTTATTTACAAAACTGGCAGCCTACCCTGCTTTAGAACACAGAAATGAGTACGACACAGTCCTAGATTTTGAGAATATACTGCCTTAGTTGGGGCGGTAATACAAGTTTAGAAGAAAACAGAATACACGAGGGAACATGCTAAACGGTGCAGGAGAGGTAGAAACAGAATTTGTAGAAGATCACTTCTGCGGCTCAGGAAGGAGCAAAATCAAGTTCAGGTTCTCAGAAAGGGCCACCTGCACTCCTCTTTGACCTTGGCCTGTTATTCTCTATCTAAACACCTTCTTTCCTTCCCAGCATACATATTACACTTTGTGATTATTCTTTCATTTAAATTTTTATTTGTTTAATGCCTATCTCCCTCCAGCAGGCTATAAACTCCATGATGGCTATGGTTTATTTTTGCCAGCTTACATTTATTCTCTCCTTTTTTGCTAACAGTATTTCAATTTTTCTTTGAAAAACCACCTCTTTCCCATTCTCAGTCCCAACTCAGAAGCAGCCATTGTCATGTGACCCAGACCTGGCTAAGTGATTGGCTTAGGGATGGACCAGTGAAAATCAGCCCTGGGATTTTGCTGGAATTACTGGGGAAGAGACTTGCTTTTTCCCCAGGATGGAAGCCTACAGTTGCTGGGTGCTCTCTTTCCAGCCATGTTTGCACAGCCTGCTGAGAAGCCAACATGGATAAGAAGAGACTTAGATGGATTGGAGACCAATTCTTGATGACATATTTAAGCCCCAGATCCAGCCCTGCCTGAAGCCCTACCTAACCCGACTTTTCAATTATATTTTTTTTTGATTAAGTCCATTTGAACTGCATTTTTCTCACCTACAACCAAAGGAATCCTAAACCAATAGATACACAAGTGCTTCTCACACATCCTGCACAATGCCTGGCATATAGTAACATGCAGTAAATGTTTGTCACACAGACAACAGGTGGCATTGAAGGAGGACCTCAAAACATGCACATATACTCACATGAAGTTAGAAGGACCAGAGAAGCCTAGAAAGAAAACTAACTTTGAATCCAATAGGATTGTCCCAGGAATAGGAGGGAATGACTGAAACTGAATCAAATTTCGGTCAGTATTTCAAGGAACAATAAGGGATGTGTAAACATACCCACAGCATAAGAGATAAAAGAAAATTGATCTATTCAGTGGGAATTCTAGACATGTTGAAGACTGATTCAACATTATCTTTTTTTTTTTTTTTTTTTCTTTTTGCGGCCACACTTTGTGGCATGCAGGATCTTAGTTCCCCATCCAGGGATCGAACCTATGCCCCCTGCATTGGGAGCGCAGAGTCTTAACCACTGGACCGCCAGGGAAGTCCCCCAACATTATCTTACCCCCACCTTTCTTTCTGTTCTCACATGCCCCTGGCAGGGCAATCATGCACCGCGTCTTCGGTACGAACAGACTCTGAGAAGAAATGCTGGCCAAGGTAAGGGACCCCACGGATCACACAGGCCTTGGAAAGACTCAGGCATGGGCCTTAGGTAGCAATTAGTGAAATACAATGCTCTATGTTTAGAAGCTGTTTGATTCCAGGTGCATTACCTGGTGGATGTGAAAGATGATGTGGAATTGGCCAATATAACATTATTCTCTCAAAGACAGTGTCGGTCTGCCAGGCCATGGTGGGCAATTGCGGTGGAGACCAGCCCTGCTGCAGAGCAAAAATGGAGCAGACAGGGTGTGAAGGAACACCTCAAGTGCCTAATCCAATTGCACCTCCTCGCTGTGAATGGAAGGCCAGAAGTCACTTCTTCCTGGCCCGGGAAGTATGGGGATGGTAGTGGGCAGGTAGAGATAAGGAAGCTGGGAGGAGATCGGAGGGGGTACACCTGGGAGACACTTGCCTTGTATGGGAGAACCCTCGGATTAATCACCATAAGATCATGCAAGTTCGCCCATTCATTCACTCAACAATTGTTTACTAACACTAAACCACAATAAAAATTAATAATAACAGCAATGGTTAACTCGTACCGAACACGTGCTGAGTACCAGGGATTGCTGAGTGCTTCATATAGAATTGTCACAGGAATTCCCTGGAGGTCCAGCGGTTAGGACTCTGAGCTCTCGCTGCCGAGGGCCCAAGTTCAATCCCTGGTTGGGGAACTAAGATCCCACAAGCTGCGCAGTGCGGCCAAAAAAGAAAGAAAGAGATAGAATTGTTACTCTGGTTGTTATGAGGCTCCCCAAATTATGGATCAGGAAGTTGAAGCCCAGAGAAATTCATTCCCCCAAGGGCACACAGCTTGAATCATCATTGAGCTAGGATTGGAATGTAGGCAGTCGGGCTGCAGAGCCTGCTCTCTTAAGCATTCCTGTCTCTCTGTGGGCCAGGCCTGGCATCCACAGAAAAACCCATAAGCTAGTCTTCAGAGTGTTTTGTGCAAGGAAGTTATGAACATCAGGTTTCTGGAGCACAGAGGAGGGAGCAGGCAGTGCTGCCTGATGGGGGTGTGGGTGGTGGAGGGAGGGAGAAGCTGGGCCTTGAAGGGTGATGAGAGAGAGGCTGCAGGCAGACAAGAGGGAGAAGGGAGTGCAAAGCAGAGGAATCAGCTTGGGCAGAAGTGTGGAGCAGGACCCAGGAAGGATGGTGTATTTGGGGAATGCAAGAAGGTGGGTGTGGTGTGAGCAGAGGGTACCATGGACAGAGAACGGGGTGCGCCGAAGGTGGAGAGGTTGGCTGACGTCCTGAAGGTCAGGCTGAGGAGTTTGGACTTTATTCTGGGGGCAGTGAGAACCATGCAAGGGTTTTTGGAAGGGGATGATTAGCATGAGCAGATTACGCTTGAGACAGATGGCTTAGGTTCCCTGCAGAGAAGGGACTGGAAGGGGACAGCTGGAGGCAGGGAGGCCAGTGCAGAGGCTCAGACTCTGAGGAAAGACCAAAGCAACAGCAACAAAGTCATCCCTCTGATCTTACCTCCCCAGCTCCCCTGCTTTCACTCTGCTCTGGCCACACTGGCAACCTGGCTGTTTCTTGACTGCCCCAAACATGTTCTTGCCCCAGGGCCTTAGCATGTGCTGTTTTCTCCACCAGAAACACTCTCCCCTGCCAAAGTCCACATGCCTCCCTCTCTCCCTTCCTGCAGGTTTCTGCTTAATTGGCACCTTCTTGGTGAGGCCTTTTCTGACCATCCTGGTTAAACACCCCGCACCCGAACACTCCCACCCCCTTCCCTGCTAACCCTTCTCCGTGTCACCTGCTACAACCAAAATATTGCATATTTATTTCATCTTGTCATTTCATCCATGAATACTTCACTATGTATCTCTAAAATATAACTATTTCCAAACATAATCACAATAGCAATTATTACACCTAAAAAATAGCATTCATTCCGCCATAACATCAAACATCCAGTTAGCATTCATCTTCCTCTGACTGTCTCATGATTTGTTTTTCACAGTTTCTCAGCCCCAGGAAGTATCTGTATTTGTTTCTTTTTTGAATGGTCTTAATCTCTCTATTCACTGGAATCCCAGTGCCATGAGGGCTGGAATCTTTGTTTTGTTCTCTGTGCTGTGTCCCCAACACCTAGGACCTGGCTCAGCACACAGTAGGTGCTCAATAAATCTTGTTGAATAAGTGAATACAACCAATCCTAATAATAACAGCTGCTATTGAGCTTGTGGGTGTTATCTGTTTATTGTTATTTACTATATTACATCATCTAATCCTCACAACCTCTTTATAAGGTAAGGGCTATGATTGGGCCCATTTTCCAGATGGGGAAACTGAGCCACTTGGCTCAAGGACTCACAGCTAGAAAGTGGCCAGGGCCTAAGACCCATCACATGGACTGGGCATCTGTGGCTGCTGGTGGAGGCTGAGGTTTTGTGGTTGCCCAGGAACCGCCCCACATTCCACATGTATCCCCAATCCAGCCACCTTTCACTGACTTACTTCCCTCTTCCAAACTGCCATTTTTCTCTCTCTCTTCTTTTTTTGGCCACGCCGTGTGGCTTGGGGGATCTTAGTTCCCCAACCAGGGGTCAAACCCGGGACCTGGCAGTGAGAGTGCCGAGTCCTAACCACTGGACCACCAGGGAGTCCCCCGCCATCTTCTCTTGACTGCAATGCTGCAACATCCTCCTGGCAGCTGCTCATCTTTTATTTCTCTAATGCCCACTCTTCATGCAACACCTAGGGGGTGGAGGCCAGGGATGCTGCTAAACATCTTATAATGCACAGGACAGCCCCCTACAACAGAGAATTATCCTTCCTCAAATGTCAACAGCGCTGAGGTTGAAAAGCCAGAGATGTCCTGCACCCAGAGCATGGCAGAAGCAGATGAGAGTCAGACTTCTAGAAATGTGTTAGTGATAATAATGAGAGTCCCAAAGTTTGTAAACAAAGCTCAAAGGCCTAAACGCAAGGCCTGAAAGTATAAAACTCTTAGAAGAAATCATGGGGAAAACACTTCATGACATTGGATTTGGCAATGACTTCTTGGATCTGACACCAAAAGCACAGGTGACGAAAGAAAACATAGACAAGTTGGACTTCATCAAAATTTAAAACTTCTGTGCCTCCAAGGACACAGTCAACAGAGTACAAAGGCAACCTACCAAATGGGAAAACATATCTGTAGATCATATACCTGATAAGGGGTTGATATCCAGAATATATAAAGAAACTGCTACAACTCAAAAATAAAAAACAAACAACCCGATTAGAAGATGGGCAACTTACTTAAATAGATATTTCTCCAAAGAAGATATGCACATGGCCAACAAGCATGTGAAAAGCTATTCAGCATCACTAACCATTAGGGAAATGCAAGTCAAAATCACAACGAGATACCACCTCATATCCGTTAAGATGGCTACGATAAACAAGACAAAACCAAAACCACGCAGGAAATAACAAGTGTTGGTGAGGGTGCGGAGAAACTGGAACCCTTGTGCACTGTTGGTAGGAATGTAAAATGGTGTAGATGCCGTGAAAGACGGCAAAAAATTAAAAATAGAATTACCACGTAATCCAGCAGTTCCACTGCCGGGTATACACCCAAAAGAACTGAAAGCAGGGTCTCGGAGAGATATTTGTACAGCCGCATTCCTAGCAGTATTATTCACAAAATAGCCGAAAGGTGGAAGCAACCCAAGTGTCCACTGGTAGGTGAACGGATAAATAAAAGGTGGTATATACACAAAACGTAGTATTATTCAGCCTTAAAAAGGAAGGAAATTCTGACACATGCAACAACACGGGGCACCCTTGAGGATATTACACTAAGCGAAATAAGTCAGTCATGAAAAGACAAATACTGGACCGAGAGCAGTCAAATTCATAAAGACAGAGAGTAGAAGAGTGGATGCCAGGGGCTGAGGGGTGGGAATGGAGTTATTGCTTCACAGGTACAGAGTTTCAATTTTGCAAACTAAAAAGTTCTGGAGGTCGGTTGCACAACCATGTGAATACACTTAACACGACTGAACTGTCCACTTAGACATGGTTACGGTGGTAAATTTCATGTTATGTATACCTTACCACAAATAAAAAAGAAATCAGCCAGAGACGGTTTCGATTGTGGGGTCCAGGTATGGGTGTTTGTCGAAGCTCAGGTGACCCAAATGTTCAGACAGTGGTGAGCACCCTGCTCTGTGAAGTGTGCCCTATTTATTATTCCCATTCCCAGCAGAGGGGAGGTGACCTGTGGGCTTATACCACCAGGAAGCAGTGGGGGTGGAATTGGAACCCAGGCCATACCCGTACCCGCAGGAATATGTCTCACGTGGTGACATTACGTCTTATTTGCTATTTATGTCATCAGGGAAATTTTAAAGGAAAACTGGTGCTCTGGATACGAACATGTGAATTCCGGCTCCCGCCCCACCCGCCTCCAGTTTGGGGGCAGGGGTGTGCCTCTGTCCCTGCCCCCATCCGGTCAAGCCCACCTCTACCAGAGACACCAAAATCAAGAATATCCCACGTCAGGGAGAAGGTAAGGCCTAATCTTAATATTTAAATTATCTATTAAAATAATGCTTAATGCTAACCCTGTGTCTCCAATAGTTCCATCCCATAGTCTTTGGGGCCAGGAACACTCCCAAGTTAGGAGGGAGACACTGAAGGCCTCTCACCTCCGCAGCACTTCAGTCCCCCAAGGTGAAGAGGCATCCTGGAGCTCTTTTCTCACTTCCTGAAGGTCATTCACTTGGCACAGAGGCCAGATCGTGGGCTCGCAGTCCTCCCGTTCGCTGTGTGACCCTGAGCCAGCCACTTCACCTCTCGGGGCCTCAGTTTCCACAGCTGTAAGATGAGGATAATTATCCCTCCCTCGTGAGGTGACTGTGGGAATCAGACACCACAGTGCATTTAAATGCTCCTTGCGCCGCGTCAGGCCCAGTGGTAGCTGCGGCTGCTCTTGTTTTTATTTTCTCCAGGAGCTGGAAGTGAGGCTGACCGAGCCCAACCAGCCCTGGAATTTCTTCTTGCAAGATGATCCCCGATAGGAGTTTGAGATTTCCCACAGGTCTTTTGTTGCATCCCTAGAAGCAGACCCTAAGATAAAGATCTGAGTAAAGTGGCTTATGTAGGAAGTGATCCTAGAAAACACTGGTAGGGGAGAGGAGACATGAGACAGGGAAGGGAAAGAGGCCAAACAGAGTGTACTAGCAAGCAAGGAACCACTGTGGGCACCTGGGGCTGAATTCTGCTGAGGAATTCTGGGGCCAGTGTGGACCATGAACCTCTGAGTTATATCCCCATCCAGGGGGAGGGAGCTGAAGTATTATACACCTTCCCCATCAGTCATCAGTTGAGGGCTGCTCCCTCCAGGTAGGGCCTTAACTCCCTCTCTTTACTGGACTCCAGACAGGCCAGAGGAAGCTTCTAGGCAAAGAACTGCAGGTGCTGGCAGCTGGGAGTTGGGCTAGTGGCACTGAAAAGGTAAGAGCTAAAAGGATATGGGTGGGACACTGACCATATCTTCCCCATCAGGACTGGGTCCCCGTTCTGCTCCAATTGCCCATGTGACGTTGAGCAAAGTTATGTAACCTCACCTTATAATGAGCATGTATCTTTGTATAAGAATAATGAATTTTTGAAAAGGATCTTATTTATCTGGCAGGAGAGTCCGGAGGGTTAAATGAAATGACAATTAAAAACGAAACAAAAAACAACCCCGCTAACAGTTACTGAGGGCTTTCTACGTATCAAACCCTATTTGAAATGCTTTGCATGCACTAATTCATTTAATTCTGGTGGCGATTCAATGAGGCAGTCCCTGCTATTGCCCCCATTTTATGATTGAAGGAACCGGGGCACAAGGAGGTGCAGTAGTTTGTCACATGTCACATGGTGAGTAACAGGGGAGTCAAATTTTGAACTTAGTCCCATCCACGACAGGTTGAACTTGGGCAACCCTAAAATCAGGGCTGCCATCCAGGACACTGTCAAGTATAGGACGTACACATAGTGCTGGGTATGGAGTTGGTGCTTAATGTGTGCTTGTTCTCTTTCAGTTAATTAAGCTTTGGCCAAACTGCTCATTTGGCCAGCACTTGTCCTTCCTAAACATTTTCACAATCTCTAGCTTTTTGTAGCCTTTCAAAAAGCCTTGGGAGACCAGCTGCCTAGGCATGATACTGGTCAAGCATCCTGGAGGAATGGAAATACCCCTGAACCTCAGTGAGGGTAATGGGGCGTGGGGGGCGAGGGAGGGGCAGAAAGGCCTGAAAATGGCCCCTGATCTTTCCCCAACTTGTGTGACCCAGGCAAGTCCTTGAAGTATCCTCCGTGTTTCCCCTTATCAAATCAGGATACTGGATTTATGAAGTGTGGCTTCCGTGCTTTCCATGCACGATCATACTTAATCCTCCAGGCAACCCTGGGAGGTAGCTTTTATTATCATCCTCATTTACAGATTAGGAAATGGAAGCTACGAGAAATGAAATGATTTGTCCAAAGTCCAGAGCTAGGAAATGTCAGGGCTGGGAATCAAACCCAGGTCTGTGTGACCCCACAGCCGGGATTCTGAATCTCTGGCATATTGGGTTGGCCAAAAAGTTCGTTCGGGGTTTCTATAACAAAAACCTGAGTGAACTTTTGGCCAACCCAATACAAACATCCAGGATGACTGACCCGGGCCAGCAGGAGCCTCAGCCAGACGATTCATAGCAATGGAGGGGCCCCATGGATTCTGAGTTGGTTTCCCTCATTTTTCTTGATGATAAAACATGAAGCCGTCCTGGCTCAAATCAAGGAAGTAGAAGCATCATCACCGTAAAGGCATGAAATCCCGGGCGCAGGCGGGGATCCTACAATCAACAGCACGGTAACAGGGGGTGCTGCCAACCAGGGGAGTAGCTGGAAGAGAGGAACTCGGTGATAATACCAATCACCCCCGTGGTCACATATAGAACATCTATTACCTGCCGGGCACTGGGTTAAGCTCTTTATGCAGATTATCTCCTAATGGCCCTAGGAGGCGGGCTCCATTATAATTCCCATTTTGTAGAGGAGGAAACTAACACTCAGAGGAGGAAAGGAACTTACCCAAGGTCATATTCCTGGCAAGCAATGTAGAAATGAACCACATCTGTTGGACTCCAGAGCTGAATCTTTTTTTTTTTTTGGAGGGGGGGAAGGCTTTTTAAAAAAAAAAAAAAATATATATATATATATATATTTATTTTGCCTGCACCGGGTATTAGTTGTGGCGTGTGAAATCTTAGTTGAGGCATGCATGCAAGATCTAGTTCCCTGACCGGGGACTGAAACCAGGCCCCCTGCATTGGGAGCACAGAGTCTTATCCACTTGGACCATCAGGGAAGTCCCCAGAGCTGATTTAAAAATCTGATTTAAAATTCTGTGGTGGGCAAAGTACTGACCAAAGTCTCTAAATAAAGACTACTCTCACACTGGAATATAATAGTAATAATTCATATGTATAAAGTACTTTCCATTTGCAAATTACATTCACCATCTGAAATCTCACTGAATCATCCAAATAGTCCCAAGAGGTGGGCACTTATACCATCACCATTTGGCAGGTGAGCTCACTGAAGCTCAGAGGGCTTGAATGAGCTGTCCAAGATTCCAGATTGAAGAAGCACAGGTTTGGGAACCAGACCAACCCGGGTTCAAACCCTTGCTCTGCCATTTTCATTCCTTCAACAAATATTGACTGAGCACTTAGCTGTGTGAGCTCTGGCAAGTGACTGCCCCTCTCAGAACTTCCATTTCCTCTTTATAAAAGAATATTAATACCACTCATCAAATCCATTCCCTCCCTCATCTGAAAATGCCAGACACGCTTTTCCAGGCTTCCCTGCAGATAGAGCGTAAGCATGTGACCTGATGCTGGCCACTTCTTTAAAAAGAAGTCTGCCAGGGGGCTGCTGGGAAAGGTTTGCCTTGCAGAAAAAAGAAAGTGGCACGTAAGAGGGCACGCTCTCCTTCACTGGTCAGATATCATGTGTCTGCACTTGAAGGCTGGAACTAGGCAGCCATTTTGTGAGATGAGGCATCCGGCCTGAGGACCAAGCCACCATCAGGAGTCAGAGGAGCAGAAGGACAGAAAGAATCTAGAGTCCTAATGGCATCATGGAACCATGATCACAAAACCAGCTAGGTGGAACTTCCTGTTAAGTGAGAAGATGCATCTTCCTCCTTACAGAAGCCACTCCCAGGTTTCTATCTGTGACTTGTAGCCCAAACTGATTGAATTGTTGAAGGGATTTCAATGAGATAGTGCATATAAAGTATCACTAATCAGTGCCTGGCACAATGAACAGCAGCTACTCTGGAAATTATCTCAGGCTTTTAACCCTGAGACTTTTCCGGGGACCACAGACACTCCTGGCCTGGCAAATTAGTTCCCTGTTTCTCCTACTGAGAAAAGCCTGTAGTTTTCCCAGAAAGCAGAAACTCAGTGGTGGCCCAGCACTGCAATCATGTCACTCTGATGACGCTGACCCCAGCTTCCAAACAAGAATCAACCTGTTGCCTAATGGATTTTGATTTTCACTCCCCTGACGGGGAAGACGAGGGCCTGTGCTTTGGTTTGTCTCTGTGTTGCCAGAACATCCATCAATTATTAACAGTGGCAGCTTGGTCTTCCAATACTGCTATCAGAAGGAAAGGGCTTGCTGCAAACTCAGCCCCCCCAGCCATAGAGAAAGGACTCTGCTCCCTATTATTTATAACAATAAGCCCTATGTACTGTGGGTTAGGCACTGTGCTAAATTTTGACAAACATGATTTCATGATGACCCTGCAAGGTGGGCCTTTTATCTATACTTTAGGAGGCTAGCTGGTGGGAGGCTAGAGCTTGGAGAGCTGAAGAACTTGCCTAAGGCCAGAAACTGGGGAGGGGGTGAACACAGGCTTGGAACCCAGGTTTGTCCTTGCTCTTAAATATATGAGGTATGGTCATTTCTGTATCTCACAATCACCCAGCAATGATCCTCCACTTGACGTCTTATTCTGTGACCTCTGAGAAATTTCTACAGGCCTTGCTGTTCTGACAAGCAAAGCATCCAAGTTGGGGGGCTGGATGGGGGTGGGGAGGGCAAAGGACAAATGATTGAAGGAGGCCAGAGGCACAGAGAACTGAGCTGCAGGTGGGCTGGGAGGAAGGAATGACAGATCCCCAGACCCTGAGACACAGTGACTGACTGACTGCCTGCTCCATTCGTTCATTCCACATGTAGTTATCTGGAGATCCTCTGTGTCAGGCACCACGCTGGGTGCTGGAAACAGGGCAGTGGATACCACTCTTGACTTTCATACTCTTGTGGGGGAGAAACGGAGAAACACAAGGAAGCAAGTAGAATTTCAGATGGTGCGTAAACCCTATGCAGGAAAGGCACTGCAAGATGTGACAGAGTGTAAGGGGAGGGAGGCTGTTTTAAACAGGGGTCAGGAAAGGTCTCTCAGAGGAGGGGACATCTGAACAGGGACCAGCTCCTATGAGGAATGAGAAGGAGTGGCCGGCCATGGGACGATATAGGGAAGAGAATTCTCGGCGGCAGGAACAGCAAGTGCAAAGGTCCTGAGTTAGGATAAAGCCTGATCTGTTTAGGGAACAGCAAGGAGGCCAGTGGGGCTGAAACTGAGTGAACAGAGGAGAGAAGAGATGAGCTCAGAGAGGTCATGAAGCTGGATTCGTGGTGAAGCGTTTGGACTTTATTCTGAGTGCGATGGGAAACCTCTCTGGAGCATTTCGAGCAGATGACTAATGTGATCCAATATACATTTAGAAAAGCTCGTTCCGGCTGCCGAATGGGGAATGGATTGCAGGGGGCAAAGGTGGAAGCAGGGAGACTGCGGAGGAGACTATGGTACTTAATCACTATGGAAAGAACAGTGCCTTCAAAATCACACTTGAGTTTGAATTTCTGGCTACTCCTGTTTGCCTGTCACAGGACCTTAGGTGAGTTACTTAACCTCTCTGATCTTCCCTCTTTGTGAAAGGTGGGATGATAGTAGAGAATTGGTATACGGCTAAATGTGTTGTTATACTTCAGACACAGTAGATATGTGAACAATGGCAGGATTTCTATACTGAGGGTCAACGAGCCTGCCTGCCTCACCATTTCAGCCTTGGCGGCAGAATATCCTAGGCCGTCGTCCATCTGCTAGGACTAGCCGGCAGCCCCAGCCTAGGATCACAGAGAGGTCATGAACCTCGTCCCTGTGAGCGGATTAACCCGAGGGAGAGATGAAGCTGTTGATTCCCAAACAGCACCTTTTGCAAGCCTGAGCTACTTGCCTAGCTGTCAGGCACCAACCCAAACACAGCCTTTTGCCTGCTTCTTCTGGGGAAGTGACCCTCCCCTCCTCTGCCCCTCACTCTCTTGTCTTAGGGACAGGGCAGGAAGGAGGGAGAGTCATATCTGGGTCTACACCAGGTGTGGAGGGGAAGAACCCGTGTCAGGCCTGGAAATAGCAAAATAAGTCTGTTGATCCTAAGCCGGTTAAGGGTGAATGACTGACTATGTCTTAAGTGAGAGGCTTTTTGGACATGAAACCTGGGGCAGGATTATGGCCAGAGGCAGCCCACAGCAGAGGAAACAGGCCTAGGAATCTCTCTGTCCTCTTTAGAGTCGACATGGAAGAGAGAAAACCTTTGGGCCTCTCTCCACCCTCCAACCAGCCACTCAGTCCTACATTCACTTGCAAAGGCCTCTCCTTGGGCAGACAGATCTGGAGAAAGGACCCCACAAAACCCGCTCCAGACCCAGCCCTGTAGGTGGGCCTTTAGTGGGGGGCAGTTGAGCCAGGGAGCACCCACAATGAGAGGCCAGGCTGGACAGGAGGCAGCCCTAGCTAATACATCGTGGCTGGTATGTAGGCTTCCTCTTCTCTTTTTCCTTTCGCCATGAATACATTTACCTGCCCCCCCTTCTTTGGCCCTGCACTCAGAGAATGAGTTATGTTCAACACGTCTTTCCCAACTTGGTTTTCCTGGATTTTGACATCAACACCTCTCTGTTCTGGGCTCCCCCTGGGTCCCGCATGGCCTCTTTTATAGGACTGCACACACTGTGTTGTCATTTACTCCCAAATCCCAGCACACTGGCCTCGTGAAGACAGGCCCCCACCTCTCTGAGGCAACCCCGAGTCCCAACGTGACACAGAGAAGTTGCTCATCAACAAATGACCTCCTGGCCTGGCCCCCACCCCAATCCTTTCTTAGTCCCTTACAGCCTCTGCTTTTTTACCTGAGAGCAGACAGGACTCCCTGGCCTACCCAGTGTGATTGAACCCATTCCTGCCTCTTTCTCCTGCTTTATTTTTCACATTGCCTCATTTTTTTTTTCTCCTATTTCGAAATTTACATCCTCTTCCGACAGCCAAAGCATCTTTAGAAGCTGCATCAAACCATTCTTGGAATCGACTCACCACATTAAGAAAGACCAAACCAGGGGTGACCCCTCGCCCACAAGCACCCACAGCCAGCTGCATGCGTCATGCACGCACACACCCACCCCCCAGAGTCCCTTTGCCTCGTTTCTCTCACTTATGCTAAAACCGCCTGACAGTATCTCAATGTCCTCCACGTATGTCTGTAAGCTGCCTTCATTCCCTTCTTGGGGCAAAATGAGGTTATAAATATAGGGATAAGTATTAAAATTGCAGGGTGACCCCCCTCCAGCCCGGGTCTGGGCCTCCACAAGGGAGCATTATGTAGAATAGACCAAACTCAACTCTACTCCATCCCAAAGCTTTATTGTCTCTCCGTGCCCTTTTTATTTGCAGTGTCCATTCTCTTGCTGTGGGTTTTCATAAGTCTCTGTAAATCCTTTTCTCCAACAAAGTTGGGGTATAAATTATTGAATGATAAAAGGATGAGGTGGCCAGTGCCACATAGGAACAGTCTGAAGGGGTTGTTCGTCCTCACCTCTGAGATCTCAGCCATAGCCCTTCCTCTTTTCTGGTCTTCACATTTGGGAACTAAGCCAGAGTCCCCCAGCCATGGTCCTCGATCTGGGGACACAGGCAGAATGCCCCAGCCCAGCAGCCCCTAGATTTCACACTCACCTTGGCAGCCACAGAGGAATTGGGCTTCTCCAGTAAGTCCCAGAGCTTTTTCCTCTTCTCGGCGCAGCACGTGTTATCGAACTCCTCGCCCTCCCGCTCCCGTAGGGTTTCTGCCTCGCGCTTGAGCTCCTCATTCATCTGCTCCTTCTTCTGGTGGTAGCGGGCCTGGCAGCAGGACTCCAGGTAGATTTCGTCGATGCCCCAGTAGTCGAGCTCTTGGCTGAAGCTGAGCGCGCACATCTCCTCCATCATGTGCAGCCGTCCGGTGCGGTAGAAGTTGAGGATGGAGGTGAAGGCGCCCGGGTGGCGGTCGAAGAAGTACTCATTGTCGTCGAGGCTGTAGTCATCGCACACCTCCAGCAGCGAGTCGTGCGTGTTGCAGTCACGCAGCTTGCCCAGCCGCGTGCGGGGCAGGCGGTCCAGGGTGCGCCAGAGCACCTCGTGCGCCAGCCCACCGACGTTGAGGCGGACGCGCCTCGAGCACGCCTTGCTGCGCACGATCTCCATGGGCTCGGGTGGCAGCGAGCTGGTGGAGCGTGAGCCATGCTTCGTCATGCCCGCCGGCATCGCTGGTCCGGCCGCCCCCGCCCCCCCTGCCCCCCCAGGCCGCTGTCACTGGAGGGCAAGGCCAGCCGCCGCGGGGGAGGGGGGCAGGGAGCGCTGTGGGCTGCTGGGGGTGCAGGGGGCCGCGCGGGCGCGCGTCACGGCCGTCTTCTCACCTCCATCCCGACGGCTGCGAGGCAGAAAGCAGACGCAGGTCAGCAAACAGGGAGCTGTGCGCGGCCCCTCCCCACCCCTCCACCCGGGCCCCAGCCGGCCTTGACCTTCCCGGCGCTTAAGCCGCTCAGGCCTGCAGAAAGGCTGGGCGCTGTCCTGCGCGCCGGTGCTGAAGCCCGCCCCACCCCGTGGCTGGAGGGAGGGGCCGCCCTTCGGGGCGGGGAGAGGGTCCCCAAGAGGCGCCCCGGGGGCCCAGGAGGCCCTACCCCGGGCTTCTGCCGCCGGGACCCGACCCGGCCGCCTGGGGCGCTGTCCGCCCCTTCGAGTGCTGAAACTCGCTTCTCCCTAGGTCTCCCCGTCCAGTCCCCGACCTGGCCCCGCAATGGGGAGAAGAGGGGAGCTGCATGAGAAAACTTTTCTTTTTTTTAACTGCTCATCTTTTCCTTCCCCCGCTCCGAGATAATTAGGATTTGAGGGCTTGGGGGTGGCAGTGGGATTGCTTTTTCTAAACCTTTAAAGATCGGGAAGAATTCCGGAGGGTTTCAGGTGCCCACCTGTCGGTCACAACAGACGGGGTGGTCATGAAGCCCCGCTGTCCTGAAGCAACCCCTCTCCCCAAGCCACGGGAGCATCTCTTGAGGTCTCTCCGGCAACGAGGTGAACCCTGAAGACGCAAAGCCAAGCTCTGCGCGGGGTCCCGCCCCCCCTCTGCGCCCCCTGCCCCACGGCAGGAAGGGGGAGCAGCGTCCTGGGGATGCACCTGGTTCGTCCTCCCCTCGCTCCTTCCCCGCCCCCCCCTCCTCTTCCTCCTCCTCCGCCGCCTCCTCCTCGCTCCTCTCCTGCGGTGGCTTTTTATAACTCCGGGTTCTGCGCCTTTCCCGGGGCTTGGAAGGGAAGGGGTGGGGGAGGTGGGAGGCGGGGAAGTGAGCTGAATTTTCTGGCCTTTTCAAAACGAGCCCTCCTCCCTCCGCCCATAGGGGATTTCAGGGGTTCCTCTGAGCCCCCAGGCGTGTGAAGCTCACGCCCTAACCCCTCACCCCAGAATGCGGATCGCGCACCTCCCCGGGCCCAGGCCCTTCATCCACCCCACCCCCCAGCCTGAAACCGCGGAGCCTGCGTGGACCAACAGGCCGAACCGCGGCAGGCGAGCCCCCCTCCTGTGTCCCCCTGCGCCCCCGCCGCGCGCCCCAACACTCACCCCCAGGGTGGCCGCCTCCCGGGGCCAGGGACCGCGCATCGCCGCGGTCGCCCGGGCGCCCCCGCCCGCGGGCAGCGGCGGACCCGGGGCCGGGCTGGGCCCGGCCTACGCCGGACGGGCAGGCGACGCGCCGGAGCAGCAGGCGCTGCGGGGCCGGAGCGCGCTCTCCGAGGCTGGGGGCGCGGACGGGCGTTGGGGGCGCGGGTGGCAAGACCGGGATCGGGCGGCGGCGCTTCCTCCTCCTTCTCCTGCTCCCGCGGCAGCGGTGGCGGCTGCTTGGGCGAGATCAACAAGTCGGGGCTGAGCTTCGGCTCCGCGCTCGCTGCGATTCTGTCCCGCACTTCTGAGCGCCCAGAGTCGGGCACCGAGGCGGGACGGCGCCACCTGCGGGTCGGAAGCGTGCGCGCCGCTTAACTCCTGCCTGCCCGGGCCAGCCAGTTGGTGAGGCTCGGGGCGGGCTGGGGTCTTGGGCGGTTTGGCCCTTCCCACCTGGGCTACCTCCACTGCCTGCCTCTCAACCCCGGCTTCCTTCATCCGGTCAACAATGTGGCTTGAGCGCCTACTGTGTGCAAGGCACAAAGATAAGCATCCGAGATACAGCTGTGAACCAAACGCAAACGTCCAGCCCTTGTGGAGCTGGTTAGAAACAGACCAAAACCAAGAAAGTCAAAGAATATGTCAGACGGTGATAAGCGCAGTGGGGATAATGAAGCAGAGGAGAGGGACAGAGGCAGGGGTAGGGGGAGAAGATTGCAATTTTAAATAGCCCTTGCTTTCATGAGCTTCCATTCTAGATTCTAAAATCTAATTCTAGAATGGAAGTCTAGATTCTAGTAGGGGAAGGTGAGCAATGGATACATCAACAAATAAATATCCAGTGTGGCAGTTGGTGATAACTGCTAAGAAGAAAAATAAAGCAAGGTGACAGGAAGAGAGAGTGAAGGGTGAGCTAGCTTATAAAGCCCGGTGATTCAATCATTCATTCATGTCACTTTGGACAGCTGGTTATTGAGAGCTTCCTGTGTGCCAGACCCTCTGCCAGGGTCAACAAAGAATACGTCCTCCCCTGGAGCTCCCTGTCCAGTGGGGGAGACAGAATCGATCAAATAAACTCCAGAAATGAATAAAAAACGGAAGGATTTACCTAGAGAAGTGAGCAAGGCCTCCTTGCTACCTATAGCAAGGATGCTATAGTTGGGCCCCATGTTTACTCATTTATGCTTTCACATACATATTTACTGCATGATAAGTAAATAGGTGCTGTGGACACAGCAGTGAGCCCCTGTTCTAGAGGAGAAAAACTGAGCAAGCCACAGTGCCCTAAGGTAAGATCCTTCCCCATCTGGCCCTTTCCTTCATTTCTAAAATTAAGGAATTCATTTCCATGGAGTTGCACATAATATTATTATATATTTTAATCTGTTCATTTCTCGTCACCTCCATCATCATGATCCGTGTCCAAGATGCCATCATCTTGTAGGTAGAGGCCAGGGATGCTGCTAAACAGCCTCCAATGCACAGGTTGGAGCCCCACAATAAAGAATTCTCCAGCCCTGAATGCCAATGGTGCCAAGGTTGAGAAACCTTAGATTAATTTAATAGAAGGCAAAGGTATTTCCCAGTCTGGAAATGCTATTCTCTCAACCAGTAATTAGTGAGCACCTACTATGTGCCAGGTACTACTCTGAACACTGGAAATACAGTGAGAATAAAACAGGCCGTCTCTACACTCATGGACTTATATTCTGGTGGGGGATACAGTTAATAAACAAGTAAAAAAATAAACCAGATCATTTGAATTGTGTTAAATGCCATGAAGAAAAGTAAGTGAGAGGAAGTGATACAGCATGACTGGGAGAGGTATCAGCAACTTTAGATAGGGTGGTCAGGCAGGAAAGGCTTCCTGGAGGAGGTGATATATCTAAGGCAAGAATCTGAGGGCAGGGAGAAGACAACCATGTGAAGTCCTGAGGATGCAGGTACAGGCAGGGGAAACAAAACAAGCAAAAGCCCTAAGATAGAAATAAGCTTGGGAAAGGAAGTTAGAGAAGTGGATGGAACCAGGCCAGGCAGAGCCCTTTGGGGATTTTATTCTCAAGGTTAAGGAATGTTTTTGAGTTTTTTTTCTTAATTGTGATGGGAAGCCATGATAGAGTTTTAAGCAGAGAAGTTCCATGTGCTGGTATATGTTTCAAAGTGATTCTTCCAGCTGCTGTGTGCATTATGGGATTTGGGGGACAAAAGGGATCGGGCGGCGGCGAAGGAAGCAGCAGGAAGACCCATCATGAGACTTCTGCAATTGTCCAGGCCAGAGATAATGGGGTTTTGACTGGGATGATAGTGGTGGGAATAGCTGGGCAATTTCATAGCTACAGGGCTCTGACAGTGGAGAGTCCTCCCCAAGTCCGAGGCCAGTGCTAGATATTCCATGTCATTCAGATTTGTCACTCCAGGTGGCCCAATTCCTGCAAAGTTCTGGCTCTGGCTCCAGATTCAGATAAAGAACCTCTGTGTACAATTGGATGTTAGAAGTGCAGATGGTGCAAACAGTTCTGTAACTTTTAAGCAAAAGCCCTGTTGCTACTACTTGTTCATATATTTACTCAGTGCAAAGGATTCAGTGCAAACTTAAGAAGGAAGTAAGTGTTGCCAGTGGCTCAAAGAGTGAGTTCTGGAGTAAGAATGATTGGTGCCATTTTTTGCAAAATGACCTTGGGCAAGTGGTTAAACCTCTCTGAGGCTCAAGTTTTTTCTTCTGTGTAAAAGGAGGATGGAAATTATTATAAGGAATTTATAGAAAGCATTTACTCATGGCTAGCTCTCATTATCTGATAGATTGTAGGTTACCCAAGGGCAGGAGGTGGTCTGTCTTGCTCATCTCAAGTAACAGAATACTTTACTAACAGGAGCTTAAAGAATAAGGATATTTAATTATCTCACATAAAAATTTAGGATGAGGGTGGTAGGAGAGTTGATTAAGCAGCTCAGCTATGTTATTAAGGACCCAGGCTTCTTCCATTTTTTTTTCTCTGTCTTCTTCAATATATTGGCTTTTTGTCCCAAGCTTGTTGCCTCATATTCACAAAATAGTTGCCACCACTCCAGGCATAAGCCTCCATAAAACCATATTCAAAGGCAGAAAGAAGGAGATGGCCAAGGTGGCCAAAAATAATTCCCCTTTTATCCGCCCCCGCCCCCGCCCCCAAAATCTCTGCCAAGTTCCATATCATGGGTCACATGGCCACTCCTATACCAATCACTGTCAAAGAAAATAGGATTCACCCCTTAGGGTTAGGCTAATTACTGCCCTTACAAAATTGAAGTTTATTTAACAAGGAAGAAGTGAAGATTAAAGTTGGGTAGGCAACCAACAGTGTCTGCCACACTGTTCCCATAGTGCCCAGCACAATGCCAGGTACAGAGTAAATGCTCAATAAATATTTATTGAATGAATAAATAAATCCTCTTATATGAAGGTATATAAGAAACTTATGAATAAGACACACCTCTGACTCCAGGAGTATCCAATCCTATTGGTGAGGGTGGGGGCAAGGTATATAAGAAATAAAACTGGCAAAGAGTTCTCTTATGGGCCCCCTCTCTGACTCCAAGCCTTTCATGAGGAGACCCTCTGAGATGCTTCACAGTCTCAAGTCAGCTAAACTGCTATTTGTATACATCTTTTTAAAAGAAATCGTTAGTATGTAAGCAGTGTTCAAGTCCTCTGGGCAATCCCCTGTGCTAAATAGCAGAGGTCATGAGCTGGTTATCTGCAGACTTTTGTTGTGTGGCCATCACAGATTTTTTTGTTTTAGTTAATATTTAAATATCAGAGGGATTTCCATGAAAATCTGGATTTCTGTTTTCTCTTGAAAAATTAGAGGAACTGATTAACACTGGCCCACATTCCTGTGTAACATGGCAATTACAGCTGGCTCAAGAGGAGTTGCTGGCCTTGAACCACAGCCACCCCCTTTAGGCAGGATGTGCTCTCTATTATGCTACAGTCTCCACCTCTGCCTAATATTCCTCACTCAAGACACTTTTCTTATTTATGTTACTTTCCTGGCCTTGGTATAAATTTAAGTTCATGCATGTTGCACACAAAGGCCAAGGAAGTCCAAAGAAGTTGTCTTGCCGCTCTCTGTTTCCCCAGGCTCTGCATAGTGCCCAATTTAGAAATTTTATGTTCTAAATGAAAAGACTATAAATTATTTGAAAGCACCTGGTCTTCATTTCTTAGAATTTTCCACCGTCATAAGCAGAGAGACTATCTAGAAATAAAGCCAATAGAAGGGATTGTAGAGCCCAGAGATTGAGATACTGAGTCCTTTCAATGTCATTAGAGCTCCTGGATCCAGCCATGCCTGAAGGCAGTGCCTCTGGGTTTCCCACTTATGGGAACTAGTAAATACCCCTTCTTACCTAAGCCAGATTGTGTTGTGATTTTGTCATTTAAGTCCCAAAGAACCCAACCGATTCAATTCTCTCTCCACTAACCAGAAGTTTACCATCTCCTTATAATGTACTTATAGGAAACAGTGCAAAAAGAGTAATAAAACTTAGAATGTTCTACGGAGAAGGAGCCCGGCATTGAGTTCAAGTATAACCATCTCATTCTACAGATGGGAAAACTAAAAAGCTCGTCAGGAGGTGCAGTAAGTATCCTGATGGTCAACCAGTAAGTAGGCAGCCAAGTACCAGCACTATGTCACAAACCACCTTCTGCTCAGGCCCTCCCGGCAGACGTCCCACTGAGAGGTGTTGAGAGTTTTCTCCGAGGCTGAATGAGGTCAAGTCAGCCCAATTCATCCATGTAAATACAAGTGAATCCCCGTCTAAGCTGGGCTGGCAAGAGACATGTCCACTTGAAGTCAGACTTTTTTTCTTGGACTCCATAATACCAGGTATCACTTATTTATAATCCCACTGAGTATCCTACTCAGGTATCTCAGCACCACTGGGCACAGACCCTTGGGAAGGAATAACTGTTTTCGGGTATGAGGGTACCCAAAGGCTCAAGGGATATAATTGACATCTCTGAGTGGCTGTCACTCAGGACAACTGCTCTATGCGGTGGCCTTGCCCAGATACAGTTCCAGTAGCCCCAGGGATTTTTCTAGCAGCTTGGAGTCCAGTCTTTTTGCCCATTTCTCTTTTGCCCCAATAATAATAAATCATGAGTAAAATGGGGTTAATGATGGAATCTACCTCCTGGGGTTGCTGGTGGGACTAATGAGATAAGGCATGTGAAGCGCTTAGCACCATACCTAAGACTAGCAAGTACACATTAATATAACTTCAGTAACTACACTGACAACCACAGTAACAACAGCTAACGTGGATTAAACAGTTACTATATGCCAGGCACTGTACCGATTAGCTGTTGGATGGTCTTTGAGTGACCAGATGTCTGATTCTAGTACTTTTTCAATCTAGCCTGATTACCTTTATCAAGCCCTGGGGTTCCTGGTCCAGGTTCCTGGAAAGTGGGTGAGTTTGATTTTCTGACCAACCCAAACATTTTCCCATTTTTATTTTCATCTTTTGCTCACCACCTACCCGTCAACCCAACCACCCATTCATCCATCCATATACTCAGCCACCAAACTATCCAACTATGCTTATCTACCCACTCACCCATCAATCCATGCACTCATTCACTCACTCATCCTTCTTTCCATTCATTCACATATTCTAACCACTATCCATCTTTCTACCCACTTATTCACCCATCTATCATTATCCAGCCATCTACCCATCCATATACCATCTGTCTTTCCATCCACCTGTCTATCTACCCATTCACTCGTCCATCTATCCATCCATCGATCGATCAATCTATCCATCCATCCATCCATATGCCCAATCACTTACCCACCTAGTCACTCATCCACCTACTATCTACCCACCCATGCATCTACACACTCATTCATCCCACCACCCAATCACTCATCCAGCCCAAATATTCATGCATCTACCCACCACTCACCCATCCACCCAGCCACCCTACCCACTTTCTCAGCCATTCCCACCCATCTACCACCTAACATTTTGGGGTGTTTCCTACACACAATGCTCTGTGCTAAGCTGTGGCATGGTCTCTTGAGCTCCCTCCCTGGGAGGAAATGTGGACACGACCAGAGGGTCCCCACAGAGGGAGATAGGTAAACCTGCACGTAGTCCGTTGAGCCCCTTCATGGCCTGGACTTTGCCAAAGCCACTGGCTTCCAGGGTCTGTGGTCAAACAATGATGAAATACAGGGTGAGGATGGACTGAGGCATGAGCTTCCAACAGAGCAATTAGAGGTAAACTAATACCTCTTCCCCACAGAAAAGCCTGGGAACTCCAAGATGCAGTAGAAAAGGAGTGAGTCAGCAAAAGGAGGAAATAAAAGCCACAGAGATCAAGGGCTAATTAACCGATTCTCCTAAGATATCATTAAGTCCAGCCCTCCTGCCCTTTGGAGACTGATCACTTTCCTACTTCCTTTCCATCGCCCTTGTCCACTCTGTCCTGACCTCATCTGCCTCCTCTCTCATCTCCCTTCCCTCATTTTATACTTCCTTGAATCCAACGTCCCTGCTGCAACCAGGGTTGACCTTTAAAGGCACAAGTCTGACCACATCGCTCCCCTACTTATAATGCTTTATGACTCCTCACTGTCCAAGATAAATGACAATCTCTCCCAAGATGAGAAAAAGGCCATTCTTTCACTTATTAGCACATATTTCCAAAGCACCTATTAGGTGCCGAGCTTAGGTTGCATGTTGGGAATCCAACAGTGGTGAAACCAACCTGCTGTCCTGGAGCTCCCATTTAAATGGGAGACATAACCAGAGACATTTAAAAATAATCTAATATTGATACTCAATATGAAGGAAATAAGTAAAAGTGTGAGAATAAGAATAATGGGGAGGAGAGGCAGCGACTTCAGCTCAAGAACTTCCTGAGGGAGTGATGGTGCTGATGAGTCTTAAGTCAGAGTGACCACCAAACCATAAATATAGAAGGGAGAGCAGGTGCAAAGGCCCTGGGGCAGGTGGGAGGGTTGAAGGAGATGGAAGACGGCAGGTGTGGCCAGGGCAGAGTGTATGAGGGCAAGAATGGGCTGAAAAGGAGTAGGAAAGAAAAACAGAGGAGGAGACAAAAACCGTGTAGGTGAGGGTTGTCTGGAGGTTTTTGGATTTCATAGCAAGAGCACTGACGGGTTTTAAGAAAAGAAGTATTTGACCTGATTTTTAACTTCAGCATATAAAAGGCTGTTTTAGAACCTCTGAGGTCTCCGTTTCTGCTGTGCTCAGAGCCTCCAAACTGGGCACAATACATGACAAGCCCCTCATACCTTTTAGTAGTCACTCTTTATTTCTCCCCATACCTCCTGCCCCTTAACCCCTCGAAACTGCTAACCTACTTTCTGTCATTATTGATTTACCGATTCTGACATTTCACATAAATGGAACCATACAATACGTAGCTTTTTGTGACTGGCTTCTTTCGCTCAGAATATGTTTTCAAGATTCATCTATATTGTACCATGTACCAGTACCTCATTCCTTTTTGTTGACAAACAGTATTCCATTGTATGAATATACCACATTGTGTTTATCCACTCATCAGTTGATGGACATTTGGGTTGTTTCCACTTTCGAGCTATTTAATACCAACCCTTGAGTGGTTGTATTAATTCTGATATGGAACCTACCTTTCTGTGTTAGGGGTATTCAAATGTCCTTTCATAGATTGACAGTGGAAGCAAATGACAAATGTATTTCTTAATGTCCTTACCTGGCAAAATAAAACTCTGGAGTCTTTCTCTTGACTTTTATAGTACAGGGGTCTGAAAGGTCAAAGTCCTGGAGCTGCAGACCTCTGATAGAAAGTCAATGGCTCAGAGAAGCCAAGTGTTGTCCCTTTGGCCCTGCATGTGGCTCAGACCATGACTGGTAAACAGAAGAGCATAACGCAGCACTTGTCAAGCTGGGGTGCAGTGCCCTTCTGCAGGCACGTATTGGTCTCCTGGAGAGAAAGACTACATTTCCCAGCCTCCTATGCAGTAAGGAGTATCATGTGACTAAATTGTGACCAATGGGATAGAAACAGGTTTTCCCCCTCTTTCCTTCTCTCCCCTTCCTGCTGGCTGGAATGTGGACAAAATGGCTGGAGCTCAAGCAGCCACATTGGTCCCTGAGGTGGAAAGCACTGGTTACAGATGCTGGAGGGACCAAAGGAAGAGGCCTGGTGACTGTGGAGATGCCACACCACCTCTGATATCCTGCATCTGCATGAGAGAGAAAGAAATGTCTGCTGTGTTGAATGTAAACATTTTAACGTATAAAATGTTGCTGTGTTACTTTGTGCCTCCATGGCCCCCCACAGATGAAGGACATTTGCCTCTGGACACTTTTTTTTTTTTTTTTTTGGCCAAGCTGAGCGGCAGGTGGGATCTTAGTTCCCAGACCAGGGATGGAACCTGTGCCCCCTGCAGTGGAAGCACAGAGTCTTAACCGCTGGACCACCAGGGAAGTACCAGGACATTATTTTTACTCAAAGATTTGAGAGAAAAAAATGATTTTCCCTTTTCAATTTTTCCCAAAGCTAATATAATTCATTTCTTCCTGGGAATTCCCTGGTGGTCCAGTGGTTAGGACTCCGAGCTTCCACTGCCGGGGGCTTGGGTTCTATCCCTAGTCAGGGAACTAAGATCCTACATGCTGTGCGGTGTGGCACAAAAAACAAAAACAAAAAACTTCTCTTCTTTTTAATATTAAAATAAATGCATATATCTGCATGAAGGATAGGTAACATTTAGTGAACTTGTAAGACACTTTTTTGCTTGCCTTACTTTGGGCTGTGAGCCTCTTCCCCAAAATCCGCTAAGGGTACCCGGTCCCTCCTCTGCCATCAGGAGGATTGTTGATAGAAAGATCCTGAACACGGTCTCAGGAAGCAGGGAGACCTGCATTTGAATCCCGTGTCTACTACTTATTAACCACAAGATCCTGGGCCAGCCACTTCACTTTCTGACCCTCAGTTTCCTCCTTGGTAAAAATGGAGATAATAATATATGGTCTGGAGGGTGGCTGGAGGTGCGACTTGATTCTGTCCACGAAAGGCCCTGTCCCAGAGCCAGGCACATATGGACTCTGTGCTCCCTTCCCAGGCACTAACCTCGCTATTCTGGACACAGCCAACTCTCAATCTGAATCACACTCAGAGGCAGTTCCACAAACAAGGGTGATTTAATGTATTTCAGCGCATTTCGACTCGACAATATTATATAAAAATAGAATTCTTTGTTAAAACAGCAAGGTGGAAAAATCACTGCTACTCACGAAACACCGTCTTTAAGAAACAACAAACATACAAATCAGTGACGCTGAGCCAGATGATTCATCTCTCCAAGCTTGTTTTTCCATCTGGAGAATGGGCAGGTGGGATGTCCCCAGCTCACCGTGGGCGGGACCCACTGGTGGCAGGAGATGACCCTGGGCAGCCCTCGCACCAGGCGTAATGCACGCCCATGTGGTGGGCAGCTTACTCCTCTTTCTCTCCCTTCCCCCCACCCTGTGACTGTCATGGACAGAGTCTCAGGGTGGTGCTGGCGCAGCCTTAACGCCACTCAAACATGTGTTTGTTTCATTTTGTAACAGAGAAGAGACAGAGCTCAGGCTCCAAGCCTTGGTGACGCCAGCGCAGAGGACCCCTCCCCAGCGGATTTCTTTCTCAGTCACTTTCTATTTCTGGCAGCAAGCGATACATGTTGTTACCGGCAGAGGAAAAAAAGTCCCCTTTTTAAACAAATTTAAGTTTAAAAAATGAGACTGTTTAAAGGAAAATACCTGGTAAATAACAATACAAAATATAGCAAAAAATAATCATCACGATGATGGTAAAGAAACACTCCATTAGGTCAACCTAAGAATATTTCTGATATAGGTCCTGCAATTTCGTGATTCTAAAACAAGGTATGAAGAAATACAATGACATCTGGGTACCTTCCTAAATAACCTGTAGCAAGGAGCTAACCCACTCATCTCTCCTTCTTTTCTCTATAGCTTATATTTTTTAAAAGAAGAAAGAAAAAATAATAAAGATTGAAACAAAGGTGGGTTTAAAGCATTGTCTCCCAAGCTGTACTTCAATATCTCTGATACCAGCTGGAGCTGCCTGGTGGGAGAATCGTCTCTTCCTAATGGTTGTGGCTCCAAGGTGTCACCTTTAAAGGGAAAAGGCCCTTTTTTGAACACAGGTGAGAATCTAGTCTCAGTGACAAAGCAGCCCTGATTTGGAAGGGGGAAATCAGAAGGGCTTTTCCCCAGCACACCAGGGTAGCAGCCACGTACAAGAGATCTTCCTGGAGCTATTTCTGAGGCCTCCTCCCTTCCCTTCCAAGCCAGGAAGGAAGAGGCAGCCGAGGGTTGCCATGGAAACTGGCTCCATCCTCCCACAGGAGGCTGCCAGCCCTGATTTCCTGCAGAGTTAAGAAGCAGGAGGCAGTGGGGGTCACCCAGGCGTGAAGATGGGTTTCCCTGGGGATATCCCGCCTCCTGCCAATCACAGTGCCTGTCTGGGAATCCTAGGGCCGCCTGGAGGCTGAGGGCCAGGGAAGCCCCCAAGCCCCGGTGCCGCCCTGAGAAGAGACTAGCCCCTGGAACATTCAGAGATCTCAGGTCCTCTCTTCTCGCTCCAGCTAAAGCTACAGGAACCTAGCTATATGTGTGTATGCGTGTCTACATCTCATGAGATGCATCCACCCATGGGTGTCTCTGGCTCTGTCAGCTCTCTGATGCCAAACAGAACTGCCGGTCCACCACCCCATTGAGCCCAAAGAGCACAGAGCCACCCATCTAGCATTTGCTACTGGGACAGTAAGTCTGTTTGCAAAATTCTATCAGCTTACAAGCTGTGCGACTCTGGGCAAGTCACTTCACCTCTCTGAGCCCATTTCCTCAACTATAAAGAGGGCATAACCATCCTCTCTTTGCAGAGATGCCGTGAAAAGTAGAAATACTATATCTACTGTTCCTGTCACAGGCATTTAGAGGGTCCTCAATAAACAGGACCTAATATTAATACTTGTCATCATAATAAAAGTTTCCAGGCAATTTTTCTTTTTGATCTTTTTTTTTTTCCTAAAGCTGATGCAAAGGCAAGTTTTCATCACTGCTCTATTTGATCAAAGGGTGGTGCACCCAGGATAGGATGGACCATTGGTCTGAGAACCAATCAGCGGGTTCCCACCACCTCCTACAATATCACCTCTAAGAGTAGGAACAGGGTTCTCAAACTTGGGTGTCTTCGGGGGACAGGAGGTGCTGTGACTAGAGAAGCAGACCAAGTAGAAATCCTGGTGAACCAGAGCCCACAGGCCCCCGATAGGGAGGCAGCTGCTACTGAGCTCTGGCCAGTGGTTGCCCTTGGGAATATGGGCCCAGTGTGGACAGATCTTTCAAGTTTTCAAGAGAAGCTGGACATTTTGAATCAACTTTCCCAAAGATGACAAGATAACGCTAATGTATTTTTTTTTAAATGTAGGACAAACAAAACAGGCCTGCAATCTGGACGGTGCCCACAGCTGGAGCTTCTAAGCTAGAATGTAGGAAACCAACACCTCCTCTTCTTTGGCTTGACCAGTCCCAGGAGCCCTGGCTGCTTCCTTTCACTGGGGCCATCCAGTCTGGGCTGTGTCTTGCTAACTCCCTGCCTGAGTCCCAGCGCTGGGAACACCAACCCCGTCTGGAGCCCGTAACTGTAACGCACAGAAGCCTGGTCCTCAGAGCCCGTCATCTGGAGGCTGCCCCCACTCCACACTGGGGATGCACCAGCATCGGGAAACCCTCCAGCATTTTCTCAAGGATCGGTGCGAACGGAGAGATGGGGGAAGTGTCTAGCAAGTGGGGTGCCTAGGAAAGCAGATATTGTAAGAGACTCTTTGGCTTTAGGTAGTTTAAAAAAAATTTGGGGACAGAGTTTATTTCAACAGACGCACAGCTAGGCCCAAATGGCCTTTTAGTGGCCAGCATCTGCTCTGACTGGTTAGGGTCTGGACGGCACCACTGTCAGGGCCTTGGACGGCAGCCCGTGGGGGCTGGGGGCAGAGCAGTGGGGTCTCCTAGTTGTGCCCCGTCTGCTCGAGCTTTAGTGGGTATCCTAAAGGTGAGAGGGGCCAGAGGGGCTGGGAGCGGAAAGAGCCTCATTTTGGAACTTAAACTTTGCAGCAGGTAATCCGCAGAGCTTTTGGTGTCTTTTCTTCACTCCCCTTCTTTCCCCTCCCTCAGACACAGCCTTCTAGGAAAAACAGTAGGGAAGGGATAACGCTTGGCACCGTTGGGTGTTCAAAGCTCTGTACCCAGGCCGAACGCAGGCACAGAACGTTGGGCGACTAGGGTCAGGCTGGGTGCGTGGAGTCCCATCTGCCCCGGAGCTCAAGGCCGGATGCGGTAACGGACAGGCACGTCGTGTTCCGGCTGCATCAGCCCGAAGCCGTACCTGCTGAGGTCAAACAAGGGCATCTCCACGTCCGGGCTGATCAGCTCCAGGTCAAAGCGCGCCAGCACGAGGAACACGAATCTGCAGAGAGACAGTGTTGAAGGCGTGAAGGGGGAGAGTGGGAGGCCTGTTTGGAGTCAGGCGGGAAAGCGATGGCGTCCTCCTGGGTCTCACCCCAGCTCTCACTTTGGTTAAAGTGGGAAAGGAGGGTGAGAGAGCAGAGCACAGGCATTTTCTGCTCACCAGTCCAGGAGCTCCCGAGTCCTGGCTGACGGCCTGTGGGCAGGAGTGACGTGGGTCAATTCCACATCAAAGCATTTCCAAGCCAGTGCCTGACTCTCCAGCTTTCTCTACTGCCTGGCAGCTGTGTGGGTTCCATGCTGAGATGATGGAGTGGGAAGATGGGAAGATCCTGGCCCCTGAGTCCCTGCATGGAGGGGAAGAGCCCCCCCAAACCCACAGCCAACGTTGTGTGAGTGGGAACTAAACCTTTGTTATACGAGCCACTGAGACTTGGAGGTCGTTTGACACAGCAGAGCACAGCCTCGCTTGTGATTAACACGGACAGTGACCCTTCCTGATTCTTCCCACCATACACAGCCCAGACCCCCACCAAACTCCTGGAACCGTCTGCCTCGTCTGGGGTACCGCTGAGCCACAGCTGCCTTTGTGAGATCAGAAGCGGGCACCCCTCCCTGCAGATATCTTACCGCTGTCTGGGAAAAACTGTTAGAATATACCAACTTTGCAAGAGCAGGCAGGCACTCTTTACTGCCACCTTCTGGAAAGCTGTCCTAATAAGTACACAAACCACGTGAGGATGTAATCAGTGGGGCCCTAAATGTGGTGGCAGCCCCACCTGATGTGAACTGGTTCCACCTGCCTTATCTTACCACCTGTGTTAATAAAGGTCAGGCTGAATCCTCTACTACTCTGGACCTTACCACCCGCTCCCACGGCGAACCAGATGCCCAATGCCGGACAGAATGCATGGCAGGGATTCTTTAATCTTATTGAACGAGTGAAAAAGAGGGAAGATGAGGACAGAGCAATGTCAACGTTCTGGGCAGGAGAGCTGGGCACACACCTGGGCTCTGCCTTTTGTTTTTTGGCCATGGGATCTTAGTTCCCCTACCAGGGATCGAACCCATGCCCCCTGCAGTGGAAGCACAGAGTCTTAACCACTGGACCACCAGGGAAGTCCCTGGGCTCTGCCTCTTAAGGGGGTGTGATTCTTCCCACTCGGGGCCTCGGTTTCCCCATCTGGTCAAAGAAGGTCAACAAGGTGGGATGTAACCATTCCAGCTCTGAAGCTGCAGGATGGTAGAGGGTGAGTTTATATGGGTGGGGTGGGGGGGTGGAAGGTATCTGTACCCACACCTGGATTTGGATCCTGGCACCTCCACTCACCAGGTGCCTGACCGTGAGGAATGATTTGACCTCTGGAGTCAGTGATAGACTGACCAGCTGGCAGGTATCATGACAATTCACTGAGATTAAAATAATAACAAATGAGCTCAATTATTGAACACTATGTTCCAGACACAGTGCTGAGCATTTCATATCCATTATCTCTTTTTATCTGTCCCAAAACTTTATGGAGTGGGAACTTCAGTCGGTTCTGCTGTAACACTTGTTTTGAACATGTGCATTTGTCCCAGTGGGACTGACCTATTAGGGCAAGAATGAAGCGTAACACAAATTTCACATTTGCTTGTGGTCATTTCATCTGCAAGAAACACTGGGAGAATGAAAAACTGCACCCAGCTGAACCAAGCTGAGCGGGAATTCACAAAACGCACACACCAGTGTGTGGTGACCCACACCATTCTCTTCAGGCGTCCGACCTCAGATAACCCTCCTCCCAGGCTTCATCGTAACTCACAGCTCCATCCAATGCCCACTTGCATGGCAAACGTCAGGTCATTTTCAAAGTAAAGCACCATATTTATTGGAGCACTTAGGCATTTCTGTTTATTCCATTTAACATGTGTAAACCTATACTACTGTATTTTCCTAGGTGCGTATCTTTTTGTGTGTGTGTGTCACTGATGAAGTTTTTGAGGGTTGGGCCCCAGCCCTATTTCCCCCACAATCCTGTGGTTTTTACTCTGTGACTTCCCATGGTGCGGGGATTTTTAGCAATGCACATGAAGCGTTAGAGCAGAGCCAACTGTATTATTATCTCCATTTTACTGTTGAGAAAGCTGAGGCCAAAAGCTTAATGTAATGTGCCCATTCACTAGCATAATGCCTAAACATTAATAATAGTAATATTAGTAATCACAAATAATAACTTTTATCAAATACCTACAATGAGCCAGGCAGTGGCTAAAGTACCTAGAAAGGTCCACTTCATTTGTCCCGACACCCCTGAGATGTAGTATGGTCAGTACTCCTATTTTACAGTTGAGGAAACAGAGGCACAGAAGGTTACCCAGCTGGACAGAAGGACAGGCGGATGTCATAACCCCTGGTCCAATCTGTTTGTGATCCGAGGGCCAAGGCTCTTGGGGCCCAGGGAGGAGAATTTATGAGGCACTCGGCTCCCCGTGCCCGGTACTCACTGTTTGATGCTGCTGATGGCATAACCCCTCCCCAGGCACTGGTTGTGCCCTGCTCCCCATGGCATGCTGTAATTCTTCAGTCGCTTCCCATCCTTGTAAAAGTCTTTCTTCTCTGATCCATCAGGGTTCAGGAATCGGTTGTATTTAAATACCTGAAATAGGAAGAAGGTCCCTTTCTGATGCCACCCCAAAAATAGGCATGGACAAAGAAAAATGTATGAGGATGTTCATCACAGTCTTGTTTATAAGAGAGAAAAACTGGAAATAATGTAAAGCCCAACTGATAGGGGATTGGTTAAAAATTATGGCAGCTCTTTATAATGTCGAGCTTGGTCTGTGTGTGCTGACATGGAAAGAACTTTTAAGACTGGTTGTTGAAGGCTTCCCTAGTGGCGCAGTGGTTAAGAATTTGCCTGCCAATGCAGGGAACACGGGTTCGAATCCTGCTCCAGGAAGATCCCACATGCCGTGGACCAACTAAGCCCGTGCGCCACAGCTACTGAGCCTGCGCGCCACAACTACTGAAGCCCTCACGCCTAGAGCCTGTGCTCTACAACAAGAGAAGCCACGACAATGAGAAGCCCACGCACTGCAATGAAGACGCAATACAGCCAAAAATAAAAACAAATAAATTAATTAATTTAAAAAAATAACAAAAGGACTGGTTGTTGAATGAAAAAAGAAAGTGTTGGAATAACATGTATTGTGTGATCCTATACTACACACCTGCCTATTCATATGTGTGTGAGTGTGTTGTGTATATGTCTGTAAAGGCATAAATATTATCTAAAGGACACACTCCCAACCACTGTTAGAGAACCCTGTGGAACTGGAGAGGAAGTGGAATGAAGACAAATTTTTACTTTTAAATATATATGTCTATATTTCTATCTTATAAGTATATATTAGTTTTGCAATTTAAAATAAAAGAAATTAAAATTATTTTTAAAAAAGAGAATGCCAATTTCCTTTGGTTACATTGTAGAGTGGTAATGTGAAGATTGTGTCTGAGCATAGGGCTTTGTTGTACAGAGTAGGTGCTAACTGAAGGATGGGTGGAAGGATAGGTGAATGGACCAGTGGATAGACAGGTGGAAGAGTGAGGTGATGGATGGATGGATGCATGGATGGATAGATGGATGGATGGATGTTGGGTGGATGGATGGATGCATGGATGGATGTATGGATGGATGGTTGGATGGATGTATGGATGCACAGCACAGAACCTGGCACACAGTAAACATCCAAATCTGTTAGAAATTGTAAAAGTTTGCCCCATCTCAAATTCCAGGGAGAGGTAAAAGTGCTGGGAAGCTGACATTATAACATTCTGAAAACCGGAAAAATTGCTCAGCTGTCCCCTGCAAGGCGCTTAGTGTGTGCCAGGTGCTATGAAGATCTTGGTTACATGATCACATTTAATCTTCCTGACAACCCTGTGAGGCAGGTGCTATTCTGAGATCCATTTCACAGGTGAGGAAACAGAGATACAGAGAGATGAAGTGATCGGGGCAAGGTTCCACAGCAAACAAAGAGCAGAATTGGCTGCCACTCAGATAGGACAGATCCTGAAGCCACTCATCTTCCCCCACAGCCCCTGGTATGCCTTTTACCTCTGGGTCTGTGTAGATCTCCGGGTCCTTCTGGGGACTCAGGAAGGGGAAGAGGAGGAGGCGGTCGCCACATCGCAGGGTGAATTCCCGCCCATCTGCCATGGGCAAGGCCATGTCCACCATGACCTCGCGGGTGATGAAGGGTGCAGCGGTGAGCCTGAGGCTCTCACTCAGCACGCTGTCTGCACAGGGCAGATAAAAGGGGGGTTCAGCACTGTCCTCTTCCCCACTCGAATGCCACCCCCAGCTCTCATTTTACAGAGGCAGGCGGGAAGGCTCAGAGAGGGTGCATGACTTGCCCACCATCACAAAGCACGACCCAAAATGGCCAAGTGATGACATGTGATTGCTGCAGTCTTCAGAGACTTTGGACATGAAGGTTTGGGTCTGACCCTAAAAGAAGCTGTGAGGGAAGGTATCTTCCAGGGAGATACCAGAGGAGGCTAGGGAAAGAGCAGGGCCATCCATATTGGTTGTGTCTGCCTGTCTAGCATACATTCCCTTTCTGGAAACAGTTCCCTGCTTTCTTCTGGGGACCATCCCCTCCCCCACTCTCAGGGGGTTGGGCTGTTGATTTCACTCCCAACACCTGGGATTGGGCTGTGATTGGCTAATCAGAGCACCCATGATTGGCTCCAGATGGGCACACGACCCAAAGAGAGCCAAAGAGACACATTCCTGGGGCTCTGGGTGGGAACGTTGCAGAGAAGCACACCCTCCCAGAGCCGGGAACACATCAGCCCGGAGCCACTGGCAGCCATCTTGCCAGCCTGAGACTGGAGTCAACCCAGTGGAAAATGAGGCTGAGGATGGACAAAGACCTGATGGCATTGCTAAAGCACCTGGATCTACCTGTGCCTGAAGCCAGTCCCTCTAGACTTTTCAGTTACCTGCCCCACATGAAGTCCCTTTTCTGCTTCAGCCCATTTAAGTTAGGTGTTTTGCCACTTGCAACAAAAAATCTCCCACTGAGACCATGAAACATGGGTAGTGGAGACCAGGGCATGGAGATGCCAGGTCTATGAAGACAGGAGGCCCAGGGGGACCCTAGGTCAGAGGACACCGATGGACCCTGGACGCTGGGAACCCATGACGGGGAGGGCGGGCTTGGGGGCCCATGATGCCCTGGCCTTTGGGGCTGTCTTGGAGGGTCTGACTGTCTCACCGAGCACAGGCATGCTGTCCAAAACCTTCTGTGGAAGGGCGGTCATCTGCGAAATGGGCTGCTCTACTTGCAAGAGCATAGGCTCAAGCTCTCCGCGGACAGCAGCCAGGGCCTCGGGGGTCCTGAGAAGGAAGAGCAGGACCCAGAAGGCGGCAGGACCCATGTTCCCCTGAAACGAGAAGGTGCCCCCGTTACAGCATCAAGAGCGCAAAGCTGGGCTGGGAGCTCACCAGTCTGTGCCACGGACACAGCCTGGGCCGAGGCACTGGGGCCGGGAGGCCTGGGTTCCCACTCCTGAGGACCCATGTCTATCTTCGGCCTCAGGACATGGCCCAAATATGCTGTGGTGGCTTTGGCCTAGCCCAATGCCTGCTTCAAGGCCACTCTTGGCATCCCTGACCTTGAGCAAAATCATTGATCTGAGGTCACACAGGAAACCTCCGTAGCTAATCAGCGAAAATGTCAGTACAAAGTATATCAGTTAAGATTACTGTTAACATCTGAGGATGGATGCATCCTTAGCCCCAATTCCCCAACCTTCCCTGCATGCATGCTTCTTACCGTGTGACTCTGCACTTCCTCACGTTAAAGGGGCAGAGCGTATTTCCTCAGCCCCTTGGATTTGGGCTGAGCCATGTGACCTGCTTAGGCCAATAGAACGAGGCAGAATTGACAGAACAGCAGTGCTAAGTCTGGGCCTTAAGAGACCTTGTGGGTTTCTACTTGCCCGGCTAGCTGGCTGGTCCCAAGAGGAAGCTGAGAAACACCCGGAGCAGAGCTGAGCTAAAGAGGAAGCTGAGAAACACCCGGAGCAGAGCTGAGCTGTCCAGCCGAGCCTGGTCTAGACCAGCTGACTCCCAGCAGACCCACAGACAGGTGAGTTAAATAAACGCTCATCAAGGTATGCCACCGAGTTTTTGTGGTTGGTTGTTATGCAATAATAAGAAACTGGTACAAAATCTGAATGTTTGCTTTCAAATATTTGAGTATTGTGTGCATATATAGCAAAGCAGCAGTAATCAGTGATGACTGTGAAAGCTATTCGTTTCTTGAACAAAAATTATGTAAAACTTCCCAATAGGTAAATAATTAGTAAAACGGATAAAATTTCTTGCCCCAAGGCTTCAGCCTTGGCTCAATATTTTAATACTCCGGTATTCGGCATGTGGCTAAGATATGATGGGGTATCCTTAAATGAACTCTAGATATGGTTGGAATACCAATTAACCTCGATTTGGAGGAAGATTTTTGTCTACCATAAATGACTATCTTATCCAATCTTAATAATGGGATATTAAGGAGTCATCAAATATCATGTTTACCCAGAAATTCAATTACAGACACTATTGCACATGGACGAAAGGACATTTGCACAAGGATATTTCTCACGGTGCTGATGTAACAGGAAAAGATTGGAAGCAACCTCAATAGGAGATCAGTGTGATAAATGATGATCCATCCATAGGCTGATGACACCGGAAGTTGCTAAAAAGGAGCTGACTTTGTGCGTGCTGATATGGGACAGTAGCCAAGACGCACTGAAGCAAAAGATGCGGGACGGGGCCTCATCGTGCTACCATTTGTGTGTACATTTAAAGAGGGATATATATGAAGAAGCACAGACCATCTCTAGAAGGAGATTCAAGAACCTGGCAACTGAGGTTTCCTCTGGGACAGAAGCTGGGAGGGGAGAGAGGCAGAAAATAAATGCACAAAGCATCAATGATGGTGAAACAGATTTTCTTTCTCTTTAGCTGCCGTGAATTTAGAGGTGCCAGGTGCCCTCATTCAATCTTCCTATCAAGCAGGCACCGTTATCACACCTTCTTACTGAAAAGGAAAACTAAGCATGCCCTAGTCCCTCCCCACTGCCCAGCATATTGTGGGGGGCTCAATGGTATTTGTCAAATAAACATCTACGTTCCTTTGGGCTGGGGACCTCCAAGGCAGCCTTGGAGGTGGGCTGGCACAGCCCAGGACCAGGACCAGGCAGAGTTGGGTTCAAATCCCAGCTGCCCACTTCCTATGACCCTGGACAAGCCACTCCCCTCTCTGGGTTTCAGAACCTCCCTCTTGGTAAAATGGGAATAAATACGTGCCCACTCCTGGGGCGGCCACAAGGAATACGAGTGACTCCCACAGGCTGAGCACACGGTAGGTGTTCAGAAGTGGTCTCCCTCTCCCACCAGCCCCTCCCTCGGGTTCGAGAACCGATGGAGGCCTTGGACTCTCTCTGAGATTTCCTCCAGAGCCTCAGGTCCGGCTGAAACAAGCAAGGTCACTTGCTGTCCATCACTTAAACAGCCAGGGGAATGCAGGCGATAAATAATTAATTCAGCTTTGGGTTAACTCAGTGCCAAGGCCATTTTACCTGCCCAGAAGATCAGATGGGGGCCACCACTCATTAATTACAAAGCAGGAGTGGGAAACAAGGCTGCTCGGTTAACTTTGCTTTCAGGAAGAAGCTGTGGCAAGTTAGGGAGGTGACGAAGACTGCTTTCCGCCCAGCTGCACCGATGTGTGAGCCTGCATGTGTGTATGATCACACAGCCATGAGATCTTTAGTCCACTACCCTGGAAGCTGAGTGTTCTCCCACAGGACCTTGCCTCCGTTTACGAGGACACTTCTGTCTAATCTCCCTCCCTCCCACTGCAGCAAAAGTCCACCACCCAGCAGCGCCTGTGCTCTGTTCTACCTTTTCTGTGAACGACGGTATCTGACCTCCAGGGGGCGCGCACTGTGAGCCAGACCCGGTGCTCAGCGGCTCACGTGCGCCACCTTGTGGCCTCCTCTCCGCACTGTCAGCCAACTGGAGTGGGGACACCTGCAGCCCTGCCTGCCCCGCACCACTCCCCTGCCTTTGGGTAACAGCAGCCCATTTTCCTTCGGAGAACTACCTCCACTTCATGTGAAGTCCCGTGGATTGTCTGGGGCGAAACTACCCCCTCCAGACCTCAGGTGTGACCATGTGACCCCAGCCTGGGTCACTCAGTCAGTGATGGACTCAGAGGGGACAGGTGACCTGAGCTGGGCCAGTGGGTATCAGACTTGGGGTTTGTGCTGGAATTCACGGGAGAAAGAATCCCTCCTCCATGGGGACTGCCAAGTTTCCAAGAGCTGCTGGTGGCCTTTGCTGCCACCACCTGGGAAAGCCCATCTGAGGCGTGAGAGAACACAGAGGTGAGGGGTGGGAGATCACAGATTACATTTATTTTCATTTTTCTGTGATTAAAATTTTTTTCTAAGGGAATAAAAGAATACTCTAAGTGCAAAGTAGGTCCTGGATTGGATCCTGGAAGAGAAAAGGGACAGTAGTGGAAAAACTGGGGAAGTCTGGATAAAGTATGGACTTTCAATTAATAGTAATGTACCAACGCTGATTTCTAGTTTTCCCACATGCACGGTGGTTCTGTAAGAGGTTAACACTGGGGGGAGCTGGGCGAAGGGTATTTGGGAACTCTCTGTACTGTCTTTGCAACTCTTCTATAACCTAAAATTATCTCAAAATGAAACTACCGAAGGGGAAAAACCCAATTCTGTGCACAGCTATTATTCTTATTACCTCCTCCTTTTGGATGGTGAAATTGAAGCCCAGAAAAGTGAAGTGATCTATTCAAGGTCACACAACTAGTCAGTGGCAGAGCTGGGATTCCACCCGAGTCTGTCTCACTCGAAACACTGCTTTTGCTTTTCATCCTCACGTTGCGGTGCCTCCATGATCACGATTGCGATCATCTCCACTGAGCAGCTGAGCATCTGTAAACCCCGTGCCCGTGCAGCTCCCACAGTCCGCCTCCCCCCGCTCAGGACCACCCAGGAGTTCCTGCAGCCATGGCTGCTGAGCCAAGGCAGACGTGGAGAAGGAAGAGAAGAATGAAACTTGACTGATGGGGCCGCGACAGCTAGCGGTGTCAGTCCCAGCACTACCGTGGTCAGCAGAGCCGCCCATTGCCTGACAGCTCAGAGCTGGGAGAGCAGCCCGGACCATGATGGGCCCGCAGGGGCAGGCCTCTGGGAGCCCTCCTCCCTCCGCCCACTCAGCCCACCCCAACCCGGCCCACGTCCCCTAGGAGCCAGCCTCTTCCCCTGCCTGGACCTTGGATCTCAGCCCACCAGGCCCTCCTCTAGCCCCTGGATGCTGGAGACCCCCTGACCCCTCCATCAGCCTAGATCCCAGGTCTGGGGCTCTGGACTCACGGAGGCTTTTCGAGGATCCTGTGAGATGATGTTTGTAAAGTGCTCAGTCGGGTGACTGGCACAGGGTAAGCGCTCAACAGTATCTTTTGAAATGATTACTCCTCACTCAGATCTGACGACAGCAATCCCAGCTACCATTTCTCAACCCCTTGGAACACTTTCTGCAGCTGGCCTCTGGGTGGCGCTCCCTCCGAGCTCTCCTCCCTGGTGGCTCCTCGTCTCCCTTGCTGGCTCTCCTCATCTTTCTGACCCCCACGCTGGAGAGGCCCAGGGCTTGGCCCGCTTCTCCATCCACCCTTGAACAACCATCTCTGCGCTGTCAACCCCCCAACATGTCCAGCCTAGACCTTAACCCTGGACCCCAGACTCTTCTTTTCTCCAGGCGCTCCTACCTGCCCGCTCTCCACCTAGAACTCAACATGCCCCAAACAAACCCCCGACTTTCTCCCCCAAAAGTCACTCCTTCCACCATCTTCCTCAACTTCAGCCTTCCTGCTACTCACGCCCAAGCCTGGAGTCATCCTGGTTGACATCTTCTCCTAATATCCCATCCAAGAGCAAAGCCTGTTGACTCTACCTGGAAATATGTCCAGAAGCCAATCCCTCTCCCTTCTGCCCTCTGGTCCAGCACCATCCTCTCTTGCCTGGATATTGCTGTGGCCTCCTCCCTGGTCTCCTTGCCTCCACTCCCCCCACTACAGTCTATTCTCAGCAATGCAGCCAGAATGACCCCTCTAACGCAGAAGGCAGGCCATGTCACTCCTCTGCTCACAGCCTTTAAAGGGTTTCCATTTCAGAGGAAGAGCCAAAAGTGCTCCCCATGGCCTACAGGTCCTGCATGGTGTGGCACCTGCTACCTCCCTGCCGCATCACCCTCATCCCCACCTCAGGGCCTTTGCACTTGCTGCCCACCTCCTCCCCCATCCTACACAGCTACATGGCTCACTCTCTCACTTGCTTTGAGGTTCTGCTAAGATGTCACCCTCTTGGTGAGGCCTTCCTTGACCACTCGAAAAAGCAGGCCCTCCTCACTCCTGCCGCCATCCCCTTTCCCTGCTTTATCTGTTCTCCACAGAACTTATGATCTGTAATACATTTGACATACTTACGTGTTTAGTTAATTGTCTGTCTTCTCCCACCACGATGTCAGCTCCTTAAGGGCAGGGGTCTTTGTTCTGCTCACTGCTCTCTTCCCAGCTTCTAGAATGGTACCTGGCACACAGTGGGCCCTCACTAAGTATTTCCTGAATATGTTTATTGAGCTAGTTACCTGCCAAGCACAGTTACAGGACTTTACATGGATTGCTTCCTTTCATCCTCCCCACAATGCCTTGAGGAAGGTCCTGCCGTCTCTATTTTATGGAGGAGTAAAGCGAGGCACTAAGAAGGAACTGACTTGCCAAGTAGTGGTAAAGTCAGGATCCAAGTTCAGGCAGGTTGTCCACAGAGCCTGTGCCCCAAACCACTGGGCTACCCAGCCTCTTGGCCCTACTCTCAAAAGACTCGAGATCTTGAAGGGTCTTCCACCTGCCTGAATTCTGGACGCTGCCAACAACTCAATCTCAGAGGATACCCTGACCCCAACTCTTGCCCAGTTCTCCTGGCCCCGCCAAAGGCTGTTTGCCGGGCTTGCTGCCACTCAAGCCCCTAGGCCAGCATCCAGTTCTGCTGACAGAGGTCAATTTCCATAGGGGATTATGGGGACAGTTTGGAGTCCCAAGTCACTGCCCATAAATATGTTATTAGACACTAATGGGGCCCCAACTGCTGATTAAACCCAGCCCCCAACCCTTCCCAGCCTCTGCCTGCAAGGACAGTTAATGGCTCTGGGAAAAAACTAAAAATAAGTCGTAAGTCAATGGGAGAGGAATTACCCAGAAATGTCAGCCTGTGTAACTGTCACTGCCGAGATGGGGCCCAAAGAAGGAGGGGGCTCAGGGCTGGGGCGAGGGCAGCAGCCAGGCCTGGAGATGCAGCACCCTCAGCCCAGCTTTCTCTCACTCCAATATCTAGTCCTTCAGCAGCTTCACTGGCCCTGTCTTCCCTTGGTTTCCAGAATCTATCCACTTCTTCCTCATCTCCATGGCCACCACCTCCCCTTCCTGGAATACTCTATCCCCACATCTTCCCCCAAGTCCCCAAATCTAGATCTTTCTTATCATCCAGGGTTCAGCTCAGTCATCTCCTCCTCAGAGAGGCCACCCTGGCCAGAGCAGACCCCCAGGACCTATCTAGTCATGACCCTGTTTTATATCCTGCATATCAGCATCTAAAATCACCCTATATCTCTTTCCCTGATGTCTGCCCCACCCCTGCCCCTGGCTGAAACAAAAGCAACACAGAGCAGGGTCTTTGAGGTCCGTGGTAAGTACTCAGTGGAACTTTTAAATGAGTCTTCAAGATAACTGGTCTGCATACTTCAATAATCTCAAGGTCGTGAAAAACAACTAAAGGCACCAAAACTGTTCCGTATCAAAGAAAACTAAAAAGGCAGAATGACTAAATGCAGTGTGTGATCCTGAGCTGGATGCTGGACCAAGATGAGCCATAAAGAGTATTATTAAGACAACGGGCAAAATTGGAATGTGGACCGTATATTAGATAATGATCCTCTGTCTGGGTTAACTGTCCTGAATTTGATCACTGTGCTGATCAAATGATGATGTAAGGGAATATTCTTCCTCCTGGGAGAGGCACGCTGAAGTAATTAGGGGCCAAGAATCATGATGTCTGCAACTAATTTGCAAATGGTTCAATAAGATACGCACAGGAGGAGACAGAGAGAAAGCAAATGTGGTCCAATGTTTAAAACTGGGGAATCAAGGTGAAGTATATATGAGTTCACTAGACTATTCATACAGCTCCTCTGTAAGTCTGATGTTTTTCCAAATTAAAAACATATATATCGAATGAATGATCCTGGTCATGAGACTGTTTGACAGTTAAGAGAGTCAGGGAACTGGGGCAGACAGCTGGGTGTGTGCGCACCGACCCACAGCCATACTCACAGTGGCGCACTGTGTACACCTACCTGCACCCAGATGTGAGCGCCCGTGCAGGCACATGCATATGTGCTCGCAGGCGTGTGCCTAAGTGTGCCTGGTGGCACACACACACACGAGTGCACACACAACACACAAGCACTCGTGCACAGCCTCACGTCCACACCTGCACACACCCACCTGTGTGGCCCAGAGCTGCAGCACCAGAGCCCGCGCCTGCATCTCCTCCGACACGCCCATCTCCTCCAGGTGCAGCAGGTAACTCTCCAGCCATTTACTCCGGTGGGCCCGAGTGGCCAGCCTGGCTGGGGACAACAGCTTCCACAGGTGGCCTTTGACCCTGCACACCTGGTCCTTATCCCCTGCAGGGACGGAGCACAGAGGATGAGGGTTACAGATCCACCTCCAGCCCAGGGTCACCCAGCCCTGACCTCCCATTAGGCCAAGGGTCTTCCAGGTGTCACCCCAGGGGATGGGGAGTTCCTGTGGGAAAGAGGCGACAGGGACCCAGCCCTTAAATGCTGGCCTGGCCCAGAGGAGGCACTCAATCAACATTTGCTAAATGAATGGGCTTCTCGGCACAGCAGGGGGAGGGGCCGGAAACGGGGAGCCACATTCTGCCTTCCTGGGGTCTGACCCCAGAGGGACACCAGCCCACGTGGGCGGGGAGACCCTGAGAGCACACTCAGCACAGCGTCACTCAGGGGTAACAACCGAACTGACCGCCAAGAGGGGACAGGTTGGTCTGGGGTCTCAAACTCAACTACCTGCAGGAAAGGCAGGTAAAGTGAATGAGGGAGGGACAGGAAGGGGCCCAACGGGAGGGTCGGGTGGCTCCACTCAGCTCCACCGACCAGCCCAGCCCAGCCAGGGAGCCTGGGTTTCTAGAAGAAACTGAAATCCAGATGTTCAGGGGGAATCTTCTCATGTGTTTTAAAGTTAGCATCTCAGTAAGAAATTTTTAATCACCGCACAGGCCACAAAAGCATCTCAAGTTAAACTGGCTCACGGATCACCAGTTCGAAAACACCATTAAATAAACGATGGTGTGTTTACATTCTGGAAAACCGTGAAGCAGTGAAAACCAATGAGGAAGTTCTTTATGTCCAGCCCTCACCGGGCCCACACGGGCAGACCATTGAAGGAATAAAGTCAGATGCTTATTTATTTATTGTATTAATGCTACAAGATGATGCTGTACTGACATATATATATGTGCAAATATAAGATTTGGTTGTTCCAAAATCACTCCTTGGAAAAGGGGGAGTCACTTGGATTGCTACAAAATTCCAAAGTACTAGAAACTCTCTCATTGACTTTTCTGAGCCACAAAGCAGTGTTTCAGGAAGGTCCATCCACCCAGTGGCTCTAAACCAGGCTGCACGTTACAGGATGTAAAACACGGGCGACACTTATTCGAGTGCATTAGTTAACGTTTTCAAATAATATGCTCCCTATGCTTTTCTTCAACCTCTAGACACTTTCAGGTGACATACTTCTCAATTTAAACCAGTGAGGCCAATTGTTATCTGAAATACATGATTTCCCTCTTTCCCAAATTTTCAGGTACTGGAGCATCACCAGGCAGGTTTAAATCTCTGGCTGCTCAGGTCCCCACCCCACCCCCACCAATCTCATCAGAATCTCTGGGGGTGCGGCCCAGGCGCACGGAGATTTTAAACAGGTGGGTGCAGGGTGCAGGAGGTGCTGAAGCCACCTCAGTTGATGCTGGTTCTAGATGCTTACTTACAGGACGGATCTGATGAGATTGGTAACAAAAGGAGGTAAAGGGCTTCCCTGGTGGCGCAGTGGTTAAGAATCCGCCTGCCAATGCAAGGGACACGGGTTTGAGTGCTGGTCTGGGAAGATCCCACATGCTGCGGAGCAACTAAGCCCGTGAGCCATGGCCACTGAGCCTGTGCTCTAGAGCCCGTGAGCCACAACTACTGAGCCCACGTGCCTAGAGCCTGTGCTCCGCAACGAGGGGAGCCACCGCAATGAGAAGCCCGCATACCGCAACGAAGAGTAGCCCCTGCTCGCCGCAACTAGAGAAAGCCCACGCGCAGCAACGAAGACCCATTGCAGCCAAAAACAAATAAATAAATTAATTAAAAAAGAGAGAGAAGAATCAAAATAAAATTAAATTAAAATGCTTAAAAAAGGAGGGGAAATTTAACGCAGATTTAGAAATGACTGGCATTTTTTAAGGTCTGCCAGCACAGGTGCAGGTCTTGAATGTCACTGTAAATACGGCTTTTAAGGATGACTTTCAAAAGCAATGCAGTATGCAAAGACAACCGACAGAATGGGAGAAAATATTTGCACATCATACAGATACTTGTATACACCCACGTTCATAGCAGCATTATTCACAATAGTCAAAAGGTCGAAATAACCCGTGTCCATCAACAGATGAATAGGTAGACAAGAGGTGGCATAGGCATACAATGGAATATTATCCAGCCTTATAAAGAAGGACATTCTGATGCATGCTACAGCATGGATGAATCCTGAGAAGGTTATACTAAGTGAAATAAGGCAGACACAAAAAGAGAAATATTGCATGATTCCACTTATACGAGGTACTCAGAATAGGCAAATTCATAGAGACAGAGAGTAGGATACAGGTTAATAGGGGTGGAGGGAGGGAGAGATGGGGAGTTATTATTTAATGGATACAGATCTTCTGGTATGATGAAAAACTTCTGGAAATACATAATGGTATGGCTACACAACACTGTGAAGTTTATTTATTGAATTTTATACTTAAAATGGTTTAAATGGTAAATTTTATGTTATATATATTTTACCACCACTAAGAAAACAGGAAGATATGTGAATGTCATTTGGCAAATAAGCCAAAGATGGTGGTGTATAATAAAAAATTGGATTGGCAAAAAAACAAGTAAAAAAAAATATAGCAGTAATTTGATCAAATCTGCTTAACATTTGGAGAGCTCTTAGAACGGTGCAGGATACACGAAATCTTACACAAGAGTTAGCTATTGCTACTCTACATTGTTAGAAAAAGGCAAAGTGTCTACATCAGTGTGTTTACTATGCACTTGTGGGCAAAAGAGAAAAACAAGAATATAGCACATTTGCTTGTATTTGTGTACAGGAACTCTGGAAGGATCCACGAGAAACTAATAAAAGCAGCCAATTGTGGAGAGTGGGAATTGGGTGGAAGGAGGGATGACAAAAAGGGAGGGGAGACTTTTCACTGTTACTATTTCATATTTTCAATGTTTGAACCACGTGAAACATGTTCAAAATCTGGCACCACCCCCATCCCTGTAAAACATTTCCAGCGAAAGATCACAGATTCATAGACTTACAGATTCAAAAAGCTCATTCTGTATTTCAAACAGATGATCGGGAGTGAAGAAGAGGGGTTCTGAAAAACTGAGTTTGGTGACTCCACCTGGGATCCCGCTGATGGGGAAGACGCAGGTGTCAAAGGTGGAGTCTGAATAAGCCAATTCCTGAAATGTGAGCATGGGAAGAAAGCAACATTTCTAAACGGTTAGTTTATATAACATGTGAGCTTAACGAGGGATGTTCAACAAAATCAATAAGGAGACATCGGGGCTTCCCTGGTGGCGCAGTGGTTGGGAGTCCGCCTGCCGATGCAGGGGACACGGGTTCGTGCCCCGGTCTGGAAAGATCCCACATGCCGCGGAGCGGCTGGGCCCGTGAGCCATGGCCGCTGGGCCTGCGCGTCCGGAGCCTGTGCTCCGCAACGGGAGAGGCCACAACAGTGAGAGGCCCGCGTACCTAAATAAATAAATAAGGAGACGTTATTTCATTTCCAGTCCTAATTATTTCCATGTTTAGGTTGACCAAAAAAACAAAGCAAGACAAAACAAAAAAACTTTCCCACTGGGAAAACCAGGGTTTGCTGTGCATTTAGATCAGAGTATAATTGGGGCTTGTACTGTATTTTACCATGTGGAGAAGGGTCTAGAACTGCTCTGTCCAGGAAGGAAGCCACAAGCCACATGTGCTTACTGAGTACGTGAAATGTGGCCGCCTGGAACTGAGACGTGCTATGAGTAAAAAGTACACCCCAGATTTCAAGTCTTGCATGAGAAACAAAATGTAAAATATCGCAAGAATTTTTATACTAATTACATGCTGAAATGCTAATATCTTAGATATACTGGGTTAAAGAAAAAATATAATATTTTTTATATTTTATAAAATTGATTTATATTTTATAAAATTGATTTCACCTCTTCCTTTTTTTTTAATGCATCTACTAGAAAATTTAAAATTACATAAATGACTGGCATTCTATTTCTACAGGATAGCACTGTTCTAGCAGGATAACACCAAACTGATAACAATGGTTACCTTGGTGATAGATGTAGAGGGAGTGTGGTCAAAAGAGAATTTGCCTTTTCTGTAATATTTGATTTTTTTTTCCACAAGAGGCTGGGGAGCCAAGTTAATAGCCCCAATTCTGGAGCAGAGTGCCTGACCTTGAACAAGGCACCTCACCTCTGAACACCTCAGTTTTCTTACCTATAAATTGAGGTAAGAGTACTCATCACATAGGGTTATACAGGGATTGAATGCATTAACATATAAAGTCCAAAGAGGGATGCCTAGCACAGGCCTAATAAACATTAGCTATATTATTAAACAAAGCTTAATGAATGTTAGTAAATTATTAGTCCAAGGAGAATATATTCATGTATTATTTCTATAAGTAAGAAATAATAATAAATTGTGAGGTAACGAACACCCAGTTTGCAGCCACAGAGACCCAGGTTGAAATCCCAGCTCAGCCCCTTCCTAGAAGGATGATCTTGGGCAAATCACTTTGTATCTCTGAGTCTCAGTTCCCCATCTGTAAAATGGAGGCAACCTGGCTCACAGGATCATTAGGAGGACTCAAAAAGATCACACACAGAACACACTCTGTACTGGCAGGGGTTTGGTTAAGTTGTACTTGCTACATTCCTGCCATTTTTTTTTTTTTTTTTGCGGTACGCGGGCCTCTCACTGTTGTGGCCTCTCCCGTTGCGGAGCACAGGCTCCGGACGCGCAGGCTCAGCGGCCATGGCTCACGGGCCCAGCCGCTCCGCGCCATGTGGGATCTCCCCGGACCGGGGCACGAACCCGCGTCCCCTGCATCGGCAGGCGGACTCTCAACCACCGTGCCACCAGGGAAGCCCAACCTGCCATTTTTATAAGGTATTATTCATCAGCCCCAGTGTAATGACTCAACGCTGTGAATCAGAACTGGCCGGCTCATGTGACAGGTAACTTGGTCAGAGGCAGGAGAAACAGGTTTAATGTCAGACCTCCCATGCTGTGTGGGCTTGGCTGAGGCCCTGTCCATCTCTGGGCCTCAGTCTCTCCATTTGTAAAGCAAGAGGACTAGGCATGGAAACACCTCTGACCACTGGAGACCTGAGGGTACAGTTCAGAGAGGCCCCCAGCGGAGACATGTTTTTATTTTAAAAGCCTTGTGTTTTACCTTTAAAATGCATTTGATTTTTGCATTAGACCCTGTGATTCTTTAATATAAGAATGCTTTTTTTCCCCAAAACAATATTTAAATAAATAATAATAATCCAGTGAAATGATTATTCCAGAAAGAAGCAGTATGCTTAGCTTGGGGCTCTAACTCCCTACTGCCCCCCAACTCCCTCCTGTATGAGAAGCACCAGACTCAGTGGTCTAAGGGTCTCCAAAAGGGTCAATTTTCTTTTAAAATGTTTACATTTCTAAAAGCAGAGGAGGAATAATGCATGTAAATGGTAAACAACAACAACAATAATAATAAAAGAAAAAGAAAGAAAGAAACTCTAAGGGTTCAAATGGGTGTAAGATTCTCTCCATCCCATCTCAGCTTTTCCAGAGGCAAAAATCTATAAATGCTCCCACATTTAAACACAAACACACACACACCCCCCTACCGTCTGTTCTGCACCTTTTTCACAACAGTAGATTTCAGCCTATAGCAGTATATCCCATTACTTTCTACAGTTGCATAGCTTTCCTTTGTGTGAAAGCATAATTTATTTCATCAGCTACTACGGGGGACATTTAGGTTGTTTTTAGGGTTTGCTAAAACAAGTGACATGCTAATGAATATCTGTGGATCCGCAGACACATGCAAGCATTTCTGTGGGGTAATTCCAAGAAGTGGAAGTACAGGATCAAAGGAATGTGTACTTTATATGTTGATAGTTTCTACCAAATCACTCTTCGAAAGAAGCTGCATAGCCTCACATGCCCACAACCAGGTCTGAGGGCCGTTCTGCACCTCAGCCTCCAGTCCCTAGCTGAGAAACCTTCCCCAACATCTCCACCTGCTGTCCATACCGGGAAGTGCAGCCTTCCCATACCCAGCCCAGAGCTGCTCCCAGAAAAACAAGGAGAGTTCCCCTCTGCATCTACACAGACTCCCCTGCAGCATCTGTATGGAGGAAACGGCAGCAGAGAAACTACTCTTTCCTGGAGAAGCAATCCATGCCGGCACGTGTCAGTGCTTTATGCACTAGCTTTTGCAAGCAGACAGACCAAGTTTCCATCTTGCTGGCTCTGCCACCTACCAGCTGTGTGTCTATGACAAGTGACTTCACCTTTCTGAGCCTCAGTTTCTTTACCTGCAAAATGAATTTAATAATACCGACTTTCCAGCACTGATGGCAGGATTCAATAAGATACGGAGTCGTCTCTAAAAAGACATTAAGGGTCATGAACAGGCAACTCACAAAGAGGAAAAGCAAATGGCTGGTAACACTAAAAGATGTCTCCTACAGTAGTCAGGGAAATGCCCATAAAGCCAGATGCCCTTTTTTGCCCATCAGATTGGCAAGGATTTAAACACCGATAATGGCACGTTGACAAGGTGGTGGGGAAATGCAAATTAAAACAAGTCACCCACCTCTGTCCATTAGATTGGCAAACAAATGGAAAGACTGAAAAAATCTGGTGGGGAAAGAGCAGACTCCTTTCCTTTGGGTAGGCATATGAATCGCTCCATGGTTTTGGAAATGATGTGGCAACAGCTAATAAAAATTTTAGGGCTTCCCTGGTGGCGCAGTGGTTGAGAGTCTGCCTGCCGATGCAGGGGACACGGGTTCATGCCCCGGTCTGGGAAGATCCCACATGCCACGGAGCGGCTGGGCCCGTGAGCCATGGCCGCTGAGCCTGCGCGTCCGAAGCCTGTGCTCCGCAACGGGAGAGGCCACAACAGTGAGAGGCCCGCGTACCGCAAAAAAATAAATAAATAAAATAAATTTTAATGTGCATGCCCTTTGACCCAGCAAACCCACTTCCAGGAAACTGTTAGAGAGAAATAAAATCACCAGATGGTAGAAGAGATACAAGTACAAGGAAATACTAAAACAGTAACACACATGAAAAAGGAAACAATTATAAATATCCATTGGAGGGGGATGGCTGCCTAAATATTGACCTCTACTTTGCTATATTCATTTTTGCTTGAGTTAGTTTTATCATAGATTTGCTGGGGTTTTCTGGGTATAGCATCAGATTATCTGCAAATAGGGATACTTTTATTTCTTCTTTACTCATTCTTATATTGGTAATTGATTTCTCTTATCTAAGTGCATTGGTTAATGCCTCTAGATGTTTGTATTGACAAGGGAGACTGTATATCGTTAGGTTAAAAAAGTAAGTTGCAGTTAATAGATATAATCCCTTTCTATAAATACACAGTGACACTTTAGATACATATATTTGTCTCCATTTTCAAAATAGAGTATCCCTATAAAACACTGTGAAGGGATACATCAGCATGTTAACGTTGGTTTCCATAGGAAGCTGAGCTTGGAAGACTGAGTATTATTACTTTTTACTGCCTACATCTACCACAAGAATATGTTTCTTTTTTTTTTTTTTTTTTTTTTTTTTTTGCGGTACGCGGGCCTCTCACTGTTGTGGCCTCTCCCGTTGTGGAGCACAGGCTCCGGACGCGCAGGCTCAGCGGCCATGGCTCACGGGCCCAGCCGCTCCACGGCATGTGGGATCTTCCCAGACCGGGGCATGAACCTGTGTCCCCTGCATCGGCAGGCAGACTCTTAACCACCAGGGAAGCCCTCTTTTTTAATTTAAACAATCTAATGTGTTAAAGTTTCATTCTTAAAAATATATAAATAAATGAAATGGGGTCATGAGCTGTTGTGAGCACTGAATGAGACAATGTTTAACCTGGTATCTGGCACCAAAGAAAATGCTCAACAAGTAGCGTTTTTTCTTTATTACCTCAGCCAATCCTAACAGCCACCTTCTAGGAAGATCCTACTGTTCTTCCCATTTTACAGATGGGATCACTGAGGCACACAGAGATTACATAAGAGCTAGTAAACCACCTCAAGCCACCTGAGCCCAGAGTCTGTCTTGACCACTGCCTTCAACTGTCCTCCGGAGAAAAGATCTAGGGCAAAAAGAAGTTAGGTAGGGACTTCCCTACTCTTAATTTCCCTATTCTTAACAACTGTGGCACAGTAGTTAAGAATCCGCCTGCCAATGCAGGGGACACGGGTTCAAGCCCTGGTCCGGGAAGATCCCACATGCCACGGAGCAACTAAGCCCATGTGCCACAACTACTGAGCCTGCGCTCTGCAGCCCGCAAGCCACAACTACTAAGCCCACGTGCCACAATTACTGAAGCCCGTACACCTAGAGCCTGTGCTCTGAAACAAGAGAAGCCACCGCAGTGAGAAGCCCGTGCACCCCAGCGAAGAGTAGCCCCTACTTGCTGCAACTAGAGAAAGTCTGTGCGCAGTAACAAAGACCCAACGCAGCCAAAAAAATTTTAATTAATTAATTAAAAAGAAAAAAAGAAGTTAAGTAACTTGCCCCAAATCACCAGCAAGGAAGCAGCACAGTAGGGATCTGAATTCAGGTCTTGTTGCAAGTACCTGAGACCAGGACACACAGTTATTTCTCAACCTTCCTACAGCACCTGTCATACATGCAGTGTCCCAGCCTCACTGGAGATTCAGATTCAAATGGACCATGATGGGGCTGGGTGACTTGTCTTATTAACAAGGACCCCAGAGGATTCTTCTCACTGGGGAAGTCTGAGACACAGTGGCCAGGGAAGAATGCAGTCCAGTGGTTCCTATGGCCCTGGCACTCTGAATCCAGCAGGAAGCTCTTTACCAATATTGAGTCCACAGAAATGAATGACGTGGGTTTTTACAAACCGATGTGGAAAGTTCTAGATGTGGAGTTCAGTGAAAATGCTAAATAGCGGAACAATGCCTCTCCAGTGTGCTAGGTCGATGTTATAAAAGCACAGGGCTGATAACTAAGAGAAACGAAGGCATGTGTGCTCAGAAAGACATGCTCAAGAATGTTCGTAACAAGCTAACCAAACCAGAAACCAGAACCCACCAAGATGTCCATCAACCAGGAATGGATGACAAATTGTGGTTATTACACTAATGAAATACTTCACAGCAACGAAAAAGAACAAACTATAGATACATTCAACCTGCATGAATCTTACACACATGAAGCTGAGTGAAAGAAATCAGACATGAAAGGGCACATGTTGTATGATTCGTTTTAAAGGAAGTGTAAGAACAGGTAAAACTAAGCTGAGGTGAAAGAAATCCATACAGTGGTTAACTCTGGGGGGTGGATATTGACTGGGAAAGGGAATAAAAAGTTTAGATTTACTTCTAAGCTGTGCATTTAGGACATGTGTGCTTTCCTGTACATAAATTATACCTCAGTAAAAAAGAGAAATTAAAAACCTTAAAAATAGAAAAAAAAATGACACACAACTCTGTGTGTGTGTGTGTGTGTGTGTGTGTGTTTAGAAAGAATTCTGCAGGATATACTCCAAGCTAGTAATAATGGTCACCTCTGTGGATGGGAGCGGGAGTGGTGGGCTGGGATGGGGAGAAGTTGGAGAATTCTTTTATTGTTCCTTTTAAATTATTCTATATGGCTTGAATTTCTTATAATCAGCATAAACTACTTGTAAAAAATTCTAGAGCAAATTAAATCATAAACTAGAAAAGGAGCACACACACACACACACACACACACACACTCAAGGTCCCCAGGCCCCACTCTAGATGTGCTGTACCAGAATTTCCACCAGGAACCCCAGCTCTAGTCCAAGCTCGCCTCCCCACCACTCTGCTCTTGCATACCCCAGTGACGGGGATCTCACTACCTTTAAGGGCATTAGAACGTCTTTCCTCCTATGTTGTCTATGATCCTCCCTCTCTGGGTCCCTCCATTAGCTCCACCACCCACCAGGGCCCCCATGGCGCTTACCCACTGACAGGGAGCCACGTGCCAGTTTGGGGAGCAGCAGGTCAAGCTGGCGGAAGGTGTGGAAGACATCGGCTGAGTGGACGCGGTCCAGGGCCTGGCTCTCCGGGGTGTGTGGCGGTGCCTCAACACCGTACAGAGTCAGGTAGCCGGCTCTGGGGGCGGCAAACAGCTGGTCAGGGGGTTGTCTTTGGATACTCCCGGCCGAACCCTCCCAGGGCTGCCTACACGTTTTCTTCATTTGTACACCTGAGGAGCACCTGATTTTCCTACCATGTGTCAGGGACCTCTCTGGGCCACAGCGTCAGCAGAGAAGAAAACAGACAAAACCCTCACACACCCATGGAGCCAACACTCTAATGAGGGAGACAGACATACAGAGAAACGAGTGGATGAGTCATAGGTCAGCTGGGGCTCAGAGGGAGGGACAAAGAGGGAGAGGGTGGGGAGGGGCTCTCGGTGAAGGATGAGAAGGAGCCAGCGTGGGAGGAGCAGAGGGAGGGGCCTGAGGCGCAGGGAAGAGCCAACCTCCGGCGGGAAGGAGGCAGAGTGTGGAGGCGCTACCCGGAGGCTGGCGAGCAGAGCAGAGTGAGGGGTGGCCAGTGGGGCAAGATGGGGGCACCGATCAGGAAAGGAGGCTCCTGCCCCTGGAGATGGAGTCAGGATGGGCTCCCTGGAGGAGGCAGGTCTAAGCTGAGACCTGCAGGATAAGCAGGGGAAAGGGGTTCGGGCAGAGGGCACAGTCCCTGCAAAGGCCCAGAGCCAAGGAAGCAACCACAGCCAGGTCAGGGCGCTGCCAGGTACTGCCGGCCCAGGTGCTGGACTGGAGAGTGAGGGGCCGGCGCGGAGCACCCTGGGAGTCTGCACACACACACTCAAAACACACACACACACACACACTGCCTACAGGAATGCTCTCAGAGGAAATGTTTTCACCACCAGCCACTTTTTTTTTTTTTTTTTTTTTTGCGGTACGCGGGCTTCTCACTGCTGTGGCCTCTCCTGTTGCGGAGCACAGGCTCTGGACGCGCAGGCTCAGCGGCCATGGCTCACGGGCCCAGCCGCTCCGCGGCATGTGGGATCTTTCCAGACCGGGGCACGAACCCGCGTCCCCTGCATCGGCAGGCAGACTCCCAACCACTGCGCCACCAGGGAAGCCCCACCAGCCACTTTTTAATGCTCCAGGAGTCCAGCCCCACTGGCCTCAGTCCTAGGAGGAAAACCACAGGTTTTCACTTTTTCCACGTGGTGAGAGGGGCCAGGACTTCTGAGAGAGACACCGTGAAGCCCTAATGCAGCCCCCTCAGGCCCTCCTGGGTCTCCCAGGACAGGGATTTTCCGGAGAAGGAGAGGAAAGAAGCAGGAATGAGGGAGGATGGGGCTGAGAAAGGCCTGTCTGGTCCCCACTTTGTCCATCATTCACACAGTGTAGACACGTAGTAGGTCTTCAATAAATGTTCTATCAATGGATGAATGGATGGATGGGCGGGAGGACGGGTGGATGGATGCATGGATAGTTAGAACTTAATCCTGAGAACACTGATCTTGGAAGAAAATATGGGGTCACCATGATTCTGAGCTCAGTTATCCAAGCTACTGTCCCACCTTTTCCCTGCATCCCATTCACCTTCCCCTCATCCAGTTTTGGCCTCCATGCCCCCCAGAGATGGCGAGTTCAAGACCTGCCCATCCAACTGGACTAAAAGGAAGCAATCCTTCCTTCAGGACAGCTGAAACGAGCTACCTATAGAGTCTAACCCGTCGGCCCTACTGAGGCCTCTGCATCAGCCCAGAAGGAATTCCCTCCTCCTTTTCCTCCAGACATGTAAGCCCCTGGATCCCTCTTCTTCAGAAGAATGTCCTCAGTCTCCTTATGGCAGAAGTTGTAAAGGTGCATCCTACAATCTAGATTCAGTCCAGAAACGTGTGTTGTTTGGTTAATAGAGTTTTCCTAAAAACAACCGAATGCATATTTAAACATTTGGGGAAATTCATACAAAATCTGGATTTCCCCCTCCATCTCATTTTGAAAAAGGAGAAAGGCTGACCACTGGCAGCCTACAGTCCCGCCTGGCAGCCCTGGGCAGAAGTGGAGTCACGGCCACCCCTCTTAGACGGAAACAAGCTGGCAGGGTCAGGCCCTGCGGTCTCTGTGACACTGCAGTTAAACACCTGTCACCATTTGTCATCCTACTTGCACTGGTTTTTTTCTTAAAGCAGAAAACTAGTTCCTTAGATAAAATATCTACCAGAAATAGGCGATGAAAAATAACCCCTCCCCAAAAGACAAGAAAACCAGGAAGACCGCGAGGTTTCACACTGTGGACATGAAGGCCCTTCCTGTGGCGCCTCCACATCAAAATAACACCTGACACGGCTGAAGACAGGCAATAAATAATTACACGACCTATAAATACACACATGACCTACAGGTGGCGCTAGGAGCCATAAAGAAAAAGCTGGAATGGGCCGGGTAATGAGGGGGCCATCATATTAAATGGGGTGGCAGGAAAGACCTCCCTGAGCAGGTGACCCTTGAGATGAGACTTGAATGAAGTGAGGCGGGAGCCATGCCGACATATAGGGAAGAGCATTCTTGGGCAAGGGAACAGAAACTGCAAGGGCCTTGAGTTGGGAGCATGCCTGGCCTGTTCCAGGGGCAGCAAGGAGGCTGGTGAGATGACACCAGTGGAATCAGAGTTAGAACTCTGGATGTGACTGAGTGAGGCAGGGGCCCACACAGGACAGGTTGGAATCTCACGGTCTCGGGCTACGCGAACACACACCTCTGTACCCGTGTGACTGTCATCCAACTTGCCCACTGCCTTTCTATTTCAGGGGCTGCAGATGGCGATGAAAAGGCCCAAGGAGGCAGGAGCTGCAGCCCAGCGCTCAGGCCCTGAAGACACAGGGATCCATTTACGTCTGCCCTCCTGCACTGTGCCTGCTGTTACCATGAACCTGAACGGACCCAGCTGCCACCGCGTGGCCCCCACCTCCCCCAGTGCCTCAGCTTCTTCTCTGACTTCTTTGCCCGCACAAGGATACGGGATGGCAGGAGCTAGGAGACCTGGGAGTGCCCTGCTGTGAACTTGCTGGGTGGTTTTAGCGGCCCCTCTCTGGACCTCAGTCTCCACACCATATGACAGGGTAGACCAGACCTGCATCACCCAGACCAATCACAGCCCTTGATGGTATCTGCACCACTCCAGGGTGAAATGAGAAAAAGGCGACACACCAAGGGTCGTGCTTGAGAGTGTAGGCTCTGCAGCCAGCCCTGCCAGGACCCCAACCATGGGACTCTGGGCAAATGACTTAGAATCTCCAGGCCTTAGTTATCTCATCTGTCAAATGGGGTTTGTAAAGTACCCGCCCACAGAGTTGTTGTGAGGATTAAATGTATTAGCGCACACTGAGCCTACAAGAACACACACACGTCATAAATGTTCCTGTGTGCCCATATGTGTCAGCAAATGCCTGTCCTTTATCCTCAAACTGTGTTGCTGTAATTTTTTGGAGCGGTTAAAATGTCTCGCTTGTATGAGATGCTGGTCATTAGGGATGCCACCAAAAACTACTGGCTCTCCTTCCCTCACTGCCTGTGGCCATGCTCCTCCATCCCTGCCACCACGCAGTCAAATCCACCAGCAGGTCCCACCGACCCCATCCCCCAAAGCTACCCGAATTCTCCCCATCGCCTGGTCCAGGCCACCATTCTGTCTCACCTGGGCAACTAAAACAGCCTCCTAACAGGTCCCCCTGCCTCCCTTTCATTGCCACCCACCCGAACTATGGTCTAGTCTCTGTCTGGCAGCCAAAGAGAGCTTTTAAAACTCTAAGTCCGGGTTTCCCTGGTGGCGCAGTGGTTGAGAATCTCCCTGCCAATGCAGGGGACACGGGTTCGAGCCCTGGTCTGGGAAGATCCCACATGCCGCGGAGCAACTAGGCCCGTGGGCCACAACTACTGAGCCTGCGCGTCTGGAGCCTGTGCTCCGCAACAAGAGAGGCCGCGATAGTGAGAGGCCCATGCACTGTGATGAAGAGTGGTCCCCACTTGCCTCAACTAGAGAAAGCCCGCGCACAGAAATGAAGACCCAACACAGCCATAAATAAATAAATAAAAATAAAGGAATTCCCTTAAACAAAAAAAAAACCAACTCTAAGTCCAATGGTGTCATACCCCTGCTTAAACCCCCAATGTCACTCATCTCACTTAGAATAAATTCCAAAGCCTTCCATGGCCTTGAGGCTCTGTGAGACCCGGTTTCTGCCAGTTTCTCTGACCTCATCCCCCCGCCCAACCTCCTTGGCTCATTAGGCTCCAGCCACACTGGCCCTCTCACCAAGCATCTGGGTGACCAGCAAGGCCCCTTTTCTGGCCTGTGTCTCCTTTACAGCTCATAGGCTGAGTCAGGCGACCACTCAAGAGTCCCAGATACAAAATGTCGCCTTGCAGCCTTTGCTTTGGAGTATCCCGAACTGCTTCCCCAACCACAAAGTCCTCCTGGTTCCCCTGGCCACTATTAATGGCTGGTCCAGAGTGCTGGACTCACCTGAGCAGGAAGCTGTAGGAGAATTCGAGGAGTCCCATCTCATGCCAGCCACTGCCTGCTTCCGTGGTGTCACCCAGCAGGACAGTGTGGAGGTTGGTATACATGGCTTCCGTGAGCGCCTGGAGCTCTTTGTGGAGGAGAGTCCTGGGGCAAGGAACCAAGGTGTGAGAGTGTAGCTTCCAAAAAAATATATATACGCACACAGGCACCTCCTTGGCCAAACCTCAGAGTCCCAGGACTCCAGTGCCTCAGTGGCAATGAGGGCTTTTGGAAGATTGGATTAAACAAAATGTTATTATTTCTATCATCATCCACAATGACGATAGTTACTATTTATTTTGCCAAGCACAATGATCTCATTTCATCTTTTGACAGCCCCAGGGATAACAGTTACTATTATGATACCCATTTTACAGATGGAGAGACTCAGGGACAGAGAGGAAAGTGATTTGCCAAGGTCACCCAGCCAGTAAGTGATACAGCTGGGACTGAAACCCTGATCTGCCCAACTCCAGAGTCTGAACTTTTAAACATGATAGCCATCCCCTCTCGGGGCACATGAGCTTGGATACGGAACCCACAGACTTGCAGAAGAGAGAGAACTAAGAAACCAGCCCTTTCTCCCTGAGATCCAAAGTTAGGGAGACCTGTTTGGATAGAGTGTCCTGGACCAAAGATTGCTAATAAACATGACTCCAAGTGAATGCTCCATGAGGAATAAGGGAATCTGGCTGGCGATCTGGTCTCGTCGTTGAGTACCTAAGAGTCTGAGGAGAGGACCAGTTCTGGGAGAGCATGTGGGTGAAGCCAGAAGCCCCTCTGTACTGAGCCCCCACAGTACAGTCAATATTGAGCCATGGCTGAATGTATGATTAGAAGCCAGGAAAGATGGGATCTTCTATCTAAGTTTAAGGCCCCTCTACACTGCACAAGGATCTAAACCATAAAGGACCCCACTGCATCGAGCGAAGCGTCCATGGGGTGGTGCAGAGCCGATGTTCAACAGCGACACCTTGTGGCAGCAACAAGACCAGTGCTAGTGTGCCCATCAGGTGCTCTGGCTCTCTGTCGCCACCTGCTGTTTGGACATAGGATGGACTCCTTTAGACTGAATAAAGACGGGAAAGCATCCAGAGGGGTTCCGTGAACTTCCAGGTAATAAAAGCTTTGGGATGTTTCACTGTTGGAAAAACAATAGATACGACCCATGTGAGATAATGTGTGTGAAGGGCTTAACATAGCGCTTGGCACATTGTAAGTGCTTAATACATGGGAGCTGACAGTGATCAACCCTGCTTCAGCTGTTCCCTTGACTCCACTCCAAGCACTAGTCCTTGACAGAGACAGTAGCCCCCAATAGATGTGGCAGCCATGCCCAGAAGACCTCATGCCAGCTTTTGAGAAATGCCCAGAAACTCTCGAGGGTAGACACTGGAGGAAACTGGGATCCTCCCTGGGTAGGGGGGTAGGATGCAGTGAACTGTGGACTCTTGTTGCTAATGGAACCCCTAGAATAGCAGGACCCAGGACACTCAGGCTCAGGAATACTCCTAGCAGCTGTCCCACAAAGCCAAGGTCAGACTGAGCATTGTCTCTCATCCATGTTCACCTCATGAGGCTGGCCTTTCCTCAGCTTTAGCAGTCCTGCAAAACCCGGCCTTCTAGATGCTTTTCCTGACTCCAGGAGGTGAGTCTTCCTGGAGAGAGATTGCTAAAGATGCCCATCAGACTGTGTGCACTCTTTAGGGGAGGATGCAGAGTCTTACTTCCTCCATATCTCGGTGGGAGGAGAATGGGCTGTGGAGTCTTCAGACCTGGGTTCAAATCCCAGCTCTGACGCTTACTAGCAGTAGACCTTGGGTAAGTCACTTCACTTCTCTGAACCTCTGTTTCCTCATCTGTAAAATATGGATAAAAATACCTACCTCTGAAGCTGTTGCACAGATATGAACACATGCCTATCAAACACCTGGCATTTGGCAGGTGTCTTCAGAGGGAGGTTGGCGTCATTCTGCGCTCTTGCATCTAGGATGGTGACCAGTGTATGAACGAGTACAGGGTAAATGCCCTCACAGGTCCTTTTGTAAGTATTACTCATGTTTCAGGACCTGCACCACTTCCTAGCTGTGTGACCTTGGGCAAGTCACTTCTCTTCTCTGAGCCCCGTGTCCTCATCTATAAAATGGGGCTGTTAAGTTACCCTCCAGCATTGCTGTGAAGACTCATGAGATCATGCATGATGCCTGGCACAGAGTATGGACTCAAAAACATTAATCACCCCACCACCTCCCTTTATTTGACAGATGTGGAAACAGAGGCTCGGTGCGGGGGTGTGGTTTGCCCAAAGTCACAAAGCTAGGCAGTGGGAAAGCTGGGATTTGAATCTAGGTCTAGCTGACCCCAACCCTGGTCTCCTTCTACTAGAAATCAGAGCTGCCTCTTGGGAAGTAAAGAGTTCTTCTTCAGCCCAATTCTCTAGGGTTGTTTCTTGTTTTGTTTTTGTTTGTTTTCACAAAACGAAATGTCTTTACTGGACACCTGTTGTGGAAACAAGCTCAGCTCACACGGGACTTGAACTACGCGGGTAGAAGCCGATCGCCCACCCTGGCCCACCCATGGGTACCATCTGCAGCCACTCACGGTTTCATCTTGGACTTTTCTTCACTGGGGCTGTAATGCGGAAGCTGCACGTCGAAAATCCTCTCCATGAGGAAGGCGGCGTAGGCGTGGAAGTCCAGCCTGGTGCGAGGCTCCCACACCACCATGTCATAGGAGTGTGGGTCCAGGAGGACAGTGACATACCTGCCCCCAACCAGCACCTGGGAAGTTGGCAGGGATGCAGTGAGGAGTCCGACTATGAACAACAGCAGTTCTCTGAGGTCGACTTACCCCGTGACAGGCAGTGGCCCCACCAGCTACTTAACAGACAATGTCCCCTCATCTACCTCTCACAACCACCCTGTGAGGCAGGGACCATCATTCACCCATTTATAGCTGAAATGTGATAAGGCGTATAACGTGCCCAAGACCACACATCTGAGAAGTGGCAGAGCTGGGAAAGGAATTCGGCACTTTTTCTGAACCAAAGGTTATGCTCTTAACCACCTCACTTTTAAGCATCTTCCATGGTTATCTTGGTTAATGTCATATCTCCAGCAGCCAGGAGAGAGTCTGCCCACAGAAGCAGCAGATGGATGTGTGTGCATTGTAGGTGGATGGATGGATAGATGGAATGGATAGATGAATGTACAGATGGATGGATGGGAGGATGTCGGTGGATAAATGGATATATTATAGGTATGGGTGGGTGGATGGATGGATGAGTGGATAAATGGATGGAAGAAAGGAAGGAAGGATGGATGGATGTTGTTGGATAAATGCTAGTGGATGTGAAAGCAAAACCTTCTTTGGGAGGCTGAGCTCTGTATGTAACATGCTGCTCAAGACAGGAAGGAGACAGCACTGGAGAGCTATAATCCTGCAGTCAACAAGGGTGAGGGCATTTTCCCTCAAATGTGTGTGGAGGGGGTCACACAACTCCAACTACCCACTGCCTTAGCCTTGTTTTCAAAATGTGGTCTGTGAGTCATGGTAATCAAACTCTCTTATAAAATACAAGCCAATATCCAAGAAAAATGCTGTTGGATGGATGGTTAGATGGGTGGATAAATGGAAGGATAGATCATTGAATGTATGTTGGATGGAAAGATGGATGGATGGGCAGCTAGAAGGTGCTTGCAAACTAAATGTATGAATGAATGTTGGGTACATGGATGGCAGGATGCTAAGATGGAAGGGTGAATGTTGGATTCACTTCTAACCTCCAAGTTAGAAGGAGACGTGGAAGGTGGGTGGATGGAGAGAGATATAAATAGATGTATATAGAGTGGACAGACATTGGATATTGAAAGGATAGATAATCAAATGCTGGGTGGTGGTGGCAGATGGATGGAAACATGGGCAGATAAGCAGAAGAATGGAAGTTGGTGGAAACTGAATATATGGTTGAAAGTTGGATGGATGCTATGTCCATGAGTGGAAGAATGCTGGATAAATTGGGTAGACAGGTAGAGGAACAGATGATGGACAAGTGGATGGAGAGACAGATTTTGGATAGATATTTAGAAAGATGGACGAGTGAGTGGATAGATGGAGGTTGATGGAAATGGAATACATGAATGAATATTGGATGGATATTAAGACGGAAGAAGGCTGCTTAGATATTGGGCAGATAGGCAGAAGGACAGATGTTAGATGGATGGGTGGATGTGGGACAGATGGAAGTTGAATGAATGGATAGAGGTCGGTTAGATGAACACACAAGGATTGGATAATATTAAATGACTGCATAGCTGCATGCTGGGAAGACACTAGAGGGATAAGGAAGGGATGAATGTTAGATAAACGTTGGATGTACAGTTGGATAGGCATATAGAAAGTTGGCTGGACCACTGGATGGTTAGTGTATGGATGGGTATTGAAGAAATCAGTAAACACCAGGTTTAATAGGCCCAGGTGCTCATCCCCTTCCCTCCCAAGAGGCAAAAGAGGCACTTACAGTAAAGATATCACCATGCTTCTCCTTCATCCTAGTGAGGAAGCTGGCGGCATCTTTTCCAAACTCCAAAGCATAGCCCAACCAGGGGATACTGCCCAAGTCCAAGGGGGGCTCGCCAGGTCGCCTGCAGAAGCCACAGCACTTATCACCGTTTGATAAACCAGGGAAGAGGATAAAGAGTGTAGGGCACGGCGTGAGATTTTCAGTGGAGAGGAAGGCTTCCCTGAGGAGACATTTGACCAAAGACCTGAAGGCGGTGAGGGAGGGAGCCACATGGATATCTAAAAGAAGAGCTTCCAAGCAGAGGGAACAAGTGCAGAGGCCCCTAAGCTGGATCATGCCTGGTGTGTGCAAAGAACAGTGAGGAGGCCGGGGTGGCTGGATGTGGGAACAAGACGTGTACAGTAGGAGGTGAGGCCGGAGCAGTAACAGGGGCCAGACCATGCAGGGCCTTGTACGCAGCTCTGAGGACTTCAGCTTTTGCTCTGAGTGAGGGGGGAGCCATCGGAGCTTGAAGCAGAGGAGGGACAGGATTCGGCTTTGGTTTTTACAAGTAGCTTTTGGCTGCCGAGTAGGGAATAGACCACAGAGGGCTGAGAGCAGAAGCTGGGGTACCAGTTGATGTTCATACATACTGGGGGGTCCAGTTAAGGTGGTCACCTCTCTGCAGGTAGGAGAACCTTCCAGAACCCAGTAGTATTAGGATACAGAGTTCTCTGTATGAGCCAGCATGGACCAGGGTCCTGGTCATCTCACACTTCCTCTCATGCCCACCGAGAAAGGGTAAGGCTGGAGAGCATGGCTGGATAGCTGGAGGTGGTAGAAGAACTGCCCTGTCGCTGACCCCTGACTGCCCCTCTCCAGCTCAGAATCTGAGGTATCTCAGGAGGCCAGACACCATGCCCATGGCCTGTGGGGATGCCCCAGGGGTACAGGTAGCTCAGCCAGGGGGTAGGAAGGTTGTGTGTGATATTCAAGGTCAAAATCTCATCTGTGAGAGCAGAGGGACTCCTCTGAGGATATAATAACATATCTACACCTCACTACGGTGGATGGAATTCTAATATGACTACAATGACCTACAACTGAGTGAGGGAGATGGTACAGTTGACTTTGAGAAAGGATGATTCTTCTTAGTGGACCTGACCTAATCAGGTGAGGACAGGGCTTACAAGGGGCAGGGATCTTCCTGGCAAAAGAGACTGAGATTTGGCATAAGGGAGATTCTTTGCTGCTGGCTTTGAAGATGGAAGGGGCCACATGGCAAGGAATGCATGGGGCCTCTAGGGGCTATGAGTGGACCTTGGCTGACAGCAAGCAAGGAAATGGGGACCTCAGTCCCACAACCGCAAGGAGCTGAATTCAGCCAGATTCTTCCCTGGAGGTTCCTGATAGGAAGGCAGCCTGGCCAACACCTTAATTTCTGCCTCGTAAGACTCTGGACAGAGAACACACTGTACTGGACTTCTGATCTACTGAAGTGTGAGCTAATAAATGGGTGTTGTTTTAAGCTCCCAACTATATGGTAATTTGTTACACAGCAAGAGATAACTAATATACTCAAACTGACATTGCACTTGCACTGGGCCCTGCCCTTGGCCAAGCATTTGATATATGAATGTCTCATCTCATCCTCCCCAACCACCCTCTGAGGGAGGGGCTATATTCACACCTGCACCAAATATTAACTATGAAGCAGGCATCGTCCTGGGTGCTGGAGATACAGGAGTGAACAGGGAAGATGAGGTGGAGGGCCCTGACCTCACAGGGCTTACATACTAATAAGCGGAGACAGACAAAAACAAAGAAGCAGTACCATTTCCGAGAGCGAGAAGTGTGATGAAGAAAATAAAGGAGATAAAACGTGACAATGAAAAGACAAATAACCCAATTTAACAATGCACAAAAGAATCTGAATGGACAGCTCTCCAAGGAAGATATACAAATGGCCAGTAAGCACATGAAAAGATTCTCAACATCATTAGTCATTGGGGAAATGAAAGTCAAAATGACAAGCAGTACCATTTCAAATCCACTAAGATGGCCATAGTGTTTTTAAAAAAAAAAAAAAAAAAGGAAATAAGTGCTGGGAAGACTGTGGAGAAATGGGAACCCTCATGTATTTCTGGTGGGAACGTATAACGGTGCAGCTGCTTTGGAAAGTCTCGCAGTTCCTTGAAACATTAAAAGAGTGACTATATGACCCAGCGATATACCCCAAAGAACTGAAAACGTAAGTTCATACATAAACTTATACACTATTGTTCATCGTATCATTAATCATAATAGCCCCAAAGTGGAACCAACCCAAATGTCCACCGACAGATGAATGTATAAACACAATGTGGTGCATTCATACGGTGGAACATTATTCAGTCATGAAAAGGAGTGAAGTACTGATTCACGCTACAACTTGGAAGCACCTCAAAACCATCACGCTGAGTAAAAGAAGCCAGACACAAAAGGCCACATAGGGTATGATTCTATTTCTGTGAATGTCCAGAGAAGGCAAATCAACGGGGACAGGAAGTAGATTCGTGGTTTCCAGAGTCTGAGGGGAGGGTGGAATGGAGAGTGACCGCTCACGGGTACCAGGTTTCTGTTTTAGAGTGATGAATATATTCCAGAGTTAGATAGTGGTGATGGGTGCACAGCCCTGTGGCTATACTAAAAACCACTGAATTGTATATTTTAAAAGGGTGAGTTTTATAGTATGGGAAATACATCTCATTAAAGAAAAAAGAAAGAAGGGTGATACGAGATAGTGGGGAGGCGCTAGTTTAGAGAAGGTGGTCAGGGAGGGCCTTTCCAAGGAGGTGCCATGTGAGCAGAGACTGGAAGGAAGAGCGGGGAGAAGAACCTTACAGGCAGAGGGAACAGCAAGTGCAAAGGCCCTGGGGCAAGAGTGCACTTGGTGACGTTCTCAAGACAGCAGGAGCCGCTGTGGCGGGAGTGGAGGATGTGGGGGTGAAAGACTGGAAATGACCTGGGGACCAAGAAGGCCAGTGGCCGAGGACAGAGTCTGGCTTTTATTACAAGTGTGGTGGGAACCCTCTGGAGGGTAGGATTTAGGAAGTGATGTGATGATTTAGGAAGTAGGATTTAGGAAGTGATGTGATTGTGCTTTTAAAAGGTTGCAAGAGGGAACTCCTTGGCGGTCCAGTGGTTAGGACTCCACGCTTCCACTGCAGGAGGCACAGGTTCAATCCTTGGTCAGGGAACTAAGATACCGCAGGCTGCGCAGTGTGGCCAAAAAAATAAATAAAGGTTGCAAGAGCGAGAGGCGGGAGGGAGATATGTCAGGAGACTAAAGCAACTACGGTGGGAGTGGAGGCTGTGATCCTCCAGGAGCCAGGCCTAGCATCCGACTCGTCCACTTCCAGGTTGGGGGTTTTTGTGCCATCCCCAGAAGCCCAGGGGGGACCACCTTCCCTTCATCCTTCTTCCCCTCCCTGTCTACGTTCTTCCACCATGGCCTCCTGCCTCCTCAGTCTGACTGTCCCCCAACATAACCCAAAGCGGGGAACAGGTGGTGGACAGAGAGGCTGGCTAGATTTGAGGGCCAGAGTTTGGGAAATATGGAAGCAGAACCAGAGGTGAGGGTTGAGGGCATTAGGAAGTGCCTCCCCCCACCCACTTCCTCCTCTCGCCCCACTCCCACCCTGCCTCTGAGCCCATCATTGAGGAGACTCGCAAAGGTGCAGCTTGGGGATTCTAAGGGGGTGCTGGGGACGTGCCAGGACCCTTCCTTTCCCCTCGCCTCTCTGTGAGCCAGCTTCTTCTGAAGGCTCCGTTTAAAGGCTGGCACAGCACAGGGCTGGAGGAGCCCAGTGTGCACCAGCCCTCTTCCAGTCCAGGTCTGAGCCCAGAGACAGGACACAGCAGCGGCGATTTCTGCACAAGAGGCAGGAGGGCAGGATGGTTGTTATGAGCCTGACTTTAGCACCACACTTCCTGGCTTCAAATCCCAGCCGTGCTTCTTGCCGGCCGTGTGACTTTGCTTCCCCACGCCTGTTTCCTCACCTGTAAAAGAGGAGTGATGACACTACAGACTACACTGGGCTGTGATGAAGATGAAGGGGGCTATAGAACAGTGCTTGGCACCTGGCAACCGGGGAGCAGCTGGGGTGGGTCTGAGAAGCAGGACCAATATGACTCCCGGGTGCCATTTCTTGAGCAACGGCTATATGCCAGGTGCAAAGGTTTCCTTGCTTGGTAATGATGGCTGATACTTGATGAGCCCTGACTGTGTTACCCTTTGAGGAAGGAAGCATTGTATTTCCATCAAGCCCATTTTACAGCAAATGAAACTGAGGCACAGAAGGGGCTGAGCCACTTGCCCGAGGGCCCACCGTGGAGGGTCTGGGTTTCTAACCCAGGCAGGCCTGGCTGCAGAGCCCACACTCTTGATGCTACCCTGGCCCCAAGTCACCCCAAGTGGACATCTGCACAGCCACTTTGCAGGTGAGGAAACTGAGACGCAGAGAGGTTCCAGCGACCTTCCCAGGTGCAGGGCCTGAGACCTTCCCCTAAGACATCTTTGGGGTGTGGGTGGGGCTTCCTTCCCCTGCCTTTCACTCTGGCTGCCACCGGAGCTCCCCAGCAAGCCTGGTGTTATTTCTGGCAGCACTCATCTTTCCCCTGAAAAGTTCCAAGGAGCTGCGGACAAAGGCAGGAAGCTGGGAGCCCAGACGTCTGATTCCTGATGTGCCAGAGGCTCCTTCAGCCCCCGGGCCCTGAATCCAACTGAGGCCCAGGTCACATTCCAGGGTGACTCAGCCAGAGGCCAGCGGGGGCAAAGGAGGCTCTATTTTGGGGTCTGCGGTCTCTAGCCTCCCTCATGGACACTCTCACTGTTCTGAGGCAGGGATGCCGGGCGTGACCCTCTCATCCCCAGCTGCTGCCCACATGGCTGATCGCTGCCTTCCCTTCCTCCTCTGTAAAATAGGGGTAACAAGAGTGCCCCCATCTCCAAGTTAGGAGAAAATGAGATTGGGGGCCTAAATTCCGGCCCCTGTGGGGTCTCCCAAGGGTCCACGCAACTCTGCCCCCCCAGGGTCCACACTACCACCCGCACAACTGTCAGTGACCCCCATTCCCACACTTCTCCCCAGTACCCCACCTGGTGAAACTGTTAAGCTGCCCACAGGTATGAAAATCAACAGCTCACCCTCAAAGACAAATTAGCTCTCTGGATTGATAGTAAGAATTAGCTAAAATAATGTTTGGCATTCCTTCTAATCCAGCAATTCCACCCTCACCTACTATTATCGTCATCATTCCCTGTTTTGTTTTGTTGGCGTTTTTCTGGCAGTGCCGTGCGGCCTGTGGAATCTTAGTTCCCTGACCAGGGATCGAACCTGTGCCCCCTGCAGTGGAAGCACGGAATCCTAAACACTAGACTGCCAGGCAATTCCATCATCATTCCCATTTTAAAGACTGGGAAACTGGACTTCCCTGGTGGTCCAGTGGTTAAGACTGCACTTCCACTGCAGGGGGCGCAGGTTTGATCCCTGGTTGGGGAACTAAGATCCTGCGTGCCGTATGGTGTGGCCAAAAAGAAAAACAGCATAAAGATTGAGAAACTGAGGCAGAGAGCAGTTACTCAACTTGTTCTTATTCCTGGAGGCTGGGAGTTTCCATATGCTAAGCACCCAGGTACCCAGCCTCCCAGAATCCATGTATTCTGTGGCTGCCCTCATCTGCCCCAGAGAAAAGCACAGACTAGGAGGCCCCACAGGATGAGCCCAGCACATTGTCTGAAATAGCAAAAACACTGGAAACAACTTGAGTCCCTCAATAGGGACAGGAATAAAAGGGAAAAAAAGAAACCTGCACCTATTCATACTATGGAATACTACACAAAAAATCGAAAGAATGAATTAGATCTCCACATAGCAACATGGACGGATGTCAAAACGAAAATCTGGAGTGAAAACAGCAAAGGTACAGTCTGAAAACAACTCTGTACAGAGTTTCCAAAAAGCCTGACAACTTAGGAAAAATAATTTATTTCTCTATAAGGAAACTTATCTGTAGCCTTTTTCGTTTTCAGTTTTCCAGGCAAATGATTGAATGTATGGTGTTAAGTTTCACCTAGAAAGGTGTCGAGAGGTTGAAGAAAAATATCGTGAACTCACTGTGTGGAAATTCAACTAACACATTGTTTAAAAATAAAAGCTTTCCAGAAAATTTCTGGAATTTTCAAACACTCTGACTTAAACACACACACACCACACTTCCACCGCCCTGTGTTGTCTACGAGCTAAGGTCTATGCATATGAGAATAATTTTTAAAACAGCTGGGAGGCTGAGGAGATATGACAACCAAAGGCAGTACCCTGGATGAGATCCTAGCACAGAAAGAAGACGTTAACGGAAAAGCTGATGAAATTCAAATAAAGTCTGGAGTTTGGTTAATCGTAACAGACCAGTGTTGGTTTTTTTTAGTTTTAATGACTGTACCATGATGCTGTAAGAGGTTAACAATAGCAGAAACCGTGAGGGGTATTTGGGAACTCTTTGTACAACTTTTCTGTAAATATAAAACCAGTCTAAAATAAAAAGTCTAAAATAAAAAATCTTTTTAAAAGATCTGGGAGGTTCCTCTCAAATTAATCAACAGTAGAGGTCCTGAATTGTCGGAAGAGTGGTTAGAAGGGCTTCAGTCTTATTTACAATGGGATAAATGCTTAAGTCGAATGTATTCCTCGTGCAATTCAAATTAATTTTTAAAATATTTTATAAAAAGATCTATACTGCCATCTCCTTGATTTGAGATAGGTGAATTTTACTTTTCTCCTAAATCGCAGATTCTCAGTGGAGCAGGAGAACCTTGGGGACTAGGAAGCTGAGGCGTTTGGTTCTGGTTCTACTCTGCCCGAGTAGACCTCAGCAGAAGGGAGACCCCTTTGTGGGCCTGAGTTTCTCTGGCAGAGGGAAATACCGAGCCTACTCAGCCCCTGCATCCGGATCCCGGAATCCTGTGGAAGGTGGTTCCAGGGCCGGTAAGAGGGCATCGTTCAGGGCCTCTGCCTTCCCCAGCCTCAACTCTGCCGTCCGTGTAATGGGGGAGAGAGCAAGCCTGGGGGGTGACACCGAGTTGGTGCACGATCCAGACAGAGGCTGAAGAGCGGGAGGGGGCTTCTTCCACCGGGGGTCACACCGAGCATGTCCACGCACCCACTCTGCACCCGTGACTCTCGGTTCTCACCTGCAACCCCCTTGCAGGTCCCAGGCACCGCTCTCTGGGCCAGGCCCGGGCTTCTCGCGCCCCGGCCGATCGAGTGTGTGCGGTGGGTGAGCAGCCCTCTGGGACTCCTGTCCCTGCACCTTCCCGCGCGCGTCTCCCCAACTCTGAGCCCTCTTTAAGCCCTCTGGGCCTGGCCCCCTCGCCGGGGCGGGGGAGGGGCGCGGAAGCCCCTTCGACCGGACACTTGGACTCCCACCTCCAGGCTCGCCCGGGGGGTGTAGGGGACGGTGGGAAGAAGATCCCCTCCTGCCCGGGGGACTGGAGCGGGGGCTCCGACGTGGGCCTGCCGCTGGCTCGGCGACCCCCTCGTTGCAGCCGGGGCGCGGGCCTGAGCGGAGACGACCCTTTGTCTGGCCGGGGGCGGCGCTGGCGGGCCGGGGTCGGGGGAGCCGGGGGTAGGCCGGGCGGGGGGCACTCACCGCGTGCGCCGGCGGGTCAGCAGCAGCAGCAGTAGCAGCGCGGCCAGAAGCCCGAAGACCACGGCCCAGGACATGGCAGGCCCGGCGACCAGGCTGCGGCTGCGGAACGCCGGAGGCGGCCGGTCTGGCTTGGGGGCCACGGGGGCCACGGGGGCCCAGTCCCAGAGCCGACCCCGCCCCCCCGCCCCTCCCTCCCCCCCCCCCCCCGCCCCCCGCCTACGGGCGGGGGCAGGGCCTGCGATCCCTCCCAGGTCCAGAGGGGTGGGTGGGGTGGCTCTTGGAGGCTCCGTTCGTCTCAGCTTCTACGGGACGGGCTCCGACCCCTGGCCCAGGAAAGGGTGGGAGGGATGTGCGTGGAAAATGTGGGTGCGGGAGACGGGAGGGATGGTGTAGGGGAAAGGGAAGGGCTGTGCAGGGAGGGAGGGGTTACGCGGGGGTGTGGGGGAGGAATGGGGGATTTGGGGAAGAGGAAGGAAGGGAATATGGGGGGACGGAGGGGTGATGGGGATAGAGAAAGTGTGAGGATGAGAGGTCAAGCTGTGGCAGAGGAGGGATTGGGGGTGGGAGGGGACTGGAAGGGCCTTTCCTCCACATTCCACCTAAACAGTCTCCACCACTCTAGCCGCCCCCCGCCCCTCACCCATCCCATCCCCACCCCACCCCGGATGGGCTAGAGTCCATTAGTTTTCTATTCTGTTGGTCTGGGCAGAGTGGGGTTGTACCGCCCCCTATTTTACCTTCAATAACTACAGTGGAGGGGGCACAAGAGCTCAGAGCACCCGGCTCTGAGTCCCTCATCTGCAAGCTGTAAGGGACAATAAGTGTACATCACCCACGTGTACCTGCAGCACAGCAGGGGCTCAGAATATGGTGGACGTTGTCACATTACCTGGTGCTTAGGGTGTTGGCCTCTGGTGCCAGTGGCTCTGCAAGAGACCACCCCTGGGCACTGGCGAGAACCTGGGCTCCCAGCTGGAAGCGTCTGGACCTCACTCCACCCTCTCCACTCCCTACACACACCCCACCCCACTTACACCTGGGAAACCTTGGCCAGGGAACTTACCCTCTCTTAACCCGCTTCCTTATCTGGGGACAGAGGTCAGACTTGTACTTTACCTTAGGGGGTTGCTGTGAAGAATTGATGAGAGCTTGTCAGTAGAGGGAAGTGCAAACTAGGAGTGCAGGGCACATGTGAGTTTTGTGAGGCAGTGAGCAGAGTGTGGAGCTGGGACCTAGAATGTCTGATTCTAATCCTTGGGCTGTTGCTCACTGCTGGTTGAATTGAGACAGGTTTCATTTCATCTTACCAATAGCCCCCAGGCTGAGCTGTTACTCCTCCCTGGTCTCCTGGCTTCTGCCCTCATCTCTCTGCAGTCCATTCTCCCCGCAGTTGTCAGAAGAATCCTGCTAGAACCTAAGTCAGATCCTCTACTGAATCCTGCTCAGAACCCTCCATGGCTCCACCTCACTCAGAGCACAGCCCAAGTCCTTACAAGGTCCTGTAAGGATTTGATCTGCCCCCTCCCACCTCTACCTCCCTGCCCTCATGTCCTCCCACTCTCTGCCTCACCCACTCTGCTCCAGCCACACTCATCTCTCACCCTGCCCCAAGTGTTCCAAACTCACTCCCACCTCAGGGCCTTTGCACTTGCTATTCCCTCTGATTGGAACACTCTTCTCTCATATACTTGCACAGCTGGCTTTTATCATCACATCCCTCATCCCTCTGTCTCTGCTCAGTTGTCAACTGCTCAAAGAAGCCCTCCTGACTGCCTGGTCTAAGGCAGTCACATCAGCCCTGTCTATTGCCTTGAACTGTTTTGGGGTTTGTTTTTTTTTTTTCCTTGACAGTACTTAACATTTCCTGCTATCATATTAGAGCTTCATTTATTTGTCTATTTAATGTCAGCTGTCAGGGCAGTTGGATGACCCTCATGTGGCCTCAGCAGACTGAGAAGAGCAAGAGGCAAAAGGAGTTTCTTGAATCTCTTGTTTATTTATCCAGCTTACCCACCAGCAAAGCTGACAATCCCAAAAAGGCCACAGAACAGGCCTGGAGGATTTTCTCCAAATTTGGGGAGCCCCACGGGGCAGCCTTCTGGCAGTGGGGTTCACAGTCCGGCTTGGCCAATACTAAACCATGTGACCTCAGGCAGTCTGCTCCATTTCCCTGAGCCTAGATGCCTCATCGGTGAAATGGGGATGAAGTGAAGAGTAAATGACCTAATCCAGGTGACACACTTGTCAGAGTGCCGGACGCACAGTGAACTTTAGTGGGGGTCAACTGCCATTAGCACTTAATTCCAATCTAGCCTCTCACCATATGTGTGATCAAGGCTTGGTCTCAGTTTTCTTATCTGAGAAATGGGGAGAACAGTTCCTTCCTCACAGGACAGTTGCACCCAGCATGGGGCCTGGCACACAGTAGGTGCTCAATAACTGTTAGCTCTCCAATCCCACACCACTGGCTTGAGTGCAAACTAGCATCACCTCAGTCCAAATCCCCCCCCAAATAAAATGTCCCTCTTCCCCCCTCAGCCCAGGGGCAAAATCCCGCCCCCCCCACCCAGGGAAGGAGGCCAGCTGCTCACACACCAAAGAGGGAAGAAGGTTTTGGGGCCCCTGGCTTCTCCCTTGCTATCAGAATCTGATTTTGTTCACGAATCAAGCAGGTGTTTAGGAAGATGGCCCCACCCCCTTCCCACAGAATGAACCAGCGTTGGTCTGAGCCAGCCAGGGACATCCCTCTTTGCTAGGGATTGGTCCAGTGGTGGCCACGTGAGCACCATCTGGACATTTGTTGGGGGCTTCTGGGAATTTTTCCCCTCCCTATTCTCCTCCTTTTCTTTGGGGGCCATTGTGTAAGAATGTGATGGTGGGGATGTTATGAGGGAAGGCCAGGAAAATGGCAGAACCCCAAACCAGAGCTGCAGAAGAACCATTCCTGGAACCACTTACCCCCAGACTTATTGTCTAATGAGATAATCAAATGCCTTTGTTGCTGAAGACACTGTGAGTCAGATTTTCTCTTACTTGCCGCCAAAAACTTTCCTAACTAAGATGACTTCCAGTTATGGCTGTGCCAAGGATAACGTGACGTAATCATGTATCCAAAGCACCTTGCCCATGAGGAGCATTCAAAAATGTCACTTCATCTCCTTAGTTTTGCTTTTTGTTTTTTCTTTTACAGCTCAGTCTTTCTATGCTTATTGGGCTAATAAGGCATTCAACTTTCTGGTTATGGCATCTTGCAGGAACAGGCAGGCTCTGAAAAGTAGCAGATATTCCAAATTCCCCTGACCCGTGAGGACTAACAGGGCCCTGCAGAGGACAGGGCTGGTATGTCCTCAAGAATGAAGAGGAGGGAAGACACCCCAAGAGTGACCCTCAGCCCATGGCGAAGGGCTTGAGAGCCAGGTCCAAATCCCAACATTGCCCACTCGCTTGCTGTATGAAACCTAAGCAAGTCACTTCACCTCTCTGAGCCTCAACTACCTTATCTGTGCAGTGGACGTGTTGCTGGTGGTGGTGATGGCAGGGAGGCACCCAGCGGGATTTCAAACCCAACCTTCATCTGAGAAGTGAAGCCCACATGTCAGGTGGACCTCAGGAAACCCCTCCTTCCATCCAGCTCTACCAGGGGCTGCCACCCAGTGACAAGCATCGGACTTTCCCCTGTAGGAGTCTCAGTATGTCCAGATGTCCGCTGTCCAAGACTAGAGCCAAGACATCTGGGCAAGTCTCTGGCCCCGCCTGACCTCCACTCTCTTATCTGGCTGCTGTAAGGTCATAAGGATAATGTCAAGCCCCAACTCCTTCAGAAAATGGGGGGCTTCGCTTGGGAAAGGACAGCCCTTCCAACCCCATGCCCCTGCTTCCTCTCTTCCAGGAACCAGGTCTGGTTCATGTCTGCGTCCTAAAGGCCACAAACCAAATGTTTCAGGAAAGGAAAACATGTGCGTTGCCTTCTTCAAAGCTGAAAACCAGCCCCATCAGAGATAGGCAGCTGTAAATACTTCTGTAATTATAGCTCTAACTTCAGTTGGTAATTTGGGCCATTCAAAATACTTTCTCATATTTACTCACTGAATCTCTACAAAGGCCTTATAAAGTGGATACTATTATTATTCCCAATGTGCAGATGGTGAAACCAAGGCCCAGAGAGGCTCAGTAACTTACCCAAAGTCACACAACACTTCCTTTCATAGACTGGAGCCTGGGAGTTTGATGCCCTCTGAGGACAGGCTATTTTCCCTGTGGTGTGAACACACCGGGGGCTTTCCCACCCCCATAGCTTTACTCATGCTGTTTACCTGCCTGGAAGCCTTCTCTTTCTCTTCCTTTTGGTTTATCCAAATCTGTTATGGGAGGGTGTGTTAGTTCAGGTCCTCTGAGACAGCCAAGATGAGACGAGACATACAAGAAATTTACTGGGGAAAAGGCCAGGGAGGAAAGTGAGGGGGAAGCCAGAGGAGGCTGGAAGAAAGGGAAGGAAGGAAGGAAGGAGGGAGGGAAAGAAGGGAGGAAGATTGGTTGGCTGTAGACCACAGGGCAGTTCTAAAAATGTTCAGTAAGGCTGACAGGAAGTCCTTGAGCCTCTAGAGGAGCCCTGTGTCTCCAGGAAATGGGCCTGCCTTGGGATCCCTTCCTCCCTCTGTGATCAACTGGGAGAAGCCCCTGGGAAGCATGGCCTCCACTCAACTATGAGGATGAATCCATGATCCATCTGTCAACTAGGCTCCACACAGAAGACTTGAGAGGTACCTTTTCACAGCTGCTGAAGTGAAGAAGTACATCTGCCACCTGAAACAACAACCAAAAAAACAGCAACAAAAAAGCTGACTATATATGCTTTTATAGGCATGAACCATATCAGTGCAAGAAGAAATTCTTCCACTTTCAGAAGCTGGGCCAGGTTGAGAGTGGAGGGGAAGGAGAGACCAAAAGATGCAAAGCTGCTATTGCTTTTGTGCTGCCAAAGAGAGGGTGGCAAAGTCAAGTCTCCAAGCAAGTAAGGTAAGTGAATGAAGCGAGCCTGTCATATCAGGGAGGCAATAGGGAGGAGTGGGGACAGTGGAAAACTGGAGAGCACCACCCCATCCAAAAGGAAGCTGCCTCTACTCAGTTCAGCCAACTGTGGCCATGCAGAAATATAGTGCAGTGTGGCCAGGTCTTCTGATTCAAGAGAAGCCAGAAATAATGGCTCACATTATTTTAAAACACTGAATGGGCCAATAACACACATCTGCCACGTGACTTTGGCCCTGGAGTTTAGTTGTGCCAGAGGCCAGTGGCTTAGCCATTTTGGGGTGCGCAAAACAGATCTGGAGTTGGGAGGTTGAACTAAATCACTCTGTAGAATTAAGGAAGTATAGTGGAGTTTCAGGGGGAAGCCAGAGGCAGTGAAGGCCAGGCTGACATGAGGGCAGGTTGGGGGCCTGTGTAGAAAATCAGCCAAGTGAAATTCCCTGTGGAATTAGGAGTGGCCAAATGACCATTACAGTGGGAGCCGGGTAATAGTGAGTGTTTATTTGTTTCCTATGTTGGGCTATGGAATAGCAACACACATACACATGCTCACATGTCACCTCCAGTTGCGCCCACATATTCAGAAACAGTCTGCTACACACACAGGGTGAACACCTCATTCTAACTTGCCCAGACTTTCCTGGTTTTAGTCCTGAAAGTCCCATGTCGCAGGAAATCCCTCAGTCCTGGACCACCACGAAGGTTGGTCACACTACCAACACACTCCTGTAGCGTGTGAGTGGGCTGGAGATAGGTTCAGTGCTGTGGCAGCCATCTTGGGCCCTGAGGAGAGTCATCACCAAGTCACACGTTTAATTAACTACCCCAGGACCATGCTGTGGTAGATTAGAACATGGTCTCTACACATGGAGATCAGCTCGGTGCTTTGTGACCACCTAGAGGGGTGGGATAGGGAGGGTGGGAAGGAGACACAAGAGGGAGGGGATATGGGAATATATGTATAGTTGATTCACTTTGTTATACAGCAGAAACTAACACAGCATTGTAAAACAATTATACTCCAATAAAGATGTTAAAAAAAAAAAAGAACATGGTTTATAATTCTGACACTTGCCCTGTGTTGGAATTAGACAATCATACCCTTTGCTGTACATCTGCAGAGCCTCCCACTATGGCCAGAGAATACCCATTCTGAGTAAGGATACGAGAGGAATCCTGTATCTCCGTGTGACATTCCTGGTTTCTGCCATTGGCCACTACTCATGGAGTAAGGCTGAGCTCAGCCCACAGCCTGAAGCAAGACTCCCCAGCGGACCTGCAGACCCGTGAGTGAGAAAAATGAGAATTTGCTATTAAAAGTCATGGAGGTTTTGAGGCTTTTGTTAGGCAGCAAAAGCTGACTGATCTAGGCTTTATCTCTCAACATTTGGAGTCAATTTGGTTAGATGTTCTTTGTACCAGTTAGATACAGAATAGGCTACTTTCCATGCTTTGGGACTTGGTTTTCGCATCTGTACAAGGGGAAAATGACAGGGCCTCCTTCCCATGGTGGTTGGAAGGACTCGAGAAGATCGTGGGTCTAGTGCGTACTGTAGGCACTTAATAAAAGGGATTTTATTACAGAAGTGAAATTCTTGGGCTTCCCTGGTGGCGGAGTGGTTGAGAGTCTGCCTTCTGATGCAGGGGACGCGGGTTCGTGCCCCGGTCCGGGAGGATCCCACATGCCGCAGAGCAGCTGGGCCCGTGAGCCATGGCCGCTGAGTCTGCGCGTCCGGAGCCTGTGCTCCGCAACGGGAGAGGCCACAACAGTGAGAGGCCCGCGTACCGCAAAAAAAAAAAAAAAGAAGTGAAATTCTTTCAGCACACACTTGCTGAACACTTATTTCCCAGCATTGTGCTAGCCTCTCTGTCAAGAATTTTAGAGGAGGAAGCAAAGAAGACAAACCTCCCCCATTTTGGTCATTTTCAAACAGGAGTAGAAAAACCACGTCTGGATTAGAGGCAGAGGGATAGAGGAAATTACCTCTTTTCTGACATCCAGGACTTGGGGCTGAACTGTCTAAATGATGGGGGCATATCTGTGGGTTAGGAGACTTGAGGGTCTCTAAGAAACAAGGATTTCAGCTGCAATAAAGCCATCCTCCAGCGTCCTTCCCCAGGGAGAGCCAGGATTATGTAAGGAATGTGGTCGGCAAAAAGCCCAGAGGCGGGGTGGGGTGGGGGTGGGGGGATGGGGTGGGGGGGATGGGGGGATGGGGGTGGGGGTGGGGGTGGTGGGGGGCAGCTACCAGACGCAAGCAGGGCTGAGCTGGGCAGGCTTCTGTTCCACTCTCCCAGGCTAACTCCATGTGGGCCTCATCTCAGGCTGGAGGTAATTTTCCGGAGTGGTCCTGCCTGTGTTCCAGGCTATCTGTCTGAGAGGACGGTGCTGGAGCAGAGCAGCTGTGGCAAGCCCCCCCTCCTTTGATATCCCCAGGACAGGGGTGTAGGTGGCCCCATGGCTTCCAACCAGCTGCCTTGGCCCTTTGGATTGGAACAAATGAGGCAGCCAGACCTCAACTCCCTGCTGTCCTGCCTGAGCGCCAGCCTGACCCAGAAGATAAGGAGAAAAAAGACCCACGTTGATCCGATACACAGACAGACCTCAAGTGCTGGCCCTCCTGCTACCTACAGCACTGCGAGAGCCTCAGAACCTCTGTTGTCTCGTGCAGAAATGGGGACAATACTCAAAACTGCTCTGCTTCTGTCTCAGAGGAACTGAAAGGACCCAATGAGAGAACGGGGGTAGGACGATGGCCGCAGAAGTTAATATTTTCCCCTCCTCCTTCTAGAAATTATACCAAGGCATCAAAGAGAATGAAAAAAAAACCCAAAAAACCCACAAACTCCATTTCTAGCAAAACCAGGAGAGAGTTATAATCCATAGACTTCAGAGTATGTGTGAAATTTTCCAAAAGCAGCTTTGAAATAGGGCAGAAGTCATACAGGAGGTGGTGAGTGGGTTCAGTGGCGGCAAATCTCAGAAAACATCAGCAGAGATGTACTTTCTGGGGTTGAGTCTTGCCCTGAGGTGAAAAGCTGCATTCCTTATTTATAAAAGTGAACGTAGGAACTGGGGTGAGTAGCATAAGCCCTCTGGGATCTGGTTTGATTCTGAGAAACAGATGGTGTAACAAAGAATGAGAGAGAAGACATATTTGCAGGGAACAATCTGTCTTTTTGGCAGAGAGGAGAGAACCTTTTAGTTATGAAGTCTAAGAAAATACCCTCTTTCTTCCCAGCACCCACAAGAACAATCAGCAAATAGCTGACACAGGAAAATCAAGCCCTTCCAATGACAAGTTTTTTAAAATAAGTGTAGGGACTTCCCTGGTGGCGCAGTGGAGGGGGCCCGGGTTTGATCCCCGGGAAGATCCCACATGCCATGGAGCAACTAAGCCCGTGCGCCACAACTACTGAGGCTGCACTCTACAGCCCGCGAGCCACAACTACTGAAGCCTGCACGCCTAGAGCCCGTGCTCCGCAACAAGAGAAACCACCGCAATGAGAAGCCCGAGCACTGCAACAAAGAGTAGCCCCCACCCGCCGCAACTAGAGAAAGCCCGCACAGCAACGAAGACCCAACGCAGCCAAAAATAAATAAATTAATTAATTATTTTTAAAAAACCTATCTTACCTAGTTTTGTAGGCAAATCCTATGAAACTTTTAAAGACTAGATCATTCTAAGGTAGTTAAGTTGTTTGAGAGCAAGGCAAAGAAAGAAAACGTTACAATTATTTTTTTTTTTTTTTTTTTTTTTATTAATTAATTTATTTATGGCTGTGTTGGGTCTTTGTTTCTGTGCGAGGGCTTTCTCTAGTTGTGGCAAGCGGGGGCCACTCTTCATCGCGGTGCGCGGACCTCTCACCATCGCAGCCTCTCTTGTTGCGGAGCACAGGCTCCAGACGCGCAGGCTCAGCAATTGTGGCTCACGGGCCCAGCCGCTCCGCGGCATGTGGGATCCTCCCAGACCAGGGCTCGAACCCGCATCCCCTGCATCGGCAGGCAGACTCCCAACCACTGCGCCACCAGGGAAGCCCGTTACAATTATTTTTATGAAGCAAGTATTATGTTGATACTGAAGCCTGACAAGAATTGTACAAAGAAAGTAACAAACTTCGCTTGTAAGTATCAATGCAAAAATTCTAAATAAAATGTTAGTAAACACAACCGTAAGCACAACAGAAAGAATAATACATCATGACCAAGTGGGTTTTATTCCAGGAAAGCAAAGCTATTTCAATGTTAGAAAATCTATTAATGTAATTTATGAGGAGAAAGGTCATATGATTCTGTTTAGGGCTAAAAAGACATTTGAGAAAGTCCAACATGCATTCTTGATAAAAACTCACGCACATGTATTCAATAAGAATCATGAATACTCAGTAAAATAGAAATAGATATTTACCTCTTTAACGTGGTAAAATATATTGTGGAGTACATCATGCTTATTGAAAAAACCCTAGGGGCATTTCCACTAAAGGATGGAGACAAAATTTTCCAGTTTAACACAGAGCTGGATATTTAAGATAGTACTGGGGGACTTCCCTGGTGGCTCAGTGGTTAAGAATCCGCCTGCCAATGCAGGGGACACAGGTTCAATCCCTGGTCCAGAAAGATCCCACATGCCACGGAGCAAGTAAGCCTGTGCACCACAACTACTGAGCCCACACACTGCAACTACTGAAGCCCACGCACCTAGAGCCTGTGCTCTGCAACGAAGAGCAGCCCCCGCTCACCACTAGAGACAGCCTGCACACAGCAATGAACACCCAACACAGCCAAAAATATACATAAAATTTTTTTAAATGTATTTTAAAAAAGATAGTATTGGAAGTACTAGTCAGTACAATTAGATGGCAAAAGGGAAAAAGAGATACAAAAACTGAATAAGTGAAAGTAAAATTGCCAGTGTTACACATATGAAATGATTCTGTGTGTAGGAAACCCAAGATAATTCAGTAAGGTATCAAGATACAAATTTAGCATGCATAAATTAGTAGCTTTCCTATATTCAAACAATCATCAGTTGGAAGATGTATTGAAAGAAGTTTCCACTTAAAATAACAAAATTAAGATTACATATCTGGTAATAAAATTAAACAAAAGATGTGTAAGACCTACATGAAGAAAACCTGAATTCACTATGGAAGGATACAAAAAACTACTTGAAGTGAAAAGGTACACAGTAATTTTGTAAAGTTTTTAATTAATTTATTTTAAATTTAGTTATTTTTGGCAGCGTTGGGTCTTTGTTGCTGTGCGCGGGCTTTCTCTAGTTGCAGCTAGTGGGGGCTACTCTTCGTTGCAGTGTGTGGACTTATCATTTTGGCTTCTCTTGTTGCCGAGCACGGGCTCTAGGCACGCAGGCTTCAGTAGTTGTGGCTCGCGGGCTCTAGAGCGCAGGCTCAGTAGTTGTGGCGCACGGGCTTAGTTGCTCCGTGGCATGCAGGATCTTCCTGGACCAGGGCTCGAACCCACGTTCCCTGCATTGGCAGGTAGATTTTTAACCACTGCGCCACCAGGGAAGCCCTACACTGTGATTTTGGATGGCAAGTTTCATCATGAAAACAATGTCTGTTATTCCTAAATTGATTTATACGTTCCTTGTTACTATAATAAAAGTACCATCAGCCTTTTAACAAGAGAAAATAATTTTAAAATTAATCCTGTGAAAAATTAAACAAGCAAAAATATCCAAGAAATCTCTGGAAGAGAGGGAAACAACATTATCAAATGTTAAACCATGTCATAAAATCTCAATAATTCAAACATTGTAGTACTCGGCTATATCAATAGACAGATTGATGAACAAAACTGAAAGCCCAGTCATAGATCCAAATCCATTCAGGAATTCAGGATGTGATAAAGTTAATGTGGAAGGTTGTATTTTCTAAAAATATTTGGAGGGCTTCCCTGGTGGCGCAGTGGTTGAGAGTCCGCCTGCTGATGCAGGGGACGCAGGTTCCTGCCCCATTCCGGGAAGATCCCACATGCTGCAGAGCGGCTAGGCCTATGAGCCATGGCCACTGAGCCTGCACGTCCGGAGCCTGTGCCCCGCAACAGGAGAGGCCACAACAGTGAGAGGCCCGCGTAACGCAAAAAATAATAATAATAATAATAAATAAAATAAAAATATTTGGAAAGGATAGTAACAGATCAGCTCCAGGGACTTGAGAAGCAGAGAGAATAGGAGCCACAGGATGGGGTCTTCGGGGTACCAACTATTTCTCTTCTTAGCGTTAGTTCCCCTTGAGTTTCTGGTTCTCCCAAGAGAGAGTCAGATTCACTGAATTTGGGTCATATGCCCACCCACTGATCTGGATGGACAGTCAAACAAGACGGTAGTCCCCAAAGGAGGACCAGAAAGTGGGGTGGGAGGGTTAAAAGTTGGACAGGGATGGCCATATGCCCATTTTACAGATGAGGAAAGGGAAGCCGAGAGAGGGACAGGGATCGGCAAGGCCACAGAGCCCAGGGACAGTGGATTCTGGGATCTAACCAGAGGCCCCAGCTGCCTTTCCCCTCCTGGGCTCCAGGCTGGCAGGGGAACAAGAGGACACTGTGCTGCTGGCAGGGATGAATGGCTGGCTCCTGGGGATGCACCCTGACCCAGATGAGGCCTCCATGGTTCAGGAAACCACCTCAGACTGAGCTGCATTCAGGAGTCGAGGTCTCCTCTTCTGGCTCCTCCTATGGTGAACAGACTCCCCCACCCCCCCTTCAAATGTGGCCCTGCCCCTCAACGCCAGCCTTAGGGTTTTTAGGAGAAGCCAGCGAAAAAAGCCTGTTTTTCCAATATGTAAAGCACTGCATGGACCAAATAAAACATGTCCAGGTTGGAGGCAGCCCAAGGATGGCTAGTTTGTAAGTCCTGGAATGCTCCTTTCTGCACACAAAAATTAAAGCTCTGTTTAAATAGATACTACTAGGGTTGCACTAGGGCTGCAAACTTTCTCACTTTGAATTCGGATATGCGAAGAAAAATCTAGTGCCATGATTAGGAGTGAGGGATATTCTGGAGCCAGAGGACCTGGGTTCAAATTCCAGCTCTGCCACTTACTGTGTGGCATCAGGCAAGTCATTTAACCTCTCTGGGCCACAGTTTCCCTTGGGGGGACACATGTAATCAGTGTCTGGCATATAGTGAATACCACAAAAAACTCTGCTACTGTCCTCGGTCTGATCTTTTCATGAGCTTCACATGGTAAAAGATACAAAACCTTAAACCAGGCTAATCATTTAAACTATTCAGGGTAGACCAGCTTCACTCGGGTGTTTCAGGGACAAGTGTGGCTGTTCAGTTCCCCTCCCTCCTTGCTCCTCTCCAAGATGGCATCTACCCGCACCTTATCCGAGGAGAAATGTCAGGTTCGGAAGTGACATTTAATGAGTGTCCCCTCTGCACTAGCAGATGCCCGAGCTCTGGGAATCCTCACAACCACTCCTGGGCAGGAGGAATTGAGACACCCTGAACCAGTGCTGGGGAGCTTGCAAGCAATGGAAGCACATAGGACTCCACGATGTCCGACTCCGAAGCCCGGCTTTTCTCTGCTCCTATCAAATCTGTTCCCATTCCCAGGCATGGGACAAGATTCAGAAGCTTGTATGCGCCAAGTGACCCATATCACTTAATCTCTAAAGGAAAAACTTTCTCTACCTTACCCACAAAAGTGTGTTCATTTGTCTACATTTTTCTTTGCAAATGATAGGAACTCAACTCAAATTGGCTTGAGGCAAAAAAAAAAGGTAATTTATTGGCTCAAACAGGGAAAGTCCAGGGTTGGAATCCTGGCTTCAGGGAGTTGGGGATGGGGGCGGTGGGCGGACAGCTTCAAGTAAAGCAGGATCCAGGAACTCCAAGGATGTTAGGACTTGTTTCGCTCCATCTTTCAGTTCTCTTTCCTGTGTTGGCTTCACCCATAGACAGCCTGTCCCTGTGTTGTATCATGATGGCTGTTAGCAGCCCTTATATCCTGCCAGCTCAGCAATCCCGGTGGGAGGAGAGTCTCTTTGTCAAGTAGTCTTAGTGAAAGTCTGAGACTGATTCAGGTTGGTCTTAAGTCAGATGCAAATCCCTTTAGTAATCCCTGAAGCCGTATGGGATGCTCACATGGGCCAGGCCCCGATCTCCTGCCAACTTCTGGAGGTGGAGCTGGAGACTGGAGTAGTTTCACTACAATGTTGAGTAATTAACGGCCTCCCTGGACTCAAGTGTGCAACATGAGCTTATTCCACATGTTCTGGCTTTGAGACTTGCTCTGACCGATGGAATGCAGGGAAGCGATGCTGTACCTGTTCCCAGCCTTTGGCCTCGAGAGTACTTGCAGTTTCTACTCTCTCTTGGAACCACCGTGAGAACAAGCCGGCCTATGCTGGAGGATGAGAAACCACATGAAAGAGGGCCCAGTCCCCCACAGAGACTGTCCTAGAACAGCAGACAGCCAGCTGTCCTCCCAAAATGTTAGCAGGCCCCGCCAAAGTCAGCAGAGCTGCCTACCCAATCCGAAGCTGACCCCAGATGCATGAGACCAGCTGAGACCCAAACTGCCCTGTGGATCTATTCACTTGTGGGCAACAATAAATACTTATTATTTTAAGACACTGAGTTTTAGGACAATTTATGTACCCAAAACTGACAGATATAGGAGTTGGTCCGCCAGAACCATGTGGATTGAGTGGAGGAGGACTGCTTTTTAAAAGGAGACATGGGTTCTATTATCAGAAAGGCAGGATGAATCTTGGGGAATCTATTATTTATTGCTCTACAACTATCATCCCCATTTTGCAAGTAAGGAAACTGAAGCTCAGAGAGTCTCCTCAACTGGTAAGTGAGAGAGAGATGAATTTGAGCCTTGGCCTAATCTACCAAGTCTCCCAGAATAAGTACAAACATTAAGATTCAGTGACCATGCACCTGAGATGAATCAGTCATGGCAGTTGAATACTGATTTTAGTTGAGTTTCCTGGCAGCCAAGGTGAAAAGGGAAATGTATTGAGTTGCTTCAGTCTGTTCACCTGATATTTAATGAAGGAGGAGTGGGGAGGAGAAGGAAAGAAAGAAAAAAAGAGACTATATACAAGGTTGTCTAAAGACAAATGTTTTTCTAGCCTTGACTCCAAGATGGCAGTGAGGACTCCTTACATAAGAAATCTAACAGGAAAAAAAAAAGGTTCTTAAGGTAGAAGCTGCTCATTTTATTCCCCATAAAAGTTAAAGACAGTCTGTGAATTCACAGGCATTTCTGGGAGGAACTCAGGTAATGAGGTCCTTTCCCTTTCTCTCTTTTTCTTGCTTTCCTCTCTCCTCCCTCCTTTCTTTCCTCCTTTCTTTATTTCTTTCTCTCTTTCTTTATTTCTGACAACATAGAAGTTATTTCCGTCTCTAGTGTGACAATTTAGAGATCACTGATCCAGGGCTGGTGAGTTGGCTCAGCCATTGGTCCCATGCAGCTTCAATCTCTGCGTTCAAGGTGGCTGCTCTAGTTCCTGCCTTTAAGCCTGCTTTCCAACAAGCAGAAAATGGGAAAAAGCAAGCATTTGCTTCTGAGTAATCTTATTTACATTCTGGCAGGACTGGGACTGACAGAAGCCAAGGGAAAAGAGGTAAAGTACATTTGTAAAGATGAAAATTGAAAGGTTGCCAAGGTTCAAATGCTGCCTTGGCCATTTACTAGCTGTATTAGTTTCCTGTGGCTTGGTGACTTACAACAAGAGAAACTCATTCTCTCACAGTTCTGGATACTAGAAGGTCAACATCAGTTTCACGGGGTCAAAAACCCATTGCCAGGAGTTGGCTGGGCAGAGCTCCCTCTGGTGGCTGCTGGCATTCCTTTGCTTGTTGCCTCATCACTGCAACCTCTGCCTGTCTTCACGTCACCCTCTCCTCTGCATGTTCGTCTACTCTTCCTCTGCCTTGCTCTTATCACGACACATGTAGTGGCACTTACAGCCCTCCTGGATAATCCAGAATAATCTCCTCATCTCAAAATCCTTAATTTAATCACAAATGCAAAGACTTTACCACAACATTCATAGGTTCCGGGGATTATGACCTGATAACTTGGAGGCCCACCGTTTAGCCCACTGCACCAGTTGTGTGAGCTCGGGCAAGTGTGTTAACCTTCCTGTGCTTCAGTTTCCTTACTGTAAAATGACAGTAGCCACCTCTGTAGGTTATTATGAGGATTAAATAAATTAATCACGTAAAGCACCCCAAAGGGTGACCAGCACAAGACAAGAGCTTTGTGTCAGCTTTTAATATGATCAAGACGCTTTTGCCGTGACTAAAATCCCCGTAAGGACAGTTCCCATCTTTGTCCTGTTCACCACTGTCTTCGCAGCACCTGCCACAGGGACTTACACACTGTAGGCGCTCAGTAAATACTTAATGCACACGTGCAACTGGCTGGCTGCGTGGCTTTAAGGAAGTTGTTTTTCCTCTCTGGGCCTTGGTTTCCTCATGCCTCCATGAGCGCTGCTGTTGGGGAAAGTACATTTTTCTGTCTGGAAGGGTGTGTCCCTGTCGGGGGTAGAGGGTTTGGGGGTCAGGGGACGGCTGCAGCTGCTTTCTCTCTGAGTCACCGGATTTCTCAACTTGAAACCGACTGTCTAAATATTATGAGCAAGCCGGTTGTAGATAAGGTGGGGAAACACTGATTTGGCCAAAGCTGTAGCCAAGGTGCTCAGTCTGGACTTCCCTGAAACTTTTCAGCAGTGTGGCTTGGAGCTTAGCACCTGCCAGGAAAACAGGCCGCTGACCCACAACCAAGAGAGACGGCCCAGATGCCTGGCTTTAGAGTCTGCTCTGGCCGTCTCTGTTCACAGAGCCAGCATCTACTCAAATCCTTGTGGCTCAAGTGGAGAAACTGAGACCAAAAAGAGTGAAGACCTTGTCCAAAGTTATGCTGCCCAATGAGGCTAAGATGCAGGATCCAGCCAGCACCTGCAGGAACCAACCAGGCAAAGGGACGGGGAAAGCTGCAGGCATGTGCAAATGACCAGGGGTGAGAGACGGGACTTAGAGTCAGAAGCTAGGGTAGAGGAGAGAGGGGGGCTACAGTACATGCCCAGGACTTTGGACTCAATTCTGAGGAGAAAGGGGAACCATTGATGGTTTTAGGAAGAGGAGCAACTAGATCTGAGAGTCTTTTTTTTTTAAATAAATTTATTTATTTATTTATTTTTGGCTGCATTGGGTCTTCGTTGCTGCATGCTGGCTTTCTTTAGTTGCAGCGAGCGGGGGCTACTCTTCGTTGCGGTGCATGGGCTTCTCACTGCGGTGGCTTCTCTTGTTGCGGAGCACGGGCTCTATGTGCGCGGGCTTCAGTAGTTGCAGCACGTGGACTCAGTAGTTGTGGCTCACGGGCTCTAGAGCGCAGGCTCAGTAGTTGTGGCGCGTGGGCTTAGTTGCTCCCCGGCATGTGGGATCTTCCCGGCCCAGGGATCGAACCCGTGTCCCCTGCACTGGTAGGCGATTCTTAACCACTGCGCCACCAGGGAAGCCCTGAGAGTCTTTTTACAAGTGTGGTACACAGACCATCAGCATCCAAATCACCTCCAGTGGGGACAAGGAGGAGGCTGTCAAAACACAGACTTCTGGGGTCCCCCAGAATGGGCTCTTCATTTTAACAGACCCTTCTCCGAGGTGATTCTGAAGCACACCCACTGTTCTAATGAGTCCAAAGATGCTGGGTAACATTCCAGTTTAAAGATCTCGACTCTGCCAGACCTGGTTTCAAATCCCATCTCTGCCACTCACTTGCTGTGTGACTTTAGGCCAGTTACTGCACCTTTCTGAGCCTCAGTTTCCCCTTCTCTGAAATGGAGACAATCTTAGTCTTTGCCTCTCAGGGTTCTTTTAAGGACCAAGTAACATAATGTGCAAAAAGTGCTCAACACAGGTCTAGAACCTTCTTAGTGCTCAAAAAACACTGTGATGTGGTGATTAGGGATTCACCGTGGTGGCCATGTGGAGGAGAAGACAGAAGGGAGCAAGCGTGGAGGCAGGGAGACCAGTGAGAGCGTGGCTGCAGGATGTGCCTGTGGTTGGGATGTGGAAACAGCTTGGACGGGGTCCTCTTTGCATAGCACCAGGTGGTGCTTTCAGCTACACTGCACTGTGAACGGTGCTGCCCGGCATCCTGCTAGGAGATGGTCTGGGGCTGGAGAGAAGAGGGGGGAGTAAACAGAGGAGAGTAATAATAACTACATTCGAAGCCACAGACTCGGCGCTTAGCATGTGCCAGACCCCATGTGAGCTGGTTCGGGGACGTCATCTTCACAACGGCCCTATGATGTGAGGATGGCTTTATCCAGGGGTTTCTCAACCTCCACACTGCTGACATTTGCACTGGGTCACTCTGCGGTGTGGCGCCAGGTTTGCACTGTGGGATGTTCTCGCAACATCCCTGGCTTCTACCCACTAGATGCCCATAGCACCCTTTGCCAGTGGTGACGACCAAAAATGTCTCCAGACTTTGCCAAATGTTTCCCAGGTGGCAGAATCACCCCCGTTAAGTCCCAGTGCATCATCCTCATTGTACAAGGAGGAGACAAAGGCTCAGAGCCAAAGCATCTTGCCCGCAGCCCCTCAGCTAAGAAGCAGCAGGATTCGAATTCTGGCTCAGAGCCCTGGGTGTTGACCTCTGCTGTGAAGGAGGTCAACTCTTTGCAGTGGCAGACCCAGGTTGTATATATGGGAGGGGCTGGGGGGTGGCGGTCTGGTCCAAAGGGGCAGCCTGCTAGGGATGTGAGTTGCATTAACTTAGATTGTATGTTTATTGGGGGTGGCTTTGGGAGTGGTGACGGAGATTATGGGGGAGCCAGATTCACCCATCGCCACCGAGCACCCTCTAGATGCCACCACTGACGGCCCTGGATGGTGGGGCTGAGGGAGATGGGCGTTGAAGGGGCAGAAAGGACCAAGATGATGCCACTGGGAGAAGCTGTGAGGTCATTGGGGCCTGGAACCTTGCTGCCAGGAGCCTCCCAAAACTCTGTCTCAGACCTTCAGGCTAAATATTTATACTGTGAGCTCTCTTTTCCTTCCTGCATGGGCAGATGGACGCTTAGAGATGGGTCCAGGAGATATGGGGAGACAGAATGGAGACAGAATCCAGGGAAAGGGAAAGAGTCGAGGCTAGAGGCCAGGAGATTGGAGATCAGAAATAAACGTCCGTTCCCCAGCTTGACATCCAACGCCTTCCAGAGCGGGACCCGGTGCCAACAGTCTTCTCCCTCAGGGAGGTGTGGAATTCAAATGTGTTTTTGTTTTCTTAAGAGATGTGGAAGAAAATGATATGTTTCTTTGGCCCAGTCTTGATCTTTTTAAGCATGGGAGTTGGAAATGAGGGGACAATTAAGTCAAAAAATTATGCCCAGAGAAGAACCACTTTTCTAGACCCCAAAATACTTTGTTTATACAGATGGTTGCCGTCAAAGGCCTGACCGTGAGCACTTGAAGAAGGTGGATTTATGTTGCAGGGGCCTCTGGGTGAGCTGAGCAATCATAGTCAAGGTCCTGGCACTTTAAGCCACAGTGGGCTCTGCTCTCCATCGGAGATGACAGGCCCCACCAATGGGTTCTTCTTCCAGGCGGTAGAGACCGATAAGGGCCCTCATGCTGTCAGTTTAAATAAATCAGAAAGAGAAAAACAAATACCATATGCTAACGCACATGTATAGAATCTAAAAAAACGGTACTGATGAACCTAGTGGCAGGGCAGGCATAAAGACACAGACGTAGAGAACGGACTTGAGGACACAGTGGGGGAAGGGGAAGGTGGGATGAAGTGAGAGAGTGGCACTGACATATATACACCACCAAGTGTAAAATGGACGGCTAGTGGGAAGCTGCTGCATAGCACAGGGAGATCAGCTTCATGCTTTGTGATGACCTAGCGGGGTGGCATAGGGAGGGTGGGAGGGAGGCTCAAGAGGGAGAGCATATGAGGATATATGTATACATACAGCTGATTCACTTTGTTGTACAGCAGAAACTAACACAACATTGTAAAGCAATTATACTCCAATGAAGACATTAAAAAAAAAAAAAAAAAAGCAGATCTGACTCAGTAGGTCTGGGGCAGGGCGTGAGATTCTGCTTTTCCAATAGGCTCCCCGGTAATGCTGATGCTACATTTAGAGAGGCGGGTCCTTAGCACACGGCTTGCCGCTTGAGGTCATTGCCAGGGGCGAGCTTTATCATTGTTTACCAAGTGTGCTGTGTATGCCCCTGCCACTAGACCTTTGCTCCCACTGTCCCTGCCACCTGGCATGCCCTCCCTCTCTCTGCTAAGCCTCTCCATAAGCTCCCTGCCTTCTCAGACAGAGCACCTCCTCCAGCTGGTACGTGCTCCACATAAGGATTCAGGAAATGTCTAAGCTCGAGGGATCTTTGAAATAATCTCCTTCAACTCTCTTTGGAGTTCCAGGTGATTTTGTGGTAAGAGCTAAAACCCCAGCTCAACCCGGCCAAAGCAGAAAACAATTTTTTAAATAATGACTTACTGCCTCATGTAAATGAGAAACCAAAAATATTTCTTGAAGCAATGTTTGTCATAATCCAAAACTGGAACCAATCTACATGTGTCCTGCTGTTTAAAAGGTTGGGGAGGTTTGTGTATGCCGACCTGAAAAATCTCCAAGATGTATTATTAAGAGAGAAAAGCAAGCACAGAATGATATATACAATAGTATATCACTTATTTTAAAACACCAAAAAACCCCTTGGTATCTTCTACAAATCTGTATAAATTTGTGTGGCTGCATAGAATAAGAATCAGACAAGGTTTCTCAACCTGGCCACCACTTGGGGCGGGATAATTCTCTGCTGTGGAGGCCGTCCTGTGCTTTCAGAATGTTTAGCAGCACCCCTGGTTTAGAACCACTGGAGTAAGATCTGGAAGAGCCCATTTCAAAGAAATAAGATCAGTTACCTGTAGGGGTGTGGGAAGGACTGGGATGGAGATGGAGGTTTTTCATTCATTACTGATTCATTCATTCATCTATTTCATACACTCTGTTTCTTTGGTGGAACCTGACTAATTCAGGAAGGTTAAATGAAATAATACTTAGAAAGTCTGGCACAAAGTAAATGCTCAAGAAATACCAGCACCATTGTGGTTGCTTCTGTCACTCCTCTTCCCTCACCTAAAAGGGCAGATCTCGTTTTGAGGTCATTCTGAGACCAGCAGACATGGCTGAAAAAGCACTGACCTGGGAGCCAGAGGACATCAGCTCAGGCTCACGCCCGCTCCCTTCCTAGCGAGATCTCCTCTGAGCCTCAACATCCTCCATCCGTAGAATGTCAATAATCTTACCCCTCACAGGCTTGCTGTGATTAGATGCCACCCTGACTGTATAAGCACCTGGGACACCAGAGATGGCTGATGAAGCTTCGTGATCTCCAGATGAGTTTATTTACTTGGCATGTCACAGGCACGAATGCATTGTACTAGGTACTGTGGGTGATTATAACCCACACAGAAGCCGGGCGTCACATGGCTCAGTCTCTGAAGGAAGACACATCTTCACCCTGGACATGCTTGGACTTGAGGGAACCAGGAGGGAGGGGAGTTGCAATGGGCCTGGATGAGTCCGTGGTGGGGATCATGATGGCCCAGTAACTTTCCTCCAAGATCAGTGTTCTTAGGATTAAGTCCTAACCATCCATCCGCCCACCCACCCACTCTCCTTCCCTCCTTCTCATCCATCCATGCATTGAACATTTATTGAAGACCTACTACGTGTCTACACTGTGTGAATGAGGGACAAAGTGGGGACCAGACAGGCCTTTCTCAGCCCCATCCTCCCACATTCCTGCTTCTTTCCTCTCCTTCTCCGGAAAATCCCTGTCCTGGGAGACCCAGGGACGAGGAGGGCCTGAGGGGGCTGCATTAGGGCTTCATGGTGTCTCTCTCAGAAGTCCTGGCCCCTCTCACCACGTGGAAAAAGTGAAAACCTGTGGTTTTCCTCCCAGGACTGAGGCCAGTGGGGCTGGGCTCCTGGAGCACTGAAAGTGAAAACCTGCATGGTTGGGACTTCCCTGGAGGCCCAGCAGTTAAGACTCCGTGCTTGCACTGCGGGGTGATGCAGGTTGGATCCCTGGTCAGGGAACTAAATCCCGCATGCTGCATGGAGCTGGAGCGGCCAAAAGAACCCCGTAAATAAACAAACAAACAAAACATGGATGGTGAAAACATTTCCTCAGGGAGCTTCCGGGTGGGAGTGGGGGGAGAGACAGCAGAGAGCCTCGCACCAACCCCAGCCTCCTGTCTGCCCAAGGGGCTGCCTGGGCCCCCCTGCTGTGTTGGAAAATTCCTGCGGGTACAGTCAATGATGGGTTCCAATCCCGCCATTGTGCATGGGCTCCCCCAGCAATGTGTCCCACATTCCCCCTTCCTCCTGCTACCCCATCCTCCAGGGAAAGGATACTCTGTAGTCTATTCAGCCTCTGGCCTCGCCCCAGTGGAAGGACATTCTGGTCACATATCCCCGTGACTGAGCCCCAGCTATGCCCCAGGAGACTATAATTCATCATTCATTTCATGTCACCACCAATGCCCTTGGGTGGTAGACACCCATGTTGTCTCCATTTTACAGACTTGGAAACTGAGGCAAGTCCCTTGTCCAAGGTCACACAGCAGGTAAGCAGCAGTGCTGGGACTCCAGAGCCACATGTCACCATTATCTTAGTGGAAAGTCAGCTCATAGAGTAGGACAGGTCTCAGCAAAGTGTCCATGATGGACACGAGAGGAGGAAGGGGGACTTTGGGGCTCTGGCTTCAAACCCTCACTCCGTGGGAAACAGCTACAGCTTCACCTCCTCCCTCCCATGTCCCTGGCCTATCACCACCCTGTTCATCTACGTCTCTCCCGAAAGCCCAGGTTTTCCTTGCTGCTCACTGTGGCTCCAGGAACTACATCAGCCCATGAAGGCAGGACCTCGTCTGTCCAGTTCAGGGCCATGGCCCAGTCCCACGTCAGGATTCAATACATTTTGGGCAAAGACCTTTGGGATCAGTTGTCAGTCACTTGTGGCTCAGAGGCAGCCCCAGTGCTGACTCTGTGAGCCTAGTAAACTACGTTCCCCCACCCCACCCCCGCAAGCCTCCCTTCCCTCATCTGTAAAATGGGCAGTGTAAAGCTTATCTCTTAGGTCCTACAAATACTAAATGCTCAAGCAATGAGCTGGAAGGGCCACAGGGTCCAGGGTTGTGAACTCAGACATCCCAGCATCCCAAGACACAAGTGAGAAATGATGGAGTGGGCTGGCCGCAGACTGTGATAGCCCCTAGGCAGCTCCAGTCACCAGCTGCCAGATCTTCTCATTTCTCGAGAGAAGCCAGAAATCTAGAGTTGACGAGAAGTTTCCCAACTCTTAAGTGCTGGCAGCTAATCTAAAACATTTAAACACTTCTGCGGGAAGGATGTGACTGCAGGCTGTCAATCTGAGACCCTGATTAATCCAATGTGCCTCAGATGTGGAGATTGAGGCTCAGAGAGGGTGAGCCACCGGCCCCAGGTCACAGAGCACAAGAAGTAGAGGGGAAATGGCAACCTTTATCCCCCAGCTGCAGCCCAGCTGCCCAAGCCTAGGGTATAGGCGGGCCCGCTCGCCACAATCCCAAGGGAGGCACCGCAACCTTCACCTCCCAGGCCTGGCAGTTCTGGGGTGAGAGAGAGAGGTCACGGTATCTCTGCCCAACCTGCCTAGACCAGGCTGTATCAGGCTATGAGATCCAGAGAATAATTCCAAGCAACAGGCTGGCCTAGGAAGCAAGACCTGGGGTGGGATGGGGGGTGGAGGGGAGTATGCTCCTTGCTCACTTCAGTGACTTGGAAACCATGTCAGCAGGCCTGGGCAGAGCTGGGCATGGGGCAGATCTTGGTTCAACTCCTGTCTGGAGAAGCATGTGGACCTTCAGCCTAGCACTGCCCTTAGAGGTCTTGCTGACAGGCCAACAACACGTGCCAGGCCCATCTCACCAGAACTCACCTGACACCCCACGATCTCCCTGAGCCCCCCTCCCTCCAGCCTCCCACCACAATGGCTGCCCTGCTGTGCCTGCAACATACCAGGCATGCTCTCACCTCAGGGCCTTGGCACTTGTGGGTCCCTCCACCTGGTACACTTTCCCCCATTATCCATATGGCTCATGACCTCACCTCTTTCAGGCCTATGTTGAATGTGACCTTCTCAGGGAAGGTCACATTTTAAGCAGGGTGAACCTGCCTGTTCACCGTGCTTAAAATCGCAAGTCATCCCTACATTCCTCATCCTCCATCTGGCTTTATTTTTCCCCACAGCACTTATCACCACCTAACATATTATATGTTTCATTTCTTTATCATGTATTAGTTTCCTCTTGCAGCTGTAACAAATCACAATTTGGTTGCTTAAAACAATACTAATTTATTATCTTACAGTGCCGGAGGTCAGAAGTTCAAACTGGATCTCCTTAGGCCAAAATCAAGGGGCAGGGGTGACTTCCTTGGGGAGATTCAGAGAGAGAATCTGCTCCCTTCCTTTTCCAGTTTCTACAGGCTGCCTGCATCCCTTGGCTCGTGGCCCTAGCCTCCAGCTTCAATGCCAGCAGAGGCAGGTCTAGTCTGTCTGCTGCTGCATCCCTCTGGCTCTGACTCTCCTGCTTCCCTCTTGTACTTACAAGGACGCTTGCAATTAAATTGGGCCCACTGGATAATCCGGGACCATCTCCCAGCTCAAGGTCAGCTGCTCAGCAACCGTAATTCCACTGCCACCTTAACTCCCTATGTAACTAGCATATTCACTGGTTCCAGGGGTTAAATGGACGTGGATGGGGGTGGGGGGGCATTATTCTACCTACCACACACACATTCACGCGCGTGCACACACACACACACACACACACACACACACACACGCCAACAGAGCTCCAGGAGGGCACGGATTGTTGTCCGTCTGGTTTACTGCTTTATGCCTAGTGCCTGGTGCTTAATCAGTGCTCAATAACATTTGGTGACCGGATGGGTGGATGGAGCGGAGCGTGGTGGCTGATGGAAAGGGAGGCCCGGGAGGTGGCTCAGACACCCCAGGGGTCCTCCCCATCTGACTCATGGGACCTTGGCTCAGAGGAACCCAACACGCCTAGGGCTGGGGCACTGTGACTTAGCCCCTGGCCTCGCTGTACCCGCCAGAGCACTTTCTACTCTGTCATCCTGAGCCCACAGAGAGGACGGATGTGGGGAGTCTCACTCCCTCACCACTTAGCTCATCCCCTTCCTGGACTGAGCTTTCATTCCTCTGACAGGCCCTGGGCCGCATGTGGGAGGCCCAGAGAAAAGGCCTGAGCTCTGAGTGGCTGCAAGAGGGGATAGTCCTGGCCATGACCCCCTCTCTGCCGGCGCCCCCCACCCTCAAGAGCTCTCCTCCCAAGGCCGTGCCAGGCGGCGTGTGCAGACAGCTGCCCAGCCCCAGCCTGTCCGTGGCGGGGTGGGGTGGGGTGTGCCCAGCAGGACCCAATTAGTCACGTAGCAGCTGGAGCTCTCTCCTCCTTCCAGCGGTGCAGGCCCTCCTGCCTTCGAAGGAGACAGGCTCAGGGCCCAGGTTTTCTCATGACAAAAAAATGTTCTGCCCCCAAAGGACATGAGCAAACAGCCTGCTAGGAAGGCAGTGGAGATAACGGTGTTTCACCGTAGCAGGAGACACTCGTCCCCAGCAACACACAGAGAATTTGGAAACAGAATGTTGAGTGAAAGAAGTGAGAAACAGAAGAAGAACTTGTCTGTAAATTAAAAACACCCACGTGTAAAATAATAATACTTGTTTCACAAAGACACATACACACCCAGAGACAGATGTCACAGGCTTGGGCATTAAGGATGAAGGGAAAAAATACAACAAAATATAACAAAGTAAAACCATGGAGTTCCCTGACACAAACCAACTGATAGCATGCTTAACGCAACAAATAAAAGACGTCTGCTTCACTCTCAATTTAAGAAGAGAGGTTTAAACTATACTAAGATATCTGCTTTCATCTATTAGAGTGACCAAAAAATCCAAAAGTTCATAATACACGGTATTGGCAAGTTTGTGGGGAAAGAGGAAGCCTCACATTTCATTGGTGGGAGAATAAATGGGTACAGTCTCTGCAAAGTGCAATTTGATCATACAGATCAAAATGTAAGATGCACAAATGTGTCATAAAGTCTCACACACAAAGAAAGATATTAAGGAGAAAGACACTTACTACAGTATTATCTGCTAAGAGCAAAAAGCTAGAAATAACCTGAGGGCCCAGCAATAAGTGAATGATTAAGTAAAAGACAGCCCAGCCACATAATGGAATACTACGCACCTGTGGAAAAGGATGATGCAAGACATCATCACCCTATTTGATGAATTAGGAAGATCAACAAGGTATGTCAAGAGGAAAAAGCAAGATGCGAGACATGGGTTGTATTATGCTTCTATTTGTGTAAATAAAAAGTGTCTGTGGTCGTGTCATGGTCAGACTTTCCCTGGAGGAGCCCACGTGAGACTGGAAACAGGGCTGCCTTGGGAAAGACAACTGGGAGAGCTGGGAGTCAGGGTGGGGAAAAGACTTAATTTTCACTGCTTACCTTTATGCACCATTTGAATTTTTATCATTTACATGTCTTGCCTATGTTTTGAATGTAATTTTTTTAAATGGAAAAGCAACACTCAATTGATCACAAAATTTAAACAGTGAAATACAACCGGTATGAACCAATTGTTCCTAACTCTTCCCCTGAAACCACTACTATTAACCACTTTCCAGATTTAATATATGATCTTAAATTTTGACATGCTTCTGTATTGTTTGAATTTGTACAACAGGCTGCATGACTTGAAATTAAACATGAAACTGCTTTCTTTTTAACGCAAGAGACCAGCAAGGAAGCGGTTGTAGTTGTAAAGGTGAGAAAAGATGGTGACCTGGACAGGCTGTTAAACAGTGAAGTGGCCGGTTTCCAGAGGCAAGTATAAGAGTCAGATGTGAGGGCAGGTAGGGACAGGAGGGAGGATGTGCCATGATCTCATGTCCAAGTGGACACCAATGTGTCGGTCCCAGACAGGACTGGGGAGACTGGAGCCAGGGTCAGAAATTCAGTGATGGGGGTCACGGAGTACCAGGAGTGGGTACAAGGGTCCCAGATTTTAGGGGCTGGGACTCTTGAGGTCAGAGCAAGATGCCTGGATAATGGACTCAGTTTCTAAGAGTTAAACTCCAGATTTACTTGGAGTTCTTGGGACTTCCCTGGCGGTCCAGTGGTTAGGACTCTGTGCTTCCACTGCAAGGGGCACAGGTTCAATCCCTGGTCGGGGAACTAAGATCCCACATGCCTCGTGGCCAAAAAACGAAAAAACAGATTTACATGGAGCTCTGGAGTCTGGATTCGCTGCTGGGAAGTTTGGAGGGAAGTGATGATTATGATGATCCCGACAAGAAGAGTAACAGAGGCCAATACTTTGTAGCACTTACTAGAAGCCACGTGCTTTACACGTGTTAACTCCTTTAATCCCACAGCCACCCTCTAGAGAGGTGCTGTCGTCTCCGTTTCACAGATGGGAAGACTAAGACACAGAGAGGTGAAGTAACTTGCCCAAGTCACACGGCTTATGGGCAATGGAGAAGGGCAGGGTGCACCACTGAGCAAAAAGGAGGTCCCTTCCCCCCAGAGTCCCAAACTCAACCTTCCTCAGTCCCTCCATCTCTCCTGCCACCACTGCATGGACAACTGCCACAAGCCCCTCCTCAGCCTCCCTGCTTCTGCCCTCATCCCCCAGCCCCTTTTCCACCAACTGATCGAATTTAACGTCACCGATAAATGATAATGACAATCAATAATTATTTCAATAACTGGCCTGTACTCCTCAAAAATTATAAAGATTAAGGACAGAATCTGTCAGATTAAAAGAGACGAAAGAAACAACAAAGTCCTATTATACAGCACAGGGAACTATATTCGATATCCTGTGATTAACCAAAATAAAAAAGAATATGAAAAAGAATATATATATGTGTATAACCGAATCACTTTGCTGTACAGCAGAAATTAACATAGCATTGTAAATCAACTATATGTCAATAAAAAATTTTTTTAAAAAGAGAGAGAGACAGGGCTTCCCTGGTGGCGCAGTGGTTGGAGGTCCGCCTGCCGATGCAGGGGATGCGGGTTCGTGCCCCGGTCTGGGAAGATCCCACATGCCGCGGAGCGGCTGGGCCCGTGAGCCATGGCCGCTGAGCCTGCGCGTCCGGAGCCTGTGCTCAGCAACGGGAGAGGCCACAACAGTGAGAGGCCCGCGTACCGCAAAAAAAAAAAAAAAAAAAAAAAAAAAGAGAGAGAGAGACAGAAGAGACATGACGACTACGTATGACGCACAATTGAAATTAGACTCTGGATGGAGGGGGCGAGGAACTGCTGTGAAGGACACCACTGCGACAGTTGGCAAAATGGTTACGGGCTTCGGGTAGCATCTCTAGTAAAGCTGCTGAATCTGATGGCTACAGGGTTGGATAAGGGAACGCCATTGTTCGTAGGAAATACACACTAAAATATTTCGGGGTAAAGGACCATCATGTCTGCAATGTATTCTCAAATGATTCAGGGAAAAAAAAAAAAGATTTCTCCAGAAGAGAGAGAGAAAGAGTGAATGATAAAACAAATGTAGGAAAATGTGGTTAACAATTGGTAAATCTGGGTAAAGGGGTTTTTAGAGTTCATTATACCATTCTTGCAACTTTCATTTCTTTCAAAATTAAAAATCTTTTCCCAAGTCCTTAGCAACCCCCTGTGGTGGGTAAACCCTCCATGTCATGAGCTCAGGCTACACTGTTCAATTCCTCTCTGCTTGTAGCCCCTGAAGGTTTATTTCCCTTCAATTCTGCAAGCCCAGCCATCCCTTTAAAAGGCTCCTTGCCATGTTTTATCCAGAATCCCTAGGTGTCCTGGGGGGAGGGGGTCCCCGTCCCTGACCTGTCCCAATACCCAGCCTCTCAGCACTGTGAGGGCAGGAATGCGTCTCTCTCACTCCCAGGCCCCTGGCACAGACCATGGGCTTGGCAAATATATGGTGAATAAACAAGCTTCGGGTTATAGGCTGGGCTCAAATCACAGCTCTCTACTCACCCATGGGAAAGCCACTTCACTCCACCAAACCTCCCTTCCTTCATCTGCATGCGGACATGTCCGTGGTTTTGTTTTGTTTTGTTTTGTTTTTTAATAAAACACAAATACAGAAAGCCACACAGTACAGACATATACCTTAATGATTTATGATAAGGCAACTAAACTTCCTTGTGGCCACCTCCAGGTGAAGAAACAGAACTTGGCCAGTTACCCCAGAAGCCCCTGCAGTAGCCCTGTCCTACTCCGGGACAGCCCCACCCTCCTTCCAAAAGGAACCGCGACCCTGACTTTTAGAGTTAACTCTTGTGTTTCTTTATAGTTTTATCACTTCTGTTTGTATCCCTAGGCTATATTTTTTCTTGCCCATTTAAAAAAAAAAAAATTGATTGAGAATTCCCTGGCAGTCCAGTGGTTAGGACTCCGTACTTTCACTGCTGAGGGCCTGGGTTCAATCCCTGGCCGGGGAACTAAGATTCTACAAACCGCATGCAGCATGGCCACTCCCCCCCCCCCAACACACACACAAATTGATATGTTCTCAGTCTTTTAATTTCTGTTCCCCCTACCATTTGTTTCTTTTCCTTACAGTTCACCTGTTGCAAAACCTGGGTTGTCTGACCTGTTGATTGCCCTGGGGCTGATTGTAACACAGCACACTCTAGCCTTGGCGTTTCCTGCAAAATGGCAGAAAGATTCAGATGCCTGATCAGGGATATTTGTGAGGAATGAGGATGGGAGAGGAGCCTGGCCCCAGGGGGCAGCCCCTGAATGCAGGAGCCGAGAAGGTTCGGGTGCCCATGTAACCTGACCGCAGCTCAGCCAGGCGAGACATCCAGTCTCAACAATCCATCTTGGCTTCTCTCCCCAACTCAGACCAAGCTTCCCCACCTCAGGAAAGTTCCAGGACCGAGGCTGGCTCGTCCCAGTGGGAGCTGGCAGCAGAATGGCCCATAATTTTAGCAGTTCCTCTTCCCTAAAATTATTTCCCATCTGGAAATGGATTCCAAACCCCGCCCAGGAAAGAGTTGGTGGTGCAGGGAACATTTTTCTATTAAAAACAACAAAACGAGATCAGACACCGAACGTTGAGTTATTGTAGGCCAGGCTCTGGAGGCCTGGCTGAGTGCCAGCTGTATACCCTCCTTGAGGGGCTCTGCCAGGGAGGAGCAGAAGGTGAGAGGGACAGTCAGGCTCTGTTCCCAGGATCCCCCATCCCACCCTGGGCACAGACTCTGCATGCAGGGCCTGGGAGGGCCTGGATGACCAGAGGAGAAGGGTTTGGGCTGGGATCGAGCTGTGGGCTGTTCTAGGTCACATGGGACATCAGGTCCCAGAGAGGAAGGTGGTTTTCCCCACAGGGATTCTCTTGCTCTGAGCACCTCAAGGAAAATGCTTCTTGCTGCTAACAGCTCCTTATCATCTAGCTAACCCTCTCATCCCTTCTAACAAAGTTCCAGCAGGCTCTGTTTCTAGAGTGGGCGAGGAAGCATCTGGAAGGATGCAATGGTGTTGTTTAGCTCTTATTGTGTTTATTTTCAACATTATCTTCATTACACAGGTTTTCCATTTCTGCTAATAATATATAGTTTCCTTTGTACAGAAACAGGTTTAGTTTAGAAGAAAGGTGGGTGGGCAGTCCCTTTAAAATATAGATTAAGGAAGGCAGGGAGCACATATAACACAAAACTCAGAGCCGACCAGAATTTGGGAGACTCTGGTGCCACGGTTAAGAGGGCAGACTCCAGAGCCTGAGGGCCTGGACTTAAATCCTAGTTCTGACGCTTGTGGGCTGTGTGATCTCGGGAAAATCACTTGTCCTCTCTGAGCTCTGGGGTTTTTCATCTGTAAAAGAAAGGAAAGTAATAGCACTTCCATCACAGTTCTTTCTTTCTTTTTTTTTTTTTTTGAGGAAACTTTTAGTTTATTTTAGTAATTTTTATTGGAGCACAGTTGCTTTATAATGTTGCGTTAATTTCTGCTGTACAGCAAAGTGAATATATAAAACCTTCCCATTTAGGTCACCACAGAGCATTGAGTAGAGTTCCCTGTGCTATACAGTAGGTTCGCATTAGTATCACAGTTATTTCTGAGGATTCAATAAGACATTGCTGGGAAAACACTCAGCAGGCACATGAAGGACCCATTCTATTCATTCAGCCAAAATTCATTGAACGTTGCTCCTGAGTTCATGATGTTTCCTGAAAAAGCAGGTTCAAATCCCAGCCCTCGGCTTACTGGCTGGCTGAACAAGCTGCCCTACCTCTCTGAGCCTCAGCTTCCCCATCTGTAAGAGGGGGACATTGATAGTCCTTTGAGGTTTCCGCAGGAGGTGGAGGGTAGCCTTCTGAGACCCCATGGCACACTGCGTGTCCTGTGTCTGTCCCTGCCTCTCAGTCACAGTGAATTGAGCCCCAACATCTACCTCATCCTGACTCCCTGCCGATCTTTTTAAAAATTATTTATTTTATTTTTTTATTTTTGGTTGCATTGGGTCTTCGTTGCTGCCCGGGGGCTTTTCTCTAGTTGCGGCGAGCGGGAGCTACTCTTCATTGCGATGTGCGGGCTTCTCATTGCAGTGGCTTCTCTTGTTGCGGAGCACAGGTTCTAGGCATACGGGCTTCCGTAGTTGTGGCACGTGGGCTCAGTAGTTGTGGCACGTGGGCTCAGTAGTTGTGGTGCATGGGCTTAGTTGCTCCGTAGCATGTGGGATCTTCCCCGACCAGGGCTCAAACCCGGGTCCCCTACATTGGCAGGTGGATTCTTAACCACTGCGCCACCAGGGAAGTACCCCCCTACCCCACCCCATCTTTTTGATGTTATTTTAGCCAGACTTGGCTACTGAGGTTCCTTGAGCCACCCCGGGGCCTTTGTATACACTGACGCTTCCGTCTGAAATATCCTCCTGCTTCCAGATGGGTAACTATTGCTCCTCCGGAAAAATCAGGTAGGCTTCCTGCCCTCCCCTGAAGCATCCCCTGAGGCTTCCCCTCTCTGGGCCATCCCAGCTCCCCAGTCTTCCCATAGTTTCTGATTCTCTGATATGGAGGGTCCATGAATATTTTAAACAAATAATTATGCTCTCGGCACAATGTCTGCCTCCCTTTTTTCACTGTGTGGATACACTCACTCCCTCCCCAAAGGAGACCACGCAAATGTCTAATGAGTACAATCATAGCTTATAATCCCAAGGTGCGCGATCTGCCTCCATACACTGAAGACGCATTGCGGAACAGCATCGCCTCTGCTAGCGACCTCAGCTGTCCAGCCTCAGTTACCGCCTCTGAATAATGTGGCAATAACAGTGCCCGCCTCATTCGGGCTGTCCCAAGGGCTGTTAACGTATGTGGGAAGCCCTGAGCACAGCGCTCGATGCAGGGGAGGAGAAAGACATCTCTTTGGTAGGACAGGACCTCTCAGACCAGGGCTGGGACTAGGGTGAAGCAAGCGAGGTGCCTAGGGTGCGAAATGTAAGGAGGTGCTCGCTCTCAGAGCCACGAAGACCCAGTTCCCAGGAGTCTCAGAGGAGGCCCAGATATCTGCTGCCCCCTGCTGGTCACTCTGCAGAATGACACTCCTTCCCTCTGCTCCCAAAGGTCCCTGACCCTCACCCTCAGAGCTGGACGGGAGGAGGGCACATTGCCAGCTTCGAGGGACGGGTCCTGCTTCTGCACCTGTGGGAGCCTCAGTTTCTTCACCCATAAAATGGGGTAGGAGAGCCTCACAGTGCATGGCAAACAGGAGGCACTCAATCATCTATGTCCTTCCTTCAACACCAGCATTTAAGGAGCAACTACTATGTGCAAAGGACAAAGAAGGAGACTGAAATTCAAGTCCTTCCCTTCAGGGGCTGAAGGGGTGGAGAGGGGAGCATGAGGAGGCCGGGAATGGCGACTGAAGTACAGGACCGCCCCTATTAAGCACCCACTGGGCACCACACACTGTTCTAAACACTTGTGGAGGAACACATTTAATGCTCTCAGAATGCAATGAGGAGGGTACTGTTTTTACTCTTGTTAGGAAACTGAGGTCCAGAGAGGTTAAGGAGCCGGTCCAAGGTCACACAACCTTGGTTATGGAAGTGAGACTAAACCCCACAAAGTTCTAGTGCAAGGTGGGAAGGGCTGTGCAGGTTCATCCATTCATTCATTCTACAAATATTTGTTGCACACTTACTGGGTACCAGGCACGAAGCTGGATGCTGGAGAGAGAACAGTGACCAAACAGACAGCCTCTGCCCCCAGGGAGCTGTTCACATAGAGGAGATGGGCAAAATAAATGTATATCACTTGGTGATTCTTGCTGTATATAAAAAATGGAGTGAGAAGGGAGGGAAAGCAGGCTGGAGTGTCTTTTGATTTTAAACAGAAGGGCAGGGGCCTTTGGGGCCATTTAGGGACTTTGGATTTCTTTGTGAAGGAGAAGTGGGAACCATGGAAGGTTCTGAGCAGGAGAGGGACATGGGGGTGACAGACAGAAGTCAGAGACAACTGATTCCCTGAGTGTTTGGGGGAAGAGTTGTTTCAGATGCGTCCGTTCAAGTTGCCTGTTAGTGTGGATGTGAAGTTTGGGCTCATCTGGATAAAATATCTTGCATTGACCTGGCACACCGTGAGCCATGGGCAAGCGCTTGCTCGATACTATTGGCATTATTATTACAGGAATGCTGGAGGGATCATTTCTGAAGCCTTGGTTCCTCCGGGAGCTGTTGCAGTGTCTCACGAGGCCACCAGGTGGCACCAGCGCACAGTAGGCAGGCCTGAGACTGCTTACCCGGGGACACAGCATCCCAGGCCAGCATCTCTCAACCAGCCAGGTTCGGACAGGCTCATTCTGTGGTGACAGCTGTCCTGTGCACTGTGGCATCTTTGGCCTCCGATCACTCGATGTCAGCAGCACACCCCGATGCCCCGGGGGACCAGCAAATGCACCAAAATTGTCTTCAGACATTGCCAGGTCATCTCCTAGAGGGAAAAATCTACCCCTGCTCTTCTCTCAACCACTCTGTGCCAGATACATTGGCCTCCCCGAAGCTCCTCCCACTTATCTGCATATTCCTGCTGCAGGACCTTTGCACTTGCTGTTCCCTCTGTCTGGAACTCTCTTCCCCCAAGATATTGTCATGGCTCCTCCATTTCATCCAGGTCTCTGATCAGATATCACCACATCAGGGACTCCCCTGGTGGTCCAGTGGTTGGGACTTTGCCTTCCAATGCAGGGGGTGCGGGTTCGATCCCTGGTCAGGGAGCTAAGATCCCACATGCCTGGCAGCCAAAAAACCAAAACATAAAATAGAAGCAATATTGTAACAAATTCAATAAAGACTTAAAAATATATATATATCACCACCTCAAAGGCCCCCTGTCCCAGACGCCCTCTACCCAATTACCTGAATATTTTTACAGCACATTATCACTAGCAGAAAGGATACTGTTAAAATGTTAATTCCTTTACTGTGGATCTCCCCCACACAACAGACAAACCCCTGCCCTCTTAGAGCTCAAGTTCTGGTGAGCCAGATGGCCAGGAAGGGCCTCTTTGAAGTGGTGACATTTGAGTTGTGACTTGAAGGATGAGAAAGGACTGGTTGCGGGAGAAACTGAGGAAAGGTCTCTCCTGACAGAAGGAATAGCAAGTGCAAAGGCCCAGGGGCTGATGAACCCCTAGAGCCTGCCTTGGAGCAGGCCTGTCTGCTCACTGGGTGGTGAGCTCCCAGGCCACACACAGCGGAGAGCACTTGAGTCATCAGGAAGCCTGATGGTGTGGACAGGGACTGGGCTACACCTGGTCACACAAAGGCTAATTCATGGCCAGATGGGAAGGACACAGGGCAGCCCAAGTGGTTGGCTCCCTCTTGTCAGCTCCCAGGAAGCTCTGGCTGGAAACAATTGAAAGTCTGGAGCTTCCCAGGAGACTCAAGTTTCCCTGGGTCGGGGAGAGAAACACGGGCAGCCTGGTCACTTGGACACACTGGGCAGCTGTGTAAAGGCTTTGAGGTCCCATGGCCCCATTCTAAGTCCAGCCCCCCACCCCTCGCCAGCTGAGCGACCTTGGCCACATCACCCCACTCTCTGGGCTTCAGTTCCCTCACCTCTAAAATGGAGTGAAAAAGAGGACAGTGTGAGGCCACGTGGGAACCAGGTGTTATGCGGTAGGAACTTGATAGCAGGTGGCCGGCCGTGGCGGTTGGCTATGGTGGTACTAAGTATGAAGACCAGCAGGGGAGCGTGGCAGGGGTTTCCGGTTCAGAGAGCCCGGGTTTGACCCAGATCTCCTGCTTTCCAGCCTGGGGCAGGTGTGCTCTCCCTGCTCCTTGCCTCGGTTAAGGGATAATGAGAGCCAGACACAGGACGATGGCTAAAAAGACCCCAGCATGGGGGCCTGTGGTTATAGATGTGGGGTCCAGGGCTTCAGAGGGCAGCCTCAGGAGGGCAGGTGGGAAGTGTAAGGGCATGTTCCCTACAAGCTGACAACAGGAACGGTTTCTGGAAAGGCCCGGCTAAATGGCTGATATGGCAGAAGAATGATGCATCTGGGTCAGCCTGCTGGGTTCAAGTCCCCCATACTAGCTGTGTGTCCTCGGGCAAGTTACGAAACCTCTCTGTGCCTTGGTGCCTTCTTCTGTGAAACAGGGGTAAGATCATCCCCACTAGGCCATGGGGTGGGTGTAAGGTCCTGATGGGAGAAGGTTCGTACAAAGAATGGCTGACAGGCTGAGGGTCCGCTTTGATGACCCATAACCGAGTAGGCATCAAGGCTCCAAGGAGCTGGGAGGGGAACGGGGAAGCGAGCAGGACCTGGAAGGGCCGTGGGGCAGAGGAGGCAACACCCGCGTGTTGTGTGAACACATTGACGAGCTCGGCCGCGGATCAGGGTGAGAAGGCATATCTCAGGCCGGGGAGCAGCAAGAGAAGAGAACCTGAGGCTGGAAAACTACACAGTGGCCATGGGTGCTTCAGGTCCTACTAGAAAAGCTGGCTGCACCCAAAGAAAGGAGAGCGGACATGTGGAGATAAGGGGTGTGGTGGACTCGGCCTGGGGCAGTAGGGAGCCATGGAAGGTTTGGGAATTGAGGGCCCAACTGCTCTTTGCATGAGACTTGACATAGTTAGGATCCTCCGCTTCAGAGCTTCAGCCCCTGCACCCAGCTTGGAGCCTGCCACACGGTGGGTGCCCAGGGAAATGGTTTTGAATGAATAAACGAAATAATGAGCGCATGGAACCCAGCCACTTGACAGCTGCCCTTATTCTGCCTTTCCCCACCCACACAGCACTACATACCTCGAGGGACTTAGATATAGCTCTAGAAAAGATTATAGTAGCTAACACATGTAGGGCATCTACTATTGGGTTTTAGGAAGAGCCAAGAACTAAACAGGTCTAGTCACCGCGTTTGTGGAGCTCACATTTCAGTGACACACCAGGAACAGGTAAACAAATAAATGTGCGTCTGACGTGATGTGCTCTGGAGTGGATGAAACAGGAGTGAGACAGAGTGATGAGGTGAGGGTCAGGCCGGCTCTGAGGGGATAGTTGAAGGAACAGCCATGGGAGCAGCTGAGGGAAGGGCATGCCAGGCCGGGGGACCAGCAAGTGCAAATGTCCTGAGGTGGGAATGAGCTCAGTGAGAGGGAGTTGCGGCGAGGAGGCCCTAATGGCTGAGGAGGGAAAATGAAGGGACAGGAGGGCCTGCAGGGCCTGTGGGGCGAGGAGACAGGACTTCCCTCCGTATGCAGCAGGCGCCCTGGAGGGCTGTGAGCAGGGAACTGGCTTGGTCTCCTTCACCTTTTATATCCTCCTAGTCAAAGGGCTTCACCATTATCATCATCCCCATTTTACAGATGAGGAGACCGAGGCTCCAGAGTTTGCATGATTTACCTTAGGTCATATGGCCAATAAGAGGCAGAGCCAGGGCTCAATGCCCCCCCCCCACCCCACTCCCCACCCCGTCTGTCTCTGGGGCCTGCAGGGCTGGAGGCGGATTGAAATATACCTACTGGACCCAACACAGGTCTCCTGAGTCACCAGGTTGGGCCCAGAGCTAATTTCTAGCAGCCAAGAGCTGCCCCGGGGAGGTGTCCCTCGCAGGGTCACTCCTTGGTGGCCTGCCCCAGTGGCTGTGAAGTGCTTCCATGCCCTTTTGATTCCCCGGCAGTTCCGGCTACACTACCTCAGCCCTCAGCACGCGTGTTGTCCTGTGTGGAGTCCTGGCCCATTGCTGATACTGGGCCCAGGCCTGAGGGCAGAGGGCAGGACAGATAAATGCAGGCAGCGGGAAGCCCCTGTGGACGCCACTAGGCCAGACTCCTGTGGATGAAGCAGAGGCCAAGGCTACCTCATCAGAAGCTCAGGGGCCCAGGTCCCACACAGATAACATGACCCAAGAAGAGGGAGACTCCTGTGGCAGAACTTGGCTTCTATAAGAGAAAGAGGGAAGGAAGAGAGAAGGGGAGGGAGTGAGGGAAGAAAGGAAGGAGAGAAGGAGGGAAGGGATGAAAGAAGGGATGGAGGGGGTTTCCCTGGTGGCGCAGTGGTTGGGAGTCCGCCTGCCGATGCAGGGGACATGTGTTCGTGTCTCGGTCTGGGAAGATCCCACATGCCGCGGAGCCTGGGCGTCTGGAGCCTGTGCTCCGCGGCGGGAGAGGCCACAGCAGTGAGGCCCGCGTACCGCAAAAAAAAAAAAAAGAAGGGATGGAGGGAGGAAGAAAGGATTCTAGTGCTATCATCTCATTTAATTCTCATAACAACCAACGATGATGATGATACTCATTTTACTGATGAGAAAATTAAAACCCAAAGAGGAAAAGTTTTCTCTCAAAGTCCCAGAGCCAGGAAGGGGGAGAGCCAGCATCAAATCCAGGCCTTTCTCCTTCCACAGCCCCTTTGACTGGGCCTGGTAGCCCCTCAGACTCTTAAGCTTTCATTTTCTTCCCCACAAAGTACAGCACTCTGGACTGAGCCTCCAGGGGCCAGCCAGGCCTGGCTGTGGACCTTGGAGCAGGGCAGGGTTGGTCAGTGCAGCAAGGTGGTCCTGGGGGAGCCTGGTGGCCTCCCTGGGGTTGCTGGCCATCATGCTGGAGGCCACTCTGTCCGTGGGACCCAACCCACCCAGGAGGAGCCCATCTCAACATAGGAGTCATCTGGGGCCTGTGTGGCCCATTTTGGGGTGGGAGGCCCAGAAGTTGCCTGTAACTTGCCCAGGGTCACACAGGGGGAGAGCAGACACAGCCAGGGAACAGGGGGTACAGTGCCCTTTCTTCCTGCCCACTCAGGATAGTCTTCCAACAATTGCCTCTTTTGTGCAGCCTCAGTTTTCCCCACTCCCAGGACCTCATGTTAAAAAACATAAAATGCCTTCCCTTGACCCCATCACCTTACCACGAGCATCCCTCCCTCCACTCCCCCCCATACCTGGTGAGAGTCCACACTCCCTGGCCCACTTCTACACCCTACCCCCTCCTCGGTGTCCCCCAACCAGGCTTCCACCCTCTGTGCCACCAAATGGCTCTCAATGTCACAATCCTTGTTGCCAAGTCCAATTGTGGCATCCGCGCTCAGCAATATCATTTCTCAGCAATGTCCTCCCAGAGCCCTGTGTTTGGACCCCTGCCAGCAGCGCTCCTCTCCCTCCCTTGGTGACCTCACCCATTCTGCTGCCTGAAATAAACATGCGTGATGAATCTCACATTCCTATCAGCATCCTGATCTCTCCTGGGCTCTGGACTGGAATATCGAATTGCGGACTTGAAACATCCTAAGAAGACATCTTGCGTTTCTCCAAACACTTATTCCTCCCCCATCCCCACCCCAAACCTCCAGTCTCTGCTCCTGGTGACACCACCCAGTGGCTCAGGCTCCAAAGGCATCACTATTTTTTTGTTTTTAATTGGGGTAGAGTTGCTTTACAATGCTGTGTTAGTTCCTGTTGTACAACGAACTGAATCAGCCATATGTATACACATATCCCCTCCCTCTTGGACCTCCCTCCCACCCCACCCCCCAGGCATCACTCTTGATTCCTCTGTGCCCCTCACCGCTACCTCCAAAATGTGTCCTGAATCATCCACTTCGCTGCCACCACCTCGCTCCAAGCCACCGCCATCCTCACCTACAACCTCCTTGCTCGTTTCTCCGCTGCCACAGAGCTCCCTACAGCAGCCAGAGGGAACTTTATTTTTTAAATTGTTTTGGCCACGTCGCGCGGCTTGTGGGATCTTAGCTCCCCGACCTGGGCCCTCGGCAGTGAAAGCGCCGGGTCCTAACCACTGGACAGCCAGGGAGCTCCCAAGAGGGAACTTTTGGAAACGTAAATCCAAACATGTCACTTGCCTGCTGAAACCTTCCAGTGGCTCCTGGCTGCCCTTCCGCAATCACCAAAGTTCTCACCACGGCCCGCAAGGCCCTGTCTTTGCCTCCTCCTCTCCCCTTCAGCTACTCTGGCTTCCTTCTACTTCTTCCAACAAGCCAAGTTCTCTCCTGCCTCAGGACATCTGCACTTCCTCTTTCCCATTCCCCTGTTCTTGTCAAAACTGCCCTTCTTTTAAACCCCAGCTGAACTGTCACCTTCCCAGGGGTCTCTTCCCCGACCATCCAATTGAAGGAGCCCCACCCTGTGTCCTGGTCATTCTCGACCCCATCTCCCTGTTTATTTCCTTCACAGTTCTAAGCACATCTGGAACTCAGTCATTTATTTGTTTACTTGTTTATTGTCCATCCACCCTTCCTCCCCAGAAAGTTGGTTCCACGAAGGCAGGGATTTATATCTGTCTTGTTCGCTGCTATAGACGGAAGCCAGGTACCCAGCACAGTGTGTAGCACAGAGTAGATGCTCAGTAAACATCTGTTGGATGGATGGATGAATTCATACGCAACCAGAAAAATGAACCTAAACTACACATTTAATCTTGCCACTCTCCCGCTCAAGAACCTTCCTTGGCTCCCCACTGTCTACAGAGTAGACAGCAAACTCTTCTTTGTGACATTCAAAGTTTTCTGAACTGGTCCCACATTGGGTACTCACTGCACCCCCAGAAGATAAATCATTCATAGTGGCCTGTTAGGAAGTGGATCGGTTAGGTGTCCGTCTCCCCACACCCTGCCAAGAGCCATCTGAGAGTGGGGTCTTGGTGGTCTTCATCTTGGTCTATTGGCATTTAGCCCTTTGTCAGCAGCATCAGAGACGTTTGATGAATAAATACAAGAATTAGTGAGTGAGTGAGAGAAAGTGGCCTCACTGTGACTTGGGGAGCCAGCAAGGGAGAAGGCTCAGATGCAGGAAGCTTCAGACTCAGAGAGCGGCACTTTCCAAATTTAGAATATGGGAGTAGTTTCACTGTTTCAGGTCACTGCTCCTGGTCAGGGTTTCAAAAGTATGTAGAGGTGGGGCTTTGTGGTAACAGGGAAAATTTGAAAACTACCAGCAATCAGCCCGGCAGTGTCTCTCAGGAAGGGATGATTTGGTTTTTTTTTTCGTTTTTTTTCCAATAAATTATTTATTTTTGGTTGTTTTGGGTCTTTGTTGCTATGCGTGGGCTTTCTCTAGTTGTTGTGAGCGGGGGCTACTCTGTTGTGGTGCATGGGCTTCTCATTGCAGTGGCTTCTCTTGTTGCAGAGCACGGGCTCTAGGCGTGCAGGCTTCAGTAGTTGTGGCACGCGGGCTCAGTAGTTGTGGCGCACGGGCTTAGTTGGCCCACAGTATGAGGGATCTTCCTGACCAGGGCTCAAACCTGCGTCCCCTGCATTGGCAGGCAGATTCTTAACCACTGCACCACCAGGGAAGTCCCAGGAAGGGATGATTTGAATGATAATTATCAGATCCTCCAATTCTAAGAGCTGTGCCGCATCAGATTAGTAAAAACACACTCTCATGTGATTTTGACCAAAACCATGAAGACCCACAGCCCTGGCAGTGAAGGTTGTTGGGACTTATGGTCTTGCTGGTGTTCTTCTGGTCTTTGCACACCTCTCAGACCCTTTCAAATCTCTTGATTTGCAGGTGGGATGGGAGCAGAGCTGGGATGGAGGAGAAGCAGCTATGCGAAGCCACTGTGGCTTAGCAAACTGGTCTTATGGTGAGTGTGTATCTGGAGTGGCTTTGGAGGCATTGAAATTACGGGGAAGAGACAAAGGCACTTCCCACAGCCCTTGATGCCAGCCCTTGACACTACCACTGACCATGATAACACCCCAGGCCTGACGTGACAGATGCCAACGCTCCCTCCAAACCTGGCCCCAGGACCCCACGCTACAGTGGGGGGTGAGCTGTTCCTTTAACGATCATGATGGCTGATTAACGATTCATATTTACCATCACCTGTGAATTAGCTTCAAGGGAAACTTGTTAAGGTTAATTTATGCCACTTGTGAAATGAGTTCTGCTCCCCATTCTGGCAGAAAACTTCCTTGGGAGGTTATGAGCTGTGCAGCTCGAGAAAGCACAGCTCTGCGACCTTCTCTCCCTCCCTACCACCTTGCCCTGCCCCTCAGCTGCCTACTACTACTGCATGTGGGAAAGCACAGCTCTGCGACCTTCTCTCCCTCCCTACCACCTTGCCCTGCCCCTCAGCTGCCTACTACTACTGCATGTGGGAAAGCACAGCTCTGCGACCTTCTCTCCCTCCCTACCACCTTGCCCTGCCCCTCAGCTGCCTACTACTACTGCATGTGGGAAAGCACAGCTCTGCGACCTTCTCTCCCTCCCTACCACCTTGCCCTGCCCCTCAGCTGCCTACTACTACTGCATGTGGGAAAGCACAGCTCTGCGACCTTCTCTCCCTCCCTACCACCTTGCCCTGCCCCTCAGCTGCCTACTACTACTGCATGTGGGAAAGCACAGCTCTGCGACCTTCTCTCCCTCCCTACCACCTTGCCCTGCCCCTCAGCTGCCTACTACTACTGCATGTGGGAAAGCACAGCTCTGCGACCTTCTCTCCCTCCCTACCACCTTGCCCTGCCCCTCAGCTGCCTACTACTACTGCATGTGGGAAAGCACAGCTCTGCGACCTTCTCTCCCTCCCTACCACCTTGCCCTGCCCCTCAGCTGCCTACTACTACTGCATGTGGGAAAGCACAGCTCTGCGACCTTCTCTCCCTCCCTACCACCTTGCCCTGCCCCTCAGCTGCCTACTACTACTGCATGTGGCACTGACAGGCACTGTGTGATTATTCTCCGGGACAATGGTGGGTGGCTTGGTGAAGTAGCCAAATGGGAAAGAGGTCCCTGCTTTGCGGGGGGAAGGAATAGGGGAGAGGGAGATGTAAATCTTCTGCTCTTAATTCTAGAAAGAAGAGGGACTGGGAAAGATGCTGTATAGCTGGATTCCACTTCTACAACTAGCTCCATAGCTAGAACTCCACAGCCTGGGGAAGTCATTTCATGTCTCGGGGGCTCCATTTCCTTAGCAGTGGTTCAGATTTTTGTAAGAAGGACAAATTGAAAAGCCAAGAAGCCTGGGTAGCTGGGTAGGCATCTCTCTCTCTCTCTCTCTCTCTCTTTCTCATTCAACAAATATTTTAAGACCATCTACTGTCACACCCTACCCTGGATGGCGAGGAGACCTGAGATTCTTGCCCTCCAGAAGTTTACAATGTAGAGGGGGAAGAAAGATAATAAACCAGTGAACACATAAATGAACAAGCAGATTCATCTAGTGATGTGGTATAAAGAAAAATAACACAGAACTGGGACAGTCGGCTGCTCCAAACTGGGTGTTTAGGGAAGACACCTGAAATTGATGGAGTGCTCCCAGCAGAGGGAGGAAAAAGAGAAAATCTTCCCCAAAGCTAACGTCTCCAGCGTCACCTTTAAATGCACTCCAATTCTTGACTTACTACCCTATCTAAGATATGCCAGATATACCTACAAAATTTAATCTTTTAAACTGAATTAATTAGCCATGAGGCTGGCAAAATTTTTCCTGTAAAGGGCTAGATAGTAAATATTTTAGACTCTAGGGGCCATACGTAGTCCCTGTCACAACTCAACCACTCGATTTTCCCGTTGTAACTTGAAGCAGCCGGAGACAATATGTAAACCAACGGGCATGACTGTGTGCCGATAAAACTTTATTTACCAGAGGCTGGCTGGCCAGAGTTTGCCAACCTTTGTAAATTTTTAGGCTAAAGGGTCTTCCCTGGTGGTCCAGTGGTTAAGACTCTGTGCTTCCAACACATGGGGTGCAGGTTCAATCTCTGGTCAGGGAAGTGAGATCCCACACGCTGAGCGGCGTGCCCAAAAAAAGAAAAAAAAATTAGGCTAAAAATTAACAGAAATATGAATGGTGAAGGAAGATCACAGAACAAAAAGAAGTCCAGGAAAAATAAAGCTAACAATGTGTACTGGCCAGTTTATCACCATGTAACACGTAATAGCAATTCCGCAGAAGGAAATCAAACCGCCCAACAAGAATAGACAAACATGCTAAGCTCTGTCAACACAAAGGAAAAGGGAGTGACAGCAAAGAGTGACAGAAACACAGAAAAGCAAGCCAGATAGTGAAGAAAGGATGCACCACAGGAAGGATGTGCCGATTACAATATTAAACTGTCCATTCCTTGATCCTGGCCCATGGCTGGAGAGAGCTAACCAGAGATTCAGAGCAATGGGGGACATGGTGCTTTTTGTCTGTCATTCTGTCTTTATGCCTGTCATTTTATGTCTGACAAACATTTATGTCTGTCATCTGAACAGACGATCAAAAACAGAACAGAGGCAAAAGTTTTTTTTAATTTACAAATTGATTCAACAAATATTTAATGAGGACCTACTATGTTAGGGGCTACCAAGACTTAAAGTGGGGAAAGTGGCAGTTCTTATTGGATGGGGTTATTGAGAAGCAGAATTTTATGATTATTATTTTTTTAATTTTAATCGTGGTAAAATATACATACTGTAAAAATTACCATCTTAACCATTTTCACATGTACAGTTCAGTATTGTCAAGTATATCCACACCGTTGTGCAACCACCTCCAAAACTTTTCATCTTGCAAAAATGAAATTCTATTATCATTGAACAGCAAAATTTCATTTCCCCCTCCCTTCAGTCCCTGGCAACCACATTCTAGCTCTTGTCTCTATGATTCTGTCTACTCTAGGAAGCTCATATAAATGGAATCGTAGAGTATTTGTCTTTTTGTGAGTGGCTTCTTTTACTTAGCATAATAGCCTCAAGGTTCATCCATTTTATAGCATGTGTCAGAATTTCTTTTCAAGGCTGAATAATATTCCATTATATATACCACATTTTACTAATCCATTCCTCTGTTGATGGACACTTGGGTTGCTTCCACCTTTTGGCTATTGTGGACAACACTGCTATGAGCATGGGAGTACAACTATCTCTCTGAGGCTTTCAATTCTTTTGGATATATACCCAGAAGTGGAATTGCTGGGTCATGTGGTAATTCTATTTTAAATTTTCAAAGAAAGACTGTGTTCCATACCATTTGCACCATTTTACATTCCCATCAACAGTGCACAAGGGAGGCAATTTCTCCACATCCTTGTCAACACTTATTGGAGGCAAAACAATTTAGAACTGAAACCTTAGCTGTACCCTGTCACTCCCTAACATGATATATTGATAGATACTATGAAGTGGGTTTTGTTTATGTTTGTCTTTCTTCCCAACTGGATTGGAGAATATGGACTCTGTTTTTCTCACTGCTCAATCCCCAGCACCCAGTCCAGGACTTGTATACAGCAGGACCTAAGGTAACATGTAGGTGCTCAAAAATTTCCTGAATGAACAAAAGAATGAATCATCTCAATTTGACATGGAAAAAATCAGATGAGATAAGATGAATGTAGAAAGAGCCAGACACACCCATCTCTGAATCCCATTCAGGAGCTTGGGGCCTTAAGTGAAGTCACATTTCTCCGGTCCTGTTTTCTCTTTTGCAAAAGGGAGGTCACAATACTTGACATATGATGTCATTGTGAAGGGTAAGTGCAAAGACATGTGAGTTACTTAGCACAATGCTTGACGCATAATAGGTGGTCAGCCAATGGAGCCTCCTTCATCATGGCAGCTTCACCATGAAGCGCGGTATATAAATCTAAGGTAGTCTTACTATTAGTAAATCCTAATTCTTAAGACCAACTTACCCACAGGAGAAGTAACTTGGAGCCAAGATTTCTAGCTGGTGACAAGATCACAGACATTTCTGTCAAAAGAAAAATTGTAATGGAATGAAATACAAAATAATACAACAAAATAGAAAGATGCCATCAGATTTGTTTGCCTATCATTTAGGGATTTTTCTTTTTTCATAGTATTTTTGTTGTGAATCCACTGACTAATAAAAACATAGTTGCAGGGCTTCCCTGGTGGCACAGTGGTTGGGAGTCCGCCTGCCGATGCAGGGGACGCCGGTTCGTGCCCCGGTCTGGGAAGATCCCACATGCCGCGGAGCGGCTGGGCCCGTGAGCCATGGCCGCTGAGCCTGCGCGTCCGGAGCCTGTGCTCCGCAACGGCAGAGGCCACAACAGTGAGAGGCCCACGTACCGCAAAAAACAAACAAACAAACAAAAAAAAACATAGTTGCAGGATCATGAGTTGGTCACAGCTAGAGGGAATGGTTCATGTTTTCTCTGAGCAAAAGGATTTGGTAATTCTGGAGATTAGAATTAATACTGTAAAGGTACTAAGACTTCCCAAATTAATACTTCAATGTCATGTCGTCAATCATAATCCTATATCGATTTTTTAATAGAACTTGACAAAATGAATCTAAATTTCACTGGATTAAGAAAATACATAAAAATAGCCAAGAAATTTTTAATAATGAACAATCATGAGGTTATATGGATATGTTCACTCTAACAATTCAAAGAGCTATTCACTTATGATTTATGGATTCTTCTGTATGTAAACTCCACTTCTAGAAAAGCTTACATTTAAAAGTTCGAGGAGGATATGGAAGATGAGAGATACTTGTCTTTTGAAAATATACTATAGGGATAAATATGAACTATGTAAAGCAGAATGAGACAAAGAACTTGGTGGAATGCAAGAATCTTGCTAAAGGGGACTTCTCTGGTGGTGCAGTGGTTAAGACTCCGGGGGGCCTTAACCCCCGGAGTTATGCAGGGGGCCCGGGTTCGATTCCTGGTCAGGGAATTAGATCCCACATGCATGCCGCAGCTAAGAGTTTGCATGCCACAACTAAGGAGCCAGTGAGCTGCAACTAAGGAGCCCATGAGCCGCAACTAAAGAGCCTGCCTGCTGCAAATAAGACCCGGTGCAACCAAATTAATTAACTAAAAAAAAAAAAGAATCTTGTTAAAGAATTTAATGTATGAGACATGGCATTTCAAAAAAATGAGGAAATTACATATTATGATAAACAATATTGGGACAATTAGCAGTCCATTCAGAAAAAAATAAAAATTTGGACCCTCCCCCCCTACCTCATCTCATACACAAAATCAATTCCAGGGGATTAAAGATATAAAGGGCATGGTCACTCATAGATGGTAGAAGGGTTAATTCAGACTTCCTTTTTGTAGGACGAATTGGTGTATTCCATCAACAGTTAAAATGTGCAAATTCTTCGCCCCAGTAATTTCACTTTTTGGACTCTCTCAAGTTGACCTGCTTACATATATGCACCCTAATTTATGGGCAGCTGTGTTCACTGTGGTGCATATCATGTGATAGTGGAAAACTGGAAACAGCCTCCATGTCCATCAGGAGTAGAATAGGTAAATAAATTACATCCATCCATACTACATGCGACCATTCACAGGAATAATATAGGTTTGCTCATTCATTCATTCAACGAATATTCATTGAGCACCTACTATGTGCCAGGACTGGTTCTTGGCACTGGGGATAGAGCAGGGAATAAAACAGTCTCTACCTTCATGGGGATTACATTTGGGTGGGGCCGACAGTCAGTGAACAAAGAACGAATAACCATATAGTAGGATTCAGAGTAAGAGATCTTGTGAAGCAAAAGAAAGGTGAATGAGGGCTGATGCACAGTAGACTGGGTGCCCATGGAATGCTTCCCGGAGGGAGTGACATTTGAACTCTGAGACAGCTCTTCATTCACAGAGAAGAGGTCACCAAGAAATAGTAATATACAAAGCCAAAAGTAATACAATTTAAGGTTCTTTAAAAGTATACATGTCTTAAGTGAGAGAGAGGCATGGACATATATACACTGCCAGACGTAAGGTAGATAGCTAGTGGGAAGCAGCCGCATAGCACAGGGAGATCAGCTCGGTGCTTTGTGACCATCTAGAGGGGTGGGATAGGGAGGGTGGGAGGGAGGGAGACGCAAGAGGGAGGAGATATGGGAACATATGTATATGTATAACTCATTCACTTTGTTATAAAGCAGAAACTAACACACCATTGTAAAGCAATTATACTCCAATAAAGAAAAAAAAAGTATACATGTCTTTATCTCCCTATACATGCACGTAGGCATATAGGTACATACAGACACCAGCTAAACTGCTAAAATTAAAGGGAGAATTGAAACATTTTTTTCAGCAAGCATGTGCTCACGTATTACTTTTATAATAAAAATATTTGTGAGTTGTGTTTGTGAACAAAAGCTAATAAGAGCACATATGCAGAAAAAGAAGTTGCATCACAAGTAGCCTAGGGGTTAAGAGCATTTACCTTGGGGTAAAAATGACCTGGTGTTGAAATCCTGGCTGGCTCGATCCGCTAGTTTTGTCACCTCAGGCAAGCGGTGGCTTGGTGGCTGCCGTTCCCCACCTCTAGCGCAATGGTTCCCAATTGGGGATTTTGCTCTCCCCAGGGTCACATGGTAATGCCTGGTGACATTTTTGGTTGTTACAACTGGGAGGAGGGAGTGCTACGCTACCGGCATCTAAAGGGTAGAGGCCAAGGGTGCAGCTAAATAGCCTACATTGCAGAGAGGATGCCAACCCTCCCTCTCCATCCCGTACAAAGAATTATCCGCCCCCAAGTGTCAAGAGGCGAGACTGAGAAACCCCGCTTTAGAGAAAGGGGCAGAGTCTACCTTGCAGCGCTGAGGATTAAGAGTGCACAATGCACTTAATTAGCACAGCACCTGACCCTGAAGCAGCACTCAATAAATGGGAACTACTATTTTTATCACTGGACTTCCCCCAAATTAAAAAAAATTTTGAGTGGGGAGGAAGTGGTAGGACCAGAAATCAATTCGGTCAAATTCCGATTCTCGTGACTTACTAGAAAGGATCCTGGATCTTTTAACAGCAACCTGGGTCTTCACGGGCTGTTTGCCAATTAGAGATGGCGTAGGAAGGGCTCCTAATTCCTCCTGGTGTTTGCTTTGATCTCACCCCCTGCTACCAGTTCAGGAGCATTCCCGATGGATTATTCCTTGTCTCACATATATTCAGCTATCTTTCTCTGGTGGGCATCTCCCTGGGGTTCAAAAACACACTGAAGTTTCTCTTGTTGGAAAGCCAAAATCAAAACCTGCCCTGAGCCTCACACACTTCCTCCAGGTACCAGCCTTCTTTTTTCATCCCTTTATAGGAAATTCAAGAAACGCCTGCACTCACTGCTACTCCACCCGCTCCTTTCTTGGTCTTCTCCAGTGTGGCTCTCCTTGCACCTCCACTTCAGCAGAATGGCTCTAGCCTCGACCAATGTCCTCCCCGCTGCTAATCCTTAATTTTCATGCCTCGTCTTGCATCACTTCTTTGCTGCATTCAGTGCTATTGACCACCCCCTTGAACATGTCTCCTCCCTTGACCTTCCTGTCCTATCCACTCCTGTCTTCCTCCTATCACTCTTCCTGTCTGCCCCACTGGCTAATCTTCTTCTTCCCAACTGTTATTAATGGAGATCTTAGAGTCTTGGGTCAAGACCACCTTCTGTTCTCCCTCTATGCGTCCTGTTCTACTCCGTCCCTAAACAATCTCATCCACTCCTAGATTTTCACTAATCTCCTACCCCAGAGACTCACAAATCCATCTGTGGTCCCGACTATTCCATTGAGTCCCCGAGCCAGCATTCGCAGAATGGCCTGTTTGCTGTTTCGGCTTGGTTGTCTCAAAACCCCCTGAACTCAGCACACTCATGACAGATCTCATGACCTTCCCCGTGAACCTGGTCCAATGCCATCCAGTGCCCTCATCTCATGAAAATGGCCTTGCCATCCATACAAGTGCCAAAGCCAGCTTAGTGGATTCCTCCATCCCAACAGCAATCCATGTCCAGGTCTTGTATTACGTCAGCATCCCTCCATCTCCTCTCCTCCGTCCTGCACACCACGCCCCACCATGACCGCATTCACCTACCTGGTCCTCCTACTTCTTTCTCTACAATCCGCCATTCTCCCTGCAGCCAGAGGCCTCTGTTCAAATTACTCTCAACTCACATCACACACAGCCCTACCTACTGGAAGCGCTTGAATCCACTGCTCTAAACATAAAACCTGAAAGCTTTACCTTGGCTCACAGGGCCCTGCACTGCATGGTCCAGCCCCGTCCACCTCCCCAGCCTAACACTGCCCGCTGCGCCCCTTTGCCCTTTCTGCTCCCGCCTTACCAGCTTTCTGTTCTTGCAGCTCCCAGGGTACACTGTTCATCTCCCCTCAGCTCACCCACCGCACCTCAGGGACGCCTTCCCTACCGTGCACTCATGGTCCGGAGTTACCTCCTTTATAGCACTTACCGTGGTTGTAGTTAAATCATACCCTCCATCTGGGAGTGCAGGAGGAGAAAAGGATAGTAAGCTTTATGAAGCCACTGACCTTTTATTATTTTGCTAATCATTATATCCCTCGCACCTGGGCACAGAACTTTCCACGCAATAAATATCAGTGAGTGGTAAACATTCAACAAAAAGAAGCTACAATTATACTCCACGCAGTATCAGGCAGACGGCAAACTGTGGACCGGCCCCAGAGGACCTCCTGGAGGCAAACTCCATCGACCCTCACCCCACCCCTTGCCCAGGTGTCTTATTTGACTTGATGGGCATCGCCTGGGCCAGTTCTTGAACGAAAACCCAAGTGTGGGCGGATGCCTGGTAGCACAGTGGGGTTCGATGCTTTGGCTACATGGGCAGCGTTTTTCACTCAAGTGGTCTGACTGCAGGGCTCGGGCTGGCAGTATTTCTCTCAGGACTACCTGGAGGTCAGCCCGGCAAAGTGGAAGCCAAGGCTCTAAGAAGTCAAACTGTCCCAGACAAAGACAGACAACCACCAAGGTTTGGTTCTTGAATATGTATTTTTTACTGAAAAAATCATTCATAAATTAACATACAAAAATGTACAAACACATGAGTAAATAATGTAATGACAAAGGACTATTTTCTGTGAAAAGTGTTTTTTAAAACATCTTTAGATTTCAGTGCAAAAATGTACCCCTGGCACCTCTTAAAACATAAGAGCAAGCTCAAAAAACTCGTAGTGATGGAAGTAAGCGAGCTACGTTCAATGTAATGGTCATTGGTGAGTGGATACAATCAGTACGTGTGCTGCTACTTAGCTCTTAATGTCTGTGGTAGAGAGGCTCTCACAAGAGGCCCTGTAATGTCAGAATGAATAGTTTTGCTGATAACCCCCCCAAAACAAAACAGCGTGAAAGGAAAACTTCTTCCTGTACGCAGCAATCAAAAGACAAGACTGATTTAAGGGGTCATTCGTTGGTAGCCTTAAAGAATTTCAGCTGTCAAAATATATGCAAGGTCACATTTGGTTCTTATTGTTCTTTTTTTCTTAACGTGAGAATTGCACAGTTAACAGCACACAGGCCTGGCTGTGTTTTCAGCTTCTACCTTTCCCCACACGGTACTCAGCTTGGTGGATAAATGACTTCCAGTGCACAGCAAGAGATTCCACATGAATGAAACAAACTCACACGTGACTGCAAGATGATTTAAATGACCCTACTTTGAGCAGTGGAAAGAGACTTTTCCTTTTGTCCTCAAATCAGCATTTTCTTTTTCAAATCAGGTGTCAGCCTTTTGCCAACATTTTGTTCTTGATGGTAAATGTGTTAATGAAAGCCTTCAAACAATATCATTTTACAACGCTGCCGAGTGTACACGAGCCATTCTTGACCAAGAATCAGTCTGTCCTGGCAAATTCTTCCAAATGACATCATAATTTTGTCACACTGAAAGCAGCTCACAGCCCTCAGAGAGAGAAGAGGCCAGGCTAGCCCAGAGGCCTGGGGGTGCTCAAAGGAAGGGGGGAAAGAAATCTTTATTGCTATATGCACCATACATCAAAGGAAAGCCAAAAGAACTTCTGTGTGTCATGTTCCTCGTGAAGGTCTTTTAAAGCAAGAAATGCTCAAAAAAAAAAAAACAAAAAAAAAACTCTTTTAAAACATTATGATACAACTTACCAGCGTGTTCAAGGGCAGGAGTCTGCTCTCTCATATGAGCTGGTAAGAGCTTTGCAATGCAGTTTATTTTCTAAATAGCATTCTCCTCTTCGAAGGAACAAAAACACAACAAAAAAACAAGGCCTGGCCAATCACTCCCACAGCCTGTGGGGATCATACGTCCATGGAACCAACACATGCAATGGAAGAAACCCCCAACCCATGTGTATATAAACAAATATAGCCTCTACACACATCCATGTAAACCATGAAAATTAAGGAAGTTGAAGGCAAACAAGGCAATTAAAAAAAAAACATGAAGTACTCTTCAGAAAGTACTCCTAATAATGATATATAAATATGTTTTATGGAAAAGGAGGGGAAAAACCTGGCATTTTTCAGAATTCTGCAGAAGCCAAAGGGGACTATGAGGTGAGGGACTCGGCTCAGGCAAAAACACAAAGGCACAACTTCAAATGTGATTGAGAATCTGACTTCAGAAAGCACATGGGGGTGTGAATGGAGCACTTGGGCTCCTGCGGCCGTCCGGCAGCTTTGTTAGTCTAATCCCAAAGCTTGGATTTGGTCTAACCTGGATCCCAGCTGACCCATAGCACACGAGTGTCACCTGCTCCCTGGCTGAATTCTTCATAATTCAGTTGCTCATTATTCTATGTCCTAGTTAATAGGGTTAATGACAAAGCTTTCCAGAAACCAAAATGGGAAATATGCAAAGGAATCGCTGAAGCTGGTTGGTAATTTAGGCACAGACTTCAGAAACTGTGGCCAAGTTCCATAAGAGCAAGCGAAAGAAGGAGAGAGAGAGAGAAAGAGAGAGAGACGGAAGTAGGGAAAACCAACACCCACACTCTCTCTTTACCATGATGGAAGGACAAGACAGGAAGTCCAGAGATCCAGGGGTGTGTGCACAGTGGGCCCACCTGACGGGTTTGCTTCAAGTGGGAGAGCAGTGTTCTAACACAGCAGCTTCGTGTTCAGCACAAGACTGGGATGAGAGTGGACGTGCCCAGCAGGGCAGAGACTCCAGAGCCAAAGTCGGGAGCAAGACTTTTGGAAAAGGGGACAGGGGTGGGGGCACAAGAAGTTAGCTACCGGTGATAAAGATTGGACTGTTTTGCTCTCTTGTGACATGCCCTATAACCACTCCCTTCCAGAGTGACAGCAATTTGGGAGACGATGTTATTCCACTTGAGCTGAGTTCCTGCATCTGCCAAATAAATACGGGATCTAATTTATAAACCCTCGGTTTGAATTGGAGCCAGCTAGAAAATTAAATTTAAAAAAGGCATTTTACATGGCTTATTTACAATTATACTTCTTCAAGAAGTGATTGTTATATGTCTATTTATCTTCCCCAATCCCTCCCCCACTCCCCCCTCATCCCCACCCAAAGCAGGTAATTTTTTTTTTTTTTTTTTTTTTTAATGAAACCAAAGAGAACACCAGAGATGTAGAAGAATGGTTGTGTGGAGTTGCCTTTGCTCTTCCTAAAACACAGCTGCCCTGTGGTGGGTCTGCCTCTTTGCTCTGAAGGGAAAGAAGCTCCCAAGGCCATTCGTGGCGGGATGGTGGCGGATCACAGTTCCGGTTCTGCAGATTGTGGAGGAGATGGGACGTCAGGGCAGAAGATGAGGGAGAAGAGCAGCAGGACAGACGTCTGTCTTGTGAAAAGAGCAAGTCAGTTCCCGGCTGACTCCCTCAAGCCCAGTGGGTCCAAACGGTGAAGGCGTTATGTGCGTGTGCTCTGTTCACATTTTTTCCTTGAACCCTGCGATCCCTCATGGATCCACACTGGATTTCTGTTTTCTTCCTCTGCGGAGCCCCGAGACATGTCGTCAGGCTGCTTTCTTGGGGGCGGTGGGTGAAGCAAACATATATTCTCTCCTCGTCTCAGTACTCGGTCACCTGAGCCAGCTCGGGTGTCAAATTGACAGTAATGTTTTTATACAAGGCGTCATATGTGATGTTTGCAAAGTAGTTCAAGTTGTTGAGGCCGTCCAGCCCTTGCCGTTCTTTGGACTTCCTCAGCAACGCATACCTGTTAAGCAGAGAACAGAGGGGTGGGCTCTGAGCGAGGGTCCAAGCTCCTCACGACACGGACGGGGCAGGGCAGACCACAGGAGGCGGCACAACCCAAAACGATGTTCCTGCCCCACATGGCGGGTGACTGGCCGTTCAGCTCCTCCAGGCTACACGTCATCATTAGAATTAGAAACGTGTCCTATTTCATGCGAGGTGTTTTACTTACAGCATTATTTCATTTAATGTCAGCTCCTCCAGGCTACACGTCATCATTAGAATTAGAAACACGTCCTATTTCATGCGAGGTGTTTTACTTACAGCATTATTTCATTTAATGTGCCTGCCCCTTTGCAGATGAGGAAACCAAGGCTCTCAATATTAACCGGCTTTCCCAAAACCACAGAGTGGGGAAGTGGGAGGTAAGCTGCTAAACACATGGGATGAGAAAGTTCAGTCTGTATTCAGTGCCTGCTTACTCCCATGAAAAGAGTTCACGCAGCCAGATCGACTGTCTAGAGAATAGTGCTCCCCACTACTAACAAAAGACACAAAGAGCCACTCCTGAGGACGCAGAGACGTACTCCGCCCACATGCCCCGCTCAGTCCGATCACGAATTTCTTTATTGAACGTACAGAGGGTAATAAAGCAGCTGCAACCATGCAAACAGAAGCTGAGGGACACCCTTCCAGAACCAGAGCTTGCAGAGAGGGTGCCAAACTTTTTGTCATGTGACTGTGAGTTACACAGAAACCTTTACCGGAGTGGATTCTTCCCCAACTCCCTGAAAGCTACAGAGGAGACGACAAAGCTTAAGACACAGAATGAGTGATTTCCTTAAAAGATCTTACTGTCAAAAATTTTCACCAATGGTATGATTTTGCCCCCAAACGCCTGCCTCACGCTTAAATTAAAATATATATAGGAACTCTAAAAGAGCTGTCTGAACAAGACCCTGGAGAGGAGTGGGGAGCAAGACCGGAGCTGCAGTGCTCGGGGACACCTGGAAATGCGAAGTATACAGGATATTTGTACAAGGAATAAATAAACCGCACCAACCTTCCAAGAAACTGGACTTCTCCGCGGTGGTGATGAGGAATGGACTTGTACTTCCCCGCGTCACCTTCTGGCCGACTCACAGAATAGCCTGCATTCTGCACTCTGTCCAAGACAAAGAGGGTGGGCTTTTGGGTAAAATGATCAAGTCCCATAGGTGACCAAACCTATCCCGAGGCTGAAGGACCCCAAGCTGAACAACAGAACTTCTGCATCTAAATATTCATGTTGCTTCCCCTCTGGATAAGTTCACGGTTTTAGAAAAGAAGTCTACAATACAAAAACGTTTTGAAGAAGGAAAGAAATTTGAAATTCAAAAAGAAATTCAAAATTCTTGAGGTGTGACACAGGGTCTCAGTGACAGGTACAACCACACTCCCTCTGGGCTGGCTTGTTTGGGTCCTATCAGAAACATGTTCTCCCCGGTGGGCACACCTGTCTTCCACGACCTACCACAGAGCAAGTCAGCAAAGTCAGAGTCACCGTGTGTCCCCCCTAGAGAGACCTTATGTCTCCGCCCACCTCCCCCATCACCAGGGAGATGAGCTAATTTATGTGATGTCCTCCGATATAGATGTAAAACTTCACAATTTATGAAGTCACCATGAGGGGAGAAGAATTTAGAGGAGGTGTTCAGGATATTTATTCTTAACATGATAAATATAAGGTTTCCCAGGCTGGGTTTACTGGAAACTTGATAGGACTCCAAGAAATACTCAATACACGGGGTAGACTTTGGATATCTATGCGATATTTATGATCATTTTCATATTTCAACATCCTCCTTGACTCCAAATTATACTCTCATTTTCATATATAGTCAGCCCTCAGTCTCTGGGTGGGGGACTGGTTTCAGCACTGGGCCCACAGATATTAAAATCTGTGGATGCTCGAGTCCCTAATGTAAATGGCATAGTATTTGCATATAATCCACTCACATCCTCCAGGATACCTTAAACCAAATCTAGCGTACTTATCATACCTAATACAATGCTATGTGAATAGGTGCCAGCATGTGGCAAATCCAAGTTTTGCAACTTCCTGGAATTTTTTTTTTTTAATATTTTCATTCTGTAGTTGGTTGAATCCTCAACTTCAGAACCCATGGGTATGGAGGGCCAACTGTGTGAAGATGTGTTCTCACTCTCATTTGATAAATATATATGAAATGCCTACTGTGTGTTTGGAATTGTGTGGGGCGCTGGGGAAAACCAGCTGTAGGTTCCTGCTCTGAGGGGCTCCTTGCTGAGCTGAGGAAAGAGCAAAACGAGAGTTATGGCAGATATCCTGGGGGAGCTCAACTGGATTCAAAAACCAGTCAAACTTAGTTTAATGTCTGGAAAAGCTGTTCATCCTCACTAGGTTCCTAAGAAACCCAAGTTAAAAGGATGAGATGCCACTTCTACCTAACAGACTGAGAAAGAACTGTCTGGAGCTGCTTTGCCTAACAGCAGCCACAAGCCACATGGAGCTACTACAGAGCTGAAACACGGCACACATTTAAAAGGTTGTTTACATCCAATGTTGCTGGTGGTGTAAGAAAATTTGTACGCTAACGTGCTGTTGGTCAGAATATTTTTGCAATCTTTTCTGGAGGAAAATGTGACAATAACTATCAAAATTTAAAAGTGCATTTACTTCTTGGGACTTCCCTGGTGGCGCAGTGGTTAAGAATCTGCCTGCCAATGCAGTGGACATGGGTTCGAGCCCTGGTCCGGGAAGATCCCCCATGCCGCGGAGCAACTAAGCCCGTGTGCCACAGCTACTGAGCCTGCGCTCTATAGCCCGCAAGCCACAAGTACTGAGCCCGCATGCCACAACTACTGAAGCCCGTGTGCCTAGAGCCCGTGCTCCACAACAACAGAAGCCACCGCAGTGAGAAGTCCTCACACCGCGTCAAAGAGTAGTTCCTGCTCACTGCAACTAGAGAAAGCCCACGCACAGCAACAAAGACCCAACACAGCCAAAAATAAATTAATTAATAAAAAAAAATTTTAAATAAAAAAAGTGCATTTACTTCTTGACTCTGCAGTTCTGCAACTAGGAATTTAATCTAAAGATATATTCGCACATGTGAACAAAACATGTTCAAAATTAAACAATGTTCATCAACAAGAGAGGATTAAAATAAATTGTTGTCTATCTACATACAGAAATACCATGCAATTGTTAAAAATAATGAAGTGGCTCTCTAACATGGTTGGAAGGGGAGAAAGGATGTGTCTGGGTTGTTTATGTATGAATAGAAAGAAGTCTATAGAAAGAAACAGCTTGTTCAAATGGCTACTTCCTGGGAAGGAAACAGGGTAACAATGGGGATTAAGACTTATACTCCCTGGCTTAGACACATCTGTATCATCTGAATTTTTACCCGAAAATATTATGTTATATTAACAACCAACACACCCTTTCTTTTTTTAAAGCTGAGATAGAAAGTGGATACAAGGTAGAAATTCTTTCGGTTATTTGTTCCTTGTTGGGTTACTATTTACTTACTCTGTAAAAATACTACTTTACACTAATCACACACAGGATTGTTCATACAAACTTACATAATACAAGCCTTATCTGATGGCATGGATAAATCTGTGTACACATAACAAACATCTGACCTCTGGTTTGGGGAGGTTTCAGTAAAATGTGCTGTGAGTGTAAAGTACACACCAGATTTCTATGATTTAGTCAGAAAAAAATGAATGTAAAATATCTCATTAATAGTTTATATTGATTACATGTTGAAATGGTATTATTTTGGATATACTATGATAAATATAATTTTAAAAATATTTTTATTAATATAATAAATTAATTTCACCTTTTTCTTTTTTAACCTTTTTAAATGTAGCTACTAGAACACTGAAATTTACATACATGGCTTAGTACATCATATTCCTATTAGACAGTGATAGTCTGGAGAGTCTAAGGTAGCATTTCTAGAAGACATCAGAAGAAGGTAGTACCTGTTCCACAGGTCGTCATCTTCTCCACCCCAACCCCAGAAAGCATTAGGAAAGCCATTGATTTTCCGAAACTGTTCCACGGTTAAGCCGCTCACTCCACCAAAGAACTCAGTATAAGGAAGCCTAAAAGGAGATGTATGGTATCAATCATCTGTGCATTAAAGGGTGATTTTTTTCCCCTAGAACAGGCCATCTCACTGGAGAACTAAGTCTTAAGTAAAACAATACTCTCTGTGCTACTGCCCTGAACCACCTGAAACTGTTTCCTCAGGACAAGACGCATCAATCTGAGTAGCTAATTGAACTTTTTCCTAACTGATTATTTTAATAACAGCTTTATTGACGCAGAATTGACATACCATATAATTCACCCATTAAAAGTGTATAATTCAATGGTTTTTAGTATATTCATGGAGCTGTGCAACCACGGCCACCATCAATTTTAATTAATTTCATCACCCTCCTGAAAGAAGCCTTGTACCCACCATCAACAGTCACTCATTTCCCCCTATTCCCCTCAACCCTATGCAACCACTATTCTCCTTTCTGTCTCTACAGATTTGCATATTCTGGACATTTCATATAAATGGAATCATATAACATGCAGTCTTTAGTAGTTAGCTTCTTTCACTGAGCATAATGTTTTCTAGGTTCATCATGTTGTCACATATATCAGTACTTCATTCCTTCTTATTGCCAAATAGCATTCCATTGTATGGATGGATATACTACATTTTGTTTATCCATTCATCAGTTGATTGCCATTCAGGTTGGAGCTAATTGGATTTTGTCATCTCTGCATCTCTCACCATCCTTTTAGATTTAACCTCTTTAATTAAGGGGAAATAATACTCACAGATACATATACTTATCCAGTTTAGTTGCAAAGTGCCTTGGCATCTGTCCACATCCATAATAGTTACGATCGCTTTCTGGTATATGATCCACATCATGAAAAATAAGACAGTCCCAGTCCAAGTCCTTCATTGCTTCTTGAAAACCCACATTAAAAAGCATGGCTCGATTAAAGGGCTGGGTGCCAACCTAAAAGAAGCAGACCTTTATTTTTAAAAGGACTCTTGAAGAACAATCTTTGCTGCCTCAGCCCTGCCTAAGGGAGAGCTTATTGAGAGATCCTGGGCCAGAAGGGAGGTGGGTCCTGCCCAGCTCATCACTGACTCACAATCACTTGACCTCTGGCCTTGACTTCCTCGGAAATAAAAAGGGGTGATAAAGATAAACCCAAGCTCCTCTCTCCCAAGGCTGTTGTAAAGGCAGACAGTCAGCCACGTAACAGCATTTAGAAGGGTACCCAGCCCCATATACGGAAGGAAGAACAACACTGCCATTTCGACCTGTGGCTCCTTATCTTAAGGGGAATTTCCTGGGTCTGGAGCCTAAAGACAACACTTAAAGCAGCTCTAGCGAAACCAGCCCACAAGAGGCCTTTGTTCAGGGTAAACAAAGTTCCAGGCTGCACTCAAATCTGCTGATATTGAGCAACATCTCAAACCAGGAGCATGACTGCTCTCTGCTCCCCTTCCTGCCGCAGGCGACTCAGTCGACTGTGAGCTTTCAGTTTTACTGGATCTTTACACGAAGGATGCATTAGCCTGAAGCTCTCTAAACTGCTGTCTCAGAAGAGAAAGAAGAGAGAAGAAAGGACCACTTACTTGCTCCACCACATAAAATGCAAACTGTAGGCGCTGGCGTTGGAGCATGGGAATCAGATGTCGGAGCAGGACCGGGAGGTGCTCATGGCGGTTCCGGAAGGGGATAAGGATTGCCACCTGCAATGGGTCACAGCAAAAGAGGCCGTCCTGTTAGTCCCCTCATCTGTTGCTTTGCAGCAGGGCACTTCTGCAGAATCGGGGACCAGCTCTTGGGGAGTTCTGGGAGCTGTCTTATCCTCAGCTTCTCTAAATAAAGACCTATCGTGGCAAGTCGACCCCTGGAAGTAAGTGGACCTCGTTCTTACATGTGCCATACCATGTACACAGTGGGCCTGCAAATGAATTCGACACCACAACCCAGAGAAAGACATACATTCATATTCACTGTGACCCAGTACACAAATATAGAGACATACAACTAAAACACGCTTCACAGAACAGTACTTCCCCTTAAAACATGCAATGCACTTTTATATATATACATAAGTTTTTTAAATGCTGCTCATTAAATTGATTTTACAACCCAGTGATGGGCTGGAAACACTGATCTGTTCCAGACATGCTTTGATCACTGCTGCACCACAGCATCTCATAGGGCTGGCACAGAACAGGCACTTTACTAAATACTTGTTGAAAGAATGGACTTAAGCCAGTGCCATAAGCTTGATCCACACTACCGATGTCTCCTGATTAGAGTCACGCAGAAAAAAACTAAACAATTCTCAGTGTCAGGCTAGATAACTCCACTTTTTATTCCACTAGACTCACGGCAACAATGCCAAATAAGGCATGAAGCACTGAATTTGTGAAGATGGCTTCTGCAAATGTGTCACAAGAGACCTACCACCCCCTACCCCCTGCTTAGCCAATATTCCTGTAAGGAAGAAAAAGGGTCCTGGCTCAGTCATCAGAACAATGTGAATTTCCGTGGCTACAGAAGAGTCCTCAGGGAAATCCATTCCTTCAGTATGTTCCCATCAAATGCAAATATTTTGCATTAAGTAGTAAGTAGGGTGCAAATTACAAAAGGTCAGAGTGAAACCCATGGTGATTCAGATGATGGCAGGTAGGCTTCCAGCACTTGGGGTCTGACCTCACCCCCTACCTTCCATCGAGGAATGCAATCCGATGGCTTCCAGTGACCTCCGAGCTTGATGGTTGGGTCTTTAGAGAAGAGTTCATGGATGGCATCCATTCCAATTTCACTCATGTTTATGGCTATGGGGCCCTCTGAACAGAGGAGGGAAAAAAGTAATAATTAAGAGGCCAGAAAATGGTAGAGTCTTATTTCTATGTTCAGGGTTGTAATCTCTGGAGCAGTTCAGTGCTTTTTCAGTGGGTTGTGTTTTTAACAGGGATGGGGGTCCCTTCCTCTGCTTTCCAACTCATTGCATTTCAGCAAATCACTATTACTATTACTGTGTAAAGCAGCAAATCAAGAAATTGAGCCTTTGAGTTCTCTTTCTGCCAAGGGTGTACAGCAGGTGAACTTCTGAAAATGGAAGGAGAAAAGTAGCTGAGCTTGGCACTGTCGCTGTGTGCTCCTGAGGCATGTATAGACACACTATCCCAATTCATTGATCAGTGACCCCGACTGGTCACGTCCAAACTCAGAACTCTCATCGTCTCGGACTCAAGTCCAGAAGAGGACTGTCCAAGAAGCCCCAGAGTCCAGAAAAGGTGTAACAGTATATTGTCATTGCTTCAGATTATAGATGAGATTCTAAGAAGGAAAGGAAAGGAAAGGGGAAGAGGAAGGGGAGAGGAAGAAGAAAAAGGAAGAGAAAGAAAAGATCCAAGAATTTCCTAAACTAGCACTTTGTTAAGAAAATAACTTCCCTCATAGCGAGCAAGTCATATAATCAGTGTGAGATTTATACTAAAAGACAAAGCTGGTTGCCTACACTTTCTCTAGGACATCTTAACAGACCCCGAGTTACAAAGGAGGGTGGCATGTGTAAAGCCAAGTGAAAAATGTGGTAGAAAATGGCACCAGGAACACAGGCCACCCTACAGAAGTGCTGAAGAGGAGCCAGGGCACAAGTAACTTTCAGAATCCCTGTTCCCAACGGCCGGGAGGCGTTTACAATCTCTGTGTAAGTAGACATATCGACAGCTCAAGAACACTCTCCCTTTTAGTTTACTCAAATAAGAAGGCATCAGTTTTAAAAGCAGAGGAAGATAAGCAAGAGCTCTACTCACTCATGGAAGGGAGCCTTTCGGGGCAGGTATGGTTTGCAAAGTAGGTGAAGTCTTCAGGAAGAAAAGTTGTGGTTTGTAGGAAGGTTTCGCTGTGGTTCAAGTCAAGAGGATAATCTAGAGAGGTAAGAAAAACAAGGCAACTCAGACTGGTACATGTCATCACTCCTACAACTCTTCGATGCCTACCAAAGGAGTATTTTTCTTAGATATCATCTTTTGGGGAGGCAGGCCGCTGGCCTAGCTCTTCAGCTAAAATCTGAACCTGTCAATAAAAATGTTAACCAGATGATACTAGTTTACCAGTGTTTCTATTCTTACTGTTGTTATAGCTTTATATGCAGGCAGTTCACAGTCAAATAACCTTACAACGTAATTAAAAAAAAAAAAACACAGGGCCCCCTCCCATGTCTTTCTCTAAAGGAACCGCTCTCACTTCCTCACCTACTACCTCAGTATTTATCTCCATCAGCCTGCACACCCAATCTCGATGCTTCGGTTTTAGGTCCATCTGTTGACTTCTCACTGCGGGAGCTGAAGACTGCGCTCCCTCCCTCCCCTGCCCCCGCCACACACATACGCTTTCCATCCTCCAGTCTCCCTCCAGTCAAATAATGATAATCGTGGTTAGGACAACCTTCAGTATTTATATTATGACGATTCGATAAATACTCGCTGTAGCTGAGAAATGTGGAAAGTTATGATTACTTTTCCTTTCCTGCATAATTATTTTTTCCTGGAGCGACTGTCTTGTTTTCCTGTTTGCTTAGTTTTATGTGAAATGATGACAACCTGACGTCATGCCCTTTGCCACTTCATTTCCCCTGAAGACACAGGCATCAGGTCTTCCCTCAATTTCCTCTTCCTTAAGAAGGTCCAGCACCTCCCGATCCACTCCAGTTTGGACAGGCTTTCCTGGGAGCCTGATGTGCACATGCTACTCTGGGATCTCCCTTCCTCAGTGTCCTGGGGAGTCCCTTCATCTTCCTATAGTATGGAACCTCAGTTTTCCTAAGTTCAGCTTCTCCCTTGTTCTCACTTGGTAGAGCACATTCTTCCAGTGGCTTCCTAAGAAGGGGGAAAGGGCAGTGATTTTGAAACCCTGTATAGCTGATTATTTTCATTCTTCCTCACTTGATACACGGTTGGTTGGTTTTATAGAATTCAAGGCTGGAAATAATTGTAAAGGTGCTTTCCCACTGCCTTCTAGATTCCCCTGTGCCTGTTAAGTCTGAAGCCATTCCCATTCTTTATCTTTGTAAAAGGTGAAGTAATTTCTTTCTGGAAGTGTAAAGAACTTTCTCTTCAGGAAATTTCATACTGGTGTGCCTAGCCCACCGTGTTGACCTTTTGGTGGGCTTTTAAAGTTTGGAAATTCATTTTCTGTTCTAAAATTTTGGGGTGAGGAGGAGGTATTACTGTGATGATGATTTCCTCCCTTCTCTATTGTGCTATCTTTCTGGAGAACAGAAAATAGGACTCAGATGTTGGACTTCCTGGCCCTATAATTTTCTCATCTTTTCTAACTGACTTTCCATCTTGCTATTCTTCTGCTCTACCTTGAGAGATTTCCTCAATTTTACCCAGTCCTTCTTTTAATTATCATTTTCTGCTGTTAGAGTTTTTATTTCAAAGTGTCCCTTTAATTTTCTGAATGTTCATTTTTTTTTCAATGTCTTGTTCCATGTTTGCAATCCTTTTCCTCTGACCCTTGAGAACATATGTGATAGTTAAGTTTTTTCCTCCCAGCATATTCTGTTTCTTTCAATTTGCTGCTTCTTATTTGTTTGGTCTCTGGCACGATGATCCTTGGCCATCTGCTAATATTTAAGAGTGGGGAGCGAAAGCTAACTGGAAGGGTCTGGACTGAGGTTCTTCACTGGAGGGTGTTCTGGCCAAAAGTTTGGTTTAGAAACCTCCAGTGTCAATATCTTTGGGTCTTTCCTCTTGGTCCAGTCAGGTTCCCCAGAGAAGTCTATTCTAATCTCCTGCCAGAATCATATGCTCTTTGCTGCAAGCACCCTAAAACTGAGGAAGAGGAAAAGGCTAGGGTACCCTAAACCAAGCCAGGTCCCCCCAGTTGAAGGACCCTCTATTTTACCATCTCTGGAGGTTATCAAGTCTCTAGTACTTTGCCAGGACGGGGGGAAGGAATCTGGGTATCTGACTGCTTTTTAAACAGCTTTCAACCAACTTTTATCTTAGTTGCCACCTTTATTCTTATCTCCAAAAGTACGTGATGTTGCTGATTCCTGAGATTCTGAGGGATTCTGGGGTATAAACTGCAGTGGTTGCTGGCTTTCCTTGCTGCCACATTAGCAGTCAGTTTTCTTGGGTCCATTAAGTCCTTTATCACTGGTCCATCTGCTTTCCAACTTCCAAAATTTTTTGCTGTGGTCTCCTTTCTTGTTCTCATTTTCAGGGGTATACACCATTAAACACACACACACACACACACACACACACACACACACACAATCTACTGTCATTTTAGTGACGTGTTAAAGAGTAAAGCAGAGGCCTTTTTCCTAGGGGGAGGTATGAAGGGGTCCTCCAACCTCTTTATCTTTTGACAGATAAAGAAAGTGAGGCACCGTATACACAACTCGTACAAGGAGACCTGGCTAGTGCGTAACAGAGACCCGACTGAACTCTTTCCATTACACTGCATTATTTTTTCAGAGTATGAAAATCTCTTTCTCCAGTCCTTTTGGATTCATGCTGATTCTATGAAAATTAAAACTTCCTATTCACATTCACTTTGCACCCTGGAATTCTAGAATCTTCAACATGGATAGTTTTTAAAAAGCACTATGAAAAGGCTTCCAAGAATCAAATGGCTAATACAGTGAGTCCTTTTATGCAGACACATGGCTGCCTATTCTACAAGTACTCGGAGGACGAAACTCAATGAGAGGCAACTTGAAGAGAATTTGGAGTCTCTTTTTTTTTTATATTATGAGTATTTATTATAAATATGGCTGAATACAAGGATTCATATATATATAATAGGTTTCATATCATCTCGTAAATACAATAATATTTAAGTCTCTTAACAGGGCAGGAAAGGGACAGAATGCTCTCTGTCCTTTTTAGTTGCAGCTTTCCTGAAAAACAATAAGCTTGCATTTATATCAAGACATAAACCAAGTCAGCATGAACACTAAAGGTAAAATTACATTTACACAGAAATTAGCCCAAAGTCCTCAGTTCACACATGCAAATCCATCCTAAGTCCAGCCCTTTCTGAAGGTATTAACATTTCAAAAAGCTACGTCAAGAACCTCCAATGCTAATCATTACTCCGGGTGATTCTCATTTTGCTTAATTGTATACATATATATACACACACATATTTTTTTGTCCATAAAATGATTCTTTTTAAGAAAAAAAATTAGCAGTTTTCATGTGTTCTAGAAAACGTGTATGTCTGTGATGTGCGCATGTGTGGAGGGAGAAGCTGGTTAGAAACGGCATCACAAAAATTATAGTCATCCTTATCAGTTCACTCAGTCCCATGTCAAATATACAAATCAATTTTCACTGCAAAGTAAAGGCGCTGTTACTGTGGAGGATTCCTGGACTGAATGTCAATATGATGACATAGTGTGAGTGTTTCGTGTTTGGTAATTGCAATCACTGTTGCTTCTGTTTTGGTCATCCATTTACAATGCTTGGTGTCAGTTTATTTATCTCTTGTAAAACTAAAATACAGTGTGTGTGTGTGTGTGTGTGTGTGTGTGTGTATGTGTGTGTGTGTGTGTGTGTGTGTGTATGTGTGTGTGAAATAAATACATACATACATACTTTTTAAGGGGAAAAAAAAAGAAACGGCATCACAGTAATTAGGCAAAGAAATTCCCGGAAGTATTACAACAGGCATTTTCATAAGCAAATCAACAAAAACAGAATAATAATTCTGGGCAAAGACAGAACCAAGCCTTAGAGCTACAACCTAAGTAGGGAACAAGAAGTTAAAAAAACATGTGGGAGAGGAGACAAGACACCGTCTAACCTTAATGATCCTACTTTGGGGGTCTGTTTGGGGACACAGATAAATTCCTTTCTACTTCCTTCCAACACTGATATATATATAATAGGCCTGGTAGTGAAACTGTACAACCCAGATTGGGACCTGTCTTTTTTTTTTTGGCCACGCCCATAGCATGTGGGATCTTAGTTCCCTGACCAGGGATTGAACCCGCACCCCCTGCATTGGAAGCGTGGAGTCTTAACCACTGGACCACCAGGAAGTCCCATGAACCTACTGTCTTTTAACAGAGATCACACACCTAGTCTCAGGACTTACTGAAGCTCAGGTTATGTCTCAGCACAGAAATTCAAATTCAGTGACAGACAAAGTGATAGGTAAGAAGTGGATTTGTTTAGAGATACACATTCCATAGGCAGAAGAATGCAGTCCATTGCAAAAGGCGAGAATGGCCTTGGAAGAAACACACACCACAGACAGAGGGTGGACCATCTCAGAAGGTGCGAGGCCTCGAAACATGGGGTTGTTGTTAGTCTTTCTGAGCCGGGTAACTTCATAGGCTAACTAGTGGGAGGATAATTCCAACTTTTGGGGGGAAAGGGCAGAATTTCCAGGAATTGGGCCACTGCCTAATTTTTGACCTTTTACGGTCAGTCTCGGAACTGTCATGCGCCTGTGGGTGTGTCACTTAGCTAATGTATTGCGGAGAGTATATTATGAGGCTCAAGGTCTACTGGAAGTCGAATCTTCCGCCATCTTGGACCTAGTTGGTTCTAACCAGTTTATGTCATATCCCAAGGGCTATGTCATTCTTTTAAAGGTTGTGCCCTGCCCCCTTCCCTCCTGCTTCGTTAGCAGCTAGCGTGAAACAAAACACCACTTATTCTTTTCTTCTGGTTACTAAATTAGTAATGTCATTTTTAAAAAAGAAAACCTGAAACACACAACTCCTAAGTGAAAGTCCTCCATAACCTTGCCCTACACCGTGGAGAACACCCACCCCCAACAAACACTAATTTCCTCATTTCTAATTTTAAATTCTTTACATAAAAATTTAAACAAAATCTACCTTTCCACTAGTAGTAGAAGCCTTTTAAACTGAAAGCGGCAGAGGAAATTAATTGCTCACGACCTGGTAAAGCTGTGCCTGGTTATTGTGGAGTCCTAGCTCTCCTCCAGCTGCCTAGAAATGGGAGGACTATACTGTATACTCTCTTCAGGGGTTCCAAACACCCATTTCTCTTTTTTTTTTTTTTTTTTTGCACTACATGGGCCTCTCACTGCTGTGGCCTCTCCCGTCGCGGAGCACAGGCTCCGGACGTGCAGGCCCAGCGGCCATGGCTCACGGGCCCAGCCGCTCCGCGGCATGTGGGATCCTCCCAGACCGGGGCACGAACCCGCGTCCCCACTGCACCACCAGGGAAGCCCCAAACACCCATTTCTTAGTCTTCTAAAGCACGACCCTACTGAATGAGGGAACTGCTGAGAGAAAAAGCCAGCCTGCTGAATTTCTATGGTCACGGTTTTACTTTTTAATTTAAATCTAATCCATTTCGAATCAGGACATGTTCTTCCAGCAAGGGGGGTAGACGGCAAAGAAGGCAGCTGCTTTTACATTTATAACATGGGACCACAACAGACATCCTTCCTACCTGCAGATTCAAATGGCCTGCTCGGTCAACTTTGCTTTACATCAGTGGTTCAGCAGCCTTGGCTGCATACTAGAATCATCTAGGAAGCTTTTTAAAAATCCTTATGCCCAGGATATACCCCAGACTAATTAAATAAGACCCTCTGGGGGTCGGGGGTGGGGGCAGGGATCAGCATCTTGTAAAGCTGCCCAGGGGAGTCCAGTGTGCTTCCAGGTTGACACGGCTACCCCAGTCCACGGTGGTGGGAAAATTCTGCTTTATCCCTCAAATTACCAAATCCAGCTGAGCGGGGACTGAAAAGCGCTGACTAACAGATGCCAGGAAGAATCACTACTTTCTCCTCCCATTTGAGAAAAGGCCAAACCCTTGCCTCTCTGACTGAAAAAAAGTGGAAATATATATATATTAGAAAGATGCCATCAGGACAAGCATTTGTAAAATATAAAGAATTTGCATTCTTCGAGAGTTAGCTCGCTTAAGGCTGACCACCTGCTGGGAGAGGAGAGGAAGAGACAACTATGGGCTGAGCAGGCAAAAACCAGAGAGAAAGAGGTTAAGAAAGAACATCGACCTCACGGAATAAAGTATGAAACGTACTGGCAGTGACTCTGTTCATTTTATTTGCCTACGACAACAGACCTGTTTTGAAGGATGCGGGCAACAGGATACTTTCCTGAGTATGTGACCAGAAGGGGACTGAGGCCATCAGCACGGGGAGGTTTGTGTGCATGTGCACGTGGATACAGAGGGAAGAAATCTCCCTCTGGGTAAAAGTGACTGCGTAGAATGACACCTGGAAATTCGTACTTAAGAATGAGAAACGCCAGGCCACCCAACCACTCACCTCAAATATACAAACTAAGTGGCTGGACTGGATGAACCCAGGAATTCTCTTCTGATGCCAATATTCTCTTGAGCGTCTGCCCCCGGTGCTCTGGGTAAATTTTACAGGAATCACAATTTCACATACCAAAGGCTTTCAGTGACAAGAAGTTTCTCCAGGTCATTATTTCAGGCTTAATTCCAGGTCACAGTCCTGGTCCCTCAAAGTACTTTCTTTTTAGGCAGTAGCCATTTTAGCTTTCAAGGATAAAGAAAGCTAGCATTACTTAAACGACACACTAGCTTTTTAGCTACCCTTGGCCTCCTGAAGGCCTTTGAACATGGGTGTGTGCAACAGCACTTTTTTTCCAGAGCGGGGCAACACAGTTCATGAACTACCTCAGTCCAGGCTACTCTTACCAAACCCACGGTGCTCCTGGCAGGAGTGGCCGAGGTCAGCGTTGGTGGTCATCTGGCTATCTCAGCAGCTTTAGGCCCCAAATGCTCTTTCTGACTGTGCTAGGCAGAAAATTACTTTGAAATGAATAAAAATAGTTGGTTTTTACTGGATAACTTCCAATGAAATGATGTTTCCTCTTCAACACTTACTCACCAAGGATGTGCCAATAAAATAGAAGCCAATCAAGATGGTAATCTCAGAACTAGGTTACAACACTTAAAATGTGTTTTCTTGTTAAATCTATCCACTCACACACTCAAAAATCATTTACTCTATGCCTCCTATGTGCTAGGCAGTGTACCAGGTACCAGGGGTAGTACAAAGGCAACACAGGCAATGAGGAGCGCTGCTGGGGTTCAGAGGTCAGCAAGTCCCAACCCCACTGCTGCAGAGAGTCCTATAACTCCGACCCCTTCATCCCTGAAAGGGGGACACAGTCGTTATCTTTCTGAGCTCTTGTGAGGAGCCTATGAGACAATGCAAGCAAATCATCTACCCCAGGGCGTTTATGCTGACGGAGCGGAGCCAGCAGCGCCAGGATGGTGCCACTGGAGAGCGAGCAGATGATGGTAGAACTAATAAACCTGTTCCAAGGAAGGGTTCTGTGGAGGGCTCTGAGCCCTCAGATGACAAGTGTCCGTTAAGAGCTACTGATGGGAAAAGGAAGATCATTAAAAGGAAGATGGGAAAAGCTCACAGTGGTGAGCTCCGAAGCAATGATTCAGTTTCAGATGGCTTGTTCAAGCCTACTGAGAGCTAGCATGGATGGACTGGAGAAGGGGGACAGAAAGAGGAAGAAGAGCAAAGCAGCGCAGTGAAGGGCACCAGATCTCCCATTTTCACCAGCTAGCCACTGAATCGCTATTTTTCCTTTGGTTTTTACTTTGGGCCACAAAGCTGGGTTTCTGATTCCCCTACAGTAACTGTTTTCATGTGAGATTAGGGTCATTTTTGGATGGAAGAAGGGCTGTAGTATTTACAAGAAGCCAGTTTATTTTAGATCTGGCTAAGTGATCTGTGTTGTATGGCTGTAAGTTTCTGGATAATGGTTTACAGTCTCTGTAGCTGTCTGTGGAGAGCACTGCATCATTAAGCCTGTATTTGTCAGCACTGACCATCTTTTACTCCTTTTCCCACCCCATAAAAAGTTTCTGGCAATAGCCCCTCATTCTGGAATGATGTGACTATGAATTGGCTTTAGGCCCTGTCTTATGGGTTACTGGAATTGAAACCTCACAATTTTATAAAAAGTAGTGTTATTTCACGGGTATTTTTCCCAACTTGCTGTATAATTTTATCATCATAGTTCCTTTAGCAAATTTGAAAGAGTTCTCATAGCCAAGTTAGAGTTTGCTTAACCAAACTAAGGATAAGCCTATTACAAAATCATCAAGAATAAAGATTCCAAGTTAAAAAAAAATCATCTACCCCATCATAAGCAGGCCCCGACAGCAAAGACTTCCGATTTATGAGGAAGAGAGACACATTAAACACAAAACGAATGATTAACTAGTCCAACCAGAGAGATGCTGGGAAGAATTATTTTAGAGTATGATGATTTGAGGATAAACACATGCAAATTGAAGTAACAACGGGTCCCTGGATAGGCCTTCCAAGGGCGCAACTCACTCTCTGCTCAACTTCCAGGGACAATAACCCCTCAGGGAATTAGCATGATCTGTGTTGCAAGACCAGCAGTGGTGCAGGGATGGAGACCTGCCACGCACCCTCTAACTTTGAGAGAAAACAGGTTACCTCGCCAATGGCCCAGAGAGAAGCCCCAGCAACCTCTAACCTTGGAGAGGCATGAACACGTGGACTGGGTAAAGGTCATGACAGCACACATGCTCCTTTATCTGGAGTGATACAGGGGAAAGAGCTCTGAATGGCGGTCAAGGTATTCCCGAGTTTTATCACCCAACTAGAAGCAGGTTCGGGCAGGGTTTAGGGAAAGTCACATGACCAAGCCACTCCAACACCCCCAAGATTACCTGTACATGTGAAAAATGGAAGTAACAAAATCCTGCCTACCCGATGGAGCCATATCCGAGTCAAGTGAGACAATGTGTGTGGGATCATCTGTTAAACCGAACACCACACAGGATGAATCAGGAAACAAAAATCTGCTTGGCCTTCTCCCTTGACTTCAGGAGCTGCAGGGACTCCTCTTCCAGGTACGGTACAGAGCTCAGGGAGCTTGTCCCGTGAGGCCACAATTTGGCTGAGAAGCTCTGAGAAGTTGATCGTTCGCTCTTTGCGAACAAGAAGAAAGGAAGTAAGTACCAAAGCTTATGGGTTTGCTAACTGTAGTGCTTGGTTGCTGCTAAACTGGCCAGCAGGACAGACTGATAAATTAGGGCATGGTCAGTTCTTCTCAGGATTTAACTTCCCTTTCAGAGGCAATGCTTTCTCTTGATATCCCAACACCCCAGAATAATTCTCACTTGCAACGGTTGCAAAGCAATTTCACATTCTACGGTGAGCTCTGGACAATCTTAGAACTTACTACAGAAGAAAAAAGGATTGATTTGGAGGAAAGAATATTTTTAAAAATATACATATTTTATAATACTAGGCTTGAGTGAAATCACTAAGAAGCCACAGGGGAAGCACATTAGTCCTCAGTTAAAGAAATAAGTGGCAAATCATGAATGCGAAGCAAAATGAAATCTCAGAATCTATTTTCTAAATAAAAACCATCCCTGGCTGGAGACTGGAGAGGCTTCACGACAGACCCATTTAACCATCTGGAAATACTTCCTCTGTTCACTTTTTGGAAGAGTTAAAAAGAGAGACATAAAAAAGACAGCCTCCTCTCAAAGGTGAAGAACTTGCTATGTACAGTCTTTTGTAAAAGTAGTTAAAGTGAAAACCACAATTCGGGAACAAGTTCTTACAATATAATGTCAGGCAAAGCCATCTAACCTCGATGTTCTTTTCCCCTCTTTATATACTTAGTGCTTATAAGATAATAAAAGTTACAGGTAAAAGTTCCAAAGACTGAGGCAGAAATGTTCACTCCTGGGTCCATCATTACCGCTTAGCTGAACTCCTGGGAGGAGGCCCTCAGAGCAGACCACCTCTTTACTAAAAATATACCTGAGTCATTCACGCTGCTGTTCCTCTTGGCATAAGCGCTCCGAACCACCTGCTCGTAAACCTGAGCGCCGATCGTTCTCATGTTGTCCCGGATGAGAATGCCTTGAGCCTGCATCATGAAGAGGTAGGTGTTCACTGCAGGAAACAGATGGGGAGGGAAAAGAGGTTAATTCAAAAGCAATCAGTAACATAAAACACACAGAAAACCCCACATAACTTTGGGTTTCTTTCTTTTTTATCCCCTTTTCTTTTTGAAACCTCTTTCAGCTCTAAAACCCTACAAATGCTGTAACTTCTATTTTCCATACTGGGTTCTACGTTTTCAGGACACCAATATTCCTTGGGTAGCTAGCAGAACTTAGGGGTATTTCTGTCCATATTCAGCAGTTTTAGAAAAACCATAAATGAAAAAAAAAATTATATTCTACCTGGTCTTCAAATACCCAAGCTGTATTCTAGCACTGTTATGATCAGAAAGACCTTTATGGATCAGTTAAAACATTCTGAAAAAGATCTCCGCTCTCTTTAAGTTCACATTCTCAATACTCAATCGCTATTCTCAGAGAAAGGAAACCACCAATTGCCCTGCCTTCTGGAAACACTTAGACGTAGGTCTGGTCCTGGCTATCTTTCGAAAGTGGTGATGAAGGTTCCAGCTATTTTTCTTTGCTTTATTTGGAGAGAAGAAGAAAATAACGGAAGAATGTTAGCAGTCCTCACTACCCACCCACCTCAGCCCCAAAGTTCAAAGCAATGGGAAAGGAGCAGGGGGCTTGGTCCAAGTGTCAGTTAAAACATATTCCCTTCACGATACATACATAAATATCCAATCATTATGTTGTGCACCTGAAACTAAAATAATGTTATATGCAAGTTATATCTCAATAAAAACAAAGCGAAACAAAAAACCTCCATATTCTTAACAATATTAACTGCCCAATCATCGTCATCTTTGGAAACCGATCTCAGGGGTGGCACATTTATAAGTCTAAACTCTGGCGTGTGCTAGGGATCATCTGAACACTTGACTGACCTCTAACCAGGCCCCAGGCAGGTATGCAGCAGAGAGGCTGGGCCACTCCTCCAGACTCAATATACACAGCCTCGGGCGGTCCTGGTTCTTCAGCAAGACATATTTTGCGGACACTGTCTCATCATTCTTATCACAGTGTCCTGCACATAATGGGCAGTAAATAACGACTAAATGGATGAGGCTTAGAAGTCTATTTACTTTATTTCAAGCTATTGTGTGTGGTGCTTGTACTTGTGATGGGGGTGCGGACAGGGACAAATCAAATGGCACAACTCTCAATGTGGAAAACATCAGGTGGCCCACATTAAACGGGGACATAAACTCTTTCAAAAGATTTCTAATCATCTCTAAGATAAATCCAGAGCCGTAAAATAATTAACAAAAGAAATCACTGTTCAGAATGCTTTTAGAAATGAGTGAGCAGGTTCAGATTAGGCCCGGCTGTGACTGGAAGACAACTGCATGCTTAACTCCTGGCACTGGCTGAGAATAGATCAGATACAGTGTTTACTCTCTGTAGCAAGAAAAAGTTACAGGAAAAAAAATTAGCTTCAAATCCTTAAAGAAAGTACCATGCTGTGAAGCCTCTGAAAACAACGGTAGCATCTCATTTTCTATTTACAGCAGAGAGCACTGTGCCCGGTCATAGTAGGTAGGTAGGTAGTTAAGCCTAAGATTTAAACTTCTTCCAATATCATATTTCTAATATGGTTCTGTACTATATTTTTTAATCACTTAGACTTATGTATATTATACATACTATATTAAATCTTCCTTCTATCCCCAACATACTACTTAAACCAGTTGTCTTCAATAATATAGAAACAAATATTTATTGAACATTGTGTGTAAAGCTGTCAATTAGGCACTGCAAAAAATACACTATCTCTTTTCTCCCGAATTTCATCTTCTCTGAGCTTCTTATCTTCTACACTGTAAAGGGTACTGTTGTTAGCCCCTCTTTTAAAAATTCCCTCCCTGGGCTCCCCTGGTGGCGCAGTGGTTGAGAGTCCGCCTGCCGATGCAGGGGACACGGGTTTGTGCCCCGGGTCCGGGAAGATCCCACACACCGTGGAGCGGCTGGGCCCGTGAGCCATGGCCGCTGAGCCTGCGCGTCCGGAGCCTGTGCTCTGCAGTGGGAGAGGCCACAACAGTGAGAGGCCACAATAGTGAGAGGCCCGCGTACAACAAAAAAAAAAAAAAAAAAAAAATTCCCTCCCTTTCTTAGTTCTGTAGGATTCCTCTAGGGCAGTTCTTAAACCTTTCCCTGCCTATTGCCTGGAGAGCTTTCTGAAGCCTCCCACCCCCAGAGACCCTGATTCAGTAAGTCTGAGTGGGGCCCGTGAATTTGCACTTGTAACAAGCTCACAGGTGATACCAGTGTGGCTGGTCAGAGGACCACACTTCCAGAACCAAGGCTTGAGGGAGACTTCAGCTACCTAATAAATAATAGTGAGTAACATTTATTGAGCACTTAATTACCTAATTCTTTATCTCGTTTAATCCTCATAACCTAAGAGGCAAGTAATACTATCCAACTTAGAGTCAACTTCTAGGCTTCAGTTTCTCCACCCTGCTTCACCAAGGTCACTGAGGGATGGATTTGAACCAGGTGGACCTACGCTCTAACCACTGAGATTAAGAACTTGCTCATCCATATTCCAGCCACAACCTGTCCCTCAAAGATTTCACACACCCACATGACTTAAATGATTGCTCTTAAGGAGATAGCTCTCAAGTCTTTATCTCCTACACAAAGCTGCCAGGTGGATCTTTCTTTTCTGTTTTTTTTTTCTTTTCTTTTTTTTTTTTTTTTTTTGTGGTACGCAGGCCTCTCACTGTTGTGGCCTCTCCCGTTGCGGAGCACAGGCTCCGGATGCGTAGGCTCAGCGGCCATGGCTCACAGGCCCAGCTGCTCCGCGGCATGTGGGATCTTCCCGGACCGGGGCACGAACCCATGTCCCCTGCATCGGCAGGCATACTCTCAACCACTGCGCCACCAGGGAAGCCCAGTGGATCTTTCTTAATTACAGATTTAGCCACACTGCTCCTCAAAAGCCTTCTACGTCTCTTGCCTGCATGCCTGGGCTTCTGTTGATCTGCAATGCTTCTGCTCTCCTTTCTGCCGTCCAAATCTCATTAATCCTTCAAACCCCAGTTTATATAATTCTCCAGTTTTCCCCTTCTAGAATTTCTGTGGTACTGTTAAAGATTGTCAAAATTTTGCCTTTTGTTTACATTTTGTCTTAGTTTGCTAACAACTGTCTCGTGTGTTAGTCTTGTCATTCAATTAACAAATTCACACAAACCACGTATTATCAATGCCTTTTCTAATTATCCACAGGAATTAGCACAAGGCTGAAAAAACAAAAGGCTGAAGACATAAATTTTGCCAAACAAAAGAAAATAATCACAAATTCAGACTCGGGGTTGGATGGGATTTTAAAGAACACTTTTCAATACCTCCTCATACACCACCCAAAAACTATGCCTTCCAAGAACACAGAATCAGTAAGTAAAATAAAGCCATCTTCAAAGAAAATTCTACTTTGGGTTGGGCCCAAAATGTTTTCCAGCCACTTTTACCCACTGGTTCTCAACCTGCCCCTTGACAGAACAGTAAAGTCCCTTTCCCACACTTCAGATATTGGAAGACAGGCATTTTCAACCTCCCCCCACCCTCACCTCTACCCCACCTAACCTCCTCCTGCAACCCCATGCTAGATAGCCCCACTTCCTCTGTGAGCCCCCTGCCCTTGCCATCACCACACCTTCCCTCCCCATCCTGGCTGCTGTCCTCTGAATACCCGCCCAGTGGTCTACACTTTGACAAAGAGTGGTGCCCAGGCTGACAGTGGTCCAGGTGCAGTCTGATGGGCCCAGAAACAAGCAGAGCTACCAGCAGCCCTATTCCATCTGTTACCAAAGCGCTGTCAACTAAAGCTCCCTCTTGGAGATGCAAATGCACAATAACTCAAGGCCAAAGAGATCCTACAGGGGAGAGGCTGAATAATCTAATCCACCATTTCCCAAACCAGCCCCTTTTCCCCCACATAATATAACTAGTAGCATCAAGTGATTCTCTGCAGAACTCACTTTGGGCAATTCTGTTTTGGGTATTTTTATTAATAGAATTTAAAACTTCCACTACATGGTAGATAATCAATCGAGAATTGCTGAGTGTTGTTAGTAAATAGCAGTCACACCATATTACTGATTCACATTAAGCTTGCTAGAGGCAAAATACTCAATCTTTTTAGCTGCTAAGCTACACTTCCTCTGTTCTGTGCTCATGCAGTTGGTTATAGAGATCAAACTGTAGGACCTTTACAAGTGTCCCTATTAAAAGCCTTGTTACTAAATTTAGCCCATGGTTCTGGCCTAAACTAGGAAGTGTATATGTGCGCTGCTTTCAATCTAAATGATCTCATTTAAAATTCACATCTTTGTGAAGTAGATATCATCTTGATTTCCTATTTAAGATAAAGATGTAAAGTCCTCCAGAAGTCATTTACCTAAGGTCACATGGTTAGTGAAGTCAAAAACAGAGCGAGGTGAGGTTAGGTGTTCCATACCACTTTGATGAACGTTTCTTTGAAAAATGGTACTTTCCAATAATGTGTTCCTGATCAACTGTAGCTGAATCACAGATAAAAAAAATTTTAATTGGCACATGGTTGTTAAATCCTTAATTGTGTCAACAAGTACCTACGGAGCCCCTACTTTCCTGTGCGCTTTTTATTTTTTTACACACAATTCTAGGCCACTGTGGGCCAAGGATGAGCAGGACAACACAGAATAAGGTACAGACACAATTAAATAAGAAGGTATAATGCAGTGTGATAAATGCTAAAATAACATTTACTACAAATTCAGGCTTACCAGTAGCTTTTTTACACTTTCACGAGAAATGGTAATTATTATCCAGCCCCTGCTTCTAGATTGAGGCATCTCTTATGATCATAACTTAGCTGAGAAAAATAAGCCCCATTAAGGTTTACATAATTGGAAATTTCCGTCCAGATGCCAATGTAAGCAGCCTTGGGCCATGGCTTTAACTGGAGAGTTTCCGGGAGCAAAGCACCGGGCCTCCTAACAGGAAGGCAACCATCTCCTCTCTCCATCAGAATTCCAGTCAGCCTTCCTATCCCTACGAATCAAGTAACACGATTTTCACTTGAACACACACATTAATAAATGACTCTGACTCATAAAAAGTTCCTCACTAGATAATGAAATCTGACATTCCCGATTAGGAGCAGAATCATTTGACACAACTGAACCCAGGAGGAAATGACAATTAGAAGATTCTATGTACTTAAAGAGTTCACAATTTGTTTTAACCTAAACATGTGTATCCTTAATGTTTGTTACATCTGGCTTGGTAAGCTAAAACAGCATTAAGAAGTAGAAAAAGAAAGCCATTCCTTTCCTGACCACTGTCTAAAATCTGTCTTAACACCAACACCCAGACACTCCTGGCTTTATTTTTCTATTACACCTTTTCTTATTTGTCTTGTTATCACCCTCTAGAATGTGAGCTCCATGAGGGCAAGGATCTATGCCCCTGGTGGCTAGAACAGTGTGTCTGGAACACAGAAGATGCACAGTGAACACTCGAATAAATGAGTATCTAAGTCGGGACAATGAACAGTGGAGACCTCTAAACTCAGCTGTGCCCAAGAAGGCGTGGATATGGGATTTCAAGCCTTTCTCTCTCCTTTATGAGAGGAACTCAAAATGCTTTGAGTTAACCAGCTTCATTGCACGAAACTGTTCTTAAGAAAAGTTCAGCAATTCCTTTTCACCAACTGAGCAGAGCTGCCAAATAGATTAGCTTTTCCCTAAAAATGTTCTCTGGTACTCTCACTCTTCATGAAGTTGTTTGTTTTTTTAATCTTCCTTAATATAACGCACAAGTTTATCCAAAACCTTGTGCAATATTATTTGTAATAGGAAAACAATGGGGAAAAAAGCTAAATGTCACCCAAAGGAGACTGGTTGAATAAATTACTGTACACCCACATGGATGGAGTACCGTGAAGCTACACAAAAGAATGAGGAACCATTCAAAATAGCTCCAAACTGGCAAGAACCCAGACGTCTATCTATAGTAGAACAGATTAAAAATGTGTAGCCTATTTGAATCTTGGAAAACTATACAGCAACCAGAAGAGACAAACTGCAACTATATGTAACCACATGGATGAGTCTCATACATCACATGGAACAAAGACACCAAAGGGCACAGATAGCGTAATTCTATGTACACAGGCCCCCAGAAGAGGCACGACTAATCTGTAGTGTCAGAAGCCAGGGAAGAGTTATCTGTGGGGCAGGGGAGGAGGGTTGGAAAGGAGGCTTCTGGTCATCTTTTATTTCTTGACCTGGATACTGGTTTCATAGGTATATTCATTTTGGAAAAAGTCATCAAGCTGCTCACCTACTTGTGCACATTTTAATATGTATGCTATACTTCCATAACATTTACCAAAAAAAAAAAAAAAAAAAAAGAATGAGGAAAATCTATGAACTAATTCCCAGGATATATTGTTAACTGGAAAAAAGCGAAGAGCAATAGTGTGTGTGTGTGTGTTATGCTGGCTGTTCAAGACATAAGGTGAAATTTTATACACATATTTTTATAGGAAGAAACGGGAAAGGCAAACCAGGTAAACATTCATTATACACCTATTGTGTGCCAGGAACTGCCCTTCACTCTGTGAATAAAATGATAATTATAAATAAGCTACAGATCTTGTCACTATCTTCAGTCAAAGAGCCAGACAAGGAGACCGTAGCCAGTGCTGTCTGTAACGGGGAACAGGAGAGTGGCTGTAACTCATATAGTGACGCGGGGGATCAGAAAATACTCTCAAGAAGAGGTGACTCTAGGATATGGTCTTGAAAGAAGAGCACTGAAATAGGAAAGGGAAGAGCAAATGAAGGGGCACAAAGGGAGAAAATACATTTGAGGAACTAAAAGCAGTCGGGTATGGCTGGAATGAAGGGTATGTATGGCCAAAATGCAAGGACGCGGTGGGGTGGGGATGGAGTTAGAAAAGCAGAGGGGCGCAGGAACACAAAGGGCTTTATGTGCTATACTTAGGGGCGTGACATGGAAGAAACAGTCCAGGATCAGATTTCAGGTGGGCCAACTAGTAGGAATCAATCAAAACAAGTGAATACACCCCTACTCAATTTCAGGGCTCCAGATAAAAGACTGAGCATTTTAGTATCCAGACCCAAGTTCCTTAAAGGGAGAAACTTCTTTGGATGAACTGAATAAGGTGCTGTACGTAGAATCCCATTTGGTTACTGCAAGCTGGGTGCCAAACCTTACCAAAGACTGTATTTTCGCTCTACATGAAGCAGCAGGAGGAATGCCCTGTCTGCCAAATCTTGGAGCAAGCAGGTGGAGTGAAAGCCATCAAGATATAAAGCCAGTACTACTGATACACAGCCGGGGAGAGCTGGGGCAGGGGCGGGCAAAGGTGGGCCTGGCGTTCAGTGGGCCCATCAGAGTAGGTGTTCTTTCCCGGGATTGACTCACATCTGGTATCTTTGTTCTGAACACCCCCTACAGGCCAAACAATGTATGATTTCTAACAGGGTCAAGTACATTCCAGGAAAACAATGGAACAAATCAATGGACCAAGGATTATACCCCATTCACATTCATATGATTTCAAAATAAAATAAAGGATGGGGAAAGGGAGAGCATATAAAGGGAACAGACGTAGAAAAGGAATAAATAGAAGAAAACAGGAAGGCTGCTCACTCTCTCCTCCTGCCCCCATATATAAAATACACCAATGAGATATAATAAAAATCAAGGGGAAACAACGAACAGAATATGTCATAGGAATGTTGAAGTTTGATTTCTGCCATGCTAGAATATCTGAAAAACCTGCATGGCTTTTTTGGACCAATATTTTCTGAGAAATACCAGAACCTGAAAAATAACTGATCTCCCCAAATCAGAGATTATCAGTGTTCACTGTTCCGCACAATAGGTGTTCCGTAAAGAATGAACCCACTTATTCTGCTTATAAAGAGACAGATTCCTGTAAAAAGCAATGCATTTCTTGAGTCCCCTATGTGTCAGTGCCTTTCTAAATACCTTCTGCGTTATCCCATTTCATCCTCACAATGAACGGAGAGGTAGGTCATTACTCTCATTTTATAGATGAGGGGACTGAGGTCTGGATGTAAGTAACTATTTGGAGCCAAGATTTCCCAACAGGTCTTTGTTTCCAGAGTCCAGGTTTTTAACAAATATGTTCTATCATCTCCCAGGTTCTGGATGCCCAGGAGTCCTGTGAACCCACAGCTGTCATCACCACACTCTGCTCGCTGATTCCTTTCATCTGAATCTTTACCTTGAACTCATACATGATTGGCCTCCAATATTCCACTTCAGTGGTGGTGCCAATGATCATGGTATAGTCTGGTACATCCCTAGAATTTTATTAAAATTTTATCAGTTTGAAGCTTTAGTATGAATCACAAATTTCTGCATTTCAGATCTACTTAAAATGTTGGATACTCATACTATACAGAGAGAGATGAAGACCCAAGGTGTGGGTACACAGTGACAAACATTGAAGAAAAAAAGAAAGCTGTTTGGGTTTTTTTTTTAAGATGCAAGGAATTTTTTGACAATAAATTTACACCCTTCGGCACATCTATTTTAACGTTCTGGAGCAACTGTGTGACAATTTTCACACTCCTCTGTACGAATGCTTTCTGGTGACACCTGTTCATACTAAGCTTTAATGGCTCTTTTCGTGGATTTTCCTGATATCATCCCACCCCCAAGATTAGAACTGTCTTGACTCTTTCCCAGCTGATAAACTCTTACCATGACCCCTATAAATGTGAGCCTATCTCTTCCAGCAGGCTGGAAACTCCTCATGAGTACAGACTGTCTTACTCTTTTTTTTCATCTACAATATCTGATAAACAGTAGACACTTAGCTACTTATTAAATTACTGAATTACAGCTCAGCACACAGCATGCTGTTATGGCCATTTGGTGGAGGTGAGCCTTGTTTTCTCAAATGAGAAGTAGACTGTTTTTTCTGCAACCATACAAGAAAGATTCTATAAGCCAGAAGACAGCATAGTGCAACTGATACTTGACTAACTTTTCTGGTGCAGTGTAAAGTATAACCTTTTGGGAAAACTATTTGCAAATTCAACAAAGAGCCATAAAAATACTCGTATCCTCTGATCTAGCAATTTCAAGGAAATTATCCTAAATATGAGGACATTCTATGCACGAAGTTTTTAATTAAATTATTCCTAAAAACAAAAACTTGGGAAACAACTCAAAAGCAACAATTAAAGAACAGATAGGTTAACAGTAATACATATTCCTGGTAGAATCCTATACAACTTTAAAAGCAAAAGCCATGAAACCTTATAAACAGAATAAATGTGGAACACCTAGCATAGACTATCATACTCTTAAGAATATGAAGAAAAGTTCTGTTATATTATGGTAATTATTGCTAAAGAATAAACACATGCATAACGCAAAAACTGACTAGAAGCAACTTTACTAATATGCTTAGATGGTGGGGGTAACAGTGATACGAATTGACTTTTTTCCTTCTTCTATTTTTCCTATTTTCTCTGTAACAGCTTTTTGTCGTTGTTAATATACAGTAGGGAAAAATAAAGGATTCCTCCAGCCAGACCGCATTTATATAACATGACATTTATAAACAAGATATTCACAATTCCGTTCTTTGCTTGTCAGGCTAATGGGAGAGGGGGTAGGTGGGTGTATAAAGTGTCCAGCTGCCACACTTGAACTATCTCCACATCCACATTCTGTTCTAGAAAGGTTGCCAATAATGGCTGCTACATTCTCCTTAAGTCCTCCCTACCTTGAAGGCCAGGAGAGCTTCTTAGACTAGAATTGCCTACAGAAACCAAGAATTTACGCATGGACAAGGTGTTCTAGTTTTCTCTCTTGGGAGTAGAGTATATCTACACTGCACCAACAACAGACCTGAGGGGAAGGAGAAGAAACCCCTCATATTCTAAGGGAAAAAGGTAGAGGTTCGAGTCCTGTCCCTGGCTGGCTCTGTGGTCCTCTCCGGACCTCGACCACCCCATCTGTACGATGGCATTGCTGAACTGGATACAGTTTCCTTATCCTTTTCTACCAAGCCTGACCCCCATCACTGATATACATAGGAGATCTTCTGTAAATAAAAATGTTTATATTTACACTGAATATCTTCAAGACATAAACTTATATAATATTGAATGTGCTTTTGCAAATCACACAAACCCCTGTAAATTCTGATTCTTCTCCCTTCCCTTTGGATCTTGAGAATCACTAGACTGCAAAGTCTCTTTCAGCTCAAAATACCACAATTATAAACTCACTGTCTTCTCCTCTCTTCATTTGGGAAAAACTGACTTACAAACACCTCAGATTTACATTTGTCTACCTTCTCGCTCCTTCTTTTCCATAGGGAGTAGGGTTTGGCTGTCCTTACACCCCGGCCTTCCTTTCCAGAACAATGGCGCTTTAGCCCTCTTCATGATAAAGCTAGGAGTGGAGACTGAATGAGATGGGAAAGCACATTCCCAGAGCCACTGCCTTCTCCATACACACTGGAGTGATCTAGAGGGAACATGGGTCCACACAGGGCTTCTAATTCCCTATATTTCCTCTCTTCCTCCCTGACCATGCTGAAAAATTGCATTTTCATGATGATTTAAAAGAAAACAATTCTATAGTAAAGAGCTGAATTTCTTTAACTCAAATGCTATCTGCCTACAACTCAGTTTCTTCTATCCCTTTGCAAATACATAACATAAGATTTTAGGATCAGGCTAAAAGTTGCTTGTCTAAAGGATTCAAAAGACTGACAATAATGAATGTTGGTGAGGATGTGGCAGAATAGGTGTCTCCTACCTTGCTGAAGGGAACATCAATTGATATAACCCATAGAGGGCAACCTGGCGATGTACTATGTCAAAGTGAAATGTTCACACTCTTTAAACCCACTTTCAGGTATTCATCCTAAAGAAATAACTTGACAAATACGAAGTATGTCCAAGGATGTTTATCTCAGTATTATTTATAAAAGCAAAACACAAACCTACCTAAATGAGCAACAAAAGGACTAGAGGAAAAAACTGTGGCAGAGTCATACCATGGAAAACTAAGCAATCATTACTTCATGAAAAGAAATCATATTGTGTAACAATGTATACGGGACATCACATTTGTGTTAAAGTAAAAGACACAGAGGAAAGTACATGCATAAAACAATTTTGAAAATTGTACATCAAGAAGTTCACAGTGTCATTTCTGCTCAGTAGAATTATGGGTCTTCTATAGTTCCTTTGCTGTTACAAGGCAGCATTTCCATGACAGTCAGAAAAACCCTTGTATGATAAAGAGAGTCTCTGTTCCAGCAGTGGAAATTCTTGCAGTAACCAAATCTGTTTGAGTTGATCCAAAATTTCAAAGTTTCCAGAATTACTAAGAATGCCTTTTTTACACAGCCCCTATTTTTAATATCTAGGAACAAACTCTAGGAATGCTGCCTTAGGACATGGTCTTTTTCATTTTTTTAAACAATGATGTTTTCATCTTTTTAAACAATGATCATACGTTTTTATACGGGGGAGGGACACAAAAACACATCCAAGCTTTTGCCTTCTTAAGGATTCCCCCCTCTTTACTGCTCCAGACCCAAATAATTTCCCCAACCCCAAACCATTATTCTACTTTCGCCTACCCCCATATGATTCATAATTATCCTAAAACTTCTGGTGCTTCTAGTTGTAACTTCATCAAGCAAGTTTTCTCCATCCATCCCACGATCCCAAAGTATTTTTCCGTAGACAGCTCTTTGGTCTCCCTCCTGATCCTCTTTTGGAAAGGAGATTATTCTTCATGTCCTATGGGGATAATATATGATAATCATATTATTTTTACCCTAGAAGATTGTAACAGACTAATAGGGTTATCTACTCTTTAGGAAGTTAAGTGTTTCCAGAAGGCATCATTTTAGCTGAAATTAGCAACCCAGTTGTCAAACACATGAAATCAGAGCCATGATTTCTACAGAAAGACAAAAATTACTAAAGAAAGCACTTGAAAATGTCTTGACTCTGAGGCATAAACACTCAGCAAAACAAGGTCTTCCCTTAACTCCCTGTGGGTATGAAACCCTCCCTCCAGACCAGATGGCTTGTCTTTAGCAAACATCAAACTGTAGTCCTAGAAAGGGGTCTTCTGAGCCACTCATTTGCTGTCATCTATAATATCGCTTTGCCTTTCACTTGATCCAGAATGATCAGAAAATAACTCTTCTTTCTTCAGCTAAGTGATGCTCACATGTTACAGCAATGCAAGGCCCACCAAGTCCACAGAAACAGAAGGGCCAACCTATTCTACAAGGGAATGCTGTAAAGTGTAAATCGTGTTCAAAACTTATAAGACTACTCTGGAACATTAAAAACAAATTCTTCCCACAGATTACTTGATTGCAAAGGGCAAAGTACACATTTACAATGGGGAGATTAGACAGGCATCCTTGACCAAGGGATCAAACTGGGCATTGCTAACATTAAAACAAGGTAACATTACCTTCAAGAGAATTCCTGCCAAAAAACTTTTAACCTACATCTAATCAAGATTTTAGATCTCTGGTTTACAAAAAATACAGGGGATTAAGGAAGACATCAAACTCAAACCAGGCAATTCCACATTGTAGGACAGTCTATGAAACAATTGGCCTGGACTCTTCAGAAAGTTACTGGGGGGTTGGAGGACCGGGCAAGCAGCTACAGACTGAGACCAAAAAGACATAGTCAAATATAATGATATAATAATGTGAGTTGGGGGGAGGAAAGCTATAAGTAACATTTTCAGCACCACTGGGGAAATTAGGATATGGACTGGATATTAGAGGATATTATGAAAGTACAGCTAATTTTGTTAGTTGCAATAACAGTATTGTGGCTATACAGGAGAATATCCTTATTTTTTAAAGAGACGCCTGCTGAGGTATTTAGAGTTAAGTATCTTGATGCTGGGAATTTCCTGGCAGTCCAATGGTTAGCATGCCACACTTTCACTGCCAAGGGCACAGGTTCCATCCAGGAACTAAGATCCCGCAAGCCACACGGCATGGCAAAAAAAACAAACCAAAAAAACTTGATGTCTACTTACAATTCATTGTACATCGCTCAGAGGAAAAAGAAAACAGAAAGCCAGAGTTAAAATAAATAAAGCGAAGTGGTAATAACTGTTGACTCTAGATGGAGGGTAATGTGTTCACTGTGTTATTCTGTATACTTTTCTGTATGTCTGAATTTTTTGATAATAAAAATTTGGGGGCAAAGTCTGATTTTGGATGTATCTCAACTGCCAACTACATCTAAATTAAAGTATACTAATGCTATACTAAGAATTCTGTAAGTGGGTCAAAAATTATAATACAGGGAGTAAATACCCTTAGTGATGGTCACATAAAAACTTAAAGCATTCATTGGCAATTCTTTTTTTTAAATTTAGTTTATTTATTTATTTATTTTTGGCTGCATGTGGGCTTTCTCTAGTTGCGGTGAGTGGGGGCCACTCTCCGTTGCGGTGCAGGGGCTTCTCACTGCAGTGCCTTCTCTTGTTGCGGAGCACGGGCTCTAGGCTTGCAGGCTTCAGTAGTTGTGGCTCGTGGGTGCTAGAGCACAGGCTCAGTAGTTGTGGCGCACGGGCTTAGCTGCTCTGCAGCATGTGGGATCTTCCTGGACCAGGGATCGAACCCGTGTCCCCTGCATTGGCAGGTGGATTCTTAACCACTGCACCACCAGGGAAGCCCCTCAGTGGCTATTCTATGCCCCACTCCCTAATTCTTTACTTTCTTTTTGGAAACAAAAGTTGCATTTACTCTTTTCCTCAGGAAAGCTGAAGAGAAATTATAAATAAATCTTCCTGCTCCCTCAATTAATCTTTGAATGGCTTTCTACCACCTTCAAGGTCAAGTTCAAATTCCTCATGCTTAGCGTGACTTTTGAGTCCATAAAACCTCTCCCCTGTCTCTGCAATTTCAGATCTTGCCACTCCCCAATTCCAGCCACAATGGACGTCAACAGTTCTCCAGGATCTCAGACAACTCTGCTCCTACTGCCTGGATCTTAAAGGCACGAAAACAAGGAAGGCTTCCCAGGAGAAATCAACTATCACAGAAAAAGCATGTGCTTGGGATGAAAAGGGAGGGGAGGAGAAAAGATTCCAGCGAAGACCAAACCCAGCTGTGCCTCCCTCTCCCTTCACATATTCCTTAGGTTGGCTTGTTTGCAGCTCTCTTCAATTACAGTTGTAGGTTGGCCAAAAGAAAAATGGCTAATTCCTGAGATTGGATTTATTAACAGACAAAAGACAATTCCTAGGCCTGCACACCCCACAATCAAAAACACTACAGTACGTCCAAAGACCTTATGACACTGACCCTCTGCCGGCAACCATACAGCACTGAAATGTCAAAAAATTAAATTACGGTCCTTTGTAATAGATTTAGCACTTTATTTTTAAGTATTAACAAGACTGCCAGAGGGAGTAAGTTTATCAAGGGATAAGAATCCTATCAGAGGCCAATTAATATTTCTCACCACTCCCAACAACTCTGCTCTCCAGGGTTCAAAGTTGCTTACAACCCTGTGGGTTTGTCAGCAGGTGCCTCTGACCAATAACCTATTACGATGAATGTACTAGGGGCTCAGTGTACAGGGAGGAAAACCTGAACTATTAGAAATAACTACCAGAGCAAATTTAGTATTGCCCAGATTTTGTTTTTTGTCTTTTGCTGACAATCCACAATCTAACGCAGCCATTTGATTTTTAGTCTCTCTTCTCACCTTGGTTTTCCCTTCTCACAGTTAGTTTGAAAATCAGCAAATGCCGGGACTTCCTGGTGGTCCAGTGGTTAAAAATCTGCCTTCCAATGCAGGGAACACGGGTTCGATCCCTGGTCAGGGAACTAAGATCCCACATTCTGTGAGGCAACTAAGCCCGTGCACCACAACTAGAGAGAAGCCCGTGCGCCACAACAGAAGATGCCACATGTTGCAATGAACATCCCGCATGCCGCAACTAAGACCTAATGCAGCCAAATAAATAACTATTCAAAAAACAAAATAAAATCAGCAAACGCGTAACATTCATAAACTGTCAGTGGCCATCTGTGTTTTTCACAATTAGATCACTATTAAAGAGGAGCAAAATTTTCAGCTCTAGACTTTACTTCGACGATCGAGCAAATCATTAAAGGGGTGAGTGAGTGACTCATCTTTAGAGTAGGGTTGCTGTACTCTGAGGCCACCCTAAAACAAACCTAGTTCTTGAACTCAACTGTAGGCCCTGAGGCTTCTGGCTAGAGTTTTATTACTGCCTCTCCCCCGCACCCCAACTCTAGCTCCTGAAACAAAGCCTGGCACTTTCTGGATCCCTGCTCATAAAATGACTCAGTCTACTGATGGGGTCATTGGCAAATTTTTAAGGAACTGAAATATTATCAGGTTAAAAAGTGAGTTAAAAAGAAAAAAACTGTTCTAGGAGAGCTGTGAAGTACATAAGAATAATAGAAAAATTCACCTAAAAGAAAAAAAAAAGATCGGGCAGCACCAACTATAACCTTCTACCCACATGACCCCTCTAAGTGGATCCACAGAAGACTGTCTTGAAGTGTCTTTTGCTAATTTGTGGTTAGAGCACAACACAAGAAAATGATGCTCACAGCAGGACACTAATACTAAGTAATTTTATGAGATTATGCCTGCGTTTGTGTTAAATAATTTATGCTGGGAGCAGTAATAAAAGCGGAGATGAAGTTAAGCTATTAACTGAAGACTGTACCAACCTCATTCTTCCCCCCAACCAAAAAGAGAGAGAAAGAGAGAGAAGGATGAATGAGTCCCTTCAAGACCCAGTGCAAATGTACCTGCCAATTGATCTCTTCCTTCTTTAAAAAGCCCTGCTGCTCTTATGGGCACACTTTTTGCACTTGGCAGTTGTGCAGTGGCTGTGAAGTCTGTGAAGGCCTCCTGGTACTAGGACTAGAGCTGGCACACATAAAACTAGTTGGAAGCCAGCTGAAGGCAGGGGAGGCACAAGGGACAGAAGACTGTGAACGGCCTGTCCTGGCCCATCTCGAGGGAAGGACAGAGAAAAAACCACACAACAATAGTTTTCACTCTTTAAAAGAATAAGGTTCAATGATATTCATTCTCTGTGTTTAAGATGACTAGCTGCTGCTGCTTTCTGGTAAGGAAGGGGAGTCATCCTGAGAAACAGAGTTACTTCTGTGTTCCTCTACAACATAAAAGCCATCATCATTCTAATTATGGGACTCCGGTATCCTAAAACCAGCCTATGAGGTGTGTGCCTAGCTTTTAAAAGGTGCTACAGTGTTGATAACTTCTTTGTTCCTGGAGGCATTTCTGCAATCTTTTCAGAAGAACCTTAAGAGTATTAGCCAGAAAGTGCTACAACTTTCTGATGTCAGTCAGGGAGCATGGGCTAGAAAGGGAACCACAAGGCTTCAAGGATGACCACAGCCTCACCACCTATCACGCGAAGATAATCCACACTCAAGTACAATTTCACCCTGAGTATGAGAAGTCTTAAAGTAATCTCCCTCCCCAAAGTCTGGCCCTAAGATCACACCTTAGACACTGAATAGGGTAAAATGCTCACAATCTCCTTCTACCCCACCTCCCCCCACCTGCTCAGCACCACACCTCCACTCCAGTTTCCCCAAAGCAGCATTTCCAGGACAGCACGATTCTTTAATCCACTGAAATTTCAACACTGGCTAAAGTGTACTATTCTTTCTTTTTTTTTTTTTAATTCCCTTTCACACCATTTAGACTGTAAACACACAAATCTCTAATCCCAAATGCTAGGTGCAAACCCTTGGTGATTATGTTAAAGTCAGGCTTTTAAAATTCTATTTGATCTTTATCTGATTTCTGAAGTGGAATTCTCTGCAGAGGAAAAGAGTTGAAACTGCTTTTTTTATGATGCAGCTGAACAGATAAAACAAAAATTAAATATAACCAGAACACAATACAAGAGTCATACTCTCCAAAATTACATATGGATTTGGCTAACGTGGTAGGTGAAATATCTTTTAAATCAAATGTTAGCATATGCTCTAAAGACATTTTCCATCTTAGGACTCAGGGTAAACAAATTTTATTTCTTCAGAGCAGAGGAGAATGGCAAGGTAAAGAATCAGATGACATTGGAAGAGAGCCTAGATCTCACCCCTCCTCAGATGCCAATCAGATACAGCCTAGGGCTCCTGGGCTAAATTAGAAGATGAAGGTCAACTTGGTTACTAATCTCCCAGAGACAGCCCAAGGGAAGCAAGACAGAAAAGCAGAACCAACCCTGGGACTCAAATAGGATTAAATGCATATCATAGCATTATGTATAGCCCAGGACAGGTGGGTAATAATTTGGCTGGACAAGAGTTTAGGCCCTTTCCTGAGTTATTCACCTACTGTTCAAAGAATGCAAATGCATTCCTATTGTAGCCACAAGCTAGACACCAGCCAGGAGTCCTTAAGTGGACACACCCTCTGGTACAGGCGGGCACTACCTCTGAAGGACAAGACTTAAAATCAGCTGGCCATGAGGTCTTGAAAAATGCCTACCAATGTATACTTGATAAGATACATAATCGCTGAGCCCTGGAAGCCATCCAGGAGCTCACCAGGTCTTTGGAAGGGCAAAGTGAGACAGATATAACAGTGTAACAAGGACACACTCCTCTCAAACTTCGTCCTAGCACAAGCCTTGATGGAGAAGAAAATTAAGAGACAAGGGGTCTCATTTAATTTTGATGAAGTAAGTATTATTATTTCCATTTTATAAAAAAACAGGGCTACCCTGGTGTCGCAGTGGTTAAGAATTCGCCTGCCAATGCAGGGGACACGGGTTCAAGCCCTGGTCCGGGAAGATCCCACATGCCGCAGAGCAACTAAGCCCGTGTGCCACAACTACTGAGTCTGTGCTCTAGAGCCCGCATGCCGCAACTACTGAAGCCTGCATGCCTAGAGCCCGTGCTCCACAACAAGAGAAGCCACTGCAATGAGAAGCCCTCGCACGGCAACGAAGAGTAGCCCCTGCTGGCCACAACTAGAGAAAGCCCCCGTGCAGCAATGAAGACCCAATGCAGCCAAAAGTAATAAGTAAATTAAATAAATATTTATTTAAAAAAAAAGAAAAAGAAAAACAACCTGGGAGTTAATCATTGCTCTGACCTGGCTTAAAAGCTCCCAATAAGCTTGCTACTAAGACCTTGGAAACCCTTGGCCTCCAAAAATACTTCAACACAGACACTGTTACTGCTAACAGGGGCAAAAATGGAAAGTCCTCAGGGTTCCTGGAACCCAAAGCGGGGTCCCCTCCAACCTCCCAGACACACTAATTTCATCCCTTGCCCACTAGATGATGACATAAAAAAAAGAAAAAAGAAAAAATTTAAAACCTAGGAGACTTCCCTGGTGGCACAATGGTTAAGAATCTGCCCTGGTCTGGGAAGATCCCACATACCATGGAGCAACTAAGCCCATGCGCCACAACTACTGAACCTGCACTGTAGAGCCCGTGAGCCACAACTACTGAGCTCACATGCCACAACTACTGAAGCCCACACGCCTAGAACCTGCGCTCCGCAACAAGGGAAGTCACCGCAATGAGAAGCCCGCGCACTGCAACAAAGGGTAAAAAAAAAAAAGGGTAGCCCCCAGCTCGCCGCAACTAGAGAAAGCCCATGCACAGCAACGAAGACCCAACGCAGCCAAAAATAAATAAATAAATTTATTTATTAAAAAAAAATAAAACCTAGGGCCAATACCCAAAGCCAACTAACCACAATTCAAAAGGAGAGAACAATGGATACTTTGATCTTCCTTTTCAACTCTCATCACAGCTGACTGTTTTCAGCACTGCTGGGATGGCTCAGTGAACTATGGGAAATGACCTGAAAGGCCCACTGGTAATGACTAAACGGGGACTGCGTCTTGAAAAAGACTTCTTGCCTCTAATTTTGTTAATTTATTTTATTTTTTAACTAACAAAGATTTTTCTGCAATTGGCAGTCCCGAAGTGAAGCTGAACATTAATTTTCATTCTATCCTTAGTCATTCTCTCACTCCAGGCAGGAACATCACTGAGTCTTGCCTATGAGACCGAATGTTGGTTAAACAAACATCACCATGTTCACATGTCAGCTAAGGTTGCAGCAGGCTCGATCCCCAAGCCCAAAGGAGAGCCAGATTTTTCCTCAATGCACTCACTGCCATAAACACTGCTGCTATCAAGCAGAGTGAAGAGGTTATTTAGGAGATATGGCAAATAACACTGTAATTCCTTTGAAGGGAGAGGCAAACTTACAGGACTTTGCCCCAAGCTCAGCAATTTGTCAAATGAGCCTGCGTAAAATTACGCTCCCCCAAATACCTCCCCGCCCATTACCAGAAGGAATCTATTCTGACTTGGTTGCTGCCTTTAAGCTGCCACTTTTTCAGGTTTTCTAACTATCCCAAATGAGACAAGCTTATCCTTTGATTAAACATGCCGTATAATATCAGAAAATCCATCAAGTCATGTAGGCCAGAGAGTAAGTCATCCGGCTCCTTAGTATCAACACCATCGTTTCACTAGCTGCACAAGCAAGAAAGAAGGCTGCATGGGCTGAAGAGGCACTTCACAAACTCTTAGAGCTTTCCAGACACACAGACCATGAGTATTTTGGGACACGAGGCTGGGTTATTGAGGTTGCTCTGTAGCAAAGAACTCCTCTTAGAAATAAGACTCAGTATATGAGATATTAATTATTCAAAGACGTTTTAAAAAGTAACAAAAGCACTGACACATGCTACAACATGGATGAATCTTGAAAACATGCTAAATCAGACACAAAAGCACAAATATTGTATGATTCCAATCACATGCGGTACCTAGAACAGGAAAATTCATAGAAACAGAAAGTAGAAATGTGATGACCAAAGGCCAGGAGAAAGGGGAAGTGGGGAATTGTTGTTTAAGGAGTGCAGTTTCCATTTGGGATGATGAAAAGCTTCTGGATGTGGACAGTGGTGATGGTTGCACAGTATCGTGCAGGTACTTAATGCCGCTAGATTGTATACTTAAAGTGGTTACAATGAGAAAGTTTAAGTTTGCTTATGTTACCAACAATTTTTTAAAAGCTGTATGTAAAAACTAGAATTATAACAATAAAATTACAGGTGATAAATAATAAACCTAACCAAAGGGGCATAAAAGTTCTGTATTTAAAATCCATTTAAGATAACCAACAAGGACCTACTGTATATCACAGGGAACTATACTCAATGTTATACAAGAAAAGAAATTCAAAAAGTATATACATACATGTATAAATGAATCACTGTGCTGTACACCTGATACCTACATGATATTGTAAATCAACTACACCTCAACAAAAAAAATCTTTTTATTAAAATTAAAATAAATAAAATCCACTTAAGAGTCAAAAGGATCAACACTCCCAAAGCGCCAAAACAGTGCAGACAAAGCTACCGCTGCTCCCCTGCTTCTCTCATCCAGTCTCAGGACTTTACGTACCACATCTATGCTGACGACTCCCAAGTTTGTAAGTCCAGCCTGGACCTCTCCCCAAACACCCTGTCTGTATACCAACTGCATCCTCCACATCTCCACTTGGATGTCCAACAGTCCTCCCAAACTTAACTGGTCAAAAGCCAAATCACTGTCCTTCCCGCCCACAAACCTGCTCCACTGTAGTTGTCCTGTCCTGGTTAGTGGTAACTCTACCCTTCCACCCTCACCCCCTTTTACAGTCATTCTCAACCAGGCAGCCAGCAGCATCCTTTTGAAACAGAAGTCAAATGGTCTCACTCCTCCCTCTTCAAACCCTCCAATGAATTCTCATCTCTCTCAGAGTAAAGTTAAACTCTGGACAATGGCCTACAAGGCTCTAAATCAGGAGTCAGCAAACGTTGGAGGCCAGATCCTGTCCACTGCCTATTTTTGTAAACAAAGTATTATTGGAACACTGCCGCTCTCACTGGTTTATGTATTGTCTATGGCTGCTTCAGCGCTACAAGTTACAGGGCGGGCGGAGCTGAGTGGTTGCTATAGAGACTATAAGGCCTAAAACATTTACAGCTGGCCCTTTACAGCGTCAGTCTGTCTTCCCCTGCTCGCAATGATTTGCACCTCTCCTCGCCCCTTTGCCGGCATCTCTTTCCACTGTCTGCCTCACTCGCTCTGCGCTAGCCACCGCGGCTTCCTTGCTGTTCCGCGGGTACCCCAGGCAAGCTAGCACCTCAAGGCCACCGCCCACACGGGGTTGCTCTTCCGCAGACAACGGCACGGCTTTGCTTGTGCAACTAGAGCAAGACCTTCCCTAACCCAACTGTATTTCAAACTGCAGCCCTTGCCCCACCCTCCAAAAAACCCACGTAGCCACACCTTTCCCCCTCTCAGTTTATCTTTCTCCATGGCACCAATCACCTATTATGGTACATAATTTTCTTTTTTGTCTGACTTGACCTCAGTACATTAGAATATTAGCTCCATGAGGACAGAGATTTCTGTATGTTTTGTTCATGTATCCCAGTGCCTAGAACAGTGCCTGGCATACTGTAACAGCCCAATAATTTGTTAAATATACTTCAAAGAGTATGCATGGTACAGTTTGTGAGCCTAAGGCTAAATTCAAGATTTCTATTCTAATTGTAGGGAGTAAAAATCAAATGATTAACAAAAGAGATGGGAAAAACTAGGATCCATACTTTAAAAGAATCTGAAAACACAATTTTGGCTTCTAACACATCCAAATACAGACAAATACTTCCAAAGTTAAATTTCTCAATTAAAAAATCAAACACCAGTCTAGAGTTGCAATTAAGTAATAAATATCATATGTGCTCACAATGCAAAACCTGTTTTAAGCTGTAATCTCCAATTTATTCATATCCTACTGAACTTTATTTTTAATCTTCAAAAATTGACATTTTAATTAATATTCGATACATTTCCTATTATTCTATTCCAATATCCCATTAATACTGCTTTTTATATTACCCTCTTAGCTGAAAAGACCAGAAGTAGTAAAAACAACTCCTGCTTTGATGAAGTAGGTTAAAGAAATGATATGTTTGCAAAATAAAACCAACCAACGATGTGCTAACAAAATTGGCAACTCTAGTTTTTATAAGCAATATTTTTTTTTCTTTGTGGATTTTTTTTTTTTTTTTTTTTTTTTTTTTGGCGGTACGCGGGCCTCTCACTGCTGTGGCCTCTCCCGTTGCAGAGCACAGGCTCCGGAAGCGCAGGCTCAGCGGCCACAGCTCACGGGCCCAGCCGCTCCGCAGCATGTGGGATCCTCCCGGACCGGGGCACGAACCCGCGTCCCCTGCATCGGGAGGCAGACTCCCAACCACTGCGCCACAAGGGAAGCCCTATAAGCAATATTTTAAAGAAGAAAAATGTATCATGCAAGTAAAGTCAAGGATGTTAGAATGATAGTAAATTGTTTGCCCCACTACCAAGAATACCAAGAAAACCTGAAAGGAAATCTGTAAGAACTCCAGGTTTTGAATTTACCAAGTAACAAACCAGCCCTACAGGCAGAGAGTTTAACAAATACAATTTTGATATTTAACAACACTAGTATACCTGAAATGGCTCAGAAACTAACAACACATTAGTTTTTGTTTAGAAAAAAGCTTAGAAGAACATGCAGCAGGCTGTTTAAATAGTGGTTACCTGGAGCAACAGGTGGGATTACACAGAATTTTTGACTTTTTAAGATTATATATTTCTATAATGTTTGTTTGCATTTTATGTAACCTTATATTCCTTTGTAAGAGAGAAATAAAGATATAGAGAAATGATATAGAAATAAGTTTGTGTACAGCAGATAAAAACTCTCAACTGAAAATGATTAATGAAGCAATTATCCTAGAAATAAATTGTTTTCATCTCACAAATAGCTAACGTTCAGATGAGAAGTTGCAAACTACACACAAATGTGTTTTGTTTGGCCTATCAGGTGTCTTCCGGTTTTCCTTTCACTTTCAAACTGTGAATTAACTGCCAGAGAGTTTAGTGGTTAAAAGTATCAGTTTTGGAGCAACTACCTAGGGATAAATCCTAGCCAGCTGAATGACCTTGGGCAAATTACTTAACCATTCTGTGCCTCAGTTTCTTCATCCATAAAATGGGGATATCAATATCCCTACCTCATTTAGGATTAAATGAGTTAATATTCGTCACATACTAAAAATAAAGCCTAGAACATGATAAGCACTATATTTACTTAAATATTTGCTATTATTATTCACAGAAAAGTCCAGATTTCTAGATTTTCTTGAAATATTGGAAGATCTAGCAAAAATGGGCATGCAATTCCCACCTTAATGCAATCATCAGCTAAGTAGCCTAGTGGCTTTCTCCTTTTAACAGAAAACACCTTTTTAGTTGACTCTAATCCTCACCAGGGCCTGTCTAGTGCTTACAGACTAGCATTTGAGTTTATACCCTCTGATCTAAACTGAAAAAGGAAAATACATTATAAAATCAGAATTTCATTGTTTCCACCCTCCAAGGAGTTGCTTTTATATTCATTAATTTATTAATCTAACCACCCATCAACATTTACGTGTCTACTACGAAGCAATGGGGATCCAAAGACATTAAAATGGGACTACAGCTTAGTGTTTAAGAGCCTGGCCTCCAGAATAAGACTACCTGGGCTTGAGTGCTGGCTTCATCACATGGTAACTGAAGAACCTTGGTCAGGTTACTTAGACTCTCTGTACCTCAATTTCCTCACCTATAAAATGAGGGAAATAACACCACCTACCTCATCGGGTAAGGAAAATGAGTAACCAATGCAAAGCTCTAAGACCAGGACCTTGTGTATGGCTAGCACTCACATGTTAGCTTAGAATTAATTTTAATTAGAAAAGAAAAAGTTGGTCCCTGAACTGATGGAGGCCACATACCGAGAACATGAGCGTGCAAATCAATTCTGTGCCATGCAATATTAGTGGCGCTGTAACAGAAAAAAATCAAGGCTTATGTGTAGACTTAAATGACACACTGAAGAGCCACTTATCCTCATTCCCCGGAAAACAGAGAGGAAGTGAAATGGGGTAGGATTAGTCTTTCATTCATATAAGACCAAGGTCTGAGTCTGGACCCTGCACAGCAGTGTGGTCTTAAGATCAAGACTGAACTTCTCACAGTCTTGTGAAGGTTGGATATAACAAATGTCAGACCCAAAAGTTAGTGATTAGAACAGAGTGGCCCTTTGCTGAGCCACAGTTATTATTATTTTCATGAGCCTTTTGTTTTAGAATAATTTTACATAAAAATTGTGACGATTTTCTTTTTTATCGTTATTCTGATCGTGAAGAGAGGTTAATAACTTCTAGGCTGCCCTGAAAACCCATGGCAACAATGAGGACTACCACTCTGGGAAAATCCCGATTTAAGCACTCAAAGCACCACAGCACATCAATAAACTGATTTCACAAGTTTGTTAAGATGTGTCATGGTTTAAAGGCTGACCTGAGTAAGAGGCTATGATGCTCACCACAGACCTCGCTACACGTTCTCCACGTGACCATCTCCAACAGGAGCTTCAGCAGGTGTGCGGGGTATCCCCTCAACCTGTACCACAAACCCAATGGCTTCAAAAATTCCTTTTTTCTCCAGGGCCCATCCTAACATAGTTACTTCCTAACCAACCAGAAATAAAACTCTGTGGCCCAAACAGACCTGCATTTGAAAACAGCAGGCACAGCAGCGGCTGGGCTCCTGAAGGTCAGACTCTGACTGGCCATCCAGAAGGCTGTGGGCTGGCAAAGGCAGGGGAGAAAAATGTTGGCTCCAAGCCTGGACCCTAGTGCTCACAGAGCAATGAATTACTTTTTCTATTCTCTTATATCTGACTCCTAGCAGCTGCCTATCATAAAGGTAATGTGAAAAATATCATTTTAAATTTTACAAAATAGAAATTAGGGAACTCAGAAGAGATGTATCCAGACAATAGCTAGAAAAGTGGGAAAACAACAGCTATTGTCCCAGAAATTGAATGCAGTTAACACTAACATTCAGACCAATTTTTTTTTCTTTTTTCGGACCCACTTTTAAGAGCTCTCAAAAACCTTATGTCATAGACGTTTCTGGATAGTTTTTAAAACCTTTAAGAGTAAGAAAAAAGCACCCTCTGAATTGAAGCTTTAGAGTAATTAAGGTGGAAAAGCTGCTACAAGATATGCGTGCATGAAAGATGGCAGCATTTGAGCACTGCAGCGGGGTTTCTCCTCTTCACCGGTGCTGAGCTGCTGCTATAACAATCTTCTCTGACTCAGCACCTAAGAGGCACGATGGGAATACCATAAAAAAAGCCATGCATTATTAATAAGAGCCTTGGCATCAAAGCAGAATGATTTGGAAAACAGGGAAATGTCTGCAGAGAAAGAGTAGCAAACAGCTTAAATCATTTTTGCCAGTGTCAGAAATGTCCACTCCAACTCACTTTTCTTCTAAGCTGTCTTTTCCACTTTTAACCCTTAGTTTTAGCCCTAATTCTGATCTCTTTATGCCCTGTGTCCCTTAAATTCCCAGTGGTTATTTACATTCTGAGTGGACTTCTCTGTGTTAATTTGCTCCTGTCAAGATTAGACTGTACATGTGTTAGATCACCGTGAAACCAGAGGGCAACAGTACTGCTCTGCAGAAGCCCAAGGAGACACCACACACGGGCTGGACAGTTACTACCACCTGAAAGCCAAGTCTGTCTTCTCATGTGACCTAAGCTCCAAATTCACAGCAGGCAAGCTAATGGTGGCAAAATCTATTTACTCTTATAACGGTTTTAGGGCCCCAGTGTCTACCATCAAATGAGCAGGCAAGAATGAAGTTGGAAATTAGTCCAGTGGTGAAAGACAATAACGGGTAACTCAAAATTCAATTCTACTTCTCTGGTAATATATCCAATTAGGAAAACTAATCCCTCCTCTTAGACCAGTGGCTCTCAACCAGGGGTGATTTTGCTCCCCGGGGGACAGCTGGCAGTATCTGGAGACATTTTTGGTTGTCACAGCTGAGGGAGGGGGTGCTATAGGATCTCGTGGGTAAAAGGCCAGGGATACTGCTAAACACTCCACACTGCACAGGATAGCCACCAGCGACAAAGAATTACCCAACCCAATATGTCACTAGTGCCAGTATTGAGAAACTCTGCCTTAGACAAATCATTTGTTTGTGCCTAACACTTACTTTTAAATTAACCATTAATATTTTTAGACAAAAAGCATAGTAGTAATGTACAAGTAAGTTTATTAATGTCTGGTTCGCTCTTAGATTTTTTTTTAATTAATTAATTTATTTATTTTATATTTGTTTGGCTGCATTGGGTCTTCATTGCTGTGCACGGGCTTTCTCTAGTTGCGGCGAGCGGGGGCTACTCTTCATTGCGGTGCGCAGGCTTCTCATTGCGGTGGCTTCTCTTGTTGCGGAGCACTGGCTCTAGGCACGCAGGCTTCAGTAGTTGTGGCGCACGGGCTTAGTTGCTCCGCAGCATGTGGGATCTTCCAGCACCAGAGCTCGAACTCGTATCCCCTGCACTGGCAGGTGAATTCTTAACCACTGTGCCGCCAGGGAAGCCCCCACTTTTAGATTAATAAACAGATCATATTTCTTTTCAATTCCCTTTGAACTGAACGTGTCTTCCTTTATAAATGAAGCAAAGACTAATACCATCTTTTCTACAACGTAAGGAAAAAACACATGAGCAAGATTTATATAAAGTAGTGTCTGCTTCTGACTATTACTGAGTAGCTTACTGTAGACCAGGGATTCCTCAGAGAACAACTAGAAAAGCCAAATAAAATACAAAACGGAAAAAGTGTGAAGACTTTGGAGAGTTGCTGAGGTAACCAGGACTTGAGGAGACAAAATCCTGGAGAAGGGAGAAACCCTTGGCAGTGAGCCACACACTGCAGTTGGTTTGTTCCTCCAGGTGTTCACCAATTCTGGGTACCAAGAACAAGGCTGAAGAAGCAGGCAAACAGTCTGGGCACAGGACTGAAGCCACTACTAAGAGGCAGTGGAACCAGGAGAGCTTTTGGCAGTTATCTCAGGTCTAAGAAACAAAAATGGAGACTTAAGGGGTCAGTATCCTAATGAAAAGAACTGAGCCAGTTTTCCCTTTATGAGACTTTGTAGAATCCCAACACTGCATAAGTCAGGGGGCTAAGAAACCAAGCCGAAAGCCTCTGAAGAGCACAGCTGGGTTTTTTTATCCATCCCACGTGCTGAGGAGACAAAGATTAAAGTTCAGGACACACCATGGAGGAAGGGCCATGGTAAACAGCCCAGGTTCTCAGCTGTAACTCCTGCAGGGCTACTCCCTAAGAGCAGGCAAAGCAGAAGTAAATGGAGCCTTACAAAAACCACACCCTAGCTTTGGTCCGCCCAATAGGATAAATGGGATCAGCTCTCATCCTATTTGTGTAGCAAGTGAAGTGAGCCTTCTCTAGAAAAGAATAAAATCATGTAAGGCCAACTACAATTATTTTATACACAACATCCAGTTTTCAATCAAAATTACCAGGCATGCCAAGTGGCAGGACACCAGATGACTGAATATCAAAAGAAGAACCAGACAATAGGAAAAGACCCACAGGTGATCCAGGTATTGGAGTTATCACTCATGGGCTTTAAAAATAAGTACATTCGAGAAAAGAGAGGGAAAAAATTAAGAAAAAAGATGGGGAGAAAAAAGAAGAATTTCACCATAAATGGAATCTATAAAAAAGTATTGGGACTTCCCTGGTGGTGCAGTGGTTAAGAATCTGCCTGCCAACGCAGGGGACGCGGGTTCGAGCCCTGGTATGGGAAGGTCCCACATGCCACAGAGCAACTAAGCCTGTGCGCCACAACTACTGAGCCTGCACTCTAGAGCCCGTGAGCCACAACTACTGAAGCCCGCACGCTGAGAAGCCCACACTCCGCAACGAAGCATGGTCCCTACTCACCTCAGCTAGAGAAAGCCCGCGTGCAGCAATGAAGACCCAACGCAGCCAAAAATTAAAAAAAAAAAAAGTATCAAATAAAAATTCAAGAGCTAAGAAATTAAGAATTTAGTAGACAGGTTTAATATTGGATCAGACATAGCAAAAACAAAAGGAGAATTAGTGAACTAGAAGTCAGGACAATAGAAAACATCCAGATTGAAGTTTGTAGAGTAGGGGAGGAGAATAGAAAACTACAGGTTTGTACTGAGCACTAGCCTTAGAAAGTGCCTTGGCAAAGTAGTGTTTATGTACCCACTGGATACTGTATGTAGAAACGAACACAGGTGCTACCTTTGACAATTATACAGGATTTATGTTACTTGCTCACATCCAAGACAGTACAATAATCAGAAAAATAATCTTTGGACTTAAAGAGAAAGACTGTGAGAGCTTTAACACAGTAAAGATGGAGAATCTAACAATTCTTAGCTTGCTCTCTATCAATCTCAAAGTTAAAATGATCAAGTCAGTGGTCAGATTCAAATGGCTCCACTTCTACCCTATGGTAACTAGAGCCTTAAAGATACTAATTTATGGGACTTCCCTGGAGGTCCAGTGGTTAAGACCCTGCCTTCCAATGCAGGGGGCACAGGTTCGATCCCTGGTCGGGGAACTAAGATCCCACATGCACAGCAGTGCAGCCAAAAAAAAAAAAAGATACTAATTTATAACATTTTTAACCAATATTTTACTACGAAAAATTTCAAACACATAGCAAAGTTTAAAGAATTTTACAGTGAACACCCATATACTCACCATCTTTTTTTTTTTTTTTTTTTTTTTTTTAAATTAATTTATTTATTTATGGCTGTGTTGGGTCTTTGTTTCTGTGCGAGGGCTTTCTCTAGTTGTGGCAAGCGGGGGCCACTCTTCATCGCGGTGCGCGGACCTCTCACTATCGCAGCCTCTCTTGTTGCGGAGCACAGGCTCCAGACGCGCAGGCTCAGTAATTGTGGCTCACGGGCCCAGTTGCTCCGCGGCATGTGGGATCTTCCCAGACCAGGGCTCGAACCCGCATCCCCTGCATTGGCAGGCAGATTCCCAACCACTGCGCCACCAGGGAAGCCCTACTCACCATCTTGATTCAACTCAACTTTTTTTTTAATTGAAGTATAGTTGATTTACAACGTTATGTTAGTTTCTAGAGTACAGCAAAGTGATTCAGTTATACATATTATTTTTCATATTCTTTTCCATTATGGTTTATTATAGGATACTGAATATAGTTCTCTGTGCTATACAATAGGATCTTGTTGTTTATCCATTCCATATATATTAGTTTGCATCTGCTAATCCCAAACGCCCAATCCAATCCTCTCCTGCCCCCCCTTACTCTTAACTTTCTCATCAAAAATACATCCATCTGTCTATCCATCAATTCATCTTATTTTTTCATGCATTTCCAAGCAAATTGCAGAGATCAGTATATTGCCTTCTAAATACTTCAACATACATATCATTAATAAGAGACCGATATCCGTATAAACACTCCCCGTTTGGTGTAAAATTCCATAAAATGAACAAGTATACATTTGCTGAGTTTTGACGAATGCACACACCTGTGTAACCCAAATCCCTGTCAAGATATGAAATACAACCATCACCCCTGAAAGTTTCTCAAGCCCCCTCCTAGTCCATCTCCATGATCACTTCCCCCTCCCAGAACAAGTGTTACTTTTAACCCACTATGTTACAGAACTGCATTTTAAACATTTTCAAGTCTCTAGTGTAAAGAGTGAATCTTAGAAAAGTAATGGACAAGCATTTTCATTATAAAATATTAAGTGGAAGCACATTCCTGAAGTTAAATTTAATGTATCTATACATGTAAAGTAGGAAAGAAAGTGACATCTTTCAATTCCTATAAACCAACTAAAAGTGTGGTATTAGTAATAGCTAATTTACTGCCAGTATCTTTCAATGTGATAATATTTAGCTCTGAAGAAGGCACATTGATTGGTATGTCCAACATATGTAGCCATTATTTAACAACTGTTCTTGTTTTCTGAAATTCTACTTTTATGAATTCATGGAAGCACAAAATATTCTAGGGAAGAATCCTTCCTTTCAGACTTCCATGTTATCTGTAATTTATATTCCTTGAATATTTGGCTTTCCTTTCTGCATATGACCAAAGTGAATCTTTCTTGGCAAGAATGGATGGATCGCTCTCTCTGCTGTGAATTGTAGTTACCTGGCATTATCTAGCAACCAGTTAATTTAACACAAATTAACAGATTATGCCTGTATTCTGATCCTAGAATATTATTAGACAGATAGCAGATAAGACCTAAGTAAGTAAGCGATCAAATGGTGCTAGCTGAACCAGGCAAAACTTCCTTGAGAATTAATTACTATTCTTTTCATTTGAGATTTCCTATAGGTGGGGAAATGTGAGTTATTCTGGTAGAAGCGAAGGTGCATCACAATCAGCCTGCTTAGGCATCACTGCTGCACGAAACACACACCAAAGAATGTTCTTCTGTGGCATAGGGTAAAGTCCAGATTTTCTTACAGGACTGAAAATGTGACAGTCACTTTGCCTCTAGATTGTTTTAACACTTTAATTATATAAAACTGTACATAATGTGAGCTCAATTATGTTTTTGAAAAATTACACACATACCAAAAAAAAAGAAAGAGAGAAGAAAGAAAGAGCACCAAAATGTTAACAGCAAATTATCTTTGGGTTGAGATTTTAAGCTGTCTTTATTTTCTTTATACTTTGCTGTATTTTCCAAATTTAAACAGTGAATGTATTAGTTTTATAATCCAAAATACATACTTAAAAAAATAAAAAAGAATACAAAAACCCTAGCAGCAACTGACCTGTAATGATCCCCACCTCACTGTGATCACAGTGCCCTTTGTACCTGTTTTATCTTTCTGCTCACCCCAAAGATGCATATAACCTGGTTCTCCCAGCAGCAAAGCACCTTGACATCCCACTTACCCCATGTTTGTAAGGACAACAGATGGTAATTCAACTGTTTTAAACCTATGCCCCCTACGATCATGCTTTCTCACTATCTTTGGTGTATTCCCACCTGCCAAGTTTTTTTTTTAAACTTATTCGCTGTAGTCTGCATTATAAAAACAATAGGTATGTTGAGTGTGCTTTTTCTATTTATACACAAATGTCTCTCTGCCTTATCCCCAACCAAAAAAAAAAAAAAATCCTGGTATCATCATATCATCATCATTCAAGGCCAACTTTATAAGAATCCCTGGTAAGACTGGTGAAAATCCCTGGTAGTACAACCAGACTGGGAATCAGCTCTAGTCTTGGTGTTGCCTGGGAGACTGAGTAAATCCTGTAACATCTCTCAGGTTCCATTTCCCCACCTGTACAATACAGAGTTTGTTCCAGTAACCCTGAATACCCTCTTCTCTTAAGTTGTGATCCTGTATGTGTGACTTAGTCCTGAAAACACATCTAAGATTACAATCTCCCAATAGGCAGACTATCAATCATAGTAGCAGCTAACATTTACTGGGCATGCTCACCATTGCCGGGGACCTTGCTAAGCACTTCACTGTAAGGTAGGAACTGATATTATCCCATGAGGAAACTGAAGTAGGTACAGAATGGTTCAGTAAACTTGCCTGAAGTCACAAAACCAGCAAACTGCAGAGATGGGACATGAGCTCAGAAGGTGTGACTCCAGAACTTATTGCGGGTTTACATCTCCCAGGGGCAGGCGAATTCCCCTGGTCCTAAATAGAGCACAACGGGCCGGTACAACATAACTTGTGTTTCTAAAAGGCCTGCAAGCCAGATGATTGATTGAGATAGAGAAAGAGACAGGGAGGCAGGGAGGGAGGAAGGAAAGGGGGGGAGAGAGAGAAAGGAAAGAAAGAATCCTATACCTCTGATTTTTAGGACTCTAGGAATTCTAAGTATAAACATCCTTACTATTCTCATGGTTATACATCACCAAGAAACAAGTTTACTTTCCTCACCAGTTTCAAAAAGCCTGACTGACTTGACTGTGTTTATGCTCAGATATGATTAGCTCAGCTCCATGGTTAGAGAGCAGCACAAATGCAGTCCTGCAGCTTTGCATAGAGAACAACTCTTTGCCTAAGGAGTAGCCTGGGGGGAAGTTCCCCAATTCCTGACAGCTGCCTCACACCAGTGACAAGGGAGAGCTGATGTAAAGGGGGACAAAGGCACAAAGCAATTGTCTCTGTACCTGGAAAATAACTGAAAACCACATGATGGAAACCCACTTTCAACATAACAATTAGGACTTCCCTGATGGCACAGTGGTTAAGAATCTGCCTGCCAATGCAGGGGACATGGGTTCAAGCCCTGGTCCGGGAAGATCCCACATGCCAGGGAGCAACTAAGCCCGTGCGCCACAACGACTGAGCCTGCGCTCTAGAGCCCACGAGCCACAGCTACTGAGCCCGCATGCCTACAGCCCATGCTTTGCAACAAGAGAAGCCACTGCAGTAAGAAGCCCGCGCACCTCAATGAAGAGTAGTCCCCCCCCACTCCCTGCAACTAGAAAAAGCCCGCGGGCAGCAACGAAGACCCAATGCAGCCAAAAAAAAAACTACGGGAAAGCAGGAAAAATGATGTATCAACAAAATGAGAATATCAAAAAAGAGACAATTTTTAAACAAACCAGGTAGAAATTCTGGAGCTGAAAAAAATAACCCAACAATAAAACATAACAATTAGCCACATCATTCCATTCACCAAAAAATGATGGCACTGGATGGGCTGATAAATAAGCAGACGTCTAAACTGCTCTTCCTTAAAAAGCAACAGACAGCTTAAGTATACTTTATTTTTTTTTTTTTTTGATGTGGACCATTTTTAAAGTCTCTACTGAATTTGTTACAATATTGCTTCTGCTTTATGTTTTGGTTTTTTGGTGGCATCTTAGCTCCCTGACCAGGGATTGAACCTGCACCTCCTGCATTGGAAGGTGAAGTCTTAACCACTGGACCACCAGGGAAGTCCCTAAGTATAATTTTTAAGACCTTAATTTTCACATTAGTTTCCCAAAAGAAGTTCAAAAAGCTCTGATCCTCATACTTCAAAGTGCCTTTTCTAAGTACAAAGAGATGAACTGTGCCCAGATAGGGGTGGGGATGGGGGTGGGGGGTGGGGAAGGGTTTATCTAGGCTTCACACCTACCACTTCTTTGGGCCTATTCCAGTAATACAGTCAAGCTCTGTGACCTTGAACAGTTTAACTTCTCCAAGCCTTGGTCTCCTCATCTATAAAACATCTAGGTCTCACAGAGCTAGGGTGTTAATAGGATAAAATATGAAAAACACTTCTAGAAAAGCTCAACAAATGGAAGCAGCACCTGCTGCCACTGTCTCATTGGGAGACGGAGGAAGACTGCTGAGCTAGAAGAAGGGGAGACGGAACACAAGCTACTCACTGAGATAATCACTTCTGGGAAATAGGGTTTCTCAAATACCAGTCCCTAAATCATAAGACTCAAGAGGGAAGGAAGAGTCATCATAATTATGTGGGCTAAATGTCACTTTGTCACCATCTAGTTAGTGAAAAATGTGGAGTCTATAGGAAGAAATCAAGAGTAACCTGTGCATCAGGAGACACAGAAAATAGCCTAAAAAGAATTTCAGACAGCTACGGTGACTCTACTTTCACCGTAAGTGAAACTAGGTGACATGGTCAGGGCAAATAAAATTTTCCCCCCACATGTGATTTACTTATCAAGAAGTTTTATATAGTGCCTTCCCCTTTTCCTTTCTTTCTGGAAAAAAAAATTTTTTTTTTTTTTTCAGTCCTAAAGGAAGCTATTAGGTGGGACCAAGCTAGGTAGATGTCCGTGCCAGGGGTAGACAGGGGAGACATGGAGGTATGTCTGAGCACAGCAGGATAGGGGCTGGCCTGCATGGAGTGTCAGAGCCAGGAAAGGTGAGAAAAGCATGCAACAGGGAAGAGGGGATGCCACGGTGGAGTTCCAGAGTTGAAGCAGGGGTGAGAGGAGGAGCCACACAGGGAGGACGGAGTAGACTGGTGCAGGCTTGTAGGAACCCAAGTGGGATGAAGAGGGAAGACAGCCCAGCTAAGAGAGTTGAACTACATTTGGGGTGAGCAACATGCCCAAACAGGGACTGGACAAGAGCAGCATGGTTACGTACGGGGAGATTAATCAAATAAGTAAATACAGTAAGGAAAATGGGAGTTAGGATTCTCACTGTCAGAGAAAGGAATTACAAATATGGAAAGGGGAAAAACTAGAATGAACCCCTTAGCTGTCAGATTTAAATTGTGGGTATTGGTGTGAACTCACCATTTTCTATATACATAAATGGAGAAATAAATATAGATGTAATGTGTGGGTGTGTAAGAGTGTGTGTATACATACATATATTCCAGAGCTCTATATATTGATGAGAAAGCCTAGAAGTCACAACACTCCAAAAGCAATGAGTACATCCAGAACCAGGATCCTGACTTCTAAGTAGCCATTCTCCACTAAAAAGAATCACAGTTTTTTGGAGAAATAGCTGATTCCAGGTCCAGGATAAAAAAAAAAGCATAAAATGTGCCTAGAACACCTTGTTATCCCAGAAAGTAAGGAAGCGTTCAAGAATGAGAGGGACAGGGACTTCCCTGGTGGCTCAGTGGTTAAGAATCCGCCTGCCAATGCAGGGGACATGGGTTCAAGTCCTGGTCTAGGAAGATCGCACATGCCACGGAGCAACTAAGCCCGTGTGCCACAACTACTGAGCCTGTGCTCTAGAGCCCGCGAGTCACAACTACTGAAGCCCATGCACCTAGAGCCCGTGCTCCTCAACAAGAGAAGCCACCGCAATAAGAAGCCCGCACACTGCAACGAAGAATAGCCCCCACTCCTGCAACTAGAGAAAGCCCGTGCATAGCAACAAAGACGCAACGCCGCCAAAAATAAATAATTTTTAAAAAGAAAAAAAAAGAATGAGAGGGACAAAAGGACAGATGCCAGGGCAAAGGGGTTCCCATTGGCCTAATGAGGACAGTTGAGCATGAAGATGATGATAGTAACAGATTAAAACCACAAGCCCATGCTGGTAATAATAAACTCTTTAAAAAGTATGGGTATAAATAAATAAATACACTGAAAAGTCTGATGAAGAAAAAGATATTTGTATAGTTTTAAAGTACCTCTCCACAAAATACATACTGATTACAGAAGGGAAAAGAGTCACTTTATGGTGGAAACACTAGGCAGATACCTCCTCAGTCAAGTGATCAGAGCAAACATCCTCAGCAATGGGACAAATCATAATCCTGTGTCACCTGACATGCATTGGAAGGATGTAATACACTTCTGTGATTTTGCTGCCAAAGATGCATAACCTGAATTGAACTGTAAGGACACATCACACAAACTCAAAGTAAGGGACATGCTACAAAGGAGCTAGCCTGTCATCCTCAAAAGTGTCAAGGTCATGAAATTCAAAGAGAGACTGAGGAACTTTTCCAAATTTTCCTGAAGGAGACTAAAGAAACATTACAACAAACACAATGGGTGATTCTGAACTGGATCCTTTTGACATAAAGGACATTACTGGGGCAACTGGCAAAACTTGAATGGAGATCAGAGGATTAGATGGCCATAAAGGTGAAGTATCAATGTTAACATTAACGGTTGTATTGTCCTTGGTTGCAATATCCTTCTTTGTTGAAAAACACACTCTAATATTTGGGGGTGAGGGGCATAATGTCACCACATGGTTCAAGAAAAAGTCACGGTACTACATGTGCAACTTTTCTGTAAGCTTGAGATTTCAAAACTATTTTTCATCATTTTTTTTAAGTTTCACATATTTATACAAATTACATCATATTTTGACTCACAATCAGTTACGCTATAACGCTTATTTTGAAAGTACACATTTGTTCCAACACAACTGACATATTTGGGAACAATCTGAGCGTAAGTGGATTTGCATCTGCTTATGGGCAATTCCATCCATGAGTGACACCCAGAAAACTACAACTCGCTGAACAGACACACACCTATGCACACACTTCAAACGTCTACCAGTGACCTCAGTTCACCAAGTGAGTATCCCATACACATCTGGATGTTACAACATCCAGTACTATTTTAGAACAACTCTCCTTCCTCCACAATAACTCACAAGTTGCAATCCTTCTGATGCCCACTTCCACAAGCAAACTTCAGGTCTTTATCAACATAAACTGCCCTACTTATGGTGTTTCTTAACCATTTAACATGTGTAAAACTGTACTGGTTTCATTAGGTTCCTTTTTTTTTCTTTTTTAATAGGACACTAATTTAGTTTTTAAGTGTTGTGTGCTTAACCCCATTTTTCCCATAAGCTCTAGGTTTTTATTCAACAATTTTGTACAGCACAGTGATTTTTAGAAACATTTAAGTCATGTCAGAGCAGAGCTAATTACATTTGATAGAATCACCTTTACAGAAAAGAATAAATTGCCTGACATCAATGGTGTCCCCCTTCTGTACATATAGGTATGGGGATCTCCCAGATGGGATCTTCCAAAGGGCTAAAGGAAGCCCAGGTCAACCTAGAGAAGGCCATACAAACTAACTTTACATATTTAATTCCTTTAACTATAGATATAGAGGGCAAGCTGTGTCACACAGCTTACACTTGAAAAACAAAGAAAATAATGGCAATAATGTACGTAATTATAGTGTGGCCAGGGCAGTCCAACCTACCCACTTTGGTTTCTGCTCAGTTGATCTGATCCATCTTTGAACAGTTTCTTACTCATTCAAAGTTTAGTTACTCTTGACAAACTGGAGAAAAAAATATCAGACTGGAGAAAAATAACCACTAAGTACAAATAGGTTTCTGAGAAAGACTTTATTTCTACTTTGTGGAATCCAATCAAGGGAGGAGACAGATCAAATACTACACTCTCACATTAGATTAGCCACACTGTTATAACATTTAATAAAACTTAAGGTTCTTCTATTTAACTTTATTAATAGTATATAAGAATGAGATTATATTGACTTGACGCCATAAGGGCTAGAATTTCCCATCAAGTTTTCCACATATTGGTAAAGAAAGCAAGTAGGTTTTCTTCAGAGCTTTCATTTCAAGAGTCCCTTGCCAGAAATAATCTTATATCAAGATACTACGTTTAGACTCCGTTTTGCAAGAACACCAGAATCATAACTAACTGCTGAACAATCACTGACAGGAAGACACTGGAACTCACCAAAAAACATACCCCACGTCCAAAGACAAAGGAGAAGCTGCAATGAGATGGTAGGAGGGGTGAAATCACAATAAAATCAAATCCCAGAACCTCTGGGTGGGTGACTTACAAACTGGAGAACATTAATACCACAAAAGTCCACCCACTGTAGTGAAGGTTCTGAGCCCCGCATCAGGCTTCCCAACCTGGGGTGCCGGCAATGGGAGGAGGAATTCCTACAGAATCAGACTTTGAAGGCTAGCGGGATTTGATTGCAGGACTTCAATAGGACTGGGGGAAACAGAGACTCCACTCTTGGAGGGCACACACTAAGTAGTGTGCGCATCGGGACCCAGGGCTAGGAGCAGTGACCCCATAGGTGACTGAACCAGACCTACCTGCTGGTGTTGGAGGGTCTCCTGCAGAGGTGCCATTAGCCCCACCAAAGAGCTGAGTAAGCTCTAGTGCTGGGTCGCCTCAGGCCAAACAACCAACAGGGAGGGAACCCAGCTCCACCCATCAGCAGACAAGCAGATTAAAGTTTTACTGAGCTCTGCCCACCAGAGCAACACCCAACTCTACCCACCACCAGTCCCTCCAGTCAGGAAGCTTGCACAAGCCTCTTAGATAGCCTCATCCACCAGAGGGCAGACAGCAGAAGAAGAACCACAATTCTGCAGCCTGTGTAACGAAAACCACGTTCACAGAAAGACATACAAAATGAAAAGGCAGAGGACTACGCTCCAGAAGAAGGAACAACATAAAACCCCAGAAAAACAACTAAATGAAGTGGAGATAGGCAACCTTCCTGAAAAAGAATTCAGAATGATGATGACGAAGATGATCCAGGACCTCGGAAAAAGAATGGAGGCAAAGATCGAGAAGATGCAAGAAATGTTTAACAAACACCTAGAAGAATTAAAGAACAAACACCTAGAAGAATTAAAGAACAAAACAAACAGAGATGAACAATACAATAACTGAAATGAAAAATACACTAGAAGGAATCAATAGCAGAATAACTGAGGCAGACGAATGGATAAGTGACCTGGAAGACAGAATGGTGGAATTAACTGCCACGGAACAGAATAAAGAAAAAAGAATGAAAAGAAATGAAGACAGCCTAAGAGACCTCTGGGACATTAAACGCAACAACATTCATATCACAGGGGTCCCAAAAGGAGAAGAGAGAGAGAGAGGACCCCAGAAAATATTTGAAGAGATTAGAGTAGAAAAATTCCCTAACATGGGGAAGAAAATAGCCACCCAAGTCCAGGAAGTGCAGAGAGTCCCAGGCAGGATAAACCCAAGTAGAAACACCCCCAAGACACATAGTAATCAAACTGACAAAAATTCAAGACAAAGAAAAATTATTGAAAGCAACAAGGGAAAAATGACAACATACAAGGGAACTCTCATTAGGTTAGCAGCTGATTTCTCAGCAGAAACGCTACAAGCCAGAAGGGAGTGGCATGATATATTTAAAGTGATGAAAGGAAAGAACCTACAACCAAGATTACTCTACCCAGCAAGGATCTCATTCAGATTTGAAGGAGAAATCAAAAGCTTCACAGACAAACAAAAGCTAAGAGAATTCAGCACCACAAAACCAGCTCTACAACAAATGCTAAAGGAACTTCTCTAAGTGGGAAACACAACAAAAGAAAAGGACCTACAAAAACAAACCCATAACAATTAAGAAAATGGTAATAGGAACATACATAGCGATAATTACCTTAAACATGAATGGATTAAATGCTCCAACCAAAAGACACAGGCTCCCTGAATGGACAAAAACAAGACCCACATATACACTGTCTACAAGAGACCCCATTCAGACCTAGGGACACATACAGACTGAAAGTGAGGGGATGGAAAAAGATATTCCATGCAAACGGAAATCAAAAGAAAGCTGGAGCAGCAATACTCATATCAGATAAAATAGACTTTAAAATAAAGAATGTTACAAGAGACAAGGACAGTACATAACCGTCAAGAGATCAATCCAAGAAGACATAACAATTATAAATATATATGCACCCAAAATAGGAGCACCTCAATACATAAGGCAACTGCTAACAGCTATAAAAGAGGAAATCAACAGTAACACAATAATACTGGGGGACTTTAACACCTCACACCAATGGACAGATCATCCAGACAGATAATTAATAAGGAAACACAACCTTTAAATGACACAATAGACCAGATATGTTTAATTGATATTTATAGGACATTCCATCCAAAAACAGCAGATTACACTTTCTTCTCAAGTGCACACAGAACATTCTCCAGGATAGATCACATCTTGAGTCACAAATCAAGCCTCAGTAAATTTAAGAAAACTGAAATCATATCAAGCATCTTTTCCGACCACAACACTATGAGATTAGATATCAATTACAAAGAAAAAAACGTAAAAAACACAAACACATGAAGCTAAACAATACATTATTAAATAACCAGGAGACACCTGAAGAAATCAAAGAGGAAATCAAAACATACCTAGAGACAAACGACAATAAAAACACGACGATCCAAAACCTATGGGATGCAGCAAAAGCAGTTCTAAGAGGGATGTTTATAGCAATACAATCCTACCTCAAGAAACAAGAAAAATCTCAATTAAACAATCTAAACTTACACCTAAAGGAAGTAGAGAAAGAAGAACAAAACAAAACCCAAAGTCAGTAGAAGGAAAGAAATCATAAAGATCAGAGCAGAAATAAATGAAATAGAAACGAAGAAAACAATAGCAAAGATCAATAAAACTAAAAGCTGGTTCTTTGAAAAGATAAACAAAATTGATAAACCTTTAGCCAGACTCATCAAGAAAAAGAGGGAGAGGACTCAAATCAATAAAATTAGAAGTGAAAAAGGAGAAGTTACAATGGACACCGCAGAAATACAAAACATCCTAAGAGACTACTACAAGCAACTCTGCCAATAAAATGGACAACCTGGAAGAAATGGACAAATTCTTAGAAAGGTACAACCTTCCAAGACTGAACCAGGAAGAAATAGAAAATATGAACAGACTAATCACAAGTAACGAAACTGAAACTGTGATTAAAAATCTTCCAACAAACAAAAGTCCAGGACCAGATGGCTTCACAGGTGAATTCTATCAAACATTTAGAGAAGAGCTAACACCCATCCTTCTCAAACTCTTCCAAATTATTGCAGAGGAAGGAACACTCCCAAACTCATTCTACGAGGCCACCATCACCCTGATACCAAAACCAGACAGAGATACTACCAAAAGAGAAAATTACAGACCAATTATCACAGATGAATATAGATGCAAAAATCCTCAACAAAATGCTAGCCAACAGAATCCAACAACACATTAAAAGGATCATACACCATGATCAAGTGGGATTTATCCCAGGGATGCAAGGATTCTTCAATACACGCAAATCAATCAATGTGATACACCATATTAACAAATTGAAGAAGAAAAACCATACAATCATCTCAATAGATGCAGAAAAAGCTTCTGATAAAATTCAACACCCATTTATGATAAAAACTCTCCAGAAAGTGGGCATAGAGGGAAACAACCTCAACATAATAAAGGCCATATATGACAAACCCACAGCAAACATCATTCTCAATGTTGAAAAACTGAAAGCATTTCTTCTAAGATCAGGAACAAGACAAGGATGTCCACTCTCACCACTATTATTCAACATAGTTTTGGAAGTTCTAGCCATGGCAATCAGAGAGAAAAAGAAATAAAAGGAATACAAATTGGAAAAGAAGTAAAACTGTCACTGTTTGCAGATGCCATGATACTATACATAGAGAATCCTAAAGATGCCACCAGAAAACTACTAGAGCTAATCAATAAATCTGGTAAAGTTGTAGGATACAAAATTAATGCACAGAAATCTCTTACATTCCTATACACTAGTAACAAAAGATCAGATAGAGAAATTAAGGAAACAATCCCATTCACCACTGCAACAAAAAGAATAAAATACCTAGGAATAAACCTACCTAAGGTGGTAAAAGACCTGTACTCAGAAAACTATAAGGCACTGATGAAAGAAATCAAAGAAGGCACAAATAGATGGAGAGATATACCATGTTCTTGGATTGGAAGAATCAATATGGTGAAAATGACTATACCACCCAAAGCAATCTACAGATTCAATGCAATCCCTATCAAATTACCAATGGCATTTTTTACAGAACTAGAACAAACAACCCAATCCAAAAATGGGCAGAAGACCTAAATAGACATTTCTCCAAAGAAGACATATAGATGGCCAAGAAGCACATGAAAATCTGCTCAACATCACTAGTTATTAGATAAATGCAAATCAAAACTACAATGAGGTGTCACCTCACACCAGTTAGAATGGGCATCATCAGAAAATCTACAAACAACAGATGCTGGAGAGGGTGTGGAGAAAAGGGAACCCTCTTGCACTGCTGGTGGGAATGTAAATTGATACAGCCACTATGGAGAACAGTATGGAGGTTCCTTAAAAAACTAAAAATAGAATTACCATATGACCCAGCAATCCCACTACTGGGCATATACCCAGAGAAAACCATAATTCAAAAAGATACATGCACCCCAATGTTCACTGCAGCACTATTTACAATAACCAGGTCACATGGAAGCAACCTAAATGCCCATCGACAGATGAATGGATAAAGAAGATGTGGCACATATATAAAATGGAATATTACTCAGCCATAAAAAGGAATGAAATTGATGGATCTAGAGACTGTCATACAGAGTGAAGTAAGTCAGAAAGAGAAAAACAAATACCGTATATCAACATATATGTGGAATCTAGAAAAATGGTACAGATGAACCGGTTTGCAAGGCAGAAATAGAGACACAGATGTAGAGAACAAACGTATGGACACCAAGGGGGGAAGATGGTGGTGGTGGTGGCAGTGGGATGAATTGGGAGATTGGGATTGACATATATACACTGATGTGTATAAAACAGATAACTAATAAGAACCTGCTGTATAAAAATAAATAAAATAAAATTCAAAAAAAACAGACACAATGTTTAGTTATAGTGAAGAGAACAGAACTAACCAGGAAAAGATGTTACAGCAAAAAGACTGTACAAGATTATTCCAAATCAAACACTCACAGCGTTTACTAAATTGCTGCCACCCTTATAGCATCAATTCCCTCAGCCTAGCAATTCCTAAGGTACAAAACTTTCAAATATCTGTGTGTGTATACAAAGATGAGAAGGAAACAATGAAATGAAAACACCTGTGAGGAAAAGATGATTATGAATAAATTACTGTCATTCCCTTTATTATCCTTAAAGTTGATTTAATAGTTTAAAAATATTGCTTAACAGAACAAGGGTGGTAACATTTGTTAGATCCTAACTAAACATGATTCATTCTGGAATGCTTCTGATGACACAAGCTTACATAAATAATCTACTGGTAAGTTTGTTCAAAATTCACAATGGAGACAGTCAGTTTTTCACACATACAACCCGAAACTATAGCTTCAATCTATGCAGACTGTTTTACTTTTTTAATTATAGAACTAATAAATTAATATAACTAATAATACTAAAATTAAATCAGTGTTGTTGTTCACTTGTTACTAAACACAAAGCAAAAAATCTGTGCCAACACAGATCCTAAAAGAGGTATTTTTGCCATTCCTTCCCTTGCAAGCTTGGCACTTGGCTTTGGTCAAAGCTGATGTAAATAGTGACAGAATTCAGCAATATATTCTCAGAAAAATAGGCCAAGAGAAGCAAAAGAACACAGGTGTTACACACTCCAGCAGTAATCATCTGCTCCCAGGGCACCTCGGAGACTTCAGCATCCTCAGCCAGAGCACCTGCTCCTCAAGCTAAGGAGTGCCTTCGAGGTACCACCACAGTACAGAAAGGTTTATTCTTGGCAAACATCTGACCCTTGTTTTTCCAGCTCTAAACTTCAAGGGTTCAAATGAAGGACAGGGTAATAGAAAAAATAAACAAATCCTCCGGAAACTTCGCCGTAATCAACTCTCTACCGTGTACCAGTTCATCCACGTGTCCCTTCCCCTCTCTACTCCAGCTGAGCACTGTGATTGAGGAACTGTGAAAGGGCAAGGAGACATTTACCTGTTGAGCATCTAACTGGTACCAAGCCATGGAAACATCTGACAAATACTCTCTCGTTTAATCCTCACAATAAGCCTATGTTTATATACTTTTAGTCTTCCCTTTTGACATATTAAGAAACTCTCATTGAGGTAAATGGATCAGCAAAACATCTGAACAAAAATGAAATCCAATTATCCAAAGGTTTTAAAAATACAGGTTATTAATTAGCCTAAGCCTGTACTTTTGTTTTGTGGGGGGAATGGGGGCTGTCTTTGTGCCCTTTCACATTTATATTTTTCACAAATATAAAGGTCATATCAAAATACCTTTGTTCATGGGAGTCCAGTATACTATTCACTCTACTTTTGTATGTGTTTGAAATTTTCTATAATAAAATTAAATAATTAAGGGAAAAAATTATCTTTAACATAAAGCCAACCCAAAAAGTAGCTCTTACCTAAAGCTAATTTCCCATAGTGCCAAATGAAATTCAAATAAATCCAAATCTTCTAATTCACACATATCTTAAGATTTCTGAATACTTAAAAGCAGAATGAAAAAGCCAGGCGTGCCAAGTCAACAATGAAACAGAAAAATCAAGCCAATACCAAAACCAAACATTTCACTTCCTCCCACTCACATTCACACACACATACACAAAATGAAGGATTCCAGTTGTCCCTTCCAGACAAAGCAATTGATGGGTGCCAGCCTAGCACGAGTCAGCTCAAAAATAATCTCAGCAACAGAGGCAAGGTTATTTCCACCTTCCATCCAACAGCGTAGAGCACAAGAGACTAGCTGTTTATGAATAACAGACTTACTTTCCATACCATCCATATGGACTTCCAATTTCAGAATTTGTTTCTTCCTCATTGCTCTTTGGAAGAAGTAAAATATACAACAATTTCTCATTTCCTAGGCAAAGACTACCTCTCAAATTAAAGACTGACAAGCATATTCAAGACATAAAAGTATAGCTTTTATCATAAATTTGAAAACACCAAAACCATTAACCTAAATATCTGTCTAATTAAAAATTAGAAACAATGTTCCTAGCAATATATAAGAATTATTGTACCTACTTCTTCCTAAATCAGGACTGAGTGTTTTCCTATTTATTAATTTTTATTTTATTTTTATTTATTTATTTTTTTGGCCACCCCACACGGCTTGTAGGATCTTAGTTCCCCCACCAGGTATTGAACGTGGGCCCACAGCAGTGAAAGCCCCGAGTCCTAACCACTGAACTGCCAGGGAATCCCTTGTTTATCAATTTTTTCATCTAGATTTCAAGTTGAGGAACAAGACTAACCATTAATACATTCATTTGTGATCTGCAATTTCAAAGCATTATCATACACATACTATGTAAGATACAAAAAGCACTTAAAAGTGTTAAAATCCATGTTGAATCTTAAATGGGTGAAACTTTAAAATTCCTACTTGTCATCTGCCCACTAAACCAGGCCCCCACAAAACCAAACATCTGACTGGATTGGACATAATTAATCTGAGACTGAGCTAGGAATCATACTTTCAATTACAATTAATATTTTTACAAATCCATTGTGTTTTTATTTGATCCTTTTTAGTTCTTCACATGGAAGTCCTAGCAGTTAGCACAGCAACCTTCAACATACCCAAATGAGCAGGGAATTGGCTAGTTGTACTTTTCAGAACCTCAGATCTGTCCACCTCCACCTTACTTCCCTGATTTAACAAATAAATATTCATTGAGCACCTACAGTGTGCCAGACCACCGTTCCAGGCAGGGATACAACAATGAACAAGAAATGAGGCCCTTGGGGCTTCCCTGGTGGCGCAGTGTTTGAGTCCGCCTGCCGATTCAGGGGACACAGGTTCATGTCCCGGTCCGGGAAGATCCCACATGCCACGGAGCGGCTGGGCCCATGAGCCATGGCCACTTAGCCTGCGTGTCCGGAGCCTGTGCTCCGTAACGGGAGAGGCCACAGCAGTGAGAGGCCCGCAAAAAAAAAAAGAAATGAGGCCCATGCATTTGCCACTGATTTAGAGGTATGAGCATGGGCAGGCATATTTGAGTTAGCTAGTGAAAAGCTTAAGGATAGAGCCTAGTCTATGCTGGAAACCAGGTGGGGAGGCCCATGTGTCTGGAGGTAGAGAAGTGGCATAAATGAAGCTGGAGAGGGAGGCAGAGGTCAGATCACAAAAATTCTTATAAACTGGAATAAGTAATCTGAACTTTATCCTAAAAGCAATGAAAGCCACTGAAGGGTAGAAGACAGACTGATCCTGTCTGACAAATGCTCTCTGAGCACCTGCTCAGTGCCAGACCTCTATTCTAAGACAGATACTCTTCCAGGTAGAAGGGAAGAGGCCTCAGCATCTAAATGCATCCTTCCGCCACTGGTCCAGAGAGCATCTATGTTACTAAGAAACTTCAGGTCACTGTTCACCACCATTGCCATGACTCTGTTCAGGAGATAAACAGCAAAAACATTCATGTAAATATGAATACCACCAAGAACAGGTACAGCCAATGGGCCCAGTGGGGTAAAAAATTAAACTAAATGACTCTTCAAGAATTTCTTTAAAATTTTTTTGCTGTCTTAAATGTCTACAATTAAAATACATTCACTGTTATTCCTGGCAATTAAGGCACGTTAACATCAACTGAACTGACCCTCAGTTAAACACATCTTCTGGGGATATAAAATCACTCAAAATTCTGAAAATTTTTTACTAAAATGAAGCCATGCTCCCTTGCTGAAGACTTAAAAAATAACAGAGGTACGGTGTCCACATCATCCATCACTGTACCCCCAAACCTAGCACACTCTAAGGGTTTAACACATAAAGATTAAGTTAGCTCTAAGAAAACAGCCAAAACAGGCAAATGCAAAGGCAAGTCTGTAAATCTTTTCTCTTATCACAGGCCCTGAAGCACAAACATTTTCTAAGTACCCACCTGTCTTTAATCACTACCATTATCACTCACATTTAGATAAATACATTTGAAATTCAGCTGATACCAGGAAAAAAAAAAAATTAAAGTGCCAAATTTTACCATGTCACAGATGCAGAAGTCCAGCAGGTTTTTACACGTTAGACTTTTCTGTTTCCTCGTTCTTTAACGTTCTCTTCACTTTCTGATAATGTTATAAAGGGAAAATGTTATAAAATAACTTTTAAAAATTAAAAAATGTTATAAAGGGAAAAAACAATTCCTGTGTTCACATCACACACCTCCTAGTCAGCCAGGCACCATCTTAGCAAGCTGTTTCTCATCACTACCTGCCATCCTGTGCCTGTGGTGGCCTGGGGAGGTATGGGGAAACAGAGTGCTCTGTTTCAAACAATCAGAAGGAAAAAAATCATACTTAACACCAAACTCAAAGTCATGCATCCGGGTCTACATTCTAAGTATCACCACTGATTAAACAGCAAAACATAAAAGGTGCTGGTTAATGGAGATTTGAGGCTAACAAAATGCCAAGTGATATATACTTTTCCCTATCTTGAAAATCATCGTATACTTTCATTTCTGTATGGAAAAAAAAATAAGTCCAGTGTTTCATTGACTATATTCATCAATCTATAATATTTTCAAAATTTCTCTTCTATATCATATGTTTAATCAGTAAACTGTATTGTCCCCAACAAAAATTTGGTGTGCCAACTTCTGGCCCTGTCTTACGTGGACTTTCAGAGAACTGCAATTAGAAACAGAAAACATTTAAATTTAAGTTACATTTCAGTCCTACTGAACAGAATAATCAACAAAGACATCAGTAAGATTTGGACTCTTCAAACACTTGAAATATTTAATGGCATCTGCAGAGCATGTCAAGTTTGGCAAAGAGAGTAACCATTTTAAAAGTTGTTTTTTTTTTTTTTTTTTTTTTTGCGGTACGCGGGCCTCTCACTGTTGTGGCCTCTCCCGTTGCAGAGCACAGGCTCCGGACGTGTAGGCTCAGCGGCCATGGCTCACGGGCCCAGCCGCTTTGCGGTATGTGGGATCTTCCCGGACCAGGGCACGAACCCGTGTTCCCTACATTGGCAGGCGGACTCTCAACCACTAAGCCACCAGGGAAGCCCAGAGAGTAAACATTTTAAAGACCAAGAATCAGGGCTTCGCCGGTGGCTCAGTGGTTAAGAATCCGCCTGCCAACGCAGGGGACACGGGTTCGAGCCCTGGTCCAGGAAGATCCCACATGCCGCGAAGCAACTAAGCCCGTGCGCCACAACTACTGAGCCTGCGCTCTAGAGCTCGTGAGCCACAACTACTGAGCTCACAAGCCACAACTACTGAAGCCCCGCGAGCCACAACGAAGAGTAGCCCCCACTCCCCGCAACTAGAGAAAGCTGGTGCACAGGAACGAAAACCCAATGCAGCCAAAAATAAATAAATTAATTTTTTAAAAAAGAAATCAAGAAACCAGCATCAAACTTAAACAAGTAAGAGAAAGATAAACCAAAAAACCTTGCCTCCTGCTTCTCAGAAATCAGCTCAATAATAGCTTGTGTAAGATATGCCTATCAGTAACTTAGGGAAAACTTTCACGGGCAGAAAAAGTAAACGACTACAATGTAGGGAGCAAAAGTTCAGTCAAAAACTTACCAAGTAGCATATTTTTTAAAGTACAAACAAAAGGGGCTTCCCTGGTGGCGCAGTGGTTGAGAGTCCGCCTGCCGATGCAGGGGACACGGGTTGGTGCCCTGGTCCGGGAAGATCCCACATGCCGCGGAGCGGCTGGGCCCGTGAACCATGGCCACTGAGCCTGCGCATCCAGAGCCTGTGCTCCGCAACGGAGAGGCCACAACAGTGAGAGGCCCGCGTACAGCAAAAAAAAAAGTACAAACAAAAGAAAAATATAAATAAATTGAACCTCGTTAAAGTCAAAAGCTTTTGCGCATCAAAGGACCCTACCAAGAGAGTGAAAAGACAACCCATAGAATGGGAGAAAATACTTGCAAATCATATATATCTGGTAGTGGTTTAATATTCAAAAAATATAAAGATCTCTTAACAACGGACAATCCAATTTAAAAAGGGCAAAGGAACCTGAATAGACAGTTCTCTAAACAAGATACACAAATAGCCAATAAACATATGAAAATATGCTCAACCTCATTAGTCATTAAGGAAATGCAAACCAAAACCACAATGAGCTACCATTTCACACCTACAAGGAAGCCTACACTTAAAAAAAAACACACACACTCAGAAAATAAGTGTTGGCTGCAAGGATGTGGAATATGTTGCTGGTGAGAATGTAAAATGGTGCAGCCACTGTGGAAAGTCTGGCAATTCCTCAAAAAATTAAACAGAATTACCATATGACCTAGCAATTCCACTTCCAGGTAAATACCCAAAGAATTGAAAGCAGGGACTCAAACAGATACTTGTATGCCAACATTCACAGCAGCACTATTTACAACAGCCAAAAGGTAGAAGCAACTCAAGTGTTCATCAACAAATGAGAAAAAGTGTGGTATACACAAGATAGAATATTATTCATCCATAAAAAGAATACAGTTCTGACACATGCTATGACATGAATGAACCCTGGAAACATTTTGCTAAGTGAAATAGAGCAGACACAAAAGGACAAACATTGTATGATTACACTTATATGAGGTACCTAGAGCAGTCAAACTTACAGGATGGAGAGTAGATTAGCAGTTGGTGCGGGGGGGTGATGGATGGGGAGTTACTGCTTAACGGGAAGAGACTTTCTGTTTGGGGCAATAGAAATTTTTGGAAATAGCTGTAATGGTTGCAAAACATTGTGAATGTAATTAATGCCACTGAGTTGCACATTTAAATTACCAAAATACATGGCAAATTTCATGCTATAAATATTTTACCACAAAGAAATAGGGGAAAAAAAGACAAAGTAGTTTTGGGCAAAATGAATTCAAAATCACTTCAAAATCAGGATTAACAGAAGAAGCAATCCTTCCCCCAGATTAAATGCAATCCAACAACAAAGAGGCTAGCTTGACCAGGCAATAGTTTCTTCATTCATTTCAATAAATATTTAAGTGCATATAACATGCTAGGCAAAAGGACATTACAACCCAGAGAACTCCCGTATCATTACTCTATAGATTATGATGATATGGATAAAATGAGTTTTTCTTTAAAAGTTAAACGATTAAATGGTTTTATTTAAAATATAAAGATTCATAATAAGTACATCAAGAACCCTAAAGTCAGTCTACTATCATCTCTGATCCATCTGGTTTAACTTCCCTAAGTTGGCAATGTTTTCATTTTTCTGCAATGGAAGAAAGGATTTTTTTTTTAACTACACAAACATGACCCCAACACAGCATTTAGGAAAATACTATTTTCTAGCCTTCAAAAGCCAATGGTCTACCAATCTGAAAACACATACACTACAATCATGAGTATAATTTAGGCTTAGTGCCTAAAAGCACAACTCCTCAAAACGGGGCAACTAGTTCTACGAGTAAAAGAAACACTCCTGCTTTTCCATTTTTCCAAGCATACAGTTGTTCAACACACGAGAGTTAAGCAAAAAGTTTAAATGACTATTAATCACACTTTTAGATGGTGAAAAAAGTTCCCTCTTTACTGGTATTTAAATGTTTTACAGCTCTTTAATAAAAATAATAAACAGCTGTGCTCACTAGCACACCTCTAATTTAAGTTTTAAAACACAACACTGAGCTTTCCTACAATCTACACTTCCCTGTACGTGTCACTCCACAACATTTTTCATAATCATAATTATGCCACTAATAAGCCTCAGAGAACTGTTCATAATTGATGATGGTAACTAAGGTACCTCAGAAACAATGCCCAGCTTCCCTTCTAGTCATTGCAAAGTACCTGGCTATCTTTGTAACCTGGGAAGGAGGCGGAACAATACTTATAGTCTAATAATTACTCAAACTAACAAAAGGGGTGGGGGGAGGGAATCTAAGAAGAGACAGCACTTTAAATTATTCAATGTGATTCCCAGGCTTGGGAAAACACTGGATTCATGGGATCAGTAGAGGAGGTATGAATGCTCTTCTATATAAGCCACAATATTAAAAAGAATTACTGTACCATGAGAAAACCATAATTCAAAAAGAGTCATGTACCACGATGTTCATTGCAGCTCTATTTACAATAGCCAGGACATGGAAGCAACCGAAGTGTCCATCGACAGATGAACGGATAAAAAAGATGTGGCACATATATACAATGGAATATTACTCAGCCATAAAAAGAAGTGAAATTGAGTTATTTATAGTGAGGTGGATGGACCTAGAGACTGTCATACAGAGTGAAGTAAGTCAGAAAGAGAAAAATAAATACCGTACGCTAACACATATATATGGAATCTAAAAAAAAAAAAAAGGTTCTGAAGAACCTAGGGGCAGGACAGTAATAAAGATGCAGATGTAGAGAATGGACTTGAGGACACGGGGAGGGGGAAGGGTAAGCTGCAATGAAGTGAGATAGTGGCATGGACATACATATACTACCAAATGTAAAATAGCTAGTGAGAAGCAGCCGCATAGCACAGCGAGATGAGGGAGATCAGTTCGGTGCTTTGTGACCACCTAGGTGGGTGGGTTAGGGAGGGTGGGAGGGAGAGGCAAGAGGGCGGAGATATGGGGATATGTGTATATGTATAGCTGTTTCACTTTGTTATAAACCAGAAACTAACACACCATTGTAAAGCAATTATATTCCAATAAAGATGTTAAAAAAAAAAAAAGAATTACTGGGTCAAAATGTAATATTCATTTCTCATTTAACATCCAATTACCTAGAGGAATGAAGATGGGGCAGGAGCTAATGAGTCCAGGGCTCTATTTCATGCTTAAAAGCAAAAGTGTGAGGCTAGAGGTAAAGACTGATTTAGCAGATTAAAACTTAAAAGGATTACCCAGGGGACAAAAAGAGAAAAAAAGAGGAAAAAAGAAAGTCTTAACATCCCAAAGATATTTCCATAAAATTCTTTTAGTATTCTTCCTTTGACCAAGACAACACAAATTTCTTTTCATTGTTTTTTCTTTGACACAATGATTTCAAAGACAGACTTCAGGGCAGACATTCTACGTCTGCCTCATTTTTAGGGCAAATGTCCTCAAACAATAGCATTGCACAGTCTGAATTTCTCCATTCACCCTACAGAGTGAAACTGTTAAGTCTGATGGTTATACACCGACACTTCACAGAATCCATGGCTCAGTATTTCACTAAAGGTGGGAAACTAAGTGAATGGGAGATCTGAATTTTTTTTAATGGGGTGTCTTTACTTGACAGAACTCATTATTCCTTCTTCTCCTTCAAGGTTCAACTCACACTTGCTCAGAATCATGGAACTTCAGATCTGAGAGGGACCCTAGAATCTGTACTTTAGTCCATTGCTTTATTTTACAGATGAGAAAACTGAAGTAAAGGTTTCCATCTAGTTATTGGTAAAGCTGGACTGGAGCTCAATCCTCCTCTCAGTTTAGTACTTAGGCCAAGAGGACATCTCCTATGGTTATAAATAATAATTATTAACATATGGAGCTTTGTGTCAAGCTCTGTGCTAAGCCCTCTTAAAGGCATATTCCACTCAATTCTCACAATGACCCTGAGAAAGATGGTATCCTCCACTGGGCAGATAAGAAAATTGAAAATAGTGTGCCCACTCAGTCAGAGTTGATTCAAACCCAGATCTGGCTGATTTCTAAGTTAATGTTCACTCCTATCCTACAGCCCTTACCATGGCCTATAGGGTCCTACAAGGCCTGACCCCTACCATCTTTCTAAGCTCATTTCCTACCATTTCTCACTTATAAAAATCCAGTCAACCTTCCCTCAAGTGCATTTCTGCCTCAAGACCTTCACGTATGCTTGACACGCCCATCACCATCCCAATCCCCAGACCTGTGACCTGTTCTACCCCTTCAAGTCAAATATCACCTCATTAATGAAGCCTTCCCTAACCACCCTATCTAAAACAGACCCTCAGGGACTACCCTGGTGGCGCAGTGGTTGAGAATCCGCCTGCAAATGCAGGGGACACGGGTTTGAGCCCTGGTCTGGGAAGGTCCCACATGCCATGGAACAACTAAGCCCGTGAGGGCCCCAACTACTGAGCCTGCACACCACAACTACTGAAGCCCATGTGCTCTAGGGCCTGCGTGCCGCAACTACTGAGCCCATGCACCACAACTACTGAAGCCCGCGCGCCTAGAGCCCATGCTCCACAGCAAGAGAAGCCACCGCAATGAGAAGCCCGCGCGCCACTGCGAAGAGTAGCCCCCACTCGCCAGAACTACAGAAAGCCAGTGCGCAGCCACAAAGACCCAACACAGCCAAAAATAAATAAATAAAATAATATAAAAAATAAATAAATAGACCCTCAGTCACTCCTACCACTGTCTGAAATTATATTGTATATTGGCTGTCTCCCCATCAGAATTAAAACACCACAAAGGGCAAAAACGTCCCACTAGAATGAAATCACCAGGATGGCAGAAACATTCTGCCTTACTCATTTCTAGATTGCCCAATACCCAAAAGAGTATCTGACAAGAGGAGGCACTCCAAAACAACTACCTATTGAATAAAGGAATGAGTGCCTGTGTCCGAATCTCTCACCTCATTAAGGACCAGTATCATACAAGTCAGCAATTGACTACATACTATTTTCTATTTTCTCTAGTTATTTCTTATGATTAATCTTGTATTTTCAACCATATAGTATATGCTGCAGAGGTATTTTATCTTATTTATTTATTTATTTACTTATTTTTACAGCTATTTTGTAATTCTCAACGTTGGGCAAGTTAGTGACTCAACCTGGGCTTATACAATCATCTGTAAAATGAAAGCAGCAGTCAAAAGTCTAGAATCCAAATATCTCCCATAGCTGGTAACATGATAGGAAGATGCTCAAATACTGGATTATTATTGACCCACAGATCTTAAATTCCTTTAATTTTCTCACAGCTTTCTACAAAAATACACACAGTGTGCAAAGGAAGGCATACTCTTATTTAGCTAGTATTAGAAACTAAAGAATAACTGTCCTTTCACTAATAGTACACACAGGCCTGCCTCTTCTCACGATAACTCCTTTAACTTCTTCTAAGCCAACACCCAATCTGTTTGCTTCTGATTAACCTTTATCTTGACCAATGTTAACCACTAGTTTTCTCTAGTTCTTTGACAGGCCTTTGCAGCATCACATTGCCTACTTCTTGCTTACTAAAGTTCTGTTTGCTTATATAGTTGGATGTGTACAACGTATCTTCCATGATCTAAAACGCTGCAAAATTAGGGAAGCAAATAAGTCAGTAGCACTTTGGCTTCTACAGCTTTCTCCTCTCTTAAAGAGCTCTAAAGAGTCATGGCAACACAAGAAGACCCTCCTTCCTGGCGATGTTATACGCTGCTCTCACTGGCCTGTCAAGCTCTGGGGGAAAATGTCAGGGTTGGGAGCAGAATTATCTACTGGCTAGAGTAGCGATGCCCTGGAACAACAACTGATACTGGCCGAACGGCTGCTTCCAAAGACTGTCCAAGACTAGCACATTTTCACTGTTAAGAGACTTCAATTCCAAACCCAAGACTTTGTTTCCGACATAGCAAACTGCGGCAGAAAGGACATAAAACATCACCAAAATACTGGTCAAAAGTGGTGCTGTTTAGTTTTATAACTTCAATCTGTTCTCCAAATATGGTTTCCTTCTAAGAAGACTGACAGGATGCAATACTCAAAGGAAACATCTGAGTGAGTGAGTGAGTCTGTACAGGCACACGTGGGGAGAAGCGGGTCCTTAAACAGGGTAAGGCTCTTTAATTTTCTAAAATAAAATAACCCACATTCACAATATGACGTATTTCACTCCAGAAAAGCTCAGAAACTAAGTGCACTGAAGCATTTAGAGGACACTTTCATGTGAGGAACAACAACAAAAAGGCTGTTTTCATACTACACTTAACAAGGGGGGGATGGGACTTCCCTGGTGGCGCAGTGGTTAAGAATCCGCCTGCCAAATGCAGGGGACACGGGTTTGAGCCCTGGTCTGGGAAGATTCCCACATGCCGCGGAGCAACTAAGCCCATGAGCCACAACTACCACAACTACCGAGCCTGCGCGCCTAGAGCCCGTGCTCCGCAACAAGAGAAGCCACTGCAATGAGAAGCCCGCGCACCGCAACGAACAGTAGCCCCCGCTCGCCACAACTAGAGAAAGCCCGCGTGCAGCAACAAAGACCCAACGCAGCCAAAAAAAATATATATATATATATACATATATATATATATTTAAAACAAGGGGGGAATCTGAAATTTTCCTGGGGTTATTAGAGAAAGTTGCATTCAGTTATTTAAAACATGTATCTTATCTAAAATCTTAGGTCCAAAATTTGCATAGGATATGAATGAATTATCAACTTTCTATACATAAAAACTTCTGACTATGCTAACACATATATATGGAATTTAAGAAAAAAAAAATGTCATGAAGAACCTAGGAGTAAGACAGGAATAAAGACACAGACCTACTAGAGAATGGACTTGAGGATATGGGGACGGGGAAGGGTAAGCTGTGACAAAGCGAGAGAGTGGCATGGACATATATACACTACCAAATGCAAAATAGATAGCTAGGGCTTCCCTGGTGGCGCAGTGGTTGAGAGTCCACCTGCCAATGCAGGGGACGCAGGTTCGTGCCCCGGTCCAGGAAGATCCCACATGCCGCGGAGCGGCTGGGCCCGTGAGCCATGACCACTGAGCCTGTGCGTCCGGAGCCTGTGCTCCGCAACGGGAGAGGCCACAACAGTGAGAGGCTCGCGCACCACAAAAAAAAAAAAAGGTAGCTAGTGGGAAGCAGCCGCATAGCACAGGGAGATCAACTCGGTGCTTTGTGACCACCTAGAGGGGTGGGATAGGGAGGGTGGGAGGGAGGGAGACACAAGAGGGAAGAGATATGGGAACATATGTATATGTATAACTGATTCACTTTGTTATAAAGCAGAAACTAACACACCATTGTAAAGCAATTATACTCCAATAAAGATAAAAAAAAACAAAAAACTTCTTACTAAAAGTATGGCTAAGATGCAGTTCTAGTTTTTCAAACAGCTTTGTTTTCTGGCCAAGTATAAGATCAGAGAATCAAGTGATTTGCTCAAGGTCATTTGGTCAAATCAGGTGGGATTAGAATTACTGATTCCTGTCTTCCAAAAGCCAGCCATGAATCAAACTTTTTTTGGAACTAAGCAGGCCAAAAGGGAAAAATCATTCCCCATTTCCTTTCCTCAATAATCAAGACAAAAGAAAAATTAATTTAAATAGTGGAACTTTAATAAAATTTCATCAGTATATAGACTACTGCCTCTAACCATGCACAGGCATCTCTCTCAAAATCAGTAACTAAACAATTTGCAAAGGTCAGTAACCTCTATACAACCTTGCCATGTGACAGCACCATAAAGTTAATAAGGTTTTTAAAATCAGCCCTTCAAATGTATGTCCATCCGTAAATAGTTCACTTCTCTTATCTTCTAAAAGACCTGGTCAGACTGGAACATGGAGGTACTCGGAGCTCTTAGATTTTTTTTTTTTTTTTAAGTTAAAGGATCATAAATAAGTTCAAAGTTCTCTTCGGAACCCTGAAAGGAATAGGGATATTTCAACAGTGCAGGTAAAACAAGTGATGAAATAAATGATAATCACTCAGGCTGTGGAGGGCAGGGTGCTTCAGAGAAGAGGCACGTATGCATTTTTTGTGTGTGTGTGTGTGTGGTACACGGGCCTCTCACTGTTGTGGCCTCTCCCGTTGCGGAGCGCAGGCTCAGCGGCCATGGCTCACGGGCCCAGCCGCTCCGCGGCATGTGGGACCTTCCCAGACCGGGGCACGAACCCATGTCCCCTGCATCAGCAGGCGGACTCTCAACCACTGCGCCACCAGGGAAGCCCACGTATGCATTTTTATAACCATATTCCCTTCCTCTTCCTTTTTCAAATCCACCACCTCCCTCACACTTTCTGCCCCATCCTTTTCATTTCTACTTTTAAACTGCTGATATAAAACACTACTTTTGATTTAATAACAAAAACATAATGGCCAATGAAGTCATATTTTTAAATTACTTAACTGGATTGGCAGGGGTTTATTTAAGCAGCTAAGCGCACTTTGTATTTGTTACAAACACACTATAGTCAGATTTAGTAATATTCCTCACATCCAATTTTCTAAGCCAAATGGTACCACTACCTCCATTTCAGATGACCCTCAAGTCCAGGAAAAGTTCCCTTTGCTGTTAGACTATGGGACACTAACATTAAGAGCTAGCATTAGATCTCAAAAATACCAGCAATACTTAGGTTGAAATTGTAGCTGGGCTATATTACACATGAGCAACTTTAAAACATTTAAAACTAACATGGTTTTCCTCATATCTCAAATTCAAGTCTACATAATTCCAAATATAGCTGTAACACACTCTCGGGTTGATGATTTCTCTTTAGCCCTAGAGCACAGCGTGGGCACAGGGTATACAAAGTAAATCAAAAGCAGAACTGGAAAAATATTAAACCTGGAAGGAAATACAAGTCTGACACTTCCCGTTACGCCAGAAAACAGGATTGTCATTATTTGGAAATGTATTAGATTGAGCTATATCAAACTGCCAATATACAACTGGTTTTGACCTGCAAAACATGGAAATTTCATGTGGTTCAACCCAGTATTAATGTCTAAGCTCATTTTAACAATTGTCTCAAATAAGGTCTTCATAATCCAAGGCATATAAAACCTTCTATTTCTCTAGACTGCCTTAACTTTTTGAAAAGATTTGCCACCCTCTGTCCAAAGCTGATTATTTAAAAAATTAAGCTCCTGAACAGGAAAGCCAAGATAAATAAAATCACCAAACTGCTCAATGTATCCTTCTAAAACCACTTCACATCCTTCCCACCACTCCCCTTTCCAACTAACAGAAGTGAATCTTAAGTAGATCTGCCCTTTAGAAGACCCACATTTAAGAAGAAATTAGTGAATATTTAAGTGCTTTGCATCTTTCTCAGTTATCAGTGATGTAGGAATCTAAGTGTGGTAGAAGCCCATTGCTTTATTATTTTTTTAAATTTACTTATTTAATTTATTTATTTTTGGCTGCGTTGGGTCTTCGTTGCTGCGCGCGGGCTTTCTCTAGTTGCAGGAGTGGGGGCTACTCTTCGTTGCGGTGCGGGGCTTCTCATTGCGGTGGCTTCTCTTGTTGCAGAGCACAGGCTCTAGGTGCGCAGGCTTCAGTAGTTGTGGCTCGCGGGCTCTAGAGCACAGGCTCAGTAGTTGTGGCACACAGGCTTAGCTGCTCCGCAGCATGTGGGATCTTCCCAGACCAGGGATCAAACCCATGTCCCCTGCATTGGCAGGCAGATTCTTAACCACTGCACCACCAGGGAAGCCCCAAACCCATTGCCTTTCACTGGGGTTCCACTGACCTAAAAATCTACTGCTGAAGAGTTTTAATTAAGTTGTTACGTTCCATTTCTGTTTTAGAATCTGGCTTCTAATCTTTCTAATCAAGAGGGTGATTACTATCCCAGTGGGATATATTTTTCCATTTTGACATAGCTTATTTATGTGCCCACACCAGAAAAAACCCATCACTTTCACAAAAGGGGTTATGGCTTCAAGACTGCCTCTAGGTTCAAATCCATCATTTCACACCCATTTTTATTAGCCTAATATCCAATATGCTAATGAACTCTTTTCTCAATTAATTCCACTAATTACTCACCTGTTCTTATTCTGCCCAGACTCCTATCCCTCATCCGATCCATCAGGCCACATACAACACCTTCCCAGAGGGATGCTTTTCCTAAGACATTTCATAAAATGTTACGGCAGTAGGATATTACCTGTTCTATCTTTGTAGTACAAACTAGATCTAGTTTGTACTACAAGTCATCAATATTAGCCATCAAATGAAATATGGTCTTTAAAAAAAACAATCAGGAAAGGACTTCCCTGGTGGTGCAGTGGTTAAGGATCCGCCTGCCAATGTAGAGGACATGGGTTCAAGCCCTGGTCTGGGAAGATCCCACATGCCGCAGAGCAACTAAGCCTGTGTGCCACAACTACTGAGCCTGCTCTCTGGAGCCCACGAAACACAACTACTGAGCCTGCGTGCCACAACTACTGAAGCCCGCACGCCAAGAGCCCGTGCTCTGCAGCAAGAGAAGACACCGCAGTGAGAAGCCCGCTCGCCGCAACTAGAGAAAGCCCAAGCGCAGCAATGAAGACCCAACACAGCCAAAAATAAATAAATAAAATTAATAAATTTATTTTTTAAAAAAATCAGGAGACAATCTCCGGCTCTATCTGGAAATTTCTCTATTCAGCTAGTTCAGTGTTGACAGGTCAACAGAGAATGGCACTAATCATTACTACAATCCTAAAGGGTATTTCCCTAGAGTTAAACCATCAACCCTTTCCTAACATCCAAATGATCCAGACTTTTTACAGCAAAATTTACTCTCCTTGCCCCACCCCCAACAGCATTTTCTGATCATTTTTCACCTTAAACTGAGGTTTTCTCTAGGGCCTCATGGTGATGCCAAGTCAGGCAAATACATACCTTCCATCTACTCCCTCCCTTCTTTCTTGAAACCTACATATAATAGCTTTTTTTTTTTTGAAAACCCTCTAAGCATCAGGTACAATGACAAGTGCTTTAAAAGGGAATTTATCTACTTCCATCCTTAAAACCCTGAGGTTAGGATGAGTACCCCCATTTTACAGAGGAGAAAAGGTGAGGCTTAGTCACTTGCTCAAGGTCATAAAGGGCAGCGATTAGAATCCAAATCTGACCTCCATGTCCTCTGACCTTAACCCTCATGCTGTTATTTCCTTCTAATGTTTCTTCACGTCCTAAATGTCTGCTCTATGCTCTTAGACAGCCTATGCTTGGTCAGGGTTCAGTTTCTCCAGGGCTGTCTTTCCTTTAAAGGACATGCCTTTGAGAAGAATGAGTCCCCATTCCACCTTTTCTCCATGCTCCTTCCCACCTGCACCATTTCCCCAAGGCCCTTGTCATAGCTCCTCCTCTAGGACCAATTTAAATGTACACACCCCCGGCCCCATAGGATACTACTGAAGGGCCACCTTCTACCCTCAAGGCTAGGAGAGGGCAGAAGTGAAAGAAAGGGGAGAAAGGAAGAGCCCAGACAGCACCCCTTCCCCAAGTCTTCAATCAGAAAGAAACTGTGCCTGAGGACCAGAGGGGTATGGTGAGGATTCGGGGAAGGATAGGAGATAAGGGAGCGGAGATGACAGGGAGTGCCCTTGGGGGTAGGCGGGGCAGGGGGAGGGGATGGAGAGGAGGCGTGGCACGCTCAGGGGTTCGTAGACTGAATGGGGGGGGTGGACCTCCCTGGGGGGTGGGGGACGCCACCCTGCTAGGAAAGGGATCTGGCCACTTGGAAGAGGAGAATGTGTGTGTTGGGGAGGAGGACCTGAAGGTGGATGTAACAAGGGAAAGTCGAGGGAAGAAAGGGTAGGAGGGAGAGCAGGAAACGGTGGAGTCACCAGGGAGAAGAGAGGGGAAGGATGGATGGGAACCGGGAAGGTGGGACTCCTGGAGACCCCAGCACAGAGGCTCCGCGAGAAGGGGAGGGCGGGCCGCGGAGGTTCGGGGGCCGCGGAATGCCCGGAACCGGGGCTGGAGGAGACCCCGGAGGAGGGAGAGCGCCAGTTCTCGAGCCGAGGAGCGTTAAGTGGGGGTTCTAGGGAGGCCAGGGCAAGAAAGGGGGCGTCCCACCACGCGCGCGCGCGCGCGCGCGTGTGTGTGTGTGTGTGTATGTGTGTGTGTGAAGGCATGGTCGGGTTCCCGCGGGGAAGGGGTTAAAGGAGGGCAGGGGGTGGGCGGGAGGCTGGCGGGGGGAGGGGGGTTCTGGAACCCGTCAGGGTGCAAGGTACTGGAATGTCCTGGAGCCCCCCGAGGGCCAGGCGTGGGGTCTCCCGAGGGTCGGGCCGGAGTCCCCGTAGTCTTCTGAGGGCCAGGCTCGGGGTCGCCTCCCAGCGGGTGTCTTCTGAAAGCCAGGGTCCCCTCAGGGCGGGGCGGGGGTTCCCGGGGTCCCCTTGAGGCCAGAGAGGCACCCCCGGGGTCCCAGGCCCCCTTCCTACCTATGCCGGGCGCCACATAGACGAAGTAGAGCAGCGAGGACGAGAGCGAGAAGAAGAAGAGCGCGGCGAGCATTGAGCGGCGCGGCAGCCGCAGCAGCCCCCGGCGGACGCGCATGCTGCAGCCAGGCGGCCGCTCGAGGGCCGGGCCGGGCCTGCTCCCGCCGCTCTCCGTGCGCCGCCTCCTTGGCCGCCGCCGCCGCCGCTGCCTGGGCCTCGGCCACCTCCCGGGCCTCGCCAGCCGCCGCTCGCCGCCGCCTCGCCGCTCCCAGCCGCCAGCCGCCGCTGGCCGGGCCACATGAAGCGGGCGGGGGCCTGAGCGGCCCGATAGAGAGCGCAGCGGCGGGGGCGGGGCGGGGCGGGGCGGGCCGCGGGGGCGGGGCGGGGGGCGGGGCTAGCGCCGCCGGGCACCGTCGCAAAAGACCCGCACGCACGCGCTCACAGAGCGATCCCCTGTTTGGCCCCCGCGGCGGCGCAGTGGCCCGCAGGGAAAGTCGCCAAATGGCGACAGCCCCTCTACCGGCGCGGCCACCGCCCTGGCTTTTGGGGAACGTCGCTCAAGTGCCCGTCGGTCCGCTCTTGGACGCCCCCAACCTGGGAGCCAAGGGGCCGTATGCAATGTCTGACTCGGCTGGCCACCCACTGCGACAGAAGAGCAGGGATTGTAGGCAGGAGGGCTCGGTATACACCTCCATTCATTCATTCAGTTCACCATTTATTGAAAGCCAGACATATGCCAGACACCGTTCTTGGCGCTGGGGATGCTACATAGAACAAAACAGACAAAATCTCTGTCTTCTTGAACATAACATTCAAATGGGAGGAGAAAAAGAAACAAATCAGTTCATAATGTCAGGTACTGATAAGTGATATGAATACAATAAAACAGGAGAATATGTTTGAGGCAGACTAATGTGGTCAGGGAAGGCCTCACTGAGGGGTGACATTAAACAGTGAACATCAGATGCAAAGGTCCTGAGGTTAAAAAGCCTGATCTGACCCCAGCTTAACTCAAGGCCAGCATGGATACAATCCAGTGGGGCAGGGAGAGCTACAGGGATGAGATTGTAGCTCTGGGCAGTTTCCATATCCCAAAGACTCCTAAGGAGCTTAATGATAACAGTTATCAATATGAAGACTTGCCCTTGAGAGACACTGGGCTTTACCTACCTCATTAAATCACCCCAACAGGCCTGAGATGTGTGCTCTTATTATTCTTATTGTACAGCTGAGGAAACTGAGGCTCCTAGATGGAGAAGTAATCCACCCAAGCCTTGCAATAAGGGCTTAAATAAAAAATGACCTGTCTCCCAAGGCATCCTTGACCACTAGGCTGTAAGTGCCTCAGCATTCCATCTGAACCCTAATTTCCATCCTGCAGACAAATCGGTACCCTGCTCCGTAGGATAGCGTGCGGCCATATCCAAAACAATGGTTTAAGATCAGCCCCAGGCCAGAAGACCTCTGACGGCAGTAGGCAGTAACTAGAGACTCAGGCGAGGGCCAATAGAACCTGCCTTGGCCTCAACTCAAGAAGTTGCCAGCTGAACTGGGGAGGCAAGTGTCCCCTTGGAATGCCATAGCAGTCAGGAGAAGAATGAACTTTGCAGGGATTCTGTGAGAACCAGCAATAATCCTGCTTTGTATTCCTGAAGTGATTTGTCTTTTTATGGTGTTTCTTTGACTCTTTATATTCGGGCTCTAGAGCCAGACTGTCCTGGTTCCTTGTTCCTGTTCATTGTTCCCTGTTCCTGTCTCTTCCATTCTTAGCTGAGTGACCTTAAGCAAGTTACTAAACCTCTCGGCCTCTCAGTAAAATGGCATGTATTATTAGTAATGACTGCATCAGGTTCTTGTGAGAATTTGAGTAATACACGCACGCAGGCTCTCAGCTGACCAACACCCCTGGGAAATGGAATGGGAAAGAAGAGGCTTAAACAACAAAAAAGAAAAGCAAATAATTTTGACTCAGGCAGATGTGAGTTCAAATGTTAGCTTGGTCTCAACTGGCTGTGTGACCTTGAGCAAGTCACTTCACCCTCTGAGCTTCTATTCATTACCTGTGAAATGGGCCCAGTGTTGCCTACCCCATAGGGATGTGATGCAGAGTAAGTGAGATAGCAGAGGTGAGGCCTTAGACCAGAAATCTCAAACTAGCTGGAATAATCTGACCTGCCACTACTTTTGTTTGGACCATACAATGGCCCCCACCTCCTGCCCAGCTCTGTCTTTAACAAATATTTTCAAACATACAGAAAAGTTCAAAGACTAGTACAAGGAGCACCTGTACACTCTCCACTTGGATTGATATTTTTCCAGCTTTTAAAATTTTTTATACAATTTTTAAATGTTACTTTCCATTTACAGTTATTACAAAATATAGGCTATATTCCCTATGTCACACAATACATCCTTGAACCTATCTTACATCTAATAGGTTGTACCTCTCACTCCTTCATCCCTATATTGCCCCTCCCCCTATTTTTTCAGATTTATCTATCTATATTCATATGTACAGTTTTTTTCTGAATTATTTAAATTAGTTGCTGCCTTATTGGTACTTCATGCTTCAATACTTCCACAGAAATCCTAAGAAAAAGTACATTCTCCTACGTAACCACAATAACATTATCACACCTAAGAAAATGAACAATCATACCACAATGACCTGTAATATCCAGTCCATTCCCAAATTTACCCTTTGCTTTAAAAAATGTCTTTTATAGCTTTTTTTTTTTAACAGTATCAAATCAGGGTTTACACATTGCATTTGAAATTATTTCCATAGTATTTGTTTATCTACCATAGTCCCTCTACCTTTTTTTTCATCATCCCTCCCCCAATATGTTATTTAAAACACTTTTAAACCCATTGGGAAGTTGAAAGAATGGTACCATAAACACCCATACACCACCATTCAATGTTTTGTTTAATTGAAACAAAACAATTGGTGCTGGGTCAATTGGACTTCCATATGGGAAAAAAAAAAAGACATCACTCCCACCTCACACTATCCACGAAATCAGTTTAAGATGGATTGTGAATCTAAATACGAACGATAAAACAAAAAAACAAAAGCTTTTAGATGAAAACATAGAAGAATATCTTCCTGTCCTTGGGGTAGGCAAAGATTCATCAAACACCAGCCAAAAAGGAAAATTTTGATAAGTTGGGCTACATTAAAATAAGAATTTCTCTTCATCCAAAGACACCTTTAAGGGGAAGCATAGGCCGCACAGTAGAAGAACTAGAAATATGTGGCTGATAAAGAATTCATATCCAGAATATTGTTTAAAACACACGCAGATTTATAAAGACCAACAAACAAATAAGGAAAAAAAAGGAAAGACTTGAACACACATTTCATAGAAGAAGATATGCAAGTGGCCAATAAGCACACGTAAAGTTGCTTGCGTTCATTTGTCCTCTGAAAAATGCAAATTAAAACCACACCTCAATACCGTCTGTGGGCTGCTGATTCAGAGGATAACAGGGAGTGCCTAGAGCCAAGCCTGGAGGAAGTCCCCCTTGAATGGCAGAGCCAAAAATTATGACTCTGCCAAGGAAACAGAGGGCTCTGGAAGCTGAGGGAAGAGGTGCCTCTGCCTTTGTGCATGAGAGCAAGGTCACTTTTCATCCCTGACATTATATTATACATGTATGTGTTTATTTATTCCTTTTCTGTCTCCTGTATCGAACATAAGCTCCATGCAGTCAGGGATTTTGTTTCATTCTCTGCTGAATCCTTGCATCTAGCACTGTGCCTGGCATACAGCAGGTACTCAGTAATTATTGAAGGAATGCTGAATGAATAGCAGATGTACATTGAGCACATCTGGGCATGGCAAATGCAGAGGTGACCGAGAGGAGGTGCCTGCAGCCCACTGGCAGGACTGACAGGAAAGTGAGTAACTGTGGTACAGTACGATGAGGGCAAGACTCATATGATCAGCAGTCTGGGGAAGTGTCCTGTGAGATTCTAGATGGCCTTTGAAAGGGAGGTGAGACATGCTTGCTCGAGGGGCAGTGAGAGGAGGCCAGCCTGCCTGGAGCAGCTGGTGCCTCCAAGGAAAAGGAAAAGGGATGGGGTGAGATCAGAGGGGCCTTAACCCTATAGCTCAGTAGGGGCCCCAGAGTCAGAAAGATCTGATGACCAACCAGTCCTGCCTCTTCCTCACTCTCGCTCTGTGACCTTGGCAAGTCATTTCACCTCTCTGAGCCTCCATTTCCACATCTGTAAAATGTGGATCATAGGTTTTCCTCCTGGGGTTGCTGTGAGGACTAGAGATAGTACCTATAAAGTGTCTGGCATGTAGCAGGCGCTCAATCAATGGGAGTTGTCCTATTCTTACACTTTCTCCTGTGGGCCATAGGGAGCCCTTGAAGGCTTTAGAGGAGAGGAGTGGCCTAAAGAAAGGTGTGTGTGGGGAGGTGGTCCCTTGAGAAATTCCAAGAGAGCATGAATCGGGCCTCACATGCTTGTCAACACTCAGTTACAGACTAGCCCAAGTAAAACACGTGAAGAAAAGGATCCAGAGCCTGAAGTAAGTCAGAAATAACACTATGCCCTCCCCAACCCCTCAAACTCTCCTGCTCCAGGCACCTGCCCCGAGGAAGCCATTGCACAATCCATAAATGCCAATCACCAGTATTGTGATAATATTACAAAGCAGTGACTATCTGAATTCAAACTCCCAGAGGCAGTGAGTAGATAAAGGTCGTTGACATGTCATAACTGCTTTCCAGGCCCCAGGAGACTTGGCATTGATTACTTCTGGTGCCAGAAACTCCTGTTGACTGAGTATTGACTGTGAGGTTCACCCTGGTAAACTCCAGCCAGGCAGTCCTTTCAGAGGAAACTGAGCCTCAGAGCAGAAGTGACAGACAACATTTCCTGCCAGCAGCTTTAAGAGCCGGTGTGTCCTCTTATCCCTCTACCACAGTTACGATCAATGTTCCACAGAGCAGCTGCCCCACCAGCTGAGTCCCAAAGGGAGGAGAAAACTCCCCCGAGCCCATCAGGCCAGTGATGAACATATAGCATGAGCAAGAAATAAAACTTGGTTTTAAGCATCTGATTTTACTGTTTATTTTACTACAACATAACCTGGCTTATCCTAACTGATCACAAATATACTCTTGCGTCATGAGTATATGCTTTCATGACGCATATGCGTGCGTCATGCTTTCTCTCAATATATTTTTATGAGGTATAGCCGCAATGAAACATGTAACTGAGGTTTATTCATTTCTTGATGATGCTAATTTGTTTCTTTTTTTTTTTTTCTATTACTGGTCCATAGATCCTTAGCCACAATTCAAAATCTAAAAAATCTGAAACCTAAATGCTTTTTCATAATTTATTTGGCAGTTAAGACCTGACCTGACCTGAACTTCTTTGGTGGCAAAACTTGACCTCAATAGACAGAAAGCTATCTATAATCTTTATCATACTTAGTATGAATAATCATATGTTCCACTGAGAAAATATTTAGATTTTTACTTACAGGGTGACCCATTCCTCTCAAGGGGTGTTATATAAATATTCAGTGTATGTACCATGTTACCTTTCAAAATTCTGAGTTTTTTTTTTTTTTTATTTCAAAACATATCCGGCCCCAAAGGGGTTTGGATGAGGGATGGTGGCCCAGTACAAACGTTGCTGCAATGAACATCTCTTGCAGAACGTCATTTACAAAGATGGCCTCAACAATATTTCCCATTCCTATGTTCTTCTGGAACTTACTTTAATTCCTCTCCCTTTGAACCTGGTGGGATTATGAATCACTTACAGCCAATAAAAAGTAGTGGAAATGCCAATGCACAACTTCTGAGGAAATGCAGCTTCTGACTTGTTGGTTGGACCATCTACCTCAAGAGCCTTTAGCCACCACACTGTGAGGAAGCCCAGGCCATGTGGAGAGGCCACGTCCAGGTGCTCTGGTCAAGGCCCCAGCAGAGGTCCCAGCTGACAGCCAGCATCAATCACCAGACACTTGAGACAGCAAACCTTTAAACAGTCTAGCCCCCAGCTGTCAAGTCATCCTCCACCTTCAGGCCTTCCTAGCTGAAGCCCCAGGCAAGCAGTCCTCACTGTGCCCTTTCCAAATCCATGAGCATAATAAAATGGTTCTTGTTTACACCACTAAGTCTGGGGTGGTTTGCTACGCAGCAATAGTACCTACAACAGTGCTCTTCTGTATATATCCTGCGCACCAGGGCAAAAGTTTCTCCAGAGCACAAACATACAAGAGTGCATTTGCTGAGCAGTAGGATATGCACATCTTCTGTTTAACTGACTGTTTCCCAATTGTCCTCTGAAATGGGTGTGCCAATTTACACTGTCTGCAGCAGTGAACAAGGACTTCCTGCCTCAACCATGGCTGCTATGATGAGACTTTTCCAGGGCTCTGTCCCTCTGCCACGAAGCCCCTCCGAAGAAAGAGAGTAAGATATGAGGAACTGGCATAAAAAGTTAGCAAAAGACCTTCAAGAGCATTGATTCTACAGAGACCTATGGCTTTGCAGTCAAAAGACTGATCTATATCCCTTTTCTAAATTCTGACACTATCTTTTCTATCCTGGACAGGAAGGCCTAGGGCATGACCAGGTGGCTCCTAGGGAGTATCAACTGATGGAAGTGATTCTCTCGTTCAGCAAGTATTTATATCTACCAAAGTAGGTGCCAGGCATTTTTCAAAATGCTAAGAAAAGAAAGAGGAGGAGGAGAAGAAGTATAGGTACCAGATATTTATTTGACTTTTTTAGATATTTAACTTCCATTCACTTCTGCAATAGTTCCAATTTCCTCCTCCTCTGCTTTCAGTCTGTGGGGTTCTCTGAGGTTGTTGACTCCATTTCTGCCTCCAGACTTGTTAGGTGAGCCAGCCTGGCGAGTCAGAACATTGTATTCCTCTGGTAATAGTAATTGATTCAGGGTTGGGTAGACCAGTCAGAGCCAATGAGACTCAATTCCCAAACATTTAAATTTGTGCTTTTGGAGAAGCCAACTTTCTCTTTCATGCTAGATATAAATATGAAAGGTTGTGAGGCTGACGCAATGGCAGCCATTTTATCCACATGTGGAGCCTGGGGATGAAGCCGGCACATGGAAAGAAACTGATGCAAGCAACAAAGAGAAATCGAGTCCTGATGACATAACTTGAGTCCTGGATCCATCTAGTCCTAGCCTGCCATTCTTTCCGCCCCCCCCCCCCCCACAACACCCCCCACACACACACCAAGTTTTCTACCTGCTGAACTTTTTCTGTTTTGTTTTGTTTTATTTTTAATTGAAGTATAACAAACATACAGAAACATACACATATCACAAGTGTATAGCTCACTGAATATTTAGAACTGAATATACCCATTTAACAAGCACTCACATCAAGAAGCACGTCCCTGGCACTCACTTTGTACAAACAGAATCATATATTCTTTTATGTCTGACTTCTTTTGTTCAGCATTATGTCTGTGAGATTCAGTCATATTGAGGAGTGAAGTTGTGAGTCACTCATTTTAATTGCTGAATAGTATTCCATTGTGTGACTATACCACATTTTATTTTCCAGTCAACTGTTATCAGGCATTCGCGCAGTTTTTAGCTGGAGACTGCTATGAATAACGCTGCTGTCAAGTCTTTAGTGTAGTGGCTCTCGTACTAGTAAACTACTCTCTTGACATAACGTATTAGGACTTTCAACTCAAACTGGCTTAAACAAAAATGAAATTTATTGCCTTAAATTACTATAATGGCCTGAAGCAAGGTTACATGGCTTCAGGCATAGCTGAATCCAAGGGCTCATGTAATATCAGCACGCAATTTCTCTCCATATCTTAGCTCTGCTTTCCTTTGGGTTGGCTTCATCAGATTCACCTGCTCCCCCTAAGGAGGTGGTCCCCACAGCTAAGGAATCCCTGCCAAAAAAAAGAGTGTTCAGGGCTTCCCTGGTGGCGCAGTGGTTGAGAGTCTGCCTGCCGATGCAGGGGACGTGGGTTCCTGCCCCGGTCCGGGAAGATCCCACATGCCGCGGAGCGGGTAGGCCCCTGAGCCATGGCCGCTGAGCCTGCGCGTCCGGAGCCTGTGCTCCGCAACGGGAGAGGCCACAACACTGAGAGGCCAGCGTACCGCAAAAAAAAAAAAAAAAAAAAAAGTGTTCATGATCAAGTCTCATTGGCTTGGTTTCAGTCACATGGCCATCCCTGAACCAATCAGGGACTAAGGGGATGGAGTGTGCTGACTGGCTGGACCTGGTCACATGCCTACACCCAGACCCAGGGGGCAAGAGGAACTTCATATGAAGTACCTGACTGATAGTGGAAAGGGTGTCTCCCCAAAGGGAGACCAAGGTGCAGTTACTCCAGTGGAATAGATGCTGGGTAGGCAAAAACAATAGACGTTTGTGGACCATACCAAGCTTTTTTTATGCTTTCATGACTTTACATACTCTGTTTCTGCTACCTGGAAACCCTGGGTTCTCATTTCTCTTCATCCTTTAAGACCCAGCTCAAATATTTTTCCCCAGTGTGATATCTCCCAGAATTCTTGGTCTGGATACTCAGATGGGTGCTTTTGACCTCCATTTCACTCTCCTTCTACTGGAAGAGGCTCAAAAGCTTAAAATGACATTCCCCAGGCTCCCTTGCAGCAAGGAGGCCAGTGGTAAATTAAGTTCTGTCAACTACATGCATTTGCATGAGATCTGAAGGGTGGGAGGGAGGCAGTGGTCCTCTTCCTGTGGCTGTGGCGCCTGACCAGCCAGTCCTGGAAGATGGGAGGAGCATTGGCAGTGGAGTCCTCCGTCTAGTCCCCAGTTTGAAGGGTGTGAGGCAGGAGGATGTGGCAGTGGTGATGGCAGGAGCAGCAGCAGTTTGATGACTTCTGAAGCATGACCAGAAGGAACCTTAAAGTGGAGGAACCTTAACATCAAAAGTCCAAAACGGGGACTTCCCTGGCAGTCCAGCGGTTAGGACTCTGCACTTCCACTGCAGGGGGCTCGGTTTTGATCCCTGATCAAGGAACTAAGATCCCACATGCCACACAGCATGGCCAAAAAAAAAAAAAAAAAAAGAGAGAAGTCCAGAATGGTCACTCCGATCACTCTTCCACCCTTTCTGGTGACTTTGCAAGCACCTAAATCCTGTATCAAATCCTGTTTTGACTAAAGTACCTGGAGTGGTTTCTATTTCCTGAACTACATCCCGACATAAAATTCTCTGATGTAGAATAATCATAGACACCTCTGTGAGAGCACCAATTACGCTGCTTTATGTGTACGTACATACATATGGGTGTATTTTCACGTGTGTACATAATAAAACAAGCAATTAAATAGCACTTACGCTGCATCAGGCACTGTTCTAAGCGTTTTACTTAAGCCTTACAGCAACATCTTGAGGGAGGTATTATCACCACCCTCATTCACAGATGAAGAAACTGAAGTGTAGAAGGATTAAGGAACTTGCCCAAAGTCACACAGCTGGGTTTTTTTTAATATATAAGTTATGCGTCAGTTATGGCTGGATTATACAGGCCTAAATCAAGGCCTGGCACATGGCAGATATTTGGCAAATGTTGGTTAAATGAATGCATGAATAAAATGTTTATGAATTCATCTGAGTCTGCTGTAAGAAAACAAAAAATTCCCCCTCAAAGTCCAATCATTAAAAAATGTTTCAAGGTATTTCTTTTCCCACTAGAGCATGGGTAAGTAAACTTCTTTTGTGAAGGGCCAGATAGCAACTATTTTTAGTTTTGCAGGCCATACAATCTCTGTCACAACCACCTAATTCTGCTAGTGTAGCACAAAAACAGCCATAGACATGCAGCTGTGTTCTAATAAAACTTTATTTTCAAAGATAGGCAGTAGGCCAGATTTGGCCCATGAGTTGTAGTTTGCTAACCCCTGCACCAGAGAATGAGTCTCTGTTGTATCAAAGTATTTACTACAAATTATTGCACTTAGTAAAATCCATCAGTACCTTAATTTTTACTTTGTTTTGAAATATTACTTTTTAAGCTACCACCCTTCAGCTTATCCCATTTACTTCCTTCAGTATATTAGACTTCCTGGCACATAATTTTCATCATGTCACTCTTCTTATCAAAAACTTTGGTGGCTCTCTATAGCTTATAGAAGAAAGCATAATCTTCATTTGACCTTCAAGACCCTCCATGACCTGGCCATGACCATTTGTATCACTTACTTCTCTCCAACATGTAAGTGGGGATAGAGAATAAGTATTTCAGGTTCTAGACTGAGGAGCGTGCTCAGTAACATTCCATGATTCTACACCGTACAGGGCTCAGTCAACATTCCATGACTCTACACAGAAGAAGGGGGTTCAGGGCTTCCCTCGTGGCACAGTGGTTAAGAATCCGCCTGACAATGCAGGGGACACGGGTTCAATCCCTGGTCCAGGAAGATCCCACATGCCACAGAGCAACTAAGCCCGTGCACCACAACTACTGAGCCTGCACTCTAGAGGCCATGAGCCACAACTACTGAAGACCGCGTGCCGCAACTACTGAGCCCATGCACTGCAACTACTGAAGCCCGTGCACTCTAGGGCCCATGTGCTGCAACTACTGAGCCCACGTGCTGCAACTACTGAAGCCTGCATGCTTAGAGCCCATGCTCCACAACAAGAGAAGCCTCCGCAATGAGAAGCCCGTGCACCGCAACACAGAGTAGCCCCCACTCGCCACAACTAGAGAAAGCCCACACACAGCAACAAAGACGCAACACAGCCAAAAAAAAAAAGAAGTGGGTTCAGCTAACATTCCTTGGGTCTATACAGACGAGGAAGCTCTGTAGACATTCCATAATGATAAGAAAGAGGCTCTGCAAACATTCAATGATTTTATAGAAACAGGTGTCCTGCAAACAGTACAAGATTTAAGCCACAAAAAGGGGTTCTGCAAACATTCCATGATTCTGTACATATAAGAGTGTTCCTCAAAAATAGTTCATAATTCTATATACAGGAAGGAAAAGTTGATCAAACACCCTAAAATTCTATACTCAGGGAGTGCTCTGTAAACACTTTATGATTTTATACCTAGGAAGAGACTTACAAATATTACATAATTCTATAGATAAAAAAGGGCTGTGTGAGTCTTCCTTGATTTTCCAAGGTGTTTTGCAAACAGTTGGTGATCCTGGAGAGGGATCTACAAACAATTAATGATTCTACTCGGAAGAGGGTGTTCATTTCCCTGATTCTACTGAGAACAGGAATGCTCTGTAAAGATTCCATGGTACCAAACATAGGAAACTCTGTGTGCAGTTAATGATACTACAGATAGGAGGGTATTCTGCAAATATTCCTTGATTTCACACAGAGGAGGGGCAGTCTGCAAATATCTCATGATTTTATATGTAGGAGAGGGTTCGGAACACATTCCAAGATTTTACACAGATGAAGGGAGTCCAGCAAACACTCCTTGCTTCTGCTAAGACAAAGAATCCCTACAAATGTCCCTCGATGTTACATACAGGAAGAGGATTTGGAAGCAGTTCATTATTTAATACACAGGAGAGTGCTTGGCAAGTGCTTGGGAATTCTGTGGGCTGTAGTGGGCTTGGCAAATCTGATCTTACAAAGGAAAGCTGTGGGATGGGCAGTTCTATCAATGGACCCCAAAGGCCAGAGCCCAGAGTCTCTAAATGTTTCAAGTGCACATAAAGATGTTTGAGACCAATACTGACTCCAAAATATAAAAAGGAAACCGCAAAAATTGAAGTTAGTCTAAGTTTAATAAAAACATCTACAGAATATGTTAGGTCAGCTAGTCATCTACCTCTGAACTCACACGATTGCATCTAACTGTATCTACTGAGCCATGGGGATGCATTTTGTTATGCTTAATATGATGTGGATGTGGCCTTACAAAGTAACAATGCCAGAGGCCCAGGAATATCCTAAAATGACCCTAGATGGGGAAGTTGCTGGAACGTTCCCGTGGGAAGGTTAGAGGACTCTCATCTCCAAGCCACTTGCTGCCCCTACCAGCCCAGCTCCTGAGCAGAATGCTGACATTCCAGAGCTGGGCTCAGTTCATTCTCTGCTGGGGTGAGAAAATATCCCAACTCCCAAGGGATGGACAGGGCTCCAAATATCACCCACTGATTGGAGGAAAGGCTGCCCATGTCCGCAACAGGGAAAGCCAGTGAGCCAAGGACATTATGTTGTGGCATGTGCCTGGAGCAATCAGATATTGTCATGGTATCAGGAAGGAAAAACAGCTGTGTCTGCTTCTCCCCCTCCCATCCTCTGAGCCCGCAGCATGACTCCCAGCAGAGTAATGGGGGTCAGAGGAAGGAGCTGTGGTGGCAGCTAAGCCCCAGGGTCACAGGCAGGAATCAGGAACGTTGACCAAAGGCAGTGAGAGAACGTCTGAGTCTAGGGTCTAAACATCCCAGAGCCCGGCCATAATCAATCAGCCCATACGACAGCAAATGTAATATTGCCCTGAGCTAGAGGCCACAGGATGGGCAGAGGTTAGAGCTCTGTTCTTCCATTTTCTTAACCCATACCCCGCCTTCAATGAACATAAAAGCACCTCAGTCTCCTTTGGCATCATTTCGATTTCAAAAGAAATTTTTTCCCTCTAACTCTAAAATGATTAAAGAACACACAGAAGAATATCTTTATGACCTTGGAGAGAAAAGGATTTCCTAAACCAAGCACGAAAAGCACAAAGTATAAAGGAAAAGATTAACCAATTGGACTACATCAAAACTGAATATCCCTCAATGACAAAAGACCTCACAAAGGGAAAAGACAAGGACAAGCCAGAGAAGATACTCACAACCAATAGAACAAAGAGATTATATCCAGAATTTATAAAGAACTCTTACAGATCAATGAGACAAAAGACAATCACCCCAATGAAAAAGGACTAGAGGGTTTTAAAAGGCATTTCTGTGAGAAGAGGTAACCCATAAACATATGGAAAGGTGCCCAGTGTCAGGATTAATCAGGGAAATACAAACTAAAACCAGAATCAGGTACTGTTTTACACCCAGAGATTGACAGAAATTCTACTTCTAGATATGTACTCCAAAGAAATTCTGGCAAGTGAGCATAAGGGGATATATACAAGGGTGTTCATTGCAGCATAGAGTATAACAGTGAAAAATTACAGGCAACCTAAAGCCATTATTAGGGGAACGGGGGAAAAACTGGTTTTATTTGTCACATGATGGCATACCATGCAACAGTTAAAATGAATGAACTAAAGCTTCTCTATATATCAATAATGTGAGAGAACAGCAAGCTACAAAATGAGACATACAGGGGGATAACATTAGGCTGAATTTAAAACATATAAACAATGAAACTATAAATACTAAAAGAAAATATGAAAGAGGGCTTTCTAATTATGATTCAATGACCAGAAGCCATAAAGGACTGATAAATCTGACTATGTTAAAATAAAAACTTACGGCAAAGAAAGAGAGAGAGAGAGAGAGAGAAAACCCACAAATGACAGGACATCCCTGGTGGCTCAGTGGTTAAGAATCCCCCTGCCAATGCAGGGGACACAGGTTCGATCCCTGGTCTGGGAAGATCCCACATGCCACAGAGCAACTAAGCCCATGCACCACAACTACTGAGCCTGCGCTCTAGAGCCCGCAAGCCACAACTACTTAGCCCGCATGCCACAACTACTGAAGCCCACACGCCTAGAGCCCGTGGTCCGCAACAAGAGAAGCCACCTCAATGAGAGGTCTGTGCACCACAATGAAGAGTAGCCCCCCATACTCGCCTCAACTAGAGAAAGCCCATGCGCAGCAATGAGGATCCAAAGTGGCCAACAAAAAACAACAAACAAAACAAACCACACAAATGACAAGCCAGAGAAAAATTCTTGCAACTCATCCCACAAAGAGCTACTCTCCCTCATGTAAGAAGAGCTCATAGAGACAGATAAGAAAAATGGACAAAACCCAATAGAAAAATGAACAAAGAATATAAACATACAGTTCATAGAAAAGGAAATTCGAATGGCTGTTAAACATATGAAAAGTTGCTTAGCCTCTCTCATTCTAAGAAATGCAAATTAAAACTATAGGAATCTCCATGGTCCATCTATCACTTTGGCAAAGTTCCAGAAGCTTGATAACATGCTTAGTGATAAGAGTCTGAGGCAACAGGAACCTTCAATTCCTGGTGGGGTATAAATTGGCCCAACCTCTCTGAAGGACAATTTGGCAAAATCTATCAAAATGATAAATGCATATACATTTTGATCCAGCAAGTTCATTTCTAGGAATTTGTCCTACAAATAACCCTGCATATGTGAAAGATGACATTTGTATGAAATTATTTAACAAAAACATGGGCCATAATAGAAAAAGGAAACAAAAACCCATTGTCCATTGAGAGGAGACTGGTAAAGTAAACTGTGATCCCTCAAATAACAGAATACGACGCAGCAGTTAAAAAAAAAAAAAGAATGATGAAGCTCTCTATGTACTGATATGGAAAAGTCTCTAAAATACATTGTTATGGGAAAAAATAAGTGTGATGATACCTACCTTGTATAAAAACTGTAGGAAAACAAGACTGTATGTTTGTATTTGCACATGTATTCAAAAAGATACTCTAAATAGGGCTTCCCTGGTGGCGCAGTGGTTGGGAGTCCGCCTGCCGATGCAGGGGACACAGGTTCGTGCCCCGGTCTGGGAAGATCCCACATGCCGCGGAGTGGCTGGGCCCGTGAGCCATGGCTGCTGAGCCTGCGCGTTTGGAGCCTGTGCTCCGCAACGGGAGAGGCCACAGCAGTGAGAGGCCTGAGTATCGCAAAAAAAAAGATACTCTAAATGAACACATACAAAAATAAAATAGTAATTACCTGTTGCAGGGGGAGGGAACCATATGAATCATTCATTACTCATTTAGGAATTAAATGTTGAAACAATGAAAGTGCACACACATGCAAATCAGTTTATGCTTCTTCCCTGCTTAAGAACTTCCAAGAGCCACGCCCTGAAATAATAATAAAAGTCAACACCTCACTGAGGCCTACGGACCCAGAAGGATCAGGTACCAACCAGCCATCCTCTCTAACCCCTTCTGGTCACCCTATCCTCACCTTTCTTCACCTCTTTCTCTATATGTTCATATGGTTGTGTGACCGAAAAAAACAAAAAGTATAAAAAGGTATCAAAAAACTGGAACCCTCATACACTGCTGGTGGGAATGCAGAATGGCGCAGCCACTTTGGAAAACAATCTGGTAGTTCCTCAAGCAGTTAAACATAGAGTTACCACATAACCCAGAAGTTTTACTCTGAGGTATACACAAAAAATATATGAAAATATGCGTCCACACAAAAATTTGTACGTGAGTGGTCATAGCAGCATTAGTCATAAAAGCCCAAAAGCGGAAACCTTAAATGCATATTACTAAGTGAAAGAAACAAATCTGAAAGGACAGCATACTGTATGATCTCAGTTATATGACATTCTGGAAAAGGCAAAACTATGGAGACAAGATAAGAATCAGTAGTTGCCAGGGATGGGGGCAGGGGGAAAGATGAATAGGCGGAGTGCAGAGGAGTTTTAGGGCAGTGAAAATAATCTTTATGATATTATGATGGTGTATATAGGTCATTACACATTTCTCCAAAGTCATGGAATGTACAAGAGTGAACATACAAGCCTAAGGTAAACTGTAGACTTTGGGTGATTATGATGTGTCCATGTAGGTTCATCTTTGATTTTAAAAAAATGTACCATTCTGGTGAGTGATATTGACAATGGGCAAGGTTATGCACGGTGGAGGGGGGAGGTTATGTGGAAATCTCTGTACCTTCCTTTCAATTTTGTTGTAAACCTAAAACTGCACTAAAAAAATAAAATAAACAATTAACACAAACACATTCCTCAAGGTGGAAAAAGACACAATTTTAAAATATATATATTGTTTGAGTTACTGATGGAGGTGAAACTGAGGGTCACCTGTAGCCAACCATGAGCAGCAACGTGCCCCCAGGAAGGACTGAGTGAACTGGGGAAAAGCAAATTCAAATGTGTCCTTCCTCTGCTCAAACCTTTTTCCATAGCTCCCCATTGCCCTCAAGAGAGAATCCAAATATTCTTAACATTTGCCAAGACCTGCATGAACTGATTTCTGGGCACCTGTCATTCCTCCTCCACCTTTTCCACTCAGTCTCTTTTCTCAGGAACATGGACGTCACTGGTTTTCTTTATGTCCCTTGCATGAGCCCTGCCCCCCTCTCTCCCCCAACACACGCCCCTTTTCCCTGAAAACCTCCCCTCCCTTTCCCACTCTCTGAGGCTAAATACACCTACACACCCTGCCAGGTGGAACAGCAGGGAGGCAGCCAGTGTGGCTGGAGTGGGCTGCGGCAGGGGGCGGGGGGGGGGGGGGTGCAGGAGGACCGAAGTCAGAGGTAACATGGGTGGGGGCCATCACAGAAGGCCTTGCTGATCAAAGAAAGGCTTTTACTCTGAATGAGCTGGGAGCCGTGGGAGATTTTGTGCAGAGGGACAGGATCTGACTTAAGATTCCTTTAGCTTTTGGGGAGTGGCTAGCAAGGGCAGAAGTAAGAAGACCCAACACCCTCAATCAGAATTAATCCCCATTTGGTCTATGCCCCCAGAACACACGCATGGACTGCTTTCGACAAGCAAAAGCCTTTACTTCTCTTTCATGTTCTAGTTGACTATAAGCCACAAGAGCTGAAGCACGGTGGATAAGACCTCTGGGGTTGAAGTCCATCCCTCTCCACCTAACAATCGGGTGTTATTTAGTTTGTTGGAACCTCAGGGTTTTCATCTGTAAAATGCGGCTGATAAATTGTACTGACCTCCACAGAGCTGTAGTGAGGATTAAAGGAGTTAATCCACGTAAAGTGTGCCTGCAGCATGGTCAACCTCGATAAACATTAGCTATGATTATAAAGTGTCTGTCTGCACCGCTATAATAAGAACTCTGTGTTAATTTAACCTGGCTATGCAGAAGCAGCTCTTAGGCTGAGTTTGCTGGAAATCCAAGCCTCTGCTGACGGCAGGAGGTCTCCCCGCTTTCCTGTCTCTCCCCCCCTCCCCCCATCCCGTCCTCCTCCTCTTCTCTGTCCTTTTCCTCCTTGGTTTGCTATGATTGTTGCAACAGGTTCGTGCAGAGTCTTTACATGTTAACACTTCCAAAGGACTCCAGTGATCCATGGGCTTCCTGGACAGATGAAGAGACTCGTGCAAACATCCAACCACAGGATGGAGAGGTCGGTGGGGCCTCAGAGCCCTCATCTAATGCACATCGAGATACAGAACTGGGGGACCAGAAAGCTGAAACCACTAGGCACAGGGCGCAAGGGTTAGGGACAGAACTGGGGCAGGAACCCAGGTTTCCTCTCTCCAGGGCTGAGGTACTTTTGTTTCCTTTTATCAGTTTTTAATTACACAAGTAAGGCAGTCTCCTCCTTTTTAAAAAATGCAGGTGAATGTAAAACATGTCTTTCATGACCACCCTGTGCCACCTGCCAACATTCTTTATCCATGAGCCTGCTCTATTTTTCACCAAAGCACCAGTTTCCACTTGACATACCACCCACTGGAACGAAAACTCCAAGAGGGCAGGGAGTTCAGTGATTTACTCATAGCCGTGGTCCCTATGTAAGGACCACTCTGCCTGGTACAGAGTTAGTGCTCAGTAGATACCTGTTAAAAGAATAAATGGTACCCTGCCCTCCTTGCCCCCTCCATGCCAAGTTAACCATTATTATCAGTTTGGCTTTTTCAACCATTTAGACCAGTACCATCCGATAGAACGTTCTATAGTAATGGAGGGAGGCTGTATCTGCACCGTCCAATACACTAGCCACACGTGACTACTGAGCCCTTGACGTGTGACTGATGCCGCTGAGAAGCTGAACTGTTTATTTAATTTTAAATAAACGTTTACACTTAAATAAATAAGTAAAATAAAATTCAAAAATAAATAACTAAGTAAACTTTTACCTTTAAATGTAAATAGCTATGTGAGGCTAGTGACAACCATATCAGACGGTGCTGTCCCAGACATTGTTCCGTGTGCATTTACATATATATATTACTCACACGCTGCTTTGCATTTTTGTGTTTTACATCAGTGTTCAAGTCTGTAAACCCTTCAGCTTCTTGCTTTTTGTCACTGAATGCTATATTTTGGAAGTGAAAACACCTCAGGCCATATTAATCTGCCCCTTTCTTTTTAACTGCTGCACAGAAATCCATAGTGTGGGTGTACCATGATTTGTTTAGCCATTCTCTACTGAGAGGTATTTAGATGGCTTTCAATTTACCATTATTAAAAACAGTGCTTCAATAAATGTTACTGTTCATATCTCCTTGGGCACAAATAGGACCTTTTCTCTCTGGTGAATAGCAATGATTATTATTATTGTAATTATAGTAAAATCACTTACATTTATTGAGCCTTTATTATGTGCAAGGGATAGTACTAAGTCCTTTACATGTATTAACTGATTCAATTCTTATTACAGTCTAATAAGGGAGGTTTTATTATTATCTCCATAGTACAGATATAGCAACTGAGGCACAGAGAAGCTCAGTAATTTGCCCAAAGTCACACAGCCAATGAGTGGCAGAGCTAGAATCTGTACTTGGACAGTTGCCTCTGGGATTGCGTGTTCAACCTGGAGTTTTCTAAGCTCCTGCCACACTACCATGAAGAGGGTAGAGGGGCTATATCAGTGTACACACAGACATGGGTTCTTCACCTGCAGGGCTGAGCTGCCACCTCAGGGATCTCTTCTCAGGGCTGAGAGCCTGGGCTCCTCTGTCTAGGGTAAGACATGCATCCCTGGAAATGTTGGGGCTCGGTCAAGCTGCCATTTGGGTTTATCTGGGCAGCAATAAACTCCTGCTGGGGCACCCTGCATCTTGTCCCCTCCCCTTATAGGCCCCAGGTCTTCCTCCCTGACCGGCAGTGAGCTCAGAGTGGTATAAATAAAGATGACAGCAAGAGAGAGAGAGTGAGAGCGGCAGGCGGACTTACGCAACCCAGTGGAAAGTGATACAGGCCGACTTGCTGATTGGAAACAAACAGAAAATGAGTCGGGCAGAACTTCCTGGAATCCAGGTCTAGGAGCTGCCAAAAATGGGCCTCCTCCCCTAGGAACAATTGAATGTCACTGGGGTAACTGCACACAGCTGGCAAGAGAGGTCTCCTGCCCACAGCCTCACAGAGCAGCCTGTGTGAGCTAGGCCGGGCTCCAGAGGGAAAAAGGGTCTGGCGAGGTGCCCCGTGAGGCCATCTGAGGAGACACTGCAGTCTCTCATGCTGGACCAGCCTTTGCTGTAACCAGGATGATGGGCCACAGGCTGGGGGTTCCCCAGGGTGAGTCTCAGGCACAGCTAATGAGGAGGATTCTAGGCCAGTGGGCAGGCCCAGAACTCAGAAGACAGGATACCTGGGTTCCAAGACGAGCTTTTCCTGCTGCATAACCCTGGGCATGGCATAACCTCTCGTTCTTCTCCTTAATAGAAAGGGAATAAAAATGGGATAGCAGATTAAAATGGGATTAGTACAAAGGGGATAAAAACATTATAAGACTCAAATAAGACAGAGGTCCACAAAACTTTTAGGTAAAAGTCACTTTGTAAATATCTTAAGCTCTGAGGGCCATACAGTCTCTGCTACGACTGCTCAGCTCTGCCATCAGAGGCCAAAGCATCCATAGACAACAACAAAAAAATGGGTACGGCTGTGTGCCAACAAAACTTTATTTTTGTACACTGAAATTTGAATTTCATATAATTTTCATGTGGTACCAAATATTGTTCAGCTTTTGATTTTTTTTTTTTTTTTTTTGGCCTCACCTAGTGGCTTGCAGGATCTCAGTTAACCAACCAGGGATTGAACCTGGGCCACAGCAGTGAAAGTCTGGAATCCTAACCACTAGGGCACCAGGGAACTCCCAGTTTTTGATTTTTTTAAACCATTAAAAAATGTAAAAAACAAATCTGAGCTCTATGGGCATACAAAAACAGGTGAGGTCCACCCAAAGGACCCGGCTTTGGTGTGCAAGGAGGCCTTTAATTTATATTCAACTATAAATATGTCACTGGAGAAACAAAATATGAATTGCCCATCTAGGAAAACAAACAAACAAACAGGCAGTGGGCTTAGGACAGAGTTTAACACAGTATCTGGCACATATAAGTGCTCCAGAACATTAGCAATTATCATATTGAGAGTAACACATAGAATTTGTAAAAAGTAGATACAGGTGACTCTATAAGACTTTAACAGGTAAAATAATAATAGCCAACATTTATTTTTCAAAAAAATTTTTTTGGAGCAGAGAAAGGTTTATTGCAAGGGCCATGCAAGGAGTACAGGTGGCTTGTGCTCAAAGGACCTGAACTCCCCGATGGTTTCTCAGGGAACGGTGTTTATAGGCAAAATCTGAGGGGAGGTCTGCAGGGTGTGTGACCTTCCTCTGATTGGTTGGTGGTGAAGTAACAGGGCAGTGTTCCTGGAATCTCAATCATCAGCCTTCTGGTTCCAACCAATCTGGGGTCCAGTGCTTGTGCTCAGCCTGAAGCTACCATCCTCCACCTGGGTGGGGGCCTTAGTTCCTGTAGAACTCAGAGATATGTACCACATTGTTATGTATATCCCTTGAGGAGGAGCCAGGACCCTGCCCCACAGGACAGCTAACATTTATTAAGTCCTTGCTATATGCCAGGCCTTGTCCAAAGCACTTTACTTGTATGTATGTGTTCACTTTTCACAATATTCCTATCCTTAGGCCCATTTTACAGATGGGGAAAGAAGAGAGGTTAAGTAAACAGCAGGGATAGACCCCTCACCCAGAGAGTCTAGTTCCAGAGCCCACATTTACTTACGCTCAGTGATATTTCTAGGCAGTCTCTGTTTTAACTCATTTAATCTTTCCTGGGAATGCTCTGTGGTGGGGACTATTATTATACCCATTTTATAGAAGAGGAAAGTGAAGCTCATAGCGATCAAGTAAATTAACTAAGAGTGTGTGGTTAGTAAACAGCAGAGTTAGGATCTGAACTCAAGAAAGTCTGATTCCAGAGCCTATGACCTTAACCATAACCCTGTAATATATGTAAATATAGCTTTTCCTAGCATAATTTATTATATCATACTTGATCGAATCCCCATTTGGGGACATTTAGGTTGTCTCCAGTTTTCACTCACAACTCTCAGTTGTGAAGCGTATCTTCAGTTCTTAAAATTAAACTTTGACATGGGATTTGCAGGTCAAAGAGCATAAACCTGGAGATTTTCCATGCATATGATGTTGGCAGGTGGTGGTACATGGGCGTGTTCTTGTTGCTGAGCAGCAACAGGTGGTAGTTAAAGGCCAGGCTTTGAAGTCATATAGATCAGGGTTCCAATCCCAGATCAGTGATTTACTATGTGGCTAATTTGGGGCAAGTCACTTCACCTGTTTGAGCTTCCGCTTCCTCATCTGTACAGCCCTGCCTTCATTGATCCTCAGCTCACTTCTGGCTGATTACAATCCCTTCTTCAGAGTTACCATTAAAATTGTAATCATTTGATGAATGGGCGTTCCCACTTCTCTTTTTCCCAGGCAGGTTCTCAAAAGAGAAAGGAAAAAGAACCACAGTCACTGGGAAAGGAGTAGAAGCATGGTCATCAGAATAGAAACTCAATCCTAATCTTAGTCCAACATCTTTAGATCGTAAGTAACAGAACCCACTCAAACTAGCTCAAGTGAAAAGGAGGAGCTTACTGTGTGGAGTATTAGTGAGGAGCATTTCCTTTGTAAGTGACAGAAGAAACCAACTAAAATTGGGTTAAGCAAAAAGAGAAGTCATTTGGCTCACTTAATTTAAAAGACCAGGATGAGTGCCAGCTTCAGGCACAGCTGGATCTAAGGCTTAAATGATGGTCCAGGTACATTCTCTCCAGCTCAGCAGTGAGCCTCTCCTCCTGGGAACAATATGGCACCAGGGGCTCCAGCCCTCTCAGCAACCACAGGGCCAATAGAGTCTGTCTTCTCACTCCCAGAATGGAGTCCTCATCGGTTCTAACTGGGTCATGTGTCCATTTATGAACCACTTATCACCCTCAGGGGATAAAATGCTATGACGGGGCCAGTTTAGAGTCAGGTGAAGATGGAATCAGCTTTGCTGAACACCATGGACAGGGAGTAAAAGGGGGGTAGTTCCCCTGGGAAAATCAAGGTGCTATTTCTGGAAGAAGGGGGAATATCAAGACCTGAAAAGCTAAGACAATAGGTGTCCACTACATCACCCAGCTATCCTCATGTTAGAACCACTGTTATCATATCGAACACAAGGGCAGGAAGAGCAGTAGCTTCAGACATTTCTGGAAATAGCATCTGAAAGACCACCAGGAATTGTGGGAGCAATATTCTGCATCCCTTTATCACCCTGCCCACAGATTCCTCGACCTCTGTTTCCCTTTTCCCCCTCTCTCTCTCCTCCTCTTCCCCAAGTCCATGACCAAACATGGCTGCCTCACAGCAACTGAGTGCACGACCCCTTCCTTTAAACGACTACCCACAAAAGTCACTAGGTCATAATCCCAGATTCACAGGAGAAAGGATCGATTGGCTCATGTAATCAGGCACCCATCTTTATCCAGTCAACTCTGGCTGGAGGACAGGGTCGTGTAGTTGTAAGCATGGCTTCCTGGGGTGCCCACACCTGTTTCAAAGAGAGAGGTCACCAATGGACTGGGCAGGTACCACATGATGTGTCCATGACACTCTGTATCCCGATGAGGTGATGTACAAAGAGATTGAAGCCAAGTTGCAGAAGCAGTGTGGAAACCAAGACTGTGTTTCCTTAGGACAGGACAAATTCTTGCCTCTGGGGAATGGATGAAGCTGCCTGGATGGACAAGTGGACCCAGGTGTTGGGGTGGAGCTCCACAGGGTCCCCAGAGGAGCATCCAATCAGAACAGGGCCAAGAGAGCCTGATCCCACCAGGAAGTCACAAGAACACCTGCAGGAAATAATAATCATGACAACAATACAAAGTAGTGCTACTAGTAATCCTTCTTCGGCACCACTACCAGGCATCACTCTAGGTACTTTAAATGCCTAACTATTTTTTTAAAGATTTTTTTGATGTGGACCATTTTTTAAGTCTTTATTGAATTTGTTACAATATTGCTTCTATTTTATGTTTTGGTTTTTTGGCCACGAGCCATGTGGGATCTTAGCTCCCCGACCAGGGATCGAGCCCGCACCCCCTGCATTAGAAGGCAAAGTCTTACCCACTGAACCAGTAGGGAAGTCCCATGCAAAATGTTGTTAATCCTCACAGTGATACAATGAGGTAGGTGCTGACTTTCCTCATTTACAGAACATTTGTTGACTGAATTAGCATTAACAGATCGTTTGCCTCATTTATTCGTTTAGTCATTTACTCACTCTCCGAACAAATATTTAATGAATGCTGACTATATGCCAAATACGTGTGTCCTGAGTGTTGAGACCATAGTGGAGGGCAAAAATGATCCTGCCCTCAAGAAGGTTATGGTCAAATGTTGGAGGATCTGAAGGACAAATAGCCATTAATTAGGCAAAGAGGAAAGGGAAAAGCGTTCCAGGCAGAGGGAACAGCATGTGCTAAGGCCCTGTAGGGGAAGGGAGTAGGTGAGGCAGGAGAGATGTAGGTGGACTAATGGTGACCCAGGTAGGCGGAGAACCATGCAATTTATAATACATCTGCTGACTCAGTGAACCCTTACAACAATCCTATGAGGTAGCTACTATTTTCAGTGTCATTTTGCAGATGAGGAAACTGAGGCACAGAGAAGATAAGTAACTTGCCCAAGGACACACAGCTCCACCAGCAGTGGTAGAACTGATGTTAGACCTCTCCAACCAGAATCCCAAGCAGCTCTAATCCTTAAGTAAAGGAAGGCAGGAGAAATTCATCCATTTGGGGAAGGTGTGTAGTCTGGGGGCCTTCCAGGATTATTTTCACTTGCATCTGTAGCCACAGGCTTTGTGGTTTCCATAAAAGAGGGGAGAAGAGAGCACAAAGCCTTTCCTGGTCACAGACAGGAATCCTTTCAGGCAGTCAGTTACTGATGTTCAACCACAGGAGGTGCCATAGTGAGACATACAAAGGAGCCAGCCCTGGGAGAGGCAGGTGAGGAGACCAGCGCGTGTCCTGAAGTAACTCACTTCCGTTTCCATTAAGAGTGAGTCTGGACTTCCCTGGCGGTCCAGTGGTTAAGACTCCATGCTTCCACGGCAGGGGACGCAGGTTCGATCCCCGGCAGTGGAACTAAGATCCCACATGCCACAAGGCATGGACGATAAAACAGAGTGAGTCTGTCAGCATAGAAAGAGCTTGGACTCCAGGGACAGGCCAAGCTCATTTCAAACGGCAGCTCTGTCACCCACTTGCTGTGAGACCTCAGGCAAGTTCCATCTGAGCCTCCATTACCTTGTTCAAGCAGGAGAAGTAAGTCTCTCAGCTCTCTCCCGTGTCCATCCTGCTGCCCCCAGCTTCCCCATCCCCAGAATGCATGCACTGTTCCTAGGTTCATATAACACCCTCCAGGTAAATTTGAGAGAGAGAGAAAGAAATAGATTGATGTATATATATTTAGATGTATATATGTATACCTATACCTAATATTCATATACACACACATATATATACATATATTGTATCTGCTGGGATGCTTTTGGCTGCAAGTACAAAATAATAACCTACAAATGTATGATTTACCTATCAAGAAGTCTGGAGATAATAAAGGCCTGTCACATGTGTGCAACTGTTACTTATTGATGTCTAATAGAAATTTCAAACATTATAAGGTCAAAATTGAACTTTTGATTTCTGACCCTCTAAAACCCACTTCTCCCTTACTGAACATCTGGTTGCTCAAGCTAAGAAGCTCATTAGAATCACTCTCAACTTTTGCCTTTCATTCACTTTTTACATCCAATCCATCACTCAGTCCTGTCTGGCTTTCCTATAAATCTAGAGGTAGCTCTACCATGAAGAGAATGAAGGAAAAGTTCAGGGTCCCTCAGCCGCACAGCCCTTTCAATGTGTCCACAGGGTCATGTGGTTCTGTAACATCTGCAAAGTAAGGAATTTGAACTGTAATCATCAAGACCGCTGTCTCTCCACCTCCCCCCATTTCCTGCCCTGGCATCAGGTGGCACTGGGGAAGCACAGGCACTAGGGGGACCAGCTAAAGAGAAGCTGAACTGGGGATACATTCAGTCTGGGTTTAGTAGATGTGATCACGGAACTCACAAGCTCTTCCATGCATAGTGAAAATACTGCCTGCTGTCCTGGCATAGGAGTGGCTTCCAGAATATTCTGGCTGCCCACACTCTGACTCACCCAGTATCAAGACTCAAAGGTGCAGGGCCAGAGGTCATACTGCCAAGGCCCAAGCAGTAAGAAGGAAAGAACCTGGACCCTTGATGATATCATTTGTCCCTTAAATGAACCAACTTTAAAACGTTTCTACATCCAGACGTCTTATAAGTGAATCATATGTTTGTAGGTTGGGTGTTTTGCAGCCCAAAGCATCTCAATAGATACAACAATATATGCTTGTGTATGTCTCAAGTTTACCTGGAAGGAGATACGTAAAAGTGGTGGCAGTGAATGGCTCTGGGGAAGGGGGCAGGAGGCAGTGGGAAGAGGATGAGAGGAAGACTTACTTTTTCTGGATATTTTCATTCTGCTTAAATTTTGTTTATCTCAGGTCAGCTTTTTACCATTTCAAAAACTAGAAAATAAAACTTCAAAAGCCAGTAGAACAATTGAGCTTTACATTTCTTTTAAAGGCATGAAATAAATAAATTTAATCTGGCAAGCCTGGTCCTTACAGATATAATCTGAGAGAGGCTGGTAGGACAGCCAAAACAGAAATGTTGACAAATTCAGTTGTTAAGGGGTTGGAAGGTGATCTGGGACTCAGCACTGCAGAGCTCGAAGGATGCTCGGAATTTCTCCTGCCTGCTTTCCTGCCACTGAGCAGTTCAACCAGCCCCGCCTAGTGTTTCAGAGGATTTCCAGGAGGCTGGAATGAGCTGTACCTCCTTGAAGTTCTTTTTGAATGTACACTTCAGATGCATTAGTCTGCCTCCTCTCCTTCAAAGACTGGACAAAACCCTCATCTGTTTTACAAGTCAGGAAGTAGGATTTTTTTTCAAGGTCACACACAGTCAATTCGTGACAGGGTGGGAGTTGCCAAGGATTCCCTGCTTGCCCATGTTCACTTGCTTTGGCCCCTTGATGATCCTGGTCAGCCCAGGTTCCTTATCTGCTCCGAGGGGACTCCCTCAGTGTTCTCAGTGTTAGCACTGGGAAATCCCCTGTGAAAAAGTGACCTTGACGTCTATAAGTTTGGGGATTGCCACCTTCTGTAGGCCCCTCCTGGAGATTTATAGAGCATGTTAGCAGATTAAAGCCTCTGGAAAGTCTTGCAGTAAAGGAAACTATAAAAAAAAAATTTCCCCCAAACAGAAGTTCTGGAGTCAGTCTGTCTGTGTTCAAATCTCACTGTTTCACCTACTAGCCAGGAGGGTTGGGCGATGCACATAATGACCCTGACCCTCAGCTTCCTCGTCTGTATAATGAGGATATTGGGACTTCCCTGGTGGTCCAGTGGTTAGGACTCCGCGCTTCCACTGCAGGGGGCACGGGTTCGATCCCTGGTCAGGGAACTAAGATCCCGTAAGCCATGCTGTGCACACCACCACCCCCAAAAATAAATTTAAAAAAATAAAATAAAATAAAACGAGGATATTACTAGTACCCAGCTCACAGAGTTGTCACGAGGATTGAAAGCACAAGTCTACAATCCATTATCACAAATCAGTGTTTCAAAATTTAGAAATTTTTACATTTCAGAAAAGTAATCAAACTCATTGATATGAAACACATGAAAACTCACACTAAGTGGGTTCAACAAGCCTACACATAACCTCAGATCAGGTCGGGGTTTGTTCCCAGATGAGCTTTGGCACCAGACTTTTGGGAAACTTGGTTTTCATAACTTAAAAAAATTCAGTATTGTGGATAAAAGAATGAGGACTTGTAATGAAAATAATAGCTAATACTTATTGAGCATTTTTTGAGCCGGGTCATGTTCCAAGCACTTCACATGGATTAACTTGGTTGAATCCGCAGGACCACCCCATGTGGCTGGTATTATCACATATGCCCATTAGGCAGACGAGCACATTGAGGCACAGAGGGGCTAAGCAAATCACTCAAGCGGCAGAGCTGGGATTAAATGAAGTGACGAATATGAATTGTTTATCACAGCGCCTGGCACATAATCCTCACTCCATAAGTGTTAGCGGTTATTATCTTGTTAATATCATCCTCATCAGTGGTGCAAGGATTACGACTGATTTTTGCCTTTGTGCATACGTGCAATTTCTAATTTTAATATAATGAAAATAGCCTATGTGTGGGAAAAAATGTTTGTCTGAAAACGAAACTCAATTTCTGAATTGAGCCTAATCTCTCAATTGTTCTCACTTCTTCTGTAAAGGCTGATGCTGATCTGGGCAGAAATAGATTTGTCACCTCAAAGTTGACTTCCTTGGACACAGCCAGGCCAGATGCTGGGCGCCCTACAACAGTCCTGGAGGGGCACAGCTTCAAGAAAGAACTTGCTATTCTCCTGTGAAGAGTGCAGTTAGCTGACAGCCTCCAGCTGCAGCATCTTTGGGATCTGTCTAAACTTCAAGCCAAGGCCAGCCTCTTCCTGAGTAGCCCCCAGGCAATGACTGAGTATAGTGGGGAACTTGGGCCAGCCATTTCCGCCCGACATGGGGCTCCTCTAACCAACGGCCTTTGCTCTGGAGCTCCCCACATTGTTGATGAAGACTTTGTCAGATCTGTATTGAAGTCTGAAGCTCCCTTGATCAATTCTGCTTTCTCCCATGTTTTATCTTTCATAAGTATAACACTCCTCCCACCCACTATAAACCTCTTGCATTCCTAACTCCACTTTAGCATCTGCTTCACGGAGCACCCGAACGGACACACCACCCTTTGCTACCCCACAGGCATTCCCATTCCACTTCCACATCTTCCCTCACCAAAGAACCTTGATTTGGGGCTCAGCTAAGAGGTAGAAATCCCTTGATCTCTGAAAGATAGGTTGCTCTCCAGCCCCAGCTGATAAATCATGATTCATCTTAAGAGCAGTAATCCTATTCCCCTTCGGCAATGATTGGTCCAGGATGGGCACATGATCCAGCTCTTCGCCCCAGTGGAAGGTCAGGGGAAATCTGGGGATTAACTTCATTAATAACATAGAACTTCAGGAGGTGAGAGCCTTTTGCCCCTGCCCCTTCCTTCCTGCTTTGATCAGTGTCTTGTGATCACATGATGTGGGGCACTGGAAGCAGCTGTCATGGGTGATGAGTCTGAGAACTAAAGCCAACTGCTGGAGATGACAGAGAAGAAAGATGAGAAGAGCCTGTGTCCCTGAGAACACCATCAAGCCACTGCAACATCTTTGGAGCTGCCAACCTCCAGACATTTTGTTATAAAAGGTAACAACATTTTTTCTTTGCTTAAGCCACTATGAGTCAGGCATGCTGTCACTTACAGTTGAAAATATCATAACCAATGCAGTCACCTTCTCAATGCCCTATTGCAGCGGTCCTCAACCTTTTTGGCGTCAGGGACCGGTTTGGTGGAAGACAATTGTTCCACGGACCAGGGAGGGGCGGGGTGGGGAGATGGTTTCGGGATGATTCAAGCTCGTTACATTTAATGTGCACTTACATTTACATGAACATTACATTTGTTGTGCATTTCTATTATTACTACATTGTAATAGACAGTAAATAATTATACAACTCACCATTATGCAGAATCAGTGGGAGCCCTGAGCTTGTTTTCCTTGCCACTCACTGATAGGTTTGGGTTTTTTTTAATTTTATTTATTTATTTTTGGCTGTGTTGGGTCTCCGTTGCTGCGCGTGGGCTTTCTCTAGTTGTGGCGAGCGGGGGCTACTGTTCGTTGCGGTGCGCGGGCTTCTCATTGCGGTGGCTTCTCTCGTTGTGGAGCACGGGCTCTAGGCACACGGGCTTTAGTAGTTGTGGCGCACAGTCTCAGTAGTTGTGGCTCATGGACTCTAGAGCACAGGCTCAGTAGTTGTGGCGCAAGGGCTTAGTTGCTCCGCGGCATGTGGGATCTTCCCAGACCAGGGATTGAACCCGTGTCCCCTGCATTAGCAGGCAGATTCTCAACCGCTGTACCACCAGGGAAGTCCCGCTGATAGGGTTTAGATGAGTCTGCAAAGAGTTGATTTATTATGGTCTCGGTGCAGTCAAACCTCTCTGCTAATGATAATCTGTATTTGCAGTCACTCCCCAGCGCTAGCATCACCACCTCAGCTCCACCTCAGATCATCAGGCATTAGATTCTCATAAAGAGCGCGTAACCTAGATCCCTCGCATGGCATGCGCAGTTCACAGTAGGGTTCGTGCTCCTATGAGAATCTAATGCCGCCACCGATCTGACTGGAGGCAGAGCTCAGGCGGTAACGCGAGCGATGGGGAACAGCTGTAAATACAGATGAAGCTTCACTCGCCTGCCGCTCACCTCCTGCTGTGCGGCCCTGTTCCTAACAGGCCACCAACCGGTACTGGTCTATGGCCTGCTGGTTGGGGACCCCTGCCCTATTGCCCAAATTGCAAGGAAGGAAACCAAAGCTAGCAAACCCTTGAAGGTACAGAGCTCAGAGTTCCAGCTGAAGTATTTGGACTTTTCCTAGAAAGATGTTTAGAAAATCCTCCCATCTCCAAATTGCCAACGCCTAAATATGACACTTACTTCTCTCTTGCTTCAAATCCTCCCATGACTCACCATTGCTCTTAGGAGTTCAAACTCCTCATTGTAAGGACCTGCAATCTGGCCCCTGCTGTCTTCCTGGCATCACCCCTGACCCTCCTCACTTCATATTTAGGCCCCAGCCAGACTAAGTTACTTTTAGTTCTTCAATATCCTATCTTGGCTCTAGACTTTTGCATGTGCTAATTCTTCTACTTTCCCCCATTTCATCTGGCCCTCTCTTTATTCTTCATGTCTCAGCTCAAATGCTCTCTCTTCCAGGAAGACTTCCTTGATTTCTAGACAGGATTCAGTAAACCCTTAGTGTACCATTGCACCTTATGCTTTCCTCTGTTAAAACACTTACCAAACTAGATTGTAATTGCCTGTTTTCATGACTGGTGGACTTGTTCTTGCTCTCCACTATGCCACTTCCAGCTCTTTTTCCTAACTGCTGGCCCTGCTGACCAAAAGCTGCCTTAGCCTCTCAATTTGACTGATGACTGTTATTTGATCTGCTGAGTTCTCTTCCAAGCCTTCACTTCCCCACTCCTCCCACAATTGTAGGGGACCTACTTCCTATAATAAATCCCTTATCCTATGGGATAGTCACTGGCAGTGACTCTGCTCTGCTCCGCTGATTGATACACAGTCCAGGGCAGACACCATCTTCTGGCTTTTGGGTGGAGACATGATCCAGGCCCCCATCCAGATAATTCTACTTTCCCATCCACAGTGATTGGTTCGGGCATGGGCACCTGACCCAGTCCTCGCCAATGACAGCCCGCCCCAGGATTTATGCTAGAACAACGGGAAAGCAGAAGCAACGTTTCCACTACTGCTACTGAGCTGGTTGTTTGCAAGCCTGGAGCTGCTGGTGATCAGCTCCCCACAATGAGGAGAGGGCCTGCCAGAGAATGAAGTCAACAGAAAAGAAAGCAGGATGAAAAAAGGGAGAGGCACAGATGCCATGTGACATCACTTGATCACCTGTACCCACCTTTATCTGAAGCTAAACCTTCCTCTGGGCTTCTTCTGTTTGTAGTTCAAGCCAGTATGAGTTAAGTTTCTGTACCTTCCAGTTGAAAGAGTCCTGGTCAATATGGGTGAACAGTAAATATCTATTGAGTGAATGAATCCCAAATTGTCGGTGGCTATATACTTCTCTTATCAATTCCTCTTATTCATTTTTTTCCTTTTAGAAGAAAAGACGGAAAGAATTTACAGGGTTGGTGTCATATGAAGAATGATAGTAGAATCCTAGGAGGGGGTTCTAATCAACACTTTTTTATTACATTTAGGGGAACTGAGGCTCAAAGAGGAGGTATAACTTGCTTAGGATCATATGGCCAGATTTTATTACAATCAAAATTAAAGGCCAGGTTGAGAATGCATAATCTGAGTCTGATCATGAGGAAGTATTGGACAAATCCAAAATGAGAAACATTGTTTAAAAAAAAAAAAGACGAAAGTATTACTCAAAAATGTCAACGTCACAAAAGACAAAGGCTGTGAAGTGTTCCAGATTAAAGGAGACTAAATAGACATGACAACTAAATGCAATGTGTCACCCTAAACTGGACCCTCCCTATACTGGAAGAGAAAAAAAACTTAAGGACATTATTGGATCAATTAACAAAATTGGAACACAAATTAAAACGTTATCAATGTTAAAGGTACTGAGGTTGATAACTGCACTGGGTTTATGTAAGGTGATATTCCTATTCTTAGGAAATACTTAGTGGTGAGGGGCCATGATATATGTGACTTACAATCAAAAGGTTCAAAATATTATGTAAACACAGAGACGGAAAGAGAGAGAACACAAATGATAAAGAAATAGAAATATTAACAATAAGTGCATTGGGGTAAAGGGTATCTAGATATACTTTGTTCTATTTTTATTCATCTAACTTTCCTGTAGGTTTGGTATTATTAACAAATTTAAAAATTAGAAACAAAAATTAAAACGTTAGAGACCAGACTCCTAGGCCAGTCCACTCTTACTCTCTGTGTTGTGAATGCTTGTAAAGAGCTTCAGGCAACTTTGAGACTAACAAGAAAGGTACAAAACTCAGCCCATGGTGGTAGAGTCCTGATGAATTAGTAATTTTTTTTTAAAAAAATAAATTTATTTACTCATTTACTTCTGGCTGCGTTGGGTCTTTGTTGCTGCGCACGGGCTTTCTCTAGTTGCAGCAAGCGGGGGCTACTCTTCATTGTGGTGCGCAGGCTTCTCGTTGCGGTGGCTTCTCTTGTTGCGGAGCACGGGCTCTAGGCCCGTGGGCTTCAGTAGTTGTGGCACATTGGCTCAGTAGTTGTGGCTCACAGGCTGTAGAGCACAGGCTCAGTAGTTGTGGTGCGTGGGCTTTGTTGCTCTGCAGCATGTGGGATCTTCCTGGACCAGGGCTTTAACCCATGTCCCCTGCATTGGCAGGCAGATTCTTAACCACTGAGCCATGAGGGAAGCCTGAATTATTAATGTTTATCACGTGCAAGAGCTTCATAATAGAACATTCAGAGAGCAAAGTAGGTGAGGCCTGACCAGCTTTAGAACCAAAGAGTCTCTGAGGAGTGGCCGCCTCCTTGCCTTAAAATTTACAGGCTGAAGGTAGATCCATTGGGGTGCTTTGGGCTGAAGATAACTGTATACTCAGTTAAGAGGGCCTTAAATGATGAGGACATTTTTAATCTCAGGTAACAATAAACCAACAGGTGGAATGTTTCAGGGTTGGATAGTTCAGCATCTCAGTATTAGGGCAGTGAGTCAGCTTCTGGAGGATTCCCTTGGTCTTTCCCTCATGGTCTCAGAATGACTGCTACAGCTCCAAATGTCACAACAACATCCAAAGGCTATAAGAAGACACCTGTGAAAGAAAAGGGGTTGGGGGACAAAACTTCTCTTCCTTTTAACAAGAAGGAAAATCCTTCCCAGAAGCCCTCAGCAGACTTTCCCTGCTGCCTCATTGGCCAGGACTGTGTCCCAAGCTTACCCCGAGACTAAGACAAAGGGAGACAGGATTGCTATGGCTGGCTTAGACCAATCAGAATTCATTCTCTGGACCTGGCATGTTGCTCTTCAACAACAAAATTAGGTTCTGTTGGCAAGGAAGAAGGGGAATAAAGCAATCCACAAAGTCTGCTTCGTGGTTTTGATGGTCTCCTAAGTTAGTGCCTTAGTTCTCCTTTCGTGATCTGGACAAAAGGGCAGCTTGGACCCTTCTTGGCACAAGAATGCCAAGAAGTCCAGAGCCCCTGAGCACGTAGGGGAGATATATGGCCTAGAACAGGAATTCTACACAGAAAACAATTCCCCTCGCCTGTCAAGCATTCATCCCCCTATCGTTTGCTCACAGCACCCAGTATTTCTTTGGGGAACTTCCCCTCCCCCATGTCTAGTCCCTGAGGTTCAGGTGAGACTGTCCCTACCCCAAGAGACAAGTGACCAGACCTGGACAATCAAAGCATTGCCTCTCTTGAGTGACAGTGATTGGTTCTGAGATAGGCCACGACCTAAATTAGTCCAATCAGAGTGAATGCTGGAACTTCAGCAGAGTTTGTGCATGTCACTTTTGTTCTCATCCCATTGGCCAGGACATAGTCACACAGACATTTCTATCTGCAAGGGGTTCTGGGAAATGCAGTCTTTGGCCACCCAGCTAAAATTCAGGGATTTTGCTACTAAAAGAAAGAGAAAGTCCAAACGTCCTGTCCTGGCAAGGCTTTGTCTTTGTTTTCCGGAAGGAGAGCCCTCCCAGTGGACTTCAGCTTACTTCTGGTTGGCCTGAACTGTGTCTCATGGTCTCCGCTGGCCAGAAGGTGGCTAGGAAAATGAAATATTTAGCTTCCTGGCTTCTCTAGTAGAGGAAGGCAAGAGGGAAGAGGACTGGAAATGGGCAGCTTGAGCAGGGTGCCCAACTGTCCCAGTTTGCCTAGGACTAAGGGGGTTCTGGGGACACAGTGTTAAAACCCACTTCAGGAACTGCAGCCACCCCTGTGTGACTTGAGACCTTAACCCAGTTCGAGAGGTGTATCCTCTGCACCGCCTCCTCCCCCTGACAACCTTCTCTTTCCCTTCATTGCTTCCTCTCTGGCTAAAAGGTGGCTAGGCCTCTGCCCTGCCCTGCATCTGTTTACACTAAGTCCTAACTATTGGACCTCCTTGGCCCTCAACTGTGTCCTGTGTCCTGGGAACCCCAGTGGTGCCCGTCCTCCTCCCAAGTTCCCCGTGTCCCCGCCATCTTGTTTCCCTATCATCTCAGCCCCTGAGAGGCCAGGGCTTGCAGAGCTCGACAGGAGAGACGCTCTTGCTGGTCTCACTGAAACAAAGTCAGGACTTGAACTCCCAGCCCACGGCTCTTCCTTCTGTACCCTCAAAATCCTTAGTGCCTGTCATTCAACTGACCAGACATTTCTCCAGAGCTGAGATGAACTCTCTCTAAGATGTCCTTGTGGTCAGCAGAGGGCAGAGGACATGGCATGTAAAAGAAACACTCAAGAAGCACTCTGTGAAATACCCACTAGGGTCCCCCTCTGGCTCCCAAATGATCTCAGGAACTACCTGACCTGTCCAAACAGAATTTATCATTTCCACCCCATCAAACCTGCCCTCTCCCATCCTCTGACAGCTGGGGTGGCTTTTAGACCCCAATACACAATACCAACAACATCCTGATATAACCCAGGGTTTCTCAATATCCACACTATTGACATTTGGGGCCAAATAATTCTTTGCAGGGAGGAAGGGACTGTCCTCTGTGCTGCAGGACGTATAGCAGCATCCCTGGCTTCCGCCCACTACATGCCAGCAGCCTCCTCCACTGTTGTGACAATCAGAATTGTCTCCAGACATTGCTAAAGGCCTCCAGGAGACAAAAATCACTCCTGGTTGAGAACCACTGATGTGGACCATTGATATTTTCTTAAATTATATAAAATGTAACAACAAGCAACTTCAGAAAACAGAGTCACTTTCATTGAGCTGTAGATAACATCTATGTAAAAACCTCAAACTCGCCACACAATGCAGCTTGGAGTAAAGGCCCTGGCAACCAACCCCTGGCAGCCAGTTGGCTTCTCCCAATGGGTCACACACAGAGATTCTGGCACCGCTGCCACTCTCCCCACCACAGCTCACACAGAACAATGGAGCTCTCTCTGGCTCTCCAACCTTATCTACACCCCGCACTTAACTATGCTTTACTGGGCAGCTTTGTTTGTTCTAAGGCAATTAAAAAAGTCTTCTTGGCCTACACCCTCTGTAGGCCCATTAACAGACTTAACCTGGAGCTTCTCAGCCTCAGCACTGTTGACATTTGGGACCAGATAATTATCTGTAGCGGTTGCTATTCTGTGCACTGTAGGACGTTTAGCAGCATCCCTGGCCTCTACTCAACTAGATGCCAGTGGCACCCTCCTTTCACCAATCCAGTTATGACAACCAAAAATGTCTCTAAACAGCCACATGTCCTCTGGGGGACAAAATCACCCCCAGCTGGGAACCACTGTTAACTCTTACTACAAACCCCTGAGGTTGGTTATATCATTACCATTTTACAGATGAGGAATCCAGGGCTTATGGAAATAGGATGACTTGCCCAGATGGTAAAGGGTAAGATCAGGGATTAGAATGAATCTCTAAAACCACGGTTTCCCAAATTCTTCAACTGATAAAATTCTTGTTAACAGAGGCCCCGCTGCATCTGGACCTGTAGAGAAGGGGCCAGCATTCCATATTTCCCACAGGATGGCTTTCCAGACATCAGCAATTTCCAGACACAAGTAAATCTCCATATTTCACCGCCTACATCCTCTGTCCTTAGAGATTTCTCCTCATTCACACCCCCAATGTTACGAGATCACCTTGCTCATTGAACAAAATGCGCCTTTAACATAATAATTCATACATATTCCAAGTAGGACTAGCAAATGGAGTTAATAAAGTCATCGTCACTAGCTGTCACCTATGAAAAGAACAAAAAGTCCTCAAATGGGGAATTAAGCCAACAGTGTTTGTCTAAGAACTGTTAACTCTAACTCCTGCTGGACGTTGGGCCCTTTAGCTGGCTTCATTTTAAGGCCCACAACAAACATCGGAAAGTAAGAACTCTTCCCATTTTAAAGAGGAAACTGAGGCACAAAGAGAATAAGTGACTTGTCCAAAACCACACCGAAGGTGTTATGACATGCTAAACCCATTACTAGCAAGTGGATGTTACGGCCTTAAAATGATTCACTTGGACTATTTAAGATTCATGTGTGTGCGTGTGTGCGTGTGTGTGTGTGCGTGTGTGTGTGTGCGTGTGTGTGTGTGTATACACGAAGACACATGTGTGTGTGCGCACTCACTTGGACACAGAAACACTGGGGATTGGGGACGAGGAGAGGCCCAACCTTCCCCTTAAACACATGGCAATCCAGTCCCTTCCCCCACCACCCGCACTGAGGGCCTGTGAGCAGGAAAGAAGGCGCAGGACTGTTACTAGCTAGGCAACCACCAGTGTCCACCGCATATCTCCTTCACTTCATGGACGGGAAAGGTCCCACCACAAGTCAGCTGGCAGGACTGGACCTCGGGCCCGCTGTCTGGGCCATCAGTCTCTCCACACAGCCTGTTACAACTGGGGACTGTCTACTGGCAGCTGTTTCCTAGGGAACATCACTCAGCCACTGGTCACACAGTTACTCAGGAACCCCCTGGCCTTCACCAACCCAGCCCTTGGGAAGTCTACTCAGAGCCCACCTGCTTGAAGAATAGGAGGTGACCCTCTGGTCACTAGGGGATTCTGTCCACAAAAAACCCTGTGAGTCATTCTACAAGGCTCCAGGGAAAAAGGACTCCCAGACGGGGGCCCAGTCCAGAAAGAATTAAAACCTTGGCCCAAGGCCCAGACTTTCAGGGAAACCAGCTGGCCTCTTAGGGGCTGGGCGGGGGCAGCGACAGGGAGGTCACCTTGAATTGAGGTCTCTCTGGACGGAACTGTTTTCTTATTTAATCATTCATTCATCAACTATTTATAGTTGTGACATTTATTCCTGAATTCAACAAATATTAATTGGGAGAGGCTAGGTAACGCTCACTTTTAACTATACTTTTGAATTGATTGCATTCGTTATTACAAAGAGCCTGTGCCGCTTTTGTTTGTTAAGCTTCGTTTTTAGTTAATTTTTAATAATGAGTGATACATAAGTACATTCTCCCTGTGACCACCATGATGTGAGGTAACTTACACCATGATGCATGGGTGGTAGCTTTCCAAACTTTTTTTGTGCATTTCCATACAGACCCATAGAAAATTATAGAATCATTTTGTGTATGTGTATATATGCTACTATGAATTAGTCTGTAATTTTTAAAAAAGGAATGAAAATTGAATCTATTGAGGTGCTGTTATGTGCTGGGTGTGGCTAGGTGCTAGAGATACCGCAGTAAACAAGGCACAACTGCTCCTTGAGTCTCGTGGGGGATACAACTGAACAAAGAGATCATTATAATACAATCTATTAAATGCAATGAAAATGGAGGAAACGGAGCTGTGGGAGAGCCCAGAAAGGGTATCCATCCCAGCTCAAGGGTGTGTATGGAATCAGGGAGTATTATTCAGGTGTATTTATGTTGCAAGTGAAAGAATACCCACCAAACTGGTGAAATAAAAGTGGGAGAGGATGACTTACTGAGTTATGAGAAATCAAGATGTAAAACTGCCTTGAGGCATGACCCCAGGGACTCGTACAATGTCAAAAAATACATGTATCTGTCTCTTCTTTCATCTCTCTCTCCACCTTTCAGCTCTGCTTTCCTCTGTTTTGGATTTGCTTTCAGACAGGCTTTCTGCACCTGGTGCCAAAGATGGCCACAAGCAACTCCAAGCTTGCTTAATTCTTGTAACTGGCGACCCCAGTGGGAAGGGAGATCCTCTCTCCCAAAAATTCCAACAAAACTTCAGTGAGTCTCATTGGCCTCACTGGAATGACGTGCCCATCGAGGAGCCAATCACTGTGGCCAGGGGAATGGGATATGCTCATTGGCCAGGCTCACCCGTGGAGCCAGGGGCCCATATCTGAACCCCATGGATAAGAGCTGGGGAGGCAGTGGCTCCCCAAAGGAAAATTGAGATGCTGTTTTCTGATCCAGAGAAAACAAACATTGCATAGGCAAGATAAAAGATCCCCACTGCAGAAACTTCCTGGAGAAGTTGACCTCTAATCTGAAAACTCAAGGATGACCTGGATTCTGATAGGTGACAGGGAGGTAAGGAGCAGAAAGGGTGCTCCTGGCAGAGGGAACAGCATGTACGAAGGTCTGGAGAGCACTGCTTGTTCCAGAAAATGTGAGGGATTTACTCTGACTGATGGGTACTGTAGGAGGAGGGAGAGGGAGAGATGAGATCAGAGAGAAAGACCGGATGCTTTTAGGGAGCTGCGATTTTATCCAGCCCCCTCCCACTCCTTCCCCCACCTCCCCACCCCCATCCCACTCCAGGGATCATGACTCAGTCATGGGGTTTTCACACTTTCCTGCTTCAAGCTTGGCAGTTTCTATATCTAAGGGGATGTGTCATTCATCAGCAGATCATGTCACCCCACTGAAACACTCTGTGGGTTCCTGAATGTCAGCCAATTATCAACAATTAGACCACAAATCTTCCAGGGTTGCACAAGACAAAGGAATTCCAACTTGAAAACCAAGGGAGGGGCTTCCCTGGTGGCTCAGTGGTTAAGAATCTGCCTGCCAGTGCAGGGGACACGGGTTCAAGCCCTGGCCCAGGAAGATCCCACATGCCACGAAGCAACTAAGCCCATGCACCACAACTACTGAGCCTGGGCGCCACAACTACTGAAGCCCGCATGCCTAGAGCCCGTGCTCCTCAACAGGAGAAGCCACCGCGATGAGAAGCCCACGCACCGCAACGGAGAGTAGCCCCTGCTCACCATAACTAGAGAAAGCCCATGCACAGCAACGAAGACCCAATGCAGCCAAAAATAAAAACAAAGAAACAAATTAATTAATTAATTAAAAAAAAAAGAAAGAAAATCAAGGGAGCATTGACACATATACAGTCCAGTGCATAGCACACAGATGTGCAGGAGAGATTTGCTCAACTGGAAAGAGGGAATCACATTCTAACTAGGGGTACAGCCACCTTTTATTGATTGTGTCCTGTTCTCTAGCAGCTGTCTCCTTTCCTCCTCAGAAAAACCCTATGAAGGAAATGCTTTTGCTATCCCCATTTCACAGATGAGAACTGAGGCCCAGAACTTAAGAGATTTGCCCTAAATCTTATATGCATGATCTCTTTTTAATCCTCACAATGGTGTGTCCCCATTTCAAATATGGAAAACTGAGGCCCAGAGAATTGAAACAACTTGCCAGAGTTACACAGCAAAAGTAAGGTGGGGTAGGGGGGCTCATACATTGCAGGTGGGAATGTTAAATGGTACAGCCATTTCCAAAAAACAGTTTGGCAGTTCCTTAAAATGTTAAACATATAAAAAGAAGGAAGTAATGCCATTTGCAGCAACACGGATGGACCTAGAGATTGTCATACAGAGTGAAGTAAGTCAGAAAGAGAAAGACAAATATTGTATAATATCACTTATATGTGGAATCTAGAAAAATGGCACAGATGAACTTATCTGCAAAGCAGAAATAGAGTCAAAAATGTAGAAAACAAATTTATGGTTACCAAGGGGAGAAAGGGGGATGGGATAAATTGGGAGATTGGGATTGACGTATATACACTACCTTATATAAAACGGATAACTAATGAGAACCTACTGTATAGCACAGGGAACTCTACTCAGTGCTCTGTGGTGACCTAAATGGGAAGGGAATCTAAAAAAGAGTGGCTATATGTACATGTATAACTGATTCTTTTTGCTGTACAGCAGAAACTAACACAACATTGTAAAGCAACTGTACTCCAATAAAAACTAATAATAATAATAATAAAGGTTAAACATAGCATTACCATATCACCCAGTCATTCCACTCCCAGGAATATACCCAAGAACAGAAAACATACATCCACACAAAAACGTGTACACATAGGTTCATAGCAGCACTATTATTATAGCCAAGAGTAGAAGCAACCCAAATGCTCAACAACTGATGAATGGATAAATAAAACGTGATATACCTTTTTCACAGAACTAGAACAAAAAGTTTCACAATTTGTATGGAAACACAAAAGACCCCAAACAGCCAATGCGATCTTGAGAAAGAAAAACGGAGCTGGAGGAATCAGGCTCCCTGACTTCAGACTATACTACAAAGCTACAGTAATCAAGACAGTATGGTACTGGCACAAAAACAGAAATGTAGATCAATGGAAAAGGATAGAAAGCCCAGAGATAAACCCACGCACGTATGGTCAACTTATTTTTGATAAAGGAGGCAATAATATACAATGGAGGAAAGACAGCTTCTTCAATAAGTGGTGCTGGGAAAACTGGACAGCTACATGTAAAAGAATGAAATTAGAACACTCCCTAACACCATACACAAAAATAAACTCAAAATGGATTAAAGATCTAAATGTAAGGCCAGACACTATAAAACTCTTAGAGGAAAACATAGGCAGAACGCTCTATGACATAAATCACAGGAAGGTCCTTTTAGATCCACCTCCTAGAGAAATGTAAATAAAAACAAAAATAAACAAATGGGACCTAATGAAACTTAAAAGCTTTTGCACAGCAAAGGAAACCATAAACAAGACGAAAAGACAACCCTCAGAATGGGAGAAAGTATTTGCAAATGAAGCAACTGACAAAGGATTAGTCTCCAAAATATACAAGCAGCTCATGCAGCTCAGTACCAAAAAAACAAACAACCCAATCCAAAAATGGGCAGAAGACTTAAATAGACATTTCTCCAAAGAAGATATACAGTTTGCCAACAAACACATGAAAGAATGCTCAACATCACTAATCATTAGAGAAATGCAAATCAAAACTACAATGAGATATCACCTCACACCAGTCAGAATGGCCATCATCAAAAAGTCTACAAACAATAAATGCTGGAGAGGGTGTGGAGAAAAGGGAACCCTCTTGCACTGTTGGTGGAAATGTAAATTGATACAGCCACTATGGAGAACAGTATGGAGGTTCCTTAAAAAACTAAAAATAGAAATACCATACAACCCAGCAATCCCACTACTGGGCATATACCCTGAGAAAACCATAATTCGAAAAGAGTCATGTACCACGATGTTCACTGCAGCTCTATTTACCATAGCCAGGACATGGAAGCAACCTAAGTGTCCATTGACAGATGAATGGATAAAGAAGATGTGGCACATATATACAATGGAATATTACTCAGCCATAAAAAAACCAGAAATTGAGTTATTTGTAGTGAGGTGGATGGACCTAGAGTCTGTCATACAGAGTGAAGTAAGTCAGAAAGAGAAAAACAAATACCATATGCTAACGCCTATATATGGAATCTAAAAAAAAAAAAAAAGGTCATGAAGAACCTAGGGGCAGCAGCAGAGGAATAAAGACGCAGACCTATTAGAGAATGGACTTGAGGACACGGGAAGGGGGAAAGGTAAGCTGGGACGAAGTGAGAGATTGGCATGGACATATATACACTACCAAATATAAAATAGATAGCTAGTGGGAAGCAGCTGCATAGCACAGGGAGATCAGCTCAGTGCTTTGTGACCACCTAGAGGGGTGGGATTGGGAGGGTGGGAGGGAGGGAGACGCAAGAGGGAAGAGATATGGGGATATATGTATATGTATAGCTGATTCACCTTGTTATACAGCAGAAACTAACACACCATTGTAAAGCAATTATACTCCAATAAAGATGTTAAAAAAAGAAGTGATATACCCTTACAAGGGAATCTTACTCAGCAATAAAAAGGAATGAAGTAATGGCACATGCTACAGCATGGATGAACCCTGAAAAATGTGCTTAGGGAAAGACCCAAAGGAGCACATAGTGTATGATTTCGTTCATATGAAATGTCTAGAATAGGCAAATGTATAGAAACAGAAGTTAGATTACTGGTTGCCTAGGTCTGGGGTGGTGTGGGGGGATTGGAGGGAAACGGGTAGTGACTAATAATGGATACGAGATTTCTTTTTAGGGTGATAAAAATATTCTAAAATTATGGCGATGGCAGCATGGCTCTGAATATATTAAACACCATTGAACTGGACACCTTAAATGGGTGAATTAAGTGGTATGTGAATTATATCTCAATAAAGCTGTTAAAGAAAGTTTTAAAAAAGAAGTAAGGGGATGGACCTGTGACTATGACAGCAACCACAACTGCTGTTTGAACATCTGCTCCTACTATGTGCTTAACTGAGCCAACAAAAGGGGGGAGGGGGACAGAATATATTGGCTCACTTCATGGAAAAGCCCACAGGCATTTCAGGTATGGCTGGATTCAGGACTCAAGCAATGTCAGCGGGGCTTTGTCATGCTCAGATTTGCCTGTACTGCCTTCCTTCTCAAGCAGGTGACAAAGAAGGTCTCAGTAGCTCTAGGCTGCTTCTCTCTTACCATCCCCCCCACCCTGGGGAGTACGTTTTTCACCTAGTTTTAATAAAGGCTTGAGGGAGGGTTCCCATTGACCTGGCTGTGGTCGCCTTTGAATTAATCACCGTGGCTAGCTTTGATGGGCCAGGACTGATGACATGACCTACCCCAGAGCCAAGGGGCATGGTCAGTTTAACCCAAACCACATGGTCCAAAGTGGAAGTGGGTGAATCCCCAAATGAAAGTTGGGATTCTGGGCCGGTATGAGCCGCAGATGCCCACAGTATTGAGCAACACTACCCTGCCCAAGTTTGATTCCTGTTTCCTCCACATGCCACTGTGACCTGGGCAAAGTACTTTACCTTGCCATGCCTCAATGTCTTCGTCTGTAAAATGGAGATAATAATAGTGTGTCCCTCATAGGACTGTTCTGAGGCTTAAATGAGATGAATTCAGTAAATTCAGACTGGGGGGTGCCTAGCAGACAAGTATTCATTATATTATCTGATACTATCACACACATGCTACAGAGCCATCGCCAGTTACCCGTGTCACTTTTGGGACAGCAAGAAAGTAGGTGATAAAAATATCAATTGCTGGTCAAACAGGAGTTTGGGGGCAACTGTGAGGAAATGGGAAGGACAGCCTGGGCACTTCTGAGTGACTGGATCAGGGCTACTTACGGTACCTCTACTTCCCAGAGCAGTGCACCTGCCACTGTGTTGTAACTGCTCAACTCCTCCAGACTGTGAGATCCCTCTTCGATTCTTAGTGGTTAGGTTTTGAAGTTCATGTAATTTTAGAAAAAGAACACAATCTATAAATATGAAATAGGGAAGAAAGTATTTATTGACAAGGAAAAAAAATAACTCACCTCAAATTACTGGATACTTGGAGAGTCAAGACCCCTTCCTCTGGAATCTCTTTAGGCAGTTTACACAGAAATACTTCCCGATTGCACCCTGGCTGCCCCTCACTCACCCCAGAACACTCTAGAACTCCTAATACCGCCCAGTACTCGAAAATCATAGTAATCTGCCTTTGAGCCCAATAAAGATTTTTCAATAAATGTTTGTTGAATATTGGTCAAATGGCTACACCCCTAATTAATCTTCACAATGGACAATCCACACCCACACAGTAAGAGCCAGATGCTTTTTTTTTCTTCCTTTAAACAATGAAGATCCTGCCAAACTCACGCCTCTGAGATGAGACTGACCTGGGTTAACTCCTGGTTCTGAGTTCTGCCTTGGGTGAATCACTTCCTTTCTTGGAGACTAAATTTTCTCCTCTGTGCAATGGGCATAGTTGAGAGGAATAAATGAGAATGGTCTGGAGCATGTAAGTAGTAACACAGTGCCTAGAACATGTGTCTAATAAATGAACTTTGGTTACTTTTCACTTTTTAGTTATTTATTTAACCAGGTAATACTTCCAAAAACTACAGAAGGGTGAAAAAGTGGGGCTCCTTCCTCCATGTTCCTTTTTCCACCCAAGACGCAACCACAATTACGGGTTGCAAGACAGTTTCAAATTTATAGAAATGCTGTAAGAATAATTCAGAGAATTCCAGTATGCCCTTTACCCAGATTCACCAAATTTTTTTTTTTTTTTTTTTTTTTTGCGGTACGCGGGCCTCTCACTGCTGTGGCCTCTCCCGTTGCTGAGCACAGGCTCCGGACGCGCAGGCTCAGCGGCCATGGCTCACGGGCCTAGCCGCTCTGCGGCATGTGGGATCTTCCCGGACCGGGGCACGAACCCGCGTCCCCTGCATCGGCAGGTGGACTCTCAACCACTGCGCCACCAGAGAAGCCCACTAATATTTATTTTTTGAAATCATTTGAGAATAGATTACAAACATCATGCTCCACGTACCCCTTAATATTTCAACATATCTTTCCTAAGAACAGGATATTATTTTGTGTAACTAAGTACAGTTACCAAATTCACGAAATTTACCTTAATATAATACTTTAATCTACCATCCATATTCCAATTTTGTCAGTTGTTACAATAACATCCCTTACAGCATTTTTCCCCCCTCAAGTACAAGATCCAGTTCAAGACCATGTTTTGTATTTAGTTATTATGTCTCTTTAGTTTTCTGTCATTTGGAATGATTCCTTAGCTCCTCTTTGTCTTTTATGACATTAACACTTTTGAAGAAAGCAGGCCAGTTTTTGCATAGAATGTTCCTCACTTGAGATTTGTACTCTTAACATTGCTGTGTAACAGATTACCCCAAATTCTGATAGGACCGGAATTCAGAAAGTGGGTAGTAGAGAAGACTTACATCTGGGCCCTCAGCTGGAACACTCAAAGGTCAGGGGCTGGAATTACCTGAAGGCTCATTCATTCCTATATCTGGCAGCTGATCCTGGCTGCTGGCTGGGGTTTAGCTGGGGCTGTTGGTTAGAACACCTACACCAGGCCTCTCCATGTGCCCTGAGCTTCCTCACAGTATGCTGGCTGGGACAGAAGGGCAAGCATCCAAGTGAGAGACAGACAGAATGTTGGAAGCCATATTGCCTTTTATGACCTAGGCTTGGAGGTCATGTAGTGGCACCTTCACTGAATTCTGTTAGTTGAAGAAGTTACAATGTTCTGCCCAGAATCAAGGCCAAGGAACGTGGACTCCACCTCGAGACAAGACATGTTGATGTCACTTCATTAGAAAAGTATTTGAGATGGGACACATATTGGTGTGACCATCTTTGGAAAGTACAGTCTGCCCCCAGTGTGATTTAAGTTATACATCCCTGGCTGAAATATGGCTTAAGTGATGTTGTATTTTCTCAGGCTATCACATTTGGAGAAACATGGTGTCCATCTGCCCCTCCTTGGTGATGTCGATTTTGATTTCCTGGTGAAGGTATACTAGTTCTCCTTGAAACTAATAAGGAATCTACTGGGGGGACAAGTGAAGACCAACGAAATATTTTGTTCCTCATAAATTTCTCCAAGCCCTCAGATTAGCACTCATTGATGATTTTTGCCTAAACCAATCTATGATGGTTTTAAAATACTATATATATTTTTACTCACGTAAGTATATACATTTCTGCACTTTGGATTATTTATTTATTTATTTATTTATTTTGCGGTACACAGGCCTCTCACTGCCGCGGCCTCTCCCGCTGCGGAGCACAGGCTCCGGACGCGCAGGCCCAGAGGCCATGGCTCACAGGCCCAGCCGCTCCGTGGCACGTGGGATCTTCCCGGACCGGGGCACGAACCCGTGTCCCCTGCATCGGCAGGCGGACTCCCAACCACCGCACCTCCAGGGAAGCCCGGATTTGTTTATTTTTTTGTAAAAATTTATCTTGGAGTGCATTCCACCTTGATACAATCTTTTCCAAGGGTAGTTATTATTTTAATAATGGTGAATCAATTTTATTTTAATGGTGGTTGCTCCTGTTCAATCCCTTTGCTGGTTTTCTCCCTGCCTCTCTGACCTTGACCGTGTTGGATGCGCCCCACAGCTTAGTCCTTGGATACCTTCTCCAATCTAATCTCCTGCCTTGAAATACTATCTAAACACTGACTTCCCTGAATGGATGGCTTCAGCCCAGACCTCTGTCCTGAACCTCAGACCCAGATCTCCATCTGCCCCTTCCACATATCCACTTAGAGATCTGACAGCCATATCAAAATCGGTATGCCCCAAATCCAGCTCCTGACTTTCTCCCCACCCAAACTGCCCCATCATGTTTCTAACCATCTTAGTTAATGTCTCCTTCATCCCTCTATTTGCTCAGGCCAAAACTGTGAGCACCATCTAGGATTCCTTTCTGTCTCTCACCGCCCCCTACATCCAACCATCAGCAATTATTCTGGCACTACTTTCAAAATACATCCAGAATCCATACTCCTCTGTTGATACCATCTCGGGCCAAGCTACTATCATCTCTCACCCAGATTATTGCAGCAGCCTCCTCACCAGTCTCCTTGCTTTCACCTTTTTTCTCAATAACTTACTCTGAAAACAGCAGCCAACATTACAGTAGAATCAGATCATCTCCCTTCTCTGCTCAAATCCCCCCATGGCTTCCTTCTCACTTGGAGTAAAAGTCAAAATCTTTACCCTGACCCCCCAAGGCAGGGGATCTGGTTCCCTGCAATTTCTCTGACCTCAGCTCCCTACTCTCCTTTCTGGCTGGAACGTTCTTTCCTTACATCCTCACCTGGCCCACTCCCTCTTCTTCAAGTCTTTGCTTAAATGTCACCTTCTCAGGGAGGCATTCCCTGAACACTGTTAAAAATTGCAAACTCCGCCCCCAAACTTGTCTTACACTCTGTGTCTCCATCTCTGCTTAATTTTTCTCCATAGCATCCATCACCATCTAACATACTATATATTTATTTGCTTATTTATTGTCTATCTCCCTCCACTAATAAGTCAGCTCCAGGAAAACAGAGATCATGTCTATTTTCTACACAGAGGCATCCCCAGTACCCAGCACAGTGCCTCGTCGGTGCTTAATTAATATTTATTGTATGAATGAATGAAACATCTTTGCACCAACCACAAACCTTGTCAAGAGCTACATACATAGTGTCTGGATTAATGAAATGAAGATTGAACAGCACTAATCCCAGCTGTAAGATCAATGAAATGAGGCTGCTGTTCCGGTGACTTATGGAAGTTCCCCTGTCTAAACAAGTCTCTCCCAAGGTCCAGGAGCTGATAACATGGGCAGTCAGGCTGGCTGGCACCAGACTGGACCCGGATGTGGTAATCAGGCCACATCACAGGGAAAGGGGAACTTTGTGGCCAGAGGCTCCAGTGGTAGACGCCAAGCTGAGCATTTGGAGGGGAAGCTGACGCCTGTACCTCAAGCTGAAACAGAAACTGTGGTGGCTGGCAAGGAAGGATGCCCCGACCTCTGCCTCTCGGCCCCTCAGCCACTGCTGGCTTTCTAATACACTACAACTATTTTTTAGAGGGAAATTTTTATTGAAGTGTAACATACATACAGAAAAGTGCACATACACAAGTGACAGCTCAATACATTTTCACAGAAGCAACACACTAGGGTAACTAGCCTCCAGACCAAGGAACAGAAATTTTCCAGTCCCCTAGAAGCCTCCTTCCAGCCTCTATTGCCACCCTGAATGGTAACCATTACCCTGATTTCCAACACCAACGGTTATTTTTACCTGTTTTGAACTTTGTGTGTGGGCACAATACAGCATTAATTCTTTCACGTATGACTTCTTTGCACAACATTAGGTTTGCAGCAACAGCTTTTGACCCTGCCTCTTCCTCCACAAGCTCAAACTGGGAAAGGGGACCTAATAATAACTCACCTTGCTGCTGGTTTCAATGTGCCAGCAATTCCTTGGAGCCTGAAACCCATCTAGTGGGCTGGAGCTGTTACCGCTCCCGTTTCACAGATGAGAGCACTGAGGCACAGCCAGGTTAAGTAGTTTGCCCCGCTAGGAAGTAGAAGAGTCTCCATTTGAACCCAGGTCTGTTTGATCTCTGAGCTCATGTTCTTACCTATCATACACATTTCTCGTCAATAAAATGACCCTTTACTGAGCACCCCCTTTGGGCTGGACATTGTGCATGAGCTTTATGCTCATTGATTTTCCCAGCCCCGGCGTGAATAATATGCCTTTATCCCTGCTTGACTGATGAAAACAGGATTCGGAGAGATCACATAGCCTAGGAAGCCATGAAAATAGAGACTTAAACCTTACTGTATTGATTCCAAAATCCAATGCAGGGTCATATCCGTATCCAGTATTTATGTATATCTTTCAAATACACCTACTGAGTTTTTCAAAGAAGAAACAACAATAGCAGTTATCTTTTGTAGAGCCTCTCTGAGCCAGATGCTTTGGGCAAAGATTATGAATGATTCCCCCCAATATCTGTTCCTTCCCCTCTTCCCTAGTAAGAGAACACCTGATTCTCAGCTGGACACACAGCTTCCCACAGCTTTACCACATATCCCAGGCTTCTTTGCAGCAAGGTGGAGTCATGCGACTACGTTGTAGCTAATGGAAAGCTCCTCCGCTACATATCCCCTGGACCCACTTCTGCGTCCTGGCCTTCACAAGGAATGGGCAATGTTCTTCCCTTCACTGTTCCCTTCCAGCTGGCTGAAATGACAGACATGGTGTTGGGGAGCCATCTTGGACCATGTCGAAAGGTTGCCTCTCTAGGGATGGAGGAGGAACAAGTTAGGAGCCTAGGCCCCACCCCATGGAGCCATCCTGGCCCTGGAGCACTCATACCCCCTCAGATCCAAGATAGATTTTTTTTTAAATTATTTATTTATGGCTGTGTTGGGTCTTCGTTTCTGTGCGAGGGCTTTCTCTAGTTGTGGCGAGCGGGGGCCACTCTTCATCATGGTGCGCTGGTCTCTCACTATCGCAGCCTCTCTTGTTGCGGAGCACAGGCTCCAGACGCGCAGGCTCAGTAGTTGTGGCTCACGGGCCTAGTTGCTCCGGGGCATGTGGGATCTTCCCAGACCAGGGCTCAAACCCGTGTCCCCTGCATTGGCAGGCAGATTCTCAACCACTGCGCCACCAGGGAAGCCCCCAAGATAGATTTAAAAAAGAAATTAAAAACTGCTCTCTTCACTGAAGTATACATTTTTGAGTGGTTAAAATGGTGAATTTTGCATTATGTGTATTTTATCTCAATTACAAAAACAACTTTTCCCTTGTTAAGCCATGGTTATTTGGGGTCTCTAGTTTGTACTTTAATATATAGTACCTTATGTTCATAATCTTTGTTTCTTAGATCAGCATCAAGAGAGAGGGAGTATGGTCTCTCCTTCATGGTTGAGGGGCTGAGGCTCAGAGCCGAAGGGATTTGCTCTAAATCAGCACCAGAGTCCACCCTCTGGGACACCAAGTCTTTTTTTTTTTTTTTTTTTTTTTGCGGTACACAGGCCTCTCACCGCTGTGGCCTCTCCCGTTGCAGAGCACAGGCTCCGGACGCGCAGGCTCAGCAGCCATGGCTCACGGGCCCAGCCGCTCCGCAGCATGTGGGATCTTCCCGGACCAGGGCACGAACCCGTGTCCCCTGCATCGGCAGGCGAACTCTCAACCACTGCGCCGCCAGGGAAGCCCTGGGACACCAAGTCTTTTGTTCTTTCGTTATACTGGGAATTGGCAAACTGTGGCCTCTTGGCCCTTGCAGCTGAAAATGGTTTTAACATTTTTAAAGGGCTGAAGAAATTAGAAGGAATAGGTAGAGAAGAAAAAAGAGAAGGAGGAGGAGGAGAGGAATATGCAACAGAGGACTTACGTGGCCTACAAAGTCTAAAAGATTTACTATTTGACCCTTTACAGAAAAAGCTTGCTAACCCCTGAATTAACACCATTTTTAAAAAAACGCTCAGTTTCTCTGCCTGGGAAATGAGGGATTAAATATTTATTTAATAAAAGCAGGAAGATACGCGTTAGAGTCACACACGGCTCACATGGATCGAGAGAAGAAGCTAGGATGGGAGGATATAAAGGGTTTGCACTGGATAAGCCAACCCGATTTACTGAGAGGCCACCGGCTCCTGGTGGAAAGATGCTGGGTTAAGACAGGAAGCTAGGTTGCTGTTGTCTAACTGAATGACCTTGGGCAAGTCCCTTCCCCTGTCTGGGGTGCTGGTTCTCATCTACACATGGAGAGCTTGGACTACATCTGTCCTCTTGGTTTTATCTACTCGGTATCCAATTCCCCATCCTCTGGTAACAGCACCCCGATTTCCCTGGGAGCCCCCTTCCTTACTCCCTGTCAATATGAAACAGATGGGGCTAATTCCATCCTTGCCTCCAAGGGAGTACAAATGCCCTAAAGCAGGCAATCAATACCTCATCCCTCTGCCCACAGGGACTGGTTCAGGGATAGGCATGGGCCCCAGATGGACCAATGAGTCAACCCTCAGGTTTTTTCTGGAGTCATTGGGAAAGCATTGCTTACTTTCTGCTGAGCTAGACCAGTATGAAGAGAGCCTGAAGCTCAAAGGTGGCCACTATTGAGAGAGTAAGAGAGAGACTGAGTCCTGATAACTTATGAGCCCCTGAATTTAGCTGTATGTGAAGCCGGCATGTCCCGGGACATGTTATTCTCCATGAGCTAAATGTTCTTTTTTCTTTGGCTTAAGTCACTGTAGCAGATGATGTTGATCCTCTGCCCATACCCCCTTGGCAATCATTGTTTTGATGCTCAATGACCTTATGGCTTCCAATTCCTAGCCCCTGTGCTCTCTGTCTGAGGGCTTTGCCCCCCATGAGCATTTAGTACAAACAAACTGAGAATGCTGGGGGGGCGGGTTCACCCTCCCCAATGACTGACTCCCTTGCCCACCGAGTGGGCAGTTCTGAATTGTGTTCTACTCTGTGTCCCAGAGTCCCATGATGGGGTTGAGCCTCAGCCGCCTAAAGTGACTACCTGCTCAGTGACTTCCCTTATATTGGCTTCTTTCCCTTCCCCGTCTCACTTACCACTTCCTCCATCAGTGCTTCCCAGAATCATCTCCCAAATGAACTACTTGCTCACAAATCCTTGTCTCAGATCTGCTTCTGCAGGAACCCAACCAAAGCATTTCCTAAGATCGGTTTTTCTGTCACTCACAGCCAAAAGTGCCTGGCTGACATGCAGTTTAAGCTTTCTCAGAAAATCTTTGGCTCATAACTATGTTTTTCGAACGTGCTTTTCAGCTGAAAAGCAGTACATGCACTGACGTATGGTGGGCCTCAATAAGAGAACCCCTGCCCCGACGGCCCCGGGACAGCTCGGTGACCCACCCTGCCCACTCCCTCTCCCACACACAACATCCTTTCTCCAAGCCCAATCATTCCGAGGCCCCAGCCAGCTCCCCTGGCAGCCCTAGGAGACAGCCCCAGTTCCTTCCTAGGACTCTCTTTCATCTACAAGGCCTGCCAGTGATAAGACATTCCACGTCATTTTCCTGTCCCTGACCTTTGAAAGAAAGGTAACTGTCTAGGGCTTGTGATGTTACCACTTGGGGATAAAAGCAGTGGGAACAGGGAGGTTCCTAAGAGGTCATCATTCATTCACTCATTCAACCGATATTTATTGAGTGCGTGCACAAGGCATTTTAAATTGCAAACAACAGAATCAACTAGAGCTAGCTTAAGGAACAAGGGATTTATTAAAGGTATTAGGTGGTACCACAGTTGCTAAATAACCCCACTGTAGCCAGGAGCATCAAAGCCAGGAGAAATAAAAAACTTCACTGCTGAACTATTCCAACAGAAACATCTCTGCTGCCTCTGCCACCTGCTCAGGACTTAGGGAGCTAGGGGCTAGCAGCTAGAACTCCACTATTATTCCCTAGAAGGACCAGATATCTCCACCGTTGTGCTTGCCAGAAGATTCTACCACTTGGCATCCCCACAGCTTGTTTTTGCCTCTAAGGCTTACCAGGGGAAACTGGACCACATGAATCACTCCTGCTTCAAAGAAGTCTGGGAAATCTAGTTTTTCATTTTCTAGCTGTTACAGTACAAGAAGCCACATTACAAGGGGATTGGGACAAGTGTTGAGTGAGCCAGACTGTAATGCCTGCCACAGGCCACTAACAGTGATAAAGTCAGAGGAGTTCCCTGCTTTCCAAGAGCTCACTGTTGAGAGAGGGAGACCAACACTAAAGAATTAATTCCAGGAGGGATAAGAATTACTTAAGGGACATGTTTTCAAAGTTATGAGAACACAGACCAGGAGGACCTAACCCATTCCTACAGGGTCTCCTGAAAGAGGTGTCACTGTATATGACTGTGAAGGTGTTTAGAGGCTAACCAGGTAAAATAAGAGCAGGAGGAAGCAGCATTTCAGGCAAAGGGAAAGGATGTGCAAAGGCCCAGTGGGAGGGAAGGTGAGGGGTATGGGTGGAATTGAGAGAAGGAAAGTTGATTGGAGAATAGAGAACAGGGGGAAACAGGGGAATGAGATAGAGGGGTGGGAAGGGAAAAGGCCATGACCTTGTAGCCCACGTTGAGGAGTTCAAACGGTCTCCTAGGGGCAATGGTGAACCACTGAAGACTTTTGAGCAGGGCAGTGACATAAAAATACTGTTAATATTTACTGAGCACTTATTTAGTGCTAAACCTTTTCCTAAGCTCTTAACATGTATTATTTACTATATATTTGCAATAATCCTATAGGTTAAGTTCTACAGACCATGACCATAAGTTTCTCTGCCTCTCTATGCCTCAGTTTCCATTTATACACAATGGGAGTAATAATAGAATTTACCACAAACGGTTACTATGAGGATTATGATGAGGGTTTGGCACATGGGGAACTGTGTATGTATTAGCTTTTGCAACTATTGTTCCCATGTTGCAGATGAAAAAGCTGATGCCCAGAGAGATTAATCAACTTGCCTGACATCATACAGCTAATAAGCAATAGAATGGACGGAACAGGGGTGGGGAGGCTGGGAGGTGCTAGTGAGCATGGAGAAGCCACTTCTGGACCACCCACTGGGGTGGTCTGCTCTGCTCTGAGGTGGTTAGCCTCTGCTCTGATCGGTTGGTGCCCAGGTCATATTTCAATATCACCTCTGGTATTACTATACATATAATGTTGTTTTGTGACTTTAATATTTACATAAATGGTATCATACTAAGAGTTTACTTCTGAAAGTTTCTTTTCTCATTCAACATTATATTTTTAAGACCTCTTTAGATCTAGTTTATTCATTTTTGTTGCTCACTGATATTCCTTTCTGGGGATATGTCACAGTTTGTTATATCCACTCACCTGCTGACACCTATACTGTCGATACCACTTTTGGCCTATTATGGGTGAAGCTATCCATCCTTACAGGTGTGAGAGCTTCTCTACGGTGAATACCTGGAAGTGGGATTGCTGGTCACATTGCCAGTACATTGCCTTTCAAATGCCAAACTGCTGTCTATGAAAGTTTCTGTTTCCCACTTCCTCACCAATAATAATACCACCATCACATATGGCGGTAAGTCCGTGCCAAGTACCTTTCTCAACATTTAACATGAAATAGCTCATGTAACGCGCCTAAGAAACTTTGAGTTAAAGACGATTCTTATCCCCATTCGACAGATAGAGAAATGGAGGCACAGAGAGGTGAAGTAACTAGTCCCAAATCACCCAGCTAGGAATGGCAGAGCATGGTACCAACCCAAGGAAGCTGGTTCCAGAGCCTGAGCTGTTAACCACTCCTCTACAGTTTGCTGGTTTTTGATTTTCAAATTGTTGCCAGTCCACAGCTGTGAAATGTCTCTAAATGTTTTAACCTGCATTGCCTGCTTTGGAGGGACCTTGAGGCTCTTGCCATCCATTTGTTGGCTAGTCAGGTGTCCTCTTTGGAAAAATGACTCTTTATAGACTTGGCTGCCCCTGAATTTCTGATCTTCAAAGCAAATGTTCCTGGAAGCCAGAACTCCAGGCAGGGCCTGGCACAGAGTAGACACTTGGTAAAAATGTACCGACTACCTGGTAGTGTCTCTCACCTGCCCTTCCTCTCAGAAGCCGGATGCTAAGTAATAAAACTTCTGCTTGGATTACTGGCTGATCATCTGTGTTTTGGGCACATAAGCAGCTCCCTGTCCCCAAAACCATTTCCCCCTCTTGTGATCTGACTCTAGTCTACCTCCCTGACCTCATCTCCTTCGACTCCCCCTTCCCTTGTTTCTCATGAACCCCACTGGCCATCGTCCCATCCCTTCAGTCAGCCAACTTCACTCCTACCTCAGGGCCTTTGCATATGCTATTCCCTCTGCCAGGAACACTCTTCCAGTGGTGGCTCCATCTCATCCTTCTTGCCTTGGCTCAAATGCCACCACCTCAGAACGGCTTTCCTGACTCCCCAGAGGAAATAGAGGCATGAAGGGATTAAGCATAATTGTCAACAATTATACAGCTGGAGTATTGGTAAGATTTTAAAATTATGTTATCTTACTATCTGCCTATATTTCCAATTTTTTTCTAAAGTGGTGATGTATTCCCTACATGAATTTTTTTAACCCAAATTTAAAATTAATTAAGAGCCAATCCTGAGAGGACAAATGAGTTTCTGGGGTTCTATTTCCCAATCCTCCTGGCTCAATACTTCAGCAGGGCTGAAATAAGATCCTAGCATTTTGCAACCTTCAGGATTTCCTTACTCCCCAATCCCACTCCTATCCCCTTCCACTTGACTATTATCTGCCCTTGGCTCTGAATCATAAACTTGAAAGGAAAGCCTCAGATCCAAAAGCCTCTCTGCTAAACAACCTCCCCTCCCTTGTGAATGTTTCTGATCTGCAAAATGGGGATAATAAAAGCACTTATTTCACAGGGTAGTTAGGAGGATTCAGCGTCATGGTGCTCAAAAAATATCTAGCAGGAGGACGGCCACTACTGTGGGGAAACCACACTGTGAGATGAGTCTGGAATCAGACAAACCTTGGATTAAAGCTTGGCTTGCTGTGTGACCTTGAGCAACTCACTTGATCTCTCTGAGCTTCAGTTTCCCCATCCGTGAAATAAAGATTTAAAAATCCATACTAAGTCCATTAGCATGCCTTTTGCTAGAAAAAAGGAGCCAATAAAACACAAATTGGCTTAACTAGAACAGGCTATCCTGCTTCCCTCACAGGATGTCCAGGTCAGGCCAACTGTAGGACAGAGGTAGTTCTAGCAACCTAATGATATCATCAAGGACTCAGGTTCTTTCTGTCTCTCTGTTCTTCCATCTACAGTATTGGTTTCTGCCTAAGGCTGGTTCTCCTTGTCATCGTAGGATGACTCTCAAGAGCTATCAGGGCTACAGGCATTCTCTTTCATGTCCGGTAGGAAAAGAGGGTCACTTCCAGACCCTCTCCTGAAAGTGAGGAAGAACTTTCCAAGAAGCCTCTGGCAAACGTCTCCTCACTTCTCATTGGCCAGACTTGGGTCACTTCCAGACCCTCTCCTGAAAGTGAGGAAGAACTTTCCAAGAAGCCTCTGGCAAACGTCTCCTCACTTCTCATTGGCCAGACTTGGGTCACATGCCCATTCCCAAACCAATCTCTGGCAAGGGGATGCAATTCCCATGATTGCCTTACATTAATTGGGTCCCAGGCCTGTGGCTGAGCTGGAATGGATATCAAGGAGTCAACTACAACTGTCCATTACACCTGCCTCAAAGGGTTGCAGGGGGAATGAAATGAGATCGTGCTTGCAAAACCTAGCGCTCCGTAGGTGCTCAACTAATAGTAGTTCTCGTTACAATAGTTATCAAATTATGATCATCACGTGGGGGCTTTGGCATTAGACAGACTTCGATTAAACACCAGTTCCTCCACTTCTTAGCTGTGTGGTCTTATGAAAGCTGCTAAGCTTCAAATCTACTCTGTAAAATGGAAGTGGTAAGTGTTCCTGTCCCGTGTCATTACTGTGTGGCAAAAAGTTAATCATGCATTGTGTTTTTTTTGGCCTTCCCAGTAGCAGCTTGGGTGGTCCTTTCCCCTCCTCAGTAGATGTGGTCCAGGTGAGGGAGACTCCCTTTTGTCTCCGAGAGTAGATGCATTATCCTCACCTGGATTCCTGCATCCCTCAAGCCATTGTGACTGGCTCAGGGAAAGCATGTGATCCAAAGTGAACCAATGACAGGCAGCTCTAATACTCTGCTGGTGTTGCCAGGAAAAGGGGTGCTCTTCTCTCCCTAGGATCGCTGAGCTGGGAGGACAGAAGCTGAAGACGTCTTGGTCACCTTATGGGAAGAGCCTGCCTGAGAGTGAAGCCAACAGAAGGGAAAGCAGAGATGGGAGATGAAGAGAGACACAGGCCTGTTGACACTGTTGAGCTCCTGAATACAGCCATGCCTGAACCAATTATATCGCTGGACTTTTCCTTATGTGAGCCAATAGATTCTCCTTTAAACTAGTTTGAGGTTCTGTTACTTGCAGTGATGAGATTGGAGTCCAGCCCAGTTTGGCTTATGTGGGGAATCAGAAAAGGAGATAGTCCTCTGAGGGCTGGACCATACCTGCCTGAATCAGCTTAGTGTCTTGAGAATTTTTCCCAGGCCAATGCATAGAATAGAACTCCAGAAATATCTGGAGTTAAAAGTGGAAATATTCTGATGAGTATCTCTCTGGACTTTTCCTCTATGCTTATAGTAAACAGACATATATACACACATAGAGGAATATGTTTTACAAAAGTGGAATCACACTGTATGTTTTCAATTCAAACACCACCTCCTTAGAGAGGCCCTCCATGACCACCCCATCTAAGTAGCTCCGCCTCCCTCCCACTCTCTTGCATTAAAACAGTGGACATCAGATTGGGACTTGAACCCACACGCTGGCACTCGAACCCAGCCAAAACCCACAGTCTTTTAATTGAGATTACACGCCTCTTTTCAGGACTTAATGAAGCTCAGGTTCTTGATGTCTCATCACAGAAAAAATTCAGTGAGAGACAAAGTGATAGATAAGAAGTGGATTTATTTAGAGAGAAACACATTCCACAGACAGAGCGTGGGCCACCTCAGAAGGCGAGAGTGGCACCAGAGTATGGGGTTGTCAGTTTTTATAGGGGTGGGTAATTTCATAGGCTAATGAGTGGGAGGATTATTCCAGCTATTTGGGGGAAGGGGGTGGAGATTCCCAGGAATTGGGTCACTGCCCACTTTTAGACCTTTATGGTCGGCCTTGGAACTGTCATGGCGCCCATGGGTGTATCATTTCACTTGCTGATGTGTTGCAATGAGCATATACTGAGGCTCAAGGTCTAGTGGAAGTTGATTCATCTGCCATCTTGGACCTGTTTGGTTCTAATCAGTTTATGTCCTGTCCTCAGGCTATGTTATTCTTTTAAAGGTTGTGCCCTGCCCCTTTCCCTCCTGTTTCAGCATCATAGCAATTTTCATTACCTAAATTAACTTTGTTTTCTTGTGCTCTCTTTCTCTTCTTCCAGAATTTCTGCTCTACCAGGGCAGGGGTTTTTCTCCGCTCACCACTGCTGTGTCCCTAGTGCCTTGAACAGACTGGCTAAGAATTCAATACCTACTTGTTGAATAAATATCATTCTGTAGTTGGTTTGTTTATTTTCATTGAGTGGTGTGATCACAAACATCTTCCCAGGGTAATAGATATGAATCTGTCTCGATCTTTGAGACTAACCATGGAATTCTGTTGATTGGATGGGCCATGTTTGTTTCCCAACTCTGCTGAATGACTGTGAGTGAAGTAAATGGCCAGATGAACCAGGGGTTTCGTGAGTCAGTACCTCTTCCCCTGCAACAGAGTCAGGCAGGGGGAAGGAGAACCCACCCAGCCTTTAACAGGCTGATTCACAGAGAGAAAAGTTAAGCAAACAAGGGTAACTTCGTGTTCTAGCAAGAATTTCCCAGGAAAAACAGTCCTCAAACACAAAAGGCAAGGACAGGCAAATAACTCATTGATTGCCTCTGCAGTGGAGGGTGGAGTTATTTATTAATGCCCCCACCCCCAAATGGAATTAACTTAAAATTTTTTTTTCTGGTTACAAAAGTAGTATTGGCTTATTATTATGAAAAAATTTTTTCAGACAATACAGAAAAGCATGAAGAAGAGAGTGAAAAACAGTTATAATTTTAGAGCAGTTTATAAATTACCTCAGATTTTTTCAATGCATAGAAATATGTTTAAATCCTAAAGTCCATTTGTGCTTTTTTTTTTTTAATTAAACAGTAACAGCTAAGGCTTAATGAATACTTACAATGCTTGTGCTAGTTGCTCTCGGTGTATTATTTCATTTTATCCGAACAATAGTTCTCTATATGATAAGCACTATTATTAACCCTACCTTACAGATGGGGAAACTGAGACCCAGAGAGGTTAAGTGTTTTAGCCAGCATCATACAGCCATCGGTAGTCAAGCTGGGATTCAGACATAGGTGGTCTGCCTTCAAGGTCCATGACCTTAACCACTATACTACATCGCCAAGGCAGAGCACAGGCCCTTTCCTAAGTTAATATCCATACATGTGAGTCATTTTCAGTGTCTGCATTTACTCTTCCATTAACGAATAATTGGAATGTTTCTACTTTTCTCCTATTAGGAAACAGAGAGGAATTACCCTTTTGGTCTTTAAATGAAGTTAAAAACAAACAAACAAACAAAAAACAAAACTGTGGTTAGATGTCACAACAACCAGTATTTCCAACCCAGGAGAAGCAAAAAAAGGAGTGCAGCATCACTTGGAAGCAGTTGCCCCATTAGGAATACATATATTATCTGGGGAGGGGTTATTTTAATTTGAGAAACATCTAAATATGTACCTGGCATCATTCTAAGACTTCATGAATATTAGTTCATTTAATCTAAAAAGAATACTCTGAAATACATACTGGGGAAACTGAGGCACAGGGAGGGTAACTTGCCCCAGGTGACAGAGGTAGTAAGTGGCGGTGCTGGGGTTTGGACTCTGGAAATTTGACTCCAGCATCTGGTTTCTTAACTCCTATTTTAACGGGCCTCTCAGTCTACCAGCTGGCCCAAGTGATCCAACCAGCCCTGGGGTCCTGAGAACAAGCCTGCATTTAGTGGCGGACTGCAGGCAGCCAGGTGAATATCTTTTTTTTTTTTTTTTTTTTTTTTTGCGGTACGCAGGCCTCTCACTGTTGTGGCCTGTCCCGTTGAAGAGCACAGGCTCCAGACGCGCAGGCTCAGCGGCCATGGCTCACGGGCCCAGCTGATCCGCGGCATGTGGGATCTTCCCGGACCGGGGCACGAACCCGTGTCCCCTGCATTGGCAGGCGGACTCTCAACCACTGCGCCACCAGGGAAGCCCTTTTTTGTCTTTTAAACCACATCCAGCTCAGAGTTCTTAGGTCCTAAGTCCATGCAGGCTCTGCTGTGTTCCATGCTCAGGGTCTCACAGGCTGAAGTCTAGACAGCAGCCTATCTAAATCCTTATCTGGAGGCTCTGGGAAGAATCCACTTCCAGGCTCATTTAGGTTGTTGGCAGAATTCAGTTCCTGGTGGTTGTAGGACTGAGGCCCTGATTTCCTTGCTTTTTGGTCATGGAGGTTATTCTCTGTGCAATTAGATGCTTCCCATATTCCTTGTCCCATGGTCCCTTCCACTTTTTATTTAAGGTGAATATCTTAACTGTCACACAGATTTGTCTTGAATAAGAACCAAAGGGACAGGGAAACCCCTTAGTAACTGGTGCTCAGTTGGGACTTATCTTTTGTTTCAATCTTGGTTGGGGCCTCTGTGCTGGTGTGAGGTGTCCCTTTCTGGAGAGAGCTGGATCGTGTCTGCTGGGCCAAGAATGGGGAGACTTCCTCAAACCAGCCTACTAAGTCTTGGCCCATCACCCTCCTTGGGGATGCATGAGGGAAGACTTGAAGACTACTTAGGAAAAAATAAAGATTAGAGAGAGTTTCCTTGGAGAGGATTTTTTGTGCTACTGTGTGCATAACACATAATAGGTGCTGAATCCATATTTAATGACTTATACTGGCACTATTCTAGGTATTAGAGCTTCTGAGGGTCTAAAGGGGATGATAGATAATAAGGAAGCAAATTTTTATAAGAAACAGAATATTATGATAAGTGAAAGAAGCCAGACACAAAAAGGCCACGTATATGATTCTATTTATATGAAATGTTCAGAATAGTTAATCCATAGAGACAGAAAGTAGGTTGGTTTCTACTGCCAGGGATGGGGGCAGGGGAGAGTGACTGCTAACAGGTACAGGGTTTCTTGTTGGGGTGATGGAAACGTTTGGGAATCAGACAGTGGTGATGGTTGTACAACATAATAAATAGATTAAAAGCCATTGAATTGTATGTTTTGAATGCTGAATTTTATGTTAAATGAATTATATCGCAACAATAATTTTAAAACATTTTAAAAAGAGAAAACTGGGATAATTTCACATGGTGATATGTGCATTGAAGAAAAGAAAGTAAAATGTTGCAAGAGATAGTAGCTGGCTGGGGTAAGTGGGCAGAGTGGTTCCTGAAGGCCCCTCTGAGGAAGTGACATCTGTGATGGAACCTGAATTATGACTAGGAGGTACTATATAAATATCTAGAGGAAGGGAAATGAAGGATCAGCATGTGCAAAGGTGCTGAGCTGGGGATGAGCTTGCCACATTCAATGAGTTGAAGCCCACTGAGTTGGCGTGCAGAGGACAAGGTACAAGAGAAGGTCAGAGACTGCTGCAGGGGCAAGAGGCAGACCAAACTGGGCACTGTAGATAACTAAGAGGACTTTGGGTTTTGTTCACAGTAAAATGAGGGGCCATGGGATGGTTTTGAGCAAAAGAGTAATGTGATCTGATGAATGCTTAAAAAGGATCACTTGGACTGCTATGTAAAGTAAATAGCAGGTGAGTAAAAGTAGAAGCATAAAATGTATTCATAAGTAACACCCTTTGACACCGTGCTGTGACTAGGAACATTCAGTCATCTTTCACAAACTAGAAATATGCCAGCTTGTCATATTTATTTAAAAACAGGAAGTCAAGGCCATGGTTATTTTGATATTTCTCTCTGTGACACTGCCTCACCTCCCTATTCTGTGAGTCACCAAGCTCTGTCAATTCTTCTTTCCCTGCCCACCCCGCTTCACCTTTGTATCCTTTTCACTCTCCTCACTTTGAGACCTGGTGACAGATGGAAACACTGGTTTCCAAGGCTGCCTCTGGGCAGACCTTTTTTTCTTTCTCCCTTTAAAAAATATTTTTTTTCTCACTTCATGCCATATGTTATCTGCAGACAAAAATTTTTTAAATAATGACAAGTAAGAAAAAGGGGGGAAATTATCCATGGTCCACAATGCAGAGATAGCCATTATCAAAACAACATTTTAATATATGGTATGCCTGTCCTTTTTTATTTTTTGGTTTTAGATTTTATTTTATCAAGGTTATACATGAATTGAAAAGTCAAATATTCTAAAAGCAGAAGTCCCCACTTCACTTCTTCCTCCCATTTCCCCCTCCCCAAAGGCAACGACTTCAACTACTTTAAGCTAAATTTTTTATATTTAATTCCATGTCTCTAAATAACATGCTTCTATTGATTGCCACTTCTAAATTTTTCAGTTTTCAGAATAATCTGCTTTCCCTCTCTAGGATCTGAGGGTTCTGCTCTCTTTCCTTCCCTACACGTGGCCCCAGCACATATGTATATGCCCTTCCCACTCCCCCATCCTCTCATGATAGGTATACGGTAATTTTGGCGAGATCAATATTTACTAATTACATAATTGTGACATTCACCACTGAGCACCATGGTAAACTATGATGTCCTTTTGCTTTTCCCCACAGCGTTTTTGTTTTTATATTGTTTGTTTGTTTTGTTTTGTTTTTTTAGTTTATTTATTTATTTTGGTTTTTGCTGCATTGGGTCTTTGCTGCTGCAAGCAGGCTTTCTCCAGTTGCGGTGAGCGTGGGCTACTCTTCGTTGCAGTGCGTGGGCTTCTCATTGCGGTGGCTTCACTTGTGGAGCACGGGCTCTAGAGCGCAGGCTCAGTAGTTGTGGCACCTGGGCTTAGCTGCTCCATGACATGTGGGATCTTCCTGGACCAGGGCTCGAACCCGTGTCCCCCGCATTGGCAGGCAGATTCTTAACCACTGTGCCACCAGGGGAGTCCCAGTTTTGTTTTTTTTTTAAGTTGATTATTGTCTTGTTCTCTGACCCCACCCAAGCTGACCTAATTTTCTCAGTATTTGTTATCAACTCCAAACTCTTTGCCAGTGGTGCAAATATCCTCTCAACTCCTTCTAATGCCTCAGAAACTCTATGTGTTCACCTTCTTAAAGAAATCTCCCTGGAGTCTTCAGACCTGCTGGAATCTAACCTGTTACCGACTCTGGTGCACAGCTGTCATCCTAGGATGTCCGTTCACCATCATCTGGGGATTCCATCTGCTTCTCCCCTGTGCTGTGTTTCTGTTTCCTGTGTCTTGTTCTTCCTTCTCTCACCGCAAACACACACACCCTTTTTGGCATAGCCAAAAAGTTCAGCCTCCAGTAACTCCCTGAGAAAGGGTGTGTGGGAAGGAGAAAAATTTCAACTTCCCGTATCTGAAAATGGTTTTATTCTATCTGCTCCCTTGATGATTGTTTGGCTGGGTATAGAATTCTATGTTGGAAATCATTTTCCCTCAGAATTTTGAAGGCATTAATCCACTACCTTCTTATGTCTGAATTTTGGTGGAGAAGTCCAAAGTTATTCTGCTCTTGATACTTTGAAGTGACCTATTTCTCCTTCTCTTCACAAATTAGTTCTTGGTATTTCAAAATTTCCCAATGATGTGCCTTGCTATGGACCTATTTTTCTCCAGCATGCTGGGCACTCAGTAAACACTTTCAATCTGGAAACACATGTTCTTTAGTTTTGGAGAATTTTTGTGAATTATTTTATTGATGATTCCCCCACCCCACCCTGTTTCTCTTCTTTCTCGATAAAATGCCTATTTTTCAAATGTGGGATTTTTTAGACCGGTCCCTGAAACAACGTATCTTTTCTCTCCTATTTTCTATCTTTGTCTTTTTGACCTACTTTCTGAGACAAACTCTCACATTTATCTTCCATCTCTTTTATTAAATTTTTAATATCTCTGCTTTTAATTTCCAAGAAGCCCTCTTTGTTCTCAAAATATTCCTATTTTTAATAGCATCTTGTTCTTGCTTCAGGGTAACTCTCTGAAAAGTTGTTTTTTATTTTTTTAGTTTTCTTAGTTTTTTTTTCCTTCCTGCATTGTCTGTTTTCTTTAGTTACTTTTCTCTATTTGCTTTGTTCTCAATTTTTCATTTAAGAGGGCACGCTCAGATGTCTGATATTTCTTGATCTTCTGCTCATATTAAGAGTAAGGGGACCAAGAAGCTGATCATTGTATATATTGGGAAGTGGGCTGCTGACACTGAACTGGGCCATTTGTTGGGAACCCCCTGATGTTAAAATATCTTTAGGTGATTCCTCTGAGTCTAGCCAGATTTTCTGGAGAAGATTCTTCCAGTCTCCTACCTGGAATGGAATGGCCTGGGAAAGACCACTACATACAATTTGCCTGGCCCCTGGATGTGAGCAATGGGGCCAGCCCTGCAGATGTGGCAAAGGACTGGAATAGGGTATCTCAGCGTGCAGGCCCCAAAACAGCCCCCAAAAGTATATCCATGTTAAATTCCTGGAACCTGTGAACGGTATCTCATTCGTGAAAAAGGTTCTTTGTAGCTGTGATTAAGTTAAGGCTCTTGAGATGAGGAGATCTGGATTATTCAGGTGGGCCCTAAGTGCCATCAAAAGTGTCCTTATAAGAGAGAGGCAGTGGGAGATGAGAAGCTTGGAGGAGAAGACAATGTGAAAACAGAGCAGAAAGAGATATGTCCACAAGCCAAGGAATGCCGACAGACACCAAAAGCTGGAAGAGACAAGGGATGGATTCTCTCCCAGAGCCTCCGGAAGGAGGATGGCCCTGCTGACACTCTGATTTCAGCCTTCTGGCCTCCAGAACTATGAAAGAATACGATTCTATTGTTTGAAGCCACACAGTTTGTGGTAATTTGTTACAGCAGTCCCAGGGAACTAAACACAAGATTTCACTTAATCCTCCTGTTTTCAATATAGTACCTCTGTCTGAAAATGTGCTGGGGTCCCCAAGCCCAGATACTCTGTTTTACCATCTCCAAAGAATAAACCTCCAGACTTTTGCAGAGGTAGGTGGCCAGTTACCTAGAGGAGGGCGGGGGCTAGGAGGATCTGCAAATCTGACTGCTCCTCAAACAGACTTTTAGGGAATTTCCTTTATTTCACATCCTCCTCTCTGCTGCCCACTCCTATCCCCAATTTTACTTTCAGGAATTGGTACCAATTCCCGAGGCTTTGGGAGGGATTTTGGGGGATAAATCAAGTTGGCTTTGACTTTCCCCTCTGCTGCCGGAGGATTGGGTTTTCTCAGTTCTGCCGATTAACCCATCTGCTTTCTGTTCTCCAAAATGCTCTCACTCTTGTCTCCTCTCCCGTTCTCCAGTCCTTAACGGTTTATGCCTTTAAAAAAAATAATAAATCCCTTTACTGTCAACCTAGTGGAGCCAAGGGGTAAAGCAAAAGTAGAAGTGTGCGCTTAGCTGGCTGTTTTCCCAAAAGTCTCAATGGGCTAATCTTAAAATGACGCTCTGTACATCTGCTGAAATCCCACTTCCTCCTTCCCCAGGGGTCCATGCCTAACTCATCTCTCCATTCCCTGTGCCAAGAATGGGGCCTGCCACATGGTAAGCACGGAGATGATTTTTTTTTAACAGGATCATCCTCAGCAGTTGTTACCAAGTGTGATTACCATAAGAAATTCTTTTTTTTTTTTTTTGGGCGCACCACGTGGCATGCAGGACCTTAGTTCCCTGACCAGGGATTGAACCCATGCCTCCTGCAGTGGAAGTGTGGAATCTTAACCACTGGACTGCAAGGGAAGTCCCTACCATAAAAACAATTTTTTTTAACATCTTTATTGGAGTATAATTGCTTTACAACGGTGTGTTAGCTTCTGCTTTATAACAGAGTGAATCAGCTATACATATACACATATCCCCATATCTCCTCCCTCTTGTGTCTCCCTCCCACCCTCCCTATCTCACCCCTCTAGGTGGTCACAAAGCACTGAGCTGATCTCCCTGTGCCATGTGGCTGCTTCCCACTAGCTATCTATTTTACATCTGGTAGTATATATAAGTCCATTTCACTCTCTCACTTCGTCCCAGCTTACCCTTCCCCCTCCCCGTGTCCTCAAGTCCATTCTCTAATAGGTCTGCGTCTTTATTCCAATCCTGCCCCTACGTCCTTCATGACCTTTTTTTTTTTTTTTAGATTCCATATATAGGTGCTAGCATATGGTATTTGTTTTTCTTTCTGACTTACTTCACTCTGTATGACAGACTCTAGGTCCATCCACCTCACTACAAATAACTCAATTTCTGGTTTTTTTATGGCTGAGTAATATTCCATTGTATATATGTGCCACATCTTCCTTATCCATTTATCTGTCAATGGACACTTAGGTTGCTTCCATGTCCTGGCTATTGTAAATAGAGCTGCAATGAACATCGTGGTACATGACTCTTTTCGAATTATGGTTTTCTCAGGTTATATGCCCAGTAGTGGGATTGCTGAGTCGTATGGTAGTTCTATTTTTAGTTTTTTAAGGAACCTCCATACTGTTCTCCATAGTGGCTGTATCAATTTTCATTCCCACCAGCAGTGCAAGAGTGTTCCCTTTTCTCCACACCCTCTCCATCATTTATTGTTTGTAGATTTTTTGATGTGGCCATTCTGACTGGTGTGAGGTGATACCTCATTGTAGTTTTGATTTGCATTTCTCTAATAATTAGTGATGTTGAGCATTCTTTCATGTGTTTGTTGGCAATCTGTATATCTTCTTTGGAGAAATGTCTATTTAGGTCTTCTGCCCATTTTTGGATTGGGTTGTTTGTTTTTTTCTGTTTTTTTTTTTTTTTTGATATTGACATAAAAACTCTTGAAGGGAGTGTCTTAGTTTGCCCAGATGCAGAAGTGGAGAATTAAGACAGGGAAGACAGAGAAGTCAGTGTAGGTTATGTTGTTTGTCAATTATATCTCAATATATATATATTTAAAGTCTATAGGGAGAACATAAACAGTCTTAATTTCAGGACTCTGAAATTAATATGATTGTAAACTTCACAGACACAGAAAACAGACTTGTGGTTACCAAAGGGACAAGGGGGGGAGGGATATATTAGGAGTGTGGCATTAACAGATACACACCACTATATATAAAATAGATAAGCGACAGGGATTTATTGTATAGCACAGGGAACTATATTCAATATCTTGTAATAACCTATAATGGAGAATAATCTGAAAAAAAATGTATAACTGGATCACTTTGCTGTACACCTGAAACTAACACAACATTGTATATCAACTACACATCAATTAAAATATGATTGTAAACTTGTTCAAAGTTTCATTTATAAACTGTATTTTAAGAGTATGTATTTTTTATTAAAATACAATTAGGGGACTTCCCTGGTGGCGCAGTGGTTAAGAATCCGCCTGCCAATGCAGGGGACACAGGTTCGAGCCCTGGTTCAGGAAGATCCCACATGCCACGGAGCAACTAAGCCCCTGCGCCACAACTACTAAGCCTGAGCTCTAGAGCCCGTGAGCCACAACTACTGAGCCCACGAGCCACAACTACTGAAGTTCGTGAGCCTAGAGCCCGTGCTCTGCAACAAGAGAAGCCACCGCAATGAGAAGCCCGTGCACCACAACGAAGGGTAGCCCCCTGCTTGCCACTACTAGAGAAAGCCCGCGTGCAGCAACGAAGACCCAACACAGCCAAAAATAAATAAATAAATAAAATACAATTAGGAAGAAAGTTATTTTTGGCATTGTTTATTATACAGAATGTTAATGTTTATCAAATATATCCTTTCATTTCCTATGTATTCAAAGCCTTCTATAATCTAAAAAACAAATTAAATGTTTATAGAATTTAAATAATGAGTTACTAAACATCACTATACTCTAAAAATAAAAAATAAACTTTTCCAATTCTCTGTGTACTTCACAAAAGTTGTTTATGAATTAGACAGTGAAGTAAGTCTCTGTGAAGTCAAAAAGCAGAAAATGTTTAGTATATACTACTGAGTGAAAATATAATAAAATTGGAAATGAGTAACAAAAGTTACATTTAACACTCAATAAGTAGGAAATTCTAAAACACTCCCTAAGTAAATCTTGTCTCAAAGAAGAAACTACAATGAGAGTATCATGGGTGAAAACTCATGAGATATCCTCAAAGCAGGTTTTCAAAACAAAGTTAAACTCCTGAATGTTTATATCATCCAAGCATAAATACATAACACACACACACACACACACACACACACACACACACACACAAACACTGTCCTCCCTTGGTATCCTTGGGGTGATTGGTTCCAGGACCCCTCACAGATACCAAAATCCATAGAGGCTCAAGTCCCTTGTATAAAATGGTGTAGCATCTGCATATAACCAAGCATATCCTCTGGTATACTTTAAATCATCTGTAGATTACTTTAATACATAACATAATGTAAATAGTTGCCAGGGCACAGCAAATTCAAGTTTTGCTTTTTGAAACTTTCCGGAATTGTTTTTCAAATAGTTTTGGTCTGCAATTGGTTGAATCCGAGGAGGCAGAACCCAAGGATATGAAGAAGGGCTGGCTGTGTGTGTTTGTGTGTGTGTGTGTGTGTGTGTATGTGTTCAAGTGGGTCACCATTGAGGGCAGCTGAAGCTTACTCCCACTGAGGGGTTCCAGGAAACTAGAATATGACCATAGAATTGCCCCACGCGAGGGGCAAAGGATTGGGGGTGTTTATCCTCCAACTCTTTTGAGTTACTGGTTGAGGGGTGCTCTGACAGCATCTACTCCCCAGCACAGCTGGCTTGTACTGTGCTGAGAAGAAGCCCTTAGGCAGCAGTAAGACCCTCCAAGACGTTATGAGCAGGCACTAGCAGAGTCTGGTAAAGGTAGGGGAGAGCCAAGGAGAAATTCAGATTCCCAGGCACCACGCCCAAGCTCCAGCAGGTCTGTAATAGGACTGGAATCTGTACTTTTTCACAAAATCTCTCAGCAGTACCTACTGCACCTGACTCCACTGAATTCTACAAGCCCAATTTTTTCATTTGTGCCTGGTAATTCTAGTGCTTATTACCTGCTAAGTGGCCAGGGCCAGATTAAAACACTAATGTCAACAGGCTTTAAAAAATTATTCCCAACTCTCCCCCATGTGTAAATGAATATGACACAATGCTAAATGGTAACAAAAAATACAGGGAAAGCCAACACAGAACTTATTTTTCCATGGCATGGGAGGCAGAGTAATACCTCCCAAAGGTGTCCACATGCTAATCCCTGGACCCTGTAAATATATTATGTCACATGACAAGGGGCAATTAAGATTGTTAATCAGTTAACCTGGAGACAGGGAGATCCTTCTGGGTGGGTTCAAAGTAATCACAATGCTCCTTATAAAGGAAAGAAGGCAGGACAGTCGGAGTCAGAAATGAAGTGATGATCAAAGCAGAGGTTGGAGTGATGCCATTGCTGGCTTTGAAGATACAGGATGGGACCAAAAACCATGGAATGTGGGCAGCCTCTAGAAGCTGGAAAAGGCAAGGAAACACATTCTCCCCTAGAGCCTCCAAAAGAATGTAGCCCTGCTGACACCTTGAGTTTAGCCCCATGACACTTCTAACCTATAGAATTATAATAAATCTGTGTTGTTTTAGGAAAATTCCTTGCAATAAATCCCTTAATAAAGATCTCCTGTTGGTTCTGCTTCTCTGATTGAACCCTGACTAATAACCACTTGATGGTAACCACTTTGATTCCCTTTTTAAAAAAATATGAAATATCATATTTGTTCAAAAGTTTTCATTGGTAACTCTGTTTTGTTGACACCTTCAGCATTTTCTAAACTCTGGGAACAACGGAATGATGTTCAAGTTTCCACATGTGTGAAATTGGGCTAATCAGTGTACCTCATAGGGTTATTAAAAGGATTAAATAAATTACTGAGCATAATGCACTTGGAATAATGTCTGGTACAAAGTGTTCAAAAAATGTTGGAAGAGATAAAGGACAGAAGAAAGGAGAGAGAGGGAGACAAGCTCCCTGCTTTCAAGGAGATTATATCCTAGAGGGGGAAACGGATGATAAACACAGGAAGGAAGGAAAGGAAGGAGGGAGGGAAGAAGGGAAAAAATATCTGATAGTTATAAGTGTCTCAGAAACACTTACGTTTAAGACTAGACCAGGGGTTGGCAGCCCACGGCAGGCCAGATCCAGACTGCCACCTGTTTTCATATGACCCGTGAGCTAAGAATGGCTTCTACATTTTTAAATGGTTGAAAAAATAAATAAAAAGAACACTGTGTGCCACGTGAAAATCATAAGAAATTCAAACTTCAATATCCATAGAGTTTTACTGGAACACAGCCATGCCTATTTAAATCTTTGATGGCTGCTTTCCCACTGCAATGGCAGAGTTGAGCTGTTGCCACAGATCAGAATGCCCACAGAGCCTAAAATATTTACTGTCTGGCTCTTTACCAAAAAAGTTTGCTGACACCTGCTTTAGACTGAGTGGTCAGGGAGGGCCTCCCTGAGGAGGTGACATTTAAACTGAGACCTGAATGGCAGGAAAGAGGAAGATCAGGGGTAAGAGGGCAGAGAACAGAGAACCAAGGCAAAAGCTTCCTAATCTTACAACAGCCTTCCAAAGAGGGGCTCTGTCAAAACTATGATGGGGCCCTGAGGCTCTGAGGGTGCTGTGGTGTCCCAGGGTCAGAGCCCACAGGTCCCGAGTCGGGGTAGAGAGCCAAAACTGCCTGGCACAAGAGCCTGCCCCTTCTCAGCCTGGCATGGCACATGAACCCAGGAACTGCATGTTGAAAGACTTTATTTGCCTTCCTGGGGACAGTGACTGGGGATTTTAGATTCGTTCCCAGGAATAGGTGAGAAGGGCTGGGATTAGCTTACGGTCCTGAGAGCAGGTGTTCTACAGCCCCCCTGTTGGCAGCAGGTCCAGGACTGGCACAAAGCCCAGATCTGGCTCTGATAGCAGGATCTGTGGCATGGCAGGGAGAACGGGGCAGCCCTCGATGAATTCAGTGCCCTGCTTTCATCCTGACTGGCCCACAGCTTGTAGCCCAATGCAAGGAAGCCTACCTCCAGCCCAGGGGGGCCTGACTCCAGCCAGGTTGGGTTTTCTGAGGCTGGAAGAAGAGTGACAGTCTCAAGCTCTCAGTTAATAAATGTGGCTCAGAGAGAACCCAGTTCTCAATCCTTTATGGGTCAGTTCATTCCTGCCAGGCTCTGTGCTAATGGAGGAAAGTAGGCTGTTAGTCCCATTTTAGAGCCAGAGAAATTAAGGCAGTGAGGAGCAACAGGGGGTAATGGTTAAAACCAAAGACTCTGTACCTGAATCCCAGACTCAGTATTTGCCAGCTGTGTGACTTCAGGCAAGTGGATTGACTTTTCTGTGCTTCAGTTTACCACTGATGATAATCTCTGCCTGAAAAAAATGTAAGGAATTAAGGAAACAATAGCCCAGCACCACACCCACAGAGCCCATTCTCTCAGCTTTGACAACAGCCTTAAGAGGTCTTGGCATGGCAGAGGACTCTGGCTTTGAGCCAGACAGAGCTCTTCTCCTCAAGGAGAAGACATCATCCTTGACTCCTCTCTTTCTTTTAAGGGCCACAGTCCATCAGCAAATCCTGCCTTCAATAACCACTTACAGTCCAACCATTCCTGCCATACCCATGGTATCAACTTAATCCAAAGTGCCTTCAGCTCTCACCCAGATTATTGCAAAGGCCTCTTAGCTGGTCTGAGATCTTCCATCCTTGCCTCCGCCCCCAGGTCTCCACAGCACTCCTCTTTTCAAAACCCTTCTCTTTCCTAACACTTCTGGAGTTAACTAACAACTTTTTTTTTTTAATTTTTATTGGAGTATAGTTGATTTACAATGTTGTGTTAGTTTCAGGTGTACAGCAAAGTGAATCAGTTATACACATATGTATATCCACTTTTTTTTTTTTAAGATTCTTTTCCCATATAGGCCATTACAGAGTATTGAGTAGAGTTCCCTGTGCTATACAGCAGGTTCTTATTAGTTATCTATTTTATATATAGTAGTGTGTATGTCACTCCCAGTCTCCCAATTTATCCCTCCCCCTCTTATCCCCTGGTCACCATAAGTTTGTCTTGTTCATCTGTGACTCTACTTCTGTTTTGTAAATAAGTACATTTGTACCCTTTAAGATTCCACATATAAGCGATATCGTATGATATTTGTTTTTCTGTGTCTGACTTACTTCACTCAGTATGACAATCTCTAGGTCCATCATGTTTCTGCAAATGGCATTATTTTGTTCTTTTTTATGGCTGAGTAATATTCCATTGTGTATATGTACCACATCTTCTTTATACATTCCTCTGTCGATGGACATTTAGGTTGCTTCCATGTCCTGGCCACTGTAAACAGTGCTTCAGTGAACATTGGGGTGCATTATCTTTTTGAATTATGGTTTTCTCTGGGTATATGCCCAGTAGTGGGATTGCTGGGTCATAGGGTAGTTCTATTTTTAGTTTTTTAAGGAACCTCCATACTGTTCTCCACAGTGGCTGTGCTAATTTACATTCCTACCAACAGTGTAGGAGAGTTCCCTTTTTTCCACACCCTCTCCAGCATTTACTGTTTGTAGATTTTTTTGATGATGGCCATTCTGACGGATGTGAGGTGATACCTCATTGCAGTTTTGATTTGCATTTCTCTAATAATTAGTGATATTGAGCATATTTTCATGTGCTTTTTGGCCATCTGCATGTCTTCTTTGGAGAAATGTCTATTTAGATCTTCTGCCCATTTTTAAATTTATTTTATTTTATTTGTTTACTTTTGCCTGCATTGGGTCTTCGTTGCTGCCCACGGGCTTTCTTCCGTTGCCGCGAGCGGGGGCTACTCTTGGTTATGGTGCACGGGGCTCTCATTGCGGTGGCTTCTCTTGTTGCAGACCTTGGACTCTAGGCACGTGGGCTTCAGTAGTTTGTGGCACACGGGCTTAGTTGCTCCACGGCATGTGGGATCTTCCCAGACCAGGGCTCAAACCCGTGTCCCCTGCATTGGCAGGCAGATTCTCAACCACTGCGCCACCAGGGAAGCCCTTCTGTCCATTTTTTATCTGGGTTATTTGTTTTTTTGGTATTGAGCTGCATGAGCTGCATGAGATAATCCCTTGTCGGTTGCTTCATTTGCAAATATTTTCTCCTATTCTGAGAATGAAATTAGAACACTCCCTAACACCATACACAAAAATAAACTCAAAATGGATTATTTATTCAAGGATCATTTTTTCTTGAGTACCTACTATATGCCAGATACTATTCCAGGCACTGGAGATAAAACAGAGAACAAAACTTCTGCATTCAGAAGTTTACATTCTCATGGAGAGAAGGACAATAAACGAATATATAAGTAAAACGTACTATTAATATGTTCAGTGTTCTGTAGGGGAATAACAGAGGGAAGGGAAGAGGGCTTGGGCTTTAGACCCAAGGTGGTCAGAGAAGGTATAATGGACAAAAAAAGGGTAAACAAAAAGCCCAAAACTGGGAAAGGTGGGAGCCAAGGGGCAACCTAGGAGCCGAGAGTATCCTTGACTAAGGGCTCAGCAAATACATGGGTGGAAGTGTTCCTGGTGTGTTTTAGGTACCCCGAGGAAGCCACTGTGACCATCGTGGAAAGTGTGCATGAGGAGAAGAGGGGATTGACCTCACGGGGGTAAGGGGTCAGGGTTCAGTCTTGGAGATTCTCCAAGTGTTTTTTCCCTCAGATTGAGATTGGAAGCCAGTGTACATTTTGAGCAGCGGCGTGACTGCAGCTCAAAAGGATCACTGAGGCCGATGTGTGGAAAAGCTTAAAGAACAATAGCAGAGTCAGAAAGAGGGTTTAAGCAGCTATCACAGCTGCTGAGATACGATGGTTTCGACCAAGAAGGGAGGTAACAGCAGAGGTGGTGTCAAACTCAAAGGCCTCATAACAGTGTACCAAGCTCTCCCGATGGGGTTCTTCCTACCCCTCCAAACTCACCTTGTTCCTTGTTCCTGTATCCCCAACCCCATAGACCACTGCTAAGCTCATATAGGCGTCTAATGAGTATTTGTTGAGACAATGAACAAATTAATGAACGATCTATTCCTAGATCATCATCACCTATTTTAACGACAGGCATATGGTCAGAACTCAATAAATGCAGAGAGAATACCGCACGATTCTGCTAAACCCAGGTGGCTAGGTCTCTTCACAGCTGGGGAAAACCGAGATTGGGGAAGTATATATCTGGGGTCCCTCTGCACAGCTTACGCTAGAAGCTTCCTTCCCAATTTCAGCATGGCGAATTCCTGGACACTGAGAAGAAAGAGCTTGCTTTCAGGGTGAGTCACAGTGACCTCACAGGAGTTTCCCCCAAAATGTCCCTACCCTGTGGAAGGGAAAAACTGGACTCTCGTAGGGCCGGAGGGTCAAAACACTCAGGCCAGACAGACGCTAGCAACATTCCCGGAAGACCTCCCACCCTCGGGCCATAGAGACGAAAAGACAGAAGTGCCGCCCTTGCGCAGCCGAGACCCCGCCCCCCGTTCCGCGCCTCCAGCGGAAGCCGGAAGCAAAAGCGGGCCCTGCTAGCCCCGCGGCTCGGTGGTCTCGGAGGCTCCGCAGGATTGGGGAGAAGATGGCGGAAGAGGAGTGAGTGGGTTTTTCCCGGGCGGCGGAGGCGGCAGGGCTGGGCCCCATCGGGTGACTGCGAGCACCTCAGGCCGCCCTCCGGCCCCAGAAGGCGGAGCTCTTTGTGCTGGTTGGCCAGGACTGACCATGCCGGCGCCTGCGAGGAGGGCTGGAGGGACGGGCCTGGGCCGTGCAGCCTCCTAGAGGTTGGACCCTCTGGCTAGGGATCGGCTGCCCAGCATAGGTCTCGAAAGCCGTCTTGCGGAAACCGCAAGCCAAATTTCACTTTCCTAGTTTTCGCATCCGCTGATTACGCAGCGCTTCGCTGCCTCCAGAAAGTCCCCCAGCTGCACCCCTTACGTAGCCAGTCACCTCCTCCATTGTAATGACTATTTTTCACATCTGTTTCCTTCAGTGAGTTTCATTTATTCGTTAACTGGTGGCCATCTACTCTATTTCAGGCCCTGGTCACATGGTAGTGAAGGAGGCCGACCCTGAGCCGCTCTCTGGGAGCTTCCATTCTAGTGGAAAAAGAAGACCATAAATAGACTAGATGATTTCAGTGCTCTGGAGGAAACGGAGTGGTGTTGGTGTGTGGGAGGCTTCTCGGGAAGAGGTGACGTGCCACATGAAACCTTAGTGACCAGAAGGAGGGATAGGAGAGGAAACAAAAGGTGCAAAAGGCCAGGAGCAAGAAAGAGCCTAGTGCCTTTTTGAGGGACAGAAAGAACGGCAGGATGGCTGGAGTGTGGAGAGCAAGGGAGCTAACTGTACAAGATGAGATAAAGGGGGTGAAGGTGCCTCTGTCCTCCTGGTGCTGCTGGGGAAGGACCACTCCCAGTCCATCTACATACCTGCCAGGCACAGTCTGTTGCATGTTATAGGTGCCCCATCTATATTTGTGGAATGAGTATGAGAAAATGAACAAGGAACCAACCCCATGGTTGAACTTTGACTTCCTCACCTGACAACTTTTCATGCATGTCTTTTGGCCTGGTGGTCATTTCATTTAGTCACATTACTTATTGAGCATCTTCTCTGTCCCAGACACTAAACTGGGCCTCAGCAGCACAAAGCAAAAGAGGTGGTATGACTCAGTGATTTCAAGTTTGGACTTAAAGCTTGATTCTGCCACTGACTGATACTCGCCAAGTTATGCAATCTGTCTGAGCTTGTTATTCATGGGTGAAGAAGAGAACGGAGTAGTGTCCACCTCAGGCTTATTAGGCCCATTAAATGAGACTTGGTATGTTACCTGGTTCCTGGAATTAAGCGGTACTCAAAAAACATTAGTTGTTATAATCACAGTTACAGTGATCATTATGTCAATATCGTGCTAGTTTACAATCCCAACACTGTGAGGAGATAGTGTGAGGAACACAGCAGTAGTGTGGAGGAGGAGATTACAGAGGGGATTACATTTGGGCTTTTTGAACTCAGAGAAGGTTTTTGTAAAGTAGGGTAGAGCATTCTGCCCAGATCAACAACTAGGCAAATTCAGTGGCTTCTTCAGCTTGCAGATACCATCTAAGGAAAAGAATGTAAACTGGAGAGATAAGGCACTTAGTAAATAATGTTGGACCTTGGAATATGATGAGACTCCAGTTTGCCTCCCTTTAAATCCCCCATTAAGTGCCAAAGAGCAGACAGCCTTTGATTCTACACCGGTCCTGATTCCCCCTTGTCCCTGTCCTCTTAGTGTTCGCGTTCAGAGTACCTGAGGCCACTGGTACCCTCGTGCTGCAGCAGGAGGGAATCTTCCTAATCAGTTTCTCTCCGAGGCCTGCCTCTTGGTTGCAAGGGTTGTGAATCCCATCAGGCTCCGTGCCAAAGTTCTCTGTCTGGTTTGTGTGTGTGTTGGTAATTCGGGGCCCTTTTTCCTTTGTCTAATTCCGCTGCTTTTTATGTTCTCCAACAGGTTCCCCAATACAACTCATGACGGTTTCAATGTCACCCTTCACACCACCCTGGCGGTCACTACGAAACTGGTGCGCCCGAGCCCCGCCAAGCCCATCCTCCCGGTGCAGACGGGGCAGCAGGCTCAGCAGGAGGAGCAGTCGAGCGGCATGACCATTTTCTTCAGCCTCCTGGTGCTCGGTGAGTGCGGGCCGCGGTGAGTGTGGCCCTCGGTGAGTGCGGCCCGCGGTGGGTGCGGCCCGGGGTGAGTGCGGCCCTCGGTGAGTGCGGCCTGCGGTGAGTGAGTGCGCCGCGGTGAGTGCGTACGGAGACGCCAACATCTGGCATTGAGAGTGTCTGTGTGTGCTGTCTGTGTGGTCAACCCCGTGTCAACCACTGTTGACTTGGTCAAGTCTTCCTCCTGTTTGGTTTTCACTTCAAACGCTGAGGGTCAGTGATCAGTCCGTTCATAACATCATAACAGGGTACTCCTTTTTCTTTATAAAATCATTGAGCTGAGCAATTCTGAAGAGCCCTTTATATATCTTAGACATCCTATGAAAGGAAGAATTAAAGAATTTTTGCTCTAGAGAGAACTTTGAACATCTAGTTGAGTGTATTTCAGACTCCTCTCCTGAGAGTCTCTGTGTGTTTCTGTGTAGGTGGCGGTAGGAGCAGGGGGTGGGGTGGGGCGTGAAATGGCAGAGCATCCAGCTTTCTGACCAGAGCAGCATTTTGTCCCTCGTACCCATTAGGCCTCCACGTAAAATTTTACTTAGTTAAGAGGTTTGCTGTGAGTAAAAGATCACACACCCTTGCCCTAGCACACTGTTTTCCTTAACGTCCGTCATTCCCATTAACCATGGTCATGACTTTTGCCATATCTGTGTACCATCTGTGATGTTATTTACCTATATAATGTTTTTCTTTAAACAGATTCACTCTCTCAAACTGAAAATCTCATTTTATTCGACTTCCTCCTTTAACAGGTGAAGAAATTTAGGCCCAGAGAGGTTAAATTATTGACAGACCTGGTTTGGGGGAGACTAGAGGCTAATATCCAGGTTGCCAGACATCGGTCAGGAATTTTAGATAAAAGGCAGTAACTTAGCTCCCCCCCCAGAGACTGTGGACAGTAGACACCTGTTTTAGACCAGAAGACCAGTTGAAACTGCACAACCACTTTGGATCAGCTAAAGAAGAAATAGCTTCAAATATGACCCTCCAAACTTTTGTTTGAAGAGTGAAGTTGGAATGTTTACATTTTCTGCTTCTCTTTAATGATACTGAGTCATATTTCTGATTAGATCTTTTCATAAGAAAGGAAGGTACAAAAAAATGGAAAAGTGCAGAGTATTTCCATAGCCATAATAGATGGCTGTTAGGACTTTTTTTTGAGGAAAAGTGTTAACTTCTTTCACATTTCTATTCAGACTCTGTTAATTAAATAATTTTAATAAGATACTAATTTTATTTAAAATCCCAGGACTCATCCTTGTCTTTCATAGTTTTTAAAAAACGTCTAAGTTGTACACTGAAAAAGTACACAAACCACAAGTGTACAATGTCCATTTAGATTTGATATGCCCAAATAATTTTTTACTCTTTCAGCGTAATTGAATTCTATTTCTAGGGGATTACTTTAACAATCAAGGAATCTTGTTTTGTTTTCTTTTTTTTCCTTTTGTTACAGTAGTTGAATACAAAGAAGAAAAGCAGTTCTTCCCTTGATCAAGAAGTCTTTAGTACCTGAATCCTTAAACCTGAAAGAGTATTATTAGTCTATTTACATTGTTGTCAGCATGATATGTTAGGAAATATAAAAGGCAAGCCTTAGGAAAAAAACTTCTGTTTTGTAATCACTTTTTTCACCGGAGGGTGAAAAAGATAAGGCTTTCAAAGTAACTTTCAGGGTGTGGAGCGTGTAGGATTAGCTTGTGCCGGAGATCACAAAACAGGTTTTTATGATGTGCTTTTTAATCCAGACAAAATCCTACCCACTTTTGGCCTCTTTGAGGCCAAAAAGGGCTGAACTGTATTTAGTAGTGCTGAATATTTCAATTGGATTGTCTTCTCTTTAAACAGATCATAAACCTATACTTTAGAGTCATACTGATATCAGATGGTTTCAGTTTTCACCTAATCAGTTGATGAGTTGGTATCTCCACTTTTTATGTGTAGGTCAGCATACCTTAGAAGAGTGGAATGCTTTCTAAGTAAATTTGAAGGCATTTTTTTCCTCTGTTCTTGTATATCAACAAATTATTAAGTATCTTGTATATTTATTTGTGATTATGTGTCCAAACAGTGTAAATCTGATAAAAATAAAATGGCTGTTAATAAGTAACTTGCCAGCTCACTAAATATATAGACTAGTGAATTGCGGGAAATAGTCCATAGATTATTCTAGACTTCAGGAACTCATAACCTGGAATGGATTTACCACTTTTGTTTGCTATTTTAGTCAGGTCAAATGAAATTGTAACTTTTGTGTGGAAAGGATGCCAAAACTCTGGTTACTTTTGACTTTTAGAAGCTTGAGATCAGTTGACTTACACTTAACCCTTGCTGATCTTTGACTCCACAGAGACAATAGTGAGTCATTATTATTGACTTAACTATTAGCATCATTTGACACATTTTATGGGCCATTAAATTTAATGGAGTTGTTAAAATTGACATGCCTATGTTTCAATATATTTTCTGTAATTAAAACTTCAGGCATGAAAAATTGGAAACATTAACTTGTACTCATACCCTCCATATAGCACAGAAGTTTTTGTCCCTTCTTGCTCTGTTTTTTCCCAAGTGTACTTGAAAACATGCACTTGTGCGTGTATATATACATGTGTACATTCGTAAGCACATACACACCAACAGGCACATATAGTTTGGAGTTTGTTTTAATACAAGTGGGGTCCTATAACTTGCCTTTTCATCTTACAGAATGTCTTGGAGATTTTTCCATGTTAGTCTTTTTGTATCTACCTCATCCTTTTTTTAAGAAAAAGGATGTGTATGTGGTAAAATAAACATAACATAAAATTTACCATTTCAAAGTGCACAATTTAGTGGCATTTAGTACATTCACAGTACTGGGCAACCATCACCATTATCTAGTTCTAGAACATTTTCATCACCCCAAAAGGAAACCCAGTTCCTATTAAAAGCAGTCCCTCCCCATTCCGTCCCCTCAGTCTCTGGTAAACACTGTTCTGCTGTCTCTAGGAATTTGCCTACTCAGAATATCTCATACAATTGGAACCATACAATATGTGACCTTTTATGTCTGGCTTCTTTCACTTGGCATATGTTTTCAAGCTTCATCCATGTTGTGGCATGTCAGAATTCCCTTCCTTTTTATGGCTGAATAATATTCCACATTATGTTTATCCATTCATCACTTGATGGGCATTTGGATTGTTTCCACCTTTTGGCTACTGTGAATAGTGCTGCTATGAACATTTTTGTACTTTTTTTTTTTTTTTCTTTTGCGGTATGCGGGCCTCTCACTGTTATGGCCTCTCCCATTGTGGAGCACAGGCTCCAGATGCACAGGCCCAGCGGCCATGGCTCATGGGCCCAGCCGCTCCACGGCATGTGGGATCTTCCTGGAACGGGGCACGAACCCGTGTCCCCTGCATCGGCAGGTGGACTCTCAACCACTGCGCCACCAGGGAAGCCCCTTTGTACGGGTTTTTATGTGGGCATATGTTTTTATTTCTGTTGGGTACATACTCAGGAGTGGAATTGCTGGGTTAAGTGGTTACTCTACGTGTAACTTTCTCAGGAACTGCCAAACTTTTCCACAGAGGCTGCACCATTTTACATTCCCACCAGCAATGCACAAGGGTCCCAGTTTCTCTCCATCCTTGTCAACACTTGTTATGTTAATTATAGCCTAGGGTGTGAAGTTTTATCTCATTGTGTTGTTTCTTTTTTGTTTCTCATTGTGGGTTTTTTTGTTTTGTTTTGTTTTGTTTTTTGCGGTACACAGTCCTCTCACTGCTGTGGTCTCTCCCATTGCGGAGCACAGGCTCCGGACGGACGCGCAGGCTCAGCGGCCATGGCTCACGGGCCCAGCCGCTCCGCGGCACGTGGGATCCTCCTGGACCGGGGCACGAACCCGAGTCACCTGCATCGGCAGGTGGACTCTCAACCACTGCGCCACCAGGGATGTCCTCATTGTGGTTTTGATTTGCATTTTTCTAATGATTAATGCTGATGAGCATCTTTTCATATGTTTATTGGCCATTTGCATCTCTTTAGAGAAGTGTCAGTTTAAGTCTTTTGCCCATTTTAAAATTGTGTTGTCTTTTTGTTGTTGAGTTGTCAGAGTTCTTTATATACTCTGGACACTAGACCTTTATCAGACATATGACTTAAAAATATTTTCTCCGATTCTTTGGGTTGTCTTTGCAGATCTCCTTCTTTTTATAGCTGAAGACCATTCCCTGGCATTGATCGTTCTTACATGTAACTCTCTCCATTGAGAGAGCTTTCTCTTTTGCTCTTAAAGCTGCAAATAGTTGTGGGATTTATGAGAAGAAACTGTAAACTTTTTTCATCCAGCTTGGTGCAAAGAAAGAGCAGAAACTGATCCCACTCCTTAGATCAATTTTCTGTCTACTTACGTGCTTACCTGCCTGCCTTTTTAGGCAATAGGCGTTCTCCTTGGTTACATGTACTAATGCATTGGAACTTTTTTCTTGCTGTTAGTATTTAATGTAGGATTTTTCTAACTAGGCTAAATATTTATAATAAAATAACACCACAGATTGATAGTTTAGGGCACAGAATGAAAGGAGGACAAAATTTCTGTATTTACAGCTGTTTCCTTTCTCTGGCCACCTGGTGCTTCTTGGTGGGACTAAAGATAATCTAATTTGTCAGTGTGGGCTCTGAGGGTGGCCAGTTCACAGCCATGCAGATTGTTTAAACATTTCCTTTTACAAAAAAAAAAAAGGCAACACATTTATTTTTAGTACTATCAAGGTAATACTTTGATTGATGAGATGGCATACCACCTAGGTGCCTAGTAAGAGAAAAAGACATGCACGCTAACATTTGGGTCTTGAAATTACATTTAGGAGTTATTTATGCAAAAGTGTGCTTTTTTTTTTGTTGTTCAGAAATATGTATTCCTTTCAAATAGTTTTACATCTTTCTGTTTCTTTTCTTTCATGACAACACCCCTGTGAGGAAAGTCAGACGTTATTCTTATTTTGCTGGTTGAGGAATGAAGGCTGCAGGGAGGGAGGTGGTGGGTGCCCAGGGTTAAGGGCACAGGGTTGGAATTAAGCTCAACCCTGTGGCGTCTACCAGCGGTGTGAGCTCTCTAAGCCTCCGCTTTTATCTTGAATCAAAGGAGGTAGTGGTGATAACAGCTCATTCAGAGAGGGGTGTTGAGGGTCAAATGAGACAGCGTTTGGGAAGTGCTCGGTACAGTGCCTGGCTCATGGGAAGCCCTCAATCAGTGGGAGCCCCAGTACCTATCTGGGGAGCAAACACCCCGTCTTCAGGTCTCTGATGCTCTTATCACCAAACCAATATTAACTTTGTTCTGTTTTTTAAAACACCCTTACTTCCTTCTGCATTAAAAGAGATCATGTGGTGGCAAGATACTTTGTGTCAACATACATTCTTTTGCAGCTCTAGTTGCATAAAAGTGATTGATTTCATTAACTTCCTCCTCACCATTGAGGATCATTTCTCAGAATCAGGGAAATTTGAATAATTTTAAGTGGGTGTATAAGGTTTACAGCTTAGAATAGCGGTAGATGTCTGTTGCTCTTTCAACAACTGGAAAACAAACTGGTTCAGGCATGTAAAGAAATACGGAGAATATGTAGTGAACACCATGCAGCTACCTCCTGGTTAAGAAATAAGAAATTGAAAATACAGCTGAAGTTTACTGTGTCATTGTCAGTTGTCCATTTCCCTGGCAGCCTCCTAGAAATAACCCCTGCCTTGGACTTGGTGTTTATCATTCAAAGTTGGGCTGTTTTCTAGGGGCAGGACAGGAATAAAGACGAAGAAAAGACGTAGAGAATGGACTTGAGGACATGGGGAGGGGGAAGGGTAAGCTGGGGCAAAGTGAGAGTGGCATGGACATATATACACTACCAAATATAAAATAGATAGCTAGTGGGAAGCAGGCGCATAGCATAGGGAGATCAGCTCAGTGCTTTGTGACCACCTAGAGGGGTGGGTTAGGGAGGGTGGGAGGGAGACGCACGAGGGAGGAGATATGGGGATATATGTATACTATAGCTGATTCACTTTGTTATACAGCAGAAACTAACACACCATTGTTAAGCAATTATACTCCAATAAAGATGTTAAAAAAATAATTTTAAAAAAAAGTCTTATTTTTTCCCACAGCTATCTGCATCATATTGGTGCATCTACTGATCCGATACAGATTACATTTCTTGCCAGAGAGCGTTGCTGTTGTCTCTTTAGGTAAGTGCTTATTGGTGATCCTATAATAAAAGCACTAACTATAGCACTTTCTGAGTGCCTCCAAAGTGCTAGGAACCACAAGAGATGTGGTGTATACCTGAGCTCATTTCATTGTCACTGCAAGCTGCCATGAGGGTGTTATGATCCCATTTTACAGATGAGGACACTGGGGGCTCAGGGGTGATGACCTCCTAAAGGTCACATAGAAGCCCCTCTATCCAACTTGAGAGCCCTTTCTACTTCTAGAACCACCCTCAGGGCACATCCAAGGCTTTTATCCGCTTATTATATTGTAGTTACTTTATTTCTAGTTTCAAGTTGCCTACCAATGATATTTATTTTTTTCTTATCACCACTGCTTTTTAAGTTAATTTTATATATAAAATTATATATACTTTATAAGTTTTCTTTGCCTTGTAGATCTGGTTTAGTATATTTAGAAATTCTTTCCCAATATAGCGATGGTTTGGGTTAGCTTTGGAAATGAACATTCACACTGTTTATTCTAAGGTCTGCTACTAGGCTGTGCTGTCACTCGACTAAGGCGAAGAATTGACAGTTAATTCATAGAATCACTGAATTTTACAGCCGGAAGAGGCTCTCACTTTAAGGTTTAGGATGGAGGAATGGCTCACTTTAATGTCAGTCAGATCTGAGGTCTTCAGAGAGCATTCCATTCTACCTCACTTATATTTCCCTCTTTTGTTTCCTGTGGCAATTAACTGTTAAGATAATTAGCCTCTATTTAGAATGTATGAATCACTGTAATCACAGTTGACCTCACATGTAAGTTCATTGAAGTGGTTAATGAAGCAGGGACCTTACTTTTCAGTAAGTATTAAAATGAAGATGTAGGTGGGGAAGCTTAAGGGATAGTAAATCGGGTTTCACTAAGGCCAGCCAAAGCTTTCACCAGCCTATTATATTGTAGTTACTTTTACTAGTTTCCACTTGCCTACTGATAATATTTAATTTTCCTTATCACCACTGGTGCTTTATAAGTTAATTTTCTTTGCCTTAGATCTGGTTTAGTATAGTATTTAGTATTTTTCGCAATATAGCAGCAGCTTAGGTTAACTTTAGAAATGAATGATCAGACTCTGTTCATTCTCCTTCCCCTACCAGTACCAGCATCCCTACTACTCTGTTTCAGCCCCTCCTATATTTTCCCTGGACTTCACAGTACTACGAAGTGCCAGGCTCTGGCCTATGAGCTTTCACATTGCCATCTCATTTAAGTCCCGTAACCCCCAGGTGATGCCATATTTTAAGGAAGATGTACCACTGGATAATTTTGATCTTCAGTAAAGAGTTAGAAATCAATTTTACTCAGAGTTCCTGCTCTCTACTGAGCAGTCTCTTCAGCTACACATCCTGGCAGATTCTAACAAACTTAGTTAACAAGAGCCTTAGAGCTCTAAGAAGAGGAGGATCACTTGTTAGCATTCCTTTCCTGATATTAGGCACCTCGAAAATAACCTATATAGCTAATACCTATTATTCTGGGGCATTCAGTAAAGACTTAAAAAGCCACTGCAAGGAAGTTACAGTTTTGTGGTCAGTTTACATAGTTTCTTAAGAATAAGACCTATAGTTGGTGTGTATTTAGGTATTGTGCACATGGAAATTTAAGTGGTGGTTCTTTAATTTGGTTTGGAATGTCAGGTTCCTCACTGTCTCTTGAATGTTTCAGTAACTGCGGGTCACTGAACACCAGTGCTTGTACAAGGACTTACAGCGACATTGTTGTGTGCCTACCTAAGGGCCACTCCCCCTCCATGAAAACAGAACCCTCGCTTTGACCCCGTGTCTTTCCACAGTGTGGCCAAGGAAGGTGGGCCCCTCCTCCAGGTCAAGATTGGTTTTCTCCATCGTGGTAGTTGTTTCAAAGGGGTGGAGGCAGCAGGCAGTGTGAAACCCAGGTCTGGCCAGTGAGACTGAGGGGAAGTGTGCTGGGGTGAGGAGTTTTGGAAACATTTTTCCTCTCTGATAAAAAGAGAAATTTCCCCTTCCTTTGATGCTGTTGTATGAGGATGTGATGCCAGGAGCACTGGTAGCCATCTTGCAATCACTGTGGCTCAAAGACGAAGCCAGAATGCTGAGGCTTGCCAAGGGGACAGATGGGAAGCCCAGATTCTTGACCGCACTGTTGTTTTGTAGAATTGATAGCCCTGAAACTACCTATCTCAGAGCTGCCTGTTACATGAGATAATAAACATCCATTGTTTAAGCCATTTTTAGTCAGGTGTTCTTTTACTTGCAGAGGAGAACATCTTAACTGATATAGGACTCTTTCCATTCAATGGACAAAATCAATTCAAAATGATTCAAAGAAAACAGATATTGGTGTGGGTGGAGTTGCACACCCATTGGCTCATGGCACCAAAAAACCTACAGGCGGTGCCAGCTTCAGACTTCGCTGGATCAAGTCTCCCGGACTCCGTTTTTCTCCATTCTCAACAGTGCTTCCCTTTGTTTTGGCTTCACTCTAAGGCGGGCTCTCTCCACATGGTAAGACTTGACCGCTTCAGGCTTGCTGTCCTTACAGTAGCAGTCACGCTGGGAAAGGTGGCCTCCTCTTCCCCCTGCTTCCACCAGAAGTTGTAGGATGAAGTCTGACCAAATGGCCACCCCAGAACTGGACATGGAGTGGAGCAGTGCCGGGGGTCAGCAAAGGCTGTCCGTCCACAAGGTTTCTTTCTTTGCTGATGTTGCGCAAATAACTGTAGCCTATATAGCTGGGGCTTGGGAGTGGGTGATGGAAAGTCAGTCTTGCTTTCAGTACTTATTTGCTAACTCAGGTGCTTGGAATACTAAGAGCACGTCTAGGGAGAGTACTGGGGTCCAGAAAGGACTTTTTGTTATATTAGAGGACATTTGGTTAAAATTTAGAAATGCTAACAAAGCTATCAAAGTAGTTCTGTATTTCATAAAGCTATGTAAATGGAAGGAAAACTTCTTTCTCCTACTGGAGCAAAGTGTAACAAAATATTGAGATATCCACCGTTTCAAGAATTTCCAACTTTTGTGCCAAAAAAGAATCTAGATGAAGCTGCCAGAGAAAATGGGGTTTTCATTCTTTCAGGGGTAAGTTTTCCTAGCCTACTTTTTCTAACCAGAAGTTACTTTTTAGTCCACAGTCATTTAGAGATACTGTTGGCCTTTTGTGTTAAGCATTCAGAGTTCCTAAGAAATCGTAGGTATAGAAGAGGACTATCTGTACTCAAAAAGCACATTTCTGCTCTTCTATTTTATTGTATTTTCAAATGAATCGAGACTTTTTTCATTCTTTATAAAAGCATAGTATCAACATGAAGTTCTAAAGCTATTTCCTTGGCCCTTGTTCAAAGCTTTCAGATACTTTCTATACTTAGGGAATTCTGTAGTTCGGGCCTTTAAAAAATGTATATATATATTTTTTCACACTTAGCTATAAAGAAGAAAAATCCTTTTCATTGACAACCAGCTCTTTTTATCATGCTTCCTTCTCTTCCAAACCACGTGTAGACGCACACATGCCCATCAGATGACTTGACTTGGTTTGAGCTTCAATCATTTTTTGTGTTCTTCACTTCTTACTGTTCTTTCCATGTATTAGTAAAGTTCACATATTTATTTTTATTGGCCATCTAGTGCTGATCCACTGTTCATATATTTTGGGCTGAAATTGGTAAGGAATGAAAATGAAATAGTTGTACTGCCTACTGTCCTCTGTTGTATATAGCAAAAATAGGAATAATTTTTTTTTTCATAGTCATACTTTATCGTAGAGTGAGGAAAGGCCTGAATGGGGTTAAGAATGGAATTTGACTACAAAATGCCAGGGTTTAGCCTGAATACTGCTGATAGTTAGAAAAACCGTATTTTAACTTGTAACTGGATTTGATTGAATCATTGAATAAATAGGAGTACACAAATGTGCTTCCTTGTCATAACCTGCTTAACTATGTTTGTGCTTTTAGTTATATTAACTCCTTGTTTTGACTAAAGGATTGAAATTTTTCCTTTTTTTTAAGAGTAGGGCTCTTTTTGTCAATGGGGGTTTTGAGTGGAAGACGAAAAAAAAATCACTCAGTTCCTGAGTTGTTGACTGAAGGTAATTCTGGGAAAAAGTATATATATAGTGATTGTATTCTAATTGTACTTAAGTTCTAAAAACGGTTTTTTTAGAGAAAACTTAAAGCAAGAATCCTGACTGTAACTCTAACAGCTTTCCTGACTTTTTAGACTGTGAGAATCCAATTGTGATGCAGCTTGAGCTGTCCCATGGGTAACTCTCCCTGAGTCTCAGGTACTTTGATTTTTGTTAGAGAAGAAACAGGCATTCATTTGTTGGCATTAGAGTAGCTGTCTCAGAGGTAGAGGCCAAAATTGGTTGTCGCATTGACAAAATGATCACATTAGACTCTAAGGATTTTCCGGGCTGTCGCATTCCAAGGAAGAGTGCTAGCGCAGACTTTTAGCCTCTGTGTTTCCGGAAACATGGCTCAGAGGTGACAGTTTATTCTTGGAACATCTTGTTGCTCGTTAGCTGCCGTTAGCTAAACGTGTGCTCCGTGTGTAATAGTGCATATGCTTTTGCCTGGAGTCTTGCTCTGATTCTCCTTAGTTTTATGGTCATCTGCTCTTGGCTCAGCATTTTTTCATCTTAAAGTTGTATTTTATACTTAAATCTTTTAGATATGTCAGAATAGTGAGGTAGTCTGAACTTTAAAGGAAGAAAGGTTGTTAAAGGATTGCATTTGGAAACTTGCTACATCTGGGCTGATTTCTATAAATTTCCTCTTTCGCCACATAAACGTTCTCAACAGAACAGAAAGGAATAACATTCCACTGAAAAAGTAAGCTACCTTAAAAACAAAATATATAAACAGCATTTCCCCAGAAAACCGAGAGACAGCTCTGGGGTCCTGATTCTCTCCTGGCAGGTCTTCTGTCTTTCAGAATACTATCTTTGGAGTATCTATTTTAGTATAGGTAGCAGCATCAAGGACTGGAATTTCAAAATCACCTTATTATAGCGTAAGTGATTCTATGATTATAGCTAACAAAATGTGCTAACAATATTTTAAAGTATTTTCAAAAAATCATTTGTGGTTAAAAACATATTACATAAGTAATTATATTCCTTTCTGCCCTATCCTGTAGTAGCAGGGCTGTCTCCTCATGGTATTCAGGGTTATTCACTCTGCCAATGTGGTAGCCTTGGTAGCCTGTTTCTAGGCCTGCTGGTCTGTTGGCACAAAAAGCCCAAAGTGACCAGGCAGCAGCCATTGTAACTCTTACTATGTGAACTCTGGTGGAAATGTCCCCTTCTGGGAGCCAGGTTCTTTCAACCCACCGAGCCTAAAGTTTCAGGCTGAGGAAGCAGAAATCCTCCAAGCAGGAATCCCCACTCTTAAGTGAGTCGCTGAGAGTGATGGTGAGTGGTGTACCCATTGTGTGCTGTACCCATGCTTGCCTGTTGGGGATGTACCACCCTATAATGGCCACTGGTTTCAGGAGTATACCGCACCCTGGAGGAGTGCGCCATTCCTTACAATATGTCACCTCCAAGCTGGTGCCTCAGCTCCATTTTTTTTTTTTTTTAATTTTTATTATTTAATTATTTTTGGCTGCGTTGGGTCTTCGTTGCCGCGCGCGGGCTTTCTTTAGTTGTGGTGAGCGGGGGCTGCTCTTCATTGCGGTGCGCAGACTTCTCATTGCAGTGGCTTCTCTTATCGCAGAGCACGGTCTCTAGGGTGCGCGGGCTCAGTTGCTCTGCGGCATGTGGGATCTTCCTGGACCAGGGCTCAAACCTGTGTCCCCTGAATTGGCAGGCGGATTCTTAACCACTGCGCCACCGGGGAAGCCCCTCAGCTCTTTTTTAAGAGGCCATTTACCACTCTGGCTGGCTGGCAGTTTCTGGATAGGACCGTGTGGTGTCCATGTCTCAAGCCCACTTCGGCACCTCCTTTGCCAAAAAGTGAGTCTCTTGGTTTGACATGTTGTTGACATATTGTTATGCAGTATCCCACTTTGGTGGCTCAGACACTTATGGACCCTGGGACGGTGGTGCTAGCATATGTGTCAGCCTCAGTCGGAATGAATTGCTGCCCTTTCCAGGATGGAAGGGGTCTGATGTAATCGAGGTGCTATCATGCAGCTGGCTGGTCTTCTCAAGGGACGGTACCACACCAGGTGATGAGTGTTGATCTCTGTGGCTCTCTAGTCATACATTCAGCGGTGGCAATGGCTACAGAGCAGCCTTGGTGAGAGGGAGTTCATGCCGTAGGGGCCCTGCGCAGCTTCCATGTCTGCCATCATGGCTACTGTGCTCGTGAGCCCATTGTACAGACGCTGAAGTGGCCAACATCAGAGGCTGGCCGAGCGTTTCATGAACCACGCGTGGGTTTTTTTTTTCTCCTCTGTCAGCTGGTCTTAAAGAGCTCCCCATGAGGCCGTATGTAGGAGCTGAGCTGAGAGAGATGTTGCTGTAACAGCTAAAGATGACATAGAGGTCTGGGCCACAAGTAAAGCATACTTGTGCCTTTTAGATCGGCACAAGTCTGATCGCTAATGTAACACTTCCATCTTAAAATGGATTGCTCCTGGGCCCACCTAGCCTGACGGCAGGTATGGCAACCCAACTTATGAAAGATGATTCTGGCCACCTGGGCACTTGACGTCCCATGCTCAGATGCTCTGTCTCTACCACGGCCCAATAGCATGCCAGGAGCTTTTTCGTGTTTTTCCCTTGGGAGTTTTTTGAGTGGTATATGTGTCTCTTCTGCAAATGGCATGACCTTGCTCCAGAGCCCTAGGGATCTATGCTGAGCGACCCTCCTATTGGGGCTTGCCGGCCTCCCTTCCTACCAGATACTTCCAGTTCCATGGGGTCCACCAGATCGTATGGCGAAAGCAGCAGAGCTGCTTGAACTGCAGCTAATTGTTTTGGGCCTCACTCAAAACCATCAGTCTCTCAAAATCCAATAAATGAGTTGAAGTGTTGAATAGTTTTCTCAAGTGGGGAATATATTGCCTCCAAAACCTGGAGAAGGCCTACCAAGCATTGTGCTTCTTTTTTTTTTTTTTTTTTTGCGGTACATGGGCCTCTCACTGTTGTGGCCTCTCCTGTTGCGGAGCACAGGCTCCGGACACGCAGGCTCAGCGGCCATGGCTCACGGGCCTACCCGCTCCGCGGCATGTGGGATCTTCCCGGACCGGGGCACAAACCCGTGTCCCCTGCATCGGCAGGCGGACTCTCAACCACTGCGCCACCAGGGAAGCCCTGTGCTTCTTTATTACAGTAGAAGGGGCAGACCTTTTCCTTTACTTGGAGGCAATGTCTTGGTGTGCTTCAGACCACTTGACCTCTGAATTCTTCCCAGATGTGCAGGCCCCTGAAACTCTATCCTCTGAAACATACGTGTCTTACCAAGACGTCTCCTCGCCACTTCATGCTTGTCGCAGTACATTAGCATGATGTCAGTAGTGGACCACTGTATTGTCCTGTGGAACGTCCATATGGTCTGTGTCCTTGGGGACTATATTATGCAGGAAGCAGTAGTTAACCTAAGGCCCTTGCCTCATTTGGGGCATCTGTGTAATCTTGAAATAACCTGGGAGCTCTGTATTCCAGTGGGGTGGTAGGGGCCGCTTCTGCAGGCCTAGAAGGTCCACGGGAACCGGAGGGTTAAAGGTGCTCATGTGCATCTCCCTAGGCACCCCTATCCCATGTCTGAGCCCCACTTCTTCCTTATCAGGGACCTGCTAGGAGAAGGCATAGGAGATTTATCATCTTGAGTTCAGCATTCTCTGAAGATCTGCCACTCTTGCAGTTAAGACCTGTGCCCAGTCTTCAGCTCTAGAGGCACTCCAGCTGCAGGAGATGAGGGTCTGTTTCAATGCTGCCAAGGAGGCCCTCTGACTCTCACCGTTTGCTTAAAGTTGGTGATTGTTTGGGCCTTTTGTTTTCTTTTTTTCAGAGCATCAGTGGTATTCAGCAACAACCACAATTCCACTTTTCTTACAGTTATTATTTCCATCATAACCTCTTTAACACCAGAGATACTGCATGAGCCCTTGCCTCCTCCACCAGTGTCCCGATCCAGTCTGCCACAAGTGAAGGTCTTAGCAATGGCACTGCTACCCCCGGTGAGGGACTAGCAGTATTTTACCTGCAGTGTTGGGATCCTCTTTGCCCGGAAGCTGCTGAGTGGTCCAACTCCAGAACCCCATCCTCGAGTTTGCTTCCTTTGACCACTCCACTCCTGGAACCAGTGGTCTTAGGTTGGTTCCCTAAAAGCAGAATCTGAGACAGGGGTTTGGGGATAGGTAATGTGTTGAGGGGTGCTCTTCAAGAGCAAATCTGTAAGGGAGGGAGTCAACAAGACCAGGGAAGGAGAAAGCCAAACGTTGGGTGTGATCTCAAGGTAGGCCTGGCCTAGCCTCAGCAGGAGGGCTCTGGGGCAAGAACACCCAGCGGAGTCTGTCTCTCCTTAAACCAAGGGGGTGGGACTTGTGGACCCCCCATCAGTTAGTCATTGACTATGAGCTGGTGTGGGGCAGGCACAGCTTCCATGATGAGGTGCCTCTCGGCGGCTAAGGGCAGTTTTCTGGAGAAGGGGACAGCCGTGAGCACTTAGCAGCCAACACGCACAGCAGCTCCCACAGATGGGCCCAGTGAAGGGGAGTGGGCGAGCCTCACAGCATCTACCACAGAAGGCAGCTGATGAGCTCTTTACAAAATTAAAAATGCCTGTACCCTTGACCCAGCAGCCCCTCTTTCAGGAGTTTTGTCTGTGGATACGCTCACACATGTGGAATGATGTATTTACTCAGATGGCAATGGCAGTGATAGCAGAAGCCTGGAGAACACCTGAGCGCTCATTACAAGGGGACATATTAGATGGCACAGTGGAATACACTGCAGCCACTAACAAAACAAAAAGTTTGAGGAAGCTCTTTATGTGTTGATATGGAATAGTTTCTAAGAGGTAGTGGTGAGTTAAAAAAAAATTCAGAATAGTGTAAATACTGTATTACCATTTGTTTTAAAATTTATTTTATATGTACATGCATATGCATGTATATAATTTTAAACATACAGACACTCTCAGCAGAAATGTACAGTATAACCAAGAAACCGGTAACGTTTGTGGTCTACGGGAAGGAGAAAAAAACAAGAATGGAACAGAGACTTAAGTTTTCACTGCATACTCTCTTATACCTTTCAAATTTTGTACCATAGGCATGTTACATAATCAAGTAAAAAATAAAGTAATTCATTTTTAAAACAATTCTGGATCTGCTATTTACTAGCTCAGTGATGTTTGTCCTTAGCCTCGGTTTCCTCACCTGTAAAATGCAGGTGACAAAGCCTTCACTTCATAGGACTGCAGATATTAAACTGGGCAATGCATAGAAATCACTTAGTGTAATGCCTACCTGCTAAGTAATCAATAACTGTTAGCTGCTGCTATTAATATTATTATCATTTATATTATTATGGTTTATTACCTTGTAGGGTAATCGTGAGAATGAGCTTAAATAAAGTATATTGTATACAGTAGCACAGTGCCTAGCACCACAGTGTGTGTGTGTGTGTTTCTTTTTAACACAATGCAAATTAATAAATGTGTGTGCATATACATATACTTTTAAGGGAACTAGCATCATGTTCTACATACTGTTTTGTAACCTGATTATTATACTTGATACATTTTAGGCACTTTCCTGTAGTGTTCATATTCAGGAATACTTGTATTTTACAGCGATAATGGTAGACCAGCAGTGCACCCTGGGAGTGGGAAGGGTGTTAGCAGTTCGTAGCAGTAGTGCAGTCTCCCTGTGTCTCATTGTCCAGAGGTGGTAGAAGGCACTCAGGAGCCAGCAGTCCACTGTCACTTGCTGGCCCTGAGCTGTCAGAAGCGGCTCTCTTGAGCCTTCCTGCCTGGAGCATTCTCTTGAGGAGTAAGAATAATTTAACCTGACAGATCCTGGGAGAAGGGTCTCAACAAATAATTATGAATTACTCCTGATCCTTTGACTTAATCCAGTGGCATCCATAATGAGGTGTGTGTATGAAGATCCATAGGAGGCAAAAGGAAATATTAGAACTTACGTTTCTATTTAATTTGAATCTCCCTTACAATCTCTGTGTTTTGTGTTATTTATTTTATTAATTTTTGGCTGTGTCGCACAGCTTGTGGGATCTTAGTTCCCCAACCAGGGATTGAACCTGGGCCCTTTGCAGTGAAAGTGTGGAATCCTAACCACTGGACAGCCAATTCCCTGTGTTATTTTAAAATACATTAATATAGCAGCACTTTTTTTATAATAATAAAATAAAAATTTGTAACTTGAAGGTGCATGCTCATATTCTTTTAACTGATAGGAATATACAAAATTGTATCTAGGGTATTATTCCCAGGGTGTCTGGTTGTATGGTATAAATTAATTTCTCCTGGACACTAGGTTGATTTGACCTAACTTTGAACCTTAATCTCAAAAGGTAAAGGAGGAGTTTGCCAATTTAATGTTGTACCATAGTTCAGTCCTAGGACATTTCAAAAGGATTACTCATGTAATAGTAATAATAGTAATAGTAGTAATATCATATTGTATTTTACAAAGCTTTCCAATGCCTCATTGATAATAATATAGAAACAAGCTTAGGCAATAGAATAATCACTGATTCTCAAATGTAATTGCTTCATGTGTATTAATTACAAAAGCATTGATCATAGTATTAACATTTTTGGTGTACATTTACAAAGGAAAAAGAAAGTTGAGGTTTAGTAGCCCAGAAAAACACTAGCTTTAAAAATTAAATCTGAAATCATGAAAAAAGTTCCAACTTCCCTAGTAATCAGGAATGATTACTGAGTGCAGGTTGACTGTAAATGCAAATCGAAACCTTAAAGTACAATTTCTTGCCCCTCATACTGGCAGAAGTGTTAAAGTCTGATGATTTTCCAGGGTTGGTGAGGATGCTTTGGTGCAAGGGGTGTAAACCGGCACAGCCACTTTGGAGGACAGTTTGGCAACGTTTTCAGAGATAAAAATGCTCATGCCATTCACTGTCTCTGGATCTGCCCTAGGGAGATACTCTTACACAAAGAGGCACATACAAGCATGTTCACTGCAGCTGTTAATGGCAGACAGTTGGAGACAGCCATCATTGGGGGAACATTAAAAAGATAGTGACTTAAAAAAATTAAAATGGAGGGGAGGGATAAATTAGGAGGTTGGGATTAACACATACGCACCAACAAGGACCTACTATATAGCATAGGGAACTATACTCAATATTTTATAATCTGTAAGGGAAAATAATCTGAAAAAAATAATATATATATATATGTTTACCTGAAACTAACATGACAGCGAAAATCAACTATACTTCAATAAAATTTTTTAAACAGTAAAGTAGAATTTATATAACATAAACTTTATAAATTTAAAGTGTAGAATTCAGTGCTTTTTAGCATATTTACAGGGTTGTGCAACCATCACCACTATCTTAATTCCAGAACGTTTTTATCACCTCAAAAAGATACTCTCTGCACATTAGCAGTCACTGCCCATTTTCCCCCTCCCCTTTCCACTGGCAACCACTAACCTACCTCCTGTCTCTAGATTTGTCTGTTCTGGACATTTCATATGAATGGAACCATACGCTCTGGCCTTTCGGGGGTGAGGGTGGGGTGACCGTTTTATTGTGATATAATTCACATGCCATGCAAGTTACTCGTTTTAAACGTACAGTTCAGGGTTTTAGTATATTCACAGAGTTGTGCAACCATGACAACAATTTTAGAACATTTCATCACCCCAAAAAGAAGCCCCATACCCTCTAGCTATCATCCCTGAAACTCTCCTCCCCAGCCCCAGGAAACCATTTCTGTCTCTATAGAGACAAAGGCAATCTATAGATTTGCCAATTCTGAATATTTCATATCAGTGGATCATAAAAGATGTCTTTTGTGTCTGGCTTCTTTTACTTAGCATGTTTTCAAGATTCATCCACACATTGCAATATGTGTCAGTACTTCATTCTTTTTTACTGCCGGATAACATTCCATTGTGTGGATATACCACATTTTGTTGATCCATTCATCAGTTGGTGGACATTTGCGTTGTTTCCACCTTTGGGCTAATAATGCTGTTATGAACATCCACATACAAGTTTCTGTACGAGCATAGGTTTTCTATTCTCCTTTGTAGAATTGCTGGGTCATATGGTAATTCTGTTTTACTTTTTGAGGAATTGCCAAACGTTTCTACAGAAGTTTTGCCATTTTACTTTTCCACCATTGATGTATTAAGGGTTCCAGTTTCTCTATATCCTTGCCAACACTTATTTTCCATTTAAAAAAAGTTACAGCTGTCCTAGTGGGTATGAACTGGTGTCTCATTGTGGTTTTGATTTCCATTTCCCTAATGACTAATGATGTGGAGCGTCTTTTCTTGTGCTTATTGGCCATTTGTATATCTTTGGAGAAATGTCTATTCAATCTGTGGCATCTTTATGCTGTGCTGTAGAGCTGTTAAAAAGGAATGAGACAGATCTATATGTAGTCACCCCTGATCATAACACTGAGCAAGATAGCAGGTAGTAGACACTACCTGCTATAGGACTTCTCTGGCGGTCCCGTGTGCTTCCATTGCAGGGGGCACAGGTTCGATCCCAGGTCTGGGAACTAAGATCCCACGTGCCGGGCAGCCAAAAACAAGAAAAAAAAAAGATGCATTATAGTACCATAAGTTTTATATAAATACACATGTGTGCCATGTGTTACATACACACACCCCCTAGTACTGTATGGTAAATACAGATATGTAAGAGCATAGAGAAGGGTCTGGTAGAATAGTCCCCAGACTTATCAAGATGCTTGGTTACCTTGGGGCAGGGAGAGAGAGAACTAGTGGGGGTGGGATTTCATCAAAAGGGACTTTTGTCTTATTTATAACATTTTACAAAGTATTCATGAACTATCTGGTTAATAAAAAATTGTATGAAAACTCCTTAAAATATATACACAGTTTAAAAATATAAGAAAAAGGTAGCAACTGGGGAACTCTAGAGAGGGGTTAGAATCAGTGCTTTCATGTCACATGGAAGTGAATGTACAATTACTGTTCTGAAAATGTCATTGATCATTGATTCCCTTTATAGCTCAGACCTATTTCGTCTTATATCCTTTTTATCAAAACAGTTTTGTTGGGCTTCCCTGGTGGTGCAGTGGTTGAGAGTCTGCCTGCCGATGCAGGGGACACGGGTTCGTGCCCCAGTCCGGGAAGATCCCACATGCCGCGGAGTGGGTAGGCCCGTGAGCCATGGCCGCTGAGCCTGCACGTCCGGAGCCTGTGCTCCGCAATGGGAGAGGCCACAACAGTGAGAGGCCCGTGTACTGCAAAAAAAAAAAACCAGTTTTGTTGGTCTTTTACTAATATATAACAATACAAATAGTAGAGAGGTTTATAAAGTTAAAATTAACTGATCCTCTCTTCACCTCAAACCCCTCCTTCCCCATGACAATTAGTGTTAGTGCAGCTTCTTTTCCTAATAAACCTCTGTGTTTTTGTATTTTCTTTTCACCCCACCCAATAAGGTGTGTTTCATCAGCTTTCTGTTGTTGATGGGAAGAAGCTCCTTCCCCTCTAGGGGTAAGGGAAGTCTGTTTTTTTGGCTGCATTGGGTCTTCATTGCTGTATGCGGGCTTTTCTCTTGTTGCAGCAAGCGGGGGCTACTCTTGGTTGCGGTGAGCGGACTTGTCATTGCAGTGGCTTCTCTTGTTGCGGAGCACGGGCTCTAGACACGTGGGCTTCAGTAGTTGTGGCTTGTGGGCTCTAGATCACAGGCTCAGTAGTTATGCTACATGGGCTTAGTTGCTCCGTGGCATGTGGGATCTTCCCGGACCAGGGATCGAACCCGTGTCCCCTGCATTGGCAGGCGGATTCTTAACCACTGCGCCACCAGGGAAGTCCAAAAGGGAAGTCTGTCTTTAAGCATCTATGATAGTGGTCTTCAGCCTTGCTTTGTATCAGCCCCTACCAGAGATTGCTATTTTGCAGATCCCAAGTTCTGCTCAGGTGTCTTTATTTCATAAAAAGCTCCCATGATGATTCTGATGAGGCCACAGGGTTAAGAATCATTAATCTAGTGAGTAACAGAGCAATCATAAATTGTACCCATGATGCTTCTTCGAGAATTATTTTTGGTAGGTTCTTTATGAGAGAGTAATGAGCCTGTCAGCTCTGTGGAAACATGCCTGAACTAAGATGGTCTGTTGTGTTCCAGGAATTTCACAGAATTTTCACTTTAGGTTATTTTCAGCATTGGGGCTTTAACTCTTAACTAAATACTCTACATAGAGCTACCATCTGAGCCTGAGAAAGTGATCTTGGATTCCTTTTTGAAAATGGTAGGAATAAGTAGTACAGGGCAAACTTAGCTTTCTGCCATTTCAAATCGAAAATGAGTGGATATAGCAAGAATGACAGATGCTTAAATCTTCCATGCCAGGCAAACTATCCCTAGGTCTTGTTTTGTAAAGTTTTTTCACCCCTCCCCCCACCCCCACCCCCAGATTTTTGTAGACTTTTTTTTTTTTTTTTTTTTTTTTTTGCGGTACGCGGGCCTGTCACTGTTGTGGCCTCTCCCGTTGCGGAGCACAGGCTCCAGACGCGCAGACTTAGCGGCCATGGCTTACGGGCCCAGCCACTCCGCGGCATGTGGGATCTTCCCAGACCAGGGCACGAACCCGTGTGCCCTGCATTGGCAGACGGACTCTCAACCAGTGCGCCACCAGGGAAGCCCTAGACTTCTTTATAGTATGTTTGCCTGAGATGCAAGTGAGAAACTCACGTGATTCATAAAACTCCACACTAATTTCCATTCTTAATGTTTTCAGACGTAAAACGCAGAAATTCATAGATGCCATTTAGAGACGTAATAATAATCAGTTTCTTTAGAATAATAAACCTAAGTAATCTTTCTTATGTCTTAAATTTTTGTTAAACTTTACATTTTCTCTTCTAGGTATTCTCATGGGAGCAGTTATAAAAGTTATAGAGTTTAAAAAACTGGCAAATTGGAAGGTAGGTTTACCCAATTGTTCTTTTTTTTAACATATTTACAATTTTTATTGGTTCTTTAGTAACACTGATTATGGTGGCTTTCTTATCATTCCTTGACTGTCAGTGAAGTTTATATTGTCCCATTAATTTTTTAACATTCTGGTAGATTAGGGTTGATATCTTTACATCTGAGTTTTTTGAAAAAGCATAAATCTCATACTGTTTCAAATTAACATAGGAGCATTCAATGCCATGTTTTGTTATTTACTTGCATTTTTATAATCTTAGACTAACTTGCTGTATACAGGGCTCTAATTAGCATTTAACATTAAACAATGTTTATTGCTCCTAATTCCATTCTGACAGCTGAGCCCAATAAGACATATCTGCCCAGCACTGTAGACCTTACAGAATGCTTTATATACTGTAGCTTTTGTCATCCTCATGACAACCATGGAGGCAGATTGACCACGTATTATCCCCGTTTTTACAGATGAAGAAAGTGACCTCTGAGAGGTTGGGACATGTCTAACATCACAGAGCTAGAGAGCGGTTGGGTTGGCTCTTGTGTCCAGACCCTCTGGTCCTATGTGTTCTGTATTTTCTCTGCCACTTGTCCTCACTTGTGGATGTTCCCACCCTTACGTTCACACAATGGTCATTAGAGCGTGAGGTCCAAGGACTAATTGAAACTCAAGTTTCAGCTTAAACTTTGAGCATCTGTGTCAAGTAGGGAGTTTAACAAGTGTGTAACAAAACTGATTTTGTGGAGGGAAATAAGGTCCATTTCAAAATATTAAAAGAATTGTATGGTTAAAATGTGTCACATTTGAGCTCCTAGGTGTGAGGGTTAATTTATCCGTGGAACTGTAGAGTATAAATTTGCAAAAAAGGGCTTCCCTGGTGACGCAGTGGTTAAGAATCCGCCTGCCAGTGCAGGGGACACCGGTTTGAGCTCTGGTCCGGGAAGATCCCACATGCCGTGGAGCAACTAAGCCCATGCGCCACAACTACTGAGCCTATGCTCTAGGGCCTGCGAGCCACAATTACTGAAGCCTGTGCACCTAGAGCCTGTGCTCCGCAACAAGAGAAGCCCACCACAATGAGAAGCCCACGCACCGCAACGAAGAGTAGCCCCCGCTCACCACAACTAGAGAAAGCCCAAAGCCCACACACGGCAACGAAGACCCAATGCAGCCAAACATAAAGAAATAAGTAAATTAAAAAAAAAAAAAATTTGCAAAACAAGCCTCATGGTCTGACGCAAAACACAATTTGAAGCTGTTATAAATAATATTCAGGATATATTTTATTAAATGAATTCTCAAAATGTACATTGAGCTTGGAATATTTCTAGAGCTACCCTCAGCTGGGGAAGGAGCTAAGCGGGCCCCACTGGAGCATGCTGTATATGAAGCTCAACTGGTTCAGTTTAACCCCCCTCACAGTAGCTTCTGCAACTGGTTCAGTTTAACCCCCCTCACAGTGGCTCATTCTAGGGCAGGAGCAACTGACTGTACACTCTTTCTCAACTCTTAGACTAGATAGAGCCTGATGTGTAAATACCACCTGCTAACACATTTTGTTTGATTTAAAATCAATTGATCAAAATTGGAATCGATTTTAAAACAATTAAAAAATCATTAAGTTTTTTGTTTTGTTTTATTTTGTTTTTCATGGAGGAGAAAGAAAGAGTGGCTTTATTTCTTTGCCAGGCAAAGGGGGAACACAGTAGGTTAGCGCCTCAAGAACTGTGCCCCCAGTTTTATTTTAAATGTTATTAATCTATACAAAATTCTAGAAATTTCACATGGATTTTTAAAAAATATTTTAAACTGCTTAATTTGTAATCTTTTTAAAAAATTAATTAAAGTTTTTATTTTTGGCTGCATTGGGTCTTCGTTGCTGTGCGCGGGCTTTCTCTAGTTGTAGTGAGTGGGGGCTACTCTTCAATGTCATGAGCAGGCTTCTCTTGTTGTGGAGCACGGGCTCTAGTCACGCAGGCTTCAGTAGTTATGGCATGCGGGCTCAGTAGTTGTGGCTCACGGGCTTAGTTGCCCCAAGGCATGTGGGATCTTCCCAGACCAGGGCTCAAGCCTGTGTCCCCTGCATTGGCAGGCGGATTCTTAACCACTGCGCCACCAGGGAAGTCCTCACATAAAAATTTGAACTTCTAGCTTCTCTCAAAGAAGCAGAAGCTCTCTCAACACCAGGCCCACATTCCCCACAGCAGAGATCCAAGGCACTGAGTGCAGCTGCAGCCCTGGGGAATGCTGTATGATCCCTTCTCCGAGCAGGAGGAGGAAAGGTTATCTTTTACTTTTAGTTTTATATGCTTCAGTATTATTAAATTTATTTTTCAACAGATGTTAGTTTTCAAGTTAAATAATATATTGAATAGTATAGATGAGTGAACCAGAGTTGGGTGGTGAATGTAATTAAGTGCCCTGAAGAGCCATCTAGACAACCAGTGCTTGACCTCAGAAACGGGTGAGGTTTTTAGGGTAAAACCATTGGGCAGGCTTTCTGGAGGAGCAGGTGTTTGTGGAAGCCAAAGCAGGAAGTAGGATCTGTTTGGAAACTGGGTGCTGCAGGGAACAGGGGAGGTAAGAAAAACAGTGAAGTTGCTGGGTGTTTTCTTTCCAGACTGTCCTGCTGGGCCTGCCTTCTACCTATATTGTCATATGCTTAATATGTTTCTTTAAGTCAACTTGCTTTTTTATGTATATAAGTCTTTACAACAGTTTTTTAAAAGCTTTTATTGTGGTAAAATATACATAACATAAAATTTAGCATTTTAGCCATTTTTAAGTGTACAATTCAGTGGCATTAAATACATTTACAATGTTGTTTAATCATCACATCTATTTCCAGAATTTTTTCATCATCCCAGATGGAAACTCTACCCATTAAACAATTCCCTATTCCTCTCTCCCTACTTTGTTTTCTACTTTCTATTTTTCTTAGTATTTTCTATTTTTTTAGTAGCCCCTATTCTACTTTCTGTGTTTATGAATTTACCTATTCTAGGTACCTCAAATGGGTGGAATCATATAATATTTGTCCTTTTTTATCTGGCTTATTTTATCAATACTTAGCATGATGTGTTTTTTTCTGTTTTGTTTTGTTTTTGCGGTACGTGGGCCTCTCACTGGTGTGGCCTCTCCCGTTGCGGAGCACAGGCTCCGGACGCACAGGCTCAGCGGCCATGGCTCACGGGCCTAGCTGCTCTGCGGCATGTGGGATCTTCCCAGACCAGGGCACGAACCCATGTCCCCTGCATCGGCAGGCGGACTCTTAACCACTGCGCCACCAGGGAAGCCCTAGCATGATGTTTTTAAGGTTCATCCACTTTGTAGCCTGTGTCATAACTTGTTTCCTTTTTATGGCTGAATAATATTCCATGGTCAGTATATACGACACTTTGTTTATCCATTCATCTGTTGATGGGCCCTGGGGTTGTTTCCACCTTTTGACTGTCGTGAATAATGCTGCTATGAACGTTGGTGTACTATATACATTTATTTTAAAGGAAACATTATAATACTGTTTTAAGTGGGAAACCAATATTGTTTTTATAAATAAATACGATAAAAACAAAGTGGTACATTTGCTTGCTGAAGCCTCTGAGGACAAACCTGTCCTCTGTCAAAAAGGGGGATCAGCGTATTGGAGAGAGGCTTAACACGGTAGCACCAAACTGACGCGTCTGACTTAATTGGGATTGAGAAAGAATCAAAAAGGGCTGACTTTCTCAATCCGTGGGGTCAGTGGTATTCGACACACATTGCTCAAGTACCACCTAAAACCACATCAGCTCACTTTAGGGGAGATACTGCCCAAAGGAACCTGGGATCTTTCTGTAACACTGTTCACTGTAAGGTGGTGTGTGCGTTTCCTGTGGCTTCTGTAACGAATTACCACAAATTGGGTGGCTTAAAACAGCAGAGATTTGTTCTCTCATAGTTCTAGAGGCCAGAAGTCTGAAATCAAGGTGTTGGCAGGGCCACACTCCCTCAAGGGAGCGAATCCAGGCCCTAGGGGAGAGTCCTTCGCTGCCTCTTCCGGCTTCAGGTGGTCCCAGGCATTCCTTGGTGATGGCAGCCTAACTCCTGTCTCTGCTTCAGTCTGTCCTCATGTGCCTTCACCTCTGTGTCTGTGTGTCCCTTTCTGTCTCTAAAAGGACACTGTCATTGGGTTTAGGGCCCACCCTAATCCAGTATGATCTCAGCTGTGATTCTTCTCTTAATTCCATCTGCAAAGTCCCTATTTTCAAATCAGGTCGCATTTTGAGGTTTCAGGTCACATGAATTGGGAGGAGAGGACACTGTGAACCCACTGCAGGTGGGTTCTCCTTTTTCCCAGGGGGTGTTTTGTTTCTGAAACTCGCAGAGTCTCTGCAGTGGCCCAACTGCACAGATCCTGCGAATATCTTGCCCCACAAAGCACAGAGATCGGCCCATTTCTTTTCACATGGCCCCAGTCTGAGTCATGAGCTTGTGATACAGGCGGTTATTTTAAGACTTAATAAGGCATTTTCAGAAGTCATCATTTGCTTCTATTTTGAGCCTTTTTTGAATGTTATTTAGTCTTTATGGTAACAGCCGTACATTTGTAAGGATACATTTATCATTCTTTTGAATAGGGATTTTGACAAGAAGTCAGACTGTCAAGATTGTGACATAGAAGTTTTCATATGAAAAGGGCCTGATTTTGCAGTATTAAATAGACTGCGTATTACCTGTAGTCATTTTGGGCTTGAGAACCAGTATGTATTTTCCCCCAATCCACCAACAACTAGAGAACTGTATTACTATAGAAGATGAAATTATTATTCCATTCCCCCCAAAGGTGGCCATATTCTAAAAATACCTTTCATAATGGTACTTAATATTTGAATCTGAAAGCATGGCAAGGGGCTCGCTTTATAGCCATGTCCCAGGTTGCAAGGGCATCAGGTGAGGACTGTTTCATCACATCAGATTTAGGAAAATGACATAGTTGTCTATGACATGCAGAGAAAAGGCAGGGCTATTTTAAACATGAGTAGGGTTTACTCTTCCTCTAAGTGGATTGTTTTAGGGCTTACTGTTAACCTTTTTCCTGGAGGAATCCAATTTGTGGACTTGTTTTTGAAAGTGTTCTATTTGAATTGAAATGTTTTCTATATTAAAATTCGTTTTCTTTCCTTAGTAAAGAATAAAAAGCGTACCGCTGTATGTTTGGAAGTGGTTCATTCTGCTATTTATTTTGCTGGTCACCTTTTAAAATCATTTGTCCTACATTTTTAAATGCATGTTTTGAGGTTTTTGTATATTTGTTTGTTTTTGTCTCTCCTTTTGTTTGGTTTTATTATCAGGTGGTGGTTTAAGCATTGTATTTTTCCACTGGGCCAGGTTCTAAAAGAACAGTTACTTTGGCTTTTCATTGATGGATTTATTTCTTAATTACACAGATTTCATGCCTCTGAAAATATCCATTTTATATTTACAGGAGGAAGAAATGTTTCGTCCAAATATGTTTTTCCTCCTTTTGCTTCCACCTATTATATTTGAGTCAGGATATTCATTACACAAGGTAAGACTCAGGCACACATTAGTGCTTTTGGTCCGGGTGGCTCCGTGTGTTTGTAAGGCAAGTTCCTTAAAAGCTCAGGTGTTAATTTAGCAGTGGTGGCTCTGTGTGAACACCCTGGCGTGTGTGGTAGAAGCTAGACTGTCATGCCTGACTTGTAGAGGGAGCAAACATGGTCAGTGGGCTGCTTTCATGGTTTGAGGCAGTGTGGCTTACTAGTGTTTTCCATAGAGGGGTACTTTGCCTAGAAAGAAATAGCCAAAGTGATTTTGATGGTACACAGGTGTTACATTGACTCCTCTTGGACACAGACTGACCCATGTTAAGAGGACAGACTGCGTCCTGGGATGACAGGGACAGGTGCCCCAGGCCTACTGGTTCTCTCACGTCACCACATCGGGCCTTTCTCCTGCCTTGGGCCCATCCATCCTTCAGTGTCTCCCCTCTCAGGGCACTGCCTTGGGCCTCAGCTCCCAGCCATTATGCCCTTTAAGCCCCAGTCTCCATTCCTTCCCACCCTCTCCCTGGCCCTGCTTTTCCTCACCAGACTGGAGCCCCATCCTTCCCCCTAGTCTTCCACCTCCTTCTGGCCCAGCCACCTACTCCCACAGTTGCTCCGCTCATTCTTGGCTTCCTGACCCTGGAGAGCAGCATCACTGGCCCCTGCTCAGTTCTCTGCTTTGCTCTGGCATTTCTGGTCTCTGTCTTCCAGCTTCCAGTGGGGCTCTTTCTGCCTGGGCAGGAGCTTCTCACTTTTAAGCCAGTTTGTGTGTGTACCTGAGTCTTTTCCTTGTCTATGAGTTCCTTTTTTTTTTTTAATTTGTATAGCAAACTTGTTTTTTTTTAATATATTTATTTATTTATTTATTTATTTATGGCTGCATTGGGTCTTCATTGCTGCCTGCGGGCTTTCTCTAGTTGCAGCGAGTGGGGCTACTCTTCGTTGCGGTGCACAGGCTTCTCATTGTGGTGGCTTCTCTTGTTGCGGAGCGTGGGCTCTAGGTGTGTGAGCTTCAGTAGTTGTGGCATGCGGGCTCAGTAGTTGTGGCTCACAGGCTCTAGAGCACAGGCTCAGTAGTTGTAGCGCACAGGCTTAGTTGTTCCGTGGCATGTGGGATCTTCCCGGACCAGGGCTCAAACCCGTGTCCCCTGCATTGGCAAGCGGATTCTAAACCACTGCGTCACTAGGGAAGTCCGTATGAGTTCTTTTTAAATATAAGTGTATTTAAGTTTTAAAATAAAAAGGTGATTCAACTTAAAATACTAGTAATACAACAGTTATTTTGTAAATATGATTTAAAAAAACTGTGAAGGTTGGAAAGACTAAGGATCGGCATATCTTTGGAGAGAGGAAAGAGCCTGGACTTTAGAGCCAGAGAGACCTAGGCCTAATCATGCGCTGCCCCCTATAGGTTCCTTTTGAGTAGAGTAGAAATTAAAAACAGAGGACAAAAAGATCCCCAAAACCCTACCTCCTAGGTTGCTTTGAGATTTACATTAGATGAAAGAATGTATGCAAAGCACCACTCACCACATTAAATAATTGGTAGTGCTTCTTGTTATTATCTGTTATAACATGACTAGTGTTATTATTAATAATAATGTAATAAACTTGAGTTAAATTTGTTATGAGAGTTTTGGTAAAAACATACAAATTAAATTTTTAATTTTCCTCCTGGATATTAAAGCAAAATTATTCTAAGATGTTCAGGCCAGATTTTTTTTAAGTTATTATTTTATTGTGCATTAAAATAAAAAGTGAAAAGGAAGTTTAATATAAAAAAAATCCCATATCCTGGGCTTCCCTAGTGGCACAGTGGTTGAGAGTCCGCCTGCCCATGCAGGGGACACGGGTTCGTGCCCCGGTCCGGGAGGATCCCACATGCCGCAGAGCGGCTGGGCCCGTGAGCCATGGCCGCTGGGCCTGCGCATCCGGAGCCTGTGCTCCACAACCGGAGAGGCCACAGCGGTGAGAGGCCCGCGTACCACAAAAAAAAAAAAAAAAATCCCATATCTTATAAACTATTACTGACATCAGATAATTGTTAAAAAGAAAACAAGCAAGAAGGATTGAAGGTCAGTATCTCTCACTCTTTAATTTTGTGAACAAATCTTGAAAGAACTGAGCAGATTATGAAAATATTTCAAAACAGTGCTGAAGAAAATGGGTTGATTTTTTTTTTTTTTCCCCTTTGGCTGCCACTCGGCGTGTGGGATCTTAGTTCCTCGACCAGGGATTGAACCTGTGCCCTCGGCAGTGAGAGCAAGCATCCTAACCACTGGACTGCCAGGGAACTCCCGAAAAATGATTCGATTTTGACTTAAAAACATAAGACTGGTTATTATATTAGCACATGTAAAGTTTTTATTTTCTAATTTTTTGGAGGGAGGGGAAATAGTTATTTAAAATTTGAGGAAAATAGTATTTTCTTAAGAGAAGAAATTTTTGAAGATGGCTTTACAGCAGAAACTGTGACAATTTATGTGAAAGGGACTAGTGTGAGTTGGAATGGGAATTCAGAGACTTCTGTCCACTGCCTACCCACCCCCAAAGAAGATAGGAAGTTGACTTTATTTTAATATTGCTATATTTGCTGATGTAAATTTGGACTTGGAATAAAAATTTCAGTACAATTATTATCAGTTGGTATGTATTAGGTAGGCAGCTATTTGGTTCTTTAAATTATTAATATAAGAATAGAACTTTTTAAAAAATAAATTTATTTATTTATTTACTTTTGGCTGCATTGGGTCTTCGTTGCTGCGTGCGGGCTTTCTCTAGTTGGAGCGAGCGGGGGCTACTCTTCTTTGAAGTGCGCGGGCTCCTCATTGCGGTGGCTTCTCTTGTTGCGGAGCACGGGCTCTAGGCACGTGGGCCTCAGTAGCTGTGGCTCACGGGCTCTAGAGCGCAGGCTCAGTAATTGTGGTGCACAGGCTTAGTTGCTCTGCGGCATGTGGGATCTTCCTGGACCAGGGCTCAAACCCATGTTTCCTGTATTGGCAGGCGGATTCTTAACTGCTGCACCACCAGGGAAGCCCAAGAATAGAACATTTTTAAAATTATGTCTGAGAGAAGCAAATAAATTTGCTTTATGTAGCAAAGGGAAGTTCTTATAGTGGGGCAACTTGAATTTGGGTAACTTTCCAACATCCAGATTAATATTAGCCAACGACATAAGTTATATCAGAATTAGATCCCTATAAACAGACCAAGGCTTAGTGTAATCTATTTTTAAATCACAAAATTAAGCAGCTCTCTGCAAAGAAAAACTCATAGATGAAAGCCTTTTGTTTAGGAAAAAACCAAATCATTGTGTTTGCCTTGAGCTATTTTAAAGTTCTTTGTGTGCTAAAGATTGATATGCCAAACAAAGTAATTGAATGTCTGATTATGGTCAGCCAAATCAAAATTGCAAAAAATGAAGCAAAGAAACTTCCTGAAGGAGATAGGCTTAGTGGGTTGTCAGTGCTGAGCTGAGGACAGTCTTCTGAAGTGAGCTTTAAAGTATCAGTTCCTGGGAATTCCCTCATGGTCCAGTGGTTAGGACTCAGCACTTTCACTGCCGAGGGCCCGGGTTTCAATCCCTGGTCAGGGAACTAAGATCCCACAAGCTGCATGACGTGGCCAAAAAAAAAAAGTATCAGTTCCTGTTGTCCATGGCTTGACAATTTCTGAGCGAAAAAATGGTTTTCCTTGTCCAGACCCACAATCACGGACCATCAAGTTACCCTGGCCTTATTCCTAAACAGAGTCCACAGGATTCTAATAAATAGCTTAATTTTTAAAATTTTATGGAAATTTGAAAGATGTTACCATACTGCTTGGACTCCAATATTTTCTCTTAAATGCTGTATAGGTGGGAATATATTTTATCTATTCTATTTGATGATACTAATAGAGTGAAATAAAATTGCTTAAAAGATGTGGACTACAAAAAGGAGCTTCTGATAGTATAATCTATTATCTTGACATTCTTTGTAGCAATGTACCTTTTCTTAATTAATTGAAAAATTATAATTATATAAACTTTGGACTTTAATCAGACATGAAACGCAGTTAATTCCTTTAGTACCTATTCATGGGGCATCTTGCATCTGACAGGCTGTATGCCAGTGACTGTTGTACAAAAGCAGATGTGGTCATTGCCCCCATTGAGCCTGCAACCTAGTGGGAAAGACAGATACCAAATAATTACATAAATAAATGTAACGTTTCAGCTATGTCAAGTGCTACCAGGAGAGAGTCACTGTGCATTGAGAGCATAGACTGGGATCTGACTTGGGTAAGGGATCAGAGAAGGCTTCCCTCAGGAAGAGTCAAAATGTCCTGAGATCTTGGGACGATTAAAGTTCACTAAGCGAAGGGGAAGGAAGAGTGCTCCAAGCCCAGGGAGCATGATGTGTTTGAAAAACAAAAAGCTACTAGTGTGACTGGAACCCAGAGAACAAAGGGGAGGTTAGAGGCCTTTGAGGGGTCAAACCATCCAGGCTTTGGTTGGGTTTTAACTGCGTTTTGAGTGGAAGTGGGGGTCAGAATGTAGGCAGCACAGTCAGACTTATCTTTTGCAGAGATCATTCTGGAAGCACTTGGAGAGCAAGAGGGCAAGGGCCAGGGCTGGTTGAGACTTGTTAGAAGCTATTGCAGTGATCCAGGGGAGAGATGATGGCAGTTGGGCAAGGGCGGTGGGGATGGTGATGGAGAGAAGCAGGGAGATGTGAGTGACGTGGGGAACGCAAAAGCCACAGGACTTGGCTCTGCATTGCATGTGGGGGTGAGGGAAGATGCCCAGGTTTCTAGAGCTTGCCAACCAAGGTGGGTGATGGTGCCCTTTACAGAGAATCAAGCATGTGAGGAGGGCCAGCTGTGGGGTCCATGACTTGACTGAGCAGACCAGCCTTTCTAATCATTCCTCTCATTTCTGTTCTCTCAAACAGGGTAACTTCTTTCAAAATATTGGTTCCATCACCCTATTTGCTGTTTTTGGTACGGCAATTTCCGCTTTTGTAGTAGGTGGAGGAATTTACTTTCTGGGTCAGGTAAGGAAAACATCTTTGAAAACCTTACATTCTTAGAGCTCATGCAGGGAAGTGGGGTAGTGACATCTCATGGGGGTTTTACAGTCAAGGTAAATGCTCTCCTGCAAAGAAATCCGGACTCAAACAAGGCACAGTAAAGGCATGCTGAAGTTGTCTCTCAGTGTCCTCGAGAAGCTTTGGTGTCTGGAATTGAGTGAATCTTTTCCGTAATCCCCAAAAGTATTTGATATTATTTGCAAACCAATATTGTCTTAAGTTGGAATACCTAAAAATAAAGCAGAATATATACCATCAAGATCTTCAAATTATAACATTGTCAATTCTGTTGTCAGACTGAATCAAGGTTAAACACTGTTTCTTTAATAAAAATTTGCATTTTAAAAATCAAAGATGATTCTGTATGTCTTCACTCAATTCTAAGCTGTCCTGTAGAATTATTTTCCCTGGATTTTCCACCATTGCTAAACCAATTCCCGGTGTCATCAACTGAGTGTTTTGTACTTTGAATTCAAATTAATTTGAATTAATTTAAACCAGACCTACCTAGGAAGGTAGTATCTGTAGCTTTGCATTATGCACGTCTGTGCATGTCACAGTTCTCTTCCCGTATGGTCAGTTGCAGAAAGTTTCTCCGTCCTAGTTCTGCAAACGCAGTTTGAGATTCAGGCCTTGGGGTAACTGGCAGATTTCTCTTACATGTGTCTGCTGCTTTTGATGGCTACCGGTAAAAGCCCATTCCATCTGATTTTCACCTTTACTGCTGCCTCGATGGCACCAGAATAAATCTGTCTGTCATGCAACCTTCTTCATTGCTCAGCTTCCAGCCTCAAATGGGAATAAGCTTTAGAGAAGAAAACTAGTTAATCTGGCTGCACATATTAGTGTTCATTTTCATACCTCCTGTGTATGATGATTGAATGCATGCCTGAACTAAAACTTAGGAGTTTTCTGTATTTTTCAAGTGATTTGGGGACTGAAGATTAATGTCCTCATTAGTTTGTAATAAAGCACTAATGGACATTTTAATCTTCTTGGCTGTTCTCCAGGGGGTTTTTTTTTGTGTCTGTGTGTTTGTGTTTTTTATTTTACAGGCTGATGTAATCTCTAAACTCAACATGACAGACAGGTAAACCTTTCATACTGTAACACCCATGTGGCTACTTTTCAGACTGGGGCCAAGTTTTCTCCACATTGATTCCTGGCTGTGGTACTTCTCTATTCTGTCTTTTCGTTTTGCTGACTATTTCTGCTGTAGAATCTATTCTGAATTAATTTGTGTCTCTGAAATGAATCAAAACTATATTGAGGAATGTTGAAGATCTCCAGTCAGAGGGTTGCTGATGGAAATGATTTAGTTTCAGCTTTGAAGGGAATAACTCTTGGTTAGTTAGGTTGACTGCCACCTCACACACGCCACACGCTGCACCATTGTCCTTTTATTATTAAGATTCATCTTCAGCTCATTTCTAAGGCTTTGCGACGGCCATAATGAAAAGTTGTCTTCTTGAGAGATTGGGGATGGAGTCGGGGGTGAGGTGTGAATCTTTACTCTGGGATTCCCCTCAAGGCAGTGGGGATGGGGAGGGGGAAGGAGGTGCTCTGTTGTGGGCGCCCTTCTCAGGCTGCAGCTACTCCATTGGGCACTCAGAGCTGCTGTCTAGGAGCCCAATCCAGAAATTTCCATAATTGGCTTAGCAAGAAGCAACCTAGGAAGCCGAAGTTACCAGATCTAGTGCTAAAAAAGTGCACACACACAGCGTGACCTGGTTTCCCGTCTCTGAGAAGTGCAGTGAATATGCAGCCTTGCTCTGTGTTTCTCTCCCGGGAGCACTGGATTCTGTCTTGTGCTTGGCTGGGGAGCTCGGAAGTGGGACCCAGTGCTCAGCCCCGGGGTCCCTTTCACTGGGCCAGCCAGAGCTTACAGCCTTCAGCAGCAACTTGGAGATTAGAATCTTGGAGCCCTTTTCGTGAGAAATGTGCCTTTGATAGCATCAAGCCCAACCTCATTTTCTCTCCAGGGACATAAATTTCAAAGCCTTTGTTGTTAAGATAGTCTTGCTATACAAACAAGTAGCGAAAGTCACAACCCTGTTCCATAGGGAGCGGGAGCGTGAAGCCGAGCAGAACTGTTGCCCTGCATTTTGTAGGTATTTTGCAACTGAAAAGAAGTGTTCAAAACCCAGTGGATGTAAAGGAAGATGTCACAGCATTCAGTCCTTCAACCTGTTTGGGGGCAACTGCTTAGAGATACAAAAAACACTTGATAAATCCTTGTGAAGTTGAATTGAACCGGAGGTTGGGATGTTCAGGAAGAGAGGAATAAAAGAATTGGCCCTTAGACAGGCAGAGTAAGAACCAGGTGGAGTTTCTCTGTGTGTGGGCACACACTTCCTTTCCTGTTAGAAAGTGACTGTCCCACAGATGGGGGCTGCTCTGGGGGAAATTAGCCAGCAGTCGCAAACCCACACAGCTGCAGGGCCTGGCAGAACCCTTCACAGAGGGGAGCTGGCCAGGTGTGTGTCTGGAGGTGGTGACAGTGGTGAGCCGGAGAGCCCATCGTCTGAAGGGGACAGCCACCTCTTAGCTCCACCTGCTAATTACCACGTGGGAACATGGGCCCAGAATTGCCAGATACTTAATTGTTTTTTTTCCAAAAGAGGCCAAGTTTCTGGATTTTAATAGGGAATTTTCCTGTTTTAAATGTTGCCAACTTGATCCATTTTTCAGAACACCATGCAGGTCAAACATGAGGCCCATGGACCTCTGCACGGTAGGAAACATAAAAATAACTTTTTTGCACAGAAGGTTTTACTTCACTGGTGTTTCCTCTGGAGAGCTAATTCACTCATAGATACACCCTAAATTATTTCACCATCCCAGTCCATTTTCTTTTTTTTTTTTTAATTTATCTTTGGCTGCATTGGGTCTTCGTTGCTGCGCACAGGCTTTCTCTAGTTGCGGCGAGTGGGGCTTCTCATTGCAGTGGCTTCTCTTTTTGCAGAGCACGGGCTCCAGGTGTGCGGGCTTCAGTAGTTGTGGCACGCAGGCTCAGTAGTTGTGGCTCATGGGCTCTAGGGCGCAGGCTCAGTAGTTGTGGTGCAGGGGCTTAGTTGCTCCACGGCGTGTGGGATCTTCCCAGATCAGGGCTCAAACCTGTGTCCCCTGCATTGGCAGGCAGATTCTTAACCACTGTGCCACCAGGGAAGTCCCCCAGTCCATTTTCTTTTTGTTTTGTTGGCGTTGCTGTCTTTCGAGATGATGGAATAAAGAAAACACATTGTTCAGTTGAACTTCTGGCTTCTGGCCTTTTAAAAGCCTGGGTCATAAGCTGTGACGTGGAACAGCTGCGGGCAAGATTCAATGCCTGCTTCTATTCAGACCTCTCCATGATTCAGGCAGTTCGTATTTCCGACTTTCCATGTTCACTGTCAGAAACACTGTGGCCCAATTTAGAGTCTCAGCCAAAGCTAAATGTGTTCCATAATTTATGCAAAGCACTTCTCCCCCAACATTTTATTATGGAAATTTCAAACGCACAGAAAAGGTGAAGCACTGTGCAGTGGACACGCACATGACGCCTAGATTCTACAGTCACTGTCTTCACTGGATTTGCTTTAACCACAGATCTTTCCATCTCTCCATCCCTCTGTCCACTCATCAATCCGTCTTCTAGTTCCTGCTATTTGGTTTTCAGTTCAGGATGCCACAGGAACTATGACAAAGAACATCAGTCAGGCCTCTTTCAGTGCAACTGAAACCCAACACGAACTCATTTTAGCAAAAAAGAAGTTTGTTGACTCGTAGAACAGAAGTGTCCCCGGAGTGATGGCTTCCTGCATGACAGCCTCTGGGGGTCTGTGATGTCAGGAACCTCTCCTCTCTCTGTCTTAGCTGTTCCCTGGTCGACGTCATCCTCAGGTGCGCTCACCCCACGTGGCAGCACCAATGGCTTTCGCCTCGCGATCACCCTCGCCGTCCCCACCAAAAGGGCCAACCTAATATCTGATGACCTGGTAAAATGCCTGGCGATGGACCTCTGACCAGGCTTGGGTCCCTTGCTTACTCCTAGAGCCCCACGCAATACAGGGATGGAGAGTGGAGGAGGCCTGGCTCCACAAAGGGAAATTGGAGCCCAGTGGGGCTGTGGGTGCTGTCCACTGTGCGCTTGCTGAGGGATGGAGGGAGGGGCCCGCGAGCCGCACGGAGTCGTCGCCCAGCACACAACCTGCGGCACACTCCCAGGCTCCCACCCCACTTTGGGATGCACTTTTTTTTTTTTTTTTTTTTTTTAACTTATTTAGGCCTCGCCGCACAGCTTGCAGGATCTCAGTTCCCTGACCAGGGATCGAACCAAGGCCTTGGCAGTGAAAGAGCAGAGTCCTAATCAATGGACCACCAGGGAAGTCCCCAAGATGTACTTTTTAGACGTTCTTCTTCCTTCGAGGCCTCTGTTATGTCGCTGTGGGTGATGAGAGTGGGAATAAAAGAAGGAGAGGGGAGAGAAGAATCTCTGTGGGTTGCAGAGCAAGGGCCTCAAGGCCAGCTGCCAACAAATCATGGCCTCCCGGGTTGGCAGCTGTTCGGTGGAGTTACCTTTTCTTCCCTCCCGGATCCCTCCCTCCTGCCTGCCTTCCCCAAATATCTCTGGGCGCTCACAGTGAGGTGAGAGGCAGGTGAAGTCACAGCTCATAATGCACGCCACAAGCTCTGTGAGGACAGGGCAAGTCTGGGAACTGAAGTCGGAGCTGAGGCCATCTTTGAAGTGAGCAGGCCCTCCTGCGTGAATTCACATTAACCGAACTCGGGGCGCCACCACGGAAACCGGTACGCCAGATTATCGGTTTATGAAGAGAACTGTGTGGGGCAGGGCAGCCACACGTCCCTTCCCACCAGCACTCCTCTCCCTGAGCCCGGAGCCAGATGATCGTGCTGGTGACATACGGTGGACAGAGCACGCTCCAGTCCCCAGGCCAGGTAGTTCCTCATCCCTCCCAGACCGCAAGCTTGGTGCGGGCAGGAAACAGGTGGATGGGCTCTGGCTCACGTCTCTACCCGAGGCTGTCCCCTCGTGGCTCCTTGTGTTGCGGAAGGGGGCAGACCTCACCATTCTGCTGAGCTGGAAGGAAAGCAGTGCCAGGCAAGGCCTTTTGAGGGAAGCGACAAGGGCTTGCAAGAACTCTAAGGGGAAGAAGACAAATGGGCTGCGAGAATAATCGTCCTGACTCCTCAGGCGGCCCCCAAGGCCCCGCGGGGTGACCCAGCCCTGCCTCCCTCCCAGACTCCAACATTTCCAGCCACTTGCCCTCACTGCGCTGCTGCCAGGCTCACTGTTTTGTTTCTCAGGCAACCAAGCTTGCTCCACCTCAGAGGTAGCTTGCTCTGGTCACTGCCCCCAGGTCTTGACCTGTCCATCTGCTTCTTGTCAGGTAGACCCTCATTTAAATAAGCATCATTTCTTCAGAGAGGCCTTTCCTGACCCCCCGATCTAAGTGGGCCCCACCCCCATGCCTCCACACCACCCCGCCATATTACTCTTTCTCTCATCACCCTGACTTCCTGTGTAACACTCGCCTTTTCTAAGTTGACCTTGGCCTCCGGGTATTGCTGTATCTAGCGTAGTGGCTAAGAGCACCCACTCTGAGCCAGATGGCCTGTGTTTGGATCCGGGCTTTGCCACCTCCTAGCTGTCTGACCTTGGGCAAGTTCCTTCACCTCATTGTCCCTCATTTTTCTCCTATGTAATCAGAGCAATACTAGTACCATTTCATACGGTTGCTTTGTGGATTATTGAGTTACTATATGTAAAGTGCTCAGAACATTGCCTGGCACGTGGTAAGTGCCACATAAATATTTGCTATTATTATAAGCCTTGGGACTTCCCTGGTGGTCCAGTGGTTAAGAATTTACCTTCCAATGCAGGGGACACAGGTTCAATCCCTGGTCAGGGAACGAAGATCCCACACACCGTGGGGCAACTAAGCCCTCAACGCAACTACTGAGCCCGCATGCTCTGGAGCCCGCGTGCTGCAACAAAAGAGCCTGCATGCCACAACTAAGACCCGATGCAGCCAAATAAATAAACAAATAAATAAATGTTTTTTTTAAAAAAAGCCTTAGTGCTTGAAACATATTAGGCGGTTAATGCCCATTTGTTGGAGGTAGTTAGACCCTCGTGGGTACTGGGGTGAGAGCTGCTGGCCTGGTGGTAGGCAGCACTGGTGTCGCTGTCTGCCTCCCAGGCTGCGCAGCTCCTGAAGCAGGCTGCAGTAGCTGCTGGCTTTTGGCACTTTCCTAGATGTTGCAGATCTGAGTGGAGGCTGGCGTCGGTCACAGATGGCACTCCGGTGGCCTGGTGGCAAGGGGCAAAGCAGAGGTCAGACCCAGGAGCACATGGGCCGTTTAGGGGAGGCCCTCTGGGCCACCATGGTTCCAGCTGCTCTGACCAAGAAGGCTGGGATGGCTGTCGTGTATTTAAGCAAAAGTCTTCCCTCTGTCATTGGTCAAAATAAAATCTTGGTATTCTCAGTGGAAAACCAGGCCATTCATAACAACAGCTTGTAGAGTGGGACTTTCACTTCTCCACCCACAGTGTCAATTAGCAGGTATTTTAAGTGGAGAAAAAGCCACCATCTTCTGTAGTTCCTTCAGCTACAGCGTGTACTGTTGTTATACTAAATACCATCTCTGAGTTTAATGTTTTACTATGTGGACCAGGGGTTAAGCGTTACAGAACTACCCCTTGCTTTTCTCTTTGACAGTTTTGCATTTGGCTCCCTAATATCTGCTGTTGATCCAGTGGCTACTATTGCTATTTTCAATGCACTTCATGTGGACCCAGTGCTCAACATGCTGGTTTTTGGAGAGAGCATTCTCAACGATGCGGTCTCCATTGTCCTGACCAAGTAAGTGTGCTTTCTTCACGTGACAGAACTAAAGGGCCTTGTATCAGAGGGGCAGATATTTCCGTGCAGCTGCGTGTACCGTTGCTTATCCTCTGGGTGATTGGTTCACTGCTTCTCCATCTTTCTGGCCTGACAAGCCTTGATGTGCCCCAGGAATCTTGTCAAGGCCCAGGGTGATTAGAGGAGAATCTGCCTTTTAGGATCTACCTTTTAGCAGTGCTTTTAAATTAAACCCAGCTTGGACTTCACTGGAGGTCCAGTGGTTAAGACTCCACGCTTCCAATGCAGGGGGTGTGGGTTCGATCCCTGGTCAGGGAACTACAATCCCACATGCCATGGGGTGTGGCCTAAATAAATAAATAAAGCCCAGCTTCTCATCAGCATCACGGGGGGTGCTTATTAAATATAGCGTTCCCAGGTGCCACCCTGAGAGCTTCCGATTCAGTAGGTCTGGGGTGAGTCCCCAGATGATGACGGAGCAGCCAGCTGAGGGATCAGTATTTGGGCAGCATTGTTCCAGATGAAAGCATGTGACAGAGGCCCTGTTCTCCCACTTGTGAGCTGGTGCACGTCACCTTCCTTTTCGCAGCTGTAAGGTACGGTAGTGATATTCACGGGCATCCTGCCTTAAGATGCTATTATGTGAAAGCTACTTTGGAAATTGCAGATCTTTTTCAGTTGTTCATTGGTATACTGCCCTTGTTGATAGGAACTGAGAAATTAAAGATGAGCCATAACATGTCAAGAAGTCATTGGGAAAAGCAAATGAGTCTAAGTTCATCTCAAATCCATTTGTCGGATGCGGGGCTGTTTCCTTGCACTCCTAGGTTTGTGGTGTTCATGTATGGACAGGAGACCCAGACAGTTTTACCAAAAAACAAGAAGGTACAGACAGTCAAAGCAGTTGGAGAAAAGAGCCCTGGACAATGTATCAGAGATGAGCTAAAAGAATTTGGGGGGGCCATTATGTGTTCTGTTAAAGAATAGTTTTTCCATTTTGATTTTGAACTTGTTTCCTTTGTTGTGGGATTCCTTGCAAAGCATAACCACTCCGTGGTTTTCTTAAAAGCCTTACTATAGACTATATTCAGCATTCTTATGTTGGAATAAAAGAACATTTTATCGTGGAAAGAGCCCAGGTCTTGGGGTCAGGCTGACCTGGGTTCAAGTTCCAGTGATGGCCACTCAGCTGTGTGACACCCTGGGTCAGCTCCTTAACCTCTCTGAGCCACAGGTGTCTCAACAGTAAAGTGAGGGTGATAATGCCTCAGCCTGGAATTGGATTTGAGGATTGAGTAGTTAAATCTACTATGTGAAAAGCACCTGCCATCGGTTAATGTGAGATCCTTTCCTCTTCTGCTCCTGTCCCCTAGCTATTGTTTGTCCTGTTTTTGTCCTGCTTTTGCAGGAAGAACTTACCAAATGTTGCTTAATTGAAAGAGGTGCTCAGCAGACCCTTAAACAAAACAAAAACATGTATATATTCTAAAATAATACATATATTCTGTATATAAAATTTAGAAAACTCACAAAGAAAGAAAGAAAAGAAAAAAAATGCAAGCATTGTAACTCCCAAGACATAATTACAGTTAACAATTTGGTAGAAGGTACATGTAATTTATTTAGATGGGTATATACTGTATTGTAACTTTTCCATTGAATGGAGTTGATAAACATCATTTATATTTATAACATCATTTAACTAGTTGCATAGTATTCTTTCTATGGGTTTACTGTAATCTATTTATGGATTTACTGTGATCTATTTGACCAGTTCCCTATTGTTGGCTTTTTCATGTTTCTCTTGGCAAAAATTTCTGTACCTTTATTAGGAAATTATATATCATGCTGTAAGAGCTTTTAAAAAAAATCTGATATTTTTTCTTAAGATCTACTTTGAAAGTGTCTTAGTTTTCTGGTTTTTACCTTTATCTTGTGTCCTGGATGTGCATTTGAACATTTGTGGTAAGGAATTGTGCCTAAATTGGAGGTGACATCATGAGTTATTCTTATACATGAGGAGCTAAACTCAACTGCCTTGTCTCTAATTTATTTTTTTCTTAAATCTGGCAGAAGTAGGATCTTTTCTGAGCTTTCCCAGGTCTCCTTTGCCACAGAAAGGCCAAAGGTTAGGAGATACTTTGTTTTTAAAATGAGAAAGGATGGAGTCATTGTAACTAGCCATACATTCTTCCTGGAAAAGTGCTTTTGAAGGCCAAGTTCACCTATGATGACAGTTTCCAAAATTGAATCAGGGGGCCACATGCATATATGGTTTCCAGCCTTCACCTCCACTACTTACCGGTACACAGGCTGGGGTAGGAGTCACTGACCTAAGTCTCTGACTCAGATGGGTTGTCCTGTGAGTCCGTAGGCATTTTCCGGTGAAAGCAGCAGATGGGGGAGAAAGGGGATGTGGTGGGACTGCCTTGTTTTTGCAGTGTAGGGGGGAGGTGTTGTCAGCTTTCGTTGGTTACAAGGAAGAATCACATCTTGTTTTTCAAAGTGATCTGATGATGATACATTTATCTTTGTAACTGAATATGTGAATGAATTACCCCTGTTTTAATGTTTTCACTTTCATAAGTGCCAGAAAGCTGAGTATCTTCTGTTTCTTCATTAACCTTAATTAAATTATTTTTAGCTTTGATTTGTTACTATGACAATCTATTCTTACAATAATTGTGGTAGAGGAAACCTTTAGTTCTCTGCAGCTGCAGCTAAAGCTCATGAAGTGGATCCTGAAGCAACATTGTCTTTTATTCTTTAAGGTGTGAGGAACATGACCTGAAAAAATAAAATGCATGACATTTCCAGGCTAGAAAGAGTCTGAATTCTACCTTCATTTATCTTGAGTTCAGAAACCATTGGCCTCGGCCCTGGGTCTGCTGTTAACCATTGGTGTGACCTCACCCAGTTAGCCACTTTCTTTAGGCCTCAGTCTCCTTTGCATGAAAAGAAAGCAGTGACACCAGCCAGTGTCCCAGCTGTGGTAATGAAATGAGGGCGCTGGATGCTATGCTCGCGGCCCACGGATCCATTTGGGACCTAGAGGTGATCTTAGCCTTCAAAAGTACTTTCCCAATTAGAAACTTATTGGTTCCCAGCTTTCCCCAAGGTGAGATGTTAACATGGGATCTGCTGGCAAAGAAAGGGAATGGGGCTATTGGGGTGAGTTTAGAAAACTTTTATGTGAAAAAAGTTGGTTTTCTTTTTTGCAGGACTTCTCAGAACCTTTATTATGTTATATTATGCTGCAAATCACCACAAAAGGCTGAGGTTATCTGACCGAGCCACCCTTTTATCACAAATTATCCTGCTTTAAAATTATACCAGTTCATGCAACGCTAATTAATGAAGCTGAACATTACTATTGACGATTCTTTGTTTTGTTTACTGATTCAGCAAAAATTTGTTGAGTATCTTCTGTGTGCTGGGCTCTGCTTAGGCCCTGGACATATGGCAGTGAACAAGGTGGACACAGGCATGGTCCTCATGGAATGATTCACTAGTTCCACTGCTGTGGAGAAGTCAGGCACCAGGAGAGCCTGTAAATGGGCTGGCCTATGTGAAGGCAGGTGTCCCTGAAGGAGTGTCACTGACCCTGTGTGCTGAGAACAAGCCAGAGTCAGCTGGAGCCCAGGAAGAGTGACATACGACCTACGAACTACCGGGAGGTGTCAGTGACAGTGGAGCCCAGCCCGAATGAGGAGGAGATGGGATGGGAGGTGTGGTGGGGAAGAGTCCGTCAGGCTCAGAGGCCTAAGCTTCCCCCTGAAAGCAGCAGGAGACTGACGAGGGGTTTTGAACAGGCCAGTAACTCCATCAGATGTGCATTTTCAAGGGATCGTTCAGGCCCCTGAGTAGAGAATGGGTTCTCCTAGGAAGAGCAGGATGTATAGAGAGAGAGATCCGTGAGGCAGAAGCCCTGAGCTGGAGGATAGTAGGGGAGGGAGGGAGAGAAGTGGATGGATTTGAGAGAAGGTGGACTCAGCAGGAGGAGGATATTTAATGAGAATAACTCTTTTAATAGTACAGTGGTTTTACCCTTGGGGATAAAACCAACAGTTGAATTTAATGGCTGCTGACATTTTTCTTTGCTCTGTGGCAGTGAAAGGAAAGCGCTTTCAATTCTTCCTCTTGATGTCTCCTCCCAAATCCCCACTCTGGGCCTTACCCACTGATATTTCTTCTTCAGGAGGCTCCATTCTAGTCTGACTTCATGCCACAGCCTCAGTTTCGGGTTTTATCCCACAGGATCCCCACTCCCCCACGCCCACCCCACACTGAAAACACTTCCTGTGACTCCCCAGGACCTTCAGGATGAAACACCAACTCCTTAGCTTGGTTCATCGGAAGCCTTTCACAGGGCCTGGCCCCGCCTGCTGCTCTTGCCTTACTCTTGCCACTGTCCTCCCCGCCAGCCCCTCCCCCAGCAGCCAGTTCCTGTGTTCTATCCACAGTCGTCTGTGTAACTTCCTGCTCCTAGATACACTGCTAGTATTTTGGGGCTCCCTACCTCTACACATGCTCTCCCCTCTGCCTTGGGTGCATTCCCTCATTTCTTCACCTGGTTAGCTCTTCTTTATCCTAAATTGAAACCCAGCCCATGTGTCATAAAGAACCTTCCTAGACCCCCACCAGTCTGAGTTCGATGCCCACCGTGTATTTCCTACAGCTCTCTGCTCTTTCCTGAGATGGTCCTAGTTTCCATCTTGTTAGTTTTTTATTTTCTTTTTGGCTGTATTGGGTCTTCGTTGCTGCGCGTGGGCTTTCTCTAGTTGCCGCGAGCAGGGGCTACTCTTCGTTGCGGTGCGCGGGCTTCTCATTGCGGTGGCTTCTCTCGTTGCAGAGCACGGGCTCTAGGCGCGTGGGCTTCAGTAGTTGCGGCACGTGGGCTCAGTAGTTGTGACTCACGGGCTCTAGAGCACAGGCTCAGTAGTTGTGGTGCACGGGCTTAGTTGCTCCGTGGCATGTGGGATCTTCCCGGACTGGGGCTCAAACCCGTGTCCCCTGCATTGGCAGGTGGATTCTTAACCACTGCACCACCAGGGAAGCCCTCCATCTTGTTTTTCTCCCTCATTAGACTATAGAGTTCCCTAAGGGCAGGCACCTGCTCTCATCTCTGAACCCCCAGAAACTAACACAGTGCCTGGAACAAAGTAGGTGAACAAATAAGTGTTTGACTAACGGGTTGAATGATGAATGAATGAGAGAATAAGCCAGAAATAAGTTTTGAGTTCTAAGTTAATTTCTAATAACTTTGTCTATAACATTTTAACTTCTTTCTTTTTTTTCTTTTATTTCCTAGCACAGCTGAAGGTTTAACAAGAAAAAATATGTCAGATGTCAGTGGGTGGCAAACATTTTTACAAGCCCTTGGCTACTTCCTCAAAATGTTCTTTGGCTCAGCAGCACTCGGCACTCTCACTGGCTTAATCTCTGCATTAATATCCTTTTACTATGATGAACACATGTGGCTGAGAAGATTATTCCTAATTACATCCGTCTCTCGTCATTTTCTCCAGTTCCTTAAGGGGACCAATTTTAGTCTAAAGTTGTATTTAAGGAGGATTTTTATGCTTAGTTCTGGTTTGAAGAACACTTTAATTTAAACTCAAGGATTTTAAAATTTAACATTAGAAATTTAGGATATCACTTTTCAAAGCTTAAAAAACATGTACACTGTTGAATATCAGATCTGACTTTGGGGTCTTCTCAGTTCCCAGAGTGTGATAACTGCATTCAGATGAATTTCATTTTCTGCTGTCTCACTTTTCATATTAAGGAAATCGGAAATTAATTTCCTTTGAAAATGTCAAATTGAGAAAATCTCTACACCACTGAAAGTATTTATCTGGAAGAACCAGAAAAGAGACTTTCAAAGTGAGCTCCATCTAAGTTATTCACACTGATTTTGTGGCTTAACAACCCATAATGCTTTTCCAGCCATAAAAGCCAAGAGACTTGTTAAGGCCGCTGACACCTTTATTGCTGTAGAAAATTTGTCACATTTAAAACAGGAACAGGCACCAGACCTTTTCTGTGTGAGCGTAAGCCTGCATGCATCTTGGGGAGATGGCCACCTGGCCCTCCTCCACCAGCAGTTTGTTTCACAGATGGCCGGCCAGGAAAGCCTCTTCTGCCTGAGACAGGCGTGTTTGTCTGCCATCCTGTTGAATTTTCCCTTCAGTTCCTATGTCCAGAAGTCTCAAGGTGCTGTTGAGTCAGCTGACAGCTTCTTATATTGCATCAATAAACGGAATGGAAAAGAAAACTTTTTCTAGTTCAGTATTTTCCTCTGTATTTATCTGTTTATTTAAAAGAGCGGAGGGGCGGGCGGGGAGAGCATCTTCTTTAATGAAGCCCCAGTAAATGGGTGCTGTGGGCTCCAGCACAGGCATGTGCACAACATCTGAATACGTGGAAGATTCTCCTTTCACAGGAACATGAGTTTATAAATGTCCAGGAATAGGAGAGAAGGTCCTTCAATGGGGCATTGATCCCCAGGATTCTGGAAGCCCCATTAGTGACCTCAGCTGATGTGGTCAGTGGAGTGGAAGAGGGACACGGTCCTGGAAGGGGCCTGGCAGTGTGGGGTGTCCTCAGTCTGTCTGCAGCCCCAGCTCCCCACAGCCCGCCCCCCACCCATCCCGCGGTGGCTCCCAGCCCTCCAAGTCAGCATTTCCAAATGAAATGACTTAGGGTGACTTTAGTTTTCCCCTACCGTTTGTCTCAGGAATTTACATCTCTTAGTATTTTGTCAGATGCCCTTCCTTAAAACAAGAGTCTCCCTGCAAAGAAAAAAACCCATAATGACAAATTTTCACCTGTTACCTTGAGATGTTCCCAAATCTTTGTATCCATTGTGTACCTTCTCTATTTGGAAGGCAGCTGTTTTGTGACTTCTCTAGATCAGCCGTAAGTGTCCTTTGATTCTTTTTCCTTGACAATTGTCATTTACGTGCTAAAGCATATTGACTTGAGGAAGACGCCTTCCTTGGAGTTTGGCATGATGATCATCTTTGCTTATCTTCCATATGGGCTCGCAGAAGGAATCTCACTCTCAGGTAAGTGACGGAGAGTGTTGAAATGCTGGGGTTGATGGTCCGTGGTCCTGCCTGGTGAAAGGTTATGTCGATTGGGTCACTTTCAATCATAAGAGACAGTCACGACTCAGAGCTTAAGCAGTAAAGGGGACTAGCTGGCTCTCTAGGGATACGTCTGGATTTAGACCTGGCTGGATCCAGGAACTCAGTGTTGTCACGGTCACCTTTCTCTTTACCCGCCATCCTGTAGCAGAGATCAAAACATCTCTTCCAATGTTGCCTCTCTCTCAAAACAAGCCCTCTGAAGGGCCTTCAGTCAAAGGATGGGGTCAGACTGCCGAGGGCAGTCAATCCCTTAGCCCGTCCCTGGGCCCTGGCACCCACTGACCTGCATTCTTCCACTATAGTTTTGCCTTTTCCAGAATATAAATGTCATATAAAGGGAATCATGTAGTTTTTAGTCTTTTGTGACTTGTTTCTTTCAGTTTTCATAATGTTCTTGAGAGACACCACGTTTTTGCTGTATCAGTAGTTTTACATTCTTATTGAGCCGGTTTTTCCATTCACCCTTTGAAGGACATTTGGACTTTTCCAGATTTTGGCTGTTAATGTGCGTATCTTCATTTATCTTGGATAAATACCGAGGAGTAAGTAAGGTTGCCGGGTCTTATGGTAGGTGTATATTTTGCTTTGTCAGAAACTGCCCAGTGTTTTACAGAGTGACTGGGCCATTTGCATCCCCACCAGAATGTACGAGAGAGTGTCAGCGGCTTCACATCCTCGTCAACACTTATTTTAATTTTAAAAACTAGCCATTCTGACGGGCATGTGGCAGTTTGATTTTGATGTGCCTTGGTGTGCTTCTCTTTATCTTCCTCTCGGGATTTGTTGAACTTCATGGGTTTATGGTTTGTGTAAGTTTATGGCTTTTATCAAGTGTAGTACGTTTTTATCAGTTTCTTGAAATGTTTTTTTCTGTTCCTCCCCTGCTGCTGAGCAGAATTCTCCTTCCCTCAGGTCACTGTCTGGCATCACACATGGGTCCTCTGTGAGCAGGTCTTGCCAAGGAGGAGGCAGAGAGGACTCTGGCCATTTTCCCTGGAGAACTTTGTAAAGCTCAGGGTCTCGTTTGTTTTTAATCCCAAGCCGGCTCTCTTGGATAATTTCATCCCGGTATCTGCCGTCCTGTTCCCTCTCTTATCTTTCCTGAATTTTGGCACTTACATAAACACCACCTGTGAGTCATTTGGCTCTAGCCTAGCTATTTTTACCTCTGTTTTTCTAGATCATTCCCCACCCCTTTGAGATGAACACTGAGTACCTGTTGGCAAAGATATATTTCATGCATCCATTTGAAATGTGTGATTAAGACCAGGGAGTGTTTTTCTTGCCTTTTCTTCAGAGAGGCAGTGTTTTCTATTTGTAGGGGTTTCGTTTCCTTGGGGACCTCTGCCGTGCACGCTAATGGGGCCGAAAAGAGCACATGCAAGCCAAGGACACACTTGTCCGCCTCTGGGTGACGGGCTGGCTCTGCCCACACTCTGCCGGTGGGATGTTTGTCACACCGGGTTTTCAGAGAAGGGGAGGCTCACCCTGTTAATGTAAGGGTACAAACAGGAAAGGTGGCTTTGGTGCTGTCCCCTCCTTCCTCTTTGTGCTCTGCTTTTCCTGACTGTCGCAAAGGACGAAGTGGTTACCATGGCCACCAAACAGGACGTTCTCCCTAAGAATCATTTACCTAAATCTGTGTGTCTAGAACACAGCGGTTAAGGGCACCGGACAGACTCGGTTTGAATCCCACCTCCACCTCTCATTAGCTGTGTAACTGCAGAGAGCAGACTTAACCACTCTGAGCTTCCACTTCCTCACATGAAGTAGACATAATAAAAGTGCCACTCTGGGGCTTCCCTGGTGGCACAGTGGTTGAGAATCTGCCTGCCAATGCAGGGGACACGGGTTCGATCCCTGATCCGGGAAGATCCCACATGCCACGGAGCAACTAAGCCCGTGCGCCACAACTGCTGAGCCTGTGCTCTAGAGCCCGTGAGCCACAACTACTGAGCCCACGTGCCACAACTACTGAAGCCCACGCACCTAGAGCCCGTGCTCCGCAACAAGAGAATCCACCGCAATGAGAAACCTGTGCACCGCAACGAAGACTAGCCCCCGCTCGCCGCAACTAGAGGAAGCCCGCGCGCAGCAACGAAGACCCAACGCAGCCAAAAATTAATTAATTAATTAAATTTAAAAAAGAAAAAGAAAAACCTTTCACTCATCCATTCAGTAAATATTTATTTAATGCCTACCCTGTGCGGAGAACACTCCTTGGTTTCAGAGGTACAGTAATAAACAAGACAAGATCAGGTTTCTGCCTGGAGAAGGAAGATAATAAGCAAGTAAGCAAACACATAGGGTAATTTCAGGTAGTAAGAAGTGATGTGAAAAAAAGAAGTCAGAATAATGTGATGGAGTGTCACGGGGGCAAGAACATTATGAGGTAGGGGGTCAGGAAGGTGTCCTCAGAGGGGTGGCACTGGGGCTAAGACCTGTGTGGTGAAAAGGAGCCAGCATTGGAGGCTCTGGGGAGGGAGTGATTGGCGGCGTGAGCGGCAGGTGCTGAGAGTCCCAGGTAGATCTGAGGGAGCTTGGCTTGCTCCAGGAAGAGCAGGAGGATAGCGTGGCTGAAACAGAAGGGCAAGGACCCCATCCCGCAGGGTCCTGTAGGCCTGGGAAGGAGTTGGCATTCTGTTACACACGCAAAGCCAAGTGTTGGAGGGCTTTTTAAAAAATCACTGTGCCAGTAATACGTGTCATATCTGTAATATGATACTGTTTATTACTTTTTAAAAATATATTTATTATTTCTTTTTTTGGCTGCATTGGGTCTTCGCTGCTGCGTGCGGCTTTCTCTACTAGCGGCAAGCGGGAGCTACCCTTCGCCGCAGGGTGCAGGCCCCTCATTGCGGTGGCCTCCCTTGCTGCGGAGCACGGGCTCTAGGCGCGCGGGCCTCAGCAGTTGTGGCTCACGGGCTCTAGAGCACAGGCTCCGTAGTTGTGGCGCACGGGCCCAGTTGCTCTGAGGCATCCCGGACCGGGGCCCGAACCTGTGTCCCCTGCACTGCGCCACCAGGGAAGACCCTATTTATTACTTTTTTTAAAGACAGATAAACTTTATAATGGCATAGTAAAAGAGCTGGCAATCTGCATGTTGAACTGTATAGTAGTTACCTCTGGGCAGGTGGTGTGAATGGAGAGTCTTGTTTTACTCTTTACCTCTGAGTTCAGAATTTTTATAGCAAAATATGTTCCTTATTGGGTAATTAACAAACAAAACTGACTATGGCCTGACTCAGCCTTCAAGCAGTACATCATGTTTTACCGGCAGTAAAGTTAAGTGCAATAGAAATTGTACACAATACCCTTTCAACTCCTGCCCTTTGGATTTGAATCCCTTTATTCCTTAATTACATTTGAAACAATGGATTTAACTGAGACTAGAAGTGGATTTCCTCCCTCCTCCCTCCCTCTCTTCTTTTCCTGCCTTCCTTCAGAGGCTGACCGCTTGCTGCACTGCTATCTACTTCCTTAAATGAACTTGCCTTCTGAAAGAAGTAAATGTATCAGGATTCTTCATTCCAGGGCATGTTTTAAATCCCCAGGCCTTTTATCTCCAGGAGTGAGCCTGCTGGACTGTTTTCCCCTTCAGTGTCTTTGCAGCCTGTGCTGGGGGCAGCTGCAGTGGGTGAGGGTCGTCTAAGTGGTAAAGTCACCTGGGCTTAGGGAGGGCACGTAGGGCAGACACTTGAGCTGTCCCTGCAGCTTTTGTACCCACTGCTGACCCTGACTCTTTCCTTTAGCCCCCGGGATTTGGGAGTTCCCCCGACCCCAGACTGGACTGGCATGAAGGTCGTGGCTGGCTGGTCACTCTTTTGTTGTCCAGAGGGCCCATTTCTGTATGGTCCAAATTCAGCCCCCAAATGGGATTTGTTTACCTCTACAGAAAATGTTTAAACACTTCAGTTAGTTGCTGTCGTTAAAAGTCAGAAGATTTCTGGGAATTCCCTGGCGGTTCAGTGGTTAGGACTCGCTGCTTTCACTGCCGGGGGCCCGGGGTTCAATCCCTGGTCAGCGAACTAAGATCCAGCGAGCTGTGTGGTGCGGCCAAAAAAAAAAAAAAAGTTGGAAGATTTCCCATAAGAAACAGATTTCTGGAGTTTCTCAAAAACCGGAAGGAAGACTGGTCAGCACTAGGCCTCCATCCACAGGGCTGCCATCAGCCCTTTATAGATGGGCTTGTGCCTTCTCTGCCCATGTGCCACTCACCCACTTATTGTTTTTATCTTTATTTTTATTGTCTGGCCCCTGAGGAGTTTGGGTTTCCAACCCCTAGCCTACAGTGCACCAGACTAAAGCAGCCAGCCAGACGCCTGCTGCGTTGAGCCTGTCTCCTTGTTTTCTGTGGAGGAAAGCTTGCTGGGCCTCTGGCAGTGGCCTCTCCTGATGCTAGTCCCACGGGAAGTTCCACGTTTCACTGTCAGAGCTGACTTTCCAGAACCTTTGGCTTTCTGCAGTGGCTGTTTAATACCGGGACTCCCGTGGGCTATGATGACCTCGTTCTGTAGGCAGAATGACGACGTGGGCGGAAGGCCGCTCCTGTCACAACTTAAGCGGTTGTGATTCACAGCTTAAGTGGTTCAGGCTCCTCTGGGGTTAACTTTCCCTTCAGGGTAAGAACTCCAAAGCCTCAGCTCTGCAGTGAATTGATAACCCTTCTTGAAGCAGGCTGGCGAAACAAAGCCCTCTGAGAGCCCAGAAGCCAGAGCCGTCTCTAGCATTGGACTGCACGGAAGGAAGAGAGAGGCTTAGGAGCAAGTCCATAGGCACTGAAGTGTGCTGTGCCACGTGCTACTCCCCCAACCTCAACGGTTCTGGTCTCTCCCTCTGTTTCACCTCACGTTGCCTGTGGCGTCTGTGGTCTAGATGCAGAGTCAGGAAGGAGAAGCTCTCGGGTGGTCACCTGCAGGAACTTACTGAGAAGAGTTGATGAACTGAGGGGACAGCCGGAGGTGTTGTTATTGTGTGTTTTATCTAGCGGAGCAGAGGCTCGGAACGACTCGTGACTTCCAGAGTCTTCTCACTGCTCTGAAGTAGCAAGTAAAGAAGTCTCCTGCCCTCTCCTTTCCTTTCTCCAGGCTCATCAGGTGTGGCTCTTGGGCAGCGTTGCTGGAATTTCCCTGTCTGGCCTCCTTTTTGGGAAAAATGAAAGAGCAAAGGAATTTGCTGTTTCCCAAGATGGCTAGGAGATAACACGTTCCAGCTACTGCTATCTCTCCGGCCAGCAAATACCTGTTGGGCACCGCGAAGAGCAGGGTTTTCCTCTGTTTTGTAAGGTCTTGTTTATGCAGCAAGCTTGGCAGTTGAAATGTCTCCAACGCAATTCTGTGTTTTTCAATCATTTTGTTTTCTGCCAAAACAAACTTTATTGCACCAAAAAGAAAAAACAAAACTTCATTTATGTACAGTCAGATATAAAGACATCTCTTTGACTCCTGTGCATATATTTCCTCAACTCAAGATTAGGGTGTAAAAGTCAGGCTAGTATGCCAGACATGCTCTGCCCATGGCAGGACCGAGGAGAGGATTGTCACTTGAAAGTGGGCACACTTAAATGGATGACAGGTAACACTGGACCAACAGACCAAGGGCATTCTTCCAAGCCTTGTACTAGCTCTGGGAATGGAAGAGGGAAATTGGAAGCAGGGCCCCTTTTTGAGTCTTCTTGTGAAGAGACCCAGCCTTCAGGTATCAAAGCTAAACTTCTGTCCCCCAAGCACACTTCCTGTCCAGTTCCTTTGCTTCCTGCCCTCCCAAGTAGGACATTCTCCTTTGCTTCACTCATTTTTAAATGGGAAGTTAGCCAGTAATCTGTTTCTACAAAATGGCATAAGTGAGTTAAATATTTGCTTATAAAGTTTGACTTGGAATTCATGTATCTTGGCAGCTTGTTTAATGGCTTTGTAAAAATCTCAGCTTCCTTACATGAAATAAAGACCTCTTTGCTGCTGCCTTGCCAGGGAGACACTGAGAGGAAACCCATGGAAGTGGCTTCAGCAGTGATTAGGGGCAGTGGACAAAAGTTGAAACTCAAATCCTGAGTACACAACAAAAGTTGTAGACTCTCTCATGGTGACCTTTAAAGAAAAGACATCACTTTTTTTTAAATAACACATCTCTCTTTTCATATTATAAGGTTAATTCATGGCGATTATGGGAAAATTAAAGTATGACAAAGTAAATAAAAATCCACCCATTCTCCATACCCAGATTCTTATGTTCCCTTTCTGCCCCAAGAGTGGTTCACCTGCCCCTATTATATCCATGAATGACAGTGACGGCTCACACCTGTTCTGCCCTGGTCTTGTGAAGGGCACTTTACATGGCTTCTCTGCATTACCCTCCTAACATGTCCATGAGCGTGGGTACTGTTAGTCCCACTGTACAGTTGAGAAAACTGAGGCTTGGTGAGGGGAAGAAACTTGGCCCAAGGTCACCCAGCCGGTAATGAAGCTGCCAGAGAGACGGGCCCTTAGCAGTTCTCTGCAGCCTCCGGGAGGCCTCAGGTATTATTTTCCCATTCTTTTTCTTAAAACACCTGATACTGTAGGCTCCAGGGACTTGTAGGAAGTGTGAGGCATTATTGCCTATCACATGGAAGGTGCTTTTCTGTTCTGTTCATGTCTGTGCACTTTGCCCCTTTGTCCCTCTCTAGGCATTATGGCCATCCTGTTCTCAGGCATCGTGATGTCTCACTACACACACCATAACCTGTCCCCAGTCACCCAGATCCTCATGCAGCAAACCCTCCGGACTGTGGCCTTCTTGTGCGGTGAGTTCTGCCTCTGTGTGGTCCCACGTGGGCCTACCCAGAGCTACTTGTTCTTCCTCAGCCTGTTCCAGGAGTCCATTGAGATTTTCCCTGACAGAAGAGGCAGCAGAATTCCTCAGAGCCAGATACTGCACTCCCTTATCTTTTGTTTGTTACTCTGGCTTTCACATTCCATAAAGTAAGCCTAATACCTAACAAATGGAACTTTCGATGCCTATAATTTTAAGACCAAAAAATAATGAGAACTGCGAATAATGAACATTTGAGACTCATCATGTATTTACAATATATGAAAGTGATGTTTCTAAAAAATGCGTTCCTTGGAACTGATATTGATGAGCATTAAGTGAAAAAAGACTCCATAGTCAAAAAACAGTTTGGGAAATCCTGGGGTAAATAAAGTTTAACAAGTTTCTGAACTTGTGAGACTTTTCCGCCAACGTGCATTGTGAATTTCTAAGAGAGAGACAGAGTGACAGCATTTCCCAAACTTGTCCACAGGATCCTTTGTTCACAAGAGCATCCTGAAGGATGTGTCTCAGGCAAACCCTGAGTTAGAGGTGTCATCGTTGGCCCGGGCCATACCGTGATGACTGTTTCTCTTAAGCAGTTTCAGTTATACATCGCAGTCTGATGAACCCATCAGGTACCTGCCCCTAGTTTACGCCTGGGAGTGAAGGAACCACTCTTACACTGTCCCTTTACACCAGCCCCCAAGTGGCTGTGCTCTGCCTGTCACCATCAGCACCTCCCCTGGCATTTCTGTGGGCTGTCTCATTTCGAAGCACCAGTTCCACACTGTCACATGCTGGGAGTCGGGGGCACGCTGTGCAGAGACTTCATTCCACAAACAGGGAGTCTCAGGTCACATGATCTGAGCACTGTCTCATGGCTAAGAAGTGAGTCTGGAAGCGGTCTGTCTCTTCCTGGCCCAGTGGGTATTGTTTCCACAGCACCCTTCTCAGAAAGTCATGGCGAAAGACTCTCTCACCATAAGGAAATGTAAAGCAAAACATCCATCAAATTCTATTTTGTACCCATCATATTTTCAGTTTGGTGATTCCCCACTTCCGGCACAAACGTATAGAAAATAGGCCCTGTCGATGGGCATATACATTGATGCCATCTTTTTTGGAGAGTCATTTGCAGCATCAGTCTGAATTTAAAAGGCACATACTCTTTGACCCAGCGATTCTACCATCAGGGATTTAGTCTGTGCACAGGGATGTATGTTGTTGCTTTTTCAATATCAGAAATAGAAACAGTCTAAATATCCATCAAGGATTCATTAAATTAACCATGACGTATCCACATAATAGTATTCATGCTGCCAGGGAAAAGCATCACATAGATCTGAATGTGTTCTAAATAAGCTGATTGCAAAAGATGACAAAAATATTTGATAAAAACGTTCAAGGAGGAGAAGGGTAAGTATACTGTCCAGCTTGTGGACTTGTTCTAAGAGGATACACATTTGAAGAAAAAAACATTGCTGAAATGTTTCAAAACAGCCTTGATGTTTTATGATGCTCAACTTTTAAAATAGTGTCTTTGTCTCCCAGGCTCTACGTTTATTCTGGAGGATGTCACAGTCTAAGCGGGGAGCCTGGTGCTAGGAATTTCTAAGGTGCTTTTTCTTAGGATACACAAGTGACTGCTTGTACAGCAAGAGTAAATGTCAGACTCTCTTTGACTTGTGGCGTGGAGCCAAGAGTTGAAATGTATTTCTTCCTGCAAATCCTGCAGGATGTAAGCCTTCTTCTAAACTTTGTGGCAACATTAAATATGTGAAGTCAGTCATTTGGCTTTGTCCACTCTGACAAGGAAGTTAACAAAGGGCCCTTTCACACTAGTCACATGGCGTCTGCAGTCATTTGCTCTGAATTTTTGCCACTTTGCCGCAGTTGGGATCCTTGCTGATCACAGTGTTCAGCAAATGGACAGATTCATATATTTATCACCGTCCCCGGGTGGGAGAGTATTTATTTGCATGGGTATTTGACAGCTGGCTTATTAAATTAGGAGATTCTGAATAGCAAGCACTTGTTGCTTATGTGATAGAAAAGAATGAGAGAATCAAAGGACAAGTTTGCCAAGGTACTGGTTGCAGGATTTTCCAGAAAATAAGCCAAGTGGTATACTGGATTCTGATTAACTTCTGAATGTTTGCTTGCATAACAATCCCGTGCTGTACTGGAAGAAAATAGTTGAGGCTGAATAATCCATTCTTTGGTTTGTTTCAGAAACATGTGTGTTTGCATTTCTTGGCCTGTCCATTTTTAGTTTCCCTCACAAGTTTGAAATTTCCTTTGTCATCTGGTGCATAGTAAGTATTTTCCTTGTTTTTTATTTAACTACTTATTTGTAGATCGATAACCACATATTCTGGATTCATTTATGTAACTGTTAACTGGTCAAAGTCAACAGCTACATAGACAACCTTCTGTTTGAAGTTTCTTTTTGTTAAAAATTCATGAACATACAATAAATGGGAAGGGATGGAATTAAGTAAATAAATATCCCTAGAAAAGAATTCTTGCTTGGTTTTAATTTTAAGTGGCCTTGAACTGTTATAGTCTTCTTTAAAAATTACCATTTTTTTCAGGACTTCCCTGGCAGTCCAGTGGTTAAGACTTCCGAGCTTCCACTGCAGGGAGCACAGGTTTGATCCCTGGTCAGCAGGGAACTAAGATCCTGCAGGCTGCAAGGCGCAGCCATAAAAAAAAAAAAAAAAATTTACCAGTTTTTAACGTTAGGTAGTAAAAGCAGATTTCAGAATTGAAATGTGTAATTGATCATAACCATGTAAAAACGGCATGCACAGAAAAGAGAAAATGTGTAAGAAAATGCAGCCAGATGTTCACAGTGGTTGTAGAACTGGGGAAGATTTCTTTTTCTTTTCTACTTTTTCTGGATGATTATAATGAATATACCTAATTCTTGCTGTGGTTTCCTTCAAATGTGTCCATTTATAAGCATGACCTTGGACACTTGTTCAAGGTAAAGATTACGAGGCCCTTACCTCCTTTGGAGATTCATCTGGAGGAATCATCATCCCAGGTGATTCTTATCATTGAGAAGATTTGGGAAACTGTTGTAATTGGACGAGAGAGGGGTGGTGGCAGTAGGAGACAAGTTAAAATGTACCTTTAAAAAAGAAAAATAGAAGTTTAATCATTTGCATTCAAATCAGATCTTGGGAATGGAATGGAAGAAAAATAAATGTTTAAGCATTTAAAAGAAAGGTCCAGCTCCCTCAGGCATCTGATCAAAGTGACGGGAATGGCTAACATTTGGGCATTAGCCTGGTGTTCCCAGGTCCCTCGTCTGTGTCCCTCCTGTGTCTCTGTCCCGTCAGTGTGAACTCATCTCCCATAGGTCCTCCTGCTGATTTATACTCCTGTCCCTAATTTGATCTGTTTGTTGTCTTTTTAGATCCTCTGTTAATTTAAGGCACTTGCAAAGCACAGCTTGTTGAGTTACCATAATTCATCTTAACTTTTATTACCAGCTCCACGTAACAAAACACAGCTATTGAGAGGCAGGCTTTTTCTTTTAAATCACTGTCACCTACCACGTGCAAACCAGTGAGGCCTACCTATTTGGCATATGGGGAACCTGAGGCAGAAGATAAGGAACCCTAAAGAAAAAGATGTTTCTCCTTGCAATCTGGGTGCTTCTACCTTAGTTGGCACAAGCTCATTGCTTTTGTCACTGTTATGTGTCCTCCAAACTCAGGTTTTAGGACAAGAAAACAGCAGCAAAAGTCTTTTATAGAAAGTATAGTAGCCTTTAATGTGGTCACTGGGTGAAAGGGGCCACATTTGGTCAACCCTGAAACACACATGTGGGAATGGAGGATTAGATTTCAGTGGGTGAAACAGGGAGGTGGCGATCTCAGCCATGAGCTGGGAGGGAAAGAAAAATGAGGCGATGCCTGGGGTGGTGACTCAGTTTCCCCTGAGCAACTGGTCAGTCTGGCCCTGGCACTCCTAGAGACGGCCTGTGCCGCTCAGATGGATTACCTTAGACTCACTCGGTGGTCAAGGGCATGGGCTCTGGGGACCGAGCCAGGTTTGGGACTTGGCTCCACCACTTCCTGCCTGCGTCAGCTTGGACCAGTTACTTAATACTTAACCTCTCGCTGTCTCAGTTTACTTGTCTCTAAAATAGAGACAGTAATACCTACCTCATGAGACCTCTGGAAGGATGTAAATTGAACAAGATAATGCATATAAAATCATTAGAGCATTGTCTGGCATATAAATGTTAGATGATTGTGGGTAATTATTAACTTGACCTTCCAAGGCACAACAGTCCAAAGCACGCTCAATTCATGCTGGTCATAAGAATAAACTTAGAGCCTTAGAATGTATATATATATTATTCTGTTCAAGTTAGTTATGGTGAGAACCAAGATGAAGAAACTGGAAGTAAATTAATAAGTAGTTCTAAGAAGCCACTTAGATAAGATTTAGACTTTACATAAAGCTATATTTTGTTAAAATCGACATGCCTTTGGAGATGGCAAGGAACCAAAAGCCATGGCAAGCAACTGGCTAGACATGGTGTATGTGACCTCCTGTTAGAACCCACCTGTGCATTCCTCTTGCGCAGGGAGCAGCATTTACGGACATAGGTAGGCGCTTTTCAGTCTTCGCTCCTTTCCCTGAGGAGTGGGGCCCCCATGGGAGAGGCAGGAATACCTTGTCTGTTCCCCCAGAGCTAGCCCATTGGGAATGATTAGTGCAGGCCCGTCCCACAGCGGAGCACATTTGGAGGAGCCAGATTACCCTTAAATTAATCTCTGGGTACTTCTGCACAGCCTCTTGGCATTACTGAAGCTGTCATTGATACCTTGTTAGTCCTGTCTTTCTGACAATGGAAACGTAACATACAAAGCTTTAATCCTTTCCTAGACACATAGAAACTGGCATCTCCTGGGTCTCTGCTTAGCCCTGAGTTCATGTCTTTGATGACAAGGGGATGCTGCCTCTACGATGGGTGTGTTACCGGGTCTGTGTTAGCCTCAACAAGCTTCAACTTGAAGAACCAGAGGTTTCCATGTTAAGACTTGGTTTGTTGCTGTTAACAGGTGCTTGTGCTGTTTGGCAGAGCGGTGAACATTTTCCCTCTCTCCTACCTCCTGAATTTCTTCCGTGATCATAAAATCACACCAAAGATGATGTTCATCATGTGGTTCAGCGGTAAGCCCAATCCTGAACGAACGGTGGAGGGGACGTATGTGTTATAAAGGCACAGGCCCTGCGGAGAATGCCCGTGCCTGTCCCCGGAGCCCTTGCGAGACGAGCATGCCTCACCAGCCCCGAGTTGCACGTGCTCCCACTTAAGGGCGCCCGCTGTAACACAGGCCCTGCGCGAGGCCCTTTGCGGGCGGCACCCCTCCCCACAGCACAGGAAGTGGGTGGTGCGTGTCTGCTCTACAGATGAGGAAGCTCAGGCTCAAGGGTAAAGGACTTGCTTGGGACGAGGGGCCCCAGGAGGCAGAGCCAGGATTTGCCCTCCTTCCCTCCACTCTTTCCTGGACAGACGGGGTAGCCCAGGGCAAGGTGTGCACGGCGCCCCTCCCACCTGAGCGCTTTCTAGGCTGAAGTAACAAGGGGCTCAGAATAAAAAGGTTAAAGTTTAAACTTTTTTGTACTACAGGTTAGATTTGGATTTTTTTTTCATTCAGTCACTAAGTTCTGATAGTTTATTTGACCATTTCAGTTGCTGTTCAATCCCATATTCCTCTACTTTTTAAAGGATCGAAATGATTTCATAAAACTTTGACTCCTAAAGAACCGGATCCGTAGACATCTTTAAATTTACTTAGGAGCAAATACATGCAGTTCTTTGTGCTTTCTTGTTTAAATATTATAATTAAAATATTTCTGTGTGGGTCAGGGTATAGCAACATGCTTTGTAAGCTGTTTTCTGTCCAACAGCATATCTGTAAATGTCTCGCAGATTTCCTTTTCAAAAGACCTTGTTTAAAATATATTCATAGGTGTGTGTGTGACAGATCTAGGTAGGTAGGTGTGTATATATGTGTGTACAGTGAGAGAAACTTTTTTCTTAATCTTTTTTGCCAGTGAGGGAAAAAAATCGTAAAGTAGTCGATCCAAGGTCTTGAAAATCTGAAAGAAAATCTAAGAAATGTATCAGGCATTTTACAAAGTATGTGAGCTCTTTGGGGTTGGGGGGTGTGGTGAGAGACCTCTACAGGGAAGTGGGCGGTGGTTTTAAACAGGGAGGGCTCTTGGTTCCGGGTGTCCTCAGGCTGTCCAGGCCTCTCTCCATTGATTCCCTCCCTCTTTCCTGGATCCTCACCCTGTCCCACTGGCTCCGCCATCATTCAACAGTTGAAGATTCTCCTTTTCCCCGCAAAAAACCAACAACTTCAGCCAAAACCCCTGCTCCTCGTCCCCTCCAGCTGCTTCCCCATCTCTTCCTATCGTGGCCAGACTCTTGAGTGAGTTTTCTTGCCCATTTTCTCCACTTCCTCCCCTCCTGTCCTCAGGGCTGGACTTGGCCTCGCCCGGGTCACCAGCAGCCTCCCCCAGGCAGACCTGGTGGGCACCGGTTAGCCCTCATCCCACCCGCCTCCTCGGCTTGGGGCTCCTTCCTCCCACCGACCTGCCCTCTGACTGGGAGGATACCCTCTTCTCCTCTTCCCTTGGCCTCCAGGCCATGCTCTGGTTCCCCTCCTTTCCCTTGGGATCTCCTCAGGCTCCCGTCCAGGTCCCCATCTGCCTTTACCGGCACCTCAGCAAATATTGGCTTCCTCAGGACTCAGCCTCAGACCTGCTTCATCTCTTACGCTCTCACAAGCTCACCTGTCCTGTGGCCTCAACTTCCATCTGGTTCCCACCCTCCCAAAGCTGTTTCCTCCAACCAGGCCTTCCCTCTGGGATCCAGACTCCAGTGTCTGAATCCTCCTTGGATGTTGTGGAGCTATCGCGATCTCATTGTCTAGGACGGAACTTACCTTCCTGCCCAAGCTGCTTGTTTGCCAGCATCCCCCTTCCTTCCACAGGAAACAGTAACATGCAGCTCCCTCTTAGGAAGTGTTTACTGTGTGCACATGCTGTCCTATGCCAAGGCGTTTCATCCTCGGGCCACCGTCATGGCAGGCCCTGTGTCTAGTTCCTCGTGCCAGCCTGGGAGGCCCCAGGGAAAGCAGGAGGCCAGGGGGTGGACCCAGGAGCCAGACTCCTGACCCCGTGCCCAGACCATCACGCAGCAAGCCTCCTAGGACCCAGGCATCCTCCAGGCCCTTCCCTTCCCTGGTCACCCCACCTTCCCCTCGCTCCTGTGACCTGTTGCTTCTGCTCCCCGTGTCTCTTTTAATTCCACCCCCTTCCCTCCACCCCGCTGTGTCCCCATATAGGGTCTGGGCTGCAGCAGCCAGCCCCCCATCATGCTGTGATGCGCCGGCCTCCACGTCTGGGTCAGATCCTGTCACTGTGTGCCCGGCCCGCCCTCCCTTCTTCTTCAGGCCCTCACCCTCACACAAGTCCTCGTTTGACATCTCTCCTCCCTGCTGCTCTGGGAGCTCCTGTCCCCCCTGTATGGCACCAGACAAGCCAGGAAGTTTTTGAGAGAGAACGTGCCATTTCCCAGCTCAGTCCATACCCCTCAGTCCAGCCAGCACCCTCCCAGGGAACCAAAACAGGAAGTAAGGGAGAGGCCGTGATGCAGTCCCCTGAGCCGCTGGCCACCACGGGGGTGGCATCCTCCACTACAGTGGGCATTGGGCAAAAGGCATTCTGTGCCGTTGCCAGTAAAGCGTGTGGCCCTGGGAGGACACCTCATTCTCAGTCTCGGCGCCTCATCTGTGCGCTGTGAGAATAACAGGACCAGCTCTACAGCTGTGACGATCGGATGAGGTCGTGTCCGCGGAGCACGTAGCACAGGGAGGGCTCGTCTGCACCAGCTGTCGTGTTTCTAAAACATAAGCGCTGGGCTTGATAAATCCTCAACACGCACACGCCCGGCGCTTCACAGCCTGGACAGGTCACTTCACCCGCTCCGCTCTGCCGCCCTGAGAAGTGGGAGCGGAGGTGAGCCTGCGTTCCTTGCGCCTGCTTCTCTCACACCCCAGAGCCTCACAGGCTGAGTTCGCACTCTCCAGCGGGTGCATTAGGATGTCGAGCGGCCGTGGTGCCGGGCTGGGCCCAGATCCCCCGAGAACTGCTGCCCCTCCCGCCTGCCTCCGTCCCTCTTACTCCCTTCACTGTCGCCCAGGCCTGCGGGGGGCCATCCCCTACGCCCTGAGCCTGCACCTGGACCTGGAGCCCATGGAGAAGCGGCAGCTCATCGGCACCACCACCATCAGCATCGTGCTCTTCACCATTCTGCTGCTGGGCGGCAGCACCATGCCCCTCATCCGCTTCGCGGACATCAGGGACGCCAGGGCGCGCCGCAGGAACAAGAAGGACGTCAACCTCAGCAAGACCGAGAAGATGGTGAGTGCCGGCCGGGCGGGCAGGGGCAGAGGGTGGGTCCCCACTCGCCGCCAGAAAATGGGGGAACGAGACACGATCTGAGGATGATCCGTCCCTGGGCACGTACGCACTCACCAGCTTCCCAAAGTGACAAGGAGGTTGGACTCAGGGTCTGAAGCGTGACTCTTTGGGGTGGGTTGTCTGCCGGCCTCGTGAAGCCACGGAGGCAGTGGCGTGGGAACGTGAACCTTCCAGACTCTTCCAGGAATGCTCCTCCCCTGCCAGTAACCACACCGCCCCATCAGGCCGGGACTGGAAGGAGGGTTTCAAAATCACAAAATGACAAAATTGTATCATTACCTAGCATCTACTAAAAAGCCTCCTGTTGGGGCTAGATAAGGGGAAAGTGCTCACAGAGGCTTGGAGAGTTACAGGAGACGGCCCTCCACTGAGGACAGGCAAGGCATGATTTGGGGGTGGAGGTGCCCAAGGCCATCTGCAGCGAGCCTGAGGCTCCTGGACCCCTGCCCACCTCTGCCTCCTCCAAGCCACCCTCCTCCCCTGAGTCACAGTGATTGTGCCTTTCCTGCCCTGTGTTCCCTCGGGCCCTAGCCTCTGGTCCTGCCTTCCTGCACCACCCCCTGCTCCACGCACATGCTTTTGCAGAAGTGCATCTTTTTCTAGTTCCCTTGTTCAAGGCCATCAGTAACTTTACTCAGCCCTGGAAGGCACAGAAATCCTCAACCAGAGGTGGGGAGAGGGGATGTGGCCCACCTCTCACTCTGGAAAGTCCAGTCTGGGTGGATCTTGGCCTCCAGTCTCTGCCCGCGGCCTCTCCAGCCAGAGTTGTGCTACTGGGAGAACCTTCAGATGACGTCATACAGGGCTGGCTCACAGAACTTTCCTCACTCTCCGTAGCCCTTCTCCCCCAACCCCCATCCACCAGCCTTCTTGTCTGTTTTTAACCAAAGCTCAAGTATAGGTTCTCGAAGCTTTTAGTGGGTGTCAGGATTGGTGGAGGGCTCCAGGGTCTTACAGGTCTGGGGTGGGCGCCCAAAGAATTTGCATTTCTGATGAGTTGCCGGGAGGTGCAGCCACACTTGGCCAAGCACAGCTCTGGTAGAACCAGGATGTGTGCTCAGCGGGGAGCAGCTGCTGTTTAGGGCATGTTTTCTGTGGTGCCTGCGCTGTCCTTGGACTGTCCCTGAAACCTGCAGGAAGCAGATGGTCTCATGATCCCCATTCTGCAGATGAGAGCACTGAGGCACAGAGACCAAATCACACAGCCCTGGTCACACAGACTCTTAACCACCCCACTTTCCATCACTGGTCGTCAAGGTGGGGTTCCTGGTCCAGCAGCATCGGTGGGCGCTTGTTAGAAATGCACATTCTTGGGCCCCCTCCCAGACCTGCTAAATCAGGAACTGCAGGTGGGCCTAGTGGGCCCAGCATTTTGTGGCTCCCCCAGCTCCAGGTGATTCCGATGCCGGCCAGAGTTTGAGAAGCACTGCTCCACGGCAGGGAAATGCCCTCCCTGCCCCTCCCTCTCTCCCACCTCCTACACCCAGGGTACACCTGCGCTTGGGGGCGACGGTGCAAAACTGCCTATGGTCGCCCCTGCAGAGGGTGGGTGGTCCTTCCCTCCCTCCCTCTCTCCCTCTCCACATCCCTCCCTGCTGCATCCACATGACCAGCAAATGTACCCAGAGTGGGCCTCTGCAGGCAAAAAACGACAAAAGCTGCCTCCCTCGTTCAGTTCACTGGTAAAGAGACAGCCTAGAAGAGCTCCCAGTCCTGGCTGCACAGACAGCCACCTGGAGAGCTTACGGTAGACCAAGCCCCAGCCCTGAGCTTCCAACTTCTTCACAATTCTGATTTTCCTGGATGTCCATCGTTTTCTTACACACCTTCCAGCCTCACTACAGGCTCCCAGGAGGCCTCTTTGCTGCCACCGTTAGGGTTGGGGACACAGGGTCCGGGATGAAGAGCTGCGAGGAGGTAGGCTGGGTGGTGTGAGGGCTTCCAGGCAGGTGTCAGCTGACGAGCCTTCGGCTGCCTTCTCCCCCACCCCACCCACCCCGCCGCAGGGCAACACCGTCGAGTCGGAGCACCTGTCGGAGCTCACCGAGGAGGAGTACGAAGCCCACTACGTCAGGCGGCAGGACCTCAAAGGCTTCCTGTGGCTGGATGCCAAGTACCTGAACCCTTTCTTCACGCGGCGGCTGACCCAGGAGGTGGGACGCAGGCCAGGGGTCCCTCGCCTTCCTCCCTCAGGGCCTGCAGTGGCCAAGAGCAGGGTGGGCAGGGAAGACCCACGTGCCGGGTTGGGTGGGGGCCTCTCCCCACTCAGCGTTCTCTCCTTCCCAGCCTCACGGGCTGGATATGCTTGCAGCACTCTGCATCTGCTGTTTTTCCTTCGCTGCCATATTTAATGCTGGTTTGTTTATTTATTTATTGAATTCATTTATTTTTGGCTGCACTGGGTCTTCGTTGCTGTGCGTGGGCTTTCTCTAGTTGCAGCGAGCGGGGGCTACTCTGCGTTGCGGTGCGTGGGCTTCTTATTGTCGTGGTTTCTCTTGTTGCAGAGCATGGGCTCTAGGTGCGTGGGCTTCAGTAGTTGTGACACGTGGGCTCAGTAGTTGTGGCTCGCGGGCTCTAGAGCGCAGGCTCGGTAGTTGTGGTGCACGGGCTTAGTTCCTCCACGGCATGTGGGATCTTCCCGGACCAGGGCTCGAACCGTGTCCCCTGCATTGACAGGCAGATTCTTAACCACTGTGACACCAGGGAAGTCTCTAGTGCTAGTTTAATAACAGACTTGTTAACCCCGTTTGGATTTCCTGGATGATAGACTTGGGACATTGATCGGCTACTGAATCTGAGCTGAGGAATTTCAGACCTGCCAGGGCCTCGGACAGTGGCCCAAGGCTCAGGGCTCTCGCTCCATCCCTTCAGGCACCACTGGCCTGACAGTGAGTGACACACTCAGGGACCAGCTTGGGCCTGCTTTGCTGAAACCGTCATCCTGCACCGTGCAGGGTGGGGGAGGGGTTCTCCTGGCTGCTGCCCCGCTTTGGTCCTGAGCCCCGTTTTCCCTCCCTCAGCAGTCAGGATCGCTGTCAGCACGTGAGTTCTTACTGTGAGCCAGGCGCTACGCCAGACGTTTTTCATGATTGCTTCGTTTCATTCTCCCAGCAACCCATGCAGTAGATGCAGCGGGTTGTCTCAGTTGATAGCCGGGGAGACTGAGGCCCAGAGAGGTGAAGTAACCCCCCGAGGTCACACAGCCAGTACATGGCAAAGCTGGAAGCAGAGCCCAAGTGTGTCTGATTCCAGAGGCCAGGTTTTTTAACATCATGCCATCCTGCCTCCTACTCCTGTTCCAGGGTGACACCTCCCGTTATCTCCTCCCCAACAGAGAATGATCCCAGCTTGTGGTTAGTCAGTTAACACTTTGAAATTGCTTGTGGCCGCGCCCCCTGCCTCCCGTCTCCTCCCTTCCTCAGCCCTGACCCTGAGCCAGACCACTGACAAGGGCTTGCTATGTCTCCCGCCCCAGGACCTCCACCACGGGCGCATCCAGATGAAAACCCTCACCAACAAGTGGTACGAAGAGGTGCGCCAAGGCCCCTCCGGCTCCGAGGACGACGAGCAGGAGCTGCTGTGACCGAGCGGGACGCGTGGCTTCCGGGCAGCCGGGCCGCAGCACTGCCATCCAGCCTCCCCGCGGCTCCCAGGACGGCCACCCAGCAAGCGCCCCCGAGGCGTGTGCATTTGGCACTTCTTTGGGGCGGATGGAAGCAGGGTGACGCACAGGCTACTGTCGTCTTAACCCAGGACCTCCCAGGCCTTTGGAGCCAGCCGGCTGCCCTGAAGCACCCTTTCCCCGCTCCTCACTGGGCTGGACCTCTCCCCTCAGGGTGGCTTCCCAGCCCGCGGATTGGAGGGACCACCTTTGCAGGTACATGTTTCCTTCTGCTTCTGTAGCCGGGGAATAGTCATCTGTCACGCCGAGGTGCCTGAGAGGAGAAATCCTGCCATGGACCCACTGTGCAGGGCGTCCCGGGAGCGTGGTGCGCCATTGCCGCCATCCCTGGCCACTGCCTTCATTACAGGGGCCCTTCCCTGCCGGACGGGTGTCGGTAACAGCAGGACGAGAGGCCAGCCGCCGCTTGCCTGTGCGTCATCAAGGCGCCTCCGCCCTCAGCAGCGGCGGTTCTCACTTAAGCAGCAGGCTCAGAGGCCTTGGAAACCTCACACTCCCCTTCGTGATGTCGCTTGCACTCCCTGAGAAAGAGAAACTGAGTGACCTTTTTCTCTTTACCTCTGATTGGCACCTCACAGGCTGTCTCCCTGGGCAGCACGCAGCTACTGCCCTTCTCTGGGAATACTGTGAATGTTTACACTGGAACCGAGCACGAGGGCACAGGCACCTCTCTAGAGCCCCATTGGAAGCCGTACCCCTGGGTTTTTTGGGGGTGAGTGACCCTATTCTGTGGGGTCAGAGCACCCTCTAGAGGGAAAGTCTTCAGGGTTTATGCTGGCCGGCAGCTGCTGTCTTTGAATTCAGTTTAAATTCATGCACTTTTACAAAGTGCTGAGAGCCTAGCAGTCCCTTCCCTGACCTCGATTCCTTACTCAGTGGACCTTGTTTGTTCAGAGGCCCCTTCTCCTGGGCTCTGCCCACCGTTTACCTGCTGCACCTTCACTGCTCATCGGCATCTTTTTTTTCCCTCCCAGTTCTCTACCATCTTGGGTCCCATTTGTCCCCGTGCTCCTCCTCTGCCACCGCTCCCCAGGACTCCAGTGGCCTGCAGCCAGATGCATCTGAGTCTCACCTGCAATCCCTGAGCAGCCACTGCTCCCTCAGGACTCGCTCACAGAGCGCTTGCCCGTGTGCGCGCACACACCACACACACACCCCTGCCCCGGCCACGCGCGCACACACACACACACCACACGCACACACCCCTGCCCCGGCCACGCGCGCACACACACACGCACACACACACACACCACACGCACACACCCCTGCCCCGGCCCCATGGTCCGGGCCCCTGGGCCACCTCAAGGTGAGGAGCTGCCAATCACGTCCAGAGGACATGGAGCTTCTGACTTCCCCGCATCCATCCCCTTCTCCGGCCCTTTAACAAGTCTTTACCTGCTTGCTTGTGCCCATCTACAGGCCTCTGGCAGTTTCCATATGTGGCTCGGTCTCGGCTGGAGCGTTGGGACTCAGCACCCCCTGGCGTGGTTTAATTCATCATGTGCACGTCGTCGGTTCTGTTTCGGACACAGTGGGCCAGCAGGGACCTTGGGCTGGCAGCAAATATGTTTCCATCTTCTCAGCCTCAGGCAGCGTGGCTCTGGATGTGAGGAAGGACTGACCTCGGGACCCTCCAGGACCCATGTACCCAGCCCACGAGGCCAGACCCCTGCCCTAACCCCTTCCCTTGCCCCAGAAATATAAGCGTAAAGCCAGTCAGGCAGGAGGGCACATGGCTTCCTTTTTATGCATGAAAAGTCAATTGGTACTTGATAGAGCTAAAATATGATTTCTTTTTGTAATCTCCCACCGTAACCCCATAATTTGAGCCAAATAGTATTACTTTACTTCACCTAATATCCCCACTGGAAGATTAATGCCATGCATAATTCCAGTCTCCGTCATTTCCTATTTCTTTTTAGTGGAAGAGAGAAGAGGTCAAAGGGAGAGGACCTTTGTCCATAAGGGAGGGGGCAGGGATCAGAGGCCAGATTGTTCTCTCATTCTCCAATTCATAAGTAACTGACTTTCCCCCTGAAATTCAGAGTCTGATCTCCGAGGTGTAAGTTGCATTGTAAACTCAATAGCTTGCCGGAAAAAAATTTTGGGGGGCTGTGAGTTCATAGATTAAATAATGAAAACAGGATCTTCTCAGTTCAGACTGCCCTTTGTCACCAGGTCCCACCTGTCCTCCCACTTTTAGCTGAGACCTGAGAGTGACAGTAAGTAGAGAAGCACGCGGGGTCGGGGCGAGGTCCCCAAGGCTTGGCTGTGTGGAGGTGGCTGGGGGAGAGTCTTGCCTGGCCTGGAGCAGCGCCAGCCTGGGCGTCCCGTGAGCTGCTCCTGCCCTCTTCTGGCCAAGTAGTGGCTTAGCAGCGTGGGAGGGCATTCCCCCGCCGAGGAGGGCGCCCCGTGTGCCTCAGCCATCTGTCTGCTCACCTTTGAACAGGCCAAAGCCCATCAAGAGAGATTTTTCTGGTGGACTTTTTTCAGATGTCTTTGCCTGAGAATCAAAAATTGCTGCTGTCTACCTTTAGCATTCCTAATAATTCTATTGTTGGGGGAATAAATGCCTAGAAGATTAAAAATATCCAGCATAACTATGACTTCACACATGTTTTCTTTTAGGCCTAGGCCACGGGACAGGAGAAGTATAGCACAAAGAGAAGGTAATACTTTAGGAGGAGGTGAAGGCTGTAGGGTCAGTGCGTGCCTTTGGGGAAGCTGGTTGGCTAGTCAGTGAACTCTGAAGACACGCCGTCTTGGGGAGCTGGGGCGTCCTGTAGCACTAAGGCCCCACCCCAAGGCTCCCCCAGCAGCCCCTCCGCAGCAGGCCCTACGATTTTGGACTTGGAATTCACCACGTGTTCTGCAGCCCTGTGGTTGTAGGACCTCTGGGACTAACCATGCTTAGAGGCTTGGAGTGTGAGGCCTCAAAGGAAAAGAAGCTGGCTTTTCCTAGGTCCCCAGAGACCAAGTTCAGGCTGAGCTGGAACAGAGCCAGGCAGAAGGTGGCTCAGTTCCATCATCTGGTGCTCATGCAGCCCAGGGGCAGACCCTGTCCCCCTGGCCAGCTGCCTCTTTTCACACACTGGGAATGCTTGCTGGGCCCCGGCTGACATGAGGCCAGGGGCCCAGAATGTTGGCAGCCCCCGAGTGCCCCAAGTCAGCCTAGGGAGGCCCTGATTTGCCTGCAGACTCCTCTGTGTGCAGTGGAGTGTGGAAAGGCTGGTGAGTGGGGAGCCTTCTCCTTCAAGCCCTCACCTAAGGTGGCCTTCCGGGGTCTCAGGTCCACACTCCCATGGGGGTCCACACACGTGGCAAAGTCCCAAGCGGGGAGGCCACAGCCAGAATCCCTCTTCTGCTTCAGTGGGGAGAGTGAGGGTGGGGCCTGGCGGTGACCGGCTTCTCCTCAGCCAAGTCCGGGCCATCGAAGGTACGGCAAGGTGTAGGCGTGGCTTAGGGTGGCCTTAGAACTGACCCCTGATTCTGGTGGGAGGAGGAATCTCTCAACAGCAATGATTGACTGTCAGTTAGGACTTCAAATGCCAAAAAAAGAGGAAAGATCCTTTCCTCCTTCCTCATTCCCTGCAGAATGCAGACATGTGATTCTCCTGCTGGGTGGTGGGTAGGAAATTATCTGAAACGTTCCCGGTAGAGCAGCCAGAATCATTAAGAAGTTGTTCTACCAGGAACCCGGTCTCCAAAGCCCCAGGCAATATGTTTTAAATGAAAACACCACAGTCAGAGTGACGGCTTTGGATAATCAGCCACACTCCCTTCCACTTAGTCTCCTGTCATTTCTCACACAAACGGAGTTAGGTGTTCAGGGACTTCCACCATCATTGCCCATGTTACGAAAGAAGACTTTCTAATTTCCCCCACCCCGTTTCACCCTTTCTCACCCCAGCCGACACAGTCCCTAATCCCAGAGGGAAAAACAATGTGTGGCTTTCCTACCCGGGAGCTGGTCTTTTCCCAGCTGCTCTCTGCGTGAGCGTCCTGGCTTCAGGGCGAGAGAGCTGAGTGCAGCCGCGGGCCCGTGGCCATGGGATCCATGGGGATTGTGCGGTTCGGTGGTCAAGAGAAAGGTCACCTGTCAGCGCTATGGGCCCTGTCCAAGGAGCTGGTCAGCCACGCGGAAGAGCCACTTCTCCAGGCCCCAGCGCTGCTCGGAGGAGCCGCGGAGGCCCATGGGCCGGGGAAGGCTCCTCGCTCGCTCGGCTGACTCAGGGTTCGTGGCTACCAAAGGCGTTAGCATTTTCTCCAGTACAGCTCCTGCAAAGCTTGATTTGTTCTCAAGATTAATCAGAATCTTGTATTCTTTTGAGTAATTTTCTTTTTAAAAATGAAGGATTTTTTTAAGTACAGCTTTTTGATATAAGGACTATTGGGAAGGTCAGGCTTGTTCTTTTGTCCTCCCCCAAGTAAGATGTGAGAGGCAGCCGTTAGTCCTGGTTCCTGAGAAATATGCTGCTCTTCTTGGTGGGGCTGCGGGTTGCGGAGGCGAAGGTGGGTCGGAGGTGGAGGGACCTGCAGCTGCTCTGCTGGAGCCTCTACCTCGTCTCACTGGACTCTTTAAAGAATTCAGAAATGGATGAAAAACAGTAATGTCACTGGATTCTTATTTAGAAATAAAAATGAATGCTGCTGAGCCAGACCCACTTTCTGTGTTTGTGTTCCGTGGCTTTGCAGAGGCCTGGGTCACGCCCCCCTAGACTCGGCTCTGTCCACGCCTGCCCGGCTCTCGCGGCCAGAAGCCTGGCAGAACGTAGTGGTTAGTGGGCAGGAGTGCGGGCTTTGGGCCCCAGTTCCTGCCTCTGTCCCTGTTGGGCTGGACCCCGCGGGCCCACAAGCTTTGTAGTTGCCCAGCCTTGAGACCAGAGGAAGAGCCTAGAGACAGCAACAGAGACATGAACGGTTTGTTGGATAGAGGGATCTTAACAAACGGTCCTGGAGCGAAACCCCACGGCGTGCAGCAGCCGTCCGGACAGGACACCAGGGCATGGCAGCAGTCCTCACCACATCAGGGAGATTGATGTCAGGTGGGCTCGGTTACCAGGAACTAATTGAGCCCTATGATTAAGAGGATTGGATAGTCACGTGAGGGAAGCAGGGGCTGATCGAGCAGGGGATATGCAGAGAGCAGGAGACAGCCATCTTGAATGGCCTGAGCACACAGTCCCTCAGTGAGGAGGACGTGAGGCCAAGCAGGAGGGCTCAGCTCGGGCCCAGCCTCCAGCCACAGCTGCTTCCTCACAGGTGCAAGGGACTTGTCTTCCCTGGGGTTCTCTGGGCTAGCCGCCCTCCTCCCTGCTGGGGTTGCAGACTGGCCCCTGGTAGGCCTTTGACTGAAACCAGGCTCTGAACCCACACTGCCGTGGAAGCTGGTGGCAGTATCTGTGGGGAGTCTGGAGGCTCCATTTGTTTATACTCTCTCATGCTTCCAGAAGGCATCTGAAGCTACTTACGGTAACAGGTGCAAACAAAAAATACATGTGATATAAATGAAACCAGGCAGAAGAACCTGTCCTGACCCCAGGCACGAGCCTCCTGACAGGGAGGCCAGAACCAGGGCTCTTAGTTCCTCTCCACCCTGCAATGCATCCCCACCCCCAGGCCAAAGGAGGAAGGGTGGGGGGAGAATAAATCACATCCTGGACCCTTCCTCTACCTGGACTGCTAACTGCACACCCAAACCAATGCCTGCTGGCGTCAGGCAGGGAACCTGGCCAGGGAGCAGCGCTGGTAGGAGGCGCACGTGGCCCTCAGCTCCCTTCCCCCTGTGACGGAGACCTGGGTTCAGAGAAGGATTCCTCCACCCTAATGAAACCGTGCAGGTAGGATGACAGGTGGCACTGGAGTGATGGGCCTCTGGCAAATATAAAGCAGAATCTCCCCAGGCCACCGATGGCTGCAGAGGAGGCGAGGAAATGAGCAGATTGTCAGCCTGGACAAAATGGAACCCTGGTAGTAAAGGTGAGCAGAGCCTGAGTGGGACTGGGTATTTTCATTCACATTTCAACCTTCTCAATGTCTAGAAAAAGCACTCAGGGTGAAGGGGAGCAAACCAGGGAGGAAGTATTTTCCTTGGAGGCCAGAAAGCTGCAGGGGAGGGTCACACACAAAGTTGAGGGCCCCATGACCTCCACTCGACTCCCAGGGGAGCTGAGGGGAGATGAAGCCATTTATGGTCATTCCACTCCCCTCGCCTGAGAATGCTGAGGAATGGGCCTCTGAGCCAATTCCGGCAGAAGAATGAAGCAACATCTTAGGGAATTTCCAGGACTGTTTCCTCACACTCAAACAGTCACTCAAAGAAGGGAAGCACCCTCCTCCCATGGTCTGGCCTTTGCCTCCCATTATGTGAGGATGCAGTGCTCGGACGTGCTGCAGCAATTCTGAGACAAGGGAAGGCCTCACCAACCTGCTGCGCAGAAAGACAGAGGCCCTGCGTTGTTAACACTGTCGGACCAGTGAATTAAGCAGTCCTGGAACCGACCTCCACCAGAGCTCACTGCGGGAGACAATACGTGTTCTTGCTGCTGATGCCATTTGGGTTGGGTTTTATGTTACAACAAAAATAATCCTAACTGAAAGAACTTCATGAAGTCAGACGAGCAGATTCCAAAACAACATATATAGCATCAGCCTCCAAAAATTAAATTGATGTGTGTGTATACAGGAAAAAATCTGGAAGGATAGGTATGAGGTTTGAGAGAACTTTGGTCCTCTCTGAGTGGAAGGATGATGGGTAACTTTTAAGATCTCGTCTGAAGATATTTTCTATTTCTTTCACAAAGAACTTTTATTCAGACCAGAGGGCCGACAGCAGAAGCAAGAAGAACTACAATTCTGCAGCCTGTGGAACGAAAACCACATTCACAGAAAAGTAGACAAAATGTAAAGGCAGAGGACTGTGTACCAGATGAAGGAACAAGATAAAACCCCAGAAAACAACTAAATGAAGTGGAGATAGGCAAGCTTCCAGAAAAATAATTCAGAATAATGATAGTGAAGATGATCCAGGGCCTTGGAAAAAGAATGGAGGCAAAGATCGAGAAGATGCAAGAAATGTTTAACAAAGACCTAGAAGAATTAAAAAACAAACACCTAGAAGAATTAAAGAACAACAAACAGAGATGAACAATACAATAACTGAAATGAAAAATACACTAGAAGGAATCAACAGCAGAATAAATGAAGCAGAAGAACAGATAAGTGACCTGGAACACAGAATAGTGGAATTCACTGCCATGGAACAGAATAAAGAAACAAGAATGAAAGGAAATGAAGACAGCCTAAGAGACCTCTGGGACAACATTAAACACAACATCTGCATTTTAGGGGTCCCAGAAGGAGAAGAGAGAGAAGAAGGACCTGAGAAAATATTTGAAGAGATTATAGTTGAAAACTTCACTAACATGGGAAAGGAAATAGCCACCCAAATCCAGGAAGCACAGAGAATCCCAGGCAGGATAAACCAAAGGAGAAACATGCTGAGACACACAGTAATCAAACTGACAAAAATTAAAGACAAAATATTATTGAGAGCAACAAGGGAAAAATGACAAGTAACATACAAGGGAACTCCCATAAGGTTAACAGCTGATTTCTCAGCAGAAACGCTACAAGCCAGAAGGGAGTGGCACGCTATATTTAAAGTGATGAAAGGGAAGAAACTACAACCAAGATTATTCTACCTAGCAAGGATCTCATTCAGATTCGACAGAGAAATCAAAAGCTTTACAGACAAGCAAAAGCTAAGAGAATTCAGCACCACAAAACCAGCCCTACAACAAATGCTAAAGGAACTTCTGTAAGTGGGAAACGCAAAAGAAAAGGACCTACGAAAACAAACCCATAACAACTAAGAAAATGGTAATAGGAACATACATATCGATAATTACCTTAAACATGAATGGATTAAATGCTCCAACCAAAAGACACAGGCTCGCTGAATGGATACAAAAAGAAGACCCATATATACGCTGTTTACAAGAGACCCACTTCAGACCTAGGGACACTTACAGACTGAAAGTGAGGGGATGGAAAAAGATATTCCATGCAAACGGAAATCAAAAGAAAGCTGGAGTAGCAATACTCATATCAGATAAAATAGACTTTAAAATAAAGAATGTTACAAGAGACAAGGACACCACATAATGATCAAGGGATCAATCCAAGAAGATATAACAATTATAAATATATATGCACCCAACATAGGAGCACCTCAACACATAAGGCAACTGCTAACAGCTATAAAAGAGGAAATCGACAGTAACACAATAATTGTGGGGGACTTTAACACCTCACTTACACCAATGGACACATCATCCAAACAGAAAATTACTAAGGAAACACAAGCTTTAAATGACACAATAGACCAGATAGATTTAATTGATATTTACAGGATGTTCCATCCAAAAACAGCAGATTACACTTTCTTCTCAAGTGCACATGGAACATTCTCCAGGATAGATCACATCTTGGGTCATAAATCAAGCCTCGGTAAATTTAAGAAAAATTGAAATCATATCAAGCATCTTTTCTGACCACAACGCTATGAGATTAGAAATCAATCACAGGGAAAAAAACCATAAAAAACACAAACACATGGAAGCTAAACAATACGTTACTAAATAACCAAGAGATCACTGAAGAAATCAAAGAGGAAATCGAAAAATACCTAGAGACAAATTACAACGAAAACATGACAATCTATAACCTATGGGATGCAGCAAAAGCAGTTCTATGAGGGAAGTTTATAGCAATACAATCCTACCTTAAGAAACAAGAAAAATCTCAAATAAACAACTAAACTTACACCTAAAGGAACTAGAGAAAGAAGAACAAACAAAACCCAAAGTTAGTAGAAGGAAAGAAATCATAAAGATCAGAGCAGAAATAAATGGAATAGAAACGAAGAAAACAATAGCAAAGATCAATAAAACTAAAAGCTGGTTCTTTGAGAAGATAAACAAATTGATAAAGCTTTAGCCAGACTCATCAGGAAAAAGAGGGAGAGGACTCAAATCAATAAAATTTGAAATGAAAAAGGAGAAATTACAATGGACACCACAGAAATACAAAGCATCCTAAGAGACTACTACAAGCAATTCTATGCCAATAAAATGGACAACCTGGAAGAAATGGACAAATTCTTAGGAAGGTATAACCTTCCAAGACTGAACCAGGAAGAAACAGAAAATATGAACAGACCAATCACAAGTAATGAAATTGAAACTGTGATTAAAAATCTTCCAACAAACAAAAGTCCAGGACCAGATGGCTTCACAGGTGAACTCTATCAAACATTTACAGAAGAGCTAACACCAATCCTTCTCAAACTCTTCCAAATTATTGCAGAGGAAGTAACACTCCCAAACTCATTCTACGAGGCCACCATTACCCTGATACCAAAACCAGACAGAGATACTACAAAAAGAGAAAATTACAGACCAATATCACTGATGAATATAGATGAAAAAATCCTCAACAAAATACTAGCAACAGAATCCAACAACATATTAAAAGGATCATACACCATGATCAAGTGGGATTTATCCCAGGGATGCAAGGATTCTTCAATATATGCAAATCAATCAATGTGATACACCACATTAACAAATTGAAAGATAAAAACCATATGATCATCTCAATAGATGCAGAAAAAGCTTTTGACAAAATTCAACACCCATTTATGATAAAAACTCTCCAGAAAGTGGGCATAGAGGGAAACTACCTCAACATAATAAAGGCCATATATGACAAACCCACAGCAAACATCATTCTCAACGGTGAAAAACAAACCATTTCCTCTAAGATCAGGAACAAGACAAGGATGTCCACTCTCGCCACTATTATTCAACATAGTTTTGAAAGTCCTAGCCACGGCAATCAGAGAAGAAAAATAAAAGGAATACAAATTGGAAAAGAAGAAGTAAAACTGTCATTGTTTACAGATGACATGATACTATACATAGAGAATCCTAAAGATGCCACCAGAAAACTACTAGAGCTAATCAATGAATTTGGTAAAGTTGCAGGATACAAAATTAATGCACAGAAATCTCTTGCATTCCTATACATTAATGACGAAAGACCAGAAAGAGAAATTAAGGGAACAATCCCATTCACCATTGCAACAAAAAGAATAAAATACCTAGAAATAAACCTACCTAAGGAGGTAAAAGACCTGTACTCAGAAAACTATAAGACACTGATGAAAGAAATCAAAGATGACACAAACAGATGGAGAGATACACCATGTTGTTGGATTGGAAGAATCAATATTGTGAAAATGATTATACTACCCAAAGCAATCTACAGATTCATTGCAATCCCTATCAAATTACCAATGGCATTTTTTACAGAACTAGAACAAAAAAATCTTAAAATTTGTATGGAGACAAAAGACCCCGAATAGCCAAAGCGATCTTAGGGGAAAAAACGGAGCTGGAGGAATCAAGACTCCCTGACTTCAGACTATACTACAAAGCTACAGTAATCAAGACAGTATGGTACTGGCACAAAAACAGAAATATAGATCAATGGAACAGGATAGAAAGCCCAGAGATAAACCCACGCACCTGTGGTCAACTAATCTATGACAAAGGGGTTAAGGATATACAATAGAGAAAAGACAAGTCTCTTCAGTAAGTGGTGCTGGAAAACTGGACAGCTACAGGTAAAAGAATGAAATTAGAGCACTCCCTAACACCACACACAAAAATAAATTCAAAATGGATTAAAGACCTAAATATAAGACCAGACACTATAAAACTCTTAGAGGAAAACATAGGAAGAACACTCTTTGACATAAATCACAGCAAGATCTTTTTTGATCCACCTCCTAGAGTAATGGAAATAAAAATAAACAAATGGGACCTAATGAAACTTAAAAGCTTTTGCACAGCAAAGGAAACTACAAACAAGACGAAAAGGCAACCCTCAGAATGGGAGAAAATATTTGCAAATGAATCAATGGCAAAGGATTAATCTCCAAAATATATAAACAGCTCATGCAGCTCAATATTAGAAAAACAAACAACCCAATCCAAAAATGGGCAGAAGACCTAAATAGACATTTCTCCAAAGAAGACATACAGATGGCCAAGAAGCACGTGAAAAGCTGCTCAACATCACTAATTATTAGAGAAATACAAATCAAAGCTACAATGAGGTATCACCTCACACCTGTTAGAATGGGCATCATCAGAAAATCTACAAACAACAGATGCTGGAGAGGGTGTGGAGAAAAGGGCACCCTCTTGCACTGTTGGTGGGAATGTAAATTGATACAGCCATTATGGAGAACAGTATGGAGATTCCTTAAAAAACTAAAAATAGAATTACCATATGACCCAGCAATCCCACTACTGGGCATATACCGAAAGAAAGCCATAATTCAAAAAGACACATGCACCCCAATGTTCACTGCAGCGCTATTTACAATAGCCAAATCATGGAAGCAACCTAAATGCCCATCGACAGACGAATGGATAAAGAAGATGTGGTACATATATACAATGGAATATCGGCCATAAAAAGGAATGAAACTGGGTCATTTGTAGAGACGTGGATGGATCTAGAGACTGTCATATAGAGTGAAGTAAGTCAGAAAAACAAACATCGTATATTAACACAGATATGTGGAATCCAGAAAAATGGTACAGATGAACTGGTTTGCAAGGCAGAAATAGAAACACAGATGTAGAGAACAAACGTATGGACACCAAGGGGGGAAAGTGGCAGGGGGCTCATGGTGGTGGGATGAATTGGGAGATTGGGATTGACATATATATACTAATATGTGTAAAATGGATAACTAATAAGAACCCGCTGTATAAAAAGTAAATAAAATTCAAAAAGAACTTTCATTCAATAATAAGGAACATACAGTGTGCTATCTTCACTTTTCAAAATGTGATTATAAATGAAACTATTACTAGAGGAGCAATGCATTAAATGGAGAGATCTGATGTGATTTCAAGAGGGCTAGGGATGATACAAATGAACTTATTTACAAAACAAATAGACTCACAGACAGAAAACAAACTTATGGTTACCAAAAAGGGAAAAGGGGGTGATAAATTAGGAGTTTGGGAGTAAAATATACACGCTACTATATATAAAATAGATAAGCAACAAAAACCTACTGTATAGCACACAGAACTATACTCAATATCTTCAGTACACCTATAATGGAAAAGAGTCTAAAAATAAATAAATAAATATATATATACACACACACAACTGAATCACTTTGCTGGACACCTCAAACTAACACAACATTGTAAATCAACTATATTTCAATAAAATTTTTAAGAATTTAAAAATAAATTTTAAAAAGAGTTTTTTAAAGTGAAGAAAAAAAAGCACTAGGGAAATAGGAAGTCTCATCATGCTCTGGTGAGGGTCTAAATTGATAGAATTCACTTTGAAGAGCACCTGGCAGTGCCTAGTAAAGTTAAAGACGCCTGGCACCCTTCAATCCAGCGAGTCCTCTCCTCTCTTTAAGCCCTAGAGAGCAAGGAGAGGCAAACACTGCCTGAGGCCCAAGCCCAGCCTGTCTCCTGTTCTGTACCACCAGCGAGCTGAGCCTGGGATTTTAACGTGTTCAAATGGTTGAAAAAAAAAATTGAAAAGAACAGTATTTCACGACGTGAAAATTATATGAAATTCAAAGTTTAATGTCCATAAAGTTTTGAATGTTTTAATAAAAAATTCGTGGAAATTTGTTTTCTTTGTTGTATATTATCTATATAATAATATATAAATATAAATATATATATATATATTTGCCTCTTGTCTCCCGAAGCCAAAAATATTCACTATCACCATTTACAGAAAAAGTTTGCCCACGCCGCCCTATAGAAATTCTTACACAGTCATGCATACTCAGGAGACACCTACAAGAATATGTGTAATAGCAAATTATTGGAAACGAGCTGTTTCCCACTAGGAGAATGGATTAAACAGTGGCGCAGTAATATAAGGAACAGTATACAGCAGCAAGAACGGATGGATGGATGAATGAATGAAACTAGAATAACATATCAACATGGATAAATCTCAAAATACTGAAAGGAGGGGAGAAAGAAAGCTGCAGATGAATAAGTACATATAAAACCAGGCAAGATGATGCTGTGAAACAGTAGTGCTTAGGGATGCAGCCAAGTGTAGCAGAGTGTGAAGAAAGGCTGGAAAAGTCAACCCCAGGATCCAGGGCTCCTCTGGGGTAGGGGAAGGAAGGCGAGGAACTGCATTTGAACCACATGACACCTACCCTGGCTTCACTTGTATCCCTGATATTTCATTTCCTAACAGAGCCATGGGCAACCAGGAGTTAATCATATGTGCAAACTTGCAAAGGCTCCTCACACTCTCTGAGCCTTAGTCCTTCTCCCTGCTCTGTGGTGAGTAACTGAGATGCTCTCCAAGGGTTGTCCCAGGTGACTCCCTCCTTTCAGGATCAGGTCTAGCTATGGTGACAAAATCAAAACTAGTAGTGGCTTCCCTGGACCCCTTGAGAACCAGGATCCTCAGCATGGGAATAAAAGAGAAATGAGGTTGAGCAAAAATCCTGTGGTCCTGAATTTTAATTTAAGTATGAACTTACAACGTACTTTGTGTTTTTAGAGATATAAACCTGTTGCTAGCTCTGCTCACTGAAAAGACCTGGAAACAATGACCAACCCAGAGGCAGTGAGCACCCTTAGCTCTCGGACTTTGGTATCCAAATGTCATTTCACAGCAAAAGGACCCAGGGCTCTTTGGAGAAACATCTGAGCCCAGGAGTTGGGCAGGAAATGTACAAAGATGAGCATGGAGCCCCTTGTCATACCAAACAGAGAGGAAGCAATCAGAGGTTTCAGGGTCAGGTCAGGACTCAGGAGCCAGCTTGAAGAGGTTCTGACTGAACAAAGACAGGAATTTGAGCATCAATAACAGTAATCACATAATGGATTGAAATACTTAAAATATATGGAGATCAATGAGTTCATAATAATATACTTTTAAAAACTCAGTCACTGCTGGGGAATTCTAAGGCATCAATTCATTATTCTAAGTAAAAATAAAGGCAAAGAGGGCTTCCCTGGTGGCACAGTGGTTAAGAATGCGCCTGCCAACGCAGGGGACACGGGTTCGAGCCCTGGTCCGGGAAGATCCAACATGCTGCAGAGCAAATAAGCCCGTGCGCCGCAACTACTGAGCCTGCACTCTACAGCCTGCGAGCCACAACTACTGAGCCCGTGTGCCTAGAGCCTGTGCTCTACAACAAGAGAAGCCACCACAACGAGAAGCCCACGCACTGCAGCGAAGAGTAGACCCTGCTCACCACAACTAGAGAAAGCCCGTGCGCGCAGCAGCGAAGACCCAGCACAGCCATAAATAAATAAATAAATAAAGGCAAAGAGGTACGCATCTATCCCACCTTTTTTTTGGCCATGCAGCATGCGGGATCTTAGTTCCCCGATCAAGGATTGGACCTGTGCCTCCTGCAGTGGAAGCATGGAGTCTTAACCACCAGACCACCAGGGAAGTCCCTATCCTGCTTTTCTTAAACTATATCACTGGTAGTCAAATAGTAGATGAGGGAAGTTTCTTTGTCTTTAACTTTTTTTTTAATTCATAGATTTATAGGAAGTTGCAAAAATAGTACAGAAAGGTCTCATGTACCCATGTTTCTCCCAGGGGTAACATCTTGCACAACTATAAAGCAGTATCACAACCAGGAAACTGACATTGGCATAGACCTTGTTCAGATTACACCAGTTTTATGTGCTGTCCTGTGTGTGTGTGTGTGTGTGTGTGTGTGTGTGTGTTTAGCTCCATGCAGTTTTGTCCCAGGTACAGAGTCACACCACCACAGAAAAGTTTCTTTTTATAGAAGTATTCCAGTTGCCAAACAAGACTAGAATTGGAATATCTCCATTTTGCATGCTCTGATGAAATAATGGATCTAAGTCCTGAGTAACAGCCTTAACAGCTATGAATATCCCAAAGGGAGAGAACTCGACATCATGTGCCTCCTGATGAAAGAAAATAACATCTATGAAGTATTCTTACAACAAAAAAAATCATACCCACATCTGAGCAAGCCTCAAAAGTCAACTACCATGTGATAGAGCACATTAACGGGATGAAGAACAAAGACTACAAGATCATCTCAATTAATGCATGAAACGCATTTGACAAAATTCAACATACTTTCATGATAAAAAACACTCAACAAACTAGGAATAGAAGGAAACTATCTCAACATAATAAAAACCACATATGAAAACACAAACCCCACAGCTAACTTCATACTCAGTGATGAAAGACGGAGTTTTTCCTTTAGAAGAGGCCACGATGCCCACTCTTGCCTCTTCTATTAAACATAGTACTGGTAGTCTTAGCCAGAGCAATTAAGCATAAATCAATCAATCAATCAATAGCATCCAAACTGGAAAGAAGTGAAATTATATCTGTTCTCAGATGACATGATCTTATGTAGAAAACCCTAAAGATTACACACATACACACACCTGTTAGAACTAAGAAATGAATTCAGCCAAGCTGCAGGATACAAAATCAACACACAAAAATCAGTTGCATTTCTATACACGAATACTGAACAATCTGAAGAGAAAATTACAAAAACAATTCCACTTACAATAGCATCAAAAAGAATAAAATATTTAGGAGTAAACTTAACCAAGGAGGTGAAGGACTTGTACACCAAAAACTACAAAATAATGCTGAAAGAAATTAAAGAAGAGACAAATTAATGGAAAGACATCCTCTACTCATGAGTTAGAAGACTGAATATCATTAAAATGTCCACACTACCCAAAGCAATCTACTGACTCAATGTAATCCCTATCAAAATCCCAATGGCATATTTGCACAGATGGGGAAAATATCCTAAAATTTATATGGGATCTCAAGGGACCCCAAATAGCCAGAACAATCTTGAAAAAGAAGAACGACGTTGGATGCCTCACACTTCCTGATTTCAAAACACATTACATACAGGGCTTCCCTGGTGGCGCAACGGTTGAGAATCTGCCTGCCAATGCAGGGGACAGGGGTTCGAGCCCTGGTCTGGGAAGATCCCACATGCCGCAGAACAACTAGGCCCGTGAGCCACAACTACTGAGCCTGCGCGTCTGGAGCCTGTGCTCCGCAACAAGAGAGGCCGCGACAGTGAGAGGCCTGCGCACTGCGATGAAGAGGGGCCCCCGCTCGCCACAACTAGAGAAAGCCCTCGCACAGAAACGAAGACCCAACACAGCCATAAATAAATAAATAAATAAATAAATAAATAAATAAATAAAAATAAAAACACATTACATACAAAGCTACAGTAATCAAAATAGTGTGGTACTGGCATAAAGATAGACATATGGTCCAATGGAACAGAATAGAGAGGCCAGAAATAAACCCTCATGTATGTAGTCAAAAGATCTTCAACAGGGATGCCAAGATCACTCAATGGGGAAAGGTCAGTCTCCTCAAATGGTACTGGGAAAACTGGATATCCAAATGCAAAAGAACGAAGTTAGACCCTTACCTTACACCATACACAAAACTGAAAACGGATTAAAGGTTCAAATGTAAGACCTAAAACTAAAAAGCTCCTAGAAGAAAACAGAGAGAAGTTTCATGACGTTGGATTTGGCAACAATTTCTTGGATATAACACCAAAAGCATAGGTAACAAAAGCAAAAGTAGAAAAGGGGACCACAGCAAACTTTAAAACTTCTGCACATTCAAGGGATGCCCCTTCTCGGCCACTCAGGCAGCCTCACCCACACCCGCCAGGTCCGTACCCCACTGTGAGAGTCCTCGAGCCACTTTCCCATCCCTCCACCTGCCTCAGCCTCATTCGGAGGCTCCCCAAAGTCAGCGAGCTAAAGGCTGCCCCTGGGAGTCCTAACCTTGAGATTCTCCAGGCACAGGGACTTCTCAGAAGCAAAGTTCTCTCCTGTGACTGAATTTCAGTATCTCTTTCCTTCCTGGCACAGGTCCGGGCTCACCTGGTTCGGCGACCGGATCCCCCCACTCGTGCCTTTGCCATCAAAGTGGAGATTCCTATTTCCATGTGCCTTTTCACTTTACACACATCAGCTGGGATTGCCCAGTGAACCTGGCTAAAAGCAGAGCCATGGGGCCAAACAAGCAGTTGGGATTTAGCCATGGCTGCAGCTTGGGTCCTGGTGTTGGTGACTGTGATGCTGGACTTGGCCAGAGCAGGCCCAGTCCCCACGTCCAAGCCCACCACAACCGGGAAGGGCTGCCATATGGGCCGGTTCCAATCTCTGTTGCCAAGGGAGCTGGAGGGCTTCAAGAAAGCCAAGGATGCCTTAGAAGAGTCGCTCTCACTGAAGAACTGGAGCTGCAGCTCTCACCGCTTCCCCAGGACCCGGGACCTGAGGCAGCGGCAGGTGTGGGAGCACCCTGTGGCCTTGGAGGCAGAGTTAGACCGGACGCTGAAGGTCCTGGGTGCTGTGGCAGACTCGTCCTCGGGGGTCATCCTGGACCAGCCGCTGCACACGCTGCGCCACATCCACTCCGAGCTTCAGGCTTGCATCCCGGCTCGGCCCACAGCAGAATCCCAGCCCCGGGCTGCCTCCACCACTGGCTGTGCCGGCTCCAGGAGGCCACAAAGGAGGAGTCCCAAGGATGTCTCAAGGCCTCTGTCACATTCAACCTCTTCCGCCTCCTCATAAGGGACCTGAGAATTGTTGCCAGTGGAGACCTGCATATCTGAAAACCTGGACCCAGACCTTACTTATGCACTAAACCCCAACCCTGCCTTATTTCCTCTAACGCTTTATTTATGGAGCTGCAGAAGAAATGTTTATTTTTCTACTTTTGTACAACATGTTCAAACAAACAGTAAGAAACTGTAAAAAAAAGAAGAGCCAGCTGCCAATTTTCAGGAGGTTGAGAGAACAGAGGAACGTGATAAACAACAGCAGGGGATGCAATCAGCAAAATGTAGACTCTGGCAAACTAAAAGACAAACTATCCGATTTCTTCAACAAATACATTTCAAGGGAAAAGAAGAGAAAGAGGAAAATGCCCTTCTATAGGGACAGCCTTTAGGATAAATGTGATTTAAAGATCTATCCATTGCAACAACGTGAGACCTTATTTGGGCCCCAAAGCAAACACACAGTTTTAAAAGTATGCACTTATAAGACAACTGGACCTGCAAACAGTGACTGGGTATTTGTTACAATTAAGAAACATAAAAATTTAGATGTGATCATGGTATTGTTTTAAAAGTCCTTGTCTTTTAGATACAGGTACTGAAATGTTCACAAGTGAAACAGATGTCTGGAATTTGCTTCTAAGAAACTTAGGAGTGGGGAAAGTGGATGGACAGGCACAGAAAAAAGTCAGATTGGCCAGAAGTTGTTAACCGTTGAGCTGTTGAAGTCCTGCTACATGAGGCATCATTAGAGTAGTCTCACTTCTTTTGTAAATAAAAAGCTTTCCAAGATGAGCAAATGGAAAAAATGTGGTTTAAGCAAGACAGAAGTTTACTTCTCACATATAAAACTCTGAAGGTAGGTGGGGCAGGCCAGGTATGATGGTGGCTTCCTAAGCATCAGGGACCCAGCCTCTTCCAGCTACTCACTGCAGCCCCCTTCACTTGGCCTCTGCCTCAGAGTCTCACATGGCTGCTCCATTCCAGCCAGCGCAGCCAGGGTGGGAAGAACAAGCTTCTTTCTTTGAAGGACATGTCTCAGAAGCCACGCACAGTTATCTTTCCATCCTAGGGACCAGACATAACTGTATGACCATGCCTAGCTGCAGGAGAGGCTGGGAAAGGCAGTCTTTATTCTGGATGGCTAGATGTCTAAAATTTAAGGCTTCTATTACCAAGGGAGAAAGGGTGAGCAGAGACTGGGGTCCAATTGGCAATGTCGTGTGGGGTACAGAGCTGGCAGCAAGGCTAATGTTAATCTTGTACAACTGGTGGGCCTGAGGATGTTTAAATATGCTTGTCATTTACATATACAAATTAAGCAATCTGCTCAGAGTCTCTGCTCCGCTTTAGATACAGGAGTGAGCGTCTGGCTTCCTTTGCTCTCCCAGGCTGGGTGTTCATCTCTAGGAAGCTGCTGTTCCTGGTAGCCAGGATGGCAGTGCCATTTCCTATGCTGTCACTAAAACCAAACCCAGTACCTGGGCCTTGGTCTGGTCCAAGGCCTGGATATTTGCTCAGCCAGTGAATGAGATGGAGAAAACCGTTCAGTCAGCTGAGTGGCTTTGTGGGGTCCAACCCTGCAGAGTGGTCAGCATGGTGGCACAGACACCCACCAGTGCATAAAGACAGGATGTCCCAAACCACAGCTGCGCTCATACCACTCTTAAGATTTTTGCAATACATTTTGCTTTTAAGTCAACCATGATTTATTTTTTATTTATTTTTATTGAAGTAGAGTTGATTTACAATGTTATATTAGTTTCAGGAAACTTCATTTTTAAAAACACCTTAAATTGATTTTTAAAGTAATCCCCCTTTATGGCCTGCCCTAAATAGAAGGTAACTGAAAACCTAAAATTCTGCCACAGGTTCTCAGCCTGACTCCTGCTTTCTCTTTGTTAAAGACAAACTCGCATTACACTGACCAGAATCCTCCTTAGGGCATTTAAATGGATCAAAAAAATTTTAAACGGGATTAATTTTTTTCACAACGCCCTTCAATGTTATTTAATTCCTGTCAGGTCACCACCAACAATCACTTCTCCTGGAGTCTGCAGTCTCACTCCTAGGAAACACGGCTGAACTCTGAACACCTTGGTTTCCTCGTTGGTAAGATGGGGATCAGAACAGGATTTACGTTATCTTCTAGGAGGATTGAGACAATTATATGAGATCACGAACGTAAAGTCTCAGCGTATAAAATGCCTGGCTCACAGTATAAGCACTCAAATGCTGGCTGTTATTATTTGTCAGTTTAATGGAGGAAAAAATGTGAGTCCTGTCACTAAAGAACTAAACATGGCTTGAGCAAAAAAAACAAAAACAAAAAAACACCAAAAAACCCAAGCAACCGGACTTCCCTGGTGGCGCAGTGGTTAAGAATCCACCTGCCTGGTTAAGAATGCAGGGCACACGGGTTCAAGCCTTGGTCCAGGAAGACCCCACATGCCACGGAGCAGCTAGGCCCGTGTGCCACAACTACTGAGCCTGCGCTCTAGAGCCCGCGCTCTGCAACAAAAAAAGCCACCGCAACAAGAAGCCTGCGCGCTGCAACGAAGAGTAGCCCTCACTCACCGCAACTAAAGAAAGCCCATGCACAGCAACGAAGAGCATAAATAAATAAATAAATAAATATTCTTGAAGTTAAATTTGAAAACAAAAAACACCAAGCAACCCAAACTTCAAAGCAGCAGGGAGGAGGGACATAAAACCCCAAACACTTCATTTAACAATGGAAGACACTTTATTTATTTTTTTAAATCATCTCTCAACATTTCAACTCTTGGTAGAAATCAAATGCAAAACATCTGCTTTGTTAAGTTAGCGTGTATTATCTCAGTCACAGCAACCTCATACAATAAGATACACAACGAGGAGCATGGTCACAGCATTTCCTATTCCAGTCCACGAACACAGTATTTCCGTGATGATACACACACTGGCCTTTCTCTTCCAGGACAAGTTAGTTATTCCTACTTTCGTCTGCTGTGTAAGTTACGTGGCATCACGGTTGATTAAAAGAGTTAGCGTAGTGCTAGAGCAGTCTGGAAATGGAAAACTAGAAAACTCAGGACTGGGACTGGCACGGACACTTCTGAAACGTGAAAAGGAAGAACATCAGAGATGAATGCCCCAGAATGGGTGGGTCTTAGTAATAAAGTTGGTTGAAATTCAGCTTTATATACACATTGAATATCTACACGTGATCTACTAGATATATAGAAAAAGAGCCATAGAAGATTTTGAAAACCTTAAAATCACGCAACTGAGTTGGAAGAACATCAGCAAATTCAGTGGCCTCAGGATTCAGCCAGATTTAAATCTGCTCAAGAGCTGAATACCTCCTTCTATCAGAAGACCCACTGCATGTAAATTCCTACAACGTTCTGTACATCACAAATACTTATGGCTAAAATATACTGTTAGTTCACAAGGAAGCAGTTTTATTTTCAAATTCTTGCCCCACTCCTGCTCTGCACCCCAAAAGGAAATCCAGGGTCAGCAATTCACATGAGGAGTTTAAGAGGCCTTCGGGTTTAGGAGCGCTGAGGCTCGGCTAAGAACCTCAGGACACATCTGTCTGATGGGCACACGCCGGCTCCTGCCCACTTTTAGTGCAAAAAGGTCACAAATGTTGCAGAGGAATCCTGGAAACAGGTGAAGAGAAGAGGACTGAGATACAGGGGTGGTGGGAATCCCAAACGATTTTCCTTCTGAATTGAGACTCAAGAAGTTTGGAGTGCAAGGTTCACACTCAGCAAGCGGCAAAGACCAGGCCGGAGATCCACAGGGTGAGGTTCCTGAATGGTCACTAGGTTGTCACAGTCTGCAGGCGCACAGACCTCTCGGCCCGGACTAACCCCCTAAGTGCACACTGGAGGTAGGTGTTAGAAATTTATTGTAGGGAAGACAGTGGCTCTCCACCAACTCAGGGGACATTGTCTCTGTTCCTCCTCTGCCCCTACAATCTCCACTCTACCCTCGGGCTGTGGCAAGTGGAGGATACAAGATGGAAGGGCACGAGCCCCTCCCTTGGAAGACTAAAGAACCCGGGGCATTTTTATAAATAGCTACATTATTAATGTTTTAACCACTTTGAAACACACAGCAAGTTGAATATTTATTTAAAAATAAATCTCAAAAATATCTATTTACAGTAGAGTAAGAGAGGCATGTGCAAACAACAGGAAGGGGGGAAAAGTCAGTCCCAGTGTGGAAGGTCCACCCTTCAGAGAGCTAGAGCCAACTTCACAAACCCCAAGGCTGAACTGAGCTGTGGAGGCAACAGGATGACATTAAGCGAACCCTGGACTCGGGTCACCTTCGATACGTGGAGAGGCAGTGAAGTTGGGTGGGGGGCTGCCGCCGGGGATCCTCGTGTTTGGGAAAGGGTGGTGGAGGGATGAGCCAGTGGATGAGGCCCGGTGTGGCAGGAGGGCTCATTTCACAAGCCAACAGGCCTCTAGCTCACCACTCCAGGTGGGCGTTCGGAGGGGACCTGGAGGGCCCTTCCCAGTCCAAGTTGGCTTTGCCGTGGGAGCAGTCGGCATGGCAAGAGTCCCAGAGATAGAAATCCTCTTTGAGAGACAAAAACAAAAGAATGGAACAGGGAGTGATAGCAAAAATGAATCTGAATGCAAGTGCCACCCGTCTCTCTTGCCAGGTGGCAAAGCAGCCATCAGCTGACATATCTGAGTCGATACGGGAACTCCCACGTGGGGCAGCAGGCCACACAATCCCCCCCCCACAACCACGTGGTCAAGTGCAGGCCTCTGCTTCTGAGATCAACGTGTTAACGTTTCTTCCCCATGAAACCAGAAAGGTCAGTGGTGTAGCCCTTGTAGCAGGGAGGCGCAAGGTCGAGTCTATCTGTACACGAGATGGGAGAACTGGGCGGACTTGTAGTTCAGCTGGTTGTTGGGCATGAACTTGTGCAGCTCGCTCTTTTTGCAGCAGGGGTCGTAATGGTAGGTGCTGAGGCAGGCGTCGCAGGAGGCTTTCGAACATTGGGTGCAGGTGTTGGCAGCCCCTGGGCGGTCACAGAAGCCACAGCGGGAGGTGGCTGCAGAGGAGGGCTTGGATTTCGAGTGGAGGTGCGGCGGCCGGTCGAGGCCCTGCGTCTGGCCTGCATACTTCTCCCGCAGAGATGACCCGTGGGCCAGGCTGTCGTGGGCGGAGGCCTTGCTGGGGAAGCCGCCGGGCTTGGAGGCCGGGGAGCAGGCGAGCAGGCTGTCGCAGCGCTGGCAGAGGGAGGAGCTGCAGGACAGACCGCAGTTTTGGCACTTGGAGAGGGCGGACTCTTTGGCGGGGGGCGAGCGCTTGTGGTAGATGGAGTGGGCGTCATTTCTGACCAGCCAGACATCTGGCCGCAGGGCATCCTGCCTCCGGTACGTGGCCCTGGGCTCCGAGTCTGTGTACAGATCCACATCCTCCTGAGCGGAGAAGTACGTGCCGCGCAGCAAGCCAAGGCCGTTGTTGGGGGAGGGGGATGGCAGGTCATCCGCGCTGCCGTGGGGGGAGCTGGACATGGTCAGGAGCGAGGGGGACGGGCGGATGATCTCGTCCTTGAGGTCGTCCCCCAAGTCTGCTGCCACAGGCTCCTTCCGCAGGCTCAACGAGGTCTTCAGGGGCGGCTTCCGGCTCTCCCAGTAATTGTCATAGGTGTCCACCGACCTTGAGGGCTTGGTCACACGGGGCTTGTAGTAGTCCTTGGCTGCCCGCTCGCTGGCCGACTTCTGGAGCACCACGCGGGCCATGGAAGTTGTCAGGTGCTCCCGGCCCTCGGCCCGCCGCCGCAGGGCATCTGAGCAGCCTCGCACGTCCTCCGCACTGCTCTTGCGCTCGCTCACCACGTCCAGCTCAGAGTAGCCTTTGTCCTTGACTTGGGAGTGGATTTCCAGCATCTGTTCACACTCCACCTTGGCCAGAAAGAGTTCAAAGGAGACCATCTTCACTTGGAGGGTCTCCACCAGCTCTTTGAGCTTGTACGCAGTCCCCAACTCGGGCACGTAGCCCATGTAATTCAGGATGGCTCGGATGTCCTCTTCCAGTAATGTGGACTTGACGTAATAGACAAAGGGGCCCGTGTAGGTCTAGGGGAAGGAAGGGGGGTAGAAAAAGAGAGGTGGGTGTTTCTCTCTGAGGCACACAACGAACGGAGACTGCATCAGAGCGTATCCCATCAAGTCTGAACCGGAACACGCAGGGAGAGGAAGGGGGAGTGATCTCCACGGCAGTGTCTCACTGCGGAAGGCAGAGGCTAATGCTTCCCAACAGCTCGGCGCACGGGTCTGAGGGAAATGACGCAGCGCTCCTTTTTCCAGCGTAGGGAACAAAGCCACTAGCTCTCTATGTGGGGTGCAGCGGCTCTGCTCCTTGAGGAAGAGCAGGCACAACACCCATGAGCAATGAGAATATTCCTTTCTGGCATTTCTACAAAGGTTTGAAGCATACGTTAGGCTTAGCCTGACTTGGTGGAAACTCTCCTGAGCCATCACTGCCTTTGGAATGATTCAGAATTCTGTCTCGAGTTCATCCTCCTCCCTGCTCTCTGCTTTCCTCCGCTTGCGCGGACACCTGCAGCAGCCTCCTAACGGTCTCCCCGGCCGACTCTTGCCCCTCTACAATCTCTCTCCCGTACAGCAACCAGGATTCTTTTCCAATGTAAACCTGATCCTGGCACTGCCTGCTTCCCTGCCCACTTAGAATAAATTCCAGCCCTCTGCCCTGGGCTCCAAGGCCCTGCACAACCGGGTACTGCCCACCTTTCCAACCTCAGTTTCAGATGTGAGCTGCCACTTAGAATAAATTCCAGCCCTCTGCCCTGGGCTCCAAGGCCCTGCACAACCGGGTACTGCCCACCTTTCCAACCTCAGTTTCAGATGTGAGCTGCCAGGGGTGGGCAGCCAGTTAAGAGATGACACCAGGCAGAGGGGCCAGGTGGGGAGCCATAGGAGCAGTTCTGGTTGTTATCTCAAAGGCAGTGGGGAACCTGGGGGGGCCCGCGAGCAGAGGAAGGATGTGATTAGATGGGCACAGACCCTCTCAAGATGGACTGGAAGGGGCAAGAAGGGAGAAGGGAGACCAGTGTGGAGAGCCCGTCCCTAGACCTTACCTTGATGCTTCTGAATTCCTTCTTCCACGGGTAGAGAAAAAGGTTGACACCCACCGTTTCGAGCACACTGAAGGCACAGTGCAGAGCCCGCAGACTGGAGGAGCTCAGTGAGCGCAGAGAGCTCTCCACCACCTCATAGAACTGGATCAGCCGGAATCGATAAAAGGGATCCACCTTGTGCAGGCTGAGCAGGGTCGAGGCTGCCACCCGCAGGGACTCATCACTGCCAGGCCGCTGCTTGCTGGGGGTGGTGTCCACTTTGCCTTCATGGAACTGCACGTACTTCCGAAATAAGTCATCCTTATATTTTGCATCCATTGAACTGGGCTTCCCCATCCGATCCGATCCAGGGACAGGGGCTACCTTATTTCCTCCATGGCTTCTGAGTTAGAGGCAGGGACATTGCTAAAAGAATTGACATGTCGCCTGCCTGGACCAGCAGAGTGCTCTGCAACAGGAAGAATAAGCAGCACATCATTCCTTGAAATGGTCCACGTCCCAGCTTGTAGCAGCTGAGGCCAAACAAAAAACAGCTGTCCTTAGCTACACCGGGCACCACCAACCCCTGGCCCTCAACACATTTAGTGAATAGGTACACCATGTTGTAGTGGAAACAAGACAGATAAGGTCCTTGACTTTGCTGAGCTCACAAATGAAAAATATGATTGGGGCACCTAACCTGGTTTCATGGGGATGGGGGATGGTTAAAAAGCCCCTGAGAAAGTGACGGTTAGACCCAAAGGATGAAGCGTCGGCAGGGAGGAAGGCCCTGAGCTAACACTATCAGCACTTACTACCTGCCAGGTGCCTACATGGAGTAACTCATTCCGTCTTCTTAAACAACTCGAGGAGATAGGCACTGCTGTTATCCCCATTTTACAAATGTGAAAACTGAGACATGAAGACATCAAGAAACTTGCCCAAAGTTACAGGACTATTAAGAAGCAGAGCTGAGATCAGAGGCCAGGCAGGCTGGCTCCCAAGTCTGTCCCCTTAACCACCACACTCCGCTTTCCTGAGGCGGGAAGGAGCCTGGCATGTGAACACAAAGAAGGCTAGTGTGGCTGAAGCAGAGAGAGGAGGGGAGTCACAGGAGATGAAGCTGCTGGCAGAAGCAGGATCCTGATCCCCAAGGTCTCAAAGAGTTGTACATTTTATTCAAAGAGCCAAGTGAAGCCCCTGAACAGTTCAAAGCAAGGGGAAGAGGGACACGATCATATCTGCAATTTTTTAAAAAAAGACCACTTTGGGGCTTCCCTGGTGGCGCAGTGGTTGAGAGTCTGCCTGCCGATGCAGGGGACACCGGTTCGTGCCCCGGTCTGGGAAGATCCCACTTGCCGCAGAGCGGCTGGGCCCGTGAGCCATGGCCGCTGAGCCTGCGCGTCCGGAGCCTGTGCTCCGCAACGGGAGAGGCCACAGCAGTGAGAGGCCCACGTACTGCGAGAAGAAGAAAAAAAAAAAAGACCACTTTGGCTGCTGAGTCCTGGAGAGTGCCTTTATCCATCTTTGGTTTTTTTGTTTGTTTTTTTGGGCCACGCCACATGTGGGATCTTAATTCTCAGACCAGGGATCAAACCCATGCCCCCTGCAGTGGAAGCGTGGAATCCTAACCATGGACCGCCAGGGAATTCCATATCCGACTTTTACAGTCCGCTGTTGGGAGAGGAAAGGACATTCTGAGCTGGGAGACACAGGATTTATACACTCTTGCTGTCTCCTTGGCCACCTGTTAGTAGAACATGTACAGATCCATCAGAATTCTTGGTGTTACGATGCTGGGAGCAAATCTGGATTCATGAAGGGACCTGCCAGGCCAGGGGAGGCAACACAGCATCAGGGTTACAAACAGATTGCAAAGCTGGACCACCTGGGTGTGAACCCTGGATCTGCTTTTCTAGGTTACTTGGGCAAACTACTCAACCTGGGCCTCAGTTTTCTCATCTGAAAAAGGGGGTTAATAATAGCACTTATAGTCCAGAGTTGGTGGAAGGATTATATGCAATCATTATAGAAAGCTCTTCAGAATGCCAGCTCAAAGTAAGCCCTTGATACACACAAGCAGACATTTCTGGTGTCTGAAGGTGCTAGACCCTCCAAGCATCCTCAAGGATGCTTGTAAGATCAGAGTGATGCAAATATCTCCGACTGGGGGGTGGACATGCATTTTCCCACTCGCCCGTCCTACCTTTCCTGACCACAAGCTCATGGGTGCAGGGATTGCGACCAAATGACTCAGTAAGGGTCACAGTGCCAGAGCAGGTTACATGCTTCATAAACACCTGCTGCCTGAGTGAAGGGTGGGGTCCTGCAGGCTGTGGGAAATGTTGAGGGACCAAAAAGAAGCCATGGTGGGATGGGACGGACCTGTGGAGTCCTTTAGCAGATCTGAGTTCAGCTCAGAAGTTCTAAGGGCCTACGAGCCTGGCAACTATCAGGAAGTCAATAAAATCACCCATGTCTCAATGAGCCACTCCTCTGGCTTCTCCACAGTTTTGGGGAGACACCCAGGGGTCTTAACTGTGGGGTGAGGGGTAAGACATGCAGGAGAATTAGGGACACAGAGAGGTCACCTTCTCCCACCCACTGCCCTGCCAAGGAAGCCCAAGGCTTCAGGAACAAATAGAACAAATAGGCCTGAGGAGCACACAAGGCAAACAAATCCATTTGGGATCAAATTCTACCTCCTGACCAACGTCTCTGTGGTCCTCAGAGCAGTCTTTCCCTTCCCTCTTAAGGTCCACCCACAAAGACCCTTCTGTCTGCTCCTCAAACACATCAAGCCCATTTCTACCTCAAGACCTTTTTTTTTTTTTAAAAGGCCAGGTAACCTTTTTGTTTTGTTTTGTTTTTAATTCATTTATGTGTTTTTGGCTGCATTGGATCTTCGTTGTTGGGTCTTCGTTTCTGCGCGCGAGCTTCCTCTAGTTGCAGCGAGCGGGGGCTACTCTTCGTTGCGTTGCGCGGGTTTCTCATCGCGGTGGCTTCTCTCGTTGCAGAGCTCGGGCTCTAGGCATGCAGGCTTCAGTAGTTGTGGCTCGTGGGCCCTAGAGAGCAAACTCAGTAGTTGTGGCACACGGGCTTAGTTGCTCCACGGCATGTGGGGTCTTCCCAGACCAGGGCTCGAACCCATGTCCCCTGCATTGGCAGGTGGATTCTCCACTACCAGGGAAGTCCCTACCTCAGGGCTCTGCACAGGTTGTTCCTTCTGCATGTTCTTCCTTTGATTCCTCCCGTCGCTGGCTCACTCTCATCATTCAGGTCTCAGCTCAAATGTCATCCCTCCGAGGCTCTCCCTGACAACCTCAGCTCAGTAAATCCCACTTGCCCTGTCCCTCGTTATTGCGTTACTCTGGGGTAATCACCATTTGAAATTACCAACTTTATTCATTTACTAGCTTCCTCTCTGTCTCCCGCCAATACCCAGCAAGCTCCACGAAGGCAAGGATGGTGTCTGTTTGGCTCACCATGGTGCCTAACACAGCTCCTGGCACACAGTAGGTGTTTGATAAAACAGGCGAAATGATGCTTCACTTTCTCATTTAGCTCTCCCCAGAATTCTGGGAGACCAGCAAGAGCGAGAAGAAACCGAGGCTCCATGACATGACGTGCTGTCTATAGCTCAGTGTTAGGAAAAGGTGGACCCCAGATTCCACTGGCCTTATGACATGAAACCTGTGGACCTCCCACCACCCCATGATTCCCGAGCTCTACAAGCACGCAGCACCTACCCTGTGCCGGGCCCTAGGCTGGGTGCAGTGGGGGGAATGTGGGGTGGGTAGGGGACAGTAGGGAACAGAAGCTGAGAAGAAAAAGCTCTGCCCTGAATTCTACTTGAAAGGGCTTACTGCCCAGTATCAAAGTATGTATGTTCTCTTAAAAAATAAAATTGTATTACAACCTGAGAGAAGACATCACTGTCCTTGCTAAAAAAAACCCATATACATATACCATTTTTTATTTATCCAAAAGAAGCTTTCATCCAGCCTCTGGCCCCAGGGACTGTTTTTTAGTACACCTGAGAACAATTTAAACAGGGACATCAAGTCTCCTAAACACTGCTGTGATTTTTCTCCAAGGAAGTCAGCCTTCAGCCAATAGAGACTGATTTTTTTTTTTAAACAAAGTCAGCTGCCCTCAAGCTCAGCGTCTGCTGCTCTGTAATCACACCACAGTCCACACCCTTGTTTATGGCTGGCAGATAAACAAGGAAAAGGGATCCAAATAGCCCAGTTGGTATTCAAAGTCCCAAAGTCAAGGATAGGAAACCCATCTAAGAAAAATCTTGAACCAACCTAGGTAGGTGAGGAAACAGGTGAAAGAAAATGAATGCTAAAAGATAATTAAGGCAAGGAGAGAAGGAAACTAACAATTATTGAAGTCCTACTATGTGCTAAGCATTGGGCTTTCCACTTTAACTGCATCACCCAGTTTAATCCTCACAATTCTACGAGGAAACAGACCAAGGCTCAGCCATTAAACAACCTGCCCAACACAGCTTGAATGGGTCAGAGCTGAAATCTGAACTTGGGTTGACCGGCCCTGCAGCCTGTGCTTTTTCTCATTTATCTCACTCATTTATTGTTACCATTAGTACCATTCACCAAGGGATTAGTACATAGGGCCCTTTGCTAAGTGCTCTGTGAAAATCAACGAAATCCACACAACAACCCCAGGGTTAAAAAAGAAAAAACTGAGGCTCAGAGGGGCCAAGTCGCTTGCCCTAAGTCACAAGGCTAGGAAGAAGTGGCTCTGAGATCTGAACCTAGGTCTGAGGCCAAAACCCTGCCTCAAGCTCTGAGCTGTGCTGCTTTTAGGCAAAGCTGTCCTGCTGCTGGACAGCTCTTCTTGAAAGGGCTCAACTAAGTCAGAACGCCCTATGGCAGGGCCAGCAGAGTTGAGTTCTAAAAATTCCTGTAGTAGCAAAATTCACATCTTCTCACACGGGCTGGAAGAGCCACAAATCTATTTATGACGTAAGCTCAAGGGCCAAGAGGAGAGGCGACCAGAGCCGGGCCAGTGGTAGAGCAGCTGACATCATCCCTCCTGAATTCATTCCTGAGAATACAGGCTGCATTGTAGCTGGTGTCTCTTCTGAGCATAGAGCCAGCAATTTATTCCTAGCACTCTGCAAAAACAACAAAAAACACGCTCTCTGCAAAAACAGCGTGGTTACAGGAGACCAAGACAGCCCGGTGACAGAAGCCATTAATTTCTCCAAGCAACCCAAGGATTGGAACGCCAAGACGTGCCAGTGGGGCGGAAAGAAAAAAAAAAATGGCACCGTGAACGTCCCTAACAGAATCAGACGGGTGCCCAGAGCCAACAGGCCTGGTCAGCACTTCCTGCACCCATAATCCGGGTCCCCAAGCAATGAAGAGAGAGATATTGCAGTCAGGGAAGTGGTGGATTTTAATTATTATTTTTTAAACATCTCAAAGGAAAGCTATATCTCTTTAAAACCTCACTAAACGGAATTGAAATGATTCTGGATAGCAAAGCATGAGCTTGGCTTTACCTCAGCTGGCCCATTCAAGCAGAAACATTCTCCAAGCAGCATTTGAAGGCGCCCCCTCCCTGCACAGACAGAAGCTATTTTGGGCCCGGCATCGCCCCAGTCCACAGGTTTATGTATCCCTGGTCTAGCTTCAAGAGGCTCAGAGTTTCCCTGGCCTCCAAACAGCAGCAAGGGGAGCGCAGAACAACCCCCTCCACCTCCGCACCCCAATCCTCTGCATTCATCCCCAGCCCGAGGCCCCTGAGACACATCCTAGGCAACCTTCCACTGGCTGTGAAGCGCCAGAGGGTCCCCACACCCCAACCCAGTTCCAGAGAGATTCAGAGAAAGGGTTTCCAAACCTCTGAAAATAATCTCAGCGATGCTGAAATTGGGCTTCCCCAGTGGCAGCTGCGACTCGCAGAGGGGCTCTGAAGCAAGGAGGTTCCCCTCCCTGCAGGGGACAGAAGCTGGCGACTGCTATTCCCAGCCTGATAATTCCAACAACCTCTGAGTGCGACATCAGTTGTGAAAAACACCCTAGTCCCAAACTCGGGCTCTCCCCACGGGTCTGTGAATTAATTAACAGCAGCTATCATTTACTGGACGCCTGCTGTATGCCTGAGACTGTGCTTCGCATGCATCTTACTTCATCCCCACCACGGCCCTAGTAGGCAGGTTCACTCCACATTTAACCGATCAGGCAACTGAGGCTCAGAGACGAAGTGACTTGCCCAAGGTCACACAGTGAGTACAAACCCCAGTATGCCGCCAGAGCGTGAGCTGGGGACCACTGCGCGGTAACTGCCTGACGGTGGAATCGGGGTGTCCTCCTGCCGTGTTAGTCGCTGTAGAGGGGGTATTCCTCCTGAGCTGCCCTTAGCCATCCTGGGGGAGTGGGGATCCTGAGAATTAAATGGGCCCCCGGAGCGCCGAAAAGACGGGCCCGCCCGTCGCCCCCGCAGGCCGCGAAGGGACCCCGCTCCCAGGCCGGCAGAGCCCCGCCTAACCGGGGGGCCCCCTCCGCCGGGGAAAGCCCCAGAGGCCTTTTCCGCCCACGGCCGCCCCGCACTCACCCCGGCACTGCCACCGAGGACGCCCCGGCCGAGGGGAGCAAGAAGGAGCCTCGGCCGCCGCCGGAGCCAGGCCCGGCTGGGCTCTCGCAGCTCCGGCCGGCTGCAGGGGACAGAGACCAGTAGCCCGGGGCCACGGCAACCCGGAAACACTCAACCAGGAAGTGACGTCTCTCGGAGGCGGGTCCAAAGGGAGGCCCGGCCGCGGCTACGCCCTGGGCTGGGGTGAGGCCGTTGCTCGCTGGCGGTGGAGGAAGAAGCGGGAGGCAGAAGAGTGAGCAGAGAGGCCGCGGAATCCCGCTTTGAGGCCTAAAGGCCCACTGCCTCTGCTGGGGCTGTGACCCGGAAATAAACATGCCGGAAGTGACGCACGCCCTCGGTCACAGGATGGCGGCTGGCCGGGTTGTCATGGGAACCGGTCTGTAGTCTGGAGATGGTAGCTCGGAGCTGCGATCTCAGACTGAGCGACCCGCGGCCTCCTCCTCCCCTTGTCGAGATGATCTGCGAGCTGGGCTCCCGATCGCGCCTGACCAGAAGCTGACAATTGGATCCCTCACCCCCATTTTACAGGTGGAAATACCAGAGACTTAAAAAGAGCAAGTGAAGTGCCCAGTATCACGTGAGCCTGAATCCAGACTTGAGAGAACTGTTGATGTTACAGGCTGTTTAGTGAGGGTTCCAGCTTTGCCTTTGCAACTTACCAGCTGCAGGACCTTAGGCTAGTTACTTAACTTCTCTGAGCCTCAGCTTTTTCACCTGTAAGATGCAATAATAATATACCGCCTCCTGAGATTCATGTGAGAATGAAGTGAGTATGGAAACAGCTTATTACAGTAGTGGGCATATAGTAATAATCTAAATACACTTTGTTTTTAAAATCTGGTTAAGTTGGGAATTCCCTGGCGGCCTAGTGGTTAGGACTCGGCGCTTTCACTGCCGTCGGCAAGGGTTCAATCCCTGGTGGGGGAACTAAGATCCCGCAAGCCCTGCCGTGGGGCCAGAAATAAATAAATAAATAAAATAATAGAATCTGGTTAAGTTAAAGGAAATGACTTCTCTCAGCCCTCAACTTCCTTGAATGGAAACCAGGGTTGGGGAAGACCAAACCAAATATTGCCTCCTTGCTTTGTGACCTCACCAGACACCTGCAATGTAAACTACACTGGCATAGATTCTGGTGGCTTGTCACTTCACTTCATAGATTTGCCTCCCACCCACCACATTGACCGTGAACTCTGCTATTGTGGTTCACCACTCACTGAATCCCTAGTGCTTGCAAAGTGCCTAGCACATACTCAAGACTTTGTTGAACATATTTACCATTGAACCACTCATTCTATCTCTCTAACTTACCCCAGACTCAGAGCCCACTCCATGCCAAGTTCTCTTTCTCCAACATGGTCTTGGCTGTCTGTACCTACCATACTCTTCCTCCCCTCTAGCCTCTATGCCTCTATATGCTGTTTCCTGGGTTTGAATGTTCTTCCTTTCGCCTCTTCCCTTCCTTGTTTTCTTGGCTTCCAGCCCCAGCTCAGTCCGCACATCCTTTCTGAAGCTTTCTCTGATTTCTCCAGGCAAAGACCCACCTTCCTCTTGTTTCCCACCCCATAACACTGTCTTTCAATATTTTTTCTCAGCTCTTACTATAAATAAGTATATATACATATATATATGTATGTATATATATATACATATATATATACATATATATATATATATGTATATATATATATATATATATATGCTTAAACCTGACACCCCCCACCAGACCTGGAGCTTCTTATTTATCTGTGTTTCCTGTGAGCTCTGCACATGATCAGAAGGTGCCCAACAGATGTTGCTTGATTGCAGGATTCTCTCTCAGCCTTGGGGTCCCCAGCTAAAGTCAGTGGGTCTTGTCTCAGGAGTCAATGACATAATACATGGGAGAGCATTTGGAGAACCAGCAACCAGCTATTCAAACAGCAATAATTACTGTATTTAGTTGTTGCTGTCTGAGCATCACTTAAGGTCTTCGTATACTTCAGCTATTATCAGCTCATGTTTAAGCTTCTCTCTTAATCACCTGTAAGGTGATGGTGTTTACAGGAATTCCAGCTGAGAAGAACTGTCCTACCCAAATCCTCTGCCTTTGCAACAACTCAAAACTGTCCTTTGGAAACTGTTATAAGACTGCATGAGGCTGCTAATAAGTCCCTTCCAGCTCTGTGGTTCTGTGACAGCAAAAAAGAAAACAGATTTTTAAGAAGGCTTTACCAGTAGGAAACCCTGGCCATTGATTCTCGGTGACATTTTGTATCAGAAAAATACCAAAGTCTCTGAAGGGAGCCATGTTTCTCATCTTTTAGACAGGGCTGGAGGTCTGCGAGTTCTCTGCTTGGTGACATGGAATCACGGGAGCATCCTTTTCAGATTTTATTACATAATGATTAGCAGATTATGTAACAGTCATGTAACAATGATTAGGCACCTCTACTTTCTAAAAGCCAACAACATGAACCATCTACCTACTTCTTTCTATTTTTTAGTGTTTTTTTTTTTAAATCACAAAAGTAATGCATGAATTCTAATGACACAGACGTGTAGAGCAAAAAATGAAAAAAAAAAAAAGCAATGGGGCTTCCCTGGTGGTGCAGTGGTTGAGAGTCCGCCTGCCGATGCAGGGGACGCGGGTTCGTGCCCCGGTCCGGGAAGATCCCACATGCCGTGGAGCAGCTGGGCCCGTGAGCCATGGCCGCTGAGCCTGCGCGTCCGGAGCCTGTGTCCCGCAACGGGAGAGGCCACAACAGTGAGAGGCCCGCGTACCGCAAAATAAATAAATAAATATATAAATAAAAGCAAGCCTATGACCCATCAATTTGATTTATTGTAATCTACCAGAGAAAAAGCATAAGTGCACAAGGAGACCTGTTGCATCATTGTTTGTAATGCAAAAACAAAACCCAGAAACATTCTAAATGTCCATCAAGGGAATGGTGTAGCCATACTAATGACTACTATGTATCACTTAAAAAGGATAATGTAAACCTACATAACTCTGCAAGACATATTTTGGAAGGAAAAAAGAGAGACATACCCTGAAATGGAAAACAAAACATCAACTGATACTATATATTTTCTAAGGGTGCGTATTTATGTATGCGTATGTATGAAGCCAACTGTGGACAATAATGCAAATACAGATCATGTTTTTTATATCACTCTACAAATACATATTATATGATTTTTATTAATATCTTTCTCCCCTAGAAGTCAGTTAGCTCTGTGAGGACAAAACTAGTATACCTGTTTTGCTCACAATTATATTACTACTACCTGCCATACTACACTACTACTAGTAGCACACCCATTAGAGAGCATTTGTTTCCAACTGAAATTTTCATTGAATACCTACAATGTGCCAGGATTGATGTTCGATTTAAGGGACAGAGACAGATACAGCCCTTGCCCTCAAGGAGCATACAGCCTCCTTATCAGAAAGAGAATATTAAGGGACTTCCCTGCTGGCACAGTGGTTAAGACTCCACACTCCCAATGCAGGGGGCCCGGGTTCAATCCCTGGTCAGGGAACTAGATCCCACATGCATGCCACAACTAAGAGTTTGCATGCCACAACTAAGGAGCTCGCCTGCCACAACTAAGACCTGGCACAGCCAAATAAATAAAATAAATAACTATTTTTAAAATGAGAGAATATTAATAAATTAGGAGTAGGATGAACTAAAAACCAGTGATTCAGGATAGAAGGTGGCGAATGTTATGAGAGGAATAGAGAGCTTAGAGAATGGAGAAGTGACATCTGAGATGGCAAACTGGGGACAGCCTTAAGGAGGAGGTGGCATTTGCACTGGGCTTTGAGTGACTTGAACATGTAAGCATGTCCAGCTTTCCTTCCAGCTGGAGGGAAGAAAGCAATAAAAAGTAAGGACTGGAAATTGAAACTCAACTGCCTGCAAGCATATAAGGTAGGCGTAACTAGTACTAGAGTACTATCATCTCATACTATATAGTACCAGAAATTAGTAGTAATGTAATACAACATAGTACCTGGCTCACAGTAGGCATTCAATAAATACTTCAGTGAGAAAACGAAAATTATTGAACCCCTACCATCCTCCAGCTGATTGTTGCCAATTTCCCAGCTGATCATGATCAGATATTCAGGTTTCTGAATTTTTAAGTGAAATTTTGCAATTATAAACACTATATGTAGATATACTTCCTAGTTCTGTCTACTGAGTGAGCCTATGAGAAATGACACCACTGTTAGAAAAAAAAAAGGCGGGGGGGGGGAATTCCCTGGCGGTCCAGTGATTAGGACTCCCTGGTCCCACTGCAGGGGCACAGGTTCCATCCCTGGTTGGGGAGCTAAGATCCCACAAGCCATGCGATATGGCAAAAAAAAAAAAAAAAAGGAAAGAAAGAAAGAAAGAAATGACACCACTGTAGCAATAAGCACTGACCACCCATATCTTGCTTTCTAAATACCATTCTCCACTAAAATGAACCAAGCCTTGGAGAAACAACTGATTGTCAGAGCTGGGGCAGGGAAATTACAATGTGGGGCTGGCACATCTTATTGAGCCGGAAAGTAAGGAAGTGCCAAAAGAATAATGGGACTTGTGAAAAGAAGCCAAAAGGCCTGAGTTCAGATCCCAGTTCTGCCAATTTCCAACTATATGTGACTTTGGACAAGCTAGTTACCTCACTGGGCCTCAGTTTCCTTATCAGCAAAATGGGGTTAATAGAACTAACTACCCCCAAGGATTGGATGAGCTAATACAGGTGCCAGTGTGGAGTGATAGTTCAACACAAGCTAGCTAGGATTATTTTTGACTCAGACTCGTGGGGCTTGCTAGGCTGGGGTGTACAGTAGGCCTCAGATGTTTGGGCAACGTGGTTGTGCTTGATGTCATTCTGCTCAATCCTGGTCACCTTGCATTTATGCTGTTCAGAAGAGTAGAATTTATAATATCCAAAATATATAAAGAACTCCCCAAAAAATAAAGAACTCCTACAATTCAACAACAAAAAGACAATTCAATTTAGGGACTTCCCTGGTGGTCCAGTGGTTAAGACTCCGAGCTTCCACTGCAGGGGGCACAGGTTTGATCCCTGGTTGGGGAACTAAGATCCCACATGATGCAGGGCGTGGACAAAAAAAAAAGACAACCCAATTTAAAAATGGACAAAAGACTGGAATAGATATTTGGAATAGATATTTCTCCAAAGAATACAGACAAATGGCTAATAAGCACATGAAAAGACACTCAACATCATTAGCCATTAGGGAATGCAAATCAAAACCACAATGAGATACAACTTCACACCTACTAGGATGGCTATAATTAAAAAAAAAAGAAAAGAAAAATAACAAGCGTTGGCAAGGATGTGGAGAAACTGGAAAACTTGTACCTTGCTGGTTGGAATGAAAAATGGTGCAGCTGCTGTGGAAAACAGTTTGGTAGTTCTTGAAAAGTTAAAAAGAATTACCATGTGACCTAGCAATTCTAGTCCTAGGTATATACCCAAAATAATTGAAAACATGGACTTGAGCAGAATATTGTACACTAATATTCATAGCAGTATTATTCACAATAGCCAAAAGGTGAAAACAACCCAAGTGTCCATCAACAGATGAGTGGATATACAAAATATGGTATATCCATACAATGGAATATTATTCAGCCATAAAAAGGAATGAAGTTTAGACGCACGCTACACCATGGATTAACCTTGAAAACATTATGCTAAGTGAAAGAAGCCAGTCACAGAAGGACAAATATCATGTGATTGCACTTACATGAAATGCCTATTGTAGGCAAATTCAAAGAGACAGGGACTTCCCTGGTGGCACAGTGGTTGAGAGTCTGCCTGACATTGCAGGGGACGTGGGTTCAATCCCTGGTCTGGGAAGATCCCACATGCTGCAGAGCAACAAAGCCCATGCACCACAGCTACTGAGCCCATGCTCTAGAGTCTGCATGCCGCAACTACAGAGCCCATGTGCTGCAATTACTGAAGCCCGTGCGCCTATAGCCCATGCTCCGCAACAAGAGAGGCCACCGCAATAAGCCTGTGCACCACAATGAAGAGTAGCCCCTGCTCGCCGCAATTAGAGAAAGCCAGCGCACAGCAGCGAAGACCCAACGCAGCCAAAAAAAAAAAAAACAACCAAAGGACAGAAAGTAGATTAGACATTACCAGGAGCAACCATAATATCCATTTTTCAGTTTTAGTTCTTACCAGATCTTGCTGACCCTTGATATAATACAAATTGTAAAATGCTGTGCAAAAGCAATCAGCTGGTGGAGTGACTGATGAACTGCAATTTTCTGGAAGCAGCCTTTTTAGGTGGTCATCCCCCGTGTCTTTCCTGTTTATATCCAAATCATTCTCTGCCATAATTCCAACACCTATCAGGATACCTGACACCTAGAAGTTATTGGTTAAATAGACATTTGTTTATTATTTATTTGTTTTTGGCTGCATTGGGTCTTCGTTGCTGTGCACGGGCTTTCTCTAGTTGCAGCGAGCGGGGGCTACTCTTCGTTGTGGTGCGCGGGATTCTCATTGCAGTGGTTTCTTTTGTTGCAGAGCACAGGTTCTAGGCGCACAGGCTTCAGTAGTTGTGGCACGCGGGCTTAGTTGCTCCGCAGCATGTGGGATCTTCCCAGACCAAGGCTCGAACCCGTGTCCCCTGCATTGGCAGGTGGATTCTTAACCACCGTGCTACCAGGGAAGTCCCTAAATAGACATTTACATGCCAGTGTCACTCATGATAAAACTCCTTGCAATCCGAGACTATGTCCTTTTTTTCCCCAGTCTTTTTTTTTTTTTTTTCTTTTTGGTTTTTACTTCCATGCTAAGTACAGTAAGCCATACAGGTAGGGGCAGTAAACATTTAAGGAACTGTAAAGAACAAGGGAAGCCATGATCACCTAGTTGAGCCAGGCCAGGTGAGCCTGTGAGATACTCCTACGCCCCCTAGTGGTTCCGATGGGAATTCCTCCTGGCTCTCTTACCAGTTTGGTAATCTTTTTTTTTTTTTTTAAGGTTTTATTTTAGGGTTTCCCTAGTGGCGCAGTGGTTGAGAGTCCGCCTGCCGATGCAGGGGACACGGGTTCTGTGCCCCGGTCCGGGAAGATCCCACATGCCGCGGAGCGGCTGGGCCTGTGAGCCATGGCCGCTGAGCCTGTGTGTCCTGAGCCTGTGCTCCGCAACGGGAGAGGCCACACAGTGAGAGGCCCGCGTACCGCAAAACAAAAACAAAAACAAAACAAAACAAAAAGTAACGCATGAACTTGAGAGAAAAGTTTAGACAATACAATAGGGAAGAGAATGACAAATAAGTCTTGCTCCAGGCCCAGAACCTAGGCCCCAGGCCCTCAGTTTCACTTCCTGATAATAGCCACTTGTACTAGATTCTCTGGAATCCTTCCAGTAGGGTAATCAACTCATCCTGCTCTGCCTGGGACTTTCCCAGCTTTAGCACTGAAAGCCTCACATCCTGGGAAACCCCTCAGCCCCAGGCAAATTGGGATAGTTGGTCACCCTACCTCCCAGAGACATCTGTTCATCGTACACAAACATATACACATATTATTTGCATTACTCAGCATCCTGGTGTTATTTTAATCAAAACTATATTTCAAACATCATTCCTTATCAGCTGTATATTCATTTAACGAACACTTATGGAGTTACCTACCATGCTCTAGGTACTGTTTTAGAAGCTGAATATACAGTAGTAAACAAAATGGGCAAAAATCCCTTTCCTCATGGAGTTAACATACCAGTAATGATATCTGTTGTATTAATCACTTTGCTATTATGACCAATGCTGTCCTGGACATTTGTGTGTATGTATCTTTCCTACATGCCAGTGTGAGTTGGTCTATAGCAGCACCGTCCACAGAACTTTCTGTGATGACGGAAATGTCCTCTATCTGCTGTGTCCAGTATATAACCACTAGCTATGTGGGCTATTGAGCTCTAAAAATATGACTAGTGAGCCTGAAGAATTGAATTTTTAATTTTGTTTTTTAATTTAAATTTTTAAATGTAAATAGCCACAGTACTGGATGATGTGAGTCTGTGGGAGAAAGTCCTAAAAATAGAAAAGATAAATCAAAAGATGTGTGCTCTTGTAAATTGGATAATTATAGGCAAATCGCCCACGAAGAGGTTGTATTAGTTATTCGTTGCTGTATAACAAAAGACCACAAGCTTAGCAGCTTAAGCAACACACATTATGTCACAGTTTCTGTGGGCAAGAAGTGTGGGCAAGAAGTGTGGGCATGGTGGGACTGGATCATGGCATAACAAAAGATTACAGGAGCAGATTTCCCATTGATTTTCCTTAGGATCACTATTTAGTTGAATAATTTTTTAAACCATCTATCGCCACCCGCCTACCTCACTGCCTATTAGAGACCATGTCTTTCTCCCTCACACCATATCCCCGGCACTGGAGGGCCCAGCACACAGTAGGCCCACAGGGACTCTTTGTTGCCTGAATGAATGAGTCTCCCTTGGCAGTAGAAATCAAGTTTGCGAAGCCTTTGAGCAGGACCCCTTCCCCACTCCAGGCTCTCATCAGAACCCCAAGAGGGTCTTAGATGATGTAGGCCATCTGAGAGAGGCTGCCAAAAACTAAAGAGGAAGAGATGATTGTGGGAAACATTTTCCTCAAGAACGTTAAGGGAAAATGGGAGGAGAAAGATCCATTCATTTGACACACATTATTAGGTTGATTGTTTTTGAAAAACAGCCAGTGTGATTGTGGGGAATGAGGGAGGGCTGGCAATACATTTGCAAGCTAAGAAAGGGAGAGTGGGGACATTTTCACGGAGAATGCCCAGAAAAAACAGGAAGGGATACTGCACATTTAGTCTAGTCTCAGCATTGACCGGGGCTGGGGTTGGGGGCCGGGGGTGGGGTGTGGGGGCGTATAATGTAGGTTAGTGGTTCTCAAAGTACAGTCCTGTCCAGCAGTGGCTGCATCACCTGGAAAAAATGTTAGAAATGCAAATCCTCAGGCCACACCCTAGATTTACTGACCTGCCGAATCAGGAACTCTGGGGATCTGCCCCAGCAAATCTTGTTTTCAGAAGCCCTCCAGGTGACTCTGATGCACGTAAGAGTTTGAGAACGACTGGCACTCTTAAATGCACAGGTACCAAAGCCAGACTGCATGTGTTCAAATCCTCACTCCAGTTTTCCATCTGTGTTAAAAGGTAATTTAATCTCTCTGTGATTCGATTTGCATAGTTGTAAAATGTGAGTGGTAGAATCTAAGTCACAGCTTGCTCTGAGGATTCATTCATGGAAAGTGCTTAGAATAATAAGCACACAAAGAGTTCACTATTAATATAGTATTATTTCAATCCTGTCCTCCTGTCTCTGTGACTAAGTGTACGAGCTCATGGAAAGTTCATTTCAAGAGCCCAAACTGGAGGCACTCAGTTGATTTGAAGCCCGGGTCTGGGACTCCCCTGCCCTCATCGTCCTCCCCGCTCTCAGCACAGGGTCTGGTGGCAGCTACAAAGCCAACACAAAGGCTTATAAATACCCACAACACACCTCTGCCCCCACTAAAGCACCCCCATCCCTGGAGAGGAGAAAGGGCACTTTTGGCTGGGAAGAGGTCAGATGCACAGGTGCCTGGCATAGGAACAAGAAAAAGAAATGGTAAAACATAAGCATTGGCCCTCTAGGGTTGCTGCCTACCTGCCAGGTTATTCGTTTGTGAAAAGATGCCCACATGGCAAGCTAAAAATAATCCTCCTGCTGCCAGCAGGTCAAGCAAAATCAACCCAGAGGACTGAGAATGGGACAAATGAGGCGCAAATTTGCATTCAATTAATCTGGCTTAGCAAACGTGGTTTATTTGTCTTGTGCAGACTCCTTACTGTGAGGGCTTTGTGGCCTTTCGGGGTGGAGTTTAATTGATCATTGACTTTCCTGGTTAAGAAAACAGACTTGTTAGCAGAACCTGCCTTTTAAAAAGATGTAGCTTTTGTTAAGTGGGCTATATACAAGAGCCAATTTGGTGCAGTGAAAAGTGGAGAAAGTTGAGATTCAAAACATCTGGGTTTTAGGCCTGCTCCTTTCAGGACTGAGGTTTAGTCTCTCTCTTCAAACCCGAGGCTCCCCATCTTATACAGAGCTGGAGCTGGACCCCATGGCCAGGAGGCATGTGGACACAATTTTAAATAGTTTGACTCTAAGGGAGATAGAGATTACTTCTGCTTTCACTAGGAAGTCTCAGTGTGGTGGTAGTCTGTCTTCAGCACCTCTCTACTCATGCTTAATCTCCCTTTTCAGCGGCAACAGTATCCAGCATGAATTTATAAGATTGTATTGTTTCCATTGTATTTTTCCAGTGTCCTGTAGAAATGTGGTACTGATTTTCTATTTGTAGCTTGGGAGTGATAACAGATCTCCCTTTAAAATTTGTTTGCTGAAGTTTAAAAAAAGAACAACTCGATTGAAGAGAAAGATTCAGTAATAGTGCATAAGTAAATTTTAAGTAATAGTAATAACGATTTAAATTTGGGAAGCAGTGGCTGGAGCACAAAGCCTGTTCCACAAAGCCAGTCTCTGGATCTGGCTCCACATTTTCCAGATTTCCCTCCCTCCCTCCCGTCAGAGAGGCCAGGAAGTGCTGCCCACCCACTAGCCCCGCCCCCAGCCCGACGCGTGTTCCATAAGTCACGCCCCCAGCCCGACGCACGTTCCGTGAGTCACGCCCCCAGCCCGTCGCCCGTTTCATAAGCCCCGCCCTAGCCCCGCCCTAGCCCCTCCCCCGCGCGCTCCTGCTTCTCGGCCGCCGTTGCTCTGCGCTCAGCGGCGGCAAGATGGCGGCGCAACTGCCGGACCGTGATGGTGGTTCGCAGCTGGCAGGGCCGGCGGCGGAGGCCGACCCCCTGGGCCGCTTCACATGTCCCGTGTGCCTAGAGGTGTACGAGAAGCCGGTGCAGGTGCCCTGTGGACACGTGTAAGTGGAGGGTCAGGGGCCGGTCGTGGGGGCGCCTGACTGGGAGGAAAATGGAGCCGAGGAGCTAGGCCTTGGCAGGGAGGGTCTCGAGGAGGGAGCGGGAGGACATGGAGTTCCTGGAGGCCCGTGGAAGTTGGCGGGGTAGTCTTCTCTTCCGCCCTGCTTACTCCCAAGTATCCCGCTCTTCTGTTGAGTGCCTGTTGTGTTACAGGCAGCCTACCAGGCTCCTTCCCACGCGCGATGGTGGAGTCGCACCCTGCTGGGGGTTTGGTAGGGTCTAAAGTCGGCTCTTGGGGAGTCAGTTTCCCTTAAATAGTCTGTACGTGGCCCCTGAAGTACACTGTGTATGGCGTCATGTGTCTAGCTGTGCCAAGTAATGCTAATGTTCACTACAGTTGGGGAAACGCCGGACTAGACCAAAAGAACAAAAGGGAAGTCTTGATGTAGATCTGACCAGTCTGCCCTTCACTGTGAAAGAGGTGGGGAGTTGGCAGATAGGGATTGTTAGCATTCCTACTTGGGTACGAGGTTTGTTTCATTGTATTTGAAATTATAAAGCCTCCATATTGCTAATAGACTGCTTATGACGACTGAAGGAGATGTGTGTGAAAATGTCCAGTATAGGCTCTGGGGTAGGTGCTTTGAGGTTGGCTGGGTTTGAATCTAAGCCTTGCTCCATCAGACACACATCAGACGCTTAAGTTGAAAGAACTGTAGAGAATGTGGCTACCTTCCTCTTGCTACTGGGAGTTGGAGTTTCCTCTGTGGCCTTCCCCAGTGCTCGTCACGGGCATCATCTTGCTATTGGTCTTAGGACCCCTCTGTTGGTCAGTAGGCACAATAGGCACCTACTGGACCTCATGGGCATTCTTATTTCTGCAGCACTACAGCAGGGGAAGAAGGTTGGAGGCCATCTTGCAGGTGAGGGCACTGAGGCTCACTTAGGGCAGGTTCACCATTGTCTACTCTCCCCAGATGGACTGCAGGTGTCTGTTTGCCAGTTCAGAGAACAGTTGGCACCTGGCAAGGGCTCTTGAGGCACACTGACTGCTTTTTGCTTCTTCAAGTGCACCAAGCTCTTTCTAGCTTCAGGCTGTTCCTGTTTGCAGTTCAATTAGCCTGGAACTCTTCTTGCCCCATTTGCACCTCCCCTGTCTCTATCCCAGATCCTTTCCAGACTTCAAGTCCCAGTTTAAGTTACCTCCCTTGTCACCATCCCCATTTAAATTACCTCCCTGCTTGTTTCCTGGGGCTTCTTTCTCCATCCTTGCACAGAGCAAAACTTAGGGATCACGAGGGTAGTGATCATGTCTGTTTTGTGCCTCTTTCTGTCCCAAGTGCCCAGCGTAGTGTCTGAGCAACCATCTTCCAATCTTATGTTCAGCTGGCTAAAATATTTGTGTGCTCACTGTGTGCCAGATTTGGGGGCACAGTAGGAAACAAGGTGATTCTGCCCTCGGAGTTCACAGTCCAGTGAATTGATAATAAATAAGTACTAATAATGCTCAAACTTTTGTCAAAACTCATTGTGCAGTGGGAAGGTATTATAGAGATCAAACCTGGGGTGGGGACGGGGAGTGATCAAGTAAGGAACGAATGAACTAAGAAATTAGTGGTGGAAGCAAACTTTGTGAAAGTTGAAGTGGAGCCTGGGTAGCTTTCTGGTTGAGTCCTCTTTTCCTTGGATCAGTCCTCATTATTATGTTTACCCAATTTTGGATTAATTCAGTGGATTTCATTTACAATTAACATTTATAAAGAGGATTGACCCAGCACAATTTGCCACCTGAAGAGAAGCAAAATTTGAGTTTTCCTTGAGCCAGATGGACCTTTCCTAGGTCAGAGGTCAGGGGGCAGTACTGGGATTCAAACCTTGGCTCTTTTCTGTACTCACCATACTAGCTCCGTGTGTTCATCAGCTCAATGCTGATTAAAGACAGATGGCTACACCTCTGTGAGGGTAGCCAAGTCTCCCTTAGCTCCAGCCAAGTGCTTTTTGCTCTGCCTGGTTGATTTTTGCTAACTTTTGTGCTTGGAAGTGAGCAGCACTGCAGCTCCGGCTGCGTGGGGCATTGATCTTTATAAAACTTTATTTCAAGCCTTGAATTTTACATCCCCCTCCAACTTAGTGGAATACAGCTGGAGAATGGCAGGTGGCTAGGTGCCCAAGAGAAGGATTTTCTAAGTAGCCTTATAACAGGAAGTGGAGCATCTAGAAGGCTGAACTAGAAAAAGGCCCATAAATAGGAAATGGAAACTAAAAGCCAGTCCAAGGTACAGGGGCCATTTAAAAGCAGGCTTGTTCATCGGGTATGACTCGGGCACAGAGTGGCTTGTGAATATTGATCTCTGAGCTGAATCTTGGTGTATGCTTGAAGGGAGGCTTTGAGCCGCTTTTATCTACAAGCTGGGTTTGATTTCATTATGCTCTCTGGGATCTTCTGTGCTCTCTTGGGTACTCTATTGATCTGCCTTTGAGAAGAGGTAAAAACAAGTGATGGCCATAAGCCCCCATCTGCCTCTTTAACCTCATCGCTTATCCTCTCCCCATGGTCTACCACGTCATGGCCTCAGAGACCTTCCTTTCTACCTTTTGGTTCCCGCTTTGCACTTGGTGTCGTCTCTGTGGAACTCTTTTCATCCACGTCTTTGCGGCTCTCCTCATAATTTTAGGTCTCAGCTCAACTGTTACCCCTTTAAAGAAGCTTTCTATGACCCCCTTCCCCCGCAGCTGATCTCTTTGCCTTGTTTTATTTCCTTCATAGATTTAATCACTATCTGGAGTTAACACTTGTGTTTTCCCCTACTCTGGAATATAAGCATCATGATGACAGGGATTTTGTTTAGTTCACCACTGTGCCCTCGGTTGTGAATCATTAGACCCCCTCACTTTCTCCCATCCTGGTTTAGAATTTTGTCTAGCAGCATTTAACATCTAGCTAAATAACAAAAAGGAAGAAATTTTTAGAGACAGTAAAAAATGGTCAGATGCACAGATTACCTTTGATTATATGTCCTGAGTTCTTCCTGGCAGATTTTGTTATCTTGTCTGTCAGGTTGAGTATGTAGCCAGGGTATTTTCATGCTTTATTATTCCTTCCTTCTCTGTACCATATCTGAGTATCACCGCCTGTCTAGGCTTCAGACAGAAAGTTGGTCATCTTTGACTTCTTTTCTTTTCCAAATTCAGTAAATTACCAAGTCCTACTGATTCTACCCCTGAATCATTTCCTGAATTCTTTATTGCCTCATGGTTTCTTGCCTTTGGCCATCTGTTTGGCTTCTACATCAAGTCTTTTCTGCCTTTCCTCATCTAAAAAATTTTTTAAACCGGCAACTCTATTGTCCATGATAACGCCAGAGTTATTTTTCTAAAACTTGAATTTGGTCTGGTTGCTACCTTGTTTTAAACACCTGGCTCCCTACTGCTTATGAGGAAAGGTGTTAAACACTCACGATGCATCTGAGGAAATAAAAGTCTAAGGGCCTGGAATATTCTTCCCCTCCTGTACCACTGAACTCTTTCTTTTAAGGCTCTTTCGTGGATGCTGCCTCTGAAGTTTTACCAGCTCTGTCCTTCTTGGGTCACAACTGTTGCTCTTGACTTTGTGTTTCCATAGTGCTTTGCATTCACCTCTAATGATAGCCGCGTCTGTTTGTGGTGCATTTCATATGTGCTAGACACTGTAGTAAGAGTCTGCTATGCATAATCCATCCTCCCAGCAATCCTAGAAGTAGGTACTACAATCTCCACTTCACAGAGGAGAAACTGAAATTCAGGAGATCCCGCCAAGATCCCTCAGCGGCAGGGGCTAAGGTCTGAAGACTGTGCCGTAGCACCTTCTGCCATGTCATGCGAGTTTGCATTTATTTCTGTTGCTGGACCTGTGTGTTCGTTGCAAGGAACACCCTCCCCCGCTTTTTCTTGCCCAGAAGGACTCAGTATTTGAATCAAGAGCAGGGAGCAAGTTGTTTTTTATTCATTGATGTCATTTTAAAAGTTTATCCATTTTTGTTGTCTTGTCTCCACGATGCATGACGCAGGTTCTCTGTATGTCTTGTTCTAGCTTTTGCTCTGCATGCCTGCAGGAATGTCTGAAGCCGAAGAAGCCTGTCTGTGGGGTGTGTCGCAGCACTCTGGCACCTGGCGTCCGAGCCGTGGAGCTCGAGCGGCAGATTGAGAGCACAGAGACTTCTTGCCATGGCTGCCGTAAAAATGTATGTGGAAGTAAAACGGAAGAGTCAGTGTCTTTCTATAAGATGGGTAAAATGTAGATCTGTTGCCACGTCGTTTCTGAAGTTAGAGCGTGACTAAGTGACTAACAGCACGTGTGCATGCTGGTTATCTGTGGCAGTGGCTGTGCTGTTTGCATTTTGGTAACCTTAATTGGTTGTGGTGGGGGTTTTTTTCCTTTAAGAATTGGTTTAGTATATTACATAGTTTAGCTTTGAAAGCCATAGAAATCAGTTGTCCCAGTTTTTTCCTGCAAAAGACCCATTTTCCCAAAGCAGCATACACAGTTTTAATTAGAATATAATGAATGATATTTCTTAATTTTTTAAAATATAAAATAAAGTCAGTGACTCAAAGTTACCTGCTGCAATGAGTTTGAGGGGAAAATTTTTTTTTTTTTTTTTTTTTTTTTTTGGGCCATAACACCTGGCATGCAGGATCTTAGTTTCCCAACCCCGGGGATGGAACCCGCGCCCCCTGCAGTGGAAGCACGGAGTCTTAACCACTGGAACACCAGGGAAGTCCTGAGGGGAAATTTTATAATGTATATTACTAAAGATATAAAACTTGTTCAACTTTTTAGCACTTGGCAAGGAGGAATTGTAGTGCAAAGGTCATTTGAAGTCATATGAAGTCATTTGATTATAATAGCAATATCTAACATTTGAAATGCATCCATACTCTTTTGTGTGACCATATTAGAGTCAAGAATATTTATCTTAACATCTGTTGTAACTGCACAGGTTACAACATTTTATTTTCAAAGAGATATACACAGCATTATTGGTTTTTAAATCATTATGATTTTATTAATTCCAGACAACACAAAAATATAAACTAATGTAGGCTTGTTCCCCACTCCAGAGATGACCTCTTTAAAAATGCTTCAATTTAGAAGGCTGCAAGATATTTTTCTGCCCATTGACAAACACAAGTGTGAGATTTCTACAAAATAGGATCATACTATAATATATATTTCTACAAGTTCTTTTCACTTTTGAAAACTTTTTTTTACTTAATGACTTATTTGACATCCTCGCATTTTAGTTTCATTACTTTAACACCTTAATATGGATAGCCATAAAATGGATATACCTTACCATTTCTTTCCTTTCAGAGTGATTTAGCACTAGGGGTACACAGTGGCTGCAGTTCTGAGTAGGGCTCTTTCCCGTCCCTTTTAATTGGGAGCTCTTTGATAGACAGCTTGAGGTCAAGTTCTTTAGCTGGAGGTAAGACAGAAAGAAGTATCATGGTAAGCCAGAGCTCAAATACTGAAACATATTTTTCCTTGTAGTTTCTTTTGATTTAGAAACTCAAGATACTGAAATAAAGTTTCCTGTTACCTTCATCTTTCTTTATGTATGCATGATGAGTTTTTTAAAATTTCTGTATGCTTTTGATTTTCTTCATTTTAAAGATTAGTGATTGTATTGTATTATATCTCCAGAAATGTTTATCTTCCCTTTACCTCCTCTTTCTTCATTCCTTACACTTTTTCTTTCTTTTTAGATCACCTGCGATGAAGCACTCTTCTGTGGGTTTTCTTTTCTCTTTCCATCTTGCAAAGACTAGATTTTATTAGAGAAATAGAATTCAGATTCTGGGTTTTTTTTGTAAGATCATTTATCACAATCTGGTGATAGGATATAATTGTTTAACTAGGATTACTAGCCTTTATCCCTTTTACGTAAATCATCACTTTTCTTTGCCGCACTTATAATGGAATGTGGTTCTTGGCTTGCGTAAGGAGATTAGTTTAAGTGCTAGTGTGGAAAACTTTAAAAACTTCACTGGGTTTGGAGTGCCTCTGTGAGCAGAGAGCATATCATGAATAAAGCAGACCTCTCTGCGAGTGATTTTAGAGTGGAGGCAGATAGCCTCGTTTGGTCACGTAAAACATCAGCCTTGGTATTAACAGAAACCCTGCAACAGTCAGAGTTTCAGTCCCATCAGCATAGCCAGAAGTCTGGTGAGATTGTTTTCCAGGGCGATATAGGTCTAGTTTTCATCTTGCCTTCACTTTGGGACTGTGTTGGACTGGGTACAAGTTCCTGACTAACTTGTGGGCTCTGATTCTTCCTACTTAAGTTCTTCCTATCCAAGATCCGTGCACATGTGGCTACCTGTTCCAAATACCAGAATTACATCATGGAAGGTGTGAAGGCCACCACCAAGGATGTGTCCCTTCAGCCAAGGTAAATGACTCTGTCACTCTCTTAGGTGGACGTCTTTCTTCATGAGTTTTGGAAAGTGGCGGTATAATTGTTATGCTGGCTAAAGCTGATGTAAGGTTTTGTTTAGGGATGGGTGTGGAGAAGGACTCTCATGTTCGCTTCAAATATTAGCTGATCTGTTATTTTCAGTCATTTGACCTGATGCATAAGTGATCATCAGAACCTCTGTCATGACACATTGAGTGAACTTTGCTCCTTTTGGGAGGGAACAGTGATTGAAATTATGTGGAAAGTTACTCACAGAGAGGTTTCTTCTTTTTTCCTGCCTTTCATCTTCCAGAAATGTCCCAAACCGTTATACTTTCCCTTGTCCTTACTGTCCCGAGAAGAATTTTGATCAAGAAGGACTTGTAGAACACTGCAGGTTGTTGCATAGCACGGACACCAAATCTGTGGTAAGAGTAACTCTTTGAGTTTTTTGTTTTGTTATGTGGGTTTTTGTTGTTTTTTGAATTTTTATGAGGAAAAAAAGTCAAACTTAACAGAAAAATTACAGGGTTAGTTAAATGAACTCTATGTACCCTTTACCTAGAGTCACAGATTAATAAGATTTTACCATATTTGCTTAACTATACTCTATATACATATTTTATGCTAACCATTTGAGAGTAAGTTACAGATATCATGACCCTTTGTCCCTAAATACTTCAGCACATATCTCCTAAGAAGAAGTAAATGTCTTCTTGGAAAACCACATTTTTTTGTGAGTTTGATTTTCACATTCAGGAATTGTAACATTGATACAATCTAATACCTACTTTGGGATTCATGTTTAAATTTTAACAATTGTAGTGTCCTTAATAGCAATCTCCCCTGGCCCCAAAATCCTGGATCTGTGTGTTATATTTAGGTGTCATGTCTCTTTAGTCCTCAGTTTTTCTTTGTCTTTCATGACCTTGACATTTTTAAAGAGGACAGGCCAGTTGTTTTGTAGAATGTCCTTCAATTTGGGTTTGTCTGTTTCTTCATGATCACGAGCAGGGATGCTACATCTTCCGGGTATACATCAGGCGGGTCGTGTGATGTTTGTTGTTCCCATTGTTGGTAATGTTAACTTGGATCCCCTGGTGTCTGCATAAAGCTGCCATTTGAGTAGCTTCTTCATAGTTGTGGGGAAAGAGAATGTAGATGAAATTATTAGGAAAGTGCTTATCAGTCCTTTGATATTTAATTTATATATCAAGGCTGACATGTAGTTTTCTTTAAAAAAAAAAAGTTTGAATTTGGTCCATCTCAGCAGTGTTACCCTTCCCTCTTAATGTGATTGACAGACTAGGTCTTAATACAACTTTCTCTATAGTTTTGTTTTCCAATTTATCTCACGCTGCTTCTGTTGAACTATGTAGCTAGTTTTATGAGCAGATCTTCAGCTCCACTGCTGTAAAAGATGGTGTACAGACTTGAGAATTTGCATGAGTTTTTGCTAGTAGAATTAGGCCTGATGGCACTCGGTGTTTTTCTGTCTTAAATCTTAAGATTCAGCTGGTCTGTTTGAGAATACCTTGAATCTTCTCTATTGAACTCCTTGCCAAGTCCAAATTCTGGTCAGTACAGCTACTTTTTACACTGGGCTCCCTGGACTCTTAATGTTGTGCTGTGACAGATTCCACAGATGAACCCCCTCTCTCTCTGCTTTTCCCAACTCCCCAAACTAGGGAACTGGGCTGGCTTGGCCCAGCGAGCACCCTGTTTTCAGCCAGGCCCTATTGCCGCTAGGCACACATACACACTGTCTGGTGGCTGTTCTGGGCACTCTCTTTTCATTAAGTTCCTGGCATGAACTATCCCCATCTTTTCCACAGATAATGGTGAGTCCTTCTTTTCACTAAGTTCCAAGTACCAGGTGTGTGTTCCTTTCTTCTCTGTTTGTTCTGTCTCAGGAGCTCTCTGATCTATCTCTGAGGTCACAGACTGGCAGCGTGTCTGACCCATACCCATTTTCATTTCCCCAAACTTTAAAAATTAGCAGATTTCTCAATCTTGATACTCCACATTTGAGAAATGAGAAGTTCCGGCAAGAGTTGCCTGGCTCTGAGTAGTGCTGGCCCCTCTAGATGGGATGGCTCACAGACATCCTGCTTTGCTTGTTTGCCTTTCCCGCCAGGTTCCTGTGAACACTTGAGTGTGCACCCCCCCTTCTGTGTCCTTATCATTCCCTCGTGCTGAGGAAAATGCTCCTTTGCAAGTCTGCCTCTTCTCTGCCCACATCCTCAGATCCAGGCAGAGGACTGAGACTAGGGCCTTGCCCTGCCCCTGAGGCTTCCTCTCCCCACCATGTCTCTCCTGTCACCTTCAGCTTTTCTCTCTACCCGCTCCTAACACTTGCTTTCCTTCAGACATGCCCAATCTTCCCTGTCTAATTGGTGGGAGGAATATTTGATCCACTGTTTTCTCTATATAGCCTGCAGTTTCTCTTTTCCTTCAGGCTTTGGTTTGTCAGCTGCTGCTGTCTCTTCCGTATTCTCCTTTATACCTTTAGAGTCCAGCGTCCACTGCTGGCATCACATTCTCCATGGACCCAGCTGGTCTTCTTAAGTCCTTGTTTTCTCTCACCTCGCTGCAATTTTTAAAATTTGTTTCTTTGTATGTAGTCAGTTCCTTGTAATAAGAAGTGGACTGTGGCCCCTTCCCCTAGACTCCTGGTTCCCTCTGTATCATCAGTTATTCAAGTATTTTTTATATTCTTGCAGTTTAGTTTATGTTCGGATGTGAGAAATGCATTATATTACCACTTGTCATTTTTGTATAATAGAAGTAAACTCAGTGTAAAAGTAGAACACCACACCATGCCTGCCGACCTTGCATGAGATCAGTCACAAAGAACTGATTATTTTCTCTCAGAAATAAACAGCCTCATCATTTGATACTAATACCCATCCTTCTGAGATCTGTATCTTTATTACATAGATGAGTGTTGAGGTTTCTGAGGCAGATGCCAATCTGGAATGGTCATCACACCCCAGAGCCATCTGGGATGAGCCACTTCTCAGCCGCCATGTCTTCAGATTCATCTGCATTAAACTTAGTAAATCCCCACTCCTTGGAGATGCAGATTTCCTGGCGGCCAGGGCGCCTGAACTTGGCCCTGCACAGGGCCTCAATCACATGCTCCTCGTTCTGCAGCTTGGTGTGGATGGGCATGATGACTTCGCCAAGGGAAGACTCTGGCTACTGTGCCCGAGGGCCTTCCCAAGGCACCCTGTATACCTGTCTGGAGCCTAGACTGAGGACGGCCTGAGGCCAGACACTTTCTTTCCCTATGATTCCAGAATAGCTGCTCAGTACACATTCTTTGTCTGCACTAAGCATGATATGTTCTATGAAAAACACCCCAAAGCCAGGTTTTCAGCTGCTGCTTCAAGATGTTTCAGTTATGGTTCTTAATAACTAATTACTAATTGCAAGAGCAAATGAGCTTAGACACAGACACACAAACACCACCACCTGCTCCCACTACCCATTTTCCATTTTAAAGTTAGCCAGATAAGCTCAACTATTTTAGTAATTATGAAAACTAAAACGGATGTTAAATCAAATGATAGAGCTACTCAAATTCATTTCCTACCACTGTCTCCCCTGCACTCATTTCTGGAAGTGAATAAGAAACCAGCGTACCACCCACGCTAAGTGGATTGCCCACATTGTGAAGCTGGTTAGTGCAGAACCAGTACTGGAACCCAGTGTCCTGGCTCCTAAACCAGTTCTCTCTTAACAGCATCAGAGACACCTCTGTCGGGTGCTCATTGGCCTCTGAGTAGTGCTCAACTGTGTGTGTGGAAAATACAGTTATGTCATCCAGTGACATTTCTAGCTTTCAAATGTATGATTCATGTGCGTTCTCCTTTTTTGTCCCCCTTTGGATGCAAGTGACAGCGCATTTCTACACACTGTAACCAGTGTTGTTGACATCTGTCCACATCAGTACATGTAGATCTGATTCTTTTTTAATGAGCTTCTCAGTTTTCCATTACTTGTCTGTACCATGATTTAACTGGTCCCTTATTGATAAACGTCAAGGTTACTTCCAGACGGTATCAGAAAATTTGATTAAAGACTGGATATTAAATGCTACTAAAAAAAATTGATCGTTGGGTGAGGTTATAAATAGTACTGTACTTGTAAAGGGAAACACATATTTTTAGGACTGTTCTGAAACAGTTAAGGGTGAATTGTTGTGTCCTATTTTTAAATGCTTCATTTTTTGCTGAAGTAAGTATGCCAAACTTAAATCTAGGTGTTGGGGATAAGGGATGGTTTATCAAACTATTATCTACTTTCCTATAGTTCTGAAGTTTTTCATAGTACATTTGTAAAGGCTGTCATAGATTTTAACATACCTTTGCCTGTATTTACGTATGTCTGAAAAATAAAGTCTTAGCCTGCAGCCAGTTAAGCCGACCGTGCTCTTTTCTCCATGGGGGCCCGGTGTGCAATGGCTGCAGAGAGCAGCCTCCTTGGTAGTGTATGCAGCCTGTTGCCTGTACGGGTTGCCCTAAGGGACCTTGGAGACAGCCCTTTCCAGTGGACATCCGTGTCTGGCCTCAGGCCGTCCCCAGTCTAGGCTCCAGACAGGTATACAGGGTGCCTTGGGAAGGCCCTTGGGCACAGTAGCCAGAGTCTTCCCTTGGCGAAGTCATCATGCCCATCCACACCAAGCTGCAGAACGAGGAGCATGTGATTGAGGCCCTGTGCAGGGCCAAGTTCAGGCGCCCTGGCCACCAGGAAATCTGCATCTCCAAGGAGTGGGGATTTACTAAGTTTAATGCGGATGAATCTGAAGACATGGTGGCTGAGAAGTGGCTCATCCCAGATAGCTCTGGGGTCAAATACATCACTAATCGTGGCTCCTGGACAGAGACACTCATGAGACCTTGGCCCTGTCCCTTCCTCACTGAGGCCCATCAGTGAATCCCACTTCCTAACAAAAAAAGAATAGTAATAAAGTCTTAGATATGGATTAATTTGGTCAAAGGTTAAGTACACTCATAATTTTGATAGATATTGCTAAACTACTCTGTGGTATCTGGTACTGCAGCCTAATTTTTTGTCCTTTTTTTCCCCCTCCTTTGGCTTCTTGAAATCCCTCTGATTATTTTGTCTCTGTTGAAGCCTCACGTCCTTCAGCCCTTGGTCCTCTGTTCTGCCCCTCTCCTTCTGCAGAACTCCTTAAATGTCAGTGTTTCAGCCCTCCCCTTTGGAAGCCTCCTCCTCCCCAGACTCTGGTTCTGATCATGCTCTCCTCCACAGCGCCAGCCGCCTGCCTAGCTCCTTCACCATTTCATATTTATCTTATGTCAGCCCCCTTTGTCACATATCTTCCTTGTAGATGGTGGGTTTCCGTTGGCAAGCCAGACCACTTATGCCTGCTTATCCCCCCCTCCAACTCCTTTCTGCCCCTCGCGGTGAATTTTCCATTCTAGCCAGACTGATTGGCTTGTTGCCATGTACTCTTTGTCTTTCCAAATACCTCCCGCTCTTCAAAGCCCAAATCAACCTCTTGTATGAAGGCTCTTTAGCCTGAGCCCCCTCATCTGAGCATTTACTTTATAAAAATAGCACTTAAGGCTGTGTTTTACTTCCTTGGGATGTCGCTCATCTGTCATTTCCTTGGTTTTCTTTGTGCTTTTAGATCATTTTGTGTGCTGGGTTCGAAGGTCGTAGTCTAGGCTCCTTCTAGGCTGACACAGTGTTCTCACCTCAGCAGGGGATCAGAAATGGGTGGTATCATGGCCTAAGCCTTTTGAGTCGAGTGGGAGACTGACAGTGTCTTCTGGGATGTGAATGTGCACTTGAAGATGTGACCAGGCCCTGGACTGGTGGTCAGGAAAGCTGTCCTGGAAGAAAGGTGGCCGGACACAGGCCACAGAGGGCTAATGTCAGCTCAGACATCCAGCACCTGATACCATGCTTCTTTATTGAAAGGTTTGCCCGATATGTGCCTCGATGCCCTGGGGAGACCCTAACTACCGCAGCGCCAACTTCATAGAGCACATCCAGCGCCGGCACCAGTTTTCTTACGACACTTTCGTGGTGAGTCTGGAGCCTGTGCTCTTAACTCCTTCCCCCGGGGGGTGGCACAGCTCCCTCCCTTCTCTTACCTGGAGAACTGTGGGCCCCCTTGGTGAGTTTTGTCACTGATGTGATGGGCTTCCTGGAATGACAGCTGTGTGGTATTTAAGGAGATGAACTGGCCAGTCATCTAGACTGAGATATAGTAAGCTTGCTTTTATTTTATGTTTTCCAAAACTTTTGTCCACTTCAGTGTGTGGTTTCTACCTGTTATGGAACCTGGTTTAGGATGCTTAAGCTCAGGTGCCCACGGGAACCAGGCAAGTAATGGAAGTGATTCTGCTAAGGAATTGCAAGCTGGGCGGTGTGTGACTCAGGTAATGCAGCCAGCAACGCCAGCTGCAATTCCCAAATAGATAGCTTTGCCTCATTGAATCAAAAAGGCTGCTTTTACTTCAGAACGCTCCAGGTCTGAATGCTTGGTCTGTGCCAGGCTTCACTCAGGTGCTCTCTGGTCCCCACCCTTCCGTCTGAGGGAGCCGTCATCATGGTCATCGTCAGGATGAGGCAGCCAAGGCACAGAGAGATCAAGCACTTTCCCGGAGTCATGCAGCCGGCATCGCGGACTGTGGAGCTGGCCCCTCCAGAGCCACCGCTCACATGCCCTGCTTCTCCAGCTGAAAGGGAGCTCTTGCAGCTGCGCACAGTTGGCTGAGGCCGAGCGTCTTTTTTGCCCGTAGGATTACGACGTGGATGAGGAGGACATGATGAACCAGGTGCTGCAGCGCTCCATCATCGACCAGTGAGCAGGCTCTGCTGGGGCTCGTGTTCCAGAGCTTCCATTACATGTTCCACGGGAAACGTGTGACTCCTCCACCTAAATGTACAGCAGACCTGGAAGTGAGCCGTGGTATTAGGACAGGGTCACTTCCGACGGGGAACAGGTCCCCAGATCAGAGCCCTCCTTTCCTTTGGTCTTTTCCCCTACTGTTTACCCTGCTTGTCACATGTCTGGTCTTGCTCCTCAGCCACGTCCTGCAGCTTCTGCCTCCTTTTTGGAAGGGAACCCAGCTTCTCCACCTGTCCTTGTTTCACATTTGAGCCTCATGTTCGATGTTGACCTCTCAGGTCCTCTGAGCCAGCCAGGACCTTTTCTGAGTCATGAATAGCGCAGATGAGACAAGCGTCTCCTCTCCTTGTCTCCGGGGTGTGTGAGCTCTGGCAATAATGCATCTGATCAGTGATGGAGCTCCTTCTGTGCTGTGCAAGTTCCTGTCAGTTGGTCCTTGGCAGCAGCTGCCAGAAGCTGGAGTTACCTCATGGGAAACATTTCACACGTCCTGTTGGCGTGAATGTTCTGGACTTAACATGGTCTGGTGCTGGAAGTTTTGCTTAGTGATATTTTCCTACCATTCCTGCACACCCTTAGGATTAACTGGTTCAATCTTAAATGCCTGCATGGTGCCTTTTTAGGATAAAGGTGTAACCACATATTTTTAGTGAAAGTAAGTGTTCCTGGCTTAGGAAAGTTAAACTCCATTTATCCATAAGTGGGGAGGAGGGTCAGCTAAGTGAGGTGGGAGGGCCATAGCTTTTTGGTTCTGATTTTCAAACTAATGAAGTATTTTCCGGTGACTTGGTTATGTTTGCTTCTCTACTGAGGAGCCTGCTTATGTTCCTGTCCTTGAAGCACAAAAAGGAGTCCTCAAATGAATAAGAAGTTTGGGGGCTCCAGTGGATACTAGTTCTTTTATTTGGTAATTTAGATTAAACTGTGTGTTGCTTTTCTATCACGAATGGTTTCCTTATAAAACTGGTTTCAACACGTAAGTCGGTGTGTGAAGACCTGCCTTCTAAAGCGGAGGGGTTGGGGAGATCTGGTATTGCCGCTGCTGTCTCTGACAAGACACGCTGTTCAGAAGGCACAGCACACTTCCTGGGAGCAGTTGGTAATGGAAGCTGTCCACTGGAAACTTGCTTTGCTAATACCTTCGGAAGCCTGAAGTTCGACTGTTTCACGAATATTAATAAATACGAGACTAAGGGCTGTCTAATCTGTAGGAGCAGAGCTTCTGATCCACCAGAAGGCATCTGGGTCTAGGTTCATTTTTCCTTGTTAGATCTCTTGTCTGAATATGGACATTGTTTCTGGTCAGTGGCTGAGGTTTCAGATGACAAGGGGCTCTGGGCCCGTGCACTGAGCTGTGGGCCTCGCGCTCCCTGCCAGCGAGAGCTGCACGTGCCCAGGGCCCAGCAAAGACGGGCCCTCTGGGGGCAAAGTAACTTCTTCTAATGTGCTGTTGCTTGGGAGGGCCCCGATGTTATGGCCAGATTCTTCACTGTAATTTCTGGAAGAAGTTCATCTCAGTCTAAGTTTAGAGGGAAATTTGACAAAACCTTCATTTGCGGGACCTGATGATGGTGGTCTCACTGGTGACACCAAGAAACTGAGTTCCTTGTATTAAGTGCACTTCACGTATTTCTAATAAGACGACTTTCCAGAAAGTGACATTTGTTATGTTCTGGCTTTTAAAAGGTGAAATATAAATAAATTTCATAATTTATCCAACTGGTAAGCTGTAATGCCTGTTTTCATTAACCACCATTTGCTGAAGTCTGGGTCTGGGGGGCTCCCAGAAGATTGTTGCTCTTTTTAAGGGGAAGTTCTTGTCTGTCATGAGTGAGTCCCATCTGGGTCTGATCTCGGCTCTGACACTTCGCCGGCTGGCTTCACCGGGCCTGTGTTGTCTGGAGAACGAACCCCCTTCCCCGCCGAATCCCCCCCTCGCCCCCCATGTTGGGAGGTCCCATGAGGCAAGAAGTGGCTGTGTTCCATGAAACGACTTCAGGTGCCTTAGCGGCAGCCCTGAAACATCATAGCAGAGGGTTCCACACGTGAACATCTGAGGTCATGGGCGTGTTTCTGTTCTGCACTCTGCCGCTGGCTGTAGGATGTCTGGAAAATACTTCGCCCTCCCGATTTAAATAGGTTTTAATAGGATCTATCTCCTACATGTGGAGAAGGGACAACAGCGGGGAAAGAGGGGAAGCAGAGACCAGGGAGGCTGCTGTTGGCAGTTCCGGGCAGGAGACAGCGGCTGCTTGGGGCCCTGTAGCCATAGGGGTGCTGAAGTCTGATTCCGTCAGATATTTTTTGAGGGTAAGGTGTGAAAGCAAGAGAGGAGTTGCCATGAGAGAATGACACCAAGGTTTGGGACTTGAATGACTGGGGGGTGGAGTCATCTTTCTGAATTGAAGGGAAGACTCCAAGAGGAGCAGCTGTGGGGGAATCAGATGTTTTAGGAATGGGTACCTAGGCCTTGGGATAAGACTTCAAGTTCTAGCATCATGCACAAGATACAGGAAGTGCCAGCCCTCAAGCAACTCAAATAGGACTAGGATGTGCCTGGGGCACTTCAATAACTCTAAAAGTTACTCTGATATTGTCAGTTACCCTGATGTCAAAGATGGATGTGGATCAAACTATTTCTTAAAATGTATGACTAGACTATATTTCTACACTTGTTTTAAATATAGTATAATTAAAAATAAGTAGGCATTAGAAGTATTTCATCTTCAGTGCTAAAAGCTCTCACATTCAATTTGGCCAAAAAACTTTTTTGATTTCCTTATATTCAGGCATATATATGGTGTTTACTCAGCACCCATTATGAGCCAGGATTGTGCTAGCCACTGGGGATTTATACACTAATCAAATGTATAATTACAGGCTGTTAAGTCCTCGTGGTAGGGGATTAATAAATGGTAGCTATTTCATAAATAGTAAATACCTCCTACTTTATAAAGAAACTAGAACTATTTCATAAACAGTAAATACCTCCTACTTTATAAAGAAACTAGAAGCCAGAAGTCCAAAGGCTTACAGAAGCATCTAGACCTTTTATCCCTTCTCTACCTGTGCCTTCTCCCTTTCCTATAATATTGCATGGGAGTGTAATTTGCCCAAGTTAGGAAGTGAACACCAGGAATATTCATACTAAAAAATTATTTGTTGTTTGTTTGAAATTCATATTTAACTGGGTGTCCTGTATTTTTATCCATTGTCTGGAAACCCTAGTCAATGTATATTAGCCGAATAAATGTCCTGAACATCTGCTATATGCCAGGCAGCTCACACCTTGTCATTAAATCATTTGTGCAGTTACTTGTTTTAATGGCTGCCTCGCACACTAACAAGCTCTTGAGGGCAAGGACCATACCTGTCTCATGCACCACTCTCCTCCATACTTGACCCCGAGTATACTCAGTAAATATTCCTAGAATTGAAATGGAACTAAAGGGAGCCCTTTTACAATGATACTTCCTTTCCGTGGCGACTCTTCCAGCCCAGAATTAGGGGCCGGTACGGTGGCAAAAAGATCCTGAAAGAAGCTGGCCCCGCTGTCCAGCGCGGGGAGGCGGGCCCTCAAACCGGAAGCGCAGGAGCCAGGACTTGCCGGGCAGAGGGGGCGAGACTGGGGGCAGGTAAGATGGCTGCTGCCTGGTGGGGCCCTGACCTGCCCAGGCCCTCGACGTGATCCCTGGACGCTCTCTTGCCTTTTTCCCTCTCTCAATATCCCCTGGCCTTCCGCAGTATCTGCTGAATGTCCCATATGAGGCTCAGCTGGGCGTTAATGAGTACGGGAATAACGACAATAGATAACCATTCTCATCCTGGGTTCCTGACACAGCGCCTGCCCTCAAATAATTTTTATTTAACCCTCTCTCCTGAAAGGTGACCAAAACCAGGCATTCAGGATACTCCAGAAAAGTCAGTCTGATCAAATCCTCTTAACCAGCCCCGCCATTACACACATGATGGAGTGGAGGAGGGAAAGGGTGAGTAATTTTCCCGAGCGGAACAGGAACAACTCGGTGGTACAGCATAGAGGTGTGAATAGACGCATGGTCTTAGGCACACTGCATAGTCCCCAGCATCTACACTACTAGTTGTGTGACCTTGGACAATTTTTTTTTGGTTTGGCCGTGCCGTGCAGCTTGTGGGATCTTAGTCCCCCGACCAGGGGGTCAGACTCGGGCCCTGGGCAGTGAAAGCGCAGAGCCCTAACCACTGGACCGCCAGGGAATTTCCTTGAACAACTTACTCTAATCTCTTTGTGCCTTGGTTTCCTCATCCGTAACATGGGGTTAATAAACGTGTCTTCCTCACAGAGTTGTGGGAAATCTAGTGAAACAGTCCACATCAAGCCTTAGAACGGGGCCTGGCACAAAATAAGTGCTTAATAAATGTGAGCTCCCTGTGCCACTACTGTTTTTCTCCATTCTTGAGACCACCCAGCAGTGCTCAGCCTCACCCAAGCAGCTAGCAGCTGTAAATGTTTGATGACTAAGTACTACTATTAAGTGAAGTGTTTCCCAAACTTGCCCTGAAGACATGAATTACCTGGGAGGCAGTTGCTCCAAAATAGGTTCTCAGGCTCTTCTCTTAGAGATTCTGATTGGCAGATGTGGGTGGGGCCTGGGAATCTGTATCTTTTAAAAAGAGCCTCAGGTAAAACGCATCCTTAGGCTAGCATAGGAAATTCTATTCTGTACACAGGCTAGTGTTACAACACGTCTTTTGCAGCTGGGGTGGGACAGCCGCTCAGTTGATGGTTAGAACCAGACGGACAAGCTCAGTTCTTACAAGACTTTAGGGATAACTCTTCTGCTTATAAAAATCATCTAGACTGTCTGTTTGGTCTCACACGATGACCCCACAAATTATTTACAAAGGGAAAATTAGTAACTTTGTAGTGGAGAAACCTAGCAGACACCTTCTTTACCAAGGGATCAGACTTAGTATCCCCGATAATGGGACAAACCGTGGGTGACATGATGGGATGCACTCGAGGACGCAGCACTTCCGAGGTTCCTGGCAGAAAAACGTTTAACCTGAGTCTAATTATAAGGAAACATCAGGCAAGTCATCCAAACTGAGGGACATTTTTCGAAACTCTTGAAAAATGTCAAGGTCAGATTAAAGAAGACTAAAGAGGCAAGCAACCGACTGCAATGCTGCATGATCCCTGCATGATCCCGGGTTGGATTCTTGATGGGATAGGGGTTGCCCTAAAGGATGTTAATGGGCCAGTTGCTGACATTTGAATATGGATTGTGGAACAAGTAATAGTATTTTATCAGTGTTAGATTTCCTGATTTTGATAATTACACCACAGTCACATAGAGAAATGTCCTTATTCTTAGGAGATGTGCATAGAAGAGCATATCAAATTACTCTCAAACGGTTCAGAAGAAAATAATACATGCCTGTGTATAAATACATAAATAAAACGATAAAGCAAATATGCACAACCTTAAAAATGATAACGCTTATTGTTTTAAAAAATAACAGAAGACAGGTAAAGCAGAAAAATCTGAAAAAGAAAGTGGAAACCACTCCTCATCCCACCCCAGACAGCCAGGGATCATTTCTTCGATGAAATACTTACATGTCCTTGGATCACCATATTTTTGATTGAAACTTAAAATGGGCAAATGCTTTGCTTCTGGTCTATAACCTGCATTTTTCACTCCGTAATATATCTCTCAACATCCTTCCTGTCATTGTGGTGTCATTTTTAATGACTGCATGATGCTTCTGGTGAGGATGGACCATACTTTATTTATCAGTGGGTATTTAGGTTGTTTGCAGTTTGACTGTGTCAACCTAAAACAATAATACAGCCAGTTATTTTAGCAACAAAATGAGTTTATCCAGGAGCAGCAAAGAATTGCAACTCAGGGCATGCAGCTATGGCAAACCACGTGCGGGTCTGGTAGAACAAAGGAGAGGAAACTCTTTTATAGAGGAGAAGGGGAAGTTGGGAGGGGCTGTTATAAACAAAAAGTCCATTGGAGGAAACTGGGAGTTCAGAGTATAGTGCCTTGTCATTGGCTGCATTGTGAAAGTCTCTCAATGGCCGAGCTATTGTCAAGCAAGGAGAAAATCTTTCTTCCTCCTGCTAGTACTAGTAAAATAGTGTCACTTCCTGCCGGAGATGCAAGGTACATCCCCTGTTGGGATTTGTATTGGCTTCTAGTGGCATATGCATGAGAGCTTCCCCTTCTGGCCTCCCAACTCCATTTTAGTGAGGTTTCCCTTTATTAATTTTCACAACTGTTATGGACTGTGCTAGAGTGAGCATCCTTCCAAATATGTCTTGCCTGCTCATCTAAGCATTTTATATACAGAGCTGCCGGGTCAAATGGAGACAGGTTGAGAGAGGCAGAAATAGGGAGAAAGACTGAGAGAGACAGAGGCAGGCAGAGTCCAGGGAGACAGAGAGAGACATGCCCAAGGTGAGACAGTGAGAGAGAGAGAGAGAGAGAGAGAGTCAGAAAGAGACTCCCAGAGAGACAGAGAGGGAAAGAGACAGAGATGGAGAGAGACAAGGAGAAAGAACAAGGTGCAGGGAGAGACTGGGATAGAGAAGGGTTGCTGCTGTCCCGGGAGACTGAGAGGGAGCTGGTCTGAGGCATGGAGGCCCTGACAGCCTGGCCACAGGAATTCAGGCAGAGAATGACAAAGCGACTTTTAGGAACACACCCTCCAGATACGATTGTAGATGAGGTCACTGTCCTTCGTGCAAGGATTATCATGGGACTATTGTTCGCGGTAAGCAGAAGATGAGAAGCAACCTCATTGCCCATCAGCAGCAGGGGACTCGTTATATAGATTGTGTTCTAAGTGCTGGTCGGAGCCAGTCTCCAAGTAGGGCTGCCAGACTTAGCAAATAAAAATACAAGAGATCCAGTTAATTTTGAATTTCAGGTAAAGAATCCTGTTCCTTGCAGTCTGATACTAAAAGCTTATTTGTTGTTTATATGAAATTCTAGTTTAATAGGGTATCTGTATTTTATTTGGCAACCCTATCTCCAAGATCAGTGAGAACAGCCAGGTGAGATCAAGATAGAGGGTGAGAGTGTGTGTGTGTGTGTCTGTGTCTGTGTGTGCCTGTGTGTGTGTGTCTGTGTACACGTGCCTGCGAGGAGGGCTTCTGGGCTGGCTTATCCAGGTTCTAGGTCCCAATCTACGTAGTAGTTGTAGTTCAAGGGAAGGGACCTATCCAGGGTCACACAACCACAGGTGGTAGGGCTAGGCGGGACCCCACCTTTGTGCTTTGCAGTAATGTGCGTGTATATGTCTTAAAAGTGTTAATGTGTTAACTAAAAATATTAAAAACAAACCATAGTTTTCTAAACTCCAGTTGAACATTTCTAATTTTAAAAAAGACTGGCAATCTCAAAAACTGCAAGGGCCATCTGTGGGGAAGATATTCTACAGAATGGGAACACCACATGCCAAGTCGCTGAGACCGGAGCATGCCTGGTGTGGTCTGTTGTGGCTGGAGCCTCATGGGGGAGGTGGGCTCAAGGGGCCTGGGGCTCTCTCGGCCCCAGAGCCTCTGCCATCTGAACTAATTTCTCATCCTGGAACACTCGTCTGCCCCTGGGCTTCTTAATCATGGTTGTCAGCGGTCACTGCCGCCTGGAATGTCTTCTCACTTCCCTTTCTCACCTGCCCATCCTTGTGACCTCAGCCTGGAGTCTCACTCCTCTGACTCACCTGGGTCCCTCAGGGTTGGCGAATTGCCTGCTACCACTCTTCCTCACCTGTGAGCTCCTCGAGCATAGGGGCTTGTTTGTGTCTTGCTGATTTATTACAGTATCCTAGCCTACTAGGCCAGGGACATTCCATTGCTTGCTCGCTGTGACTTGAGCCTGTTACATGTCACCTCTCTGAGCCTCAGTTTCCTTATCTATAAAAAGAGGCTGATAGTCTTGCCTACCACTCAGGGCTTGCTGTGGAGGTCATGGACCAATGTGGCGGCAGTGGGAAAGAGAGATGACATTAGCATCTGGGAGGTGATGTATGAACTGAGAACAGCTCTGGGAAGATCTGGGGAAGGCCGTTGTGGGCAGAGGGCACGGCAAGGGCAACGGCCCTGCTATGGGAAAGAACCTGTATGAAGAGGAAGCAGGAAGGTCACTGAGGCTGGAGCAGGTGAACAGCGGGGACAGAGGAGGAGCTGAGCCCCAGCTTAGGTAGCATCTTGTGAGCCAAGAGCAGGGTTTGGATTTTATTTTGAGTCCGAGACTTAAGATAGCTTTGACCTAAGGAAATAGTTTGTTCTCACTTTCCCCTCCTTGGCAATATCTGCCACACTCAGTGGTCCAGAGATGCACAAAGGTCTCCAGGTGCGAAAGGTGGGCACAGGTGGGGACAGAGGAGGCCCTGGGGCCTTACCTGGAAACAGGCTCAGCCTTCTGCCAGGAAGTGGAGATAACAGGGCGATATCAGTGCAGTACTAGGGGCGGGGTGAGGCTGCCAAGGCAAATTAGTGCGCACGAGATAGATAACGGATGTCAGCCCCGGTGGCAGACGCACGATTAGCCAGGCAAGATGCGCTCTGCACCTTAGTGAGATCCAGGGACCTGCGTCAGGTCTAGAACATCAGTGGACCTCCAGGTGGGATGCCGGCCCAGCAGGTGTGGAGAGGTCTAGCTTCAGGGTGCCACTCAGCACCCACACATCCACCCACCACCCTCAAGGCCTTGGACAACTGCCTTTTACCCCGGGAGACCCCCTCTTCCCAGCTGCCTGGGACCATCCCAGGACTCCCTCAGTCCTGGACAAGCCAGGATGGTTGGTCACCCTACTTATTTACTCCTATTTACTAGATGAAGAAACTGGGTCTCAGCGGCAGGCAGGAAGTATTTGCCTGGGTTTTGTGGTTGGGTTTTTTTTCATGAAAAAGTATTTTATTTGAAATGGTGACACATGCATCTGAAATAAAACATTCATACCCTTCAGAAACGGTTTGGAGAAAAATCTCCTTCCCACCCCTGTCTGCTTCCCTCCTCAGAAGTAACCAGAGTCTTGGGTCTAACTGTACAGTCTGGGCCTAAACTTATAATTTATTAAGTTCTGCACTACAGGCAGCCTCTGAGATATTCTGTTCACCTGAATTTTTTTCACATAAAAGTGGGAATTCCCTGGCAGTCCAGTGGTTAGGACTAGGCGCTTCCACTGCAGGGGCCCAGGTTCAATTACTGGTCAGGGAGCTAAGATCCTGCAAGCTGCGCAGCGTGGCCACAAAAAGAAAAAAAAGTATATGAGTTCTTTCATCCATTCAGCTAATATTTGTTGCTCACCTACTATAAACCAGGCTTAGGTCACAGCAGTGAAGGAGATAGATACTTCCTGCCCAGGTAGAACTCCCTTTCCTCAAATTGATAGCAACTGTTTGTCTGTAAAAGCTGTTCTTAGCTCAATAGCCATAAAAAACAAACCACAGGTTGGATTTGGCCTGGGGGCTGTAGTTTGCTAACCTCTGGTCTGAAGAGCAGTCAGTAAAATAAGTAAAATATTATACACGATGTCAGATATTTGCTGAGTGCTGGGGAGAAAAGTCAAACAAGGAGAGGGGATAAGGAGTGTGAGAGGCTGGGGAGGGGGGCGATGAAGTGGTGCCAGAGGAGACTTCCCTGAGGTGAGGAGGTGAGCCTGCTGGCCGTCTGGGTGGGGGGAAGGGGAGATATTCCACAGAAAGGGAACATCACATGCAAAGGTGCTGAGGCTGGTACATGCCTGGTGTGGTCCGTGGTGGCTGGAGCCATGTCGGGGAGGTGAATTCAGAGGAGCCACAAGGGGCCCAGTCCTGCAGAGCCTCATGGTGTTGTGAATATTTTGGGTTTTCCTATGAGAGAGATGGGAGCCTTGGAGCGTTTATATGTACATAGACAGGCTTCAACATTTCAACAGCTGCAAAATATTCCATTGATTGGACTGTTATATATTTAACAGGTTCTCCATGATGGACAACTTTTGCTACCCTATTAAGAATTAATGAGGTTAGGGCTTCCCTGGTGGCAGTGATTGGGAATCCGCCTGCCAATGCAGGGGACACGGGTTCGAGCCCTGGTCCCGGAGGATTCCACATGCCACGGAGCAACTAAGCCCATGCGCTGCAACTACTGAGCCTGCGCTCTAGAGCCCGCGAGCCACAACTACTGAAGCCCGTGCGCCTAGAGCCCGTGCTCCGCAATGAGAAGCCGCTGCAATGAGAAGCCTGCGCACCGCAGCGAAGAGTAGCCCCCGCTCGCTGCAATGAAGACCCAATGCAGCCAAAAATAAATAAGTAAATAAATTTTAAAAAAGAAAAAGAATTAATGAGGTTAGGGACTTCCCTGGCGGTCCAGTGGATAAGACTCTGCGCTTCCACTTCAGGGGGCACGGGTGCTACTCCTGTTCGGGGAACTAAGATCCTACATGCAGCGAGGCATGGCCCGCCCCCGCCAAAAAATAATGTGGCTAATACTTGCAAATGATTAAAAAAAAATTTAAGACACAGGAAAGGGCAGGTAGTAAAGAACCTCCCTCCCACTCCTGCCCGGCCGCCACCCAGATCCCCTCCTCAGAGACAATCGCCTGTGACCAGTTTCTAGTTCTCCCTCCAATGGTTGTTTCTGTGTCTCTAAGAAATACCCACATATTTCTCCCTCTTTATATGCAAATGGAATCACATTATGCATGCTGTTCTGCACCTTGCTTTTTACCACTTCATGTCTTGATATGATTCCACATCCATTACATCTAGAGTTTCCTTCTTTCTGACAGGTGGCTAATCTGACTGCACTGTGACATATCAACTGGTCCTATGTGGGCCTTGGCTCCAGTGCAGGAGCGTCAAATACCACTTGGGGATGCTAAAGGGACACCTGTGTGGGTGAGGCTCCTGCACAGAGCCTGGCGCACAGTAGGTGCTTAGTAAATGGGAACAAAAAGGGCTTATCCATCTTTTCTTAGAGCCCCCCAACTCGGCCACGCCCAATGGACTTGGACCCAAGATCTTCCCTTGAAAGCCTTTTGTATCCTGGGATGGTGACAGAGCGCCTTCTGAGTCCGGGCCCGAGGCTGAATCACTATTTGCATTCAGGCAAGTGGGAGACGCTCAAGAGGTTTTGTTTTTTTAAATCAAGGATAAGGGTGGAGGTTGAGCCTTGATTCATTCATTGAACTTCCCGTGGACAATGTCTTCTTCCCGGTTGAGATTAACTCTCTGATTGATCCGCTCTGATTGATCCACTCACCCGATTAATGATCTAATAATCAACAGGGCCAGTTGGTGTAATATACAAAGAGTATTTATCAGTTAGGAAGTTCATCAACTCAGTGACCAAAGGACAGACTCACAGGGATAGTTCAGGACATGGAGAAAAGGAAATGGCTTTGGAGTATGTAAGGAATGCTCCAATCATGTACATGCAAATTGTAACTAGGAGATCTCACTTTCCCTTATCAGATGGGAAAAGATTAAAAAAATTTGACAATACCCTGCATCCACCAGGTTTCGAGAAGGGCCCCCACCTCCCTGCTGGTAAGTATCATTTAGTTTAACCTCGTTAGAGGACATTTGGACATTTGGACAAAAAAAACTTTTTTTTTTTTTTTTGGACACACCACATGGCTTTTGGGATCTTAGCTCCCGACCAGGGATTGAACCTGGGCCATCGGCATTGAGAACACAGAGTCCTAACCACTGGACCGCCAGGGAATTCCCTCAACATTTTTTGTAACATATCTTTGCACTTCAGGTCAAAGATGTGTGTACAAGACATTCATTGAAATTGCCACCTTGTTTGTAGTAGCAAAAAATTATATTCTAATCTAAATGCCTATCACAAGTCCCCTTGTTAGATAAATTGTGTGATTATGGTATAATCCGTGCAATGAAAAAGTCTGCAGCCCTGCAACAGATGAAGGGAGCTACATGTAATGATATGGAACAACTTTCAAGACCGTAGTATAGTAACTTGGGAGGAAAGCAAGTAGGCTAGCGTATAGGCTCCCATTTGTGTTACGTAAAAAAGGGAGGTACATATTATATTCACATATGCATATATCTCCTTGTCTCTTTAAAAACCATCTCTGGAAGGTCATACAAGACACTGGTAAAAATATTTAGTTACCTTTGCAGAGGGAAATGGAGATCTGGGATGGAGGGGCGCTTTCTTTTTTGTTTGGTTGAGTTGTAAATCACATTTTTAGTTATCGTTCTTTTAGTGGGGGATGGACACCCGTGGAAAATGCAAGCCTTTATTCAAATTTATCTTCTCTCAGAGGCCTTTCCTGGCCGTATTAGATATTCCCAAACTGCTCTCCAAGAAAGCTGTACCAGTTTTCATCCTCGTTGAAGGCGTGTGCATCCGGCCCCACGTGACGGCCAGCAGAGGGCGCCGTAAGGCCGCGCCCCGGGGCGAGAGCGTTGGGCAGGACCGGGCCGGCCGGGTCCGCTGCAGCCCAGCCGCAGAGCCAGTACATTTCCGGCAGGACCTGACACCACAGCATCAAAAGTGTCGCCTCGCCTTCACCTGCAAGGAGGCCGGGACCGCACCTCCAGGAGCTGGCTTGCCGTCCAGGGCCTCGCCTCGCCCAAAGCCCCCTCCCACCTCGCTGTCTCCGCCGCCTCTTGGAGGGAGGGTTGTGAGGGTGACCCGGGAGGAGAAACCGCCGGGACTGTTCAATCGGAAGGGAGGGGACAGCCCAGATCTGAGAAAGGCCCCTCCCCCACCTTACACCTCCTCCAGGGCGCAGGTGACCGACCGAAGGAAAATGGAGAGCGGCAGGCCCAGGCAATGGTGTTCTGAGTACCAGCCTCTGGACTCTGCCCATCCCGACATCTCTAGGAGACAGAACACCCACCTTTTACAGTTGAGGAAATTGAGGCTCAGAGAGACTGGGTAACTCGCACAGGGTGACCCAGGAGGAGGAACAGCCAGTAATCAGTCACTCACCAAATACTTGAGCCCCTACTAAGTGCTTTGAAGGTAATTGAATAGGGTAATGGAATAAACAGTGACGTTGTGAGTGGGGCAGGGTGCTACTTTGGCTGGGATGATCAGGGAAGCCTCCCTTGAGGTGACATAAAATTTGTGTTAAATATATCATTCTTACCAAAAGTGTTTAAACTGTCTACAGTTTCAAGACTGCTAATAAATAGCTTTCTGTGCTTAAAACAACATTATCAACAACTCTCTAGGAGCACCTTCTCCCCCAGGTAACCACTCTCCAGAATTTTGTATTAAACATTTCCTTGCTTTTCTTTATAGCTTTACCGCCTCCATATACATTCCTAGACAATAAAAGGTTTCGTTTGCTTGATTTTGAACCTTACGTAAATCCAACTAACTATGCATTTGAGTTGGTTCTTTTTGCTTAACATTATGCTTTGGAGATCTATCCCTGTTGTTGCATGGAGTTGCAGTTTGTTTTTATTGCTGTATATGTTCCATTATGGGAATGAACCACACTTTATTAACCCTTTGTACTGTTGATAAACATTAGAACATTACGGTTGTTTCCACTCTTTTTGTGTTTTGTTTTTGTTTTTGTTTTGCTATTAGGAACCACGGTGCACTGAATATTCTCTTGTTTCTTCTGGGATTAGGGCTGGGCAGCAGTTTTCAACCTTGGCTGCTCACTAGAATCACCTGAGGAGTTTTTTAAAATGCTAATACCAGAGGGTCCCACCCAGACTAATCAAATCAGGATGGCTCTGGGGGTGGGGCCCAGGCTAGGGTGTTCCCTGAGGGAATCTAATCTGCGGCCAGGGCTGAGAACCTCTGGGATGCTGTTGGCCTGGAAGTAGAATTGCTAGGAGAGTCACCTGTTATTAGCTGATGCCAAACTTTTCCGAAGTGGCTTGTACCTATGACACTCTCGCCAGCATGGAACGAAAGTCCTGCTGCCCTCACATCCTCAACACTTGCTAGTGACCAAATTTTAACTTTTTATCTTTCTGATGGTGTGAAATGGTATCTCACTGTGGTTTTAATTTGCATTTCTCTCATTACTAATGAGGCTGAGCAGTTGGTGAAGTTAATGCTGAAACAAAGAAAAGGAGCCAACATGGTGAAGATCTGGGGAGAGAGATTTAGGGGGCAGGGAAGATGAACGGTAGGTGCCAAGGTCCTGTGGTAGGCAAGGGCTGGGATGTGGAGGAACAGAAAGAAGGGGGTGATCATTGTGCAGGGGGAAGGAGGAGAGTGGCTCAAGACAGGATCAGCAGAGGTCAGATCAGCAGGGTGGAGGGCCGTGGTGAAGACTTTGGTTTTTACTCTGGGTGAGATAGGAATATGGGAGGTTTTGAGCAGAGGGACACAGCCTTACTCCTCCCTCTGGATGCATGTGGAAAATCGTGATTGAAAGTAAACAGACGTAGAAGAGGCTATATTCTTCGTAATGACTGTGCATGGCCTGTCTCCCCCACCATACCCTCCCCTCACCAGTTAGTAAGGATTGTCTTGTTCACAGCTGTTATCCCCAGCACCTGATGACCAAAGCAGACAGTTGTCCCTGCCTTCATTCTAGGTGGTGAGTGGAGGGACTTACAGGTTTTCATCGTCCTTGCTTCACAGGTGGAAACCCGTGGGCAAGACCTGTGGATTTATTTCCGTGCCACAACCCCACTCCAGGCGGGGCATGGCCATCAAAGTTGGTGGGCTCACAGGAGAGCTGAGGATGAAGTGTCCCTCCCCTGGGCCCACCCCACAATGAATCAGTCAGTGCCTCCCTTGGAGCCCAGCCTTAGGTCCTTTAGACACAGTATTGACGACCCCAGACAAGTGAGGAGACCACCTCAACCCCACCCTTCCCCACTTCTTTCTCCCACCTGCCCAGAGTACTCTTTCTCAACCATTCTAAACAGGTCTCTCCTCAGCTGAAAATTCTTCCTTGGCTCCCCAGTGCCCTTGGGGCAAAGTCCAATCTCCTCCAGGCCCTGGAGGCCAGGCAGATCTGACCCATCAGCCCTGCCCACCCCACCCCCAGCCCTGAGAGCTGCTCTCAGTGGCTCTGAAATAGTTACTGATTCTAACCTCAGGCCTTTCCCCTCGGTATTTCTTCACTTCCTCTGGTAAGTGCCCCCACCCCGACCCCCTGTCAAGTGACCCGCCTCTTGACTGTCACAGTGCCCTGTGGTCTCCCCCCATCAAAGCACACTTCCCTTTGCATTGGAATTGTCTGTTTACTTCGTCTGTCTCCTCCGCCGGACAGGGAGCTACCCTTCGGCAGAGACCCCGAGTGTTTTGTTCAGGGCTGTATCCCCAGCTCCGGTAACAGTGCCTGGCATGTTAGTGGGCACTCAGTAAACACTGAGGGAACGAATGCATTTTTCTAGATGATGCCCGTTTGCTTTGCAAAAAAGGCTGTAGCACTGCACAGTCAGCAACCACGTGCAGAAGTCCACTGCTCTTCCCCGTCCCCGAACTGTGTATTGTCCCTTTCATTCCCACGCTCTTTGCGAGTCACCTTCCGGGCGAAGGCACCCCCTTCCCAAACCCGAGGAGGTGGCAGTATCGCAACGTCAGGTGTTCAGACTCGCGGCGCGCGGCGCCAGGGGGCGCCAGAGGCGGGCTACCGTGCCGCGTCGAGCTGGCTGGAGCTCGGGTCCCGAAGGGGGTCCCGCCTAGTCCGGGGTTCCCGGCGCCCCGCCCCCGGCAGCCCGCAGCCGGGTGATGAGTGCAGCCCCGAGGCCCAGAGCCCGAGCGGCCCCTCCCGACTCCCAGCGCCACGCGGCGCGAGCCCCGCCAGACCCCGGCGCACCTGCTTGGGGCGTGGCGTCCGGCGAAGGCGCGCCTCGATTGGCGCGGAGGTGACAAAGGGGCGTGGCCGTAGTCGGCCCCCGCCCACCCGCGGCAGTCGTACTTAAGGCAGTTGGCGGCCAGACTCCACTCACAGCGCAGCTGCACGGCCTCGCGTGTGGAGGCTTTTGGTATCCCAGCACGACCCGGCTCCCCCCGCTGCTTCAGCCACCATGCCGCGCTCTTTCCTCGTCAGGAAGTCCGCCTGCTCCCGCCGGAGACCCAATTACAGTGAGCTCCACGACTCTTCTCCAGGTGAGTGGACGGGGTGCCGGACCCCAGGGAGTTTGGGGGAGGCAGGCGAAGGCTGCATGGGGGACACTTGAGAGGCAGGGCCCTTGGGGACAAAATGGAGGGGCCAAAGTCGAGGGGCCAAAGTCGAGTCAAAAGATAACAGTCTGGGTGTGAATAGGCCGGGGCAGGTGGATCCGGGAGATTGGGAGAGGGCTTTTAGAGGCCGGTGGTCTTTGGCTGAGGGGACTAATTAGCCGCCGAGAAAGCGGGGCGCCCCGAGAGCACAGAAGTGAGAGGAGGCGGCTTGTGTCTGGATAGACGCCGGCCTGGGGCTGGAAAGAGTCCGGAGTCCACAGGATTTGGGGGAGGGGGTGGGAGAAGAGATGTGTATGGAAGGGGGACAGGGGTGGTGCCTCGGCAGCTGGGGAGATTAAGGGCCAGGGAGCTGGGGGTCTTGCCTCAGGCTGGGGACTTGGGCACCGCAAGAGGAAGGAGACCTGAGAATGACCTCCTTGAGTTGGAGCTGGGGAAGGGGGTGTCCTTCCTGTAAGATCTGGAGGTTGAGGTGGGAGAACCAGGTGACCTGGCTGAGGAGGGGGCTCTGCCAGGGCAGGAACCTGTCTGTCCTGGTCATGAATCTTTTTTATTCATCTACTAAGCATTGAGTGCCAGCCCCACTCAGCCCCTGGCCCACATCAGGCTAATGTTTGCTGACTGACTGAATGATCTAATCCCTGACCTTGCGCTTTTCCCTGTCTCCTCACAGAGTTCACTTTTCAACAGCCCTACGACCAGGCCCACCTGCTGGCAGCCATCCCACCACCCGAGGTCCTCAATCCCACGGCCTCACTGCCTACGCTCATCTGGGACTCTCTCCTGGCACCCCAAGCCCAGCCGATTGGCTGGGCCTCTCTTCTGCCCCAGGAGATCCCCAAGGCCGTCGAGCTGACCTCCCTGTCTGACGAGGACAGCGGGAAAGGCTCCCAGCCCCCCAGCCCACCCTCACCGGCTCCTTCGTCCTTCTCTTCCACCTCAGCCTCCTCCCTGGAGGCCGAGGGTTATGCTGCCTTCCCAGGCTTGGGCCGGTTGCCCAAGCAGCTGGCTGGGCTCTCCGTGGCCAAGGACCCCCAGTCTCGCAAGGCCTTCAACTGCAAATACTGCAACAAGGAGTACATCAGCCTGGGTGCCCTTAAGATGCACATCAGAAGCCACACGCTGCCTTGCGTCTGTAGCACCTGCGGGAAGGCCTTCTCCAGGCCCTGGCTGCTGCAGGGCCACGTCCGGACCCACACTGGTGAGTACCCCTGCAGACTGGCTGCCCTTCTCACTGTCCCACTGCTTTTGCTACAAGCTCTTGTAAGATGGGCTTGCTGTTACTTTCAGACTGTGGAAACTGACCCCTCCCCACCCAGTCTCCTGACTCCTAGCTCAAGAGTTCAGGGGCCTGGCTCCGAAAAGTTTGGCAGAAACATTCGTTCATTCACCAGCTAAGCAGATGGGCTAAGGAGATAATTTTACACGTCCCTCTGCAGGCTCAGTTCCTCAGCCAAATGGGTTGGAGCTGGGTATGGGAAAGGTGTAACCAGCACCTTGCTGTTGGGGCCAGGTGTGAAGGGGCTCACCCTGCTCCACTTCCCCCACCCGCCCCCCAGCCAGACAGGATGTTTGTCAGACTCCCCACCTGCCTCTGAATCCTGCTTTGGGATCTTCCCAAACTTTGGGCTGCTGTTTCACCTCTCTAAGCCTCAGTACCCGCCTCTGTGAAATGAGCATAGAAACACCTTGTGGGGTTTTTGCTCTGGTCAAATGAAAGAAAGCATACAGAAATCACCTGGGACAGTGCTTGGTACATGATCAGTACACACAAAAATCATAGCTGGTATTCATTCTGCTTCCATGCTGTGTGTCTTTGAGCAAGTGATTTAACGCTCTGAGCCTCTCCGATTATAGATTATAATATAATCATATAGGGTGGGTTACGTACGGGGCTGTCTAGATTCAGTGGCTCCTTAATCGCTTTATAATATCATCATGGTTCTCAGATCTGCTCTCCCCACCCCCATTCACACTGCTGAATAGATAATCTTAATCCTATCATGCAGACCCAGGAACACGTTTGCTGGCAGAAAACACAATTATGTCTTGGTGTTTCAAAAAATGCAATACTGAATGTGTAGAAAATTATGAAATGGAGACTGTTCTAGTCTTTAGCTTTCTGGAAATGCAGAAAAGGTAGCCACTCCACCTTTTCAGAACATGAATGGTGGAGGCCACCCTGCTTGGGGCTGCTCTTTGGAGAGTGTCTGTTGAGGGAGAAGAGGGTTCAAGGGTCATGACTGTTGGTTTTGGGGGTCAGGTTGGCCAGGTTGGAGACTCAGTTCTGGCATTTCCTCATCCGGTGGCTGACCTCTGAGTGAGCCGTGAGGGTCAGTGAGGTGGTTTGTGAAGCCTGGCATTTTGCAGGCATTACTGGTGTCATCGTTACTCCTACGGGGGTGGGGGGCATCCTCCACACCTTGCAGACTGTGGCTACTACCCATGTCTCTTACCTTGTGCACAAACAGCTCTGATTTTAACATGGAAGGGTCCAATTGCCTGGCCTCTGTCCTGGGTGCCTGCAGCTGATGGCGTCTCTATTTGGGGGGAGTGGAAGCCCTCAGATGCTCCCCTGGGCCCCCCAGCTTCTTTCCCCTCCCACTCGGACATTATTTTAATGTAAAGGCATGGCTCAGACACAAAAAGCCTGTTGAAACGCACCAGTGCCATCCTCATCAACTCCCATTGTGTGCCGTAATGGTGCGCCCAGGGGGCGGGGCTGGGGGGTGGAGCAGGTGCACGAGGCAGCGGTGCCCAGCACCTGTTCCAGGCCGCAGCTGCTGGCCCGCAGTGTGTCAGGCCACGTTAATCCAGGGAGTATTGCATGTACACTGCCCCCCTCGGCGGCCTTTGTCCCGCCGGTCTGGTGCTGATTTCACACTCCAGGAGCACCATAAAGACGTGGCTGGGGTGGGGAGGGGGAATCCGCGAGGGGTGGAGGTCTGCTGCCTCCTGCTGCACCCCTCACATCCCATCAAGCCTGCCCCTTTGTTCAGGTTTGTGTCTAATCATAAGAAACATAAAGATAACGTTCACTGAGCACTTGGCAGTGCGGGAGGCCGGGGAAGGCGTGATGCTCAGGGATTCCTTCACCTGTGTCAAGGCGGTAAATCCACCAACAGTCCTAAGAGAGAAGTGCCATCATAACCCCCATCTTACAGGTGTGGAAACTGAGGCATAGAGAAGGAAGTCACTTTCCCAAGTCACAGCCCATGGGCTGGAGCCAGGGCTCCTTCACCTTGGCCAAGCGGGTGAGGGGGCAGTGGGGATTACAGGACTCCATCCCCTTTTCCAGACCTGCATAGCGTGGGCCCTGAGTTCACAAAGGAGTGTGTGAGTGAGGAGGAAGTTCCCTTGGACCTTGTAGACTGCGGTCATCAAACCCTTCCGGCCTGGTGTGCAGAGGCAGCTCAATACGGCAGAGCAGGTCACTCAGGTGTCCCTTCCCCAATCCTCTGGCCAGGTCCCCGCTCTCTGCCCCAGGAGACTGAGCCCATGGACTTGGTTCCACAGTGGGCCGCAGGCATCTGACTTCTAGACCCCGCCCTCCCTGCTCAGCTAGTGCCCCAGGCACCCAGGAGGCTGCTGGAATTCATTCATTCCCAGCTCTCAATTCCAGCACTGGGATTTAACTAGAGGGCCTTGGCCTAGGGGCATATAAGGCTGGGAATGGAAGGATAGGAGAATGTAGTTTCTTCTGGAAAAGACTATTCAGTATTACAGAATAGTGCCGGGCCTGTGGTAGGAGCCTGATTAGTATTTGTGTAATGCATTACCCTTCTGACTTTATTTGGGAAATGCTGCAGCCCCAGGAAAAAGCAAAACACAACATTTGACGTTTCTGGAATGTGAGTTACAGTCTCTTGATTGGGGCAGGAATTATGAAAAGTTGGTGAATGGTGTTTTCTGGTGGTAATTGAGGAGTCAGGCTCTTCTGAGACCTTTATAAAAAAAGACTTATTGTTGTACAAGCATTTATTGAGTTCTCACTGTGTACCCAGCCCTGAGTGCAAGACTCTTCTCAATACAGCCTGGCCAGGCAGGTGAATGAGGGCCACAGGCAGGGTTTTTTAAAAAAAATAAGTCATAAGGTAAAAGGTTTCTGTAGCCTCTTGGGGGTTCTGGGCCTTGGGCTGGAAGCTTAGAATGGATTCGGTGTCGGTGTCGGTGGCAGGGGGGATCCTGCCCTCGTGGGACTCAGTCTGATTGGGGGACGAACAGACTTGAAACTACCCTGAGTGTGATCCGAGTTGATGGGGAAGCAGGATAAAGGAGTGACCTGCTGGGGGATAGGGGTGGGCTGGGGCTTTAAGGCTGGCTCTTAAGCTTTGTCCCCAAGAGGAAGTAAATCCAGGGGTTAATAAGGAACATCCATTACAGCCCCCTTAACTGAGGGGCAGTCTGTGTAGTGCTTAAAATCAAGGGCGCTGGGCTTCCCTGGTGGCGCAGCAGTTGGGAGTCCGCCTGCCAATGCAGGGGACACGGGTTCGATCCCTGGTCCAGGAAGATCCCACATGCCGTGGAGCAACTAGGCCCGTGCGCCACAACTACTGAGCCTGTGCTCTAGAGCCCGCGAGCCACAACTACTGAAGCCCCTGTGCCTAGAGCCCATGCTTCGCAACAAGAGAAGCCACCACAATGAGAAGCCCGTGCACCGCAACGAAGAGTAGCCCCCACTCGCTGCAACTAGAGAAAAGCCCACGTGCAGCAACGAAGACCCAAAAACAGCCAATAAATAAATAAATAAATAATAAATTCTTTAAAAAAAAAAAAAAATCAAGGGCACTGGAGTCGGGCTATTTGGTCTTGCTGAGATGCTGCATATTCCCTGTGCCTCAGATTCACCATCTCTAAACTCAGGACAAAGGTGGGGTTAAATGAGATAGTGTAAAATGCTTCCACTGTCCCTAGCACAAAGTGTTCAGCAAACACAGTTGCCATCACTGTCATCATTGTTGAGCACTTCCTGCTGGCAGGGCAGGAAAAGTACTTGATTCAACCTTCTCAATTACCAGCCTCTATGAGTGGGAGATGAACAGCTCCATTTTACAGATGAGCAAATGGAGGCTCAAGAGAAGCCAGCTGACTTGCTCAGGGCCACACGGTGGGAAGCAGCAGGCGCTCCCTGCCAAATCCAGGCCTTTGGACACTGTATGGCCTGGCTTTTCTGGGTCGCGGGAGTTCCTCAAAGTTGGAGTGAGCCAGGGGTGGGTGGGGATTTCAGTAGACGTCAGCTGTTCTCCCAAGTGTCTGAGTCTCACTCAGCTCCCTCCTGTCTTCTCTCCCCAGGCGAAAAGCCCTTCTCCTGCCCCCACTGCAGCCGCGCCTTCGCTGACCGCTCCAACCTGCGGGCCCATCTCCAGACCCACTCGGATGTCAAAAAGTACCAGTGCAAGACATGCTCCAGAACCTTCTCCCGAATGTCCCTGCTCCACAAGCACCAAGAGTCAGGCTGCTCAGGGGGGCCCCGCTGACTCTAAAGGCACCTCTCCGGGCCCTACCCCAACTCCAGAAGGAAGGACCCGGCATCCTTCTCTCAGAGTTCCCTCCTGAGCTCCGCCTTCTGGCTGCGTTGGCCCCCCAGGACTCTGAGGACCATTTCCCAGTCCTCTGCTCTGAGCGCCTCACCGGGCTCTGAGGGGGGCCTTTCTTTGGACAGCTGATGGGAGGGTGGCTTGCAGCAGAGACCCCTTCCTGGCAGCCGCTGCTCCAGAGTGTTCTGGAGTTGGCCTTTCTGCGTGGGTTTGTGTATCCAGAGCTGTTTGGATACAGCTGCTTTGAGCTCCAGGACAAAAGCCAGCAGACTGATGAGAAGCTCCCACCCCACTCAGGGGACCCCAGCCTCCCCTACAGGAACCCTCAGGCCACCCCCTCCAGAAGGTGCAACTAACTATGCAAACATCCACCCCCAGGTGCACTCGCGGGGGTGGTCCCTGACACAAGGACAGTGTCTAGACCCCAGGATGCCCCAGGGCCTGGGCAGCTATTTCAGCCTCCTGTTTGTCATGGTGGCACCTGTTTCACGGGCAATTTAACAACGTCTCCAAAGGGACTGTGAATAATTGCCTTCACTTGTCCAGGGCCCAAATGGGGTGCTTCGGCTCCACTGATGTGTCTCCCGGAACTATTTTCGGGGGCCCGACAGGTGGGCCCGGGAGGAAGATGTTTACATTTTTAAAGGTACACTGGTATTTATATTGCAAGCGACATTTTGTACTAAGGAAACGTTTTGTATAGTTATATGTACGGTTTATTGATATTCAATAAAGTGGTTAATTTATATATTAAAAAGTCTACTTGGTTTTATGTGGAGTGGGTATTTTAAAGGGCCTTTAGGGAGGGAGGAGGGGGGCAGGGATTCGTGGAGCTCGGATACTCCTGACACAGCCTTAAATCTTGGCCTCTTAAACATCACATGGCTTTGGACCTCTGGGTTTGTCAGGGACCTTGTTTGTGCAGATGGGTTTTCCTCGGAGCCTGGATGTCCTGTCCGATACGGAGGTTGGGAAACACCTGTGGGCCAGTGAGCAGTAGAGCTGTGTGTGCAGGTTTCTACACTGCGGCCCTTACTCATTCTCTCGTGCTCCCGTTTTGAAGCCGACCAGGCCCACAGGGTGAGAAGCCAGCTCCCTGGGTCTTATCAACTAGGCCTGCTGTGGGGCCTTCCCCAGCACTGCAGGTCTTTTGGGGAGGGAGCGGTTGCTGCCCCCAGATGAGGGAGTGGAATGTGATGAGTAAGAAGGGGACAGAGGACGTCCTTCCTGTTTCCAGGGGCTCCAGGCCCCACTCCGGCCTCCCTGTCAGACCCACACCTCTGTCTGGCCTCTGGGTACCAAATGGCCTTTGATGCAAGGAAATTGGCTGGCTGGAGTCGGGAGGGTGAGAAGCCAGGCCAAAGGGTAGGGGTCATTCTGCTTCCTGCTCGAGGACAGGACAGGACGGGAAGACGGTCTGCTTGCGTCCCGTCCCGTCCCGGGCTGAGCTAATTCACTCACGGCAGGCTGTCATGGTGACCTCACCTCTGGGGCCCTCCTGGGGCCAGGAGAAAATGAGTGTCCTTTTTGAGCACAAAAGGTGCCGAAGGTGCCAGTTTCCTGCGGGGAGCTGAGCAGGCGTCCCAGAGCCCCAGAGTCAGGCCGGGGGCGGGGGAGCTTCGTGTTCCAAAGGAGAGATGATTCTTTCTTCTAAACAGGAAATGGTGACCCACAGGCCAGGAGCAGCCCTTAATGACTTGCAGCTTTCCTCCCAAAAGAAAAAAAAAACTTCTCTAACAATCGCCAAATTGTAGCTGGCCTCCCTGAAGGGAAGTTAGGGAGTCGGTGGGGGGCTGGGGGTTTGGGCGTCAATTTGCTGAGGGCCTACTGTGTCCCACGTCCCTGGGTGTCATACATCCACCCGTAGTAGGTGCTGACATTGATGGTGAATATATAATTGATTTCACACACTCCCAGAGGGATGGGCCTCGTGGAAACTCCCAGCTGGCATTCAACATGGGTGCACGAGGCTCCGATCATTCTGGGAGTCAGGTACCAGGCTCATGCCCTTGGCTCGCAAGGCCTTGGAGCAAGGCTCTCCGCCTCTCGGACCCCCAGTTGCTGCCTCTAAAATAGGGTGATGACGGCGCCTTCCTCCCTGGAGACTGTAAAGAGATGTCCATCCAATCGGTTTTGATGAGCCCCGTGTGTGCCAGGCCCTGTTCTAGGCCCCGGGGTTACAGCCCTGAACAGAGAGACAGTCCCTGCACTCAGGGAACTAATGTTTTAGCAGGGGAGACAGAAAACAAACGAGTGATTAAATAAGCCGCTTTCCTACAGTGATGTGCCAAGATGGAATTAAAGAGAGCGCCTACTAGAGAGCAATGGGGTAGGGCACCCTCCAATAAGGCGGGAGAGCTGCAGCCCAGTGCCCATTCTAGCGGGGACCTGGAGGAGGAGAGAGCTCCAGCCTCTCGAGGAGGCAGCAAGTGCAAAGCCTCCGGGGCTGGAATAAGCTTGCCACGGTGCCGAAAAAGACCAGGGTGGCAGAGAGTCTGGGGGGACCAGGTGGGATGGATGAGCTGGTCCAGATCCTGCAGCACTTGTGCAGGTGGCCAGGAGTTCTATTTTGTTGAGCCCAGAGGACAGCCACAGGGACATTTTAAGCAGGGGAGCCATGAGGCCTGCTTTACTTTTGCACTGATTCCCCCCATCCTGGTGGAGAATGGAGTTAGCCAAGTCAGAGCTGGGAGCCAGTGAAAGGCCCAAGGCAGAGGGATGACTGCTGGCCTGGCCCAGAGGGGTGGAGGCCTCGGGGGATGGTTGGATTGAAGAATCTGTGGCAGCTGCGCCTCCAGCCCTGTGCCAGGCACACCTGAGCGCTGGTGGGTGCGCGTTACTAGGGATTATTTAAAGGAGATGCTGGACCCGGTAGCGGGGTGGGGATAAAAAGAAGGATGGTTCCTGTGTTCTGATGTGGACAAGCCCCCACTCAGCCACATTTAGCTAAGTGAGAAAAATAACATGCAGACCATGCTCCCTTTTGTGGGAAGAAGGGTGGAATTGAGCATGCTATTCATTCTTGTTTGTATTTGCATACAGGAACTCTGGAAGGATTTACAATAAAACAATCAAAGCCATCTCTAGGCAGGTGCAGGGGTAGAATGGGGTAGATGGAGGTGGGCAGGAGAGAGCAGGGAGCCAGGTTTTTTAGATTTCTTTAAAACTTCTGATTTTGCCATAGTTTCAACCTGACAGAAAAGTTGCACGAAAAGTACAATAAACTGGAATCTTTTGATGGGCATCTTATCAAATGCAAGTCTGCATTTTCTCTCTCAATATAGGCACATACACATACCCACTTTTTTTTTTTTTTTTTTTTTTTTTTTTTGCGGTACGGGGGCCTCTCACTGCTGTGGCCTCTCCCATTGTGGAGCTCAGGCTCCGGACGCGCAGGCTCAGCGGCCATGGCTCACGGGCCCAGCCGCTCCGCGGCATGTGGGATCTTCCTGGACTGGGGCACGAACCCGTGTCCCCTGCATCGGCAGGCGGACTCTCAACCACTGCGCCACCAGAGAAGCCCACTTTTTTTTTTTTTTGGAACCATTTGAGAGTAAGTTGTAGGCATGATGCCCCTTTACCACGAAGTATTTCAGTGGGTATTTCTTAAGGATAAGAACGTTCTTTCATATGACCACAGTTCAACGATCAAAATCGGGAAATTTAGCGTTGGTGCAATGCTATTATCCAATCCACAGTCATAATCAAGTTTCCCCAACTGCCCCAGTGATGCCCTCCATAGCACTTTAGGGGGTGGGGAGAGATCCAGATCCCACGTTACCTTTACTTGTCCTCTTTAGTCTCTCTTATTCTGAAACAGCTCTTTCCTTAGTCTTTTGTGAGTCTGACTTTTTTTTTTTAAAATAACTTTATTTATTTATTTTTGGCTGCATTGGATCTTCGTTGCTGTGCGCACGCTTTCGCTAGTTGTGGCGGGCAGGGGCTACTCTTCATTGCAGTGCGTGGGCTTCTCATTGCGGTGGCTTCTCTTGTTGCGGAAACCAGGCTCTGGGGCCTGCGGGCTTCAGTAGTGTGGCACGTGGGCTCAGTAGCTGTGGCTCGCGGGTTCAGTAGTTGTGGCGCATGGGTTTAGTTGCTCCGCAGCATGTGGGATCTTCCCAGACCAGGGCTCGAACTTGTGTCCCCTGCATTGGCAGGCGGATTCTTAACCACTGTGCCACCAGGGAAGCCCCTGTGACTCTGATATTTTTGAAGAGTTCAGGCCAGGTATTTTATAGAACGTCCCCCAGTTTGGATTTTCCCAATGCTTCCTCATGATGAGATCTGAGCTGTGCACTTTAGGCAGAACCACAGTGGTGGGGCTGTATCCTTCTCAGTGCAACGTATCATGGGGCACATGACGTCAGTTTGTCCCATTCCTGGTGACGTCAACTTTGACCACTTGGTTAAGGTGGTGTCTGCCAGGTTTCGCCTGGATAAAGTCCCTCTTTTTCCCCTTTTGTACTTAATCCGTATCTTGTGGGGAGACCTTCCAAGGCCACGTGAATATCACGTTACTCCTCAAACTTCCACCCACGAGGTTTAGCCCTCACTTGTGTTTTCTGCCTAACTCAATTATTGTTATGGTGGTTGCCAAATGGTGATTTTTCTAGCTCCATCATTCCTTCTATTTTTACTGGTTTGCTTTCTACTGTAGGGAAGAACTACCCTCCTCTGTCTGGGCAGCAGCTCAGAGCTGTGGGTTGGGAGAGATTGGGTGGGGAGGAGAAGGGGCTGGCCAGGCCCTTAGATCCTCCCCTGGGTTTTTCTTTAAAACGAGTCCAGGAAATAAACTGGCTGTAAAGCTGGTCTCCGTGCAAGTGTCCAGGCAGGCAGGTCTGGGGCCAGGGCCACCTCTGGGCACATCTGGGCCCCATTAGTGATCCGGTGGCTTACTCATGGCTGTCCCTTGAGCTGGGATGGGGGGGTACTCTGGCGAGCAGGGATCTGGGTCCTCCTTGCTCTTTTTTGCTTTCAAATTGTCAATTTCACAAATGTTAGGAAAATTTATTCTTTCATTAAAAAAGAAAAAATGAAAAGATTAGATGTGAGGCTCAAGTGATATGTGATCAACACACCCTATCCTGATGCCTTTACTGTCTCCAGCGTGCCGTGCCCGCTGTGAAGGGCTTAGTTTATATCTTCTAGATTAAAACAATAAATATTTACATGCACATATGGCTCCAATCTCACTCACAGGAAAAGCCAAAGTCCTCACCTTGGCCCACAGGGGCCTGCACGATCCGGCCCCATCACCTCTGCCTCATCCCCTTCCCTACCCCCCTCACTTCCTCCAGTCACGAGGGGTCCTCTGCCACCTCAGGGCCTTTGCACTTGCTGTTCCTCTGCCAAGAAGACTCAGCCCCCAGAGAAGCTCATGTGGCTGGTCTCCCCCACCATCCCTCTTCCCTTTACATCCCAGCCCCCATGCCCTGCCCTGTTTTGTTTTGTTTTGTTTTCTCCATAGCACTTGTCACCATCCAACAATCCATATATTTCACTATCCACAGCTTCTCTGTTGACTGTCTTCCCCACTGGAATGGCAGCTCCACGCAGGTGGAAATTTTGTCTGCTTTGTTCATAGTCCAGCCTCCCGGTGCCTCAAGTCTCTCTCACAGGAGGAGCCCACTCAGTAAAACTTTGCTGAATGAATGATGAAAGAATATATGTGTGCCCCTAGGAAGTACAACGTTGTCACCATTCTTATGGGGCACTTTCTATGTGCCAGACCCTGTGCTGAGTGCCTCGTATAGATTAACTCATTAAACCTTCACAACTGACTCAAGAAAGAGGAAACCAAGACCCAAAGAGGTTAAGTAACTTGTCCAGGGTCACCCAGCAAGTAAGCGGCAGAGCTGGGATTGAAACCCTGAGTTCTTTTATGACTGTTGTCATTTTGTTCCTTCTCCCTTTGCAGTGGGTGTAATTAAAACTTTTTAAATTGAAGTAGAACAGAGTCTGGGTCTCTACCTACTACACTCGCCTGCCTAGACTCTCTCACATAGTGGGGCCCGTTCTGTCCTTTAACATGTCTTCTAGAAACACCACACATCCTTCTCCATCCAGGTAGGCAGCCAAAGGTGTGCATAGATAGAGGGGTGGTGTAGGACCAGGAAAAGAGAGTTCAGTCCCCAACGGTACCCAGTGGGGTGGGGTATCCTGTGTGGTCCCTGAAGACCAGGAGAAGTTTCCAGACTAGGAGCCCCATGAGGGCAGGACCACCCACCTGGCAAGAGCTTGTTTGGTCCGACTTCCGTCTGTACCTAGGGCCTTAGACCCACTCTGGTGCCCACAGTTGGGTGAAAAATTAGTTTCCTGTGGCTGCCATAAAAAACTACTGCAAGTTGAGTGGCTTAAAACAACAGAAATTTATTCTGTCACAGTTCTGGAGGCTAGAAGTCCAAAGTCAAGTGTCAGCTGAGCCATACCCCCTGCCAAGGCTCTAGGGGGAGACTCCTTCCTTGCCCCTTCCAGCTGCTGGCAGCTCCCGGTAGCCTCGGCTTGTAGCAGCATCACTGGTCTCTGCCTCCATGTTCACGTGGCCTTCCTCTGTGCCTTTATTTCTCTGAATGTGAGCCCACGCTTCTTATAAGGACACCAGTCACTGGATTTAACGCCCACCCGAATCCAGTATGACCTCATCTTAGTTTGATTACATCTACAAGAGCACGATTTTCAAATAAGGTCATATTTACACATCTGGGGGTTAGGACTTGGACATATCTTTTTTTTTGGTCACAGCGGGTGGTGGTGGGGCAGACCCAATTTAACCCCCTGCAGATGTTTACAGCCAAGGGTGTGACAAGTCTTTCTCAGGGCCTGGAATGGATTTGGGAACTTTTTATTATTCACCCAACAAACCCTGAGGGAGAGTTGGGAAGCTGGCCTGGAGGAGGGGGACCCTTAGGAGGAGATCTGAGGAGTTGGATTTTGTCTCTGTGGTTCTTGGAAGAGAGAGGTCTTTAGGCAAAATCTCTGCCCACCCCAGATCTCAGAAGTTACTGTGTGAGAGGGGCAGGGGGATAGAAGGGGCCAGGTGAGAGAGGTCTGCTGGGATTAGGATCAGGGCCATGTAGGCCTGGGGGTCAATTTTTTCTTTTTTTAAGATTTATTTTTATTTATTTATTTAATTTTTTATTTTTGGGCTGTGTCGGGTCTTCAGTTGCAGCACGCGGGCTTCTCTCTCTTTGGGGGCACACAGGCTCGATAGTTGTGGCACTCGGGCTTAGTTGCCCCACAGGATATGGGATCTTGGTTCCCCGACCAGGGATCAAACCAGTGTCCCCTGCATTGGAAGGCGGATTCTTAACCACTGGACCACCAGGGAAGTCCCTGGGGGGCAATTTTGGACTTACCCTTGGGGCACTCAGCAGGGGTGGGAGGGTTTGAGCAGGGGAGGAACATGAATGAGTACATTCTTTAGGAAGATCCCACGGGCAGCTGTGTAGGGAGCAAGACCAGCAGTACAGATTCCCTGCCCTCTTGGTGTCAGATGAGGCAGAGGAAAGGATGCAGTGGAGAGATATTTGGGAATGAGGGAGTGGGGGCAAGGACAATGCCTTGTCTGGATTTTGCAGCAACTGAGGGAAATAAAGACTCAGTGAGGCAAAGAGCAACCAGTCAGGCAAATAATAATAATAACAATGATAATAATAACAACAATAAACAGCTCATGACAGTTCACTATCTGTTTTGCACAGATTACCTGATTTCATCCACATCCCTAGGTCATACAGGTATAAGGCTCTGGAGCCAGACTGCCTAGGTTCACATGTCTCCTCGATGGTCTACCTGCTGTGTGATCTACAGCATGTTGCTCAACCTCTCTGTGTCCATTTCCTCATCTGAAGGACAGCCCCTTCTTCTGGGGGTTGTTGTACAGATTAAATGAACGAATATTTATAAAATTGCTTGGCCTCGGGCCTGGCATAGAGGAAAGCCTCTGTAAACATTGGCTATTATTGGGACTTCCCTGGTGGCGCAGTGGTTAAGAATCCGCCTGCCAATGCAGGGGACATGGGTTCGAGCCCTGGGCCGGGAAGATCCCACATGCCGCGGAGCAACTAAGCCCGTGCACCACAACTACTGAGCCTGCGCTCTAGAGCCCATGAGCCACAACTACGGCAGCCCGTGTGCCTAGAGCCTGTGCCCCGCAACAAAGAGAAGCCACCGCAATGAGAAGGCTGTGCACCGCAACAAAGAGTAGCCCCCCGGTCGCCACAACTAGAGAAAGCCCATGCACAGCAACGAGGACCCAATGCAGCCAATAAATAAATAAATAAATAAGTAAGGTATTGCAAAGTTTTTATTTATTTTTTTAAATATATTTATTTATTTATTTGGCTGTGCCAGGTCTTAGTTGTGGTATGCAGGATCTTTAGTTGCCGCATGCAAACTCTTGGTTGCAGCATGTGGGATTCCAGTTCCCTGACCAGGGATCGAACCAGGGCCCCCTGCATTTGGAGTGCAGAGTCTTAGCCACTGGACCACCAGGTAAATCCCTCCCCTGGAGCCTTGAGTGGCCAGATGGCAGGGCCCAGGGGAGCTGAAGACTCTCTGTGAAGTCCTATGTTCCCCATCCCTCTGTGGGTACAAGCTGGAAGGGCCTCAGGTGAGGGGAACCAGTGCTCCCAAACCCGATTCTATTTAGTTGGTGCTGTGGCCTGAGAAAACATTTTAGAGGTGCTGAAAAGGTGACAGCAAGGAGAAAGGAATGCCGTGTATCACCCAGGAGGGTGCTTAGGGCGGGAATCCCCCAAGGAAACCCATTTTTACCTTAGGGAGATGAGCTGGGACTGGGCTAGGGATTTCCTAAGAAACTCGGTCCTTGCCTTGTGGGTCCAAGTGCCACCAATACCTCACTCTGTGACCCTGGATGAGTCCCTGTCCTCTCTAGCCCTCATTTTGCACATCAGTAAAATGTGTTCAACTTTTGACCCAATCATCAAATAAAAAGTACATAAACACATTCCTCCCTGAGCTTTTCAGAATAACAGGATGCTGTAAACAACCCAAATGCCCAGCACCAGGAGACTGAATGTGTTAACTGGGGTCCTTGCGTATCCTGAGAACTTTGCAGCTACTATAAATGTCCATACAATCTTTAAAATATATATTGTATAGTAGCATGTGAGTGGAGAAAGACAAATGTCTGGCACACAAAAAGCACTTCAAATATTTCTCGAATGATGAAATGAATGAATGCATGAGTGGTTAGTCCTCACTGAATAGTTGTTGACAGGAAAGAGAGAAAGAAAAGAAAAGAAAAAAAAAAAAAAAGGGCTTCCCTCGTGGCTCAGTGGTTGAGAATATGCCTGCCAATGCAGGAGACATGGGTTCGAGCCCTGGTCCGGGAAGATCCCACATGGCGTGGAGCAGCTAAGCCCGTGAGCCACAACTACTGAGCCTGCGCACCTAGAGCCCGTGCTCCGCAACAAGAGAAGCCACGATGAGAAGCCCACGCTCTGCAACGAAGAGTAGCCCCTGCTCGCTGCAACTAGAGAAAGCCTGCACGCAACAACAAAGACCCAATGCAGGCAAAAATAAATAAATAAAATAAATACATTTATTTAAAAAAAAGAGAGAAAAGAAAAAGAAGAATCTGTAAGAAGTGTACCCACTGCTCATCGTGATTGTCTCTGGGGGTAGGTTGAGGTGCTGGTGAAGAGGAGGGCATTTCATTCATAATTTTTTTTTTGGCGGTACGCGGGCCTCTCACTGCTGTGGCCTCTCCCGTTGCAGAGCACAGGCTCCGGATGCGCAGGCTTAGCGGCCATGGCTCACAGGCCCAGCCGCTCCGCGGCATGTGGGATCTTCCTGGACCGGGGCACGAACCCGTGTCCCCTGCATCGGCAGGCGGACTCTCAACCACTGCGCCACCAGGGAAGCCCCATTCATAATTTTTAACCTTTTCCACTGCTGTGTTATTGTTGTTCCCCCCAGTGAGCATCTCTTGATTTACAGTCAATCAATGAATATTTTCATGGATAACCTGATGCTCACAGGTTGACTTGAAAAGGAGCCGACATGTGCAAGAAGCAGCTCACAGATCAGCCTGAGAAAAAAAAAGTACAGTCCCATTTGGGTAAAAAGTTCCTCCATCTTTATCCATCTTTGCCTTCACCGAGAGGGACGTGTGTGCCCTGGGGGTCAACGGTGGTTCTGTCGGGAGGGCGGAGTTGCTGTGGTTTAATTCTCTTCTTCAGAGATCTCAGAATTTTCTATAATGAGAGTGTGTTTTTCTTTCTAAACAGAAACACACACACCCACACACAGAAGAACGACATTCAAGACTTGGCAATGTCCCCAGGTGAAGGAAGTCACGCATGGTGATCACAGCCACCCTGTCACTTTCTCGAGGGCTTCGGGGTGATGTCTGGGTGTCATCGGGTGCCTCCCCCACCCCGGGCACTGCCCGTGAGCTGAATTCATCCTCGGCCTCTGTGTCTATGGGCAGCCCATCCTCCAGCCCCCGTGGGGCCGCTATTCACCGAGAGCCTGGATGGTTACCGTGCAGGGCTGATTACCGGCTGTGAGTTGGTCAATCCTTTGAGTGAGAGAGGCAGAGCCTGGGCTCAGAAAGCACAAGGGACTTTCCCAAGGACACACAGCTGTGAGATAATTGGTGGCACCAGGATTTTCTTTTTGCAACGGCTTTATTGAGATATAATTCACATACTATGCAATTCATCCATTTAAAGGGTACAATTCAGTGGTGTTTGTACATGCACAAGGTTGTGCAACCAGCCCCACCATCTAATTCCAGAACATTTCATTGCCGGAAAAAGAAACCCCGTGTCTATGAGCAGCCACTTCCCATTTCCTCCTCTCCTGGCCCCTGGCAACCACTAATCTGTTTTATGTCGCTATGGATTGGCTTATTCTCAACATGTTGTATAAATGGATCATACAATTCAGCACGTGTCCTTTTGTGACTAGCTTTTCTCACTTAGCAGATGGTTTTTGAGGTTCATCCATGTTGTAGCATGTGTATTTCATTCTTTTTTATGACCCCGTAATATTCCACGGATGGATATACCACACATTGTTTATCCATTCATCCGTTGACGGACATGTGGTTTGTTTCCACTTTTTGGTTCTAATGAAGAGGGCGGCTGTGAACATCCCTGTGCAGGTCTTGTGTGGACCACAGCGACCTATGGGAGAGTTCAAGCCGTACTACATCTTTGCCAACGTTTTGTTATTACGGGTTCTTAGTTTTTATTTTAGCCATTTTAGTGCATAAAGGTGTGTGTGTGTGTGTGTGTATGAGTGTAAGAGTTTTCTCAAGATGTAATCGACATGCAGTCAACTGCCAGGTATAAAGTACACATTTTGACAAGTTAGTCTCTTGGGAAATAAACGAGTTTGGGGTCATGTGGTAACTCTGTTCCGGCACCGGTATTTGAACTGGTGTCTGCCCTGCCCGGGGGGATTTCTGCTGGTGGGGCCCACTGCCTTGGGAAGGAGAGGCTGGGGTGCCCCCGATGGGCCTCAGCCCTGACTCTGCCATCGGGGTCTTCTCTCTGAGCAGACGGCAGGTCTACAGAAGGTCTGCGGCTCCAGACATGAGCGCCCGCGACTGAAGCTCAGTCCTGTCTGCATTCAGCACGTACACTGAGCACCTACTGTGTGCCAGGCCCCATTCCAGGCAGCGAACAGATAGTCGAGGTCTGTTCTCAGAGAGCTGACAGTCCAGGGAGGGGAGTGACTTTGCCTGGAAAGGGTGCAGGGTGCCAAGAGACAGCAGGAGGGCGCCAGCTTAATCAGGGCTGTGGAGGTATTTGGGGGGCCGTCCCAAGATGGTGAAAAAGCAGGAGCGAGCCAGGCAAAGAGAACTTGAGGGGGACGAGGAAGCTGCGGGCAGAGGGAACTGCAAGTGCAAAGGTCCTGGTGTGGGCATGTGCTTGGTGTCTTCATGATGTGACAAGGAGCTCAGTGTGGCTGGAGGGGAGAGATGGGAGAGGGGGTGGGAGACGTGGGCAGGGGCCGACCCCGCAGGGCCTTGTAGGCCAGGTGTTTGGGTTTTATTCTAAGCCATGGGAAGCTGCCAGGGGATTTTATGCGGAGGGGAGACTTCCCCCTGGCTGTGGGTGGGAAATAGACTGAGGGGACTGAAAGGAAGTGGGAGACAAGAGAGGAGGCACCTGCAGGCTGTAGCTTCCGCCTGGAGAGACGGCCAAGAAAGAACGGGTGGGAGGTGTCTTTGTGCGTGGGTTGGGTGGGGTTGGAGAGCGACTGAATGAGGCGATGAGCAGAGGAGGGATTCCAGCGCTACTGGCTGGAAAAGAGGGGTGGTGGAGAGAAGATGGAGAAAGTCTTTAGAATTGTCTTCTTGCTGGACCCTCCCCCAGCCATCTACGCTACAGCCCCCACCCCGCCTCGGTGTTCCTCACCCGAGTCCTGACCTGCGATGAGTCCTGACCTGCGATGCGATGCCTCACGCTAGCAACCAAATGGACAGCACCCCCCACCCCGCACTCTACGGATCTTCCCCTCTCAACTCCCTCCCCTGGTCCCACCTCCTTTCTCAGTGAGCTTCTCTCACCAGACAGCAGCTCTGAGACGCCAGGAGCAGCACCTGGTACGGTGCCTGGCACATAGCAGGCTCTCCGTAAATATGTGGTGAATTAATTAAAGAAGGCTGTGGATGCCCTTGGCAGAGAGTATGGTACTAGGGAGCCAGAGAGGAGTTCGGAGGGAGGGAGGCTGAGTTCTCTCGCTCACTCTCTCCCTCCTCACCCAGGCCTGTGGAAAGGCAGAGACTCTCGGGGATCTTGACCAAGGTGGAGCAGCCGGTTCTAGAGCCCAGGAATGAGGTTATCATAACAGTCCTTGGGAGATGCAAACGCTCTTACTATCACATCCCTATTTTAAAGATGAGGAGACTTCAGTCCCAGAGGAAGGAGGCATTTGCCCAAGGTGCCCCTCAGGTGATAATGGCTGAGCAGGGATTCAAACCCAGACCTGTCTAACTGCGTAGGTCCTTATCTAATCTTTTTGTTCTCAAAAAGGCTTTTTAGAAAAATTAAAATTTAAAAGTTGGCAAAAAAAAAAAAAAATGGGGCCTGGGGCGGGAAAGAATTCCTTTAGGTAGAGGTCCTTCTAGAGCCTTCCAGGCATTAATACAGACATGTGTTTGGTGGCCTCTATGGAAGAGACCTGAGGGCTGGATTACAAATAAAACTGCTACAGACGTGGACAAGCCTTTGTGTGGGCGCATGTTTTCGTTTCTCTTGGGTAAACATACAGGAGTGCAATTGCTGGACTGAATGATGAGTATATGCTTAACTTTTTAAGAAACTGTCAAACCACTTTCCAAAGAGGCTGCACCATTTTGCCTTCCGACCAGAAGTGCACGAGGCTTCCAGCTCCTCCGTGTCTTCACCAACACTTGGTACGGCCAGTCTTTTAGATTTTAGCCATTCTATTGGGTGTTTACTTGTTTCTCATTGTGGTTTAATTTGCATTGAACCTCTTTCCACGCACTTATTTACAATCAACAGATCTTAATTAGTGAAGATATACAATATTCAAATCTTTTGTCCGTTTTTAAATTGGCTTCTTTTCTTATTATTGAATCTCGAGAGTTTTTTATATATGCTGAATACAAGTTCTTTACCAGATATGTGTGGCAGATAGACGGAAGAGAGTTTGTAATAGACGCTGGCAACACTGGCTGGCAGTTTTATTGCTATCATTTTCATCACTGTGGTTTAGAGAGCAAGTGTTAGGATTCAAATCTCAGCTCTGCCACTCCCTGGCTGCATGACCTTGGGCAAGGGACTTCTCTGTCTGTGTCCCAGTTTCCCCATCTGTAAGGTGGTTCATATGACGGTTGAATACTCAAATGCAGGTAAAATGGAGTAAAGGCTGGGAAAAAAAATTAGGTATTATTATTACTATTATTATTTTAATGGAAGTCAGACAAGTTCAGTGGAATATCAGATTTTTGATTTGTTGTGGCAGTGGAGCTGAGGGAGCCGGTCTGTGTCTGAACAAATGTGGGGATTAGGTGACCCTGCACCAGCATCACCCTGTCCCCTCACACGGATCATCTTTCTTAATCCTCATAGCAGCTCTGAGTGATCAGAACTAATCACTGCATTTGACAGAGGAGGAGCTGAAGGCCAGTGTCCTTTATGGCCTCACCTGCCTCCTCTGAGACCCACACCAGAGCCTGGCCCGTGGAGCGCGTGCTGGGAAAGTGCATGTCTCCTCCATGGCTGTCTGGGGGCTGAGGAGGCTCCGAAAGGGCGGGACACACTGGGACTCGAAATATTAGTGAGAGTGGGGATGAGGGTGGAAGTCGACGATCAAACGTAAATGAGGGGCTTCCCTGGTGGCGCAGTGGTTGGGAGTCTGCCTGCCAATACGGGGGACACGGGTTCGATCCTTGGTCCGGGAGGATCCCACATGCTGCGGAGCAGCTAGGCCCGCGGAGCAGCTAGGCCCACGCACCACAACTACTGAAGCCCGTGCTCCACTACAAGAGAAGCCACCTCAGTGAGAAGCCTGCACATCACAGCGGAGACCCAATGCAGCCAAAAATAAAATAAATAAATTTATTTAAAAAAAAAAAAAAAAAGGTAAATGAGACCGAACATTGTTTAAAATAAGTAAAAGAGGGGAATTCCCTGGTGTTCCAGTGGTTAAGACTCGAGCTTCCACTGCAGGGGTTGTGGGTTCGATCCCTGGTCGGTGAGCTAAGATCCCACATGCCATGAGGCGTGGCCAAAAATAAAAAAATAAATAAGTAAATAGAATAAAGAATAGAGAGAACTATAGCTGTGTCCCTCTGGTGTTAAAGATGAGAATTATTTTAAGAAACTCCTGTGTCATGTATTCACACAAAAGCAAAAGCTTACAGTGGCCTTGTTTGTCCTAAGAACCAAGCGCTTTTCTCTCGGTTATTTTCAGCCGCACTTGGCCTGACCTGCCAATATGTGAACATGCTGTCAGTGTCGCACCTCATCAGGGATATGAACAAGGCCTGTATTTCACTTTACTGGTTGCTTCTAAAAGTCATCATGAAACATTGGCAAAAGCCTACAGGCCTTAGAAAAATAAAAATTTAAAAGTTGGCAAAATGTACAAGCTGTCACTACAGGACAGTTGAGTGAATATCTCCTTGTGGGCTCTATTGGTTGAAAGTCGATCAGTCACTTGAGATATAAACATATATTTACTGTAAAGGAGCAAAACAGTCCTATTTTAATAGTTATTGTGAACATGGTCGACTGTATTAAAAACAAGAAGGTTCAAAGAAATCAAAACTAAGGAAATAAAGAGATGGTTAATACAAAAGCGATAACTTTGGATGAAACATCATTTTTTCTCGAGCAAATGATTATAAATAATTAAACGATAGCAACAGAGCAGTAGCATTAATTCTACTACTTGTACCATTATGTGGTTTGCTAGCTTTCATAACAAATCATAAAATTCATAATAAGAATATAACCTTTAAGAATGTAATAGTTTCAGTTATTTCATTTCCTCTTTTAGGAAAACATCTTATTTGGGCATATTTAGAAAATGAAGGAAGATTTAGAGAAAATGAGGAACCACATGATCCTTTGTCCTCGCCGATCAAACTGCAGAACCATGGATATCCTGCAAGAGCTTTAGGTACATACTTTCTATACTATTTCCTGTCCTCAGGCTACAACGCCTTACAAGCAACGTGCTATAGTTATTGCTATTCATGCAAGTACTTCAGTAGCTGAAAAGGAAGGACGTTTTAAATTTGCCCAAATCGTGAATCCTGGGTAAAAGCTCCATCTTGAGAACATATTACGAAAAAGTGTGTCTGGGAATTCATGGCCCTGGACCCAGAGACCAGTGATAGCCTTCCATGTGTCTGCTGAGAGGGCCCATCTCTTCAGTGTGGTGCCCTGGGCGCAGGGAAAGGGTCCCCGAGCAGCTGACAGAGTGAGAGAAACTGATCTTCCCAATGAGCTCAAAGTTTAAAATTGACTACTAATCATAGTAATAATAAAATGGACGGATAGTTTTAAATTGTCCGATAGGATTTTACATTCCCCCTTGTCTTTCAGATGCATTCCATGGTGGTGATACTCAGCTTCAGTCAGCGTTCAGAAAACAGAGATTTTAACCCTCAGGAATTTTAATACTGAGCTGAAATGTATACATGGGGTTAGGAAGGGAGAGTGTGTAGCTGGTATGATAGATAAAAGGGATAGGGCAGAAAGGTGGCCCAGGGACAGAGAGCAAAAGGGGAGGGGGCAGAAGATGTGGAATTAGTAGGGGGTCTGAGCAGGGCTGGGAGACAAGACCATACAGTGGGGGGAAGACCCTACAAGGTTGAGGCAGAGTGGGATGGTTGGCTCACGAGGGGATGGAGCTCATGGGGAAAAGAGCTGGTGCAGAGATGAAAGTCAGGGTGGAGTTGGATAAAGGCCAAAGATGGGTGGCGGGAGGACCAGGGTGAATATAAATTTGGGAGATAAAGGACATAAAGATATCTATGGATCTGGAGATGGATCAGGGTCATGGGGTAGAGGAAGGAAATAAGATGATGGGCTTAATTGAAAGAGAAAGGGGGCCTTGGAAGGTTGGAGAAGGGGCGGCTAGAAAGGGAGTAAAATGATGAGAGAGTTGCTAGAAAGTGAGAAAAGAGAAGAAAGAGATATGAACCTAAGACAGGGACTCAGAGAGAGATGAATAGAGACGTGTTCCCTGAGAGGCTGGAGCCGGAGGAAGAATGGAGAGGAGATGCAGACACAGAGGGAAAGAGGGAGGAAGAGGAGGCAGGACAGAAGGGGCCCCTAGGAGAGAGCTGGGCTTTTAGCCCCTTTCCTGGGAAAACACAGAGGAAAGCCTGGCCTCCGGAGAGGAAGAACAAAAGCAGTGATGGATGCCATCAGAGAGGTGCAAAGGCAGGGAAAGGGCAGAGCACAGAAGAGGGGGCAGTGGCCAGACAGCGAGAAACCAAATGAGGAGAGAAAGATGGTTTAAAATTGTTGAGAGACACTGGGAGGCTGAGAGGTGGTGGGAAGGAAGAGGGTGATTCAGTAATGGTCTTGTTTTCTACCAGTTGCTCGTATGTAAGCAAGGGGATCATTGCAGCAGTGACGCAGGTACACTGGGGATACGGGGTCCCCATCATCTGCAGTGTCACCCAAAAGGACACAGGCAAGCTGCGGAGTCACAATGGCACGGACCCCAGAAGCCAAGACGTCGGCAGGCAGGAGGGTCCCACTGCACAGAGGAAGGGTGACAAAGGCCAGGGTGGTAAAGCCAGCCATTAGCTGGTCTCCTCTGAGAGCAAGTGTGTGTGAGGGCGGGATGCAGGAGTGTTCCTTCTGCAGGTGGGTGTGTGACTGTGACGGGGACATGGAGAAATAGGCATGACACTGGCTTATGTTGGCCCAAACCTTGGTCACATCTTGAAGTAAAAGGAGAATCATGGAGCGTGGCTGTGAGGTCCCGGGTGTGTCAAGTGGGAAAGATAAGCGTGGGAACTGGAGGACGTCGGGGAGGCACTGCTGTATAAATGGGGGAGCAAAAGGAGTAACCCACGAGGTCTGAGCCAACAGGGGTTTCCTGAGTCATGGACTGACTCACACAGAAATCTGGGGATGGCTGGAGAGTAGCTGGGTGACACGGGTGACTCTCGGAGAGCTGGGCATGAATTCCTAAGTGATGGGAGTAAAAAAAAAAAAAACATGGTATATTGATGAGTGCAGCGATTCTGAAGAATGCCCAGGGCAAGTCCAGGTAGAGCAAAATGACTCTGCTGGCATCCTGGCTGGCACGGAGAAGGAAACGTGAAGTTGTGCAGTGGAGGTGATAATGCAGAGGAGGCTGGTGTCGCTGGGGGAGAATGAAAAGTAGGCCAGGGTCACTGGTCAAGAGTTGCCTCTTGGTTCTGAGATGCTTGGAGAGCCAGGGAGAAGCTGGCTGAGACTGACGTGTAGTCTGGGGAGTCAGGACTGGGGGACCCTTCACGGGAGGACCCCATTCTCCTCAGATGTGGACACGGTTGAGAAACCCGACACTCCCAGGATACCCGGCCCCTCTCTGACAGCAGAAATGGAAGGTAGTGTGGGGTGTGTGTGTGTGTGCCCTTGAAACAAACGTGGACATAAACAAAGCAGGCAGAAGGACAGAGATTCACTTACCAAGTGTTCTGTCCTTCTGTCCTCTGAATTCCCTTGCAGGTCGCAGGACCCTGTAAGCGCCAGGTGCAGGCAGCTCACACAGAGATGAGCCACCAGGAGGAATCCCACCACTAATGGATGCAGGGTGGACACTGTTCTGAAATTCTTCCTCCCTTCTGTCCCTCCCCTACTGCCCTGGCCAGTCCCTGTGCTAAAAGGTGGAGAATCAGACCTGTCTTTGCCCATGTCACATCAATGTACCACATCATTATGAGTGCAAGCGACCCTAGTTCAAATCCCACCTTGGCCACTGACCTGCTAAGGGACCTTAGGTAGGCCTCTTAACCTCTCTTGAGCCTCAATCTCCTCAGCTAGGAAGAGAGAATTATGTAGATTCCTGGACTGGCCAGAGTGGTTGAAAGGAATGGAAAAAAATAATGCATGAGAGATACCTATAGTAAGTGATCAAGAAATGCTGGCTAAGCATGTTCCTGCCTCGGGGCCTTTGCACATGCTGTATCTCGTGCCTGGAACACCCTTCCATTATCTAATGGAAGTCCACATGACTCCAAAGAGGCCTCTCCTGACCATCCTATTATGCATCATTTCATGCACTCCCCACCCCCCCCACAGAGCCCTCCCCACCACATGCACTCCCCACCCCCCCAACAGAGCCCTCCCCACCACATGCACTCCCCAGCCCCCCTTCCTGCTTGATCTTTCCCCACAGCACTCACCACCCTCTGACACTTTAGTTTATTTGCCAATGTCTGGCTCCCCTGCTGGAACATCAGCCACAAGAGGGTAGGAAGTTTTGTGTTTTGTTCACGGCTATATCCCAATCTCTAGAACAGTGCCTGGCACATAGTAGGTGCTCCATAGAGAAGCCTGAGCTGTGCTCGGATTCATTAAAATGATCCCACACCCTCCTGTGTGACCGTGGTCAGTTTATTTCAAGTCCCTGGGCTCCGTTTTCTCTCCTGCAAAAACGAGGCTCAGAGAAGCCTTTCCACCTTGAGTTTGCTAGGAGGGTCTCATAGGACGTGCTGGTTCTGAAGCTCTCTTGGTCCTTTTAGCAGGGCTCCATAAATGCCGGCTGGGTTTTTTTGTTGTTGTTTGCCTTTTTGAAATGGATATTTACGAATGTGGAATTCTCGAGGCTGCGTCCCGACCCGGGAAGGGGGCCCTTGCTGCAAGGAGCAGGCGAGGTCCCCGCCCGCGGGCCGCCGGGCGCCCCTCCAGGCCGCGGCCCCCTCCCCCGCCGGCCCCCAGCGAGACGAATGCAGCACACGGCGGCCTTTATGGGGCCCGCAGACAGCGCGTCGCCAGGCTAACCCTGCGTGGAAAATTCGGAGGTGGAAGGCAAGGCGCCTTAATGAGGGGGCCGCCAGCAGCGGCGGCGGCGAGGGGGCGGAGGGGGCTGCCGGCCGGGCCGGAAACGTGAGCCGGGCTCTGCGGGCGTCCTCCGCCCCCGCGCATTCCCCCCCCACCCCGCCCCCGGGGACCGCGCTGCCCGTGGCCGTGGTCGGCAGGTGGAGGGAGCGGGGAGCGCCGTGCGCCTGGGCTCTGCTCGTTTCCGTGCCGGCTGTTCCTCCCTTCCAGGCGCCTTGCTGCTCTGTGCCTTGACTTCCTCCTCCGTAAAATGGGCCCTGCTCTCTTAGGGTGGGTGGGAGGATTAAATGAGCTGATAGATGCAACGGTGTCCAGCACATGGGAAGCCCTGGACAAAACTAGTAATTTATGGGTACCATAAACTTTATGATTTCATCAGCCGCAAGCTGAGGCTGAGGTATTCAGGAGACCACGGCACATTTGGATTTGGGGGCTGTTCCCCACCGCCTGCGGTGAGACGGGAGACAGGCTTGGAATAAGGGCAGTCCCTGAAGAAGAGGCCATCAGATTAAGGTTATGGGCCCAGGACCTGGAGTCTGACACAGCTGAGTCCCCAGCTGCAGAGCCTCCATGGTGAAGCTTGAGTCAGCCAAGGTGTTGCTCTGAACCTCAGTCTCCTCACCTGTCAAATGGGCACAGGCCAGGCACTGTACCAGGTGCTGGGGAAGAGCAAGAAGCAAGAAGAACCCCCAGCCTCTGGACTCCTGGGCTTCCACTCCAGTGGGGGTGACGAGGCATTCCCTTGAAAGAGGGAAACAAATAATTACATAGGTGCTTATGTAACACCCTGCGCCCTTAGGGTGGAAGGAGAGAGAGGGAGGGAGGGAGGAATGGGAGGATGAAGGGAGGTGACCCCAGGATGGGGAAATTGGCGAGAGGGCAAGCTCCTGAATGCCCAGTTTCAGATTCAGACTGGAAGAAGGCAGAAAGCAGAGCTCAGGGAAGCCAGATGGTAGCGGCCCTTCATCTGCTCCTTCCTCCACCTGGATATTCCACAGCTCTCGCTTCTTCCAGGCCTCTACTCAAAGGTCACCTCCTTAACGAGGCCTCCCCAGACCATTATCTAAACACACTCCTGCCCTGGGCTTTTCTCTTTGCCCCCTGCCCTGATTTATGTCTTGTTATTATGTATCTTTTTGTTCGCGTATTTCTTGTCTGAGGCCTCTACTTGCCCACGAGCTCTACCAGGATGGGGATTTTGTTCACAGCTGTAGCCTCTCCTCCCAGGCTGGCACAGAGTAGGTGCTCAATAGATGTCTGAGGAATGAATGAATGGACAGTGTCAAGCAGTGGAGGACACAGAAAGCCTCCCTTTTTCCTTCTGGTGACTGTTTCTGGCTTGTAGGGGACAGGTTTCCTGAGCTGCAGTCAGGCAGACAGAGGGTCAGGTGAATAGAGGGACAGGGGACAGAGGGCTCCAGGGCCCACCGGCTGTTCCCTCCTCCAGGGGCCCTGCAGAGGGAAGCTCATTTTCAACTTCTGCAGCAGCCCCAGTGGCAGGCGGGCTGGGAGCTGGGAGCCTGCTCTTCCTGTCATTGCCACTGGTGAGAAATCTCACACGTTGTAAAGGCAGCTAGGCTCCCTTCTGGCTGGGGCAGCTGGCTGGATCTGCCCTGGGCTGGCCGGGAGGTTCCCAGGGTCCCCAGGCTGGGCGGTGTATCTGGTGGGGCCTCCTAGACCCTGGGATCCTCTCCCTGGGGGCGGGGCACGGACCCTGCATTTTCACAGACCCGATAGCATAGAGCTCAAGGTGAGTCAGGCTGCCCAGGTTCAAATCCCAGCTCAGCCATTTGGAGCTGTGTGATCCTGGGCAAGCTACCCAAACGCACTGTGTTCCTAACCATAAAAAGCTATAATAATATTAAAAATGTGAAATAATACTGGACCTGGTCCTGGTTCAGGGGCTCCTATCTGCTTTCTTGCCATGGACCCCTTTTATGTTTGTAAATTTAGATTTAAATTTATAAATTAAAGTGTGTAGGATTAAAAGAAAACCAATTATATTGAACTAGTGGAATGTTTGATATGGGGACAGCTGTATTTCTTTGCTAGTGAATTTAATGATAAGATCGGGCCTAATTAGGGTAATTTTGAAGTTGAAAAGAGGATAAAAGCTGTTTCTGAGACACTGTAGAGGGGCGTGGAACAGCATGTGATTTCTGAGGGACAAAGCCACGGTCCCGCTGACGTTCATTTCCCAAGTCCACCTGTAAGAGCAGGAAATGCTGAATTTCAGTTGGTTAGTGAAGATGTACCTTTCTTTCCCAGTCCAGGTTCATGGGCCCCTGAATTCCACCGTGGGCCCCTGGAGGTGGTGGTGAATGATGAGGTCTCCTGGAGATGGTCCAGGTGCCCAGGAGCCCAGGTGAGTCTGGTGGGAACAGCCTCAGGTGTTCTAGAAAAGGCACCGGATACAGAGTCCCCTGGGTCCAACTTCGGCAGGCTTCTAGGAGGGAAGATGGGGCAGGACGGTAGGTGTCAGATGGCCAGCACGGGGTCTGGGCCCTCATAACACCTCCCAGGTTTGGGAGATGCTAGGGTGGAACAGGGCTCTGAAGGAGGGGAGTGGCCATTCTGTGCCTGGTGGCCTCTCTGGGACCCGGGCCTGTGTGTGAGTCACCGTTTTGCGTCGGTGTCATCTGGGTCAGGGCAGGGTGTGTGTGTGTAGGTATGAGTGTGTCTTTGTGTGGGGGACACATTTGGGAGGGTGGGGGGTGTGTGTCAGTGGGTGGGGAGTGTAGAGTGGTTGCATGTGTGAGTCTGTGTGTATATTTGTCAGTGGGTCAGTTCTGGGAGTGGATTGTTGTGTGTGTGTCAGGGTTTGGTGGGGGGCTCTGGTGTGTGTTTGTGTGGGATTTGGAGGTCTCTGGAGTGTTCGGGTTGGGGGTCTTTGCTGTTAGCTGGTGTGAGCGTGAGAACACGGGTGTATTTGGCGGCGGAGGGAAGGATGGATTTTGTGTCCGTGCACGCATCAGGGCTGGTGGGGGGTGTCCGGTGTGTGTCTGTGTGAGCGTGTGTGGCCCTGTCACCGCCGGCTCCGGGCCCGGCCACATAAACTTCGCACCCCTGCGGGCGGGCTCTGGCGGCCCCGCAGTGGCCGCGTCAGGCAATGGGAAGCAGATGGGCCGGGATGGAGGCCATATGGGGCTGGGGGCGGGGGCGCATTCCTCCCTCCCAGAGCCGCCAGGAAGCCCCCTGCCTGTCGGCCCCCCATCAGGGCGGGAGCTGGAACTGACACAGTAACAAATGTCCCGCAGCCAGCGTGGAGCCGAGGGAGGCGGGGGAGGCAGCCCCTGCCCCACGGGGAGTGTGTGTGTGTGTGTGTGTGTGTGTGTGTGTGTGTGTGTGTGAGAGAGAGACAGAGAGAGAGAGAGAGAGAGAGATGCAGAGTGGTCCAGGAGATGCTGGCTCGAGGGGAGGCTACCTTGAGAAGCTGTAGCTGACCCCAGGGCTGTGCAACCTTGGGCATACATGCCTGCTTTGTGCCTCAGTTTCCCCAGCAGGGTCATAGCAGGGTGGCCATTTGGGATGGGATCCTGGGAAGTTTGGACATACCCTCCTTCTCAGGGTAGGACCCTAACTGCAGAAAGCTAGGCAGATACCAACAGTAACAGTGACAAAAACAGTAATGGCAGCTGGCCTTGATTGTGTGCAGGGTACTGGATAATGGTTAAGAGGTGGGCTCTGGAACCAGACTGGCCTGGGTTCAAATCCCTGCTCTGCTCTTTTCTGGCTGTGTGACCTCAGGCAAGTCATGTCTCTCTGTGCCTCAGTTTCTCTTCTGTAAAATGGAGGTAATAGTAACAACAACAACAGCAGCACCTCCCTTTTTCCAGGTGGTCACGAAGTTTAATCCAGGTAAAGTGCTCACCGCAGCAGCCGGTCCCACACTGTGGAAGCCAGGCTTGGGGCCCCAGAGTCGGGGGACACAGCTTTTCAGTAAGTGCTAGTTGTGAGCATCAGGCTGACAACCCCACGGGGCGTCTCCTGGGCTTAGGGCCATTTTGCAAGTGAGACCCAGGGAACCAAAGCACTCATCTCACCTGGGCTCACACAAGGGTTAAGGGGCAGAGCAGGGTTCAAACCCAGGCCACCTTTCAGGGGGCCTGGCTCCCCCAGCCGTTGTCCTGGACCCATTGGCAGGAGCCAGCCTTGCCTCCAGGCCCCGACTAGACTCAGGCAGTGCCAGGTGCAGACCCTGGCTCCCCTCTCCCTGCTGTGTGACCTTGGGCAAGTGCCTGAACCTCTCAGGGCCTCAGGTGATTACCCTTCCCCCCCAGGCTCAGAGATGAGGAGATGGATGGGACTGTTCTTCTCAAGACAAATGTCCCATGAGTCACCCCTGTTACCTCTCCTCTCCTGGAGGCTGAGATGGGAGAGGGCAGGAGTGGAGGGGGAGGACTCAGGAGCTGAGGCCAGCTCCGGGTAGACTTGGCCCAGTCTGTTCACCTCTCCAAGCCTTCCCAAAGGGATATTTTCCAAAGGAGATTGTCAGGAAGCTTAACAGGATCTTGTAAATAAAGTGGCACATGCTAGGTATGCTTCCCCTAGGGGTAGGGCATGTGACCCAGCACTGACCAATCAGAGCACTGCCTCCTCTCAGCAAATGAGAGGCAGGCCTGGGATTTTAGCTGGAACCAAAAAGAATGAAGTGCTTTCTATTCAGGTTGCTGGTTGAGTGGAAGCTTGGAGCATGGAGTTCATCTTGCTCTATGAGCGGGGAGTTTGAATGAGAATGGAGGCAGGAAAAATGGAGAGAAAGCAAGTGCTGAGGATGAAATCTGAATACCTAGATGCAGCCATGCCTGGTACCATTATGGTTCCTGCTTTGTGGGTGAGAAATTGAGGCCAAATCCAGGGTCACACAGCCAGGCAGGAGCAGAAGAGGGATTTGAACCCAGGCCTACTGGCGCCAGCGGCCGTGCCCTGAACCTCTAGACTCCACAGAGCCCTTTGGTGTAAAGCCCTCCCCCTCGCCTGGAATTCTCTCACCCAGCCTAGTTTTTGAACTCAGCTATTTCTGATCATCCCGAGGGAGAACGTTTCCTGCCTCTGGCAGAAAAATCAGGGGAGAAATGAGAGCCCTGTGGTCTGGCCCCAAACTCAGTTTGGGCAAGCTTGGCGAGATGAGAATTCTTTCCTTTTCTCTCTTTCTTTCCTTTCCTGTCCTTTTTTCTCTTTCTTTTTCTTTCTCTCTTTCTTCCCCCTTCCTCCCTCCCTTCCTTCCTTCCTCCCCAGCCCCTCCCTCCTGTCTGAAATAAAACATTGTTTACTCCAGCCCACCTCACACCGGGTTCATGCTCTCACCTCTGCCTGGATGACCTCCATCTCAGCCCTGCTCCTGGCCTAGTTGGCTGCATTAGGCCCCAGTACAGCAACCATCAGCAACTCTTATTAAAATGCAGACCCCAGGGCCCTGCATGGACACAGGCATGTTTGCACACTGGGGGCAGGGCTGGTGAAGATGAACACCCGGTGGAGATTGGAATGCAGGTGATTCATGGGACACTGCACGAGGGTGTCCTTGGAGGGCCTTGAAGATCACGGTTAAAAGTTGTGCCTCGGGTGGGGCGGGTGCTAGGGAGCTGGGCCCCTCCGAACTGGAGTGGACTGAGGCTGGGGCTGAAGGAGGGGCCCTCTCACTCCTTTGGCTGTTTGGATTCAAGTTTCACCTCAACTAGTTTTTCACTCTGGGCAGGTGCTGTAACTTCTCTGACGCTTGGTTTACTCATCTGAGAAAAGGAGATTCCAGAGAAAAAGGCTCAGTATGTGTTGAACTGTTAGTGTATACAAGGCTCTGAGTTCAGCACTTTGCATGGAGAAATGTATTCAATCCTCACAACCCCAGGAGGTGAGTACTGTTACTCTTGTTAATTTTTCAGAAAATGAAACTGAGGCTCAGAGTGTTCAAGTTACTTGTTAAAGGTCACACAGCTGGTAGGTGGCAGAGCTGGGACTTAAAACCCAGGCATCTGGCTCCAGACCCTGTGCTCTTACCAGTACTGTATAAAATTTTTGCTTTGTTTGTGTTATTCACTGTTGTGCCCCCAGGGCCTGGCCCATGGTAGGTCTCACTAAATATTTGTGGAATGAATAAATGATCGCCCCTTGAAGGGAGCTGACTCAATAGGTAATGGCTATTACCTCAGTAACGGCTCATTCTCCCTAAATGTGGGAGATATTAAAGAGAGTGCTAATCCTTGTTGTGAGCCTTGGTCGTCTTGCCCTGCTTTGAGTAACAGGGATAGTAACAGTCCTACCACTGAGGGTTGCTACGGGGACCCTGTGAGATAACGCTGGGACCCCAAGCCCCATAGAATAGGCTCTGAGGGCATTAGCTGGTTCTAGCAGCTTCCTAGTCTCTTCTTCACTCTGATTTCCTGGTGTGATCCTGTCCCCCTCACAGGCCAAACAGGCCTATGGCTGGTGCCAAGCACACAGTAGGTGCTCAGAGGAGAAGGATAGATACCTGAGCGCTTGCTGTGTGTTGGGCGTTTTAAACATTCATCATCTGACCCACTTTTCCCCCCAGCCAACACAAGAAAGGGGCCCGGTGCCTGGGCCTCTGTCTGTTGAATGACTGAATGAAATGCAGAGCTGGCTGCATTGGTGGAGCGTGTCTGGCTCAAGCCCCACCCGCCACCCACTGTCTGCCAGCTCAGAGCCAAGCCTGGGTTTCCACATCTGCTGCTGCTGCCAGGAGGTGAGTGGGCCTTGGGGGAGGCAGTTCCCGGCCATGGAGCTGGGGATTTGTGGGAAGGCTGCCAGGGGGAGGAATTTCCTTCATGAAGTTGAGCCGGGTCTGAGTAATTCCTCATCCTGCGGCGGCTGGGAGGGCAGGCATGGGGCCGTGAGACTCACAGTTCCAGCCGAGCCTGGAGCGCTGCCAGCTGTGGCTCTTGGGCCCCAGGTTCTGCCCCAGGATGAGAAGCAGCATCCAGGAGGTGCCACCAGCTGCTTGGACGAGTCCCTTCACCTCTCGGGGCCTCACTTTCCACATCGGCACCGTGGGAGGGCAGCTGTCCCAGCCTGGTGGGGCTGTTCTGAGATTCAGAGGGGTCACATGTGCCCAGCTGGGGTGGGTTTTTTCATCGTGTGGAGGACAGGAGCGGTCTGGGGGTGCAGATGGCCTGACCTCAGAAGCAACAGGCTCTGAGGGCCTTGGGTGAGTCATTTTGCTCCGCAGGTCCCAACTTCCCCCAACAGCCTGAGCCTGGGACAGGAGCAGGAATGTTCTCAGAGGCAGGAACTTTTGAACCACAAGTGAGAAAGCAATGACAACCATAATAATAATGCCCGTACAACGGAGCTTTCGACCACTCCCTCATTTGTTTCTGCTTTCAGCTGATATATTTTAGCTCCGTTGGTTCATTCAGTGAACATCGCTGAACACATTTCGTGCCTGGCTAAGGTTGCCAGGTTTAGCACCAACAAAAACAAGATCCATAACAACAACAAAAACCCCAGGATGCCCAGCTAAATTTGAATTTCAGATAAACAGCAAATACATTTTTCGTATAAGTATATCCCGTGCAATATCTGTTAGTTTAAGTATATCCCATGCAGCCCCACGGCAGGACCTGTGGGAGGCATTTTGCTCACACGCCTCCATTTCTTTTTCACACAGCCCTGTGAGGCGAGAATTATCACCCACGTTTACTCATGAGGAACTGGAGGCTCAGGGAAGTGTGCCCACCCGCCCAGGATCACTCGGGCTGGGCGTCCTGACTGAGGGCTGGGCCTCAAGTGCCACTGGGCGGCAGGGTGCTGGGGGGGGCCTTCAGTAGAGCCGCACTGACTCTCTCACCCCCTACTCACTTCCTGGATGGCAGTTTCAGGAACACAGTCAGATTGGTAACTGCCCAGCACTTTCTCCCTGCCCCAGACTTCACCTGTTGGGGAAAGTCCCTGTGGGTCACCCAGGGCTGGAGGCCGTCACAGCCAGGACTTGGGCTGGGGAGCTGGACGGGCAGAGCTCCCACACTGTGTGGGCAGAGTGGGCGTCCAGAGGGAGGAAGACAGATGGGGCTGTGGTCACCAGAACTACCTTGGCCACAGCCCCTCATCAACAAGCAGGGCCTCACTGACACCCCGGCTAAGTCCTGAGCCAAGAGGGGACCACTAGAGTCACCCCTCTTCCCACTGCATGCCCTTGGGGCACTCTTGGCCCTTTTCTGGACAGAGCCCCATCCTCTCTGCAAAGAGGCATTCTTTCATTCATTCACTCAAACATTCACTCATTCATTTATTTGTGCTTTACTTCCACAGATGTTTCTTGAACACCTACTATGTGCCAGGCATGGTTCTAGGCTTGAGGCATAGGGGGATACACCAGAAAACAAGACAGACCAAAAGCCTTGCTGTCATGGAGCTGATGGTTTAACAGGGAAGACAGATAATAGACACATAAAAACATAATTTCAAGTGGGAAAAGTATTAGGAAAGAAATAAAGCAGGGAGAAGTGACAGAAGATGACTGCTGGGGACCCCTTGAGGCAGGGCAGTCCAGGAGGGCCTCTCTGAGGAGGTGATGTTTGAGAAAAGATCCAGAGAGCGAGAAGCAGCTGGTCCGGGGCAGATGTGGGGAAAGGGCTCCTGGCAAAGTGATCAGCACGTGCAAAGGTCCTGGGAACAGAGCAAGCCAGGTGACTGAGAGAATGTGTTGCTAGAATGCAGTGAACCAGGGGGAGCCTGGTGGGGCTGAGGGATTTGGGGGTGAATCATGCAGGGCTGAGCAGGTCACAGTTAGAGATCCTCTTGGCTCCCTGAGTCACCTCCTCCAAGGAGCCTTCTTTGATGACCTTGGCTAAACTAGCCCTCATTTCATTCTTCCTTATAACGCTCATCGCTGTGTGGCATCAGAGTCTCTATTTATCCCGTGTATAGGGATGTACTGTCTTTCTTTTTCCATAATTGCAATGTCAGCTGGGCAGAATCACCCAGAGTTACCTATTGGCTGCCACATGGCATGGAAAATGTGGCCACAGGATCCGAGCATGGGGGCCGTTGATGGATGGCAGGGAAAACAGGTCCTGGGTTTTGTGGATTGTAGTTTTGACTTGATTTAAGCTTCACCAGCCAACTCTGGAACCCAAGCCCTGAGTACAACGAGATTCTCTTGAAATAAGATAATAATCCTGGCTAACTTTCACTGGATGCTTTCTGTACGCCAGGCGCTGGGCTAAGCACTTGTGTGTGTGTGTGTGTGTGTGTGTGTGTGTGTGTGTTAAAAGACACATAAAATTTACCATTTTAACCTTTTAAAAGTGTGCACTTCTGTGACATTTAGTGCATTTACACTGTTGTGCAATCATCACCGCCATCTAGTTCCAGAACATTTCCATCACTCCAAGAGGAAACTCTGTAGCCATGAAACAGTCACTCCCCATTCCCCCCCTCCCTCTAGCCTCTGGAAACCACTAACCTACTTTCTGCCTCTATGGCTTTGCCTTCTCTGGGTATTTCATGTGAATGTACTCATACAACACGAGGCCTTTTGTGTCTGGCCTCTCACAGGTTCATTCATGTTGTCGCGTGGATCAGTACTTCATTCCTTTTTACTACTGAATAGTAGTCTATTGTATGGATATACCACATTTTGTTTATTCATCCATCAACTGATGGACATTTGTTTCCACTTTTTGTCTATTGTGACTAGTGTTACTATGAGTGTTTGTGTACAAGTCTTTGTTTGAACACCTGTTTTCAGTTCTTTTGGGTATATACTTAGGAGTGGAATTGCTGGGGTCATACGGTAATTCTGTGCTTGATTTATTGAGGAATTGCCAGCTCAGCACTTTTTAGTATCCATGACCTTGGGGAATTCTCACAGCATGCTAATGAGGGAGACTGTGCATTGCCCCCATTCTGCAGATGAGGAAACTGAGGCGCAGAAAGTGGAATTCGTGAGCCAAGGTCACACGGATAAGAATTGATGAAGTCGGGCCCGTTGGATTGCAAACCACCTTGAACCCAAGCTGAAACGGGAGGGAGAAGGAGAGCAAGGACAGGGCTGTCTCCGGTCCATCTGCAGAGGAAGCTGAGGAAAGCCGTAAAAGGCAGCGTTTCTCTATCAGACTTGCTTGGATTCCAATCCCCCTTGCTCATTCCTGGCTGTGTGTCTTAGGGCAAGCTGGTTCACTTCTCTGGGCCTCCACTTCCCCATTCAAGGGTGCTAAGGAGACAACTTCCCTCAGATGGTAGTTATAAGGATGGAATAAGAAGCCTGCCCCTGCTGTTATCCTTATGAATGTTGTTATTTTCTGACACAAGGGGAAGAGGTTTCTCCAGCCCTGAGATCCCATGCTCTTGCTTTGGGTGGGGCTGGGAGCAGAAGGGAGTGAGGGACTCCCAGAATCTCCTCTCCAGAAGGGCTGGAAGGGCTGGGCAGCCCAGGGGTGGAAGCGGTGTCTACCTTCAAGTCCCACATCCATGGTGACGCTGAATGTTTCGGATGGGAAAACAGTGCACAGTTTTCCAGAAATGCTTGGACGCCACCTCATCAGAAGAGAACGTAGCCTTGGGTCCATTACTCCCCCAGAACCACAGCACATTTTAGGCCAGAAATAATACTAACTCGGCTTGTTACGTGGACGCCAGAGAATAAAAATCTAACTTGGACATATAACTCTAACGGGATGGAGAGGGTGACTGAGAAGTTTCACAGATGAGCTTTCAATACGAGCATGGGGGCGGGGGTCCCCAAGCCTCTTTGCTGAACTCGGCACAGACCCAGGCTTGCAAACTCGGAGAACCTCAGGAACAATTACTGAGCACTTGCTGTGCGCATGGACTCATTCCACATGAGAAACAGGCCTGGGAGGCGGTTCTATTGTAAGCCCCTCTGTACAGATGGGGAAACTGAGGTGCAGAGAGGTAGAGGCGCCAGCCCAGGGTTGAACAGCTAAGAAGAGGCTGAGCTGGGGTTTGAACCCAGACAGTCAGGAACTGAATGAAGCCCACACTCTGACCCACCACAGCCTTCCTCGGGGAAGGCCGGGAAAAATGTTTTGTGTTCTGCAAAATTAAGTGACCATGTCCGGCTGAGGTCACTGGCTGATGGGTGGGAGGTTGCTGATGAGGAAATGGGGAGGGGCGTAAAGGCACCCCAGGAAGTGCCCAGTGTCCCTTTTGCTGGATACTTTCCTTCCTGGACTCTTGGCCTGGCTGTTTCTTGGTGAGTGTGTGGGGGTTGGAGGGTTAGTGAGAGAAGAGAGACCCCGATTCTGGTGCTGGGGGTGTTCGGGTCCAAGGTCAGGTCTGCAGCCCAAGGTCCCTCCTGCCTGGGAGGTGCCCGGGGAAGTGCGCAGTCTGTCTACACTCCACCCAGCCTCCTGCCCCAGACTTGCCAACTAGGCATGGTCACTGCCAGCACTGCCTCCCCAGGTTGCCAGTTCTGCTTTGTGACCTGGGTAAGTGTAACAGCCTCTCTGAACCTCAGTTTCCTCCCTTGGAACGTGGGGATAACCCCCCCACGCAGTTGGGAGGGATACATGGCTGGGGATGCCACTCTTATTCCCGCTCTTGCTGTCAGCAAGAATCCACGTGGAGTGTCTGCGCTGCCGAGGGGGGGGACACCCCTGGCCCAAGTCGGGTCGGACGTCAGGCGGGAGGGCCCTTGGTGTCGGCCAGGGCTGGCTCCGGCCCGGCCGCCTGCCCGGACGGACGTTGGGGGAGGGAGGCCCCTCTCCCGCCAGACTCCTGAGTCACAGTTTCCCGGCGCTGCCAGCACCACGGGAAAGGGGGGAGGTGGGTGGGGACAGGGGGAGGGGAGGGGCCCACAGGGGAGTGGGCGGAGAGCTGAGATCGCAGTTGTGGCTGTTTTGGGGCGGGAAGGAGAGAAAACCATCTGTCAGGAGCAAGTCAGATACGAAGGGGTTCCTGCGGTGTCAGAGTGGGATCCTTGCGCCCCCGTCCTGGGTTATAGGCAACAAACTCCGTCCCTAAATACCCTAACCCCTGTCCCCCACGTAGACGCGTACTACACTCGGCTTCATGACCTTCTTTCTGTTTCTTGAATTTGTAGATCAGGTTCCAGCCTCAGGGACTTTGCACTTGCTATTTCCTCTGCCTCAAACACTTCAAGGGACTGGCTCTTTTTCAACCCCAGGCTTAGTTTAGATGTCACCTCCTCAGAGAGGCACTCCCTGACCACCTGAGCTTTCAAGTGTCCTCTTCCTCCTTCCCCTCCCGATTCCTCGAGCTCATCCATTCACTCATTTATCTGCCCCCAGGATACTGAGCCCTTACTGTGGGCCAAGCCTTGCTCTGGGCACGTGGGATATAATAATGAAGAGAGCAGCAACCTCCCTGCCCTCATGGAGCTTTCATGCCACCAAATGAGACAGACCAGCACTGATGAATATGCAGTAACATGGGCCGTAAGGGTCGGGGGGAAGAATCAGGCACAGGTGGTGGAGCCAGATTGCCAGAGGGAGCGGTCTCCACGTTGGGTGGGGGGTGAAGGAAGTTCTCTCTCAGAAAGTGATGCCACAGAGATTTGAAGGAAATAAGGGAGGGGACCAGGTGAGTATCTGGAGAAAGAGTTTTAGGCAGGGGGGGAACAGCAGGTGCAAAGGCCATGAGGCAGGAACATGGCTGACATAATCAAGGAGCAACAAGGAGGCCAGTGTGGCTGAAGCAGAGTAGGGGTCGTGGGATGAGGTCAGTGAGGGAACAGGGTGGGCAGATAATCAGGCTGTGGTGAAGATTTGACATTTGCTCTGAGTGAGGTGGCAGCCCCTGGAGGGTCTTAAGCAGAGGGGCAACAGAAGTGGTGAGACGGTCAGATTCCAGGTAGATTTAGGGGGAGAACTGTCCTGTCTCAGAGACAGATTAGGGAGAAGGCTACGGAGAGGGAGGTGTCAGGAAAATGCTTCAGTTGGAATCAGGACCCCTCCAACCCTCCAGGCAGTGTCCCCCTAGATCACCCTTGTCCTGACAGGCCCAAGCCCTGGACCAGGACTACGCCCCACAAGTGAATTGGGGTTTTCAAAGTCAGGCTTGAATCCGTGTTGAGCAGAGGGCAGTTTCTCACCAGCCAGCCTTCCCCCATGGAGGCTTTTTGGGGAGAGGGGGGTGACCCTAAGTCTTCTCTCTTTCTCTTTCATAACCCGGAGGCTAACCAGGGACTTGGTCAGGTCTGGGAGGTGGCTTGGGGGGAGGGGCCAGGACCTTTCAGAGCCTTGCAGGCAGGAGAGGTGAAGTAGAAACCACTAGTGAAGGGGAGAAGCAGCCTGTGGCCAGCCTAACCCCCAACTCCCCAGGTGGCGCGCGCGCACACACGCACACGCACACGCACACGCACAGAGACTTGGTGTCTCATCCCTCTGGCCATGGTCCCCCCACCTCCAACGTGATCAGGCCCATGGGATCCTGTCCAGAGCCGTGACCAGTGAGTCAGCAGGAATCACCCCAGACAGGAGCCAGTACCTTGGTGCCCAGACCAGAAACCACCCCTGACCTGTCCAGCTGGACAGGAACAGGGACCTAGTGGGCGGAAAAGCCCTCAGAGCAGGATAGCTGTGGGGAGAGGCAGTGAGGTAAGACCCCCCCAGTCCAAATGCAGCTCTAAGCCACCTGTCCCCGATGGTTTCCACTGGGGTCTGGATAATAGTTGGAGGAGGTGGTTTTGGTTCTTCCGTCCAGTACTGTTGAGGCCTTGAGGGTCAGCCTGGCTTCGCTGCATTGTTTTGGGTTGTCATGGTGTATCAGGTCCATTTCATTGCAGTTTCCGTTCTACTGTGTGTTCCAGTCTGTTCCAGGGCCTTCCATTCCTTTGTATTCTATTGTGTTTATTTGTTTAGTCATGCAACAGATGTTTATTGAGCACCTAATATGTGCCAGGCAGTGTTCTAGGTGCTAGAGTTACAACTTTGAATAAAGCAAGATCCTGCCCCAGGGAGTTCACAGAGAGACTAGCAACAAACCAAATAACAGCATCAGGTAGTGCTGAGAGCAGTGGAGAGGAGTGGCAGCCAAAGGACAGATCATAAAATAGAGCTGAACAGGGAGGGGCTGCTTTCAGCAGTGGGATGGAGTGGGGTCAGAACTGGCCTCACTGAGAAGGTGACATTTGAGCAGAAACCTGAAGGGGGTGAGGGAGGGAGCCCCGCAGCTATCTGAGGGTCAGGAAGAGCATTCCAGGCAGAGGGAACAGCAAGTGCAAAGGCCCTGAGGTAGGAACTTGGCTGGTGTGTTTAAGGAACAACCAAGAGGCCAGTGTGGCTGGAGCAGATAACCAAGGGGACAGTAGGAGAGATGGGGTAGGAGAACAAGTCCTCCATGCATTTCAAGCAATTTAAGTGTTTCTAAGAATATTTTCGCCTTTCCCGACAGATTTATAGCAGCAAGCCCCACCATCTGAGATGTGTCTGCTGGTATTGTGGTCCAAGCCTTTGCTCTCTGGGGCCTGATCTTGCCAAGTGGTCTTCCCGCTGCCTCCCAGAGCGGGGCCAGCTGTAACAGGGCCTGGGACTGGTTCATTCCTTCCTTCCTTCCCTCATGTATTCATTCATTCCACCAGCATTTACTTAGCTGGAACAGTGAGGAGCAAGATAGACACTGTCCCTGCCCATGGGGAGCTCAGAAGTCCAAAAGGGGAAGCCATGATGGAGGATCCCCAAAAAAGCTGCAAATCCGGGCTGCCTCTGAAGAGGGAGGTAACACCCACTCCAACAACAGCAACGAGTGCCGAGAGCCTTTCCCTTTTCAGAGACTTTATGGGAATCAGCTCATTCATTCTTTTTTTTTTTTTTTTTTTTTTTTTGTGGTACGCGGGCCTCTCACTGTTGTGGCCTCTCCCGTTGCGGAGCACAGGCTCCGGACGCGCAGGCTCAGCGGCCATAGCTCACGGGCCCAGCCGCTCCACGGCATGTGGGATCTTCCCGGACCGGGGTACGAACCCGTGTCCCCTGCATCGGCAGGCAGACTCTCAACCACTGCGCCACCAGGGAAGCCCAGCTCATTCATTCTTACAGCAAATCTTACTTTGTTGTGAGTAAGTAAGTTACTTACTTACTTACTTACATTACTTACATTACTTTGAAATGTCCCCATTTCACAGCTGGGAAAACCGAGGCACAGGGATCTAAAGGGCAGGATGGGCAGAACTAGGCTTTGTCCTTGGGTGTTTGGTTCTAGCCCTGCCCTCTCAATGCATTCCACTGGGGCTGATCATCAGGTGTGAAGAGAGGACCCTTGTTGTCCAGTTAATCCTGTTGTTAGGTGTGAAAAAAGATGTTTTTTGTTTTTTCGGGCCCCACTGCATAGCTTGTGGGATCTTAGTTCCCTGACCAGGGATTGAACCCAGGCCTCGCATTGAAAGCTTAGTCCTAACCACTGGATCACCAGGGAGCTCCTGAAAAAAAAAATGTTTAATTGATAAATTGTTGCAAGCACAGCCTGGGAATCCACTGTTGGAGGAGTAGAGGGGAGGGATGGATGTGGGGTTATGTCAGATGGGCAGGCTGGGTGCCATCCGGGGAGCCTTCCTGGAGGAGGCAGATGCCAGGCAGCAGTGAACAAGTGGGACAGAGCTCCCGATGGTGCTGGTGGCAGTGTGGGTCAGCTGGGGTGGCCTTGAATGGCAGGTGCCCGTGTGAGTGCGTGTCTGTGATGTGGGCGCCTGGGATGTGTGTCTGTGTGTGGTGGTGTATATTTCTGTGTATCTATGTGTGTCTATCTGTGCATCGGCGTTGTGTGTCTGATTTGGGGCTGTTTGTGCTTCTGTATTCGTAGGTGTCTGTGGGTGCGTGCAGTGTGTGTGTTGTGTGTCTGGGATTTTGTGTGATTGGGTATGGGTGTCATATGTCTGTTTTTTGGGTCAGGTGTCAGGTATGTGTTGAGTGTTGTGTGTCTGCTGTGTATTTGGGGGTATGTGTGTGCATGAGTGTATAGGAGAGTCTGTGTTCCTGTGATCGTTTTATGGTCTGTGACAAGTGTCTGGGTTCCTGTGGGTGCAAGGCCATGGGCAGGACCCTGCCTGCAGACACACCCCAGAGCAGCAGCAACGGCCCTGCATCACCTCAGACAGGTCGGGGTGGGGAGGGCTGAGTCTGAGCCCCAGGGCAGGAGGCTGAGTCCCCCCAGCACGAGCCCGCTCTCCTCATCACCCAAGTAGCCCCAGAGCAGCAGAAGGAGGCCTCAGGCGCAGAACAAGGGTCAGGGCTCAGCTCACCTACTCTCTCCAGGCCTCGCAGGGTCCCTGTGGAGTCAGAAGCCCCCATGGAAGGTGTGGAGTGGGTACAGTGGACACTCGCAGGCCTGGGAGTGGAGTACTTGAGCAACTTGGGGGCCATAGGGAGCTCTGGCCTCCTTGGACCCCAAGGCAGACCTGAGTTAGTGCACATGAGTGGTGAGGGCAACTATACACACTTAGCTCACACCAGAGCATGGGAGGAGACCGCGTGCTGTTGTGTGCACAGATGACACACATACAAAAGGGTAAGTGTGTGCTCCAGGGTAGACGTGGGCACAGACAGACAAGAGTATGCAGGGACAAATGTGTGTGTAGTGACAGACACACATGCACACATAGACACATAAGTGCACAGGCAGGTACTTAAATGAGCGAAGAGTGGGACGGTAGGGCTTGGCAGGGACTGTGGTGGGCAGGATTCACTGTCGTGCAGAAAAGTCGGCCCATTGCCATGGGAAATGGGAAGTCTGGATTTTGATGGAAATCTGGGGCAAGGAATTGAAGTTGTTTCAAACCCTGTGGGAGCCGAAATGACTCCTCTGTCCCTCTGTGGGTCTGGCTTGGTCCGAGGGCCCTCAGTTTATGGTCTCTGCCTCTTGGCTGAGACTGGGAGCTTGCTATGTGCCCTAGAAAAGTCCCAGGCCTCTCTGTGTTCAGTTCCTTGTGGCCGGGCCTAGGGGAGGACCCATGTGGTAGAGGGCTGGGACTGCCTGGGGGAGAGCCAGACCAGGACGGGGAGGCACTATCCTGCCTGCAAAAGTCATTTCTCACCACCACCTCCACCCCACCCGTCTCCTGGCATCTGTCAGGACCTTGATGGATAAAACATCCTGCCAGTGCTTAGGCCCACCCCTCCATCCTGAGACAGGTGCCAGCTCTGGACGAGTGACTCTGGGCACCCATGGGCGGCAGGGCCGGTGTCAGAGTTGGCCTACAGAATCCCAGAGTGAGGCAGCTCTCAGCAGGCCAGGGTCATTACGGAAGGCTTCCTGGAGGAGGCGGTGGGGCTGGAAGCTGCTGACCTGGGAGTCAGACACCTGGGCTCAGACTAGACCCCTACCAGGTCAGTGAATATGTCATCTTGGTCACATCTGTGTTTTCAGCTCCCAGACCAGAGCCTGGTACATAGTAGGCACTCAATAACTTTCTGTAAAATGAAAGAACATAAAACAATAGCTTGGGACTTCCCTGGCAGTCCAGTGGTTAAGAGTCTGCGCTTCCAATGCAGGGGGTGCGGATTCGATCCCTGGTCAGGGAACTAAGATCCTGCATGCTGCACGGCGTGGCCAAAAGATTAAAAAAAAAAAAAGAGAGAAAACAATAGCTGTAGAGAACATTTTCCTTATGTAAGAACTCTGAACAACCCTATGAGGTATGTGCTATTATAATCTCCCATTTTATATATGAGGAATCAGGCATAGAGCGGTTAAGTCATTTGCCAAAGGTCACACAGCTGCCAAGTGACAACTCGGGGTTCAAACCCAGGCATTTCTGCAAAGCATGGTGCACATCACTCTCGAAGGGTTCAATGTCTATCTCTCCCGTGGGGCTGTGCAGGCCACAAACGTGAAGCTTGTCTGATCCCTGCTCGTTTATTTTGGCCTGGCACATAGTAGGAGCTCAATAATTATTTGTGGAATAAGTTACAAAAGCCCTGTCTCTTTGAGTCCTCAGACAAGACACTTCTCTCTGAGCCCCAGTTTCCTCGTCTGTGTGATGGGGCAGTTTGGATGCTGGGAATCTGGGTTCTCCCAGGCCCCTGTCTGGGTGGGCAGTGACTGGCCCTGGAGCCTCTCCAACCCTGGATCTCAGGGGTGACCACTCTGATGGTCCCAGACCTGGCAACTCACCCCAGTAGGCAGGTGGAGGAGCTGGTTCTCTGGGCCTGAGCCAGGGCTAAGAACCTGTCAGCTCAAAGCAGGACAGGGCCTGAGCTCACAGGTCCAGCTGCCTAGCAGGTTTGAGCTTCCACTGGGTTAAGCAATGCCCCACCGCACCCCCAAGGAAGGAGATCAGAGCCCTGTTAAATGGAGCACCTGCTGAGTGCCGAGCCCATCCTCTGAAACCTGGCCACTAGCCCGGGGACGTGGGGAGCAGGGCTGTGCCCATTTTACAGATGGGGAAACTGAGCTTCCCAGAGGGCCATCAAGTCACCCAAGATCCCAGAACCCAGAACCTCCTGCTCCAGGTTCTTTCCTCTGCCTGACCCTTCTTTTTTTTTTAATTAAATTTAATTTTGGCTGCATTGGTGTGTGGGCTTTCTCTAGTTGTGGCGAGCGGGGGCTACTCTTTGTTGTGGTGTGTGGGCTTCTCATTGCCGTGGCTTCTCTTGTTGCGGAGCATGGGCCCTAGAGCGTGTGGGCTTCAGTAGCTGTGGCTCGTGGGCTCTAGAGCGCAGGCTCAGTAGTTGTGGCGCACGGGCTTAGTTGCTCCACGGCATGTGGGATCTTCCCGGACCAGGGATCGAACCCCTGTCCCCTGCATTGGCAGGTGGATTCTTAACCACTGCGCCACGAGGGAAGTCCCCTGACCCTTCTTAAGTCAGGGAGGGAGAGGTACAAGAAGGGTCCCCCCAGAGCAGGAGGGGGTCTGATGACCCCACAGTCATCAGGAATGGCAGGCCCCACCCTCTTTAAAGGGCCGGGGTCTTTTTGTAACCACAGGAGCAGCTCAACCTAATTTTCAGATGAGAAAACTGAGGCCCATCTTGTTCTGGGTAGTGAGTGCCGCTTCTCCCCTTGTCCATCTCCCAGGCCCTGAATGACCCCCCATCTCTCAGACATCCCCCCTCCTGGTTCCCTCCCCCTCACTCTGGCTCGCTGTGCCTCAAACACACCAGTTCCCTCACCTAAGGGCCCTGGCGTCCAGGGGTCCAGCTGCCTGGGACCCACTTTCTCCTCTTCACTTGGCCGCTCCTCCTTTTCTAGGTTTCAGCCCAAAACTCTCCTCTTCAGAGCGCCCTGCATTCGACCTTACTCTAAAGTCCCTTCCATTTGTCACCCTTATCACGTCTGAATCATCAGTTGGTTTCTTCCCTTGCTTGTTAATTCTCTGTCTTCCCACTGGAAGGTCAGCCCCTGAGGGCCGTCCTGTCTGTCTCATTCTGCTCTATCCCCAGACCCAGCCCCGTGCCTGACAAATCCCTATCTGCTGAATGAGTGTTTTTCAGTGAATTTGGACCTGGCTAAATGCCTGATGCACAGTAGGTTTTCAGCCAAGTTTTCAGCCAAACTGAAAGCAAGTATAGTTTTCAGCTATAGTGACAATGATGGACCAAGGAGGGACAAGTTAGAAGAACAGGAAAAACTCACACAGTGGGGTTCTGGTCTTGCTTGCTGTGTGACCTTGGGCAAGTGCCTTGCCCTCTCTGAGTCTGGGCCTCCATTGTCCCAGCTGGAATAAGGGATGATCACAGACTGTCTCCAGGGTTCCTGGGAAGCCTAGCAAACTCTGTGAAAACCGGAACCGGCCTGCCTTCAGCAGGTGCCCACACGCTCCCCACCCCTGTGCCCTGCGGTTCCCTAGCTGGCCAGGGTGAGCGGGGAGGCAGCCTGCCAGAGTGTGTGTGCAGAAGGATGGAAAACTCTCACTTGCTGCTCTCTCCTTAGGCCAGGGCAGGGATCCACCTGCCCAAGGTCACAGAGTGCAGGCGGGGAGCCGAGGGGCTGGGGATCGGGCGTCCTGGGGTCTCTGAGAACAAACCATCCATTGTAGCCTTGTGGTTGTTGGGGGGCTTGAAGGGCCTGAATGAGGGTGAGGAGGCAGGGGCAGGTGTGGGAGCAGGTGTCCACTGTCATCTCTCGGCATCACTCCAGGCGGGCGGGGAGTGTCCTCGTGCCCGCCCCAGAACCGGCCTGGCTGATCGGACATCTGTCCTCTGATGCTTTTGTCAGGAGCCATTACAAACGTGAGCCAGGCCCAGGGTGAGGTGGGTAGAGGGGGATGGGAGGATGGGGAGGTAGAATGTGGGAGGGGCCTGAGGGGTGCTGGGGGAGAGGGACCCAGCATAGAATCCCAGCCCTGCTCCTTCACGCTGGGGACACTGGGCAAGTCATGTCACTTCTCTGAGCCTCTGTTTCCTCATCTGTAAAGCGGGGCTAAAACTCCCCTCTGTGTGCAGCGTCTGTGCCAGTGAATCTTCCAGGCACACGTGAGGGGCCGGAGATGGGAGGCTCTGAGAAGTGCTTTGGGGCCTCAGGCTGCCCACAGCTCAGCCCCCTAAAAGAGTTTATCATTCTTTCACTCAAGAAAAGTTTACTGGGCACCTACTGTGTGCCAGAACTATGCTGGGTGCTGGGGACACAGGAGTGAGTGGGACAGATGAGGTCCCTGTCCTGGGGGGAGAAGGCAGAAAAGCCGTAGGCAAAAGAACGAGCAAGAAAATTTCCAGGGAATTCCCTGGCCGTCCAGTAGTTAGGACTCCACGCTTCCAGTGCAGGGGCTATGGGTTCGATTCCTGGTCGGGGAACAGAGATCATGCAAGCCGCACAGCGTGGCCAGAAAGAAAAAAAACCCAAACAAAAAACTCCAGACAGTGATACAGGCAATGAAGAATTAAATGCAGGCTGTGTTAGAGGGTGACGGGGTGGGAGCTGCTTTAGACAGGGGTCAGGGAGGCCCCTCTGAGGCGGTGAAAGGGAGGGGCGACCTGGAGGAGGGGCAGCACGGGAAGAGCTGGCGGGCCCCAGGCAGCCAGTACCACTGCAAGGGCAAAGGCCTTGGGGTGGGACTGAGAGCTCGTTTTGCGTTTGCAGAGGAACTGCCAGGAGGCCCCTCAGTGAGGGGATCCGTCCTGAGGGGACTCTCCTGCCCTGTTCCCAGGGGCTGAGGCCAAGGGGCAGGGCAAGGGCCAGGCTGGAGGAAATGGGGCCCAGACCCCGGCTGGCAGGCTCTCCTGGGACTCCTAATATCCCGAGTGCTGGTGACAAGACCCAGTCCCAGGTGGCAGGGGGTAGGGGCCCGGGCCTCCATAAACAGCCATGGCTCGTAAAGCTGATCAAAGCAGCGGGCCTGTCCTAGCCCTGGCCACTTCCTGCACAGCCCAGCTTGTGGGAAGCAGCCTCTCAGACTTGCTTTGGGGTCTCTGTGTGGCTAAGGGCAGTCTCTGAGCTTGTCCAGGCCTCAGTTTCCCCACTTACCTCACAAGGAGGGGCTGAGTGGAATCTCTTGTCAGCCTGTCTCATTCTACATCACTGACAAGAGCTCAGCTTCTGGGACCGCAGATCTGGGAGTCTGAGTCCCAATCCTGCCATTGCGTGACCTCAGGCAGTGACGCCCCCCCAACTCTGTCCTCAGCTTTCAGCTGGGGTTCATGATAATATCTGCTTCAACATCCTAGAGCATGGAGTTTACTGATGTAATTTGTACTGATAGTTTCTTGCTTATCTAATGGTAAGGGTAACGATCCTCAGGCACCCTAGTGGAGGAGCCGTGTCCCAGGCAGCAGGTTTGACGAGGTTTGTGGAGCAGAGGGTGAGGGTCTGCGCCCCTCAACTGCTCCTTATGGGCAGGTCTGGGCAAGGGGTGGCCCCAGAGGTGAGGATTTCCAGCTTGTCTGGGCCACAGCCCAAGGCCCTGGGCAGCACTTCCCAGGCCTCGTGGCCTCCTGGGGCCTGGCCTGGCTTTGGAATCCCGGGGTTCTCACCAGTTCTCTCTGAGGCTCTGTTTCCTCAGCTGCCAAAGAGGGATGAAAATCCACCTGAGGAAGATTTGAGGTTGAAAACAGACCCAGGATTCTACCATGTCTCCCCACCTCCTTTGCTGCCCTTCTGGTTCAGCCCCATCCTCTTATTGCAGCGACCTCCTCCGGGGCTCCCTGCATCCCCCCCCATCCCCCTGCATCCCCCCTTCATCCCTCTGCATCCACCCTTATCCCCCCATCCCCCCATCATCCCCCTGCATGCCCCCTTATCCACCCCCTGCATCCTCCCTCATCCCACTGCATCCCTCTTCATCCCCCTGCATCCCTCCTTCCCCCTGCATTCCCCCCTCATTCCCCTGCATCCCCCCTCATCCCCCTGCATCCCCCCTTATCCCCCCCACATCCTCCCTCATCCCACTGCATCCCTCTTCATCCCCCTGCATCCCTCCTTCCCCCTGCATTCCCCCCTCATTCCCCTGCATCCCGCCATCTCCTGGCACCCCCCTTCATTCCCCTGCATACCCCTCCTTATCCACCTATAGTACACTTTCTGCTGGGGAACCTGGGTCAGACCACATCCTTCCCCTGCTCAGAACACTCCAGGGCTCCCACCCCACACAGAAAGCCCCCCCGCCCCCCCACACGCAGCCCACAGGCCCAGCGTGGCCTCCCCTCACCCTCTCCACCCCTCCCCGTCGTTCTCATCCAGCCTCACCACGTAAAACTACTACAGCCCGTGTTCAGACTGCCTTTCCCTGCCCTTATCAGCTTCTAACACACTATATAAAATACCAATTTATGTTGTCTGTCTGCCCTGTGAGCATGGCAGCTCCATGAAGGCAGGTTTTTTTAGTTTTTTTTTTTTTCTGTTTTGTTCCCAGCTATATCCCCAGTTCCTAAAAAAACGGTTAATAAGTGTTGGTGGAATGCAGGAATGCATCCTTGTCCAGCTCTGGGAGGCAGGCGCTATTGTATTTTGATTTTATGAAGGAGGAAAGTGAAGTTGAGCAAGGCAGGAAGTTGGTGAGTTGCCCAAGATCTCAGACAGCTGGAGTCAGGGCGATAATAATAATAACAGTAAATAATAATAATACAGCTAAGACATATTGGGCTCCTACTATGTGTCAGGCACTGGGATGTTGGAATAGAAGTGGAAAAAAAGAGCCAGACACACGGTAAGTGCTTTACATGGGATAACTCTTGGAATCCTCAGTGGGACTCTGTAGTAGGGACTATTAAACCCATTTTACAGATGAGGAAACTGAGGCTCAGGGGGATTAGGTAACAGATGTCTAACAATAATAGCTACCATAGCCCCAGTTTACTGAGCTATGCTCTGGGCACGCTTCATATCTGGTATCTCTCATCTTTACCACACCTTCTACTGTACTTTACAACAAAGAAGCCAGCTTCTGAGAAGTGCTATAATTTGGCACTGGTTGTAAAATGGTATGAGAGAGCTTGAGCCCATTTCCCAGGTTCTGCCCCAGGACATACCTGGCACTGGAAGGTGGAGAGACCCAAATACAGAAGCCCACTGCACATCTGGTGCCTCAGAGCCAGAGGACCTCTCTGGTGCCTTAGTTTCCCTAAGTCTCTTCAGGGTCTAGGGCTCAAGCTGCCCCCCAGCATGGAACTGGCAGGGGTCTTCATTCCTGTTCATAGTTGGGACTCCTGCTTTGTCTAAGGAGGGTCTGAAGAAGTGGTGGCAACTCTACTGTGTGACCTAGGGTAAGTTGCTGTGCCTCTCTGAACTGCCAGCCTCAACTGACTCCATGGGGTCATGGTTTGCTGAGAAGGAGGCTCTGGGAACTACCCATCCAAGGCCTGGCAGCCGGGAGCACCTACTTCCTGCCTGGGAGGACTAGGAGGCGCAACAAAGCCGCCTTCACCCCTGCCACCTATTAGAGCCCTGCAAGTCCCCAAGAAGCGGGGTCCAGCCCTATCCCCCAGCCATTCTCCACTATTCTGGCTGCCTTTTCTCACTGGGAAAGAGCAGTAAATAATCAGGAGGCCTCATTCTCCAGGCTTCCCAAAGCCGGCATCTGCACCTCTCCTGAATCTGTCTCATTCCACCTTCCCCTGTGGCCTGAAACCGCCCCTTCCCCGCTGACCCCCCTTCCTGGCATTCAATCCCTGTGATTCAGCCCGTGCCATGGCTCTGCCTCTTCTACACATTGGGAAAGTGAGGTGCAGAGAGGTACCTGGTGTGGTCCTGAGTCCAGGGAAGCTCCTCGTCTTTCCCAGAGGGCCATAGGGATCTTTCCAAAGGCCTCCCCTGTCACACCCTTGCCTGGGGTGATAATGGCTCCGTGGGTAGAGCACACTCTGTGTGTACTGTCCCCTACTTTACAGAAGAGGGAGCTGGGCTTCAGAAGGGCACAGACACCTGCCTGAGGTCATACAGCCGGGAGGTGGCAGAGTTCTGTGACTACAGAGCGGGAGACTGAGGCCCCAAGAGGGGAAGGACCTTGTCCAAGGTCACGCAGGCCCTGTTAGGGTCTAGATCCCCAGTGAGGCTGGGCCAGAGCTGGAAGCACTGGATCCCAGGCAAAGCTTTCCCACGGCCTTGGGGTGTGGGTGGGGGGACTGCCTGGCATTTCCTGTTTGGGCAGGACCTGAGTGGGGTGATGCGGGGAGACTTCCCGTGGCTCCTCCCCGTTCTCAGGAAATAATCCGGACCCAGGGACCAGGCCCCCGCCTTCCCCAGGATACAGTGAGGGGCAGAGGCTGGGAGCTGGTGTCCTGGGTTCCAGGCCTGCTCTCCCTTATTGCCTGTGTATCCTTGTTCCTGTCCCTCCACCCCATCCCAAAGTCTCTGCATCCTTCAGGGGGGTCCTCATTCTTAGCATCCAATGAACAGACTCAGCAAAAGTCCCAGGCCCTCGGGAGTCCCAAGGCCGTGACCCTGCAGAATCACTTCCCCCTCTGAGCCTCAGTTTCCTCCTCTGTCAAATGGAGTCATTGTGGGGGTGGAATCAGAAGCGCCAGCTCAGCACATTGGAACTCCACGTCCCGGAGGGAGGGAGTCATCCAGGTCTCGACACTGACCTGGCATGTGGGTTCCCAGATGGAGAATTGAAGTCGTAGTGGTCAGGGGACCCACGTGAGGACACAGCCAGCTGAGACCTCTCCACTGCCATTTCCTGGGAGGCAGCTATGCAGTGCCAAGAAGGCACACCATAGTGTTGGATACTCCAAGTTCAAACTTCAGGCCTGCCATTGTCTGGCTGTGTGGCTTCAGGCAGGTCACTCTACCTCTCTGAGGCTTAGTTTTTTTCTTCTGCAGAATGGGAGAAAACTAACCTGATGGCAGGACTTAATGAGCTAATTAAGCATGTAAACCACGCATGGCAGAGCCTTGCACCCAGTAGGCCTTCAATTCATGGTAATTCTTCTTTCCTGGGAGGAGGCTGGGTGAGGTCATCTTGGCTGCATTCAGTTGAGGAAGGGTCAAGAGTCCCAGCTGGGGTTGCTGGAAGAGTGAGGAGCGGTCGCTGCCCCATAGCTCTAGGTAAGCAGGACCTGGCTCCTCTGCATCTCGGCCCCCCTTGGTGCTGCCTCTGCTCTCCGGACCTGACCTGGCAGGCCTTGCCTGCCTCACTGCCCCCACGCTTGCTCACTAGTGCTCTTCTCCAACCACACCGGCCCCTTTTCGGCTCCTCCATCCTCCAACTCATTGCAGCCTCACAGTTTTTGCACCTTCAGATCTCTCTCCCTGGATCTCCTTTCCCCAGTGTTTTTCCTTCTTTAACAGAAATTTTATTTTTACATTCTGTCATTAGAATCTAAAACAGGACCTTGAATCTTTTAGGCATTTAATAAATATTTGGCCCATGAATAAATGAATAGATTTTGATTTTTGATCTAATATGAGTCTTTGTTTTTTAATAGACCCATTCAACCCATTTACATTTATTGTTTACAGGGATATATTTGATCTGTGTCATCCTGTATTTTGTTTTCTGTTGACTGAATGATTGAATGAATGAATAAATGCATGAATGAAGCAGAGTAGATTCTAGGTTGCTGGGGTGGGCTAGAATCGGGGTTCTCCAAACTGCCCTGGGCCATCCAGGGTAGGAAGAACATGGAACTGACCCTGGGTTCCTCACTCTTGCAATTATTTATTCCACTGCCCTTAGCCCCCAGACAAGGGCTTATCGTCTGTCTCTCCCAGGTGTCCCCCATCCCTTCCCTCCTACCCCCACCTCCCCTCAGGAAGTGCCGGGTTTATGATTCTGGGTTCTGAAGCCAGATCTGCATGCTCATCCCAGATCCCCCATTAACAGGAGGCATGGTCTTGACTTACCTCCCGAGTCTTCATTCCCACACTTGTAAAATAGGGGTCACGGTATTAGCTTCCGACAGTGATGATCGTTGGGGGGATTAAATGAAAGAACTTGGGTCAAAGGGCTTAGCACTGTGCCTGGCTTGGAGTAAGAGCTCAGTAAGCATTAGATTTTATTATTTTGTTGTTGTACCTCAGTTTCCTTCAATTGTAAATGAGGCTGCTTGTCATTTCCTTCTAAGTACCTCAGGATCCTGCCTCAAAGTCTGGAGTTGGAGAGCTGTTCAGTCTACATTCTGTTCTCCGTCTCCCCAAGCCCGCAGACACGATCATCTTCCAGGACTCGAGGGGGTCCACAGAGGCCTGACCCACCACCAGGAACTGGGGAGAGGAAACAATACAAGCTGTAATGTGAAGTTCATTCCTTCCCCCTGGCCACACCAGCATTACCCCATCGCGCAGATGAGGAATCTGAGACTCACTGGCTCATTTAATCCACAGACGCACCCTGAGCACCTACTGTGTGCAGGCTGTGCTGGGCCCTCTCCCACAGGGCTCACAGCTTAGCGGGGAAGACTGGGAGAAAACACCTCACCCTGTAGGATTTAGATTAAGTGCCTTGCCCAGCGCATAAAGGGCTCCCAGAGAACCTACCAGCATCCCCGCTTGTGGGGGTGGGCGGGCGACTGTTCCCTTTCCACAAAAGGAGAAAGCCAGGCCAGAGGGGGGCATCCCGTGCAAAGCCTCCAGCTTCCTAGGGGTGTGGCAGCCTTCCTGCCTTTGCATGGCTGGTGCCTCTGCCGGGAAGGGAAGATTCTTCGCGGTCGCCACGGATCCGGCTCTGTGTTCAGGGCGTCACTTCCTCAGAGACCCTTCCGGGATGGGAGGGCAGGGTCAGCGCCCCAGGGTTTCCCCTTGTATAACGTGTGTCCCACTCACTCCCGCGGCTGTCCTCGCTGAGCCTCCTGAGGAGATGCAAACTTTGCGTTGCCCAGTGAGCCACTGCAGGGTCACACCTCCACCAGGAGACACTCCCACCCCCCCAGAGATCCAGCCACTTGCTACAGGTGCCCATGGCACCCAGAGCCTCAGCCCCCTGCACCTTCTCCAGCTGCAGTTCTGCACTTTGTTTGCAGGATGACTGCGTTGGTGACTAGCATCCTCTATATATTTTAAATTTTTTTTCCTTTTTTTTTGGCCACACCGCACAGCACGTGGGATTTTAGTTCCTCAACTAGGGATCGAAACCGCGCCCCCTGCCTTGGAAGTGCGGAGTCTTAACCACTGGACCGCCAGGGAAGTCCCAGCATCCTCTTTAGAACATGAGCTCCTCAAGGACAGAGTTCTCTGCCTGTTCCATTCACCATTGTGTCTCCCAGTGCCTAGTACAGAGGCTGGCACATAGTAGGTGCTCAATAACTATCTGTGGAAAGAAGGCAGAAAGGGAGGAAAGAAGAAAGTGAGGGAGGGGTTGCAATTCATTTATCCAGTTTTGCATTTGTTTGTTCAGCAAGCACTTATTGAGTGCCAGCTGTACGCTGGTTCTAGGGAGAGAGTGGTGACAGCACAGACAGGTGTCCTGCCCTCAAGGCACTCCCTGACTTTCTGGTCACTGTCAGCAATTGTGATATCAGCTGGTGAAGACTCTGAGGAAAGGTGGAGCCAGGAGAGGGGCTGCTGGGAGAAGGGGTCAACCGAACTGGCAGAGGCAGGGGTAGGCTTGGGGCTCCCCCCACCCCGCCCCTGCTGGCAGATGCTGGGGCTGTCGTAACTGCGGGCAGCTCGGGTTGCCAAACGCCACCACAGCTGCGTCACTGAGAGCCTGGAGGGCCCAGAGGCTGAGGGGGGCCGGGAGGGGCCTCCTCACCCAGGCTGGTTTCAGCCCCGAGTCAGACAGAGCTGGGTCAAAGGTCAGCCCTGTGTCCACTGTTAGTCACTCTACGTAACGTGGCTGTGTGGCTATGTGCTGTTGCGGATTGCTTGCAAAAGAAAGTCCAGAAATGATGCACGAGCAGCCACGTTCCCACCTCCAAGAGAGAAATGAAACATGCAGAGACCGTGGGAGACCCCACCCTCCCTCCAAAGGTGGCTTCATCCTGAATTTGACATCTGTGACCCTGTGTGTGACTTCACAATGTTACCTTCCTGGGCCTACCTCTGTGTGTCCCTGGGCAAGTCACTTAACCTCTCTGGGCCTTGGTTTCCTCACGTGTAAGATGGGAATGCTAACAGTCCCTCCCTCGGAGGACTGGTGAGAATAAACAAGCCATCTGCGTAAAGTGCTCAGATGAGGGCCTGGCACACAGTAAGCGCCACATAAGTGCTGGCTATCATCATTATTGTCATTGAACACCCAGAAGAGGGGACAGAGAGCCGTCACTTGTGTCAAGGTCACTTCGGGTGGTGCCAGGGTTCACATCAGCGGCTGGCTCTGGAGTGGTGTTGCTTAGGTGCCCAGGCACTAATTCTGGTTCATTCTGTCCCACTTCCTGTTGGGTTTGCCTTTCCCACCAGCTTTAAAAAACCAGAGCCTGTGCCTGGCTTGTTCTCTGCTGTCACCCTGCAGAGGGTGACAGCCCAGGGCCTGGAGACTGAAGGATGGGTTTGTGGAGCGAATGAAGGGGGCTGTCTCCTCATCTGTATGATGGGCCTTGCAGGCCCAAGGAACGAGAAAGTGCCTGAGTAGTGTCGGTGCTTTATAAACCCTTCTTTATTTCCTCCTCTCCCAGCTGTACTCCCCTCCCCCTCCCCTCAGGGATAGGCCTGGACCCCACTCACTTCACGACAGGCATTCTGCTGACAGATTGCTCCCCACTGACTCATTCATTCGTTCATACCTTCACACTTCCAACAAATTGTTTGAGCACCTACTGTGCTCCAGTCTCTGCTCTAGGCTCTGGGGATCCCGAAACGAATAAAGCATGTAAAAATCTCTGTCTTCCTGGAGCTGACATTTCGTCAGGAGAGACAGCCATCAGACAACAGTGTGATTCAAGCTAAGATTCACAGGGGCCCGGGCAGCAGGGATCAGGGGAGGCCCTGCCTACCTCAGTCTGGGGGCTTGGGGAAGGCTGTGAGCTCAGACCAGAAGGCTGAGGAGAAAGTTAGCCAGATGAAGGGTGAGGAGGGCGTTCCAGGGGCAGGGACCGGCCTGTGCAAAAGCCTGTGGGTGAGGGGGCATGGCACTTTGGGGACCTACCTGTGGCTTGGCCTGGATGGAGGGGAGGGAAAGGGAGGGTGATGGGAGTTGAGCTGGAAGAGGCCTGACTCGATTTAGGTTTTGCAAGGTTTGCTCCAGCTGCAGCATGGAGCTGGGACCGGAGGGGTGAGGCTGGAGGTGGGGAGACTGGAAGGGAGCCTGGAGTCCTGTCCACCCATCAGAGGAGAACAGGAGGGCAGGCTTCATGCAGACCAAGGAACCCTGGATGTGCTGGGCGGGGCCTGGGTTTCCCTGGAAACAGGCCCAGGATGTGGCAGCCGAGGCTTCCTCCCTTCTTCCAGGGAACTGGATCAGGTGTCAGCATCACCTCCGTCCACCACAGAAGACAGTTGAGCAGTGGCCCGCCGCCCTTGCACCGCTCACCCCTGTGACTAGCCAGGCCCTTCTGAGAATGGACCTCCCCCCGGTTCCATGTGGCATGACCTCACACGAGGGTGTTCATGGCACATTTAACACCAGCCCAAGATGGAAACAACCCAATGGTGCATCACCCAAGGCCTCGTCAAGACCGCCAGATCCATCCAGATGGCGAACTACTTTGGAGCCTCGGGAGAGGCTGGATGGTGAAGAGTTTCGGAGCACAGACCTGGGACCCCGACTGCCTGGGCCTGAATCCCAGCTCTGCCAGTCACTGCTGTGTGTCACTGGGCAGGTTCCTGGCCGTGCTGTGCCTCAGTTTCCCCATCTACAAAATGGGGATGACGAGAGTGATAGAACTTCCCAATAGGAGCACTTCACTCTTATGATTCATTCATTAATCCATGTAAAGCACCTGGAACTGTGCCCAGCACATAATAAGTCCTCTAGAAACCTTTGCTGCCATTATTTTTTTCCTTTAATTTTTCTTTCTGTATTTTTGGCTGTGTTGGGTCTTCGTTGCTGCATGTAGGCTTTCTCTAGTTGCGGCGAGCGGGGGCTACTCTTCGTTGCGGTGCGTGGGCTTCTCATTGCGGTGGCTTCTCTTGTTGCAGAGCACGGGCTCCAGGCGCACGGGTTTCAGTAGTTGTGGCTCGCGGGCTCTAGAGCGCAGGCTCAGTAGTTGTGGCGCACAGGCTTAGTTGCTCCGCGGCATGTGGGATCTTCCCGGCCCAGGGCTCGAACCCATGTCCCCTGCACTGGCAGCCGGATTCTTAACCCCTGCGCCACCAGGGAAGCCCCGCTGCCGTTATTAATCAGCAATCATATTAACATTGTGATTGTTAGCAGCAGTAGTGGTAGAAATATTGGATTAATCCAAGGGAGAAGTGGCAGGACAGAACGTAAAGTGGGCTGCCGGTTGCAGAAAAAGGCAAGAAGAATAACTAGATAGATGTGTGTGTAGACGCTCACACCACCTCAGAAGGAGCTCCTAGACACTGAAAACATTCGACTTGTCTGGTTGGGGAGGGGGGACCTGAGGGGAGGAGGGGAGGGCCACTGGCTTTTCACTCTATGCATTTTACACCCCCTGTGCTCTTTGAGCTGTGTGTGTGTGTTTCCTCTGTGCACTTGTATATATTCAAAACCAAACATGCCAGAAAGCAATTCTGCGCGAGGTTTCCTCCAGGAAGGCCCCAGCTCTTCACACCCCCACCCCCCCCACCCCCCCACCCCCCCGCCCACCCTCTCCATCCACCCCCGCATCCTGGCCTGTGTGTGGCCCAGCCTCCCGGCTGCTGGTTTTCAGAGCTCTAGGCCCTGGAGCGGGTCCGAGCTGGAGTGCCCTGCAAGAAAGGGGGCTCCTCGGAGACCCCCAGAGCGGCCTTGGCTCCGGGTGGTGCAGGGTGTGGGGTTGGGGGGGGGGCTCCCGACCCACTGACTGGAACTCCGAATACTCCCCAGCCTGGGCCGCTAATCGCTTCCAGATTGGCGGGGTCAGGGCCAGGGCCGCCGCCGCCTGGCTCCATAAACAGCCCGTCGCTCCAGATGGCGGCTGGCTCCAGCCTGGCGAGCAGGTTCACGGGGGACTGGGGGGTGGCAGCAGGTGGAGGACCCCCAGCCTGCCTGGTTGGGGCAGGGAGGCCCCCGCCAGCCGGCCCTGGCTGCCGCTCATCCCTCTGCCCTGAGTCAGGATGCTGGGCCAGAAGGGGCTGTAGCAGTTGAACCCATTGCTCGGAGGAGAGAAACCGAGGCCCAGAAGGGGCAAGGGACGGTTCCAGGTTGGTGGTTGACAGAGGTGTGAGGCAGGGGTTCCTGAGGGTTGACCCTGGGTTTGCTTGTGTCTGTGAATCCAGCACACAGTTGGGGGCGCAGTAAAGACCCAAGGAAGGAAGGGAGGAAGGAGAGCAGGAGGGAGGGAGGCATTATGGCCCCTTGGGTTCAAATTCTACTCTGGCTTTTAGTCCCTGAGGGAATAAGTTAGTTTTGCTTTCTGGGCCTCAGTGTCTTCATCTGTGAAATGAGGATGGCTAGAGCACAGACCTTGCCGATTGCTGGAACAGTGACCTGGCTCTCGTGAACTTCTGGGCAGTGCGGGCTGTGTACGTTGCAGGGGCTCAGTTCTGTCTTTCTCACTCCCTGAGCCTCCTTTGATTCCTGCTTCTCCTCCCCCGCCCCACTCCCACCCCCGGGAGCACGATGGCCTCCTCTAGGAAGCCACCCTGGCTTCCACTCAGACCTCTTCCTTTGTGCCAGGCTTTGTTCCCTTCCCGTGGTCTCACTCACAGAGCCTCCCCAGCGCCACGCCATGACTGGTACCTGTGCTATCGCCCCTCTGGCAGATGAGGGCACGGAGGGTCAGGAGGTAGCTGTGTTGTTGTTCCTGCCCCGTCATGGAGGCAACAGGACATGGTGAGGGCCTCGCCGCCAGGAAAATGCAGAACTTGGTGTGACTGGAGAGGCTTCACCTGGTCTGAAGTCAGGTAATGTGGCTGCTTCCTGCCCCCACTCACCAACCTCTTGGCACATGAGGCGAGGACCCCGGCCTGCTGCCCCCAGGCAGGTAATGGGTTGTGATCCCTAGGGAAAGGAGTGTGGAGCCCTGGCCTGGAGCCCAGGCTGGCCCTGGATGTCCCTTGGGTGGCTGGGCAGTAGCCTCGTCAGCTAAGCAAGGATGCAGCTCCTTGAGTGAGGGCTGAATCCCCCATTTTTCACCATCTTAACCCTCGTACCCAGCACAGAACACCCTGAGTTCAGCTTTGTTGAATGAGTGACTGAGAAGTCATAGTAGTATCAAGTATTTATAATCCAGGAACTCTTCTGAGCAATTGACTGAGGGTAACTTCCTTTTTATAAAATTTAATTTAATTTTTTGGCCGTGCCATGCAGGATCTTAGTTCCCTGACCAGGGATCGAACCTGGGCCCCCTGCAATGGAAGTGCAGAGTCCTAACCACTGGACCACTAGGGAATTCCCAGGGTAACTTCTTTAATATTCCCATAACCTGCTGAGGGAGGGACTATTATAATTTCCATTTTACAGAGGACAAAACAGAGGCTCAGAGAGGTTGAGTGCCTTGCCCAAGGTCACACAGCTGGAGGTGGGATTTGAACCCAGGTCTTCTGGCTCCAGTGCACACACTCTCAGCCACCTGTTTCCCTTCCCAGGGCAGCAGTGAGCCTGAAATGAGCTCAATGCCCCGCACATAGTAGGTGCTTTCCCACAGCCCCCACGCCCGCCTCCATCGCCTGGTACCTGGATTCAGATTTCGGCCCAGCCTCGAGGTCAGCGGCCCGTTCTGCCCTGTGCCGGGAGGAATGTTCGTGGTGGCCTCGTCCTGGGTCCGAGAAGAAAGGCAGCCTTGTGGGCGAAAGGTGAGCTGCTGGGTGGGCGCGGGGCTGTTTACCCAGTGCCGGGCGTGTGGCTCGGGGTGGCGCCACTGTCAGCCGCGCCGGCTGCCCCAGGCCTGTGCTGGCCTCCAGATGTGAGCTGGCTCCAGCCGGCCTGGCCCCCCCACCCTGTGCACAGAGGGGCTTTATCAAAAGCGGCTGTGAGGAGGCCCGGGAGGCCGCCTGGCTCCAGCCTGCTGGCTCCACGCCCCGGGCCTGCAGAAGCCCGGCGAGCGAGCTAGAGCTGCTGTGCCCAGGACTTGATCTGCTCCACCGCCAGCTCCTCTGCTCTGCTCAGGGCCTATGGGGGCCCAGACGAGGGGTGCAGCCCTCTGTTCCAGGAAACTGAAGCTCCAGGAGCAATCTGGAGGGGTGACAATGCAAGAAAACTTCTTTGAAATTAATTTTCTATATCCCTGAGGGGAAAGGTAACCCACACGGAAAACAAAGTACAAAACTCGGTTAAAATTCAAGGGGTGCTAAGTGCATAGCAAAGTGAAGACACTCGTGGGAAGGATAAGTTGCAGGTTCAGAACAGCAGTTCCTGTGAGCCGGGAGGAAAGTAACTGGGAGGGGTTACTGGGGCGCAGTTCTCTCCATAGTGTCTTTCTTGGGTTGTGTGGTGAGGATGTTAGTCTTTATGTTTTCTTTGTTGGCCTGAACTCTTTTGTATTAATGAATAATAACAACTGGAGGAGAAGAAAGAAAGAAAAAACCAAGACTTCTTCCTGCTTCTGACCCTTAGCCCTGCCCCTGTTAAGAGTGTCTTCCGGTACTTTCCAGGGATTGTCTGAGAATCCACAAACAACTCCACATCTCTTCCCGTTCCTGTGTTGTTTTCCTATGTTGTCTTTGTTTTACAGATAGTATCAAGATACACATTGTGCAGCTCCAGGCTCTTCACAATATATCCTGGGCACCTCCCTGCAGCCTTGTTCTTTTTCACAGCTGCGTAGTATTCCATCCTGGGAAGGCACCTCAGCTTATTCTCCAGGCTCCCCTTGATGAACTTTTAGGTTGTTGCCTGTTTTTGCTACCACAGACCATGCTGGGGTGGACCCCACCCCCATCCATGTCTTTGGGGACTTAGGCAAGTACTTCCTTTTTTTTTTTTTTCAGGCAAGTATTTTCTAGATGATCAGCTCTTAGGAGAATCTCAGAGGAGTCCTATTTACTCTCTTGAGAGTCACGCTAATTTGCCCTCCCTGAAGTTTGTTTCCTTGTGTCAGCCCACCAGCGATGCTGCCGACAGGAAACTGAGACCCAGAGCCAGTCAGCTGTTCTGTGGGGTGAGCAGGGGAACAACCTCACAAGGAATGTCTCCTAAAAAGAGACAAGTCAAAACACCCCTTTCTTGGTTTTGTTTCCTTTTGAATGCAAAAGACAAACATGTTCACTGCAGAAACTTTAGAAAATAAAGAAAACCGCGAAGTTAGAAAATAAAGCCTCCCTCCCCTTGACAACCACCCCCGCCCCCACCCAGCCCGCCACCAGGGGCTGGATGCGGACCAGGGTTTGGGCATCGGGGTGGGCTGGCTTCCTCTCCATCCCTATGCCTGACTTGCTGTGTAACCTCAGGCAAGTCAATCAGCCTCTCTGGGCCCCTGCATTCTCATCTGTAACTGGGGCTACCAAGGGCTCCAGCCTTGAAAGGCTGCTGTGAGAATCAGATGAGATCATGTGGGTAAGGGGCGGCCCAGCATACCACGCTTCCTAAGGGGAGGCCGTGACAAGTTCTCCCCGCACCTGTGTAGCCAAATCCAGGACTTTCTTTATATTCGGAATTTTTGGGGGGGGGGGCTGCACCTCAAGGCACGTGGGATCTTAGTTCCCTGACCGGGGATCGAACCCGTGCCCCCTGCAGTGGAAGGACAGAGTCCTAACCACTGGACCACCAGGGAACTCCCCAAATCCAGGACTTTCTCATTGACCCTCCCCCTCAGTGAGCTCTGGTATTTTATTCCTGCTCCACCAAGGCCCACAGCCCAATGACTCCCAGGACCCACACGTCCAGACCCAGCTCCATTCCCACACGACACAGATCACACACAGATCACACAGGAAGCCCGCCTCCGGGCTTCCTGGACCCAGTGGCTCAGCCAGAAAACCGCCATCCAACCTGTCAGCACCTCCTGTCTGCTCCTACTTCAAACTAGATCCAGAACCAATGGCTTCTCCCCAACACCCACCACCAGCTTCCCAGGCCGGACTGTCGCAGACCTTTCCTCACAGGTCTCCTCACTTCCTGCCTCGCTCCCTGATAATCTCTCCTTGCAGGCTAACAGGGCGATTTGCCCCCCACCCCTGGGGGACGTGTGGTCATGTCTGGGGACATTTTGGTTGTCACAACCGACAGAGGGGATGCTACTGGCATCTGGAGGGTGGAGGCCAGAGGGGCTGCCAAACCATCCTCCAGTGCCTGGACAGTCCCACGACTGAGAACGATCTGACCTCAACATTCATAGGGCTGAGGATGAGGACCCTGTGTGAGATCCAAATCAGGTCTGTTCTGTGCTCTTACCTTCCATGGCTCCCACCCACCTCATCTAGAGAACAGCCAGCATCCTCTCAGCGGCCACAAAGCCCCATGGGACATGCTCCATCTCCTCCCTTCCCTCCCACCCTCCCGCCCTCCCACCCTTGGCTCCAGCCACATCAGTTCCTCCCTCTTCCTTGGACCTGAAGACAACCTCACACCACAGGCCTTTCCTCTGCTTTTCCCAAATGTTCTTTCCCAGACATCTAACTTTCCCTCCTCCCCTTCTGACTCTCTGTCGAATGTCACCTCTTCCAGGAGGCTGCCCTGATTTCCTTATTTAATATCTGCCGCTCCCTGAACCCTTCTGCCTTCTTTCTCCCTGGCACTGGGTCCCGATATCTTACTGATTTGTCTGTGTCTGTCCCCCAACCTAGAACACAAGCTCCATGAGGGAGAGACAGGGCTGGTCTTATTTACCACTGAGCAGGTAACATGACCTCCAGCTCACAGTAGGTGCTCAATAAGTGCTCATGGATTAACCAGTGGACCCTACCTTGCAAGTTCCTGATGTCTGGGCAGCGGCTGTGGACAGAAGACCCGGATGCTGAAAGCTGGCCCCTGGAGGATTGGAGGCCCAGAAGGAAATTCCCTGAGGCCATGGGCTGGAATTTCCCACATCCCTGCAGCCATACTTCACCCTGATTGCACTAAGGGGCCCCCTCACCAGGGACAGCAGCAAAGATGGAGGAGACCCCACAGGCAACTCCCCAGCCACCACCAGCATTCATGGAGCACCACCTGTGTGCCCACTCTAGACTGGGCAGCATAGAGATTGTACCCCAGGGGCGGCCACTTAATCATCTCACTGTCTCCAGGGCCGAGTACTGGCCATCCATGTATTCAAACATTATGGAGCACCTACTGTGTACCATTGACTATGCTGAGTGCATCTACCAGATAATTTCCAGACAGTGGACTTATGGAGGGGAGAAAGTCACTGCATTTTTCTATCAATGCTTTCAATTATTATTATTATTTGTTTACAGAAAGCATTCTTTTTGTAAATAAATAGACTTGAAGAATCCCAAGTTAAAAAAATACAACCCTACCATCTACTGATGCTGGGCAGAAATTTAGGGGGCCTTGGGCGCCCAGAGTGGGCCCCTGTGGGGTCGAGGAGGCTCCCAGGAGGTGAGTCCTGAGCTGAGGCCCCAGGTCGAGTATGAGGGGACTAAGAGTGGGGAGGAAGGCCACTGCACAGACCTGGGGGATGCAGTGAGTCGGCTAGGGGGAGGCTGATGGTCTGGCCCCAGCCCAGCCGAAGGCTCCACCTCTGGCCATGCGTGTCCCGAGTCCAACATTTCCTGGTGGAGTTTACTGCACCATCATTTCTGTAATTATCTGTTTCTGTCTCTCCCCAGCCCACCTCTGAACTGGAACTCCATGAGGGCTGAGCCTGCCCTGTCTGGTTCACTACTCTGTCCCCAGGGCCTGGAGCACACAGTAGGTGCTTGTAGTGACTTGAATAATGTGTCCCCCCCCAAATTCACGTCTACCCAGAAGCTCAGTATGTGACCATATTTGGAAACAGGATCTTTGCAGATATCATTAGTCCGGGATCTTAAAATGAGATCATACTGGACTGGGGGGCCCTTAAGCCAGCAACTTGTGTCCTTATGAGAAGAGGACACAGACACACAGAAGGCCACGTGAAGATGGAGGCCAAGACTGGAGGGCTGCGTCTGCAGGCCAAGGAACGCCAGGAGCCCCCGTGAGCTGGAACAGCAGGGGAAGATTCTTTCCTAGAGCCTTCAGAGGGGGTATGGCCCTGCTGACACGTTGATTTTGGAATTTTCCAGAACCATGGGAGAATACATTTCTCTTGTTTCAAGCCACCAAGTTTGTAGCAATTTGTTACGGCAGCTGCAGAAAATACATACAGGTTCCTCGTATGGAACAGGAACAGAAGAATGAGCCGTGAGCAGCTCAGCTCTGGTGGGTGGTCCAGGGCCAGTCGGGTGTGGCCAGATGGCTGTTTGCCCTCATCCCTTATGACTGGCTTTGCAGACTGGGGTACCTGCTTGGATTTCGGGGTGGAGGGAGCTAGAGGCCGTCCAGCCAGTGAGGGGGTGGGTGTGAGGAGATGTTGAAGTCGTCCAGCTAAAGTGACAAGGAAATCAGGTTCTGCAGGTGCCACCCCCACCCCATCCCCAGAAACTCATGTCCACACCCAGCTTGGACACCGGGGGCTGAGGTTCTGGGCACCTCACCACCCATGATGCTGATGCCTTTCAGATACGCTGCAGCCAGCGCTTGTCCCCACTTTCTGGATATTCCGCAGACTGTCCACCCAAGGAACTCTCAGCACCGTCCATTAGAGCTCAAAGCCTAGGACGTTGGGAGGGAATTTGTCCACCTGTCTGCCCTTAGTCCCTCTCACTGTGGCCTCTGGAATGAGGGAGGTGGCGAGATGCAAAGGAAGGAGCCTAGAACCTGGCTCTGTGCTGAGTGATGGTTGAGTGGCTGCTCTTCCTTGAGCCTCAGTTTCCCCATCTGTACTTGGGGGGAATATCACGGGCTTCGTGGAAACTGCTATGGAGAGTGCATGAGATGAAGCCTGCCCCGGGCTGGCAGGGCACCTGGCCCACAGGTGCTTGCTAAGAGGAGTGCGCTTGTGGTCCTGTTCTCCCAGAACATGGCCCCAGATCCTAAAGGGGTGATTAGACTTTCCCTCAGATCCTTTCAAAGCCCAAGCCCTGCCCCGTGGCCTGTCCAATGGCCCTATAAGACCACCCCACCCCCGAGGAACACCGTATCTTCAGAAGGACCAAGGCTTGGATTTCATGCCCATAAAATGCCTGAAATCAAAGCAGGGCTCACAACAAGGAGGGTTTTGAAGTCGGCTCAGGACAGGAGGGGGCGTGAAATCCTCAGGGGTCTTGGCCCTTCTCTTGGGATCCACCATAAAGCAGGGTGTCTAGGGCCCAGGCAGGAGGGTAGTGGCCAAATACAAGGGGCACCTGTCATTTTAGCAGTGATCTGAATTCCAGCGAAGACTTAATCATCCCAAGCTTTAGAGAAGACAATTGGGAAAACCCAACTGAAAAAGCCCGTTTACTTGATATTAGAGGCAGTGAGAGAGCCAGTGGTTGACAGGTGGGGACTTGGGTCTCGAAGCGAGCGTTCCAGTCCCTGCTCTGCCCCTTACTGTGTGACATCAGGCAAATTGCCTAACCTCTCTGTACCTCCATTTCTTTTTATTTATTTATTTATTTATTTTTGGCTGCGTTAGGTCTTTGTTGCTGCACGTGGGCTTTCTCTAGTTGCGACGAGCGGGGGCTACTCTTCGTTGCAGTATACAGGCTTCTCACTGTGGTGGCTTCTCTTGTTGCGGAGCACGGGCTCTAGGTGCGCAGGCTTCAGTAGTTGTGGCCCACGAGCTCAGTAGTTGTGGTTCGCGGGCTCAGTAGTTGTGGCACGTGGGCTTGGTTGCTCCACGGCATGTGGGATCTTCCCGGACCAGGGATCGAATCTCTGTCCCCTGTGTTGGCAGGCGGATTCTTAACCACTGCACCACCAGGGAATCCCCCTCAATTTCTTCATTTGCCAAATAAGGGATAAAAAACAATCCTTCCCTCAAAGCATTGGGTCAGGGCGACCCGAGTGACTTTATATGACATGCTGGCCCAGCCCTTGGGCATATTATTATTATTTTTTCCTAACGACACAAACATTAACTTCTCCCGAATTGAGGGTCTACTGAGCCAGACCCTTCACAGACATCGTCTCACTGAATCTTCCCACAGCCGCTGGAGGTGGGTGTGCTCCCACGGCACAGCTAGTGATCAGGAAGATAAGGACACTTGCCCAGGGGTACACAGCTGGGGAGATGCGATATAAACCCCAGTCCTGGCTGCATACTCATACTCTTAATCACTTCTCTTTAAAAAATAGGACAAGCTAAAGGGAAGAAATACACCCGCCACCCCCATTGTTCACACAGGCTGGAGCCAGTGTTTCTCCTCCCTGGTACCGCTGACATTGTGGACTGGCTGGCTGGCTGTCTGCTCTGGGGGTGCTCTGTGCCCTGTAGGATAGTTAGCACCGCTGGTCCCTACCCATCGGATGCCAGTAGCACCCCTACAGTTGTGACAACCAAAATGTCTCCAGACACTGCCAACTGTCCCAGGGAGGGGGCAGCCCCTTGTCCAGAACTGGCTGGAGTGAGGGTGTTAGAATACTGGAGTGTTTCTTTCTGGATTTCTTTTCCTACATACACACACACACACACACACACACACACACACACACACACACACACGGCATTCTTGACTGCTCCTCAGATTCAAGGACCCCTGCACCCTTCTCTAGGGCCCCCCAGGGGTCAGGACTGTAGCAGCTGCAACTGACTTGCAGCCCGGCCGTGGAGCAGATAATCCTGAGTTGCTCAGATGCCCATTCGAGCCCCCATCATCCACTTACCAGCTGTGTGTCTTGGGCCAATGGCATCCCTCTCTGAGCCTCAGGGTCCCTGCCCACCGCCCTCCTCCCGCACCAGGGCTGTGCTGGCCTCCAGGAACTCGGGCCAGGAAGGTGCTTGGCTGTACCAAGTGTCCAGTCACGGGTGCTGCTTTTGTGATTAATCTGAACAGAGCTGTGTTGGGTGTGGAGACCACCACACACAGCCCTTGCAGATCCAGCCCTGCCTGGCTGGTGTCTGCCTCCCTGGGCCTTGCTCAGAGCCCCCCCAGGGTCACTGCTCTGCCAGGCTTGAGGGTCACATATCTATAGTTTCACAGGAAGCACTGGCCTTGGGTAAAAATGTCACAGGACGTCAGCCTAATGGATCCGGTCCTGGGCTGGGAGTGAGCAGGGAGGTTAAAGTATTCCTCCTGGGGCTGGGTTTTTTCGGGGGGGGGACTCAGGGCTCTGAGTCATGGCCTGTGGTCAGGCTGAGGGGACTGAGGCTCAGGGGCCAGCAAACAGCCCAAGGTCACCCAGCATTGTTAGCATCTCCTACCACCTCAGGGCCTTTGGGAAGGGTGGGGTCAGTGGAGACACCATGTGAAAAAAACACACATCCTCTAATCAATGACACACAGTGTCAGCATCCACCCACTTCTTACTTGCTCTCCTGGGAATGCCCAGGGTGGTCCCATCCTCTCCTCCCTACCTCCCTACCTGGGGTCTGTCTCCATCTCTTCCCTGGTCCCCTGTTCCACCCTTGCCCCACGGCCTGCAGCAAGAGGAACTTCGTGAAAACCTGAGTCACATCTGTTTCTCCTCTACACAGCTCCCATCTCCCTCAGAGGAAAAGGTGAATCTTTACAATGCCCTGCACGATCTGTGCCTTGTCTCCTGGACCTCATCCTCTCCCTCCTCCCCCTCACTCACTCTGTTATAGCTGCACTGGCCTCCTGGCTGTTTCTCCAATAAATAAGGCATGTTTCTGCCTCAGGGCCTTTGCACTGGCTGTTTCCTCTGCCAGAAAGATTCTTCCCGCCCCGCACCCCGCTGTCCACATGATTCAATTCCTTACCTTTTTCAAGTCTGTATTCAAATACCACCTTCTCAAATATCAGGGCTTCCCTGCCTTACTCCTATCACCAGCACTCCCCACCCTGCTTTAGTTTCCTCCATAGAATTGATCACCAACCAATATTCTACATAATTGAATTTTCACTTGTTTATTGTTTCTCCCTGCTCCGTACACCATTACCACACCCAGAATGTCAATTTCATGAGGGCAGGTGTTTCTGCCTGTTCTTCTCCCTGCTGTATCCACTGGGCCCACAGTAGGTGCTCATTAAATACTTGTTGAATGAATAAATGTGGAAGCGTGGATGCTGAAGTGTCCCTGGGTTAACTGGGAAGCTCCAGGGAGCTCTATGGTTTGAAATCACCCTGTAAACTGTAGAGTGCAACGCTCCCTGACATCCATGGCTGGGTAAGCATGTTCTCAGGTGGGGTTTGTGAGAAAGGGGCAGCTGGGGGTCCTGGGTGTTTACAGTCAGATTCCCAGAGCTGGGTGATGATCAGGGGCCCGGGCAAGAGGGGGAGGCATGGGGGCTCCTGGGTCTGGCTTTAGGCTTCTGACCACAGTGTCAAGTTTGTGGAGTGAGAAAGGTCAGGAAGGCAGTGAGAACAGTGTGGCCGGAAGTGGCCAGCCCCGTCTTCTGGCCTGAATTATCTGGGAAGAAAAATAATCACATTCCAAAGAACCCATGGCTTGGGCGCCGGAGCCACTGCGGGGGCTGAGGGTGGGGTGCAGGGCTGGCCTGGGCAGGTGGTGGCCCTGCCTGAGGCTCAGAAAAGTCAAATCATCAGCTCAGGGTGACCCAGGGGTACTAGGATTTAGACCAAGCTGGGGGAGATGCCCCCCAATTGTGAATGGCTGGGGCATGGTAGCAGGGTATGACTCCTTGGGAGGGGAGACCACTGCTCTAGGCTGGGGTGCCCCTCAGGGACTCCTGGAGCTGGCTGAGCCATCACTTCGTGCCAGGCAGTGTTCATTCCCATCCCCTAGGCCCTGGTGGGGGCAACTGGGCCAACAGGGGCGACCGCTATGCTACAAGCCACAGATGGAACCTGAAAGATTGGACAGCCCTTCTTAGGATGGTCCCAAGGCCCAGACCTAGGGAGGATGTTGGTGATTGATAATAATAGTAATAATAATCGCTATATTGTGTTTTAGACACTTTCTTGTACTGTCTCATTTAACCCTCACATCACCCTATGCGGAGGCCACTATCATTCTTCCCATCACAGCTGTCCTCGAGGGTCTGAGGGGTCTGCCTCCATCTCATCCTCCTCAATCCTACAGCCGACACACTTACATACTCTGCTCCAGCCACAGTGGCTTCCTTGATGTTCCTTTCTCCCACTGAGCTCATGCCTGCCTCAGGACCTTTGCACCAGCTGCTCCCTCTGCCAATTCTTTCTCCAGTGAGCACTCAGCTCAGATGTCATTCCTTAGAGGTCATCTCTGACCACCCATGTAAAGCAGCTCCCACCCTTTCTCCTCTCTACCACATCAGCTCACTGTACTGTTCTTTTCTTTTGGCCACGCCACTCGGCTTGTGGGATCTTAGTTCCCCAACCAGAGATTGAACCCAGGCCCGGCAGTGAAAGTGCTGAGTCCTAACCACTGGACCCCCAGGGAATGCCATCACTGTACTGTTCTTATTGTCCTGATCCAGTTGTGAAATTATCTTCTTTATTCATTATTACTTTACTCTCTGTCTCCCATGCCTGGAATGACGGCAGAGATTTTCTGTCCTGTCCATTTCTGCAGCCCCAGTGCCTGGCACAGAGGATGCCCTCACAATACTTGTTGGACGAGCAAGAGTCAGACAGACAAGACAGATGTATCCTCGCTCTGTGTGCTGTTCATGACCGGATGTGCCAACCTTGCCACCCTTTAAGAAAGATCTCATTTCATCCGGGCTGGACCCCGGCCCAGGGCAAAAGTGGGGTGGGGGCTTCTGTAGCCCCCAGATCACTGCCTTCCTCTGGAAAGGCCTGATGTTCCTGGGACATCCTGCCCACCCCGGCCCAGGGAAGTCAGATATCAGCTCAGCTTCCCTCTCCACCCCACACCCCTGGATAAGCCACGTGGACTCTGGCCCAGTGTTTAGGCCACAAAAAAAGTGGGCTCAAGCCAGATTGGGGGGGTGATACCTGGGGCTGTGCAAGGGCCTTTCCAGCCAGAGATGGGACTGGAAAATTTCCAGCCAGGCTGTGTATGAGGCCAGAGTGTATGGGGAGAGGCCTGTGACCAAGCTGCTGACACCAGAGCAGAGGCAGCTGGATTTGGGCAAGCCCTGGGTCTGTTCATTCATTCATCAGCTGTTGCCTCCCCAGTGCCCGGCACAGGGCCTGGCACAGCACATCCATGTGTTCACTGATCCATCCTGGGGTGACATGTATCTTCCCACCCCAGGGCCCTTGCTCTTGTGGTTCCCTTCACCAGGAACTGTCCACCCTGCCAGGTTCTGGGCACAGAAGCTCCTCTGCACATTTGGAGTTACCTCCTCAGAAAGGCCCTCCCTGCCCATTGCTGCCTTCCCATCCCATGCTCTTACTGGGGTACTTCAGGTACGTGCTTCATGCTTTGAAATGACATTGCGAATTCACTTTGTCTCTTCTATTCCAATGTTAGCTCAAAAGACAGGGACTTTTGGTTTGTTTTGTTCTCTGCTGTGACTCCAGTACAGAGATCAGCACATAGAAAATGTTCAATAAATGTTTGTTGAATAAATGAATGAACGAACAAATCAGTGGATGAAAGTTCCACTGGGAAAGCTCGGGGATAAGGTTTGGCTCCTAACCCAGATGTAGGAGGTGACCTGTAAACTGAGGCCTGAAGGAGGAGGATAGGGTGGGCAGGCGAAGAAAGGAGGGGACGTGGTTTTTCCTCAAAATGCCTTTCTCCAAGGGAGAGTTAAAAGGTAGCTTGGAGGTAGTAACTGGTGATTAAAATTTAAAAAGCCTTTAATCCATTGACACCATAAAAATTGAGATATTTTACTAAATCTTTTTTTTTGCGGTACGCGGGCCTCTCACTGTTGTGGCCTCTCCCGTTGTGGAGCACAGGCTCCGGACGTGCAGGCTCAGCGGCCATGGCTCACGGGCCCAGCCGCTCCGCGGCATGTGGGATCTTCCCTGACCGCACGAACCCACATCCCCTGCATCGGTAGGCGGACTCTCAACTACTACGCCACCAGGGAAGCCCAAGATATTTTACTAAATCTTGATGTCTGGCTTTTCTCTCAAAAAACTGAAAGATGTGGCCATCCTGAGCCCTCCTTCCTGAGGCAAAAAGTTCAGTTTCCCAGTTTGTAGCAGCCCTCATCAGGCCCCTGAAGCATTTGTTGGCGACCCCTGAAGCCAGAGACCGCCTTGGCATAGCTGCAGGACCCCACCATGAACACCCAGGCTGGGCGCCATTGGCGACGGCCTTCTGGACCGTAGCTCAACCTGGGTAAACTGTGGGCTGGTAACGCGGGTACACTGGGTCCTCCAGGTAGGTATGGGGTTGGGCGGTGGTTGTGCACCCCCTCCCCGGGTCTCTTGCAGGCTCCCTCTGCGCCAAATGCACACACCCAGACGCCTGAGCGCCAGCTCAGAAGTGGTGCCTCCTTGCCCAGAGGTCACATCTGTTCCCTCTTCCACTCCAGCCGTGCCCAACCCCTCCAAACCGGCGCATTAGTCTGCAGCGCGCGAGCGCCCTCTGCTGGCGCAGAGCGGGCGCGCAGACCTGAGCCCAAACCGAGAACCCCGGCGCCGGGAGACCTGGGGAGTTTCACTTCGGTGGAAACGGGGTGATTTACGGTAGCTTAAAGGGTTTGCTGTGTGCCAAGTGACTGTGAGAATCTCACTACGCGTAAGACCTCATGTAATTATTAGAACAATCCTGCTGGGGAGTTCCCTGGCGGTCCAGTGGTTGGGACTCCTCCGTGAGGGGAATTAAGACCCCGCCTGCTGCGGGGCGCGGCCAAAAAAAAAAAAAAAAAAAAATCCTATGAAGTGGATACAGAGAGGCTAAGGAAACTGCTCAGGGCGGCCACACAGCCTGTAGGCGGAGCTGGGGTTGGCGCACTTGACTCCGGGTCATGCGCTGAGATCCCCTGAGTTAGAGAGATTTCCGTGAAGATCTCACTTCCGTTCCATCACTCGTGTCTTCAAACTGCCACGCTCCTTAGCCATTCCACCTGTTTGTCTACCCCACAGTCCACTTAGTACATGGTGGGCCCACGCGGGACCCTTCCCTCATCACTGCCGATGGCCTGCGAGAGGAAGGCCGAGGCCCCCGCTCTGGAGAATAATTCACGTGCTCACACTGAACACATTCCGACTTCGTCCCAGGCACTGCCCTCGGCACTGGAGACAGAGCCGTGGATAAGCCAGATGAGGCAGCTACCTGCATGACGCCCATTCCAGTGAGGGAAAGAGGAATAACTAACCCAATAAATCAGCTTGTTAGATATTAATAATTGCCAGGAACAAAACACAGGCAGTGAGGACAGAGAGACGGCGTGGCTACTTTAGATGGGGCCCAGCCTCTCTCAGGAGGATAACGCATGACCTGCATTCCGAGTAGGAATGGGAGTCAGCCCCACAGAGCCGAGAGGGAAGACATCCTAGGTGTGGGAAGTGGCCTGTGGGGGAAGGGGACAGAACTGAGAGCCCTGGGAGGTGACGGGGACTTGGGCCAGGAAGATGGTGGTAGACATGAGAACTGGCTTTTGGAGGCAAGTATCAAGTATCAACTTAGCGCACTGGCCAACTTAGTTGGCACATGGTCTGCACTTTTCAAAGCCCTGCTGGGGGCAGTACACATCAGAACACAGAACACACACCAACGTCACCCAGGCAGCTCTGGGTGGTGTCAGGAAGCCACTCTGCTGGCCAGGTGCCTATCTTCAACCCTACTCATCCATGGGACGCTGGAGTGGACAGGCCTCGAGGAGGGACTGAAAACGTCCCCAACTGACCACAGGGAAGGGTTTCTGATCTGAGCCTACTGTACCACAGGGTCCTCGGTGGCCGGTGAAGGTGGCCACCCATCGGCTGACCCTGCCAAGCCACACAAGAGCCATCTGTGTATGCTTCAAATGACCGTCTCGGGCAGCGAGAACTCCTTTATGGAAGGCACCCTTACAAATCAGGAGGGAAAAGTAACAAAGATGAGAGGGAAAAAAGGACTTTTCAACTCAAGAAAAGACAGCCTCACATATAAGAAAATGCACATGAAACTGAAATAGCATGTTCAGCTCAAAGATGGGCTGGCGAAGAAGTGTGAGCATAAAGGGAGAAGTAACCTGTCCTACACTGTTGGTGGGAGGAGGCAACTTGAAAATGACAACATTAAAAATGCCCACGTCCTTGGATGGAGAAGTCCACTTCTGGGACTTTGCTCCACTGATGTAGGCGCACGTGCCGAGGCTGGTGTGCAGCAGCAAAACGTCAGAGGCGGCCTCAGCGTCACCAGTAAGGCCCTGGTCACTGGGGCTGGCACACTGTGTACTGGGTGCTCAGCAGCTGTTTCAGAACCACAGGGCGGTTCCCGAGATGCGGCTCTGCAGGGGCCTTGAGAGGTTCTGTTAGAGAGGAAAAGGTCTGGAGCAAGAGCAAAGTGGAGGCCACATTCCCAGTTACATTAACAACAACAACAAAATGCAGTGGGTGAGGAGAGGGGGAGGGGGGCACGGCTTGCACATGCGTGCTTGATGTCAGAGGGACCCAAATACTCAGGGCTTCACCTTGAGAGGACGGGTCAGAAGCGGCGGGAACTTCATCTTCCATTCTATTCCCTTGTGTTGTTTGAAATACAGTCTAGGTTCATGTAGTCTCTCTTTAGTAAAAATTAAAACGGGGTCTCCAGCTCAGATTTCTCCTCATAGTGTAAGGGGCAGGTTAATTTTTTTAGCAGGGGATGGGGTGTGGTCTCTGTCCTTCACTGCCTGGGTGGCTGCCACCCCTGTCCTTATCACAACTGACAAGACACCCTACTTCTCACCAAACCTAAAATGGACACTTTTACGCCTGAACGTTTCTGGAACTGGGACGTTCCTTATGATCAGTAGCGTCTTACCCTTGTGATTGGCAGCATTTTTTTTCTTGGTAGTACATAAAATAATGGTGCATCTCACAGCGGACGGCATCTCAGACTCAATGAAATGTGGGTCTGTTTCCCGGGGATCCGGCGGCAGCCCAGTGTTACTTGGCACCTTCCACCTGGGCCACAGGTAGTGCTGCCCACGCTCTGGGGACCCACTGCACGTCCCTGGGCAAAGCTTCCAGGACTGCAGGCCTCCCAGAGGTCAAAGGCCACCAAGATGACAACCTTGGGAGGACAAGATACAGCTGGTGATGGAGCCTTATGTTTGGAGGCCTCAACTGTGACCTGCAAGCTGCGATGTACTGTTCTACATGGGAATGAAAAAAGTGTATCAGTTTGACAGACTAATGTTGGGAGACTTCACATAAAAATCTGTATCAGAAAGATTATACCTAAAATTAATATATTAATAATACTGTAAATCAACTATACTCCAATTAAAAAAAAAAAGATCCGGCATTCACTCAGCCCACATCCCCAGCACCGAGGAGCACCTTCATCAGACATGTGCCGGAACCCCAAAGATATGGACAGTGCCTTCCTGTTCACGGTGCCAGGGCCAGCAGCAGCGAGGCTGGCACTAAGTGCAAAGACGTCCCCTCTTCCAAGGCCACCTGCAGCCAACGTACCAACAGCTCTAAAACACAGCAGCCAACTTTATGTAATCGCCATGAGAAAGCCTTTGAGGTACGCCCAGGTGTCACCCCTATAGCTCAGAGCCATGTGCTGCCCATAGAGCCCACCCCAGTATCTCATTTCTCACGTGGAAAGAAGAGATGCTTTCACATGCTGCCCTTCCTTAGAATGTTCTCCTCTGCTGAAGTCCTTGACACCATGTCCCAAGTCCTTCACGGGGTTCTGTGGATCAGGCAAAGGCAAGGAAAGGGAACGTGACTGAGTGTCCACTTGCCATGGGGGGGAAGGGCAAGAGGACAGGCAGGGACTGGCTGGTAGCCAGACAGAGGAGCAGACGCTCCGCAGGGCCCATGCCGTTGACTCAACACAATCCACGTTGCTACAGCACAACTGGAGGCAGCGGTGGCACCTCCACTCGAAGGGCCTAAGAACTTTCTCAGCAGAGAAGCAGCTCAAGGGCACTGCCCTCACCACAAGGTCGTGGTCAGAGGTCACGTGGCAGTGGAGACCCCTTGCTGGTTTGCTGTAGGTCAATCAGAAGGGGGGTGCTTCCCCCCAGCATTGTCAGGTCACTGTGAAGACCTCTCCGCTCCGTGCAGTTCTGCACAGTGAAAAGGAACAGTGGAAGTATTTTCTCTCAAGAGCAAAGACCTGGCAGGAGCTGGGGATCAGTGGCCACCCAGCGAAAGAAGTGCTCTCTCTGCACCTCAGACGAGCGCTTCTTCTCTGCCCTAGGTTTAGGCTGTAAACTTAAGACCACCTGTGAACGCACCAGCAAAGATAAGGAGCAAATCACACGACTGTGGGACATAACCACAGACCAAAGGTTCAAACGGTTGTCACAGAAGGTTCTGGTTGAGTTCCTGAAGCTCTAGGCCCAGTTCCCTGTAGCTCGCTAAGAGGGTAACAGGTGCAGAGTCTCGGATTTCAGATGGGACTTGTTTCCTCTCTGGAAGTCACTGCACAGAAGAGCTGCCGCCCTGACTCTGCTTTGGGGCTTTCCAGTAGAACTTTGAAATAATTCTAGAATCTCCCGTCTTCTTTCTCCCTTGAGAGAACTGACTGAGGGTGAAGAGCCCACAGATGTCTCCGTCCCGATCCCCTTTCAGGGGAGCTTGAAAGGCAGCGACCCGCCCCAGAGGACGGATTCCTAAGGACCATTTGGCAGAAATCCTGGCAGCACTTTCTGGAGGGTGGCGTGTTAGGAACAACCCGATACCCTCCATGAAGTCAGGTCCAGCCCCAACGGCCACAAGGGACGACCCGGCTCCTGGCACAGGACACCAAGGTGGTGCCTACTGGTGGCTGGGACCACAGCAGAAGTGCAAATCCTAAGTAAAAACAGCCGCGACATGTTCCCACTCCTCACACAGGAGAGGGTAGACAAACTGTCAATCAGATCAAAACTCTTGTTTCAAACACTAGAAACACAGGGGAAAATTCTATTTTCTTTTCCAACCAGAAGACAACTACCTCCAGCCACTAAGTAGGTACTAGTGGAGACTTAGCAGCTAGGGTCCCACAAAGCTACTTATAATTTTTTTAAAATTAATTAATTTACTTATTTTTGGCTGTGTTTGGTCTTCATTTCCATGCAAGGGCTTTCTCTAGTTGCGGCGAGTGGGGGCCACTCTTCATCGCGGTGCGCAGGCCTCTCACTGTCGCGGCCTCTCTTGTTGCGGAGCACAAGCTCCAGACGTGCAGGATCAGTAGTTGTGGCTCACGGGCCTAGTTGCTCCGCGGCATGTGGGATCTTCCCAGACCAGGGCTCGAACCCGTGTCCCCTGCATTGGCAGGCAGATTCTCAACCACTGCGCCACCAGGGAAGCCCCCCACAAAGCTACTTAAATCAAAGGAAAGAGGGGAAACCACAACCCTTTTTTTCACTCAATCTTTTATGGCAGGGGTTGGCAAACTATGGTCTATGGGCCAAATCTGGCCCACTGCCTGGTTTCGTACGGCCCCTCAAATGAAGAAAGATTTTCATAGATGAACATTTGCAATAGATTTGATAACAGGGAATACTTTGAATCCCAATTAAATGTTATCCCCTAAAAAAAAGCATTTCATTCTTCTTAGTATACTTGTAACATTATAAAAACTGTACTCAATTATGATGTTTTGAATTTCATCCAAAAAATTGTGGAAATTTGTTTTCTCTCTTGTTACATAAATACGTAATTTCTTTGATTTTGCCTCTTGGACAATAAAGCCTAACTATTTGGGAATTCCCTGGCGGTCCAGTGGTTAGGCCTCCGCGCTCTCACTGTCGAGGGCCTGGGTTCAATCCCTGGTCGGGGAACTAAGATCCCACAAGCCGTGCGGCATGGCCAAAAGAAATAAATAAAGATAAAAAGCCTAAATATTTACTGACTTGGGCCCATCATAGGAAACGTTTGCCGACCCCTGCTTTAGGAGGTCAAATTGAATCCCAAAGACATTAAATTCTATTACTGAATAAATTATATGCCAAGAGGAAGAGCACAGCTTCTTAAATATTAACGCACACTTTTTATTATATTAAAATCAGGCAATGGTCTGACAATAAAAAGTCTAGCTATGGAATACTGTTATGTTAAACTTTACTTACAGGATGTTAAATCCTTAGAACTAAGGTTTTCCCCAGAAAAAGATGAATGGAAACATCAATTGCTTTTCAGACTTGATAGCTGCTGCTTCAAAAGGTGGCTTTACACAAACACTAAGTTAAAAAAAAAAAAAAAAAAAAAACCTTAGAACACAATGAATTGCTTTTATTTCGGTATGCGTCCAACATCTCAGCATTTAGTGGTCCTGAACAGAAAAGTGGAAAAACGCAGCCATTGGCCAGGAATTCCGGGGATCTGCCGTGCACACGGAGTTCTTTCTTATCCCTGCTGAGGACCGAGAGAAGCAGCAGCACCGAAACCAAAGTGTGCACCGAGTTCATGGTTCTTTTTGTTCCAGTTGTCAGATTCCAAACTAGACCCAAATGGATTGCAAGGATGACCAAATGAGAGCCCTGTTTAAAACTTCTTCAATTTTTAAAAGCTAAAGCAATTACAGGAAAAGAAAATTCATTCAGAGGGATCGTGTGTGCTTACAAGTGTCTTCTGTGGCCTTTCTCCAAGTTTAACCACCAAGGACTTTGAGAGCTGGCAGGTCTGTGACCCTGGTGACTATTCTGTTCACCTTATCAAAACCTGAGCTAAGTAAACGTATCAGCTGATGATGACAGCAGAGGGTGGCAGGGCTGAGAACCCAATATTCATTTCCCAGGCTGGTGGAGAGTAAGTAAGTGTGGTTCCAAAACTAAATGAGGGAGGTCAGATATGCTTTCCAACCTTACCTGATGGCTTCTGGCCAAAGCAAGGAAGTGTCATGGAAAGTGTTGGGTGGTGATGGTGCAAAAAGGGACTTGAGGAGGAGGAAGGACAAAGCAGCACCCCTCGATTAAGGTGGAGGGAGAAGATATGGGGAAAGCCCTGAATTCCTCACCAAAGGCCAATTTCAGAGGGGAGCCGAGGGGGTTACAATCTATGCTTCGGCCAAGGGTGGTAGTGGAGAGTGGGAAGAGGATGGTGGCTTGGAAGGGGGGCAGCATTTAAGACTTAAAGAAAGAAACCAGGGGTGCAGACGAAGCATCCCCCACACCCAGCAGGAGTCCCACAGGCTGTGACCTGAAACCCTTACATCTACTCTAAGAAGCCACCCCAAGCTGGAGGGCTGTTGCAGGGAGGGAGGAGGCAGGGGGAGGGGAAGGGGAGAAGGCAGAGACCCCAGGCCATGTAAATCAGCAGCAAGGTGATTGCGTGGTGTGTCTTTTCACAGTTGAGTTAGATGTGCCCCACCGGTTATGATGGGGATCAATTTAAATATACTTTCTTGATCCCAGAAGTTCAACTATGTGGACAGTGGTTACACTTGACAGGATGATTTGTTATAGCACAACTTATATATTTCAAATGGACAAAAAATTAGTATCATTTACAGTATCTTAAGATAAACTGCCTTTGAATGGGAGCTTCCTTTCCAGTACTTTGAGGTCTACAAGACGTATCTAGAAAATTTACTACTGTGGAAAATGAAGACTGCTTAAATCGAATGGGGGGTAGGGGAGGGCCTGTGGTTTTTCTTTTTGATTAATTGCTGTAACACTGTCCTTCAGGAGGCTGAGGGAGTTTCATATTTTCTTTAGACATCATTAGGCGCCGAAGCTCTTGCAGGACAACTTTGATGCTATATGAATTCTGCCATTTTGCTAGCACTGATATGGCTCTTGGGTCCACCTACAGAAAGGCAAACAAAGAACAAAGTACTGTCAGGCTCTCAAACAAAAGAAAAGTTGTATGCTGGAGCTAAGCTACAGCAGAAACGTGAGTAAAATGCATTTTTCAAGTTGAACATGCTGATCACACAGTGGTATCTGACATGCAGAATACCCACAGGATTCCCTCCCTCCAGTTAGTCTGTTTTTCCCTTTTTGTGTCCCAAACCCTCACTGTGTGGGAGAAGGAAATTATGAATAAGTAAAGCCACCTTTAGAGAAATGGCACTCACACTTGGTGAGACTCAACCCAACCGGCTCTGAAACAATGACCTGAGCTGCCCCTGGGCTGGCTGCTGCTACCGCTCAGGGCCTGTCCTCTCTCAACGTTACGCCCGGGTCGTGGACGATGAAGAGGTACAGGGCAGTAGGGAGAGCACAAGCAACGGGTGGCGAGGACCCAGGCTCTGATGACAAGGGCCTTCCTCAGAGTCATACCCTCTCAAGTTAGTGTAGCATTCCCCAAGAAATTTCCCAAAGTGTGAGTTGAGTCCTGGGTTCAGGACTTCAGGTGGAACTCAAAGACAACACTAAACACTGAACACAGTAACAAGGCTCATCTCTTTTCAATTTTCTTTCAAGTCTTCTGAATACCTCAAAACAGAAGGCTTACTAGCTCATGCAATGCTAATATGCAGCACCCTTTAATACTTGCTGATCTCCCCTCTGAACAAGAGAGCAGGCCTCAGAGGCTCAAAAACCTTTGGCAAGCAACATATGGAGGAAGAATTTACCAACTTTCTTTTGTTTTTGTAATATTTATCATTGCTGTTACTGCCTTCTTATGACAAATGAGACTGGTTTCCATTTATGGCAGTGCAAATGGTGGTAAAAATAAGTTTAAAAAGCAAGACCATTAGAGGAAAAAAATAGTATGTCGTCCCCAAATAAGGCCCATGAGGTAAAAGTGTGACCTTGGGCAAGACCTTTCACCTCGGTTTCCTCACCTCTCTACCTCTTGGGTGTATATCAGGAGGACTGAATGAGCTCTTATCTCAAAGTGACCGGCATAGTGCTGAGAAATACAGGCCAGAGTAAATGCCACGTAAGTTGTAGTTAAACACAATTGGGAAACAGGCCCTCACCCCAAATCTGCACATGTTCATACTGCACTGTATTTTATCATCAAATAACCAATTAACATATGGACTCCGGCCCAAAATGCCCCTGATAATATTAAAGTGCAAAGCATTTTTCAGAGAACCCCAGAGAACAAGTAGGGGCAGGAAAAACAACTTACCACTCCATTAGAACTATTAACTCCATTCATATTAATTTTTGTTACAAATCTTACAAAGGGGGGTGCTTCTGGGTATTTAGGTCCACATTCTATTTTAAGGCTGTATATTCGGTTTTCATAAATTGTCTGGAAAAAAAAAGGGTACAGCCATGTCAGGCAATTACAAAGAATTCAAAAAGGTAGAACTTCTGAAACCTCATTTATTCCTGACTGCAGAACTGGTGCATCTGCTTCCATTACACAAAGTCTACTTGTTATTTGATAAGTTAGCAGTAATTAGTCCTTACACTGGTGTATATGAATCCTGGCCTGGGGGGGAATATAAAGAAGACGGAACACTTAAGCTAGTTATCACTGAAGTTTCATGCTAGTATTATTAAGCCCAATCAGATGGACTTGTTTTTATGTGAATTTTTCTACGCTCTGGGAAATGGTTTGTCAGAGGCATTCTTCATTCTGGGAAGTCACACCAGATGTCTACTCATGCGGGGATCATCAGCCAGTGCATTAAATACCACCATGTACAAAACACAGAACAGGTAACTCTTGAGAGAACTTCAAAATGAAGCACAAGGTGGGGGTGGGGGAGAGACAGGAGAGTCGCTTCCCACTTCATCACCACTTTGGGGTTGTGCTCTGTGAAAGGGATCTCAGCTGTAGGTGCCATCATCTCTCCCTGCTGTTTTTACGATGACCTGAGAGATTACTGGCATTCAGTATGTGAGGTGGGGAGCCAAGGATGCCAGACCTGCACCGGAAAAAAATAGTCCTTCTCCAAATGCCAACTGTGCCTCTGTTGAGAAACACTGGAAAGGTCCGATCCCCTAAAGCCAATGAACTTTTCCCTTTAACTTCCACCCAGTGAACAGCAGAACGTGCTGATTTTCCCAGGCTGTTCCTTCTGCCTAGAGTGCCGTGCCCGCACCTGAACTACTTCACAACCTTCAAGACCCAGTTCAAACATCATATGAAACGGAAGGCTACTTCACAAGTTTTCTGTCTTATATGAAGTTGCATTATCACCATTTGCGTGTCTGAAGACCACACCAGGGGGTGACAGCTCCCCATCAGACTGGCCCCCTTGAGGGCAAGGACCACCCTTCTCTGGGTTCCCCTCTCAGGCACCAGTGCCCCTTCCTCACTGCATACTGCATGAGAAATTGCTCTTGTGTAAACAGTGACATCTAGCGGTCTTTGGGGGGAATAAATTAAAGAAGATGTGATTTAAATGCTTGAAAACATTGTGTCTAAATAGTGGCCCGTCCCTAATTTAAAAACTGGGACATATATTAATATTTTAAAATTCAGAAGGCAGTCTTAATATACTCATAGAAACTTTTCACATCCACTTAACAGGGACCCCAGCCTATAACAAAATCAAAAATCAATTCTGGATTTCCACCCACCCTCAAGATGCCCCCCTCTCTTCTTCCCTCATAAGTAGCAGCACCATCCAGCAGTTAATGCAAAAACCTAGCAGCCAGCCACGACTCCCCTCTTCCTCACCCCTTACCTCCCAATCGTCAAATGGTCTCAGCTTCTACCTCCAGAAGAGATCCCACACCTACCCACTTTCCTCCACCACCGCACCTCATCTGAATCACCCCAAGTCTCTGCCTTCTCCCTTGCTCCCCTAGCATCTGCTCCCCACACAGCAGCCTGACTGACCTTTCAAAACCAGAAACCGTTCCTGTGGCTTAACCCCTCCAATGGTTTCCTGGTGACCTAAGAAAGGAAGCCCCAGTTCCTGGATCGGACCCTGTGCACCCCTGCCTTTCTCTCCGTTTATTCTTCTCCCTCCTCATCCAGCCCCAGGTCCTCTCTCCTTGGGGCCCTGATACCAGCTGCCCCACCGCACACTGCAGGTCACTCCTCTCAGCGTCCTCCTGACCCCTCATCTGAAGACTGACTCCTAGTCCTGTGTCTGACACCCCTCACTAAACTCATAACAAGGAGGGCAGGGGTCTCAACTGAACTGATATTCAGCTGTTTGTTGAATGAATGAATGTTGCTCTTTACGCTTTTATAAAAGGAACACCTTGTTGCAATTAAGGAGTTTCCTCAGAGAAAGAAAAACTCACTCAGTAAACATAACAAGCAGGAAGCGGAGAGTGGCACGGTTTCTGTACAGATTTATGGAAAATATGGTAAAAGGTCCAGCCTCAGAGCCTAACACAGTCTCACACTCAATAAATATCTGTTGACTGCATGGATCCCAAATTCATCTCTGGGTGTGTCCTGCATTCCTGCTCACTGGCTTTGTCACACAACTCAAAGACAATTTCTTACATAAAAAAGTCCCTGGGGGCTCACAGTAATTACCAAAATCACAAAGTCTGTTAAAATATTTGACACTACATTTTGGAGGCTCTGATGCGCCGACTTATTCACCTGCCAGCATGGTTTTTGGCTTATCAGTGTTGATAAGAGGTCACTGATCACTCTATTAACAACAGCATCAAAATGGTTAAGAAGGTAAGCAGTTTATTCATAGGACTCTGATCATTACATAGATTAAATCTTAACGTTACTCTTGACACTATGAAAGCCTAATATAAGAACATGCATGCTATGACCAACTTAGAACAAGAGGAATATTGAATTTCTCACCACTTATGTTCAACTGGCAATTTCACTGGAACACAGTGAAAAGTGCCTCAAGTCAAGTGAGCAGAGACACTGAAAGGTCACGAAAAAGCCCAAAGCAAAACTGTTATAGAAAATGAGGTTCTGGTTTTCTTCTCTTTTGTTTACGAGGGCTCCAAGGACCTGCTAAAAAGGTTTCATTGAAGAAAGGAAATGTGCCTGAAGGAGAATTGCTAGAACATTCTGTCTCCGTGAGGAACACTGCTCTCTTTAAGATTCATTATTTGATCATGGAACAACTTTGTTGTCATGGCTTGAGCTTCATGGGGCAATTTGGCAGTGCCTATCAACATGTTGAAACAGGAGTGCTTAGACCAGCAAGACCATTTCTAGGAATTTCCTACAGACGGACTCGTACAAAAAGGTGAAGCACGGTTTAGTTATTTTTGATACTGCAGACAATCTAAATGTCCACCTGCAAGAGACTGACTAAACAAATAAGGCATACTCCTGTAACTGGATACTCTGTAGCCTTTTCAAAGGCTGAGGCCCAGACATACACACACACACACACACACACACACACGCATGCATGCACGCACGCACACACCCCTGCAAAGGATGCCAAGACATAGCTCTTGGTATAGCCAGCAAGTTGCAGATTATGTACAACCTATAGAAGCAGACAGACACCTCCCACCAAGTCTGGATATATTTATGTGTACATAGGCTGTTTCATCCATTGATCACTACATGCCCAGAGCCTAGAGATCACAAACTTTTCTTGGGCCTAAAATATATATGTGAGATAATCCTAGCCTGATCATGAGGAAAACATCAGACCAATTCAAACAGGGAGACAGTCTACAAAATATTTGACCAGTACTCCTCCAGACTGTCAAGGACAACAAAACCAAGAAAACCCTGAAACTGTTACAGGCACAAGGAGCCTAGGACATGACAACAAAACATAATGTGGTATATTGGATAGGATTCTAGAACAGAAAACAGACATAAGGTAAAAGCTAAGGACACCTGAATAAATTATGGACTTCAGTGAATAATGCATCAATATTGGTTCATTGGTTGTAACAAACGTACTGTACTAATATGTTAACAGTAAGGGAAACTGGGGTAGGGTGGTGTATACCAGAACTTTCTTTCTACACCACCTCTGCAACTTTTCTGTAAATCTGAAAGTATTATAAAATACAATGAATGTTTGCTTATTTATCTATTTATATTGCAGTATAGTTGACTGACAATATTAGTTTCAGGTGTACAACACAGTGACTCAATATTTTTATAGATTATACGCCATTTAAAGTTATTATAAAATATTGGCTACATTCTCTGTACATACAATACATCCTTGTAGCTTTACTTATTTTATACACAGTAGTTTGTATCTCTTAATCCCCTACCCCTATTTTGCCCATCCTCCCTTCTCTCTCCCTACTGGTAACCACTAGTTTGTTCTCTGTATCTGTGAGTCTGTTTCGGTTTTGTTATATTCATTTGTTTGTTTTTTAGATTCCACATAAAAGTGTTACCATACAGTATTTGTCTTTCTCTGTCTAACTTATTTCACTAAGCATAACCCCCTCCAGGTCCATCCATGTAGTTTCAAACGGCAAAATTTCATTCTTTTAAAATGTATTTCTAAGATGTATGAGATATGAGAAAAGGAAAAAGGTATTGGCTGCAAAAATATGCAAAGCACAAAATCTAAATTAATATATAAAAGAAAGATGACACTAGGTGAACTAGTCAACCACTACTCAGTTCAAATCTGATACAGTTATATAAAAAGTATGTTTAATGTGCAATGTGGGCATATGCTATGTTAGAATAAAGGATGGGCCCTCTAAAAAAGGGAGACCAGGTAGAGCCTGAGAAGATCTCAACAACTTAGGACATGGACAGGTAGTAAATGTACAGGAAGAGGTGTGAGAGGAGACGCATCGAACTACTGTTCACAGTTAATCTGGGGAGGAAAGTGGGGATTTGAAAGTTCGGGAAAAGCTGGGAAAAAACGACACCACACTAGGATTTTAACAGAGTATTTAATATAGGGAATCGGTTAAACAGGTATCACTGGACTGAAAAAAGCTTTAGAAGAGGAGCCTGAACTAACACAGAGGTAGTAACCGCAGGGAGCAGGTATCACCTCTGGGTTAGCTAAGGCTTATTATTCCCCTTGTTCCCCCTGAAGGCTGGGGGGGCAAAGAAACAAAGCTGGAGTTGATCAGATCTAGAGGCTCAGAGGAAGAGGGCATCAGAGTTGAACCCAGATCTCTAAGGAGGGGGTGCTGCGAGGCTGATGCTGGGGGTGCCCCCAAAAGCTGGAGGCTGGAACCCACTGTTGATGCCAGGATGAAGGGCAATTACCAGAGTGGCGCAGACAGAACAAGAGGCAAACAGGAAGGAATAAGTCTCTTCTCTCCGCCTTACAGGCTCTCTCCTGTGTCCTGATCGGTGGAGCCTAACGGGAAGCCAGCTGACAAAGGAAAAATGTAGTTTGCAGAGTGCCAGCCCCAGGATCCAAAGCAGAGCAGGGAAAGGTGGGCTTGGCGCTTACTAACCAGCACCTGCACACATCCCTCTGAACAGTGACAAGATACAATTTTCCTCTGTACAAAAACTCTCTTCCCATCAGTCAGGGTATCCTTCTGAGTGAGCCATAGGTCCCTCTGAAGGCAATATTGATTATTCATTTCTCTAATTCAATCATAGTGCCACCTGAATATTCTACAGCCTGAAGACTAAACTGCTGAGTTGACCACACAATCCTAATAGAAAATAAAAAGGTGAAAGGAGGCATTTGCTTCTTCCCATTTGCTTTCTGTTCCCACCAATGTCAGTCTGGCACGAGGCCCTCATCCTGGCAGCAAGAGCTGTCTCTGGTCTCCAGCTTCTGGCCTTTCAGTGCTCCTCCAAGCAGCTCTGCTGGGCCCCACAGGAACTAACAGCAGAGGGTATCTGTCCTCCAAGTGTTAGGTTTCCATGGCCCCAGCCTCTCCTGACCCATCCCCCCAGACCCAGGCGGTGTTGATTGCTTTGTGTTATCTTTGTGTTCCCCCAGCGTGCTTTTTTGGCTTTTTTCAGTCCAACACCTATTTGATCAACTTCCTATATTAAATTCTCTCTGTTGAAATACCTAGTATGGTTTCTCTGCCTGACTGACATAAAGAATTAAAAGGAACAAAGTGAATTGCTTACTCTGTACTGTTTGAAAAACTTTACCAGAATATATTCATTTATCAGACATGTAACTTAAAGCTTTTAAAAAAGAGACGGATCAATATGCACTGATATGGAAAGATGTCCACCATCTGCTAAGGGGGAAAAAAAATAAAGCTGCAAAACATTAAGCATAGCAAGGTCTCATTTTTATTAAAAAGGATATGTATTTGTTTGTGTACCCACAGCAAATGCCAGTAGAAACACACCACACACCAAATGATCAGTTTTTATTCTGTGGGGAGTATAATGAAATGGGGAAAGGATCACTTTCCTTTTACTTCACACACTCCTGGAATTCTGTTTGTTCCTAAGCATGCATACAATACTTTTAGATAAGTATGTGTACAAATACACACCTACACTCTAACCCACACATAAAAACACTATCTTGGAGAACCCCAGAGGTATTAACAGTGCTTCTCAACCAGGGTAATTTCTGTCCCTGTCCCACTCCTGAAGTGGTGGGAGTCAGACAACACCTGGAGACATTTATGACTGTCACAACAGGGTTGGGGAGGTGCTTCTGGCATCTAGTGAGGAGACACCAGGGATGCTGCTGAACATCCTCTAATGCAAAGGACAGCTCCAAAACAAAGAATGACCCAGCCCAATATGCCAATAGTGCCAAGGCTGAGAAACTTTGCTCTATAACCTGGCTAGTGTTACCACCTCACGGTCAGAGTAGAAAGACTCCACGTCTAATGCTGTGGACAGTCACATGTTTGCCAGAATTTTGCTAGAGGCACTTGGATGGGAAGCTTTACTTTTAGGTTTGGAGGACTTGCTTTCAAAAAAAAGATATATATATATATATTATTTTTTTTTTTTCAAATAGCTAACACACACATATGATTAAAGCATAAAGAGTACAAAAATACAGTGAAAAATAAGCTTCCTTTCCACCCTGACCCCAGCCAGCAATCCCTTTTGAAGGCAACTACTGTCATCAGCTTCTTTTATGTTTTCCAAAAGTATTCGAAGCACAAGTATATGTCTGGCCTCTTCCTCTTCCCTCACCCACCCCCACCCCAAGTGACAGCACAGTCTGTATACTGCTTTGTACCTTTTTTCACTTAAATATCATGGAGATCCTCCATTTCAGCACATATAAATCTGTCTCATTCTTTTGAAAAGCTAAACAGTATATAATATGGTCCACTGAAAGATACTGAGGTGCTTTCCAATATTTTGCTACTATTGAAAACACTGCATGAAATAATTTTGTACATACAGGCTTTTGGGCAATACATTCAAGAAAAGCTGAGTAAATTCCTAGCAGAATTGCTGGATCATATGGTATATGCCTTTTAAATACTGGTGGAGGATTTTGAGTAATACAACAACAAAAATACAACAGGGACATGAGTTACTCAGAGCTCTATTTAGATGCTTTAATAATTAGCTTGATATTCCAGATGCACAGCATATACCCTGTATGTTAATCATAAAACAGATTGGTCACAGGAAGCACCTAGAAGCAGGTAGCTCCTTTTATGACTTTGCTTTTAACCTTGGGGAGCCAGGGCAATAGAAACTATAAGGGTAAAAAGACACAATAACAAGTATTGGTGAGGGAGCAGAGAAACTGATACCCTCACGCATTGCTGGTGGGAATGTAAAGTGGTGCAGTGCAGCCACTTTGGAAAACAGTTTGCCAGTTGGTTAAAATGTTAAACAGAGTTATCATATGATCCAACAATTCCACTCCTATGTATATACTTAAGAGAACTGAAAACATCTGTCCACATAAAAACCTGTACACAAATGTTCATAGCAGTATTATTCATAATATGCAAAAAGTGGAAAAAATCCAAATGTCCATCAATTAATTAATGGATAAACAAAATATGGTATATCCATACAAAAGAATATTATTCAGCCATAAAAAGGAATGAACTACTGATAAGTGCTATAACATGAACGAATCCTGAAAACATCATGCTAAGTAAAAGCCAGTCACAAAAGACCACATATTAATTCCAATTACATGAAATGTCCCAAACAGGCAAATGCATAGATACAGAAAGTAAACAGTGATTGCCAAGGGTGAGGAGTGAGCACGGGTAGAAGGCAGAATGGGAGTGACTGCCAAAGGGTATGGGGTTTCTTTCTTGGGTAATGAAAATGCTCTGAAATTAGTGACAGTTGCACAATTCTGAATATAATAAAAACCACTGAACTGTACACTTTAAAAGTATATTCTATGGTTAAGTGAATTCTATGGTTTGTGAATTATGTCTCAATTAAAAAAAAAAGGATGTAAAGGACATATGGAAAGTATCTTGCATACTGTAGCTACTCATTAAAAGCTAGTCCCCTTTGGAAAGAGGTAAACTGAAACTCAGGGTAACCCAAGATGTTTTAGGTGGAACAGCATATTTTCAACAGAACTTAGTGTTCATTTTATTTATTCATTTGTTTGTTTAAGTATATAATTCAGTGGTATTTAGTGCATTCACAATGTTGTACGCTGGTTCATTCTTAGTTTGTTAGAACCTAAAGATCAGTCTGTTAACAAATCTGTTGAACATCTACCCCATTCTGAGTCATTTCTAGGTGCTCTGGAGAGTAAAGAGAAGGGAAGAATAGTTCTCATCTTCAAAAAACCTAAACCATTCTTAGGAAGATAAGAATGCAGTGAAGGAAGCCATCACTATACAGTGGACTTTCAGAGACAGCAAGAAATGATCTTTATGAAGAAACAAGCCTTCTAGATCAAGGTTTTTCCCAGTATTTAATAGATTCAGAAAACCCCGATTTTCATAGATTAAAAAAAGATCAAGAAATGAGTAAAAACAGATTGAATATTTTTTTAAACCCCCCAAACAAAACTACAGGGTCACAAAAATGATTCAAAAAGTAACATTAAATATCAAAGCCAGTCATTCATCATGAGTGTTTATGACAATCTAAGAGTCCTAACACTGAGCGAGCACCACACTCTTCCTTTTTTCAGACAGGGCCACATCCCATGTGTCTTTCTATCTCCCAGAGGCTGGTGCAGAGCCTTGCACGAGGTGAAAAGAATGACCGAACATCATCACCCTTAAGCACAAGCAGACACAGGAAAGGGCCTGCTACACTCAGGCAGAATCTCCTACCGCTTGTCTGAAACAAGTGTCACATTATTGGAATCTATTTCTTCACTCCTACATCAAATTGCTACTTAACACTAGATAATTCTATAGTGGGAACAGATGAAAACTCAAAATATAAATAGGAAGGAGACAATATAGCACAGTGGTTAGGAGCACAGGCTCTGGAGTGAGACGAGGTTTGGGAATTATCAGCTATGTGACTTTGTGTGAGTACCCTGACTTTTCCAAGTCGGCTTCCTCATCTGTAAGATGGAATGCAGCTACCCAACAGAAGCACCTTACAACAGGCTCTTGTGAGAATTAAAGGGCATTTCTGGGGGGTTTACTATGTGCCACAAAAAAAGGTTAGCGGGCATTATAAGACTGGGAATGCTCGAAAAATCACAGAGCTCTAAAAGAGGGGTCCTGTTCCCCATCCCCACTGTCTTTGTCTTCTTCGCAAAGGTCTTTGGGCCCAACAGAGCCTGGAACAGACCAGGCAGGCAATAACCCTTTGTTGAATGGCCCAATGAATTAGGATACAGACGCATGGCAGGATTGGGAAACAATGAATAAAAACCACAACCATAAAGGTTTTCCGAAGTTCAGTTGGACACTGTCTTCAGGAATGCTGGCTGTACCTGGAGCCTTGTTATTTGATAAGCCCAGGAGTTTGTTCTAAACTACGTGAGGGTACAATTACCTCAAACCTCACTGTCTACATTGTCATGTAAATTCACACTATGAGACTAAACAGGTTTTTGCTTACCATTTAGAGGGATTAAACAGCATCAGAGGAGGTTCAAATATATAAACTGAAACTGGTCAAAAAAGAATAGCCACATTTCAGAAAATATACCATTGGTGAGCTTTTTCCGTGATAAGGCTAATATTTTTTAAAAGGAGGCACAGTGAATTTAAGACATTGACATTTATAGCGGTAGCTCGACGCTTACTCTTGGAGGCCCAATTATCATCCCTGTCCATCTTGTAAGTGTCATGTCTTCGTCATCTTCTAGACCCCAGCTAACTGTGCCATCTCCTACTCCTTTCTGGCCTTCTTCGAGTTCTTCCAACAGTCGGAAATTGCGAGGGACTTTTACTCCTAAAATAAATGGAAAGAAATTCAAGATACTAGCAACTCCAGGGGAACTTGTAAGCCTAGAGCTAGCTGCTCATTATCACTAGGTTAGAATAAAGATGCTTATGTGCTAAAAACTTCTGTAAGTTGTCGTACCTCAAGCTTGCTGCTTACGAAGCTATCTGTATTGACCAGCACAACCAGAAGGAAGGGGCACGTGGTTTGTTACAGGTGAAGTGTCGACTACACCAGGGCTGGATGACCAAACCTAGAAAGACACCCCACCCCCAACCCTGGAGCTTTGACGAACTTCATAAAGGGTTTACAAGCCGAAATGTTGATTAATTTGGGCCCAATAGTTTGAGATGAAAATTAAAGTGCTAACAAAAGTGCCTTGGAAGAAAAGAGGCTATTTCTTTTGTTTTGTTCTTATTCTACATTTCTGAATCTAAGGGCATGCTCATTTGTTGGAACGAGTCTCAAACTACCTTAGGAGGAACAGACGCCCTGGCCCTATCATGTAACAACAGTGTCCTCTTGATCAACTCAGAGTCAACAGAAGGCGGCAAGGATGAAAAATTGCAAATATTTAAGTCATAGTTTCTCTCTTGTGAAAAGCTAAGAGGGTAGCAGTTCTCTGCTTTACCTGTTTCCAAAAATCCCAAAGCCTGCAAAGTAGCTCATGGAAGCAAACACACGAACACATCTCACAGGTTCATGCCACTGCACCTAAGTTCAGGCTGAGGCTTGCACCGCTTCTGGGTGTCTTCCAGAACAGAGTCTAGGTACTGGGCCCAGATGGGGATGTTATTCTCCCAACCAGTCCTGCCTACCTCTCCCCGCACTCACCTCTTCCCCTGGCATTTAGACTATTCCTCAGGAAAAAACTCAGGATCCAGGCAAGTTACAAGCTTTCTTTACTGAGCCTCCAACTGGCCAGACTCAGAGCCAAGCAGCACTTTAACATATGATTATGAAGAAAGACCCACTGGAGGGACTCAAGACTGTGGGTGGTGTTCTCTGTGTATCTCAGTATTTCCCAAAGTGTGGAACACATCTTACTATTAATTCAACTGGAATAAATACCTGAGGAAATCAGGCACTTTTCTAGGCACCAAGAAATAAGCTGTGAACAAAACAAAAATGCCTGCCCTCATGGAGCTTACATTCTAGAAGGAAACAAATACAAATTATGCAAGTTATGTAGTATGACAGATGGTGGTGTTCTGGAGCAGAGAGTACTGGTGGGGGGAGTTACAATTTTAAATAGGGAACATGACTTATTGGCAGCTGAGGGGAGAGTCTTCCAGTCAGAGGAAAGAGCAGGTGCAAAGGTCCTGAAGTACAACCTTGCCCAGAGTGTCAAAGAACAGCAAAGATGCCAAGTGAGCTAAAACCAAGTCAGTGAGATGGAAGTAGGAAATTAGGGACTCCAACTGTTAAAAAGCCACTGGAGTTTTGAATAGAAGAATGACAGGATTTTGACTTGTTTTTAACAGGATCCCTCTGGCTGCTGTATGAAGAGTACAGTGAAGGGAGCTAGGGCAGAAATAGCCAGAAGGCTATTGCAATAATCCCAGCAAAAGATCACAGGTGTTAACAGTGAAGGAACAGGGTGATAGCAGTGAAGGTGGTGAGAAGTAGCACAGTTTTAAATATTTCAGGGGTGTGAGCTGGTAAGATTTGCTGTCAGATTGCCTATGAAGTGTGAGAGAAAGAGAAGTCAACTATTGCTACCAGGCTTTATTTAGGTGGTACATGAGTGAACACTTCATTTTACAGTCATGTATTTTTTAGGGCAAGTAATGTTAAACTAATTTCCCCTTTATGATTATGTTAAAATTTTCCTTCTAAAATAAACATAAGCAAAAGAGTCAGCCGACTGAAGAAAAATATTAAATAGCACAGATGGTACTTGAAAGGAAACAGGAAAAATCTGAAAGCATTCTTGAATGGTCCGTTTGGAAAACACTGGCATTTTTTATCCACAGAAGAGCCAACTGGATTATTCACTTATACTGGATTAAGTCTCCTCCAGCAAATGCGATACTGAAGGCTGTTTGTGACATTATAAGCAAAAAACCAGACAATTCAATGCCTTCTGTTTAGAAAGAGTTAAATCTTTAATAATCCTAATTTGGCTTAGGAGAAAAAAAATCACTGTGCATTACTACTGCTGTTACTATTGGTTACTTTATAAGTCTGCACTAATAAAAATGAATATCCAAATAGCACAGAATTGTACTGATAGGAAGACTGATAGATATCTGACGTACTTGTTCACAGATGGTGTAATGGGCTGAACTGTGTCTCCTCAAGTTCATATGTTGAAGACCTAAGTCCCAGCATCTCAGAATGTGACTATATTTGGAAACAGAGCCTTTAAAGAGGTGATTAAGTTAAAATGAGGCCATTAGGGTGGGCCCTAATCCAATATGACTGGTGTCCTTACTACAAGAGGAAACTTAGATGCACAAGGAAACAACAGGTATGCACATCTGTATGGAGTAAAGACCATGTGAGGACCCAGTGAGAAGGCAACCACCTGCAAGCCAAAAGAAATCAAACCTGCTGATACCCTGATCTTGGACTTCTAGCCTCCAGAATTCTGAATGTCCATTGTTTAAGCTACCCAGTCTGTGGTATTCTGTTATGGCAGCCCTAGTAAAATAATATAGATGTTAAGTGACATCTTAAGAAACCTGGATAGATTATCGCTAGGTGCAACCTGGTTATCTCTAGGTGCAAGGATTATGGGTGGTTCCAACCCCCCCTTTCCATATTTTCCGATTTTTTTAAAAAACCACGATTGTGATTTACTTCACTCTGTATAACAGACTCTAGGTCCATCCACCTCACTACAAATAACTCAACTTCATTTCTTTTTATGGCTGAGTAATATTCCATTGTATATATGTGCCACATCTTTATCCATTCATCTGTTGATGGACACTTCGGTTGCTTCCATGTCCTGGCTATTTATAGAGCTGCAATGAACACTGTGGTACATGACTGTTTGAATTATGGTTTTCTCTGACTATATGCCCAGTAGCGGGATTGCTGGGTGGGATAGTTTTTTTAGTTTTTTAAAGAACCTCCATACTGTTCTCCATAGTGGCTGTATCAATTTACATTCCCACCAACAGTGCAAGAGGGTTCCCTTATCTCCACACCCTCTCCAGCATTTATTGTTTGTAGATTTTTTGATGATGGCCTTTCTGACCAGTGTGAGATAATATCTCATTATAGTTTTGATTTGCATTTCTCTAATGATTAATGATGTTGAGCATTCTTTCATGTGTTTGTTGGCAATCTGTATATCTTCTTTGGAGAAATGTCTATTTAGGTCTTCTGCCCGTTTTTGGATTGGGTTGTTAGAGTCTGTCATACAGAGTGAAGTTAAGTCAGAAAGAGAAAAACAAATACTGTATGCCAACACATATATATGGAATCTAAGAAAAAAAAAAAGGTCATGAAGAACCTAGGGGCAAGATGGGAATAAAGAGCAGACCTACTAGAGAATGGACTTGAGGATATGGGGAGGGGGAGGGGGAAGGGTAAGCTGGGACAAAGTGAGAGAGTGGCACGGACATATAACACTATCACGTAAAATAGATAGTTAGTGGGAAGCAGCAGCGTAGCACAGGGAGATCAGCTCCCGGTGCTTTGTGACCACCTAGAGGAGTGGGATAGGGAGGGTGGGAGGCAGGGAGACCCAAGAGGAAAGAGATATGGGGATGTATGTATAACTGATTCACTTTGTTATAAAGCAGAATCTAACACACCATTGTAAAGCAATTATACTCCAATAAAGATGTTAAAAAAACAAACAAACAACCATGATTGTGTCATCTGATCAACACAACACTTAGGAACCATGTCAACCAAACTGCACTTGCTATTCGCTTTGCCTGGAACACTCTTCCCCAGATAAGTTACATCAGTCATGCTTCTTCACCTTCTCTAGGGCTTCAGTTATGTGACACCTGATTGAAATAAGGATCAAGGATTCTCTGAGAGTGGGAATCTCACTTCATAGTATTCCCTAAGTGACTAACTTTAAGTGGTCTGTGTTCTTTAGTGTTACCAAAACTTGTTCAAGTCAAATGATCAACAGCAAAGTACAATAGCTCCCATGGCTAAGCCCTTCACTTTTTTTTTTTTTTAAGAAGATGTTGGGGGTAGGAGTTTATTAATTAATTTATTTTTGTTGTGTTGGGTCTTCGTTTCTGTGCGAGGGCTTTCTCTAGTTGTGGCAAGAGGTGGCCACTTTTCATCGCGGTGCGCGGGCCTCTCACTATCGCGGCCTCTCTTTTTGCAGAGCGCAGGCTCAGTAGTTGTGGCTCACGGGCCTAGTTGCTCCGCGGCATGTGGGATCCTCCCAGACCAGGGCTCGAACCAGTGTCCCCTGCATTAGTAGGCAGAGTCTCAACCACTGGGCCACCAGGGAAGCCCAGCCCTTCACTGTTTTTTTTGTTTTGTTTTGTTTTTTGCGGTACGCAGGTCTCTCACTGCTGTGGCCTCTCCCGTTGCGGAGCACAGGCTTCGGACGCGCAGGCTCAGCGGCCATGGCCCATGGGCCCAGCCGCTCCGCGGCACGTGTGATCCTCCCAGACCGGGGCATGAACCTGTGTCCCCCGCATCGGCAGGCGGACTCTCAACCACTGCGCCACCAGGGAAGCCCAGCCCTTCACTCTTGAATGAAGTTATACATGTGACCTCTATTTCAAGTTGCTCTCTTTGGCAAGATAAAAAATGTGCTTTTTTTTCCTTTTCTTTTCTTTTTTTGCTGCTCCTCGGTTTACAGGATCTTAGTTCCCCGACCAGGGATTGAACCCGGGGTCCCAGCAGTGAAAGTGCCAAGTCCTAACCACTGAACTGCCAGGGAATTCCCCCAAATGTGCTATTTTTTGTGTCAGATCTTTTTTTTTTTTTTTTGTGGTACGCGGGCCTCTCACTGTTGTGGCCTCTCCCGTTGCGGAGCACAGGCTCCAGATGCACAGGCTCAGCGGCCATGGCTCACGGGCCCAGCCGCTCCACAGCATATGGGATCCTCCCGGACCGGGGCACGAACCCGTGTCCCCTGCATCGGCAGGCGGACTCTCAACCACTGCGCCACCAGGGAAGCCCTGTGTCAGATCTTTAAATCAGGTTGGATTAATTATTTCAGGTGTAACTGTTCCTCTTGTAAACTTTAGCAAAGAACATCCTTATAGGTGGAAATGTTCCCTCTTCATCTAACAACCAGGTCTGATTAGGAAATCTTTTTTTTTTAATTTAATTTTTTGGCCACACTTCGCGGCAAGTGGGATCATAGTTTCCCGACCAGGCAACGAACCCGCGCCCCCTGCACTGGAAGCAGAGTCTTAACTGCTGGACCACCAGGGAAGTCCCCCTTAATCCAAATATCACAAGCTCACTGCTATTAGTTTCAAAACAGGTAGTGAATTCAACATATCTTTCTGACGCTTGATTTTTTTACTTCTGAAGTAGGGGAAAATATTATATTAGTAATGAATCTTGCACTTCCAACAGGTATTTCCATTGGATTAGAGACATTTAATTACTTAAAAACAAAGCATGCAAAGCTCATATACACAACTGCACAACAACAAATGAGTCACTTAAACTTATTTTAGGTTAGTATTTGGAACAGTAAATGAGCACCACAGAGGACAAAGTCAGCTTTTCGTTGTTACTTCTGTACTGACATTACAGGATGATTCAATTTGATTCAATTATAAAATAGGCATCAAAACAGCTTAATAAATGAAAAACTCTGGATTGGCCAGCATCTATTAGGCAGTCTAGAAATATTCCAAGCAGGAGTTGGAATATACATATGAATATCAGAATAATTGTACTATATACTGATTAATTATGATAAGCATTTATTCCATTTGAATAGCAGTTCTCAGCTTTTTTGGTCTCAAGACCCTTTTACACTCTTAAAAATTATTGAAGACTTCAAAGAGCCTTTGTTTATGTGGGTTATAGCTATTGATATTGACCAAATTAGAAAATTAAAACTGAGAAATTATAAAAATACTTAATTCATTTACAACTAACCACAACCAACCATTACGTGCTAAGATAAATAACATATAACTATATTTTCCAAAGAACAGAATTAAACTAGTGAGAAGAGTGGTATGGCTTTGCAGATTTCTTTAATGTCTGGCTCAAAACAACAGGAAGTGTTAAGAACTGAGGTGAGCTGGAGAATACACATCCTCTCTAAAGGGGACAGTCACGCCTTTGCCCTGGTCAAATGTCTATGGGTCAGATTCTGCTTATGGGACACCACTTTGCAACATCCGAGGTCACCTGATTGTTCTCAAAAATCCCTTTAAGCCCTAATATCCTAGGTTTAGCTCAGAGGATATTTTAAACCCTCTGAGGGTAAGGGTAAGTAAAGGTTGATAAACGTTGTAATCTGGCATTGGGCAGTTAAGTACTCAGTTAACCTTTATTTAGCAAAATCTCGAAGAATTTAAGTCCACAAAGTGGATAGCTTTTATTTTTTTCATTTTATTTTTAAAAATTATTTATTTGTTTATTTATTATTATTTTTGGCTTCATTGGGTCTTTGTTGCTGCACGCGGGCTTTCTCTAGTTGCGGTGAGCGGGGGCTACTCTTCGTTGCGGTGCGCAGGTTTCTCATTGTGGTGGCTTCTCTTGTTGTGGAGCACAGGCTCTAGGCACACAGGCTTCAGTAGTTGCAGCACACAGGTTCAGTAGTTGTGGCGCATGGGCTTAGTTGCTCCATGGCATGTGGGATCTTCCTGGACCAGGGATCGAACCCATGTCCCCTGCACTGGCAGGCAGATTCTTAACCACTGCGCCACCAGGGAAGTCCCTGGATAGCTTTTAAAGAGGACTGTTACTTTTTAATTCATTTTTCCTAAGCCATAAACTTTTATTTTCACTCAAAAATTGATTAAAAGTGAAGTCTGGGGAATAACTACAGCTAGCAGAAATCAGGAACTCCAAAAATTTACAAATTATGCAGTGATTCATTTAGCTTTTTTTAATATTTAAATAGAAGTGGCTGATTAGCACCTGGGTAGCTGAACTCTATCTAGTAAGGAACCATCTGGTTAGCTGGTATACTGAACTCTATCTAGTAAGGAACTATCTAGGGTTCACCATGTTTAATATGTGTAAAACTGAGCTCATTCCACCTTTACAAGCAAAATCCACACATTTCAGGACTGCAATTTTTTTAAATGTTAGCTACGCTTGTTACCTGTTTGTCAAAATTTCCCTACCCATAAATTTGTTAGTAATATATATGTACACACACTTTCTTTCAGTACAATAATTATCAGACACTTATCCAACACCATGCTAGACCTTATTGGGGCTATGAAAGAAATAAAAACAGGAGCTTCCCAATCAGAGTATAAAGTCTCACTATGGAAACAAGATACACATACAAAGTTCAATAAAACAAAACAGTATTAGAATGTATGAGAGAAATATAATCATAGGGCAACGTTTCTTAATCTTTGAGGGGGTCATAGACCCCTCTGAATGTGATGAAAGCTAAAGAGGTGGGGCCATGTTACTAAGAGGACTTTATCCTGAGGGTAATTAGTGGGGAGCTGCAAAAGGCTCTGAGCAGGGCAAGAAATAAGGCAAATCTCCCAGGTAATGTTCAGGATGGGCTGAAGGATTAGAGGCCAGGTTAGGGATGTGTTACTACTAACATCTCAGGATACAAAGCCAGAAGCATTTGCTTAGAGCAAATACTTGTGACAACGGAACAAGTTATCAAACTTCTTATAAGCTGAGGTAGGTGGGATGTTAAAGAGATTTAAGGCAGCACATATTAATTTGCATGACTGTGGTGATAGTTCCCATTTTTATAAAAAAAACATTAAAACAACTGGCCTCTACATGGTAGTCTTTAGATAAATATTCGTTGAAAAATAAAAAAACTGAGCAAAGGATAAAAAGGTATGTACACTCCATTTTATAAAAGATAAACACAAAGTCAACCCATGCTTCCCCGTATGTGTATACTCACATAAACGATCTTTAGATGCCACGGAAGTAGAATCACAAATGTAAGGATACCTAGTTGACCACTCTATTTTTATTATTTTTTTTTAAGATTTTTTTTTTGATGTGGACCATTTTAAAAGTCTTTATTGAATTTGTTACTATACTGCTTCTGTTTTATGTTTTGGTTTTTTTGGCCGCAAGCCATGTGGGATCTTAGCTCCCCGACCAGGGACCGAACCCGCACTCCCTGCACTGGAAGGTGAAGTCTTAACCACTGGACCGCCAGGGAAGTCCCGACTACTCTATTTTAAAAAGGCTGGTCAGAGGAATGGCGAAGTTACCTCCCACAAATAAGAGTCAGAATATAATTTAGAGAAAATTCTATAATCTCTCAGCAGAGGGTTAAGACCAGGAACCTAGGCTCAAATCCATGCTCTGCAACTTTCCAGCAATCTAGCTGGGTGACTACGCCAAGTTATCCTTGACCCTCAGAGTAACAGGGATCCCGATACTCTTTACCTCTACAAGTGGTGAGGAAGAAGCAATGAGGTAAAACCTATAAAAGCACTTTGTGTAATACCTGGGACAGAGGCTGAATCACCTTCATCGGCACTGTCCTATCCACCGTAGTATAAAATACAAAAACCCTCACTTGATCCCATATCCCCTTCTAGCTACCAACTCATTTCTTTGTTCATTTTTAGCAAAAAATCTCAAAAGGGCTGTCTAGACCCCTTGTTTGCAATTCTTCACTCTACTTGCACCTACTCCAATCAGGCTTTTCTAGCTAGTCACTCACCCAAACTGCTCTTGTCAGGGGCACCAAGCAGCACCCTCTAGCCAAATTCTGTGGTCAGTTCTCAGCCCCTACCTCAAGTTCCTGGAGCTCTCAGCAGCACCCATAACTCCCTCCTGTAACTCTCTTCCCTTAGCCTCAGGCTCTCTTCCTACCTCACTAGTTGATCGGCCTCACCCCCTTGACTTCCAAACACTGGCTGCCAGGCCTCAGGGCACAGCCCACTGACCGCTGCTTTCCTATCTACTCCCCAAGTGATTTTACCCAGACCAAGGAAGCTTAATAACTCTCCAGTTTATATTTCCAACTAACTGCCTTCTACACATCTCTGTTTATATGCCTCATAGGCCTCTCCAACTTAAAACAATTCCAAACAAAACTCCCTTGCACTCCTCAAAAAACAAAAAGTACCCACTCTTTGATCTCAGTATATAGCACAAACAGATTTCTCTGGCTAGAAATCTTGGAGTTACGATAAGAGATCTTTCTCTTATACCCCATACCTAACCCATTTCCAAATATATCCCCAATACAATCATCTTCACCATTCCCACTGCAACCACTGTTAAGTTAGATCCCATCACTCCCCTTCTCAAAACCCTCCACTGGCCTTCCCTTACAACTAGCATCCAAACTCCTTACCTCACCTACAGAGCCCTACCTGTTTCTCCAACATCATTTCCTGCCACCCTTTCCCTTGCTCCTCACCCTCCTTCAGCCATACCATCCTTTTTGAAGTTCCTGAAGAGGAACCTGACTTTGCTTTTGCACCTGATGTTGCCTCACCCCAGAATTCTCTGTCCCGGAGCTGGGAATGGCTGGCTGGCTGGCTGGCTGGCTCCCTTATTCTTCATCTAAGCTCCAACTTCCCATTCCCTTACTTGCTTTATTTTTCTTCACAGCATCATTACCACTTGACATTTTAAGTGTATTCTCTTCCACTTCATTAGTTGTTTACTGTCTGTCTCTCCCATGTGAACATAAACTCCCTGAGAATAAAACTTCATCTGTTTTGTTCACTGCTGAATTTCCAATACGTCAAAGAGTGCTTTGCCAAAGCATGCACTCAAACGCTTGCTGAATAAATGAATGGTGGCCAGGTGTTAGCTAGGGATGTTATTTCAGAATGAATAATGCTCAACGTCACAAAATTCTAACTCTGGTTTATTTCTGGAAATACAGCAGGGAAACATTCATAGCACTATTAAAAGGGAGTCTAATATTAAAAAGATTATCAAAGGGGCTTAGTATGGATTTCAAATAGCCCAAGAAAAGTTATACATTAAATTTTAAACATGATGATCTTAAGAAGAAACACAAATCTTCAACTCGGAGCTGGGCAGTCTGCGGAGGTCCTCTAAGAGCCCCCTTACCCCCAGCCCCATGCTCCTTTACGTTCACACAATGTCTGTGCTGTACCTTTTCTTCTTTAAATTTCATTTTCTTTCTTTTTTTGTTGTCTGACTCACTCTCGGAGCTTCTCAAGTTAGAGTTGTGACTCATTCAATTCTACCTCCCCAGAATCTGGCATGCTACCTGGCATGTAATGGTACTCAATAAATGTTTCCTGATTGAAGAAAAGGCAGTACCTCTTCCTTTCCTACTGTAACCTCTCATATGGTCTACTGTGGCCAAAATACCATATAACTGAGATACCTTAACAAAGATAAGGTTCTTTGTTTTGAGATAATTAAAATTTGATAAGTAGTTTTATTTTTTAATGAAGTGTGATCAAGACTTTTAGAGAAACTTTTTTTTAATGAGGGAAAACTGTTTTTTTTCCCCACACCACACAAGTCAAGGATTCTTCATTACAAATTGAACTTTGTTTCATAAAATATATATGAAAGCATGTTACTGATATTTCAAACCATTTAGAAACTGCATACAAAGTTAATACATCAATATTTTCTACAAAGCAAGAGCATTTAACTCCAAATGGCCTAACTCCAATATTTTCTACAAAGCAAGAACATTTGACTCCAAATAACCCTTGTTCTAGAACCTCAGGGGCTACCCCAGGGACATAAATCCAAATATTGGTGGAGTTCAGAGCTCCTGCAGACCTTGTACATGTATCAGTCACAGGGAGGACTTCATTCCATCCCAAATGGAGAGAATAAGCTCAAAATCATGACACGTTAAACAAAAGACTTCAGTGAATATATTAAAAATTAAATCCAGATATGTCAAAAACCAGAAGCATAACAGATCAAAAAAACTCAGTGATACTCTAACATATTTTCTTCCTATGGCACTTTAATCCATTGAATCAAGCTAAATTTTAAGGTTCCTAAAATTTGTGTGTTAATCTGACACCTAAAAGGCAGCTGAAGGAACAGCTTCAAGAGGCAATAGAGGATGTAAAAATGGACTCTTGTTAATCTTAATAAACTATAACTATTAAAAGGTTAGCTATGAAAATGTTAAGATAACTCTACCAAGGTGCTAAAATAACGCAGTAACCCAAGATTTTTAAAAAGAAAACATTTGTTCCTGTTACTTCAGAATTCTTTTTTCCAGAAGGATTTTTCCTGGATTTGTGTCAGTATCAAAAGTCAGCCAGTCTTTCTCCTGGCTAAATATAAACTGAAAAGTCAGCAGCTGCAGGATATTACAAAGAAAATATGACAACCAGGTTTAAAAAGTATGAATATTTGATAGGGTTTTACACCATGTCCTAGTAAAACATTTAATGCAGTAATTTGAAACACAGCAACATATTAAAATATCTGTGGTACAAAAAGGATTTTGAAGCCCTTTAAAACATCTTTTTGGGAAAAGCATTGTCACAAAGCAGTGGCTATTACAGCATGCCAATCTTGGAAAACCCTGGCCTGGCCTGGGTCTTGATTTAAAATGGCAGAGCCTCACAGGTCTCTCCGGGAAAGAAAGCTGCTAGTTGAAACTGGTCTGGTTGCCCATTCAGGGAAGACAGTGAACTGAGCTAGGAGTCTGGTGCTGCTACCATTCTGAAAATAAGGAGGCCTGGAAGGTGATGCACCTGGATTAAACGTTCTCGAAAAGTGGGCATGAAGTCAGGGGCAGGTAACTTTTGTTTCTGAGCAACTGGCAAGTGCAGTGCAGTCTGGGTGCCTGGTTAGGGCCTGTCCAGAGGAGCATATTTCTTCTCTCCTTCTACACAACAATGATTCTCCAAGTATGGTCCCCAGACCTGCAGCCTACACATCACCTGGGTACCGGCTAGAAATGTAAATTCTCAGGCCACACACCAGAACACTACAATACATTACACCATAGAACTATCGAATCTGAAACTGAGGGTGGAGCCCAGCAATCTAACAAGCCCCCCAGGTGATACTAATATATACTAGTTTGAGAATCACTGATCTGGGAGAAAAAACAGCGGCAATCTATCATTCTTTACAGTCTAGACAATGTGACAACAAACAGCTGGTGACAAGATGCAAGACCCTGTGTTTCTCTGCTGCTAGGGTGACCAAGGCCAAAGATCAAATTTTATCTGAAAGGGGTGGAGACAAAGAATAGGGTGTGGTAAGTGCCTCAGGACAGTCAGGGAAGGAGAGAAAGAGTAAATTCTATGCTGAAGTCCGTCTATAAATGCCAACTAATCAGGACAAGAGCTTTCCTTTTTGAAAAGCTGAACAGGCACTTTTGCTTCTGCCCTATCAGATATAATGTTTCTCCAAATATGTCAAATTTATATATTTGGCTACATCAAGATGAGAACCTGGATTAATTCATTGCAACATTCAATATTTATTGAGCACCTACTCTATGTCAGGGACTATGTGGGTGCTAGGGACATAGCAGAGAACAAGGATTATTCCTGCCCTACTGCAAAGGCACAGAAATGTGGAAAAACAAACAAGGAACCTTCAGATAAGGTTATGCACTTTAGAACAGAACAGAGATGTGATAATGAGTGAGAAGACTATATTGAAAGGGGTGGGCAGGGATGGACTTTCTGGAGAGCTGAGACCTGAAGAAGGAGAAGCAGGCAGTCACAGGCAGGCAGAGCATTCCTAAAAGGGGAAGAGCAAGGGCACAGGTGTGCACATCACGTGAGCTCAGGGGTAGGCAAGGCCAAGGCCATGGAGGCCCTTGTGGGCCATGGGAAAGAGATGGATTTTATTCTAAGTGCAGCAGGAAGGGCTTTCTGCAGAGAGTGGCAGTTTCTGTTTTCTTGTCTGTAAAAAACCATTCTGCCTCCTCTACAGAGAATGGATTAGAAAAGGGCAAGACTGGAAGCAGGAGGCTTTTGAAGTCTTTTAGGCAAGAGAAAGGGGGTACTGGTAGGACAAGAACGACAATAATGCCGATGGAGAGGAGGAGGATTTGGCATCTATTCTGGGGTTACACCTACTGAACTTGTATGGGGTGAACGTGACAATGAAGAAAGAATCATACTTGGTGTCATTACTATCCACCCATGAAAGAACTAATCCGCCAAGGCAGGAATGTCAACAGACCTGCCAATGGCTGAAGGAACTTGAGATGCCTAGCTGGAGAACAGGCAACGGGGGGCTGGAAAAATGCTAATATGGACAAGGGCATATGTCCTGGAGCAGAGCTGTCCCAGTTCTGTACCCTGGTTTGCAAGTCACTGGCTCTGAGCTGCAGGCAAGTCATTTCTCCTCTCTGGGCCTCAGTTTCCTCACCTTCACAATAGATACCTGCTTCAAAACGCTGCTGTCAGAAACGAGATGATGTATTTAATACAGTGTCTACCCACAGTTAGCCTTAGAAGTGCAGCTTAAGAAGAAGTCTGAAGGGCTTGCATGTCAATGAAGACAAGGACTGACTTTGTACATGACATGAGGGGGCCCTAAGCCCAACGAGTGTTGAGTTATTGAGTGTAAAGTATAAGCAAGAGCAAGAAGTGGCCTTCACTCTCATTAGACAGCACATTACCCAGAATGGGTAAAATGTGGCCAGGGATGCTATAAAAAGAGTTCCTGCTACAGGTGGCAGACGCTTCTCATTAAAGCCTGTTCTCTCATCAAGATTAAATACGCCAAGACTGAGGAAGAGCACATGCCTGAATCCATGCCTTTCCATTTCCTTCCTAAGGCACTGGAGCAGGTTGGGGAAGGAACTGGAGTCAAAAGCCCCTGGGCTCTAATCTGAGTGTCACCACTCCTCAGGCAGCCATCAATCTCCTTCAGGAATATTGGGGGGCCAATACTTCCCCTGGTGAGCTCACTAGGTTGTGGAGAGTTGGATGAGATGACATAGCAGGTTAAGTCGAAGTACTAGGAAACCTCTAAACCACTCTACATAATATAAAAGTAACAGTGTTAACATCTCTACTTCACCAAATGTGCTGCTCTATACTTCCCTAGGGCCTTTCAGAATGAAAGAGAGGATTCCTGGGACTTCCCTGGTGGCGCAGTGGTTAAGAATCCGCCTGCCAATGCAGGGTTCGATCTCTAGTCCGGGAAGATCCCACATGCTGCGGAGTAACTAAGCCCGTGAGCCACAACTACTGAGCCTGCACTCTAGAGCCCGTGAGCTGCAACTACTGAGCCCGCATGCTGCAACTACTGAGCCCGCATGCTGCAACTACTGAGCCCACATGCTGCAACTACTGAAGCCCGTGCGCCTAGAGCCCATGCTCTGCAACGAGAGAAGCCACTGCAATGAGAAGCCCGAGCACTGCAACTAGAGAAAGCCCGGCGCAGCAACAAAGACCCAACGCAGCCCAAAATAAATAAATAAAGGTGTCTACTCTTTAAAAAAAAAGAAAGAAAGAAAGAAAAAAGATTTCTGACTTTATATTCTCTATTCTACATTTATCAAACTACTGTAGAGCTACACTTCAGCTGAGAGAGAGGGAGGGAGGAAGAGAATATGGTGGGGGGAAGAGGGTGGTTTTAAAGTTATTGTGAAAGGGAAAATCATGATCATCAAATTGACCCTGGCAATCCATAAGAGGAACAACAGATTGTAGTGGCCCAACAAAGCGTTTCCCCTCGATCACTAGAGCAGACTGCTGTTTCTTCAGCTGCGTACAACATGAAGACGTTCTCACGAAAGCAGGGCCCATGTTGTACAAAAGGCACTTAGCTACAACTGGCACAAGAAGATGCTCACACAGTGAGACACACGGGAACGAGACCAGCTAAGAGACTACCGGTTCTCATCTGCCAGCTCCAGCTCTTTCTAGGCAACTCCCTTGAATGGAATGGAAGACTACTAACCTCCACTGCCCATCTGGTTAAATGTTCATAAGAGGAGTGAGTGTATGCGGCCACTCCAACGTATGCGAATTTAAAATGTAAAGGGCTTACTTTGCTGGCACTCCGTTTCTGGTTTACTGTCAGGGCAGCCTGTGGGATGCTGGGTGAGAGGAAAGATCTGGTAGCCAAGGGCTACTCTTTGAGGCCCTGCAATCCTGGCCAAGGCAGGAGGAAGTCACCTGTCACAACACAAGCATCCTGAGGATTCCAGTGGGTTTTCCACAGTTCCACCCCTCTAAGATCTATGGGGAAATCACACACTGCAGAAGCAAAGGAGGTGGGAAGCTGCTGTCACCAAGTGTTGAAAGCAGTGACCACAAAAAACTAAGTTCAGCCCTTACAGGAACTCAAAGGCTTCACAGCTGTTTCCTGGCAACCAGGGGCACAGATTAATCAAGAGGTTTGTTCTAAACCTAAGGAAGGCCTCAGGGCCCCTGACCACACCTGAAAGACTTCTCAGGGTTAGAAAGCAGAGAGGCCTGTACACTCATTTTAGTTTAACCCAAATATGATCTTTCTGCTCCCTCCCTTAGCACTCTGCACTCCTCTTACTGCCTGGGAGCAATGGTCAGATCTTGTCATTCCTCTCTTTTTAAGACTCTCATTCATTCATTCAACAAACATTTACTGAACGTTTACTTCAGACCAGGTACTTGTTCAATGGCTTTCTTCCACACTGAATAAAATCCAAACTCATCTCTCTCTCCAACTCATCTCTTTAACAAGCCTCCCTTGCACACGGAGGACTTTAGCTTGTACTTTCAACATGCCAAGCTCAGTCCTGCCACAGGGCCTTTCCACTCAGCCTCCCCATCCCCTGCCTGTGACACACACTGTTGGCGCCTTCCATCATTTGTCTCAGTTCAAATACCCCCCCTTGGAGAAGCCTTCCCTGACCACCTCTCCAGATACTACATCACACAATTTCTTTCATAGCGTTTACTGTTATCTGAAATCTTAATTATTTACTCCTTTAATGGGCTTCTGACTTGAATAGAAGCTCCTCAAGGACAGGGGTTATGTCCATCTTGTTCACTATTCACAGCAAATTCTTAATAAATACCTGCTGAATAAACAGACAAAGGAGTTCTGGGAAGCCCTTTTTTTATTTTTTTTTTTTGCGGTACGCAGGCCTCTCACTGTTGTGGCCTCTCCCGTTGCGAAGCACAGGCTCCGGACGCGCAGGCCCAGTGGCCATGGCTCACGGGCCCAGCTGCTCCGCGGCATACGGGATCCTCCCGGACCGGGGCACGAACCCGCGCCCCCTGCATCGGCAGGCAGACTCCCAACCACTGCACCACCAGGGAAGCCCCTGGGAAGCCCATTTTAAGGCACCTCAAAACCTCTTCCATGTTATCTAAACCATGCCAAGTGCTCTTGCATGCCACTAGACAGCAGCTGACGATGGTTTATCTGACCACCACAGCATTTATGAAGCACTCTTCAACTGGCAGGGCTTCAAGAAGTTAGAATTAAGGAGCTGTTAAACCGGATTACAGGTAGCCAATCTCAAGTGATTGCCAAGGGGCTGAGCTGCAAAGCCATCACAACGCTGGCTGCTGCAGGCACAGTGTACCCCCAGCTCAGAGCAACCTGGCAGGGGTGTTATTCTCATGAGACGTTTCCCACAGCAGTCTGGCCTGACTCAGCCTCTCTCTTCTGAGAATGTCTGTAGCAGTCTCTTTGTAAATGAACTGACTCAGCACTGTTCCAACTGAAACCAAACCTAGGAAAAAGATGTGTGGTTTCCTCATCCTCCAGGAAGACCCCACTGCTTCGAGTGTAAAAGGCAGCTTGGGGTAGGTGACTTCAGTCAGATCCCCTACTTCCAATTCCTTCAATTCCCACTCTAACAATCAAACAAAGATGGCCCCTTGGGATACTAGAGGAGTAACATCCTGGAAAGACAGACTCCCCTCACCCTGCTCGCTTTGGGTCACCAACCCTCTCCTAACAGTGCTGCTGCGGCCTTGAACAGCTGGAGGATTTCAGTACCCAGGCAGGTGGGCCTGTTCGTTTCCTCCATCAGCCGTCACCCACTGTCACCTCATCTGGGAGGACTTCACTGGCCAATTTCACTGCCAGGCACCTCAGGGGACACCCTCCTCACCAAAAGGGGGACACTCTGTTACTCCCAAATTCTGCACTCCCAGAATCCGACTCTCTTGCCTCATGAGCCCCTCTGCGGGACCTTCCCCAGACAATCATCACCCTGCCTCTTCCAGAAGGCCACCTGAGTCCACCCCCTGATGCCCAGCTGTGAGTGTTAGCTCTGAAACAGATCCTTCAGGATTTGATCCTCTGGTGCATCTTAGGGACACTGAATCCAGTCTCAAAACCAATGCTCCTTCCCTTTACCTACCAGGGCCTGGAAGAACTCCCCCTGGCCCACAGCGTAGCCCCCTCCTTCCCTCTTGTACCTCAGCTTTCTTCTCCAGTCACCCAAAACTTCCCATTTTATTTGTTCCTCTCCCCATAACCCATCCAGCCACTGGGGAACTTCTGAGCTGAACTCCCATATGTTACCAACACCCGAAAGAGTGGGAGAGAGACAGTCTCCATAAAACAGACACTCCTAGGGTACGCTTTCCTCACCCAACAAAGGAGATTTTTCTTCTCTAAAAAGAACATCTCTGAAACCTGACCTTTTCCCACTCTCACCCACTGCATGGGGCTCCCTTCCCCAGACAGACACCTCCAGGGCTCCCAACTCATCTGTTCTTCACCCAATATCGCAAGCTTCCACTAACCGCCCTACTCGGAGCTTGCCTCCTAAAACCTAACATCTATCTCCAAAACTAGGGGCCTGGTAACGATGGGGTCATTTCACTTTCAGCTGCTCCAACCAAATCCCTCTGGAATCTGAGAAATCCCTTTCCTCTTCTCACGTATCCTATGGAGATGCCCTTCATTCCCCCCAAAGTAGCCACCCCAAGACTCTTCCTTTCTAATCAACATAAAAATTTCCTCAGCTAACCCAATCCCCCAAACTAACACTGAAGCCCTGCCCTTTACCAATGGGGGATCCTCTCAGTCACCCCTCAGGATGCTGTTTTCTTCCCTCATCCATCCTGAGGGGCTTCTCCGAAGTCCCCGCCAAACGGACATCCCAAGGCTCCTCCCCCCACCCGGACACCCAGCACCCAAATAAAGGACTTCCGTCCATTTTGGGGCGCCTCCTCGTTCTCAAGGGGACCCCTCGATCTCCCCTAAAGAGCCGCCAGCCCCGATCTCCTCGGCAGTGCCTCTGGGCTCGCCCCTCACCCGCTCTGGCCGCTCCGCTGCGCCGCGGGACCCGGCCCTTCCTCTCAGCAGGGCCCTCACGCCGCCCGGGGGAGCCTCTGGGCCTCGCCGCGCCGCCCACAGGCCCCACAGGCCCCTCAGGCCCCCGCCCGTGCTTCCGGCCACCGCCTGCTCCTCCTCCCCACTCAGGCCGGCTGAGTCGCCGCCACGGGGCCCAGGGGACAGAGGCATCGCAGAGGCCCTGGCCCCGCAGCAAGGGCCTTCGCGGGTCCCCGGCCCCCGGCCCGAGCCCATGCCCCCTCGGCCGGCCGGGTCCGGCGCCCCCGCTCACCCGAGCCCGTGGTGGCTGCCATCTTGCGTCGCTGTCGCTCAAAGGCCGGCCCCTTCTTCACCCCCCACCCGTTCTCCGGGCTCTTCCGCGCATGCGTGTGCGCACACGCAGACGCCTCCGCTGACGCCCGCTCCGCTGACTGCGCGACCCGTTGCCGGGAAGGTATTTTTTCCTGCCCTTTTAGAGAGAGGAAATGTTTGCGTGCGTGAGGGCCCAGCAACCTGCAAGGCCCTGCAGGCTCTGGTGCGAGGGAGGTATTGAGGTGCTTGGTGGGGAGGGCAAGGGGGATCAGACTTGGAAGGGTGTGACTGTGAAAGAAAAAGAAAAGAAAGCTTTTAAAAAGCGCCTATTGTCACAACCTATAATGGAATATAATCTGCAAAAAAATCCCCACCAAAAACCGAAAACCTGAATCACTATGCTGTACACCTGAAACTAACACAATATTGTAAGTCAACTATACTTCAATAAATATAAATAAATAAATAGATGCAAGTTTATAATATTTTTAAAAACCACCTATTTCGGGCTTCCGTGGTGGCGCAGTGGTTGAGAATCCGCCTGCCGATGCAGCGGACACGGGTTCGTGCCCCGGTCCGCGAAGATCCCACATGCCACGGAGCGGCTGGGCCCGTGAGCCATGGCCGCTGAGCCTGCGCGTCCGGAGCCTGTGCTCCGCAACAGGAGAGGCCACAATAGTGAGAGGCCCGCGTACTGCAAAAATAAATGAATAAAAAGCACCTATTTTGCCTGGGGCATTTTCCTATCTAGTTGGATCCTCACAACAACATCTCTACCAGGTCGGGCTTAAAGTGAAACATGAAGGCGAGGGGGGTTAAGCCATTTATCTACACTCAGCTGTTAAATGACTGAGTCAGAATTTGAACCCAAGCCAGATGTCTTGCTTCCAAGATCAATGCTCCCAGGCCAGAAGGGGCTTGTAGAAGGGCAGCTAAATGATTTGGGGCATTAAGGTGGCAGGGAAAGCATTCACTCATTCATTCATTCGTTCACTCTTTCACTCAATCCATTCATTCCATCGAACAAATATTTACTAAGCATCTACTATGTGCCAGATGCTGTCATAGGTGCTGGGGATGGATATACATCCCTGAAGAAGCAAGCTCCTGCTCTCATGGGCTTAGATTTTAGTCGGAGATAGGAAGCAAATAAACAAATAGGGGAAAACATAACTATAATAGAGAGTAAACCAGAGAAGAAGTGGTCAGGGAGGGCCTCCTATGGAAGTCACATTTCAACAGCGACCTGAATGATGAGAAGGAGGTAGAGGGAATGGCATGTGCAAAGGCCCTGGAAACATATACTTGCAAATGTTAAATCCAAGAAGTGACTCCTCTATGACAAATGGTCTGAGAAGCTCTTATATGGATATGGAAACAGGCTGAGAGAGGTGAAAGGATTGCCTCAAGGCAACACAGCTGAACACTGGCTGAGAAATGACCAGGACTTTCAATACAGAGGAACAAGGAAGCTGGAAGCCTTCACCCAGTGCATCCAATTCATCACCTTGTTCTTACAGAATGCCTCCTAAGCATCTCTCTATTCCATCCACTTGTCTCCCACTTGGATGATCCCAGTAGCCTCCATTCTTGCCCCCATGTTCCATTCACCTAAACCTTTCAGTAGCTCCCCATTCCCATGGGATAAAATACAGACTCTACAAATTGAGTGACCAAAGAATTATCATCCAACAATGACAATCAGCAGATTGAAAGGGGGCCGAGTATGACCTTGCTGGGACAACAACCAGGAATCTCCAGGGCAAACCAGGATGGTTAACCACCCTACCCACAATGCCCTGCACCTAGGCCAGGACTAGGATGGGGTCAGTGAGGGGTCTAGGGCGCCAAATTTAAGGAGGCTTTCACTCTCCGATCCAGGCTCTGCACTTGCACCACCCTTCAAATGCGAGCCTCCCTAAAATCTGCACCCTGGGTGCCTCACTTTCCCCCTTCCCTGGCACTGCCTGCACCTCTGAGACTTGCTGTACCTCTCCAGTTACACTGGCCCTTTTCAAGGCCTCTGAAACACATGTCCTCTCCCTCCTCACGGCCATTGCCTGTGCTGTTCCCAGTCATTGCCCGCTCAGGGAAACTTTCCTTGATTTCTCCCACCAGGTCAAATTCAGCCATAATTGACGCTCCAAGTGCCACGTGTATCTTCTTCCCAGCACTGGCCACATGGAATCATCTTGACATTATTCCGTGTATCACGTGATTCAAGTTTACCTTGAAGAGCACAGAAGATATTTGCCCTGGACTTTGGGTCACTGTAAAAAGTCATACAGCAAGTGGGAAGCATTTGGGCTCCTAAGGTGGACTCACCTCTGGCGTGAAATTTTCTGGGTTCGAGTCCTCCTTCACCACTCACTTTGCTGTGTGACTTGAGGCAAGGGACTTGAACCCCTCCTGGCATCAATTTCCCCTTCTGAAAAGGGGGATGACGGTATCAACCTCATAGGGTTGCTGTGGGGATAAAATGCGTTGATAAACGCTTTGGCACCGAGAGAGAAGGGGACACTAGAAGAGCTGACATTTACCAAGCTGTCATATCCACCTTTTAATCTTCACAACTCTGTGCCACAACTCCTAGGAATATCCCCAATTTAGAGGTGAGAAAACAGACTCAGAGATAACAGGTGGAGGAGTGACGATTAAAACACAAGCCTCTTATCCAAGATGCTCATAAATGTTTACTTGCGTAGATTCCGTGGTTCCCCTGAGGAATTTCTGTCAAGCAAATTGACGATAAAGCGAATTTCTACACAGATCGCCTCGCAGGAAGACTAGATTAAGCACGGCAGCCCGAGGCATGCTGGTAATTATAGGCCAGCGGGGTTGCGGAGCCTGCTGGGAGTTGTAGTCCTCCCCGTACTAAAGCGCTCTCGGAGAGGCTCCGCCCCCTCCCCGGTGGTCGCCACCAGTCCCCAGAGCGGGATTCTACTGGCCCGTGCGCCCCATTCCCTCTCTGCCCTTGAGCTGGTAGCTTCAGCTGTCGCGGATGTGAGTCCTGTTTTATCGGATTCGTGGGAAGATTAAAATGGCTAATAGAACTAAAGAATTTAGAAAATGGCTTGACACAGAGCGAGTGCTATATAAGTATTAGCTGCTGCCATTATTACTACAATATTATTATTTCCTCAATGAACCTTGCAAAGTAGCTGTTGTTATCTCCACATTTGTCAGATGTGGAAACTGAGACTCGGTGGAGTAAGATGGCCTTCCTAGGGTCACACAAGAAAGGAGTAAATTCAGGTTTGTAATCCAGTTCTTTTAACTCTGGGGCACTTGATGTTTCCTGTGTGGTGAGGGAGCTGAAGCCTTGAAAGTTTGAAGCAAAACGTAGGCGGGTTTGCGTTTTTACAAAGTGCAGCCTGCTGCCTCAAGGAAATTGAATTGGGCGGCAGCAAGACTGGAGGTGAGGGGTCCAGAGGGGAGGTGTGTTGGACACTACTGACTGCCAGTCCAGTCATGACCTTCCGTGCTCACAGAAGCCTGATTTTGCTTAGTAGGCTGAACGTCCAGGTGTGAATCCAAGCCAATCACAGGCACTGCCATTCCCTTTTGTCAGTGGTTGGTCCAGGGGTGTGCCTGTGATCTAGTTCTTTCTGGCCAGTGGAGTTGGGGAGGAGGTGTTTGGAAAGTTTCCCTCTTCTGAAAATAGCTGGGGAGAAAGCCTTTTTTGTCCCCTTTCCTCCTTCCTATATATGAGGTTATGATGGTTGGAGCTGTGGCAAGCATATAGATACCATGAGGCACAAGCCTGAGGCTGAAAAGCCAACACACCAAAGATGACAGCACAGAAAGATGGCAAGAGCTAGATAGGACCTGGATGATGTAGTTGAGCAGTTGAACAAATCCCAGGGCTGCCTACCTGTAAGCTTCTTAAGACGTGATAATAAACGTCATTACTGCTTAAACTGCTCTTAAAAGTAAGTTGTTATCTACAGCCAAGGAAGCTGGCACAGTGTTCCAGGAAAGAGATATATGGACTTGGACTGTTCACAGCATTCACTCAAGAACACTGTTCTCAACAAGGTGGGAAAACATCCGGGGAGTTCTGGAATCTCTGAGATGTGAAAGGCATGAATAACTTGAAAAAGTATATTGAAAATGTAAAAAATGCAATATACTTTACAAGACCTACAATATCATTTTTTAGAGCAATACTTCTCAAACTCTAATGTGCAGGTAAGTCACTAGCAGTTTTGCTTAAATGCAGATTCTGATTCTGTAGGGGTGAGGGGTGCTTGAGATCCTGCATTTCCCACAGCCTCCTAGGGGACGCCGATGCTGAGGCACAGACCACACTTTGAGTAGCGAGGTTGTGGATAACATTATAAAGTTTTATGTTTATATTTCCAATTCATAGTTAAGAAAAAACCCCAAATTCATGCTATAGTTTTTATAATACAAACTACAGAAAGTAAAGCTGAGGAACTGTTGACGGGAAGGGTCATGGGCACCCAGAAGACAGAGAATCCCTGGGGAGGGGTCTGTGGTGGATGGGATGTGTGACACATTTATTCGTGGCATTTCATGGCACATACATGGAGTTATGCCCCCCTGGGGTGTGTCTGAAGTATAGCATTAAGATATTTAATGTTTGATGTAGTTGCTAAAATACACAACCAAAAAGGGATAGGAGTGGGTAGGTGGGGGGTAATGGTACAATTAATTTATTCCTATATTGATGGACATCTGGGTCATTTCCATTGGCTTCTTCCTATACAATTTATTTCTATAATGTCTGAATTTTGTATCATCTGTTTTGTGGTCAATGAAAAAGGAGTAAAAACCAGGGGTCTGGGATGGGGGGAAAACCAAAAGGATGTTTCCTTAATTTATAAAGAGCCCTTGCAACTCATTAAGAAAAAGAGATCCCAAAGGAAAGATGATAATCATAGCAAACGTGTATGGAGCATTTAGTATGTTCCAGGAACATAGTGTTTTGCGTATATTAATTCATTTAATCTTCACAATGACCCTATGAGTTAGGTTCCCATCTCACGGATGAGGAAACTGAGACACAGAAAGATTAAGTAACTTGCCCAAAGTCACATGCTTGTAAGTGGCAGAGCTGGGATTTGAACCGTAAGCTCTTAACCATTACTGTCCTGCCTCCCCCGCAAAATCAGAAAAGAACATGTACAGAGAAAGGAAATGTGATAAGATACCCAATCTCACTCAACATATTGTATTTCCGTGATTCTAAGACGCAAATTTTTATATTCAAACATCTCTGAAATCAGGATGGATGGTACAATCAATGATATCTTAGATTCAATGAAATACAGTAAGAGAAATGCAAATTAAAACCACCTATCAGATTGGCAAAGAACAAAACACTCGATAACACTCTTTGTTGGCAAGGGTGTGAGGCAACTGGCACTCTCAAAAGTTCTGAGAGTTTAAATGGGCACGGCCTTGGTGGAAGGCAACTTTGGCATGAGCTATCAAAATGCAGCACACAGACATCCCTGACCTAGCAATTCAATCCCCAGAAATTGACCCCTCAGGTCTACTGGCCCTTATGAGCAAACACTTAAGTTCTCTGATGCACAAAACAGCAGTTTGTATTACCCCAAAATGAAAATTATCTCAAAATTCAACGAGCGATGAGTTAAAAAAGAAAGGTCCATCCTGAAGTTGGAATGTTATACAGCTGTATAAAGGAATAAGGAAGCATTGATATATACTATCCCCAAAACATATTAAATGAAAAAAGGCAAGGTGCAGAACTGTGTATATAACATTCTACCTATTGTGTGAAAAGAGGGGGGACAGACATGACTCTGTGCCTATGTAAGCGACTTGCAAGGGTCTTATCAAAATGATGGGGAAGAGAAATGAGGGCTTGGGGGAACATGAATGGGGAGCACTCTAGACCTGGAGTTGGTAAATTTTTTTCTGTAAAGGGCCAGATAGTAAATAGTTTAGGTTTTGTGAGTCGTTTGGTCTCGACTCTGCTGCTGTATTGAAAAAGCAGCCATAGACAATATGCAAATGAATGGCTGTGTGTCAGTAAAACTTTACGATTGACACTGAATTTGAATGTCGTGTGTTAGGAAATATTCTTTATTCCTCCCACTATTAAAAAGAAAATGCTAATGGGGGACAGTAGAAAAACAGGTGGGACAGATCTGGTCTACTGGCCAGTCAGCTGACCCCTGTATTGTTTATTATTCCTTACCTTGTGCATGCATTACCTATTACAAAATCATGTTTGAAAGGTTAGCTTGAAATTTTTAGATTTATCAGAAGAGGGTGGGGTTAATGTTGGGAGCAGGCGCCCTGCCCAGACCCCCTCTAAGGACAAGTCAGCAAAGGGGGGGGGGCGATGCGTGACGTTTCCCAGTGGAGCTGGAAACCCATGTATTTGCTCTGCACTGCCACCTGCCCCACTCCACCACCAGATAGCAGCACAAATCCGCCCCAAATCAGGCCGTCCCTGCACCAGCTGGGAAGTTACGGGCAGAAACTGGCCTATATACCTGTTCTGTTTTGCCCACGGTATGTTTAAAGAACGGAGCCAGCATTGAACAAATCTGGATTTTCTGGCTCCTCTTTACTCAACTGATCTGACTAGCAGCTGCCCTCTGGGGCCTGATGTCTCCAGGGCATCTCAGTCCTCAGTGTTAGCTGCTGTTTCTCATCCTGATGTGTTGCTGCTTTCTCATAGGAGACACGTTTCTCACTGGCCACCTGCCTCCTCACCTCCCTCCCTCCACTGGGGCTGCAGGTGCGTGTGAAAGCTTGCTAGAGCTCAGCGTTAGATCAGGGCTCAGATTCCAGCCCTGCTACCTACCATCTGTGTGACGTTTGGTATGTTATTTGACCTCTGTGCCTGTTTCCTCATTTGGAAAAAATGGGGCTAAGTGTACTCACCTCTCAGAGCTGCAGGGACTGCTTAAGGGGACCCACGCACGGAGCTCTCCGCATCTGGCCTGTAGTAAGTGTTCAGTAGGTATTAGCATTTCCTGCTCCCCGGCCCTCAATAGGGACTTTTTGGAATCTTCCCATCTCACAAATGACCCCAACTTTCCCAGACCTGACCCCAAACATGTGTCCCTCTGGTTTTGAAAAGTATTTCTCCAGTCCTTGGGATTCAGGAGCAGCAAGATGGTCTGAGTGTGAGGCCTGGCTCTGCCTCACTAGCTGTGTGGTCTTGGACAAGTCACTTCACCTCTCTGGACTCACGCTGTTTGTTCTTGCTGGCTTCTGGGGGAACTAAAACATTGGTAGGGCCTAGAAATATACCCCCAGCAGAGCCTGGGAATAGGAAAGCAAACCCTGCAGCCCCAAGGCTGCTTACCTGGTACTGATTTTGGCTGTCTGCCCCACCCACTGCACCTTTTCTTTTGGGAACCATCCCTCCCTCCTCTCATCCTGTGACTTGGGAAGTGTTGATCCCACTTCTGCAACTCCAGGTGGATATTTCAGCCGTGGCCAATCAGAACACTTCACTACCACCACAGAGTTGGTTCAGGGACAGGCACATGACCCAATCCAGGCCAATAAGAGCCTGCCCTGGGGCTTTTGCTGCAGCTGCTGGGAAGGGAGACTTTTTCTACTGAGGAGCTGAGCTGGTCCAATGTCAAGTCTCAACTCAGAGAAAAACAGAGCTAGACAGAGAGACCAGGTTCTGATGAGTCACGTGAGCCCCTGCGTCCTGCCAAACCTTAAGTCAGAAACACCTCTGACCTTTTCAGTTATATGAGTTCATAAAATTACTTTAGCTATTAATTTTTTGCTTAAGTTATGGTTTCTGTCATTTAGAGTTGAAGAATTCTAATACCCCTTCCTTTTGTGGTCCCCTCAGACAGTTAAAAATCAAGTCTAGTGGCGAGCAAACTTTAAAATGAAGTTATGGGTCACATTAAAAAAAACTTTATCTGGGACTGCTCTAAAGAGTCTTTTATCATTTCTCTGTCCCCAACAAGTTTTTGTTTTTCCTGGTTACTATTATAGCAACTATCTAGCCCAGACTAGATATTGATTGTAAATCTGTTGTGTTCACTACTGAATCCCAGTGCCTGGCACATAGGAAATGCCTCATATTTGTTCAATGAATGAATGAGATACTTGTTTAAAATGTCCAGTCTCCCGACTTGCCTGTCTGTGAGGTTCCATACAACTAGTTCCTATTTTTCAAACCTCATCTTCCACTTTCCCCTTGCTCACTCCCATCCAGCCACACTCTCTTACAAACCCCAGGATTGTTCCTGCCTCAGGGCCTTTGCACTTGTCCAGCCAGGAAGGCTTTCCCTCCAGTTCTTTCCCCATTTGTTTCCATCTCCTCCTCCAGGTCTCAGCTCAGATGTCATCTCCTCAGAGAGGCCCTCCCTGACCACCCTGCCAAAGCAGCCTCACCCTGCCTTTCTGATATAATCCCAAGATGTTTAATTTTCTTTACAAATCACCGTCTGAATGTCCATGTGCATTTATTTAAGTTTATTGTCTCTCTCCCCAGGAGGTCAGCCCCATCAGGGTAAATCCTTGTTTGTTCACTTCCATGCCCCGGTATCCAGGCCAGAGCCTGGCACACATTAGGTGCCGATAAACATTTGCCAAAGGAATTCACCCATAAGGATCAGCCTTTGTTACTCTATCACCATGATTTTCTGCATGAAGACCATTCCTCATCAAATCACGGGTCCCTTCCAAAAGTGTTTGGAGCAGATGTCGACAGTGATTCACTGTCTTAGATGACAAAGACCTCATCCTTAGCCCAGCGTTGCAAGGGAAGCTGGGAATAGGGTAGGGGTGGGCCCTCACCCTCCAGGCTCCTTACTTCCCTTCCCCCAGGCAACCAGGAAATACGAGGCAGCGAGGTTAAGTAGACTCTTGCTGCTTTGTTATAAATATATTATGTACATCCAAAACATGACATTAAAATATTACTCCGTGTTACAGAAAAGATATTAAGGCTTTCTATTATTTACATTAAACAAGCAAGCACCGTTAAAAAAAAAAATAACCGAAACAAAAAAGCCCCACTCTACCTTCTCTGACATACCCCCGGCCAGAGAGGACACTGTGTCCCCTTCCAAATGACAAAGACCCTTTGCAGGGGCTGTGCCCTTCGAAGACATCCTCTGATTAGAAACATCAGCTCTGGCTGAAATCACATTGGCAGATGGGGGAGGGGTGGGGAAGAAGGGGGATCCAGACTTGATCAGGAAATTCCAGCCTCGTCTGGCCAGCTGCCCCCAGACCCTTGCTGCACTTTGCCATCCTTGGGTGGACAAGCTAGGCTGAAGGTGGTGACTGGGGCTGTCTATCCACCCAGGCCTTGGGGGTCAGTCTGCAGGTCCATGGCAGGGTAATGCTCCAGGGACATTTAGGTGTGCCTGGGGGCTCCTAGACCACTGAGGGCAAAGAGGAACAGACGACTCAGTGCCCCAATACCAGCCACACTGAAGGGCTGCCCAGTGGGGCAAGGGGTGGTGGGAGTGTGGGGAGTTGGTGAACTTCTCCTCAACCCAAGGGATGGCTGGCAGGGTGGGGCTCTTTTTCTTTTCTTTTTTTTTTTGCAGAGTCAGGTTTGGCAGACAGAGCAGTTCAGGTGGCTGGGGAGGGGTCAAGGAAAGAAAACGAAAAAAAGGAAATGAAAAAAATCAGTGGCTCAAGTATTCTGTGTCACAAGGGGTGGGCTGGGGGTGCCCGGGCCCAGCCCAGGAGTTGTCCTCTCCACCTGGATGGGCCAGCGCAAGGAGGCTGGAATTTGGCAGATGGCTTCGGTTTGGGGGAGCTGGGTAAGGTTGGCAACGAGGTGGTGGCCCGGAGGAGTTATTTGATCTTCTGTGCCCATTTCATGTCGTCTGCCCGAGGCTTCTCGCCTGTCAGGCCCTGGATAATGTCCTCTAGGCGTCTCCAGAAGCCCATCTTCTCGAGAGGGTAGTTGAGCCAGCCTGCAGTGGAAACAGGGCAGGGGGGTGTGCGGAGGGGTTGAATGGGAGAGCAGTAGTGAGAGGACGTAGAGAGAGAGCTGGCCCTGCCTCGGGCAGGGGAGGAACAGAGTAAGTCTGCAGGGTGCAGGGGACAAGGACTGACCGAGGAATTTTGGGACAGGGGCTTCCCACCAATGGGTTTAGAGGCTGCTCAGATATGCTTTCATCCCCTCATTCACCTTCTTATTGAGTGCTTACTATATGCCAGGCATGGAGGCAATGTTTCTTATCATTTGGCTCTAATGCTACCTCTTCCAGGAAGCCTTCCCTGACTACCGCTTAGCAGTGCTCCTGTCCTGTCACGTCACCCTTTCTTATTTCTTTACAGCTTTTATGATAACCTGTAACCAATCTCATTAATTCGTCGCCTCCCTGTTTTGTGTTGGTTTTTATCTCCAACTCCCAACTAGAATGTCAGCTCCAAACAGTAGAACCCCATGTTATTTCACTGTTGATCCCACTGCCTAGGATGATGCCTGGCATATGGTAGGTGCTCAATGAACAGTGCTCATAATCTTATTTAATCTGTATTACAGTCTACCACCTGAACCTTGAAGTACATACTATTATTAGTCCCACTTTCCACATGAGAAGACTGAGTCTTGGGGACTTCCCTGGTGGCGCCGTGGTTAGGAATCTGCCTGCCAATGCACGGGACACAGGTTCGAGCCCTGGTCTGGGAAGATGAACATGCCGTGGAGCAACTAAGCCCGTGCGCCACAGCTACTGAGCCTGCACTCTAGAGCCCACGAGCCACAACTACTGAAGCCCGCGCACCTACAGCCCGTGCTCCGCAACAAGAGAAGCCTGCGCACCACAACAGAGTAACCCCCGCTTGCCCGCAACTAGAGAAAGCCCACACGAAGCAACGAAGACCCAACACGGCCAAAATTAAAATTAATTAATTAATTAATTAATTAAAAAAAAAAAAAGAAGACTGAGCCTTGGAAGAGAGTTTCCCAATTAGTATATGGCCAAGCCAAGACTGATCCCAGTTCTGGTTGAGCAGTTAAATGATCTCCACAACAGCCTAAATTCTAACCCCTCCAACTGCTCCTAGAAAGCATGACTTTAGGGTGTACAAAAAATGTTTTTTTGTGGCTCTCAGTTCTGCTTCCAGAAAGGCAAAAGTCCCCAAGAAACAAAAACAAAACAAAACCCCCCCAAAACCAAACCAAACACCCCAACCCCTGCCCCCAAACCAGTAGCTGTAGCTTACTGGGTACCTACTATGTGCCAAGCACTTTGCATCTGCCACCTTACCACTCACACCCCAGCCCTGGGAGCTGGTATGTGAAGGAGGTAGCTGTAGCCCCATCTTGTGAATGAGAAAAACAATAACCAGGGAGGCTTGTAAGCCTCCGCAAGTCACATATGGAGGAGCTGAAGGCTACACCCAAGTTGGTCTGACTTAACAGCACGTGTGGTATACTTAACCTTAAAAAGATACCCAGCTGCCCCTGGAAAACCTGGTCGCCTCACCTCATCTCACCTCTTTGGCACTGGCCCATTAACTACCAACAGCATGTGGGCCTCCTTACTACTCCTGGGTCACCTGTTCCTGCCGCAGGGCCTCTGTGTACTTGCTGTTCCCTCTGCCTGGACTGATCTGTCCCCATTTATCTGCAGGGAACCCCCCTTTTTCCAGATTTCTGATCTCCTTTATCAACAGCTATGCCCCCTTCCCCCATGACTCTCTGCCCTTCACCCTGCTTTGTTTGCCCTCACAGCATTTCTCACACCTGGACTCTGCCATCTCTCCGACCCTTCTACCCCTCACGCCTCTCATTGAAGCCACACTAGCCACCTTGCTGCTCCTCAAACAAACCAGGCATGTGGTTCCTGCCTCCAAGGCCCTTCACCTACTGCTCCTGCTGCCTGGAGAGCTCTTCCTCCAGATCTGCATGACTCTCTTCCTCAGTTCAAATGTCACCTTCTCAGTGAGGCCTTCCCTGACCACCCTATTTAAAGGGTGAAGCTCCCCATTTCCCTCTCCTACCCTCTGCATTATTTTCCTCCATAGCAGTTAGGACAATCAGATATAGTACTTGTTTTTTAGTGCTTGGAATGTCCCCTCTTAGAATGTGAATGCTATAAAGGTAGGGATTTTTGCCTGTTTTGTTCAGTGCTATGGCACATAGTAGGTGCTCAATAAATATCTGCTGGATGGATGGGTGGTTGGAATCACAACTCCATGAAGGGGGTATGTGTGTGTGTGTGTGTGTCTGTCTTGTTTACTGCTGTGTCCTTGGCACCTAGAAGAGTGCCTGGCACGTAGTAGATGCTCAAGAAACGTGTGTTCTGAGAGAATGTTCCTGCAGGACTGCACCACCTCCCACTGTGACCTGTGCCCCTTGATCCTAAGGATGGAGCTGCAGTCAGAGTGGGGGCAGCCCATTCCACGCTACCCTATAGCCGCACCTGTGGTGATGCAGAAGTAGGTCTCGTGGGGTGAGACGTGGTGGATGCGATGGTGTTTACGAGGCAGGATGACATGCCAGTCCTGCAGGAGGACGACCCAGCGCGGCAGCCCAAAGTACGTGTGTGACCACTTGTGGATCTGGTTGGTGAAGGTACCGAAGATGATCAGGCAGAAGACGAAGCATTCCCAGGGGTACAGCTGCTCCAGGACTTCTGCAGCATGGGTAGAGGGGGGTGGTGACCATAGGCCCCATAGAGCTGTCCACAGGGTGGGGGCCCACTGCCAGCCTGGCCCAGCTCCCTTCCCAGGATAGCACCCAGGCCTCTTTCCAACCTCCCAAGTGGACACAGGCAAGCTCAGACTCCCCTCTGGGCCTCAGTCTCCTCTTCTGCTCAGTGGGCAGAATGGAATAAGCATAGGTAATAGTTAAGAATGCGGGCTCTGGAATGAGGCAGAGCTGGGTGCAGATCCCTACTCTGACATTTCTTTTTCTTTTTCGGTCATGCCACGCGGCTTGTGGGATCTTAGTTCCCCGACCAGGGATTGAACCTGGGCCCTCGGCAGTGAAAGCGCGGAGTCCTAACCCCTGGACCACCAGGGAATTCCCCCCTGCTCTGACATTTCTTAACTGTATGAACTTGGGTCAACGACTCTACCTCTTTGAGTCTCAAGCTCCTCAACAACGAAATGAGAGTAAGTCTTTGTCCAGATTCCCTAGAAGCAGAGCCTGAGACAAGGATTCATGTGCACATGAGTTATCTGACTGGTGGGGGTGGGGGGGGAGCGGGAAATCCTCTCTTCTGGAAAAACATCTGAGGGAGTGAGGAAAGCAGGACAGGGCAGGGGAAGAGTTAAGCAAAGATGGGGTGGGGGGAGTCTTGTCTTAGCCTGATCCTGGGGTGGGGGTGGGGGTCTGAAATATTAATGACTCCATAGAGTTGGTCCCACTCAGAGGCCAGGGGGCTCGCTTTCGCAGGCTTTTTTTTTTGTCACTGGCTTCAGGCTTATCCCAAGGGAAGAGGCGGGACCTGCCCTGGCAGTTCTCAGAAGGGGCAGCTGGATGCTCACAGCAGCTGGGGGACGGGTGTCCCCACTGGGGAAGAGGAGGTGGGCGGGGCAGCACCCCCAACACCACAGACATTCATCACATCTCCCCGCAGCGGGGCTGCTCTAAAGATCAGCACCGTGTCAACTGGTTAGAACAGGATCTGGCACAGGGGAAGGACTCATCCCCCACCTGACAGACGAGGTCGCTGAGGTTCAGAGAGGTGAAGTGACTTGCTCTGGCACAAGTTTCCTCCCCCAGATAGTAGTCAGGGCAGAGGTCTGAACTCAGGACTGGGTTGGCAGGCTACATATACTCTTTCCACTAAGCCCAGACAGCAAAACCAGAAGCCCTCAGGGCCAGGGAGGTAATTCAAATGAGCAAGGCAGGCCAGGCATTTGACAGCAGGGAGTAGTGGGGATTGTGGCAAAGTAGAAAGCGTGCATCTCTGTCTAAGGGGGTGCCCCTGCGGCTCAGCTCTGGCCCAGTACAGCCAAGTGGGAACAAAGACCCAGGGTGGCCAGATCGGATTGTTCAAGAGAAGCTGGAAACACAGATCTTTATGTCAAATATCCCAATTTTACATGATGGAAACTAACTAAAAATTTTTCTAACACAGTGAGGGGCAAACACACACACAAGCTACAGGAGGCTCATGGGAGGGGTGCGTGTGTGCCTGTCCCCAATGGCTCCCTGAAGGCCCACCAGGGGGCACTCTTACCTGGGCTCTGGGTGCGGAACTTGTAGGCCATGTTTAACAGTGGTAGCAGCGTCACCAGGCAGTTGTCCCCATTGGTCTCGATGAAGTCGTGCCGCGTAATGGCTGTCGGGTCAATGTGATGCTCCCGGAATGGCCGGATGAAAGCCTGGGTGGGGTAGGGGGGGCGGGAGAGGGGATCCATCCGACCAGTCCGCCTATGGTGGTCAGCCACTCTCCCTGACTTCCTGCACACACTCCGCACGGGCTCACCTCCTTGCCTTTGAGATGCTGTCCCACCACGTCACTGCTGCAGATCCCACCCAGCCTTCAGGGTCTGGGTCTAACAGCTTTAGTGCAAGATGGGTCGAAATGACCTGGTGGGGACCTTGGGCTGGTACTGCCCCCCTGTGGGCCTCAGTCTCCTGACCTGGGCTATGGGGGTGTTTGGAGACAATCTCCACCCTCCTTTCCTACCCTAAGACAATTGAGGAGGCTCCTCCCAGTGACAGGCAGGACCCTTTCTTTCTTTCCAACGTCCAGGCCCCTCCTTCTGGTAACAGCCTCCCCTTCTTTTAGTACCAGTTGTTCCAATGGGCTGACTCCTCCGCCCCCTAGTTAAGAGTAAGCACGGGGACCCTGGCCTGGCCAATCAGAGCACCCCATCCCTCTGGCCACCGTGACTGGATGAAGGATGGGTGTGTGATCCAAGCTGGGCCAATGGGAATGAGCCATGGTACTCTGGCCGAAACTATGGGAAAGGGGAGTTCTTCTACTGGGGGCACTGAGCTGGGAGGATGGAAGTCTAGGCAGCTGTGAGCCATCCTGGCCACCTTTCCCCACCTTAACTGTATGAACTGTAGGGGAAAGCCTACACGAGAGTGGAGCCAGCGGAGACAGACATGGAGAGGGACTGAGTCCAAAGAATATGGTCTGTCCGTCTCACTGGACCCAGCCATGCCCTAATTTGGCTCTACTCCTAAAATTTTCATTACATGAGTCAGTACCTTCCTTTGGTTAAGTCTGTACCAGATTTTCTACCACAATCAAAAAAGTCAGACTGACTCAAGATAAAGTTCAATGGAAACAGTGAGGTGTGGCAGGGAAGGCAAAGGAGAATAAAATGTGGCGTGGTCCCCAAACTCAAGGGGTTCCGGTGAGGTGGACATGTATCAAAGCTCTCTGTCCCACGCCTGATGCTTCCAGAAAACCCCAGGGGATTCTTGTTCTAGTCTTGGAGGAGGGGCATGGGGGTCAGGCTGGAACCACAGTTGCCATCTTTCAGATAGGGAAACAGGCTCAGAGAGGAAAGGGGACTCACCCAAGGTCAGACAGCCCGACCTCCTCCTGGAGGACATGGGCTGGGCTTCGGGACTGGGTCAACATACGCACCTTCCCCACGATGGGCAGCTCCACGGAGCCCCAGGTGTCGGCTCCCCAGTGCACCAGGCCAGACAAGAAGTCAGCAATGAGAGCCCCTGCAACTGTGGACAAGAAGAGCATGAGCTGGGGGGGTGCCCACTCCCCACCCCAAATCAGGAAGTCACTCACTTGCTCGCTCACTCATTTATTGGGGCAGAAGGTGTCCCTTCTCTACTTGGGACACTTTGTTCCCTGTGAATGGAGTCTCAGGAATAACATTCCTGGCCTCAATCTGTCCCTTTACTTGCTCTTCCCCAGGGAGATGTGGGGCCTCATTTGCTCGGTGAGTCTGGAGAGAGTAAACCGGGCATGCTCAGATCAGCCCAACCTTTCCCTATTAAGAGCCAACTGTCCCTTTCTCTCTGACCCCCAATCGCCCCATGTAGGGAAGCCCACTCTGCCCCAGTGCTGCTGGTAACCAGATGAAAATGTCCTTCTGGGGTTTGGTGTCGGGAAGTACCTTAGGTCCACATGGAAGCCACGTTCCCCGCAACCTAACTTTTATCAACAGTAAGTGTGATAATTTGCCCTCCAGCAGCCTTTTCCTTGTCTTCGTTCTGAATTTGTTCAGAACTGGAGTGGAGTCCCCTCAGAGACCCCCAAACCATTCGCTCACTTGAGGGTTCAGTATAATACAGAGGTTATGTGCTGTTACATCTGGACTCACATTCCAGCTGTCACTCACTAGCTGTGTGACACTGGGCATGTTACTCAACCTCTCTGTGCCCCAGTTTCCTCTAGATGGATACGAATGATGATGATTAAAAAAACCACAGCAGGGCTTCCCTGGTGGCGCAGTGGTTGAGAGTCCGCTTGCCGATGCAGGGGACACGGGTTCGTGCCCCGGCCTGGGAAGATCCCACGTGCTGCGGAGCGGCTGGGCCCGTGAGCCATGGCCGCTGAGCCTGCGCGTCCGGAGCCTGTGCTCCGCAACGGGAGAGGCCACAACAGTGAGAGGCCCGCGTACCGCAAAAAAAAAAAAAAAAAAAAACCACAGCAGCTACCATTTATCGAGCACTTTCTCAGTGCCAGACACAAGTGCTTTACATGCTTGATCTTAACGAATTCTCACAATCTGTTAGAAGTTGGTACCATTTTTACTCTTACTTTATAGGGGCGGAAACTGAGGCTTGGAGAACAGAAATAACTAGACTGAGGTCGCATAGATGGCAAGTGGCAGAGCTGGGCTCTTAACCTGCTTTGGGGTCCAAATGTAACACAGAAGGATGCACCACGATACTGTCCACATGCGGAAACCGAGGTGGAGTGGCCAGCAAGCTGCCCAAGGTAACACACCAGTGCCACCCCCATCACGCTCCCCTCCCTCTGTGTCTCAGCCCTACTGGCATATTCCCCTTCCCTTACACACCCCTACATGCCTCTGGGTCTCTGCATTTGCTCTTCACTCTGCTGGAACATTCTTTCCCAAGAGGTAACACAGCTCACTCCCTCACTTCCTTCAGATCTTTGCCTCAAAGGTCCTCCGGGGACACCTGATCTAAAATTGTAACCATTCCCATCTTCCAGCATTTCCTAGCACCTATCTTCTTTTCCAAGCACCTATCACCTTGGACTTCATTTCTGTTTGTTTACTGTCTCCCCTACAAGAATATCAGCTCCACAAAGACAGGGATTTTAGTCTTGCATTTACATTGGCTACATTCCAATTACTCACACATAATATGGTTCAGTAAGTAAACATTTGTTGAATGAATCAATGTGAAGCATTAAGTACAGTGTGGGGCACATAGTGAGCCCTCAATACATATTATTATTGTTGTCATTCAGTCATTCAATCAAGCGACATTCTGTGAGGACTTACTGTGTGCCAAGCTCTAGAGCCAGAGGTGCATCAGACATTGAGCTCATGTCGTTGGGACAGAGATATGGGGGTGGGGGTGGGGGGAGGAAGTTGTAAACAAATACACAAAACAAATGCAGTTTTAAGTGCTGGTAAATGCAGCCCACTGGGTCACGTGACTTCAGGCAACCCCCCCTCCTCCCCTCCCAGACTGTTTCTCGGTGTGAACTGGTTGTCCAAGGGCCAGCTGGGCCATTTAAAGGTTATTCGAATTCTGCTAGGTCCCATAGCCCCTTGGTGACGGGGGACCAGGGCCCTGAGGTACTGTGAAGGCTAAGAAAATCCCCTAGATGCCTCCCTGGAGAGCAGGACTCATGCGCGAGGGAGCAAGAGTGAGTGTGTGGGTCACTGTGGACGTGCAGCTCTGGTGTGTGGGCCCGAGTCATGGGTGGCTGTGAATGAAGGCTTTCCAGAGGCCCTGGAGCATCCACCCCACATATGCCAAACATGGGAGGGATGGCGGGGGGCAGGGGAGATACAGCTGCATACATTGCAAGTTCCTGGTGACAAGTGGGCCGCCACGTGGAGACATACAGCACCTCCTGGCATGCAGAAGCCGAAGGACAGGGCGGGGAAGGGGGTGACACTGCATGGGTGGCTGGGCTGGGGAGAGGGGAGGGCTTGGCAGGGCTCAAAGGCCAGTGCACACAAGGCCCCGCCCAGGGCTAGGGAGTCATGCTCCTTAGTGACGGTGCTGGGAGGGTGGACCTGGGCTGGGGAAGGGGTTGGGGAATCTGGCGAAGCCTAGGGCGTTTGCACTTGCTGTTCCTCTACCTGGCACCCCACCCTCTCCCTGAAGATCCCCGAGTGGCTGGCTCCGCTTCAGCCTTCTAGCTCAGAGCAAACATCACCAACCCCCTGGCGAAGCCCTCCTCCCAGGCAGGTGCTCTCGGTCACATCTCCCTGCTTTACTTCTTTCACAGCACTTGTCACCATCTGAGGTGACAGCCTCATTTATTTTCCCCACTTCTCTGATGAGGAAAGGGGCTCAGGGAGGTTGAAGCATCACCCCTGGTCCCATGGCTTGGAAGTGGCAGCCATGGGATGGGAAGAGGTGAGTCTACCAGCCTCCAAAACCAGCATGCTTTCACGCCCTTAATCCGTACCTCAGTAGGTCCAGGGGCATTAATAGAGCTCCTACTGCAAACTACACAGGATGCTGTGGACACACTGCCTTGCGTCTACCAGGAGGGACTAGAGGCACTGTGGCCAAGAGCTAAGGGGGAGCTAGATCAAGGGTCGGGGGCCTCATCTCTTGCTACCATATTGCTGTGTGACCCTGGGCAAGCCCTTTGCCCCCTCTGGGCCTCAGCATCTTCACTTGCGAAGGGTCAGCTAAGGTGCCTCTTGAGCCCCTGTCCCAACAGCTTGGACTAATCCTGCCCCTAAATGCTGCCTTCAGGAGAACGCAGCCCCCCAGCAGTCCCCCTAGTGCCTCCCCACCCCTGTTCCATGCAACCACCAATCCGCTTCCCATAATTATACTTTGGTTTGGCCAATTCTAGAACTTTATACAAATTGATTCTCATGGTATGTGCTTTTTTGGGTCTAGCTTCCTTCCCTGGCATAATGCTTCTAGAGTCATCCATGTGGTTGTGTGTCTCAGGAGTTCATCCTTTTTATTGCCGAGTAGTATTCTACCATCTGGATGTACCACAGGACATTTGTCCGTTTTGCTCTTGGATGACTAGGTTGTTTCCAGGTTGGGGCTGGTATGACTCAGGCTCCTGTGAACATGCATTCACAAGCCTGTGTGAAGATCTATGCCCTCATCTTCTTAGGGTAGAGATGTCAGCTATCTATCTATCCATCCATCCATCCATTTATTTATTTATTTTTACTGGACATTTATTGAGCATTTATAGTTACCAGGCTCTGTGCCAGAACCTTAAACGTTTTATCTCCCTTAATCCCTAAACTGTACCCAGGCCAGTCCTAAGCTGGTTATACATCTTATCTCCTTAATCGTCCTAAGCATTTAATCCTTACAGATGATAACAGTGATAATAAAAACAATATTAGAAAAACGTTTTGTGATCACGGTTAACATTGGGGTGCTTCCTGTGTGCTGGGTGCTTTGTCAAAGGTGTTAAAAAGTGCATCATCAGGTGTATAACTCCCCACAGATTAAATATGGGCTGTACACAGTGACTTCTCTCCAAGGGGAATACAGTACAGAAGCGGGGCGGGGGTGGGGGAGAAACCTGACAAATACCACTTGGGCCAGGTGGTCAAGGTCAACATCATGGGGATAAGTCATGCTGACGGTACATACCCTTGCTACGAGGTGATGAAAATGGCACTTGACCTCTGAGCGCTTCCTCCCCAAGACACATAACCCACTAAGAAAAATACCAGACGAATTCCAGCAGATGTGCATCCTACGAGCACTCCTCCAAACTGTTCAGATCACTGAAAACAGGGAAAACCTGAGAAACTCTCACAGCTAAGGAGCCTCAAGGGACGTGACAACTAAACGTGATGTGGAATCCTGCATGGGATCCTGGAACAGAAAAAGCACATTAGCTAAAAACTAAGGACATCTGAATAAACTATGGACTTTAGTTCATAATAATGTATCCATATTGGTGTATTAATTGTAACAAACGTATGACAGTAAGATAAGATGTTAATAATAAGGGAAATTGGGGGCAGGGCATATATGGGAACTCGATGTACTATCTGCTCGTCTTCCATAAATCTAAAGCTGTCCTAAAAAATAAAGTCCATTAAAAAAAAACGTGTATCGGGACTTCCCCGGAGGTCCAGTGGTTAGGACTGCGTGCCCCCGCTGCAGGGGGCACGTGTTCGATCCCTGGTCGGGGAACTAGGATCCCGCGTGCCACTAGATGTGGCAAAACAAACAAACAAACAAAAAAAAACGTGTATTATCTCACATCACGTCCATTGTGATAGGCCCCACCACACCCCACGTGCCAGAGGAGGAAAAGAGACCTGAAGGGTGAGGGCTGCGTGGTCAGGGCTGCTGGTGAGTGGCCAGAGACCAAGGCGAGGGCCATTCATGATGATGCTGAGCCTTCACGTCCACATCTGGGAAATGGGGACATTAATGGTACTTACTTAACTGCAGTCAGTTAATAACAGTGGGCTAATCCTTGGGACATAGCAAGTGCTCCCCGAATGTAGCTACAGTTAGTAGTTAAATGTTATTCCTCTCTCTGAGCCTCAAGCCCCTGGCCTTGTCAGGCTGCTGAGCAGGGAGGGGTGTGGGCTTTAGGCAGACGTCAGGAATTTTTTTTGGAGGGACAGAGCCCACCCCCCCAACCCCCCCCCCCCCCCCCCCCACCTAAGGGAGGAAATGGCTCTGTGATCTATGGGCGGTGGCTGTTTCTAGAGGAGCAACTCCAGGCCTTCAGGCCTGCTGCCCAAGTCCTCTTTAATGGGGGTAGAGGTGGCGGAGGCGGGCACACAGAAGCTTCTTTGTCCCAATGCTGGTGTCAGCGCCTGGTGGCTGGCTCACTCTGGGGGCAGCTTGGGCCTAGTTACCACCCTGCCTGCAGGACACTGGGACAGCATAGGAGATGATGATTCACTCCAGGCTACCCTGACTCACCAGGTGACCTTGAGACAGTCCCTGGGCCCCTTGGGGCCTCCATCTCCCCACAGGTCACCTGGCTAGGACTTCTTCGCGCCCTGCCCACCTCAAGGCCTGGTGTGGAGGCAGAGGGGCTGAGACAGAGGCAGACACTGCTGAAGGCTGGTCCCTACAGTCCTGGGGCCAAAGCCTGTCTTTACCACCTTTCAGCTCGGATCCGTGGAGACTTTGCACCTGACCTACAAGGCTGGCCATGACCTGGGGCCCTGCGAGTGCTGACCTTTGCATTCACTGTGCCCCCTGCCTGGAACCCCTGCCCCCCACCCACCCATTTGTCTGCCAGAAACTCCCACTCACTCCTTTAGGCACTGGCTCAGAGCCCTCACACTTTCCCTCCAGTTTCCCCAAGTGCGGCAAATAGCTCTGGGCTCCCGGGGCCACTCATGTATTACTCATTCACACTGTCCTTGTCAAGGTCACTAATGACCTCCACGGGGCCAAATCCGGTGGTCCCCTCGCTGCCCCATCTTGCTGCTCTGCTCAGCTGGCTGCTCCCAGTTGATCCCCGAGTCTTCTGGAAACACATTCTCCTCTCGGCCTGTGCAAGCCTGCCCAGTTCCCCTTTCTCCCCCTTGGCTGGCTCCTCCTCCTCTCCCCGTCCCAAGCACGGGAGGCCTCGGGGGGCCTCTCCTGTGCTCGCACACAGTCCCTCCGCCCCACCCCGGGGCCCTCTGCCAGCATCTGGGCTTCAAACACCATCTCTACTCTCAGGACACCCAGATTTCCGGATTTCCGATTTCCTGCTCGACACCTTCCCTTGGCCCTCAGGCAGGCATCCCAAGCATCTGCCCTCACGCGGGTCCTCTAACCTCCTCCCGGTCCCTTCTTCCGTAGTTCAGGCCACTGACCCCTCCCCACTCCCCTCCACAGCCAACCTGACAGCACATTCTGGTGCTCATCTTTCACAGCTCACCCAGAATCTGACGACTTTTCACCACCTCCACTGCCCTGCAGGGTTCTGGGCCACCACCTTCACCTCCTCTCTGGCCCTCCCTGCCCCCATCCGTCCTCCCTGCAGCATGAGGTGATGTCAGCTCCCTGTGGGAAAATCGCCAGTGGCTTCTCACGGCCTGTAGAATAAAACCCCCAATCCAGACCATGGCCTTCAAGGCCCTACACGACCTGCCCCCACTGCCCCCAGCTGTCCCTCAGCTGCCACCAACTACTTTTCCTTTGGTCAGTTTTCTCAGGCCACATGGGCCTCCTCTCTATCCTCCAAATGCTCAGGGCTCACCCCAGCCTCAAGGCCTTTGCAGCACTTGCTGTTCCCTCTGCCTGGGACACCCCAGGGACAACTGTTTGCCTCCCCTCCCTCACCTCCTTCAGGTCTCTGTGCAAATGTCACTTTTCCAGAGAGCCTTCCCTGACCTCTTACCTCTCCTCTTCGCCGCCAGCTCCCCTATCTTGACTCTGCTACCCAGGATTGTATCATCTGTCTGTATTTATTAACTGGGCACCTTTTCAGGGCTTCTGGCTCCCTTGGTTTCTGGGGCCTGCCAGGGGCACCAGAACCTCTTGGGAGACAGCAGCAGGTGGGCTGTGTAGGCTGGCACGGTGCCCTTACTTCTGGCATGTCAACACACAAATCAGGGCAGCTACTTAAATCCATTAGGAACTGTGCAAACACTACTATCAGGGGATTGTCTGCCCTTATCAGCCCAGAGGCAAAGGTGCTGGGTGGAAGGGCTGCTATCACAGGCAGGAGCGACGTCTCTTGGGTCTGGTCCCAACCGACCAGGGAGGCAGCGACCTGCCTGGGATGCCCACCCTCCTGGTTCACACAACGTACACCTGGGGCTCTGGTGCTACTGATCCTCTGCCCAGACTGGGCCCACTGCCTAGAACACCCTTTCCTCCTAGTGCCAACTGGAGGCTGCGTAGTCCCCGGCCAGGTCTGGATATGAAATCCCAGACTCTGCTGCTGCCCAGGTTAGGGTCGATGGGCAAGTCACCTGGCCTCTCACAGCACAGGGATCAGACCCTCCTCACTCAGTTGCCGCCAAGAGTTAAAAGAGCCCAGCGTGGGTCTTGCACACGGTAGGCTTGGGAAATATCCACTGTTAAACTGACCGTCGAGGCAGAAGGTCTGAGCCCTGGGGAGTGAATGTTGGGTGGTGTCCCCTCCTCACCTCTACTCAGTTGCTGCCCTCTCAGCAGTTATGCACACCTGCATTTTGCCCTCACAAAGGCCCTAGGAGGCAGGGGCTGTGAGCAGTCTCACTTTCCAGATGTGGAAGACAAGGCTCAGAGGTGCACTGACACTTGCCCAAGGCCACACAGCCAGGAAGTGGCAGAGCTGGGACTTGAACCCAGGACTGTAGGGGCCTGCTTGTGACCACCCCCAGATGGGGCGTCGGGGCTCACACTGTCTACATCCCTGCCCTTGAATGTGCTGCTCCAAGGCAGAGAGGCTGGAGGTGCAGGTCCTTCTCACCCCTGGGCAGAGGGGACATGTCTGGCTCCTGTGGGCGGGGCCCAGGCTCCCTGGCACTAGATGGCTTAACCTCCTTCCCCTTCAGCTGGTCCGCCCCCAGCACACGCTTATCCCCACCCCAGACCCAGATGGCTCAATTAGCTGGCCTGAGCGCTACTGGCTTAGGCGACCAGAATGCTTTTAATGCGACTGTGGAAGCTGAACACTTGGGGCTGGCTAGGCGGACCAAGGGCACAGCCGCTGCCCTGTCAGCCTGGGAGCCCGGGGTGGGGGAAGGGATGAACACCTGAATTAGAGGGAAGAGGGGAGGGGCGGTGTGCGGAGAGGAAGGAACTGAGTCACTCCAGGACCTGGGAGTGGAGACAGTGAATTAAGAACTATGTCGTACTCTCTGTTTTGAGGTGTGACTCTGGCCGGTCCCTTCTCTGAGGTTCGGTCTCCTCGTCTGGAAAATGATGGCAACTGCGGCCTCCACCCCCCCAGTCTGTGGATGGGTGAGGACTGACCGATGGAAAACACTCAACAGGTACTAATACACTGCAGCTCATTCATTCACTGATTCAATAAATATTTACCGAGCACCTACTGTGTGAGGCTTTGTGCTTGGGGCTGGGGACACAGCAGCAGACAAAAATCCCTACTCTCAGGGAGCTGATATTTGAGTGGGGGAGACAGGTAACAAACAAAGAAACAGACTGTATAACAGAGTGGGGTGAGGGATGGTGTATGGCAGGGCTGCTATTGTTGAGGGAGAGCCTCCCCGAGGAGGTGACCTAGACGAGGCAGGGAACCACGCAGGTACCTGCTGGAAGAGAGTTCCAGGCACAGGAACAGCATGCGCAAAGGCCCTGAGCTAGCGGTGTGCCTGACAGCACCTGGTGGAGGCACAGCGAGAGGCCACTGTGGCGGCAGCAGGGTGAGCCAGAGGAGAGGAAGGAAATGATGTGAGGCGGGGCTGGGGTCAGGCCGTGCTGAGGAGTTGGTGTTTTATTCTAAGTATACAGGGGACAACAGGCCAGTGGCGTGACCTCACGGAGGATCCAATGGGATTCTCCCAGCTGCCTGTGGAGAATGGACAGTGCGGGGCAGAGGTGGAGGCGGGGAGACCAGGGAGGAGGCTTCCACCATAGTCCAGGCTGGAGGGTGGTGCTGGACCAGGGAGGGGATGTAGAGGTGGACAGTAATGGATGCTGGATGCATCTTGAAAGGACAGCCAAGAGCATTTGCTGATGCTCTGGAGTGGAATGTGAGAGAAAGGAACTGAGGATGACACCCAGGTTTTTGGAAGTGACAGGAAGGACACAGGTGCCACCGACTGAGATGGGAGCCAGGGTTCCCACAACCTGTACCCCATTCGTGTGCACACAAGCACACACACACACACACACACACACACACGTGTAAGTCGCCATCAGAGTGGCGCAGACACTAGGTAGGTCCCTGACCCCTGGGGAAACCGAGGCAGGCAGCAGGGCTGCGGGCACTCACCGACTCCCAGCATTACGAGAGGTGTGTGCTCCCAGTGAGCCAGCAGCAGGAGGTGGACCGTGTTGTGGGCGATGAGGCTGAAGCACAGCACCACACAGCACCACTCCTGGAAGCGCTTGCCTGCAGGGAGAGGAGGCGAGAGGTGAGTACAGGGCGGGTGGCAAAGGCTGAGGGATCAAGGATCAAAGCCAGGCAGAGCTGGGCCCATGGGGGCTCTTCGACTGTCTTCTGAGTCTGCAGTGCTGACTACAGGCTGAACGCAGGGATTGCCTGCCCATTTCACAGATGATGTCACCGAGGCCTGGAGAAGGGGAGGGGCCTGCTGAAGGTCAGACACTCAGGGCCGGGTGTGTTAAACCAAGCGCTTCTGGTGGGGCCCTTCTGAGCGCAGGCCGCCTGTGCACAGGTCTGATGCCCATGAAGCTGGCCTTGCACATGCTGATTCTTTGGCAGACAGGACCAGACTACTGGTCTCTTGGGCCCCTTTGGGCTCTCTCTGGAGACATGTGAAGGAATTTTAATGAGCTTCTTTTTTTAACTGTCATCATCCCATCACCTGTCCCCTTTTGTAGGTAATTATTTGGAGGCAGAGGCTACAGACAGCTTTTAATCATGGAGGTTCAGACCCCGCCCAACCTCCATCAAGCAGGGCTCCAGGCAATGAGTCAGGAATTCAGGAGAAATAAGGCCTTGGTTATCCCCTCTAGGGCTCCAGCCACAGGGAGAAGAGGCAGTGCCGATGAAGGGTCTCAAACTCCAGGGGCCAGGCAGGTGATTTGAAGGAGTGAGGTGGGCTGGGTGGGGACAGTGGAACACCACAGCACATGTGCCCTTTCTAAAGCAGTAGCCACTAACTGGCTGACTATTGCCAAGGGGGAGTGTGGGCCCAGGGAGGCCAGACCTTCAAATTCTCAAGAGAAGCCAGCAATCAGGATGTGGGTGTGAGATCGTCTCTTTAAATCTTGGCCCCTGTTTTAATAGCACGTGAGCTCAGACGAGCTGATCCACTCACTGCAGCTTTGTTGCAGGTATAGAAATTTTGAAAATAACCTTTGTGTCCATTGCTGGGGGACTCAGACAAATTAATTTGGTTTATGGCATCTCTGTAGCTAGGAAAAAAGCCTGGGTGACTGTTAATGTGTGGCTATGGAGGGACATCCAGGACAAACTGGTAAGTGCAAACAGCAAAGTGCTAAACAGCCATTTATGTGAAAAAAGGGAAAAAAACCTATACGGTCGAGACTTTTTCACGTACTCCCTTTTGAACTTAAAATTTGTGAATGCAGGACTTCCCTGGTGGCGCGGTGGTTAAGAATCCGCCTGCCTGCATGCAGGGGACACAGGTTCGATCCCTGGTCCAGGAAGATCCCACATGCCACGGAGCAACTAAGCCCGTGAGCCATAACTGCTGAGCCCGTGTGCCACGACTACTAAAGCCTGCGTGCCTAGAGCCCGTGCTCTGCAGCAAGAGAATCCACCGCAATGAAAAGCCCACGCACCGCAATGAAGACTAGCCCTCGCTCACCGCAACTAGAGAAAGCCCGCGTGCAGCAACGAAGACCCAACGCAGCCAAAAATAAATAAATAAAACAAATACACTAATAAAAACAAAAAAGAGAAGCCACAGCAATGAGTAGCCCGCGAACCCCAATGAAGAGTAGCCCCCGCTCGCCGCAACTAGAGAAAGCCCGCGTGCAGCAACGAAGACTCAACATAGCCAAAAATAAATAAATAAATAAGTAAATAAAAGACTGTTAAAGCAAAAGGAAATAAAAAGACCACGTGGGTGATATAACGTGTGACAGGGCCCCTGGGAATACTGTTTTCTCAGGCAGCTGGTCCCAAGGACAAATCTGCTCTTACATATCTCTACCTGTAACCTCCACCTCCAGGAAGCCATCCATGATGCCTCCTTTAACCCCCAGGCTCCCCCAACATGGGACCCATATCATGAGGGACTGTCACTGCCTGTCTAACATCTGTCTTCCCCTCCCTACATGTGAGCTCAGGAGGCCTAGGGCCACGCCTGGCCTACTCACCAGGGTCCTGGCACACAGTTGTTGCTTAATAAATGCTTGTGGAATGAACAAATTCCCAACCACGACCCTAGAGAAAGACTGCCAGGCTTTGTCTCTGGGCACCCCTCACTGAAGCACCGTGAGAAGGAAGTATGAGGCGTCCCACTGTTCCTGACAGGAAACAGGCTCAGAGGGAAAGGGCCTTGTCTGGGCTGTAGAGCAGCAGACTGCGCCCTGAGCCAGAATCCGGACAGCTGCCCTGTGAAAAGACCAAGGCTCAGAGAGGGAAAGGACATGCCCAGGGTCACATCCCTCAGCCCCTCCCATACAGATGAGGACTCCGAGGCCCAGAAAGGGCCAGGATCCCAACAGCATCACACAGCCGCAGATGCAGAAGCCCCTTGCTGCTTACTTCGCAGTCAGGGGCTGTTTCCCTTGGGCCACGGGGCTATGCTACCCCAGGGGCCCCCACCTGGGGTCACCATGACCAGGCCCAGAAGGGCCTTCCCTTTTGCAGCTCCTGTGTGTGGCCAGGACCTGGGGCTCAGAAGCAGGAAGCCAGGAGGGGTGGTGGTAAGGGACAGGTGATTCTTCAGTACTGATCTGCTGCCACCCAGCCTGTAGGGACAGCAACAACAACAATGGCTAACACCCACTGAGGCCTATTATGGGCTGGGGTACAGGGTGTAGCCCGCATCAGAGATGCTGCAGACCCACTCCCTCTGTCATATTTTGCTCTTAGTTTTGAAAAAATCAGCTACACTTAAAAAAAAAAAAAAATCACACGAAACTACCTCCTTTGAGAACATAGGGCTCTGGCCAGCCCAAGCCTGCCTCCATCAGACGGAGCAAGAGCTCCTTGTTGACCCCAGTCCTCTCCCCTCCCTGCAGCCTCATACTGGGTGGCTTCCCTTGGTGGCAGTCCTGGCCAAGTCCCTGCAGTCACCTGAGGTTTCAAGCCCAAGGCATAGTCTCTCAGTCTCTCATTCAAGTCTCAGTCCCTCCAGGGAGCTACTGTGTGATCCCAATTTCCTAGATGAGGAAACTGAGGCTCTGCGGGTAAAAATGAAAACTGGGTTTGGATCCTGAGCTCGTTAGCCTGGATGTTCGGGGCTGTCCTGATTCCAAAGATAGCCCAGCTCTCTCCCCTTGCCACAAAGAATGTCCCAAAATCTGAATATTTTCCCATCTAAACTCTCTCTCTGGCCTCGGTATCCTTCTGCAGAACAAGTGCCTCAACTATGACCCATAAAAACTACATCTATTATAATAAGCGGCCTTCATGGAGCACCTACTACATACCAGGGACAGTGTCAGGGACGATCCCAACAAGCCCTTGCCTGCCGTACGCCATGGGCTGGGGGCTATTTGCCCCATCTTTCAGAAGGAGAAAGTAGGCCTGGAGAGATGAAGTATGTTGTCCAAAGTCCCTCGAGAATCACCAGAGTCACAGCATGGACAGTCTGCTTGGCAGGGACTGCGTGGTCAGGTGGTCTAAATGGTGTCGCTTCACAGATGTGCAGACTGAGGCCCAGGGAGGGGAAGGACTTTCCTCAGGACAGAAGGGCTCAGGCCACCTCTGGCAGAGTGCTGAGCCTTGTTTCCCTGAGCCAGCCCCTGGCCTGGCCAGGGTCCACGATCTGGGCTGAGTGACAGTAGTGACTGCCTGTTGGCCTGGGGAGCGGGCCAGGCTTGTGTGTGGAGGGCTGGGAGGGCTGGGAGGTGCAGGGCAGGCCATCTCTGCTTGCCTGGGGACAGGCCACAGCCAAAGGCTTGGTATCAGGCCCGACTCTTCTGGTTTCAGTCAGACAAGCCCTGGAACCTGCACTTCTGATGGTCCTTGGCCACCACTAGGAGACACTCGGCTTCAGGGAGGTGGGGGGACAGGAGGTAGAGAGACCAGAGAGACACAGAGGAAGAGAGAGAGAGAGATGGGAGAGAACAGGAATCAGAGACACAGAAAGATGAGAAACAGCGGGGTGGTAGTGGTGGGAGGAATTGGGAGATTGGGATTGACATATATACACTAATATGTATAAAATAGATCACTAAAAAGAACCTGTTGTATAAAAAATAAATAAAGAAAATAAAAATTAAAAAAAAATCGATGAGAAACAGAGAGAAGAGGAAGACAGAGACAGGGAGTGATTATAAGGTAACAAAGAGAACATGAGTATGGCCAGAGAGAAGGAGAGACAAAGAAATGGAAAATGAACAAGACTGACTGAAGGAGACAGAGGGAAAGCTGGGCCAGGAGCATGACAGGGACCAGGCCCGGCCAGGGAAGGGGCCTCAGGGAGGCCTGTCTTGGGGGACAGAATCCAGGCTCAGCTCTGGGACTATAGGCCAGGACCCCCACCCAGCACTCCTGACACCCTCCACCTTCCCCCCACCACACGCTAAGAGTCCCTGTGTCCCACAGGGCAGGGGCATCCGTAGTTAGCCAGGGTGGGTGAACAGGGGCTCTGGTGACCCCCCAAGATCCACCCCTGGAGCCTAGGTACCTGAGAAGTGGGACCCACATAGCCAGAGGTCAGTTGGCACCTGCCGGGAAGCTGGACACCTGCCTTGCCTCCAGGCTTGCCCGTGAGACTGGAGTAGACCTGCCAAGTCCACCCACCCTTCACAAACATCGGCACCTGGCAGAGGGTGGGGTGGTGCTGCAAACCCCTAACCTGGACCCTCTGTGGCTCCCTGGACCTGGGGGAGTGCTTGGGTCAGACACTCCTTGGCCAGACACTCAGGGTCCATGGGATCAGGCTGAGGCTGCCCTGATCAGACAACTCACAGCTCTCGGCCGACGCTAGGTCCACTGTCTCTGCCGCCAGCCCTGCACACGTGCTGCTCTGCTGACCTGGAACACTGGTGCCCCTGCTGCACACGCACTTGGGCTGGCTCACTTCCACAGCAAAGATTCGGAACACAGAACCTAGAACGCCCCGACCAGTGTTCTCATTCTGGTCCTGCTAACTGTCTGTGTGACTGTGGGCAGGTCACCACTCTTTGCTAAGCCCCAGGGAAAGTCTTAAAGATGGACAGGGTGCAGGCACTTCAGGCAAGCCAAACAGATGCCGCCCCTGGCCTTGCTGACCTTCCCCTCTGGTGGGGGCAGACACAAGCCTAATCCCAGGCATGACAAACGTTAGGAAGAACACATGTCGGGGGTGGGCTACGAGGAGGCTATAGGGGTCTCGGTTTCCTCCCCTGTAAAATGGAGTTAATACCAGGATGCCCCTGAGACAACTGTAGTGAGGATGAAATGAGAGCACATAAGGGAAGTGCCCAGCACATAGTCAGTGCTCAATAAATGTCAACTCTGTTAACTGCCGTATTATTGCTGCCAGTTGTCATGGTGCCAACCCATCACTGGCCCCAGGAATCTCAAGAATTCAGTCCTGGAACCCAGAAACATTCCCTACTCTCCCCCAGCTCACTCTGTTCCAGCCCACAGGCCTCTTTGGTGTCCTGCAAATACTTCAGGCTTGCTCCCACCGTAGGGCCTTTGCACTTGCTGTGTCCCTGGTCTGGACCAATCCTTCCTCAAATATCTTCAGGAGTCCCTCCCTTCTGGTCGCTGTTCAATTGTCACCTGCTCAGTGAGGCCTTAACTGCCCCCTCTCTAAAATGTGTCCCCAACATTTCACTTTTCCCTTTTCTGCTGTATGTCTGTTCCACAGCACTTGCCACCACTGGGCAAGTAAGATATTTCCTGTATTTACTGGGTTTACTAAAAAGGCCAGCTCCATTTTTCCTGTTTCATTCATCGCTTTGCCCCCAAATCCTAGAACAGGGCATGGGATGAGGGTGTTCAATATGTATTCAGCCTGGCCCCTTATTTTATAGGTCAGGCCCAGAGACTGAGGTTCTTCCTCAAGGCCAAGGGACACAGACGGGCAGAGGGAGGTCTATGGAATTTGGAGAAACTAGTCTCTTCCTCCTTCACTCCCCCTCTCCAGGCACTCCCCCTGCCCTGCCCCAACTCTAGGGTAAGAGGAGATAAGGCCTCTGATTGCAGGCTTGGGGCACCAGGAGACTGTCTGCAGCCTTAAATCCCTGCAGTGGCTGCTCTTCAGAGAGTGAGGGGCACTTGGGGATACCAGAATTGGGCAAAGATGCAATCATGGTGGAATGAGAAGATGGCAGTCCATTGAGGAAGCTCAGAATGCCCAGGTTATGATTTGGTTGAAGGTGGGTAGGGTTCACTTGAGTGGGCATAGCTGGACACCAAAGGAGGCAGGCTTTGAATCCTTACCCTTGATTCCCAGGTGGTAAGTCTGAGAAGCAGAGAGGTGAGAGAGCTTACCCCAAGACTCACAGGGAGGGTCAGACTATTGGATTAATAATAGGGATTGCCTACTGTATCACAGGCACTGCACCAAGGTAGACGATCTCATTTCCTCCTCCCAGCGACACTAAGGAACTGATAAACTTTATCTTGTACCCATTTTAGAGGTGAGGAAACTGAGGCTCAGAAAGGGAAAGTGCCTTGGCCCAGGTTACACAGCTAAGAAGAATAGTCAGGATGCCAAGTCCAGCCTGCCCCAGGGAGCACAGGAGGTTTTAAGTCCACAAGCTGGGTGTTGGGGGAACAGGCTGAAGAAACCATGGTATCCTGGGCCAGGTGCCCAAGTCAGGTATGAAAAAAGTCACACCCAGAACATGGAATTGCAAGTCCAGAAAGGCCTCTGGTGATCTAGGACTCAACAAGAAAGCAAATGGCCCAAGGTCACACAGATAGTTATGGCAGAGATGGTATGCAAACCCAGGCCAGTTAGGGAAAAAAGCCAAAGGTGGTAGTGGACCCATGCCCACCCCAGGCAAAGGCTGTGCATGGTGGTTGCCCTCTAGCAAAAGGAAAGATGTCAGAATGTTTGACAAACAAAGCTTGATGTGATGGCAACACCCAGGCAGAGGGGCCTCCCAGTCACTTGACTCTGGAGTTCTCAAAGGCACTTCCTTTAACCCCTGGGGACACTTTGCCCTGCTGGGGTCTGGCAATGAGATTCTTGAGGCTCAAGTGGAAGTCAGAGAAGGGGGTGGAGGCTGGTGCTTGCTGGAAAAGAAATGGTAGGCCCAGCAGGAAGAAACCAGAGACCTTGTCCTGGGGCAGAACCAGAGCAAGGGTCTCTGAGTTGTGGTCCAGTCTGGGGACCCCCAAGTCCCAATGGAGGGGGCTAATATATCTACATGGGGGAAGGAAATGGCTGGAATTGGGGCTTGTATATGAGAGGAGCTTAAACTGGAAGATTTGCAGTGCCCTCACCACCGGGGATTCCAAAATATAGGATGAGAGTTAATGCAGTGGGGGAATGGTGGTCTGTAGACTGAAACTATAAATCTAAGATGGGGCTTTGGAGGAAGTGCCTCTGGGGCACTCTAGCTGGGGGCCCCTGAGTTGGGGTTCCCAGAGCAGGGGGCCTGACATGCCCAGATCTGAGGTCACTACCTCTGGGTTCTGGCTGGGGTGCAGATGGGGCCCTAGAGTGCGAATTTTGGATCTGGGGAACCCGGGATAGGGTGTGACTTTTAGGGGTCAGTGCATGTGGCTGAGGGGCTGCCTTCGGCTTGGACAGGGTCCTGGGGTGGGGGGTCCCTAAGGCTAGGGATGCTCTTTGCAGCCGCAGGTACCCCGAGCTAGGATCCGGACCTGGCTGTGTGATGTGAGCTGTCTAGAAAGCCCCGGGGCTGGGATTCTGCCTTGGGCTTGGAAGGGGCGCTGGGGTGGGGTCCCCGGACTTAGGGGAGCTATTTGCAAGTTAGAAGCCGCAGATGGAGTTCTGCATCGGGGCCGGAGGCTGGGGCTCCGATATTGGGGACCCGGGGTTACTGTCCGCGGCCCAGGCTGATGACTGCAGGCCCGGAGGGGAGCCCGGAGGTCCTACCTGGTGAGTAGAGCGCGGCCAGCTCGCGGGCCCCGGCATGCTGCGCGCCCCAGCGCCGGCTATACGCCGCCTCGTCCTCGTCGACCTCCGGCTGCTGGCCCGGCCCGTCTTCGGCGCCCGCCATAGCCACTCGCCCGGCCAGCCCGGTGCGCTCTGCTGGCGGCAGCGGCGGCAGCGGCAGCTGTGGGTCCGCGGAACCGCGGCGATATCACGCCGCCCAATGACCGCCCAGTCCAGGCGCGGCTGCGGCGGCGGCGGGGGCCTCGCCCGGCCGCGCGTCACAGCCAATCGGGGCCCGCGCCGGGGCCACGTCAGCCAATCAGCGACCTCCGAGCCGCAACCAACCGCGGCGCGCGGGGGTCAGGTCCGCAGCTGGCGCAGCTGGGTGCGGAAGTTGTGGGGTGGTGGCGCCTCAGTGCCAGTCACGCTACGCCTCCGCCTCCACCTCCGCCTCCGCCTCCGGCCTGGTCGTCAGCCGCACGGAAACTCGGGCAGCGTCGTTGCCCACCTCGGGCTCGGTTTACTCACCGGTGCAAAGGGCCGAGGTCTTGCGCCAGCGGACCCAGAAGCGGGCGTCTCTTCAGCACGCACAGCCAAGCGCCTATTGTGTGCAAGGAACTCGAGTGGAGGGCGCCTGGGCGGGGCGGGGGAGCCAGGGCTTGGTGGGCACTTTGAACAGTGTCCCTGGCTGGGGCCGATTCACACTGGACCGACTTCTGAGCCCTACCGCGTGCAGAGGTTACGAGGACCGAGCGTACCCCTACTGTGTGACAGCTCGTGCTGTGTGCTCGGGAGCGCCTGTTCTCTTGAGGGAGAAGACAGTAGACTGATGAGAGTCACTGTAAGATTTGGTGAGCGCTTAATATCTGTTAGGCGCCGTGCCAAGCTAGACCGCAGCATACTTTTACTCATGATAACGAGTGGTGTTGCCTCCTCAGAGGCCCCCCCTCACCACGTCGCTGAGAGGTGCCTACTCCTCCAGTCACTGCGACATCACCCCGTCTTCTCAGTGCTTGTCGTAGGCAGTGAACTTACAGTTTGTGTCTCCGCCACCAAAAAACAAGCTCCTGAGGGCTGGGACTTGCTTGCTTCACAGCTGAACCTCCATGTCTGGATCAGCGTAGGGCTCAGTAAATGCTTGATGAATGAATGAAGTCTCAGCCAAATGACTTGACTTCCTCAGCAGGTAAATGACCGGTCAAGCTCACTACAAAGTACACAGTAATTGCTCACATAAATTCCGTCTGGTGTCACCAAATGGGAGCTGTTTTAGAGGCCGTGGAAGGACCCAAGAGGTGCCCAGGGGGAGCAGGGTGGGGAGGTGAGAACCCTTCTAGAATGTCTTTTGGAGGCTCCACCCTTGTTCTGGTTCTCTGAGGTTTTCAGCCCTGGATTCTTCTGCTGCTAGGAAAAGCTGGTCATCCCAGGTGTGTTTCCTGGGTGTTCATGCCCTGGGAGGCCACCATCCCCAGCCAGGTCCATGCTCCTTCCCTGTTTCCTTCTATACCTTCAGGAAAGAAAAGTGTGCTTCCATGGCAGGGACAGGTTGCAGCCCAAATCCTGGTGAATTCTGGCAAAACTGGCTGGCCTTGCCTTATTTTTAGCTTAGTTCAATTTTTCAATCCAGGAGATGAAGGTGGCTTGCCTTGGTGAGGGCTGGATTTCAGATTTCAGGGAAACACCTTTCTAAGCTCTCTGCATGTGTCCCAGAACTCCAAGCAGGCTGAGATGGGCTGGTTACTGCTGGTGTCTGAAGATCCCCTAGTGGCCAGCACTAGGGTGGGTGATGGACAAAGAGGTCATTCATTCATTGAACACATTTATTAAGCACCAATCTGGCCCAGGTTGTTCTAGGGAAACAGCAGGGAACATGACAGAGTCTCCTGGGAGGTGAGGGTGTGAGTCAGAGGAGGCCTGTTCAAGAAAGTGACATTTGAGCCAAGACCTAAAGGAGATGGAGCCAGCTGTGCAAATATCTGGGGGCAAATTGTTCCAAGCCAAGGGAACAGCAAGTGCAAAGGTCCTGAGGCAGGAACATGCTTGCCATGTCCAGGAACAGCACATTGGCCAGTGAGACATGAAGTAGGTGAGAGAGGGGGAGGTGAGAGAGGTGAGATCAGAGAGGAAGGGAGCGGGGCAGATAGGGTAGGGTCTTGAAAGGATATAGAGAGTTTTGGTTTTTACTTAAAATGAACTGAGAAATCTCTTCTCTCTAAGGTTTGTTTGTGGTTTTTTTCGGCCATGCTGCACAGCATGCGGGATCTTAGTTCCCCGACCAGGGATCGAACCCATGCCCTTTGCAGTGGAAGCCCAGAGCCCTAACCACTGGACCGCCAGGGAATTCCCTTTTAATTTTTGTTTTTGTTTTTGGCCGTACTGAGCAGCTTGCAGGATCCTAGTTCCCCGACCAAGGATCAAACCCGTGCCCTCAGTAGTGAAAGCGTGGAGTCCTAACCACTGGACTGCCGGGGAATTCTAAGGTTTTGAATAGAGGAATTACGTAACCTGATTTATATTTAAGAAAATAATTTTATTTTTAATATGTAGGACATTCACATGCTTTGAAAGTAAAAAAAATATATATTCATATAATATAATGGAATCATATAATATAATGGAATCATACAATATGTGGCCTTTTTTGGTCTTTCACTGCATAATGTTTTCAAGTTTCATTCATTTTGTAGGACTTCATTCCTTTTTATGGCCATCAACATTCCATTGGATGAATAGTCTTCATTTTGTTTACACATTCAGTTGATGAACATTTGGGTTGTTTCCACCTTTGGCTGTTATACTAAATAGTGCTGCCATGAACATTCATGTACAGATTTTTGTGTGGACATATGTTTTTATTTCTCTTGGGTATATGCCTAGAAGTGGAATTGCTGGGTCAAATGGTAACTTTAACCTTTTGAGGAATGCCAAGCTGTTTTCCATGGCAGGTGTACTAGTCTACATCCCCACCAGCAATGTGCGAGTGGTCCAGTTGTTCTACCTCCTCGCCAACATTTGTTATTTTCTGTTTTTGGTTGTAACCATCCTAATGGATATGAACTGGTATCTCACTGTGGTTTTGATTTACATTTCCCTAATGACTAGTGATGTTGAGCATCTTTTCATGTGCTTATTGGCCATTTGTATATATCTTCGGAGAAATAAATCCAAATTTATTCAAATCCTTTGCCCATTTAACAATTGGGTTGTCTTTTTATTGTTGAATTGTAAAAGTTCTTGATATATTCTGGACACTAGACCCTTATCAGAGACATAGTTTGCAAATATTTTCTCTCATTCTGTTGGTTGTCTTCACTTTCTTGATAGTGTCCTTTGATGCACAAAAATGTTTTTACTTTTGATGAAGTCTAATTTATTTTTTTCTTTGTGCTTTAGGGGGTCATTATTTCCTCATTCATTTTTTATAACTTCATTGTATTCCACTGTGTGGCTGGACCATAATTCATTTAACTAGCTGTTTATTGATGGACACTTGGGTCATTTCCTATCTTTGGATGTTATAGATGGTTTACTTAATGTCATTTTTGCATATGAAGGTAGATGTGTTGGACTCCTGAAGTGGGGTTGTTTTGACAAATGTTAACTGCTTTGTCATTTTGCTAGATATAGATAAACCTATCGGTCGGTAGGTAGCCATTAGAATCATATTCTAATTTATACTCCCACCATCTGTGTTCAAGAGTGCCTGTTTCCCACAGAGGGAAGCTAATAAACAGAGGGTAGCTAATAAAGTAAGTAAAATTAACATTTCAGTCTTTCAGTTATACTCTGCACATTTCAAGTGCTCAATAGTCACATGTGGCTGGTGGGTAATGAATTAGTGCAGATTTAGAACATTTCCACCTTCGCAGAAAGTTCTATTGGGCAATTCTGGTAAAGAATTGTACAGTGATCTTGACTTTATATTTTAATAGGATCCTCAGGCTGCATGTGAGAGGTGGACTCAGAGACCGTCCAGAAGCAGGAGACCAGAGAGGAGGTGACTGCAATAGTCCAGGTAGGAGGGGATGGAGGGTCAGACCAGGGTGATTGTGGAGGTGGGAGAAGTGGTGGATTCTGGTTGCATTTTGAGGGTGGCGTGGCCAGGACTTGCTGGTTGATGGCATGTGGGGTGAGGGAGAGAGAAGTTGAGGATGACTCTCAGGTTTCTAGCCTGAACCACTGGAAGGATGGAGGCGCCATTGACTGAGCTGGTGAAGAAGGTGGGAGCAGGTTTGGGGAGCCGGGGAGACCAGGAGTTCTGTTTTGGGCATGCTGCGTGTAAGGTGCAGGTTGGACGTCCCAAGCTGAGATGTCCAATGGCTTCAAGTAGTTTTTCTGGCCTAGAGAATGACATATAATTTTGGTCATCAAGTTAGAGCAAAGTCAGAAGAGAGGGAAGAGGCAGAATTACACACCTAAGATGGGGACAAAGGCCAAGGGCAGCAATGGGCAGTGGAAGGAGCCTGGCCTTTGAAGCTTGGAGTCTCACAGCTGTGTTTCTGAGCCTCTGTGGGTCTATTTTCCTTCCGTGAAATGGAAAGAACAGCACTGCATAGGCTTGTTGTAAGGTTCACAGTGAGCACAGTGAGAGGTGGGGTACCTGCCAGGCAGGATACCCTGCAGAAACGTTTGTTACACTTGACTATGGGGGCGGTGGGGTGAGATCCACACCCTCACCTGACAGTCGAGGCCTTGCTGACTCTCCAGCCTTGTCTCCTGACATCTCGCGCTGGCATCCACTGCTGGGCCTTTGCATCACTGTACCTGCTTCCTGGTGCATGAGCTCCCCAGAGAGTCAGGTGGCTGGCCCCTGACTCTCCTTCAGGTCTCTGTTCTCCAGTTTCTGCTAGCTCTGAGACGCAGGCTGCAAAGCCGCCCGACCTGGACACCCCAAGGTGTCACAGTGTTGGGGGATGGAGCGCCCCATGACTTGCCTCAAATCATGTTGATCAGGATTGCTCCATTCACTTATTCACCAAATCTTTACTGAGACCTGCTGTGGGCCGGATGCTGTGTAAGATACTGGCCATACAGCAGTGGTCCCTACCCTCCCAGTTGCAAGAGAGACAGACAATAAACAGGTAAAAAGATAATCTAATGTCAGGTAGGGACAGGTGATGTGGAGAAATGAAGCAGGGTAAGAGATGGGTGGAGGATGATAGGGAGAGCTTCATTAGGTGGAGGAAGACAGAGGGGGTGATCGGCATGGGGATGAGAACAGTAATACGTGGTCAGCAATAATGACCAGCATCTGTCTGAGCACTTTCTGTGTCATGTTATAACCTCACCGAATCTTCACATCATCCCCAAACAGTTGCTTAAAACCGTGTTGATTATTACTCCTTACAACTCTGTGGATTGGCTAGTGGTTCCACTGCTGGTTTCACCTGGTCTCACTCTTGCAGCTTCATTCAGCTTCCAGCTGTGCTCATTCATACATCCAGCAGTGTGTGCTGGTTGTTGGCTGGGGCGTCTCAGTTCTGTTTGTGGCCTCTCATCTTCCAGAAGGCTAGATGGGCTTCTTCACATGGTGTTATCAGGGCAGCATCCAAGAGTGCTAGGGTCAGATATCTCATAAGTCACTTCGTTCATTTTATTCATCAAAACAAGTAAAAAAGCATCCTGGAGGCTCCTTGTTCCTCATTGGCTCCCTTGCATCCCATGCCTGTTCCTGGACCAGTCACTAGCAGGGGGAAAAGATTCCCTTTAGACCCCTCAGGCCCTTCTAAGGATCTGGGGATGGGGTCACTTTCCTGAGCCAACTGGGCTCCTGGGGGAGGCGTGGACATTTGAACAAAACTGGGGCTAGGTAGGGGCCATTACTAACCACTGTTAATGCTGGGTGGAGCTTCTTTCTGGGCATTTTACAGACCCAAATAAAAGCAAAGAGAACCCTTTCTGGGAGATTCTTGGGACTGTGACCTGAATGGCTCCCAGCTCCTGGGCACAATCATGCACTTTTTTCTTGGGAGCAGGGGGAATAACAGATTAAAACCATGTTTTAAAAACGAGATGGTGATTTCTAAAAACCCTTTTAAAATAATAATTTCTAAAAAATAATTTCAAATTTACAGAAAAGTTGCAAGAATAGTGCAGCAACTTTCCATATACCTCCCTCGCTCAGATCCCCCAGTTGGCAACATTTTGCTACATTTGATTTATCATTCTTTTTCTCTGTGTGTGTAATTTTTCTGAGCCATTTGAGAGTCAGTTACACAAAAAAAGATACAATGTCCTTTGACTCCTAATTACTTTAGTGTGCATCTCGTAAAAACAAGGACATTCTCTTACATGACCATTGTATAGTTTTCAAAACCAGGAAATTCAATGCTGATACAATGTTATAATATCATTCTTATTCCCCATATTCAAATCCCACTAATTATCCCAATAATAACCTGAAATCCTTATTCTTTTTTTAATAATCTTTTTTTAACTTAATTATTTTTGTTATTAATTAATTTATTTTTGGCTGCGTTGGGTCTTCGTTGCTGTGCGTGGGCTTTCTCTAGTTGCGGCGAGCGGGGGCTACTCTTCATTGTGGTGCGCAGGCTTCTCATTGCCGTGGCTTTTCTTGTTGTAGAGCATGGGCTCTAGGCATGCGGGCTCAGTAGTTGTGGCTTGTGGGCTCTAGAGCGCAGGCTAAGTAGTTGTGGCACACGGCTTAGTTGCTCCGCGGCATGTGGGGTCTTACTGGACCAGGGCTTGAACCCATGTCCCCTGCATTGGCAGGAGGACTCTTAACCGCTGTGCCACCAGAGAAGTCCCTGAAATCTTTATTCTTAAACCAGTGACTACCAAAGTCATGGACCCCTTCCAAAGAGATAAAACACATGCACCTGTCCGAAGAGAAGAAAATCAGTGACATCTATAAATCTGCTTAAAGAATCTGTGCTTATAAACCCTGCCACAGGCTCTGTGCATTGAGAGCAGTGATTCTCAACTGGGAATGATTTTGCCCCCCAGGGGACATTTGGCAATGTCTAGAGGCATTTGTGGTTGTCACAACTGGGTGTGGTGATATGCTACTGGCATCTTGTGGGTAGATGCCGGGAATGCTGCCAAACATCCTACCAGGCACAGAACAGCCCCCGCCAGCAGAGAATTCTCTGCCCCAAAATGTCAGTAGTGCTGAGGTTGAAAAACTGTGACCTATAAGTAAATTGGGGAGAGACGCCTCCCTCTGTTGCAGTTGGAGCACTCCCTGGATCCACAATTCACCCCAGCGATTCTTTTTCCCCAGCTACCCCAGAAAACCCTGCTCCTATAGGCATAGGGAGGCCCAGCCAAGTCTGTTTACGATGGCTCCAAAGTGGAACCAACCCCCATGCCTAATTAGGAGGAGACTGATAAAATGAAACAGTGTAGTCATGCTGTGCTCACAGCGCTTCTGTTTGCTCCTCTGTAAAATGGGGTTGGGGAGATGGGCTTGGAAGGATGCCAAGAATCCTGGGCCCAGCTGCTGCTTTATGACTTATGGGCATAATGCTCTGACTCATGCATGATTGATGCACAGACATGTCTCTGAGCTTTTACCGACAGAAGGCTGCCCTGGAATGTCTTTCCACTGGAATCGAGGGCAGGCCTCTGCTGAGTCACCTCTGGCCCTTGGGAGTGTGGCTCAGGGTACGGCTCATTTTAAAAGCAGCTGCCATTTTTTTTCTTTTTTTAAAATTATTTATTTGTTTATTTATTTATTTTTGCCTGCGTTGGGTCTTCACTGCTGCGCATGGGCCTTCTCTAGTTGCAGTGAGCGGGGGCCACTCTTCATTGCGGCACACAGGTTTCTCGTTGTGGTGGCTTCTCTTGTTGTGGAGCATGGGCTCTAGGCATGCGGGCTTCAGTAGTTGTGGCATGCGGGCTCAGTAGTTGTGGCTCGTGGGCTCTAGAGCACAGGCTCAGTAGTTGTGGCACATGGGCTTAGTTGCTCCACGGCATGTGGGATCTTCCTGGACCAGGGCTCAAACCCGTGTCCCCTGCCTTGGCAGGCAGATTCTTAACCACTGGACCACCAGGGATGTCCCTTTTGTCTCCATTTTTTAAATGAGGAAACTGAGGCTCAGAGAGATCATGACACATAGCTGGGAAAGGCAAAATTGGGATTCAAACCCAAGACGAGTCAAATTCCAAAGTTTGTGCTATTTCCAGTCTGCTGCACCTTCTCCCACACATAGTAGGTGCCCAGAAAATGTATGAGCATCAGAAACTGGACAGTATATTCATTGGTAATAGATCACCGAGTTTTAGAAGAAAATATGATGGCTGCCCAGCTATGTTACCTAATGACTACTGTTCCCAGCCTCCCTTGCAGCAATATAGGACATATGACTAATTCCAGCCAATAGGATGAGAGTGGAAGTGGCACAAAACATCTGGTTTGTGCCCTTAAAGAAGTTGACTTCTACTTCCTTTTCTCTACTACCCACTGGCAGGAATGTAGATGTGATGGCAATGCTAGAGCAGCCATCTTGGACCATGAGATGGAAACTGCTGGTTGAAGATGGAAGAGCTATAAGACAGAAAAGAGTCTGGGTCCCTGATACCATAAAGCCACCATCCAAGTCTGCTTTCATTCAGATTGATGTGAGAGAGGAAAGTAAACTATTTTCTTGTCTTGTAGACATTTGTTATTTGAGCCATTCTTACAGCATTGAGCCTGTATCTCACCAATGCATCTGTTAAATGAACAAGTAGGTGATTGAATGACAGAAGGAGTAATCAGATCCAGCCCCACACACATGTAAAAAATGCACAAAGACGGCACTTCAGCCTAGGTGGAAGTATCTTCCAAGTGCATGGAAAAATTCATGGCCAGTGGAGCCAGTTTCAAACCTGGCCCTTGTACTAGCTTGCTGTATGCCCCTGGGTAAGCCACGTGCCCTCTCTGGGCCCCACACTCCTGGGTTGTAAACCAGGCTAGCAAGTTCATGGAATCTATGCAATTTAAAGATGTTCATTGCTCTCTGGAATTCCATTTCTAGGAATCCATTCCCAGAGAAATTCGCACCCCATAACCCATGAACACAGGTGCAAGGATGTAGCTTCAGACTGGTTTGTGGAGCAAAAACTTGGAAATATCCTTAAAGGTGATTGAATAAACTCTGGCAGGTTCATGCTCTGGAGTGCTGGACAGCTGATTGTGGCCATGAGGAATTCTCTGGTGACACCTGCTGGCACAAAATGATACTGCAGCCCAGCTTAGTGAGGAATTGGAATTTCCAGAACAAGAGGTTCAGGGTAGCTGTGAGGGTCATTTGGGAAGCCACAGAGCAGGGAGAGATTTAGAAGGAAGGCCAAGGCAAGGAGATGGGCCTGGGTGTGGAGGTTGAGAATACAGACCTGGGTTCAAATTCCAGCTTCACTATCTACTAGCTGGGTGAGCTTGGGACTTTCTCTGAGGCTTAGTTTCTTTAATAAAATGATGATCCCAGGGCCCTCATCATACAGATGTCTGGTGAAGATTTGATGAGAGCATTCATTTGTTTAATTATTTTTTTCATTTGATTATTTATTGAACTAACATTAAGCACCTATAATGAATCTCATCGCGGTGCTAGGGATACACCAAGACCTGAGTCCTGTCCTCATAGAGTCTCGTTGGGGGAAGACTGTAAAAAAATAAACACACATATAAGATATTTTCAGGTACTGATAACTCTGTAAAGGAAAATAAAGCAAGAGATGGATCTGTGTGGGTGGAGGCACTGTTACAAATAAGGGGCTCGGAGAGGGGGGGCGTCCCTGAGGAGGTTTGAGCAGAGGCTTGAAGAAGAGGCATCTTGTGTATTTAGAAAACATACCAAATGCTAATGGAAGAGCCTGGTCCATAATACATGCTCAATACATGGTGGATCACTGTCTTATGACACAAAGGAAAAGAATTAAAGGGAAGACTGGAATCCATTTCCCAGGGTCTGAGGAAATCACAGAGAGTGAGAGATTTTTTGGGGCCTGACAGGTGAAGAGCCTGGACCTGAGTTGACCCAGCTCTGGGTGGCCTTGGGCAAATCACTGTCTGGGCCTCCATTTCCTCATTTGGAAAACAGGGCTGATAGTGTCCACGTTGTGAGATTGGGGGTTATCATGGGCTGAATTGTGCTCACCCCCTCCAGTCATATGTTGAAGTCTTGGCCCCCAGCATCTCAAAGTGTGACTGTATTTGGAGATGAGTCTTCAAAGCGATGATTAAATTAAAACAAGGTCACTAGGGTGGGTCCTAATCCAATATGACTGGTGTCCTTATAAGAAGAGGGGATTAGGACACACAGATGCACAGAGCAAAGAGGGTATGAGGACACAGGGAGAAGACGGCCATCTCTGAGCTGAGAGAGAGACCTCAGAAGAAAACAACCCTGCGGACACCTTGATCTCAGACTTCCAGCCTCCAGAACTGTGAGAAAATAAATGTCTGTGGTTTAAGCCACCCAGTCTGTGGTACTTAGTTATGGCAGCCCTAGAAAACTAACATGGGGTGATATATGAATACAGACAGGCACACAGGAGGCCCTTAATAGAAGCTGATTTCCTTGGCCAGAACCACATGGAGCCTCTCAGCTGTGCCTGGGTCCTGATTTGGGAATCCCCAGCATCTGTGTAGACCCAGAGTCAGCCTTGGGATTGCTGTGGTTCCTCTGCAGCTTGGTCCACAGTGTGCCTGGGATTGGCCCTGCCTTGGGGACTCAGCACACCTAATTTCTGCCCTCCCCTCTGGTTCTTTACTCAGTCCACAAACTTAGCATGTAGCACTGTGGCCATTCTCTGAATTATGGCATGGCTGTATTAGCGAGGATCCAGTCTGGAAAATGGAGACCACTCTAGGCATTTCAAACAGAAGATGAAATACAAGGAATTGCTTACACAGATGATGGAAGAGCTGAGATGCCAAAAGGGCAGGAGGAGGCACCCCAGGATGAGCTACAGCGGAAGGTCAGAGGGACAGGAAGATGTGGTATCACTAGATCCAAGAAGCCAGGGCTGGAACCATGGTGGGGACTGCCTGGTGGGAACTGGGACCAGGAAGGGAGGTCCTCTTGGGGAGGGACTGGTCCTCCTTGCCCTCAGATGCTTGTTCTGCCCTTCCCTAGTTCTGTTCTGAGTTGCAGAGGGGCTGGCCTCTGCAGGCTGCATTTCCCAGGCTCCAGGTCAGCTGACTTCCATCGGCCAGTGAGAGATCCTGGTGGGAGACTGGAGGTTTGAGGAAGGGAGAAGTATTTTTCCCTGTCTCCTTACACCTTGGGCTGCATCTCCATCAGCAAATGAGTCTTCTCGACGGCTTCAACTCCCACAGGACAGTCCACTGTGTTTCCCGCTTTGCTGAGTGACCACAGGCCCCGGGCTACTGTAGTGTTGCTTCCTCCCTCAGGCCCTCCAGCTTAGCAGCGGCAGTGACTCTGCTGCTGCGGATTCTGAGGTTCTTCACAATTGCTTGGTTGGCTTCTGGGCTCCTGCATCATCTTTGTAACCAATTCCCTGTTGGAAAGTCTCTCTGTTTAAATGCTCAGTGGTTTCCTTTCCTGATATGAGTGCTTTTCCTTCCTGATATGCAAGCAAACTGGCAAGTGGCCAGCCCAGCAGGCTTTTCCAGCCCTTTCCCCCTTCTTACAGATAAGAGCCTGGCAGACTGCAAATGGGAGAGGCAGCTGGGTGCTGGGGATCAAAGGGCAGCCCTAGAGTCAGATACGCCTTGCTTCGTCCTAGTTCTGCCATTTGTCAGCTCTGTAAACGTCATCAAGTCACTTTCCCTCCCTGAGGCCTCGGTTTCCTCACCTGTCCTGTGAGGATAAGGATTGTACCCCTGACACGGGGCTGTTTTGAGGATTTGATGAGATGTGGCGTGGAAAGAACTTAGCCACAACCTTAGAAAAGAAGAGTAAAGGGGGAGCTTCCCCATCAGCAGTTGAAAGACGTATGCCATTATAGTAGAAGCTGTGTGGGTGCTGGTGCACGGACAGATAGACCAGCGAGGCAGAGCAGTGACGGTGGAGTAGTCCGTGGATACCTGAGAAGTAACAACACAAGAACGGCAGCCCCGCCGCCCAGGAGAGACTGTTCAGAAGATGGTGTTGGGAAAGTGGCCCCAAATAAACTGGATCTTTAATTCATACTGAATTTTTGGGAGGGATTGGTCCTCCTTGCCCTCAGATGCTTGTTCTGCCCTTCCCTGGTTCTGTTCTGAGTTACAGAGGGGCTGGCCTCTGCAGGCTGCATTTCCCAGGCTCCAGGTCAGCTGACTTCCATCGGCCAGTGAGAGATCCACAAAGGCGGATTCTAGATGGATTAAAGGCTTCACATGAGGTGCAAAATTATAAAAATTAGTAGAAGTTATATATACACGATGGAATGCTATTCAGCCATGAAAAGAAATGAAATTTTGGACTTCCCTGGTGGCGCAGTGGTTAAGAATCCGCCTGCCAATTGCAGGGGACACGGGTTTGAGCCCTGGTCCAGGAAGATCCCACATGCCGTGAAGCAATTAAGCCCGTGCACCACAGCTACTGAGCCTGCACTCTAGAGCCCGCGAGCCACAACTACTGAGCCCACACACCACAACTACTGAGGCTGCGCACCTAGAGCCCATGCTCCACAACAAGAGAAGCCACCTCAGTGGGAAGCTCGCGCACCGCAACAGAGTAGCCCCCGCTCGCCACAACTAGAGAAAGCCTGTGCGCAGCAACGAAGACCCAATGCAGCCCAAAATAAATAAATAAAATAAATAAATTTAGAAAAAAAAGAAATGAAATTTTGACATGTGCTACAATATGGATGGACCTTGAAAATATTATGCTAAGGGGAATAAGCCAGTCACAAAAGGAAAAATATTCTATGATTTCACTTATACCTGAGCAAATTCATAGAGATAGAAAGCAAAGTAGAGGTTTCCAGAGGCTGTGGGGAAGAGGCTGGAAGGAGGATTACTGTCTAATGGGAACAGGGTTTCCGTTTGGGATAATGAAACATTTCTGGATGTGGACAGTGGTGATGGTTGCACAACATGGGGAATGTATTTAACGCCACTAAATTGTACCCTTAAAGTAACTAAAATGGTAAATTTTATGTTATCTATTTTTTACCACAATAAAAAAGCACAAATGTATAAAAAGCAAAAAAAAAACCCATTTTGATTATATCAAAATGAAGGAATTCTGACCAAAGGACCCTATAGACAAAGTTAATAGGCAGACGTTAAGTGTGAAGACATTGCAGTGTCTAAGACTGCAGTGCTTAGAATATATGAGAAACTCCTGCAAACAACAGAAAAGACAGCTGCCCCAATGGAAAAAGGGCAATGGACGTGAAGAGCAATTTACAGAAGAGGAAACCACAAGCATGGGAGGAAGGCTCAAACTCACTAGTAATAGGAAATGCGAATGCAGACAACCAGGGGCTATCACTTTACACCTATTAGATTGGTAACGATTAATGTTGGACAGCACCCAGATTTTCACCACTGAAAGGAACGAGGGCTGGGGTAAGAAAAGTAGAAGTTGAGCCTGGAACATCTTGTTGTGTCAGAAAATAAGGACATGCTCCAAGAATGATGGGGACGTGATAAAAGGACACAGGAGCCAGCTGAAAAGGGCTGACACTAGCCAAATCAGGGCCAATCTGAGCATCAAAACAAATGATGGTAATGATGGATTTATAACCCCTGGAATAAAGTAAAATCCATGAATCCATACTGATATAAGTGAGTATTCTTTTGTGTCTCGTGCTTTTCACTTGGCACAAGATTTTAGAGGTAACCAGGTCACTGCACCTATGAATGGTTGTCACGCCTATGATTAAAGTCAATTGCTTGACGGGGAAGCAAATTTTGAAGTTGAGGAGGAGGGGGTTGGGCAATAAGGATGGGAAATTTCTCTTCAAAGCTGGGCCTGGAGCTTCCTGCCCTGGGGTGTCTGACATCTCAAGTTCACCACCTACACCTGCTTTCTCTACTCATAGCAGCTGCAGAGGTTGGAGGTTGGGCTCTGTCGTCACCTGTCGGTGACTCTAGACAAATGCAACCAGAGATGCCAGCATTGCGCCCAGCCGGGTGGGGAGATTGTGGGTTAGGCTAGTGTGTATTTTCCTGGGTTGTGCCCCCAAATCACTGAGCACCTCCTCAGCACCTGCATGAGTCCTCTGTGTGTGTGTGTAAAGAGATGACCTATATTGGGCTGACCTTGAGGGGCTCCAAGGAGAGGGAGATTACACAAAACTAACTCCAGCCGGGGCAGAATAAGATCCTAGGGTCACCAGGTGTAGGGAGCACAGAGGAAGTGGAGAGTAATTTGACTTGGGCATTCAGGGAAAGTTTCTCAGGGTGTTTCTCAGCTGGAGGTGGGAGGGAAGGGTGTAGAGGCAGAGGGGACAGCAGGAGCAAAGGCATGGAGGCAGGACCATGCCATGCATGGCTTTCTAAGCTCCAACAAATGGTAATAAGGTAATACATACCCATGGTGAACATTTTAAAGTTAGAAAAGGAGGTGGGTCTTCCACCTCCCACCTCAGGACCCTCGCCGTCCTTCTGCAGTGGACTTCCTCTAGGGGCTCCCAGTGAACCAGCCTCCTGGTAGGCATGCCCTTGTGCAGTCCCCAGCCCTTGCATCTGGCCTTTCCAGTAGAATGTGACAGAAATGGTGGTGAGCCAGTTTGGGGCTTCAGCCTAAGAAGGCCTAGCAGCTTTCACTTCTGTGCCATGGGGGAAGCCGGCTGCTGTGTAAGGAGTGCAGCTACTGTGGTGGGGAGACCATGAGGAGAGGCCGCCTGGAGGGGCCACAGGAGAGAACTCCAGCAGAGACAGCTTGGACCACATGCAGAGGCCACACGACAATAACACACACGCAGAGGCCACACGTGGAGGGAGAAACTACATAATGGAGAACGGGGGAAACGAAGAACTCACTGGCAGACGTGCTCCAGCAACCATCAGCTCTTCAGGCCAGCCTAGCTGAGGTGCCGCACATGGGAATGGAGAAGTCACCTTGGATGTTCCAGCCTGCAGCCAGCCCTGGAGCAGAGACAAGCTGTCGCCTCGTGCCCTGTCCCAATTCCTGACCCGCAGGATCGTGAGCAAACAAAATGGAGGTTGTTGTTAGCCGCTAAGTTTTGGGGTGTGTTATTACACAACGTTCCGAGCACCCTGAAGTCTACGCGGCCAGTGCAGCCAGTTTCTTGTGGCTCTTGCAGTAGGAGACTCCATCCTCCTAAAACACACGAGGACAATTCCGTATCTCCCCTCATTTACGTGGGGTTTGCACACCACACATCCTGGCCTGCACTTGGCCTTTTCCTCTTAACGATAGACCTTGGAGATGGTCCCAGATGTGTGCGGTTCAATACAGTCATCACTAGCCACAGGAGGCTACTTAAATTTAATTGAAATTGAATGAAGTAAACAATTCAGTTCCTGAGTCACATGAGCCACACCTCAAGTGCTTAGTGGCCTCATGTGGCTGGCAGCTCCCACATGGCACAGCACAGATGTGGAATATGCCGGTCATCCCAGAAAGTCCTGCGGGACAGTGCTGGTCTGGATCCTCTCCCGTAGAGCTGCCCCATTCTTTTTAAATATTTATTTGGCTGCCCTGGGTCTTAGTTGCGGCATGCGGGATCTAGTTCCCTGACCAGGGACCGAACCCGGGTCCCCTGCATCGGGAGTGTGGAGTCTTAACTGCTGGACCACCAGGGAAGCCCCTGCCCCATTCTTTTTGGCAGCTGGAGAGTAGTTCCTGGAAACAACAGCCCCTGATGTTATGTCACAAGATTTGCTATTGCAGTGTTCATTGTGCTTGTGCAGGTGTGAGTGTCTTTGTAGTATAAGTGCCCAGCATTTCTGGCCCAATGATGTTTCCCATTTTGATAGCTATGGTCAAAGTACAACGAGAGGTTGAACCACTTTGCAAAGCCACTAAAAGTGTGTAAGTGTGCCAGTTTCCCCGAACCTTCATCAACACTGTGTGAATTCACAATTAAAACTTTTTTTAGCTAATGGCGAAGGTTTTCAAGATAAACATGATTCTATCAGGATACTACTCTGCCATGCCTTTCTTTGACCTCACAATGCCACTGGGCATCTCTCCATGCTGACATATGAAGATCTACCTTGTCCTTTAAAAAAAATTGTGGTAAAATTCACATAGCATAAAATTTACCAGTGAAAAAAATTGAAGTATATATATATTTTTAAGATGACGTTATTCTTTTTTAAAATTAATTAATTTATTATTATTTTTTGGCTGCGTTGGTCTTCGTTGCTGCGCGTGGGCTTTCTCTAGTTGTGGCGAGCGGGGGCTACTCTTCTCATTGTGGCAGCTTCTCTTGTTGCAGAGCATGGGCTCTAGGTGCACAGGCTTCAGTAGATGTGATGTGTAGGCTCAGTAGTTTTGGCTTGTGGGCTCTAGGGTGCGTGGGCTTCAGTAGTTGTGGCGCATGGGCTCTAGAGCGCAGGCTCAGTGGTTGTGGCGCACCAGCTTAGTTGCTCCGGACCAGTTCCTGGACCAGGGATTGAACCTGTGTCCCCTGCATTGGCAGGTGGATTCTTAACCACTGCACTACCAGGGAAGTCCCTGAAGTATAGTTGATTTACTATATTGTGTTAGTTTCAGGTATACAGTGAAGAAAGTGATTCAGTTTTATATATACATATATATATTTTTCAGGTTATTTTCCATTATAGGTTATTACAAGATGTTGAATATATTTCCCTGTGCTATACAGTAAATCCTGTTGCTTATCTATTTTATGTATAGTAGTTTGTATCTGTCAATCCCATACTCCTAACTTATCCTTCTCCCCCTCTCTTTCCCCTTTGGTAACCATAAGTTTGTTTTCTATGTCTGTGAGTCTGTTTCTCTTTTGTATATAGATTTATTTATATTATTTTTTAGATTCCACATATAAGTGATATCATATAGTATTTGTCTTTCTCTGTCTGACTTGCTTCACTAAGTATAATATTCTCTAGGTCCATCCATGTTGCTGCAAATGGCATTATTTCATTCTTTTGTTTTCTGACTAATAGTCATATATATATATATATATATATATATATATGCCACATCTTCTTTATCCATTCATCTATCGATAGATATTTAGGTTGCTTCCATACCTTGGCTATTGTAAATAGTGCTGCTGTAAACATTGGGGTGCATGTATCTTTTTGAATTGAGTTTTTGTCTTTTCCAGATACAAGTCCAGGAGTGAGATTGCTGGATCATATAGTAGCTCTGTAACATTTACCATCTTATAATCCAATAGTTTTGATAAATGTATCATGTTTATGTAAGATGCTATTATTAGAGGAGGCTGCACAAAGACCTTATGGGAATGCTGTACTGTCTTTACAACTCTTCTGTAACCTAAAAATGTTACAAAGTAAACAGTTAAAATCAATCGGCAATTTAAAAAAGTTCAAAAAAATTTACCATCTTAACTACAGTTCACTGACATTAAGTATTATGTATTCACACCGTTGTGCAACCATCACCACCATCCATCTCTAGGACTTTTCATCTTCCCAAATTGAAACTCTGTACCCATTAAACAACTCCCCTTTCCCCTCTCCCCAGCCCCTGGAAACCACCATTCTACTTTCCGTCTCTGTGAGTTTAACTGCTCTAGGTACCTCATATAAGTAGAATCGGACAATATTTGTCCTTTTGTGTCTGGTTTATTTCACTTAGCATAATGTCCTCAAGGTTCATCCATGTTGTAGCCTGTGTCAGAACTTCTTTCCTTTTAAAGGCTGAATAACATCCCCTTGTATGTATAGACCACATTTTGTTTATCCATTCATACATCAGTGGACACGTGTTGTTTCCACCTTTTAGCTATTGTGAATAATTGCTGCTATGAACATAGTTGTACAAATGTATTTTCAAAAGCCTGCTTTCAGTTCTTTTGGATATATGCCTAGAAGTGGAATTGCTGGATTGTATGGTAATTTTATTTTTAATTTTTTGAGGAACCGCCTTACTGTTTCTCACAGTGGTTGTACCATTTGACATTCCCACCAACAATGCAAAAGGGTTCCAATTTCTCCATGTCATCACCAATACTTGTTATTTTGTTTCTGTTTTTCTTTTTTTTGACGGTAGCCATCCTTGTGGGTATGAGGTAGTTTATCATTGTGGTTTTCTGCATTTCCATAATAATTAGTGATTGTGAACATCTTTTCGTGTGCTTATTGGCCATTCATGTATCTTCTTTGGAGAAATGTCTATTTCTAAGCCTTTGCCCAATTTTATTTGAGTCGTTTTTCTGTTGTTTTTTTTTTTCCTAATATTTATTTTTGGCAGTGTTGGGTCTTTGTTGCTGTGCGCAGGCTTTCTTTAGTTGCGGTGAGCAGGGGCTACTCTTCATTGCAGTGTGCAGGCTTCTCACTGAGGTGGCTTCTCTTGTTGTGGAGCACAGGCTCTAGGCACACGGGCTTCAGTAGTTGTGGCTCGTGGGCTCTAGAGCACAGGCTCAGTAGCTGTGGCACACGGCTTAGTTGCTCCGCGGCTTAGTGGGATCTTCCCGGACCAGGGATCGAACCCGTGTCCCCTACATTGGCAGGTGGATTCTTAACCACTGCGCCACCAGGGAAGCCCTTTCTGTTTTTGAGTTGTAGGAGTTCTTTATATTTTCTGGATATTAACCTCTTATCTGATATGTGACTTGCAAATATTTTCCCCTATCTTGTAGGCTGTCTTTCCACTCTGTTGATTTTGTCCTTTACTGACCAGAAGTTTTAATTTTGAATGTATCAAATATATCTCCTTTTTTCCTGTTGGTTGCTAGTACTTTTTGTGTCATATACCTTGTCACTTTAAATGACTATAGAGTGGTCCATTGTGTGGTTGTTCTGTAACTGGATCGAGCAGCAAATCCTGAAGGTTCTACTTTTAATTTTTTAAAAATATTTATTTAATTTGGCTGTTGGCTGCGCCGGGTCTTAGTTGCAGTACGTGGGATCTTCGTTGCCACGTGCAGGATCTTCGTTGCAACATGCGGGATCCTTAGTTGTGGCATGCAGGATCTAGTTCCCTGATCAGGAATCAAACCCCGGCCCCCTGCATTGGGAGTGTGTTGTCTTAACCACTGGACCACCAGGAAAGTCCCAGGTTCTACTTTTAAAATAGATCCAAACTATTTCTCACCACCTCCATGACTTGGTGGAGTCCCCTGTCATCTGCTTTCATGACTCCAGTTACCTTCTCACTGAGATCCCTGCTTCTGCCCTTGCCTCCAGGACAGTCCATCCGTCATAGGCAGCCAAAGGGATTCCATTAGAACTGAAGTCAGATACTGTCCCTCCTCTGCTCAGAACTCTCCATGGCTCCCACTAACCCAAAGTAAAAGCCCAAGTCTTTACAGTGGCCCACAAACCCTTGTGTGATATGGCCTCCACTATTTCTGTGAGATAATTTCCCGCTACTTCCCCTGTACTCCACCCACAGCGACTACATGGGCCAGGCATGCTTCTACCTCAGGGCTTCTGCACTTGCTCTTCTCGCTGCTGCTATCTGCATGGCCCACTCCCTCACTGCATTCATGTTTTTGCTCGCCTGTCACTTCAATGAGGCCTCCCTGGACCAGTCTAAAGTTAAAATAAAATCCCCCAACACTCCCCATGCTCCTCCTCTGCTGTGTTTCTCTCCATGGTGCTTACCAGAATATAACACTTTTTATAGTTGACTCATTTATCTTGGTTATTGTTTGTCTTCCCCAAGAGGAATATCAACTTCATGAGAATAGGAATCACTTCTGTCTTGTTCATGAATATGTGTCTAGGGCATGAGCCACATGCCAAAATGCCAAAATTGTTTTTTTACACACATTTATGAATGTTTATTTAGGCAAATTTTCCAGAAATGGAATTGTGAGTCAAAGAGAATGCATCTTTTAAATATTTTTAACCACGTTGCTCAGGTGCCAAAAAATATTTGATGAATGACTAAATTAAAGTGAGTACCTTTCGTCTGTTTGTTGGACATTTTTATTTCTTTCAGCGATGGCTTGCTCTTATCCTGTGAGCATCTATTATATCCATAGTGCTGACCTCTATATCCCATAAGCAAAGTACCCAGTAGGTCCTCCATCAAAAAAATTCATTTAAATCACTCCTGCATTCCCAGAGCTTGCCACGTGGTGGCAGCATATGCTCAGGCAAGTTTCACTAGCCAGCACCAAGGGTATCCTAGGATTCCAAAATTCCGGATCCCAGGACACTGGACCTGAGTGAGGTCTCAAAGAGGAGGCATGGTGGGAAAAATCTCGGACATAGGAATCAGGGGAAATCCGGCTTTTAAGTTTGGCTCTTCTACCAGTTCACTGTGATCCTGGGTCGGGGAAGTCCTAACCCACTCTGGGCCTGTTTCCCACCTGCCTGATTTGTGAGGTTATCTTGACTTGCGAGGTCAGGCCCTCTGTGGGGCTAAGGGGAGGTAATTCACTCTCATGTGTTGAGGTGGGTCAGTGTGAGGGGGAACAGTAGGCCCAGACGCCCAAGAGAGAGGGGATATAATTACCTGCATTTAATAGACCAGGGATTGAGGTCTAGAGGGGTGCCACAGCCAGGAGGGTACAGAGCAGAAACAAAAGTCCTTCCTTGCAACCCCCAACTCCAAATCCACTAGAGACAATCTCCATGGACCATCTCTGCTGGTTCCCCCTTCAGCCTTATTTTTCGACCTGCTGGCTGATTTCTAAGCCCTTTCACCTCCCTCTGTCAAGGAAGCAACAATGGCACTCCCTTTGGGCAAGGTGCCTTGGTTTCCTCCTGCAAATGGGGCTAAAGAAAAGCTGCAGAGACTGGGAGAAGGAATTCTTAAAGCAGTTTGGGGGCAGAGGAGGGGCATGTATCTGGGTAGGAAGTGCCTGTTCTTCCACAGTCCCCGCCAGGCTCCTGCCCACCACTCCTAGCCATGTGGTCCCGGCCCACGGCTTCCGGTCTTACAAGAGAAGCTGGAAGTTTGAATTTTGATGTGAAGTGTCTTGCTTTTTAAATGTTGGCAATACATTCATTAAAGAACAAAACAAACAAAAAATCTGGAGCAAAACACTATGGGGTCAAGCTGAACACGTCTCTGGGTTGGATAGGGCTGCTGGCTGCCATTTTGAGACCCTTCCCCGCCCCAGGTTCCTACAGACACCTATGCCAGACGGTAACTGGGAGAAGTCACTGTGGGTGGTGTCAGGTGGATCCTGGTTTCTTGGCCCTTGCTGCCTGCAGGCCCGCTGGGGCGTGTTCCAGGCCTCTGGGCCATAGTGGTTCAGCTCACATCCCCGCCCTCCTCGGGGAAAGGCTGGGCATTAATGGTGGGGCAGCAGGCAGGGCCTGTTGAGCAACGAGCCTTGTGAAAACAAGGGCTTACGTCACCCGTGCACGCAGCCTCCCTGCAGGACACCTAGGGTGGCACTGGGGTGGGAACGGCCACTGATTTCACTGTCAGGCCAGGGCAGAGTGGGAAGCAAAAGGCTCAGTATTTGTTAGGTGAGGTCAGAAGGGCAAGACCCCAATGGGACCGAGTCGGGTCCTTGGGGGCTGGTTCCCAGGGTCTGGGTTGCCCCTTGACTTGTTGTGTGACCCCAACTGCCCTTATCTGAGCCTCAGCTTTTCCATTTAGAAAATGGGGCCCCTGTGGCCAGACCCGTTATGATTTGTTACAAACCCAAAGCAGGAGGTCGGGCTGGAAAGACTTTAATTCCTCCCACCCCTTGAATGTGACCTGGGACACACTTAGCTCTGCTGGGCCTCAGTTTTCTCATTCATAAAGCGGAGATAATAATAGTACCTGCTTCCTACCAATTATCGGGAGGATTAAATGAGTTAATATATGTAAAGAGCTTAAAATATGGCTCAGAGAGGGTGAAAGATTGTGTGAGGACACACACAAATTAGCTGCAGACTCCCCAGGTCTCACAGCATCTCCCCAGAGTCCTGAGAGGTGGGGGTGGGTGCTGAAGCTCAGAGAGGGGAGCCGTCTTGTCTGAGGTCACACAGCCCAGCTAATGGTGGGGGGAACCTCACCTTCTTCTCAGCCTCCTCCATTTATTGAGCACCTCCTGTGTACCAGGCACTGTTCTAGGCACTGGGGGAACCGCAGTGAATAAAACAAACAAAAATCCTGGCCCTGTTGGAGCTGACAATGGGAGAGGGCAGTGGGAACAGAAATCAAGATGCGTAGGTGAGATAATGTTGATTGTAATTGAGAATGGTGAAGGAGATGAAGCAGGGGGATGCGAAAGGAGTGATCAAGGGCCTAGGATGGGGAGGTCAGGGAGGCCTTCTCAGAGGAGGTAACCTTTGGGCTGAGCCCTGAGGAGCTGCCTTGGGCAGAGCTGGGGAAACAGCGGTCTTGGTCCAGAGGTAACAGCAAATGCATTCGTCCCCTGGTACATTTTGAGCACGCCTGATCCAGGAGTTCCCATATTTGAGGGCTGGCACTCATGGAGGGGTTAGTCTGGAGTGGGACTGAGGCAGACAAGACAACTAGGATAACGGTGGCTGGAGATAAGGGCTGGGAAGGAAGTTCACCAGCAGGTGGGGCAGGGAGGGCCTCCTGGAGGCAGTGGCCCTCAAGCTGAGCCCTGAGTGTCCCATTTTGCAGCTTGGGAGGCCTGGCTGGGTGGCCCTGGGGCCTTGGATCCCTCCCTGGCCCAGAGGCTTCTGGGAAGGCCTAGAAAGCCAGCAGGCTGGGCCAGTGTTTCATCCTGTTCCTCCCTGCCCCCCACCCCCCCAAGGGCACTCAAGAGATGTCATTTCTCCAGCTCTCCAGGGCGGAGGTCACCCCAGCTCAGCAGATAATGCTGAAGGTTGAGCAATGTCCACCTGCCCGCCAGGGCCAGGGCTGGGGTCAGTGGGCTGGGGGTCAGCAACCAGGCAGGCTGGGAGCGCCTGCCTGGGCGGCCTGGGCTGGGGGTGGCAGAGGGGTAGGCCCAGGAGCTGCCCAAATGGCCTCGGAATGGCTCAGGAGAGGGTAAGGGGCCACTGGAGCCCACTCTGCAGGGAGGGCCTCAGGCCTAAATTCAGATCCAGGTGGGCCATCTTGTTTCCCCATCTGTGAACCAGGGGGGCAGCAAGGGCATGCTTCTGGCAGGGTGAAAAAGCAAACTCTGGGTCCAGGCCCACCCTCACTGCCCAGTAGGGACCTGGTGAAAATAGGGGCATTCCCTTTTCTCTCCTGCATGGCCCCTCCTGAGCCTGGCTGGTCCCCCACCCCACCAGCTTCAGAAACAGGTGTTTTGGCCTCGGGTGCAAATAGGTCTGAGGGTGCCTGGACAAGGGCTTTCCTTCTGAGAACAGTGGGGGACATGAGGCCATGTGATCTTGGGTGTGCTGTGGGCCTCTGGGCCTCTTTGTACCCTGGGAGAAGGCCCTTCTTTATGATGTGCGTCCCAGAGCCAATAAGCCTTATGTTTGGGAGTCTGTGGTGGAGACAGTAATACAACTAATAATAATAACAGTAACGACACCTTCACGGACTGAAGCTTGGAGAAGTGAAGTGGCTTGCCCAAGGTCACACAGTGTGTTGGAGACAAGCATCCCTGTCCCCTTCCACCCTCCCGGGGCCCATGTCGGGCTGTGGTGGGGCTGGAGATGACCCGGGTGTGGTCTGAGGGGCGGGCAGGTGCGGTGGGCGGGGCTAGGGGAGGGGCGCGGTCGACCTTGGCACAGGCCCAAGTGGAGCTCGCCCCTGACCTGCAGGCCCCCAAACCCAGGCCTTCGTATTTAAGACAGGAAGTCGCCATAGGTGTGAAATTCCCTCCTTCCAAGATCTGGGGATGGGGGCAAGTTTAGGTGCGAGGCTGGACCCAGGGAAGGGCCGTGGAGATGGGTCACCTCTCCGGGAGCCAGAGCTGGGGTCTCCAGCATCCCGCCTGGAGCGCGTCCCTTCGGTGGGGAGTCGGGACTGGTTGCAGCCGATCCTGAAGCCAGCGCCTCCTCCAGCAGGGGGCGGGCCGCGGCCGTGTTTGGGGTGGGAGAAGAAGATCACGTTGCCCCCTCCCCGGTTTCTCCCCTCCCTTCTAGTATAGCCTCCAGCCCAGAGGGGGCGGTCCGGGGGCGGGTTAGCGCCTTCTCTCGCTCCCAATCCCGGGGCCGCCGGGTGGGAGTGGGCAGGGGGCGATGCCGCCCCCCACCAGGCCGAGGGACCCCCGAGGGCGCGCTCTGGGTCTCCAGTCTGGCCACTACGCCCCACCGCCGCCCTCCCGGGGGTCTCGGGCGGCCACAGCGTGTCCTCTGCGTGCCTGGGGAGGGGCTGGGGCGGCCTCCAGTTGTGACGCAGCCGTTGCCATGGCCCGCCTTATAAATAACCGGGCTCAGGAGAAACTTTAGCGAGTCAGAGCCGCGCACGGGACCGGGAAGGGGACCCACCCGAGGGTCCAGCCGCCAGCCGCCAGCCCCCGCGCTAATAGCGGCCACGCCGGAGGGAGCGGCAACAGCATCAGGGACACAGCAGCGACAGTTCGGAGCTGGGAGGCCGCGCCACCTGCGGGCCGGCCGGAGCGGGCAGCCCCAGGCCCCCTCCCCGGGCACCCGCGTTCATGCAACGCCTGGTGGCCTGGGACCCAGCATGTCTCCCCCTGCCGCCGCCGCCTGCCTTTAAATCCATGGAAGTGGCCAACTTCTACTACGAGGCGGACTGCTTGGCTGCTGCGTACGGCGGCAAGGCGGCCCCCGCGGCGCCCCCCGCGGCCAGACCCGGGCCGCGCCCCCCCGCCGGCGAGCTGGGTAGCATCGGTGACCACGAGCGCGCCATCGACTTCAGTCCATACCTGGAGCCGCTGGGCGCGCCGCAGGCCCCGGCGCCGGCCACGGACACCTTCGAGGCGGCTCCGCCCGCGCCCGCCCCCGCTCCCGCCTCCTCCGGGCAGCACCACGACTTCCTCTCCGACCTCTTCTCTGACGACTACGGGGGCAAGAACTGCAAGAAGGCGGCCGAATACGGCTACGTGAGCCTGGGTCGTCTGGGGGCCGCCAAGGGCGCGCTGCACCCGGGCTGCTTCGCGCCCTTACACCCGCCGCCCCCGCCGCCGCCGCCGCCGCCACCGCAGCCGGCCGAGCTCAAGGCGGAGCCGGGCTTCGAGCCCGCGGACTGCAAGCGGAAGGAGGAGGCCGGAGCGCCGGGCGGCGGCACCGCAGGCATGGCGGCTGGTTTCCCGTACGCGCTGCGCGCCTACCTCGGCTACCAGGCGGTGCCGAGCGGCAGCAGCGGGAGCCTCTCCACGTCCTCGTCGTCCAGCCCGCCCGGCACGCCAAGCCCAGCAGACGCCAAGGCACCCCCGGCCGCCTGCTATGTGGGGGCGGCGCCGGCGCCCTCGCAGGTCAAGAGCAAGGCCAAGAAGACCGTGGACAAGCACAGCGACGAGTACAAGATCCGGCGTGAGCGCAACAACATCGCGGTGCGCAAGAGCCGCGACAAGGCCAAGATGCGCAACCTGGAGACGCAGCACAAGGTCCTGGAGCTCACGGCCGAGAACGAGCGGCTCCAGAAGAAGGTGGAACAGCTGTCGCGCGAGCTCAGCACCCTGCGGAACTTGTTCAAGCAGCTGCCAGAACCCCTGCTCACCTCCTCCGGCCACTGCTAGCGCGGCCCCCGCGCGCGTCCCCCTGCCGGCCGGCCTCCGCGCTGCCGGGCGCGCCGCGGCCACCGAGACTCCGGGAAGCGCCCGCGCTCCCGCCCCCGCCCCTGGTGGCGCCGGCAAAACTTTGGCACTGGGGCACTTGGCAGCGCGGGGAGCTCGTCGGTAATTTTAATATTTTATTATATATATATATCTATATTTTTGTCCACACCAACCGCACATGCAGATGGGCCGCCCGCCCGTGGTGTTATTTAAAGAAGAGATGTCTATGTGTACAGATGAATGATAAACTCTGCCTCTCCTTCTGACCCCTCTCCAGGCGCTGGCGGGCGGGCCGGTTTCGAAGTTGATGCAATCGGTTTAAACATGGCTGAACGCGTGTGTACACGGGACTGACGCAACCCACGTGTAACTGTCAGCCGGGCCCTGAGTAATCGCTTAAAGATGTTCCTACGGGGTTGTTGCTCTTGCTGTTGTTTTTGTTTTTGTTGTTGTTTTTTTGGTCTTTTTTTTTGTATTATAAAAAAATAATCTATTTCTATGAGAAAAGAGGCATCTGTATATTTGGGAATCTTTTCCGTTCAAGCATTAAGAACACTTTTAATAAACTTTTTTTTTTTTGTTTTTTGAGAATGGTTAAAGAGCCTTTTGGGGGCAGTAGTTGGCTTTGATTTTTTTTTTCCCCTTTATTTTGGATTTATGATTTTATATTTGCTTTTCTGGCGTGTGTGGGGTTGTTGTGTGTGTGTGAGCTGCTATTATTTTTGGCTCTTTAGGTGGTTGGGTGGGGGGGGGGTTGCAGCTGCTTTTTCTCCTCTGCTACTCCCCCAGGGCCTGTGCTTGGAGATGGGGGTACCAGGCTGGGGCGGGGGAGGGGCAGAGGAGTGCTGGGCCAGGCTTTCAGGGTGACTCAGTGCTGCTGGGTGCTGGGGAGGAGTGACTCGGAACCTTGCTTGGGGAGGGCCTTCAGGGACTCTGGCTGGTCCTGAGTGCTAGGCTGGGGTCTAGACGGGACTGGAGGGCTGTGACCTCTGCGCAGTGCTTCGGGACCCAGCCAGCAGAACTGTGACTCTGAAAGGGGAGGGGATACGGGTCTTGGTCCTGCTGAGCCCAAGATGGGGCAGATTCTTTTGGAAAGTGAAGTGGGGCCGGCTGTTTAGAAAATTGTGTGTGTGTGTGTGTATGTGTATTTTTAAGAGAGTGGCCTGGGTGGCAAGCTTGGGTTTGTGTCCCTGGCCAGCGGGAGGGGAGAATCCGGGCCAGGTAGGGGAAGTGGGGGGAAGGGTTCCTGTACTTCCACTCCTCTTCCTAGGAGTGGGAGATGTGCCATTTGTCCTCTTTGCCCAGTTGTGGACACTGAGGCCCAACCTCACCTGCTCAAGGCGGCTGAGCCCAGGTGTGAACCCAGGGCTGCAGTCCCTGATTGCTTGGGACAGAAATGGCCCCAGGCGAGGCTTCTTCCCTACCCCTTGATACCCTCCCACCCACCCGTTCGCACTGCACCTCCACCCCTATTTCAGCCCTGGACAGCATTCCTGAGAGTTGAGGATGTAGACGGAGGGGTTGGTGGATACACGTACAGTGTCCCACGGTGCCTGGCACGCAGGAGGTGTTATATAAGCATTTGCTCTTGTTATTATTTTTCTCTGGGAGGCTCCTGGCATTTGGCACTTGAGTCTAAAGCGCAGCGCGAGCATGGCCAGCGCTTGCCAGGGGCCAGTGTCCAGTAAACCCTGGACCTGCCCCATCTCATTTAAACCTCACAGCAACCTTTGGAGAGGTTGCTACCATTACAAGGCCTGCTTTTAGAGCTGTGGAACAGCCTTTTGGCTGTCAAATCCAAAAGGGTGAGAAACTGGTTTGGGGGCCCCCTGCTCTAGGAATTCGGGGGTGGAGGGAGGGTGGAATGGGGGCTTCATAGCTTAGTTTGCTGAGGGCCTGGGGCAGCCTGGGATCTTGGGAGCAGCTGCTGATTTTGTGGTTTGAGAAGGGGAAATGCTTTTGCCCTCCCTTTCCCTTTGGAGGCCTGGATGTTCCTTCCCTGTGGGAGGCCAGGATATGGGAAACAGAGACACTCAGCCCCCACCGTTATGGAGCTGAGGATCAAGGCAAACACCATCCCTCTAACCCTAGTGTCTCCTGCTCGTGGCCTGAGGGCTGTACAGAGCACTGGGCACAAATAACCTCACTTTGGTCCTGGGCCTCCAGTGTGGCCCCGGACAGGTCTTATCCTGAGCGGCCTGATGACTGATGGGAACCTGGAACCTCCAAGTCAGTCCAGTGTCAGCACGAGCACATCGGCTCAACTGCCTCTAGGATTTACCTGCTGAAGGGCAGAGCCTGGGGGCTGGACCTAGGGAAGGAGGTAGCTCAGTCTTTTGGTGGGGGGCGAGTTGCCATTTAGGAACGAACCTCTAATCCCCACTCCTTTGGTCATGGAGAGCTGGCTGATGCGTGCTGCTCACCCATTTTTGTCACCAGAGGACGCAGAGGTGGTGAGAGGGGAGCAGCCTGGTCAAAGAGTGACCCCCAGCCTCTCCCTTCCTGAGTGCTGCCTGAGAACAAGTGTTGAGTGCAGCTCTTTACACACTCACACCCTCCCTATAATCTGAATAAGCACCCAGGGAAGGTGCTACACTGGTTTTACAAAAGTGAACTGAGGCCTACAGTAGCGGGGTTAGTGCTCAGGTAGAGCAAGGGTGGACCCAGTTAGGAAGCTAAGTCCGACTCCCAAGTCTCTGGGGAAAGCTTAGGGCTGAGAGCCTGGCTGGTCATCCCAGCCCCCACCCCAAATCTTGGGCCCTTCCTGGAGGGCTCCTTGCCCCACCCCGGGCTTAGGCACCCCAAGTGCCAGAGTTAAGTGACTTGCTTATGGTTTCACAGTTTGGAAGCAACATTAAGGGAGTTTGAACCCAATCCCATCTGACTACCCCTGAGGAGGGCTTGGAGAACTAGTTAACAGGTTGAGGGCTCTGATGGTGGTCCTGGTGGCCTGTGGGAGCACTGTGGCCAGAGCTGTGCCCAAAGGACTTGAGGAACTCATGTCATAAATGGGGGGACACCTACCCTATGGATCACTAGGCTAGGAGAGCTAAAGGCTTGCAGGGAGGAGGGGCCAGTCCGTTCAAAAGCTGGGAAACAAGAAAGAGAGCTGGATGGGGTGAAGCATGAGGAGGCCAGGGACATGCCTTGAGGAACAGGAATAATAGTGGATGCAAGTTCAGTGTTTATGATGTGCAAAATAGCACGCCTAGACCTTGGCATAGATGGATTTGCTGGTTTCTTCCAACTGCCCAGGAAGGCTGGTCATGTTAACCACAGACCCATTTAGTGGGGTTGACCACTGAGGCTAGCTGGGAAGCCCAACCAATGTTTGCTCAGGACAGGAGAGTTGACAACACATTTACACCTCATAATCTTGTGTAGTTGCCCCACAGCCTGGTGATCTTACCAAGCATAGAAGTGGGTGTCAGAAATGAAAGCTGGAGACACTGCTGGGTGCCGGGCCGTGTGCTCTTGGAGGCCATGGCTTTTGTTGCTGGCATTTTCCTGCCAAGCCAGCAGGCTCAGAGAGGGGAAGTGACCTGTCTAAGGTTGCACAGCTAAGAATGGTGGAATTTGTGGGTAGGAAAGAGAAGCGGGACTTACCCGTCTAAATACCTAAAGAGTGTGTCCTCCTCCACCCAAAGCATGTCTAGACCTCCCTGGGACTGTTTTGTCCTTGTTTCTGAGATATTTATTTGTCCAGTTTTTTTCTTTTTTTTACTTATTCAGTAAACATTTATTGAGCACCTGCTCTGTGTCAGGCCCTATGCTGGGTGCTAGGGACATGTGGTGACCAAGATGGAGGTGACAACTTATGGGGAGAGACAGACAGTATCTAGTAACTAGAACAAGGTAATGACAGGTGGGGACGAGGGCTCTGAGGGAAGGAAAGTAGGGCAGGGAGGGGTGGGGAGGTCCAAGAAGGCCTCTCCTAGTGGGTGGCGTCTGAGCAGAGGCCTGAGCCAGGTGAGGTGTGAGGGGGGAAGAGCCTCGGTTTCCTGAGCACACACTCTACGCCAGGTGTTACCGTGTGTGCCTTACGTGCCTTTTATCCTTGTGATAATCCAATGACTCGGACGCTGTTTATCATCCTCCTTCCCTAGTTGGGGAAACTGAGGCACAGAGAGATGAAGGCACTGGCCCAACGACTGGTGAGTGACTAGCACGAGGCCTTCTCCTCCTGCCTCCCCCTCCATGGCCCCAAACCTCTCATCTGCTCTGCTTTCCTCTCCTGCCCCCCACCCCCTTAGTCCTTTCTCGGCCTAGCTGACTACCTGGGTGACTAGTGATGGAGCCCCAGAGGCCCCAGCTGGCTGGCCGGCTGGCCGCCCCTCCTTGGGGGTTTTCAACCTTGTATTGACCGAAGCCATGTGCAGGGGGTGAGGCAGGCCAGGGTGGGCTGGGGAATTGGGGGTTGGAGTTTGAGCCCCTCCCAGGTGCCCTCTGAGAACAAGAAGTAGGAGTCCCGTTTCAAAGAGTGGAGACCTAAGGCTCTGAGAAGGGACATCACTTTCCCAGAAAGCAGAAAAGTTGGGATTTGAATCCATGTCTGTCTGGACCCAGGCGAAGCCACTTTCCTGTCGGCTAGTTACTGCATGTGGGGGAACAGGTGGGCAAACCTCAGTTTTGCACTCTTTGGCCCATCTTTGAGTAAGAGGCAGGGGAAAAAAACACCTCTGAGTTTTGCCCCTTATTTGCTGGGTGACCTCCAGCAAGATTCTTGACAAATTTGGGCCTGGGCTTCCCCACCCATGAACAAAGAGCAGTACCAGCTTCCATTTACATATTCAGCTAGCGTCAAGTGAGCCCAAGACAGTCCCTGTATCCCTGGGGCTGACATCCTGCTGGGGGAGATGGATGATGGATTAGCAGGCTAATTTCAGACTGTATTAAGGCCTTGGAGAAAGTGGTAGAGGGTGACTGGGGAGAGTGTTTAGAGAGCATTCCAGGCAGAAGGAGCAGCAGGTGCAAAGGCCCTGAGACAGGACCAAGGTCAGTGTGTCAGGGGAAGAGTGAGGAGCCAGTATGGCTAGAGTAGAGGCAGCCAGGGGTCGAGTGGGGAAAGGAGGACAGAGGGGTGCAGGGTCTTTCTTGCAGGGCCATGGAGGCCAGGGTGAGGCTCAGAGAGGTGGTTATGAGGATGAATGAGCAGGTGTCCCTGCCAGGGCTTGGCACCCAGAAAGCCCTTGACAAGTTTATCGATGGGATGAAACATGTCCTTCAGCCTCTGGATTAGGCAAAGTGCAGTGGGTGAAGAGCGGAAGGAGCCTGCCTGCCTGGGCCCAGGAGACCTTGTGGGTGAGGATCCTCTGACCCAGGGCCTGGAGCCATAGGGAGCTGTTCACCAGGCAGGAATGAGGGGAAGGGCATGCCAGGATACGGGTAAGGGAGGAGCAAAGGCTGGGAGCCAAGAGAGGGAGAGTTCTTTGGGAAGCGGGGACTGCAGGGGAGAGGGCACTGAGGAGGGGAGAGGGGAGGCTGGGGAGGGAGGCGGGGCCAGGCCTCCCTGAGGCCTCTGGGTGGGGTAGTAGGTGGCTAGGGGGAAGGCAGGAGGCTGGACTCCAGGAGGGGTGTTTTCTTTTTATTTGATTTCCTAAGTAGTGTACGATCATGGTGGGATGGTTAGATAATACAGAGTATCAATAAAAGAAGGGAATAAAAAGCACCCATAATTCTACTACCCAGAAATAAACCCTGTTAACACTTGCTGTGTGGCCTTGGGCAAGTCAGTTCACGTTTCTTCTGTGCCTTAATGTCCTTGTTTCTGAAATGGAATAATGATCATACCTGCCTCATAAAGTTGTTGTGAGGATTAAATGAGTTAATCCATGCAACATATTTCGACCAGTGCCAGCACACAGTAAGAATTAGCCATCATCATTGTTATTAATAACGTCATTAGCATCTTGGTGGGTTGAGAGCTCAGATGCTAGAAGAATTGGCTGCCTGTATTCTAGTTCTGAAGTTACCATTTCCTGGCTGTGTGGTTCGGGGCAAGTGACTGTATCTCGCTGTGTCTCAGTTTCCCCATCTGTAACAAGAAGAGAGTAAAATTCTTTATAGTGTTTGGTAGAGTTTTGACAGGTTAATTCATGCAGGGTGACTGTAGAGAGAGAGAGACCTCTGTATGCAGCAGTTATTTCCTTCCAGAATTTTTGTTCTATGTGTACTTTTTCTTCAGGGTAGCTAACGTCTGTTTGATACTCACACACCACCCCCCTTTCCTCCTTAACAATGGGACCTCTCTATTGTTGGGGGCAAGTGCCCTACTAAGACTACATTTCCCAGCTTCTCTTGCAGCTAGGGGTGACCAATAAGATATAAATAGAGGTCGTAGGTGAGGTTTCCAGGAACGTTCCTTAAAATGGGCTGACTCAGCTGTGAGATACATTCCCTTTTGCCTCCTTCCTATGCAATCCCCCCAGTCCCCACTCTTTCTGCTTCCTGCCTGGAATGTGATGGCTGGAGCTTCAAGGACCATTTTGAACATTAGGCAGACATTGAAACATGGAGAGAGTGGTGAAACCAAAAGATAAGAGGCATTTGGGTTCTTGATGGTGATGGAACAGCAATACCAGTCCTCGTCTTCCTTGCTCTGGACTAGTTTACATGATAGGAAAATAAATCTGTGCTTATTGAGGTCTCTGACATTTTGGCTTCCTGTTACTGGCAGCTGAATCTATTTCTAACTGATGTATTTGCCAAAACAGAATCAACCTATGTGAGCTATTTTGTGACCTGCGTTTCTTGGTGATGCCCCAGTGCTTCCTTGTCTGAGAATGTTCTACTGATACAATTGCACATAAGCTCAAAACGAGGGGCTCGCTCTTTGCTTAGGAAGAATAATTCCCATCAGATGTGGTGGAAGGATTTCTTTCAATTCATTTTAATTACAGAAGTAATGCATGAAGATATCTGTCATGAAAGTTTTCTGCCTGTCCTCAGGTGTCTCCTCTGAGACTGAATCTCAGTGCCTGTTAGGGCAGGCTTGAATCAGGTGCTTGGAATGGACAGAATCTCTTCTGCTAACCCCAGTGAGCTCAAATCCTGTTCTGCACTTTCCATATGTGCTCCACCAAGGAGGCCCTCAGTTTGAAAACAGAGGCGGTCAGCCCCTGCTGCAGCTCACAGAGCGTGTTGACAGCTGCGCTGGGACCAGATACCCCACACCACCCCAAATAACTCCTCTGCTCTGCTGAGCCCTTGGCCTACCGGTGCTTGGGAGGCACTTGGCCAGCCTGCCTGGGGCCTGCCCAGCTGGGATCTCTGCGAGGTGAGTCTGTAGGCCAGAGACTCCTACAGACTCCCACACACCTGTGGGCAGGTGAGTTTTTATTTTTACAGCTGTCACCAGGTTCCTGCCTCACAGGCCCCAGCCCTTGGAGCCCTGGAGGTTGGAGGTGGCCAGGGAGGAAGATGGCTCCTCAGAGAAACTGGTGGGTGGGGGGTCAGTAGGCTGTGAAGGAGAGAGAACTGGGGTAGGAGTTGGGGCTGCCTGGGCTGCTTTACCCAAGCCAGGCCTCAGTCCTCTCATGCCGAATGGGGCTGGTCATCAAGCTCACCTTGCTGAATCTCTCATGGGTTGGTGAGGGACATACAGATGATGGGGACCCGTTTCTTCCTTGCATCTTGAAACTCAGGTGTAGAGCAGTAACTAATCACGCTTCCCGGTTCTTAGGACGAGATTGCTGTCAGTCCTTTCAAGGTCTGCATTGCGTTTTATTCTCTGCCTTCATCCTGGCTCCCCACATCCATTCCACCCCACTTCTCATAGCCCTCACCCCAACGTGGTTAATGTCTATCCTTATTTATGCATCTCATCGTTTTATGTCTTTTCTTCCCAGTGAAATATCCATATACAGGAAAGTGCACACAGCATAGGTATACAGCTCAATGGATCTTCCCCGTGTGGACCCATGCGTGTACCCAGCTTCCAGATCCAAACACAGACCATTTCAGAGCCCCCACCTAAGGGTGATCATTATCCTGATTTCTAACCGCAAACACTAATTTTGCCTATTTCTGCACTTTACACAAATGGAATCACACAATAGGCATCCTCTTGTATCTGACTTCTTGTATTCAATATTGTAACTGCAGCATTGATCCAAGTTTCTGTGTGTATCAGCGTTGTTCCTTTTTGTTACTGAACAGAATTCCACTGTATGGATATACCACAATACATTTACCCATTTTATTGCTGAGGGACATTTAGGTTGTTTCTAGCTTTTAGGTCTTAAAATTGGGGCTGCAGTGAACGTTCTAGAATACATGTCTTTGGTGAACATATGTACATATTTCAGTGGGGCATATACCTAGGAGTGCCTTACTGAGTCATAGGAAATGCTATGAGTATGTGTTTAATTCCTGTTAATCATATTCAATCCTAGATCTCATTCCATTTCTTACTTTTTTTCTGTTTGAAAAAAACTTTCTTTCTTGGTCAGTCTGGTTGCCATAACAGAATACCATAGACTGAGTGACTTATAGACAACAGAAATTTATCTCTCACAGTTGTGGACGCTGAGAAGTTCAAGATCAAATTGCCATCAGATTTGGTGTCTGGTGAGGTCCTGCTTCCTGATTCATAGATGCTGTGTCCTCACATGGCAGAAAGGGCAAGGGAGCTCTCTGGAGTCTCTTTATAAGGGAACTAATCCCATTCCTAATGGGACCTAATCACTTCCCAAAGACCCTACCTCCAAATACCCTCACATTGAGTTATTTCCACACATGAATTTTGGAGGACATAAACATTCAGTCTCTAGCAGGTTTTTTTGTTTTTTTTTAATTATTATTTTTTTTTTTTTTGCGGTACGCGGGCCTCTCACTGTTGTGGCCTCTCCCATTGCGGAGCACAGGCTCCGGACGTGCAGGCTCAGTGGCCATGGCTCACGGGCCCAGCCGCTCCGCGACATGTGGGATCCTCCCGGACCGGGGCACGAACCCGTGTCCCCTGCATCGGCAGGTGGACTCTCAACCACTGCGCCACCAGGGAAGCCCCTAGCAGTTTTTATTTTGAAAAAGATCTCAAATTTATAGAAAAGTTACCAATATGGTACAAAGAACATTTTTTTCCTGAATTATTTGAGAATCAATTGTTGACCTGACCCTGTTGCCTGATCACCCCCTGATACTTTGGTATATAGTTCCTACAAACAGGATATTTTCTATATAACCACAATATAACCATTAAAATCAGGAAATTAACATTCTACATTACTGCGGTGTACTCAGACCCATTCAAGTTTCACCAGTTGCCCTAATAATGTCCAGTGAAAGGATCCAGTTCAGAATCACATGCTGTAGTTAGTTGCCATGTCTCTTTAGCCTCCTTTAATCTAGAACAGCTCCTCAGTCTTTCCTTGATTTTCATGACCTTGACACTTCTGAGGATGACAGGCCAGCTATTTTGTAGCATGTCCCTCACCTGGTTTGCCTGTTGTTTCCTTGTGGTTAGATTCAGGTCATGCGTGTTCAGGTCAGGCATATAAATCACAGAAGTGATGCTGTGCTCTTCTCTTTGTCCTAGTGTTGATGGTGTTTACTCCCCCTTCCCCAGTCTTACTGAGAAATAATTGATGTATAACACCATATAAGTTTAAGATGTACAACAGAATGATTTGATACATGTATATATAATGAAATGATTACCACAATAAGTTTAGTGAACATCCATCACCTCACATGGTTACAAAATTTTTTTTCCTTGTGGTGAGGATGGTGATGTTCACTTTGATCACTTGATTGAAGAGATATCTGGGGGAATTCACATCTATAAAGTTACTTTTTTCCCCTTTGCAATTCATAACTGTTTGAGTGGAGGTACTTTGAAACCATGTAAATATCCCGTTCCTCATCAAACTTTCAATGATTAATTTATTTTTTTGAGCTTCTTTGTCCTTCTGACATGTCACCATCGTTCTTTGAGCACTTCTCTTACCTTCTGGCAGGAGGTGTTCCAGGTTCAGCTAGTGCTTTGCCTGCTCCAGCCCTGGAATTAGCCATTTCTCCTAGGAGCCCGGGCTCCTTTTAGTAGAGAACAGTATTTAGAAGCCAAGGTCTTGGCAGGAAGTGTGCTCATTGCTGCTGAGGTGTCCCTATTCCCAGGCTCTCTTAGGGCTGTGTGTGTGTGTGTGTGTGTGTGTGTGTGTGTGTGTATATAGACGTATATTTACATCCATATTATTTATGCATCTATCTATCTATCTGTCTATCTTCATCATTATCATCTATTTAGAAGACTATGAGTTTACAGCTGATAACTCTAGTTCCAGTCCATCACCACAACATTTATCCTGATTTTCTCTCTTTCCATATTAGGAACTCTCTTTTCAACAGTGAGAAAATTGGCTCGCATTATCCTCAATATATTTACTTATTTGACAGTCCCCTGCGTGTAACCAATTTTCTGTCTCTGCACACACACCCTTGGCCCCCCTCCCCAGTTGGACGCCCTCCTTACCCTCCTGTGATCCCCACACTATGTCACCTCTCTTGTGGATGGTTTCAGTTGAACTCCCCCATGGCCTCTCTGCATTTTTCTTTTAAATTTATTTAATTCAAATATATAATATATGCTCATTGTTCAAAATTCCAAAAGGTATGAAAGGGTTGCAGTGAAAAGTTGGTCTCCCTCTCACTTCAGCCCTCACACTCTCAGTTCCCTTCCCCAGAGGTCAGTGCAGTTCCCAGCAGTTTTTCTTGTTTCAGATTGTCTGTGTGAGGTGGAGCACAAGCACACGATATTTACATACGTCACATTGTGGCGCTTTCCATCATGGTCTGTACTTTGCTTTCTTCATTGAACAGTGTATCTTGGAGGTTGTTCATATCAGTGCTACTGTAGAGCTGCCTCAGTCTTTTCAGTGATCCCACAATATTCCATTGCACGGATGTACCATAATCATTGAACCAGTCCCCTTTTGATGGACATTTAAGTTGTTTCCAACCTTTTTCTAGCTCAGGCAATACTGTAAGGGACAACCACATCAGATCCATTCCTGGAAGACTATGTCTTAGAGATGTCTCCATGCTGCTCTTCATTGCTTTTTTCTCTGATGCATAACATTCCTCTGATGTATCTGCCCCATTTTAATGTACTTTTCCCCTTATGATGGACACTGATGTGGCCTCCAAGTTCCCTCAGCCACAAACACTGTAATGATGTCATTGAATGTGTCTCTGTGTAGGTTAGGTTGTCCGGATACTGAGATGGAGTTTGGGGGAGACTATGATTGAGGGATGAGCTTGATTGTTCATGATCCCCCTGCCAATGTCAGTTTTTCCTCATCGCCCTTTGTTCCTTCTGTCTCCCTGTGGGGCTCACGAGTCAGATGGGTGTGGGTCACTAGGTGTTTGTCACTTAGATGTTTGACCTGGAATAAATGACCTCCCCTTCTAAGCCTCAGTTTCCTCATCTGTGCGATGGGTCTCTCACATTCCTGACTGTTGTGTAGCATGGAGCTTGGTGGAAAATAAGCCCTTGATAAACAAAAGGGTCCCCTTGAAATAGGGTCCCTAGGCCTTTGTGGCGTAAGTCTCTACCTCAGGCTCAGGTTTGGGGACACAATCCCTTAAGGCAGTGAGAGGGAGAGGGGCTGACCTCTCCCTCTGGAGAGGACCAGGGAGTCAGGGGGTGGGACTGGGGTTGTTATGCCCCAAGAAGAGTTGTAACCAGACTTTTGATTCAGTAATGTTTGAAGGAAAAACGCTAATATAGATGGGGACTGGTATTCATTTCATTTCATTTCATTCATTCATTCATCCATTCATGTTCCTCTTAACAGCTTGTGACTTTGGGCAAGTGCCTTAGCTTCTCTGTACCTCGATTTTTTCTTCTGCAAAATGGGGATGGCAGTAATAGTACCTACCTCATAGGTGTGGTGAGATTAAGTAAGATGATACAAGTGAAATGCTTAGAGCAGTGCCTGGCACATAGTAAATATTCAATAAATATCAATTATTATCACAATTCATTTTGCCTACAAATTGTTTACTAAGAATCTGCTACATGTCAGTGTTAGTTGTCTCTCTCTGCCCAGAACTAGAACCACCTGGAGCCTTAGTTCTATAAAATCAGAGCCCAGGGCTTCTCTGGTGGTGCAGTGGTTAAGAATCTGCCTGCCAACGCAGGGAACACAGGTTCGAGCCCTGGTCCGGGAAGATCCCACATGCCGTAGAGCAACGAAGCCCGTGCGCCACAACTACTGAGCCTGCGCTCTAGAGCCTGCAAGCCACAACTACTGAGCCCACGTGCCTAGAGCCTGTGCTCCACAGCAAGAGAAGCCACCGCGATGAGAAGCCCGCGCAGTGCAACGAAGAGTAGCCCCCGCTCGCCGCAACTAGAGAAAGCCTGCGTGCAGCAACGAAGACCCGACGCAGCCAAAAATAAAAAAAATAAAAAATCAGAGGCCAGAAATGAAGACATACTCTCAGGGTGTAACCACTCCTACCCAGCAATCCCAGCTGCCACAGGTGGTTTAAGATTCCCCGCCCCCTGCATTTCCAGGCCAGGGCTCCTGATGCCCCTGTAAGCTCCTACCACCCAGCTCCCCAGAGGTTGTACATCCTCAAACCCTCTCCAACAGCACTGATCTGAACCCTTGTGGACTCAGGAAAAAAGAGACTGAGGCAGCAAACCCCCATTTGTGCAATGGGGACTCCTCTTTTTAAGCCCTAGACGTTGCTGAAGGTCCAAACTGCCTTTTCTTTGCAGCCAGTTGGGTCCTGGGAGAAAGTAGGCAACATAAGTTGGCCAGGGCTCATCTGGTGCCTGCTGTCATTAGTTCAGTGTGGACCAGGGTTTCTCAACCTTGGCACTATTGGCGTGTGGGGCAGGATCATTCTTTGTTGTGGGGCTCTTGGGCATTGCAGCATCCCTGGCCTCTACTCACTAGATGCCAGTAGCATCACTGCCCCCAGCTGTGACAACCAAAAATGTCTCCAGACATTGCCAAGTGTCCTTTGGGGGGAAAAATCCCCCTGGGTTGAAAACCCCTGGTGTGGAGGATGCAGCGGCTGGGCTGAGTCCCCACTGGCTCGCTGGGTGACACTGGGGACTGTACTCTGTACTCTCAGGGCCTCGGGTCCCCATCCCTCATGGGATCAAGCTGAGACAGCACGAAGGGGCCTCCAGTCTGGTCTGACTAGAATTCTGGGCTTCTGCCTACCCCTGTCTCTCTGTGCATCTTGGTTGCAAGTTCTAGGAGGCAGGGTGAGGGTTAGGGCCCAGGAGACAGGTCTGGGTGGGGACAGCTGTGTGTTTGTTCTTTGGCCCCATGCCTGGCCCTCCCTCCAAATGCAGGAGAGATAATAATTACAAAAGCAGGCCTTAGGTTGTGTCATTTAATCCTTGTAACAGCTCTAGGAGGTGGGAGCTTTTATTATCCCTATTTTCCAGCAATAGGACAAATCACAATTGTGTGCCACTTGACAGGACACGCAGGAAGAATACAGCATCGCTTGTATTATATCCCTGCAAAGATGCATAACCTGAATCTAACTAGGAGGAATCATCAGACAAATCAGAGTGAAGGACATATTGCAAAATAGCTAGCGTGTCATCCTCAAACGCAGGACAAGAAAATCCAGGAGAGGCTGAGGAACTGTTGAAGGAGTCTACATACGACTGAGGGAAGCTAAGGGTGATCCTGGACCAGAAAAAAATCGTAAAGACCTTTATGGGGACGATTATGGAATATCGAATTGGTGTATGGATTCGATAGTAGTGCTGCATCGATGCTAAGTGTCCTGAATTTGATAATAGTACCAGGTGTGTAATGGGGGCTCAGGAGATACAGGCTGGAGGGTTTAGGAATAAAAGGACATCAGGTCTACAACTGACTCTCAAATAATTCAGGATAAGAGAGAAATATAAATAGAGGGGAAGTGGTGAAGTAAGTGGGAAAAAATATAAACAATCTGGGTGAAGGATATTCTGTATCCTGGATGAACAGTTCCTGTAACTCTTGTAATTTTTTCTGTAAGTTCAAAAGTTACACCAAAATAAATTAGAAAAACAAATAAAAAGTCTGACCTTCAATGTACCTAAGAGAAATGAAAATACGTGTCCGCAAAAAGACCTGTAAGCATGTTCTCAGCAGTTTTATTTACAATAGCCCCAAACTGGAAACAGCTCAAATGTCTTTCAGCAAGTGAGAAGATCAACAAATTGTAGTCCATCTATAAATGGAATACTGTTCAGCAATAACATGGAGTAAGCTACTGATTCATGCACGTTGTGGATGAATCTTAAAAACATTATGCGGAGGGAAAGAAGCTAAACCCAAAAGACCACATACCGTGTGATTCCTCTGATACGAAGTTTGAGAACAAATCTAGAAGTCACAGTAGCAGTTCCTTTTGGGTGTAGAGTTATTGCCTGGGAAGGGACATAAGGGAGCCTTATGGGCTGCTGCAAAAGTTCTATGTCTTGATCTGGGTGGTGGTCACATGGATTTATACATATATAAATAGGCACTGGGGTAAAAATTCATTGAGGTAAAAATTCATTGAGATAAGTTCCTTTCCTGAACTTTGTCCTACATAAGTGAATAAAAGTAAAATAATTACCAAAAATTAAAGATGCACATTGAACACATGAGAATGAGGTGGGCAGGGAGTGGAGAGTGGGGTTAAGGGGAATAAATAAAACCAGAGAGGAGCCTTGCGTGGGCAATGATGACAACACTGTGAATTGAGGAATCAGCTTGGATAACTTGGCCTTTTGTACCTCAGGTTCAAAAGGAAAAACCAAAAAGACACAAGAGCTCAGAGAAGGGGATTACCTTGCCTGAGGTCCCACAGCTGGTGGGTGGCAGAGGCAGGATTTGAACCTGGGTCTGGGTGACTCCAGAGTGTGCTCCTTACCCAGTGCTCTGGCCTGGACTCAGTGGGCTGGACAGCCGTGCCAGGCTCCCAGAGGTTCCCCAGGGCCTGGCAGGGGATGATGAAACCACTGCCTGGCAAAGGCCATTCCAGCCCAGAGCTCAGGGCTCCAAGTGGGGAGGGGAGGCAGTGGGACAGAGGGCAGCCCCGCCTGCAACTCCCATCCCTGGAGCCTCATTCCCTGGCCTGGGGCAGCTCTGCCAATCTCCGCCCGCCTCCCACCGGCCTTTGCCTTCCTTCCTGAGCCAGCACGTGAGCTCTGTAGCCCCACAGGCTTGGGTACGAATCCCAGCACTGCCCCCATCTGATTAGGTAACCTGGGCTGAGCGGCTCCTCACTTTATGCCTCAGGTTCCACTTCCAGAGCCTGTCCATGAGAGCATCTAGCTAACAGCACTGTTGAGCAGACTCGAGGAGTTAAATGTGTGCACATCTCGACACAATACCTGCGCGTACTAAGTACCCAATAATAGTAGCTGCTCTTGGTGGTGGTGTTATTGCTATTTGTGGGAAAGGGGGAGCCCATGTTGCCCTTAGGCCTTACGAATACCAGCATGTTAAGACGGCTGGCATGGAATGGAAAGCTCTGGAGAAAGGAGCTTTCAGACTGCCTGAAGGTTACTCAGAAAACTCGCTTAATTCCCACTCTGAGTTTTGAAAAAGTTTTTGGTAAGCTAAGACAAGACCAGCACGGGCTTCACGGGCCTGCAGCCTGGGCAGGTGCACAAGGCCCTGTGCTCAGTAGGGCCCCGGGCTAGGTTTAATGCTCTGCTATTGCGTCTTGAGATTCCTAGTGATTTCAGAACGAGGGTCTCCACATTTGCACTTAGCTGGTGCTGTGGCATGCAGCGAGGTCAGCAAGCACTGAGTTTCTCCTTAGACGTTCAGGAACATTCTTTGAGTGTAGCTGTCCCCATCACTGACCTTGCTGACCCCAGTTTCCTCACCTGGGAAGTGGGAAGAAAGACTTTGTGTAAGGCCACAGGGAGACGAGAGGAACCCAGTCTTCTGGTTCCCAGCTTCCATCACTGGCTGATCTAAGGTGAAACTTGGGAAGATTAGGACTTGGTGGGCCTAACCGGGTGCCCCTGGAGCACACAGTAGTTGTTCAATAGATACAAGTTGCTCTCTGATTCCCTGGCCGACCTGTCTTTTTGCCTTTTTCATGATTAAATTGTGATTTCAAATGATGCTAGTAATACTGTACATGCATTAATTCTCTTAAAATGTGAAAACATTTCTGATGAGGCTGAAGTCCATCTTGGACCACCTGCCCGAGGGCCAGCCCCTTCCTCACCCTCCCAGGACAGTTTTATGATTTTGGGGTGCAAACTTCCAGACCTTTGTCTGTGCATTACTTCAACCTGTGTGCCAATGTGTCTTTTCCCTCCTTCTTTTTTTCTGTTATACTTTTTAAAAGGTAAACCTTTTATGGAAGTATAACCTGGGTCCAGAAGAGATGATACATTTTCACCAACCTCATCACGTGCTTGGTGCCCAATAAGTAAATGGCTGGTAAATGAACTAATAGAAACGAAAGGAAAAAACAAACAACAAAACCCAGTTCTGGGTCATTAAGGGTCCCGTTGAGGTGGATTTTGTTTAATTGGTGCCTCTTGTGAAACCTGTGAAAGCACAGACCATACGGTATCAACAATAACTGAGCCCAGCATTTTCCAGAGAAGAATAATGGCACTGTGGATGTCACAGGGTCCTTGGAAGGAGCTGATGGGATGGCACTGGGGGAGTGGGGCTGTGGCGCTAGTCTGTGGGATCAGCTATGCCTCAGGCCTCTGGTATTTTTCTGAGGTCCCGCAACTGGGAAGTGACTGCATGAGGTCCTGGACCCAGAGCCTCTGATGCCACTTTCCACAATGTTTCCTTATTGTTCTCTGCTGTATCTGCGATCGCAAGTCTGGCACACAGAAGACTCAAAGATGTGCTCCAGGAATGAGCACCTGCCGTGTGCCAGGCATTGGGCTAAGCCCAAGAATACAGCAGAAAACAAGACAGCCCCAAACCCTGTCTTCATGGAGTTTACATCCTCATGGTGGGGGATATAGCCGGTCAGATAGTGAGTGCTGTGAAGAAAAATGAAGAAGAGGGAGGAGAGGGAATTCCCTGGCAGTCCAGGGGTTAAGACTCTGTGCTTTCACAGCCGAGGACCTGGGTTTGATCCCCGGTCGGGGAACTAAGATCCCACAAGCCATTCGGTGCGGCCAAATAAATAAATAAAAATTTAAAAAAAAGACTTTATTGACATATATACACTAATATGTATAAAATAGATAACTAATAAGAACCTGCTGTATAAAAATAAATAAAATAAAATTTTAAAAAGACAGCAATAAAAAAATAAAAAAGACTTTGGTATTAAAAAAAAGAAGAGGAAGGAGAGAAGGAATGCTGGTGTGTGTGTGTGTGTGTGTGTGTGTGTGTGAAAAAGACAGCAATAAAAAAATAAAAAAGACTTTGGTATTAAAAAAAAGAAGAGGGGGCTTCCCTGGTGGCGCAGTGGTTGAGAGTCCGCCTGCCGATGCAGGGGACGCGGGTTCGTGCCCCGGTCTGGGAGGATCCCACGTGCCGCGGAGCGGCTGGGCCCGTGAGCCATGGCCGCTGAGCCTGCGCGTCCGGAGCCTGTCCTCCGCAACGGGAGAGGCCACAACAGTGAGAGGCCCGCGTAACGCATAAAAAAAAAAAAAAAAAAAAAAAAAAAAAAAAAAAAAAGAAGAGGAAGGAGAGAAGGAATGCTGGTGTGTGTGTGTGTGTGTGTGTGTGTGTGTGTGTGTGTGTGTGAGATGTTGCATTTAACTACAGAGGTCAGGAAGGGCCTCAGTGAGAGAAGACTGTATTTAAGCAAAGACCTGGAGGAGGTGGGAGAGAGCCATGGGGATATCTGGGGAACAGGAAACAGCAAGTGCAAAGGCCCTGAGGTGGGATCATGCTTCCTCTGTCCAAGGAGCAGCAGGGAGGCCAATATGGGGGGGACTGCTGTGAGTGAGGGGAGAGAAGTAGGAGAGGTGTTGGAAGGTGTGTGGATGTGGTTGTGGAGAGGTAGGATTCTGAGCAGAGGGGGGATATGATTTAATTGCTTCCTCCCAGGGTGATGGGATGGTGGTAGCCAGGAAGAGGAGAGACCAGAATGAATGAACTGGTGGAAAGTGCTGAGCCCAGGGTTCGGTACACAGTAGGCACTCAATAAATAGCATCACGTTACTGTAGAGGCTATGTGGAGGATTTGAATGGAGTGAACTGCTAAGCTTTAATGGGTTTCTTGCAGGCTAGGTAATGCATAAGGGGACCCCTAATGGAAGGCTTGGTGCCCCCTGATGAGGTGGGGAGGCGGGGGCCCAGGGAAGACCCTTCGGTGGGGCAGGAGTGGCAAGTGAGAGGGAGGAGGTGGCTAGGCCAGGGCTGGCAGGGAGCTGGAAACTGGTGGCGGCACCAGGGAGAATGTTCTAACTCCCCGGTGGACAGGCCGGGGCTGGTTCTCCTGGGGGGAGAGGCAGGAAGCACACCTTGTCCTGAGAGGAGCTGCCCAGCTTCCCAGTGCCTCTCCTATGTGGGCTTCCCAGGAGTCTGATTCCTGGCTTGGTGGTCTCTGCTATCCCAGGCCCTCTGATCCTCTCCACACCCCTCTTCCCCACCCCCCATAGCTGGGGCTCCAATCAGACTTGTCCTCACTGTGGCCAGTGTGTCCCTGCTCAACCCCCTCCTCACCTCCCACCCTCCCTCCTCTCTGATTGTCCCCCATCCCTCCAACTTGCTATTCCTCTTTCTACATGCTTTGCCCATGCTGTTCCCTCTTCAGCAAATGCCTTTCCCTTCCATTTCTCCCAAGTTCATGCCTACTTATTACTTGATTCTCAGAGGACAGGGTCCTCACCCAAAGAGGACTTCCCTGACCCTCTACTCGCTCCCCTCCATTCCTGTGCATGGTATTCACAGCTAGGACCCCATTTGGGGTCTGTATTGGTGTGATTATCTGTCTATGGTCTGTCACTTCCATAGGCGCTGAGATCTTGGGGCAGGAACAGGTCTATCATGTTGATCTTGTGCTCCCAGAGCTTAGAATGGCACCTGGCACTTAGTACGTGCTCTGAATCCTGGATGGAGGCCGCAGCAGGGGTGGTTGGATGAGTGTCTATGCACAGAGAGATGGAGGGACAGATGGATGGATGGACCTGGATGAATAGGGTGGGCTGGGTGATGGTATGAACAGTGAACAGGTGGAGGCAGATTATTGGGTGGGTAGATGGATAAGCAATGTCTGGCTGACAGGAGACGGGACAAGGGTGGTGTGGAATGCAACAGAAAACTCACGGCCTAAGAGTTAGGAGACCTGGGTGCATATCAACACCAGGGCCTGTGGAGTCTTTGGCTTGTCCTATTGCCTTCTTTGCCTCTGTTTCCCCATTTATTGGTTTTTCAGCTTCATTATTGCTTATGTTTCACTGTGTAGAGCCCTTTTTATCCCCCCAAACTTTTCTGGAGCCTCACGGAACAAAAAGGAGATGCTGAGATAGGGGGCAGGGCATCCCCCAGGGCCTTGTGAGCTGGGAACACAGCTGGAAAACACAGCTGGACAGTCCACTTTGCCATGGCCTCTGGCTCTATGAGTCCTTCCTCTCTGGGGGTGTTTGCTGAAAATACAGATTCCAGGGTCCCTCCACCCAAGCTTCCACTTCAGGTGCTTTGGAACATCCAGCAGTCTGCAGTTTTAATGAGTTCTACTCCAGGATTCTGAGCTCATTCCTGGGTAAGACTCACTGCCACGTTCCTGGACAACTGGATCCTACATGTCAGCAGCCTGGTGTGTGTGTGAGCGTGTGTGCGTAATGTGGGAGGATGGGGGTCGCTGTGACATTTTCTATGTATATATAAAAAAAGGCCAGGAAACAACCAGGACGTCCATTCGTGGGGCTGGGTGAGTCCGTTGGGGCTAGTCCACTCCCCCCGGAGGACCCAACAGGCGTTAGAAATAAGGAAGAAGGCTTTGATAAGACGAGATCTCCAAGATATGGTTAAGTGAAAAGGCAGGTGCAGAACAGCGTCTGTTGTTTTACCACTTATGTTAAATGATTCATAAAAGAAGAGAAATATGGATATGCATGGATGATTATGGAAGGACACACAAGAAACTGGGACCAGGGTGGCCTCCGGGGAAGGAAACTGCTGGACCAGAAGCTAGAGGGGGACCACTGGTTATGTCCGAACCCCTTCCTGAGTCCTGGGTTCAAATTCTGACCCTAATTAGCTTTGTGGCCCTAAGCCCTCTCTGAGCCTCAGTTTCCCCATGTGTTAATAGGGCTGTAAGTTTCCAGCTCTGGCCTGGGCTGGCTGGAGGGCCCGGGCAACTTGATCCTGCTTCCCCTTCTGTTTTCCAGGACGCTCCTGGTCAGGGCTCACCTTCTCGCAGCCCCACTTGGCCCAGGGAGGGTGGGTCCCCTCCCTGGGGGTGGCCCAGTCCAAGGTAGGGCTGAGCTGGAAAAACCGGCAGGGTTGGAGCAGTTTGTGCAGGCACCAGCTTCCCTCCTCTGCCTGCAGGCTCTCAGGGACACTCACTTCCACCCACGCCCCTGAGGGGCTGGGACCGGAAGAGCATCCCCTAACCCACGCTTCAGGCTGGAGACCAGGGGGAAGGGGAGAATGACTGGGCTTTGAGCCCGAGTTAGGGGGCAAGGAGACAGGGAGAGACAAAGATGGGGAGAGAGACAGCCAGGGAGAGACAGAGACAGAGAGACACTGAGAGACGAAAGAGAAAGAGACACGACACGCACACACACAGAGCCAGGTGCAAGCTGAGAGAGGCGAAGAACCGGAGTGAGGAGGGAAGAGACGGTGGAACTCCCTGGGTAGGCATGGGGGCTGGCCAAGGCAGGGAGTACTTAGGGGAGGGAGGCGGGGGCAGGGGCAGAGGGTGCTGGAGGCATCCCCAGCAGGGCGTTTTCCGCACCTCTGGGTTGCAGCTGCAGTTCTGCGTATTTCTAGGAACCAGCTCAGGGGCTCCTTCCTTCTTGCCCCTACAGCCCTCCCTTGGGACCTTGTACCTGGAGGCTGTCTCCCCAGGGGGCCCTCTCAGAGCAGAGCTGGGAAGGTCTGAGGTGAAACTGGGCTAATTAGTGCTCAAAACTGAGATAATCACTGCCTGGAATGTCCTGTAGGAGGTCCAGGTGGGGGCAGGCAGCCAGGGGGCCATGGGTACCTGGGATTGGCCCAGCTGGGCCTCTGCCTGCTGGCCGCCAGAGCCCTGAATATTGGATGGGGGAAGACCCAGGAGGCCTGGAGCCTCAGGTCCTAGAACCTGAAGTGACTCAGGCCCCTTCAGGCCATCCTGTAGAGCAGATGCACTGGACTCCAGTCTGATCACCTCTACCCTAACCCCTACCTAAAACCTTCCATGGCTCCCGATGGCCCATAAGCTAAAATCCCAGCTCCTCACCTTGGCCTAGAGGCACCTGCTGATCTGTTTCTGTTCCTGCCTCATCACTCTGGCCCTCCCTTTCCACCCTTTTAGCCGTGAACCGTCCATAGTAGGCCCACCTCAGGACCTTTGCATATGCTGTATCCCCGCCAGCATGCTCTTCCTCTTCCTCTTCCCGGAGCTCTCCCCTATGTATCTTTCAGACCTCAGCTCAAAGTCACCTCACTGGGGAGGCATCCCCTGCACCTCTCCTTCCCTTCTTTTAATGGGACTCCTGATTTGATGCCTGCTTCCGCCATGCAAGTGTCAGCTTCCTGAGGACAGGCACCAGGTCTGCTTTGTCACCAGTGTGTCCCACAGGACCTGACACAAGGCAGGCACTCCAGTGCCAGCCAGTGGCCATCAAGAAGTGACCTGGACATCTTTGCTGTGTGGATTCCTTCTAGGAAGGGACCTGGGAGGAACTCCTGGGTCTCCCTTCACTGTCCCCACCCCTCCTCCAGTCCCAGCCTCAGAAGATCCTGCCTCTGAGTCTTCAGAGCCATGGGGCAGCCCTGGCCGTGATGTTGTAATGAATCACTGGTCAGAATCCGGTCTCGATTATCTCTGGGCTGTGTATGGCCTGCCTGACACCATGGGGGCTGGGACCTCAGCCCACCCTGTCAGGGGCCCCAGGTGTCCCACTGGGCCTCTTGCCTCTGGCCACAGATAACAGCACAGGCCTTGGTGTCCTCATCTCAGCTGTAGGCACCTGCACCAAGGACATGCTAGGTGGCCTTGGGCAAGTCCCTGCCTTTCTCTGGGTTGCCAAGTCACACAGGGTGGAGTCCTGCCCTGTAGGAGAGAGTGAGGAATTGGGTGGAAATGGGATCTGTGGCTGGGAGACCTTGGCTGTAATAATAACAGTGATTTCTCAAGGAGAGTGAAATGAGAAAGTGATTGGTGACACAGGATGGGATTCCCATGTGTTCCCGACTGGGGGTGGGGAGAATCCAGGGTGACTGATCAGCCCAGAGGTACCCTGGGTGCCTGAGGTTTACAAGTGTCCTGAGGCCCATTGAGGTGGGGCAGAAAGTGTTGGCAAGTGAGCCATTTCTTGGGCGTTGATCTCACCATGCCTCAGTTTCCTCGTTGTGAGGCAGGAATCATAAGAGTTTCTACTTCACAGGGATGTCCTTAAATGAGATACTCTCTGTGAAGTGCTTGGAACAGCGCCTGACTGTGGGAAGCGATCCATAACTACCATTATTATCACCTCCTGAAGTCTGGCCTTACTCCGTCCTCACCTCTCCGTGTTTCCTGCCCCAGCACCATTCAGGCTTGGGTGACTCGCCTGAATGATTACAACAGCCTCTGAATGGTCTCCTGCCCCCAGTGTCACCCCTACATTTGTTCTCCACATGCTGCCAGTCGGAGCCTTAAGAAGCGGGAGGGAGGTCCAAGAGGGAGGGGATATATGTATACATATGGCTGATTCAGTTTGTTGTACAGCAGAAACTAACACAACACTATAAAACTATACCCCAATTAAAAAAAAAAAAAAGGAAGCTGGATCACCATCCAGCTCCTTTGCTCAACAATCTCCCATGATTCCCACTGCCCTCAGAATAAGGATTAACCTCCTAATGATAACCTGCAGGTGCTGCTCGATGGCTGACCCTTCTCTCCCAGTCTCCTGCCACTCTCCCTCTCATTCACTCTGCTAGAGTGCCCTCCTTGATCCCCCTTTCTGGTCTCATCTCCATGGATCTCTCCTTGCAGCCCTCATTATGGCCATATTGTTACACTTGCTCAGATGATTATTTGATTGAGGTCTGTTTCCTACTCCAGAATGCAAGGAAGGAATCATGCCAGCTCTGTTTCCCGCTGTATTCCTGGTGCCCATCACAGGGCTTGACACACAGTAGATGTGCGATAAATATTTGTTGAATGAGTGAATGAATAATGGCTTGGTGAGCTGGAGGTTGGGGTGGGTTGGACATCATTGAGGCCTCAGGTTCTTCCCACCTTGTGGTTCTGCCATCTCTTCTCAGCCCAGTTCCTTATAGCTCCATGGTGGCTGCCAAAGCTCCTGCCATCTCTTCCTCACATAACTATGGCCCAGGTAGGAAAAGGCCTTCATGTGTCCTCTTAAGAATGAAGAAACTCTTCCCAGAAGTCCCTTGGCAGAATTCCCCATCTAATTGGCCACAGATGCATTCCATGTCTAGCCTCAGGCAGTTACTGCAAAGGGAGGGAGAGGGCCATGTTTGACTTGGGCCAATCAGCATCTGCCCCCGACACAGAGTCTGCCCTTGCCCAGTAAGAGGGAATCCAGCTGGGGGCAGGTCTGGCCTTGAGCTGTGGGCCCCTGAACTGGTGGCCTTCCGAGCATCCTTGAGGCTGTGGATCCCCTACCTGCCTTCCCTCTCTAGGGAGCCCTTGGGTGGTGGCTGTGAGAGGAAAGGTAGGGCTGGGTGAGGGTCTCCAGCAAATTAGGCCGCCAGACACCTTCACCTCAGTAAATATTTATAGAGCCAGGAATGGAGAGGAGATGGGCGGGCCCAGAGGGTATGTAGGGAAGAGGCAGCCTGGGCCAGAGGTACCAAGGGAGGGACAGAGAGAGAGGACGGAGAGATAGAGACACTGAGCGAGATACAGAGAGACACAGGGGAAAGACAAAGACACAGAGGGAAAGAGAGAGGCAGGGAGATACAGAAGGGGAGAGAAACAGAGAGAGGCTTTGCCAGGAAGGCTTTTGCATTAGTGCCTTGAGCAGTCCGAGGTCCTGTAATGGTGGGAGCAACGTCCCTGTCCCTTTCTCTTTGGCTTGATATCCTGGGCAAGTCACATGCCAGCCTGAGCCTTGGTGTCCTCCTCTGCTAGATGGGGTAAATGACCCTCTTTCACAGGACTGTCCCGAGGGCCCAACACACCAGGATTATCATTGACCCAGTGGCCTCCTTTGGCCTGTAAATGGCCGGGAGTGGTTGGGAATTGTTGCCCCGGTGGACAGGGGAGACGTGCCCAGGGTCACAGCAGGAGGGCAGGAGGGATCTAGGCCCTGATTCTAAAGTCTGTGTTCTGTCTGTGCCCCACAGGGCTGGATGGGGCAGGGAGGGGGTGTATCCTAGATGCTGGGCACCCCTGGGTGGTGCTGGCTGGTGACAACAATTCTGGTAATAATAACAATGGCGACTGTGTTCTCAGGGCTCCCCAAGTACCAGGCACCAACCCCAGGAGGGAGGCACTGCTTAATTCTATTCATTTTGTAATTCCCATTGTACAGATGAGGAAACAGCCTCAGAGAACTGCAGTGACTTCCTAAAACAGAGTTGGAGTTTGGAGTTGGATAGGCCTGGGTCTGAGTCCATGCTCCATACCTGACAGGCTGGCTGACCTGGGGACAGTCACCGCCTCTCGCTCAGTTTCCCCATTTGTAAAGTAGGAAAATAGCAGTTAAAGGGTTTAAAGGACACGAGGATTAAATGAGATGATGTATAGAAAGCACCTAGCATGGGTCCAGCTACACAGTAAGTGTTCAGTAAATGTTAAATGGTAAGGTTGGGTAACAGTTTTAAAGTAATTTTAAAATAATCCCTTTAATTGCTCCCCTTTTTTCAGAGGAAGAGCTGAGGTCCAGAGAGGGGAAGTGACTTGCCCAAGGTCCCCAGCCAAGTGGAGGAGCTGAGATTTGAACCCAATGGGCTCTGAGGCCAGGGCTCACTGCTGGCCCTCTATGCCACCATGATGGCTCAGCCCCGGATGGAGCCTGTTGGAGGATCAATCCTTGTGGGTCAAGGAGATGCCTGTGGCTTGGTCCAATATCCCTCTGGCCTGGCATTAGCCACTCTCACCCATTGAGGGTGGTTGCAGAATCCCACTCCCGTTACCGGTCGATAAAGAGTGCCCATTGCAAAACTCAGCGGCAAAATTATTGTGTTGTGTCATCCTGCGGACAGGCCCTGGGTGCCCCTTTCCTGCCTGGATGCCTGGGTGGGGCCAACTCCTCACTCCCTCCCTCCATGGCCCTGACCCAGCAGAGGCTGGGGTGGTGGTCAGCAGGGGGCTTTCAGGGAGTGGGCAGAGGACAGACCTGGGCACTGGGTCCACCCATAGCTCTCCACTCTCAGGAAATTGCAGCTCCATCCTTCCAGGGGCTCAAGCTCAAACCTTGGGGTCACTCAATTCATCTCTTGTCCCACATCCAATAGTTGGTAGAAAATTCTGTCAGCTGTACCTTTAAAATACATCCAGAACCCAACCAGGTTTTTCCCCTCCACTTCCACACCTGGATTCAAAGCACCTCCCTGCTGGTCTCACCATTCTCCACACAGCCAAAGGTGTCCTGTTAAATCCAGGTGGATCCTAAGTCAGATCTTGTCCCTCTGCTTAGAACCCTCCATGGCTCACGTCCAGAACATAAGCCAAAGTCTTTACAAGGCCCACAGAACCCTGCCTCATCTGGCCCCCTTGTCTTTCTGACCTCATCTCCACCATTCTCTCTTCCTTGCTCACTTTGCTCCAGTCCAATGGCTTCCTTGCTATCTCTCCAACACATCAGGCATGATCTAACCCCAGGGCCTTTGCACTTGCTGTTCCATCTGCCTGGAATGCTCTTCCCCCAGCTCTGTCACACAGCTGGATCCCTCACTTCATTCAGATCTCATCTCAATGTCACCGCCTCAGGGAAGCCTTCCCTGGCTACCCTGCTGAAGTATCACTTCCACTGTCACCCCAAGCCCTTTCTTTTTTCTTCCTGACTTGCCATCATATTATATATATGTTTAATATCTGTCTCCTTCCTTAGAATATCACCTTCCTCAGGGCAGGGACTATTGTCTGCTTTGTTCACAGTGCTTCCCTGGTACTCAGCCCAGGCCTGGCACATAGTAGGTGCTCCACAAAGGTTTGCTGAATCAGGGAATGGGTGGGCAGGAGGGGCCTCAGCAAACCTCACCAGCTCCCCTTTCTCTGGCCAATGAGCATGCTTTGCCCTCCTTCAGCTTGCATTTGGAGGGGGCTTCCCTGGCCACCCTGTCAAATGGCCCCTCGACTGTCCAACTCCCACCCAGGCCCTCTGCCTAGCTCCCTGACAGCACTCACCATGCACTTGACTCATTTTGTCTGTGTCCATATCTACTATCAGGCCTCCTCCCGCCAGACTCTGAGCTCTGTGAGAACAGAACCTCATCTGCCTTGGTTCCACTGCTGTCCCTCAGTGCCCAGCATGGGGTCTGGTACCCTGTGGGATGCGTCAGTGCCTACCTGATCAAGATTTGCCTGACAAACCCCATTGGCAGGGCCAGTTGTGGCCAGGAAGGAGTTAAGAGGAGACACTGTGCCTGGACCTGCAAAGTCAGGGAGAGAAGGGGGCCCGCTGGGGCCTTAATTATAACACATCCCATAATGACATGGTGTTATAATAGGCACACAAAGTTTACTAATCTGGTATTATATCTGGGCTTTTGACAATAGATACAATCAACCAGCTGTAGTTTGCTAGCTCATTCTCGACCTACCTCCACGCTCCACCTAGATTATTATCGGCTTCCTTAATTCAGCGGAAGGCAGAGCTCTGCGGGCAATGCCCACAGTCCCAGCACCAGTGAGTCTGGCCCGGCCCTCCCATAAGCTGGGGTAATAGCTACGCCCACATGGCGTGAGGCTTGTGCCGCCTTCTCCATCCCAACCCCGTGTCCCAGGCCTGGGTGTGACAGGCCTGTTCAAGGCCTAGGGAGCCACAGTTGCTAACCATCAAGGACTCAAAGTGGCGGCCCGTGGGCCGGGTCGGCCTCGAGGCGCGTTGGGTTTGGCCTGTGTGGTGCTTTTGCTGAAAGTCAAAATGAGTTGCCAACACTGAAAATTTAGGATGTTGCACCCAAACATCCAGATTTCTGGCATTCCTTGAGAAATGAAAAGATCCAGGAACCCTGGGCTCATAAGTGCTGTGTGTTGGACCCGAGGATTGGCTGTCCCCACAGACCTTAGGTGGCCAAGCTGCCTCCCGACCTGTTTCACTTTTGTGTCCCTGCCTGGGCCTTATAGGCAGCTGAGTTTGCAACCCCTGCTGTAGGGTTAGAGGTCAGTTACCCATTTGCAAGATGGGACACTGAGGCTCAGAAAAAGCAAGTGGCTTAACTGATGTTGCACAGTGAGCCTGGAACTCAGGTCACAATCATTTAGTAAGGCTTTACTGAGCACCCACTGTGTGCCAGGCCCAGGGGACACAGAGAGACCATGATAGATATCATCTCACCTTCTGGAGGTGACAGTCTTTGCTCCACAGCCATAATGTCACCTTTATTGCTGGGTAACAGTATCTGTTGGAGACAGGTCCTTTCTTATTCCCTTGAGGTAGCTGGAAGTAGATTTTTCATAGCTGCTGGGATCCATCCCGGGACAGGAACAGGAAGCAGCCATCTTGGAAGGAAGAGTTCCCACAAGGAGGCTGCCCCTACTTCCCAACTTGGGCCCTCAGAGAGCAGGAAGGGTGACCAGGGTAGGCTGACAGGGGTGGAGGGTGGGAGTTGAGGGCAGGGGATGGGGAAGTGAGCAGAGAAGGCACAACAGTATCAGCTAGACCGAATAGGAGGGCTTTTCCATCCTGACTGAACCAAAGGTGAATCAATTAGGCTTCTCCCACTCCCCTTCAAAAGACGAGAAATGGAGGGACAAGTCGCTGGAATACCCAAGTTACCCACTTGCTAGTCCAGGAAAAAGGCATTTGCTCAGCCTGCTTGGGAGAAATTGCTCCTCCTATCCCCTCAACACAGCGCCATCCCTGGTCAGGAGGAGAAACTGCAGCCTGGAACCTCTATCCCCAGTCCCTCAGCCTTGGACCTACCTTGGGTCCCACTGACCCCAATGTCACCAAGGCTACTGCAGACCTGCTGGCCTCCCAGGAGCCACGTGTGAAGAGCATTAAGCAGCCCACATACTCTGTGGACGGCTCCCCACTGACGCGGGGGGATGAATAACAGTCCCAGTCATCATGTGCATTTGCTAAAAATAAACTTGACATACTTTTGCATTGGGAAACAATGTGGATTCCAAACATTCTCAAAGCGCAGAGAGGGGAAAAAAAGGAAGAATGGAAATCAAGTTTTTGAGCTTAGTAATTAATTAGCCTGTAAACAAATGACTCACGCTCTTTCCTGGCTACTTTTCTCTCCGTTTTCCGTGGATTTTCACAGGACGAGGGGAAGGAGGCCAAGTGAGCCAAACTTACAGGCAAGACTGGACCCAGATGTGTCTCCCTGGGGTGCGGGATGGCAACTGTCTTAAGGAGGAGTTGGCCAGGTGGAGAGTGAGAGAAAGAGCTTCAGGTGGAGGGAACAGCCTGTGTGGCAGTCCTGAGAAGTGGAAGAACTCGACATGTTCGAGGAGCAGTGAGGAGGCCAGTGTGGCTTGAGTGGAGTGGGCAAGCAGGAGAGATCAGAGCGGTCCACAGGGGCCGGATCACATGGAGCCCTGTCGGTTGTCTTATGGCATCTAGATGTGATCCTGAATCCAGTGGGAGCCACAGCAAGGTTGTGAGCCAAGAAGGAATATCATCTGATGCATACAATGATGTCATTTAAAAATTGGGTGATCAGAAAAATAAATTCTAAATGTTCTCTGTTGTTTGGGTGCTTCTGGTATTTAGATTTCCCCAATAAGTAATTATCTAGTGGTTGTATTTCTTAAGGGTTCATATGGTTAATATCTGTCTCCTCCCCATAGAACATCAGCCCCATGATATCAGAGGCTTTCTTGGTCTTGTTTACTTCTGTGTCCCCAGTGCCAAGACCAATGCTTGGCACACAGTAGGAGCCCAGTAAATGTTTGTCAAGTGACTGAGCTCTCTCTGCAAGGTCAGCGGTCTCATTTCATTTGTCAGAGGAATGGAGGGCAGGGAGGGCTCCACAGCCAGCCTGGGATGGTCCTGGGAAAGGCAGGTTTTTTTGTTTCTTTAAAATAAATTTATTTATTTATTTTTGGCTGCCTTGGGTCTTTGTTGCTGCGTGTGGGCTTTCTCTAGTTGCAGCGAGCGGGGGCTACTCTTCGTTGTGGTGCATGGGCTTCTCATTGCGGTGGCTTCTCTTGTTGCGGAGCACAGGCTCTAGGCGCACAGGCTTCAGTAGTTGTGGCTCACGGGATCTAGAGCTCAGGCTCAGTAGTTGTGGCGCACGGGCTTAGTTGCTCCGAGGCATGTGGGATCTTCGCGGACCAGAGCTCGAACCTACGTCCCCTGCATTGGCAGGCAGATTGTTAACCACTGCGCCACCAGGGAAGCCCGAGGCAGGTTTTATTTAGTTCAAAATAAGGAGAAGTTTTATGACTGGGAAATCAATTCTGTGAGGGGCTGAGCTCCCCTGCAATGGGGGCATTCAAATAGGGCGCACACCACCAGCCCCACAATACCCCTCTCTGATTTGAGAGAAACTCTATGCTGGCTCATAGATGTCACCTGACAGTCTATGAGGTTGGCGTGTTGCCATGTCCATTGTGCAGATAGAGAAGTCGAGACCTAAAGAAGAGCTGTAACCAAGGCCACATAGTTACAAGCAGGGGAGCCCACATTGGAATCCAGGTCTGACTATAAAGGCTTTTGTTTTAACCCTTTTTCTGAGCCATAGACACTGGTTTGAATCCCAGCTGCGCTACTTAGGTGCTGTGTGACCTGGGACAAGTCACTTTATGTTTTTGATCTTCCATGTCTTGCTACATTAAATGGGGACGTGAGTACCTGCCTTGCAGGGCTGCTGGGTAGAGTCAGGGAGGTCTGAGTGGATAACAGCTGAACACTGGTGCTCAAACATGTGTCCTCTCTCCTTTCTCTGCTGGGGTCCTTATGCCTTTGGGGATGTTGACCCCTCCTTGGCCAGCAGCTCCACGGAGTCCTCTCTCCAGGCCCCCACCCACCCACTGGGTGTTGATTCATCCATGCTTCTTGCCTTCTGCCCGCGTTTTCTTCCTCCTTTTCTTGGTAAACCCACTGCTTTCTCTGATTGCCAAAGATCCTCTCAGGGAGTGGCGGGTGAAGCGGGGAGACCCCATCATCCCACGGAATGTCTCCACTGCTTCCCCATCCCTCCCACCCTCACCACGCCTGGCTGAGGTCACTAGGCACGAGGCTTGGACCAAGAATGCAGGTCACAGTTCGGGGTTTAATTAATCATTATGGAGCAGGTGGGGCTCTGGCTGGTCCAGGGTCCCCTGTGGTCGGCCAAGCCGGTGGAGAGCCGGGGTGGGGGAGGGATGTCAAAGGAAAAATTCTAGGAAAGATGACGCTCACAGCTCATGGCAAACAACTACTAGCCAAACTGAGTGCTAGGGGGTGTGCAGTGGTGGAGTCTGGGCTTGGAGACGCTTCGTGGAGGAGGTGTGTCTTGAGCCAGGTGTGCAGAGGGGAAATGAAGGGCTGGGCGTTGGGGCTGAGATTCACTGGGGCTTGAATCTCAGCTCTGCCCCTGTCCTGTTGTGTGAACATGGCCAAGTTCACATCTCTCTCTGAGCCTCCGTTTCCTCATTTGGAAAATGAGTTAATAATCATAGCATTCCCTTCACAGAGTGTGGTGAGGACTAAGTGAGATGATTCAGGTAAAGTGTCTAGAGCAGGGCCAGGCATACAGCTAGTGCTCAATACATGATAGCAGGGATGGAGCGTCAGGCAGCCCTGGGTCTGAGGCCCAGCCCTGCCTCTGTGGCTTGCTGTGGGGATTAAGGCTGTAGGTGTAAGGTGTCCAGTCTGACACTTGGCACTTAGTAGGTGCATGGTCATTGGGAATGTAATCGGGGTCTTTGTGTCTCTGATGACCTGTGTGACACCACCCTGACATCCTGGGTGGGAGGTGACTTCCTTCCCTTGTGAGGTGGGGATGTTTCTACCACTTGCACAGTGAGAAAGCAGGCTCAGGGAGGTGAAGTCATTAGCCAGAGGTTGGACCCTCAATCTGCTCAACTCTAGAGCCTGTCTTTTTGTAAGGGTAGGGGGGTCTCTCTGGGTGCATGCATTGCTGGATGTATGTCCTACTGGGCCCCTTAGGGCCACCATGGGTACAGATGGGATAGCCTTTTTTTTTAATTAATTAATTTATTATTTTATTTTATTTTTGGCTGTGTTGGGTCTCCGTTGCTGTACGTGGGCTTTCTCTAGTTGCGGCGATCGGGGGCTACTCTTCGTTGTGGTGCGTGGGCTTCTCATTGCAGTGGCTTCTCTTGTTGCAGAGCACGGGCTCTAGGCGTGCGGGCTTCAGTAGTTGCAGCACGTGGGCTCAGTAGTTGTGGCTCGCGAGCTCTAGAGCACAGGCTCAGTAGTTGTGGCACACAGGCTTAGTTGCTCCGCGGCATGTGGAATCTTCCCAGACCAGGGCTCGAACCCGTGTCCCCTGCATTGGCAGGCGGATTCTCAACCACTGCGCCACCAGGGAAGCCTGGGATAGCCTTTTAATGGTTAAAGAAAGCAGTGAAACTGGCAATTCTTGGCCCAAGATTCTGGGATCCAGTGGTGAGTTTCCAGGGTCCGTGTCCCAGGCTGGGGACCAGGGAGTGGCTTTGCATATATGAGGGATGGCTTGGGGTCTTGGGAAAGGGGCAGCCCCTACCAGGCTTAGCCTGGGCCTTTTTCCTCCCACCCAACCAGCCCCATAGCACTTTATTTATTTTTGTTACTATTGGACACTTTGGGCCATTTTTTCTTCAACTGTCCAGGATCTGGATCTCCTCCTAATGTTTGGAGAATTCCCTGCTCTATGGGCAAATTCTGCCTTCCACAAAGGATACTGGGAATATGAGGCTAGGTTTCCAGTCTCCCTTGCAGCTACAGCATAGACATGTGACTTGGCTCGACCAATCAGACATACCATCCTGGACCAGTGAGGAGTTCATTCTGTCTGCATCCAGAGGCTCTTGTTACATGCAGGTCATGTCCCCCTGCTCAGAATCCTCCATGGCTCCCTACTGCCCTTAGGATAAAACCCAGACTCCTCCCCCTATCCCACAAAGACCTCACCTCCTCCTATCCATCTCCTCCTCACTTCTCCAGTCACATGGGCCTCCCTCAAGTGAAACTCAACACACTGAGCACATACCTGCTTCAGGGCCTGTGTGCTTATTTTTCCTTCTTTTACATACATGAGGGAATGGGCTGAATGGAACTGGGCAGGGTGGAAGGGGAGTTGGGACTGAGATCGGCCTGGCCTCTGCCTCAGTCTTCTCCAGGGGTCTCAGCCCTTGTCAGTGACTTCTGCCTCCAGGAAGACAAGACAGATCCCCTTTGAAGAGCTGAAACTGTCCACCTCAGCTCAGCCTAACTTACACATCCTCAAGGGCAGGGGGGTGGGTGTGGGTGGGGATGGTACTGCCCCTAAGAGGGCGTAGATCGATTCTTGTGGGGTGAAAAACTCTTAATGTTTTTATGTATAAAGCATAGATATACATACAAAAAAAAATAAACAGTTATATAATAGTACATTAAAAAACAGGCATCAAAACCTCATAGGGAGGCAATTAGGAAAAAACTGTCCAAAACTGCTCCTTAGGGGGCAGCAATTAAAAAAAAAAGAGTTTATTAACTTTGGTTTAACTCAATTCAGTTTAAAATGCACCTAAACTTGATTTGGCTCAACTCCTCAACTCAGCTCAACAAAACGCAACTCACTTCAATTCAGTTAAACTCACTCCGTTTAATGCCTCATCTCAGCTCATTTTAACTCACTGTACATCAGCTCTGTGCACCTCAGTTCAGTATAACTCAATTCAGTTTAAAACCCACTTCAGTTTAACTCAACTCATCCTAACTTAGCTCACCTAACCTCAACTCAGTTCAGCTTATCTCTGTCCAACTCAGTCAAGTCACCTCAGTTTCACCCACTTTGATTCACTCAAGTCAATCCAGCTCAATTTAATGCTCAGCTCAGCTCCACTTCACCTCATCTCCTCCACTCACCTCATCTAAGATTGATTTAACTGCACTCAGCTCAACTTGGCTCAAGTCACCCACCTCAGCTCACCTTAAACACTTACCCCATTTGTCACTCCCTCCTCCCCGACATGCTCCGGGCCTTGCAGAAGAGAGGTACCTCAGACCTGGTTCCTGCTGCTGGCGTCTTCCCAGTCTAGCTGGGAGCTCTGACATGTCCCTCAACAGGTGCTGTGTGGGGGGAGCACAGGGTACTAAGTGAGCAGCTTGTGGCAGCGCTAGGGAGCCCCGATGACTTCCCACAGGAGGAGGAGTTAGCTCCGGCAGAATATTGGGAGGAAGGACATTCCAGGAAAAAGGGACAGCATGTGCAAAGGACCGGAGGCAGGACATTCAGAGAACTGGAAGTCGCTCGTGCTGGGGGCAAGGTGGGAGGATGAGGGTGGTACAAGAGGTGGCGGGGGACATGCAGTCTCCTTGTGGGGACTCTGGCCTGGGAACAGTGGGGAGCCACTGCAGCATTGAGCAGAGGAGAAATGTGATTTACAGGATCCCTCCTGTTGCTGGGAGGAAACAGTCCAGAGGTGAGACTGGACTTGTTGGGTAGTGACTGAGCTGAGAGATCCAACATTGGGATGTTGGTGGGGGACAAACAGGTGGGGAGCTTAAAGAAAGAATTTAGGAAATGGATAATGAAAAATGAACCGGAAATGAGCACTTTGCACCAGGCCTTGTCTATCTGTCTTATATATATTAACTAATTTAATCCTTCCAACAAGCTCATGAGGTAGGTATTACTATTAACCTTATTTTATAGATGAGGAAACTGAGGCTTAGAGAGGCCAAGACATTTGGCCAAGGCACACAGCTTCTAAGGGGCAGAGCTGGGATCTGAACTCAGGCATTTGATGCTCCAGAGCCCTCAGGAGCAGTTGGGTGTCCCCTTCAAACTTCTCATGGCAGGTCCATCCTGCAGGTTTTCACTCCACATAATAGGTGCTCAGGAAATTCTTGCTCTGTGAGTTTATGGGGATTTAAATCATTATCTCCATTTGAGTTGGGAGTGCCTGTCCCCATTTCAAAGGAAGAATCTGTTATCTGGGTTTCACAGGAGAGGAAACAGAGGCCCAAAATCACACAGCCAGGAAGTGATAGGGCCAAGCTTTGAATCCCAAGTAGGAAAGTGCTCTACAAACAGGCAAGGTAGTCATCATTAGGGTCTTCAGCCATTTGGATTTTAAGTTCACCTGCACGTGTGCACTGACCAGGGCCTGCACACTGCACCGGGAGAGGATCCCACCCTGGTCCCTCCCCTGCTTAAAATTCTCCCATAGCTGCCCACTGTCCTGGGATGCAATACAGGCTCATCTGTGCAGCAGGTGCGGCCTGATCTGCTCCCCACCCTGCCCCCGTCTCTGACCTCACCTCCCACAACTCTCCCCTTCTTGCTTCCTGCTCCAGCCTCCTCCAACACACCAGTTTCTCACCCCAGGGGCTTTGCACATGCACTTCCCTGTGCTTGGAACACTCTTCCCATGGCGGCTCCATCTCATCCTTCAGTTCTCAGATCTAATGTCACCTCTTCAGAGAAGCCCACCCTGAGCCCTTGAATTCAAGTCTCTGCCCATTGTTCCCTATCACACCACCTTAAAAAAATATCCTGCTCCTTTGATGGATTCTTATTTTTTTATCATTTACTTCCTCTAGTAGACTGAGCTCTCATGGGCATGACCATGTCTATTTTGTTTGCTGCTATACTGACTGGCATACAGTAGGTGCTTAATAAACACTTGTGGAATGAATGAATGAGTGAAAGAATGGATGGACATAGTTTAGTAATCTCGGTGCTGAGAAGAGGAACAGAAGGCTCAGGGCCCAGGCTGGGGTCCGACACCTCCTCTCCCTGGGTCCCCTTGTCCTGAGCAGGAGCCCTGCTGGGGCAGGAGGGCGGACGTCGGGGGCAGCGGGCAGGCCTGGGCGAGGCCTTCTCCTTCCTTACTGTTTTCATCCTCTTGGTTAATTACGGGCTCAGACACTCTTCGATGCCTTCCCAGAATAATAGCCAGGCCTGTTGTCAGCAGCATCTCTGGGACCTTTTCACAAACAGTCATTAATCAAGTCTCGCCGCCACCTTGCCCTTCTTCCCAGTGGAAACTGAGGCCCAGAGAGGTGAGGCCACTTTCCCAGCATCAGACAGCTGACGTGGGGAGGATGGCCTGATTTGCCCCCAACTCTCTAGTGTGGGATGGGGGCTTCTTCTCTGTTCCACTTAGTGAGGAGCCTCTGAGCCTGCCATGGCTGGGGGGCCCTGCCCCCAGTTCCCAGCCCCCAGCCTTCCTTGAAGCCCCAGGGGCCTTCCAAGGTGGCCTCGTAATCACTGCCGGTTAATTAAGGAGGTTAAACAACTCTGCGGGACCCACACAGGCCTGCGCGGGGAGAAGGTGGCTTGGCCGTTTGGCAGCGAGGCCCCTGTTCCCCAGGCCCAGCCTGGCAGGGCACTGTACAGCCTCTGCCCTCCTGCCCGGGGGTCTCTGGGGAGCATGCCATAGGGCTCCGTTGTTGGTTGGTGCCCCCTCGCCTTCTTCAGGTGGTGGCTGGGAAGCACTGACATCACTTAACGAGGCCTCAACAGCTGCCAAGCAGAGCTGGAGGAGTTGAAACAGGTTCTGGGTGAGGTGAGTTTCGTGGGCTGGGCAGAATCCGTGACTCTTTGCCATGTGGGCACTCCCTGGGGTGGTGGGGGGCAGGCGTGGGACCCCTGACTCCTCCCTGTCCTCCCTCGGCCACTGTGGGGTGGGGGCAGAGAAAGCTTGGGAGGGGACAGCAAGGGTGACAGAGGATGGTGGCCAGGACTGGAGGCTCACACCCCACTTCCCACAACCCCCCACGAGAAGCCTGTGGGAACCACACCAAATAGGGCCACAGCAACAGCGTCTGGGGTTCCCAAGGCATTGCTAATCTGTGCTCTGACACAGTCCTTGGCCTCAGTCTTTCAGTCTGAGAAATGGGCGTGGTTGGATGCGACGACTTCAGGCTCAAAGATTTAGTTTAGGAATGATCCATCCCAGACAGAGCTACCTGACTTGCTGTGTGACTTTGGGCAAGTTGCTTCCCTCCTCTGGGCCCCTGTACCCAGTGGTGGCGTGGCGGGGTGGGTCAAGTGATGATGAGTGGTCACTCCTGCTGACCCTCTGTCTCCACTGAGAACACCTCATGAGGGGCGCTCAGACTTGCTTTCTCCAGGACACACAAGGGAGTTATTCGGTATTTCTCTGCTGGCCCCGGGGAGACTGAGGCCCTGCACTCAGGCCGAAGAGGCTTGGGAGGAAGCTCCTAATGGGTGCCTAGATGCTCCCCGAGGCCAGGCTCTGGGTCCCAGGACCTGGAGGGCCAGCCCCTACGCATTGCTGAACCCCTGGGTCCACAGTGGGACAGGCTCAGGCAAGGCTGGCTCACGGCAGGACCCACTGTGTTCCCAGAGCCTGTGTGGGTTGGGGCCCTGCTGGCTCTTTGTCTTCTCCAATTTCTCTTTTTTAAAGTCACCTTTTGGGAAGTATAATTTACATACAGTAAAGTTCACTCTTTTTTGGTGTACAGTTCTATGCATTTTGACAAACTTATACAGTTGCATAACCACCACCATGATCAAGATATAGAATATTCCATCACTCCGGAAGGTTCCCTGGTGTTCCTTTGTAGTCAGTCTCTTTTGGTATCACCAGCCGCTGACAACCACTGATCTCCCCCAACTTCTTATTTTGAAAATTTTCAAACTTTCTAGAAAAGTGCAAAAACCTTGCAATGAACCGCTCTAGTGCCTTCACCCAGATTCCCCAACTGACAACACTTGGCTCCATGGGCATTCTTCTCTCTCTCTCTCTCTCTCCATGATTTTTGCTGAAGTGTTTGTAAGTTGCAGACATCCTGACCCTTCACCCTAAATACTTCAGCAAGCACCTCTGATGAACAAGGGCATTCTCAGACACAACCCCAGTGCCATTATCACATCCAAGAAATTTAGCATTGATCCAGTCATATTACCTAATATCCGGTCTGTGTCCAAATTACTGAGGTTGCACTAATTATTGAGGTTGCTCCAAAGTGTCCTCGATAGCTCTTTGTGTGTGTGTGTGTGTGTGTGTGTGTGTGTGTGTGTGTGTGTGTAGTTTTCTTGTCTGGACTTTAATCAAGGATCAGGCCCTGTATTTGATAGGGTCTCTTTGGTGTCCTTTTATCTAGAACATTTCCCCTGCCCTGGCTTTATGCACACTGTACTCTTTTTAAAAACTGCCCTCATGATTCTCCATACCTGGGGCTCAAGGGCAAGTCCCTGGGGGACATGAGTGCCAGGGGAGGGGCTGCTGATGTGGTGACACGGGTGTCCTGAGGGTCTTTTCTTAAAAGCTTTGTTTAAAAGGAGAGGGATGTAGGAAGAGAGAGACGGGGAGAGACAGACAGACAGATAAGTAGGTTCATTGTTTCAATTTCCAGCAGTGCAGAAAAATTCAAAGCAGAAAGTAAAAATCACCCAATTTGAACTGAGAGGGCCCTGCAGCCCGATGGTTGTTGCTCTAATCCCACTCTGCCCTGGCTGTGAGACCTTGGCCAGGAGACCTCACCTCTTGGGCCTTGATCTCTCCATCTGTGAAATAGGACAATATCAGTCTGTCCATCTCCTGCCATTGTTGTGAGGATTAATGAATTAACGCAGGTAGTGCATAAATAGCAGTGACTCGAGTTGTTAACAGTTTAGTGACAGTCTTTCCAGATATTTCTCTCTATACCTACATGCATGGATATATGTGAATATTATATTATATAAATTGGGTTGTCTCCTTTTTCTCCTCGATAATTTATCATAAGCATTCTCCCGCATCCCTAAATGTAGCACTCTTCTATCATTTAAACTTTTTTTTAACATTTATTAATCTTTGTCGATAGAAAATAGATTCATATGGTACCAAATACCAAAGGTACAAGAAGTGTACGGTAAAAAGTCTGTCTCCCTCCCACCCCTGTTCTCTCAGTTCCTCGTTGAGATGTTTTCTTGTTTTGCTTTCCAGAGGGTTCTATGCAGAGACAAATAAAAGCATATATTTTCTTTCTTCTTGTTCTCCTTACAGACAGTAGAAAACTTTACACACTGTTTCTATGCCTTGTTATTTTCACTGAACAGTAGGTCTTGGAGAGGGTCCACATAGGTGCATAAGGACCATCCTTTTTTTAAAAATTTTAAGCCCGTGTGGTAATCCCTTGGAGAAATGGACCGTTTAGTGAACCAGTTCCTTATTCATGGATATTGAGGTGCTTGTAGGCTTTCGCCACTACAAATTGCAACAGATAGCCTTGTGCAAACATCTTTGTGCCCATGTGCAAGTCTGTAGGATATATTCCTAGAAGTGAAATTGTGGGTCAGATGTCATGCATATTTTGAGGTTTGCTCTGCCACCATTTTCAATGGCTGCATGAATCCCAGTGTATTTAACAGTCCCCAACTGGTGGACATTTAGGTGGTTCCAATTTGTCTTTCCCATAAACAGTGCCGCAATGAACATCTTTGTGCAGCTGTCTTTGTGTGCTTGAGCAGTCAGCTTATGGGGAATTCCCAGGAATCTGAGAGCAGAGCAACAGGAAGTGCTGAGAAGAGAAGATTGACCCAAAGGGGCTTACAGAGCCCCAGGGCCTGTGGGATGGATGGTGATCAGAGTGGCTGCCAATCAGATCCTCAGAGTAACAGACTCCTCTAAACTTTTGCTGCGAGAATGTGGTCTGGGACCCACAGCATTGGGCCCACCTGAGGGGCTGTTAGAAATGCAGAGTTTTGGGCCCCACCCCAGCCCTGTTGCATCAGGACTTGCATTTTGCTGGTACAGCCGATTTTGAGAAGAGCTGCCCTAAAACAAATCCAGAAACCCCAAGACCCATTACTGGAGGAAGTGGTTAAGCCTTAGGTCTGGGGCAGACCTGAGGCTAAACCTGGCTTCACCACCGCTGGCTGTGTGACTGGGAGTGAGCTGGGTGACCTCTCTGTGCCTCAATGTCCTATCTTTAAAATAGGAATGAGAGTAACACCTCATAGGGTGGTTGTGAGAATCCAACACAATTATTCACATAAAAGTGTGTAGCATGTACTTACATGTAGTAAGTGCTCAATAAATATCGTCATTGTTATTGAGGTGCATATTATGTCAAGGAGATGTGGAGTCAGGTCCTTTTGTCTGCCTTGTGGTCTCTCCTTTCTCTCTCTGTCTCTCTCTGTCTGCATCTGTCTCTCTGTGTCCACCTGTTTCTCTCTGTTCTGCCTCAGTGTCCCTCCTTAAGTTTCTGTTTCTTTCTCCCCATATCTCAGCATCTCTCTCTGACTCTGTTTTTATCTCTAACCTACGGGGCCATACAGGCTTTATAAGCATCTATGAAAATGCTAAAAACCTGGGAAAATGGGGCTAAAATACAAAGAGGAAACTAAAAATTAACAATAACATAAGGGCAAAATCATACTATTACACAAAATCAGAAATATCAACAGCAAAAAATGTATGCTTTCAATGGGATGTGGGGCTCTTTCAACCTGCTTGCTGGGTTCTGGGGGGGGCCTGCCAGGCCACACAGACTGGCCCATTGTCACCTTCCTTTCCTCCTTCTTTGGATACAATGCAGCCTTGGCCCTTCACAGAGCTGAATGATGAAGAGCAAAGATTCTGGCCCCAGATGGTCACCGAAGCCCTTCTCTTGTCGTATCCTCGCTGAGTGATCCAGCGTAGGCACAATCAGTCAGTGATTTGTGTTCTTCTAGCTCATTCACTGAGCACCTACTGTGTCAGACCCTGGTACACAACACTGAATGACAAAACCTCTGCCTGTGGTGCTTATATCTTAGGGGGTGTGCATGTGGCAGATAAAAGAGAAGTGAATGAATAAATATACAGAACAATTTTAGACAGTGCTAAGTTACGTGACTAGAATAAAACATGGTTGTGTGATAGATAAAAATAGGGGTGGGACTACCTTACATTGAGGGTGGGAGTGGGGATCTGGGAAGGCTGCTCTGACCTGAATTCAGAAACCAGAATGATGAAAAGGAGCTGGGCATTGGAAGATCAAGGAAAAGGGCATTCCAGGAGAGGGGACAGCAAGTGCAAAGGCCCTGAGGCAGGAACAAGCTTGGGGCCAATCATGACTGCAAGCTTTCAGGGGATGAAAAGGTCTCAGGAACAAGACAGTATTAGCTGAGTGTTTTGAACAAGTCACTTGCCACTTTGGGCCTTAGTGTCCCCCAATGTAAAACGAGAATGATAAAGACCCAACCCTTAGGGATGAGTGAAGATTAATCCAGTGGTGGGCCAGAATTTCTCTACTGGAGGGGCTCAGGAAATGGGTTGTGGGAACATATGTCTTGAAACTGTGGCACAGCAGGACCACTCTTTGTGCTTGGATGATTTCGGGTAGCTTTTGGGGGGGCGGGGGCCCAATGGAGATTATTTTGGGCTGAAACCAATGCTCCAATCTCCCCATGGCTCAGCCCCTGCTTTCAGGAGTTAATAGCTTAAAGCATGGCATAATGCCTGGCACAGAGCAAGTAGAGAGGAATGGGGAGGGCATTCCAGGTGGGAGGAAAGGCGTGTAGCTGGGAATGTTTAAGGCGTGTTAGGAGAAGAGTGAGGAGACCAGCTTGGCTGGTGGGGAGGGGTGAGAGAGGAGGCTGGAAAGACAAGTTGAGGCCCAGGATGAGACCTTGAATGGCATGCAAAAGGAGGGTGGGCCTCAGCTTGTAGGCAGCGGGGGCCATTGTGCCTTCTGGAGCAGGAGAAGCTGTGGAAATGGTCTTTGGTTTGGGTTTGTTTTTTCAATGACATATTTTAGACATTCAAAAAAGTATAAAGGAAAATATAATAAGCTTTCATTCAGCCATCACTCAGCTTAAGAAGAAAACCCTCCAGTATAGATGACACCTGCCCCAGCCCCCCATACCCTTTCCCAATTATATTTCTCCTAGAAGTTACTGCAGACCTGGATTTGGTGTTCATGGTTCCACGGGTGTCTTTGTCCTTCTGTTGTTTGTTTGATGGAGGTACAAAGTACACACAGTACAATACACAAATCTTAACTGTACAGTTTGATGGCCCATGGGATCACCACCCAGATCGAGTCACAGGCCACTCCTAGCCTTTGGTTTTTCTATCCTTGCACTTCATACAAATGGAATCATTCTGTGTGTGCTTTTCTGTATCTGGTGCTTTCACTCAACCTGTGCCTGTGAGATCTACCCGTGTTCGTGTCAATGGTTCACCCCTATTCACTGCTGCATAGTAGTCCACTGTTTAAATAGACCACAGTTTATTAATCACTCTACCGTCCATGGAGATGTATATTATTTCCAGTTTCCAGTATACTGAATAGTGTTGCTATGAACATTCTTGTACATACCTTTTGGTAGACATAAGAACGCAGTTCTTTTAGTATATGTTCAAGAGTGAGGTTGTTGGATGATGGAGTATGCACATGTTTAGTTCTCGTAGCTATGGCCAGTTTCCCAAAGTGGTTGTACAACATCTTTATGCTTTTATACACACACACACACACACACACACACACACACACACACGTCCCCTAGAGACTTGGGGTGCTGTTTTGGTTGTGGGTGTGATTCTACAGATGGTGTCACTTGTACTTTTGCTTCTGCAACTTGCTTTTTTTCCCACTCAATGTTCTGTTCCCAAGATCCGTCCCTGTTGGTGTAGCAGCTTGAGTGCATCTATTTATTCTTGATGTAGGATCTGTCCTGTGAACAGACCACAGCGTTCTCCTCCAAGCTTTTACGTTTAGCTTATTCCCAACTGGGATTCTCTTTCCAGATTTTCATAAGCATCTGTTAGGTGTTGAGTGAGGCCAGCGAGGATGGGGGTGGAGGGGCTGTTGCATCCAATCAGGTGGGAGATGAGGATGAGGGGCTGCTGGTGCAGATGGTTTCGAGGGACATTTTAGGGAACTTGGTTGAGGTGGAGGAGGAAGGAAACAAGACTTGGATTCTGGAGGCCAGAAACCCGGGGTTGAATCCCTCCTCTCACTTTCTGGCTATGTGACCTTAGGCATGTCACTTTGCTGCTCAGAGCCTCAGTTTCCTCATCTGTAATTTGGGATCATTCACCCTGCCTGGCAAGGGTTGAGTGAGCAGAGACATTTAGTGGTCAGTGTTTGAATCCATTTATTAGCTGATTGACTTTGGGTAAATTGCCTCATCTTAGCTTCTCAGTTTCCTCATCTGTAAAATGGGGATAAGAATAATACCCACCTCCCAGTGGTTTTGGAAAAATGAAATGGGATTGCATATGTAAAGTACTTAGTAAATGCTCAATAACTGGTAGCTACTTGTTATTATTACTGTTGTTGCTGTTGACTTCTGACTTTCCCACTAGATGGTAGGTGCTGCGAGGGCAGGGCCTGCTCTTTTGCTCCCATCTTCCTCCTGGAGGTCATTGGAAATATTTGGAGTCTAACTACACACTACTGCTGCATCCTGGGTGGGTGCCCTTGGGCGAGCCCAGCCCCCTCTCAGAGCCTCTATTTTCTCCTGTAAAATGGGGCTCATGGCAATGCCTACCTGATAAGGTAGTTTCTTGCCAGGCATATGGTAGATGCCTTCAAAGGAGAAAGAGCTCTAGAGCAGGTCAGGTGGGGCCCCAAGGGGGCAACATTTTCCTAGCAGTGCTGTGGCTCATACAGTCCAGGGGACTTCCAGAGACGGGGCGGGGAAGGTTGTCACTTCTGGCTGAGCTGCTTTGGAAAGGGGACATGGTGGCAGTGAGAAGAGAGGGGAAGGGGGATTCTGGCTCTGCTGACCCCCTGAGGGCAGGTTTCAGCAGCAGGGATAACCAAGCCCCTTGCTGCAGAGTGGGGACACTCAGGCCACAGTGAGTGGGAGGCTGACGTCCCAGGTAGCTGACCTGCCTCTGATGCCCATGTGCTGTGTGGCTCTGGGTACCTGGTGCACGTTCTCTGTGCCCCGATTTCCTTTGCTGTGATTGTCTTAGGGAGGCCTTGCTTCCTTGTCTGTTGGATTTTCCAACCCCTGCAGACCCCCTGGCCCGGCCCCCTTGCCCTCATGGAGGCTGAGGCCAGGGCTCAGGGCCAGGGCTGCGCACCTTGACAACCCGCCCACGCCAGGCACAAAGGCCCATTGTTTGGGCCCATGTTGGCGGGGAAGCGGGCGGGGAGCAGCCGCCTTTCACCCAACCCGCTTGTGGTTGGCAGGGACTGAGGAGCGATTCACAGTGGTCCCCACCCCCTGACCGGGCACCTGGCCAGGCCGCCTCCTGGGCAGGCACCCTCGCGAAGCTGGGCCAGCTTGTACCCTGAGCTGAGCCTCAGTTTCCCCTGAGATCCACAGGGCTCTGGCCTCCCCTGTCACAGAGAAGCCACCCTGCTGTACTTGAGGTGGCCATGGGCACCAGGGCTTTAGGGCCCGATAGGCCTGGGTTCTAGTTCTGGGTGGTTTTGGGTGCGTCTGTTCACCTCCATGAGGCTTAGTTTTCCCATCTGTAAAAGGAGGCTTGGAATCAATGACACTCAGGGTAGAAGGAGAAAAGTGATGCCATAAGGCAATATTCATTTGGCCATTCCTTTATTCAAAAGTCCATACTGGTGTCAACTATGTACATGACTGGTTATAGAATTTTAGTTGCCCCGTACAAAATTAAATGCAGTGCCCCTCATTCAAAATTAAGAATTTCAAGATGGTGCCAGCATGGGAACTTCTGACATGGGGCCCTGTGTGAGGGCCTGGGTCACACGGCCATGAAGCCCACCCTGACTGTGTGCCAGGCTCTATTCCAAGCATGGGACACAGCCAATGAAACAGAGGAAAGCCTCTGCCCTCGTAGAACTGACAATCTGTCAGGGGACCTAGGACTCCCTTGGGATTGCCTGGTAGCTCTTTCTGAACCCAGGTGTCCCTGGAGGCAAGCTCCTTCTGGGCCTGCTCACCAGGCCATGCAGGGTGAACTGGGGGTACCCAGGCTTCCCTGTGAGGCGCCAGTGTCAGTGACCCCCACGTCAGTCTGGGCACCCACAGTAGTAACGGCTGACATTTACTGAGTGCAGACTCGGTGCTGGGGCTGATCAGGGTGTGTACCCAGTGAATTCAGAGCATCTTTGTAATAGCCCTATGAGGAGGCAAGGCAGTATACTTGTCCCCTGTACAGATGGAGAAACAGAGGCTCAAGCCAGTGAATGGCAGAGGCAGGATTTAAACCCAGGTTGTCTGGTGCCAGAGCCTTAATCTCCCCATGCCACCCTCTGCCAAGGGGGCCATTGGTGAGCCAGCTGATGTGTGCCTGGGACAGAGGCCCTGCTGGGGTTTGAGGATGAGAAGGGCACGGGTGTGCTGGTGGCCCACCAGCTGCCGCCTGGGTTGGCCCCGCTGTGTGACCCTGAATCACAGCCCTGTGTCCTGGGAAGCTTTCTGTGCCCCAGGCACCCGTGGGGCCTGAGTCACAGTAGAGCACACCCTGCCACCCTGCCCATCTCCTGCCTGGGCCTCGGGACAGGCAGGCCCTCAGAGCAGGTCCCTAGTCAGGAACTCACATTTCTACCCACTTTCAGGGGCAAGAGAGAGCCATCTATTTGCAGCCCCAGAAACACATTTCTGCCTTCTCTCCTTGAGCCCAAACCCACCCTTCAAAGTTACCCCAGGATGGATTGCTGGCTGGTGAGTTACTGAGCTCCCCATCGCTGGAGCATTCAAGGCAGGATAGCCTGTCAGGGGTGATGAGGAGTGTTCCTGCTTCAGGCAGGGCCTGGTGCTGGAGTATGTGTCTTCCAAAGCCCTAAACTTTATTCATGCGCTTATTTTTGAACAGCTACTCTGAGTAAAAGGTACAAAATCCAAAAAGTACAAAAGAATATGGAGTGAAAAGTAAGTCTCCACCCTTCCTGACCCCCAGTCTCCAACTTTCTCTCCTAAGAAGTAGACATTGTTTACCAATTTCTTTTCCCCAAAGCTAATTTATGTAATACAAATATATAAATTGTCGTTTCCTGTCTCCTTTCTACCCACACAAATGGTAGCCAATACATTTCATAGCTCATTCTACCCCTCATTTTATTTTTGTTTTATTTGACAGCTTATCGTAGACACTGTTCCAGATCAGCACACACAGATCTGCTCTATTCTTCTTACCTTGCCACGTGGTATTCCTTTTTTTTAAAAAAAACAATAATCTGTAATACATATGATTAAAGGGCTTTTCAATCTTGAATTTAACTTTTTGGAATCTTTACTGTCCTTTGCTCTGGTAGTGTCCTGAGAAAATTTTTCAAAGTTTGCCTGGAAACTATAAGCTTTTCCCATATCTGTGGGGATTTTTTGAGTCTGTTTTGTTTGAAATTATAAAAGAAATGAAAGAGAGAAAGAGAGGGAGAGAGCAAGAGTGAGCGAATGAGAGAGAGAGAGAGAAAGAACACCTTCCACCCACATCCCTCCATGCCAGGCACCAGTGATCTAACGGAGAACCTCATAGTATCAGCTCCTCTACCTGTAGTGTGGCCAGGCTGCTGGAGGAGGCATCCACGTGTGGTGCCAGGGAGCCCAGAGGAGAGGACTTCTTGTGTGTGTGTGTGTGTGTGTGTGTGTGTGTGTGGTGTGTCTGTTTGTATGAGGTCAGGGATGGCTCCTCAGAGGAGGGACTATTTAGGTGGGGCCTTAAGGGATACATAGGAGTTCATATGAGATGTACAGAGATGGGCCTACCAGGCAGAGGGAAAACATGAAGAGTGAAAATCACTTGCTAGATGCAGTAATGACTACCAGTTTCCATTTATTGAGCACCTACTATATGCCAGGTACTGTGCTCATAAGTCATTGTTGCATATAGACTCCCACACTTCTAGGCTATTATCACCCCTATTTTACAGATGGCAACTGAAGTGCAGAGCACAGTAACTTGCTTGTGGTCACACAGATTGGAGTATGGAGGTACTGGAGTCTGGATTTGAACCTAGGCAGCTTGCATTCTTGGCCATTCTAATATTCCATGAGAGTAACAGGGATAGCTGGTGAGGCCCCGAATGTTTGATCTCAACCTTCTGACCTTCCCAGCTCAGGTCCTGCCCCTGCTGAGAGGTCTTCCGTGGTTCCCCATGGCCCCAGGACTCACTGTCCTGAGCCACCCTCCATTCTTCCGGCCAGTGTGGGTGCCTTGGGCAGCGCCAGACCTTTCTGGGTCTGGCCTTGTGTGCTGGGTGCTGCAGGCACTGCCTAACTGTCAGGAAGAGGCCACAAATGCTAATTATGGAACAAGAGAATAATCGGGGGGCACATACCCTGGCCTGTCCCCACTGGTGGATTCCAGATGTGGCTGGAGATGGTCCTAGACTGCAAGGTCTTGGTGTCCCCAGGCCTCAGGGCTCTGTCTCAGGTGTCACACTTTGGCCCAGGCTCCCTGGGCTCCCAGGAAGAATGTGAGCAGACCCTGGCCACAGGGAACCAGGTAGGCACTGGGCCTGGGGCTTTTTAAATTTCACTGACCCTGCAGTGTGGGGATTCATCACCCCATTTTACAGATGAGAAAATGGAGGATCAGAGAGTGCAAGTGACTTGTCTGAGGCCACACAGCAAGTCAAGGGCAAAGCCAGGATGTGAATCCAGACCCTGAGTTTGACTTTTAACCACCCCATACTCCTGCCCCCGTTCAAGAGGGTTTTCCGGTCTGCCTCTTGGCAGTGGCTTCATCTGTCTGTCTTACCTGGTCTTCAGGAAAGGGGCAACAAGCCCATTGCCCTAGGGAGCTTGAATGCTGTGCCCAGGGCCTCGGGATCGAGGCCTCGGGACCTGTGGATGGCCTGGGTGCTCCCCCACCCCAAGGATCAAGACACAGGTCCCATGTTTCCTCTTGCTTCTCCCAGAAGTGAGAGAATAATAGTCGGTTCAAATGTCAGGCCAGCTCTGCTGCCTGTGGGGAGACTGGTTGAGCAGGTCTGGGGGAGGGATGGAGGGAGGAAATTATTAATAATTGCAAAGCAACCAGCCCTGCTGCAGGCCTTGAGATGTGTCTGCGTGTGTCTTTGCAGGTGTGAGGTTGGGGGTGCTAATTCTAGGGACCCCATCCTGGGGTGGGGGGCAGCCTGGGGATCAGCTGCAGCTTCCCAGGAGCCTGTGTGTGGGGGTAAGCTGATGGGGGACACAGAGTTAGCCTCCCTGAGTTGAGACACACTGTGGCCTCCCTGCCTCCCCTCAACCCAGGTTAGGAGGGATCTGCTAGTATCAAGAGGATGAAGGAGAGAGCCTACTCTGTGTCTTCAGAAGCCATCTCACTATGTGCCAGGTTTAATTCTCACAACAACCAGATGAGGCTGATGTTGTTTTTATCTGCAGTTGACACCGCTGGAGAAACTGAGGCACAGGGGGTTTAAGTGGGATTTGAACTCAGGGTGTTTGATTGCAGTTAGACTGCCCTCACTGTCCTTTCTGCTGGGGGTGGAGGGATGCCCCTTCCCTGGAAGAGGCCCCTACCCACTCCCCCAACATCAGCACAGTCTTGGTGCCATACCCTGGAAAATAGGAGTTGGTCTGAAGCTTCTCTGGACCTCAGTCTCCTCATCTGTAGAATGGGCACCACAGTAACTTCCTCCAGGGTCGGGGCAGCCAACTAGGGGAGGAGGTAAGGAGACATCCTTTCTGTCCTCGCATCTCTGGCACCCACCGCAAGGCCTTTCTGACAGCCATGACCACAGGTGGCTCTCCACTGGGTCTTCCTTGACCCCTTGGGTGCCTACCAGAGCTGGTTCCCTAGCAGTGCTTTGGAAAATTCACTCTGAAAAGTAAGTGATCGGTTTACATTTTAGCCGGAAAATGGCTTGAATGGTAGACCTTGAGGCAGAGTTTCGGGGAATGGATAGTGGAAATTCTGGCAGTCAAAAGTGGACCTCTGGACCTGGGGCTAGCTGCCAGCTGCCACCTATGGCAGAGGCATGCCCGGATCGTGTGCCACTGAGCCCCAGGATGGGCCGCGTCTGTGGGGGAACTCCGAGGCATCCCCCTCCCTGGTTTGCCCTGAAGGGCAGATAAGGCCCAACCTCAGAGGAGTCTAATGACAGGCCTCAGTGGTGACTGGCAGGCAAGTTATGAGGTGGGAGTGACTCAGAGGATTGCTCCATGAGCAGGGCGGGGCTGGGGGCCACATGTCTGCCCCTGACTGGGCTGGCCTGAGGAGGGCCTGGGCACCCCAGGGAGGCCCTGCAGAGCCACTGGCTGTGGCCAGGCCAGGGTCTCACCCCTGTGACCCAGGCCCCTGTGCCACTTGGCATCCTTGGGGCTTGGCATTGTGTCTGGAGTGGGACTGGCTGGGTTTTCCCCTTGCTCAGTCCCAGGCATCATCTTCTGGGGAGTGGGAATCTGGCCTCAGAGGCAGCAGACGCCTCACAGATTTCCTGAACCACAGGGCCAGGGCTCCAGGAATCCCAGATGAGCGAGAGGTAGAACCTCAAGCATGTATGGACTCCGAGAACCAGCAGATGGTGGTTTCTAGATGTTTCCAGGTTCAAGGATTCATGGATTAGTAGATTTGCAGAATTACAGATATGTAAGATCAGGGAACCGGTTATAATTGGTTCCAGAGAATTCATTTTGAGTGAGAAATTTAAAAAAAAAATCACAGCAGCTGAAGAGTTTAGGGGTAAATTATCTTGGCATCTTCAACTGGCTCCCATATGGGTCAGAATGAAAAAATAAGACAGGAAAATGAAAGTATAAATATTCATCTTTCTCGTTCTATCCAGCGAGAGGGAAAGCACATGAGGCTAAAAGTCAATGGCTGGTGAATTGAGGCTTTCATTGTACTGTTTTTTTGTTTTTGTTTCTTTCTTTGTGTTTGAAATTTGTCAAAATAAAAAGCTGGGAAAAAGTAAAATAGAGAATAAAATGTAAATATAAACCATAGCATGTTAGATTATACAGCTTGCTGACCTACAGTATTACGACTTTCTAATCTATGAATCTGTAATTCTCGTATTCTTTTACACACTTATGCATTTATTATATATATATTTTAAACACTTACGCAGAGCACCTAGTGTGGGCCAGGCTTTGTTCTAAGGGCTTCACAAATACGAACTCATTTAATTCTTACAATACCCCTGCGAGGTGTGTGTTGTTGTGATGCTCATTTCACAGACGAGGAAACTGAGGCACAGAGTGGGGGCTAACTTGTTCAAATCATGCTCAATGCAGGTTGTTCGGTGTCTACTGTGTGCCAGGTGCCGTGCTAGACTCTGGGACAGAGCAGCAAGCAGGAGAGACAGTGTCCCTGCCCCGGGGGAACTTGGCAGTGTAGACAAATAATAAACAAATGAGTAAGATTGTCCTAAGTGCAAGGAGGGAAAGAAGCTGCCTTGATGGAGGGCAGGGGGTGAGGGCTCCCCTCTCATCGAGGGAGCAGGAAGACCCCTCTGAGGAGGTGATATTTGATCTGAGACCTAAGGGGAGGAAGGAGACTCACTGGGTAAAATGCCTGCTGTCTTCCCAGGCTGTGCCTTCTGCCTGGAGCACCATTCTCTCTGCTTCTCTGTGCCAAACTCCCACTCACTGTTCCAGGTCTGGCTGGGCAGGCACCTCCTCTGGGGGTGGGAGGTGGGCTGGGGACTTCCTTGACCCAAGGGAGAGCCTGTCCTTCAACACCCCCCCACCCAACTGTCTTCTCTCTCCTCCCTGTTCCTGGAGCAGACCTTGGTTACAGGGAGGCTTCATTTGGATCAGCAGCACCACCCACCTGCCAAAGATGACAGTCCAGAGAGGTTAGGAGCCTTGCCCAAGGAGTCTAGCAGGTGTTCGAGGAGGGATCTGCACTGGGGATTTATTTACACGCTGCGTTTTGCCGATTGTTTACCTGCCCTCCTTGCTGCCCTTCTTAGATCAGAACCATAGAGGTTAGCTCTACCCTCAGAGGAAGGCAGGTGGGAACCTGAGCCCCTGGGCTCCCAGAAGCACCCTGTGCCCGCTGCCACCCTCTGAGCCCCAGTGAACAGCAGGAGCTCCCTTGGGGCAAGTGGCCCACATCAACTGCCCCTATAGACTTGTCCAGACTCTTTGCTCCCCAAGCCGGTTCCTGGCACCGACTGGCACAAGGCCAGGCTGCCTGCACACCTGGCTCCCATCCTGGTCCCAGGGGCTCCACCAGGGGGTGGGGACAGGGAGGTGCTCAGGAGGCTCTGCCTTAGACAAGGGGTACTGTGCATGGGGGGCAGGGCTCAGCTCCCCTCCCCCAGGCTCTCTCACTGGGGAACCTAGTGGGGAGGATGGAGCCCAAACACTGGAGGCCCCAGACTGGGTCCAAGGCCAGCTCTATCCTTTGAGGCCCTGAAGCCTGGGGATCTTGGTCTTCTCAACTGCAAAATGGAGACCTGCTCCAGGAATGAAACAATAGCACGGTGGCTGGCACACAGTAGATGCTCACTAAATGCCAGCTATTCTGGCCGCAGATTCCACTGTTGAGGACTTCTATGATGCGAGTTTCATTCACTCATTCATTTCGCCAGGACTTACTGAGACCCTACTATGTGTCAGGCCCTGGGCAGAAGGTTGTGGTCACATCACAGAACGGAACGGACAAAACCCCCGCCTTTGGGCAGATGGTGCACAAGTAAGCAAACAGCATCATTTCAGACCGTGGTACAGGCTTAGGAGAAATATAGCAGGGAGGTGTGGTGGGGAGCAGCCCGAGAGTGCCTCTCTGAGAAGCAGCTGTGACCTGAAAGAGCAGCAAAGGCAGAGGCCCTGAGGTCAGAATAAGTTAGGGGGTTCAAAGAACAGAAGAGCAGCTACTGTGGCAGGAACAGAGTGAGGGAGAGAGGGTCGGAAAAAGAGGGAGGGGGTGGGTCCTTCAGGGTCTCGGAGGCAGGAGGAATTTGAATTTCATTCCAACAGTGATTATTATAAACAAAGGCCAGAGTCATGAGTGACTACAATATACAAAGTGCAAACTCATCGTGATTCACTTCCAGCCCAGAGCTAGGGCCTTCTGGATCTGGCACCTTAAAGAAAAGCACCTGCACACCCCTCCCCTGCAGCTTTTCTTTTTCAAAGAAATACACAGGTAACAGGTCACTGCAGTCTGTTAGATGTGAACGCGAGTTTGTTGGTTGCGAATGTGGCCACAGTCTCTGGATTTTGGTGCTTATTGGGAGAGTAGGGTGGGCTGGGGAAGGGGAATAATATCACCTGCCCTGATTTCAACAGTGCCATGTCAAATGGGGAAGGCTTGAGAGATCAGCTGGTCCAACCCACTGACTCTCAGATGAGGAACCTGAGGTCCAGACGAGAGGAAGTGAGTGGCCAAAGGTGACACTATGAGTCAGAGGCAGATGCAGGATTTGAACCCAGGCCCTCTGACTTCCCAGCCAGAGTTTCTGAGAAATGGGTGTCTTGCCATGTGCTTCCCCTTTGCTCTTTCCTCCCAGACAGTGTCAGCTGCCCTCGGGGCCAGGGAGGAGTCTTGGAGCAGGGGTCCAGAGGTTTGGGGCCCACCCTCACTCTACCACAGAGTTTCTCTTCAGCAGCACTACTGGCATTTGAACCAGATCACTCTGTCATGGAGAACGTCCTGTGTGGAGCCTTCAGATCATTTCTCAGATGGAAACAGGGCCATGGGGTTGCCTCTCAAGGTCATAGAACTGGAAAAAGGGAGGGAGAAAGCAGTTGAACTCAGTTAATAATGGCTCCTGAGGGTCAACCCTACAATGGCAATTGTTGGATGTTGAGGTAAACAACAGGCATCAATGGGATGAATTAACTGAAGAACTTCTCCAGTGTCAGGAGAATAGGTCCTTTGGCTCAAGACACACTTTCCAAACAGGTTTCACATGGAGATGAACAGACCATGATCTGGAAATGTGAGGTCTGAAGCTCACAGAATGGATAGTAGAACAGTAAAATTTCTGATATTGAAGACGCGTCAGCTGGTTTTGGAAAAAGTCATACCATGACCTATAAGAGTGTGTAAGAAAGCATATTGGAAAAGGATACTTGTTTTTAAGAACAGACTTTATTTTTTAGAACAGTTTTAGATTTACAGAAAAAATGGAAAAGGTAGCACCCTACACCCAGATCCTCCTAGCATTAACACCTTAACATTAGTCTGGTACATTTGTTACAATTAATGCACCAGTGTTGATGCGTTATTACCAACTAAAGTCCATAATCTATTCAGATTTTTAAAGTTCGCTCCGCGGCATGTGGGATCTTCCCAGACCAGGGCACGAACCCGCGTCCCCTGCATCGGCAGGCGGACTCTCAACCACTGCACCACCAGGGAAGCCCCAGGTTTTTAAAGTTTTTACCCAATGTCTTTTTTTTTTTTTTTTTTCCTGTTTGAGGATCCCATTTAGGATTCCACATCACATTTAGTTGTCATGTCTTTTCTGACTCCTCTTGACTGTGACAGTTTCTCAGACTTCCCTTGTTTTTGGAGAATTGACAGTATTGAGGAATCCCGGTCACGTTTTTCGTAGGCTGCTCTTCTACTGGAAATATTTGTCTGATGTTTTTGTAATGGTTAGGTGGGGGTTACGGGTTTTGAGGAGGTAGCTCTCAGAAGTAAAATGCCATTTTTATCACATCACATCAAGAGTACATACTGTCAACAGGATTTATCACTGTTGATGTTGACCTTGACCACCTGGCTCAGGCAGTGTTTGTCAGGTTGCTCCACTGTGAAGTTATTCTTTTCCCCCTTTCCATATTGCCCTCTTTGGAAGTAAATCACTCTGTGTAGCCTCCACCTAAGGAGTAGACAGTTATGCTCTGCTGTACAAATGATTCAGAGTTCTTCTGCCCAGATTTGTCTGTTCTCCCTTATTTATTGATTTATTCAATCATATCAGTATGGAGTCACAGCTGTTTATTTTATTTATACTTTGAGTTATAATTCAATACTAATTAATTTTGTCATTCAAATTGGTGCAGCTTTGGCCAGTGGGAGCTCTTTGAGTTGGCTCCCTTGCCCATTGATGTACCCCATCAACGTAGTTTTTTTTTTTCCTCTTTCTTTGAGCACTTGCTTACTTCTGGTACTACAAGATGCTCTAGACTCATTTTGTATATTTCTTTTCTTTTTTTTTTTTTTTATTTGTGGTACGCGGGCTTCTCACTGCTGTGGCCCCTCCCGCCGCGGAGCACAGGCTCCGGACGTGCAGGCTCAGCGGCCATGGCCCACGGGCCCAGCCGCTCCGCGGCACGCGGGATCTTCCTGGACCGGGGCACGAACCCGCGTCCCCTGCATCGGCAGGCGGACTCCCAACCACCGCGCCACCAGGGAAGCCCATTTTGTGTATTTCTTGCCCCAATCTTAGAATCAACCATTTCTCCATGGAGCCCTGGTTCCTTTCTGGAGAGTGGTGTTAGAAACCAATATCTGGGTGCCAGGTGTGCCCATTGCTAGTGGGTGGCATTTCTTTTAGGCCTTCTCAGCTGACAGAAAAAAGAAATATATGTGTGTATATATGTCTATTTACTAACCCATTTGTATGATTCTATCTACAAATATTTCTATATGTAAACATCTATATATTTCACTAAACATGAGTTCATACTGATATCTCCAGAATCCATTATGTTTTATAATGTGATTTGAAATAGTGGTGTGTCACTATGTTGATAACCATAACTATCGCTGCCACTTACTTTGTGCTTATTATGTGCTAAGTACTTTCTAAGTGTTTAACGAGCATTATCTCCTTTAAGCTGCGTGACAGCCCCAGACCCTGGTTTCTCCCCTCAACCCCATTTTACCAACGATATGGGAGGCACAGAGAAGCTAAGATCTTGATCAAAGTCTCCCATTGTAGTAAGTGGTAAAGTTGGTGTCCAACCCTGACTCAATTGTGTCAAGCGTTAAAATCATCTACGTCTTGCATTAAAGAGAATTTATATACAACTGGAAAAAAAAAGAAACATTACCTTATACTTTTGACTGATTGATATAGTATTATATTTCAGAGACATTTAACTTAAATGTCATGATTTCCTTTGAAGCTAATACAATATTTTGGATCTCAGACATTTTCTGCTTGAGGCTCTGTTATCTCTAATGACCAGCGGATAAAAGAGCTCAGGCGCATCCACCCAGTCACCCTGCTGGGCTATTCTCAGTGCCTCCCTCCAGCTGGCCCCATGGGAAGTTTTGCAGGGACACAGAATCTTCTGGGAAACGTCCTAGGCAGCTCAGATCCCAGAGGGCCAAAGGAAGATGGAAAGGAAGTGTGGGTGGAGGGAGGGGGCGGGCAGCCATGGTGCTCTGACCCCCAGGTGTTCCTGGTGTCAATCTGGTCTGACCTGCTGGGCATCTTCAGTGGGGAGTCTTGGCCAGGAGTCTTCCCTGACCCTCAGTGTGGCCAGAGGGCAGCCAAAGGTCCCTCCTGCTTTTCCTCACTAAAGGCTCCCTCCTCTCAGGCTCAAGGCCACCTCATTCTACCTCCTCCAGGAAGCCTTCCCTGTCTGCCCCACCCTCAATGATGTCCATGTTCCCTGAAATTCCACACCTAGACTAAGGGTCTCAAACTAGTGGCCCTCAGACATGTTTTCTTTAACCTGCACAGTGTCTTCTAAAATTTTGATGTGGTAGCTAGCATCGAAGAGCAAGAGATTCACGGAAATATGTGGACACCCAGCCTCTCTTACAGATGTTGAAAGACTGGCAGTCCTGAGCTCACATCCCCACCAGCTGGTTCAGCCCCATGCCGGGTGCATAGTAGGTCCTTGGCCTCTGTTGACAGCATGAATGGGCCAAATGCACTCAGCTTGGAGCCCTGGCTTTGGAGGCAGACAGGACTGATTTTCAGTGCCAGCCCTGCCCTTTCCTGGCTATGGAACCTGGGAAAAAACGTTTCTTCTCACTCAGCCTCAGTTTTCTCTGGAGAATGGGCTTAAAATAAACCCTCATGGGGTGGTTGTGATGCTGAAGTGAGCTAACACATGGGGTGGGCTTAGGCCAGGATAGACTCTCAGGGAGCCTGGATAAATAGTTCCCATTCTTCCTTGAGTTCCTCCTCTGTTTGCTTTGCTTCCGGCACTTCTTATTTCCTAACGACCCCACTATCCATCTGTTCATCTGCAAATGCCTACTGTGTGCCAGACACATGTGAGACCTGGTTGCTGCCCTCACAGAACTCCTCTTCCTGGTCCAGCTGAGGAGAGAGCCATTTCATGTTCACATTCATGTACTTATTCATTCACCTGTACAACAAATGTTTATTGAATGCCTACTGTGTGCCAGGAGTTGTTCAGAACACAGAGGATACAGCAGTGAATGCAACAGACAAAAGTCCCTGCCATCATGGAGCTGGCGTTCTAGTGTAGCTCAGGGACCATAAGCCAATATAGTATCAGGTAGCATCAAGTTCTGTGAAGAACAGTAGGTGTGATGGAGGTGCTGTTGTAAGCAGGGAGGGAGTAAGCCTGTGGCTGGCTCTCTGACATAAGAGCATTTCAGACAGAGGGAACAGGAAGTGCAAAGGCCCTGGGGCAGGCACAGGCCTGGGGTGTTTGAGGGGCAGTGAGAAGCCAGTATGACTGAAGGAAAGTGAGTTAGATATTTCCGTAATGTTAGAATTCCTCTCCTCTTTCTCTTCCTCCTTTCCTTCCCCTCCTCCTCGCTCATTTTTTTTCCTTTTTAATAATGAGTCTCAGTTTTAATAATGAGTTTGAATAATGAGTCTCTTAGTAATCCAAATACACAATAATTTATAAAAATAGAAATAATATCTGGGAAGCCCTTGGCATGTTGGTGTGCAGGAAAAGTGACTGCTATTATTATCAATTCTTCTCATTTCTGGTAGGAATGAATCACTTACTTCTAAAGTTTCCTAAAGAGGCAATGGACCCTTGAGCCCTTATCCCACTGTGGCATGCCTTTCTTCTTCTTTTATTTTCCTAGCTTCATTGAGATATAATTGACATAACACGGTGTAAATTTAAGGTGAACCATGTGTTGATTGAATATACTTACATATCTCAAAATGATTGCCACTAGAGGCTTAGCTAACACCTCCAGTGGAGAGCCTTTCTTCTGCCCCATCATTCTTTTTTTTTTTCCTTTTTGGTCATGCTGCCTGCCATGGGGGATCTTAGTTCTCCAACCAGGGACTGAAGCCAAGCCTCCTGAAGTGGGAGCGCGGAGTCTTAACCACAGGACCGCCAGGAAAGTCCCTGCACCATCATTCTGAGGGTTTCTGGAGGGTGAGCGTGGGGGGTGGGTGTATGTATGTCTGTGACAATGGCAGGTGCCTCTTCCTTCTGCTCCCCAATCCTCACCCTCTCCTCTTCTCTTCCATCTTCAAAGTCTTCAGCAGAAGGAAGGACCCAAATTTGGGAGGTCTTGTTTCAGGGACATTGAGAATGTTTGAGTTCTCTGGAGTTTGTGATATGGGTGGAGGTTGGGGGGAGGAGCCGTTCGTTGTGTCAGAAAAGTTGGCGGTGGGGTTCGCAGAGTGCTTGAGGATGAGTCTCAAGATAGTGCCCTGGTCTCACCTGTGGTCCTCTCACTGTCTTCAGGGCAGAGCTTCTGGGCTGCTTCCCATCTCCCGACCTCCCCAGACTCTGCCCAGTCCACGCCCTCATCTCCTGCCCTGACCATTGTGGTCACCCCCTCCCTGGGTACCCTGCTTCTGCCCTGGGCCCCTCAGCTGGTTCTCTGCATGCAGCCAGAGGATCCCCTTGGAACTAAGTCAGACCATGTCCCTCCCCTGCTCAGAGCCCTCCTAGGGTCCCACCTTGCTCAGAAGCTCTACGAGGTCCTGTGAGGCCTGGTGTGAGTGGACCCCATCACCACTCTGAGTTCGCCTCCCCGCAACCCCCATCCCCACCTTGCCCCGTGGACTCCAGTGCACTGGCCTCCTTGCTGCTCCATGAAGGACTCCCGCTCTGGTTCTCTGACTGCTGTCCCCTCCGCATACACACATTTGTTTCTCTCTCTCTCTCGGGGGGTCAGCTGGCCCCCAGCAGCCTGCCCTGCCCTTCAACAGTGGGACCTCTTGTGACACCTGGTCACGGCTCCCTGACTCCACCCTCCAAGCCCTTTATCTCTGTTTGGAGAAGCACATCCAAGGGTCTGCTCACTTGAAGATACCTGTGTCCCCTCAGGGTGTCAGCTCCAGGAAGGGCGGGCTGCGTCTGGGGGCTGTACCCCAGTGCCTGGGACAGCAGGCGTGCAGCGTACAGTAGGTGCTCAGTGAATGAGCATTAGTGCTTTAAAATCAGACCTTGGGATCTTTGCAAGGTTCTTAAAATTCCAGCAGTGGAGAGTTCAAGACTCAGAGGCTCTGGGGTCCATCTACTCCTCCCACACCCGCCGGTTGGCCTGGCTCTGTTTGCTTCTCTCTTGGTCTCTCTCTCTCTCTGTCTGTCTCCTGTCTCTGTGTCTTCCTCTTTGTCTCTCTGTCTCAGTGTCTGTCTGTCTCTGTCCCGCTCCCCTCCCTCTCACTGTCTCTCCCCTCTCTTTGTCTCTCTGTGGGTTTTCATCTCTCTCTTCCTCTGTATCTGTCTCTCTCTTCTATCTGCCTCTTCTCTCCTCTTCCCTCTCCTCTCCCTCTTCCCTCCTCTTTCTCTCTCCTCTCTATTTCTCTCTCTGTTTATCTCTGTCCTTTGTCAGTCTGTCTCTCTTTCTGTATCTCTCTCTCTCTTCTCTGTCATCCCCTTCCCCTAGCCTCCGTGGGCAGCAGGCCAGCTCCTGCTGTAGATTGCTTTTCTGCCTTTCCAGCTGCCATCTGCTCCACCGAGGGGCCCCCTCCAAGTGTGACAAAGTTGGTCTGTCCTGTGGTCCTGCGAGGAGCAGGGAGGGAGACAGGGAGGCTGGTGCTGGGCGTGGAAGCTCTCAGCAGCCGTCTCGTGGTGTGACTTGTCAAAGTCCATAACCTCTCCGCTCTCTGGGCCCTGTTTTCCTTGTCTCTATAAAGAGAATAACCATTTCTGGGACTTCCTTTATTTCTCTTCCAAATCTGCTTAGTATTTTATTGGCTTGTGGTGATGCTCAGAGAAGTTTCTGGGTTGGGGTTCTTCACCAATGCAACCTCCACGGCATCAGGAGCAGTCCTTTGTCAGGAGCTGACCACGTGTGGGACCAGGCTGGGCATGTTCCCTGGCTTAGACCACTGTCTGTCCTGGGCTCAGCACACAGGGCACTTTCTGCCCAGCCAGGCCTCCTTTCAGAAAACTGAACTCACTAGGCTGCCTCCAGTCTCAGGGCCTTGGCAGTTTCATCTGTTTGGGGTGCTCTTCCTTTTATCCTTGGCCTAGTTAAATGCCTACTCCTTGTTCTGATTCTGGCTCAAACACCACCTCCTCCAGGAAGCCCTCCCTGATGACACCCCACAAACCAGGTCACCCTGTTAACTACTTTCTGTCACTTAGCACAGTTGTAATTACTTTATTTGCTCTCAGCCCCCACAGGGCTCCCCATCCCATCATTCGAGCTTAAATCCCCCCCACCCTCTGCACTCGGAGGGAAGTTGGGAGGCCCAGGCCCATGAGTCAGCGAAGTTCTCCTTCCTCTCTTGGCACTTTCTCTGGTGAGATTGGGAGCTGGCTTCCTCCAAGGGGGATTAAATTCAAGGGTACATATGTAGAGGGGAGGTGGGCAGGGCCTCTCCCCAGCTGCTGGACCAGTCATTCAGCACCAGACAGCTTTTCTCCATCTTCATCTCCATGACAACCCTTCCCTGCCTGAGCCACCATTCACATGCTTTCCTGTTCCCCCTGCCCCACCCAGAGAAGCCAGAGGGAGCTTTTCACAACCCAAATCTAACCTCCAATCGGCCTTGCTACAAGCTCGTCCATGACTCCCTATTACTCTCATAATAAAGTCTGGCCTTCTCAGTTGGGCTACAAGCCCTCTGTGCCCTGATCTTGCCGCTTTTCCTTCACACACCAGCAACACCCAGCTCCTCGTAGCTCCCTGCCTCAAGGCCTTTGCACTTGCAGTTCCAGCTGGTCTGAACACTGTTCCCCCAAATGGATGAAAACTGCAAGGCTCGCTCCCTCTCTCGCCTCCTTCAGGTCTTTGCCCAAATGTCGCCTTCCCAGCCAGGCCTTCCCTGACTGCCCAATTTAAAATTTTGACGTCCCTACCACCCCTTCTCCCCTTTCCTCCTTTATTTCTCCCCATAACCTTGACACCTGGAAATAGGCCACACAGGTTACTGATTCATCTTGTTTCTTGCCTGTCTCTTCCACTAGAATGCCAGCTCCCCCAGGGCAGGTCCCTCGGTCAGTATTGTTCCCTGCTGTATCCCCAGCAAGGAGTGGGCCCAGGGCTGTGTGGCTTTGGGGTCAGACAGGCCTGGTTTGGAGTTCTGGCTCAGTCACTTCCTGGCTTTCTCCTTTCTGGGCCTCAATTTTCTCAGCTGAAAAATGAGAGAAAACTTAGAATTGGAGTAAGGATGAAATAAAATCCTATGTGTAAAAAAAAGGAGGAAAACGAAGAACCAAAATGAAAACTCATTTTTCATCATTTTGGAGAAATGGGTGAGTCCATTCTGGTCTGGCCACACCATGGACTATTACGTAGCCATTAAAAAGAATGGCTCACCGTTGTCCTAGGTGCCTTGTGTGGTTAATCTTTTCTGTTTGTTTTTAACATTCTTAATTGCACAGGTTTGTTTTTTTTTCCTCTAGGGTTTAAAAAATAATTTTTTTCCCCCTAGGGTTTATTTTTAACTGAAAGAAATTCAAGGAAAATACAGTGTATATAGTATTCTACCTTTGTTCTAAAAGGGAGGACTGTATACATTCATATTTTTTATAGTTAAAAAAATTAAGATGAAATTCACAAAACAGAAAAGTAATCATTTTAATGAATCATTCTTAGTTAACGATTTTAAAGTGTTCAGTGACATTTAGTACTTTCACTGTGTTGTGCAACCGTCACTTCTGTGTAGCTCCAAAATATTTTCATCACCCCCACAGGAGACCCCTACCCATTAAACAAGGCACTCCTTATCCCAGCTTCCTCCCAGTCCCTGGCAACGACTAATCTGCTTTCTGTCTCTATGGGTTTATCTATTCTGGAAATTATATAAATGGAATCATATAATACATGACCTTTTGTGTCTGGCTTTTCAATTAGCATAATTTTTTCGAGGTGTCAGTACTTCGTTCCTTTTCATGGCTGAATAATGTTCTATTGTGTGCATGCACATATTGTGTTTATCCATTCATCTGTTGATGGACATTTAGGTGTTTTCAACCTTTTGGCAATTATGAACAACGCCGCTATGAATACCGGAGCACAAGTTCTTGTTTGGTGGGGGTATTCTTGAATGAGAAAAGCAAGATGCTGAAAAGAGTGTACAATGTGATCCTGATTTGTAAGATAAATGACAGATAAAGAAATCCCTAGTCCAAGCAGAGTCTGCATGAGATTTTCATGCTTACAGAGAAATATGCAGGAACCCATTCTCAACTGTCAACATAGGGAGCGAGAAGGCTTTTGCAGAGAAGGAAAAGCAAGAAAAAAAAAAAAAAAAAAAGGCCAGACGCCAAACCAAAACAGTGCACACAAAATAATTCCATTTAGGCATGTGTGACAAGTTACACATTGAGTCATTGTGTATGTTGGTATTAAAAAAAAAAAAACCAATTAAAAAAAAAAGAAACCCCAAGTATTCTCTGCAAAAAGGTTGGACAGGGGCCTGGTGAGATGAGAAACTGAAGAGAAGAGGGTACCCCCAAGAGTCTGTTTGCCAGAGTGTGTCCCTCTGCCCCTGCCCTGCCACCAATTGCAAGGTCCCTTAGGAGCCGGATTCCCTCAGTGCTGCCCATTCTCTGGCTGGGACCTGCAGCTCCTTGGGAGGGGTGCAGTGGTCCTGCTTGGGGGCCCCTCAGCAGTGATCCCCCATGTGGTTCCCATTTCCTGAAGGGAGGTACAAGCCAAGGGGAAAGTGGGAAGGGACCCAGAAGGAGAGAGAAGTGGATGAGTGTGGACCCTGTGACCTCCACTGGCCTCAGGGCACACACCCAGTATCCCGGATGGGCTGGGCCTCCTGGCTGCTGAGCTTGCTTTCTCTCTGCTGTCTTGTTCTTTCTTTAGAAAATATTTCAGCCACCCAGAACATCATGAGAGATAGTATAAGAGCCCCAGGTCCCCATCACCTGGCTTTGTCAGATCTTAGCATTGTGCCATATTTCCTTCAGATCTGTAACAGTCAGGGTCTGGCAGGAAGCAGACCCCTCTCAAATGGAGCACCCCGGGGAGGGTTTAATAAAGAGACTCTTTTCCAGAGTGTGGGCAGGGTTAAGGGAACTAGTAGGGAAAGGTACAGAGTGGGGCTGGCCTCAGCGGGGAGCTGATGTTTGCAGGGATGGGCCGCACAGAGAGGGCCCCTGGCAGGAGCTGAGACCTTTAGGAAGGACACCCAGCAGGGAGGGAGCTGTCCCCACTCCCCTCTCGCCCTCCTCTCTGGGTCCCTGGTGGTTCCTCCATTCAGCGAACCCCATAGGAAGCTGAGAGCCAGGTTGGTGGCATTCATGCAGGTCAGCTTCCCTGGCACAGATTAAGGTGGGGAAGGCGTCGATCTGGAGGGAACAAAAGAGGGCACATGCATCAGTTTACACCCCCCTCCCGGCCAGTGGTCAGCTTGAGTCTGTGGTAGCCCCTGGTGTTGCTCTGATTTCAGTTCTGGCCCTTGGGATGTGGGTGATGTGGTTTGGGCTGGGCGGGTGGTCCTCACACTGTCTTAGTTCCCTTTTTGCAGCTGCTATGTACCTGCTGGTCACCTTTGTCATTTTCAAGCTCTGGTTTTTAACTACCTGTTAATCGAGCACGTAACCTGTTAAGTGTTTTGAATCCTCTCCCCACCTTGTTTTATAGCTCAGCAAAGCAAGTTTCGGAGAGGAAAAAGGTTTTGTGCAAGGCAGGGCCCGGAGCTGGCCTTGAACTTGGAGCAGTTGTTGGGAAAATCCTAGCCCTTAGCCATGACATCCTCTGCCCCACGGTTCAGGTTTCTTCCATCTCTACTCTGTGGAGTTCCCAGGAGAGCTTCCTACTGACAGGATGTAATGCCCCCAGAAGCCTCCAGCTGAGGGTCCAGGATACCCAGGCTCCCTCTTGGGAAAGGGTCCTGATTCAGCCTGACCTGGGCTCTGTCACTTCCATCTGCATCAACTTGAGGGACAATTTGACTCTCCAGGGCTCAGTTTCTCCATCTGGAAAATGGGCACAGTGTGAGCCCCTCCATGCAGGGAAGTTGTGAAGGTTTGGTGAAGTGACATGCAGGAAGCCTGGGACCGGGCACACAGGAGGCCACCCACTGGGCCCTTTTGGGTTTCTGATTTCCCCTGAGACACCTCTTGGGGGCCGGATCCCCAGGTGGAGGAAGGATGAGGCCCAGCCCTCGGGGCCTGGGGGGCCTGGTCCCAGGACAATGCAGAGCATTGTGTTCATGCCAGCCCGGGTTTGGGGCTAGACAAATAGGAGAGTAATCTGGCCAGGACTCAGACAAAGACCTGGGGGCTGGTCGGCCGAGGGGCATCAGGTTACCCTTGATGGGCTGCAGCCACACAGTCGGCTCCCCCAGTATCTCGTGGGGGTGTTTGCTTTTTCCCAAAGATTATAATTAAATGAGCGATCAGGGCCCCTGGCTGAGGCCTTGGCAGGAGGGTTTCATTACAGGAAGGACTGCAGGTATGGGGGGTTCCAGGCCTGAGGGGGCGTGTTGCTATGATAGTAATAATGAGAGCAGTAATAATCACCGCCAGCCTGTGAGTGTTTCCCGCTGGCTGGGCCCCAGGTGAACAAGTCTGTTTGTGCCTCACTTCTCTCTGCAGCCCTGAGAGGCAGGTCCCGTGTCATAAATAGGCAAACTGAGGCTCAGAGACACTGGAGTCCCCACCCCCACCCCGAGGCTGTTCCCATCATCCCTTCAGTAGAGTGTGGGTGAGGTGGTGCAGCGTCTGGAATCACAGAGGTCTCCTTGCTTCCTCACCTCTGTTTTCTCTTCTGGAAAGTGTGGATAACCTGACCTCACTGAGTCGTTGTGAAATTGAGTGAGCACACAGAGAGGACTCAGAAAATGCCCATTCTCTTCTTTCCTTTTTACCAGAGTGAATAAGGGCCAGGCTCTGCCTTTAGGGAGTTTGTACCAGGAACTCCCTGTCCCTCACCCATCACCTCTTTTCGATGTGTAAAGGCCTTCAGGGGGCCTGCAGGGAGTGAGTGGAGGCTGTATTTGGGGTGATTTCTGCTAGGGGGAGATGGTAAGAGTGGGGTCTGGGCAGAAGGAAGAGCCAGATCAAAGGTCTGGAGGCTGGAGAGACTGTCTAGGGAACAGTGCTGTGACTGAGCTAGACTGTGGGGTTTGAATTTCAGCTTTATCACATCTTTGCTGTGTGACTTCTGGCAGGCCACTGGACCTCTCTGGTCTCAGGCTCTTACCTGTAGAATGGGTGTGTGAGAAGAAAACCTTCCTCAGAGTGCTAGTGTAAAGAGAACAGTGCCCAGCTCTTCCACATTATGTGCCACATAAGATAATACTTAATAGATGTTATTTTTATTCATAACCACTTCCTCTAGGAAGCCCACCCTGACCACCTCTGGCTCCTGAAGCCACCGGGGCTTCCTCTATCAAAGAATGTTGCTTCTTCCACATGCCAATTTCCCACTCCAACCTGGACCCTCTGACTGGGACCCCCATGAGGGCTGCATCCCCGGAACTCAGCAAGAACCCAGCATAGAGCAGCCATGGGGGCCAGGTGCTGGGTGAACGGCATCACTGAGCACCTATTACAAGCCAAGTCCTTCACACACAAGTCCTGCATTTAACATCTTTCTTCTGGAATGTTGGCTTTGCCAAGATCGGCACAAAATAGGTACTCCAGAAATATGTGATGGAATTGTTGAGATGAACTGGTACTCAGAGGAAAGAAGGCTTTCTGAGGATGGGGCCTTAGCATGTTGAGCTCATGAGAGAATAAGAAGAAGAAGAAAATAATAATAATAATTGTTATTATTTATTATGCTCTGGGCTCCATGCTGAGTTGTTTCAGTTCATCTTCCCAGCAGGTTAGTGCTATTCTTGTTTCCATCTCACACACAGATGGGGGAACTGAGGCAAGAGTTGGGATACCCCAAGTCACACAGCCAGTGAGTGGCAGAGCCAGGATTAAACCAAGGCTTTTTGACTGAGGAGCCTGTCCTGAGTCTGTTTCAACACACCTACCGCTACCTAGAAGGGCAGTGCTGTTACTCTACCCATTTTGCAGATGAGGAAACAGAGGCTCTGAGAGGCAAAAGGGCTGGCCCATGTCTGGAAGCAGAGATGGTGGCCGAGCCGGAGATGTCCGAGGGAGGGCCCCAGCCTCCCAGGTTAGTACTCTGAGGGAGGGGTAGCTGTTGCCTGCCTGTTAGTATTTCTGGCCAATACCCCAGCCTCTGTTTACTGAGCCCAACACCCAGGAGCTGCCTCTTCCGCCTGTCTGGGAGTCTTGGGTGCCTTCACAATAGGATTCTCTGTCTCTGCAGCTGGTTTTCATTCAAGCCCTTTGTGCTGAAAATTTTAAAAATGAAAGGAAAGTTTGGCTCCGCCCCTCTCCTTTGCTCCCTGGGGAGAGAGGATCTCAGCCTTTTCTTTCCCTCATTCTGGGACCCAGAGATGTCCACATCTGTCCATGGTCACACAGCAGGGTTGGAGCCAGGACCCTGGCCTTGGACTCCTCATCCAGGACTCTGCTCACCGTCCCCACCCCCCAGCTTCAGGGCCAGTCACCCCCCTCCTCACCCCTGCATTTACTCTTCCTGACTGTCTTCTAGGCTTGCGGGGAGTAGAGGAATGGGGACTAATGTTCCCTGAGGCTCACTACATGCTGGGCACCCTGCCATCCTCAAAGTCACAGGCTCCTCACTGCAGTGCAGTAAGGTCCTGTCACCCCACTGAACAAAGGAGGAAACTGAGGCTGAGAGAGGCGGAGTGCCTAAGGTCCCAAGCTGGGAAATGGCAGAGCTGGGATTTGAACTCATGCTCCCACGGCAGAGGTGCTGCCACATCTGGCACCCTCATTTGGGCCCTGTAGGGAGGTCCCAGCCCTGGGGCTGGTGGGGGATCCTAGAGGGAAGTGGGAGCCTGGGCAGGGCTAGGGCCCTGGAGCTGAGCCAGACAGGAGCAGTGGGTCCTCAGGCATGGTGGTGGCCCTGGGTGGGGCGTCAGCTGGAGCCAGGGCTGCAGGGAGAGGCAGCAGGCGGGCCCAGGAGACTCCCTCCCCTTCCTCTAGCTCCTGGTCAGGGCCTGGGGTCACTCCAGGCACCTCAGCACCCAAACCTGGACAGACCCAGGGCTCCAGCAGGAGACAGGACACAGGAGGCAGGGCCAGCCCCATGCAACCATAATGGCTGATGGTGATACTTCCTGTTGACTGAGCACGAACTATAGGCCAGGCTCTGTGCCAAGGCCCTTCCTGGGTCTTCACAACCAGCCTAGGAGGTGGGACTGTGATTAATGCCCTTTTACAAGTGTGGAAAGTGAGGCCTAGAGAGGCCCTCAACCCTTGCCTGGGCCCACATGGGGACAAGGAACTCTGGAAAGTGGGGCCCTCAGAGAGTGAGCTGCCTGTCCCAGGAGGCATGCAAGCAGAGCTGGAGGGAACTCAGTGGGGTCAGTGGAGACGTGCTGGGAGTTAGGGCTCACTGAGGGCAGTTCACTGAGCATGCGGCCAGGGAAGCTACAAGTTGGGGGGTGAATGAGGCCTCGGCCTGTTGTGGGGATTAAGCAAATTAATAGGTGCTCTGGATTAGAAATGTGCCTGGTATAGAGTAGGTGCTCAATGAATGAGAGCACCCTTCATAGAGCACCTACTGTTTGCAGAAATAGTAACTCACACTTATGGAGACTGCCATGTACCCAGGCCCTGTGCCTGGATGTTTTTGAGAGTTCACTATGTCGCAGCCACATTGCTGAGTGCTCATGGATTTTTGAGACTCATGACAGCACAAATGGACACCTGCTGTTCTTATCTCTATCAGCAGATGAGGACACGCATGGGAGACAATCAGCATGGCTGGCTGCATGAGCCAGTGTTTCTCTGCTGTGTGGCCTTGGGCAGCCGCTAAGTTCCCTGGGCCTCAGTTTCCCCATCTGTAGCATTAGATGTGTCTACCCATGGCATCCTAGAGTTCTAGAATGAGGTTTTAAGTGTCATCCTAGGTGAGGGTTTAAGCATCTGCAAGGCTACTTTTTTTCTCCCAGGAACTTGCTGCCCCAAATGAAATCCTCTAAAAGACTCTTTTAAGGCCTTCTCACCCCTCCCCCTCTCCATTTTCTCCCATCTCAGAGTTCCTTCCCATTTTTCTCTTTTCCCAGTTAGGCCTTCTTCCATGCCTGGAAGAGTAAAGACATGTAATTAAATCTTGTAACAGGAGTCTGGATGTGGGGCTGTTCCAGGATCAGTTAGCTGGGCTCTAGGTGGACTTCTCTTTCCTTCTCTTTTCCTCATGGGCCCCAGTGGCTGCTGTGGTACCAGACATCACATCCCACATGACCACATCCTAACCAGGAAGGGAAGGGGGGCTGGGCAGGAAAGGGTTCTTTCTCATCTAGAATCTCACTTCTTTATCAAATAGGAAAATATTTTCTAAATGTCCCAGTAGACTTCCCCTGGAGCCCCATGTGACAGTGGAGTCATATGTTTACCTTTAACCCAGAAAGGAATTCCCATGGCTGACTTGGACCAATCAGGACACAGCCTCTCCATCTGTCCCAGAGAAGTTTGGGCTCTGAAGGTGATGAGGGCTCATCTGGGCCAGCCACCAATTCCAGTCTCACTGACATCCCACATCTAGGGTGCACAGGTGGGCTTGGGTTTGCTGGGACTTCTCTCACTTGTCCCCCTGGGCCACTCCCCACACCTTGAGCACTGTCTTGCCAGAACCAGAGGCTGGTCTCTCTGGTTCTCCTCTGTCCTCCCTACCCGTTCTTTCTCAGGCCTCACAAATGGCCCTTGAGGTGGGGTGGAGCCCTCTCCTGCCTTCATCTGACCCCAAGCCCGGCGAGCTCAGTCACACAGCATCCCTCTTCCTTTACAAGGGCTCCCCAGTCCCTGTCAGTGTGACCACTGGTGACCCAGGCCACACGGTCTGCCTGAGCCCAGCTTCTTCCCCCTCCCGGGTCTCTGTCTTGTTCAGTTTCCCAACTCAGAGACATGGATGTCACTTAACCTCCTGTGTCTTCCCTGGCTCAGAAAGTGGCACTGCCATCAATCCAGGGGATCAGGCCTCAGACCCTGGAGTTATTCTCAACTCCACCCTCTCTAACCCCACATCCAATCCATCAGCAAATCCCGTCGGCTCTGCCTTCCGACTGTATCCAGACTCTGACCCATCTCTCCCCTGCTCTGCCATCACCTGGTCCATCCTCCTCATTCCCCCCGCCCTGCTGCCACCTCCCAGAGGGATCCTGTTAGAACTTCAGTCAGCTCACCCACACCCTGCTCACAGCCCTCCCAGGGCTCCCACCTCCCTCCCTGCCCCACAAGCCCTGTAGGACGGCTCTTGCATCTGCACCCCCTCCCCTCCCACCTCCCCTCTGACCACATTGACTTCCACGCCTCCTTAACACACCAAGCTTTTTCCATCCTTTTTCCGCCTTTGCCCTTGTCGTAGTTCACTCTGGAGCATTGGAACACCGTTCTGGATCTTTCTGTGACCTGCTCCTCTCCTCAGGCTCCTGAGAGGAACCTCCCAGGCCACCCCCCGCAGTAGCCCCTCTATCCTTCTCTGTCCCTGACCCTGATTTATTTTTCTGTTGAGCATTTGTCATCCTCTCTCTCTCTCTCTCCATTTATTTGGTCATTTGTTCAGTGTTTTGTGCCCACCCTGACCCCACCCTGAAGGTGAGCTCTAGCAAGTGGGAACTGTGTCTGATTCACATGGGGCCTGGCACACAGCAGGTGCACAAAACACTGTGTTTGGCGACAGTATTGGCAGCTCCTCCCAGGGATGCAGCCCATGGGGACACTGTCTGGGTGCCAAGGTAAATGCCGGCTGAGAGCTGATGGGTCCCTTTCAACCCAGGGGCGCTGCCTGGACCTGTGTGGGGGGCAGGTGGGGGAGGGTCCAGGAGGTGGGGAGAGGACCTCTGAGCCTCCATCTTGCCCAAAGCAAAGGGCAACAGAGCCCAGACCCTCATCACAGCATCACGGAGCCTTTGGGAGCCTGGGAGGTGACACTTGGCAGGAATGGAATTCAGGAATTTTCAGTCCACCCTCAGTGCTCCCTTTGGAAACTTCTTGTCTGATCGTTTTCTTTATTTTTTTTTCTTTTTCTTTTTTTCTGAGCTGCGGTACCCACTGTTCAAAGGAAGATCCCATGGCGGTCGCCCATATCACCCCAGGGCAAACTCTAAATCTGGCCCGTCAGGTGGAAATCAACCATGGCCAAGTTCCCCTTGGGGATTCCACAGGAAGGACACAACCCTCCCCAACCGGGGTGGATGTACGGTCTCCATAAATTCAGCCTGCTGTCTTCCCAGCATCGGGTCCCACCCAGGGGGACGCCAGTCTTGTGTTTGGGGGCTGCAGTGTGGGAAGAGGGCTGCGTCTGAGCAGACTCAGACTATGGGTGCACTGCTAACCCACATCTCCCCTCCCAGCGTATCTACCAGGCAATCAGTTCTTCTCTCTCCAAGACTTTTTATTTTTTGCTGAGCATGTGTAGTTGAATTCCTCTTAAAGTGCCTAACTTGTGACTGTCCTGAATACAACATAAGTAAAGGCAGGAGGTCTGTTCCGATTGATGTCAGGGATGGGAGACCTCCTGGCCTTGACCTCTGCTCCAGGGTGATCCCAAGGCCCATTCTTAGAATACCAGGCTCAGGGGAAGCCAGTCAGAAAGCCCACGATTGAGGTCCATCCCTTTGGTTTCTATTGAGGAAAGGAAGGCTCTGAGAGGTGAGGGAGGCAGTGCTTTGGGGAACAGGTTGGGGGTGGCTGAAACAACCATCTTGGAGGAGGGGGTCGGGGCAGAGCAGAGGTGGGGCTGGGCCCAAGGCCAGAGCAGGATGTGGTAGAGGGCATCTGGAGGGTGTGACTTGCCATTCATTCATGTAGAATCAATGTTGCTCCATTCATTCTACATTTGCCATTCATTCAGCAACTATTAATGAAGCACCTACTCTGTGCCAGGCGTTGGGGAGACAATGATCCCTGCCCACAGGGAGCTCATAGCCCAGTGTGGGAGATGGACATTAACTAAATCATCCTCAGAACTGTCCATTTGTGACCGACAAGTATGAGGTGATTTGAGGGCCTGTAATGGGGCAGGAGAGTTGACATGATTGGGGCAGTCAGGAAGCTGGAAAAGAACTGAACTGAGAACTGAGAACTGGAGAGCAAGCAGAGGCCAAGTAGATGAGAAAGGGAGGAACAAATGTTTCAGCAAGTGGGCACAGCATGTGCAAAGGCCCTGTGGTGGGAGAGAGCAGAGTGAATAAGTGAATCTAAAAGAGCATGTAGCTGGAGCCATAAGATGGGAGGGGAGTGGGGAGTGAGGAAGGCTGAGGGCTGGGCTGGACAGGCTCCATGGGGAGAGCAGCCTGCTCTTACACTGAGGGCAATGGGGAGCCTTGGGAGGGTCTGAGCAGGGAGACAGTGTCAAGAGACACCTCTGCTCACCTCTGCCTTCCCACCTGACTACTTATCATACCCTGGCTCAGCATCTTTCATGAATTTTTTCCTTGAATCTCCACCACTGACCAACTCCTGACGGTGCCAGGAATTGAGCCCACTTGCCAGATGAGGAAACTGAGTCTCTGGATCTTTTCATGGCCCCACCCACTTCCTCCTGCCCAGAGAAAAGAGGAACAGGGAACAGACACCCGATGGTCAGCTGGGAAGAGTCTGGGCTGGGAATGGGGAGGGTGGGGCCCTTAGAGGTCCACGCCTGGATGGGCAGGGGCCCTGCTTCCGTTTAACCACAGCCCTGTGACATGTCTCAAAAGGGAAGCAGAGGCTGCCTCTCCTCATCCTCTGTACCCTAGGGAGGGAGCTAGGGATGCCCTGGGGGAGGGCAGGAGCCTGGGTGAGTTCTCTGTCTCCTCCCACAGGCTGCAAGACTGGGTTCTTGGAGAACTTTGGGGTCAGCTAAACCCAGCCTGGTGACCTCAATCAAATCTTGTCACCTTGGCTTCCTCCTCTGTTAAAAGAGGATTAGAACCTCTCCCCAGACTATTCTCAGGTTTAGCACACATTGGGGCCTCGCTGAATGGCTGGCCAATGGTTGTGAGTTAGAGGAGCTAAAGATGTTTTTCTTCCTGAAAAAAGTAGCCGATCAGACAAAGAACCCATGAATTTGACATTCAACGGATATTTTTTGAGCACTGTGTTCCAGGCCTTGTCCTGGGTGTTCCTGGGTGTTGCTGACATAGCAAAGAACAGACCGGACGTAAGTGCCTAGAGATGCCCCACCGTGCCTGGTCTGCGGCAGACATCACTAATCAATCATCTTCCCACTGAAATCAGAATTTTCCCCAGCGCTGTACACTCTCTGGGGGATGGCACTTGAGGGGGACCAACCTGTCATTCCCATGGAGGGACAGTGCATGGGGACTTGGAAGATCCCAGTGAGGACCTCCCTAGGTGATTTATGCTGTTTCCTCTCAGTCTATTTCAACAAATATGTATTGAGCACCTACTGTGTGCCAGGTGCTGGGGACACAGCAGTGACCAGGGTGGGCGCAATGCTTGCCCTCGTGAAGCTGGCATTCTGGTGAGGGAGATGGACAAATAAGTAAACAAATAAGTAGACACTTCCAGACATGGATAGGTGCTACAAAGACATAAGCAGAGGGATGCAGTGGAGGGTGACAGGGGAGATCAAGTTGGCCCAGGGAGGTGGGGGGGGGGGGCTCTGGGAGGAGGTGGCATTTATTGAGACCTGATTAATGAGCTACAGCCACCAAGAGAAAATATGGAGGAACAGTGTTATAGGTGGAGGGAACGGCAAGGGTGAAGGCCTGGAGGTAGGAATCAGGTTGACTTATTTAAGGAGTAGAAAGTATTCCTGGGTATTTCTGGGCAGCATGAGTGATGGGGAGAGAAGTGGGAGATGGTGTTGAAAAGGGAAGGGGCCAGACATCCAGGACTTGAAGGCCAGAGTCAGGCATCTGGATTTTATCCTAAATGTGATGGGCAGTCACTGGAGGGTTGAAGCAGGGGAGTGACTTGGTTGGGGTTATATTTTTGATCTCTCCAGCTGCCATGTGGAAAGATTGTATAGGGGACAAAGGTGAAGCAGGGAGACCAGGTTGGAAACAACTGCAGATGTCCAGGCGAGTGTTGATGGTGTTTGGACCAAGGTAATGACAGTGAATACAGGGCTAGATGGCCAGGGCTGGCGGGAGGCCCAGGGCTCTGCATTCGGTTTCATTTTTCCTTTTTACACAATCCACCCCAGGGCTCTGGGTCACTGGACTTTCCCTAGCACGGCTGGTAGAGTCCACAGCAGGCTGTCGATCTGGCCTTTTCCTCCTCCTGGCCCCCTCCCTGCCCGGCCCTGGACCCCAACCCTCCTCTCCAAGTGCAAGCCCAGCCACAGTTACTCTGTTAATGTCTCCCCCAGAGCCCAGACTTTGCCTGTGGTCCTCCCAGTATGCTGTTGCAGGGAGGGCCCCAAGGGTCTGGGCCGACAGAGGTAGATATGTTCCAGGATCCTTGATCGTAGAGAAATACTTGAAGATAGCTTGCCAGAGGGTAGCCTCTATCTTGGGAAAGTTTTCCTCTGATCCAGACTGTTGCTGAAGTGGGGCAGCAGACATACTCTCCTTACTTACTCAGGCCTCAGGCGCTTGGATTGGCAGCGACTGGAGAGCTGTATTGAGGAGGGTTCTGAGGCTGCATCTGGGCTCCTAGGAGGGAGAGTCATAATTGATTAGGAATCCCTATTGTGGGTCCAGGACAGAGGATAGGGGTCATGTTGGCCTCATCTTTGTGTCTTCAGCATGTAGTAGGTCCTCAGGCTTGCCCTCTCCCATTGTGCCCCTAAATCTTCGAGTATAATCGATGCTATTTGAAAACACCCTGTGGACTTGCTTTCCTCATCTGTGAAATGGGGTGGATGATGACAATGCCCCAGAGAGGCTGGGAGGCTTCCCTGCTCCCCAGAAGTGACCGGAAACAGAGGTGCTGAGATCTGCGTTGTCCAAAGTCATGCACCTGGGAGATGGCAAGACTGAGATTTGAACTCACGGCCCCTGAGTCAGGGAGAGCAGGCGGAACAGTTGGGCTGGGGAGGGGAAGATGCTGCCCAGATCTCTCTGTGACCCTGGACCCCACTTCTCCTTTCTGCTCAGTGTACTCAGCACACAGGAAGCCTGGCTGGGGCCTTCCTTGCCCATCCTCTCTGCAGCCGGGTGGACATGGGGTCCTGGCGTCACCCGCCGCCACCCCGGGCCTCCCACTTCCTGTCTTGTGCAAGATGAGGCGTGCCCTGCGTGGAATGGGCAGGCGGCTCTGGCGGATGGGTGGACGGGTGAGTGGGGGCCTCTCAGGCAGGGTCACTGCCCGCAGTTACCGCTAGCAGGCCTGGCCTAGCCCCCGCCCCTTCCTCCTCCTCCTGTGTTTCCCCAAAGTTCAGGCAGCCTTGAGCAAGAGGCTGGGGGACCCGGGAAATTTGGGGAGGCCACCCAGCCAACATCTTGTCCCAACAGAGCAGGTCTGGGCTTGGGTCCTTATGGAGAGGGTCCCAAACGACCATGACAGCTATAATAATAATGGCTTGCATTTACTGAACGCCTGTGACACAGGCACCATCTCACTAGAACACAAATATTTATATAAGCACCTACTACTACTTGCATGTGCTGTCTTAAACCCTTTATATCTAATGTCCCGTTGAATCCTCACAAAAACCTTGTGAGGTAGCGTTTTATATTAATGACCCCCCTCTTCAGATGAGGAAACTGAGGCTCTGAGAGGTGGAGGGACTTGCCCATGGTCATGCAGCTCAGCTGCATCCCACTGAAGGTCGTTGTCTGTATCCTGGGGCCAACACTCTTCTGGAAGTCGAGAGGTCCATAAGGGAGGGGCATTTGGCCACTCTCCACCTGGGCAGCCCATGGCATGTGGGTGGCCTCTGTGGGCCTCAGTTTTCCCACCTGTACCAGCTCTGGTTTCTCAGGCTTATGTTTGTGGGTCAGAAGGTCTGGGGCAGTGCCAGGGTGGGCAGCGTGGGGAAGAAGGAGGACCAGAAGACACTTCTGGGATGGCTACAGTCCCACAGCCCCAGGTACTCACAGTGCCCACCTGGAAGGTCACACTTGTGGTCACCATCCTCAGTCTCTCTGCCTGAGGGCTTCCTCTGGCTGCAGGAGTGCGGGCTGGAAGTGTTGAGGCCCTCACCAACGGAGGGGGGAACCGGTGAGTAAATACCCCGGCGTCCTCGCTCGGGGGATGTTCTGCTCCTTCTGCCACAGCTTCCTGGGGGCTGAGCCCACAGAGACAACCTGCTCACCCCCATTCCTTGTCTCACTTCCTCACTCCCTACTGATGTTTCTGGGATCATGTTTCTTGCACCCAAATCCTTGTCTTGGGTCAGTTTTGCCCACTTAAGCCGGCAGCTTTACCTCTCTGAGGTTAAGAGTCGTGAATCAGACAGACGTGAGTTTGAATCCTGGCACTGCCGCTGACCTTACCTGTGACCTTGGGAACCTGCCCCCTCTCTCAGAACCTCAGTTACTCCATCTATGAAGGAGAACCGGAGTGATGACGGAGAACCAAGTGATGACGATATGGACAGGGGAGTGTGAGGTCATGGGGACCAGGGCCGAGTTTCCAGCTGCAGGACCCACAGGTGATGCTAGGTGCCATTTCTGAAGGCTTCTGGGGTGGGATGAGTAGGCCGGGAAAGAGGGAAAAGGGAACAGCCTGGACAGAGGTGTGGAGGAAGGTCTGGCCGTGAGTCCCTCTCAGCCTTGTTTGGCTGGCAGGGGAGGTGGATGGGTGGGAAAGACAGACAACCTATTCCATCCCCTCCCTGCTGCCTCCTGGGATTCCAGGGAGCCTAGTGGGATGCTTAGAGCACAGCAAAGAACAGTGAGTTCACTTACTGTGGGGTGAGAGGTTGGGTTGGTTAAGGGAGCTGTATCTGCAGGGCTCTCATCAGGGAGACAGCTCTCATCCCGGGAGTCACAGATTCCAGGGCTACCTGTCCATGGGGTCTCTTCACCGATTCTGTGCTTGAGGCAGGGATGTGGGGGACTAGGTGCCCCCTTTTACCCTGGGTGGGTCCTCATGCCCAGAAGGGGCCCTTCCCTCCACCGCAAACCTGGGGTCCTCCGTGATGGCAACCGCAGCCACCTGGCTGCCCAGGCTCCAGACCCGGGTTTCCCTCTCCTGCCCCCATGGCTAGTACACCAGCGAGCTTGTCCAAATGTCCAAGGGTCCATCTCCAGTGCCCCATCCTGGTCCAGCACTGCCTTCTCCCGCTGGGACCTTTGCAGCTGCCTCCTCGTTGGTCTTCCTGCCTCCACTCTTGCCTCTTAAGCCAGAGGGATTCCCTTAGAACCCCAAACAGATCCTGTCCCTCCTCTGCTCAGAACGCTCCATGGCTCCCACTGCTCTCAGAGCAGATGCCAAAGTCCTTACAGCAACCCACAAGGCTCTGGGGGATCACCCCACCCCCTGCCACCTCCCAGCCCTCTCTAACTTTGCTCCCTCCCCCCCACCCCAGCCCACCTGCTCTCCCCAATTTTCTGCTCAGCTGTAACCACACTGACCTCCTCCTTGTGCCACAAACACACCAATTATGCTGCTGCCTCAGGGCCTTTGCACTTGCTCTTTCCTCTGGAATAGAGAACCCTCTTCCCCTTCTTCCCTCAGCTGTCACTGTGGCAACTCCTCTTCTGCAGTCAGGCCTCAGCTCCAAGGTCATCCCTCGGAGAGGCCCTCCCTGGCTAGCCCCTCATTTCTATCACCTCATGCTCTTTTATTTTCTTCCTAGGACTTAGTGCTTATCCTAGAAGATTTCCCTGCTTGCTTATCCCATTTCTTGTCTGTTTGCTTCCACTGGAATGTCACCAGCGCTCAAGGGGGGACTTTTGTCTGTGTTGTTCATTGCTGTACACCCAGCCCCCAGCACAGTGCCTGTACAGAGCACGTGCCCAGTAAACACTTGTGAATGAATGAGTGAATGAATGACTTTTTGACAGATGAGGGGCTAAGGCCCAGAGAAAGCCCTAGGGGACTCACAGTCCAGTGCTCTTGCTCCTGACCCACCTTGGTCTCTGGAGCAGTTTGTTGCCAGTGCAGCCCCAGTGCATGCTAAGTTTGGGGGTCCTTGGTGCAGATCTCAGCCCCTGCCTGTCTTGTTTTGTCCTATGGGACTGTAGGCAAGTCAGTTTCCTCATCTGAAGGATGTGTCACGTGAAGGTCCCAGCAACACAGAATTGAGGTGTGTGGGATGGGATGGTGTGTGGTGAGGGCTTGGCACATAATAGGTGCTCAGTAAATAGGAGTGGGGTTGGCTGTGGGGGAGGCTCTGGTTTGCAGTCCCCTCCCCCTCTGCTCCAGGGCCTGCAGTTACCACTTATCCTGGTCAGTGGGCTTGAGAGATTCCATGTGTGGGCAGGGCTGTGGCCAGGGTGCTCGCCTGGCCTCCCGGCAGGTCCCATGGGCACTATCCGGCCCAGGCTGACATTCCAGGCACATTTCCCAGCCCTAGGGCTGCGGCAGATCAGCACAGGCTGGGGGTGGGGGTCGTAGGCTAGACAAACCAGTCAGCCTCCCAGTTTGGGCCTCCAGTCTGCCAGCTTCCTGCTGGGTCTCCTGAGGTCCAGAGGGGTCTCCAAGTCCTTCCTTCTCTCTCCAGCTGCTACCATCACCTCTCATGCACACTGGCATAAGAGGCCTCCATTCCGTCCCTCCAGAAATTCCCTCTCCACACTAGCCAGAGGGGTCCCCTAAAACTATGGATCAGCCCACATTACTCCCCTGCTGAGTGGGATCCCCAATGCTCTGAGAGTCAACCTCAAGTTCTTCCCTTGGCTCACGAGGCCCTGTATCAGAGGGACCTCCTCTCCCTCGCCCCCTCCTCACTCACCCTTCCAGACATATTGGCTTCCCCTGTGTCTCTGAAATGACCCTAGCTCGTGCTGCCTCAGGGCCTTTGCACTGGCTGTCCCTCTGTCTAGAACACTTTTCTCCCAAGTGTCCACAGGCCCCCCTCCCCCTCCCCTCCCCACCTAGTATTCCATGTCCCCATCCCTGCTTTATGTTTCCCTGGGGTGCTCATCACCTTCTGGCACACTGTAGATTTTTCTTATCCACAAGTGCAGGGATTTTTGTCTTTTTGGTTCTCTGTTGGATCTCCAGTGTCCAGCACAGTGCCTGGAACATAACTGGTGCTTGACAAACATTCGTTGAACAGCTCTATGAATTGTTGGCAGATAAGGACACTAAGGTCCCTCGGGGTAGGTGACCAGCCCAAGGCCATACAGCTAGTCCAAGATTAAGCCAGGAGAGGAACCCAGGTTCATCAGATCTTGGAGCCAGCATCTTGGAAACTGCTTCAGGAGAATAACAGACGGGATCCAGACCCTAGCAGTGGATCTTGATGATTCTGCCATCCCGCCAGCCCCAGGCTGGGCAGTACTTGGGCTGGTCCAGGAGTCCTGGCCTGCCTGCCCAGGCATTCCAGGCTCCAGCCCAGGTTCTGAGCTTTCTATTTTGAGCCTCCTAGTCCTGAGGACTGTGTGTTCCCAGCAGGCGGCGCGGGCCAGAGGCTGAGCCTGGGTGTGGCTGTCACCCTATCTGGGGCCTGGTGGTGGCGGGAGCTGGAGCTGGAGCCCCGTCAGGGAGCCCAAGGACCCAGTTTCCTGGGTCTCTAACCTACTGGCTGCTGAGGCCTCTGAGGCAAGTCTTGTTCTCTGTCTGACTGTCCCCCTGGTATCTTGCAGGGGTGGTACCGACTCATCCCACCTTGGATTAAACCCCTCTGATTGTCCCCAGGACTTTAGGGCCTATTTGAACTCTGGTTCTGCCCCTCTATAGCTGTGTGACCTTGGGTAGAGGAGATGGCATGGGGAAAGAAGAGAAAGAAACTCCCAACAAGGGGACGACATGTGCAAAGGCCTGGAAGTATGAACAGTGTGAAGGGTGCAGGGTGGTGGATGAGGGGTCACTCCACCTCTCTGAGCCCATTTCTTTATCTGGGAAATGAGCACAATAAGAGTACCTATCTCCTGGGATTGCTGAGGAGATTCAGTGTGATAAAATTGATGAAAGTGCCTTGCACCCAGGAAGTAACTCAATAATTAGCCCCCCACCCTCAGGGGGCATTTTCTCCCCATGGCAATTCTCCCGTTGCCCTCCTTACCACCTGGTACTTTTTTTTTTTTTTTTTTTGTGGTCCGCGGGCCTCTCACTGTTGTGGCCTCTCCCGTTGCGGAGCACAGGCTCCGGATGCGCAGGCTCAGCGGCCATGGCTCACGGGCCCAGCCGCTCCGCGGCATGTGGGATCTTCCCGGACCGGGGCATGAACCCATGTCTCCTGCATCGGCAGGCGGACTCTCAACCACTGCGCCACCAGGGAAGCCCCCACTTGGTACTTTTGTATTAATTTGCATGTTGGTTGCTCAGCTGCCCTCCCATCTAGAACGTCAGCTCCACCAGGGCAGGGACTTTTGTTTGCGTTTTCACTGCTGCATCCCCTGCAGTCCAGCACAGGATCTGGCAAACAGCAGGTGCTCAATAAATAAATGTTTGTTGAAAGAATTAATGAGTAAATAGTGACACACTGGGGAACACAGGCCCTGAGCTCTGAAAGTGTGTCCTCACCCCCCTTCCCTGGCCCAGGGAGGGGGGTACCTAGGATCCTCAGGTGCTTGTTGGTACCAGACAGCCCTGCTCTATCTGATCTAGTAGCCAGTGAAGCTGTCCAAGTCAGCATCATCTTCATTTCACAGATGGGGAGAATGAGACTCAGAGAGGGGGAGTCATTGTCTAATGTCACACAGCGGTCATTGTCTGAGCCAGGATTCCAACCCAGGACTGTGTATGGGATGGATCATTTTTTCCCTGGAAAGAGTTAGTGGTAATGGGAGCGTGGTGGGGCTGGGAGGAGGTCCCAGGGAGGGAGGAAGGGCTGGGAGGTGTGTCACCCCTCTCGAGTTCCATCTCTCTTTGTGTCTCTCTGTTTCTCTTTTCATCTCCCTGGATTCCTCTGTCTCTGTCTTTGTCCTGTCTCTCTCTGTGTGTTTCTCTCTCTCTGTCTCTCTCCCTCCCTTGTGTATTTGACCCACTGCCCAGGAGGGAGTGCGGGTAGCAGACTCCTGGTGTGGGGAGGACTGAGCTGAGGACCTAGAGCCAGACCCTGTTCCAGGCCCAGCGTGGGCCCCAGGGTCTTGGTTTCAGTCTCCAAATTTCAGAGTATAGAGAGTTCCAGGCTCAGTTTCAGAAGACCTGGGTTGGAACTTCAGCTTTCTCATAGCTCAGCTCTATGGCATTGGTCACTTAACCTCAGTTTCTGTAAAATGAGACTATTGACACACCTATTTCATTGAGTTTTTTTTTTTTTTTTTTTTTTTTTTTTTTTTGCCATACGCGGGCCTCTCACTGTTGTGGCCTCTCCCGTTGTGGAGCACAGGCCCCAGACGCGCAAGCTCAGCGGCCATGGCTCACGGGCCCAGCCGCTCCGCGGCATGTGGGATCTTCCCGGACCAGGGCACGAACCCATGTCCCCTGCATCGGCAGGCGGACTCTCAACCACTGTGCCACCAGGGAAGCCCTGTTTTTTTTTTTTTTTTTAAATTTATTTTAGTCTGCGTTGGATCTTTGTTGCTGCGTGCAGGCTTTCTCTAGTTGCGATGAGCTGGGGCTAGTCTTCGTTGCGCTGCGTGAGCTTCTCATTGCAGTGGCTTCTCGTTGCGGAGAGCTCTAGGTGCGTGGGCTCAGTAGTTGTGGGACGTGGGCTCAGTAGTTGTGGCTCGCAGGGTCTAGAGCACAGGCTCAGTAGTTGTGGTGCACAGGCTTAGTTGCTCCGCAGCATGTGGGATCTTCCCACACCAGGGTTTGAACGTGTGTCCCCTGCATTGGCAGGCAAATTCTTAACTACTGTGCCACCAGGGAAGTCCTCTCATAGGGTTTTATAGGAGGAATGATACAAGGTCCATTCCTGGCTTCCTGAAGCCCTGAGTAACAAGGGAGGCAGTCAATAAACAGCTAATTGTAATGATTTCCTTATAAGAAGTGGAGAAAGTGAGATTCAGACTCATTTCACTCATTCATCAAATATTATTGAGTGCCTACTATGTGCTAGGTGCTCTGATTTGCATTCATTATCCCAAGGGTTGTCAAACTATGGCCCTCGGGCCAAATCTGGCCCACAGCTTGTTTTTGTAAATAAAGTTTTATTGGCACACAGCGTGCCCATTCATTTACTTATCTATAACTGCCTGCACCCTGCAACTACCTGTTGAGTAGTTGTGAGAGAGACCGTACAAATCCCAAAGGTGAAAATATTTACTGTCTGGTTCTTTACAGAAAAAGTTTGCTAATCCCTGGATTAACCCATCACAGTCCTGGGAGGAAAAAGGGATCATAACTCTGATTTTACAGATTAGAAACTAAAGTCTTTGTCCAGTGACTCTCACAAGGTTGGATCTCGGATAAACAGAGATCCCTGCCCCTTAGGGACCTGCCCCTTAGGGACCCTCCCAATTCTTGTTCCCATTCGCATGGATGTCGAGTGGGCAAATCGAACCCCACAGTGGAAAGAATACTCTTTGGAGGTCAGGTAGATCCGAGTTTGAATTTTGCCTCAGCCCCTCTCTTGCTGATAACCTTAGGTGAGAGGTCTGACACACAGGGTGCTTAATCAACGTCACATTCCCGCTATGAGCCTCAGCTTTTTTTTTTAGGCTCCATCCAGGTATGGCAGGGGGTGGGGTGGGATGGGGAGTTTTGCAAATCACAGCCATTGGCCAGCTGGTCTTTACAGCTGCAGTGAATGGTGGAGAGTGAGGCATCAGAGGAAGAGCACTTACGGACGACAGAGAGGCTTCCTAGAGCTCCATATAAGTGGTGGGGGGAATCTCACTGTCACCTAAGTCTGCCCTAAAGTCTTAGTGTCTCTCCCCTGGCTTGAGGCCTCAATCTGGTCCTTGACTGTACCTCCCTCATCTCTCCCAAGCTCCTTTCCCAGCTTCCCTCCTGCTGACCTTGGGGAGCTCCAGGTTTGCCCTCAGCCTTTTTGCAGGGGACCCAGAATCACCAAGAGGCAGTCCTTCCCACTGCCGGGGGGAGGTAACTCAGGAACCTCTGGCTTCCGCCTGTCCCAGCGCCCTGCGTCATGATCAGCAGCTGCTGAGAATGGCAGTAACTCTCCCCTGATGACTTTGCCCACTGCCCACTGTGCCTGTACTAGAGCAGCCTTCTAGAATGAAGTAAGTCAGTAATTTATTTTCCCAATGCTAGGTGACACCTTGGTCAAATTCCTTCACCCTCGACTCTGTGAATGGGCTCTGGTGGTACCTACCCTGTCAGAAGTTGTGAGAATGAAATGAGTCAGTGAGAGGAAGTGCTTGGCATGGCCTTGACCATAGTGGGCACTCAGGACATGTGCTCAGGGATTTATTCGAGGGTCCCTGGATGCTCCCTGAGGATTCCTCAAGGCCAGCCTGGTGCTGGAGTGAGGGGAAGAGGGGGACACAGGTGCCAAAGACACAGTTCTTGTCCTCTCTAAACGCTGGTGATTTCCAAATGCATCTCTTCAACCTGGACACTTTCCCTGACTCCAGACACGAGTCTCCACTTGCCCCTCCTAATTGCTACCGGGGTGGCTGATGGGAGCCCCAGACTCAGCCCAGCCATGAGCCGACTCCTGATCTACCCCCAAACCACCCCGTCTCAGTTAACTGCTCCTCCATTCTCCAGGTACTCCCCCAAACCTGGGAGTTGTCTTCTACCCTTTGTTCTCACTTACCCTGGTATCTGATTGCTCACCACATCCTGTCAGCTCCCCCTTCGAAATGCATCCAGAATCAGCCTGCATCACCCCAGCTCCAGTGCCCCCACCATGGTCCATGCCACCAGCATCGCCCATCTGAGGACCTCATCCCCTATGGTCTATTCTCCACACGTAGCCAGAGAGGTCCCCTTAGGACCTAAGTCAGATCCTGTCCCTCCCCTCCTCAGAGACTCCTCATGGCTCCCACCTCACTCAGAGTCAAAGTCAAGGTCCTCCTCATGGCTGACAAGGCCCTGTGTGACCCCCCGACCCCAGCAAACCCTATACCTCTCTGATGACCTCGTCTCTTCCACTTTCCCCCGTGCTTACTTCCTTCGAGCCTGATGGCCACCTTGCTGTTCCTCTAATAAACATTGGATCACTCTACCTCAGGGCCCTTGCACGTGCTGTTCATTCTGCCTGGAACCCTCATCTACCATGTATTCCCATGACTCACCCCCTTCAGGTGGCAGCTCGGATGTCACCCCTCAGAGCAGCCTTCTCTGAGCCCCACCCTCACCAGCTTAAACATTCTCCACCTCCTAAACTGTCTCTCTCTATACTCTGATCCTGCTTTATTATTCCTTTATGGGTAGAGGAGGTGGCACAGGGGAAAGAAGAGAAAGAAACTCCCAACAAGGGGACGGCATGTGCAAAGGCCTGGAAGTATGAACAGTGTGAAGGGTGCAGGGTGGTGGATGAGGGGGAGATTGGTGAAGATAGTAGGGCAGAGAGACCCCGGCAGCTGAGCTCCAGGATAAAGCATCAGCCGGGCAGGAGGAAAAAGAGCTCTGGGCCAGCAGTCAGTAGGCCGAGGTCACCCTGACTCTGTTGCTCCCTTGGCTGTGTGACCTCAAGAAGCCATGCCTCTCTCTGGACCCAAGAACCCACAACTGCTATTGGAGACCACCTAAGTGGATTCATTATTTGACAAGTGGGGAAACAGGCTGCAGTGCTTCTATGACCTGGTTAAATCCTCAGGGACAGGGATAAGCCGGGAACTGCTAGCAGTCACTCATAACTTAGCTCAAATGAGCTCCCTGGATTCTTGGCTACCCAGTGCCCCTTAGACCCAGTGGGCCTGGGAGGCAGGCTGAGCCTCCCTGCAGGGCTCTGGTTGCTCAATCACAGCTTCCATGGCTATGACCAAGGCAGGTGACACATGCTGTCTGGGAGTCACCCTTGGACCCTGCAGCCTGTGGCACAGACTCCCACCTCCTCACACAGCCCAACTTGTGCTCTGCTCCCTGTGCTGCCATTTCCTGACTATGTGACTCTGGGCAAGTCACTTCCCCTCTCTGAGCCTCAATTTCCTCTTCTGTAAGAGGAGATAAGAGCGGTACCCGCCCTCCTGGCTGTTGGGAGGATTTACTCTGCCCCTGCCACACTGGCCCGCTTGCTGTTCCTCAGACGTGCCAGGCATGCTCGTACCTCGGGGCCTTTGCCCTTGTTGTTCCCTCTGCCTGGAACACCATTCCCGAGGATGGCTTGCTCTCACGCCTGCAGGTCTCTGCTTAAATGTCACAGCTCAGCCTTCGCTGACTCCTGACACCCCCTTCCTCACTTCATTTGTCTCCGTAGCTCTCACCACACCTCCCAGCGCATCCTGGGTTTTGCTTGTCTGTCTACCCATTCAGGATGGCAGCTCCACTTTTGTCTCTCTTGATCATCGTTATGTTCCCAGCCCTCAACATGGCACCTGGCACAAGAAAATGCACAATAAGGACTTGTAGAATGGATGGATGAATGAATGAATGTAAAGTGCTCAGCAACGTGCCCTCCCCATAGTAAGCGCTTGATACCCGACGTCCTAATGTGGTGAATGGTGTTATTTTTGGCAGATGCTTTCCAGTGCCCCTTCCCTCCCGGCCCCCTCAAATCCTGTCCTCACTCTCCCGGCGCTCCTGCTTTCTCTGCCCGGCCCAGATCCCTGGCCCAGCTCGCTGCTGCCTGCGCAGTCTTGTCCCTGGGTCAGGGTGACCTCTGGGGAATCGCAGGCCTGTGGGGCGGCCTCCCTCAGGCTCTGCCTCTGGCTCCTCTTATATCCCCGGGGGCAGAGGCTTCTGGGAAATGGGCAGAGCAAGGCTTTGAAGCTCCCCTGGGTCAGACCCACCGAGCTCCTGGGCCTTCCTTCTTCATTGCCTGATGTGACCCCATTATTGCGTAAATGGGGACAGTGAGGCTAGAGAGGGACTGCCGTGTTCGGTGGCGAGCCTTCGGGGCTCCTGAAACGTCCAGGGCAGCTTCCAGGACCCTGGCTCCTTTGTCCCCTGGAACAGGGCTGGGGTTCAGGAGCCTGTTTTCCGGACGGCAAGACTGAACCGCATACAGGCTTTGGGCCCAGGCTTGGATCTCATCCTCCCACTTCCTGGCTGGGTGACCGGAGGCTTGTCACTTGGTCCCTCTGAGCCTCAGTTTCCTTGTCTGTAGAATGGCACGTCAATGATACCCAGCTCACGGGGGTGTCTGGGAGGACAAGACCAGCCATCCCACTCACATCAAGGGTTTCTGGCCCCTCCCCTGGGTCTCCCAAGCTCCCGAGCCCCTGGGCCCTTGCCCAGTTCAGGGGCCTGGCATTGTTACCTCCTCGTAGGGGTAATTGACAGGCCCAGGAGATTGTTGCTGCTGCTGCTTTATTTTTTTTTTATTTTTTTTTTTCCCTTCCCCAACTTCTCCCCTCATCATTCCGGTCTCCCTCCTCCAGAACCAGCTTGTTTTTGTTTTCTGTTTTTACGGCTCCATAAATGAGTCACAGGCCTGATTTGATTTAATTTCGTTGTAATTGTTATCTTTTCAAGCTTGTTTTTTTCCACTCGGTTACTCACGAGACCACAAAATCTAAACAGGACGGGGGCCTTCCCTGGCCTGGCCTCCTGGTTCTCCGGGGCTCAGGGCCAGGGTCAGCAGCTCCCGGAGAACTGAGGTGGGGTCCGTGGGGCTTCTGGGGGGAGGTGTTTAGTGTCCTGTTCAGGACTGGATGTCCCGAGTCCTCAGGCTGTAGCCTTGTTCTGAGTGCTGTGTGACCTTGGGAGAGTTGTTTAAGCTCTCTGGGCGCAATTCCCCAGCATCCTCCTTGGCAAGCTTTAGAACAGGGAGTCAAAAACTTAGACACTTTGAGGCCAAGAGGCGACATGATGAGTGAGGTGGGCTGGGTGGTGACGGCAGTGAACTGCGGAGAACAGGCCCTTCTCAGGGGACAGCTGCTTCTCAGCCAGCACACGGCCCACGTCTTTCAATTTATCAAGAGAAGCCAGAAATCCAAGGTCATGTGTGAAAAGTCCTGATTTTTAAATGTTGGCCAACGAATCAATTAAAAACAACACACAGAACCCAACTTGGTGTACACCTCTGGTTTGGAAGGTTCTAGAAGCTGTGGCTGGAGTTCTTTCTCCTTCCACACCTTTGCCTGAGCAGTTCCCTCTTCCTGGAGCACTCTCCCCTCTTCCTTACCTCATCATTCTCTGCTGTCCCACAGCCCCTTGGGTGCCCCTGGTTACCGCAGTGCTGGGGACCAGCCTCTTAGTCATTTCTCTCACAGACGGTGAGCTGAAGAGGTCACCAGCCTCATCCACTTTTGTATTCCCTGAATCTGGCACCTAGGGGGTACCCAGGCTACTTTTGTTTTTATGTTATTTTCTCCATGGTGCGTTTGTCTTGTTTATTTGAGACCACCTTTGTAATGGGAAAATTAGCCTCTTAATTGTTAAAAATCATAAAAATATGTTTACTGGTTTGTTATTTGTTTCTAAAATGGGGCACAATCATTCTTTAGTTATTCAGAAACCGGAGGTGTTGGGCTGGCCCCTCCTGGGGTGTGGAATGGGCTGCAGGAGCCAGTGAGGGGTTGAGGAGTGGGGGCTTTGTGGGAGGGAAGGAAGGCAGGACTCCAGCCAGGGGTAAGGAGGGGCTGAGGGCTGCTCCTCAGAAGCTTGGTTATAGGGCTTCCCTGGGCTTCCCTGGTGGTGCAGTGGTTAAGAATCCGCCTTCCAGTGCAGGGGACACGGGTTCAAGCCCCGGTCCGGGAAGATCCCACATGCTGCGGAGCAACTAAGCCCGTGTGCCACAACTACTGAGCCTGCGCTCTAGAGCCCGCGAGCCACAACTACTGAAGCCCACACGCCTAGAGCCCGTGCTCCGCAACAAGAGAACCCACTGCAATGAGAATCCCGTGTACCGCAAGGAAGAGTAGCCCCCGCTCGTTGCAACTAGAGTAAGCTCGCGCACAGCAACAAAGACCCAACGCAGCCAAAAATAAATAAATAAATAGATTAAAGAAAGAAGCTTGGTTATAGCCATGTGACCAGTGCCTACCATTCGGGTGCATCTGGGCCTGTTTTATGAATCAGAAGTTGGAAGTGATTGGGGGGTACTCAGGAGTCCATTCTGGGGTGTGCGGGGCCACAGCATCCTCTACTTTTCCAGAGGCTTCAGTGGGCGGGCCAGTTATGGGGGCAGTGACCAGGGCCCGGTGGTGGCCATAGTGCAGCCTGAATAACTCTTTCCATGATTATGTCACGTTGGTCACATGCAACGAAAAGGTCATTACACTGTGCTGTCACGCAATTTTGTTTAAATGTATTTGAATATATCAACACTCCCTTAACTTTGATCATCCTAAGACTTTGCATAATTATATTATTGTATTAGGTCAAAGAGAAAATCAATTTATTTTCACTTTTCTTTTTTCACTTTGCAAGACAGGTCCTAGGCAAATTTCTCTAAACTTGATCTTTTTTCTGAGGTTTTGGCCATGGTTCTCAGTGAATTCACTTTATGTGGCTTTTTCCTAGAACAGAGTGTCTACCTTTATCTTCTGAGCTCCTGCCCGAGCTCTCCAGGAGTGCCCTTCTCCCCACTCCCAGGCGCAGCTCTTGTTCTGTGAGGGGCACCAGGGTCTCCAGTGCTGGGCAGCCCAGGGACCCCTCCTAAGCTGGGGTCCATCCCTCATCACCACCACGTGTGGCCCCATCCTCCTAGCCTGGCCCAGCCCCTGCCTCCCCTTCTCTCTTGCCCTTTGGTCTTTCTCTCTCTAAACCAGGACCTAGGTGACCCTGCGGTAGTGCTCCGGCCTGGAATGGAAGCTCAGTGGATGCTTAAGATCACGGGGTCCCAGACTATAGAATTGTTCCCGCCAGGACAAAGGCATCACTGGCTCTCAGTCGACTAAGCCCCTGCAATTCTAGAATTCTAATGTATGGAGACCTGGTAGACCAAGTCACATGCTCACTCAGTAAATATTTATTGAGCATATATTACGTGCCAAGCACTGGGGGGACAGCAGTGAACAAAATGGACAAACAAGATGGACAAACTCTCTGCCTTCATGGCACTTATGTTTGAGCTGGGGAGACAGTCAAGAAACAAATGAAATGGAGTATGTCAGATAGTGAAATAAACGGCAAGGGGGGTCAAGGAGTAGGGGGGCTGCAGTGTCATATGGGCCGTCATGGAATGGACAGGTGGCTGGAGGGAAGTGAGGTGCTGGCCCTACAGATGTCTGGAGCAGAGTGTTCCAGTTGCTGGGAACAGCAGATGCAAATGCCCTGAGGTAGGAAAAATCTTGCATTGTTGGGGAAAGATAAGGAGAACAGTCTGGCTGAGTGAGCCCGTGGGAGGGTTGCGGGGAGACAAGATCCAAGGGGCCAACAGGGTCTAGATCACCCAGGGCCCTGTGGGCGGCAGGAGGAGGAGTTTGAATATGACTGTAAGTGAGGTGGGAGCCTCTGGAGGGTTCTGAGCACAGGAGGGACAGGGTCTGACTCAGGTTTGAACACAGGGTTTCTGACTATGGGCCCTGTTGACATTTGGGCCGGATGATTCTCTGTTGTGGGAGCTTCCTGTGCATTGTAGGGGTTTGAGCAGCACCTCTGGCCCCTTTCCACTGGATGCCAGTAGCACCCCTCTCTCCCACCCAGTCCTGACAGCAAAAGTATCTCCAGGGACTTTCCTGGTGGTCCAGTGGTTAAGAATCCACCTTCCAATGCAGGGGATCCAGAGAACTAAGATCCCACATGCTGCGGGGCAACTAAGCCTGTGCACCGCAACTACAGAGCCCATGCGACTGCTAGAGAGAAGCCTGCACGCTGCAAGTAAAACCCGGCATAGCCAAAAATAAATAAATAAAATAAATTAATAAATATTTAAAAAATACATATCTCCAGACACTGTCAAATGAACCCTGGGGCACAACAATTCAGTCACCCCTGAATTAGGAACTACTGGTCTAACAGGATCCTTCTGGCTGGGAATGGGGAGAGCGGACTGTAGGGACTCCAGGAGGGGAGAGGGAGTGGGGCTGGGAGACGTGGTTGGATTCTGGATCTATTTTGAAGGTGAAATCAGCAGGATTTATTGGCCCAAGCAGTGGTGGGTAAAGGTTCTGTCTTTTATTGAGTGGGGTTTGGTTTGCGGGGCTACATCAGGAGGTTTCTTTTTCTGGATGCCAGTTCAGTAGGTCTGGGATGGGGCCCACTGACCTTAGGTGATGCTGAGTGTTTCAAACTGTGCTTCAAAAATTTAAGTGTCCAGAGGATGTACCTTGATGGCAGGCATGGGGGTGTCTTTTCTAGGGGTGAGAGCAGGGACAAGTGAGTAAGGGGTCCCTCACTTCAACCAGATCAGGAGATTCCACCTAAGATGTTTCAAGAAAGGGCTCTGAGACGGAAGGAAGCCTCAGGACTTCCGCTCCAGTGTAAGGGTTGCAAACTCAGGTGCCTGGAAAACAGCAGGGCCAGGAGAACAGCACACGGTGAAGTGGCTGGTGAGAGGGGCAGAGACCCATCTAAAGCATGGGCATTCCTCAGCTTCAGCCCAATGTTACCACGTGGAAGGCCAGGGCTTCCAGGTTTTCATGAGAAACTGTAAATCTGGATTGATTTTTAAATGTTGGGGCCAATCTATAAATATACAGGCCAGATTTGGCCTGAGGGCCATGAGTTTGACACCTCTGGTCCACTGTAGCCCTCTCAGTTTGCAGATGCGGAGTCAGAAGTATAGCGGCTCCAGAGAAGGGTGGATTCTCCTGGGTTAGGGCGGGACAGGGCGTGGGGCAGGGGGAGGAGCTTGGACTCAGCTCTGAAGAAGGGTCAGATTCTGACAAAAAAAAAGAGGAGAGGGCATTCCAGGAGGTGGGGGAGTATGAACAAGGGTGTGGAGGTGGGGACGTGAAGATGGTTTTTGAGGTCGAGGGAGATAAGAGATAGAACCAGGGAAGAAGAGGAGGAGACGTGATGGGGGGTGGGGTGGTGCTGGGAGATAAACGAACAGGCAAGACTGAAAGCTGGAAAAATCACAAAAGGATTTGAATAATATTAATAAGTTCACTTCTGAAATTGTTTGGCAATGAGCAGCTCATTTATTTTACCACCGGTTTTGGGTTCTTGGCAATCCCCGTGTATATCAGGGAGTGTTTGCCCAACAAGGAACATTCTCATTTGCAGATTATGTTCAAATGCCATGAAAAGTTTTGTAAATACTAAATTAGAAATTTAATAATTAATGGTGAAGTTTGAGTGGATTAGTGAAAGGAGTTATTAATTTCTATTTAGCAGGTTTCTTTAAGTGTTTTAGAGGCAAGACAATTTTTTTTTTCCAAATCTCCCTTGCAAATTTTCCACCTCACAGCAGCCAAAATTTGAGGTGACATGTGCAAAAATAGCTGATGTGTAATGATAGAAAGGGGTAAGTGAGGTTTAGAGAGAGCCTGGGAGAGTTCGCTTTCAAGGGGAGGATCAGGGCAGGCTCCCTGGAGGAGGTGGTTTTGAATCCGAGAGGCAGAGGATGGGTGAAATATAAACCAGGCAGATGGGTTAGGGCAATGAGGGCCTGCCAGGTGGAGGGCTCCGTACTTGCAGAAGTGTGAAGGTGGGAATAATGAGGTGACAGTTTGGACTAAGGGGTTTGGGGCTTGGCTAGTAGTGGTGGAGAGCACTGTGAGAACCAAAAGCAAAGGTCAGGGGCACAGCTAGGCCTGAGAAAACAGCGTGTGAAGAAGAATGGGGAGCTGACCTCTGTGCACATTGCTTGTGGGTGCAGAAGGGCAGCTTGTGGGTGTCTTGTCCTTCTGTCCACAGCCTAATACCCTTTCCCCTCATCCCAGCAGAGTCATCTTAGGTGAAATATAAGAACAAGTCACCTGTGTTGAGTGCCTGTGGAATGCCCAGCCCTGCATGGAGGGCTTCTGGGGTGTCAGCTCATTCATTGCTCCTGTCAGTTGTATGAGGGAGGTGTTATTATGATCCCCATTTTACAGAGGACATGGAGGCCAAGAGAGGTTAAGCAACATGCCTAAGTTCACGCAACCAGGAAGCAGCAGAGTAGTATCGGAAACCAGACCTGTCCAAGCCCGAAGTCCATGCCCTACCACTGCTCTGTAATAACACATGCTCCCACCAGGTCTGGTTCCCTGTGATCCAAGTACCATAATCATCCCATTTATCAGAGGGGTAAGCTGAGGCTCTGAAAAATGGAGTCACTTGCACGAGGTCATACAGCTAGAAGGGGCAAAGCCAAGGTTTGAATCCTTGGGTCCAGTTGACTCTGGAGCCCACTTTCCTTCCACCAAATGACACAGCTGCTTGTCTTTCCAGGACTCTATTTCCTCATCTGATGAAGTGGGGTGAGGACGATGTCCACCTCATGGGGTCCACATGAGGATCAGAGGTGGTGCATATCCATCACCCAGTTCAGTGTCTGGCAGTTAGTAGGTGCTTTAAAAATGATGGCTGTGATTATTTGTTGTAAAGGTGGCTGCATATTAAATGAATGAATTAATGTAAGGCACTTAGAGCAGTGCCCAAGTAGCACTTATGTGTCTAAGGGTACATAGTATGTGCTCAAGAAATGCTAGAAGGTGTTATTATTTTTAGAGGACCTACCACGGGGGACAGCCTTCCAAACCTGCTTCCTTCCCAAGCTGCCTTCTAGTTTCTCTCTTCATCCAACAGACTGGCTTTAGAGTCTGGGAAAGGATTTGTGGGTGAAGAGGATGCAGAGCCTTCTGCTCATTAGTCAGAGAGATGCTGAGAGCACTAGACAGTGAGCCCAGAATTCTGGGTTTGAACCCTGGACTCGCTGTGTGACCTCTGGCAAGTGCCTTGCCCTCTCTGATCCTCAGGTTTGCCTTTCATCAGCAGAGCCTGGGTGAAGTTGCCCTGGGAGGTGCCAACCCTGCATAGGGATGGTGGCGTCTCCTGTGCCCCCTTTGGCCACCAGTCCCCACCTCCTGCCTCCCGAGCTGCAGGCCCGTCCGGCTCGGCGGTGACGACCAACCAGCCAATCTGTTTACTGAACTGGCTGACCCCTTCCGGGAACTCGGCCCAAGCTTCCCAGAACTCGGATATTAATGACCCGGAGCCACATGACAGAGCATGACACAGCACTTTTGGGCGCAAGGCAGGGCCCAGAGGGGTGCGTGGGGGGCCGCAGCCCAGCCCTCCAGACTGGCTGGCCAGTGAATCACTCTAGCCTCCTGTAGCCTCCTGATCCCAGCCACTCTGCTGCCCTGCCCCCGCCATCCCCAGGCGCTCCTCCCCCCTGCCAGGGCCACCTTAGGACCCCTAGACCTTTGCCCCAGTGAGTGACCTAGAAGAGGTCTTGGGTGATCAGGCCTGCCCTCTGGGGTTATAGATGGGGAAAGTGAGGCCCAGAGGCCTGGAGTAAATAACAGTGAGCACTTATTGGGCACTTACTGTGTGCGAGGCACTGGGCAACTAGCTCATCCTAGTCTCACACACAACCCTATGGAGTAGCATATGGCAGATGGGGAAACTGAGGCTCAGAGGGAGGACCAAGGGCATGCAGCAGTGCAGGGCAGCAAGGAATCCAAGCAGCTCTATTGGACCTCATGCGATTTCCTTTCATTCCCTCAACAGCCTGACCAAGGAGGGGTGGTGGGATCTGTTCCACAGCAGGGGAAATCGAGGCATAGAGAGGCTGAGTACCCTGCCTAAGGTCTCAGTGCTCTGCCTCTAGGACCTGTGCTCTGAACCAGATGTGCCGGGCACATTGCTAGAGCTCACGTAACATCTATGCCCTGACCACCCTGGGTGGGAGCACACGCAGGCTTTGGCACCACGCAGAGCTGCATTGGAATCCCGACTGTGCCTTTTTCTGGCGGCTTGGCCTGGGGCACGTGGCCGCACCCCGATATACCTCAGTTTCCTCACTGGTAGAAGGCGATTGTGATGGTCCTGGCCCTGCAGAGCAGCCGTGAGGGCTGTGGTGTTGTGCTCAAACAGCACCTGGCTGCACAGAAAGCGCTGCGTGGACTTTCAAGTCTGTATCTTCTCCAAAGCCAGGTTGGGGTCAGCCTCTGGACCTCATATCCTCCTCCTTCACCCTTTGCTGCCCAAGGGCAAAGTGAGGGCGGTAGTTTTTATGAGGCTGGGAACCAGACAGGCTCTGGGGCTCCGAAGGGTGCCTGCCCGCCGCAGGAGTGGGGCCTCCTGGTTCCCAGCCCCTGAACTTTGGGCTGGGGGCTGGGGGTTAGGCAGGGGCGGGGCAGCACTTTGTTCATCTTCTTTTCGTTCCACAACTGTTGCTTGAGCACCTACTGTCTACCAGACTCCAGGAGACCCAGCAGTGAACACGATCTCTGTATGCATTCTGGTGGAGGAGACAGATCAGTGAGCGAACACAGGAATAGATGATTTCAGCTGGGGAGAAGCTCCATGGCAGAAATAAACAGAGGTGTTTGGGAGCTGCGTGGGTCAGAGAGGGCCTCTCTGAAAAGGTGACCTGGAGAGACATCTGAAGGAGGAGAAGAAGCAGACCCTGGGGGAAGAGATTTCCAACAGGGGTAACAGCAAGGGCAAAGGCCCTGGGGTGGGTTGGGGCTTGGAATGTTCCAGGAAAGGCAAGGAGGCCAGGTGGCTGGAGGGGAGTGAAGGAAGGGAAAGGAGGTGATGTTAGAGAGCTTGGCGGGGGTCAGATCACGCAGGGAGTTGTGGGTTGAGTGCCACTGGTGGGATTTGTGTGGGGAAGGGACTGACATGACCCAATTTGATGGACAGCAAGCCTTCACTTACCACTTTCACTTCAAATTTTCTACCCATCTGACAGATGAACTAACAAGGGCCTAGGTGGAGTTCACTCAGAAGGTCAGTGGCAAGGTGTGGATGAAACCGAGGTGGTTGGACAGCCAGTTCAGGGATCCTCCCCCTAAGAAGAGGGAAGTCAGAACATGGGCTGAGGAGTAGGTGGCCCATGGGTCAGCAGAGTGGGAGCACTTGCAAAGCCCTAAGAGCTGTGAGCTTCCTGGCAGAGGAGGTGCCCTCTAAGCTGAGGTTGGGGCAGAGTTTCTGGAATAGTGCTCCTGGTAGAGGGAACAGCGTGTAGGGAAGCCCAGAGGTAAGGGAGAGTAGGCTGTGTTTGGGAAATTCATCATTGCTCAGGAGTTAGGAGAGGGGAGAGGTGACGGGGTGATGTTGTCAGGATCCTGATCCTGGAAGGCCTTGGAGCCAAGGGGAGAAGCTACAATTTCAATCTGAAGGCCTTCTATGTGCCAGGCCCAGGCTGGACCCTAGGGACACTAAGGCAGACACACATTCTCCCTCCTGGGCCCCATGGTCCAGAGGTGGGGGCAGCCTAGAGAGGGGTCAGGGCCACAAGGGGGCAGGAGGGCAGAGGGGCATGAGCTCCCATCCCGACTTTTACAAAAGACACGTGAGGTTCAAATCTCAGTTCTGGGGTGTCTTCACTGTGTGGCCTGTGGCAAGTCACTTTACCTCTCTGAGCCTTGGTTTTCTCATCTATAAATAGCACCTGGAAGGATACCGTCGGAACTCAGTGAGATTATTCTTTCAGTCACTCATTCACTGTTTTTTGAGCACCTACTACGTGCCAAGCACTAGACTGGGCACTGGGGGCAACACAGCATTGACAGAACCTCCTGCTCTGATGGAAGAGGTGCTGTGGAGTAGCAAGCAGTTAAGAACACGCACTCTGAGCCAGACTGCCCACCACTTAGCAGCCGCACGGCTTTGGGCGAGCTGCCTTACCTCTCTGAGCCTTATCTGTAAACGGAATAATTATAGCACCCACTCATAGGGCTGTTTTAAGAACATATGCATTAATACATGTGTTTAGCACAGGTACATAGTAGGCGCTCCATAAATGTTCTCCATGTTTTGTACTCAAGTGGAGGAGATAGACAATAAGCAGTCAGATGATGGGTGAGTGGATGAGATGGTGTCTACAGTGGGAAGTGACAATACCAGCTCTTAGCACCAAGTGGGCATACAGTAGGTACTCGGTAAGTGTTTTTCCTCCTTTGTCTCCTTTTGAGCTGAGCATAGGCTATGATAGGAACCTGAGGTTTGGGAGTCTGTGTGGGAGATGGGAGGCTGTCTTTACTGATCCAGGAATCCAGGGCTGAGCTTTGGGGCCGGGAGGAACAGAGGCACTCCCCACCACCCCTCACCCCGCCATGTTCCCCAAACCCCATCCCCAGCATTGTTCACAGCCTGGGTGGCTGGGTCGAGCCAGGGCCTGCCTGGTGGGTCCCTAGTAATGACACTCATTATGCAGGTGTCTGGCAGCTCAGGGGGAGGCGAGGGCCCCAGGGGCTGTGTTCCCCTGGCACCCAGCCAGCCCACCCCAGGCCCTTCCTCATCCTTTATGAATCTGGTGGCCAGGGCAGGCAGGCAGGTCGGGGGAGAAGAGCTGGCATGGGGCCAGCTGGAGCCTGGAGAAAGGAAGGAAAGTTGAGAAGTTTGGGTGCCAAGGGCTGGTATGGAGGCAGGGGGTGCTGGGGTGCTTGTGGTGGTGGTGGTGTTGGTAGTGGTGGTGGTGGTGTGTGTGTGTGTATGCACGCACACATGTGCAGGTGTGTACAGGGACACAGTGAATCTGACATAGGCATCCTTCCAGCCCATCCATGTGAAGGTGAGAAGGGTCTATGTAGATGAAGCATTGACAGCCCCCAGAGTGGGCTCAAAATCTCCAACATCTATTTCACTTGTTCATTTAACCTACACTGATAGGTGGGTGCCAGGCTGTGCCCGGCCTGGGCCTGGTGACATCGGACCTAGCACTGCGCCAGTCGTAGGCTCTGCCATCTAAGGCTTCAAATCCAGAGAGGCAGACACCACACCGGGGGGATAAGACATCCCAATGAAGCCTTTGGTGGAGGAAAATAAGGCAGGATGATGAGGGTGAGCAACAGGATGGGGTCAGGGAAGGACTGTCAGAGAAGGTGACCTTGGAGCTGAGGCCTGAGGATGAGCCGCCATTGCAAGAACTGGAGGAAGAGAGTTCTGGGCAGGAGGAACAGCCAGTGCAAAGGCCCTGAGGCAGCACCAGCTTGGCATGTGTGTGGAGCATCAGGAAGGCCCTGGGTACAGAATTGATTGAGGAGAGGGGGTAGGAGGAGAGGTCAGGTGTGGGCAGGGCCAGTGTCAGGAGTGCGGATCTTATTCTGAGTACAGTGAGAAGCTTGGCATACAGTAAGCACACAGAAGGGGGCACCCTCAGGGTGAATGGGTTTGAAGAGAGTGGGGGCCAAGCCCACTGGGTGTGGGAACCATCAGCTTTCAGAGCTACAGACAGGAACAGGGGCTGCTCAATTTGTGTCTGAACCTATTCTCCTGGGTTCAAACCCCCTGGATCCCGGAATATGTTATTAAGCTGGCTGCACCCTGGGGCACCTGCCTTTATCCCCAGACAGGCCTGCTTGGCCTGCCTGCCTCGAGGTTGACCCTGGCTCCCCAGATGGGAGTGGATGGACGGAACTGGTGAACCCCCTGTGCCTGCCCCAGCCCCCTCCAGGCACCTGTGCAGGGCCAAATCTATTTCTAAGAGCTGGAAGGAGACTGTGGAGCAATGAGCATCTCCATTTACAGAAACTGAAGCCCAGAGAAGGAAAGGGTACGTCCTAGGACCTTGTGGCAGGGAGCTGGTGACAGCACCCAGGAAGTCTCTGTCATAACTCCTATCTCTTCCCACTTCCTCTCCTGTCTACTGGGCTCCTCTCAGTGTGACTCTGGCCAGAGGAGCTGGTATCTGGGAAGCACCAGAGGGAAAAGCCAGGGCCAATTTTGGAGGCCTCTCTTAGTTGAGCCCTAAGAACTAAGAACTGCACAACAGTTTAGGTAGTGAGCTCCCCATCACTGGAGGCATACAAGAAGACCCAGATAACAGTTCTTCATCTGCTTATAGGAGTTTGGATGGATGAGAGACCACTTCCCTTTGAGCACTGTGATTCCACAGGAACTTGGCTGAATCTTTCTCCGTTTAAGCCTCAGTTTTCCAACTGTAATTTTTTTTTTTTTAATAATCAGAGTGACTTTGATAAGAGGATAGGCTTGATGATGAAACTCCCTTGCTTCCATCCCTTCCTTGGCTCCCCAGTCCTCAGGAGACAGCTCCAACCCTCACCATGGCCTAGACATCCTGCGGCCCTGGTCCCTGAGGCCTCTCCCTCCCTCTCTCGATGAAGCCACTTGGACTTCCTCACTATCATTCAGGTCACTGTCCCTTCCTGCCTCAGGGCTTTTGTAGAAGCTGTGACCAATGGATGCCAGGCCAAGTGCTTTCTGTAATTTACATCTCCCACCAGCCCTATGAGATAAATACTATTGTGGGATCGATTTTACAGATGAGAAAACTGAGTCTGATGAGTCGAATCTCTTGCCAAAAGCCACATAGCCTGTAAGCAGGGGAGTCAGGATTTGAACTCAAGCCATCTGGAACTTAATACCACTCTCTTTTCTTCTTTCTTGATGGGACTCACTTTCATCTTCAAAACTTTGCCCCACAGTCCCCTTCTTCAAGAAGCCTTCCCTGACTACCCTCCCAGCCCTTCTCCCATGCCCCTCCTGAGTGTCCCCATTGCTGCATTGGTCACACTGCCTCACAAACTACCTTTTTAAGCAGCTTTATTGAGGTTTAACAGACATGCAATAAATGGCACATCTTCCAGGGTCCACTTAGATGAGTTTTGACATATGTCTGCACTCATGAAGCCACCAACACAACCAGGATGGTAAACATATCTACCACCCCCAAAGGTTTCCTTATGTCCTTTTGTCATCCATCCTCCTCGCGACCCCCCAACCCCCCGCCACTCCCATGGCCAGGTAGCTGCCAATCAGCTTTCTGTTGCTGTAGATTAGTCTGTGTTCTCTAGCATTTTCTGTAAGTGGAATCATATACTGTATTCTTCTTTGTTAGGCTTCTTTCCCTCAGCATAATGACTTGAGATTCAACCATGTTATTGTGACCATTATTTTTTTAGGTATCTGCCCCCCTCCCCATCAGACTGTGAATTCCAGGAGGCAAGGACTTTGTCTTGTTTATATCCCCAGCACCCAGCACGGGGCTGGGCACACAGGAAGTACCTAGTAAATGTTGAACAACTGGAAGAAGGATGAGGACGTGCCCAAGTAGGGGAAGAGCATGCACAGTTGCATGGCAGAGAAGAGTCCAAAGACTGACTGAGAAAACAGACCCTGGAATGATCTGGAGGCCTTGTGGCCCCATCAGATAAGCACATCTGCTCATCCCTGTGACTGTCTCTATGGGACAAAGATCTGAATTGCACAAGGGTTGGGCTTGGGTCAAGGAGGCACTTAGTGGCCCCTTTATCTGATGTGGGTATCAGGCTCTGTGTTCTAGAGCTGCACAGCACACAATTCCCGGCAGGTCGCATGGCCTGGGCTCCAGGCAGTGGGCGGGCAGGTGGGCGTTTGGAAGGGGAAGTAGCTGCTCAGCCCTCCCCAAACCAGTCTGACTCCTTTGCAGAGGTTTCTGGAGGCGCTTAGGGAGCTGAGTAAGGAAGAGCGGGAGGCCAGGGTAAAAGGAGAAGAAGGCAGGAGGAATCATTTACTTAGCAATATTATAGGGAATTTCCAGTTCATGCCCCATCAGGCTGGGCAGGGTCGCCATAGGATTACTCAGGCGGTTTCCAGGTATGTTCCAGCCTCAGCCGTGAAGGATCAGCAAGGCCCAAAGGTCTCATTGCTGGCTGGAAACTCAACTTGCCAGTGTGAGAAAGTGGTGGGGTGGTCAGAGCTACATCCCGAGACAGAGCCTGCAACGAAAGCTGAGCGTAAGCACATGCTTCCTGCATCAGTTCTGCGGAGGTGATTTTACTGGCCATTTCTCAGACTGAAAAACTGAGTCTGGGAGTTGTGGAGCTGGCTGAGGTCATAAAGGGGTCACTGGGAATGGGGACAGCATAAGAACCAGGGGTCATTTTGGAGCGACTCTTTCAATAACAACATTCTTTTCACAAATGCTTATTGAACACCTACTGTGTGCCAGGCACTGTGCTCAGCTTTAGGGATGAAAAAAATAAAGTCCTAGGCATATATTGTGCATTTCATCTTATCTCGTGATGGAAAATTTTGAGGACAGAGACTGTTTTTTGAAACCTTGTTTTCTTGTTTGTGGAAACAAGGAGTTTGGACCAGACTAGCATTTCCCAAATGAGGTTCTAAGGGACACAGATTCTCTGGGATATTAATAAGAGTAAAGTAGGGAAAAGGGTTCTATGGTCCAATGAATTTGAGAATTACTGTGGTTAACAATGTTAACATTTGTTGCAGGACTCCTCAGAGCCTTTGAAGTCTTAATAAGCTCAGTGAGCATCTAGGTGGGTGTAAGTCACCCTCTGAGATATCTAAGGGAGCTTGTTCACTGATTTCCTGTCTTTATGAATCCTGGTTTAGATGCCACCTCTTCCAAGGAACTTTCTCTGAATCCCCAGATGGACCCAAGTCCCCTCCTGTGAAGGCACCTGCCTGGAGCTCACTTTAACCTCCTAATATTCTCCACCTTGAGTTTTAACTATCTGTTCCTGTCACTAGACTGTGAGCTTCTCAAGGGAGGGACCAGTTCTGATTCATCTCTTGGTTTTGGTACAGGGAGCAGAGTGAGTGGATGGAGAATTTAATGGGTGGAAGGACGAGTGATGTTTTCATGGATGGTCGACGGGATGATTTATGGCTGGGTACGTGGGTAGATGGATGAGGGAGCTGTTTGTGGATGGATGAAATAGATGAAGAGATAGATAAATGAAAGAATAGATGAATCAATGAGTGAAATGATGAAGAACTGACCTAATGGAAGGATGGATAGATGGATGGATGAATAAAGAAATTAGTGGATAAATGCATAGATGGATGATGGATGGATGGTTGAATAAATAAATGGATAATGGATGATAAATTATGAGATGTGTGGTATAGATGATTCCATGGTTGGATACTGTGAATTACTGATGGATGAATGAATAGATAAACATATAATTAAATGAATAAATAAATAATAAATGAAATGATGGACAAATTAATAGATGGCTAGATGAATAAACACATAAAAGGATAAATGAATAGATGGATTGATAGATAGTGATTTAATGAATGAATGGATGGGCAGATTGATAAATGATTGCATGGATGGATGGATAAATGAGAAAGTAGGTGGATGGATGGGTCAGTGGGTGGATGGATGGATGAATGGATGGATGGGTAGAGAGATGAGTGGATGGATGAATGGATGGGTGGGAGTAAAAATGGATGAATGGGTGGATGGGGAGTGGATGGATAGGTAGGTGAATGGATGGATGCACAAGTGAATGCGTGCAATGTCATAAGGTCTGAACTGAGGTCAGGATGGCAGCAAGATCCCTGCATCCCTCCCTGGGGTAATAGTCTGTCAAATTTTTGGAGCTTGAGAATTTAATGAAAGCTATGACCCATATCTCCAGAAAACTCCTCACAGATACAAAATGTAACCAGTTTTAAGACAGTGGTGGCCGTTAAGCCTAGCAGCCATCTACAACCCTAGGTGAAGCGTTCCAGCACAGCACAGTTAGTTTCTTTCTCTTTCTCAAGGCCTGTCCATGGAGAGGAATGAAGGTGGCTGAGATGGGGTCAGGGATTATTCCAATGCAGGGCTCACTTGTGGATTCATTGGTTCATTGCACAGCATTACTGTGGCTTTTCTGAAGGCTTGGGAGAAGATCCCTGTGAGAAGACAAAACTGCCTCTCATAGTGGCAACTGCTTATTATTATTTTATTTATTTATTTATGGCTGCGTTGGGTCTTCGTTGCTGCGCGTGGGCTGGGCTCTCTCTAGTTGCGGCGAGCAGGAGCTACTCTTTGTTGCGGTGTGCGTGCTTCTCGTTGTGGTGGCTTCTCTTGTGGAGCATGGGCTTTAGGCGCGCGGGCTTCAGTAGTTGTGGCACACAGGCTCAGTAGTTGTGGCTCGTGGGCTCTAAAGCTCAGGCTCAGTAGTTGTTGCACATGGGCTTAGTTGCTCCACGGCACGTGGGATCTTCCTGGACCAGGGATCGAACCTGTCCGTGTCCCCTGCATTGGCAGGTAGATTCTTAACCACTGCACCACCAGGGAAGTCCCATGGCAAGTGTTTAAAGTGTAAAGTCAAACAGATTTCATTTTTAAATCTCATCTCTAATACTTACTGGCTGGGTGACCTTAGGAAAATTACTTCATCTCTCTGGGCCTCCTCTTCATGTCTAAAATAGGGATAGTAATAATCTCTACCCTACTGGGTGCAAATATGTAAACAAGTGTGTAAAGCACATAGCCTAGTGCCCAAGGCATAGTAAGTGCTCAATTAATGCTGGCAAACCAGAGGTATCTAAGGCAATGCTGTGTCCCTTAAAGTTCTCACAGTCTGGTAGGAAATACAGATAAGTAAACACAGGCTGATTGGGGCTGTGGTGGGGAATCCTGAGACCTCACCTTTGGTACTCAGCATCCATTTACGTTACTCAGTACCCACTGGTACTCAGCATCCGTTTACGCTAATATCTTCTTCTGGCTAGAGGATGCAGAGACTGGAAAGCTACAAGCCACATTTCCCAGTCTCCTCTGCAGATAGGGTTCTGTATGCTCCTTAAGTTCTGCCAATCACATGCTCTCCCTTGAGATTCAGAAAGTAGAGGCCATCCGGTTTTTGCCTTCACTCTCTTTCTGCTGATGAATGTGGTCATGACCACATTTTTTTTGTAGCAACGTATCATGCCTGGTTACCAGTTTCAGGGGTCCAGAAGTGGTGGTAGTGGCCTCCTAATCTCTGGATCACTGCTGTGGTGTGTGTTCTGAAAGCCAACAGTCCCTGTGGTGGCCATCTGGTTCCCCACCATCCTGACTGGCTGAGGTGGCAGCTCCCTCGACGGGCAAGTTCTGCTCTGTTATTCTGGAGCCCATCCTGCCTTTCTAGCAATTTTGTGAGTGCCCTATTCCCTGTATTCCATCCTTTCTGTATAAAATAACTGGAGGGGTTTCTGGTTCCTGTGGCTGTAATCTGACTCACACAGAGCAGGTGGTAGGACCCCAGTGGATACCCAAACCAGGGTTAGGAGGTCAGGGAAGCTTTATGAAGCCCATGACACCTAAATTGAGTCCTGCAGGCTGTTCATAGAGTAGTCAGACAAGAGATGGGGGTAGGGAGGGAAGAACACTCCAGACAGAAGGAGCAGCCTTGCAAAGGCTCAGAGATGAGAGAAAACATAGCACATTAGAAGAGTGAGAGGAGTTCAGGTTACCTGGAATGTGTAGGAACAGGGGCGAGGTCACTGGACCGAGCAGGGGTTTTAAGGCTGGCCAAGGTGTTTGAACTGCCTTCTGAAGGTAACGGGGAGCTACATCTGAGAGCTGCAGGAAATAGTAAATGTCACCCAGCTGCTGTGGGAAGTTGGATTTGGGAAAGAGGAAGTTCCCATGCAGGGCAAACAGTGAGGAGGAGAATGTAGTCACCCAAGGAAGATGTGAGCGACAGACAGATTTGAAGGACATTGAGGACAAGACTCCCTGGCCTTGGTGACCAGTTGGGTTGAGGGTGTGGAGGGGGAGGTATAATGGACAATGCTCGGGCTTCTGGTTTTGGCCATTGGGCAGATGGTGGGGACTTCTACGAGGAGGAAAACAGGGGCAGAGGAGCAGTTTAGGGGGAAATTGCTGAGTTCACTTTGGGTGCATTGATTTGAAGGATGCCTGGGGGCCCGTGCAGGGGCAGACATCTGGGAAGCATGCAGACATGTGGTCAGAGAAACGAGATGCCAGGGCTGAGACAAACAGATTGGATGTGGACAGGGCCCATGACTTGGGAAAATGAGATTCCCAGAGAGTGAGTAAAATATTCATTCAACAAACATTATGGGGGAACCTGAGACAAACCCTGTCTGTTCATTTCTGAATACCCAGCACCTGGTCTAGGACCTGGTTGCTTGTTAAATAAACCAGGAGGAAGCACTGGGGCTGAGCCTTGGAGGATGGGCTGGGTTCTAGCAGGAAGAGATGGGGTGAGGCCCCCCGTTATCCAGCGTGTGAGGCCTGAGCTTGAGTCCAGCTCCTCTGCATACTCATGGTAGGGCCCTGGGCCAGTCATTTTCCCTCCCTGAGCCTCAATTTCCTCATCTGAAAATTGGTCATAAAAGGATGTGGTGAAGATTCAAAGTGATAGCTGTGGAAGCATGTGGCTTGGAACATGGCGGGTGAGGCAGGCATGTGAACAGGCTGCTGAGGGCATGGCTTTGGGGGGGGGCGTGACCTGGGGCACAGGGTCACGTACTTCCTGGGGTTGCAGGGCCATGTTGGACAGGAGAGAGAAATTGGGATCTGCCTGGAAAACACATCCACAGCTGTGTCCCATGTGGGAAAGGAGACCTCAGTCCCCACCCAGGCCCCCTTCCACCCCACAGCCAGCTGGAGCAGGCGGGCGGGTGGGGAGGCTCAACCCCGTGAGATGAAGGAGGGGGACCAGATGACAGGAACCTTTTCCACAGTCCCTCGGAGCTGCTGGCACTGGGTTCTGGCCACCGTCCCGACCCTCAGATCCTGACTCAGGATCAGGCTATGATCTGTTCCTTCTCTGGCTGTTCTCTTTGGCCAAGTAGAGGTTGCAAACTGGAGGCCCAAGGGACTGAATCTGGCCCTTGGGTTGGCCAAATTCGGTCCAAACTGAATTTGTAAATGAATGAAGCCAACATTAAAAAATCTGTAGATATTAGATAAAAACCTGTGTTTCTGGCACCCACTGGAAAATCAGAGGATCTGAAGATCTGATTGCATGGGGTCCCCATTCTCAAGGGCCCACACTCAGCTTTAGACAGGGCATATGCCCCAGTCCCCACCACTCCCTCTTGTCTCTCTGAAACTGGGGCCAAGGAATAATAACTATTTATCATCTTACTCTGGCCCTCTTCACTCATTTAAAATCCCTGCCTGGCCCCTGGTGGCACTGAGTTTTCAACCCTGAAAAACTGTCTCTTTTCCCTCCGTGACCACCAAGGCCTTGGCCCTGGTTCAAGCCTTGAGCCCCTTAATCTCTGCCTAATGTGAACTCTCCAGGGTCACTGCTCTCCTCTTCCCGTGCTCCACAAGGCCCGGCATCCCGCCCTGGGGGATGGGTGGTGGGCTGAGACTTGGCTCCGCCGGCTGGACCCGTGGGAGGCCAACCCACATCTGCTCTGAGATGTGTCAGCTGGGCCTGGTCACACTCTCCGTAGCTCATCCCTGAGGCATGTGGGACCAGGCGCTGTGCTCGCAGCCGGGCCAGGGTGGCAGGCGGGGCCAGGCCCGCGATGTGGTGGATGTCAAGGCTGCACGCAGCAGGCCTGATATTTCAGCTGCAAACACATTGGCTGAAAAGAGGAAAGGAGGAGGGGAGAGAGACAGAACTGTTTTAGTGGAAAATGCTCAAAACACAGAGGCAGAAAGACCTGAATTCACACCCTTAGATGCTCTGTGACCTTGGCCAAGTCACTTCATCTCTCTGAGCCTCCAGCTTAAGGTGCAGCCAAGGAGAGCAGCCCCCAAAAGTGGTAATGTGGTTGATGTGGGACCTAAATCCCAGAGGGGTGGCCTAGAATGGAGAAGAAAAAAAATCACAGCCTTGGGGGCCAGATCAACTGTCCACTTGTGAGTTGAGTGACCCTGGGCAAGTCACTTCTGTATCTGGACCCCAGAGCAAAGGTCATAAGCTCTGTTCCAGCTAAACCCTCAGAAAATTATTCTGAGGGAAAAGAGGATTCATTCATTCAACAAATATTTACTGAGCATTTCCTGTGTGTCAGGCGCTGGGGACACAGCAGGACATGAGACAGTCAGAGGTCTCTGCCCCCGTGAAGTTCACACTTTTGTGGGGTGAGCAGACAATAAACAAGATAAATACGTTGTATATTATATTTGAAAGGACCAGTGCTACAGAGAGAAATAAAGCGGGAAAGGGAGATGGGGTGTGCTGGGGGTTTAAAGAGGTGGGTGACAGCCTCGCTAAGCAGGTAACATATGAGCAACAATCTCTAAGAGGTGACGGAGGGAACCATCAGGAGGAAGAGGTTTCCAGACAATGGGAACAGCCACTCAGTGCAAAGGCCCTGAGGTGGGGTGCAGCAGGGAAGAGGCCAGTGTGTCTGGAGCAGAGGGGGGGTGGTGGGGGCAGGGAGTGGGTGGGGACAGGACTTGCAGGACCCTGTGCATCATTGTTTCTCCCCATGAGGTGGGAGCCATGGAGGGTTCTGTGCAGAGGAGGGACAAGGTCTGACTTGGGTTTTCACAGGATTCCTCTGGCTGCATGTGGAAAATGGACTGCAGAAGCCAGGACAAAAGCAGGAAAAACAGGGGAGGCGGGTACTGCAATAGTCAGTCCTCTGTTTAGTGGTCATGTTCCTCCCCTGCTCTAAAGTCTTTGTGGCTCCCCACTGCCCCTGGAGAAAGTCCAAACTCCGTAGTATGGCATGCAAGGCTCCCATTACCTGACCTAGCCTCATCGCTCCTACCTCAGCCCCTCACTCTCTCCACCTCAGCCTTACTAGACATCCTTACCCCACTGTTCTATGAGCTGCGTCTCCTTTTCCTGTGCTGTTCCCTCTGCCAGGAATGCCCTTCTTGTCCTCGCTTTGTGTTGCAGCTTCTGTGTGGCTCAGTCCCACTTGAGCTAGGAGTTAGAAAAGCAAGAGGGAGAGAGGAAGTTCTCTTCCCAGGGAGTGGCCGAGGAGGACCAGACCTTATCTTACTCCTCAAATACACCCCAGGCCTCTGACAGCTAAGGGCAGGTTCAGGAGGTAAAAGTAGGGCTGTGGCCCGCTCATGCCTGCTGTGTGGCTTGAGCAAGTCACATGCCCTCTCTGGGCCTTGTTTTCTCTGCTCTGTAAAATGGGGAGAATAATGAACCTCCTCACAGGTGGTTCAGACAGTGGTGTCTGCGGATTAGGGGGCTGTTACAACTGTGGGAGTGATGGCATCCTGGGAGAAGATGTGAACGCACATCTTTTTCCAGCTGCGCCAGGTCCACACAGGGTGGCCCTGAGCTGATGCCAGGGATATCTTGGGGGACGGATCCCTTGGCAGTCCCAGGCATTTCCAACTTGGTCGTCCTTGAGTTACCTAAGCACCCACTGTGCGTCCAGCCCCAGTTCTGTGCCTGGGTAGGGACAGAAGGCCTGGATTTAAATCCCAACTCTGCGGCTTAGCAGCTGTGTTTTCTAGGTGAGTTAACCCCTCGGTTTCCTCATCTGTGAAATGGGGAGAATAATAGTATTTGTCTCCTAGAGTGATAAGAGAAGCCAGTGAGATGATGTGAATATTACACTCAGCCCATGGAGTAAGCGCCTTATCAATGCCAGTTGTTGTTTTTGTTGTTATTATTATTATTACTGCTGTTTACCAGCTGTGGGGACTCCCTGTGCCTCAGTTTTCTTCTCCATGAGATGGGTAGTAGCACTGCTGCCCTCATGGAGTTTCCATAAGGTTTAAGTGAGTCTAATATGTGTAAATGGTGTCTAGAGCAGAATCTGTACTCGGTGACTTTTTTTAAGATTTCAAGTGTAGAATTCATCTAATACAATACCATAAGTCATCACTGATCTGTGAATAGTTCCTATGAAACGCTTTTATCATCTCTCTAGCCAAACAAATGCCCATTTGGTTTAATTGAATTTAACAAAGCAAATGAGATAAGGAAGAGAATTCCTAGCCTCTGGACATTCACCGCACCCCAATGGGTGATGAGAGATACACATGCTTCTAGTAAAAAGCAGAGGAAGAGTAGCATGATTATATTAACATTTCAAGTCATTATGACTGGGCAGCTGGGCGACCTTGGGCGAGTCCCTACTCTTCTCGGACCCTCGGTCTCTTCTCTACAATGGGTATGAGAACTTCTTTCCTGCCTTGTCTAGTTCATTATGGGATTATGGTTTGCCTCAAACCCATCACAGCTGTCACTTATGAAGTGCCTCCTGTATGCAAAGTAATGTCTGTCATCTCCCTCTCCCTGCCCACGCCCTCCCTCCCAGGAGGGAAGGTTGGGTGCTGCCTGCTTCTCAGGAGAGGACAGTGAAGCTGGAGAGGTGGCTGGAGATGCAGCTGAGGGAGGGAAGGAAGTGGGGGGCTGGGGCAGGCTGGGCTGACGCAGCTGTGATGTCAGAGACAGGCCACAGGCGGTAGCCAGCCCAGTGTTAACGGTGTGCTTTCTGCTGGCCTGGCCCCGTGCCTCCGGGCGGGGGGGGTGGGGGGGGGCGGGGCACTGCCCCCCTTAACCCCTTCCCGGCCTCCCTTTCCCAGACAGCCATCCCCTGGGCCTGGCCTTGCCCACAAGATTCCCAGATTTCACAACTGGGGCTGGCGATGAATCATGTACAGTAAGTCCGGGGAGAGAAACTCCTGGCTGCCTGGTGTCCCCAGGACAGGACAGCCGCCAAGCCTGCCTTCCCTCCCGATGGGCCGAGTGGCTGCCGGGGAGCCAGGGATCATCCCTCTGGGCTGCTGACCAGCTGGGGGGCGTCAGGCAGGACACATGACCTCTCTAGGCTGCCCTGGGAATCAAGGGGTGGGGTTGTCTCTAGGAGACCTGGAGGCTCCGGAGGGCAGGAGGTCGGGTGTGGTGGTGGCTGGTGACAACCTTGAACGCGTCCCTTCACTTCTCTAAACTACAGTTTTCCTTATCTGGAGAATGGGGATTATCATAGGACTGACCTCATGCGGCCAGTGCCAGGATTAAGTGAGATGATCTGTGCCCGGTGCTGAGCACAGATAGTGCCTGACGAACACTGTAATTGTTGTTGTGAAGTCAAAGCTCCTGAGGACACTGTTTAAGACCCTGGAGAAATTATTCAATTCAGTCCTTTGAGAGACATCCCCCCCACCCCCCGACCCCCACGAACATCCACCCACCCCTCTCCTCATGACACAAATTATTCTTATTTTCAAAAACTTCCTTATTACATCAACAAATGTTTGTTGAGCACCATTGTGTTCTACTGAGTCCTGGAAATACAGCAGTGAATAAAACAGAAAAAAAAAACAAAACACCTCTGTTCTCATGGAGTCTATATTGTAGTGAGGGAATCAGAAATTTGAGGTCATTTCAGAGACTGATCAGGGCTCTGAAGGGAATAAAGCAGGAGGTGTGATGGAGGAAGCCTGGGAGGGCTCCTCTGAAGAGGTGACAAAGAGGAGAAGCCAGCGTGCCAAGGTGTGGAGGGGACAGTGCTTCAGGCAGGGGGACTGCAGGTGCACAGACTCACTGGTGGGAATCAAGGCCTGTCTGGGGATCACCTAGGCCAATGTGACTGCAGTGGAGGGAGTGAGGGGGAGAGGGGCACAAGGTGAGCTTGGTGGGGTGGGCACAGGCCCGCTGGACCAGCTCTCTGAACCCTGGCTCTTCCTGAAATTGGTGCTGCCTGGGGCCCGACCCATACCTGCAGGGGCAGGCACTTGACAAGGGCCTGGCTTCTTCCTGGGGCTCCTGGGGGCCCCAGGCCCAGGAGCAGCTCACTCACATGAAGAACCTCATCTCCGGGGTCACCGTGTAGGGCCAGGCGCCCATACTGAGGCTTTAGCTGGGACTCCGATTGCCTCATGGGAAAGCGGAGGGCCTGGGTCAGGTCGGCTTCTTCCTAGCTCAGGGCTTTGGCATTTACATCTCAGAGCATTAGTGTGCCCTCCCGTGAGATGGGCATGATGCTGCCTCATGGAGGGATGTATACAGTGGAATCCTACTCAGCCAGAAGAAAAGATGAAATCTTGCCATTTGCGACATGAGTGGACGTTGAGGGTATTATGCTCAGTGAAGTAACTCAGACACAGAAAGACAAATACCATATGATTTCACTCATATGTGGCATATAGAAAACTTATAAAGAAACAAAAACAAAAGAAATGAACAAACCAAACCAACATGAATCGATAGATACAGAGAACAGAGTAGTGTCTACCAGAGCGGAAGGGGAGGTGGAGAGGGTATGAAATGGATAAAGAGGATAAACTATAGGGTGGCAGATGGAAAATAAATTCTTAGTGGTGAGCACACTGTAGGGTATACAGATGTAGAAATATAATGTTGTACATATGAAACTTATGTCAGTATTACCTCAATTTAAGAAAATAATAAAAAAATAAATAGGTAAAAGAAGGAAGAGGGGGATTGGCTTCAGTATCTGTCCCTGCTTCCCCTCCCCCGTCCTGGGGGGGAGGGATGGGCAGAGGGTAGTTGGAGCTTCGTTCTGGGGCCCAAGAGGTGCGGTCAACATGAGGCCTAAGCAACATTCCGAAGAGTGTTTTAAAAATCGTTTATTTACTTCTAGAAAAATCCTTTACCATTTCCCATCAGGTCATGGAGGTCAGGATGGCTGATGGCATGGGAGGCTGGGGCCTGACGTGCAGCTGGGGAGATGAAATGGTCAAATTACAGTGTCTGCGTACCTGTGAGAAACAACCACAGCCCCTGTGGGGTAGGCCAGGTTCTCATCCCCATTGTGCAGACGAAGAAACCGAGGCCCTGACAGGGGAGGAGCGTTGCCCTGGTCTCCCTGCCAGGGAAGGGGCAGAGTTGTGATTTCAGCCCTGGCTTGTGTGGCTCGTGACTGCTCACAGCCCTAGCTTTGCCTGGTGCTGGGGAACTTGGGGCCAGGATGGCCGTCAAAGCCAGATGCTCATGACATGTTAGGCTCCTACACATCTGGAAAGGAAACTGGCCTGAGGTTGAATCAGACCAGGTGCAACCCCTCTTCCTCCTGCCTCAGGCTGGGAGTAATTACCTGCCTGGGTTAATAGCGCCCACTTCCCACTTCCCGCCACCTTTCATCAAGGCTCCCGGAGTTGACAGGGAGAAATTAACCCTCACAGCAGCCCTCTGAAGTCGGTACTGGAGGCAGATGTATTATTATTTTTTTTTAAGGATCAATCTTTTCTTTTTAATATATTTATTTATTTGGCTGCGTTGGGTCTTCGTTGCTGCACACGGGCTTTCTCTGGTTGCGGCGAGCGGGGGCTACTCTTCATTGCGGTGCTCAGGCTTCTCATTGCGGTGGCTTCTCTTGTTGCGGAGCACAGGTTCTAGGCACGCGGGCTTCAGTAGTTGTGGCATGCGGGCTCAGTAGTCGTGGCTCGCGGGCTCTAGAGCGCAGGCTCAGTAGTTGTGGCGCACGGGCTTAGTTGCTCCGCGGCATGTGGGATCTTTCTGGACCCGGGCTCGAACCCATGTCCCCTGCATTGGGGGGCGATGCACCAGGGATCCTTAACCACTGCGCCACCAGGGAAGTCCCAGATGTGTTATTAAACCCATTTTTTTTTTACAGGTGAGTAAACTGAGGCAGGGCCCATTGCAGCCTGGCAGCCTGTTGTAACCCCATGACTCAGCAACTAAATCAGTCTCCACTTTCTTCCCGTAGGAAGCAGAGGGCTTGCCCCCAGACGCCCCTTCGCCTGGGGGCTGAGCTTCAGGCGAGAGACGTGGCAGGTCTTGGGCACTCCTTGTTCCTACCCTCTCACCTCTCAGAAGCAAGGAGCATGGGCTTGGGACCAGATGGAAGGGGCTGGGATCTGACTCTGCTTTGTGACCCTGGGCAAGTCACTGCCCTCCTCTGGGCCTCAGTTTCCTCCTCAGTAAAGTGGGGATGATCATACCCACCTCCTGGGTTTGTACTGAGCAGAAAGCACAGATCAGACCTCTGATCAAGCTCCATTTCCTCCCCTGGCTCTGGCCACACTGGCCTCCTCAGTGTTCTTTGAACACCCAAGCCACTTCCTACCTCAGGGCCTTTGCATGTGCAGTGCCATCTGCCTGGAATGCCCTTCCTTCAGATCTCTCCCTAGCAGGCTCCTTCTCAGCTTTCGTAGCTCAAATGTTACCTCCTAAACCTAGAGTCTCCCCACCGCCCTGCCCTGCCCCAGCCCCTCACTCTGTTTTATTTTCTTAAGGTATTTGTGAAGGTAACTCATCTTTTACCTTGTTTGTTTCCTTGTCAGCTCCACCAGGGCAGGGATTTTTATCTGTTTCATTCACAGTATATTCTCAAAGCTCAGCTCAGTATCAGGTACACAGTACGTGCTTAAGAAATGATTTTTGTTTTCTCCACCTCTTTGCTTGCTAGCTCCAGGGTCAGCTACTAACTGGCTGTGTGCCCCTTGCTTTCCCTCACGCCCCCTTGTCAACTGAGGATGGACTGAGCACCATTCTCTTGAAGGACTCAGGTAGCTTTGAAACTGCCAGGACCTCAGCCTCATGTCTCCCCAGGTAATGGGAGTTGAGAGCAAGCAGGGAGGTGAGGGGAGATGAGCCCCCACGTGGTGCAGACACCCTCTTTCCTGCCGCTCCATGCCCTCCCCTGTTGCCTCAGGTTTATGGACTCACTCCAGGCAGATCCCCACGACCAGCCACCCCCTCCCTTGGCATGTCTGTCAGCGCCCTTGGGGGAAAGAATTTGGAAAGGGGAGGAAGAGAAAGAAAAGAAAGCAGGGTGCAAGGGGATGGTTCCCACACCTGTGTAAATAGTTTGTCATCTTAAAACTTGTCAAATATGCTCACCTTCAATGCCCAGTTCTTGGGCTTGTTTTCCTTGGCAAGGCCCCCACGGGAGTGGAATTTCGGCTGAAGGGAGCCCAATTGTCATCTTCTAAGCATGTTCCCAGGCCGGGGGGCCAGGGAGGGCTCTGGCTGACACTCCACTTCCGTCCCCAGAAGTACCGGAACATTCCTGGGATTTAGGGAGCAGCTGCCAGGCCTGGAAGCTGTCCTAGAGTTCTGGAATGTTGGAATTCAAACAGCCTCCTGCCCATTTTTCAGAGGAGGAACATGAGGCCCAGAGAGGGGAAGGGGTTGGCCTGAGGTCACACAGCATGCTGGGATGAGCTAGAGTTTGCCAAGAGAAGGTGGGATCAGTATCCATCTCCTGTTTTCTCCTGTATTGGGGTAATAGCACCCCAGTTTCCTACTGGAGAACCTCCTCTTCCCCCATCTCCGTCCATGAGGTTTGGGTGGGGTGTCTAGGACACTGCCTCCAGGGGTGGACATATGACCAAGTCTGGCTCCAGTGATTGGTCTAGGGATGCACGTGTAACTAAGCCTGCCCAATGAAACTCGATTCTGGGACTTTGGTTGCTGGGAATTATTTGTGAAAAGAGTTACTGTTTTTCCATTGGATTGAGAGTGAGCAAGTGAAAGCCTGGAGCATCAGGGGACATCATAAGAGGAAAACCTGCCTGAGAGAGACCAACATAGAGCTGGACAGGGTTTGAACCTGTGGATCCAGCCATACCTGAAATTAGACACTCTTGGGTGTTTTAGTTTCATGAGCCACCACATTTTCCGTTTTTGGCTGAAAGTGGTCTGGGCTGGTTTTCCATCACTTGCACACAAAAGGTGCTGACTGACCCAGGGGAGGGAGAAGGGAAGAGATTCCAGGCAGAGGACACAGCATGCATGGTGACCCCGAAACGGCAATGCCAAGGGATATTCGGGTAACAGGGAAAAGAAGGAGAGTCATCCCTGAGGTGAGTTTAGGAGTTTGTCAGGCGGTCAAGGTGGGAGAAGGGAGTATCTCTAGCAAAGGGAACAACCAATGTGAAAGCTTGGAGGGGGGACTAGCTAGTGAAGACTAACCATGTGCCAGGCTTGTGTCGGGTGCCAAGGAACACAGAGATGAAAAAGGCAAAATCAAATCCAGCTACTCCTTAACTGCTCCAGCTAAATATGGGCTCTTCTGCTTCCAGAGTTGAGCCATCACACCTCCCTCCTTATGCCCGCTGTGCCCTGCCAGCATGCTGTCTCAGATACTCGAATGCTCTCTAATTGGCATTGGGCACCATTGGGGCCACCCAGCTTCATTTTATAGGGTGCATAGAGCATCAGTTCACATTCGGTCACATCATGAGAGTTACTCCCTTTGCAGATCTTTTTACAGTCCTTCCTTTACATCATGGAGAGTCTCTGTTTGATGCTAACCTGTTTCTAACACCAAATACTTGCTAATCTCTCTTTGTGAAAAAGAGAGAGCAGGTCTCAGGTTCCATACCTTTGGCACACAGTTTTACCTAGCTAGACTTTTTAAAAACTTTGTATTGAGCTATGGCATACACAAAGAAGTGCTCAGCTTGAATTTTCACAGCTGTATGATTAGCACCCAAACGATCAGACAGAACATCACTACCCCCAGAGCTCTTTTCTCTCCTGCTACTTCCCCTCCTATGGGCATTACTATCCTGACTTCTGTCACCGTGGATCAATATCACTTGTTTTTGAACTTTGATCTTTTTCTATAAATCTGCCTTTTCCAGAGTGTCATGTAAGTGGAATCCTGCAGTGCATTGCCTTCTGAGTCTGCCTATTTTACACTCAGCATCATGCGTTTGAGATGCATTCATTTGGTTGTGTGTTAGCAGTGCATTGTTCCTTGTTATTGCTGACTAGTATTCCCTTGTATGGATGTACCACTGGTTGTTTACCTACTTACCAGCTGAGAGATATGTGGGCTGCTTCCAGATTTAGTGATTATAAGTAAAGCCATTATAAACATTTGCAAACAGGTTTTTATGTGAGCATAAATTTTTTTTTTTTTTTTGCGGAACACGGGCCTCTCACTGTGGTGGACTCTCCCATTGCGGAGCACAGACTCCGGACTCGCAGGCTAAGCGACCATGGCTCACGGGCCCAGCCGCTCAGTGGCACGTGGGATCTTCCCGGACCGGGTCACGAACCCGTGTCCCCTGCATCGGCAGGCGGACTCTCAACCACTGCGCCACCAAGGAAGCCCGAGCATAAATCTTTATTTCTCTTGGGGAAATTTCTAGGAGTAGAATTGCTGGGTCATACGGTAACCATATGTTTGACCTAATCAGAAACTGCTGAACTGTTTTCCAAAGTGTCTGTACATTTTACATTCCCACCAGCAATGCATCAAAGTTTCAGTTGCTTCCCATCCTTGTCAGCACTTGGTATTGTCAGTTTTTAAAAAAAATTTAGCCATTCTAATAGGTGTACACACTGGTATGTCATTGTGGTGTTAATTTGACTTTCCCTAATGACTAATGATGTTGAACATCTTTTTATGTGCTTATTTGCCATCTCTGTAGTCTCTTTGGTGTAGTGTCTGTTCAAACTTTTTGTCCATTTAAAAAATCAGATTGTTTTCTTATTAATGGGTTTGGAGAGTTGTTTATATATTCTGGATACGAGTCAGTCCTTTGTAGATATGTGATTTGCAAATACTTTCTCCCAGCCTGTGGCCTGTCTTTTTGTTCTCTTAACAGGCAGATTTAATAACATTGTTTTATTTTCATTGTGATGGTTCTTCTGGTTATCTTTGATTTGTGGCAAGTATTCTTTGTTTTTTTTTCAAATCTAGTGATCATATCAAATGTTTCCTTTTAAAATAAATTTATTTAAATAAAAAGGTAAGTCAACTTGAAGAAAAATATTAAGCAATAGTAGAAATAGTGGAAAGCAGACTGCACAAAAATTATGAAGGCAGGTACTTGAATGACCGAAGTGTGGGCAGCTCCAATTCATTCCATCAACAAATATGGATTGAGCACCTACTATGTGCCAAGCTCTGTGTTAGGTGCTGGGACACAGAGATGAGCAGAGGAAGAGTTTCTGCCCTTTTGGTGATGGTTTCTCTCCAGCGAGCTCCTCTTTATCCTTCAAAAGCCAGCTTGAATGACCCTTCCTCTGTCCAGCGTTCCCTGGAGCACTCACCGCACCATATTACAATTTTCTGTTTCTGTGAGCATCTTCCTGGGAAGGGGATGTGTCTGGCAGCCTCTGAGCGGGTTGCATAGAGCCTGGTGCTTAGGTTCTCAATAAATAGCATCTCATGGGGGCTTCCCTGGTGGTGCAGTGGTTGAGAGCCCGCCTGCCGATGCAGGGGACACGGGTTCATGCCCCGGTCCGGGAGGATCCCACATGCCGCGGAGCAGCTGGGCCCAGGAGCCATGGCCGCTGAGCCTGCACGTACGGAGCCTGTGCTCCGCGGCAGGAGGGGCCACAGCAGTGAGAGGCCTGCGAACCAAAAAAAAAAAAAAAAAAAAAATCTCATGAAGTAGACGCTATTATGAGATGCCAAAGATGGGATTGCTGATTTGATTGGTTGAAATCAGCCAGCTCCACCCAGGTGCAGTGGCCTGAAGCCCCTCCCTGCTGCAGTCTGGGCTGGCACTATGCAAACCAAGGTCATCCTCCTTGGCCTCCCCTTCCATTAACAAAGACACCAAGAGAAAAAGCCTCCCAAATCCAATGCCTTCAGCTCCCCTTTTTGCTCCCCATCCAGTGCCCATGGATGCCTTCCCTGGTACTCATTGATCCCACAAATGCTTGCCAGGCCTCTTTTTGCTCTGACTTGACCGCACTGACCACTTCACCCTGGCCCTGCCCCCCTCCCTCCTGATACTCCACTCCAGCACAGCAGCCGGCTTCTGTTCCTCCAACAAGCCAAGCTCATTCCCACCCCCTGGGGCCTTTGCACTTGCTGTTCCCTCTATCTGGGACCCTCTTTTTCCAGCTCTTTGTGTGATTGGCTCTTTCTCCACATTCAGTTCTGAGCTTAAACTACTCCCTCCCCAGAGGCCCTCCCAGTCCATACTATCAAAAGCCTCCCTGGTTTATACTTTTTATCCTACAATTCTGTTTATTTTCTTTGTAGCACCAAGGACCCTCATTTCAGAGTTTATTTGTGTGTTCACTTGTCTGTGTCCCCCATTGGAGCGTCAGTACTGTGAGGGATTTTGATCTGTCCTTCTCTGTCTTCCCTGTGCCTGGCACAGTGCCCAGTGCATAGTAGGTGCTCAATAAACATTTGCTGAATGAATGAATGATGTCTCCTTTCTCAAGATGCATTCAAAGCAAAGTTAAGCCCCTCAGTCCATGTATCAGGCTAATGGCTCTCTGGGCTCCTTCAAGGTGGGACCACATGTCTTCTTTCTGGCTCCTATCTGGCCTCTGTGGCTGGCCCAGTGCTCACTGCTGCCTACCAGGTCCCCCAGGCTTGTGTCCTGCCGGCTTCCCAGCCTAGGGCGCTGTTCCACCATCCTTGGAAGTTGTTCCCCAGGACCTCACCCACTATGGGCCGTGGAAGGGGCTGGAGATAGCTATGTGGGCTCCAGGGACCCTGCATGGAATCCCATCAGCTCAACATGAGAGTCATTTCAGCTCCCTTTCTGTCCTCCTGGTTCTGCCATGGGGAAGGCAAGGCTCCCCTTGAAGCCTGTGTGTCTTTATCATCTTCCTACTACCTGTTCGTTTGTTTTAAGAAACACAGAGCAGACCCCAGTGCCAAGCCATCAGCAGCAGTTATATCTGACTTTGTTCCACTTCTTTGTATAATTTGCTGAATATCTTCAATTTACAGTAAGTGCCTTAGGTTGGGTCCCCCTAGAAGCAGATCCCTAAGAAAATAATTCAAAGGCAAGTAGTTTATTTGGGAGGTGATCCCAGAAAACAATGGTAGGGGTGTGGGGAAGTGGGACTAGGAAGGGAGGGCCTCCAATGCAGAGTATTATCAAGCAAGTAACCACTGTGGGCACCTGCAGCTCAGCGTGCTGTGGAGCTCTGAGAAACGGTATAGAAGGTGCAGATAACCTCGGGGCTATCCAGTGGGGGTGGGGGGGCGTGGCCAGGGAGCTGAGGAACGTATACATCTGCTTCTGCCAGTCCTTAGTAGGAGGCAGCTCCCTGGAGTGTTAATTCCCATCACTCTAGCCTCCTGCAGGTGGGCAGAGCCCGCAGGTTAAGGGGCAGGGGCTGGCAGCTGGAATTTGGTCTGTGTTCATGGAAAGTAAGCAGGAAGAGAGATGGGCGAGGCACCGAGAGCAAATGCCTCATACTTGATACTGGTTTCTCATTTAAAGCAGAGATAAAATGTTTCCTTTAAAATGAAGTTTAAATAAAAATTTAAAAAGTGAGTTGACTTAACACTGCTATATTTAAAATAGATAACCAACAAGGACCTACTGTATAGCACAGGGAACACTGCTCAATATTCTGTAATAACTTAAATGGGGAAAGAATTTGAAAAAGAATAGATACATGTATATGTATAACTGAATCACTTTGCTGTACACCTGAAACTAACGCAAAATTGTTGATCAACTATGCTCCAATATAAAACAAAAAAATTTTTTTAAAAAGTGAGTTGTCTTAAAGAAAAAGAGTAAATCGTGTACAGGGGATACGTGAATGTGGCAAACTCTGCTACTTTTAAGGGCATTCAAAGCCTTTAACAAGCAGACGCGTCTCCTTGGTGACCCACCAGGATGGGGATGCAGAGACCACCCCCTCCTCCCAGCATACCAACCCCAACACTGCCTTGGATTCCTGGGAATCTTGGAAATGGGCCATGACACTTGAAGCCCTTTTGACTTGGGGTCTGTCACTTAACATCTCTAGGCCTGTCTGTTAAAAGGGTATGTTCTAGGGACTTCCCTGGCAGTCCAGTGGTTAAGACTTCGCCTTCTAATGCAGGGGCTAGGGGTTTGATCCCTGGTCGGGGAGCTAAGATCCCACATGCCTCGTGGCCAAAAAAACAAAACAAAACAAAACAAACATAAAACAGAAGCAATATTGTAACAAATTCAATAAAGACTTTTAAAAAAAGGTGGGGGGATAAGTTCTAAAGTCAGGTGAAAAAGTAAATGTGCGAAAACAGCCAAGACAATTCTGCAAAAGAAGAACTAAGAGGGAAGATTTGTTCGTCCAGACATTAGATAGAATCTATGGCAGAGGTATAAAAACTAAAGCTGTATGGTATTGGCATAGAAGTGCGCAGATACATTAATTAAGGGAATAGAATAGAGCCCAGAAATTAGCCCAGGAGTCACCCGTCCTGCCTAATGGATGTGAAAGGGTTTGGGAAAAGGGGAGACATCAGTGAGCGTGGAATTCTCTGGATTGGGCCTGGGCTGGGGCAGTGGCTTCCCAGCAGGCTCCCGTCTTTGGCCTTTCCCTCTGGTCCACCTGCCAAGGCACTGGGAGAATTCACCCTCATGGACCACATGCTCCCCATGTCTAACCCTGGGAATCTCAAAAGCCTCCAGGACGTTGCTCCCTTTGCAGTTCTCTCTGATTCTTCTGATTAATCCACGGAGAAAGCCACACGTGGGTGTAGGCAGGCCTTTAACATCTGTCCGAAGCTTGCTCATCCATCATTGTGCATTACTAAGCTGAACAGACCTCAGCCCAGAGCCCTCAGCTGGCCACAGAATCCAGCTAGACTTTAATAATATTTTTTTGTGATCATAGCTTTTAAGGTTACTTTCTATCTGTAGAAACGATTACTTGTTTTCTCTTTCTGGTAACAGTATAAATTTTCCTTTAAAAATTATTTTACTGACACATGCTACAATGAGAATGAACCTCCAAAACATTATGCTAAGCGAAAGAATTCAGACACAAAGGTCACCTTTTGTACGATTCCCTATGAAATATCTGGAATAGATAACTCCATAGAGACAGAAAGCAGATTGGTGGTTGCCGGGGACTGGGGTGGAGGAATAGGGAGTGGGAAGCAACTGCTTAATGGGTACAGGGGTCTCCTTTCAGGGTAATGAAGTGTTTTGCAACTAGTTAGAGGTGGTGGTTTGCACAACATTGCGAATACCATTGTGAATACCAAATGTCACTGAATTATTCACTTTAAAATGGTTAATTTGATGTTACGTGAATTTCACCTCAGTAAATGATTTTTTAAAAACCAACCAAGCAAACAAAAAAATTAATTAACTTAATAAAAAGTATGAATGGCTTTAAAGATGACTTTTAAGCAAGGTTCAGGAGACACTGGCTAAAAGAACCGGTCTCACCTCCAGGCCTTGGCTCATGCCTTGCCCAGGTCTGGAATGCCCCCTCTGCTCACTGACGGAATCCTGCCCATCCCTGGGAACCTAGGCCTAGTATCAGCTCTGTAGGAAGCCCTCCCTGATTACACAGGCCCATCGGGGACCCAGAGCGGTCGGGTGGGCCCAGTCCTGCAGCTTTTCAGACCTTGGTGCGAATCTTATTAGTGGGGAGGAGTCTCTTAACTTTGGACATGTTGTTTAACCTCCCCAAGAGGGCCTCAGTTTCCTCATCTGTATAAATGGGGGTTCATGATCATTCTAATGTCACAAGGTTGAGTTACTACCTAGAAAGCCAGCGGACAGGGCCAGGTGCAGAGTGGGTACCCTTGATTCACACCTGGTTTTGAGCACCAATCACATCATCTTGATTTATTTGCCTCTTGTTTGCTGGACTGTAAGCAAGGGCTCAGTCTTTGTGATCTCTGTATCCACAGTTCCCACACAGGGCTCACGTAGTAAGTCCCCAAGAAGGGCATGTTGACTTGACACCCAGAGGAATTCCTAGAACGCTGCTTCTTCTCTCCACCTCAGTGTCCCCACCCTGTCCAGCCCCCTTCATCACTCACCTGGACCATTGCAGGCCACCTGGCTTCTGTCCTCTACTCCCCACCCACAATCCATTCTCTACACCCAGCCAGAGGACCTCATTAGAACCTAAGTCAGATCCTGTCCCTCCCCTCCTCAGAACTTTCTCAGGGCTCCCACCTCACTCAGAGTAAACACTGAAGTCCTCCCCATGGCCCACAAGGCCCTGCATGATCTACCACCCCCCCTCACTTCCGCCATCACTTCTCTGTCCTCATCTCCCTCTACTGTCCCCCTCTTGGCTCCAGCCATGACACTCTCCTCCTTGTTGCTCTAAAACTCTAGGCCTCCACCTCTGGACCTTTGCACCTGCTATTCCCTTTACCAAGGACACTCTTCCCCAGATATCACTCACTGCTCACTTCCACCCCTCCTTCAGACCTTGGTTCAAATATTCCCTGTTCAGGGAGGTTTTCCCTGGCTTCCCGGACCTCCCTGGACTCCAAAACTCTTTTTCTCCCCTAGGAAAGGCCCTTGGCTGGGATCCTGGGCCCCACCCCACATCTCGGGAGAGGAGAGGCTCCCAGGCCTCTCTCTGGACTTGGGGCCTGGGGTCAGCCGTGGAAGCAGGCGGCACCCAACTGTACCTGGTGCAGAGGCCTTTGCCCGCCCGCCCTCTGGGGGAGGCACCCTGCCCGGCTTACACAGGCTTCCAGGGTGCAGGTGGGAAAGTCCCACGTCCTTCTCCGCTTACCTGACTCGGGCTGACTCAGACCCTCACGCCTGGCCAGAGGGAGCCGCAGACCCGCCCATCCCCTTGATGGGAAACAGCGCTGCTAGGGCCTGGCTGGGCCAAGCACTGACTCACCTCGGCCCCACCCCCACCCCCCCAGCCTCCGCTACTGGGAGTCGCGCCTCCCTCCGGCCAAAGGCGCTCCAGCTTTGCTCCCGGGGAGCTTTCCCCTCTGGGCCTTTGCCCAAGCTGTGCCTTGGCTGGCGGTGCCCTTCTGTCTAGAGCCTTCTGTTCCTTCAAGCCCAGCCTGAGGGCCATCTTCTGGGGCGAAACGTCAGAGATTCCTCTGGCCAGAAGGGCAAAGGGGCAAAGGGGAGACGTGATCATAATAATAATAGTAATTATAATAACTGTTATACAGTAATAATAGTAACTAGCCATGCTTACCATGTGCCAGGCACTGTCCTAAACACTTCGTTGTATTAATTCATTCAACCCTCACAATAATCTTATGAGGTAGGGACTTTCATTTTCCCAAGGCACAGAGTGGCTAGTAACTTGCCCAAGTTTCCCAGCTGGTAAATGGGAGAAGAGGGATTTGAATCTAGGCAGTCTGGATGTCACGCCACCGTTCTCATCTCCCAGACCTGGAGAACCAAGTGGAGACTGCTGAGGGAGCTGGGCAGGGAGGAGATCCAAGTTCTGGGTTCTGTGTCAGCACCCCTCACCCACAGTGGGAACCAGCCCCTCTCTTCAGGGTACAGGCTGGTCTGTGGTCCCTCCATCAAGGTGAATCCTCAGAACACAGGGTCTGGGCAATCCACCAACAGTGGCGGAAAGGGAATTTCCATGTACAGAACAGGGACCATGACCTGGACACTTAACCCGTTAACCTCCCAGCAACCCTGTGAATTGGGGACAGTTACTAGCATCCATTTTATAGAGGAAGAGGATAAGGCCCAGAGAGTAACGGGATTTGCTCAAGGTCACAGAGCTAGGATATGGCAGAAGCTGGATTTAAACCCAGGGTTGTTCTGACACCACGAGGCCAGAGTCCCTTCCACTGAGTGGTGACCTAGCATCTCAGTGACGAACAGGGCAGGGCCCAGATGTCAGAAAGAGCTGGAACTTGAGCTCACATTACCCTCTCCCTGCAGCATTCTACTAACCTCCACCCATCCGTTCATTCATCTGTCCATCCACCCATCCATCCTTCCAATCAGTTATCCATCCACCCACGCCTCCTTCTATCCATCCATCCACCTAGTCATCTACCCACTCATCTACCATCCAAACATCTATCCATCTATCCTTCCATTCTTCTGTCTGTCCCTTCCATTCACCCTCCATCCATCCATCCACACTTCCATCCACCTATCCTTCTATCCATTTTTTCTATCCCTTTCACCTTCTGTCTATCTGTCCGTCTATTCATCTATCTATGCATCGTCTGAAACATTATCTATCTATCCGTCACCCATACATTCTTCTATACATTCATCCATTCATCCATCCACCCATCTATACATCCGTTCATCCATCCATCCCACAGATGTTTATTTAACTGATGGCGGCTGTGTCCAAGCCTTCAGATCACTGTGCCTTGAGCCAGGAGAAGCATACCTAATTAGGTTTCTGTTTATTTGCTGTTCCAGGAAAGCTAATTGTGGGGTTTGTAAACAGCCCTTTGATGGCTGGAGAGTTACTTAAGAGGACAGTTAAATAAACAACCGCTGGGTAGAAACAGTCAGTGCTGGTACACGGCGGGTCCAGGGTCATGACCTGCCTTGCACAGCAGGAGGAGGGCTGAGGTCCAGACAGTGTGGAGGCTTTGGGGTCAGAAGGGAAGTCAGAATAATGGGAACAGTGGCAATAACATCTACCATGTGTGGGATGCCTACTCCATGCCAGATGCTGTGCTAAGCACAGCCCTTACAGCAACTTCATGTGATGGAAACAATTATGATCCCATTTATGGATGTGGAGACTGAGGTTTGGGGAAGGGAAGCCATGTGCTCAAGGCCATAGATCTGGGAAGTAGCACCGTCAGGACATCAATCTGTCTGCATATAACAATGGTGATAATAATAGCAAATAATTATATAGCACTCACTATATTCTAAGGCACTGTTCTAAGAATCTCACTAAATACACCACCCCATGAGGTCGGTACTATCATCACTCCCTTTTACAGAGGAGAAAATTGAGGTTGAGAGGGCTAAAGTAATATGCAAAGATTACTCAGGTAGGGCTTCCCTGGTGGCGCAGTGGTTGGGAGTCCGCCTGCCGATGCAGGGGACATGGGTTCGTGTCCCGGTCCGGGAAGATCCCACATGCCGCGGCAGCGGCTGGGCCCGTGAGCCATGGCCGCTGGGCCTGCGCGTCCGGAGCCTGTGCTCCACAACGGGAGAGGCCACAGCAGTGAGAGGCCCGCGTATCGCAAAAAAAAAAAAAAAAAAAAAAAAAGATTACTCAGGTAGGAAGCAGCAGAATTAAAAAAATAAATAAATAAATATCTGGACCCAAAGTCCTACTCTTAACCATGTTATGCAGTGGATTGTACCTTCTATGCATTTAACGTCGAAAGATCCAGCCATACACGATTGGCCAAACACTTCTTAAAATCATTTTTTCATTTTTCTGTTTTCTATATCTAAAAATACTTTGAAATTATAACTTGTAATGTCTTTTTAATTACTTAGTTCAGGGGTCAGTAAACTTTTCCTATAAAGATATCAGATAATAAACGTTTTAGGCTTTGTGGGCCATGTGGTCTCTGTTGCAACTATTCAGCTCTGCTGTGGTAGCTGGAAAGCAGCTGCAGACAATATGAAACCAATGGGTGTGGCTGTGTACCAATAAAACTTTATTTACAAAAACATGTGGAGGGCCAGGTTTGGCCCAAGGGCCGTAGTGCTGACTTTGTGCATTTTAAATATATCTGTATTCACCAAACCATGTTCTCTTGCCTTTTCATGAACAACAAAGGATTTTCAAGGATACTTTCAACCATTGCTCAGTTTCACCTCCAGACCTTTTGCTCACACGTGCCCTATACATCGTTTACCCCTTTGCCTGCTAGTGGCAGCTTCTGAAGGAATTTGCAAATTCCTTGCATTAATCTAATTCCTTTATTCACATAGTCAATAAATGAATGACACTCATGAGAGGTGCTCAGTGACACTCATGACTTCCCACCAGGAACCCTGAGAGTGCTAAGAGCCCTGGGAATTACTCTTCTCTATACCAAGTTCTGTAAACTTCTGGCTTGAAGAAAAAGTTGTAAAGTAAAAGTTAAGTAATTCTATGGCTGCAGCTCTAATACTATTTCCTATTGGTGACAGGAACAAGGAAATGAAAGGAGGACTGGTAGAGGTATTACAAAATGTCCTCAGGGCTAGTGGGAACAAAATGGGGTAAGGCCAGAAAAATCCCCTTTCCTCTTTATCCCCACCCCCTTGGCCTCAGTGTTGATTTCCCAGACTCAGAAAAGTTGTGAGCCTGGGGAAACAGCATGTGTTCACTTCCGAATTAAAAGACAGATGACAACCTGGGTAAAAATATTTGCAACATAAATGTAGACAAATGATTTATTTCCCTAATATCTAAAGAATCCCTGCAGAGCAATAAGAAAAAAAACCCAGCTCACTAGAATAACAGGGTAGTAGATGGGAACAGGCAGTTTACGGAAAGAGAACCACATACAGCAAGATGTCCAACCTTGCTGGTAATCAGGCAAATACAAACTAAAGAAAAAAAAATTAGATAACATTTTCGACTCCTCCGTCTGTCAAAAATAAAAGATTGATAATGTAATGCATACAGGAGACTGTGGGGAAATGGCCACACTCTTATTCTGCTGGTCTGAGTATGAATTGGAACAGCCTCTCAGGAAGACAGTTTTACAGTATCCAGTAAAACTGTGTATTCATATTTTCTAGAACTCAGCAATTCCATTGTTTGGCGTCTCCCTTAGAGAAATATCAGGCACAAGGAGTGTGTGCCAAGAGGGTTACTGGAAACAACCTAAAGATCCGTCAGTTGAGGACGGGTTAAACACCTTGCAGTGGTCTAAGGACCCCCCATCTTTTGAGGCAGAGCCTGCCCACCTCCACCATTGATGTTGAGCCTGCTAGATGTCCGTGCTTCGCAGACCCCTTGCGGCTGAGGGTGGTCACATGACCTGATGATCAATGATGTTAGGCCCCTTTGTGTGTTTACTTGTCATTTGGCATCTCCTTTTGTGAAATGCCTACCCAACTCTTTGCCCTTTTTGTCAATGGATCGATTGTCCTTTTGTCCCTAAAGTACTTTTAATAGACTCTGTTTCTGTTTAAATTACAGTATCAGGCAGGGTTCTGCAGGGAAACAAAATCAATAGATTATCTATCTATCTATCTACCTATCTTCTAGTTTTAGGAATTGGCTCATGCAGTTGTGGAGGCTGGCAAGTCTGAAGTTTGTAGGGCAGGCTGGCAGGCCGCAAACTCAGGTAGGATTTCTATGTTACAGTTTGGAGGCAGAATTCCTTCTTCTCCAGGAAACCTCAGTTTTCACTCTCAAGGCCTTTAACTGACTGGCCCACCCACATTATCGAGGAGACTTTCCTTTACTTAAGGTCAACTGAGTGTAGATGTTAATCACATCTACAGAACACCTTCACAGCAACACTGAGACTAATGTTTGACCAAACAACTGGGCACAATAACCTAGCTAAGCTGACACATAAAATTTAACCTTTCAATTACTCAGAGTTGTTTACGTTGTTTGCAACTTGGAGCCCAATCTAATCCACCATTTACATAAACACACACACACACACACACGCACGCATGCATGCACACACACAATATCAACAGCAGTGTTAGGCATTTCTACGTGTGTACGTGCACAAGAATAAGTCTGGGAGGATATGGCCAAACCTGTTACATGACCACCTCAGGGAGTGTCCAGGATGGAGGTCAAAGGGAATTTAACCATAAGCTGTAACAGTAAAGAAAATGTTAAAGAGTATAATAATGTTAATTATGTAATTAAAGTTAATTTTTAAGTGGGAAAACTTTTTTCAAAAAATAAAGGAATCATTAAGTTCCCATTATCCATTCATCAATTATTGACTCAGCACCTGCTATGTGCTCGTTGCAGGAGATATAGTGGATAAGATGGGCAGCCTCTATCCTTGTGGAGCTGACATCATAGTGGAGGAATCAGGCAGTAAAGAAGCAAACAAAGAACTTAGCAGGTAATTTCAGAGAGCGCTAAGGAGTATTCTGAAGAAAAGTGAACCAGTGTAGAGACAAAGAATAAATGGGGACATGGGGCTGTGTTGGATTCATGGTCAGAGAAGGCCTCTCTGAGGTGACATTTGAGCTGAGCCCTGAAGGAGAAGGAGCTGGCTTTAGAAGGAGCACACCAGGTGGCCAGGTCAGCAAGTGCAAAGGTTCTGAGGTAGGAATGGATCAGATGAAGTGGGATGAGAACCCGAGCAGTGCCTTTGGGAAGTGAGGCCTAGAGAGGGAACAGGGTAGCTTAAGGGCACAGCACTGGACACAGTGGAGCCAGGTGGGAGCCTCTGCTGCCTGTCCCAAGATGAGTTTTGTGCCAGGGCTGAGCTGCCTGTCTAGGGTGGAGGCCTCTGAGCTGCTTGAAGGGCTTTATCCACACTCCTCTCCAGCAATCCCTCTATGATTAGAACGGAGCACTGGAGACCCAGCCCCTAGGCTTGTGTCAGCCTTGCCCTGCCAGCCAAGGCCAGCAGCACCTCAGAGGCTCATCTGAGGGCTTCATACTCTTTGCCTCTGAGTTGGAGGGCCAGCAAAATCTACCATCACTGTCTTACCTAATCATAATATAACAGGGGCGAGGGAAGGTGCCCCAAATAGATGCTTTCCCTGAACCATCCCAGCAACTCCTGGTAAGAGCCCTGGCTGGGGGGTATTATTATTCCCATTTTATGGCTGGGAACACTGAGGCTCAGAGGGATCAAATACCCTGACTCCAGGGACTGCGTTCTTCACCCTTACAGTCTAGACCCTGTTCCTCTAGCTCTCAAGGCAAGAGCAAGGCCATCTTCTTTTAAATGACAAAGCCCCAGATGGGAAAGGACAATCCCATCTAGGCTTTCATTATATAGATGGAAATTCCAAGGTTTGGAGAGAAAAAGGAACCATCCCCTGACTATACAAAGCCAGAGCTGGAGCTGGGTCTCCCTGCTCCCAGGGCCCTTTCAGCTTTACCCCCTTCTTCCCTTCCATCTTCCTTCCCTCTTTTAGTGATGGCTTGACTGGCCTCTAGGCTGTTGCTCCAATATTCCAATCTCAGTCCTGCCCCAGGGCCTTTGCACTTGCTGTTCCCCTACCAGATCTGGTCTGTCACTTCTTTTTTGCCTTCCTTGACCACTGCATTGACAGTAGTTCTGCACTCACTCTTCCTATTTTGACTTATTTTTCTGCCAAGTATTTTTTACCCTCCATCACTATGTTAAATACTTATATTATTGTTTATTGTCCATCTCTCTGCCTAGAAGATCAGCCCCTTGAGGACAGAGACTTTATTCACAGCTGTTTCCCCAGTGCCTAACCCAGGGCCTGGGCTCCCATAATGCTCAATATGTGCTTGTGGAATGGATGGGCAGGTAGATCGATGGATGATGGATATATGGATTGGTGGGTGGATGGATGGATGGGTAAGTGATGGATAGATAGATAGGTGGGTGGTGAATGGAAGAATGGTTGGGTAGATGGGAGGACAATTCTCCCAACATCACTTCTCAACCCTGCGCTCTGGGTCTCACACTTAGCTCTTCTGACTTGCCTCCTTTGGCTCCAGGCCTGAGCAGGCAGCTCTGGGGGCTTTCACAGGATCAGGCAGGAGTTGCTGTTTCTCATCCTCCTCTGAGGCTGGGCAAACAAAAGCCTTTGTTCTCCCTCCCCTGCCTGGCCCCTTTACAGCCCAGGGTGGGAATTTGTTGGCAAGTCAGTAACTTAACTTTGCCGCAACTTAATTTTGAGGCTTAACCTGTCAAGCTGGGCCCATGGGCTCCTGTGGTCCATACTGGAGCTGGGCATAATGGGGGTGTGATGGGGGTCACGGTGGTCAAAGCACAGAGATGATTCCTACGTGGATGAACCTCAGAGTCTTCTGGAGAGGTTGATTTTTAGAGGTGGGTGGGGGAGTTACAGGATGCAGTTAGCTCTGGGCTCTCTATAGACAGCTTGGGACAGTGTTTCTTCTTGTCCCCTAGAGATGTCCCCACAGGGCAGAGGGCCAAGAGAAGGGAACCTCACTTAGTGCTACAGTGGTCTCATGAGGGTGGTGCCATCATAATCCCCATTGCACAGAGGAGGAAACTGAGGCCCAGAGAGACTAGCTAACACGCCCAGTTGAAAGCCAAACTAGATGGGCAGTCATTACCCAGCTGGACTGTCTCTGCCAATCAAAGACAGTGGTCTTTGACCAGTCTCCTCCTGCCTTTGGCCATTGGATGTTATTCAAATGAACTCCAAGGCCAGTGGATCATGGAAGCAGTGATTGGAGAATCTGGCACCCTCAAGCCTGACAACCTCGCCAGAACATCCTTGAGGAATGTAAATAATCAGCTCCAGAGAATCCCTGCCTTCTCTGGAGCCCAGGTCCCACAGCCTGAGCAGAGAACGTGGGAAGAAGTCCAGGACCTTGGTGTGGCAGTTGAGGCCCACATGGCTGCTCTCTACCTTCAACCTCTTCTCCAAATTCCACCCTGTGCATCGAGCTATTGGGAACTGTCTGCACATACCATGTGGTTTCCTGCCTCTGCCTTTGCCCATGCTGCCTCCTCCGTTGAGGATGTTGTCTCGGTCTGAGTTTTTCCAGAAACAGACCCTGAGACAGGATTCAAGTGCAAGGAGTATATTTGGGAAGAGATACCAGGAGGTGCTCATAGCAGGGTGGATGAGTGAGACAGGGAAGGAAGCAAATAAAACACGTGGTTATCAAGCCAGTCACCACTGTGGGTAGCTGGATCTCAAACTCACCCAGGGAACCAGTGTAGAACATGGACCCCAGAGTTATTCCAACCCAGGAGAGAGGAAATCAGCCATGTATTTTCCAACCCCATCAGTGGTCAGCTGAGGGCTAATTCCAGGGGCATCAACTTTCTGGAACTTCTGGCTATGCACATGCCCACAGCCAGACCAAAGCTCTCAAGTAGAGAGAGTAAACGTAGATATTTGCAATGAGCAGGAGCGAGCATCTAGGGGATGTGAGTGGGCACCAACAGCATTTGTGACAAATGTTTATTGGTTCCTGATCTTTTCCCAGCAGACTCCTATTCATCCTTTAAAACCCATCCTTCATTCCCCCAGGGAAGACTTCCCTGACCCTCTTAAATCAGCCAATCACTTCACACCATTCCTTGCGTTCACTTTTAATATTTGCATTTATCACAGTGGATTGTGATTACCCTTTTATACCTCTGCCTGCCTCACTAGGGAGGGAACAACTTGAGGCAGGGGCTTCATCTTGGGATGTAGAACATGCTGCTTGGTGTCACGAAGTCCTGAGTTCCACTCTCCTGGCCACTCTGAAGCTAACGCTTGTCACCGTATCTGCATCCCCAGGACCTGGCTATTATTGGGCCCTCAGTAAATGTACTGGCAGAGGGATTGAAATTACATTTTTAGCTCACTGACATTTCTTCTTTCCCCTAAAGTTTCCTGGTATCTTGATTATGGAGAGGTTGGTTAAGCCAGTGGGTCTCAGAATCACCTGGAGAGCATTTAGAAAACTTCGGGGGCTGAGGCCCCACCCCAGAGATTCAGATTCAGTCATTGGAGATACTGGGTTAAACTTTAATGATAATAGGAAGCCTCAGAGAAATTCCCCCCACTTCGGGGGTATTCATGGAGAGAGTTCATCACGATGTCAGACGTGAAGGTGGAGGGGGTGGGGGGCAACCTGGAGTCTGTGCTGGAAGAGGGGACACGAGAAATGGGGAGGATGCAGAAATTAGATATTAGAAACAATGAACTAGATATATTTGCAGCCATATGGTTAGAGCTGGAAAACAAACATAGCACGGAGTGAAAAAAGGGAAAAAAGCAGACCGATGGTTTATCACTGTATGATGTGCATTTACTCAGATCCACGAGACTGTGCTGTCCCACAGCTGCGGGTTCTTAAACCTGCCCACTAGAATCACCTGGTAACCTGGTATCCACCCTACCCCCAAAACCACCTCAGCAGGATCTCTGGGGTGGGTTCTAGGAACCAATATTTTTAAAATGTGAAGCCTCGGTGGAGAACCGTGGAACACAGGAGTGTGATTATCTCAGCTCTATGTCCCCAAAGGGTCATTTATCCAGTAATGATGGAATGAGGGCATGCATGAGTTGAGGGCCTATTGTGTGAGAGGCGCCGTGCTAGGAACTTCGAAAGCATTGCCTCGCTTTAGTCTCAAATAGCCGTAGGTGGTAGGTACTTTTATAATCCCCATTTCGTAGATGGGGAAACTGAGGCACAGAGTGGCGAAGTCAATGGCTGAGGACTCACAGCTGTTCAGCGGCAGCCCAGGCTTGTACCGGGGTCTGCAAGCCTGACACCGGAGCCCTTGCCCACTCCCCTCCTGCCTCCTCCAAAGTTGCTCTTTCTGATGCCTTTTGACCCACTTGTTCAGCAACTGCAAGGAATTGACCCACTCGGTTCCGCAAGAAATTATTGTTGTTGATGTTGTTTTTCCCCCATAAGTCCCTCGTGGTCTTGTTCTTTTTCTTCTTTAACCTCAGCACACAGACAAAACCCACATCGTAAAGGCTGAGCAGCTTCTGGAGGCGAGAGCTTCATTCCATGGGTCAGAGATGCGTGGGCCATGTTATCAGGCTGATTTTGAATTGCTTCCCCCTCCCCCTCCCCCTCCCCGATGAAAGGCGGGAAGTCTTAAAATTACTTCTCCCCAAAACCAGCCCTCAGAGGCACCACCCTGCCCTGGAAGCTCTCTGACCTGCTTCATAAGGAGTTATTAATTATGATTTGTTTTTATAATCGTCCACTTGGAGTCTCGGATGACACATGCTCAGACTTGTCCGTCCTTTAAAAGAAGGAATCAAAGGTTCATGGAAATCAGTTATACATAACTAGTGGAATTACTTGGGCTCAGCCCTGGGCTTGCTCTGTGACCTTGGGCAGATCCCTTCCCTCTCTGGGCCTCTGTTTTTCTAGCTGTAGAAGGAATGTGGACTAACTTCTAACACAGGGTTAGGATATATACATCCCAAACTGTGAATATGCCAGGGGTGTGTGAAATGGTTGTAGATTGTACATGGATAGGCGTTTTTATAACTTTTATTTTAACTTTTAAAATTTAACAGCGTTATAGTATTTCATTTATAAATGTACATGTTTTTGTTCGCTGGGATGGCCACAGGGAGGAGGAGCTCTGATTCACATAGTCACTTAGGTATCCCGACTGCTGGGGCTTCTGACATGTTCAAAGTCACCCTAGGGATCAACATCCAGGCAGAGAGAGGAAATGGTGGAGAAGGTACCCATCAGCCCGGAGTGACATACATATATATTTTCCTCCACGTTCCATTGGCCAGAACTAGTCACATGGTTCTACCCAGATGCAAAGGCAGTTGGGAAATATAGTTCCCTGGCTGGGCAGCTACTTATCTATAACTCTACACTTTACAGGAGGAACATAAATCTTTGGTGGACCCTTGGTCATCTCTGCCTCAGTAGTCTCTTTTTAAACGAGTAAATTGAGGAACAGAGCTTTGCCACCCATTTATCAAGGAATTAAAATATGACATATAATTTTCTACAAAGTGGGAGGAATCATTCTACCCAATATTAAAGTTTCCTACACAACTACAGTAATCAAGAGAGTGTAGTATTGGCAGAGGGATAGACTACAATCAATAGAATAAAAGAGAGGACTCAGAAATAGACCCATACAAATATGTCCAGCTGATTTTTTTTTATTATTATTTATTTATTTTTTGGCTGTGTTGGGTCGTCACTGCTGCACACGGGCTTTCTCTAGTTGCGGCGAGCAGGGGCTACTCTTTGTTGCAGAGTGCGTGCTTCTCATTGCGGTGGCATGGGCTCTAGGCGAGCGGGCTTCAGTAGTTGTGGCGCACAGGCTTAGTTGCTCCGTGGCATGTGGGATCTTCCTGGACCAGGGATCGAACCCGTGTCCCCTGCATTGGCAGGCGGATTCTTAACCACTGTGCCACCAGGGAAGTCCTGTCCAGCTGATTTTTGACAAAAGTGCAAAAGCAATTCAATGGAAGGGTAACATTTTTTGGCCGTGCCACACAGCTTGCGAGATCTTAGTTCCCCCGACCAGGGATTGAACCTGGGCCCTTGGCAGTGAACACGTGGAGACCTAACCACTGGACTGTTAGAGAATTCCCAGGATAACCTTTCTAATAAATAGTGCTGGAGCAACTGGACATCCTTAGGCAAAAAAGAAAAAAAAGAAAAGATCCTTGACCTTGATCCAAACCTCACACCTTATAACAAAAATTAACTGGATCGTGGACTTGAACATAAAACATGAAACTATAAAACAGTTATTATTTTCTTAAAGTAGGAGAAAATCAATCTTCAGGATCTAGGGCTAGGCAAAGAACTGTTAGACCTGAATACCAAAAGCACGATTCAAAAAAGGAAAAAATTGATAAATTGGACCTCATCGAAATTAAAATTTTTTGCTCTGTGAAAGACCCTGTTGAGAGGATGAAAAGACAAACTACAGATTGGGAGAAAATATTTGAAAACCATATATCTGACAAAGGACTAGTATCTAGAATGTGTCAAGAACTCTCAAAATGCAGCAATGAAAAAGAAATCCAATTAGAAAATGACAACAGACATTTTATAGAAGAGGATACACAGATGCAAATAAACACATGAAAAGATGTTTAACGTCATCAGCCATTAGGGAAATGCAAATTAAGACCACAGTGAGGTATTACTACACACCATCCAAATGACTAAAATGAAAAATGATGAGAACACTAACTGCTGGCGAAGATTGGAGAAACTGGATCACTCATGCATTCCTGGTGGGAATGTAAAATGGTACAGTGTTCTGGAAAACAGTTAGGCAATTTCTTAAAAACTACCATATGACCCAGCAACTGTGCTCCTGGACATAGAAATGAAAACATAGATTCACACAAAAACACGTATACACGTGTTCATAGCAGTTTGATTCATAATAGGCAAAACATGGAAGCAACCCAGATGCCCTTCAATAGTGAATAGTTAAATAAACTGGTGCATCCATACCTTGGAATTCTACTCAGCATAAAAAGGAACAAAATGTTGATACATGCAACAGTTTGGATGAACCTTTAGGGAATTAATGCTGAGTAAAAAAAGTCGGCCCCAGAGGGTTACATACCACATGATTCCATTTATATAATATTCTTGAACGCACACAGTTATAGAAATGGGGAATAGATTAGTGGTTGCCCTGGGGAAGGACAGAGTTGGAGGTGGGAGATGGGTGGGGCTATGAAAGAACAACCTGATGGATCCTTATGGTGATGGAGATGTTCTGCGTCTTGGCTGTATCACTGCCAGCATGTTGTTTGTGGTAGAGTTTTAAAGATGTTATCATTGGGGGAAACTGAGGAGAGGGTACATGGGAATCTCTCTTTATTTCTTACAACTGCCCCTGAATCTACGCTAATCTCAATATAAGAAATTTGACAAAGAATACCAATACAATTTTTTTTCTACCCAGACACTTCTGAATATAATTGTACCTTTGGTAACATGGGGGCACTACCAGAATCTCGAACAGCGGATGTAGTGTGGCGGTTAAGTGTGTGGTTTGCAGTAGCACAGGCTGGGTTCAAATCTCAGTCGACCAGACCTCTCGCCTACTTGAGCCTCGGTTTCCACCCCTGCAAGTGGCTGAGTAACGAGAGGCCCTGCCTCGGGGGTTGGTGCAGGGACTCCAAGAGATGATTCGTGAATCACATAGAGCACAGGGCTCCGGTGCAGGTGCTGCTCTGTAAATTATTTGTCACTTATCAGGGCTGCAGCAGGTGGGGAATGGACCTCAGGGCATCCTCTGCTAGCTCTCTCGGTTGGGATAGTGACCCGCCATCCTGAGGTTTGTTTTGACTCCTTTCTCACAGGGGTGTGTACTGAACAGCTGCACTAAGGTTGGTCTGGTTAGTTCTCGTCTGCCCTCTGGACTCTGGTGCACACTTTCAAGGACTTTACTCAATGAAGGAAGGACACAGCTGGTTCTTGTGGGCTGGGCTGCTCCAGGGGAACAACAGCCCAGGGGCTAGCCTCTCTGAGGCAGCAAAGAGAGGGAACGGAAGTAATGCTTACTGCATACCTACTGTGTGCATGATGACTTACATGCTCCAGCTCATCAAATTCTCCCAACAAGCTTGCACAATAGGTATTATTATTATTTCTACTTTATACAGGAGAAAGCTGAGGCTCAGAGAGGTGAATGGACTTGTCCAAGGTCATGCAACTAGTAGATGGTAGAGCTGAGCCCTAGTCTGATTTAAATTCAGTGTCATTTTGACTATTAATAATAACCTTACCATTTATTCAGCACCCACTATGGCCAACTACTATGCTTAGCTCTTTACCCTGGGGTATCATCATCCCCTCCCCACTTTAGAGAAGAGGAAACAAAGATTAAGAGGGATGACTTGCCAAGATGGACAACAATTCTTGAAAAAACACTCAACTGACAGCTCTTCCTTGTTTCCCCGACCCCACCCTCAGCTCTAGCTCAGCACAGCCGAGAGTACTCAAGCTTGGAGATGTAAATGCTGAGTAAGCTAAGAGTTGGTACCTTGAGATATGATGCCAAGGCCGTCTGTGGGCATTTGAATGTCAGCTTTGGCTGGCCAGGGTCAGCTGAGATGGCCAGAGGTTCCCCTGGGGGCTTGGTGGGGTTGTGGGGAGCCTTGCAGAGACCCCCCTCCTGCCTCGGGCCTGGCAGACAATGTGGCAGTTGGAAAAGGCTGGAGGTGGCAGTGGCGGTGACAACTTCCTTTTGAGTAACAACATTTACTGAAAAGCAGTTCTGCTTTTAGCACCAGAAGTTCACCACCCTTGCAAGCAGGCGCCTAAGAATACCTCCATTCAACCCCAGTTCAGAGATGCACACAGATTCCCTTCTGCATTACCTCCAGCAGAGTTTTACATTTGTTGTTGAAAGGAAACCAAATACCACAATTATTGGAGGAGGCGGGAGGGGTGTGGAGAGAGGGGTGATGCAAGGGGGGGCAGGTGGCATCAACCACAGCCCCCAAAGGCGTCCATAGGCCGCCTCTGGGCAGTGGCCCAGCCCCTTGCCCTTCAGTTACTGGAAAGACATCGACAAGCTCAGAGTGAAACTGAAGTGCTGACAATTTCTCTTCTTTTTACAAGAAAAAGAAAGTGATTGTCCTTGAAGCAAGCATGACTTTGGAGGCCAGGGACTTGCCCTGGCCACTCTGCACATGTGGCCCCAGAAGCTCCAGGTCCTTGCTGGTCACCCCTCCATGAGTGCTGGGACCCTTTGCATGGCCCCTTTTGTCCATCACTGAAAAGCCAGTCTGCACCGGGGAGGGGATGGTCTTACCCGTTAGGAGCTCACCCAGGGCCCAGGTAGTTTGAGGATGGCTTGGGCAAGGAAGAGGGCTTGAGTGAGGAGGAGATGTGGTGTCAGGCAGAGGCAGGAGGCTGTAATGAGCAACTCTAAGAAGTGCCTTCTCTTCCCGCCTGGTCTGGCCTCCTGACTCACGCCAGAACCGGGGGCAGTCGGAAATGGAAAGACTCTGGGAGTCACACGGATGTGGGTTCAAATTCCACCTGGACCATTCGCTGGCTGTGTAATCTTGGGCCAGTGATTTCACCTCTCTGAGCCTCAGTTTCCTCATCTCCGACATGGGGATAATAATAGGAAGTCAGGTCATGACCCTCCTCTGCTCAGAATCCTCACATGGCTCCCACCTCACTTGGCGGAAATACCAAAGTCCTCCCGTGACCCACTAGGCCCTACATAATCACCCCTCTGCTCCCCCTCTCAACCTCATCTCCGCCTATTCTCTCTTGTTCCCTCCCCTCCAACCACACTGGGCAACTTGTTGTTCTACCAACATGCTAAATACACCCCTGCCTCAGGGCCTTTGCACTTGCTGTTTCCTCTGCCTGCAGCATCCTTCCTCCAGATACCCTCCTTTACCCTATTCGGCTCTCGGTTGAAATGCCCCAGGAGGCAGCTCTGACCTCTTCTTTTAAGTTGCTGCCCATTACTCTTTATTCCTTCAGCCTGCATTAAGTTTTCCCCACTACTTGACATGATTTTGGGAGTTTATTACTCCCCATCCTCCAGACTATAAGCTCCAAGGGGGCAGAGTTCAGTTCTGTGTTATTCTCTATTAAATCCTCAGAGCCTGGCTCGTAGCAGTTGCTCACCAAATGTTTGTTGACTGCACACATGCAGCGTTATGTGGAGAGGGTGAAGAGTGATATGTGTAGATTGTTCAGACCAGCAGAGTCCTTGTTCACTAAATGTTACTTCCTTTTTTTCCTTCCCAGCACCAACCATGTGCCACATGCTTGACTTCCTATAACAAAAGGATGCCTTTTATAGATGCAGAACCAAGACTGGGGAGCCCAAGCTCACTCAGCAGGGTGAGGCTCTGAGGTCTGGTCCACGGGACTCTCAGCCTCCTGGATGGTGGTGACAGTGTCTGATATGACCCAGGCTTGGCTGCTTTACGGTCTGGCTGAGGGAAATGGCTGGCAGGGCTCTTTAGACCCTTGAAAGGGCTGTGGGCAGAGGGGAAGCTGGCTGTGGCTTCAAGGGACATGGGGCCCTGGGACTGGGGTTCACGCCCTTGCCCTGCAATCCCATAGTTCCCATCAAGGGAGCCCAGGGTTTGCAGAGAGGGGCTTTTCCAATTTTCTGTTTCTGGAAAGTTCTGTCCCAGGAAGGGCAGATGATGGAGGAGCTGTTGGATGCGGCTGGAGCCTCAGAGACTAGGAGACCCCGGGAGTCCTCTCTCCCCAGCACCCAGCCAGTTCCCAAAGCAGAGGGACTTTCCAGAGAAGTCTGCCTCTGGCTCCCTCCAAGCCTGCCCAAGAGACTACAAGCCAAGGCCTCCATGAGACCCAGCCCCGCCTTCATTTCCCTGTTTTTATTTCTTAGGGAGGCCAAGGAATCTGGGGGTGAACAGCCTCAACACAGGGCCGGGCATGTGGAAATTTAAGAGCCACAGACTGGCCTGTCACAGTCCCCGGGATGTGACCGTCCGCCTGAACCTCCACCCCAGACTCTGGGTTGAGCTGGGCCTACAGCCTGTCTAGGGTGGGTGCAGCAATTGCCTGTGGATCCTGTCTAGTGCTGGGGATTTCGCCTCTGCCTATCAGAGCTGCCTCAGCTGTATGAGGATCCCCTCCCACACTGCTACAGCAAAGGGAATGCAAGTGAGACACGAGGAAGAACTGTCTTCTAACACTTTATCGTACCCAAAGGTGACCCTAAAGGTGACCACTAAACCCCTCAGCGCAGACCTTGCTGCCACCCACAGGCCACATCCAGCCCAGGAATATGTTTGGTTTGGCCCTTGATGTAACTTTTTAAAATGTGACTCAGTTACCAACATTAGAAATACCAGGAGATTTCACATAAAATCCATTTCTCTGGCTTCTCTTGAAAAATGGGCCTCTCTGGCTGTGCTGGGCCCACTTTCCTGCAGGGCTTAGGAAGGCCAGGGTGGGTCAAGGGGCCCCTTTTAGGACAGCACATAGTAGTAGGTGTTCTCTTCTTCACTCCAGTCCCTGCTCAGCCCACTTTTCTCAAACACATTGCCTACCAGGGCTTTGAAGTATGAGTAGGAATTCATCAGACAAAGGGGTGGAAAGACATTCCAGGAAAGAGAAGAGCACATGTCCATGCGATTTATCTGTTCAAGATTCACTCAGTAAGTATGTATTGAATGTTTACTGTATACACTGGGGCGAACAGCAGGAGACCAAACAGATAAAAATCCCTGCACTCCTTGAGCTCATTATCTCAGACAGCACTTCTCAGCTGGGTACAGTTTTGTCCCCCACGGACACTTGGCAGTGTTTGAGGCATCTGTGGTGTCATAACAAATGTGGGTGGAGGGAGGGGATACTACTGGCATCCAGTGGGTAGAGGCCAGGGGTGCTGCTAAACCAGTCGTGGCGTGCACAGGAGAGCGCTTCACAGCAAAGAATGATCTGGCCCCAAATGTCCAGAGTGCCAAGATTGAGGAACCCTGGTTTAGTGGGAGATAGTAAACCAGATGAGCCAATAAATACATCATCTGAAGTCAGGCGGTGCTGAGAGTTTTCTGGTGAAACTAATCGGAGTGTGGCAGTGGGGGTCAGGAGGTGGGTATGGCTGCCTGGGGGAGGTTCCATTTGACCAGAGACCTGAGGATGAAAAGAAGCAGGTCCTGAAAAAATTGGGGTGCACCTGGCGGGGTGGCCCCAAATCGTAGTTGCTTACGGAGCAGCACCTTCCCTCTTTCCATGCTGCTTGTCACCACAGCCTTGCTTATGGAGCTGGGATCAGTGGTCCTGTTCCCATTTTCCAGTTGAGGGACCCTGGCTGGATGTCACAAGCCCCTAAAGAGGCTGACCTAGGCCACCTGACCACTCTGAGCTGGTGTCCTTGGGGTGCCTGGAGGGCACGATGGTCAGTGAATTGCCTTCTTTCATTCAGTCAGTCAACAAACATCTCTCAGGGGCCCACCATGGCCTAGTGGGACAGAGCAACTTAAGGCTGAGGTGCTCAGCACCAGTCATGGCACATAGTAGGTACACATAAAATATTGGTCAAACGAATGAAAGGACGGGATCAATGAGTAAACAAGCCCCCGTCCATGTAAGATAATAGATCACAGCCAGCATTGATTGGGTGCCTACTGTGGGCTGACCCACCTGGAGCTGGAGTGGACACCAGCTCGAAGGGAGGGACAATGATAATTCCCACTTCCGTGGTGAAAAGCCTGAGGTTCGGAGGGGGACATCAATTGCCCAAGGCCTGGCACTGGAGCCCAAGGCCTCGCAGATCTCAGGCTGCAACCACTGCCTTGGCATTTTGTATGTTCTGACTCAGTTTACTACCCTCCCAACACTGTGAGGTAGCGGGTGGCATTATCCCATTTTATGGATGAGGTAACTGAAGCTCAGAGAGGTGAAGCGACTCTCCCAGAGTCACACAGCATGTGTGTTTGACCTACAGTCCACATTTTGACCACCAAGCCCTGCCCCTTGTGACCCTGACTTCCTCTTCAGGAGAGTTAATCAGCCCCAAAGGGGAGGTAGGCCAGGGGGTTAGGCCCCTCGAGGTCTGCAGGACCAGGCAGGAGGCTCTGGAGGAGGTGGGGTCCCGGGTGGGTGGACGGGAGCAGGTGGGCCTGGGGAGCAGCCAGGCTTCCGCTCCCACACGCAGGCACAGCCGCCAGGAGAGACTGTTGAGAGTCTGCCCTGTGGTGCGCACCGGCCTAACAATGGCTGCTTTTGACTGCGCGGGTGGTAGAAGAGGGGACGCATTGTTCTCCAAGACACCTTCCCGCCATGGCTGGCTGCGGGCCGTCCCCATCCCAGGAGGCTTGGCTCAGGGCCGTTCCGGGCGCCTGAGGGAAGTGTGTGCACGCGCCTGTGTGTGTGATGCTGGAGCGTGTGCGTGTGTGCCCATGTGTGTGTACAGAGGGGCACGGGTGTCTGACTGACACAATTGCTGAGTGTGCCCACGCACGCCTTGCACACTGTGGCAGTGTGTCCGAGCAGGCTTATGGCTTTCTGCATCTGCTGTGTTGGTCCAAGCGTGCCTTCCTGGGCATATCTGCAGCTGTTTGTGAATCTGCCTCCAGAACGTGTCTCCGGCTCCGTGTACCTGGCTTGTGCTCCAGTGTGTCGAGTGAGGCTGCCCTCATCTGTATGTGTCAGTGTCTCCGTCTCCCCCTGGGTCTGTCTGTGGAGCATCTTGACACCAAGGGGACAGCAGAGCTCTGGCTTTAGGGTGAGGGCCAAGTTCCACTTGTTGCGCATATGTGAGGAAAGGGGTTCCAAGTAGAGGGGAACAGGCAAACAGCCGGATGCAGGACCGAGCCGGGGGATGGGCAGAAGCAGTTGGAGGTCAGGGAGGCTGCAGCAGAGGGAGCAACAGAGAGGGAGCAACGGGAGAAGATACCAGGGCCACCTGTGGGGGCGGGGCGTGGAGTTGGAACATCTTTCTGAGTGAGCTGGAGCCATGGCGTGCTTGCACTGGGGAGTGACGAGGTCTTTTATGGAGATGCCTCTGGTAGAGAATAGACTGCAGGGCAATCATGAAAGCTGTTGGGGGGCACCCCAGGGTGCCCCCAATCCAGGCAGGAATTGCAGCTTCCCATTTTGCAGAAGTGGAAACTGAGGCCCAGGGAGGAGAAATGCCTTCCAAAGCTGGAAGTTTGGGAACTGGTCCAATGCCAGAGCTAACTCTCATCCTTCCCACCTTGGCTACCATTCCCTCCTCAAGTCCCTTCCTTTCCCAAGGCTATGGGGGTGCCTGTGCTAAAGACAGAGGACTTGGCATCCTCATCTTCTCAGGAACCAGGACTCTACAGCCACAGGGCTTGGGTTCAAATCCTATCTCTGACACTTAACAGCTGTGTGACCTTGGGCATGTCACATAGCCTCTCTGTGCCCCATTTCCTCATCTGCAAAATGGGGATAATGACAATACTGACCTTTAAATTGTGATTCCACCGACTACCCTCCCCATAACAGAATTCCCCCTCTCCTTAATTTTTCTCCAAGACACTTACCACCTTCTAACACACGACATGTTATATTAATCTGTTGTGGCACTAGGGTGTCATTTCCAGGAAAGCAGGAAGTTTTGGGTGTTTTGGTCATTATTAATATCTAGAATGGTGTTGGCACTCAGTAAATTTTTGTCGAGTGAATGAAACTGAATGATGGGTATAAAATACTGGACTAGGAACGTGAGTTGTCAACTGTTATTATTACCTTGGGAATGGGTTTGGAGATGAGCGTCTGGAAGCATAGAAGCCCGGGCAGTTCACCCAGGAATTGGGGTCCCATTCCCTTTTCTGCCCTTTGTCCTGCACATCTGGATCTGCTGAGCCCTCACTGAGCCCAACATCTCCTGTCTTTAGTCTCCATGGTTCAAGGACAGGTTGGCTCTGGCAGGCACTGTGCGCTGGTGGTTTCCCGCCCCCGCGAGGAATCAGTGACTCAGTTCCCCACCTGGCACATGCATCAGCTTTAACGGTCTCCGAGGCCTCAGGACATTGCCAAATATTGGGGTCCCACCCACCGCATTTCCCAGGATCCCTGTCCCCCTGTTGGTAACATCAAGCAGAACCCTTTGGTTCGGGGTGGGGTGGGGAAAGTCCACTTGGCAGCTCTGCTAAAAATGTCCCACCGATGGCGCTGATGGCCCAAGGAGCCGTTGGGCAAATATTTCTCAAGTCCATGTGCTTGTCGAGGAGATGGCTTCGTGATCTTTCAGTCTTTCTAAGAAAGAATGACAGGAGACCTCAGAGACCAATTGGGTGGCGAGGTGACTTTGCAAGGTCATTGTGTCCAGCCCCCTGCCACCCGGTCATCAGCTCTGGCTCCCCTGCACCCTGTGTCCCTGCATCTCGAGGAGGGCCAGGAGCTGGAGAGGGGGACTGGGCCGGTCAAAGAACAAGGCTCCTCTGTCCTCTCCCTTCCTTCCTCCTTTCTCCTGACTCCAAGCCCTGGCCTGGGGCATGTGGCGGGCTCCGGGGCTGATCAGCAGAAGTGGGGTGTGGAGCTGGCCGGGGTGTTCACGGTCCCTTCCTCGGGGACCAGCTGGGGCGCTGCTCAGCCTAACTGGATACTTTGGTGTCTGCCCACGGGCCCCAACCCTCTCCTCACACCACCGTCGGGGTTCAGGCCTCCGTCTCTCTGTCCTCCATTCACGCCCTGCCACACACACACATTTATTAAGCACCCTCGTATGTGCCCCATCCCTGGGGGACAGTGAAAGGGCCTAGAGTAGGGAATATCTTGGCCTGTTTGCAGAATAGGGAGGAGAGCAGTGTGGCTGGTGCAGAGTGAGCAAGGGGAGAGTCGGGGAGGGGAGGACCAAGGGGTCATGGGGTCAGATGGTGCAGGGACTCCAGGCCAGGGAATTTTGGATTTCCTTCTAATGCGATGAAGTCCCACGGGAGGGCTCTGAGCGGGGATGGTGCAGGAAGTGCCTTTTGAGTTCATGTTACAAAAGGGGCTTTGTCTTTTTAAAGGATCCCTCTGGCTGCTATAAGGAGAATACAGTGGGGCGGGGCGGGTGGGGGGGTGGGGGGGCGGGGAGAGGGAGTGAGGGTGAGGATGGGGGCCAGGAGGAGTGACCTGACCCAGGGTGATGAGCACAGAGTTGGTGAGAAGTGGCATTCAGGGTGTATTTTGAAAGCTGGAGCCAGCAGCGTTGCCTACTGGGGGCTGTGGGGCTCACAGAGGACAGAGAGGAGTCCAGGACAGCTCCAGGGTTTCTGGTCCAAGTAACTGGGAGGCTGGTGGGACCACTTTCTGTAATAGGGATGTGGGAGCAGATGCTGCGCTCAGTTTAGGGTGCGCCGAGTTGAGGGGTTCTGTGGGCAGATGAATAAGGAAAGCCACGGCCTGCCACCTCCCCAAGGCCTTTGTCCTGGTTCCAGTGCCCAGTACCTGCCCCAGGACAATTCGACAGCCATCCAATTTTCCTCCCAACCTTTCCATGCTCTAGCCCTTCCTCTTCCACACCTGTTCGTCTTCAGAAAGCACAACTCTAGATCCTGTCTCTGCTCTGCTCTAGAACCATCAATGGCTCCCCGCTGCCCCCGGATAAAGTCCAAAAGCCTCAGCTGGGTTATCCCAGGCCTGCACCATCTACCGTGACTTTTGCAGCCTCGTCCCTCATATGGCCAACCAAGCAGCTGACCTCTGGCTCCTCAAACACACCTTGTCCCTTCCCACATCCTCAGCCTTACCTAAGCTGTTCCTGCCAGCTGAGTGCCCTTCTCACCACAGGGATGAGTGTAAACGCCTTGCCTCTAATGTCTGTAGCCTTTTGTTTGTTTCTTTCTCCCAGAACTTTTCACACAGTGCTTTGAATTACACTTATTTATATCTTTCCCTCCTCCCATGGGCAGAAAAGTGCCAGATTTATTTCTGGGCTCGATGCCAGGCTCAAAGCCGGTCCTTGTCAGATTCGGTGGGTGAACTGTTGAGGATACTGCATTCCCAGTGGTATGGGCCCACTCAGTGCCCGTTCCCCCTTCTTCTGGAGAACACACTCTGATTTTCCCCCTGGGGTGCACCACCCCATCAGGTGAGCTGGCCCCATCCCCAGGGGTAGACTCGTGGCCCAGGCCTGGCCAATCAAAGCTTCCCAGACCCCTGGCTACGTTGATTGGTTCAGGGGTGGGCACATGATCCAGTCAAAGCCAAGAGAACTCAGTTCTGTGGAGCAGAAGAGAGGATGTTGTTGCCTTGAGGTGGCTGAGCTAGTGAGATCTCAGCCTGGAGCAGCCGTGGCCACTGTGCCACCATGACAGTAAAGACTGCCTGAAAATACAGCCAACACAGGGCAAGGCAGAGCAGAGAGTTGGGGACAGCCTGAGTCCTAACAACATCATGGGTGCTCCTGGATCCAGCTGTATCTGAAGCTAACATAGCCCTGAACTTCTCCATTATATAAGTCAATATGTTTTTCTTTCTCGTTCTCTTTTAAAATGAATTTTGGGTTGGATTTCCATTGCTTGCAGCTATAAAAATTCCTGAGAAATACAAGAGCTTTCTTCTGAATAAATCTCTTGCCATCTCACTGCCCATCCCTTCAAGACCCCAAGTGAAATTCCCTCATTGAAGAACTGCTTTGAATATTTATCCATGGAGCTGATATAGCGTTTGTCTCTTTTCTCTCTTCTGGATAACGATCCCAGGCTCTAGCTGTGCCTCAAGCAACTTTTGGAACCAGGCAGCAGGCAAACAGGATAACCCAAAGAAGTAAAATGGGCTCCAACTTTTGAGGGGCCAGGGCTGGACCTCTGGCCTTACAGCTTCTCAGCACGGTCCTTGGCACACAGCAATGCTTCTCAGCCATTCTCTACTTAGTAGTGTAAGGCAAGGGTTTTCAACGTGGGCATGACGGGCATTTGGGACCAGATTTCTCTCTGAAGTGCCGTAATCAGGAGTCCTCCCTCCAGAATTGGTTAGGAGAGGGTTTCTTAGCCTTCTTACTACTGGCATTTGGGGCCGGCTCATTCTTTGCTGCTGAGGCCATCCTATGCGTTGCAGGATAGTTTAGGAGCGTCCTTTACCTTCTCTACCCACTAGATGCAAGTGGTACTCCCTACCCCGAGTCGTGCCAACCACAGATGTCTTCAGACATTGCCAAATGTCCCGTGCAGGGCAAATCACCCCTGATTGAGAACCCCTGGTGGAAGCAAAGAGCTTTGCATAGGACTTCACACGTAGCAAGCGCTGAATAAATACCAGCAATGGTAATGTGGTGATAACGGTGCCCACGATCATTTACGAAATTCAGGTGTCTCAGTGAGGGTCAGATCTGGCTAAGTTAAGCAGGAAGGGAATTTATTGGAAGAACATGGTGAGCTTACGGAATGAGGAAGGGGCAGTATGAGGTCAAAAAAGCACAGAAACGGAGGCAGTTCCGACAGTTCAGATAGCGCAGGGTGGACGTGCCGGTACCTGTAACGAGCTAGTCCTCATTTCAGCCACTCCTCCCACTTCCTCCTTCCTAAAAGACCCATTTTGCTCATTTTGCCCAGGTACCCCCCATGTCATGGACTCAGGGAAGGGCATGGGACTCAGTTCTGGTCAATGATACATGCTGGGAAATCCACTGGGAGATTCTGGGAAAGGTTGCCTAGCTCTTCAAAAGAGACAGAGGCTCATTTCACTTAGCATAATACAGGATTCCCTTCCTTTTTAAGGTTTAATAATATTCCATGGAATATATATACCACATCTTCTTTATCCATTCATCTGTCAATGGACACTTAGCTTGTTTTCACATCTTGGCTATTGTGAATGATGCTGCCAAGAATGAGGGGGTGCAGATACCTCTTTGAGACCCTCATTTCAGTTCTTTTGGATAAATACCCGGAAGTGGGATCGCTGGATTGTTATGCTAAGTGAAATAAGCTAGTCACAGAAGGACAAATTCTGTATGATTCCACTTACATCAAGTATTTAAAGTAGTGAAACTCATAAAAGCAGAGAGTAGAATGGTGGTTGACCGCGGTCTGGAGGGAGGGGGAAACGAGGTGTTGCAATTCAATGGATATAGAGTTTCAGTTGTGTAAGATGAATTAAGTTCTCAGGATCTGCTCTACAACAGGGTGTCTTAACAGTATTGTGTGGTACACTTAAAAATTTGTTAAAAGGATAGACCTCGTGTTAAATGCTCTCACTACAATTTTTAAAAAGGCATTTATGAAACAACATTATGTGGAGTTCCCAATGATACCAACATTTAAAAAATTATATATGAAAGTTCTTAGAGGGAAAAAAGGGGCAGGCTCTTTTCCCTCTAGCGTTGCTGGGGAGAGGTCATGAAGTCTGCAGCCATCTTGAGGCAATGAGGAGAGCCAGTTGGAGGGCAAAACCCAAGTCCCAGGACCTGGGTCCTTGTTGATATGATTAAACTGCTGAATTAACCAATCCCTGATTCCCCATCACTTCCAAACTTCCGATCTACAAGATAATAATTTCCTTGTTTTCAAAGCCTCTTTAGATTGAATTTTTATTCCTCGTGGCCAAGAGCACTGGATCAATGTGCCAAATCCCGTAGATAAGTTGTTGCTTCTAAATTGCTCTTGACATTTTCTGCCTGCCTCCTAAATAACACAGAGGGACTCACTCTTATTGCCAGAGATATCAGATGCCCGGGTCCTCATCTGGCTGCCAGACATATTCTGTGGCCTGGTGATGTACTCAGGGCTCAGACAGGAGGACTTCCAAGAGACCACCTGCCAGTTCCTCCATGGAGTTCAGACTTTGCCTCTCTGGGCCTCGGTTTCCCCATCTGTGAACTGGGGTAATAATAGGGCCACCTATTACACAGGGTGTTACAAGGATGGATGAAATGAGTTATTTCTGGTAAAGTAACAGGCACAGTGCCAGGCACATGGTAAGTGCTCAAAAAAATGTGGGCTATCACCATTCTTGCCATTGTTATTATTACTTGGAGTGAGGGATGAAGGAACTTGGGCTGACCCGATGTGGATGGCAGGTGCAGAACGAGACTGGCAGCCTCAAGAGGTGAGACTGGGGTGGAAAGAAAGGATTCAACCAAAGTAGGTAAAGAAACTTCAAGGAGAAGTGTGAGCCCCTGAGAATCTCTCGAGGTGTAGGGCAGCTACCACCGTCCCCGTCTTGAGAGAAAAGTGTTTTTCTTCTTAAAAGTGAAAGGAGAGGGATCTCAAGAAGGTGAGAGATTGAGGAACACCCTGGCATTAAGGCAGAAACGGCCAAGGCAGCCTTCACTCCTCCTTCCGAAGACCCCGCAGCATCACCACTGCTTGGGGCCTCCAGAGCCAGAAGTCGTGGGGATCCTCCCACGCTCTCCAACACCTCCAGCATTCAGGCCTGGGGCCTCCTGCCTCACTGGCCAGACCCCCCAACACCTCCACACTGTGCCCTGAGCACCTTCCTGGCCCCAGGACCCGTACCTGGCTCCCCCAGGGAGTCAGAGAGCATCCCTGTCACCGGATGGATTAAGCAACTCAGGCAAGCGTGCATCTTCCAGCTCGTGCTAACCACCATTTATTCACTTCCCCTCATACTCATCAACCCGTTGGTTCCTTGTTATTTCTCAGGGGACACTGTGTCCCTTCCTGTGAACCCTTCACGTTGCAGCCCGGAATCTGAGTCATCCCAAGATAACACCTCCATTCACCCTGGTCCTGGGAGCCCCTGGCCCATTTCACAGATGGAAACAGAAATGATGATGATGATTATAGCTACCGATTCTAACAGTGTCCCGAGCAGTTACATGGACTAACTTTGGGGTAGATACCTTGCTTAGCCCCATTTCCTAAATGAGGGAAACGAGGCCCAGAGAGGTTGAGTAACACGCTAATAGGTGAAGGAGCCACGGTGTGAATCCAAGCACTCTGGTATGGAACTTCAACCATGTTTCGTTAGACGTTTAACAAAGCACCTTTGTAGAAGAAAAAGTTAGGAAGAAAAAAATTGGAATTTCTATTTTAAAATGTATCATCGGTTTATTCATTCGTCAATCAGATATCTCCATAGTAGGTACCATGTATCAGCTGATGCCTTTCACAGGGGGCATGGTAGTGGACAAACAGGTCAGGTTCCCGCCCTCTGGAGCCCAGAGGTCCAGTGGATACAGTCAGTCAGTCAGTTGAGGATTTGAACACATGAACTCAAGGCTGCCTGCACAGATCAGGACTGTATGAAACTCTGCGGTGGAAAGACTGGTCTTTCTAGGCTTTTCTGCTCGAATATAATGCTTTCAAGAAAGAGATCTTGACTTGGAGTCTCCCCCTGCAGGGTTAGGACGTTAGGATGTGAGGAGAAAGACCAAAGGACCTTGAAAGACCTTGTGATATCACGGGAGACCCCAGTCAGACCCCAGCCCCCAGCCCAGGGCCTCACCAGCATGTGACTCAGGGTAGGTCACATCCCTCTCCTCTGGAAGCCTCAGCTTCCTCATCTGGAAATAGGGACAGTGAATCCTTCCAGGACCGTCATGCTGATACAACACATCAGTGTGGGGTACTACGAGTTAAAACTCATTTGCAGTTCACCTCCTAGTTGGCTTGAGGGAAGATGATTCCAGAAAGGCTGCATGGCGAAGGTTCATTGTGTTTGCAAACCTCAACTGGGGGCTTCCCTGGTGGCACAGTGGTTAAGAATCCGCCTGCCAATGCAGGGGACACGGGTTCCAGCCCCGGTCTGGGAAGATCCCACATGCCACGGAGCAACTAAGCCCTGTGCGCCACAACTACTAAGCCTGTGCTCTAGAGCCAGTCGTGAGCCACGACTACTGAGCCTGCGTGCTGCAACTAATGAAGCCCACGCGTCTAGAGCCCATGCTCCACAACAAGATAAAGCTACCACAATGAGAAGCCTGAGCACCACAACAAAGAGTAGCCCCTGCTTGCTGCAACTAGAGAAAGCCCGCGCGCAGCAACAAAGACCCAACGGCAGCCAAAATAATAATAATAAACAAATAAAATTAAAAAAAAAAAAAAACCTCAACTGGACTCAGACGAGCATTACAGACCTAAATGGCAGAGGAACCACAGTCCTTTCAACAAGGGAGGTGGCTGGGTGAGGACTGTGGTGACCCGGAGGGACAACCGTGAGTCAGCTTCTATGGTGAACACATCCCAGTCATGCCAGAAAGCCGTTGTCCTCAAGACAAGTCAGAAGTCCAGATCTTTATATCAACTCTCTCCATTTTAAATGTTTCTGACTAATTAAGAGAAAGCATTGGCCTAGTACCCGCACACCTTCTAGGATGGCTATGATGATAAAGACGGATGGTAGCAAGTGCTGGCAAGGATATGGAGCTGTTGGAACCCTCCTACTCTGCAGGAGGGATTGTAAAAACGGTGCAGACACCTTGGGAAGCAGTCTGGTGCTTCCCCGAAAGGTTAAACACAGAGTTAACCATATGACCCAGGAATTCCACTCCTGGGTATATCCCCAAGAGAACTGGAAACATGTGTCCACACAAAAACTTGTATGTGAATGTCCATGACAACATTCTTCATAGTAGCCAAAAAGTGGAAACGACCCTAATGTCCATCAACTGAGAAACAGATCAAAGAATGTGGTTTGGTCACACAGTGGAATACCACTTAGCATGAAGAAGGGGTCAAGTACTGATTCATACTGCAGTGTGGATGAACCTTGAAAACCTTATGCTAAGTGAAAGAAGTCGGACACAAAAGGCCATATACTGTATGATTCCATTTATATTTAATATCCAGAATAGGCAAATCTATAGAAACAGAAAGTGGATCAGTAGTTGCCAGGGTTTGGGGGCAGGGGAAATGGGAAGTGACTGCTAATGGGTCCGGGGTATTTGGGGGTGTAGAATGGATGGTGGCGATGGTTGTGGCACTCTGTGAACGTACTCAGGACCATCGAATTGTACACTTTAAGTGGGTGAATTGTATGGTATGTGAATTACATCTTAATAAAGCTGTTAAAATTTAAAAGTGTTTGCCTAACAGAGCTCCTTGGGCTGGTCAGAGTCAACCGCAGGCCACACGCTTCCGCTGCCTGGCTGAGGAGGTCATCCTCAGCTACCCGGATATTCAGTACCTGGAACGCCGGGTTCCCGCAGAGCGCGTGGGACTGCCCCAGAGGACAGAATTTCCCCCTGGGGCTCTGCGGCCCGTAGAGAACCGCCCTGGAGTAGGGGTTGCTCTGGACACTTCTCTTTTTGCTCCTTTTAAAAATAAACAATTAAATGCAAGCAGAGAAAAGTTCTGTTTGTTAACCTCTAGCCCCAAATGAGAAGGAAATAGAGTTGGCTGAGCCTGGGGCTCAGACCAGCTCCGGAGTCCGGCGGACCAAACCCAGCGTCTTGCGCTGTGTCTATCTGTGAAGTTTCTGGAATCCAGTGCATGCGCGTGGTGGGGCGGGGGCTGCTTTCCTGCTCCCTTTCTCCCCCCTGCCTCAGCCCTGTGGGTAAAGTGAAAAGAGAAGGCTTGTGAGCACAAGAAAGATGGCAGTGATCCTAGAAGAGGAGGTTGGGCTGGGAGGCCTGCTGAGCTATCGCTCTCCGACCCCGTGGATCTGGAGGGATGAAACCTCTCCGCCGTCAGGCCGTGGAGTCAGGAAGGACCCCGAGAGCCCCCAGGAGGAAGTTGGAGCCTTTTCTGGGGGCCAGACAGGGGGCCTCAAGGTCAAGGAGGGGGTGGTGGAGAGAAGACAGCGGTGGGGAGAGACCAGATGTGAAAATCTTGTGTGGCCCAAGAAGAGGTTCGACCAGGCGAAGGGTGACCTGAATGCTGGCAGGGTTTGTGACTGGCTAGTATTCCTTCACTCATGGACCACAGGCTGAGTACTTAGTATGCTCAGTGAGGTGTGTAGAGGCACAGGTCTAGTGGAAGAGATGGGCAATGAGAGAGAAGCCATATACCCAGCTCAGAATGCCACACGAGGAGAAGCTTCAGGACCTCAAAGCAGGGTGAGAAGCTGGAGAGAATCAGGGTGGTGTTTTAGATGGGGTAGTCAGGGAAGGCTTCTCTGAGGAGGTGGCATGTCGGCTGAAACTTGAAAGAAGTCATATTTGAGGTAGAGGAACTGCACGTGCAAAGGCCCTGAGGCAGGAGGAAACCTGGTGTGATTGAGGCCACTGTGGCTGGGGCTGAAGGAGGGAGATTGATGAGATCAAGGAAGTCACAAAGGGGCCAGACCAGGCAGGGCCTTGTGGGCTCTGGTGAGGACTTTGGTTTTACTCTGAGGTGGGAGCCTGATCTGGTCTAGGTTCTAACAGCACGCCTCTGGCCCAAGCCCAGAGAATGGACTGTGGGGTGGGGGAAGGGGCAGAAGCAGGGAAGCCAGGGAAGAGGAGACTGCTGTGGTCCAGAGGGGAGGTGACAGTGGCCCAGGATAGTACAGATAGGACTGGGAAGAGGTGATCACTGTTTTCTTTCACTGCAAAACCTACCTGCTGCCCAGAGACACAGGACAGGCGAACCAAGGAGGTTCCAAGCACACGTACACGCACACACTCTCACACTCTCCATACATATAGATTCTACACACACATATATATATACACTATATACATACAGATTTCACACCTGTATTATATGCACATATTTATATATTCTACACACACATAGATTTTACACATATACATATATTCTACATTCATATAGATTTTATACATATATTATATACACACATATTCTACATACATATAGACCCTTTCCATATATTATATACATATATTCATATATTCTACATACATAAAGATTTTATACATATATACACACATACATATATTCCACATACATAGAGATTTTACACGTATATTATTACACATATTCCACATACATATAGACCCTTTCATACATTATATACACACATACATGTATTCTACAAATATGTAGTCTACACATATACACATATTCCACATTCACATAGTTCTACGTGTATACTGTACACATGTGTAGAGTCTACACATATTACACACCCACATTCTACACAGATACAGATTCCAAACCTATATAACACCTACATATATGCATTTTCCATACATATAGACTCAACACATGTATTATAAACCAAGTCGACCTTGAGTTCTAACACCCGGGGCAGTGAGCCTCACGTCCTGGAAGGGACGTGGAGCTGGGAGCGTGGGCTCTGCGGCTCAGGAGCTGTGAGTCAGGCCTTGCTTCTCGGACCCTCATTTTCCTTATCTTTAAAATGGGGATCACAATGCCTGCCTCACAGGGATGTCAGGAGGGCTGGATGAGATCACCATGCGTGCAAAGCAGCTGGCCCGGCATGGGAGCTAGGACTATTTATTAACAGTCATTACACTAATAATGAGGTCTTTTTTGGGGCCAAGCAAACCCCACAGAGCTCCTTACTAGAACGAGGATATGTGTATCACCCACACACCCAGTCTCCTGCTTGGGGCATGTGGGAAAGGGGGCAGACCTGTGGCCTCTGTATGGGCAGGAGGGCCCAAGATCTACAGTGGAAACCTGTGAGTCAGAGACAGGCGTAAAACAGTTAACAGGCGTGCCGTTGCAGCTACAGTAATGATGGAGAGATAGAAGCTTAGATAATGTCTGGAAGGCAGGTGGATTAGTCAGGGACAGAAACCCGACTCCAACTGGTCTAAGCAAAAGAGAATTTATTGGGTCATGTAAAAAAACGTCAGGGGCGACCTTGCTTCAGAAGTAGCTGCATCCAGGTGCTTGAATGCTATCATCAGTTTCCACGTCTCTCTGGAAGATGAACTGATGTTTGTGAAGCACTAAACAGCACTTAATATACCCAATGCTCTATGATATTGGTTATTATTTTATTACTACTACTACTACTGCTGTTACCTCATCAGGCCAGTAACCCAGAAAAGTGAGTTCTCTTTCTCAACTATTCCTGTAAAAGTCCCAGGACCAGTTCTCATTTAGGTGGGGTTGTGTGGCCATCTCTGAACCAAACCCTGTGGCCATGGCCAGGCTCTGTGACCAGGGCTATGTGACCATCCTTCAGGCCATGGATGAGGTCAACTCCACTCAAACCCTGTGGACTGAGAATGGTGGAGTGGGGCTTCTCATCAGGAAATGGGGGCTGGCCAGGCACAGCCGTCCCCCAAGGGGGCCGTGATGGAGTCACCTCCAGTGCCTGCCTCCCCCTGGGGAGAGACTTCAGGCTCTAGTCATTGGCTTTCCACCACGTGGGAGTCTTGAGACCTAGGTTTTCCCCCAGCACTACCTCCTTTGCCTGAAGGTGGCCTTTAGAGTTGGATAGACAGGGACTTAATACCCAGTTCCATTGCTTAATTAGTTTCACCACCCTGTGCCTCAGTTTTCCCATCTGTGAAATGGGACCATTATCACACCACCTTAATTCAACAAATATTTTATGGAACACTGTATCTGACATTTATTGGTACCTCAACACTTTTTATGTATTAAAAAGTGATAACCCTGAAAGTTAAGTATAACCATCTAATGTTTATAGATGAGGAAACTAAGGCACAGAGAAGCACAGTCATTCATCGAAGCCCACCCAGCCAGAGAGTGGCAGAGCTGAGATTTGAACCCATGCAGCCTGCCCTTAGAGCCCCAGAACTTTAGATTATGAGCTATGGCTCAGTGGCTGTTGTGTAGCAGGTGCTTTATTTGTGGAGACTGTCCCTGACAAGGCGTGTTCCCTTTCGCCTGCCTCAGTTTTTCTCATCTGTATAATGGCTCCCCAGCTGTGGAACAAAGAGAGTGAGATGAAAGGGAACAAAGTGACCCAGGGGCCTTTGTTTATTTAACTTATAGAGCACCTACTGTGTGCTACACACTGAGCTAGGCACTGTGGACACAGCATTGAATTCGACAAACTCCCTGTCTCCTAGGAGCTGATGACATTCCAGTGTGGGGATGGGCAACAGATGAGTCAACACAGAGGTAAACAGGATGATTTCGGATGGTGAGTGCTATGGAAAAAATAGAACGAGGTGACGGGACAGTGACCAGGTGGTTGAGAGGGGTCTAGGAAGAAGAAGCATCTGAGCTGTGTCCTGAAGGAGGAGAAGGGGCCTTCCCAGGAAGATCTAGGTGTGGGAAGCACCCTCCAGGCAGAGAGAACCGCAGTGCAAAGGCCCTGGGGTGGGCACTGATGGGACAGAGCTGGTCAAGCCCTGCTCTTGCTGCCGGCTGGGAAGCCAAGGCACAAAGAGAGGAAGGTCCAGACCCAAGGCAGGCAGCTGGCAGAGGTGGGGCCAGGGAATGTATGGAGGCGGCACCCAGGGACCAGGACCTCTGCAGGCTTCGTGGCCCACACCCCAGCCAGAATCTTCCAGGCTGCTGGAGGGGCAGCCTCCCCACCCACCTGCTGTCCCAGTTCCTTTGTTTAATTACAAACAGCGTTTCTCCCCATTGCTTGATCGTGCAACAGATGCCCATGGATTTGCCGCCATCTGGCCCCAGTTCCTGGCTTGGGATGATAGGGCCCAGTGACTGTCTTTAAAGACTGAAGGGACACCTTGGCCAGGAGGGTGCCAAACTTGGCATATTCTTAGCGCTGTGAGGCCAAGCTTCTGCATCCTCTTCTGCAGTGGGGAGGACAACTGATGGTCGTTGTGACAGCCTATGAGACAATAGTGGCAAGTGCCTGCCACCAAGTAGCCCTCAGCTCTCAAAGGGGCCAGGATGCTGTCCCCAGAAGGTTGTCACTCTTGTATCTCAAGAGCAGAACAGAGAGGGCGCAATTTCACCCCCCAGCAACCTGTGCAGGAAATTAGAAAGTTCCCATTTGATGGATGGGGAGACTGAGGCTCCAAGAGGCTCAGGAACTTGCCCAAGGCCCCACAGCATCCGAATGAGGGAGCAGGGTAAGTGTTCAGCTCCTTCAGCCCCGAAACCCTCTCCTTTCCACTCCAGCGCCCCACAAACCACACTTTTTCGCAAACTGTCGATTCTGACAGGAACATCCCTGTGGCTAATCCTCCTGAGAGCTTCACCCTGGGTTCTATTCGTGGGCCTGCGTCGGCTCTGATGTCCACAGGTGATTTGAAGCCAAAACCAGCCCTCCTGGCTGGGGAGGGGAACTAAAGTGAATTATTTTCTGTGCCCAGACAATACTACTACTCCTCTAGCGATAAGAATGTTAACAGGCAATCACTGAACGCTGTAACTCTGTGCCATGGATTGTTCATGTATTGTCTTATTTGAAAAGTCACAGCAACCTTCTGAGGAAGCCTCTGTTATGCCCACTTAGCTGATGAGGGCCCCGAGGCTCTGAGCGCCGAAGAACCCACCCAAATTTGAACCCGGGCTAGTCAGACAGAAGAAACTCATGCTTCTGAGAAATGGCTTTGGCACTTGGGACTTTTCCCAGCAACACCCTCTTCTCAGCCCTCAGGAGCCATGATGTGAAAAGAAACACCCAGGGGTACTCGTGTCCAGGTGCGCTACCAAGCTAGAAGCTTCTGAGCAGCTCCCTGTCACTCTGCCTCTCATCCCCCATCAACCCTGGCACCACACCTCCTAAATAACTTATTGCATCTCCCTGCCTCCACCTGGGCCCAGCACTCACCACTGCTCACCTGGACCACTGCAGCAGTCTCCTCGCTGGCCTCCCTGCTTCTGCCCTCGCCCATATGATCCGTTCTCCACGCGCAGTCAGAGGCATCTTGTTAGAATCTAAGGCAGTACAGCCTGTCCTTCCCACATGCCACCCTGGAACCCCTAGAGTCCAGTCCACACTGGCCAGAGGTGGCTTTCTGAACCCTGAATCTGAGCAAGGTCCACCCCTGGAGGAGGCCGCTGCTGCCCGAACCTCTTTCCATTCTCCCTTTCACTGAGCTTTTCTTGCATCGTCACTCCAGCCAGACTCAACTTCTAGTTCCCGCGAGGGTTGGCCTCAACTTCGGGTGGGAACATTCTTGGTTGGGGGCGGGTGCGCTGTAGGGTGTTTAGCAGCACTCCTGGCCTCTGCCGCATACCCCTCTCCAGTTGGGACAACCAAAAAATATCTCTAGACGCTGCCAAATTCTCCAGGGAGAGCAAAGTCGCCCTGGGTGGGCAACAATGGGCCCGGCGTTTGTTCATGCCCTTCTTTCTTTCAGGAACGCTCACTCCCAGCCCTCTGCCCTCGTCCTTTCATTCCTCTCTGTACTTCAGGTCCCTTTTGATGCCACCCATGAGCAGCCTTCCCAGCCCCAGGTGGGGTCAGGAGTCTTCTAGGTGCTCCCACAATCCACCGTCAGTGACCTGATGATACCATCTTGTAATTGTCAGGTAGCTTGTCCAACCCAGCCTCCAACCGCACCAGGACATCTGCTCCACGAGGACAGGCACAGTGTCTGTTCATGGAGTAGGGGTTCAGTCCACATTTCACACTGCCTCACCCCTTCTCTGCCTCTCTGTCCTCATGCATCCTGACAGTTGTTTAATCACTCAACAAACAAGTCCACATAATGTGAAGGTGGCAGAGATACTGAAAAGAATCAGGCATGATTCTGGACAAAGCGTGGGGTATTAAGAAATTGCAAATTGTTTCATCTGCCCGGGGCCACAGATTGGAGGGGCAGTGGTGATAAGACAGGAGCCTGTGGCCACGGGCAGGAGTTTGTATTTTTCCTGAGTGAGTTGAGAGCCATGGCAGGTTGTAGGCAGGGGAAGGACAGAATATGACTTGGGTTCTACCAGGGTCCCTCTGGCTGCACATGGAGAGGAGACCGTCAGCAGGCAAGGGTGGAAGCAGGGAGAGCAGAGAGGAAGTGACTGCAGCAGTTTAGGCGGGAGAGGATGGTGGCCTGGCCGGGGGGTCGTCGTGGAGTTGAGGAGACATGGTCTGATTGGAGAGGTGTTTAGGGCATAAAACTGACAGTTTTGATGGTTTGGATATGGCGGGGGGTGAGGGAGGGAGTGTCAAGGACAGTGACCACGTAGCTGAGGTCAGGGACCCATCTGGCACCTCATCCCTGCATCCCCCCACCAGAGCCCTCCACGGGGGGCGGCTGGTGCAGGGACCCACCTCTGCCCCCCAGGCCTCTGCTTCCCCTCCAGGCTCTCTCAGGTGTGGCCGTGGCTCTCCCACACCCCACTGTGTGACTCCTGGCCAATTTCTTGGCCTCTCCGGGCCTGTTCCCAGAGCATCTATGCATCCTCCACTCCAGGAGGAGCATGAGGGTGCAGGAAGCCACCAGCTCAGGCAGAGAACCTTGAAGAACCTGTCTTGCCAGCCTCACCCGCCCCTCCCGGGTACTCAGCAGGCAGAGGGGCACCTGGGGCAAGGCCTGCGCAAGAGGACCTGGCCCAGCCCCTCATGCCCTGCACTGACGACCAGCCCTCTGCCCCGCCGAGGGCCCTTGGAGTCCAAACCTCCAATCCCAGGGGCTGTAAGCCCAGGCCCAGCCTCAGACTCTGAGCCCCACTCTGTGGCAGGGGCTGCCCAGGCCTTGGGAAAGAACAGTCTCCCTTAGCAGCATAGCTTGGTGGTCAAGGGCATGGGGACTGGAGCCAGGCCTGAGTGCAAATCCCACTGGCCCTTCCTGCTGTGCAGCCTTGAGCAAGTGACTCCACCTCTCTGATGCCCAAAGAAAGAGGCCTGGCTAGGAAGGCACATCCCACATAAGCGGGGCTTTTATATGTAGTGGGTATGAGTCCCAGTTCACAAACTGGAGCTGTATGGATTTTGGTTTTTTGTAGCTGAACTTAATTTCCATCTTGTGCCATCATTCTGGCAGGCTGGTGGAAGCCAGCTGATGGTTGATTCCCACCTCTCCCCAGGCCACTTCCCCATTCCGGGTTCCCAGCTGTTAGTGAGGCCGAGGTGTTGGGGACAAGAGTGAGAGCAGGGACATGCATCTGGAACGGGCTCTTTCTTACCAGTGAGGCCATATGGTACTGTGCATGTCTGTTCCCCAACGCCTGTGTCCTGGGGTCCTTTGGCTGTTTCCTGGCCACTCCCAAGGACTGGATGAAGGATGCCTTTCCAGAATCCTGGAGAAGCCATTCCTACCTGAAGTCTGGCTTCTTTGGGCTCAACCCCAGGCAGGGGGCCACCCCTACCACTCCTCTGTCTATCCCCACCCTGGAACCCTGGCCCTGGTTCTCGAAGGGGTGACTTGCTTTCTATAAGATGTTTTTTTCACAAATATGAGTTCTTCCTGCTCCCCTTGGTTTTGAAACTCCAAGGCTAGGAAACCTCCTGGGATCCCAGTATTTGGTGTCCCACCCCTTCCCAGAGGCACTGAGCACAGACTGGCCCAGGGCTGCCCTCCATGGGGGAGGGGAACAGGGGAGACAGGAAGAAAACCAGGGATCAGGGTGAGGGGCTGGGGGGTGGAGGAGAAGAGGAAAGAATTATCAGCGAAGGCAGCATTCCCAAACATTTGGTCTCAGGATTTTAAAACAATTTTTTAAAATTATTGAAAAGCCCAAGGAGCTTTTGTTTATGTGGATTATATCAATCAGTATTCATATTAGAAATGAAAACTAAGTTTATAAAATATTTATTTTATTCACTTAGTAATTCCAGTACATGTTAATATAATTAACAGGTTTTTATAATAAGTAACTATAGATTTCAAAGCAAAAAAATGTACTGAGAAAAGTGGCATTAGTGGCACTGTTTACATTTTTGCAACTCTCTCAAATGGCTAGTGTAATAGAAGACATCTGGATCTCATATCTGCTTCTGCATTCCATCTGTTGTGATTTTTTGTTTTGGTTGAAGTATCCAAAAAAAAAAAATCACAGCTTTACAAAGGCACATCTTTGGAAAGGAGGGAATATTGTACTATTGTGAATGTTCTTTAATGCTACACCAAAACTTGGCAGTGGTCGTTCCTTAAAGTATAGTTGCACTGTGGAATCTAAATACCTATGATGAGCTTTTCACACTCTTTACACTCCTATAAGAATGAGAGTGAAAAAGGCAAATAATCTTGTGAACCCTGTGAAAGGGTCTTGGGGACCCCCAAGGGTCCTTGAACCACACTTTGAGATCTGCTGAGTGGGATTAAGTACATGAGTTCAATTCCCATTTCCACTGCTTCCTGTCTGTGTGTCCTTGGAAAGGTCACTTTGCTTGTCTATGCCTGTTTCCTCATCTATAAAATGGTAATAACAAGACCTACCTTACTGCATGATAACAACACATGCTTGCTGCCAGGACTTGTTCATATCAGCCCTTCATCCTCACACATGCCTTCCTGCCACAGGGCCTTTCCACAGGCTATTTCCTCCTCCCCAAACCCCTTCTTCCTTGGCTTTGCCAAGGGAACTAACTTGTTATTACTCTTCAGCTCTCAGCTCAAGTGCTACCTCCTTCAGGAAGGCTTCCCCGACTTCCTTGAAATGTCAGACACCACAACAGAGGATTCCAGAGCATGGCTGACAACAGTTTATATTTTTCAGAATCATTAGGTGATTACCTGTCTCTGCCTGGGCCATGGCCCAGGTTGATTGTTGCCCTCTGACATACTAGAGCTTGTATGGAATGAATGTGGTTGAAAGAACATCTGTCATAAAGTGTCATCTGTACTGATATCTTAGTTTTTCCAGCCTTGGGATGGAAAAGTTGGACTCTGACAAGTGCCCCCTCCCCAGTCCCCTACTTTCTCTGCCAACAGCTGGATTGTACCAAGGGCTGCAGGAGGCAAGGGTCCGGGCCCCAAAGCTGCGGGGCTCTCTCTGGGGACCCTGCCGCTACCTGGGCCCCCTTTATGTGGGGTGCCCTGGGGTCATGCTTCCCCTCCCCCAACAGTTCTTCCCTTTCTTCAGGTGGTTCCCTGCCCTGAGCCCACAATAATCTCTCAAACTCCAGGCTGGCAAACATGCTGCTCCCCCTGTCCAAACATCCTGTTCCCTCTCCCACTCTCCCTTCAAGACTGGCTCAGTCAGGATTTCCTCTCCCCACCCCACGCCTGGACTGTGTCCCTGTGTCCCTGTCATCACAGCACAGATCACATTGCCTATTTGTTGTTCTTTCTCCAACCCCCTCCACACCCAACCAGGCTGCACGTTTGTCAGGGAAGGGATTATGTCATCTTTGCTTTTCCAGGATCGGGCATTGGACCTGGCATCCAGTACGTGTCTAACACATATTTGCTGACATGACGTGAAAGTGGAGTTTGGGAGGGATTTCTGTCATCAAAGGGGGTTGTATCAGTTAGTTTGGGGCTGTAGGTAATAGAAACTTAGGAGATTAACTGTAAAGGGATTTATTGGCTCCCATGAACAAAAAGCCTAGCAGAAGTGTGAGCTTCAGGCTTGGTTTGATCAGGGCTCCAATCTTTTCATCTGTGTTTCACCTGGTTCTGCCACTTCTGTGCGCTGACATTTTCCTCTAGCTGGTTTTCTTCGTGGTGTTAAAATGGGTACAGCAATTCCAGGCCTCAATCTATTCAGACTCAGAAGGTCTCTTTGAGTGGCTTCTAAGAGTACTTGGAATGCATCTTTTCCAGAAGCCCACAGTGTTGAGTTACCTCTAGAGACTCAATGGACCAAAGTGGTTACATGTCCGTCCTTGAGCCAGTAGCCATGACCAGAGGGTGAGATTTTGAAAATTAACTTGGGATTGGAGTCAGGAGGACAGTCAGCTCCCCTCAAAAGGAGGGCTATAATAGAGAAGTGTGGTAGCCCCCCAAATTGGAGCAGTCACCAAGAGAAGAGTGAGGTGGCAAGAGAGTCAAAACATCCATTCCAGAACTTAGTTCTGTTAAAATCTGATCTGGAGGGGAAAAGTTGTTCTTTGAGCAAAGACCAATCCAGGGAAAACATTGCCAAATGTCTAGACATTTCACCAGAACCCTGTACCAAAGGCAAGAAGATAACAGACTTTTCTGCTCTCTGATTGAATTCCATTGACTGAACCCCCAGCCAATTCACAAAGCTGCAAATGACTTTACTAAATACTTTTTAATGTGTTTCTTTTTTTCTGATTATGATAACAATACATGCTTGTTGTTAAAATATTTAAATAATGCAGAAAAGTATTTAAAACAGTGCTTCTCAAACGACTGCGGTTTTGTCCCCCAGGAGACATGGGACAATGTCTGGATACATTTTTGGTTATTATGACTCGGGGGGTCAGGGGTGCTACTGGCATCTGGTGGGTAGAGGCCAGGGATGGTGCTAAACATCCTGCAATGCCCAGGACAGTCCCCGGAAACAAAAAATTATCTGGCCCAATATGCCAATATGTCAGTAGTGCCGAGGTTGAGAAACTGACTTAAATGAAAGGAAAAATTACTACTGAAAATTTTACCATCTAGAAATAAACACTGCCGCCATTTTGGTAAACATCCTTTAGCATCCACTCTTTTTTTTTTTTTTTTTTTTTATTTGCGGTACGCGGGCCTCTCACTGTTGTGGCTTCTCCCATTGCGGAGCACAGGCTCCGGACGCGCAGGCTCAGCGGCCGTGGCTCACGGGCCCAGCCGCTCCACAGCATGTGGGATCTTCCCGGACCGGGGCACGAACCCGCGTCCCCTGCATCGGCAGGCGGACTCTCAACCACTGCGCCACCAGGGAAGCCCAGCATACACTCTTTATTATTCGTGCATGTGCACATACAACTTAGTACAAGTTAGATCATGCGTGTGAAAAATGTTTTCTCTACAATATGTCATGGCATCTCTCTATATTGCCATTTTAAATTAGTATTTAATACAATTTTCAATATTTATTTAATACAATTTAATTTTAATACAGTATTTTATTGTTTACTTAATGAATCCTTTGTAGTTTGGCATTTCTGGGTTTTTCCCCAATTTTTCACTATGATAAACAATGCTGCAGTGAACACCCTTGTCCCTAGAGAGTGCTTGGCTTAGTACATCCTTAGGATAAGTGCCCCAAAGTTAGATTTCTGCGATGCTTTAAAATCCCTACCCATTGAACATTGTGGTATGCATTGCCACGCTATGCCAATCTGATAGGTGGAAAATGATAAATCATTGTAGCTTTTATTTGCATTTCCTTGATTACTGGCAGAGTGGATCTTGCTTTACACATATACCTGTCTTTTGTAATTCTTCACTTGTGAATAGTCAATTTTATAATAAGGTGTCTTCCTTTTCCTATTGTTTTGCAGGAACTCTGTATATTAAGGATATTAACCCTTTCTAAGAGTTCCATAATTGACTTCAGAAGCCTCTTTTCTTTCTGTCTATATTCTTCTTCTTCTTTTTTTTTTAAGTTCTCTTGTGCTTTCGAAGGATGTGCTTAATGTTCTGACAAGCGTTTCATGAATTACATTAGGAAATAACTTTTCTAACAAACCCATTTAACAACCATTCTTTGTTCCCGCCTCCTGATAATGCTCAGAGCCACAGCGGCAGCCTTTGCCCAACGCCGTGTCATTAACCCTTGATCTTTTCCTGCTGAACAGCAGATTGCTTTCCGGATCTGGGAACACAGTTTCATTTTCACCTTCCCGCTGATGGAACTGTCGCTGACTCTGTGCCAGATGGCTGTTTACATAAGAAATGATTTGATTATATTGTACAACCAATGGAAGCCTTTCTCAGAATGAAGAAGCCAGAAATATATAATCAAAGACATTAACTGTGTGCAAAGAAACGCAGCCCACTCTGAATTTCCCACCAACAATAATAACAGTTTTCTAGGGAAAAATAAGAACAGGGCTACGGTTTCCTACTAAAAACGTGTTAAGAGAAAGACTTTTAAATGGAGAGTGTGGCTTTAGCCCAGTTGCACTCTCGAATCACACCAGGCTTGACTCAAATCCCAGCTCTATAACTTACTATCTTTGTGACCTTGGGAAAGTCACTTACCTGCCCTGAACCTGTTTCTTCACTTATAAAATGGCTATGATAGTAATACCAACCTCAGAGGAAAATTGAGAAGATTAAATAAAACAATACATATGTAACACTTTCTTAGATTGTGTCCAGCCACAAGGACTAGAAGGTAAATGAAGATGGCAGAACAATGGAAGGGCAGTTCATAATTTCATCTAATAATGTTGTTTAATTTGAAGGCATGAAGATGTAAATAAAAACTCACATCCTTTCCATCTGCCTGCTCTGCCATTCTCAGCAATTTATTGATGATTTTCCTCATGGTTTCAAGATGGCTGCTGCAGCCCCAGGCATCACACACAGACATGATAACATCAAGTAAAGAAGAGGAAAGGCATCTTCTTCCATGTGTCCCCTTTTATGAGGGAGACAGATGTTCCCAGAAGCCCCCTGAAGACTTCCCATTGACCAAGATTGCATCACATGCCCAATTTCAAACGAGTCACTGAAAAGGGAAGTGACAATGACCATCGTTGGTTTAGACCCATAATAACTCACTCTGAGGTGAGGAGGGCAACTGTCCCTGAGCACCTGGGTAGATGTACATCCAACAAAACTGGACCCTGCTAGCTGAGAAGACGTGAGTGGGAAAGTACCACGTCTACCATGGGCGTAGTTCCTGAGATACAATATGTGCCCCCGAAGCCAGGATTTGGTGAGCTCTGGCCTGGGAGTCCATGCGTGGGATGACCACAGCTACAATTGGCCAGGGAGCCCCTCTGCAGCCAGACCCCTGTATCCAACCACCCACTCACCATCTCCACTTGGAAGGCTCACAGGAACCTCACATCCTACATACCATATTTGAACTCAGGGTCTTCACTTCCAATTCCCTCCCCATCCTCATTCCTTCTCTGTTGTTGCCCACCTTGCTCAAGCCAGAAGCTGGCTGGCCCTGGAGATTCCCTGCTTTTCCTCACCATCTATGCCTGTATTTCTCCATCTTTACCAACACCTTTGTTTGACCCTCCTTGTTCTCCCTGCGGCCGTCTGGGCTCATATGCCTGTGCTGTTCCCTTGGCCTGGAACCTTTCCCACCACTGTTCCTCCATCACCTTTCCCTGGGACGCTCTTCTGACTCCCCCAAGTCAACCCCCACTTTATATTCCCTCACAGCCACGCATACCTCCCTGCGTTGGCCTTATCATGCTTTGTGTTTATTTACATGGTTATTTGACTCATGTCTCACCCCACCAGGTTGCAGATTCCATAAGGATAGGAACCAAATCTGTTTCGTTCACGGATAATCCTCAGTGCCTGGCACATAGCACAGCCTGTGTTTTTTAAAAAAATAAATGAATAAATCCATTTCCCACCCCATAGCCATAGAGATCTTTCTAAGAAGCAAATCTAATCACCTCACCCTCCTGCCTCGAGCCTCCAGTGGCTCCCCTTTACCCTCAGGGCAAAATTCAAAGGGCTTCACATGGCTTTTCCAGGCCCTTCAAGTAAATCCTGCCACCCATCCAGCCCCACTTTCACCTGTCCCTATCGTTCCCTGTGATCCAGCCACCCTCAGCTCCTTTAGGTGTCCTGAAAGCTCCATGTTCTCTCTTGCCTCCAGATTTACCCATATGCTATGCATCTCCCTGGAAACTTTGTCTAGAAAAATCCATCTTATCATTGTCAAGCCTCCATCTAAAAGTTGTCTCCTCCAGTAAGCCCTCCAGACCTACCCCTGTCAGGCTGGGTTAAACACCTCTGAGGCTTCCCCAACAACATGTGTTTACTCCTCTGTATAAGTCAGGCTACCTCTGAGCTGCTATAACAGAGAGCCACAGTGGCTCAATGGGACAAAATTTAAATTCCAGCACAGAGGTGGAAGGTCCAAGTTTGGTGAGCTGGTTTAGTTCTGCAAGTTCATTCTAGAAACCCTGGTTCCTTCTGTCTAGTTGCTCTACTAACTTCATTCCACAGCTTCCAGTGAAGTCCATAACGGCTGCTTTAGCTCCTTCATCACACCTACATTCCAGTCAGCAGGAAGAGAGAAAGTGTTATTCCTTTTGAGGGCATGACCCAGAAGTGGTTTCACATCACTTCTACTCACATCCCACTGGCCAAAACTTGGTCATATGACCACACCTAACTGCCAAAGAGGCTGGGAAATATAATCACTCTTTTGGCAGTGTGTGCTCTGATAGCACACCCAAATTCTCTCGTTATGAGGAAAAAGATGATGGAGGGTGGTCAACACTGGTAGTCCTTGCCACCCTCACCCTCAGCGCTGAGCACAGTGTTATCTGGCTCCTCATCCATTGGCCCAGCCAGACTGTAAGCTCTTTGAGGACAGGGACCATGTATGGTCGTCACTGTTGCATCCCCGGCAACTAGCAGTGTGCCTGGCGCGTGGCAAATGAGAATGAACAGCAGGGGCTAAAGTGCAAGCTGGAGAAACTGAGGCAGGCCCTCGTTCAGATTCACACACGTTTCCTGGGTGCCTATTACACAGAAGATCCTGGGGCTCACCGCCTGGTTTAGGTGGCTGGGGGCAGTGAGGCTGGCCTGGCCCAGCAGTATCCCGACCAGTACTGGGTCTGCAGCTGCAAGACCCCCACCTGATGTGGGAGCTAAGGAGCCCCAGGGACTGGTCCAGAAACAGGGCAGAGTCCCCAGCCAGAAGGAGGAGGCCCCATGAGTACCCACAGGTGGGACAGGCCCTGAATCCTGGTCCCACCTGGCCCTGGGCCCACTGTACTTCCTGCCCTGCCCCAACTTTATCTGGACTTGGGCCCAGCCCTGAGCACCTGCCTTCCCTACTCTCCTGAGAGAGGGCTGGGGATGGGGCTCCCCTCCCCGTGGGCAGCCCAGGAGCCTTGCTGTGGGATAGGCCTGATAGGAACACTGCAGATTTGAGTCCCAGAATCAAGGGGTATCTTAGGAAGGAAGAGAGAAGACGCTCCCCTGACCCTCCACCCTAAGTGCTGTGACCTGGGATCGAGAGAAGCAGGCTTAGCTCAGAGAACGCTGGGTTCGAGTCCCAGCTTGATGCTTTCCAGCTGTGCGGTTGCACCTCAGCTTCCCTATCTGTGAAATGCACATCCGCAGCCCAGGTTGGCTTCTCAGGGTTGGTATAAGACTCAAGTGGGGAAAGAGATGTGAAGGGGCTTTGAGGCGTTGGGTCCTGTAGAGAAAAGTTGGTTATTAGTGTTGTTAAGATCAGTGTTATTTATAGGGCACCAGCAGGCAGAGGCCTGGAGAAGTGGGCAAACTATAAGCCGATGTACCATCTGCAGGGTACGGTGCAGAGTGAGACCTCCATGTTTGGTGAGTGGAGGAATCCTGTCTCTCCCCAGCTAAAACCTGTCCACTGACTTCTCACAGCACGTTAGACTACAGTAGAACTCCTGTCCATGTTGGCCAAGGCTCCGCGTGGTCCGCCCCCATCTCCTTACCTCCCTGACCTTGAGTCTCACCTCTGTCCCTCCCCTGGTCACTCTGTCCTAGCCACTCTTGCTCCGTGCTGTTCCTCAGAGGTATCCAACTGGCTCCAGCTTCATCACCTTCGTACTTGCTGTTCCCTCTGCCTGGATCTCCCTTCTCTGCTGCCCCAGCTTCTCCTTCTGCTTCATCTCCACTTAGATGTCACCTCCTTGTTCTCCCAAAGAGCAACCACCCACCCGGGTGTCTACCACGTTGCGCCATCTGATTGACTTCCCAGCACTGATCAGCATCATCATAGGCACATTGTTCTTGTTCATTCATTCGTTTGCTCGTTTCTTCTCTGTCTCCTCCAGCTGAGCACATGGACCGTTGTCTGTCTTGTTCTCCACTGTGTCCAGAGACTAACACAGGGCCTGGCACATAGGAGGTGCTCAGTAAGTATTTGTTGACTAAATGAGTACATACAAATTGAGGAAGGGCAGTGGGACTTTTATTGAGCACCCACTACATGCCAGCCACATTCACTATTGCCTTCAAGACTCATAACGTCACTGCCAGGTCAGAATTACTATCCCCACTTCACAGTTGGGGAAACTGAGTTTCAGAGTAAAGAAATGAGTCTATTGAGGTCACTCCAATAGAAGGGGACAGGTGATGGATCTGAAGCCAAGCCTCAGACTGGGAGAAATATTTACAACCTAAACACAAAAATCTTGAGGGTATTAGTAGGTTCTTGGGTGTACACATCTATCAGAGCTCATCAACTGTACACTTTTAAGTTGGAGGCTCTCAACTGTGGATCATTTTGCCCCCAGGAGACATTTGGAAATGTCCTGACACTTTTGTGGTTGTCATGACTGGGAAAATGTGCAGCTGGCATCTAGGGGTAGAGGCCAAGAGTGCTGCTAAACATCTTGCAATGCACAGGAAGGCCCCAAACAAAGAATTATCTGACCCAAAATGTCAATAGGACTGGGATTGAAAAACCTCGCCTTAATTGGATGCAGTTTATGGTACATATATTATACCTCAGTAAAGTTGATTTAAAAAAAAAAGATTTGGGGACTTCTCTGGCGGTCCAGTGGTTAAGACTGTGCTTCCACTGCAGGGTGCACAGGTTCAATCCCTGGTCAGGGAACTAAGATCCCGCATGCTGCGTGGTGCGGCTAAAAAAATTTTTTTAAATTAAAAAATAAGAAAATTTAAAAAAAAGATTTGTAGCCCAAATGGAAAAGGACTCATACCAATCAGAAAGGAAAAAACAAAACCAAATCAGTGAGAGACAATGCCAAATAGTTTAAAAATGCAAATTAACACATCAGAAAATACAAATAGCCAATACATAAATGATAAGGGGATTCACTTCAGTACTAATCAAGGAAATGCAAATTATAACATAAATAATAATTATTTCCCCATCACACGGGAAAAAAAATTTAAGTGATAATATCCTGTCTGGTGACTGTGAGTGAGACCGTTCCTCTCGTACAGGGTGGGAGGGAATGTAAACTGGCAAAGCCCTAGTGTTGATTTGGGAACACTTCCTGACATTTTAAACGGACGCACCGTCTACCCGCAGTTCCAGTCACACTTCGTAGAAATGCACAGCGGGCATGAAGGGTGTGCTTCATGAGGAGGTTCACTGAGGCATTGTTTCAAATAGTGAACATTTTTAGGGGAAGCTAAATATCCATGAACATGGGATGAGGTAAATAAACTGTGGTACATCCATCCCGTGGAGTTCTATGCAGCAGGTTGAAATAATGATAAGGTGAATCTCTAAATGCATAATTTTAGGTGGCAAAAAAAAAGCAAGCCGAGAAATCACATTTATAATCTGTTTCTATTCAGATCACACAAAACAAATCTGAGGCAGGTACCATCATTCAGCATCCATCATCCATCACCCCTTTCTTCTCACTAATAAGACCCCAATTTTGAATGGGACAGCAATGGGCCAACGCAAAGTTATCACATACCCAGCCCACCTTGCAGGCCCACGAGTGCAGTAAGGTGGCCACGTGACCCAATTCTGGTCAGTGAGATGTAAATACAAATCTACCAGGTAGGGCTCTGAGAAAGCCACCATGTTTTTGCTCTAAGAGGGGGACTTGGCCCATGTCTTGCCCCTTCTCTGCCCTTCTCCTGGGCTGAGCATAGGATGCTAGGCAATGAAGCAGCCCTCTTGAGCCATGAGTTTGAAAGTCACGTACCAAAGTGCGATTCAAGGAAGCTGGTCATTGGTGACGTCCCTGAACGAGTCCACCTCTGGCCTTCTTTTTACACAAGAAAAATGGAACCTCTAGCTGGCAAAGCCACTGGAGTCTGTTACTTGTTACTTGCAGCCAAACCCAATCCTAGAGATACTATTAACTCACCGTAGGGAGTGTGTTGCTTGAGTCTTTCGCAACAGAACTATCTTTAAGTATTATTAAGTTAGAAGTTTTTAAAACTAAAATAGAAATCAAATATTGCCCATCTGGCTAGAGTCTGCGGCCCCTTGATGTTCCTTTTCAAAATGTGTTTGCCAGCTGGCTCAAGTTCTTCTGAAGTAGGAAAAAATGCCAAGGGGAAATGGAGGTACACCAAGAGGCTTTCCCCTGACTGCCCGAGGGGGTGGCTGGTGTGTTGACTTCACAGAGAAAGCTCCATTTTCCTGATAAGAGGACTCAGGCTGTGGCTCTGACCCCAGAAGGGAGGCTCAGGGGTCAGTCTGGGCTGTCCCCCCTTCACGACTGAACACTGTGGCCCTCTAGCTCAGACCTGCAACCCCCCAGGCAGTGGCCTGGGCAGCTCTCCCATTTGTTTGTCCTCCTCTTCCCAGAAGCAGGGTGCTCCCTTTATCTGGGGCCAAAGACCCCCGGGGAAGGGATGGAATGTCATCTGTCATCACGAGGTCGATGAGTCACCTCCTGCTGGTGGGAGGCCACAGCCGACCTGACCTCTCCCTTTTGCCCACCCCCACCCCCAGCCTTCTCTTGTGGGTGGGGAAGGATGGGCATATTGCCTTAAAAGTCATCACAGTGACAGCCACCATCTCTGGGGTGCTGACCTGGAACCAGGCCCTGGGAGGTTAAGGACACAGCTTGGGACTCAGACCCCTGGGTTCAAATCCTAGCTCCAACATGTCCTAACCTGGTGGCCTGGGGAAGTCAGAGAACCACTCCTGACCCCCATTCGTGCATTCAGTAAACATTTGTTGAGCAAGCACTCCACACCAGACCCAGAGGTGCTGAGGGCGCTGCAGTGGACACCCCAGAAACAGTCCTGCCCTTGTGGGGCACAGTGGGTAGAGATATTCTAAATTAATAATGATAAGAATGTTAATAAAATTCCACCTGTCAGCTGGTGATGGGTGCCATGGAGAGAAGGGGACCAAGGTGTGCTGATGAAGGGGGGCTTGTTCATTTAAACGGGTGCCAAGGAAGGCCCTGAATACATTCACATCTGAGCAAAGACCTGGAGGAGGTGAGAAAGGACCCGCATGGTTATCTCTGGGAAGAGAGTCCAAAGCAGAGGGAACAGCAAGTACAAAGGCCCTAGGGCTGCAGGGTGCTTGGTGTGTTCCAAGAGCAGGGAGCAGGTCAGTGTGACTGGAGGGGAGTGGTCAGAGAGGCAAGGCAGGGGTCGACTGAGCGGGGCATATAGGCCACTGCTGGGGCCTTGTCTTTTACTCTGGTTAACATGGGAGCCACGGCAGGGTGTTGAGCATTGGAGAGACGTGATCTGACTTCCGTCGGGCAGGGAGAAATGGCGGAATGGGGGAGATCGTTTAGAGGACGCTGCAATAATCCAAGCAAGTGCTTGGTGACTCGCAACGGGATGGGGCCGTGGAAGCAGGGGGAGGGATCAGATGCAGAGGGCTTCTGAAGGCTGAGGGATGCGAAGTGGGGCAGCAGAGGTTGGAGAAAGAGAGGAGCTGCTGAGGACACTAAGGTTTGGGGCCTGAGTCCCTGGAAAGACAGAGGTGGCATTTTCTGAAGTGAAGATGACTACAGGAGGGGTGGGGTCACGCAGGGAGGTGATGAAGTTCAGTTTCCTGCCGGGAGGCTGAGTTCAGCGAGGCGTGTGCAGCCGCAGCTGGGTATTCAAGCCTGAGTTCAGGTGAAACATGCTGGCAGGAGGTGTATGTTTGGAGGTGTTTAGCGTGGAGATGGTATTTAGAGACTGGCTTTCTTCGTCTGTAAAATGGGAATTGAACACCATCTGCTTTGCAAGGTTGCTGTGAGCCTGGCTTAAGCATTGAGAGGCCCCGGGCAGGTAGCAAAGTGAAGGTAAATGTCTGTGCTAGTAATTCCACACCCGTCTCACTGAATCCTCATGAGGTCACTATCATCGTCATCATCTGTGATTTTATAGATACGGAAATGCAAGCTCAGAGAAGTTAGGTGACTGAGCCAGCAAACGGCATAGCCGGGATTCAAGGGCTGACCTTACAGTCCTGCGCTTGACCCTTCCCTCCTGTTGTCCGCATTCCCAGCACCAGGCCCTTGGATCCTAAACTGACCAGACTGGGGGAGGTTCCCAGTTGAGCAGGAAGATGACCATGAGTGGAAATGCCTCCAGGTAAGACGGGACCTGAGCCTGCCCGACTAGAGGCCCCAGGTACGCAGGAGGAGGGCTGACGAGATGGTGTAGACTTGTGGTTAAGAGAAGCACGTAGTACTAGGCCACCTGAGTCCAAATTCAGCTCCACTCCTCGCTAGCTGTGTGGCCGTGGAGATAGGACACATCCTCCTTGTGCCTATTTCCCCAATTGTGAAAGAGGATAACAGAGATTGTTGGGAGGACTGAATGGGTTAATTCATGCAAAGTATTTAGAACAGGCCCGGGAATTTAGTAGGTGCCTCATAAATGCAGGCCACTGTCATCACTGTTGTGGCTCCAGCTCGGTTTCCATTAAGCATGCACTCCGGGGCATCCCTGGTGGCGCAGTGGTTGAGAGTCCGCCTGCCGATGCAGGGGACGCGGGTTCGTGCCCCGGTCCGGGAAGATCCCACATGCCGTGGAGCGGCTGGGCCCATGAGCCATGGCTGCTGGGCCTGCGCGTCCGGAGCCTGTGCTCTGCAATGGGAGAGGCCACAACAGTGAGAGACCCGCGTACTGCAAAAAAGAAAAAAAAAAAGAAAGCGTGCACTCCCAGGGCCGGGGCCTCCCGCCATGACCGTGTGTCCATCTGTCCCTTGCTCAGTGCTGCTCTCCTGCCTCGGCCACTGTGAGCTCTGTGTCTTTGGGTTTCTCGCCCTGAGCCTGCATTTCCTCCTGCCCCGAAGTGGGGACAGTGACAACGACCTGGGGTGGGGATTAACAGATGTGGTGCCTGCGAAGGACGCTAGGTTGGAACTGTGATTGGCTCAAAGTCGGTGCTCGGTGTGTGCAGACGTTCACAACAGCCAGAAACTCAGACCCCATCCCCCGGAGGCTGGATAAACAAGCTGTGGAACATTCTCACAGTGGAACGCTTCTCAGCCGTAAAAAGAACCCGCTACTGATGCTTGCAAAAGCACAGTGGATCGTGCAGGTGTTACGTTGAATGTAAGAAGCCAGAGGCAAGACAGCACATACTGTGTGATTCCCTCTATATGAAACTCTAGGTGAGACAAGACTAACCTATGATGTGAAACACGATGACCTGTGGTGACAAAGCAGAGATCAGTGGTTACCTGGGGCTGAAGTAGTGGAGGGTTGTTTGCAAAGGAGCATGAGGGAACTTGGTCGTAGAAATGTTTGTATCATGTTTTAGGTGGGTGATTCTTTTTGTTTTACATCTTTATTGGAGTATAATTGCTTTACAATGGTGTGTTAGTTTCTGCTTTATAACAAAGTGAATCAGTTATACATATACATATGTTCCCATATCTCTTCCCTCTTGTGTCTCCCTCCCTCCCACCTTCCCTATCCCACCCCTCTAGGTGGTCACAAAGCACCGAGCTGATCTCCCTGTGCTATGTGGCTGCTTCCCACTAGCTACCTTTTTTACGTGGTAGTGTATATATGTCCATGCCACTCTCTCACTTTGTCCCAGCTTACCCTTCCCCTTCCCCATATCCTCAAGTCCATTCCCTAGTAGGTCTGTGTCTTTATTCCTGTCTTACCCCTAGGTTCTTCATGACATTTTTTTCCTTAAAGTCCATATATATGTGTTAGCATACGGTATTTGTCTTTCTCTTTCTGACTTACTTCACTCTGTATGACAGACTCTAGGTCCATCCACCTCATTACAAATAGCTCAATTTCGTTTCTTTTTATGGCTGAGTGATATTCCATTGTATATATGTGCCACATCTTCTTTATCTGTTCATCTGATGATGGACACTTAGGTTGCTTCCATGTCCTAGCTATTGTAAATAGAGCTGCAATGAACATTTTGGTACATGACTCTTTTTGAATTATGGTTTTCTCAGGGTATATGCCCAGTAGTGGGATTGCTGGGTCATATGGTAGTTCTATTTGTAGTTTTTTAAGGAACCTCCATACTGTTCTCCATAGTGGCTGTACCAATTCACATTCCCTAGGTGGGTGATTCTTGAGTGCATCTGTCAGATCTCATCAAATGGAAACCATAAACATCTTGTGTATTTTATTGTGTGTTCATTATTTCCCACTTATTTTAAAAGGTAGAAAAATTTTGTTGTCATTGTCATAAACGTATTATTGTTTCTCTGTTGTATGGCCACTAAGACCCCCCAAAGCCCCATTTTCCCTGCCCCTGGTGCTGTCAAGGTCCTCTGGCGCATGAGGGGATAGCCTGGCACTGCAGAAAGAGCCCTTGGACCCAGGTACAAACCTGCCTCTTCCTTGCTGTCTGCCTCAGGCGGGTCATTTAAACCTCGGTTTCCCTATCTGTTAAATGGGGCTAATACTGGTGTCCTGCTCCTGAGATTGTTGCTGGGATTCAGAGAGATGTGAGGTGCAGAGGCCTTGGATAGTGGAGGCCCACGAAAACAAACAAACAGCACAGAGAAGCTGGGAGAGGGTGGGATGGCTGAGGTCTGGAGCCAGACCACTGTGGGGGGCAATTCCTGCTCCTTGGGCTAGTCCCCTAACTCCTCTGTGCCTCAGTTTCTTTATCTATAACACTAAGATGATGATAACACCTATCAATAGGGCTGGTGTTTTGAGGGTTTAAAGAGATAGTCCACAGTGAGTTAGGACAGTGCTGGGCACACAGTAAGTGCTCCGTGAATATCAGTCGTTGTTGTCCTTATTTTCAGGGATGGGAGGAAAGGTGCTTGCAACCTTGGGGGCTAATTCAGAGAGCCCAGTACCCTGAATTGTGGCCCCAACCAGGGTCACGGTGCCCTGCGGGTGGAGGAACGGGCAGCCCAGCCTCAGGGGACCTGGGTCACGGAGCCGCCAGCCCCCCGCGGCTGGGACAGATCGCTTCCTTCCTCTGTTCTAGGTGCCACGCAGGCACAGAAACCGCCTGATGTAAGCAGGCCGGCCTGCCCTCTGATGGGGAGGAAGTGGGCGGGTGCCCGGGGCACAGATGAGCCGGGCAGACGTGCCCCGAGGCGGTGCAGTCAGGCTGATGTGGGCATCACACACCCGCTGCTTACGGAGCTGGCCCTGGCCCTGTGTGCTTCCGCTGAGCGGCTTCAGGGTGGCCCAGGGTCAGAGTGGAGAGATCCAGGGTGGGCCGGGGTCAGGGTATGTGGTCTGTCCCTAGTCCTCTAAACACAGCCAACGACCGGCTCTTGGGGCCGTTGGCCTGCGGGAAGGGTGGGAGGTGTGTGTCCCGGGAGGCGTGGCTGGGGGTGTCTGGGGGGAATCCGCTGTGTGCGGGTGTGTGTGGGTGACTGTGTAAGGGTGTGTGAGCGAGTGAATGCATGGCTTTAAGAAGGTGAATGTGTGTGCGTATGTGTGTGCACATGTGTGTGACTGCGTGTGTGGGGGTGTGAGCGAGTAGTTATCTGTGTGCTGTGTGTGAGGGTGCCGGGTGGGGAGCTGTGTCTGTTGCTCAGTGTGCAAACATGTTCGGGCATGTGAGCATGCATCTGGGTGTGTGAATGACAAAATGAGTGTGTGTGTTTAATTGTATGCGTGTGTGTGTCCCTGGGTCTGGATCTCGAGGTGTGTGTCTGAGTTTGTGCGCGGGAGCGTGTGTATCCCTGACTCTGTTGCGTGTGTGTGTGCGCGCGCGTGCACGCATTATTTCACTATTGTGAAAAGTTTTGCAAGGAACCACTTTTGCATACAGAGCTTGGCTCCCTTGCATGAGAATGTTCATGAATGGGTGGGGTCAGTGGGTTGATGCATTTAGAATCTTAAAGTAGCCAAGGAGTTCCCAGGGAGGAAGGAGGAGGTGTGGTCTTCAAACTGAGCACTGACCAATCAGAACAGCTGCCAGCTGCCAGTACCTGGGCCAGCCGAACCAGCCTTGATGACGCCAACTTCTGATCCCAACAGTAGCATCCAAGAAAGGCTTGAGCTGGAGGCATTCTGAGGCAGCCCCCAAACCAAACCAGCAAATGGTCAGCCTTTTTATCAGTCAATAATAGTAGCAAACATTTACTCATTCATTCAACCACCAATATTTCCTGAGCAACTACAGTGTTCCAGGCGCAGTTCCCGACACTGGAGATGCAGCCAAGAACAAGATGGACAAAAGTCCCTTTGCCGGTGGCACTAACATACTAGTGGGACCAAGCAGGCAATAAAAAAATGAACAGCAGATGGAGAGGGTTAATTGGTGATAGGTGCTGTAGATAAAAATAAAATAGGAGAGGTAGATAGAGAACAACAGATGGGTTTGCTGCTTTGAAAAGGTTGGTCAGCTAAGACTTCAAAGGGAAGGTAACATTTGAGTGAAGACCTGAAGGAGGTGAGGGGTGAGTTATGGGGTTATCTAGGGGAGGAGCATTCCAGGCAGAGGGCACAGCAAGTGCAAAGGCCCTGGGGTGAGCGCATGCTTGGCCTATTCAAGAAAGAAAAGGTGACGATGCGGATTTAATGTGTGTGTGTGTGTGTGTGTGTGTGTGTGTGTGTGTGTGTGTGTAACTGATTATAAAAGCAAAGAGTGCTCCTGGAAAGATCAAACAATAGAGAATGAATAAAGGGGAAACTGAAAATCGATAGTAATTGGAGTGGGGGGAGGGGGAGATGGAATAAGTGTCAGGGTGTCTGTTGCACAGTTCACTTGATAATCAAAGCAATTTTCCATTCTGACAAGGCAGCATCAAAACCGTGCAGCTGCATCCAAATCTCTCAACCGCGGCAAAATGCCATGTTTATGGCTTTCACCCCAGCCCCGAGCCCAGCCAGGCACATAGTAGGGCTTGCTGAAGGGAGTCTCTGCCTTCCATGTTCTCCCAGTTCCCTGCAGCCTGAGGGGGAGAGGAAAGATGGGTGTAAACCCCCCAATGTAGAGACTTAGCCCCCAGTCTCCGTGGGTTGCCTGCCCGGCCCCCAGTGGCCCTAGAATGACAGAGTCACCTCTCTCTGCTCCTGCTTTTATGAGCTGTGAAGGAGGCTTGTCCCACATTGCACAATTGCCCCTTAATCGCTATTTCCTCTCAGTTATGAATTATGTCATGGATACGGTCGCTCACGTTATTAAACTTCCACAGAGGCCTTATCGTCTGGATGCCAGCCAGCAACCCGGCCTGACCTACTTTCCCACCGGGTTTCAAAACCTCCTCCCTCATCCTCTTGCTGGACTTTTCCTAAGGAGCTTTCTCTGTGCCCAAAAACTTGCCTCTAAAAATAAAAACTAGAACGAGGGGGGTGGGGCACAGCTGGCCTCGCGAAGGCCTGAGGCTGACAGCAGCCCCCGTGATTGTGGCCAAGCTCCTCCCCACCTAGAACTTTCCTCAGGCAGCCTGTCCTTGGGTCTCAGGCTTCCTATCAGGACAGGCTGTGACACAAGCCACAGTCAAGGGTGCCCTGGCCCTTGTTTATCAGTCGTGGATGGGAGGACTGACTTTGGAGCCAGGTAAACCTGGGTTGAATCGTGACTCTGCCTCTAACCAGCTCATGCATGCATTCATTCATTCATTCGCCCCACGGTTATTTACTGAGTATGTTATAAACTGAATGCTGTCTGTGTGCTGGGTGCTGGGGATATAGCAGAGAATATACTAGGTAGTATCGGAGAATGAGTCCCCTCCCTCACAGAGCTTATAACCTAGTGGGTAGAGATAGGCACAAAACAAATAATTGTACAATAAGAGCAATGAAAATGAGACAATGTGGTGGGCTAGATAGTGATGGGAACACCCTTAACTAAGATGGTCTGGGGGCGTCTCTCTGAGGAGAGAGTCATTTAAGCCAAGACCCAAATGATGAGAAGAACCAAGTCTGGGAAGCAGTGCCAGGTGAGGGTGAGGTAAGCAAGTGACCCAGGGTTCAGAATGTGAGCGGGGCTCAGTCTCAGGTTCATTCAGGGGCAGGTTGGCAAATCAGGAGGTTGCCTCCTAAATGTTTTCGCCCTGGACACCTCGCTTGCCTCAACCTAGTCCTGGAGCTACTGGGAAGGAAAAGACTCCAGGTAGAGGAGCAAGTGCAAAGGCCCCGAGGTTGAGAGTGAGCCAGGTGTGATGGGGCAGAGAAAGCCGGGGAAAAGTGGGGGTGGGAGATGAAATTAGAAAGGTGGGCGGCGGGTAGATGACAGAGGGCCTGGAAGGCTGCGTGGTGAGGATTCAGTGAGAGACAGGCACATATTTTGAAGATAGAGCCAAGGGTACTGGAAGGTAAGCTGATATTTGTAGGGGAGGAGGGGAGGAATCAGGACCGACTCCTGGGCTGGGTGGATGGTGGTTCCTTGACTGATCTAGAGGAGACTGGCAAGCGCTTCATCTCCCTGAGTTTCTTTCCTTCATCTGAGATGTTGGGATAATAATAGCAGCCTCCCCAGACACTATATCACACTTAGCTGAGAGCCTGGCACACAGTGAACGCTCTTCCGACGGCTCAGCTGGGCTTAGTGACTTACCTGGAGTCACTGGGCAAGTTAACGACACAGCCTAAACCAGGACCCAGACCCTGCACTCCAGAACGTGTTGCAGCAGGCAGGGCTGGGCCTTGGTACACAGCTCTCCAGATACGCAACCTCCCAGCCAAAGAGACCTCAGCAGCCGAGGCCGAATTTTTCTTTTTTTTTCTTTCTCCATTGTGCTTGTGCGAGGGGTTGTTTATCTAACTTGGCTGAAGCTAGAGGCCTGGGCCTGTAAACATATCCTTTTAATTATTCCACAAATGAGACATGCTCATAGAGTAAAAGTTGAAAAATGCAAATAAGCAAAAAATAAATAAAGCAAAAAAGCAGAAAGAGAGAGACAAAAACAGAGACAGAGACAAAAAGAGAGAGAACAAATCAAGCATCTAAGTTAGCACATGTGTACCAAGATGCATACATAAAGAACTAAAGACCTTCACTGCAGGATTCTTTGACACAGTAAAAAACTGGAAGCAACCTGAGTATCCAAGAATAGGAACCTTCTTTTTGTTGTTTTTAGTATCCCATTTTCTTTATTTTTTTCTTTTCTTGTTTTTTAAAAATTAAAATATAGTTGACTTACAATATTATATTATTTCAGGTGTACAACATAGTGATTCAATATTTCTATACATTATACTCCATTTAAAGTTATTATAGAATATTTGCTATATTCCCTGGCTGTACAATCTATCCGTGTATCTTATTTATTCTATACATAGTAGCTTGTAGCTCTTAGTCAAGAAAAAGGGCCTTTTTAGCCAAATAAATTAAATAGTATTTCAATATCATGCAGCCACTGAAGTGAATGAAGCAGACCTCTGAGTAGTGATTTGGAAAAACTGCCAAGATATAACATTAACCGAGAAAAACAAGATGCAAAACAGTGATTATAGGATGCTACAATGTGTGTGTGTGTGTGTGTGTGTGTGTGTGTGTGTGTGTGTGTGTGTGTTTTGCGAGGTAAGACGGGGCAATATGTGTACATATATATACTGCGAGATGCACAGACCATCTCTCTGGGAGACAAGGCCCTGTATTTTCCAGGAAGAATGGCAAGTCAGAGACGGGAGGGAGGTGACTTTCTGTTCCTTTTGCACTGTTAGAGAGCTTTTGGTTTTGGTTTTGTTTTGCTGTGTGCGTGCCTGCGTGCCTGTCGTCTGCGAAACATTTTAGCAAAGTTTGAAAGATCAGAGATTCCCCTCTTGGTCTCAGAGATTTTCCCAAAGCCCTTGGGATAATCTAGGCTGGTGTTTCCTAAAAGCCTCCCGCAAACCCAGGGTTGCAGTGAGGTGCCAGTGGGCCATGGGGCCTGGGGAGGAGGCTGCAGGCCTCCTGACCCTCACTCTGAGCAGTTTCTCTTTTATCTTTTTTATAGGTTGAACAAGTTAAGAGTTCAGTTATAAACGGTTTTGCCTACTTTGAAATGAAATGTTTGAAAAGCTTTGCCCTTGAGTAATCTCATTCTGCTGATGAGAAGACAGGGGCCCAGAAAGGAGAAAAAAAGATGATCCCAGGCCGGACCTAGCTCTGGCTGAGTGCCTTAGGTGGTAAATTTGAACCTTAGTTTCCTCCTTCAAAAACAAACAAGCAAACAAACAACTCGACTAGTAAGAACTCTTCACAGATATCTAAAGTGGAAGTAAACCCTGAGTCCTTAGACCTTTTGGTCCTGGCAGAAGGATGCACAGGAAATCAGAATGCCTCTCTCTCACCATCTGATTTTCCAGAAGGAGTGAGAGTGACCCCGGCCCTCCACCCCCATATCACTCAAATCCAAGATCAGGCATATCTCAGTTTACCAGAAGTCAACTCGCTGCAAAATTCAGGACTCTCTAGGATGCATTCAGCTACAAGGACAGAAAACGCAAGGCAAAATGGCTTAATCATTAAGGAAATGTATTTTCTCATGTGTTTAGAAATCCAGAGGCATTGGGGTGGATCTCTCAGTCATGCATTCAGCTGCAAGTAACACAAAACCTTACCATTGGCAAGTTTCTATTGTCTCCTGTTACTAAATCCACATTATAGGCAGGAGGAAGAGGATAAGGGCAAGCAGAATGCCCACTACATTTGTCTGTTTTCAAAAAGCTTTCCCAGGGGCCCCACTTGGCAAATTTTGCTAAATTTTTATTGCTCATACCTGGTTCACATGGCCACTGTTAGCTGTCAGGGACTTTAGGAGACTGAGTGCTTTCAGCTGGCCTATTGCCATCCCAATAAAATCAGGGTTCTGTAAACAAGGATAAAAGGAAGAGTGGGTATTGGGCAGGCACCGAGGAGTGTCTGCCACAAGTCGTTCAAGGGATGTTAATGCAAAGACTCAAAGACATTATACAGGACAAGTGTTGTTTTCTCTTTTTCTACTCTACCATTGGCTTCTGTCCTGAGACTTGATTTATCTTCTCAGACTGGGAGGATGACCCCTTCCTTGAGTACATAGGCCGATACCCCCTCAAACAAAAGAGGGTTCTCTCAGCCAACCAGAAGAGTTGACAATGGCTGTGGTTGAACAGTCAACAATGTCTGCCACATCTATATTAACCAGAATTTTAAAAATCCCATCCTCTTCTCTCCTCAACTCACCGCAATCTCACTTCCATTCTCATAGCATGTGTCAGTCATCTACAGCTGTGATAATTCTGCATAACAAACACCCCCAAACCTTTTATTCTCTTGAATATGGAGTTGTTGCAGGTCAGCTGACCTGGTGTGGGCTTGGCTGGATGGCTCTGCTGATCTTGGCTGGACCCATCCACCTGCCTGCTGTTCAACTGGAAGTCAGCTGAGCTAGGCAGTCCTGGCTGGTGGGACTCTGCTCTGCCTCACATGCCTCTCATCTTCTTCTGGGACCCATCAACTTTACCAGGTGTGTCTGGTTACAGTGATGACAGAGGCATAAAACCCAGGTGGAAACATGCAAGGTCTCTTAAAGCCTAGTCTCCAACGGACACATTGTCACTTTCATCTCATTCTGTTGGTGAAAGCAAGTCACTGAAGTGGCTGAACTCAAGTCACGGGGGAGGAAATATGCTCCACCCCTTTTGTGAGAGGAACCATGAGGTCACATGTCAAGAGGCATGGTTCCAGGGAACGGTGAAGAATTCCTTGGCTCTGATATCACCTCTACTTTCTGGTTATCCTACTTCATTGACTTCTCTTTTTCAGTCTCATCTGTGGTTTTCTTGTTTCTCCCTTCTCTCCCTCCACATTCAAGAGAGTAAAAGGTTTGGGGTGGTTTGTTATGTAGCATTATTGTAGCTGTAGATGACCAATACATGTAGTGAGAGTGGTAATGACATTGTGGTGAGTTGAGGAGAGAAGCGGATGGATAAAAAATTTCTAGACAATAGAGGTGAGGTGGACCTTGTCAATTGCCCAGCCATAGCCATTGTCAACTCTTCTGCCTGGCTGAGAACTCATTTTTATTTGAGGGGGTATCAGTCCATGTGCTCAAGGAAGGGGACCCCTCCCCAGCCTGAAGAGCTAAGTCAGATCTCAGGACAAAGCCCTGAGCAGAAGAGGGACACTGGGAGCCCCTAAGGGTTCCATCCACACCTTTACTCCTCTGCACATGATCTCTGACTTAGGGCCATCCTTGGGTCTTCGCTTACCATCTTTGCACTGGTAATCCCCAAATTTGTAACTCCAGGCTTGGTCTCTCTCCTGAGTCCACCTGTCACCTGGACATGTTCACTGAGACATCTCACAAACCCTCAGCTCTTTTTCCCACTCTGACCCTGGTACCCTTGGCCTCAACCACACCCCAAACTTCCTCCTTTATTTTCAGTTTCGTGCATGCCCATCCATGCAGTCACTCGATCCAGGAACCTGGATGTCAGCTAATCCTGTCTCCATGCTCCCCTTCTTGCTATAGCTGGCACTTACAATGCTGAGCACCACATTCCAAGCATGGGGCTAAACATCATACACATATCATCTGATTTAATCCCTGAGATGAGGGAGGCACTGATATTGTCTGTATTCCACACAACACTATCCAGCAGCCCCCATGATGTGCGCACCCCACAGTTAGAGCACATGGCCTCTTTCAGAAGCTTCAGTGATCATTCCCAAACCAATTGATCACAGAAGTCCCCGCTTTAAAATCCTTTATGATTCTTATTATCCTGAACCCTTTGGTCTGAAGTAGTTGACCCCAAGATTCTTGCATTTATTTATACAAAAGAAGAAATTGAGCTTACTCAATGTGTCAGGAAGTTTCTAGGTACCAGAGAAACACAAAAGTCCCCGGAAACTTAGGTCCAATTGACAGTAAACAAAAGAATAAGTATCTGACATGTCAGATAGTGACAAGGAGCTAGGAAGAAAAATAAAGCCGGGTAAGGGATAGGTATTTTGGGAAAGAGATATCATTTTTGTGGGGGTCAGCCTCTCTGATAAGAATGTATTGTAGTGAAGGAAGTAAGGGAGCAGTAAGTGCAAAGGCCCTGAGGCCCAAAGGGGCATGGTGGAGGCCAGTGCAGTGAGTGGGAGAGATGAAGGAGTGAGGGTGGAGGAGGAGAGGGCAAGATTGGGCAGGCAGAACCTTGCAGGCCACAATAAGGACTTGGCTTTGACCCTGAGTGAAGTGGGAGCCACAGGAGGGTTCTGAGCAGAGGAGGGATGTGACCTGACTTGGGTTTTCACAGGATCCCATCGACTGCATGTGGATAATAGTCTGCATGGGGATCAGGGCAGAAGCAGGAAGCAGGGTTTTTGCAGGCCGCATGACACTTAGGTCAGAGAGGGAATTCAGTTGTTTGAGTGACATTCTCAAAAAGCACAGGAAAACCAAACAGGATTTTCGGGTTAACTCAGAATCTACCAGAAGATGGAGGGGCCCAGCATGCTTTAGCCTCAGGCACCACTGGGCCACCAGCCTTTTCGGCAGCATCATCAGGAGATGCTGATGCTGTGGTGCTGGTGATGTCTCTGGGTTTCCCCCACGCCTGTTGCCTGGCTGTTCTGGCAGCACTGGGGAAGGGTGAGTCTTAGCACACCCAGCGTGACCTGGGAGACAGTGACCAGTGACTGAGCTCCCAGCAAACATGCTGACGCCTCTGAACCCAAGAACAAACCCTGATGCTCCTAGTTCTACAAAAACAAGCCGTGCCTCCTTGCATGCTGTATCCCCCCAGCACCAAGCTCCCTTATCTCGCCATACAATCCTTCAAAGAATAACACGGCGTATTTGTGTCTGCGGTTTGTGTTCCCCAAACCTGTGACATCAGATAAGTGCAATGTTCACAAAAATGAACAACATCACAGAGAGGAGAAAAACAACCGAAAAGAAGCCCCTGGTTTCAGCCTTAACTTCCTCTCCAGGGAGGAAGGGGTGCTATCTGGTTGAGGTTTCACGGTGCAGAGGCTGGGGGCCGGGGAATGATGTCCTGACCTCTCCCTAGCTGGCTCCCATCTCAGCCTTGAAATCTCCCCTGCAACATGGAGACGATAATCTCCACCTCTCAGGGCTGCTATATTGCAAAGTGATTTTTTAAAGATACCAATAATGGGGGACTTCCCTGGCAGTTCAGTGGTTGAGGTGCTGTGCTTCCATTGCAGGGGGCACGGGTTCGATCCCTGGTCAGGGAAATAAGATCCTGCATGCCGTGAGGCACAGCCAAAAAGTAGAAAAAAATAATTATTTTTTTAATACCAATAATGACTGATCTTTGGATCAATCATATGCTGTAGGCCATTTTCTTGGGTAATCTTCACACCCGCCTGTTTCACCCTCATGTGGTGTAGCTACTAAGATCAACTCTGGTTCACAGATGGGGAAACTGAGACTTCGAGTAGGAAAAGAAGATGGTTTTAAAACACTATATGGCCACTTTTGGGTTTTGGAAAATGCAAACATGTACAACAGAAATTAAATTTTTTTAAAAAACCGCATCAATATAAAAATAGAATTAGGCAAAAAAGTTTGGCAGGGCATATGCCCAAATGTCACAGTGGTTTTCCTGGGTGTCAGGATCACCAAGGAGGCACCATGCCTGTCTCTTTTCCATCACTCAGGTCTTAAAATATCGGCACCTCCGCTATAAGGCTTTTGCCAAGCCTCTGTCTATGGGAGTCCTCCAGCCTCCCATCACTTTCATCTCTTCATGCACTGATCATCACTGGAATGTACCTTGATTTTTCATTTGTTTCTGGGTTTATGGCCTGTGTTTCCCACTAGAACATAATATCCATGAAGCTGGAATCCCAGCCACAGCTCTCTGAGCAGTGCCCATTAGTAGCCCTCAACAGATATTCCTTGAACAACTGATTGCGTTTTCTTCTTATTTTTTTTCTAACTTTTGTTAAAAAAAACCAACCGTGTGGATTACTTTTAATTGCTGTTTTTAAGTGCTGGTCAAAAATGAGCTGGCTGGAGCCCCGGCAGGAAAGGGTCGCTTCTGTGGGCTTATCTGGCTGAGTGTGAAGGAAGTGGGTACCCTGCCTTTCCACAGGGTGGGTCAAGCGCTGAACATCCCAGAGTTTCTCAGCCCAGCCTGCCCCGAGGTCCCTGGCTCCGGAGATCTCTCTGCCTGGGACAGGGTTATCTTTGAATGACAGCATGTTCAGCGCCCCCCAACCCCCCGGGGTGAGGCCGCCCAGAATCTCAGGGGGTAACAGGGGGCCCCAGGCCAGATGCAGCCCACGGGAGGTGTTACTTAGCCCATGCAGTTCCAACATCTTGGAATTTCCCCATCACTTAAAAATCAAGAGACTTTGGAAGAAAACTAAAATATCTTCCCAAAGGGCATGAAATAAGATGAGAATAAATAGGCGGGAAGACTTCACACCCTTCAAATGACAATTCTGCCAACATATATAAACTTAATGTAATTTCAAGTAGTGACCCACAGGATTTTTTTTAATTGGATAAAATCATCTTGGAGTTTACAAGGAAAAGTATGAAATAGAAGAACGGAAGAACAGTGGGAAGGACTATGACAAAGGTGGTATTTCAACTCACTGAGAAAATGAAATATTGAATCCAGGATGCCGGCATAGCACGCTATCAATTTATTCTATTTATCACTAAAATAAAGATAGACTGTCATCTTCCACCATGTCAAAGAAAAATACAGAGATTTCACATAAAATGTCTAGAATTCTGGCTTGCCTGAAAACCCTGTCAATACTGGGCCTTATTTTCCCAAGGCAGCCATGGGCTGGTGCTGAGTTGAAACTCTGGGGCTTTCCAGTTCACCACAGTCTCCACCACTCCCTGCTGCCTCCCACCCGGCTGCCTTCAATCATCTGTGTGTCTTGCCTGGGCACTGAAGTCAGTGGAGTTTGTAGCCCCTGAACTCAGGGCTGGGCCCAGCAGAGAGACTCAGGGAACATTTGAGGCTGGTTTTCTGCTGTTAGCCCCCTTTATACTCATTTTTCTTGGTGGAAATACAGATTTGGAGGAAGGATGTGGCTTGAGAGCCTCAACCGGGGAGTCAGAATCTTGAGTGACCACTGAAGAGTGACTTTCTCTCTCAGTGCCTAAGTTTCCTCCTCTGCCAGGGGAATAATAAGAGCTGTCACTCATCATTTGCGGGAATCTATGCAGTTGTTCCCATAAAGTGCTCGACCTAGGGCTCAGCACAGGGTCACACCAGAGATAATGAGGTGGTGATAACAAACCCTCCCTCTCAAGTTTAGGGTTTTTAGTTCTCAGGGTTCGAAGAAGGGAGACTAGGAAAAGAGAAAGAAAGGAAGGAGGAGCTGGGCAGAGCAGATTTGCTTTGATCTCCTTTAGCCAAAAAGGAGGGAAAAAAAGTAAACAAATAGCCCTGGCCTCCTTTGATTCCACGCTGCCCGAAGAGCTCTGGAGCTGATAAGGACCAGCCACATTTGATTTGGGCAGCTCCACCCTTCTGACCGTACTTTCCCTGGGCGTTTGGAATCTGGAACCCTAAAGCCTGTCCCTGCACCCTGCCCACAGCATCCGCCTTTCATTCCCTTCTTGCTTTTCCCAGCAACTGGAGATTCTAGTGGGAGAAAGATGGGAAGACTTCCCCACCGGGTAACCCCACACAAGAGATGAGAGAAGGGGCTGGGAAGGGAGCCTTGGAACACATTAGCCACCCAGCCCCTGATCCCAGGAAGGAGCCCTCCCATTGGGACTAATGGGAAACGAAGCTTTCAGGCATTGAGAATGAACTGGGTGGAAGGAGGGTGAAGGTTTTTGTGAAGAGCAGAAAAGTCTTCCCACTCAGCGGTTTGTGGAGAGCAGCCGTGTGGCACAGGGCTTCACGGTGTGGCTTTGAAGCCATCCCCGTTCAGGGTTGTGTGACTTTGGGCAAGTGACTTCACCCCATCTAGCTTCGGTTTCCTCAACTGCCCTGGCACTGCCTTGTTAAGGGTTAAATTGTTAAGGGTTAAATTGTTAAGGGTTAAATGAGGTCATGCCTATCAAGTACCTGGCACGTAGTAGGTCCAATAACTGGACGTTTATGGTAAAATGGCTTAGGGAGTCCCAGGGCAGCCTCAGGCAGAGAGACGGAAAAATGCTCAGACCTCGAGTCCAGAAGGATGAAAGAAGATCAGCTGTTTGAAATCTCTCAAGGCGCCAAGGGCCATGCAGTCAACAAGGTCAGGAACTGGGGCCTGTTTGAAGTTGGGAAGAGGTAATTCCGGACAGAGTTTAGCACAAAGGGAGGACATTTCCTCCATGTTACCTCCAAGGATGCCCTGGCTGATGGCTTTAAGCTTCCCTAGGGACTGAAAAGTAGCTAAAAGTTAAGGCGGAGGGGCTAGAGAGTAGTCTCTGGGGTCAGGGGTTCCTTCCCAAGACAGCCCCTTCCTAGCTATGTAACCTGTGTGTCCTGACCTCAGTTTCTCCACCTGTAAAATAGGGGCCATAATAGCATCCGTCTTCAGATTTTGAGGATAGAATACATGATATTGAATTGGTGCTCAGTGAATAAGTGGAAGTCACAAGCCACAGCTACGTTAGGGATAAGGTGGCAAAAGCAAAGGTCGGCAGGGGAAGAGGAACTGACCACTCTCGAGTTCTTGGTAATTAAGCCCAGGCCCAGTCCCACGCCAGCAGCTCGACCATGGCCTTTGGAAGCAGGGGCTCGCCCTGCTTCGTGCAGTGCTGAGTCCCCAGGGCCAGAACAGAGCCTGACACATATCAGGGATTTGTTCAAGGAATGTGTGGAACTGGACACCCTGTGGAGTGGAGTCAACCTCCACAAGAGAAAAGGAAGGCACAGAGAGGCCAGGTAACTTGTCCAAGGCCACACAGCATCCTGTCCACCTGGAGTCCCAGCTGGGACTGGGATTGAACTGACCTGGCCTCATTGTGGCCTCGCTCAGCTTCTTGACCACCTCGAAGCCCACTGTCCCCTTCTTGAGCACTCCCTGTCCAGGCTTCCCCCACCTGGCAGAGCCGGGGGAAGCTCTTCAGGCTCTTTCAGGCTCCTCCATGGATGCTTCAGCCCCCGCTGCCCTCAGCAAGGACTCGCTTTCCCCTCTCTCCCAGGCAGGCCAGCAGTCGGGAACTCACAGCCTGTGGGCCTCACCTGGCCTCAGAGGTGTTCTGTGTGACTTCACACACAGTGTAGGTGCAGGCATGTGTGTGTGTGTAGCAGGTTTTTTCTCATTATTTTGAATCATTTGCCAACATTTAAAAACTGGAGATTTCACATAAAAACCAGGATTTCCAACTTCTTTGGAAAATGGCCAGCTCGGGCCACCCAGGCCCCCGTCTCCTCTGGTCAGCTGGTTTAGTGTTCTGGGCCCCTCTGGTCCCCGGGTCCGAGCCCCGCCCACCTCACTCATCTCTGGGCCTGCCTTCCCTCCCTGGGGCTTCCTCACATAAAGACCCCAAACTTGCCACGAGAGACCTGGGCTCCTCACGCTCCCCTCCACCACGCTGGGCATCCTCTCATTCTTGGTCCCGCAGCCTGGGGTGCTCGCAGGGGAAGCCAGAGAGGCTGGGTTGGGCCTGGATCCCGCGTCTGTGGCAGGTAGAATGATGGCTCCCCCAAAGATGCCCATGTCCTAATCTCCAGAACCTGTGATTATGTCACCTTACATGACAAAAGGGACTTGGTGGATGTGATAAAGAACCTCAAGACAGGAAGATGAACCTGGGTTATCCAGGAGGCTCAACGTAATTGCAAGGGTCCTTATAAGAGGGAGGCAGGACGGTCAGTCAGAGAAGGGGAGGTTTTGATGGAAGGAGAGGTTGGGGTGAAGTGAGCCAGGAATGTGAGTGGCATCTAGAAGCTGGAAAAGGCAAGAACTGGAGCCTCGGAAGGAATGCGAGCCTGTGTTTGATTTTTAGCCTTGGGAGACCTATTTTGGACTTCTGACCTCCAGAACCGTAAGATAACAAATTTATGTTGTTTTAAGCCACTAAATTTGACATCCTTTGTTATAGTAGCAACAGGAAACTTATAACCAAGTTTGAATCCTGGTTTGGCTACTTAATTGGCCGTGTGCCCTTGGGCAGGTGACTTATATTGCTGAGTCGGGGTTTCCCCACCTGAAAAGGGGTAACAAGGGCGCTCGCTCTTGCGTGTTTGTGAGAGTTCGGTCAACCACGTGGCGAAGCCCGGAGCACAGCCCGGCAGCTCCTGATGCCAGATCTTCTAGCATCACATCTCAGTGTCATCGAAACCAGCTTAGAACAGGTTTAAAAATCTGCCCACTGATACCCATCCCTTCTTACTTATGGCCTAGCATAACCCACCTTGCCTAATGATAATAATACTGCTAGTACTTGTAACGCATTTGGCATGTACCAGGCACGATTCTAAGCATTAACCATATATTCAATTCATTTAATGCTCGCAACAACCCTATCATTTCCCCCATTTGTTTAGGTGGGGAAATTGAGGCCAAGGGGGTTAATCACTTGCCCAGGGTCCCTTGGAAGGGTGGTAGCTACACCGGTATTTGAACCTACACGGTTGGGCCCTGGGGCCTAGGCGCTGACCACTGGACACGGCTGCCTATGTATATGAACAGACCAGGGAGTAGCAGTAAAGGCCCCAGAGTGTGGCTCGAGACTTGGTGGTCTCGGTGTCCCCTCCGTCCGCCACCTGTCCCAGGTGCAATCCTGGACTCAGGGCTCTGAGGGTCACAGCTCCTGGTTCACAGCCATACCCAAGGGTGTGTTCATTCCACAATTTCTAGCAGTGCCCACTCTGTGCTGGGTGCCGTGTCCCAGAGAAAATGCAGACCCCGCAGCTGCCCCCAAGATCCTGAGGACAGATGAATATACAACTGTCACAGCTCAGCAAGAGACAGCAGGAGCTGGGGGTGGGAGGAGGTCAGGGGAGGCTGCCCCCAAGGAGGGACCCAGGAAGTGTGACGCGGGCCCAGCAAAAAGACTGGGCAGAATGCCCCAAGTGAGGGACAGCTCAGGAAGGGCCCTGGAAAGAGGAGCCCATGTGCTCAGGGAACCGTTCGTGGTCGCATGTGGCCGAAGTGCTGCAGGGAGGGGCTTGACCACTCAGTCTCCTTGTGACCTTGGGCAGCCCACACCGCCTCTCTGGGCCTCAGTGTTCTCATCTGTAAAACAGGAGTGATGATACAGTAGTACCCGTCTCCTAGGGCTGTCCCTAGCATTCCGCCTGGCAACCTGCATCGGGCAGGCTGCAGGAGCGTGAATCGGTGTTGCTGCCATAGGATGGTCAGACGCATGAGTGGCCCAGCCTCCTCACTTCTTCCCCTTGCGTTCAGCTTCTCAGACGTAGAAGCGCTAGGGCCCCAAATTCACATTCGTGGGGGTGACCCAGGAGGTAACAAGTGAGGAGCTGCTGCTCCCCAGGATATCACACCAAGAGGCCGGTGTTCCTAGCATCCTGGACTCCCAGACTCGGAACTCCAGACCAGCGTCCACCGTCCCCATGGTTCACAGCTTCTGGCAGTCTCAGCCCCCGTGCCCGGCTTTGCCCCCTCCAGTTCCCTCCGGTCCTTTTGTGTGTAACATTTGTCTTTCTTCCCCTTGACTCACTTTAACTTTCTCCACATCTTGACTAATCCCGATTGAGAGTCACATTTGATCCTTGAGCTTCTCTTTTTTCAAAGGCACATTAAGACAGAATTGCTAAGTGTTTTTGAGCACTTGCTATGTGCCTGGCGTTTCCATTCATTCATTCATTCATCCATTTATTCAACAAATAGCTGTGAGCACCTCCCATGGGCCTTGGAGTTCATCAGTAAACCATAAAGATTCCTGACTGGTGGAGCTCACGTTGCAGGGGCGAGGGAGGGAGAGGAACAGGTAATAAATAAAACCTGCCAAGTCTACAACCCGTTCTGTGTATACACAAACTCATTGAAACACAGCAACAACCCTATGAAATGTTTATCCCCAGTTTCCAGGTGAGAAAACCAAGGCTCAGAGAGGGGAAGTCACTTGCCCAAAGTCACACAGCTAGGAAATGGCTAAGTCAGAATTTGAACCCACACCAGTCAGACTCCAGCAACCAAGTTCTTAACCTCCCCGGGAGACTGTCTACTAAGATAAAAGCCACTGATGCTGTTCCTCCAGCAGTGCATTTGGGAAGCATCACAGTGTCCCAAGTTGTGTGTGTTGGTGCTCAGGGGCTGCTAATTCCCATGAGTCCACAGGCAGGATGAGCTCTGCCCTCCCTTCCAGCAGCCTCCAAATGGGGAAGGCCAAGTACACAGTCACTCTCTGGCCAGAGCCGGTGGGAACAGGACGTCCTGGACCTCTTGCCCTGGCCAGGCCCAGAGAGCTATTTTGGGGCACGTTTATTGATGGGACATGGGTGCCCAGCTGGACTCAGGCTGCAGCTGGCCTAGGATGGCTCTGCTCCTGCATGTTCTGCACTGCCGTGGGGCAGCCATCATCCATGTCCTGCCCACACCCCAGGCCCAGGGTGCAGCCTGAGCTGGCTGGCTCCAGGAAAGGCAGGGGTCCCTACTGGAGTGGAGGGATACTGGGGGTCACGTGGATTATTGTTTACCAGAATTCTGGAGCCTGATTCGATTCACAGAAGGCAGAATGAATACAGAATGAATATAGCAATAGGTTATGAGGTCAGATGCAGGTTCAAATCCCAGCTGTGTCCCCTAAGACAACTTACCTTGGGAAAGCTGGATCAACTCTCTGAGGCTTAGTTTCCCTGTCTGTAATACAGAGTCAATAATAATCCTCAATCACAGGGAGGGAATGAGGCTTAAATGAGGTAGTGTGAACTGCTCAAAGCCTGGCATATAATTAATATGCTCAATAATTAATAACTTTGCAAATAATGATTGACAGCTGACATTGACTGGGAGTTTGGCATGAGCTAGGCACTGGGCTACATTATTGATCTGTTTTATCTCATTTCATCCCCCAGCAATTCCAGGAGACTGGTGAGTGACACTATTACAGGTGCCACTATTATCCCTTTGTACAGATAAGGAAACAGAGACTCAGAAAGATAAGACCTGGCTAAGATCACACTGCAAATATGTGGCAGAAAAACCTGCCTTTGAACCCAGACCCCCATTTCCCCCACGCCTATACCTGAGATTGGTTACAAAAGTTCCTGTAAACACCCAAGTCCCTGCCGTGCCATGTTCACTTCAGTCATCCCTCAGTCCGGGGAAGTGACCTCCTGGCTCTTCCACCTGATGGGAATCCAGAAACCAAAGGTTCCAGAATATTCCTTTAACCTTCCTCCCTCACCTCAGGGTTATTTTGTTTTCCTGGTTAGTCGGCAAAATATCTCCAAGAAACTGGCTGGTTGGCAAATGTTCCAGGCTGACTTAGAGGGGCGTTTTGCTGTGTACGCTGAGGGCAGGGTGCTGGGGGGCCCAGTGGGGAGGGGAGGGCAGGGCAGGGGATCCTCCACCTGACCTGTACAACCTCAGGCCAGAGTGGGTGCAGTGTTTCCTTCCTAAGGTGCTCTTTGTGGCCTGAACCTGCTTATACGCTTCACCCTGTGCCCTGAGGGTGCACTCCAGCCTCCTTCGGCTGAAAGAAGCGGCCCTTTGAGAGATCTGCCCTTCTGCCTTTCTAGCCTCTCTCCCACACCTGGGCCCCTCCCACACCATCCTCCAAAAAGGCTACGCTTTTCCTGCTTCCAGGCCTTTGCCCCTGCTGTGCCTTCCCCCTGGGATGCGGGTCCTCCATTCTCCACCTGCCAGATGCTTCTCCCTATCCTTCACAACTCCTTCACTGTGAGGCCTTCCCAGAAACCCCCATCCCAACCCCCCAGCAGTATTGTCCCCCTGGCTGGGAGTTGCCACAGCAACAGAGAAACACTGCTTCCAGAACTACCTTGTGCTCCAACTGGCAAGATTCTGATGTCCAACTGGCGAGTGGATACCTCCACATGGGTCTCACACACACCCCTCAAATGTCACAAAACAGAACCTCAGAATCTCCCATTTCCCCTCCTAAAACCCCAGCCCTTCCCACTAGTCTTCTCAGTAAACGGTGTCACCTCTCAACCAGATATTCAGGACAATACCTAGAAGCCATATCTGATACCCTGTTGCTTCGCCCCGACACATCCCATCCATCAGAAGTCCTGTCAACTCAGCGGCCAAATACATCCTGAATCCATACTCTTGTGCCACCTTTGTAGCCACCACCATGGCGCTGGCGGCCACCATCCTCACCTGCTTGGACTGGGACAGTGGTCTCCTCCCTAGTCTCCTGGCTTCCCAGCTTTACTCCATCACGGTAGGAGGTGCATTTGCAAAAGATAAATTAAGTCAGGTCACACCCCTGCTCAAAACCCTCTAAAATGCCCCTTCCCTCTTAGAATAAAAATCCCTTCCGTCACCATGGCCTATAAGACCTTGTATGATCTGACCCTTGCCTACCTCCCCAACCTCATCCCTACCCCGTTTCCCTCCCTCACTCTGTTCCTGCCGCACTTGCCTTCTCCCTGTTCCTGAACTAGAAAGCTTGTTCCTGTCTCTAGGCAGAGAATTGCTCTTCCCTTTGCCCGAACCAAAGATATCTGTCTGTTTCATTCTGTCCCTCCATTCAGGTCTCTGCTCAAATATCATCTCCTCAGAGAAGACTTCCATGACCTGCCCATATAAAATACTCGCCTCCATCACCACCTATCCCTCGACCTACTTTATTTTCCTTCATAGTAGTTGTTGCTATCTGACATAATACGTATTATCCGTATATTTGTTATCTAGTTTGCTGCTAAATGTTTGACAGGCTCTCAGCAAGCGGGGAGCTCTGATGTTTACATTTGCCAATTTCTGGGGCATAAACACTCCCATGGTGGCTGATTTCAAGCTCCCAGCATGACTTCACTGAACGTGGAGTTGAGAAGACGTATTCAGTGTCATGCCATCAGATACTATTTCTACCACAGAGTGTGGTGTATGATGCAACCTCATACAATAGATGTCAATAACCTAAAGAAATATGAAACAGTGCATTAATTAGAAAGTGATGAGTTTTGAGTAGTTGTTACTTTTATTTGTATTATAGTTTATTTAATTGTAAGTTCAAATAATTTAAAATTTTTTGTGATGGCTGTGGAGAAACCAGCTTGCAGAATTCGCCAGCCAGCAGTGCCGGCAGCTCCAGCACACCACTGAGTGAATATGAGCAACATGAGGACAGGGACATTGTGCATCTTGTTTTCTGCTCTTTCCCTGGGGTCTAGAATAGCAGAAGGGCTCAGCCCATATGTGGTGAACGTTTTATAATGCATCTGTTTGCATCAGAAAGCACAAACTGTTTGCCTCGATCAACTTGACTCTGTGGGCTGAGTCCAGCCTACAAATGGGTTTCATTTGGCTCTCGGAATGTTTTTTGTTTTGTTTTGTTTCTTTGCGGTATGCGGGCCTCTCACTGCTGTGGCCTCTCCCATTGCGGAGCACAGGCTCCAGATGCGCAGGCTCAGTGGCCATGGCTCACGGGCCCAGCCTCTCCGCGGCATGTGAGATCCTCCTGGACCGGGGCACGAACCCGCGTCCCCTGCATCGGCAGGCGGACTCTCAACCACTGCGCCACCAGGGAAGCCCCCCTGGAATGTTTTTCACACTTTTTTTTTAATTCGTTGCCAACCTTTAAAAGTCATGAGATTTTTGCATGAAACTCCACATAAACGTGGATTTGCAGCTTCCCTTGAAAATTCTGAAGCTCTGGGCACCCCAGGCCTGATTCCCGCATGACAACAGAGGTCAGAGCTGAGGGGCGGCTGCCCCCTTCAGACCCAGCAGGAGCTTGCCAGCTCACCGCAGTCCCCACCCCTCACTGTCACCTCCCACCAGGCCCGCTTCATTCATTTACACAACCTGCTGGCCCTGTAGATAGTTGAGTTGTAATTTCTATCTTACCCTCCATTCTAGCACTTGTCGCAGTGTCCCCGCAAGACTGAGGCCACCTGGAGGACAGGCTCTGTGAGTTAGGCCCCCTGAGGCTTCCATTCCTGCTACAGGGCCTGGCACACAGTAGGCGCATAGGTCCTGGAATTTGGTTATATGTTTGTTGTCAAATGAATCCCAAACCCTCAGCTCCCCTGTTGGGCATGCACTCAGTCCAAGCCCCGACCATAATGTGACAAAGAGGTTGGCCCAGGCCAGGGTTTAAAAATATCCAGGGCTGGTCAGCTGTGAGCACTCGGAGGTGTTGAAATAAACGGGCAAAGTCTGGCCAGAGGCCAGCCCCCCAACTTTGCTCTGTGTAAATGTGGGCGAACGGGAGGGGCCGCCAACAGCTCCTCAAGGAGGTGGACCAGTGGGGAGATGGGGATATATAGCCCCTTCTCCCAGCACCCTGCTTGGGAAAGGTCAGCGCTAAGTTTATAAACAGCATTGGGTGACATGACATAATTTCGCATAAAGGGTTACCGGGCAGACTGTGAACAGAGGGCATCCTCCCCTGATGTTTCCACGCCGCGGTCTCCTGGCGTCAAGAGCCGGGATGTTGCTAGCCCTGTGGTCTTCCCGCAGCCTTCAGAGCTGCTGCCTAGCCTGCTGGAACCACAGTTAAAAATAACGCTCCCAGCACAGTCCACTGGGGGACAGCCAGCCTCGGGGGCTGGACAGGGGAGAACCGAGCTCTGATTGAGGGCCCACTGGGTGCCAGGCGCTTCCGAGACATTTGCTCACTGAGCCTCACAATGGCCTTGGGAGGGAAGGATCGTCGTCCCATTCACAGATGGGGAAAGTGAAGCCGGGGAGCGGTGCACTCACTGGTTCAAAGTCTCCTGCTCAGTTCATGGCAGTGCTGGCATTCAGATCCATGAGGCTGAAGAGTCAACAAGTCAGGGGCTCCGTGTGCCACAACTACTGAAGCCCGCGCGCCTAGAGCCTGTGCTCCACAACAAGAGAAGCCACCGCAATGAGAAGTCCACGTACCACAACGAAGAGTAGACCCTGCTCACCGCAACTAGAGAAAGCCCGCGCACAGCAATGAAGACCCAATGCGGCCAAAAATAAATAAATAAATTTATTTAAAAATAAAAAAAAGAAGAAGAAGAAGTCAGGGGCTCAGTGTTTCGTTCTGCTGGGTCCCGAGTCCCTGGAACAGTGTCCGGACCTCAGCAGGCAAACCTGCTCCCCCTGCTGACATTTTGGGGGTAGGGGTGGACAGGGGGATACACATTAGTAGGTAAATTAAATATATTGTATTTCAGATGTGTCTCCCTAGCAATAAGTTCTAAGAAGAAAAATAAACCAGGGAAGGGGGACGGAGCACCACAGAGAGGTACAGATCTAAACATGGGAGCAGGGCCGGAGGAGGCCTCGCTGAGCAAATATTTGAGGACAGACTTGAAAGAGATGAAGGATTGGGCAATGGGGCTATGTGAAGGAAGAGCATTCCCGGCAGAGGAAACAGTGAGTGCAAAGGCCCTGAGGCTGGATCGTGCCTGGCATATGTGAGGATGATGAGGAAGCCACTGTGGCCGGGGCAGCATGGGAGGCAGCGGTGGGGGACAGATAGTGCAGAGCCTTGCACATTGTAGGAAGGACTCAGGCTTTTATCTGGGGTAGCTGGGAGCCACTGAGGGTCCTGAGCAGGTCAGCATCGTCTGACCTCGGTTCTGAAAGAATCCCCCTGACTATGTGTGGAGAAGGGACTGGCAGGGCCTGGGGGGAAGGGTGACAACCAGACAGGAGGAGACTGCAATGGTCCAGGCAAAAGATGATGGTGACCAGGCCCAGGGGCGGCCATCAGAGGTGGGGACATGGGGGGAAGTCCATGGCCTCATATTCTAGATCTGTTCTAAAGGTGGACAGGACACACTGCTGGGCCAGATGTGGCAGAAATCAAGAAATCAGGGATGACTCCAAGGTTTCAGGCCGAGTGACCGGAAGGATGGAGTTTCCCTGTTACGGAGACGCCCGAGCACTCTGCTGGGCTCCCAGGAGAGGACAGATGTGCAGCGGCCTTTCCCGGGGCCACGTGGGGCCTGTGCAAAGCCCTTTCCTCAATGTGGTCGCCTTGCTTTCTGAAATTCTCCCCAGTTCCCATCGGGATTCTTCCCCAGCTCCCCCATTCCATCCCTGGCCCTGAGTTTCTTGTAAATTGTGTAGCGGCCCCCAGGTCCCCTCTCCCCCTCGATCCGTGAAGAGCAGAAAACACTTCTGTGAGCGCTCATCATGTGCCTGGCAGGATCCTAGCCTTTACATTTGTGAATTCATTTGATCATCACAACAATTCAAAGAGGTGGGGGCTGTTATTACATCTACTTCATGGATGAGGAAACTGAGACCCAGAGAGATTAAGTCACTTAAGTCTGGGATCACACAGCTAACAAGTGGCAGAGGCAGGATTTGAGCCCAGGCAGCTGACCCCAGGGCTCATGCTCTTAACTACTATACTGTCTCATGAGGCGCTCACCATTGACCATGAAGAGCCAAACTGGGCTTGAAGGACTGGGGTGGGGGGAGAGGGCTTCAGCCACCCCTCCCACATAGCAGGGACAGTTGTCATTTTCTGAGCGTCTGCCCCATGCCTAGCACTGTACCCATGCTCCCTCTCTTCTTCGCATCAACTGAAGAGGTGGACAGTATGATGACTGTGCCCATTCTGTAGATGAGGAAACTGAGGCTCAGCATGGAGAGGAAGTGCCATGTCCAAAGTCACACAGCCAAGGCATGAGAACTCGGGGCCCTGGGCCTCCAGACCCCATTCTATCCCCTCCTCCGCACTGCCTGTGCTTGTCACCTGCTTCTTGCCCTGGTAGTGAGGGGAGTATTTAGGGGTGTGGTGGCCATGTTGAATTTCCTTCCGACTGGCTGGCAGAGGATGAGGAAGCAGGCTGAGGATGCGGAGAGGTAATTCAGGGACAGTGCAGCTCTTTGGGCCTGTGGATTCTGTCTGATACAACCAACATTTCTGAGGCCAGCGCTGGGCCAGGCTCAGGGGATACTGAGGCAGGACCATGGCGCTGAGCATGAGAGAGGTCAAGGTCCTATGCCTCTGATGGCATAAATGGTGGGGTTGTCACAGGAGTTCAGATCAAGAGCAGCTCAGGGGAGCAGGTGCTTGTGAACCTTTTGCCTTGGGCAGCCTGTTTACCTCTCCAGACCTCAGTTTCCAACTCTGTGAAATGGGTTGATAATGCCTGCATCAGAAGGCTGTTGTCAGGACTCATGTTGGGCACCAAGGGGCCTTGCTCCAACTCTAACCAACTGCCACTCTCTTTTAGGACAGGAAGAGCACAGGACCCAGAATATCAGAGATATTCTGGGAGACACTGAACCTGCTGTACATATGGAAAAAAAGAAAATGAAATGTTTTGGACACTTGCTTCACCTGTGAGGTGAATGCTTTCCATCTACTTTACACATACATAGAAGCCCTCCACCCCCTGGTGAGGTGAGTACTAAGATCATCTTCCCTGAACAGGTAAGAAAACTGACACCCAGTTATGTTACGAGACTGAACCAGGATCACAGAGCTGGGAAGGGATGAAGCAGGGATTCAGACATGACTCACTCTGCCCCCTTAGCTTTACATTGTCCATCGCAAGGCTGAAATCATAACAGCTTAGATTTTTCTTGAGCACTTATTATGTGCCATGCACTATTCCAAGCATTTTACAAGTATTAAACAATATTAATCTTGACCTCTGATGGATGAGACAGGTACTGCTTTCTTCCCATTTTACACACGAAGAAAGAGCTTCAGTAATTTACACAAGGTCACAGAGCTAGTGATTTGTAAAGCCCGGATTCAAGCTCAGACAGTCTGGCTCCACAGTCCTTGGTCTTACACTGCAAGGCTCCACTTGAGAGGGTTAACACAGTGCCTGGCACAAAGTAAGTGCTTAATAAATTGTTAAACCTTTGAAAAGGCTATAGCGATAAGCAGGGCTTTCCTATTCTAGACCACACTGAGATCTTGCTTGAGAATTCACTGTTCCCTTATTTCCACCCCTCCCTGTTGGTCCCGCTCACCAGAGGAGAAACTGCCCGTGGGCCATTTTCCCCGTCTCTCCCTCCCTCTGGGAAAATTCTGTGCGGCATCCATGGGGTCATGGGGCTGCTGGCCACAGGGCTGGCTAGAACCCGAGTTTGGCCAGGTTATCAAGTTTCGTGGTCAGCCACCTTCGCCCCTGACCAGAGCAGTCTTTCCAAAACAGAACATTCAGTCACCACCCGTCCCTGTGCTCAGCTGTCCTTGTGCCCCTGGCCTCACTTCCTGCCCACCCTTCGGGGTTTTTTTCCCAGTATCCTTGTCTCTTACTGACATCTCATGAAGATGACCAGAGCAGACAAGAGAGAGTCAGAGAAAGAGAAGCTGAGAGGCCTAGAGAGACAGTGAGAGAATCAGAGAGACTGTCAGGTACCGACAGATAAAGACAGAGACAGATCATGAGAGAGACAGAGGAGGTACGGACAGAGATGAAGAGACAAAGACAGAGAGAGAGAGAGAGAGAAGGAGACAAAGAGAGACAGAGATGGAGAGACAGAGGGAGCCCCACAGATACCCTCTGCCTTCCTGCGTTCACAGCCTTAGGTCTCCTTCCAATGGATCTTGACCTTCTCCCAAGGCTACCACATCTCTCGCCACACCCCACTGCCTCCTAAGCCCAGCAGGTCACCGGAGACTCCCAACCTGCCCCTCCCCCACCCCGTGCACAATCCCTACCTAATTCCGGCTCACCCCCTTCCTCCAGGAAGCCCTCCCGGCTCCCTCTACGTACCCCAGCTTCATTTACCTCACTATGCTGTTGCTGTCCATTTATTGGTGTGTCTCCTCCACTGGAATGTCAGCTCCTTGCGGGCAGGAACTCGGTCTATCTTGCTCATCCCACACCCCTGCACTCAGCACAGTGTCTGACACAGTAGGTGCTCAATGTATATTGGCCAAAAAAAGTACTAAACCAGCTGCTTTTGCTTCACCTTGGAGAAGCCTTCCCTGGTGGTGCTTATCGCTATTTCATTGTGTGATTTTTTGATTCAGGGTCTGTGTCCCATCTGGCCCCAGGAAGGCAGAGTCTGGGTTTGTTATGTTCACCTTTGTTTCTCCAGTGCCTGGAACAGAGTAGGTGCTCAAATATTGGTGGAATGAATGAATATGCAAATGGTTTAATCACTAGCTACCTGGAAGTTTTGAATCTTATGTTTTAGTCCATTTGAATCCAGCTCAACATCTCCCCATTACCGTTCAGATCAAACCCTGAGTCCTTCCTAAGGCCTGCGAGCCACCAGCCACCATCTATCTCCAGCCTTGCTTCTGTCCTTCCCACTCTCCCCTCCCACTGGCACCCGTGTCACCATTCCCCAGGGCACCATACGTGGTAGACATTCTCAGCTACCCCGTCCACACCCCACCATACGCCATGCCGGCAGAGTTGTTTTGTTTTTTCTGTGAGCGAGACTGCTTAGAAAATGGAGCACATTTGTACAAACAACCTCAATGTCACCAATAGACCTTGGTCACTGTGGGACAGTCTCCAAGGTTCGGCCAGCCAGCTTCCCAGGGCCTTTTCCTGAGACAGGGTTTGAGTCCTAGCCTCAAAAGGGCTGCCTGGGTGGGAAGGGGTGCCCTGGGGGCCCCGTGGGGATCCTGAGGAGGGGAGCTGACTGAGCAGAGCCCCTCCCATCCTTAGGGCTCAGACCAAGCCCCACCTCCTCCAGAAATCTCCCTTGGCCACCTTCCTTGCCTCCATGGACCCCCGCTCTCACCCTGATTGCAGCTCATGTCTGCTGATCACTCTGCTGAAATTCCCTATTGGACTGTTTCCTCCATTGGACTGTGTTCCAAGTGGTTAAAGCCAAGTCTTTTATATCTTGGTGTCCCCAGAGCCCAGGTCCGGCATGTGGGAGGCATCGGCGAACACGAGCTGAATGAACACAATGACTATTGAACAAGCACTTCCTGCCTTGGTTCCTATTTACTTCCGTCTCTATCACTAGGATGGGAGCCCAAGACCTCGTGTCCTTTATCTTTGCTCTCCAGGGTCTAACACTGCTTGACACCTAAGAGGCAGCATAGAACATATGTGGAAAAAATGAGTGAACGAGCCCTTCCTATACCATCCATCATATCTGTCGCTCCCACTGTACAAGTACCAAGTCTTAGTTGTCTCTGAGTCTAGCACAGGGCTTGGCACCAAGGGGATACTTGGTATGTATATGTTGGATAGATGGATGGTTGTATGGATGGATGGATGGACGGATGAATGATGTTTGAATTCATGGGTCAATGGAGAAGTCAATGGAAGGTTGGATAGAGTGGATAGGGCAGGTGGATAGAAGTGTGGGTGGATGGATTTGTGGGTGAGAGGATGGATGGGTGGGTAATGCTTGAATTTATGGATCAGTGGAGGAATAAATGGAAGGTTGGATAGAGTGAATAGGCCAGGTGGATGGAAGTGTGTGTGGGTGGACTGTTGACAGATCGGTAAATGGATAGATGGAAGGCCCTACAGTTAAGTACTACAGTCCAGGCTGAGAATGTGGGAAATATTGCTTTTCATCCCCCACCTCGCAAAGCCACCATTTTAGAAGAACTAAATGAGGTCAAAGAATGAGTCAGCTAGAGTTTTCATGGGAGGGACATGTAGGAGGAAAAAGTGTGAGAAGGAATGGCCTCTGAGCCTCTGTAATTCTCAAGCAAAACCCTGTAAGTTGGCTGTGCTTTCTTGCGGTGTTGACGTGGTATTTATTGAGGGCTTACCATATATAGCGCCCTGGGTTTCATCTGGAAGTAGCAAGAAGTTTTCGATGTGGACCCTGACCCCAGGGTGCTCAGAGTGTGGGCAGAGAGTCAGACACAAGGTGCTACATCTTCGATGGGTCTTCTTCTTGCAAGGGAATTGTAATCCAAAGAGCAAAGGGTTTGAAGATAAACAGTGGGTTTGTATCCCGATTCCTTCTCTGTGTGACCTCAAGCAAGCTGCTTGGCCTCTCCGAACCCAGATTTGCTCATCCTGCTTTGTAGGGCTTTTGTGAGCCCGTGCTTATGAAAGTGCAGAGCCCAGGCCTGGGTTACAGTACGTGATTGATAAACACTGAGGTGGACCTCAGCGTGGGACACTTTTCCTTGCCTTCCTTTCAACGCAATGCAGCCCTCCCGCGGTGAGGGCCATAAACCAGTGAAGGGCTCAAGTTGAGGGATCCAGTATTCCTGGATTCAAATTCTGCCTTCCCCACACCCCACCACTGCTTGGTTTCGGACAAGCCCCTTGCCCTCTCTGAACCTCAATTCCCACAGCTACCTCCAAGACCTCCTTGCTGTTTCCCAAACACAGGTGTCACGCCCGCACCCAAGCTGCAAGAGAGGCTAAGAAAGTGAGTTTTCTCGTGTCTGCCTTGGGGAGGCGTGGGCTCCCAAGGTCGATATTGTCCACACAGATCTGCCCTGAGACAGTGCAGGGTAGAGAGGGGGTCTGGAAGGACAAGCAGAAGATGTCAGCTCCTCAGTCCATCTTTTTTTTTTTTTTTTTTGCGGTATGCGGTCCTCTCACTGTTGTGGCCTCTCCCGTTGCGGAGCACAGGCTCCGGACGCGCAGGCTCAGCGGCCATGGCTCACGGGCCCAGCCACTCCGCAGCATGTGGGATCTTCCCAGACCGGGACACGAACCCGTGTCCTCTGCATTGGCAGGCGGACTCTCAGCCACTGCACCACCAGGGAAGCCCCTCGGTCCATCTTTAAGAGGAGCTCCATCCCATGCTGTTTACATATGACTTTACATATTTATTCATTTATTACCTAGTCTATTCTCCCAACACTGATATTGTCAGTTCTGTGAGGGGAGGCTTTTTATCTTGATCACTTCTGTGTCCTCAGGGACAAAAGTTCAGCCAGACACACAGTGTTAAATAAATGTGTTGAATAAATGGACGGATAGATGATTGGATGGATGATGGATGAATGGATAGATAACTAGCCAGGCACAACAGAATTAATTAAAGAGCTTAAACACACACACACACACACACACGCACACGCACACGCGCACACACACACACACACACACACACGTGCCTAAGCCCTGCTCCAAAAATAAAAGCTAACACTTAACATGTGCTTGCTGTGTACCAAGCCCCATGCTCAGCCTGTGACATAGAACATTTCACTGAATCCTCATGGCCACCCTCTGAGGGAGTAGTAACACTACCCTTTTTTCAGAGGACAAACCTGAGGCTCAGAGAGGTAAAGTCACTGACCCCAGGTCACACAGCCAGCAAGTGGGGCAGCCAAGATTCAAGTTAAGATGTGTTTGATTCCACAACCAAGCTTGACCTGACCGGGCCAGCAGGGGCACATGGGGATCTGGGGGTTTTTAATTCCCAGGTGATTCTGATGTACGATCAGGCCAAGGACCCCTAGGCCAGAGCAGCAAGGTCTAGGGAGAGCGTGCCGGCTTTGGGGCCAGCTGATCTGCCTCCTGTTCTGCCTCTCAGCTTGTTTCCTCATCTCTGATGTGGAGCTGATGGCAGCACCTACCTCGGGGGGTTTCAGGTGGATGGAATGAGCGAAGCAGAGTGCCCACGGGGTAGGAAGCACTGGGGAGATACCGTGAGGGTGGTGCCGTATCAGCAGTCACAGCTGCATCATCACTGCCCTGGGGGCCGGCGGCCATCCTGCCCCTTCTCCCAGCTCCCCTGGGTGCAGACACATTCCAACCTCCTAGTCTAGAGCCTGAGATAAGATGAAGAAGACCTCTCAGGGGCATTCGGGAGGCTGCAGTATATGAAAGTGCAGAGCAGGGCTGCTGTAGCGACTCTATGCCCAGAGACACATCCTGCAGAAACACACGTGTCCACGGGCATGTGACCCCACCGACCACTACTGTGCAGTTCATGGCAGCAAAAGCCAGGAAATAAGCTCGATGATGGTAACAGCTGATGCGTGTTGAGAGCAGGGTTTCTCATTCAGAACCATTGACATTTGGGGCTGGGTATTCTTTGCAGAGGGAGTCTGTCCTGTGCATTGTAGAACGATAGCAGCATCCCTGGCCTCTACCCACTAGATAGCAGTAGCTTCTTCCCTCCCCCAGTTGTAAAGGTCTCCGGACATTGCCAGATGTCCCCCGGGGGGACAAAATCACTGCTGAGAACCTCTGTGCAGAGCTCGCTCCGTGCAGATCCCTCTGCTGCTTGTGCTTTGCGGGAGCTGCTTCCTCTTAGCCCTCATCATGTCCAGAGGCGGATACTGTTCTTCCTTCCCCTGCCCAGATGCAGAAACGGGGAGGTTGGTGGTTTGTCCAAGGTCACGGAGCTGACATTTCAGCACAGCTATGACTTGAACCTGTGATAAGTCCCAGGTCCCTCTTCTTCTAGTTGCATTTTGTGGGCTCCTTGGATTTCTCTCCATTCATAATCATGTTGTCTGTGACTAGAGATCATTTCATTTCTTCCTTCCCCATCTGGCTGCCTTGGCACATTCGAAGAAAGAGCTTGTGTGGCATGAATTATAGCTCAAGTAGACTCTATAATCTGCACAGGGATTCTTTCTTCTGGGAAATTAAGTTTGCTCAATTATCAACATTTGGAAAATACAGAATAAAAAGAAAAAAGGACATTTCTTATCCCCACAAAGGCTAACTTTCTAGCAGTTTTGTCCTTCGAGTAGCTTTCTCTGTTTTGCAATTTTGTTACACAGTTGTAATGACACTGGACACACAATTTCAAATCTTGCTTTCCCAAACTGTACAATGTTTCTTTCATGTTATTACAAAGTCCTCCCGGACATTATTTTAATTGTTGCTGTTGTGGCAGACCCCCCTGCTTCTCTCCAATTCTCTGACCGCTCCCTCTTTTTTAGTAATAGAAATCCTAAATTTTAACTGGGCATGTGACCACCCAGAAAAAAACTACATTCCCCAGCCTCTCTTGCAGCTAGGTGTGTCCATGTGACAAGCTCTGGCCAATGGGATATAACTTCCGAGTAGTGCCCTTAGCGAGAGTCTGCCTGCTCTTTTTTCCCATCTTCCTTGCTGGCTCGAATGCAGATATGAAGCCAGAACTGAGTGGTTATCTTGGGCCGTGGTGGAACCACAAGAGAAAAGGAACGCATGTCCCTGATGAATGTATAAAGCCACCCTACTCTTCCTGGACTAACGCCTCCACGCTTCTTTTATGTAAGAGAGAAACAAGTTTCTCTTTCATGTAAGCCCCTGTTATTTTGGGTTTTTCGGCCACTCAAAGAGGTACCTAATCCTGAGTATGACACTGATCTTTTGCCGGAGGGATCGTCTCTAACCTTCTTTTAGGAATCCTCGCCTAATTAACTGAACCATTCCCTGGTCATTGGGCATTTAGGTAGTTTCTGACTCCTCACCACTCTAAGTAATTAGATTGTGAACATCTTTGTGCATTTTCACTATTTGTGCTTATTTCCTTAGTATAGAATTACAGAAGAGGGATTTGGTGGGGGTCAAAGAACATGAATATTCTTAATACCTGTCATCCCAGGTGGGCCATGGGTTAGGACTGGGGGCTATACAGCCAGGAACGAGGTCCAGGTCTTCTGGGAGGGCTGTCCCAGTGAGCCTGCTTGCTCTCCCAGGACCCCTCCCACTGCATCCCCCAGAGCCAGGTCCATTCTCCTCCGCAACTCTTGTCCTGCCCTTCTCTTCTACTTACATCTCTCTAGCAGGCATGTCTGACTGGTGGAGTCCAAGTCCCATGCCTGCACCAAGCTGCCAGGGAGGCTAGGAATGCGAGTTTTCTGGCATCTCTGTTGGGGAGTGGTGGCTACTCGGGTAGGAGCTTCCCTGAAGGAAGGAGGAAGGTGTGGGGCAGCCAGAAAGTAGGGCAGAGCTTAGTTCCACAAGCAAAGCCCCAGCTGGGCCTGTGGGAGGGATGCAGAAAGGTTCCTGGCATCACTTTTTAATTTCTTCTCCACTTATGATGAAGGAACCTCAGGCAGAAAAAAAAGAGGACAAGGATATTGTTCCTGTGTGTGTCAGCCTTGCAGTTTACCCAGCTCTGCAAGGGCTGAGTTAGAGCTGGGAACCCGCGTGTGTCAGAACACAAGCCCAGTTCGTACTCCGCCACCCGAGGCCAGCAAGTCAACCTGGATGTTATCCAGGTGGAGGTGCATCTGCGTGACCACTGACCACGTCCCTTAAGAGGAGGGCCCGTTTGTCTTACCCACTGTAGTACTGCCAGCACCCAGACAGGCCCTGGCACACGGCAGGTGCTCAATAGATAAATCTGGAATGAATGAATGAATGAAAACGGCAGTCAGTTCTCAGCCTTGGAAGGAAGCTTGGAATCCTGGAATTAACATTTATTGATTCAACCAATATTGAATGCCTGTAATGTTCCAGGCCCTGTTTTAGGTGCTGGGGATACTGTAGGAAAGATAACAAACCACGCTCCTGCCCTCATAGTCAGGGGGATAGACAGTAAATAAGAAAAACCCCCAAGATTAACATAACATAACATAATATGATATGATATGATATCAGCTAAGTGTTTTAGGAAGAAATGTAAAACTGGACAAGTGACTTAGAGATGCTAATTTAGAAAAATGGTTGAGGAAGTCCTGTCTGAGAATGGGCCATTTGAGCAGAGACCTGAAGTAGGTAAGCCAAGTAAATATCCAAGAGAAGCATATTCCAGGCAGAGGAAATAGCCAGTGCAAAGGCCCTGAGGTAGGAATGAGCTTGGTGTGTGCTATTTGCAACGAGGCAGCCAGGGAGGCAAGGATTATACCAAGTTTCCCAGCTTCAGCAACTCTACAGAACATTTAACTGGCACTGTTTCATGAAACAGTGGGATGGGGGTGGGATGAGTTCTTCACTCTTAAGCTTCTCTGGAAAAACTTGATATCAAGGACAGACAGTAAATCTTGACTTGTCCCAAAAAACAATGGGCCTGTGAAACCCAATGAAGTGTCAGGCTGAAAGTAAACGGCCAAAGGGCTGGGGCACAGGTAGCTCATATGGAATTTGTCAACAGATCCGTGTTTGAAAAAGAATTTCCCAGTTAGGGGCAGAAGCTTCTGGGCAGAAGCTTCTGGCCAGAATCAAAAAGATGTTTATTGTGATACCTCCATGCAGACATGAAAAATGGAGATTTGCTGCCTAGCTAGAGATGTGGAAAGATGTACCCAATATGTTAAGTGAAAAAAAATAGGTCACAGGATAGTATACTATAATGTATAATCCCTTTAGAGAATTCACCCATTCATTCATTCATTTAGAAAATATTCCATACAGGCCTACTGTGTGTTGGCACCTGCTGGCTGTGGGGGACAGAGGCATGACACTCCTTGCCTCCTGGAACTTTCTGCACAGTGGAGAAGGCAGATAATTATCAGATTATCTGATCATCAAATACAAATGCATTGTCACAAGCTTTGATCAGCGCTAAGAAGAAAAGCTACCTGGGACTGCAAGAATGTTACAGACATCAGGTGATGGAAAGAGCCTGGGAGGATGTACTCCAAAATTTTAAAGGTGGAGTAAGATTTCAGGTGATTCCACTTTTCTTATCTTCCCCTTTCTTTTGTTGTCTGTGTGTTCTAATTATTTTTTTAACAATGTCATACTTTATAATTAAGTGAATCAAAAAACACAAACAAAACCAAAATGAGGAGAGGGATTGGAAGTCATGTGCTCAAAGATGATTTAACCCCAGGAAAGGAAGGAAGGACATGTGAGAATCTGCTAACTGTGTTGGCTTCTGGGAAGGGGAGCCAGAGGCTGGGGTGGGAGAGAGCCTCGCAGCTCACTGGATGCCCTTTAAACCGTTTGAGTTTGTGCGTATGAAAAAGAACAATAGTAATAAAATAGGCGAAGATATTTTTAAAGAAAACTTCAAATCAGGTTTTATTTTCATGAAAAACAAAAAAGCAGGCACGAGTAGGATCTCAGGACAAATATGTTAACTGAGCCAAATTTCCACGAAAATCTTTGAGTGTTTCTCTCTGGGGGACCTTCTTGTTTTCTTCTCTGTACTTTTCTGTATCTCCTATATTTAAAATTAGAAGAATAAAAAAGACAGGAAAAAAGACTACTGTGCTTTGGAAGCATTGTTTTGCTTACTTCTCACAATGAGCCTCCAATGTGCGTATGTTTATTATCCCCATTTGACAGATGAGGAAACTGAGGCTCAGCCAGGGAAGCCACTGGCCAGAGGCCATACAGCTGGATTTAACCCAGGTTTGTCTAACCCTAAAGTCTGTTTTAAACCAGGATGCTCAGGTGCCCTTCAAGATGTCCTTCAAGGAAATCGCATTGCTTTGAACATCAGAGGGGGAGAAAACCAAACAAACCAAACAAGAAATATGACATTTTTTTAACCACTTATTCAGGCTCTGATGGGGCCTGAGACCAACTGGGCTTGGGCAGGTTTTTTCGGCAGGGGCACTGTTTGTATTTTGGGTGGGGTGTTCCTTCATCGTGCCTGGCCATCCCCCACCCCCACCCCATGCACGTCCCTACCCTCTAAACACCAGCTGTGTCCCCAACCAGGTGTCACCTAGACCCCCGCACCTCTCCGAGGCTTCCCCTGTTGAGGACTGCTGGGTGCGACCCTGTGGTGACGCTGAGTTCCCACAGTGGCCAGGCACCTCTCCCACACTGCAAGCCCCCTGTTAGAGTTGATCCTCCCTGCAGACCTGAGAGGCAGGTGCCTCAGAGGTGAGGCTCAGAGAGGCTGGGTGACTTGCCCAAGGTCACACAGTCAGGATTCGTCAGCCCCAGGTCTTGTCCCCACGCTGTACCATCTCCCTCTGGGGACCAGGCAGGGCCAGGAGCTGTCTCTTATGGCCCTGGGGTCGGGATGAAGGGGAGAGAGAGGCGAGTGATGTGTAACCCCAGGTTCACAGGCCAAGTGGCCACCAAGCGCCAGCGTCCACTCTGCAGCCAGCTGAGGCCAGGCGGGGAGAACTGAAGCCCCAGCTGCAGGGCTGGGAGGGCGATGGGGCCCGGGAAACCGCGCACGCCCTCCGCCTGCCCGGCAGCGGCCGCTGGCCGCCCGCCAGGCCCCCGCCTGACGTCAGGGTCTGACCAGGGACATAATGTGCTGGCGTCGGGACAAGGGCTGGCTGCAGGGAGACGGGGCCTGGAGGCGGGGCGGTCAGAGGGAGAAAGGCGAGGGGGGAGAGAACAGGAAAGAGAGACAAACAGACAGAGAGACAGAGAATTCGAGAGGCAGAGACTCAGAGAGGTAAAGAAGAGAAATACAGAACCAGAAAGAGGGAAACCCGAGGGAGGGAGGGAGAGAGACCCAAAGCGCGAAAAGGGGAAATTGAGGTGGAAAATGAGAGACACGGAGATACAGGAAAACACCAATAGAAAGTTGTTCAGAGAAAGCCAGGGCCCCGGGGCGGGGGTAGGGTTGGGTGGAGAGACCAACAGACAGACAGAAGAGAACAGAGGAGGAGGTGCAGAGGCGATGGCCCGGGGCATGGGGTTAAGTGCAAGCTGGGGAGACCCCAGACCTGGGCTGGGCTGTGGCTCTGCCCCTGTGGGCTGGTGACTCAGCGCTCCAGGCCTCTGATTCCCTACCTGAGCAATGGGACTTGTAGTCACAGGCCTTGCTCATTTGGGGAGGGGGCAGAGCACCCCCTTCATGATAGGGGTGGTGGGAGTACAGGAAGTACTCTGGCAGAGTTCTGCAGGTCATAAGTGCTCAATAAATAGGAGGTGACAATAAGAGAGGGGTGGGTAGGGAAAGACAGATAGAAACGGGGTGCACAGAGCAAACCGGAGGTGAGAGCTGACCCTGTGAAAAACAGCCCTCATTCCACAGCGCCCCTTTTCCTCCTGCTGCCGAGTGCCCCCCTTCCCACCCACTGCATGACTCGGACACAAGGCCACTGGCAGAGACCTTGGCCCGGCCTTGCCTGTCTCGAGGCCCAACCCCCTGTTTATGGGCTCAATAAGGCCATGATCCCAGGGCCATAGCGTCACCAAAGCCAAACAAGGCCAGGCCCTGCTCACCGCTGGCCTTCCAGCCTTGTCACCCCTTATCCAGCTTAATTATTAAATGGCCCAGCAGGGCTGAGGGTCTGAGCCAGCTGCCCTCCCGGGTGTGGGCATTTGTGACTATGTGCCCCTAATTAATGCAGGGGCACACACTCTAGAGACCCCAGGTTGTGCTCGCAAAGTGCCCTTTCTCTCACTCCCACTTTTCCCAGGAGCCTCCGTCATCCTCATCTTCATCCTCAGATTTCCCACTTATTAAGCAGTTACTGTGCACGGGGCATAGCACTGGAAGTCCCAAGAGAGTGAGCGCTATTATTGTTCCATTTTACAGATGAAGAAATAGAGGCTCAGAGAGCCAGAGTCACGTGCCCAGTGCCACCTGCTAACTTGTTAAGTGGCAGAGCCAAGATTCCAACCCAGCCACCCTCTTGACCAGATAACAGCTCCCATTTCCTGAGCAGCTGCTGAGTGCCAGGCTCTGTGCCAGATGCTTTACCCACATCATCTCTTTCAACCCCCAGGATGATCCTCTGAGGCAGCCGTTCTCAGCCCAGAGCGATTTTGTCCCTCAGGAGATTTTAGGCTACATCTGGGGACGTTTTGGGTTGTCACAACTGGGAAAATGCTACTGGCATCTAACGGGTGGAGGCCAGTGATGCTGCTGCGTATCCCACAGTGCACAGGGCAGCCCCCTGTGCAGAGAATTATCCGGCCCCAAATATCAATAGCACAGTGGCTGAGAACCCTGCTATGAGGTGAGGTCTGTTATGATCTCCATTTTGCAGATGTGGATGCCTGGGCACAGAGAGAGAACACCACTGCCTGAGCGCCCACTCCATGACCCTGCTCTTCCCCATGAGACCCCCCCTGCCACTCCTGATGGCTCCTGCCCTTAGGAGACCCCTGCCTCTATTCCAGGACCTTCAAAGTCCTTGCTTGCCTAGTCTAAATGATGCCTTCCCACTTTTTTACATGTGAAGACAGTGTTTTAATCACTGACTGAAGTAATAGATCAAGCCAAAAAGTCACCTGGATGGTCAGAATGCCTTTAAGCGAATTTATATTTTATTCACAGCAGCATTGAGGGCCTTTGGAAGTTAGCCACTCAGGGATTCATGGAGCAAGGATTTTCTGAGCACCTGCTAGGTGCCAGGCCCTGTCCTTTGTGCAGAAGATACGGCCGAGAACCAGACAGACCAGCCCTACTAGGTCTTTAAGAGATAATAGTCTAGTGGGGACAGTGGGTAATCAACAAGAAAACAAATAAACAGTCAAGAAAATTTCAGACTGTGTTCAGACTGAGGGGAGAGGGAAGGGCTGTTACAGAGAGGGTGTTGTCCAAAGGGGCCTTTCTGAGGAGGTGAGACCTGAAGGATGACAAGGAACTAGCCTTGGGCAGAGGCAGGGTGAAAGGTTCTGGGCAGAGGGAATTGCAGCATGCAGAGGCCCTGAGGCAGGAGCACGCATGGAGTGTTGAGGCACAGCACTCAACTGGGGAGGGGGCCAGTGTCTCTGCTCAACCAGTCATCCCTGGGCTGGTGCCTGGGACACAGAGTTGGCCACTACACGGTTCCTGCTCTGAGGAAGAATTCAGCTGGGGGAGGCCCAGGAATAGTTACAGGGTAATGGGAGAGACCAGGCTCAGCTGCCCTAGAACCTCGCATCTCACGCCATTCAGGTCTCTGCCCCAGTGTCACCTCCTCCGGAAGGCCTCCCTGACTATCCTGTCTCAGAGAGCCCCTCCCACCATCTCTTTCTCCCCCTCTTTAGTTTGCTTCATGTGTCTTATTGTCTTGCTACATGTTTGTCTCTTTCTTTGCTGTCTGGCTTCCTTCCCCACTCAATCATCAGCCCCACGAAGAGGACTTTGTCTAACTTGTTCACGGCCGAATCTCAGCACCTAGAAACAGTCTGGCCTGAGAGGTGCTCAGCACACGTGTTGAATGAATGAGTGAGTCCATGTTTTCCAACGAGGACACTAGGAAAGCCAGAACAAGGGAAGTGAATTGCTCAGGGTCACACAGTTGCTAAGTGTGGGATCAGGATTTGAACCCAGAACTGATCCCAAAGTTTGCACTAAGTTGACCACTTCCTCCTAACACCAATGACACCAGCTGTGCTTCAGGAATTTCCACTTTGTGGGATGTAGCGCTCCATCCTTCTTGAGGTGTCACACACTCTAAAAATGGCACCTCAGGGAATCTGCAGGGCACCTGACCTGCCCTGGGGCATTACTTATCGTGAAACTGAGGCTCAGAGAGACTGGAGTCTTCCTCGAGGTGCACAGCTTGCCAGCAGCAGGGCTGAGATTCAACCCCCACCAGACCCTACAAGCAGGGTCTTCTCTCACAGTTCCAACATGCTCTGGGCCCCTGAGAAATAAGAAAGGACCTCTTGGCCTAATGGCCTAAAAAGCAGAGAGGGTGTAAATCACTCTGCCCATCGCATTGTCCTGGGGAACGTGCAGCAGCACCTCAAGCTGGGAGCTGCTGAGAAAGAGGGTTGGGGGTTAGAACCTGGGGCCCAGGGGTCACATTCCAGCTCTGCCCCTCCCCTGCGGTGTGACCTCAGGCAAGTGTTCTCCCTTCTCTGGCCCAGGGCTCTTCCAGTAACTCCAACTAAAATTCTGGATGGAGTAGACAAAGCCCTATAGAGCACATGTTAAAATGAAAATATCTAGCATATATTCTAGCTGACATTTTTCATGAGACTGTACTGCTTAAGACATACAAATGTAGTCATGATAAAATATAATAAGCTTAACTCGAAAAAAATCAACATTAAAAAGGGGAGTTTATTTTTCTCTTGTGTGATGAAGTCCAGATGTAGGCAGTTCAGGGCTGGTTTGGAGATTCCACGAAGCCCTCGGTGTCCCAGGCTCTGGCTTGTTTGCCACTCTGCCATCCCTAGGGTGTGGCCCTCCTTCTCATGCTCCAACATAGAGGCCACAGCACCAGCCTTCTCCTCTGCCTTCCAGGTGGCAGGATGGAGAAGGAAAGATAATGAGTAAAGGGCAAGCAACAGTTAAATCTCTAGGAAAGATTCCAGAAACTGCCACACATACTCCCAGTTTCAACCAGAACTTGGTTGCATGGCCTCACCTAGCTGCAAGGGAAGCTGGGAAAAGCTGTCTTTATTCTGCACAGCTTTGAACTCTGCCAAAAGTGGATCAAATACTTGAAAATAAATGAAATCATTTCAGATAGTGATACATGCTGTGAAGGAACAAAACAGGGTGACCTGAGGAAGAATGTGTGTGGGGAAGGCCTCTGTGAGGTGACATGACTGGGACATAAGTTAGGAGACGGCCTGGCGCCGAGTATTCCAGGGAACAGAACGTGCTTGCCCTGAGGCAGGAACAGACCTGGTTGGTGGAGAAACAGAAAGGAGGCCAGCGTGGCTGGAGCTGGGATGGGGCAGCGGGCACAGCGGGGAGGGAGTGAGGTCACAGAGATCAGCCAGGCTAGATCCTGGGGCACACTGGGAAGCCCCGCGTGGAGTTTGGGATTTTTTCATAAGTGCAGTGGGGAGATACAGGAGGGTTGAGGCTGAGGAATGACCTGACCTGCTGTGACATCCCTTTGAGAGGACGCTGAGCTCGCTGGGCCTGAGAGGGTCTCCCAGACCCTTGGGAGAGCTTCATTTGTTCTTTCGCTCATTCACTCATTCAATGAATGGGCTGTAGTAGCAGAAATGACCCCCCGGTCCTCACCCTCCAGAGAAGGACAGACAGACTGATCAAACACACAAGCAGAGCGATATAGCTCACAGGTGGCTGTGAGCGCCATAGGAGAAGATGAACAGGGCTACAAGAGGGCCTGAGATCACCTGGGAACCAGCAGAGGTTTCCCACGGGAGGTGATTTTGAGCTAACATTTGAGCCAGAAGGAAACGTGATCTTGGGGAGGCCTAGAGAAGAGGGAGACAACAGTCCAGGTGGAGGAAACAGCTTGTGTAAAGGCCTGGAGGCTCAGGAAGAGGACTGCATGTTCGAGAAACTCACCAGACTCTGACCTGGCAAGAGGGAGGAGCGTGAGAGGGGAGGTGAGCAGAGGTCAGATCTCAGAAAGCTGGGAGGAGGGGCTCGGCGTTTCCATGTTCCTGGCAGGGTGATCTGTTAAGAGCTTTGACCCCAAATCGCTGGGATGGGCCAGTGGTCAGATCCAAGACAAGCAGGGACCTAGCTCTCCTTGGAGGGTGTTTACAGGCTCCCTGATGACAGGGGCTGCTGGCTTCCTATGGCTTGCGAGTTACTGGGTACTATGTGCTGGTATGTTCTCTTGCTCCCAGCCCTGAGAGCGCCCTCTGACTCAGCCTCCTCCAGCCACCCACCTCCCATCACCGCCAAGGCCACCATCCCTGCCCCCATCCCTCCCTGAGAAGGCTCCACAGAATTGCATGACCCTGGCCCCCCTGGAAGAGCATATGCAGCTCCAGTCAGACCTACCTTCTCACACAGGGAGAAACTGAGGCCCTACGAGGAAGAGAATCTTTCCCCAGTCTCACCTCAAGGTTGGAATAGAGCCAGGGCCTGCCCCCGGCTCTCTTGATGCCTGGCCCTAAATCTTCACACAATTTAATTAAAAAAGAAAAAGAAGAAGGAGGAGGAGGAAGAGAAGGGGGAGTGAGAGAGGGAGGGAAGGTGGAAGGAAGGAAGGAAAGGAGGAAGGACCTGAAAAAGAAATACTCACATCAAACTTCTAAGTGTGAGCCCTTCCCAGGGAAAGGAATTAGCATACCCTCACCGTGTGCCAGGCACCTTACCTACATCAACTCCATCAGTGGAATCCTCCCAGCTACACAGCAAGATGGATACAATTATAGCCTCTGAATGGTTTGGAAAACAGAGAGGCTATGCAACCTACCCACCATCACACAGCAGTTATCTGGAAGAGAGGAGATTTGAAGCCAGTTCTGGCTGCAGTCCCTTGCCCCACGGGACTCTCCTATTGCCAAGGCTGCCTCCAGCCCAGCCTCTCTGCTCCCCGGCTTGCAGAAGTTGCAGCCTCATCTCCCAAAACTAAACAGCAGAGGTTTTTCCCTGGCTGCCCACAAGCCTGCAGATATGTTTCCTTTGGCCCATGTGGCATTTTAATAAAATTTCAGCCAATGTTCACAAATAAAGAGATTTTACCTAAAAACTCAGATTTCTCCCTCCCTTAAAACATTGAAAGATTGGACTGTGCTAGGCCCACATGCTTCCTGGCGACAACCAACTGGGAATGGGAGTGTTAGAAAGGAGTCCCCAGTGCCCCACACTCCCCACCTCTCCCTACTGCCTCCCTGGCCCTGAGGCTGAATGCCAGTTACCGTTTATCACAATACATACACTGTTGTTTTTCTGAGGCAGGGACATTTTCTCTGTACCCATATCACTCTTGAAAAGAAGGAAACAAATAATAATCCAAGAGGGATCAGGTTACATGAAAAATGGGAGAATGCATATTTCTTTGTGGAATTTTCTTAGTGTTTATTATGCAAACAAAGTGTGGCTAAGCTCCCACACCACTGCTTAGGTTTCATACCCAGTGACCCTAAGTAGGATTGTCAAATTTAGCATATAAAAATATAGGACGCCCAATTAAATTTGCACTTCAGATCAACAATAAATTTTTTTTAGTATAAGTATAACCCATGCAATATTTGGGACATACGTATACTAAAATATTTTCTTTACCTGAAATTCTAATTTAACTGGTTATCCTTTATTTTATCTGGCAACCCTGCCTAGAAGGGTTGAGAGCAGGTCTCTAAGGGGTTTGCATTTGAATCCAGCTTCCTCCTCTCCTGTCTGGGTGATTTAGGGCAAGTCAATTAAAATTCTCTGGACTTCAAATTGTTCAGGGATAATAATAGTATGACGACTCGATAATATCAACATACGTAAAGAGCTGAAGGCAAAGCCCAGCTCACTGTATACACTCAGTAATGTCAGCAGCTGGGATCCATGTCATTGACTGCCTACCCAACAGCCATCCCCCTTCTTCCTTGCTAACTGAACCCCAATTTGTGCCAGCCACACCATGCCCTGGGGAGAAGTGTGATTGGTCTAGCTAATCGTGGCACATTCATTCCGGTCTGCTGGTGATTGGTCCAAGGTGAGCATGTGACTGGCTTCTGACCAATGAGACACAACAGGAAGTTTGCTGGATGACTGCTCCGGTGAGACCTTTCTCCCGCTAAGGAGGATTGGCAATGCTGCCACTGCCTTACCTGCTTGCCTTGGATACAGACATGGGACAGGGGGATGCTTGACTTCAGTCACCATCCTGTGCCAATTAGGTGGCAAAAGCCAGCGTGCTGAGGTTGGCAAAGGGTAAGGTTAGAGGACTCCGTGCTAAACTTCCTTTTAAGTAAATGACAGAAGTTCTTACGGCTGAAGTCACTGCTAATTGGCTCTAAAGAGAGGCAGCTGGGCTTCCCTGGTGGCGCAGTGGTTGAGAGGCCGCCTGCCAATGCAGGGGACACGGGTTCGAGCCCTGGTCTGGGAAGATCCCACATGCCGCGGAGCAAGTAAGCACGTGCACCACAACTACTGAGCCTGCGCGTCTGGAGCCTGTGCTCCGCAACAAAAGAGGCCGCGACAGCGAGAGGCCCGCGCACCGCTATGAAGAGTGGCCCCCGCTTGCCGCAACTAGAGAAAGTCCTCGCACAGAAAGGAAGACCCAACACAGCAATAAATAAATTAATTAAAAAAACAGAGGCAGCTAAGAGCATGAACTCTGGAGTCAGCTATCTGGCGTCACATCCCAGTTATGTCCCTTACTAGCTCTGTGCCTCAGTTTCCCTATTTGGAGAATGGAGGGAAGATAGTATATCTTCGTGGGGTTGTAAAGAATAAATGAGTTAGTGTAAGTGAAGTGCTTATTAAAGTGCTGGCAAGTTATATTCAGCATATAACTGTTAGTCATTATGATTCTTCTGTTATAGGCATCCAAGCATTTCTAATTGATAGACATTCTGTTAAGTCCAAAATTCCCCAAATGCTGTGCAACTCTGAGAGTTGATAATACATTAAAGAATCCAAGCCCCCAACTATAAGCAAATGTTGTACCCTTTTGAGTACATCTCAAAAGTCTCCCAAGAATTATTATGTGTGTTTCTTCACACCTCATTCATCCTGCGAGGACCCAAGCAGATTGAATGGGTTTCTCTCCATCAGCTTCCACGGAGGCAAAGAGGGGTGTCAGCCACTCATAAAAATAAGTGATGGTCCTACCATCTGGGATTTGGGTATAAATTCCAGGGCCAAAATATGGTGGGCTGAACTTAATTATATTAGTTAAGAATGCCTTCAGCAGCAAATTTCAGAATAATCCACTAATCGTGGCTTAAACAGTAAAGGCATTTAATTATTGCAGAGGACAAGAAGTCTGGAGGTAGATAGTTTCAGGGTCAAGGCAGCATCTCAACAATGTCATCCAGGATTCAGCCACTCTAACCTTTCCACTCAGCCATCCTGTGTGTTGGCTTTTTGTCATTAGTCCTGAAACCTCATGGTCACAAGATAGGGCCACAGTCCCTAGCATCACATCCTTAATAGAGTTCAAGGGAGGAGAAAGTGTTGGGGGGAGAGGGGGAATCTCCTTTCTCTTTGAGCTCTTTTAATCTGGGAAGAAAATCTTTCCCACTGTCTCCTTGGAGGGATTCCCCTCACATTGAATTGGCCAGAACGGGTCATATGTCTGTTCCATACTGCAAAGGAGGCTGAGAAAGTGAGTTGTAGCCAAGAGGCATGGGATAATATGACTGATTTAGCCCAATCTTAATCCTTCCCCTGGGGCTGGACTTATCACCTCCTACTCCTTCACAAAATCAGGGTTCTGCTTTTGAAGACAAGAGAGTCTGCTGTTGGGTAGACAACAATGGTCTCCAGAGTGTAAACCTCAGCTTCTCGCAGAAATCTCACTAACACAGCAGTAAAGGGACTAAAACGGGAAAGGGAACAAATGCACAGGACAGAGAACAGGCAATGAGAAGGGGTGCAGGACGCCTCCCAGGTTTTGGAAGCTGGAAGACAGTGTTTCGCCAGGGTTCCTCATCTGGGGTCCTAGTCCTGGCTCTGCCAGGAGGCAGCTGTGTGGCCTTCAAAAAGTCCCTTCTCCTCTCTGGGCCTCAGTTTCCTTGCAGTTTAGGGAAATCTTTTTGGCTAAGAACTTGCCTCAACATATCTCCCACCTGCACATGTAGAAAAGCAGGGTCCATGGGTCCTTTGCTCCACTAGGTAAAAGGATCCTAAAAACCTTTGGGTTATTTTAGGATTGCACCTGGATGACCTAAAGGGTGTGGATTTCAGGGGCCGAAGGAAACTCATCAGTCCTGGGAATGCAGGAAAACTTTCAGTATCCTCCTCTAAAGGAGACCCTTGGAACTGACCAATTGCAATGGATGATACTCAAAGGATATATGGGAAGGAAGAAGGCTGGCTTTAAGCACCTACACTTTATATCCATTTTCTTACTTTATTTTTTTATTCTCTGTGTGACCTTGGAAGAGTACTTAACCACTCTGTGCCTTAGTTTACCCGTTTATGAAATGGGACGTAGTTGAGGCTGCTAGTTGTCCCTCAGTATCCTCCCCTACTTTCATAGTAATGGACTCGTAGTTGAGCATGGGGCTGTCCCTATAAAGACTACATTTCCCAGCCTTCCTTGCAGTTAGATGTCGCCACGTGACCAAGTTTTGACCAATGGGATGTGGTGTTAAGTTATCCGGACAACTTCCAGGTTTCCCCTCTCCATTTCCCACTGGCTGTAATGTGGATGTGGGGTTGAGCCATGTTGTACCATGAGGCCAGGGCAACACCGCAAGGAGGTGAGAACAAGTTAGCAGCCTTGGCATGACAATATGGAGCTGCCACATCCACCCCAGCCTGATAAGTGTGTTGTGAAGACTCAATGCACTGACTGAGACACGTAAATCACTGAATACAGGGCTTGGAACAAAAGAAGCCCTCGTGTAAGTACTGGTGGGTCTAACGCACTGATTTTCAACCAGGGGCGATTTTGTACCCTAGAGGACATTTAGCAATGTGTGGAGACACTTTTGATGGTAATGACTGGGAATGGGGAACTGCGCCTGGCACGTGGTGTGTGGAGGCCAGGGATGCTTCTAAACATCCTACAATGCACAGGACAGACCCCCGTTATAGAGAATTAAGTATCCATCCCCAAAGGTCAACAGTGCCGTGGTTGAGGAGACTTGGTCTCATGGAATGATGCCCACTACTTACCCAGCGCCCAGGGCAGGTGGGAGGCCCCCGGGTTCCAGGAAATGGGCAGGATTCTTTGATTTCCTCGTCTGAAAGGCATTTCTCTGCTCCACCACATCTTTATATCACTCACCTTCTCTGTCGGCACAGGCCCATTCATAGGCTGAGAGGATTTGCATCAAGAGGAAACTATAACCTCATCACATTTCTGCAACTCACCCCTGCCATCTCCCACCCCTTGCGCGGCAGCAAGGGACATGTTCAAACAGCTCTACCTTCCTCCCCACCCGCCCTGTTGCCAGCCAAGCCAGTTTCCGGGTGGTGGCCGGAGGGCACGGTGCCATCCCCATGCAGCCCAGTTTTACCAGGTGGGGTAAGGAAGGGCAGGGTTTTTTGCTCCTGGAATGCCAGGCCCACACCATCAGGGCTGCCTGCCCAATAAGAGAGGGCTGAACGCTGATAAAGGCTTGTGGACTGCCGAGGAAACTGCTTCCTAGAGAAAAATCCAAATTTCTCCTCTCCGGTTTCCCAGGATGTGGTGAGCCCCAGCCTCCTGGGATGGCAGGGCAGGCTTCCAGAACCTTCCATCCTGGCCACACAAAAACCAAGAGACTGGAGCAAAAGCTAACCCCCTGAGGAACTCTGGGGATTCACTGAAAATTCATGAGGAAGTGGTGCCCCCGCTGTCGTGTTCAGGGACATTTCTTTCGCGGCTATTCTATTGGTCAGCTGTCATTAGTCTACTTAAATACAGGCTGCGCCCCCCTGTTCACTGTTCAATGGCTTCCAGTCACCAGTGCCTGCATCTCTTTGCTGAGGGCTCTCTCTGGCCACCAGAGCCTATTAAGGCCATGCAGGGCAGGCTGGACGTGCCCAAGAGTTTATTCCCTGGCAACAGCCCTCAACCAGTGACGTGGAAGGTGGTGGATAAAAACCCACTTCCTCACTCCTGGGTGGGAATACTTTGGAGGCATGTTCTACACTGGTCCCAGTGTTCCCCAGCAGAAGTGAGCCCCAACGGCCCACAGCTGTAACCTGCTCAAAAATATACCCTGTACTGGCTGCCTTTCCTTCCCTGTTTCATGTCCCCACTTTCTTACTTCCTGGAATCACCTTCCAAACAAATGACTTGAATTCTTGTCTCAGTGTCTGCTTCTGGTGGCACCCAGCCTGAGGCCTACACGTACTATGAGTCAGAGAGACAGATATTTGGGGATCAGAAGGGACATGGCTGCCCCCTCAGGGAACTCACAGTCAAAAGCCAGACACCACTCCCAAAGTCATGCAAAAGCAGAATTGCAAAAGGTGATGTGGGCTTAGACTGTGAAGAAATACAAAACCTTGTTAAAACCCTCTGACGGCTGCCCTCTGCTCCCAGGTCAAAATCCAGAGTCCTTATTGTAGCCCCAAGGCTCTGCACGACCTGCCACTACCCTACCTCTCTGAGCTCACAGCTCCTCACTGTGCTCCAGCTACAATGACCTCCTGGCTGTTTCTCAGTTGTGCCGGGTATTCCTGCCTCAGGACCTTTGCACTTGTTGCTCCCTTTCCCTGGTATGCTTTTCCCAGATCTTCCCATGGCCGGCTCCTCGATTCAAATCTTGATTCAAACATCGCTTCCTGGGCTTCCCTGGTGGTGCAGTGGTTGAGAGTCCGCCTGCCGACGCAGGGGACATGGGTTCGTGCTCTGGTCTGGGAAGATCCCACATGCCGTGGAGCAGCTAGGCCCGTGAGCCATGGCCGCTGAGCCTGCGCGTCCGGAGCCTGTGCTCCACAACGGGAGAGGCCACAACAGTGAGAGTGCCGCGTACTGAAAAAAAAACAAAACATCGCTTCGCTTCCTCAGGGAGGCCCCCGCCAGTCACGCTCTTACCACATCACCCTGTTTACTTCGTAACTCATATTGATCTGAAGTTACCTTATCTGTTTACTTGTTTATTGAATGATCCCCAGATGTGAGCTCCATGAAAGCAGGGGCTGTGTCCATAGTGCCTGGAACAAATCCTAGAGCAGGGTAGGCGTGCTATGGATGTTTGTTGGATAAGTGGTTGAAGGTTTAAGTGAAGGAAAGAAACAATGAACAAATGAATGATGTAAGGACGTTGATGGGGGTGCTGAATCTTGTCTGGAAAATCAGGGAAGACTTCCCTGAGAAGGTGACATTGAAGCTGAGATGAGAATGGGGATGGGATATTAACTGGGACAAAGTGGTGGAAGGGCTACCTAGGCAGAGGAAAATTACATGCAAATGCCCAGAGGTGAAACCCAGAGGTCACACCAGAGTTGTGCAGGAGAACAAACCAACTACAACTCAAGACTTCTGTTTTTTTGTTTGTTTTAATTGAGGTATAATTGATGTATAACATTATATTAGTTTCAGGTATAGAATGTAACGATTTGATATTCGTATATATTGTGAAATGATAACCACGATAAGTCTAGTTAACATCTGTCACCCTACTTACACACATTTTTTCCTTCTGATGAGAACTTTTAAGATCTACTGTCTCAGCAACTTTCAAATATGCAATACAGTATTATTAATTATAGTTGCCATGCTATACATTACATCCCTATGACTTATCTTTTATAACTGGAAATTTGTACCTTTTGACCCCCTTCACCTGTTTTGCCCCCATCCCCCCAGACCTCTGGCAACCACCAATCTGTTCTCTGCATCTATGAGCTAAGTTGTTTTTGTTTTAGATTCCACCTATAAGTGAGATCATAGGGTATTTGTCTTTCTCTGACCTATTTCACTTAGCATAATGCCCTCAATTTCCATCCATGTTGTCACAAATGGCAAGACTTCATTCCTTTTTTGCCTGAGTATATATATACCACATTCTACATCTTCTTTATCCATTCATCTGTCTGTGGACACTTACATTGTTTCCGTATCTTGGCTATTGTAAATAAGATTGCAGTGAACATGGAGGTGCATATATCTTTTTGCATTAGTGTTTTTTAGGTTTGTTTATTATTTTTAAATATTTTTATTGAAGTATAATTGACATATATATTAGTTTCAGGTGTACAACATAGTGATTTAATATTTTTATACATTACCAAATGATCACCGTAAGTCTAGTTACCGTTTATCACCATAGCAAGTTATTACTATATTTTTGACTATATTCCCTATGTTGTACATTACATCCCTGTAACTTAGTTACTTTATAACTGGAAACTTGTACCTCAATCTCCCTCATTTATTTCACTCATTCCCCCACCCCTCCCTCTTGCAACCACCAGTTTGTTCTCTGTATCTATGACTCTGTTTCTGTTTTGTTATGTTTGTTCATTTGTCTTGTTTTTGAGATTTCACAGATAAGTGAAATCAAGTGGTATTTTTCATTCTCTGACTTATTTCACTTAGCATAATACCTCCTAGGTCCATCCATGTTGTCACAAATGGCAATATTTCATTTTTTATGACTAATATTCCATCTTGTGTGTGTGTGTGTGTGTGTGTGTGTGTGTGTGTGTGTGTTGCACCTTCTTTATCCATCCATCTCTTGATGGACACATATGTTGCTTCCATATCTTGGCTGTTCTAAATAATGCTGCAATAAACATTGAGGGGGGCATATATCTTTTGAAATGAGTGTTTTCGTTTTCTTCAGAAAAATACCCAGAAGTGGAATTGCTAGATCATATGGTAGTTCTATTTTTAATGTTTTGAGGAACCTTCATACTGTTTTCCATAATGGCTGTGCCACCAGCAGTGCACTGGCTTTCCCTTTTCTTCACATCCTCACCAATACTTGCTATATATGTTGTCTTTTTGATGATAGCCATTCTGACAGATGTGAGGTGATATCTCATGATTTTCATTTGCCTTTCCTGATGATTAGTGATGTTGAATATCTTTTCCTGTGTCTGCTGGCCATCTGTATGTCTTCTTTGGAAAATTGTCTATTCAGATCCTCTGCCCATTTTTTAATTGGATTGTTTGCTCTTTTGATGTTGAGTTATATGAGTTCTTTGTATATTGGGGATATTAACCCCTTGTCAGATACATCATTTGCAAATATCTTCTCCCATTCAGTAGGCTGTCTTTTCATTTTGTTGATGGTTTCCTTTGCTGTGCGGAAGTTTTGTAGTTTGGTGTAGTCCCATTTGTTTATTTTTGCTTTTGTTGCCTTTGCTTTTAGTGACAAATCGAAAACATTATGGCCAAGACCAATGTCAAGGAGATTACTGCCTATTTTTTCTCCTAGGAGTTTTATGGTTTCAGGTCTTAGTTTCAAATCTTTAATCCATCTTTGAGTTAGTCGTTACATATGGCATACCAAGATTTCTTAATACTTTTGCACCTACTGTGTGTTAGGCCAATGAGTACATGGGGAGCAAAGCAGGCATGTTTCTGTCCTCCTGGAGGTGCCAATCTGATAGGGAGGACAGACAATAACCAAAGAGCTGGGAAGACATTTATTTTTTTTTCTTTTAAAGCAAAATTTTTTTAACATCTTTATTGGAGTATAGTTCTTTTACAATGATGTGTTAGTTTCTGCTTTATAACAAAGTGAATCAGCTATACCTATACACATGTCCTCATATCTCCTCCCTCTTGGGTCTCCCTCCCACCCTCCCTATCCCACCCCTCTAGGTGGACACAAAGCACCGAGTTGATCTCCCTGTGCTATGCGGCTGCTTCCCACTAGCTATCTACTTTACATTTGTTAGTATATATAAGTCCATGCCACTCTCTCACTTCGTCCCAGCTTACCCTTCCCCCACCCCGTGTCCTCAAGTCCATTCTCTATGTCTGTGTGGGAAGACGTTTATTGCCAAAGATTGAGTTGCCCTGTGGAGTCTCATGTTTCATCACACTGTAGATGTTCATTTTTTAAAATATCCTAGCTGAACGCTGTGTAGAAACACATGTCACACACACACACACACACACACACACACAACCAATGAAGAATTCTCAGAACTGCCCATCAAAAGCAGGTGAATAGGACATTCAGTATGGTTCCTTTTTGTTTTTGATAGTCAGTTATCCTCCACCAATATGGTCATGGTGAGCACAGGGCTGCAACTCCCTGAGTTCAGGAAAGAATGAAACAGGGCTGCACCCTTGTGTGACAGTGGATATGCCCATGTACATTCTCCCCACCTTCCCCGCCTCCAGTTTGGCAAAAGCCAAAGCCAGGCCCAGTCACCAAATGGGCTCTGTATTGAGTGCTGGGAAGGTGCCAGGTTTTACCTCCCAGCATCCCTGTTTGGGGCCCACATCTTGCCCTCCTAGGAGTCAGAAGAAGGCTCCAGTTGGACGCTCAAGCCTCCCCTCTTCTGAGTGGCCACAGCAGGATTGATCCCACTCCATGGCTCTGTCTCACCATCAGTTTCCATCACCAGCAACTCTGGAAGGGCCTTTTCCTCCTGCTTCACCAGGGCCTCCAGTAGGGTCCACCAGCTGGGACCATGAGGTCAAAGATGCTGTCCCATCCCTACAGTGCTCAGCAACTGGCAATGACCAGTAGACTATGAGGCCACTGGGCCCAAGGTCCTTGTGTCCCCCAGAGAGGAGGAGTCCCTTGCTTCCAGGTACACCCAGGTCTTCCAAAGAGGGAGTTTAACATGGGGACTGGCTACATGTGGTGGAGAAGCTGAGAAGCCACAGGAGGCAGAGGCACAACAGCAGTAGGAAGCTGTCCCTGGGGCTGGAGGGACAGAAGATGGGGTGGTGTCACTGAAGCACAGAAGCCAGCCGGCCAGTGAGGGCTAGAACCAGCGATGGTCCGCCAGGTGGGAGCTGCGGCCGAGAGGAGCATGTCTAATGCCCGAGGCCTAGAGAGAGGGAGAAATACACTTGCTTCTCTCTCCCCTCCCCTCCTATACCCTCCAGTGCTGCCTCCCACAGGCCAGCCCTTGGAGGAAGCCAGAGGGCAGGGAGGAGGGGAAGTGCAGTTCCTGTGATGCCGAGCAGAGGAGGGAAGGGTAGGGGGCTGGATCTGAGGGCCAGCGGCTGTCACTGCCACAGACACACCCCTCGGTCTCTAACCGTGATCGCTATGGCCCTCCTGTTATCACAGTCTGAGGATCAAAAACTCAGAAGCCTTGGGGAGCCCGGCAGGTGCGAAGTGGGTGAGGTGTAAGGCAACCACAGGGTGCTGGACAGCAACTGACTCTTGTCTCAGGGTCAAGCATGTAGCAGGGAGGGGTGGAGACTGGGGCAAACTGATGAGTGTAAGGCTCATCTAAAGTCACAGCTGCTGCTCATCTCCATCTGACTCCTGCCAAGGAGGAATACCAGCCAAGGCTACCCTATTGTTCCCTTTTGTTCCAGAGAAGACAGAAGTTCAGATTTTTATATGAAATTTCCCAATTTCTAAAGGTTGGCAATCAATTCAATTTCTTTGTTTGTGTTATTTTCTAACACTGTTAGGATCCAAATACACATCCATAGTTGGGACTGGCAGTCTGTGACATCTACATCACAGAGACTCTGGAAGGATGGTCCCCACCATGGCCTGCTGGTCCAGATTACCCAGTGAATAGATGTTTGTTGAGTGACTGAGTGCCCAGCAGTGGGCACACGGAAAATCTCCAAAACACCATCATTAATCAATAATCCCTGTCTCTATTGCAGTGCGATTTTATTTTTCCCAATTACCCCATCCCTTCGGTGACTACATTTCCATAACTACTCATGTTAACAAGTTGTTGAACTCATTAAATGCCTACTAGAGCTGGGCTCCAGGAAATTTTTCTTATGTAAAGTTGAATTAGCTGGCTCCCTGCCTCCCAGTTGCTCAGGTCTGGTGGGGGGCCATTCCCATGAATAGATGAGTAGATGCAGGGACTGTGCCTGCTACCTTCACCATGTGTCCTCTGTGCCTAGAGCAGGCTTGGTACATAGTAAGTGCTCAATACACTCTGTTCAGCTGAATGAATGCGTGGCAATAAGAGTTATGTTCGCATGCATTCTAAGCAGGGGCAAAAGAACCTTAGAGATTACCATGGTTTGTGGCCCTCCAAAAAGCTGCAGTGAAAAAACAGATATACAGTTTATCTTTGTATTAAAATTTCATGGGGGGAGGGGAGCTGGAAATTAGGAAAAAGTATCTAAAAAGTCTCCTGAAGTGGGAGAAGATTAAGAAACCCTGTTTTAGAGGGAAGATGGGACTACTGGAACACAGTAGAGGTCCTTAAACCAGACTGGGAGATCACGGAATGCTTCCTGGAGGAGGAGGCATTTCAACTCATTCTTACAAGATATGGAAAAGTCAGCTAGATTGAGGCCAACAAACCTTTTCTGTAAAGAGCCAGATAATAAATATTTAGACTCCACAGGTCTCTGCCACAACTACTCACTTCTGCTGTTGTAGATCAAAAGCAGTCATAGATAATACTTAAACAAATAGATGCGACTGTGTTCCCATAAAACTTTACTTACAAAAACAGATGATGGGCCAGATTTGGCCCCTAGGCCATAGTGTACCCACCCCTGATCTATATGATGGGAAAGGAAAGGCCGCGAGAGGAAATAGCTCTAGCAAAGGTGTGGAGAAGTGAAAAAGCATGAGAACCAGAGAGAGCCAACAATGTGGTTTTCCTTCTCCCTGGGGCACAGAAAGAGACACCTATGTTTACACAAAGACTTGTGCTGTCACACAGGCTGAGCACAGGATCCTGTTAATTCAATCCACAAGTATATTTTGTGTGCCTACTACGTGCCAGACGTTGTACGAGGTACTGGGGATGCAACAGTGAACAAGATCACTTCTGTGTCCCCAGGGCGTAAAGCCCAACCAGGCATATAGTTTTTGTTAAATAAATGTGTTAACTAAAGGAATGGATAGATGACTGGATGGTTGGATGGATGGATGGATGGATGGATGGATGAGTGGGGGAGACAAACACAAAACACTCAGACAAATAAATAAGCAGTTAAATATAGCTTCCTCACTAGCTATGTGACCTTGAAGAAGTTACTTAACCTCTCTGTACCCCAGGAGGTTGATACAGTCTTCCCTCTGTACGGTGGGTTCCACACCTGCAGATTCAACCAACTGATGATAGAAAATATCTAGAAAAAAACAATTCCAGAAAGTTCCAAAAAGCAAAACTTGACTTTGTCATGTGCCAGCAATTGTTAACATAACATTTACATTGTATTAGGTATTTTAAGTAATCTAGAGATGATTTAAAGTGGCTTATATGCAAATACTCTGCCATTTTACATAAGAGACTTGAGCATCTGTAGATTTCAGTATCCATGGGGGTCCTGGAACCAAACCCCTGTGGCTACCGAGAGATGACTGTACAAGCAAAGTGCAGGACCAGCACGTAGTGGCTGCTCTATGAAAGTAGCTGCTGCTATTATTTTAAGTCAATATGCTATTAAATAAATACACGATTTAAAATAACTGATCAGTGCTACACAGGAATAGAGCAGGTACAGGAGAGAGGGAGAAGAGGGGGCTACTTTGGATCAGGTAGTCTGGGTCCGTCCTGACTACCCAGGCTGTGCTGGCCACATCCTGTGAGTATATCCTAGAATTGGTAGTGTTTGCAGCCCTGATGCCCTGCGGCCTCACAAGGGGCCGTTAGTTATAAATATAGGAAGGTGTCTTCTCTTATTCGAGTGTGAGTGTAAAGTGCTTTGAAATCTGAGGATTAAAGGGGGAGAAGGGGTGAGGCTCAGGTCACAGGGCCAGGGCACCCCACTGTGAACCCTGAGAACTAGACTCGGCTCTGGCAGGCCTGCCTGGAGCTGAGCCCTTCTCACATCCTAAGTGGAGGTTAGGGGCAGTGGGAAATACACCCTCTTAAGGCAGGGGTAGTGGTGTGCGGGAGCAGGGCAAGGGTGTTGGTGCCACTCTAAGATAATGTGCTTAAAGCAGGGGGCCCAGCATGAGACAGGGGTGCTGAGTCAGTATTGGATGTTTCCAGTCTGGTTGCATTCTTGCTTTTGTGGTTGTTGTTATATGCCACTTACTAGCTGGATGACCCTGAGAGAGTTACTGACCCTCTCTGAGGCTGTTTTCTCTTCTGAGCCTCAGTTTTCTCTTCTATGAAATGGGGTGATTATAGTACAGTAGTGCTAGATGCAGGTGAAGCACATGGCACAGAGCAGAGACAATAACACCCCTCTTGGTGGACGCTTAGGGAGCCATTACTTTGTGCCGGGCACCCACCACTTCATGCATGTTCCATGTGTTAACTCATTTAATCCTTGTTTTCCAGACAAGAACCTCAGGGCCACCAGAGACAGCCATGCACTGCCCAATCAGGGGGCACCAATCACATAGACCATGACAAGAACAGCACCCCTGAAGCTCTGATGCACAGAGAGGTTAAGCCACTTGCTCAGGGTCACACAGCTAGTACACAGCAGAACCAGGATTAGACCCCAGGCAGCCTGGCTCCTAACCCTGGATCAACGTTAGCCCTCGTCAAGATGGTTGTTGCAATGGAGAGTTTCTGGGATGCAGAGAAATTGGTTTTCCCTTTGCCCAGCCAAGCAGGCAACAAGCATCCCTCCATTGGTCTCTCACTTCTCTCTACCCCAAAACCTGTATGTTTATGGGAATTTTTGATGTTTTTACTGTCTTCAAATTTTACAAGAGCAGCACATCTATGTCACGGTTTGTTGTGCCCAGTGCAATCCAAGGGAGCTTGTGAAAATGCCAGGACATCTAACCTCAGAGACTGGCACTGACTGGTTTCCTTCCTGCATAATCACATGCTCAAGGCCTTCACTTGACAGATGGGCTGAGAGCAAAGTGACTACCTAGGGTCACACAGCTAGGAAGTGGCAGAACAAGACTAGGGCTTTTGGACTCCAGCTTCGCCCTTCTTAATCCCCCATGTCTGAGATCTCCAGTTGGTAGCCCACGAGCCAAATGCAGCCTGCAACCTATTTGATTTGGCCTGCATGATGTTTTCATAAAATTAGAATTTATCATCAGCATTTAAAGAAAGGGATATTTCCAGGAATAGTATGCAAAATATTTAACCAGACTGGCCTGGGCATCTACCATTCAGAGTTGACTCTGGCAGTCCAGCCAAAGCCATGGCTGTCACAAGAAAAAGCAATAAAAAAAACCCCAAAAGATTTAGAAAAGGCGAAACTACGGAGACATTAAAAAGATCAGTAGTTGCTAGGGGTTAGAGGGGAGGGAGGGATGAATGAGCAGAGCACGGAGGATTTTTAGGGCTGTGCAACTATTCTGAATGATACTACAGTAGTGGATACATGTCAGTATACGTTGATCCAAACCTATAGAATGTACAACACCAAGAATGAACCCTAATGTAATTATGGACTCTGGGTGGATCCCTAATGATGTGTCCATTAGGTTCACTGATGTGTCCAAGTGTACCGCTGTGCGGGGAGGATGCTGACAGCTGGGGAGGCTGAGCATGGGGTGGGGGGGGCATGGGAATTCTCTGTACTTTCCACTCAATTTTGCCATGAATCTCCAAAAAACAGTCTGTTAAAAAAAAAATCAGAAGGTCTGGCTACACTGCTCCCACATTTTTCACGGGGCCACAATGGGTGGCAGCCGACTCCTAGGTACCCCCTTAAGTTGAGCATGTGTACCTGAGTCTGCTAGGCTCCCAAGTCTGTCTGCTCCACGTATCTCCTGCCCAGTGCCTGTGTGTGACTCAGGCGCGAAGAGGATTCTTCGGAAGTTCTTGATGAGAAAGAGAATTGGGTGAAAGTGTGACCTGCTGAAACCGGCCAATGAGGGGAGGAAAAAGACCCGGTGATGCCTGCCTTTATCAGACGCTGCTCACCATCTCCCTGGGCTGGAGCCTCCTGTGCATTTTCCACGGGGAAGAGTGAGCCATTCTTGATCCACCCATCATCTGCCCGGGCCTGCGGTGGGTGGGTGCCCACTGTGGAACACGGCCCCATGAAGCAGCCTGACTCTGCCGCTGAAGCAGGCAGAATCGAGGTTTTGAAGTTTGAAATGATGCCAACCTGGGAGAATAGAGTGGGCAGGACATGGAAAATCAGAAGCTGCATTATGCCCCCTAAGAAATTATCCCTAAGATCGCGCCCTTTCTGATAAATCAGATGGATTTTTCTTCTAATAGACTTTGTACAATCACTCATTCAATTAACAAACATTTATTGAGTACCAAGCATGTCCAAAGGAGGCCTTGGAATAGAGATAGTTGGACAGTTGAGGAGGGCATGCAATAGCCAACTGTTGTTTGTACCTGACTACTGTCCATCTCCCTTTCTTCTGGGGAGCCACTCCTTCCCCAGTATCACTCCATGTGGCTCAAGAGGAAGTGGGCTGTCTCCCCAGCAAGGTGGATCAGGCCTGGGCAATGAACATATTGCATCCCCCAGTCCCAGGGACTGGTTCTGGAATGTGCACGTGACCCAAGTCAGGCCAACCTGAGTCAACCCCAGACTTATGCTGGGACTATATAGAAAAGTCAGCTTCTATCCATTTCGCTTGCTGACCTGACAGAATGGAAGCCTGGGATCCTGGGGACATAGGGTGATCCTAACTGACACAGAAGAAAACAGAGCTGAGAGTTGCAAGGAGCATGGTTCCTAAACAACAGGTGCACATCTGGATCCAGCCATTCCTGACGCTGAACCCATCTTAGGACTTTTAATTTACATAAACCAATGCATACACACACACACACACAAACACACACACACACACACACACACACACACACACACACTTTTTCTCTTAAGCCATTTTGAGTTGGGTTTGTTTCTATCATTTTCAGCCCAAAGACCTGAACTATACAAGTGGGTAAATAGCTATTTCCAGGCTGGAAGATAAATAGCTTTGGCAAAAGCAGACCATGAGAAATCCATGTAAAGTGCTCTGAAAGGTGAGAGGAGAGAAAAGCAGAACTGGTTTCAGGAAAGAGGCAACCTTTTCACTCCACAAACGTTCATCATTCATTCAGAATTTTGATATTCTAATAACAATGATCATTTGCTGAATGATTACCAGGTATCAGGCCCTGTGCTGAGCCTTTTCCCAGCCTGTTTGTCTTCGCAACAGCACCGTGAAGTAAATACTATTGTCCTTACTTTACATAAAACAAAACTGAGTCTCGGGACTTCCCTGGTGGTACAGTGGATAAGACTCTGCGCTCCCAATGCAGGCGGCTTGGGTTTGATCCCTGGTTGGGGAACTAGATCCCACATGCATGCCGCAACTAAGAGTTCGCATGCCACAACTAAGGAGCCTGCCTGCTGCAACTAAGACCCGGTGCAACCAAATAAATAAATAATAAATATTAACTTAAAAAAAAAAAAAAGCACAAAACTGAGGTTCAGAGAGGTGAAGTGACTTGCTCAAGGCCACACAGCAATTAGATGATAAAGTGCTGGCTCCAAAACCTGAGCTCTTCACCCCTCTGCTACACTGCCGCATTCCCACATTTGCCAACTTTCTCAAGTTTTGCCCCCAAATGTGTTACCACGAGATGGTAAACAGAAAGTTGAAGACAAACATAAAGTGGTGGACATGGAGACGTGCCATTCAGAATCCCTTCCAGGAGGGCCTTGCTGCTCCGCCATGGAGAGAGTGGTCAGCAGATGTTGCCAGCCCCTTCAGGGGCGGCCTCAGCTGTGGACAGCCACCGCACCAGGCCATGCCCTTCTGAGGGGAGAGTGAGCTTGGAGCATTTGGGAGGAGGAAGAAGGTAGCAGGGAGTGAGACCAGAGTGGAGTGGAGAAACGGTTCACACAGGGCCTGGCAAACCATGCAGAACCTGCTATGGGATTCGCAGGACCGGGTGTAAAATGAAAACGCAAGGCCCTTGTTCTGAAATGGTTAAGGATTTCAAAATGGCAAGAGTAGAGCATTAAACCAAGTGCGGGGCCCTTTGGAGCCTGGGGTGCTGTGTGACTACCCAGGGCCCCGAAGCCCCGTTTAGGAGTTGGATTTTATTTTCTGTCCTGTTGAGACATGAAGTCTCAGAGATGTGCAGTGACTTTCCCATGGTCCCACAGACAGCCAGTGTCAGAGGCAGGATTCAAATTCAAGTCTTGTTCTCACAACTTCCGTTGTAGCTGGAAGGGCCACAGGTGGTCGACAGTGGCTCTGGATGCCCGAGACCTCAGGGGCCAGGATTAGGGGTTTGTAGCCCTAAGATCCTGTGGTTGGCAAACTGATGCCCATTCCCTTCCTCTTCTCACCTTTCACAATGGTGACCAGATCCTCACTTTCCCAGGGTCCCTTGCAGCTGAGTCAGGCATGTCATCAGTCACATGATCAGCTCTGCCAAAAGACATGTGAGGGGAGTTCTGGGGATTGGGGGAAAGCTTTCGCTTTGGGATAAAGTGGATAGAAGTGGATGGTGCTGCCCTACTTCTTCCTATCATTAGGACTAAGCATCTATCCTGAAACTATCATGGGGAAGCCAAGAGAATTGCAGAGATGCCAGCAAGAGCCCTGATTTTCTTGAGCCACTAAGTGAAGACCAATAACTGCCTCTCTCTGAACTTTTTATTATGGGGGAAACAACCCCTTGCTTGTTTGAGCCTCAGTCACTTGGATTTCCAGCTACTTGCAGCCAAATGCATTTCTATCTGTCACAGTCACCTCCTCAAGACCATAGGTTGCTCTGGAGCCCCACTGTACATACAGAGATACTGAGTTCTGGAACTGAGAGGAAACTTCCCTGGGTCACACGGTGGAGTCACCAGTTTACTGACTCACCATCCAGTACTCCTTCTGCTCATGCTATACCTCCAGGTCTATTTCCTTTCATTCAGGCTGCTATAGACACAGCCAACAGCTGCTCTGTAAACTAAACAGAAGGCGGTGACGACCTTGCCCCTGAATCTTTCCAGTCTCTTACGTAAATAGCCCCCAGGCCACTGCCTCCAAGCCTTTGGACCCACGACAGCTTCCCACATCCTTTAAAAAGATGAGATGACCAAACGTAGAATCTATGCTCCTGGAAAGTGTGAGTCACGAATCATGAAGCAGAAAGTTCACAGCCAGGAATCTGCCTGTCACACTCGTAGTCTAGTCCCCAAGGCTTCCACTGAGCTTGTCCAATGAAGCACTGACTCATCCCAGCTTGTGGTCAGCTCTGACACTCAGATCATCTTCTGCTCTTCTTGCTCCAGGCTGGTGGTCTTTAGTTATGTGTTGTCAACCTCCTGTCTCTGTCCATGTTGCTTCCCCACCCCCCTTTTTAGAGGATTATATGAATACTAAAGAAATAATACTGATACTGATACCAACAGCACTTTCATATTCTGAGTGCTTTAAATGAATTTTAATTTTTTTCTCAAAAATCACTGTCTGAGATAACTAGTAATACTATTTATATTTTATGAACAGAAGAACTAAGGCTTGGGAAAATTAAGCCACTTGCCCAGGGTAGCAGAGCTAGGAGTATTTGGTGGAGCTGGAATATGGCCATAAATCTGTTGGATCCTGGAGTCCAGCTCTAAAGGACAAAGCCAGCTGGATCCATTAAGATAGTTTCAGAGGCTCTATGATAACAGTTTAGATTATGATAACATTTATTGTTTTTTAAAAGACTTCTGGATATTGGAGACCCTAGGGTATATTTGGCATCTCAAGGTTGTCATAAAAGACCAAAGCTCCTTGCCTTCAACAGCAAGTCAGCACCTTTTCCTTAGGTTTGTCACCCAGTGTCACAAAATGGTTGCCACAGCTCACTCATCACCTCTTCACACAACTGTGTCCAAAGCAGGAAAGGAAGAAAAGAGGCAAATAGGTCTCTCCTCATGTGCCTCTTTCTTATCGGACAGAAAATCCTTTCCCAGAAGCTCCCAGCAGAGTTTCCCTTTGGCCAGAACTGGATCAAATGACCACCCCTAGACCAATCAAAACTCCGGGAGAATAGGATGGCCATGGTTGCTTTAAACCAAATGTGGTTTATTTCCCAGGTCTGGGCACATGGCCAGCAGAACAAAGTCAGGGTTCTGTCAGCAGAAAGGAAGGGGAAAACGGCAGTTGGCATGGCAACCACCAGTGTCTGATACCCCAGCATTTTTAAATGTTTAGCACAGGCACCACGTTGGTTTTCAAGATTATTATAGGTGGTGAAGGATGAAGGATGATTATTATAGGATGAAGTTGTGCTTTTTAAAATTTTTTATTTATTACATATTTACACACATTTGAAAAAATACACATATTACTAACTCATCAGAACCATGAATTCATGGATATTATTTCTTCAGATGAAACAACTGTGTTTAAGGTTTTTTTAAAAATTACATGAGTTAAAGAAAAATGTTAAGTAAATAATAATTCATTTACTTCAAGGTCTGGCAATTGTAAGGGTAGGGAACACTGTTCTATGTTACCCTGATTGGCATTTTTTCCAGCTTCTCAGAGCCATTCTGCCTGCAACCTCCTTCTTGAGGAAAATAAACATCCACAAAGATTTGTGCATCATCTGCAAGTATGATTCAAATAAAGCCTCGAGCTCAGTATAATCCAGGCTTCTTCAGCCAGGAAGGGCAGGCATCTCGACTCCAGTCCTTTCCTGGTATTTCACCTCTGTCTTAGTGGTTTTACGGTTTTACAAATCCTATTTCTCAAAGAACAAGATATAAATAACAAACAGAGTGACCACTTGAGATTTCTTGTGCTTGACAGGAATTTTCAAACTCTCCTGAGACACGAACTCCTTTCATTTAAACACGAATTTCAGGGGTCCATCCTAAGAACTGGATAAATTATGACCCAGCAACACAATGAGAGATGCTAGAGCCTTTGTGAAAAGGAATCAGTGCACATAAATCAGTGCACATCTTCCTCAACTTACAATGGGCTTAAGTCCCGATGAACCCATCATAAGTTGAAAATATTAAGTTGAAAACACATTTAAGGGAATTCCCTGCAGTGGCCCAAGTTCAGTCCCTGGGTTGGGAACTAAGATCCCGCAAGCGACGCAGTGCGGCCAAAAAAAAAAAAAAAGAAAGAAAATGCATTTAATGCACCTAACCTACCTATCAACATATCAGAGCTTAGCCTCACCTACCTTAAGCATGCTCAGAACACTTACATTTGCCTAGACTTGTGCAAAATCAACTAACACAAAGCCTATTTTATAATAGAGTGTTGAATATCTCATGTCACCTGTTGATACTGTACTGACAGTGTAGAACAGAATGATTGTCTAGGTCCAGGATGGCTGTAAGTGTTCCGGTTGTTCACCCTGGTGACCATGGGGCTGACCGGGAGCTGCCACTCACTGTCACTGCCCAGCTTCATGAGAGAGGACTAGACCGCATGTTGCTAGCCTAGAAAAAGATCAAAATTCAGAATCTGAATTACAGTTTCTGCTGAAGGTGTTATCGCTTTCACACTATCATAAAATCAAAAAATCGTCAGTTGAACAGCCCTACGTTGGGAACCATTTGTATGTGCTGATAGCAGAAGACCTCCCAGGATCTATGGTTACGTGGAAAAAGCAGAGCAATGTGTACAATACAAACTGAGGTGAGCACACATGTTCTGTAAAGGACCGCATAGTAGATACTTGGGGCTTTGTGGGCTACATGGTCCCTGATGCAAGTCCTCAAGTGTGCTGTCAGAGCACGAGAGCAGTCACAGACATCACACAAACACACGGACAAAACTGTGTCCCAGTACAACTTTATTTATGGACACTGAGAGTTGAATTTCATATAATTTTCATGTGCCCTAAAGTATTATCTTTCTTTTGATTTTTTTCAACCATTTGAGAATGTAAAAGCCATTCTTAGCTTGCAGGCTGTACAGAAACAGGCAGCAGGAGAGATTTGTCCTGCTAATGCCTTGTACCAACCATTGGTGCAAAAAGAGATGTTAGAGAAACACAGGAAACAGAGAGATACTTTGTTACATGTATGTATGGATGTGTGTGTGATATACCATCTATTTGGAGAGAGGGAGTGAGAGAGAGAGAGAATAAGAAAGATTTGTATATATAGTTAAAAGGACGCATAAGAAACTGGCAACAGTTGGTGTTTCTGGAGTTGGGAAAGATCAGATTGGAATTGGGAAAGATCAGATGAAGACAGAAGGCAGACAGTTCTCCCCAGAACACTCTTACACTGTTTGAATTTTTCTCCATGTGCGCATGTTACTTTTACAAAGCAGAAAATGTTTCTCGAAGCAAAAAGGACTCCTATGCCACTGTCAATGAGAATGAGATGATCTAAATAAACACACATAGGCAACCACGGCACAACTCCAGGGGACGCTGTTCATGCGAGTTATTTATAGCCTGGAGCCCCTGGAGTTGTGCAGGCCCCACCCGGTGTGGCAGCCCCGCTGGCAACAAAATCAACATTAAGACTTTGTATGAAGCAAAGTTAATAAGTAAATATTGAGGGAGTCCGGCTGGGGGGGAAGACGTGGGAGGAACAATCAAATCTCGCTATTTCCGTTTTAGTCTGTTCCTTATCGGGGTCACAGTAAAACCAATGTTCTGCCAATATTTACTTTTGATCTTCGTTCCAGCGTGGAGGAAAGATGCCCAGGCCCAGTGTAAATGTGAGGGTGGAATTGAAACTTAGGAGAAGAGAAAGGAACTCACCATGAAATAAAATCATCTCAAGAACCTAAATAAGAAAATGCCATTTGTTTCACAGAAACACTTAAAGCCCAAGTTTACTTCTCCTGCTCTCGGAACTCCTGTCAGCTTTCCCAGAAATTTGGGGTTCTATGAGGCCAATTTTTGGAAGCATTTCTGACCTAGGTCAGAGGTCACAAATGGCAAGCTTCCCACCTAGGTAGGCAGCAGATGCGGATTTTTGATCAGCAGCGGTTTAATGGTTTCAAAATCAAGACTTTTCACACAAATACAGAAGTTTCTGGCCTCCCTGGAAACACTTGGAGCTTGGCCATACTGGGCCCATATTCCCACATGGGAACTTTAGGCTGTATGTAGCCAAGTGTTAGCCGCACCTTTCAGATGGGACAAGGGTTACCAGTTTGCACGGTCCCCACCACTCCCTGTTGCCCTCCATCAGAACTGCTTCACTCGTTTCGGTTTTTTTACATTTTATTCACTCAAGCAATATTTATTGAGCACTTACTATGTGCCAGGCACTGGGATTATAGCTGTGAACAAGATAGAAAAAAATTCCCCACTTCATGGAACTTATGTTCCAGTTGGGAAGACAGACGATGAACAAAAATAATAATAATAAGGAAAAATACATAAAATGCCGGATAATGATAAGTTCTGCAGAGAAAAATAATGCAGCAAAGGTGGAGATGGACTGTGAGGTGTGATCGAGGAAGGCCTTACTGACAAGCTGGTATTTGAGCAAATACCTGAAGCAAGTGAGGAAGCAAGCCTTGAGGATATCTGTGGGAAGAATGTTCCAGCCGGAAAGAATAGCAAGTGCAAAGACCCCGAGGCAGGACTCTTCCTTGTGTGTCTGAGGAGCAGTGAGGAAGCCAGTGCATCTAGACAGGGGTGAGTGAGAGAGATGACGTCAGGGAGGTGTCAGGGGTACAAGTCTTGGAGGGCCTCATAGGCTCCGTGGCTTTTACTCTGCATGAGGTGGGAGCCATGGAGGGTTCTGAGCAAAAGAGGGACATCGTCGGACTTAGGCTTTGATACACTCCCTCCGGCTGCATGAGATGAGTGGACTGTGTGCATGTGTGTGTGCATGTGTGTGTGTGTGTGTGTGTGTGTGTGTGTGTAGAGGGTGGGGTGGGGGACAGGCATGGAAGCAGGGAGACCAGTGAGGACCTACTGCAGTATAGGCACAAGACGATAGTGACCAGATCAGGGTGGTGGCCACGGAGGTGGGAGAAGAGGTTGGATTCTGGTCATACTTACTGTATTTCCCACCTAGCTCTTTTTAGCACTTGTGAGAAACTTCCTTCATTCACTCTGAGCCAGCCACATTGCCCTTGCACGATTCGGCCTCAGGGCTGTATCTTTTAATCCCCCAAAGACCCTATGAGTTCATCTGATTGTTAAATAGCCCTGTTTTACAGAAGAGGAAACTGAGACATAGGAAGATGAGCTCCTCCTCACTCTGTATTTTCTAAAGAGGCTCACAGTTGTATCTCCCATCCCTCATGATTTTTTTTTCTTTTGAAAAACAGCTTTATTGAGATATGATTTGCATACCACAAAATTCACCCTTTTAAAGTATACAATCCAGGGGGGTTGGGTATATTCACAGACTTGTACAACCATTACCACTATCTAATTTAGAACATTGTCATCACCCCCCAGAGAAACCCTGTACCCATTAGCAGCTGTTCCCCATTTCCCCCTTCCCAGACTCTGGCAACCGGGAATCTAATTTCTGTCTCTGTGAATTTGCCTCTTCTGGACGTTTCATATAAATGGAATCATACAATCTATGGGTTTTCGTGACTGGCTTCTTCCACTTAGCATGTCTTTGAGGTTCATCCATGCTGTAGCCTGTATCAGTGCTGCATTCCTTTTCATGGCTGAATGATACTCTGTTGAATGGTTATGGCACACTTTGTTTATCCATTCATCTGTTGACAGGTGTTTGTTTTCGAGTGACATATGTCCTCACTTCTCTTGAGTATATATATGTAGGAGTGGAATTGCTGGTGAAACTCCATGTTTAACCTTTTGAGGAACCACCTTTCCAAACTGTTTTCCAAAGGGTCTGCACCATTCTGAACTCTCACCAGCAATGTGTGAGGTTCTAGCTTCCGTACATCCTCCTCAGGCTCTTCTTATAAAGTGACTTTGACTCTCCTTCCATTGAGTGATGAGGTCTCTCTGTCCTCTCCTGTCCCTTCCCTTTGAACCTTGGATGACCTTTATGACTACATCAACTGACTAAGTACAGTGAAAATGATCCTACATGACTTCCAAGCCCAGATCATAAGAATGCCTTGCACTTCCAGCTTGCTCTCTTGGAATGCTTGCTCTGGGAACCCAGCTGCCATGTTGTGAGGAAGGCCAACTCGCCCTGAGTGAAGCGACCACACGGAGGAGTCACGTATAGGGTGTCCTACTGCCAGCCCCTCTGAGGAACCAGCTGCCAGCCTGTGGCAAGTGAAGACTCTCCACACGATACCAGTGCCCCCCAAGCACCAAGTCACCCCCAGTTTTCAAGTCACCCCAGCTGAGACTGCTGACATCATAGAACAGAGAATACATCTCTTCGTGCCTTGTCTAAATTCCTGACCCACGGGATCCAGGAGATATAAATCCAAAAGAATAGAATGGATGTTTTATGCCACTAAGTTTGGGAGTGTTTGTTATGCGGCAGTAGTAGTAACCAAAACACACAGCTAGCAAGGGGTAAGGTCAGAATTCAAACCCTAGCCTGTCTGGCCTCAGGGTCATCCCTTTCTGATCCCATGGGTGCTGTCCCATTCCTCAGGCCGTGATGAGGGGGGTAGATGCTCTTTTCCCAGCCCCATTTGACTCAGTGCATCAGGTGACATCCCCTTTCTCAGGGTGACCTTCTGGCAGCAACATAAACCGTGGATGGAAATGCCTTCCTTTTGTTTGTCAGATTGTTGCTGCTGCCACGGTTATTATTTAATACACAAGAATTCTTATTCTTTTTACAGAAGTTAGAATAAACAAATAAGGAAAAATAAAGTCCACCTGTCATACCCATCATGCAGGGAAAATCTCCATGAAACACTAGACTCCAGGGTTGAATCACACTATACAGGCAGTTAACTTAGACAATTTCACCATGAACACTGGGCCGAAGGGGGGACGGGAGAGAGAGAAATGACCTAAATAGCTCAGGTGAGCTGACAGATCCTATCTTGTGTTCAGCACGTCCCCAAGCACAAGGCAGCCCCTCCATCCAGTGGCTATTTTGATTTACAAAGAATTCGTAGTGCACTATGGTTGAGAGAAAATTTAACTGATTTTCTAGGATCATTTTGGCTTTACATAAAAGGAGAACTGTTTCCCCCCAACAAAAATGGGATTGCTTTACACATATTGCTTTGAACTTGCCTTTTTCATGTAACAACATACCTGGAACTGCTTCCTATGTAAGCTACTTCCTCGTGGCCTTTTTTGTAGGAGGGAAGCTTTTGTGTGCTTCACATGATGTCTTGGTCTGGGCTGTAACACAGTGAAAGTCTACTGAAACACCATGAATCTTCTAGTCATAATATTGAGTGAAAGAAACCAGACAGGAAAGAGCCCATACTGTGTGATTCCATTTATATAAAGTCCAAAAGCAAGAAAATTAAGCAATGGGGTCAGAACTCAAGACAGTGGTTAGTTAACCTTAGGGAGCATTTACTGGGAGGAGACATGAAGGGGGCTTCTGGAATGTTCAGTTTTATTCTGGAACATTCATCTGGATGCTGATTAGATGAGTTTGTCCACTTGGTGAGAATTCTCTGTATGATGTATGCACCCTTCTGCACAAAAAATAACAAAAAATACTCATGTTTTCAGAACATGGGTGGTGCTGTATGGAAATACATGTTTCATGTTTTTACCACATGTAGACATATGTGACTGCTTAGAGGATTGGACATGGAGTTGGAAAACCTGGGTCTGAATCCTGGCTTGGCCTCTGATAAATGTGTCACCTTGGGCAAATTACTTAACCTCTCTGAGCCTCAGCTTCTTCATCTGGACTCCTTATCAAGCCCACAAGGCCCACAGGATCAGCCCCTGCCACCCTCTCCAAGTGGCTCTACCAACGCCCTTTGACTCTCTGTCTAAGCCACAGCCACACTGGCCACCATTCTGCTTCTGCCACAGGCAAAGCTTAGTGGAGCCACAGGGCCCTTGCACTAGCTATTCCTCCTTCTGTCCTCTCCCTGATTTTCTTGTGATTGGTTCTTTTTTCTCATTCATGTCTCGATTCAAGTATCGCCTCTTCAGAGAGCCCCTCGCTGACCACTCCCCACACCAACCATTATCAATTATATTCCCTGGTCTCATTTTTCTTCCCAGCGGTTCTGTCTGAAATTGTCATACTTGTTTTTCTGTGTTGCTGTTGGTTACTTTTTATCTGTTCAGCACTCCCTCTGGACCCATGGGCTCCATGAAATCAGGGATCTTGAGAGTCTTGTTCATTGCTAACATCCTGATCACCTAAAACAGTAACTATTTGTTGTATGAGTTAATCAATCCACACAGTGGTCTGATTCTATATACTTTGTAGAATCCTCAAGTGGTTCAATGAGATGGTGTCTTGAAAGTGTGTTTTAAGCATCCGGGTTTATAAAACACGAGAGAACCTTGAAAGCCTTGTTTGAATGTGGTCAATTACTGAGAGGACTCTAAATAGCCATAGGTTTCCCCTTGAGCTAGACCTTCGATAATCTGATCTCTGCTAAAAGTCACCATAACTTCTGCAGCCATTTCCCTCCTCGTCTTTTGTGCTATTGGCTGTTTGCCTGGAACAAAATCACTGATATTCTTGTTTAGTTTATTTATCTCTATAATATTACTTTAACATGATATTAAGTAATTCAAAAGATACAAAGAGTATAATGAGAAGTCTGTCTCCCTCTGACTCTTGACACAGAGGCAGCTAACATTTCCAGATACCCGGTAAATGATTCCAGAAATTTTCTACACATAAACAGGCGTGTAGGGATATATATCCCCACCTTTTCTGTTTATACAAAAAGGATCGGATTACACACAGATCTGCTTTATATCCTGGCTTTTTCTTTTTTCCACTTTACAGTCTATTTCCATATCACTGCATATGAAGCGGTCTTGCTGTTTTCAGAGGCTGTATGGCACATCAGGATGTATCCATTCCCCCATCCGTGGATGCAGCTGAACTCAGTCGTTTGCTACTGAAAACAGTGACTGTCCTCAAACATACATCTTGGGGCCCAGAGAGTCATAGGAGTCCTTTGGAGTCTGTTAAAGGAAGCCAAGAGCTCACCCTTCCCCAACCTCGTCTCCACCCTGCTCCAAACACCCTCCCCGGTGTTTGTGTTTTGGCCTTTTAAAGACTTTTTCAAAGTTGACTTTGGCTTCTTGGCCTGAACTCTGAAGTGTTTGAGCTGATAAGATAATGGGCTTGGCGAAGGGGGGCAGGAGCAAATAGTTACCTTGGAGGCCCTCAGCCCAAGCAGAAGAGGGGGCCGCGGCCCCCCTCCAGCAGCAGGCGGTATGGACAGAAGGAGGGTGAATCCGTGCTGCGGGAGGCTGGGAGGTGGGTCTGTGCGCTGCCCGCAGGCAGCTCCTTGCCAGCGCCAGCACCGAGAGGGCCCAGCAAGGGTTGCCTTGTTGACCAGGGCCTCTCAGAAACCAAACAAGACACCACGGGCAAGTTAGAGCAAAGTCCTGGCAAACCTCCAGACCCGGGCACATCTCAAGAGGCCTTGAACCCCGAGGGACCTGAGGGGCCACAGAAGGGCCCAGTCTCTGTGGCTGTGGCACAATCGTGACACAGAGTCACCACATGCTGTCAGCTATTATCTCATTCCAGGGATTTTATCTGCCCAGCACTGAGCTAGGTCCCAGGCCACAGAAGTGAATGAATTAGTCCAGATTCTAGCTTTATTCAGTCTAGAATAACAGAGGGGTGGCAAACAGGCAAGGAGTCCCCAGGGTGCCACAGATGGGCTGTGGGAGCCAGAGCAGGGACACTGCCTGGCCTAGGGTAGAGGAAAGCCTCCTCAGTCATGACACATCCCAGCTGAACAACCCCCTGGGGCTCCCCAGGGCTCCCTAAGAGTCCCAGGGCCCACAGCCCCTGTGTGATCTGGTGCCACCTACCTCCGCAGCCTGGGCTAGCTTCGTTGTCAGCTTGTCAACACCCCACACTGCTCCTACCTCAGGTCTTCATAGCGCTGCTCCCTCTGCCTGCAATGCCCTCACCTCCTACCTCCTCAGCCGAGATGTCACCTTCTCCTCCAGGAAGCCCTCCTTGATGCCCAGGATGGGTCTGGAGGCCCCTCAGGGCTGTCTCATGCTGCTGTACATTCCCTGTCTCAGCTCTGACCACTCTGGATTGGGGTCACCATTTGCAGGTGGCCAAAGTGCCCCAGCACGGCCAGAGTCCAAGCTCTGTGGCTGGCCCGCCCAGATTCAAATGCTGGCTCCCCCTCTTAGCTGTACAACTTGGGCCGCAGTTTTCTCATCTAGAGAGTGGGCATTATGATGGCACACACCTCATAGGAAGGTTGTGAGGAAGAAGTGATTTAATTGAAGTGCTCAGAACAGTGTCTGGCACGGAATTTGTGCTCAGTATTATTACACGGTCTCTCTCTCTCCCACAGACCATAATAGGTACTCCCTTAACATTTGCTGGATAAATTTATGCAGACCTTCAAATATGTTCGTGAAGATGAGCAGTGGGGGGAAATGCTTGCGATATAATGGAAAAGTTTTTAAAAACACAACACTAAATAGTTGAGCAGTATGACTTACAACTATGCAAACACACCACACACACTCACACACACACACACACACACACACACACACACACACACCCCTTTAGCTTAGGAGAAAGAGAAAAAAACCAGGATGTTTAGTGTGGTTGCATTAGAAGGATGGGACAAAGAATAATTTTTCTTCTTTCTTATTTGATGTGTTTTTTTCTAATCTTCTTTAATAAGCATGGTTTCAATTTAAATGGGAAAAAATAAAAACAAATCTAGAGAAAGGGAAGCCCGCAAGCCTTTTCTGTTCCATAGAGTTTTCCCACAAACTGGGTCAGGGTGGGGCTGGGTGGTCAGAGAAAGAGCTGCCCTTTAGAAGTGAAGCAAGAGTGGGAAAACCAGCGCGTTCTGGGCCGGTGGAAGATGTCAGCCGACCAGGGGGAAGCTGTGCGAATAATGACAAAGCCAGCCTTCTCCCAGCATGGGGCACGGTGGAGACTGTGGACGCTGCCACTCCCCAAAGCCTCCCCAGACCCCAAGCTGGGCTAGTGACCCTGCCTAACACCACAGCCCCATGTGTCCCTGTAGCCTAACATGTATCACACCACCGTGTCTGTGCCCCTCTTCACGTACATTACCTAGCTTAACCTGGTTCTGACAGCCTGCCTGTGAGCAAGCTGTAGGTCACTATGTTAGCCTCGTTTCACAGAGGGGAAAACCGAGGCTCAAAATGTTTAATGATTTGTCCAAGGTTGCCTAGCTGGCAAATGGCAGAGTCTAAATTTAACACCGTTTGGTTCCATCCTTGTCTATGATTGGCCTCCTTCTTCTCATTCCTACTAAACCAAATGGTGAGTTTCTAGATAAAGCGATGGGCTCACAGGCTTCACTATGTCCCCAGGGCTTGGCTAGGGTCTAGCACATGAGGGCCTAATAATGACTGAGTAAATGAATTAACAAATGGGAGATGGATAGATAGGTAGATGGATGGATGGATGAATGGGTGGATGGGTGAGTAACTGGGTGAAATGCATGAATGAAGGATGATGGATGATGGATGGATGGATGGGTGGATATATATCGATGGATGAGTGGGTGGTTGGAATCCATACATGGAATGAATGCATGGCTGAATATGTAAAAGAATTAATTCAATAAATGATTATGAAAGGCAGAGGGCACTAGGAGGATATGTGTTTGTTCTTGGACCTTGAATGCACCCTTCAGGAAGGTTGCAAACTGGCAGCCCTCAGGCCAAATCAGGCTTCAAACATGTTTTGTTTGGTCATCATGGGTTTTTAATTTTTTTAGTTAATTGCCATTATTTTAAAATTAGGAAATTTCACATGAGAAACCTAGATTTCTGGCTTCTCTTGCAAAATTGGGCCAGCACACATGCCAGAAAACAACATGCCAGGACTGACAGGGCTGAGCCATCTGGGACTCTGCAGTCCCCACCACTCTCCAGTGCATCCCTGATGTCGAGGTTGGGTGTCAGCTGCCGTTTATCATGGCACTTCGGGCTGGTGTTTTTCTCATAGTATAATTAAACTGAAAATGAAACATCTCTTGTACCTGACTTTCCATCAAAAGTGGGAAAATGAGGACTTCCCTGATGGCGCAGTGGTTAAGAATCCACCTGCCAATGCAGGGGACAAGGGTTCGATCCCCGGTCCGGGAAGATCTCACATGCCGCGGAGCAACTAAGCCTGTGCGCCACAACTACTGAGCCTGCGCTCTAGAGCCCGCGAGCCACAGCTACTGAACCCGCGAGCCTAGAGCCCGTGCTCCACAACAAGAGAAGCCACCGCAATGAGAAGCCTGCGCACAACAACGAAGACCCAATGCAGCCAAAAATAAATAAATTTATTAAACGAGAAAACAAAGTTAATAAGTACTCAAAATTAATCACTTTCTAATTGTTTATTTTAAAAAGTGGGAAAATGAAAATACGTAAAAAGAAAACTGGGAGAGAAAGTATTTCTTTGTGGAAGAAGAGAGTACTCCTGCGGATTGGATGCCCAAACAATACATACTTTCCTGAGGGACAGTAGAGTACAGTGGTTAAGGGCACAGGTGCTGGTGTCTGACAACCGGGGTCAAGCCCTGGCTCTGCTACCTACTGGCTGTGTGGCCTTGGGCAAGTCTCTGAACCTCTCTGGGCCTCAGTTTCCTCATCTCTAAGACAGAGATGGTGTCCGTCCCCACCTCCAGGGCGTTAATTAGCAGGTTCCTATATGTGAAGCTCTCTGTGTGTGAGACAGGACTAACTTTGGTCACTTTGTGTGACCAGCCTGGACCCTGTGGGTCCACAACAGGTGTTCTAAACCGAGGGCCATCTGGCAGTGTCTAAATTTGACAATGTCTAAAGACATTAGGGCTGTCAAAACGTCCCTCCCGTTCCAGGCTGCAGCCAATTAGACAAGAGGATGTGTCCCTAGCGCCTCCCGGTGGTCTCATCCCTAAACTGCATGAAACTCTCCAGCCTGGGGTGGTGGGGGGAGAATGGGGACTTACCCCAGGGCCATCTTCATCCAGACTAGGTGGGAATGTGGGGATTTAAGGTAATGAAAGATGGCAGCAAAGGCTTGGGAGAAAAAATAACATGGGTTTGTATCTGAGATCTTCCACAGACCAGCAGGGATACCTTGGACAAATCCTATGACCCCTCTGGACCTCAGTTTCCTCAGCTGTAAAATGGGGATAATGTTACTTCACAGTGTTGTTATGAATGTTGTTATGAATATACATAAACAGATGGCACATATTAGATGCTTCCTAATCCTCCTCTCTGACGCGGGTGGTCACCTAGACCCATAGCCATTTATATTTGATGAACTTCCAATATACCCCGCGTGATTTTTAAATAAGTCTCAAATAAATAATTTTGTTGCAAAGGCATATTTACTAATATGGAATGGGATCCACAATATATTGTCAAATAACCTCAGACCTCAAAAACATTGTGTACAGGCAGATCCCATTTTTGTTTGACATATCTGTATTTTAAAATATGTACATTGGTAACATTTATGAGAAACAAAGACCTAATTTTCCTAGTATATGAAGAGCTCTTGCAGATGAAAAAAGAGACGATTATCCAATAGAAAAATAGGCAAAGGACATGAATGCTTTGCTACCAGAAAAGAAATACTAATGGCCTTTAGATATATTTTTAAATTCCCGACCTAAGGAAAAACTATGCAGATTACAACCATGGTGAACACATTTTTCCCCAATCAGCAAGGCAGAGATCAAGAGGTCAGATAATAGTTGGTGTTGGCTAGCGTGTGGGGAAACCAGTGCTCACGTAAATTGTTGGTCTGAATGTCAATTGGTAGGTATGACCTTAGAAAGCATTTAGACAATAAGTGTTAAAATTTAAAAATGCACCTGCCCTGTGACTGGGCAGTTCAGCTGTTAAGAATTTATCCCTACAGAAATGGACCCACAAACACGGAAAGACTCCTGTGAAAGGAATACTAATTGCAGCATTGTTTGCTGCAGCAAAAGACTGGAATCACCTACACGACTATCACCAGGGGCTGGTTAGATAAATTATTATATTCAGACAATGGAATGTGTGAAGAATGCTCTCCTAGTGCTGATCTGGAAAGATCTCCAAGGTACATTGTTAAGTAAAAAACAAAACAAAACCAAACAAAAGCAATGCAGATCAGGGTGTGTAGTGTGCTTCTATTTAGAGAAACAACTACAGGAAATCATGTACATGTTTGCTTATCTACACTCTGTATATCTCTGCAACAATCCCCAAGAAACGATAACCAGGATGGCTTCCGGAAAGGGAAGCTTGGAGCTTTGGAGCTGGGGCGCAGGGGTTAAGGATTAGAGGGAGAATATCCACTGTAAATCTTATGGTACCTTTTCAATTACTTTTCATGTAAATATGTTTCCTTATTAATATTTTTTTTAAGTTTTTAATGCACACTGATAGATGAGAGAGAGAAATGCCCACAAGGATGTGCTCCAAAGTGTCAGCAGCACTTATCTCTGGGTGGCTGATGGGAATTCGGGGTGACTTTTACTTTCTTCTTTTTACTTAGATGGATTTTCTAATTTTTAAAAATAATTATCAAAGAATATTTGGTAGCTTAAAAAATTCTTTAAAAGTAGATCCTCCGTGTTTTCTTGGTAGTCAGAGGAAAATTAACTTCTACATCGAAAAGCAACAACAGAAAACATGCTGTCCCCTAAATAGTCAGATTATTTTCATTGCCAGCAACATTGTGGGGTCTGAGGTTGGAAATACATTCCATTAAAAAGTAAGGATTAATACAGCCACCCAACTATGCACTTGTTGGGCACCAAAACTCTTAAGCCTCCAACTTAAATCTGGCCTTGAATCAGGTTCAGATCTGCCACTTATTAGTTGGGCACATCATTCCAACTCTCTTGGCCTCAGTTTTCTCATCCATAACATGGGAAGACCATAGCGCTGCTAGGAGGCTTGTGTGAGTTGATGCCGTCGAGCACTTAGCTCAGTGTGGACACAGAGTGAGACCCAGTTCTTATTTCATGCACGATGGGAAAAAGTAACAGGCAGGAATTCTGCACACCCACGGGAAGGACAGGATACGGTTCCTTTGCCTTCTTCAGGATCAGTTTGCAAGCAGCTCTGCCCAGAGTCCCCAGTACTCAGCGCATCTCGGCTGGGCAGTCTTCCGACAGTTTGGAGAGAGTGACACCAAGTGGCCAAGCCTGAAACTACACCTCTCGTCCTCAGGTTTATTACGAGCCTGGCTGGGAGCGTCTCCTTCACCTGTGGTCTCGAGCAAGGTGCTGAACCTCTCTGGATCTCATTTTTCTCAGCTGTAAAGTGGAAATAAAGCTGCCTATGTGGTAGGGCAAACGTGAGAAGTAAATGAGGTAACCTATGGACATCAATCATCTCCAGGCCGCTATGTTACACAGCAAACACCTGGGAGCACGTGACTCTCATTATTATCACTCCCTCAAACTTCTAGTTTCCTTCCATCCTCCCCCAGAGTGATTCTAAATCAGAATCTCCCAAAGTATAGACCAAGTACCAATGGCGCTTCATTGGAAGATTTTAGTGGGTACAGGGCTGCACCATCAAATACCTTTCCATTTTCTTTCAAACGTTCTGATTACATCTAGGTAACAGTTTGAAACTGCTATGTCTTTAATGCCTTTCTAATGCTTACCCATCTTCCTTTTGAACAAAAAGAGAGTGGGCTTCAGACTTAGAGCCTTCAGAAGGCAAGGTTATTTGGCCACAATTTAATAAAGTTAAATGTTTTCATAATATTTACTTTTTTAAAAAAGGGACCTCTCACTGTTGTGGCCTCTCCCGTTGCGGAGCACAGGCTCCGGATGCGCAGGCTCAGCGGCCATGGCTCACGGGCCCAGCCGCTCTGCGGCATGTGGGATCCTCCCGGACCGGGGCACGAACCCGCGTCCCCTGCATTGGCAGGCGGACTCTCAATCACTGCGCCACCAGGGAAGCCCCAATATTTACTTTTTTGTGGTCACCTTTTGCTGAGGGCAAGTGGTGCTGCTTTCCCATTTACATTGTGTTATTGTCAATGTTTATCAGTCCTTCCTACTGGCAGTTCCCTGGTAACTCTCTCTACTGATGTCAGGCTTGGCTGTGTGACTTCCTTTGACCAATAGAACGTGAACTAAGCTTCCAAGGAGAAGTGTTAAGAGCCAGCACGTGGGTTTTCTCTCTGCTGTGAGTGAGATGGGCAGGGGGTGGGCTGCACCTTCTACCTGAATTCCAGAGTAAAGAGGACACATGGGCCAGAGCTGCAGCCAACCTGCAATCAACATGAAATATGAACGAGAAATAAACTTTTGTTGTTGACAGCCCACTGAGATTCTAGGGTTGTTTGTTATTGCAGCAAAATCTAGCCTGAGTTGACTGATACAGTAGAAATAAAACATTTCCTTTAAAAATAAATACACTTTCGTAAAATAAATGTGTTTGTTTAAAGAAAAATATTAAGTAAGACAATGGTGCAGGCAGTAGGGGACATACATAATGAAGGTGGTGGTTGGATGACTGAAGTTTAGGAAACTCTGGTGCAGAGTCTTAAGTGTGAAAACTGCGACTCTAGGTTGCAGGTGGCTCATCTCAGAGCCCCCAAAACACTTCTCAATACACATTTCAAACTCTCCAGTCTGCCTCCCATCATGTAGCCAGAGTGAGTTTTCTAAAGCATAAATTTGATGAGGTTCCTCCCCTGCTCTAACCTCTTTGATGGCTCCCTTGTGCCCTCAGAATAAAGTCCTCAATCTTCATCATGGCCTACTAGGCCTGTCATAGTCAGTCCCCTTATCACCATCTTCTCTCCGCCTTGTGCTCTCTGCTCTAGCCACACTGTTTTCTTTGTTATTCTTCAAACATAGCAAGCATGTTCTTGCCTCAGAGACTTCCAATTTGAAATTCTCTCCACCTGTAATGCCCTTCCCTAAGACAGGAACATGGCAGTTCCTTACTCCCTGAGGTTTCTGCTTAAATATTACTTTCTCAAAGAGTTCTTCCCAGACCATTCTATATGAAATAGCAACCCTCTATTCTCCCGCCCCCTTATCCTGGTTTTTTGCTCCATATCACCTGTTATCCTCCAACCACATTACATATTTGTTTATAGTCTGTATCCCGCATTAGAATGTTAGCTCTTCGAAGGCAAGGTTTTTGTCTGTTTTTTCACTGCTGTAGCCCCAGTGCCTAGAACACCACCTGCCACAAAGTAGGTGCTCAGTAAGTACCTGCTGAATGAAGGAATGAATAAAAGATGGCAAAGGTAAACCCCAGCAGCTTTAGGCCCAGGACATAATACTACCTTTTTTTTTTTTTTTTTGCTACTTAATTTTTAAATTTTATATTATTTATTTTTTATTGACCATCATACTATCTTTAAGTCCAGCTGATAAAGAACTTCTATTTCCCAATGGTTCAGATCACATGAGTCTCATTGGTTACCTCAGATCACATGTCTCTCTCCAACCCAATCACTGTGGCTGGGAGAATGGAATGCACTGATTGGCCAGGCCTAGGTCATATGCCCATGCTGAAGCCCAGGAGTAGGCTCAGCCCTGCGTAAGCCACGTGGACTGTGAGTGAGACAGGGTTCTGTAAGAAAACTGTGATGCTCTTATCAGAAAAAGAGGAAATGGCTGCTAGGTAGGCAAACCCCAAAAGGTAAATTATTCATCTAGCTGCGTGCCTAGGACTTAGCCTGGGTTCTATGGTGCGGAGCCATATTTGGGATCAAGTTGAATTCAGGTGGGAGGTGAGATAGGGGGAACTCTGCTAATACCAGAGATGGAGCTAGAATAAGGAGCAGGTGATTCAAGCAGCCCCTAGACACCAATATATCCATGACATTAAAACACTGCTGAAAGAAATCTTTATTTTCTACATGCAACTTCTACATAATCAGCAAAATATTAATTAATCTCTCTTCTGACACTGAGGATGACACCCTTGAGAAGAAATTTTAAAATAAACATAATTGGCTCTAATCTATTACTGTTGATTAGTTTGAGGACCCACATGTGCTTATTGCATGATACAACCATAAGGCATACCACAAAGCCCGACGACCAGCCAAGTGGGGCCTCCTGAAATTGGCAGTCATGGTCAGCTGAAATTCTGAAACCATATGGTGTAGTGCTGTTATTGGGGATGAGTAATCTATTTTGTTCCAGAATCTAAATTCTATACTCTTTAGTAATGCCTTCAGTGGTAGAGTTTGGGAGTTGTCCCAGTATTGGTTTTGATATTGATAGAAGCTCCATAGAAGCACATGGCTGCCAGAATAAAGACTAAATTTCCCAGCCTCCTTTGCAGCAGGGAGTGTCCATGTGACTGAGGGATGGTCAATGGGATGTGAACAGAACATGGGAAAGCAAACATGGTGGTCAGCCATTTGGCCTTTGGGATGGGGACAACATGCTGATAATGATGGGGCCCAAACCCCTGACAACTTCAAGGTGTAAAGCCACCACCCCAACTCGGGCTTCTGTGTGAAAGAGAAACTTTTATCGTATTTCTGTCTCTTATGTCTCTGAACTCCACAGATGAAGTTATATTCAAAATAGTACACTTCTAAAGAAGTGGGTCTGGCTTGAAAAATTGCATAAAATATATACATGGAGTAAATCCTTTAAACAAAAAACAGAAAGAAGTACACAGTTTTGATTCACTTATATCAGTTTATTCCTGTTCCACAAATACTGAAGGCCATGTAAAGGAAGACACCCAAGGTGCCCTTATATTTTAGCTGCTTTAACAAAACCACTCTTTGGTACCTTTAACTGAAGTCCCCAGGCTCCTGGATCCCAAACCTGGCTATCAGTAGCATATGGGGAGTCTTTTTTAAATACAGATTTCTTGGCCAGTTCAGTTGAAGAAATAGGATATGAGGGATTTATAATTTACAGACATTCCCTGCCTTACCGGCTGTGTGACCTTGGGCAAGTTACTGAACTTCCCTGTGCTGCCAGTCCCTCTTCCAAAAAATGAGGCCAGTAATAGCATCTGCCACAGTAGGGCTATTGTGAGGGTGAGTCTATCCCACATGCAGAAAACACCTAGCATGGTACCTGGAACAAAATGAGATCTGTATGTATTATCATTATGCCTGTTGGTGGGAGTATAAATTAATGCAAACTCTCAGGAGGGCAATTTGCACTATCTACCGAGATGTTAAGTATGTCCTCCCTGACCCAGCAACATGGTGGCTGAAAACTTTGCCTAAGATTGCCCTCATTCAACCAGCCATGTGCACAAGCCTGTTCTTTGCAGCGTACCCTTATCCAGCGAGCGTTTACTGAGCACCTACACTTCAGTCAGGATCAGACAGGCTATGCGGCATAACAGCCTCCCAAATTTCAGTGACTTAATACAGCAAAGGTTTATTTCTTACATTCTCATTACAATGCAGATTGAGTGCCCTTCTCCATCATGTTGCTGTGCTATCTGGAACAGGTGGTCTTAGAGATGTACATGGCAGGCAAAGAGACAGCTAGAAGGTTGCATGGGAGTTTTTTAAGGACTAGGCTGGAAGTGACTTCCATGACTTTTGCACATCCCACTGGGCAGAAATGAGCCACATATTTATGATCTTTTTGCAAAGGAGGGTGAGAGAGGCAGAAGAGCTTGAGTGAGTGTTGTCCCTGTGACATCTGCTACATTCAGAGGACTGTTCTAGGAGCTGGAGACCCAGAGGTGAGCAAGACCAACAGGGTCCTGCCCTCACAGAGCTTCCCCGATAATAAACTTATATTCGAAACATGACCCCAAGCATATGTCATTTTATACTTGAGCAAGACTATCTGAAGGTTTCATTTGCAGAAGTTATGGCTATTGCATCAAAGAGTATATGCATTTATCACTTTGATAGATGGGGTCAAATTGCCCTCCAAAGGACTGCTAGTCTCCACTTCCACCAACAGGGTACAAGAGTGCTTCTTTTCCTGAGGACTTGACAGCACGCGGTGTTATCAGACTTTGGATTTTTTGCCAATCTGGTAGATGAGAAATGATCTCTCTGTGTACCTTTAATTTGCATTTTTTAATTACAAAGGAGGTTGAACATCCTTTCATATATTTATGAGCTATTTGTATTTCCTTTTCTGAGAACTATATGTTCATATCCCTTGTCCATTTTTCTAGTGATATTATTAAATGAAAAATGACAAATGAAGGGGCAGAACAGGATGCATATTACATTCACTTTTGTAAATTAAAAGTAAAACAATTGTTTTGCAGATATATATAAATATTCTTGTATATGTATAAAACTTTTCTACACGCAACCACAAGAAACTGTTAATGGGGAGGTAGACTCGGTGCCAATTTTTTGCCTGTGAGCTTAAAAAACTGTTAATGTTTAATTCTCTGAATGTGGGGGAGGTTTATCATACCTGTTTGCTATGTTTTGAGCCTTTCTAAATGACTTCACTTTCCTAACCACATACAAGTATTACTTGTATTTTTTTTTAATGTCAGTAGGCGTTATTTGGCCATTTTTTTGCCTTTATATTTTTTGGATTTTAAAAACTCTAATATATGTTATTTTAATTCAAAAAAACTTAGAAGCATGCTGTATTTTCAAAAGAAAATCACCATTAAGAATTGAGACCAGGGCTTCCCTGGTGGCGCAGTGGTTGAGAGTCCTCCTGCCGATGCAGGGTTCGCAGGTACGTGCCCCGGTCCGGGAAGATCTCACATGCCGCGGAGCGGCTGGGCCCGTGAGCCATGGCCGCTGAGCCTGCGCGTCCGGAGCCTGTGCTCCGCAACGGGAGAGGCCACAGCAGTGAGAGGCCCGCGTACCGGAAAAAAAAAAAAAAAAAAAAAAGAATTGAGACCAGTCCCAGAATTCAGCTCAAGTCTTAAACACTTTGTAAGTGCTCAAGAAATATTTGTTGGATTGAAAGAAATGAAAGCTTCTCTTTAACTGACTCATCAAACACCCCAGATGTGGAATCAGAATATTCTTTTGTTTTCAAGATCAATAAGAGAGAGACCAAAGTTGCCTTGCCAGGACTTTTCTTTTTTAGGTGAGAAGGCTGGTGCCTCTGTCCCATAAAGTCAAGAGCCTCAGATAACCTGTAAGAGATTTCCTATGAGGATGCTCCCTCTCAATAATGCCTATCAGTCCTGATATTGTACCTCATTGGTTGAGTTTAGGTCATGTGCCCATTTCAGCCAATCACTGTTGCCAGGGGGTGGATCACAGATTGGTCACGCCCCACACCTGAAGCCAGGGGCGGAGTCTACACTATCCAAACCACATGGACCAGCAGTAATGGAGGTGTGGTTTTGTCAAAGGAAAATCGGAGTGCAAATACCAGAAGAAGGAACAACAGATGCTGGAAGGCAGAAGCAATATTACATGTCCTCCACAAACACCTACTATGTACAAGGCACAGTGCAAGCTGTGGGTGATATGATGGTGAACAAGATGGATGTCCCAGCCCTCAAGGAACTGACATCTTAGTGGGAGAGACCAAAAAAAAACAAACTAACAAATGTTTTTAAAACTACAAATTGCAATAAGTTCTATGAATAACACAGGCAATGGACTGAGATAAGAAATACTTTGAATAGGACAGTCAGAGAGGAGGTGATATTTAAACTGAGACAAGATGAGAAGGAACAACCAGGTAGTCACTGGGGGAAAAAAATCAAGTTGGATCCTTCCTTCACATGTAAACCAGGACAAATTCCAAATAGATCATAGATTTAAACACATAATGTGAAACCACAAATGTAGTAAAATAAAAAAGGTATAAGTCTATTATAACTTCAGACTCTAAGAGACCTTTTTAATAATGCAACAAAACTGAAATGTCCTAAAATGAAAGATAGATACTTTTGACAACATAAAGACGTTAAAAACGTCTTTATGGTTAAAAAGATTTACTAAATTAAATGCCGAAAGACAAATTGGGCTAATCACGAAAGGCTAATTTACCTAATATGCAAAGTTTTCCAACAAATCAATAAGAAAAGAATCACCAGTTCTGTGGGAAAATGGGCAAAAAAAGATTGTTCATAGGGGTTTTCCTGGTGGCGCAGTGGTTGAGAGTCCGCCTGCCGATGCAGGGGACACGGGTTCGTGCCCCGGTCCGGGAAGATTCCACGTGCCACGGAGCGGCTAGGCCCATGAGCCATGGCCGCTGAGCCTGTGCGTCCGGAGCCTGTGCTCCACAACGGGAGAGGCCACAACAGCAAGAAGCCCGCGTACTGCAAAAAAAAAAAAAAAAAAAGATTGTTCATAGAGAAGGAAAAACAAATGGCTTTTAATTATATAAATAGATGATCAATATCATGCATAATAAGAGAGATGAGTATCATTTACCCCCCATCAGATTAACAGAAATCCTAGTTTGACAATCCACTATGTTGGTATCAGAAAATGAGCACTTTCATACATTGTTAGTGTGAGTATAAACTGATGATGAGTATAAAGATGACTTCGGCAGTTTCATTACATTTAAAATGCCCATACCCGCAGTGGTTAAGAATCCGCCTGCCAATGTAGGGGACACAGGTTTGAGCCCTGGTCTGGGGAGGTCACACATGCTGTGGAGCAACTAAGCCCATGCACCACAACTACTGAGCCTGTGCTCTAGAGCCCACGAGCCACAACTACTGAAGTCCACACGCCTAGATCCCGTGCTCCGCAACAAGAGAAGCCACCGCAGTGAGAAGCCCGCGCACCGCAACGAAGAGTAGCCCCTGCTCACCGCAGCTAGAGAAAGCCCGCGCGTAGCAACGAAGACCCAACGCAGCCTAATTAATTAATTAAAAATAAAATGCTCATACCTATTACCCTGGCAATTCTGCTTTTAAGAATTTATCCTGGGCTTCCCTGGTGGCACAGTGGTTAAGAATCCGCCTGCCAATGCAGGGGACATGGGTTCGAGCCCTGGTCCGGGAAGATCCCACATGCCACGGAGCAACTAAGCCCGTGTGCCACAACTACTGAGCCTGCGCTCTAGAGCCTGTGAGCCACAACTACTGAGCCTGCGTGCCGCAACTACTGAAGCCCACACGACTAGAGCCTGTGCTCCGCAACAAGAGAAGCCACTGCAGTGAGAAGCCGGCACACTGCAATGAAGAGCAGCCCCCGCTCACCGCAACTAGAGAAAGCCCATGCGCAGCAAGAAAGACCCAACACAGCCATAAATAAATAAATAAAAATTTATATAAAAAAAGAGAATTTATCCTACAGGTTTATTCATACATATGCTAAATGACATATACAGAGTTCTTCATTATCACACCATTTGTTTTTTGATTTTTGTTTTTTTGCAGTACGAGGGCCTCTCACTGCTGTGGCCTTTCCTGTTACGGAGCACAGGCTCCAGACGCACAGGCTCAGCGGCCATGGCTCACGGGCCCAGCCGCTCCGCGGCATGTGGGATCTTCCCGGACTGGGGCACGAACCCACGTCCCCTGCATCGGCAGGCGGACTCTCAACCACTGCGCCACCAGGGAAGGCCCTATCACATCATTTTTAATAGTAAAAAAAATGGAAACAATGTCTATTGATAAAGGACAGGATGAATAAATGGCAGTCCATACATACAATGGAATAACATTCAGTGATATGAAATAAAGAGGCAGCTGTGTATAAACAGGTAAGTAAAGCTCATGCCAGGACTTCCTACAAAATATATATATATATATGTACAGAACCACGTGTATAGCACATACTCGTTTTTGATATTTTAAGGGGATGGAGAGGAAAAGAATATATTATTGATATTTGCTTATATATGCAAAAAATATCTTAAAGGTTATGCAAGGGACTAATAACCCAGTGCTGGGGGGAACAGTATATGCAAAAGGCCCCAAGGTTTAAAAAAAAAAAAGGTGGTAAATTCCAAGGACTAGGAGTGTGCCTGGGAAAGATGACATGTGACAGGTGGTGGCCAGATGCTACAGAGCCTAAACTGCCATTTAAGAGTCTGGTCTTGAGTCCAAGTTCAGTGGGAAGACATTCAAAAGAAGAATATGATCTGATTCACATTTTAAGAGCATCCTGCTGCCATTTGGAGAAACTATTAGCGGAAAGCAAGATGGAAACAGGGAGACCAATTAGGAGACTGGGCAGTTATCTCCCTCTTTAAGGGAGAGATGAGGTGGGCTGGACCGGGAGGAAGCAGTGGAGATGGTGAGGAGAGGATGGACTTAAAAGAAAGTTTGAAATTGGAATCCATGAGTTGATGTGGCACCGGAAGGGGCAGTGAAGCAAAGGGAAGACTGGAGGCTGACTTCTGGCTCAGGTACCACATGGGTGGCGACAGTGCTGATTGAGCTGGGAGGACTAGGGAGAGGGGACTGGGGTTGGCTTGGGATGGGGGTGCACTCCAGGGTACGGTATATTAAGGTTGGCAGGTCAGTAAAACATCCAAGTGGCAACATCAAGTAGACAGTTGGGTACTTGAGCCTGCAATGGGGGAGGCCAATAAGAACTGAGACAGTGTAAACAGAGTAACAAGCACAGATCCTGTGTGGATTCCAAATTGGGGCCCTATGCCTACCCTAGAGAAGTGGGGCGTTACTTCCACCAAAAGTCATGTTCAAGAATGTTCATAGCAGCTCTATTCATAATAGCCCAAACTGGAAATGGCTCAGTGTTCTTCAACAGCAGGTGGATAAATAAACTGTAATGATAGATAGATACATAGGCAGATAGACAGATAGTAGATTAATAGAAAGTATATGCTAAAATAGTGAAAAAGAATGAAGTATTGATACACACAATGTGAATGAATCTCATAGACATTGTACTGAGTCAAAGAAGCCAGACACCAAGGAATACATACTGTATAATTCCATTTACATAGGGTTCTTGAATCAGCAGAACTAACGTATAGTGATAAAAGTCACAATAGAGGTTACCTTGGGTGGGGGAGTGGAAGGAAACAGGAGGACTTGTGGTGGGAGGGGTTAGAAATGTTCTAAACATGGACCTGGGTGGCGATTACCCAGGTATAAACATATGTAAAAAGCATTTTAGCTACTTCAGTGTATGTATGTTATACCTCAGCTTTAAAATATTGTTAAAGAATAAATAGACTAATTTCATCATCTTAGCAAAAGTCAACATATTCATTAAAAAAAAACAAAATAAATGACAAAAAATAATGCTTCAAGCATCTTAGTATTTTCATAATCATTTTTCTTAACTTTAGGGGAAATTTTCAAATAATTTTAGGGGTAGAACATTCTTTTACTTGAAATTTGAAAATTCCTTCAGTTTCATTTTCATTTCTTTTTCTCCTATAAAATTAAACTTAAGTATTTTATTCAATCAGTCATATCTACCATTTAAAAAAAATTTCTTGGTGGCGCCAGATGCCTCTAAGGGTGGGGGAACAGGACAAGGCTGAGCACGGGGCCTTGGCTGGAAGTTGGTAGAAGGCCCTCAACCCCCTCTGCCAGCCTGTGTAGCCAGGTGACTGCCCTTCCCACCTTGGCAGGGATCTGGGGGTTACTTTCTGGAGACATTGGGATAGAGAGGAGGTGGACATTGCAGAGGCTGGGGATGAAGCAAGGAGCTAAAAACAAAATAGACCCAGCTCCCTTCCCTACATCGGCTTCCAGAACACAGGCAGCCTGGCTCAGGCAGGACCCCTGGAGAGTCCTCTACAGAGAAGTAGAAGTGGGCATCCTCGGCAAAAAGACTGATGACAATGACATTTGGGTCCCAGAATGAAAAAGCTGGCTCACTGCCCAGCCACATTACAGAGAAACACATGGAGCTTCCAAATAGTTGTTTAGTGCCTCCCTCTCCAATATGAATAGAGGTCCTAAGAGCCCCTGACATCTGAGAAACACTTCCAACATGAAAGACAGAGACCAACATCAACAAACAGTAAAAGGGATCTGGGAACAAACCAAGATATTGCAGGGAGTAGATGGAAAGGCATCCAAGTAGGAGACTGGAGAGCAGGATCTGCATCCCAGTTCTGTCACTTGCTGGGCTGCCACATACAATTGTGCAGGTTGTGGACTGCCCAACTCCAGGAGGCACCCTTCACATTGAGGTCTGTGTAGATGGTGCCCCTGGGGCTGTACAGTGCATCACCATATATGGGATCCTGACCCACTATCTGCCCCCGGAAAGTAACAATAACAGAACCTCACACTGGGGGGCTCCTGGAGGGCAGACAACCATCATGGTTGTTTTCATAGCTCCCAAGTCTAATATAAGCATATGAATTGGCTCTCAGTAAATGTTTGTTGACTAAATAAATGAATTAATAAGTCAATGAGTAAGTGAGGGAGACAGTGACTATGTATCCAGTGATTTACAGCATCTATAGCACTTCCATACCCACCACAAGATCACAATAAAGCAGGCAGCATGATGTAGTGGCTATGAGTCCTGGCTCTGGAGGCAGACTGCCTACTTCAAATCCCACTCACTTAATCCCTTTGAGCCTCTGTCCCCTCATCTATAAAATAGAAGTGATAATGATGATGCCTGCTTAGAAGTGCTGTTGGGAGGATTAATTGAGGTGTGTAATAAGCACTTAACATGGACCTGGGCAAGTCTTGTCAGTTAAAATTAGATTTGGCTATATAAAACAGAAATCCCAAGTAGAGCTCTCTCCCTTTCTCTCCCCTCATTGCCCTTATCCTGTGCACACTTAAGAAATCAAAAGGTGTGACATCCAGGGTGAGAATGATGAGTAGACAATCATCAGGGTCCTAGACTTCTATTGTTTTCCTCCACCAACCTTAAGATTGCCTCAAGGACCAAAAAGGTTGCCAGAGTGCCAGCCGTCATGTCCACACTCTAGGCAGGAAGAAGGAGGGCATGAGGAGGGGCAAAAGGTGTGTATCTGCCAACTATCAGCTCCACCCAACAACGTCTGCTTGCTGCTCCCTTAGCTGCATGGGAGGCACATTGCTTCCCAGAACAAAATCAGGGGTTGTTAATAAGGAGTAGATATTAGGAGAGCAGCCAGTCATCTCTGCCACATGAGAACTCAAAAAATATCAGCTGTTATTATTGTTGCTAACCCAGTTTTTAAAAAATATTTATTTATTTAGTTAGTTATTTCGTTATTTAGCTGGGCCAGGCACACAAGATCTTTGTTGCAGCGTGCAGGATCTTTAGTTGCGGCATGCGGGATCTAGTTCCCCAACCAGAGATCGAACCCGGGCCCCCTGCATTGGGAGCATGGAGTCTTAACCACTGGACCACCAGGGAAGTCCCACTAACCCAGTTTAGAGAGGGGAAAAGTGAAGCTCAGAGAAATTGGGCAATTTTCCCAAGATCTTTGTTCAATTCGTTCAACAAGTCTTAACTGTATACCTGCCATGCTATGGCCCCTTAGGCTACAAATTCTGAATAAGACATGGGCTCTGCTCTCAAGGACATGAAATCAAGTAATTTAAAAGATCACTGATGGGCTTCCCTGGTGGCGCAGTGGTTGAGAGTCCGCCTGCCGATGCAGGGGACACAGGTTCGTGCCCCGGTCTGGGAGGATCCCACATGCCGCGGAGCGGCTGGGCCCGTGAGTCATGGCCGCTGGGCCTGCGCGTCCGGAGCCTGTGCTCCGCAATGGGAGAGGCCACAACAGTGAGAGGCCCTCGTACCGCAAAAAAAAAAAAAAAAAGATCACTGAGTCCAATGGCCTAAAGGACAGAGCACTCAGCCTGGAGTGAAGGTATGGGGCTGGAGTCAGGGAGGGCTTCCTGGAAGAGGTGGAAATCCTCATCATGAGGATATAACTGTACCTACTTTACAGGGCTGTGGAGAAGGTTAAATGAGATATGCTAGTGACAAGCTTAGCAGTGCCTGGCACACAGTGAATGCTCAAATCAAAGCAGCTCTTACGCTTCTATGATCCTTACATCATTATTATCTTGACCATTTTGCAGAAATAAAAATGGCCACTTCTCAACTTTATAATGTTTTGCAAATGAAATTATCTTCAAAGGGTGCCGACCTCTAATATGTATTAACAAGAGGAACAACAGAAAACAAAAATTCCTCTTTTTCCTTTCCTTAGCTTCCTGACGCTAAGCCAGAAACTGACCTTGGGAATGATAAATTCGTACTGTTTCAGGAAGAACTGGATTTTAAGAGCTGGCATCTTAAATTTTAACCTCAAGCACTTAGCTGCCATCCTCTCTACTCAACAGTAGGAAAGAAACAGCAAGGGATTAAGAAAAAAAATTTTTTTAAACATCACGGGAGTTTGGTTCTCCTGAAAAGGCTAGAAGAACTGAGGCTAATTCACATTTTACTCAAGCGACCCCAAGAGAAGTTCAAAAAGTGAGGCAAGCTCTGTTTAAAAGCAAACTCAGAGCAAAATCACATTTTGCGGGGGGCACGAGGTAGCCTTTAAGCTGAACCTCAAAAATAGCATCTGTCCCCAGGATATTTTGGGAGTGTACTTGGCAGAGCATGGCAGGAACCAGAGGCCTGTTTGGACATCTCCTCCAAGGGCGCACCTAAAGAATGCATCACCCGGCCTCCCCTTGACCCCAAGCCCCACCCAGGCCCCAGAGCTGTGTCAGCAGCAGTATAAGTGGTACAGTGATAAAGGGAGATATTTAAACACCCAGAAAACATCTTCTAATTTAGGAACCAAGCTGCAAAATATCTTTCTCCCCTAACAGCTCGAGCTGGGTATTTGGATTTTGAACCTCTCCTCTTGCCAGGCCCCAAAACGTCTTCATGTATTAATAGAAGGCAAGTGTAAGGCTTCAGGGACAGGAGGGCTGTGGGTCTTAAATTGTCCACAGTCAGAAGATTAAGACCGTCGGAGCCCTTTCTGGGCCTCTTTGTTTGCACTCTGCTTCCGCTGGGGCTTTTAATCGCCTCATCATTGCTGCCGTTGTTGCAGTAATTATTAAGCCCTTTCATCCTTGCACAAGGAGTGTGCAATCCGTTCATTACATTCCTCCCTGCATGATTGTCGGAGGCAAGTTGGAATTGTTCTCCCTGTTTTGCACAAAGGAAAATGAAGGCCTGGGTGAGTGAACAAGTCCAGGGTCAAAAATTAGTCAGCGCGAGGGAGATGCAGGACATGGGTGGGAATGGGACAGGCACTGGGTCCAGCCCAGTCTACAATGCTTGCAGGTCTAAATTCAAGAAGTGGTTGAGGAGCACATGTGTATCTGTGTTTGTGTGAGTGGTGTCTGTGTGTGTCTGTGTGCTGAATGTCTGTGAGTGGTGTTCTGTGAGTTGGTCTGTATGTTTGTGTGTCTGTGTGTACTCCTGTGTTCGTGTGTTTGCCCATGTGCTTCCGTGTGTACATCTATATATCTGTCTGTGTGTCTATGTGTGTAAAAGGAGGGACAGAGGTGGGAGAGGGAGGGTGATCGGGAGACAAGGAGGAGAATCAGTTAATAAAGCTTGGAATGGCAAAGCTGGGCTCTCCCTTAAAAACCATCTGGTCCATTTTAAGATCTCATTGTTAACTTTGGTAGGTGTGATAATAGCATGGTGATTTAATTTTTAAAGTGATTATCAAGTATTTACTGGTGAAATGACAAGAGGCCAACAATTTTCTTTAAAATACTCTGGCGTGGCATGGACATATATGCACTACTAAATGTAAAACCGATAGCTAGTGGGAAGCAGCTGCATAGCACAGGCAGATCAGCTCGGTGCTTTGTGACCACCTAGAGGGGTGGGATAGGGAGGGTGGGAGGGAGACGCAAGAGGGAGGGGATATGGGGATATATGTATATGTATAGCTGATTCACTTTGTAATAAAGCAGAAACTAACACACCATTGTAAAGCAATTATACTTCAGTAAAGATGTTAAAAAAAAAATACTCTGGCAAAGAAAGAGTAATTTGAAGGGAGATAATCAAATAAGATTGGCAAAATGTGGAAAACTATTGAAGATGGATACCCAGGTATTTATTATGTTTCTATTTTTTGTGTATGTTTTAAAATATATTTTTTAAAAATCCCGTATACCAGTCACTGCAAACTAGCATCCTGTGGGTCAAACATTACTCGTAAAAATATTTATAAAAATTGAACTGGTTGCCAATATTTGGAAATGGGAGATGGCATATTAAAGTCTCAATTTCCAGCTTTTCTTGAAAAATCAGAAGCTCTAGTAACTCCGGTCCCACAATCCTTTTGGGTAACGAAGCTGGGAGGCAGCTGGAAAGCATCCCCTTTCGATGGGCCCTCTGCTCCCAGTTTACCACAGTCTCCACCATTCTCTATACTCCTGACACTGAGACTGCTTATCATCGCTCTTAGGTCACTGTTTCTCGCTTAGTAAAAGTAAGAGGAAATTGAAAGAGATCTCTTGGAGCAAGGACGGTTATTTGCCATCCAAATGTCTAATATCTATTTCTTTCGTACACTACACCCCTACACTATTGGGGGTGGTAATATAGTCAAAAGTCACATTTTCCAGCTTCTTTTGAATGTAAGAGTACCTTAATGTTCCCCAAACAGGGGCGATTCTGTCCCCCAGAGGACATTTGGCGATGTGTGGAGATGTTTTTGGTTGTCACTGCTAGAGAGGGCGAGTACTACTGACATCTAGTGGGTAGAGGCAGGGATGCTGCTAAACATCCTGCAAGGCAAGGGGCAGACTCCCACAACAAAGAATTATTCAGTCCAAAATCTCAGTAGTGCTGAGGTTGAGTCGCCGATGCATTGCAAATGAAAGTTGATGGTGGGGCTTCCAAGAAAGCTTTTTGGTGCCTCACCATTCTCCTTCATTTTCCCTGCAATGCAAACATGATGGCTGGAGCTTAAGTAGCCATTTTGTGACCCTAAAGAGAGAGGTTCCATACTAAAGATGGAAGGAAATGGAGTTCCTGTCCACATCGTGGAGCTACCCCCTTGGAATGCTGACCTCCAGACTGGTTTTATGTAAAAGAAATAAATCTCTAATTTGTTTAAACTCCCGCAGTCAACTAACTGTTACTGTCAGCCAAGTGCAGTTGCTAAATGACTTATCTCTGTGCCTGGTTCTCTATGCTAGTGGGGAAAGGAAAGATAGATAAGAGGGCCAAATCTTTAAACAGGAGAAAGCATATTTCTTTGTGGCAATGACCCAGTCCACGTACTTTGTTTATGCCACTTTTTGGCCTCCCTGGGCATATGGGTTTGTAACTCTTGGACTGGTCCAACCCTTTCACCAAAAATATGAGGACCTGAGGCCCTCAACAAGTTAATGATGACCTGGGGGATAATCCACAACCTCGTCCTTCTCACATTTCAAGAACCCAAGGCTCATGTAGTGATAAAGAATGTGGTTTCTGGAGCTGGACTGCCTTGGCTCAAAAGCTGGTGCCCCCATTTACTAGCTCTGTGACTTTAGGCAGCTCACTTAACCTCTCTGTCCCTCAGTTTCTCATCCATAAAATATGGATGGCTCTTCAAGTTAAAAAAAAATAAAAAATATAAATAAATAAAATAGGGATGATGATAAAGACATCTATGGCCTTTGACTGTTAGGAGGATTCACATCAGTCAGGGGCCCAGCAGGAGGAGAATTTTATGAATGGACTGCTTATAAAGTTGTGGGTAGGGTGTAGAACCCACAGATGCTGCAACACCCCAAGGCTAGTAACAGAGGGGGTGTTACCACTGAGTAGTAGTAATGGGGGGGGCATTCCAACCCCCTAGTGGAAGGCGTTATCACCCTAAGCCGAAAAGGGCAAAGATGGAAACAGTTGCCAGATATGGAGAGAAGGAGACCTATGAAGAGGCTGTCTGAAGGAGCTGTGACCTTCAGTCAAGGGACACAGTGGCCAAGGGTCCCAACAGGAGAGCTGAGGGAATAAATACCCAGATCCACTCTGCTGCCTTCCTCCCGTCTCCTGCCAGTGTCTCTCATTGGTCAAACCAATCAGAAGCCAGCAGGCGGGAGAGCCCTTTGATGCTGTCCACATAGGCGGCAGAGCAGCGTGGGGAAGGCTGGAGGAAGGAAGAGGAGGCTGAAGACTAGGGATCGCATCCCTGTCTCCATGACTACAGGCTTCTGAATTGTGCCATTGGAAGGAAGAGAAGGGCCCTCTCCCTCCCCTTTTCCTCTTCCCACTGGTAGGAGGGAATATGTTAGGAGCGAAACAGCTCTTTTATTTTATTTTATTTATTTATTTTTAACAGCTCTTTTAGACACAAAGTAGAAGCTACATGTTAACGGTGCCAAGCAACTAGACAGAGTCTGAATCCCAGACAAGATGGAACCACCATGGCCAACTATACGCTGTTGGGCTGTTCCATGAGAGAAGATTAAACGTTCATTTTTTTCAAGCCAGTTATTTTGGCTTTTTTTTTTTTTTTTTTTTTTTGGTGGTATGCGGGCCTCTCACTGTTGTGGCCTCTCCCGTTGCGGAGCACAGGCTCCGGGAGCGCAGGCTCAGCGGCCATGGCTCACGGGCCCAGCCGCTCCACGGCATGTGGGATCTTCCCGGACTGGGGCACGAACCCGTGTCCCCTGCATCGGCAGGCGGACTCTCAACCACTGCGCCACCAGGGAAGCCCTCTTTTGGCTTTCATTACTGCAGCTGGACTAATATCCTGACCAATATAAGAGTTAAATCAGGCATTTGCTCAGATTTTGGAACTATTTTAGGCTAAGCTTTTTAAAACAAGCAAAAGTGACTAGAAAATTATAGTCTCTGCTCAAAAATACTGGTAAGGAATCTGCTCTCCAGGGAGATTTAACATAATACAATAGGGAGCAGTGTTTGGTGGGAAAAAAAATGTTTTAACATCTAAAATTCCTCAGGAATTGAGACTTTCAGTGAGCCAAGTTCATTTGTCAGTGACCCAACCACTCTAAGCTCATTGGGGAACTGCAAGACAGAGCTGCTTGCTTCCTAGTTGCTATCAAACAAATCCTGAGGTGAACTCTGATTGGACCAATTTGTACCACATGCCCATTCCTGAACCAGTCGTGGTGGCCACTGATTGGCTGGTGCTAAGTCTCAATGCTCTTTGTTGAGAGGGGTGTCACGGGAACCTCCTGGACAGAGAACTTGCAGAAGGGGTGATGCCAATGGAAACGCGGGGTGCGTGGCACAGAAGAGAACGCAGTAGATGCAGAAGGGGCCCCAATTAGCAAACATCCTTCATACTCACCACTATGAAAAGAAAGAAAATTTAGAAAATAACATAAAGTGTCATGGGGGTGGGGGGTTGGTTGCTGTGGGATTTCCAATCAGCCACTCTGCAAAATTTTTTTTGGCAGATGGAAGTATCCAGCCAGACTAACTTCGGTGACAACATTCAGCATGTGTACTATCCCCAGAAAGTAACTAAATAAATAGGAGAAAGAGGCGCCCCCCGCTGGATACCCAAGGGGCATTTCCAAAGCTATCAACGGAGCATTGTCTGTGTTTCAGTAACGTTGTGAAAGACAACAAAGGAATTCATGTGAAATACAGGGGGCGATTATGTACCAAAGGGTGGGGTGTGAGGCTTGTTAATGCCCCAGGAAAGATGAGGTCCTTCCACTCAGTGAACAGGAGTCATCTGCTTCAGCTCCGGATGGAATTATTACATAACTGCATAACTGGACAATAGCATGTTCCACCCTGTTCTTTGGGGGAGGTTTAAGGCAAGACTGCACTTGGATTTAATTGATATCTTCGTTTGGAAACCCCCCATAGCAGAGCTTGTATCGTAGTTTGGGTTTCCACAGAGGCAGATCCTGAGACAAAGATTCAAGGACAGGTAATTTATTTGGAAGACAAAAGATACATCAGTAGGCAACTGGAGCTTCACCTCCCCGCCCCACCCTCCCAGTATAAAACCTGTGTCTCAGAGTTATTCTACCTGAGGGACCAGGGAGCTGGGGTATTTATACACCACCTCCTTCCATGCACAGGTTGGTGGCTGCTGGGCAGAGGGGAGAGAGAATTAATTCTCCAGCACTTCTAGCCTGCTCAACTCCAACAGCCAGGGAAAAAACAAACTCATGCCAAAAGATGAAGATGCTAGCAGCTAGAAGTTGGGCGGATGAAGTCAGGCAAATGATAAAATCTGAGGCTCACAAACAGCAACTGCTACTCCCTAGGTGCAAGTAGTTTATTTGGGAAACAACCTCAGGAAGAATAATGAGGAAGTGGGAAATGAGACAGGGAAGGGAGGACCAGAATAAAGGGTGTGTCAGTGAGTTGTTTACCTTTATGGGCAACCAGGGCTCAATCTCAGTGAGGACCTCTGGAAGATGATGTAGAGTACACTGTAGTGTCCTGTGAGAGGGTGAGGAAGCTGGGACGTTTATCCACCATGCCTATCTCTCAATGGTGGAAGGTGCCGCCTGGGGCTATCAACTCCGAGGCACTTCCCTTGTGACCTGCTGTGTACACGCTGAACACACGGGCCCTGGGCAGTGATGCAGATGCCATAGGTGTGTACAGAACTGTCCACCAAGCTTCAGGCAGTCCTCCAGGGTGGGCTGAAGAGGATGGCTGTGGGCACCAACACTGGCCTGGAAACTCAAGAGAAGGAGGAAACAGAGAAGAAGGTAAAAAACCAACATTTACAAAGTGCAGGGCACTGACATCCATTAGCACATTTCATCTTGTTTTATAATTCCCATTTTACAGATGAGGGAATGTGACTTGCTGTTGGTAATGTGGCAGTTAAGTGGCAGTGCTAGAAATCCAGCTCATATTTACCCTACAAAGACAATGTTTCAATCCCTCTCTCTCTCTCTCTCTCTCTCTCTCATACATTCCTTTCTTCCCAAATGATGTTTAGAAAGTCATCAAGACTGAAGTCAAGAGAAGCCTCCTGATGTCCTCAAATTTTAAAGATGCTTTTTATGAAAGATAGTTTTCACTTGCACTTTTCATTCATTCAGCATATTTATTAAGCAGCTACTACATGGTGAGAACAAAACATACACAATCCTTGCCCCTTAGGGTTTATATCACAGGAGGGGAAAGAGACGTTAAACAGCTAAATACACATATGGGAAGCAACGGAAGTACGGATCTTAGAGTGGGGAAGTGATGGGGAAGGGAAGGCCACTGACAAAGGGAAATTACTTGATCACAGCTGTGATGCAGTTTCTCAACGTCAGCCCGATTGCACAGGATCGTTTTGTTGTTGGGGACTGTCCTATGCACTGTAGGTTACTTAGCCTTATAGAACTGGATCCTAGATAGGGTAAATCTTACTGTAGATAGATTGTCTTAATAAAAAAAGTTAAAAAAATAAAATTATTTCAGAAGACTCTACAATAGGACTATCAGTTGGACGTTTGCGGGGAAATCAAGCTTCGTGAGAACTCTAAAGCAGATCTTGACTCCAGCGGGGACTGTGTGAGAGGGAGTGAGAATCCAGGACCGTTCGGACCGACTCACGTGTAAGCAACTGGGAGATCTTTATGGGAATGCAGATGTTTGGTGTTGGATATGAGGAATGACTGTTTTCCATAGATTAAGAAAAAAAAAGATTGTTCCAAACAGATCAATGCAAAAGCCGTCTGGGGGAACACTACTGGACTTCACACCGGTCTGTGTGAGCTTAGCCCATGGATGGACCAACCTTGCTGAAAGAGGGGGAAACTCCGCTGAGCAGAAGAGAATCTTGTTTGCATAAACTCTTGGCTACCTTCAGATTATAGACAGCTTCAGGGCCCATTTCAGAGCTTCTTTAGATGTCATTAAAACTTCATCTCTGGGGCTTCCCTGGTGGCGCAGTGGTTAAGAATCCGCCTGCCAATGCAGGGGACACGGGTTCGAGCCCTGGTCTGGGAAGAACCCACATGCCGCGGAGCAACTAAGCCCGCATGCCACAACTACTGAGCCTGCTGTCTAGAGCCCATGCTCTGCAACAAGAGAAGCCACCGCAATGAGAAGCCTGTGCACCTCAGCGAAGAGTAGCCCCCGCTCTCCGCAACTAGAGGAAGCCTGCGCACAGCAACAAAGACCCAATGCAGCCAAAAATAAATAAAATAAAATAAATAAATAAATAAGAAAACATTTAAAAAACAAAACAAAACATCTCAGAAGCAGGAGATTGACGTAGCAGTTAAGATTTAGGCAACTTCAAAATTACATCTGATCCATCTAAACCCCAAAGTGAATTGGGATTTCATCTTTTTAAATGAGACACTTCAGTGCCAATAACAACAAAAACCAATGAGTCAATGGCCCATGCAATTTCAAAACTGTGGTTTTCATCTTATGGCTGGTGGGGACTTCCAGAGAAGTCACAATGTTAATACAGGAACAAACAATGAAAAAATAGTTGACAAAGGCTTAGACCAATGTCTGTATGTTTACACAAGTCCAAATAAATCCTATAGTAGCGGTATTTGTAAGTATACCCATAAATGGCAGGGCCAGCATATGTCCATGGCTCTGCCTGGGACAGCTCTGTGGCCTGAGGAAGTCCCTTCGTCCCCCTGAGCAACAGCTTCCTCATTTCTAAAATGCAGATGGCACCAGGACCTGCCTCATAGGGCTGTTGTGAGATATTAAATAAGATACTGTGTGTTAAATGCTAAGTAAGATGATGTATTAGTTTCCTATGGCTGGTGTAGCAAATTATCACAAACCTAGTGGCTTAGAGCAACACAAAGTTATTATCTTATAGTTCTAAGGTCAGAAGTCCAAAAAAATGGGTCTGGTGGAGCTAAAAGCCAGGTGTGGGCAGAGCTGCATTCCTTGTAGAAGCTCCAGGGGAGAATTTGTTTCCTTGCTTTTCCCAGCTTCTAGAGGGATGCCAAATTCCTTGGATTGTGGCACATCCTCCACCTTCAAAGCAAACAGCATGGCCTCTTCTTTTTTTTTTTTTTTTTTTCTTTTGCGGTATGCTGGCCTCTCACTGCTGTGGCTTCTCCCGTTGCGGAGCACAGGCTCCGGACGCGCAGGCTCAGCGGCCGTGGCTCACGGGCCCAGCCGCTCCACAGCATGTGGGATCTTCCCGGACCGGGGCACGAACCTGTGTCCCCTGCATCGGCAGGCGGACTCTCAACCACTGCGCCACCAGGGAAGCCCCAGTATGGCCTCTTCTGCTCACTCTCTCGGATGCTGATTCCTGACATCACCTTCTCTGACTTTGACCCACCTGCCTCCCTTTTATAAGGACCCTTGTGGTTACATTGAGCCCATTGAGATAACCCAGGATAGTCTCCTCACCTCAAGATCCTTAACCTAATCACACCTGCAAAGTCCCTCTTGCCACATAAAGTAACACATTTACAAGTTCAGGGGATTAAGGCATAGACATCTTTGGGGGGACCGATATTCTGTCTACTATAAGTGGCTGTTAATAGCATTGTTAGTATAGTTTTCTGGTTACAAAAACTCTGCGGCGATGTAGAATAACGATGATGACATATTGGAAAAAGGAAAAAAGGATGCTCTCAAACTGCTGTATGAAAATCTTCCGTAGGAAAGAAGGCTGGGAGAGTACACGCTAAGATGCTTACGGTCATTGCGATTGGAGTTACATCGGTGTAACTAGGGGTGGTGTTTCTTTTCTCCATTTTTGGCGACACTTTTATATGACTTTTATAATAAAGTATTTTAATGAAAATGTTAGTAAATGAAAATAGAAATATCTTTATTATATATGCATATTATTTTTATATATTGTTCTGGCTATCAATTGATGCATGACAAACCACCTCCAGATGTAGTGGCTTAAAAACAACGGTTTATTATTCTTACTCACATGTTCTGTGGGTTGACTGGACTCAGATAAGCGGTTCTCACTTGGTTTCTCTCGTGCCGTTGCAAGCAGATGGCTACTGGGGTTGACGTCCTCTTGACTTGGGCTGGACATCCAAGATGGCATCTCAGTGCCCTCCCACTGGAGCAGCCTAGACTCCTTCCGTGGTGGCTCAGGGCTACATGTGGCAGGAAGCCCAGAACTAGCCCAGCATCACTTTCACCATGCTCTACTAGTCAAAACAGACACAAGGTCTAAGCCAGGTCGGATTCAAGGGTGTGGAAGAGTAGACGCCATACCTCGAGGGAAAGAATGAATGACCACCATCTTTGAAGTCAAGTTAACGTGTATCATACTCTTCCTCTCCCCACTCCTCCCCCATATCATCCCAGGATGTTGCATGCTTTTCCCCTCCCCTATTTCATTCTGGGATGTCTCCCTCTTCTTCTTTGAGGGGAGTGTCACTGCAAAAGCACATCACAGTTTTGTGGGTTTCCAGTTAAGACATGAAACTTGTCCCCTCCAGCAGCATCAAGAGCTTAAGCTTCTTTGAGACGTTGAGGTGGGCTTTTTTGTTTTGTTCTGCTTGTTTAACATCCCTTCCCACTTCCTGTGCCAGGATCTTCCTGTGGGGGGACTACTGGTCAACCACGGTGCCTTACACTCACTTAGCCTATGAGTGGGCAAGTGAACCAGGCCAAGCCAAACAAACCCTCTCTGAAATTTGAATCTCCAACAGAGTAACAGATTCTGAAAAAAGAGTTTGCAGTGGGCACTGTAGGTGACTCCCCACCAACTATTACACCCCAAGCGCAGGGAGGGCCTGATTAGTCTAAGCCAGGGTTTTTCAACCTCTGTACTGTTGATGTTTCAGAACAGATAATTTTCTGTAGTGTGTGAAGCAGGGAGGCGTCATCCTGGGCATTGTAGGATATTTAGCTGCATCTCTAATTTCTACCCATGAGATGCCACTAACACCACCAAATGTCCTCCAAATGGGGGCCAAAATCACCCCCTATGCCTCTTGCTGAGGAATGGTTCAGGGGTGAACAGCCCAAGCCAGATTAGCCAGTGAGATACCAGGATAGATTTCCTGGGGAATTCTGGCAGCAACACTTCCTTACTCTTAAGAGAGAGCCAGGGAAAGCCACTTTCTTTCTTTCCTCCCTACTGGATGTTAACAATTTTATAGCCTGCTTACTACTGGCCGCCACTTTGCAGCCACAGAGGGAACCAGCTTTCAGTTGAAGCCAACAGGTGGATAGTAGAGGGAAGAGAGAGAAAACCTGTGTTCTCAGTTACATTCTTGAACCCCTGAGTCGACCAACTTCAGAGTTGCCCAACTTACCAACTCCATTACTGCTTAAGCCAGTTTGAGTCGTTGTTCTCTATTACTTGCAGCCAAAGCGTCCTTAGTGACAGGTCATCAGAGCTGAAGAAGACACTTGCCAGTTTATGCAACCAAGACCCCCCCAACCCAGGGCATCCTGTTCTCAAGCCTTTTCAAACTTGCTTCTGGCATTTCTTTCTCCATGTCTATAAAGTGCCTTACATTCTTCTCACAAACTCCTCTCCTGTTCTTGCGGGCCAATTTCTTGATTTGCAGTGGGAGAATTCTGGTTCAGGGGTGAACAGGCCAATAGAATAGAATTCTATTACCTCAGTTGACTAATTTCAGCCCCATAAAAACCAACATTCCCAGCCACCATACCACTACCATGGGGCTACCTTAGAACCTGTTTGCTGAGTATCACTGACCCAGCTGGTATTTCACAAAGTGCTGCTTACGAGACCCGCAAGAAAGACTGAGCCTCATGTGAACAGGTCGATAAGAAAATCAATACAGAAAACATTCCAGTAAGTTCTAAAGACAGCACCACACGGATGGGGTGGTCATGCCAAGGGCAGCCCCGTGGGGTCACCCCAGTACATCCTGAGGGCTGCCGGATCTAGCAGGAGATGAGAAGTAGGTAAAAGGGCAAAGAGAAGGGCAGGATTCCCTGCTTAGAGAGGCCCTGGCTCCACCACCTCTGTGACCCCAAAGAAGCTGCTTCTCCCTCCAAGCCTCAGCTGCCTCATCTATCAAATGAGCATGATCTGTACTAACTTCTCAGGGTTGATGTGTGCTTTACCTGAGACGCACACCTAACCGGTTTAGGGATACGTCTCAACTAGTTGAGGTGTAACTAGAAATCATTTTATTTTTATAATAACTACTACCAAATATCCTCTGTTGAAACCTCCCTTTTCCCTCTGGGTAATAATAAAAAGACGAGAGTAGAGGTAGTATTCACGGTAGCGGCAGTAGTGGAGTGAGAAAGAAGCAGGCTCCCAAGAGAGCCCCCCCACCACGGGCCAGGCGCTGCTCTTACAGACACCGATGCACCGAGTCCTCACAATGACCTCGTGAAGTAGGAACCTGCGTTAGCCCCACGTTACAGAAACAGAGAAACAAGAAGTTCAGTCATTTGTCCAAAGTCATGCAGCTCTTAAGGGGTGGGCTTCCTCAACCCACCTCTCTCCAATTCCATCATTTCTCAGGCTCTTTTAGTTACCAAAACCATCTCCTTTCAGTCCTTAAAACTCAAAACTCCTCAAATTAAAATGTCAGTCTCAACCAGTGAGCTGCAGCTAGACCCAACACAGATGAATCTCATAGCCGTGATGCTGACCGAAAGAAGGCAGGCATGAAAGGGCAGACCCTGCGTGATTCCATTTATGCAAAGTTCAAAATCGGGCAAAACTCACCCAGGGTGTTAGGAGTCAGAATGCCGGCAGCCCTTGAGGAGGGGATGGGACCGAAAGGGGCACAAGGTGGCTCTCCGGGGGGCTGGGAGAGTTCTGCATCTTGATCTGGGTGCTGGCTACATCAGCATGTTCAGTTGGTGGACATTCTTTAAGCTGTGTACTTATGACATATATATAATTTTTTTTTCTGTATATGTATTATATTTTAGTAAAAATTTACTTGAAAAAACTTCAATCTAGAATTTGATTCAAAGTTCTTCTACAGAGCGTCCCTGGTGGCGCAGTGGTTGAGAGTCCGCCTGCCGATGCAGGGGACACGGGTTCGTGCCCCGGTCTGGGAAGATCCCACGTGCCGCGGAGCAGCTAGGCCCGTGAGCCATGGCTGCTGAGCCTGCGTGTCCGGAGCCTGTGCTCCGCAACGGGAGAGACCACAACAGTGAGAGGCCCGCGTACCGCAAAAAAAAAAAAAAAAGTTCTTCTACACCTTCCCCCCTTCCAACACCCAGTTCAAGCAAGACTTATGGCTCTAAGGGCTTGGAAGTGGGGGGCGGAGGGGGCTGGGTAGGAGTGGGAGTAGGGTGCCTTTCCACTAAAATGGCTTCACAGGGACCCCTGAAGAGAAGTGGCTGTCCCCAACTGCTAGATGACCTCTGAATTTAGACTCAGAAGGCCCCTTCATCATTTTATTGTGTATGTAAAGTGCCGGGTGCAAAAGCATATGTAGCGGGGGTGGGGCCCTAGAGGGAGACCCAATATATCTGATATGTCAAGGACTAGAAGTGGGGATGCGCTGCTCTTTTAAAGAGGCCAGAAGTTTGTGGAGTCATACTTGGTTGAAGAAGACATTTCTATTTGTGGCCTTTTAGTTAGACAGAAGGAAAAGCCCAAGTCTACTGTCTGAGACAGAGTTCCTCCAGAAGCCAATGCAGAGGCAAGGCTTCGAATGCAAGCAAGTGATTTGAGAGGAGGTCTTGGGGAGCACTGGTCCAGGAGTGGGGGATGGAGGCAGGGACAGGAAGGGGCAGGTTGCCACCAAGGGCAAGTGGGACTCTGCCCCACTGGAAACTTCTGAGAGCCCGTGGAGAACATGCCCCTGTGTTGTCCGCCCTGAGGAGCAAGGAGTTGAGCTGCTTACCCACAAGGCTCCCACTTGTCCTTGGTCGAGGGCTGTTTCTAAAGGCATGAGCTCCTGGCCAGACCCTGAGGGACGCTGAGCCCACTCCAGTGGCCGGAGAGAGCTTTCTGCCAGAAAGCTGCAGTGTGAACACCGAGGGCTGAGGGGATGTGCAGGCCATCAGCATGATGGGGGAACACCTGTCCCCAGACTGTTCGTTCTGTGGGGAAAAGGAACTCTGATCGGCTTCAGCTTGAGTGTTACTTGGAGCCAAAAGCATTCCCATCTGATATGGGAAGAGCAAGGGAAGCTGGAGAGTGGACTGAAGTGAAAATTTAGAACAAGAAGAGACAAGTGGGAAGCAGAGTTTGAGGAAAAGGTATTCAGATTTCTCAGAAAGTGTTGCGGAGCCGAGGGGACTGGGTTTCCTACTGCATCATGAAATGGGAATTAGATCACACTGAGTGTTTATTAAATGGGGGCGGGGTATGACCCTGTCTGGAGGGTGAAGAACCTGGAAACATTTAAGTGTGAGAAAGAGAGAATGAGACCTGGAGTGAGAGAGAGAGAGAGAGAGAGAGAGAGAGATGAGAGGGGCTGAGGGAAAGGGGAAGATGGAGATAGAGGTGAAGAGACAGAGACAAACCAAAGAACTGTGGAAATCCGCATACCAAAATGTTGTCACCACTGTAAGTGGTGAGACTAAAACACTGTTTCCTCTCTTTCATATGTGCTTTTCAAGATTTCTTCATTAAACATGTATTACTTTTGAGATTAGAAAAAGAATTGAGAAAAAAAAGGTCCCACCTCCAGTGCTAGAATTTACACGTCTTGGTGGAGAGAATGCCCACCTTGAATCCTTTCTCTCTTTAGTTCTTCCATGCTTCTGGAATTTGATTTAAATACAAACACAGTTTCTTCTCTCCGTTCTTCCTTCTTCCTGTTTTTTTTTTTTTTGGAGACAATCTGGGTCAGAGTCAGCTCATTGCTGAACCAGAGCTAAGGCTGACAGTGGGTGGATTAAAGGAAATTTAAGGAGAGAAGGATTAGACACTGCTTTGGAATTGAGAATTGGATTAAATTCTTCTTCTTCCTGGCTCTACCTCTGCAAGAACTGTCTTGTCCTAGAGTAGTATAGGAGAGCAGTGGGGAGGGAAATTGTCTCTGTTTAGGGAGGTGAAAAAATTGGGCTTAGATGATTCATTCTTTCATATATTCATCCAACAAGCATTCAGGGAGAACCTCCTCTTGCCCAGCCCTGAGCTACCCTAGGGATATACCAAGATGAATACTACCCAGTCCATGCCTGAGAGGAGCTCCCGGTCAGCTGAGAGACACACATCCGGACTGATAAGACCAATACAAGAGGATCAATCCATGCCCAAATAGAGTTTCGTACAAAGGCTGAAGTTCTGCTTTCACCCCACCCAGATACAGATCTTGGTTCTGAAATGAAGAAGTAAGAAGGGACGAGGGAGATTCTTATTTAGAAGAAAAGTGGTGACAAGTTGATGCAGGTGGTTTCCAAAAGATCTTGACTTCCAGAGCAACCAGGGCTCAGCGGAAGGAATGAGGCTAAACTTGAGACCCATAGGGCTGAAGGAAGGTAGAAACAGAAGGCAAAGACAGTGTAGCGGTTAGCATGCTTTTGGCTGCAAGTAATAAAAAAGCCAACCCAAAGTGGCTTCAACAATAAAACTAAAAAGCTTATGATCTTTACAAAGAAGTTCAGAGCTAGATGGTTCCAGAGACAGTTCAGTAACTCAGTGACATTGCCAAGGGCTCAGGGGCTCTCTCTCTGTGCTCCTCCAGCCTTAGCTTGTTGAGGAAGAGGCAAAATTCCTTCCACGTGTCTCTTACAAGAGGGAGAAACTTTTCCCAGAAGCTCCTGGGCAGACTTTGCCTCACATCCCATTAGCTGGGATTGAGTAATATGTCCATGCTCAAACTGCAAAGGTGGCTTGGAAAAGGAATAGCTCACTTTTTCAGCCTCTGTTATAATGGGTGGGCTCTGTCAGCCAAGAAGAAGGGGGGAGGGGATGATGCGTAGATAGGCAACCAAAAGTATCTGCCTCAGAAGGGAATTAACATTCTCTGGGCACTGTTTCTAACCCCAGCTGTCCCCAAAATTTCCAGCTTCCCCTTTAATATCTAACTAACAATCAGACCCCATGACTCTAACAAGACCAAACTTTTATCAGGTTCTTTCTGCAGGATATTACTCAGAATCTCTGGGGGATGTTCACATGTCCCATGGACCATCCCTGTGGCTGCCTGGCAACCACAGTGAGCTGTCTCTCCCAGGACTTCTACTGCCCTTGTCTGCCTTCTCTTAACTGCCTGCAACAAGATGCTCTCCTGTCTCCAACGCCATCTTAATCTGGAGGCGGTACACAGCCCTCTTCCTTATCAGCCCCCTAAAACATGTCTGGCTTAATTATAGAATATAGATTCAATTACTGTAACTCCCATGAACAGTGGCTTAAACAAAGCAGAAGTTTATTTTTAACAATAAGAATGATGTCTGTAAGCAACCAGGATGACTAGACATGTGCATATCAGCTGAAAATCAGCCCCCTTTATGTCTCTCTCATGGAACGGTCTGTGTGTGATCAGTCTAGGGGTGATGGGGCAGGCTCCTTCTGTCTTGCTCTCTTCCATCCCTTGTATGTTGCCCTTGTCTGCACAGTCCAAGTTGGAACCCACTATATCTACGTTCCAGGCAGCGGGATGGAGTAAAAAGCAAAAGAAAGAACTTTTCCTGGCCCTCTGCCCAGCACCCCCTGGGCCTTTGAGGGCATGATTTAGAGGTGGACCACATCACTTCTACCCACATCCTATTGGCCAGCATGTAGTCACCTGGCATAGTTAGCTTCAAGGGAACCTGGGAAATGTAGTCTTTAGCTGGGCAGCCATGGCCCAGGTACAATCCTATTTCTATGAAAGAAGAGGAGAATTGATATTGGGGACAATTAGTATCTGGGTAATACCAAGCCTAAGATGAGCTTGCAGCAGGGAACAACATTTTATTGAAGACTTGAGGATAACAGGTGGGAATTACAATGCAGAAAAGGGAAACACAAAATGAAATTGAAAGCAGATAGTTTCTAGAGGCCATGTACCTGCGTCCTGCTTTCCCTCATGCCGGTCACCGTCCTCCTTTCTCTCCAGCCAGTTGTGAGAGCCAGTCTACCTCCCACGGAGGGGGGCCTCCTGACCCTCTCTCTAGAATTTAGAGCCTTTCTCTTCCTTGCCTACCCTAGATATGGGCAGTGGGAATATCCAGGTCCTTCAGAGGAAAGCTCCATCCACTGTGTGCTTCCCCATGGCCCAGGTGAGGACAGCTTGAGAGTTGTGAGAACATTCCCCCAAGTCAGGGTCCCTCTGCTTAAGTGTGGGTCCTCTCCATAGGCCTCCCTCCAGGACAGGAAAGGAAAAGTACAGGCCAGCCCCTCCCTCTCTGCATGGTCAGTTTTCAAATGGAAGACCATTTCCATCTTCAAATACAAAAACTACCAGAGCAAATATTTGATCCAAAAGACACACCTCTCTTCCAAGGACTCCAGGAACACTTTTATCTAAATGAAAGCTTAGAAGTTAGTTCCTTTTCTCTAAAAGGGCTGCCATATTTCTACAGAGCCACTCAACTCACAGACATTATGCCAACACTGCTGGTGACAATGGACGAATTACATAACCCCTCTGCTTCCTCGTCTGTCAAATAAGATTAATAACAGACCCTTTCACAGGGTTCTTGGGAAGATCTAGAGGGATGAAGGTAAGGCGCTAGCTTAGCACAGAGCTTGGCCCATAGTTAACACCCAATCCATGTAGCAATTATAATTACTATTACTAAACAATAATAAACAACTCAACATGGGGAATATGTATCTGAATAATGTCACTGTTTTAAGACTTCCCCCAAGAGTAGTAGTTCCTCCCAGAATAAAGGGGGGAAACCATTTCCATCTTCAAAGACAGAAACTGTTCCTAACCCACTTCAAGAATTTGAAAATCTAGACTCACTTTCAGGACTGGCTACACAATTTGCAAGGCCCAGTGTAAAATGAATATGCAGGGTCCCTGATTCCAAAATTATTAAGGATTTCAACATGGTGACTGCAGAGCATTAAACCAAGCGCAGGGCCCTTCTGAGCCCAGGCCCTGTGTAGCTGCACAGATTACAGACACACCCACAAAGCTGGCCCTGCTCACCTCCACCGGCGTGACAGAAATTAGAGATATAAAACAGTAAGTTGCAACATATACTATGAAAACATCTGTAGGCAGATCATAGCCTGCTTTTTCTACTTAGCAACCTCCACAATTGTAATAACAGCAGCCTCATTTACGGAGTCCTTGCCCTGAACTAGAGACAAGGCTCGGACACCATCTCGTCCGACCATCACATCCCTGTCTTAATGTAAAAGATGGAAAACTGGCAATCAGAAGGTAAGTAACCTGTCTAAGGGCACAGAAGCCCAAGTCCGCCAGATTGCAGAACCTACGCCCAGAATCACTGTGTGTGCCACCAAAGTGTCCCCCCACCCCCTAAACTGGAGGGTGGAGGAAGCAGTGGCCTCTGGAAACCCTCCTTTGCTGAAAGCACGGGGCCAGGTTTAGTTTCCATCCTTGGGTCAGACTTGCCTGCTTGAAGTTTCCCTGCTTCAACCACCCCCTGTCTCTGACCCACCTTTCTCAGAACGCATGTGATTCCCCCTAGTTCCCCCTGACCTCCTCCTGCACCTGGGCACTCACTCTTGGAGGAGAGGGAGCTCCAGATTAGATTTGTGTATTTATTCTTGTTTTTACTTATTTATTTTTTGCAGTACGCGGGCCTCTCACTGTTGTGGTCTCTCCTGTTGCAGAGCACAGGCTCCGGACGCGCAGGCTCAGCGGCCATGGCTCATGGGCCCAGCCGCTCCACGGCATGTGGGATCCTCCCGGACCGGGGCACGAACCCGTGTCCCCTGCATCGGCAGGCGGACTCTCAACCACTGCGCCACCAGGGAAGCCCCTTGTTTTTATTTTTAATGGCTTAGAATAAAGTCTGAAATATTTTCTGGGAGTGGAGGGGTGGGAGAGTCTTCACAAGGCTGGGGAAGGGCCCAGTGAGGATGTGAGTGAGGGGCTTCTGGGCTGCTAACCTTCCTGTGAGTTCTCACAGTGCAGAACTCACATATATTCATAGAATTTCAGAACTAGAAGCAGCATCTAGAGCTAAACTGCTTTCAAATCCTGGCTCCACCATTTCTTAGCTGTGTGACCACAAGCAAGCTGAGAAACTCTCTATGCCTCAGTTCAAATGGGGGATAATAATAGTAGTAGCGCCACCATGCTGTTGTAAGTGATAATTATTACCACTATTATTATGTCTTCATTGTTATGATTTGTTTAGAGTTCATGGGAATTCTTGGAGAGACTGTGTAGCATCACGGCTGAGAGCACAGACGCTGAAAGCCGACTGCCTGTTATCTAAATCCTACTTCCATACTTAGAGCTGTGCGACCTTGGTTAAGAATTTGACCTCTCTGGGCCTCGGTTTCTTTATTTGCCAATATTTCCCTTGGACAAAGTGATTGGCTTAGAGATGGCATGTGAGACTCAATTGGACCAATGAACTTCAAGGCCAGGACTTGTGCTGGGACCACAGGGAAAAGAAGCACTTTTTCCATCAGGGTTGCTGAATTGGCAGGATGTGAACCTGGAGCTGCCAGGGCCATCCTGGTTACCTGGGGAGGAGAGTGAAGCTAACACAGAGGGAAGCACTAAGAGAGCAGGAGTAAGAGAGTCACGATGACACTGTTTGAGCCCTTGGATGCAGCTGTGCCAGAAGCAAACCACTTTTGGACTTCCCAGTTTCATGAGCCAGTGAATTCCCTATTTTGTGAAAGCTACTTTCAGTTGGGTTTTTCTCACTGGAAAGCATTCAGGCTACAGTAGGAGGTTAAGCAACTTGCCCAAAGCCTGAAAGCTGGTAAGTAGCAGACCAGGGTTAGAAGTTTCTAACCTGCTGCACCCAGACCAGCATTCTGTATTTGGGTGTTCATTGATTTCACCTCCTTACCCATTTTCTCATCTGCAAAATGGGACAACACCAGGCTTGCAGGACTTCTGGGAAACATAAACTGAGAGGTCACACCTAGTGCTGTCTGTGGCTGGAAGCTGAAGCTCTGTGCATCCAGTTTCCAGTGCTGTGGGCCTGGGTTTTGCCCCTAGTCAGTTATTCCATCCCAGGGATGTCTTTGGCTGACCCCAAATCAGCCAACCAGTCAAGGCCCCCAAACTTCTTTAGGAGAGCAGCTGTGAATCTCAGAGGGAAGGGCCACTTCCTTTCCTGGCTATGTGTCCTCACTGGTAGACAGAGCGAGCTGGATGACACTGCGGACCCTGGAGGTCTGAGTCTAAGAGGTAGAAAAACGCCCTGTCATCTTGATTTCTGGAATCTTCCAAGGACTTGTGGCCCATCTGGGAATGACCTGTAGCTCAAGGAAGACGGCATTGAACCAAATCGACTTAATCTCTTTTCTTCATGAAGTTTACATTTAGTGGTAGAGATGGACGATAACACATAAAACAAACACAGGACATAATACTACATGGTAACAGTAGGGAGAAAATATGTCCTCAAATGCCTGATAAGTTCTAAGAAGGAAAAAGGATATAGATTCATGGAACTGTTTATTAGGAGGCATCAGAAGGGGCCTCTCTGAGGAAGTGACATCTCATCAGAGACTACTTTGGTCTCTCTCTGAATTCCAAGCTCTTAACACTGGTCTACCTCCCAGAAAAAAGACCAGGCCGGATTTTTACCGGGAAGCTTGCTGACACCGCTAAGCTAGGAGTCAATGATCCATTGGAGCCTTGGTAAACAGCCATCCTGCTCTACTGACAACTCTTCAGGATATTTTAAAAAGTTTAATGGGTCATTGATTTGCTCCATTAGCTAAATCTGTGAAGGAAAGGCCCAAGAAACCACCCGAGACCATTCCTCAGGCAGGCCTGCCAAGAAAAGGTTTTCGCTATCATGACACATGGCCATTTGTTTATTTTCTAACCAGTCATCACTAAAAGATTCCCAATCACCACCATCACAGCTCTGGGGGATACCAAGGCTTGGCTGGTTCTAGGCCAGGACATGGCAGAGAACTGGTAGAGCGTGACAGATGAAAGCCAAGCCTTAGAGAGCCACGGAAGATTCCAGAACCTCAAGTCCCTCCTCCCAACGCAATATCAGGGGCTTGGGGCACAGACAAGAAGTCGAGGTCCCTACCCTCCTGGAACACTATAGTGGGGGGCAGGAAAAGGAAACAAGCCAACAAATAAAGAGAGAAATTTTAGAGGTGAGCACTGTGATGGAAATATTGGCTTAGAGATGGCATGACCTTGCAAGATGACCTTGCAAAAAACAAGGTCACCGGTAGAAAGTGACTGGGGGCTATTTTAGAGACCGTGGTCAGAGACCTATCTGCAGAGGTAACAGTTGACCTGAGACTTGAAGGGTGACAAGATCTGCAGGAAGAGTGGTCCAGGCAGCAGGAACAGTTGGTGCAAAGGTCCTGAGGTAGAAACTCATTCAATGAATTAGAGGATTGGTCTAGAATACAAGAAAAGGAGAAAGGTTGGGGAGGTGGGCCAGGGTTAGGACTTATTTGGGTTTCACTCTAAGAAGGATGGGAAACTATTGGAGGGTTTTACCTACAAGAGTTTCATGATCCAAAAGTTAAAAGCTCTCTCTGGCTGCTGCTATGTGAAGAACGGATATAATAGTGATTAGCTGATACTTGAAATTAGGGGTTTCATTCAGGACCAATATTGTGACAAAGTTTCACCCTCTGCCACTGTGGTAGGTTGAGTGGGGGACATATCTCAAAAAAGATATGTCCAAGTCCTAACCCACAGAACCTGGAATATAACCTTATTCAGAAAAAGGGTCTTTGCAGATGTAATTAATTTAAGGATCTCAAAATGAGATCATCTTGGATTACCTGGCAATGCAAAATCCTCCTGGATTAGAGTGGGTCCTAGATCCAATGACAGGTATTCTTAAAAGAGTGAGGCCGAGGGAGATTAGACAGCTGTTAGAGGAGACAGAGGAGAAAAACCACATAAAGACGGACACAGACTGCATTTATGCTGCCGCAAGCTGAGGAACAATTGAAGTCACCAGGAACTGGAAGAGGCAAGGAAGGATTCTCCCCTAGAGACTTCAGAGAGAGTGTGGCCCTGTCAACACATTGACTTCAGACGTCTGGCCTCCAGAACTGTTCAAAAATATATTTCTGTTGCTTGAAGCCACCACATTTGTGGTAATTTGTTACAGCCACCCTAGGTAACTAATGCATCCACTAAACACACGTGGACTCTGCACGCACACACCCACCTCCACTCCTTCATCAAGATCCTGTGCATAGCACTGGCCCCACTCAAAGGCTGCTCCAGTCACTGGGTGGTACTCCCTGCAGGCATGAGGGCCACTTGGGCTCCAGATGGGCATTTGATTTATTTACTTACTTAGGTCAGCCCACAGTAAGAAGAATGAACCAGCCTTGTTCTGTCCCCCCCAACAAGGAGCTCTGAGTTCTGTGAGTTCCAGATAAACTAGCACTCAAAGAAACAAGGGCAGGAAGAGTACGAACCTGGAGAGTCACTTAAATGGCTAAGACTTATATTAGGCAGCTTCCAAGTGTAGGGTTCCCAAAGTTTTCACCCGAAGGGGCATCTTTTGTTAATTTCCCCCTCCATGGAATACTCAGTTTCTAAAGACATTGTCTATCAAACCAATTGCATTTATTCAACAAGGATTTACCTCCCATTTGCTATTATTTGAAGGTATATAATAATGGGGGCTCATATTTATTGATCCACTCACTAGACTAAAAGCATTATACATACTCTTTCAATCTTCACACCACCCTATGAAGTGGGTACTTTCATTATCTTCATTTTACAAAGGAGGGAACAGAGGCAGAGAGGGGTTAGGTAATTTGCCCAAGGTTGCGCAGCTAGTATTTAGTAGAGCCGGAATTTGGACTCAGGCAGCCTGTCTCCAAAGTGAGCACTCCCCTGAAGACTGGTTAGAATCCTGGCTTCCATACCAATGTGCAAAGGTACTCTGGACAAGTGATTTTGCCTCTCTGTGCCTCAGTTTCCTCATCTATAAAATGGGAATAATAAAAGTGCCTATATTGTAGGGTTGTTGTAGAGATTAAATGAGAAAATGTACTTGGAATGCCAGGCACAGTGCCTGCCACAAGCACTCAAGGAATGAGCTGGAATTCAACACCGCTGCTCTGGGTAGGCTTGAGATGGGAAGAGTGAAGAGAGATGATTCTGTCCTCTAGGGTCTCTGATCCCATGGAGTTCACAATCTTCATATAATGTGCCCGACCCAAAAGTGAATGGCTTAAAGTACAACCTGCAGGAAAACCACCTGACCAGCCCTTCTCATGTGTGCTTCAAGGACCACGGGTATAGAATTAGCTGGGGTTGCTGGTAAAAAATACAGATTCCTGTATCCAAATCCTTTGGAAGTGGGCCCAGAAATCTGCCACTATTCAACACTAATGCACCACGGAATTTGTGCTCCACTGAGTCCATTCTGAGCAGGACTTCCTTGCTATTTGGGGAAATATTAAAAATCATTCCAAGACCCCAATCCATTCATTTCTGCAGTGCCCAGGATAGGAGACTCCAAATGCAAAGTACATGCAGAGAGTAGTGGGCCTTCCCCAGCAGCCTGGTAAATTATGAAGCTCTAAGTTTCACGAAAAAAGGGCGGACATTTATCTGGCCAGAGGCCGGAGCCTGGAAGGGGAGCATGTAATCCCCCCCCGCCCCCCTGGGAGCACTGAGGCCTGGGCCCTGGCGCTGCAAGAAAGATGCATGACTGCTTCAAGGTCTCTCTGTGATTCAACGGACCGCGTCGATGCTTGAATTCAAGATCGGTGGCAGCCGGGCAAACCCACGCGCCGTAGGCGGGGCTCCCGGGGTCGCCTAGGCAACGGGCGCGCGCCACGCCCAAGCCCGTAGACCGGGATGGGAGGGCAGGAGGGAGGGCACGCTGCAAGATGTCTTCCCCCAGCACCTCCCCCGGCTCCGCCCCGCGGAACTGCTAGCCGACATTCCTGAGCGCTGATTGGTCCTTCCGCTTGAGGGGCGGAGCCCGCGGCAGCGCGGTGCGTACTTCCGGCTGCCGGGTTGACATGAAGAAGCAGCGGCGGCTAGGGCGGCGGTAGCGGCGAGAGTCGCGGCTTGCAGCGGGACCAAGTGCGGAGAGCGCGACGCGGCCTAGAGCGGCAGACGGCACAGTGGGCCGAGGAGGAGGCGCAGCAGCCCCCCTGGCCCGCCATGGAGATGGAAAAGGAGTTCGAGCAGATCGACAAGGCTGGGAGCTGGGCGGCCATTTACCAGGTGCGGGAGCGCCCCCAGAGCGCGGCAGGCCCTTCGCTTAGGCCTAGCGAACCTTCCCCTCAGACCCCCAGGTCCCGCTCTCCCTCTGGGTCCCGCCCTCCGCCTGGGCCCTGCTCCGTGAGGATTCGATCCGACGGCGGCAGAAGCCAGCCGCCTCTCTCTTTGTCCCCCGGGTGGGCCTCCGTCTCTCCCCGGCCTCGCAGTCCCCTTTGATCCCCCACCTACCTCATATCCTCCAGCCCGGGTGACCTCTCAAGCCTGGAAGCCGCCAGTCTCTGCTTTCAGCGCGAAGCCTCGCACCCCGACCCCGCCCCCCTGCCTGTCCACTCTTTGTCCCCTGGGGTGGATAGAACACCCCCACTACTTCCTTTCTAGACTGGACCACCTCAGGCTGTCTTCCTTTGTCTCCCCGGGGGAAAGGGTTACTCCCCCCTCCCTCCTTTACATTTCCTTTCTCCTGGTCTCTGTGCGTCGAGTCCCAAGGATGACAGTCCCTTCCCCCTTCCTGTTCATTCATTTAATGGATCTGAGTTGACGTGCCTCTTCCGTGCTAGGCGCTGCTGAGGCGCTGGAGGTAGTGTTTGCTGAACAAGACAGGCAAGATGCTATCCCCCGTGAGCTTAGAGTGGAATAGGGCAGTGCAACACATAAGCAGACAATTTCAGATGGGGACAAGTGCTATGAAGAAAACAAAACATAACGGGGTAGAGAGTGATTTCAGGGAAGATGGCCTGCCTCAGAGAAGGGGATCAGGGAAGATCTGTCAGAGGAAGAGATACTTGCTCTGTGAGCTAAGCCCTGAGAGTAGCAGGCTGAAAAGAGCTTTCCAGCCAGGAGGTCTGGAGTACCCACTCCACTGGGGCCAGAATATTACCCCGTGTCAGGCAGGCAACAGGGGAGGTTGACGTTTTTACTTCCTCTAAAATAGCATCTTTCCCTCGGTGAGCATCTTATCCTTTGGTCATGGTTGAGATGATGGTGTCTTCCCGGTCCTCATCTCCTTGTGGGTTATGGTGATTCATAAATAAAAAGTTCGGAAGGTAGAGTTTCTCACGTATCTCTACATCATCAGATTAAAAAGATGAAGAGGTCTGCTTTCACAAGAGCTAAATCCTCTGAAGAATATATGTGCTCCCGATTAAATGTCATCGCGGGGGTTGTGAGGATTAACCAAAACCACACTCGGTATTTTAAATAAACAACATACAGAATAGAGAGATGTTGTTACTTGTGTAAAGGGAGAAGGCTGTTTTTGGCTTATAGGCTCAAAAGGCAAATTGTGAGATCCATCAGCTGGTAGTATTAAAATCTATTTTGAGCTCCACTTAAAAAGAAAAAAAGCTTTAAGCAGTTCTTTGATATGCTTGACTAACAAAAGCCTTTTTTTGGCAGGCTTGGTTTCATGTGGATTTTCATCAAGCTTATTTGACAGGATTCTTTTTACTTGCACTGAAATATGTATATTAGCTTCTGATAGACTAATGTTTATAACCACTCTAATCTGTGTAAGTACGATCGATCAGTATATAAAATTTGTATTCCGTGTCTAGTCTCTCTGAGTTAATTGAATGAATTCCACTAGTGACTTTGAGAATGTGTAGACAAATTTTCTGCATCAGATTGAATACAGTGGAGTCTAACGTGGTCTTAAATGAAAAAATTCTTGGTCTGAAGTGTTGGAGTTGATAATGATATACCCCATCCCAAGTAGGGGTGGCCTCCAGGAGGTACTGGGGAGAGTCTTTTATATTGAAGCTGACTCAGTTGGCAACAGCAAATTCATATTATAAAAAGTCCTTGTTTGAATTTGATTACTTACACTTTTAGGGAGGAGTGGGAGACCTTTCACCCAAGCACTGTTAAAACTATGTTAAGCAAGTCACTAGCATGCAGCATGGTCTTCAGTTAATTTCCCTCATTGTTCTTGTGTTTGTCTACCACCTTGGAACCCCAGGAGTTGGCCGAGATCGCTGTATGTTGAGATTTCTCTAGATCCTTAATCGATTGCCACATTTCTAGAGGTGGTTTCTTTTATCTTAGAGAATTATCCGCTATGGGCTTTCTCACCTCTGCAGTACAGATATTTTTCGTTTACAAAATCTGAATCAGACGCTATTTTCCTTCTTGATGTTAAAAGTGGCAAATTCTGGCATTTAAAAAAAAATGTAGAGTTCAAATGACCTTGAGTCTAAACTGGCAGATTTTCCAAAGTGTGTGTCAATTTACAAAAACCATTATTTTTCAGGAATTCAAAGAAATGTGTTTATGGTGGGTAGAAAATGGAAGTTAAAAAAATTAATGTTTTGTAGCCCGTCACAATGAAGGCAGCCTTATACAGAGTCATTTTGGGCTTGCTTAGTCTATTGTGATTTTTAAAATAATACGTAATTTTTGCTTAACATTTTGTAAACAAAGCAGTGCAGTTATTTCTCACTATACTAACTTCTAACTAGAACAAAAAGATGTAAAAACTTGGAAACAATTGGGAAAAGAACAAAAGATGAAGTAGACTTTTGAATGCCGAGGAATGAGGTGGCTTAGAAAACAAATGTTTCAGGCGAAGATTCTCTCCTAGCTCAATTTGATAAAGTGAGCATAACTGTTTTTATATAGTTGTTAATGCTAATAGATAGCATAGATACTAATACGCATTTAGGTCTATAAAAAGTCAGCTTTGATAGCATGTGTAGATGGCTTTAAAAAATTGTTCTCTATCATTTAAATGATTGTATGTCTGGTTTGAAAAGTGGAAGTAATACTTAGCAAGCCTGGAGTGCCCAAAAGAGAAGAGAGAACATAGATAGGGCAAAGAGATTGGTTTTTGGAGCTAGAATGAGAGAAGAGAGGGCTTGAATGAATGAAAATAGGAAAAACTACCCTCCATTTGTAGTTTAAGGTTTGGGTCAGGTGTTTCGCCATTTCTCTCATCTCTAATTCTTTGATTCTCTGACACTGTTCACTAATTTTCAGTATGAATGATTTGATTGTTTCAGTTGGGGAGATTGCAACAATAGCTTGTGACTTCAAGGCAAGATTTATTCTATGTAAGAGGCAGGCTTTGTAATACGGGCCACTCTTCCAATTGACATTTGTTTTTATAGCTGCTTTCATTATGAAATACGATCTAATGCCTGACTAGGTTAAAATCATGTTATAACAATAATTCACTAAAATTCCTTACTGCTGTATACAGCTTATTTTATTACAGTCCAAGATGAATATTAAAATTTCCCAGTAATTTTTATATAAATACCATTCTCTTCAGAGAAAAACTGTGTTTTGTGCAGAGGAGAAAGATCTATACACTATGACTCACTTCACTTAAAAAAAAGAAAGACAAACGGAAGTGACATGGAGAGGGATGGGAAGCTCTAGTCATCTTGAGTGACCCATTAGATCTAAATGTTCTTGTGTAGCCCTGGTTTGAGTGAACTAAATTTAGGTGTCTGATCACCACTTTGGAAATGGTGCAAAGACGTTTGTAATTGTCTGGACTCAGATTAACTGGGGGCACAAGTAGAAATAGTGGAGGGAAGAACTTTTTGCTATCATTATTTGTTTGACATCACTGGCATATTTATAGGAATACTTTGGTTCTTTTGGAAGTACATCATAAACTATATCAGATGGTTCTGAAGAGTCAGCTGGGGGATAATGGTAATGCAAATGATTTTTGGTTGCCAGTTATCTACCATTGGGCTCCAAGGCCCCTCCAGTGCATTTTGCTTTTTTTTTTTTTTTTGGGCTGTGCTGTGCTGCATGTGGGATCTTAGTTCCCCTACCAGGGATTGAACCCATGCCCCCTGCATTGGAAGCATGGAGTCTTAACAGCTGGACTGCCAGGGAAGTCCCTGCATTTTGCATTTTAGCACGAATAGCTCCCCCAAACCTATTTTTAAAATGCCTGATATTGAGTAGTGTAATTGAATGTATACTGAATTTCATGATAGAAATAAATTTTAAAATTTCCTGTAGGGGTTTTGTCAGACTCTTAACTACTGAAATAACTGTGCCTTTTCTTTTTTCCCTTTTCTCTTTTTTTTGAGTTGTCTCTTTTCTGATCTTTTAGATGGCAGAATCCTTTTGACAGTTTTTGTCTTATGCTGTACTTTTAATTGCAGGTACTTTTTCATAAGCCAGCCTGAGCTCATGTGTATTTTGCACAAGCTGGCGTCCCTCCCTACAGTGTTTATGTTAATTTGTTCATGGTAACCAACTAATACTGACTACAAATAGTCTGGGCATGTTTCTTTGTACTGCCCATGTTTAGGAAAAGGGGAAGTCCAGCAGGGTCATTGTGTCCAAGACAGTGTAGTTTGGTACCAGTCATTTGGTGCATGTTTTGAATATCCAGGAGTGCTGGGGACTTTGGAATGGTTCTTGATTCCCTCCACCGCATCTCATTGATTGGTCACTATGATGTCCTTCCTACCATCCCAGTGGTCTAGGTTCTCAAATTTTGCTTATAATACTGCTGTCATTTCTGGCTTCACATTACAGAAATTGGTGAAACCAGAAACATATTAATAAGGTCCCTCAACAATCTCTCCACATCTCCCCCCTGCCCCACTGTGTATATTCTTCACATTATCACTAGCGTAATTGGTTAAAAACAGACCTGGGTCTGTCACTCCTCTGTTTACTTCTATGCTTTCATTTATGTGTAAGGTCCAAGCTCCTTGGCATGGCAGCCAGGTTCCAGCCATCCCCTCCTGTGTACCTTTTATTCTGGCCACACTAGAAGGTGCAGTGTTCCCCAGACTCATCCTTCTCTTTCATTCCTCTGTACTTTGGCTCAACACTTTGTTTAGGCTGCCTTTCCCACTCATTCTGGCTTGCGCCTCCCATCTCAAATGTGTGCCCCCTTGCACTAGATTTTGGCTCTCTCACTTGTGTGCTTACATACACCTTCGTACCTATCTCTTTTAAAGCCCTGCTCTCATGGGAGCTGTTCCTTTGTATCCGAGTCCATCTACTGTAGGGTCCAAACTATGGAAGTCACCTCTTCCATCTTTCTCATTCATCTTGGTGTCCTCTGCACCGGGCACAAAGTGCCTAAGAAATGTTGGGGTTGAATTGATGGTCAGCACTTTGCCCCAGGCCCTGACAATAGAAAGACAAGTCACAGTTCCCAGCTCCCATTCTGGGGGAGGAGGAATGGTAGACACAAAGAGATTAGCCTGCATTAGTACTAATAGCAGAGGCCACTCTCAGAGAAAACCAGTACAGTTTGAGCCACGGCTTGATGAGGCAGTTTGGTGTTGCCTGCTGTGGTGGCTTGGAAGAGAAGCTTGGATGCTTACCCAGTAGGAAACCCAGCTTATTTCACAGGAACTTTAAATTTAACAACAAATTTGTACTTGGCCTGAGGCGAACTTAATAGGAAACTTGGAGGTGATATATCTGTCTCTCTAAGAATTATTCAATTACTCTGTTCTCATCACTCTCAACTTGTTCTCACATGCCTTCTAGAAGGGCTTTGTATGTAGCTGGTTTGTAAAATATATTTTGACTCTGGGCTTAAAAGTATGGTTCTCAGGCTTCCCTGGTGGCGCAGTGGTTGAGAGTCCGCCTGCTGATGCAGGGGACACGGGTTCGTGCCCTGGTCTGGGAAGGTCCCACATGCCACGGAGTGGCTGGGCCCGTGAGCCATGGTTGCTGAGCCTACACGTCCGTAGCCTGTGCTCCGCAACGGGAGAGGCCACAACAGTGAGAGGCCCGCGTACCGCAAAAAAAAAAAAAAAAAAAAAGTATGGTTCTCCATAAAGTAACAACCCTTATAAAACCTGTGATTTCTTTTCAGAGTATAAATGGTAAAGGCAAACATTTTTGGCCTTTGATCAGATCACTCTTCTGGCCAAGAGAGTAGCTTAATCTTTTGCTTTTTCTCTAGTTAGCTCTAACACTAACTAGGCTGAATGGGTCCCTTCCTTTCTTTGGGCTTCAGTCCCTTCCTGTGTAAAAATGGTCCTTGGCTAACTGATCACCAAATTCTCCTCAAGTAATGAAAGTCTTTAATGTGCTCACAAAGAGAGTTTGATGTTCCTGAAGTAATCCTTGTAACCACTGCTGTGGTTACTCAATTTTGTAAGGTGCGTGGGTGTCGGTGGGTACAGTTAGGCTCAAAAATGTGTAAGAGTTTTGTGACTATAGTTGAAGATTCAAAAGAATTGAATCTTTTTTTTCCCAAGAGGTATTGAACATTTTTAATAAGTTGGGCTCATTTGGTTTAGTAATGTGGGAAAACAAGTGGCACTGACATATGAGTTATGCTTGCAGTTTTTCTCTGAGTAGCAATTGGGTGGTTTTTCCTGTAAAGATAGAGGAACTGATTCTCGAGAATTTACGAAAGATTCAACCCCAGCTAGGTACACAAAGAGTAGCTGCCCTTTATGTTGTAATTTTAGAAAGAAACCAACATCTGGTCTAAACTTCATTTGAAGAGCATGATAGTATACACAGCTGCCGTGTTTGAGAAGAAAGTACCTAAGGCTCCAGCATTTTAGAAATAATGCTTCACTTTGTAGAAGTGGGCTTCATAATTTCCTAGCTGCTGCCCTCTCCTTCCTCATATCACAAGGGTCTTACTGACAGTTTTGTAAATTTTGAATATCTGAAAGCTAGGAACAAGACCATTTCCCATGGAAGATTTTTTTCCCCCGAAATAAATAGCCAAAGAAAAGTCAAGCCCCCCCAAATCAGTTGATCCTCGGAATGTAGTACAAGTCACACTGCAGACAAAAATAACTACTGATAAATGATTTTCAGTTTTTTGTTGTTGTTTTTTTTTAATTTGTGACCTGATTCAGTTTGCAGTTTTGAATGCTTATGATTCTACCAACGCTGTTTGTAAAGTTTTACAGATACCCCGTGGTAATTAGATAGAATTGGTGCTTAAGAAGTTCTACAGCATGGAATCACAAAATAAACGTGGCTTCTTAGCAAAGGGACACTTAAGGTCCATATTTTTCTCTGGAAAATATACATATTCCCTACTACTCTTAATCTAGTAGTGTGCCAGGAAATTCTGAGTTCTTATTGAGGGTTAACTGCTTGTTGAAGCAAACCTTTGGGCGCGAGTGGACTTGTGTCCTAGGCTTCTTTCTTCCCAAAGACTGATTGAGGCACGTTTTCTTCTACAGATGAAGAAGGAAAAGCCTTGGCTGTGTTTGTGGCTTTTGTGGGCAAGCGACACCACTTGCAAAGATAAGATGAGCATAGCAAAACTAGGTTTCCAAAACTGTGTTTTTAAAATTTATTAGTTAGTGATTAGAGAAGGAAAACTCCCTTATCTCCGTTACTGTTATGAAACATTTTTCCCCCGACTTTTTTTTTTCTTACCTAATGGCTTTGTTACTGGTGCATCTCTTCGTTTTGAAGAATCTCATTTAAAAAATGCCACGCTAAGTTCCAGGGAACAGCTTAGCTAGTTTTTATTCTGATGAGTACTGATTACTCAGAGAATTAAACAGTATTGTGAATTGCTTACAGGAAGGTGAACATCAAGTAATTACTCCAAGTAGTTGGAATTCTCCGAAGAACAGGGGGTTACTTAAAAATGTCTGCGCATGAAATCACTTCTGAATATAACTTCACTCAAGAGAACAAATAGGCAAGCTGCATTTAGCATAATACGGTAAATTAGCTTTAAATTCCCTCGGTGCTTAAACATTTGTCACTGTTATATTTATCTTTTAGATTTTGTATTGCTTCACTATTTAAATAGTCAGGGCTGGGTTTGCTTCTACAATGATAAAGGCAAAGTATGCCTAACTGGGTCATAAATATTTGTGTGGCTCACTTTTGCACAGAGAAAAGAGGCCTCTAAGAAGATATTCAGGGGTCTTTCAGAGGGAGGATACTTTGTTTTGTGTTTTTTGTTGTTGTTTTGCTTTATTTTTACCCTGATTCAAAATGTTATTTTGACAGCATCTTAGAGTTAAGAGCATTGTCATTATTGTTCTCCACCACCTGGATACCACCTCCCAGTTGCCAGGGTCTTTTGGATCATCCTCGGAGGTGGGGTGAGGGGGTGAAGCAGAGTGGTGCAATATCAGGAAGTTGCATTAAGCCACATCAGGTTGACAGGCACAAAGCCACATTTCTGGAGCAGTCCCCAGTACACCGGGTGATATGGCCGTGATTGAGGGTTAGCTGGTCCACATCTCCCATGAACCATCCTTGAGAATCCACATCCCCATGATGTGCTGCGTTTTAATGGGTCCTTTATGTACCTATCATGGTACCATTTCTAAGTGTATTTAAATATTCCTTCATGTCCCACTAACAGTTTTTCTTAATATATCCCAGGAATATTAGTGTCATTAGCAGTATTTTATTTCATTTGTTCTTGTCATAGTACCCAGGTCTGCTGCTGTCCCTTGTTTTTCTACTTACTGATAAGAATGCTTTTTAGAATCTTAGTATTGAAGAGTGCACAGTAGCAGTTGGTAGGTTTTATACTCATCGTTTCTTAACCACTCGTTTCCATCCTTTTTGAGCTTGAACTTTCCCCAGAAAACTTATCAAAAATGTAGTCATCATGCAGAGAGAATCATGGTAAAAGTAGTTGAAGTTTAACAAACTAGTACCTTTTTATTTTTGCATGAACCCACATTTGTCAACTAAGCTTCCTTTTGCAACACGTTCCACTACTTTATGACAAAAACTTTTGTGTTTCCCAACAGCCTTTGTTCATTGGAAGATGTTGCTTTTGGAAGTAGGAAATAAACGGCTTGAGGAGATGGAGGCAAGCTTTGGTCTGAAGTAGGAGTCTGGTATGTCCCTAGCTCTCTGTGAGAAGTGCATTCGGAGATGGGTGTGGTCCATCATCTGAAATTTCCTATCCTCAGTTTGAGGAGGTGGTTACCATTCTAACCACTTAAGAACTGCATGGTACATGCTATTTTATTTACAGGGCAAAACTTAGCTCTAATGGTTTCCCTTGTACTTGCCTTCAGATTAATAAAATGTCATTCTTTGGTAATGTTTACATGCCAGAAGGAAGAAAGGATACAGCTGAAGTTAAAGGATTAAATTGGCATCACACCTTTAGTTTTGTAAATGATTTTAATGTTTGATTTTTGTAGGTTGATCATAAGGAAGTGATAAGTATGTTAGGTTATTTGTGGTTTGAGCTAATTTTAGTCTCTTGTTCACAGCTTGCTTTATATCCTTTGACATTTGCTTTCTAGAAAGACAAATTTTGAATGTAGGACTCAGTTTATATTCTACACTTGGCTATATTTCAAAAAAATATTTTCTCAGTACTTTGGTAGTTGGACACTTTGAAACATAGTAACATTCTTTTAAAAATCATTGATTCCTTTGCTTAGTGATGTCTCTACTTTTCCAGCAAGTAAATTAGATTCTTTCATAAAGGCTTGGAACTCTTGCTATAAGCCAGTGGCTAAAAGGGTATGGTTGATAGAGGATTTTTAAGAGTCTGACTGACCCTGAGATGTACTGAAGCAAGGCTTTGATTGGCTGTATATAGGAAACCTTCCCCACCCTGTCCCCTTAGTTGATAGAGCCTTTTACTCATAAAGGCTGGGTCTTTGTCTCAAAGCTTTAGTCCCAGGCTGCCCTGCTACCCACCCTTAACCAACTCCCCCGAACATACATCCCCCCCAGGGACTTGGGAGGTGATGGAAGAAGAGGACAGGGTTTGGGTTCTGGGTCTGCCTTCGACTGTTGTGGGACCTTGAAGGAGTTAACATTCAGCATCTGTAAAATATGGTGATTAGACCAGATAGCCTTACAGCATGACTGGAACCTAACATCCTACACCTACGTGGTCACACGGGGAGCCAGGAGACTGGGGCAACTTTGCTGGAAAAATGGGGGCTTCACGTCCCACTCATGCTAGATTTGGTAGCCATATATGTTCCATGATCCCCCTTATCTAAAAGTGAGACAGAACTTTAAATTTTCATATTAACTCAAATCAAAACTTTAAAAATCCATTATGTCCTTAAAAAGAACAAAACACCCTGTGTGGGCATAAATCCATTATTTTATAAAATGACTGAATGCCACATTGATGAATGCAGTTTCCTTTGAAATTCTTCTCATGTCTAAAGAGGATTATTGGGTTTTGTAATTGGACTAAAATCTTCCATTCAAGGGAGAAAGGCACAGTCTGATCCATGTTCTACCCTCATTCATAATAAAACCCAATAACAGCTAACTTTCATTGAATTCTGTTATGTGCCCCAGGCACTGCGCAAAGTGCTTTACATGCAGTACCATTTATTACACACCATAAATTGGTCTTTAATAGCAGGAAATGTTTTGGGAGGATAATTAGGTGTCAGAGCCTCGATGTTCTTTGCCTGAGGTCTCCCATGTCCTGGACCCAGCTTTACAACGGCACTGTGGCCATGCTCACACTGATACACAACTGCAGGGACAAGGAATTGCTCTTCGCTTCCTGGTTGATTAGCACATAGGAAGAGAGAGTTTGTAGATTTTGACCCTTGCCCATATTTCTGACCTCTTACCTAGATGTCACAAGTTGGCCACCCAGTTATATTTTGCTTGGTCCACACAGTGCTTTAAAAAAAAAGAGGAGTTTAAACTTTTGTCATTATTGATAAATCAGGAGAAATCACATACAAATCTGGATTTCTGGCTTCTCTTGAAAAATCTGAAGATCACACAGCCTGAGCCCACCGTGGCAGTGGTCTGCTGATCTGAGGGGCACGTGTGTATTCTTCTCCCCAGCGGGTCCCCCTGTTCTCGCTTATATGATCTTCCCAGCCATTGGACGCACTTGAGTTTGTAGCCTCTACTCCAAACTGGGTTTTTTTCTTGGAATTGTTTATTAGCATTAGAATTAAGGTGATTTTAAAAAGACGTTTAGGCTTGTAAGTAGTTGGTGTACTATCATTAGATAAAATCAAAGCAAGGGAAGACTAGCTGGAGATATTGGTGGCTAGTGTGAAAATGCCTGAGGAGGGAGTGCCCTTGACATTAAAGTCCGGGATAAAATCATTAGCCACGTGCTTCTTTCCTTCCTGCCCTTCCCCCTTCCCTTGTCATCCTTATCCCCTTTCTGCTATTTTGAGGAAGTTGGAAGCTGCCACCATTTTTTTCCACCTCGAGCAACTGAGTGTGACTGTATTTTTGTCCCATGTTCAATTATTTCCACGAACTATTTTTGATGATCAACTTGGAAATTAAATTGGGTGGTCAATATGGGACTTGACAAGAAGAATGACTTGCTCAAATAAGTTTGCACTGAAAAATCTAAGAAGTAGTGTTTTTAATGACTTGCTTTGTGACCTGGTTAGGAATGATACCATTTGTCATGTGTCTCAATTCATGATTAGATGGCTTCTCTACCTTATCCTCTCTATCAAGGGATGAAATAAATGATAGCCATGATTGGGGGGAATATATATATATATATGTATATATGTTACAAAGAATATGTGTGAAAGGTCTCTGTCCCTGTTTAGCGACAGAAGTACGTGTTATATTGTAGATGCTATTCCTTTGATCCCTCTTGAACATCTCTTTTTCCATAGAGGTGTATTATATATGACAAATTAGAACAAGCAATAGATAGGGAAGATTCTTTACCATTATAAAACAATCAGGATCCTTGTTCTGAGTTTTGTACCTTTTCCCCTCCTAAAGCTGAATCCCAGGAGGACAAAACCAACTCAGTGTTTTAGCACTCCTGAATTGTGTGACATGATGGCATTGGCCATTTAATACTTTTTTGTATATATGAAATTAAAATCAATAACTGGAGATCAATTTCTCCATGAAGCTTTTCATCTCCCCTTTATTTCCTCTTCTGTACTGCAGTGGTAAGCTCCTTTCAGGCAGAGTCCGTTCACTCATTCAAGTTCATGAGCTAGGGCCGGGGCTCTGGTAGGCAGTGAGGGTAAGTGGTGAGCAAGAAAGACACAGTTTGTCCTTGCTGTTAAGAAGCTTAACAGTGCAGCCAGCAAAGGGGCTGGGTAGAGACAGTCCCAGTTCAGAGTGATGAGAGCTCTCATAGGCGTAGGCCTGGGTACTTGTGGACACTGAGGAAGAGGCATTTGGGAGAAGGAAAAGCAAGCAGAAGACCTGTCAGGTAAAGATAGTCTATAAAAGTAATATCTAAGTGGAGATTCCAAGGGCAGGCAGGAGTGAGCCCCTTATGTTCTCTAGTCCCCTAATCTGGGTTCAGGCCTCCTTGCCCTTCTCTGTTCATGTTAAGTGTTAAATTACCTAAGCTTGAAAGCATGGGAGCATATTTAACTTTCTTCCTCTTTGTTCTTAACCCTCCGCCTCCCATCCACCCCTTGCCCCTCCACGATTCATATGCATTGTCTCTCTTTCTCTTAATATATATTTTTTTCCTCTCTCCCTTGCCATTACTTCTCACCTTGACTGTGATAATGGCCTCAGAATCCTTCTAATAGGGTGACTTAGTGAAGGCTACAACATGTCATTGACCTCATGTTGCCGCCGTGTAGTGGTCACCTGTGTAGGTGTCTTCTCTGGCAGGATGATGTTTGTGTTATCGTCTGTGCGTTAACGGTGTTAACGGACAGTGCGTTACACTTAGTAGGCAGGTAGTACAGTATTGATTGCAATGAAGTGATAGCTTTTATATAAATAGTTTTATTTTTCTTATCCAGGTATTTATGCAGATACTCTTCAGTCGGTACAAAAAGCAGAATTATCTTTTATGACACAAAATGTTTTTTATAAAGAGTCTTTAAGCATAAGCCTGACTCAGTAAGTACAAATGGAAAATACGTGGCTATCCCCCTGATTTGCAGATGACACTGTAAGAAGAAAGGTCTCATTTATTCATTGTGAATTTTAAAAGATATCTTTAATGGTGTTAGCTGGCTTATCCCATTATGTGGTCTGTTCATTAGCAGTTCTCTATACATAGATGGCTTTGTTCGAGTGAGTCTTTGAAGTCAAGTACCTTGTAAAATAACTTAAGTTTACTGATAATTTATCCTAGTTTTAAATGACTAACTGATAGGCTTTAATTTTTAGGCATTTTAACATTTTTGGATATGATTACATATTCTGAGACTTTGTGATTTAAACACAAAAATTATCATCTTGAGTAATTCTGAATGAGTTGCTGATTGCTGCCTGTTTTCCGTTCACATACTTACTAAACTCATTCCTTGCTGTGTCGGAGCAGTCAGACTTGGATATCTGCAAACCATTAAGGTTGTGTAACATCTTTTCTTTTTTCCTTTTTCTGATTCTGGCTTTGAAGATAATGTGTGGAAGTAGTACTGGATTCGATGTTTTAAAGAATAATTGTTGATTACTAGTCATTACAGATTTGAAAATGGAAGAGTTTTTCTTATCAATGGAGGACAAAGTAGAGTAAAAGAAGCTTTGACTATCTTTCCTTCACTGGTGAAGGAGGATGTTTCAATGTGGCTTCTGTTCTTGTTTTTCCTCCTTCCGGTTTTATTTTGGAGTCATTTACATGTCACTGAATGGATACTATAGAACATCCATAGCAGAAATAGATGTATGGAGCAGAAAAACAATAGTTCACAGGCATCTCAACAGAGTCACTAAACATAGCTTTTTTTTTAAAATTTATTTTTGGCTGCGTTGGGTCTTCGTTGCTGAGTGCGGGCTTTCTGTAGTTGCAGCGAGCGGGGGCTACTCTTGGTTGCGGTGCACAGGCTTCTTATTGTGGTGGCTTCTCTTTTTGCAGAGCACGGGCTCTAGGTGCGTGGGCTTCAGTAGTCGTGGCACGCAGGCTCAGTAGTCATGGGGCACAGGCTTAGTTGCTCCGCGGCATGTGGGATCTTCCCAGACCAGGGCTCGAACCCATGTCCCCTGCACTAGCAGGCGGATTCTTAACCACTGCGCCACCAGGGAAGCCCCTAAACATAGCTATTAAATGGACAGAATATTGCAGGGGGGAAGCAACCATTTTTAAGTTGGAAGTGAATAAGAAAGCATTATAAAAATAGATCCTTAATAGAAGTCCAAACTCTGGATAAGACCCTGGTTCACTGATTATGCTTTGTCTTAGGATTGGAGGGGAGGTGTAGATGTGCGTGTGTTGGGGGTGGGAGTATGAATCTTAGAGAGGATTCCAGCAGGCATTCCCAGTCAATAAATTGCCTTTGGGGGAATTGTTTAATTACTTGCCTGTATTATGCTGGTCATATTTTAAGTGGGCCCCTCTGCATCCCTCCCTCTCCCTTTAACTTACCTGGCTCACAACGTGTCCTCTTTTCCACAGCTGCTGTCGCCCCTGGGCCACGTCAGTGTTCCCTTGGGCAGTCCATCCACCATGCTCACCTCCTCCCCTGGAAATTTCATGTCCCTCTCCTTTTGCCTTCTCCTTCCCATAGGGCACGCCCTGGCCCTTGGGATGTTTTCTGTCTTTGCCATCTCATTAGACTCAGACCTTTCACTCTCCAATCACAGCCTCCTGTGCTTCCACACTCCCTCACTCAGTTACTTCCCTCCTCTGGGTTTACTCCTACAGCCAGATTTCCAGCTGCTCCTTTCCAGCGTCAGTCCTCCCTTCCCTTCTTATGCGGCCGGTCAGTCCCTCGAAATGCTGCCTCTCCAATATCCCTTTCTGCCCATCTTCTTCTTTTTTAAAAAAATTTATTTAATTTATTTTTATTTTTGGCTGCGTTCGGTCTTTGTTGCTGTGTACGGGCTTTGTCTGGTTGCGGCGAGCGGGGACTACTCTTTGTTGCGGTGGCTTCTCTTGTTGCAGAGCACAGGCTCTAGGCACGCAGGCTTCAGTAGTTGTGGCACGCGGGCTCAGTAGTTGTGGCTCGCGGGCTCTAGAGTGCAGCCTCAGCAGTTGTGGCGCACGGGCTTAGTTGCTCCGTGGCATGTGGGATCTTCCCGGACCAGGGCTCAAACCCGTGTCCCCTGCATTGGCAGGCGGATTCTTAACCACTTCGCCACCAGGGAAGCCCCTGCCCATCTTCTTGCCATCAGCATACCAGACCAGATCTACCTGGACCAGGCCAGCCACCAGCTTTTCTCTTCCTGGGCCCACGCCCCTAGGTGCTGCTGGAGAAAAATCTCCTGGTTTTGCAGATTGAACCACTAGAAGGAAATCAGGTCAGTAACTTCAGATCTGTCTCCCTCAGCTCCTGGCTGTCAGATCTGAAGTTTGCCTGTCATCCTTTCTGCCTCATTTCTCTCACAAGGAAAAAGGAGTCTTTGTTCCTGTCGAAGGCAGCCTTATATCTGCGCTCTTCATACCTTCCCATCCCACCTGTTCAAGGCGTCTTGCACCAATAGCTTAGTGTTTCTTTTTAGGTATGTGTCCTTAGCCCTCCCTCTATGTTACCATCTTTCTTGAACCATTTAAACATTTTCAGGCTTCCTCCGGCTGCAACTCCCCCTCTAGTCACTGCTCTCCAGCTGAAATGTTTGAAATAAATAGGTCACTGCGTCCATTGTTCACCTCCCAGTCACTCCTTGGCTGAGGGAAGCTAGGCTCCACCCTGCCACGCCACTAAAATAATTCTTCACTGGGTTACTGTTAGCTTTCTTGTTTCTAAAGCCAATGGATTCTTTGCATCCTTATCATAACACCATTTAACATGGTCGACCTCTATTTGCTTCTTGAATATTGTCTAACCACAGTTTCCATAACTCTCTCTTTTCCTTTTTCTTTCCTTTTATATATTCTCCTTTTCTAGCTAGTTAGTCCCAGCTCTCACTCTTGGGCTTCTCTGGTCATCTGCTGGGGGTCTCCCTATGCTGCCACTTTCATCTGACTCTGTTCTTCTTAGGCTGCTTCAGTTGTTCACCCAGAGGTAGTAACAGCCCTTGAATTCAGAGCGGGCTCATAGACATTCTTGCACTCTGGTGTAGCTTCCAGAACACTTTTCGTTCCTGAAATGTAAGGCTCCCTGTCTCCTAGAGGGCCTTTGCGTATACTGTTTCCTCTGCCTGGAACATTCTCCCTCACTTGTTCTTTTTTTTTTTGCGGTATGTGGGCCTCTCACCGCTGTGGCCTCTCCTGCTGCGGAGCACAGGCTCCGGACGCGCAAGCTCAGCGGCCATGGCTCACGGGCCCAGCCACTCCGCGGCATGTGGGATACTCCCAGACCGGGGCACGAACCCGTGTCTCCTGCATCGGCAGGCAGACTCTCAACCACTGCGCCACCAGGGAAGCCCATCCCTCACTAGTTCTTGTTCTTCCTTTCAGGCCCATCTTAGGCATCCTCTTTTAGGATGCTTTCTCAAATTTCCCCAGGTAGGTGCCTCTTACAGGTCTTCCCATGGCCCCTGTACTTCCACTTTCATAGCACTTTGTGTGATTATACTGTAAGGATATTCATTGTTCTGTAGTTGCCTGTTTACTTACCTACTGCCAAGTTACCTATCTTAAAAGGGGCAGGATTGCTTTTGTTTGAGTCATTTCTGTCTCTTTGATCCAATATAGTGCCTGGCATATAAAAGTACCCAGTAGGTAGTTCCTGAATGAGTAGATGAGCTATGCTATTTGGGTTCATGAATTGGAAACTGGTTGATAGGGAGGCATTGAGTTTATAGTATTGTGCAAACCATGTGTTACTGACTCACCATCAACTTAGCACACATTTTGTTTTATCTCTCACCCTTTATATTATGTGTGGAACAACCCCCTCCCCCATTGAAATTAGAAGCCCTTCTGAGCAGGAACTGTGTGTCATTCTTGGTGTCTCCCTCCAGTGCCTTGAACGTAGCTGAACTTCATTTCAGTGAGCCTAATCCCAGATAGATAGACACATATACACATATACAGTCAGTCCCCTACATACGAGTGAGTTCCGTTCTGAGAGCGCATTCGTAAGTCTAATTTGTTTGTAAGTCCAACAGAGTTAGCCTAGGTACCAACTAACACAATTGGCTGTATAGTACTGTACTGTAATAGGTTTATAATACTTTCCACACAAATAATACATAAAAACCAAACAAACAAAAAATAAAGAAAACATTTTTAATCTTACAGTACAGTACCTTGAAAAGTACAGTAGTACAATACAACAGCTGGCGTATAGGGGCTGGCATTGAGTGATCAGGCAAGAAGAGTTACTGACTGGAGGAGGGAGAGGAAGTGGAAGATGGTAGAGCTGAAGGATCGTCAGCAATAGGAGACGGAGGGCAAGCTGCAGTTTCACTCAGGCCTTACGTGATTGGACATGCAAACGCACGTTTGCATCTTTGAAAGTTCGCAGCTTGAAGGTTCATATGTCGGGGACTTACTGTGTACACTCTGGAACTAAGTCTCATCTGTAACCCATCCTTGTCTTCCTCGGCTGGTCCTGTTTCGGGGCCGTGCACAGCCCATGCCACTCTGGAGGGGCAATTTCCCTGTGGTTTCTTAGTTCTTGTGTTCCAGCATGCTGGCCAAGTATGAGAGACGTCAGCGGTATGAGAGTCTCCCTCATTGAAACTTCATAGGTTTGGTAGCAGGGACTGACCAGTGCTGACAGGAAATAGAGGCATTTATTAAAAGCCAGAGTTGTCAACTTGCAGGATGCAGAGCTCTTGTTAGCATATGATTTTATGGTTGGTTTGGTGCTCCTCTATAAAAGTAAAGAACTGGATAAAAATGGCAGGAGCGTGCTTGGGTCTCTGAAGTTAGATCCTTTTTCCTAAGTAATTTGCCTTTAGAGTTTCATTTATTTGGAATTTCCTGAGATTTTGATCTTGCCAGAAAGTTTCCAGCAAAACAAAATTCTGGGCAGGTGAAGCATGTGCATGTGAAACGAAATCATTGCTTTTGTTTTCAACTCTTTTCTTAACGTATTATCCTTGGTTCAGCCCTGAAGGTTATTCTATTTTTTGTGGATCTCAACTTTTCTCTCATCTTCTGGTTCTTACAAAATGAGCGGTATTGTTTGAATGGAGAAGAGGAGGAGAGGAATAAAAATAAATGTAAAAGCTTTGTTCTTGCCTAGGCAGGCTTGGCTTTATATTAGTAGCTTGGAGCAGAATGACATGTCTAGTCTGGTGAAGAAGGGATATTTCGGGTTGGTTTGGCTTCTTGTGGATTTGATTTTTTTTTTTTAAAGGTTTGTCTTTTAAACCAGAATTTTTCTGTGAATGTAATCAAATTTAGATAAACGCACTTAGTTTCACAATTTGCAGGGCACATTTCTGTTACCTGTGTTAAACACAAGTCATTGTGGTGAATGACTTGGGTCAGGGTTGTTTCTCAAATGAACTGAGATCTGGCATGGTTTAAGTGGTCACAGAGCAGACCTGTAACCCAAGAGAATTCTTTTCTTCCCGGTTCAGTGTCCCTTCCTCCAGACGTGCTGCTTTCCCGGAGCCCTAGGAATGCCTTTCATCAGAGTAGCCGTGATTAAACGAATAGAGGTTTCCTGTTGGACTGCAGCGCTCACCTGCCTTCATTCTGTTCATCTCAGAGCAGAGGTTCTGGATCCTCAGTGTTACTTACTGAGATTGTTTTAAACATAAAAGTGCCTTTAACAAGTTTGAAGGCCAGAGGTAGAACAGTTGAGAACAAAATAGAAATAGTGTTAAAGACAGAGTTGTTGGCAGGAGTCTTGAAGGAGTGTTGAAGATAGTATGGGAAGCAGTTAGCAGTTAGCATTTATATTCCAGTTTGTTGGTTTCAGACCTACTTGTATGGTCCCCGTATTGTAGTCTGTGTGTTACCGAGTCCCCACCCACCATCATCTTCTTTGTCTTGCTCTCCCCCATCCTTGCTTCCCCTCCTCACCACTCTCTCCCCCCATGGCCACCACAACCACCACTAGCAATTACCAACATGTTGGATCTTGAGGCTGCTTCCCTATAAGGATGTGGAGCAAGTGGGGTTGGCCACTGACGTCGTTACCAAGCTCTGTGGGCTCTCTCACTGTGTGCCTCGTGACGTTTGATTGGCTGCAAACTAGCAATAAACTGCTGCTTCTGCTATCTAATCTGTAGTTGCTTTCTATCTCTGTATTTAAGGGTACATCTATAATCTACCAATGCCAGTTGAAGAGGATAGATGATAGAAACAACCGTATGCTTAAGCAAGTTGGGAGAGATGCTAATAGACAGCCAGAAAACTACAACGGCCTGTAAAACAACAGGCTCAGTTTGTGGCAGAATTTTGTGTTCAAGAGTTTTGTTTTTTGTTTGATTTTTAATATGCCTGTTTTGTCCTTTTTAAATTGATAGTCTTCAAATTGAAAGCTACGACCAGTCTTGTGTGTCATGGAGTCCCTGGCTGTGAGGCTCAAAGTTTATTACTATCCAGAGTGTCCCCTTAAATCTCTTTGGGTCAGTTCATGAGAACAATGTTCAGATGGACTTTTCTGGCTGGCAGAGAGTCAACTGGTAACCAAGCATGAAAGTACAGACAGTTCCTAATACATACATGTGTCTGCTTCAAAAGGTTGAAAGTTAGTTGTCTGGGACTCTGAACATATTTTCTGTAGAATCAGTGCTATGAATGGTGGTTAAGTTCCAAGCTTACCCTGGTACCTATTTATTCTGCAGTATACCTGAAGTATTCCTATTAATATCATATGTGATTTTCCCATAGAATTATTATATATGATGATGATTACTATATATATTTAATATTATACATAATAGTGATTTTATGAATAAAAACCATTCTGGGTTCCATCTGGGGGGTAGAGTGTGTGTGTATGTGGTGGGGGGGTGGCTATAGGTGTGTATTAATACATCCCCTTCTCATGCAGCCCTGCCACTGGAAGTGGTTTTTCTTCTCACCTCTAAGTAATATGGACTCTCATGGATTTTGGAGGAGAGGCTGGATTAAAGGTTAGAGCCGTGAGGAATAGATTAGGCTGGCATTTCTGGGGCTAGAGAACAATGACAGCTCCCAGCACGCTTCTTGGGCCTGGCTGTCTCTTCATTACCCCGTTTTGTCTTCTTCCGGGGTCCCCAGGCATTGACCTTTTTTTCCTTGGTTACCATTTTTTTTTTGCTTGGACCAGGGTTTTTGCCTCTGGTCTACAACTGAATTTTCTATCAGGGTCTCCTGCTTTTGAAATAAATATATAGTCTTTTTGAGGTTTTCAGAATTAAATGTTGTGGCAGTTATCACATGTTAATTTTGCTGTGAGAAATTGTAGAATCCCAGATGACTGATCTTTATGATCTTTATAAACTGCACCTGTATTTCCATTTCATTCTCCTGTGTTATATATCACATTGCAGAAAATAATAGCTTTTATAATTAATACTGCCTCCCTTGATTACATTTCTTGTCTAAGATTTGTTTTCAGATAAGACCTTTTCATGACAGTACACAAAACCGTACAGCACACTTCCTACTTAAATCTTCTGAATCTGTCCACAGCAGTATTTCAGAGTCCAAAATGACTTCTGCCAGGAGACTGGATACACCTTTGGGTAGGTGAGCTCTGTGGTCTCTTATGACTTGATTTGTGCTTCACCTGGTACAAAGAAATCTTGTAGGGTAAGGACAGGCTGCATTAGCTGGTCATAGCAAATGGGACCTCGGAGAGCATCTGAATGGCACAGCAGGCCTGGCCCTGGCAGCCTTGTGATAAAAGGGTTTGCCTCCAGGGCCATCATCTCCCATAATATCACATTCCCCTCCCTGAACCCACAGGCACCCAAGTTGCACCTCATTTTTGTCCTCAACCAAGCACTGCTGAGATGCTGAGGAATTGGGCTCTTAGCTGATGGCAATAGTTGGTCTGGGTGTTTCCATTTAGCAGTTTGCTGCTTTTAAACTGGCTTGTGGAGAGCTGCAGGGCTGGAGGTTCCCTGCTAGTTCGTGTTTGGCTTTTTGTCCCTCACTTGACAGCTGCTATTTCACTTCTCAGCAGAAAGGGACACTGTGCCCACCCAAGCCCACCCAGAAAGGAAGGTGTGATGTACCACTTCTGAAAGGTTCAGTCTGGCATCATTGTAAACGAGAAGGTGGGTCAGGTGGGGCTGGAGGTGGAACGTGGCTGCTCCCCAAAACTGCAGATCGTTCTACAAGTGCATTCTGGCATAGTGTGATGAAAGTTTCTAGCATTTTATTCCCCTTAATAATCGTGAGCACAGAAGGGGTAGGGGGAGTGGGGTTGTCTGGCCATAGAAGCTGTCATATTAAACAGCACTTTCTGGTTTTAGCAAGTTTTATCCAAATGAGACTTCAGATTTTCTCTCTCTAATTTACTGGCAGTTCTTCTGAAAATGTCTAATTATTTTGCCAGAAAATCACTCAAGCACTTAAGCCTTTTTTTTTTAACCTGTGCAAATATGTTACATTCTTTTAAAATAGATCAGATAGAAATGGGAACCCGTAAGATTTTATATATTTTCTAATGCATTATTTTTATATTAAATAGGTTTCTGTAGACTTTCTCATGCTTTTGTTTAGAGGATGTATTTTGTAATGTAGAGCATGGCTTTACCTTGCCTTGTAAGCTTGATATATTTTTTTAACCACCCAGCATTTTTTTTTCCTGTATTGTGAAATCCACTGAATAATTATAAAATCAGTAGACACTTGTTTACAAGTTAATATGTGTATCTGTCCTTAGTTGCACTGACTCAAAAGCTAAAGTAACCTTCAGTTCTTTGATTTACCCTTACATCCAACTGATTGCCAAGTCCTCCAACTTCATTCTTGAAATGTGCATCTGAACCTCTTTCCTTCTTTCCTCATCCTCTTCCCTTGTCTCCATTCAGGCCCTCCTCATCTCTGGCCTTTTATGGTCACCTTCAGCTGGTTCAGGCTCTTTGTTTCCATCCTGTCTTTCATGGGACAAGAAGTGTTATCCCTGTCCTACTTGAAAACTTCTAGTGGCTCCCCATTGCTGGGACTGTAGTCTCCTGATTCCTTGGCCTCACCTAACACAGGTGCTTCAAGCAGGTCTGGGTAAGGGTGTTGGTTTAGCTCTGCTGACCAGCACCCCTGCCCCACCCCCTTCCCTGCACATTCCAAACTGGGTTGTCATTGGTGCTGTATCTTCTGTCTGCTGAGCGGCCACCATTCACCCTCCTTTCAGCTCACTGGCCCTGCCTCAGTGGAGCAGGTGCCTCCCGCCCCCGACACTGAGCTGACTTTTCTGTTAAGTTCCCTTTTTTTGTTGTTCTATGGGAAATATTAACATGCTTTCTCTGTTACCTCTATACCTGAATGTATTAATTTTCCCTAATTCACCTGAGGAATCCATCTCTCTAGGGGAAAATTAGGATTTGGTTACAGGAAGAAAGCCACTGAGAAAACGTATTCTGCTTCTGACATGCCAAATAGCATTTTTTGCAGTGTGCTGTTCCTTTTTAAACACTTAATAATATTTTATGAGTTTCCCTGGTGGCGCAGTGGTTGAGAATCTGCCTGCCAATGCAGGGGACACGGGTTCGAGCCCTGGTCTGGGAAGATCCCACATGCCACAGAGCAACTAGGGCCCGTGAGCCACAACTAATGAGCCTGCGCGTCTGGAGCGTGTGCTCCGCAACAAGAGAGGCTGCGACAGTGAGAGGCCTGCGCACTGCGATGAAGAGTGGCCCCCGCTTGACGCAACTAGAGAAAGCCCTCGCACAGAAATGAAAACCCAACACAGCCAAAAAATAATAATAATATTTTTATATGAATTACTATTTTAATTCTGTTGCTTATATATTATTTTCTTCTTTGCTGGAATGTGAACCCTCTGAGAATATGAGATCATGTCTTTTAGATCTTCGTATCCTCAGTACTGAGTGTACTGTAGTGTCTGGCCTAGTGTCACCTTGCGGACTTGTATCATGCACTCATTTAACCTTGCTTAAACTATACAAGCAAAAAGCAAAAAAAGAGAAATTCCTTTAAATACCACGTTGTCCTATCAGACCACACCTTGATAATCCTCTGTAGGGAAGGGGAGACTACTGGTGAAAGAGAAACAAAAGAAGTTAAGATCCGGGCTTTAAAATATCTAAGGCTTCAATGCTGGCAATTTAAAGTATTTTTCCCAAGGTTTTAATCTTAATTGCATGAAATTTTTGCCTCACAGCTAACTATAGAATTTAGTTGCCATATAAGATGGCATTTCTGTACACCCTTCAGAAATGTTTGTGGAATTAAATAAACCATATTCAGCACTTAAGGGTAATCTACCTAACAATTATTAAACAGAAGAGTCGTAATTTATCCTATAAACCATTATGATGGTCACCTATAAGTTCATATAAATTATGTTGGCACTTAATTCATTACAACTTTATTGGGTGCCTGTGGATGCCAGGCAGTGTGCTAGGCAGTGACAAGTACAGGGGTGAGGGTGATAGGGAACACACACCTGTGGTCTCGTTAATAGTCACAGGAGAGAGATGACGTGAAACAGTCACACAAACTATTAATTGTGGAGGAAGTGCCATGAAAGAAGAATAAAAGGTACAAGGAGAGTGTTGAAGAAGGGGCTTTAAGCAGGTATGAAGGGGTCAGTGAATCCTTGGGCGAGGCCTACAGGGTGGGGTGGGTGAGCCTTTCAGTTAGAAGTGGCTTAGCAATTTTCAAGAACGCAGGGAAGGCATGCATGGCCTGAGCATTGGTCACCAGAGTATGTCACCTCCTGAGATAATGACTCCCAGAAGTTTATTATTCACTGGCAGAAAGTAGTACTTCTCCTTTGTTTATACACGTTTTTAAAATTAAGGATTTGTCTTATACTAGAATCCCCTGATTTGTTGAACAGTCCTGTATTCACTCTACTCATTCATATTCCTTGAGATTTTATAAAATATTTTTAAAATACCTAAAGTCTTGATTATATCCTTTCAACCCTTGTTAAGAATTCTTATTTTTGTAATTTATACTATATTTCATTATACAGTGATATATTTACTATGGAAAACAAAAAAGAATAAAAGTTTTCTTTATCCCTATCACTGCAGAGTATAACTACTATAAACATTCTGTCTGTATTCTGCCAATCATATTTTAATTGAAATTTTTATTGAGATAATTACAGATTCATGTGCAGTTGTGAGAAATAATACAGAGTGGTCCTTTGTACACTTTGCCCAGTTTCCTTCACCATGATAACATTGTGCAAAACTGTAGTACACTATCACAGCCAGGATATTGACATTGGTAACAGTTTGTCCATCTTATCATATTTACTCAGTTTTACTTGGGCTCATTTGTGTGTGCATTATTTGTTTCCCATAGACTCTTGTATTAGTAATGCTAATTTTTTTTTTTGCGGTATGTGGGCCTCTCACTGTTGTGGCCTCTCCCATTGCGGAGCACAGGCTCCGGATGCGCAGGCTCAGTGGCCATGGCTCACGGGCCCAGCCACTCCGCGGCATGTGGGATCTTCCCGGACCAGGGCACGAACCCATGTCCCCTGCATCAGCAGGCAGACTCTCAACCACTGCGCCACCAGGGAAGCCCAGTAATGCTATTTTTTATGTGATTTCATTCTAGTTTTTTTTCTTTTCTGCCCTCAAAAAGCATCCCCTCTCCTAATCTTTTTTGTTGTTGTTGTTGTTGGTAGGAGTTTATCAATTTATTTATTTTTGCTGTGTTGGGTCTTCGTTTCTGTGCAAGGGCTTTCTCTAGTTGTGGCAAGCGGGGACCACTCTTCATCGCGGTGCGCGGGCCTCTCACTATCAGTGGCCTTTCTTGTTGTGGAGCACAGGCTCCAGATGCACAGGCTCAGTAGTTGTGGCTCACGGGCCTAGTTGCTCCGCAGCATGTGGGATCCTCCCAGACCAGGGCTCGAACCCATGTCCCCTGCATTAGTAGGCAGATTCTCAACCACTGTGCCACCAGGGAAGCCCGCCCTCACCTAATCTTATATCCCTCTCATGCCATTGTGTGTTTTCTCTAAACTTGTTTCAAAAAGCAGCTACCTGTAAGAGAAATAAATAGATTAAAAATAGTCCAAATGTACTTTACCAGCTTAGTGATTGTTTATAGACAGTTTAGCCAGTTTATAGTTTCTGGCCTTTCTGCTGAAAGATACTCTGGGTGGTTTCTAACCAAGAGAGAACCATTTAATGCCATTCAAAATAGACTGAATTATCAACAGTGTCTGAAAAGGGCCTGACAGTGAGTTGCCTATAATTTAAGCAGAACAGAGTAAGTAGAAGAATAAATATGTACCAGGAAAGTACAGGTAACAAAGGAGGCTTAGAGATCTTTGCTGTTATTTCTTGAGCAAATATTCTTCTGAGGTCATCTGTCTACTGACTCCCCCTCTGTCGAACAAATAACCAAAAAGATAATCACCACTTGGTTGCTGCATGTGTAGTCAGTTGATTTCCGGTGGCCATATGATTTTCATATGTGGTCTGGTTTTCAGTGTTGCTTGAATTTTCTCAATGCTCCCGTTGAGAAAATACCCCCAATTTTCAATTTTGGGGTAAAAAGGAAAGAAACAATAGGACATATGAAAAGTAAAAAGGAAGTTGTTTTAAAGTACTGTAACTGAGTTCAGAAAGCATGAATAGAGCAGGAGAGAAGCCAGGATGAGTGACGCTAGTCATCAAGTGGCATGGGGTCGCTAAAAGCACATCAACCAGATAATCAGCTTGAAAAAATTTAAAAGGAGGAGTTAACTGCCAAGGGACTCTATCCAAGCAAATGGAAAGGACTTGAGAAGAAAAACTAGTTAGGCATGATTGTCTTGTTATTGGATAGTGAGAGAAGGGAGCTCTTTCTGTCCAGAATAGGATCTCTCCGTGGAGGTTAGGCTCTCACTAATGAAAAATAACTGTTGAGTTCTGGCTGGCCTTATTCAGCAGCTCTTAATAATTAAAATTTAGTAACGTGAGAATATGTGGAAGCTACTTCAACAAAAGAACCTGTTTCTCAAACCTAACTGTTAAAATGCTGAAGTTGTTTTTATATTAACCCAGCTGTTATTGAACATTATTTTGGAGGCTCTAGATAAAGTAATAAGAAAAGTAAATCATTGCTAAACAATTGGGAGAAACGGATTTATTCTATTTGCAGTGTGATTGATCAACCTAGAAAACGAGTTTAAGAAAAATTACATGAGTAAGAAAAAGAAAAATTACATGAGTAAATGAAGGTAGGTTAGATGGCTGGATAACAAGATTTTATCATAGAATAATATGTATAATGTGGGCCTATCTATGTAAAAACAAATAATAAGAATTCATAAATAATGAATTCATTATTTAAGAATTCATTGTTTATTTTGCATGTTTGGAGGAGTAGACAATACTAGACTGTTAACATTGGTTACGTTTTTTCATTACATCTTTGTATACACTGGACATGTTATTTTTATAATTTTTGAGGAGGAATTTTATAATAAGTCTTTCAGTATTTAAGAATGCTTATATTTTCTAATGACTCCTTCTATACTAATATCTTTATTACATACCCCTAGTGCCCTCAGTTTTTGCGTATTACTGTGATTCCCTTCTGTGAGCCGTATTGAAGTTACCTAGTAATCAACTATTCTTCCCTTCCCTCTCCCCCCAGCATCTGATTTGAAATATTCTCAGTTGCTATCTGAAGAGTCTCAGTCAATATCTATAAAACTATTAGCAAGATTATTCTCTTTTTTAAAAACTCTTCCTCTTCTGCCTTCCACACTCCCTTTGGTGGTTGTACTCTACATTATATAGTACACCATCTCCCTTACAGCCATCCTTTTATCTTAGACCTACTAGTAAATATTAATTCTCACTCTCAGTTGTTCCCTAGATCTCTCTAGTCATTTTGGTTGCCTGATGCTCATTCTCTACTAGCTTCTTCAGGAATGGTTTATAGAAACAATATTCTGGGAATTAACAGTGCACGTTCATAACAGTTTGTCTGCAGCTTTAATATTTGAAGGCCACATGGTCTGTATATAAAAATCTTTGGATCACATTTTATTTCCTTAAGTAACTTAAATATGTTATTCCACTGTCTTGTGGTATAAAGCATTGCTGTGGATGTTTGATGGTCTAATTTTTAGCCATTAAAAGTGACTTGGTCTTTTTGCTAGATTCCCAAAGGATTTTTAAAATCTTTTAATTCAAAGTGTAATCATTTATTAAATCATATCTTGCTCTTGGCCATTTTGGGTCCAAGAAGAATTCTTCCCCCAAATCAATGTGTTCTTTCAATGTATAGTTTCAAACCTTTTCTTTTTTTAATTTCAGGAGAGTCTTAAATTCAAGCTTTCAGTATTTCTTTTGTTACATTGCTTTGATTTCCTTCTCAGGGACTCAGCCTGTTGTGTGTATGTTTGATCTTCTTTGCCTATCATTTATTTCTTTCACTTCCTCTCAACAATTTAAAAATCTTAATAATTTGCTTTAAAAACATGAAAAATTATTAAATATAATTTTAAATTAAAAAAAAATACAATTTCAAACTTACAGAACAATTATAACAGTACAAGGAACCTATTTCTCTTTGGTTACTTCTTTTTGAATTTCTTTTTTTTAAACTCTCCTGTTTTCTGTTTCCTTTAAGGCATTAAACCTATTTATTTGCTCTTGTGTTCCTCCTTGTTTTGTCTTCATTTCTGAAAATATTTTCTTCTTTTCTTTTTAATTCTTTCCTGATTTCTTTCACTTCTCTTTTCAGATCATTCTTTTTTCCAGTTACTTTGGTTCTTAAGTTCTCATTCTCATTTATGTTGTTATTCCATAGCTTCTACCATTTTCTTAGTTTCTTGTTGGATTAGTTTCATCTTTTGTGGGCATCTTTCTAGCCTGCTTTTGTCTTCCGTAGGGATATTGTTTGTCCCTTATTCTCTTTCATATATTAATGCTGTGTGGAACTCAGCTGTTCCTTGTCTACTGACCGTTTTTAAGTGAACAGTTTCCCGGTAGTTTTAGGAAGGAAGGGGTGGGTCAGATAGATGTTCTAGCCCAGGGCTGTCAGGCTCCCTCTTTAGTTGGCTTTGTGAAGTGATTTTTAAAGCATCTTGTGTTTCTAAGATCTGCTTCCCCTGTTCCTCCCATTTTTACCTATTATCTCAACCTTCTCTTTCCTTTGCTCCTTTTGTCTGTATCTTGCTCAATTTGTTCTGCTCCAAGAAGCTTCTCCTCCGTGCAGGCTGTGTCTTACTTAGAAGGTCTTAGTTTTGAGAGTCTGTAGGGCCTAGGCTGACCCAGCACCTTGGGGAGGGGGAGCATGGGGATGCCTGTGAATTGGAGCCTACAGGATCTGCTCCTAGTTTGGCTGCTCACACAAGCTGGCCTGTCACAATTCCCAGTGAGACCTGATGATTTGGGGTTCTCCTGGTCACAGCCATCAGAACCCCCTGTTGTCTTGATTCTCCTTCCTCCCACACAAATGTTGATACCACATGGGTCTTAATAACTGGCTGTCCCCCACTTCCTTGTACTTTCAGAGTCTCTGGTTTTGATTTAGTTGTTGTCTGAGGGGTTCTCTGTGTTGGTTTGGCTATCCTGTTGCTCCATTTGTTTGTTTGTTTATTTATTTATTATTTATTTTTGGCTGCGTTGGGTCTTCGTTGCTGCCCATGGGCTTCTCTCTAGTTGTGGCGAGCGGGTGCTGCTCTTCATTGTGGTGCGTGGGCCTCTCTCCTCTTGTTGTGGAGCATGGGCTCTAGGCTTGCGGGCTTCAGTAGTTGTGGTGCACAGGCTCAGTAGTTGTGGCTCACGGGCTCTAGAGCGCAGGCTCAGTAGTTGTGGCACACGGGCTTAGTTGCTCGATGGCATGTGGGATCTTCCCGAACCAGGGATTGAATCTGTGTCTCCTGCATTGGCAGGCGGATTCTTAACCACTGTGGCACTGGGGAAGTCCTCCATTTATTTTTATGGGGATTCAGGGAGAGTGGAAAACTGTGGCCACTGCTGCCACTGTCTTCCCAGAATCATAAAGCCAGAGTAATCGCTCAAAAACACATATCCAATCATATCATTCCTCCCTACTTTAAAAAAAACTTGAGTTGCAAGAATCCTTCACGAAAACTTTCAAACATATAGAAATAGGCTAGTATAATGAACCCCTACGTATTCGTCACCCAGTTTCAATAATTAAAAACTCATGGCTCATCTTTTTTCCTCTGTATCCCCTACCCATTAACCCTTCCCAGCTCTAATTTATTTTGAAATAAATCCAAGCATCATAACAAATACTTAAAAAAAAAATTGAATACTCAGGGGTCAGAGGAGCCAGAACCACATCTTCTTTGGACTTGGAGAGGAAAGTGAAATGTCAAGGAAAGCTGATGTTACCATCCAGGGTCTGGGCTGAGGGACCATCAGCCTGGAAATACATTCGGAGTACGACCTTAGGGAGCCGACCGTCATATCGAGCTCTGCTAGGCACAAGGAGCTAGGAAGACAGCATTTGCCATTCCTACCTGAATATTGTTTGCAGCAGAGGGCCCCGGTGGGTCCTGATTTAGGAGTGCTGAGTGCTGACAACGTTCAGTCCCTCCTCGGCCTGGCTCAGGCACTCCATGTAAAAGCCTTCCTGCTATTCCAGCCGTTGACCTGCTCCTCCCTAGTTTGTAGGGAGGATGTAGGGAGCCTAGATTTCATCTCAGTTGGAATGTAGCCTTCTCCAGGAGTGTACCACATCAGAAAATCGTGCTGCCTGCAGGAGAAGTAGAGGGGAAGAGGCACATCCTTCCAAGAAATGTTTCTCTCACACCCAGCCATTCCCTGGGTATCATAGCAGGAAATTACTCATTACTGGGAAATCACCGCTGACCTTTCTGTTGAGGAAGTCAAAGAGAGAGCAGAGTTCTCAGTTAGTTGGGTCACTGGTGCTTTCTTCTTGCATTCATTATTTGTTTTCCACTGCCATCCTCATGCTATCTCTATTTGCATAATTCCAAATTCATATCTCACCTTGGTTCGTTCTGACATGTTTAGCCCACCCATTCAGTGGATCCTTATTGAGGGCCCTGTGTCTGCAGGAGTCGTGCTCTGCCAGTGAACAAGCTGGACCTCAAGTGCCTGCTCCTTTGAGCTGAGGAGGCTCAGCCAGCAATCTCTCTTGGAAAGCCTCTCCAGCCCTGTTGAGCGGAGGCAAGTTTAGGAGGTGTTATGTGTGTGCCCTGTGCACCCCTAGGAGTCTGGGCACAGAGACCTCGGTCGCAGGCCACTTTCGTGTGGTGTGGGCCCACTCTCTCCTCTCTGACCTTTGGTGTGATGGCAAGGGCTTGGAGAGTGACACAGGCAGCATACTTTGGGGTTGCTCCAATGGAGAATGGCCATCCTGTCTCCACCCCAGCCTTCATTGCTAAGGTTTCCTTTCAAGCAACAGTGCTGGAACAGACTAGGCAAAACAGCTTAGATATAGCTGTATGATGTATCTTCTCCCCTTAATGCCAACCAAAGTTGGCAAGGAGAGGTAACAGGCCAGCAGTGCCAGAAAGAGCTCTTTCCTCTGCACCAGATGTGGCTGCTCCACAGTTACCCCTGAGTTTACTATTTTCATTTTTACCAACTCCTCTCATTGCCTTTCCCTTCTTCCTGTGAATAGATTTTGCCTCTGAGCAGGACTTTCTACTCAGTAGCATTGTTTGTGGCCACAGCGGTCTTCCCCCACCAAGTAGGAACTCACTGAGGACGGGGCGACGACAGAGCCACCTGCCCCGTCAACACTTGGTACAACCTGAATCGCAAGAACAAAAATTGGCTCCAAGTACAGTGATAGCAGTGTTGCAGTCTTGACTCTGAAGGTGATCCTCAAAACTTGACTTTGGCATCGTATGTAAGGGTTTGCTTTAAAAAATATACTTGGGTGGTGAGACCAATTACCTTTAAAATAATTTTACATTTCTGGCTTTTTAACTATCCTGTTCTCTAATGAACATATCTCACTGAAACTTCCCACTGTTTGCTCTGAGTAATCTTGTTTACTTGAAGATTGCTTTACAGTGCAGTAAGAAAACATTCTAATCGTGAGTTTTTTTCAAGTTTAGGCATTGCCGTTACATGAAAATGTCACTAGACTTAGTGTCCCTAAAGTTCTTTATTTATCCTGATTTTTGTAAAATGTTTGATTTATTTGGTCCTAGGGATTTATTTTCCTGTTAGCCCAATGAAGATGTCATGATTTTGTGAGCCTTGGGGAGAAGAGTGCCTAGGTATTGTATTATCTTTAAAGGATATTACTTCTGCAATAGCTTCAGTTATTTATGTAATAATAGTGGCCCAAGGTCTGTCTCTAGCAATATGTATATGGATTTTGGTTCCTATATAGTTTTAGTTGTAGCATTGAGATATTGAGCAAATCCTCTTGAGGAAGTATTTGGCATCAGTCAGCCTTCTAAAAATTGATCATATGTTATTAGCAGAGGTTTACTGCCTCCTTTCATTGTATAGGAATTTTTTTTTTTTTATGTATCCAGTTCTAAGAAGGCAGATGACCAAAAGATCATGTAGCTGTTGCCGGAGGCTTATGGCCGGAGAGAAGGAAGGGATAGAACCGTTTTTAAACAATTGCATCTCCCTAAATATGTCAAGGAGATAGGAAGATGTTCTACTTTGATTTGTTGGCACACAGGTATTTTATGCTGGATCTTGTTTTAAGTAGTCACTCTGAAAGTTGTTTTTTATTTAAGTACACTTAATAAATTAAAATTTGCTTTGACGGAAGTTAAAATGTTAGAAATCAGGTAACTGACATGGAGAACTATGATTTTTAAAAGATAGTCTGCTTAAAAAAAATAGTCTGCTTATGGACATGGTGAACAGAAATAATTTAATGTTTTAATTTTTTCTTCTATTTCACTACAAGTTTATACGCATAATAATACATACCAGATAAATATGGGGGAAAAGTTTTGTGCCAGAGCCATCCTGCCTACTCTTTCCTTACAGAAGAACAAAGTAACAGTATTCATTTTAACTATAGAAATACTATAGTGGGTTTTTTTAATTCCCTACATTTTAATCTCCTGTGTTCCTCTTGATCTTTAATTTGCTAAAATAGTTGCAAAGAATGAATCTAGCCTGCATTAATCTTCTTAAAAAAACACAACTCTACCTAGTTGTAATGGTTCATCTTTCTCTTAAAAATAGTGATTTGTTCACTCTGAAATCTGAATGATCAGTTGCAGCTGCATTTTGTTCCTATTGGAGTTTAGGAAGAAGGGAGGAGGAAGCACTCTGTAATATACAATTTGAATTACTGTAATAGACGGACACAGAGATTAGCATAGAGGAACTGTTAAGCTGTCAGAACCAGAAGAAACATCTATTCTTAGCATAGTTTGAGATTTAAAGGCAACATAATGGGTATAGTTGAAAATTGTAGAAGGAAAATAAACCAGATGGGTTAAGATTAAATTTTTTTTCTAAATTGTTACTACCATACTGAGGAAGAGGACTTTCTACCATTAGAGGCAATAAAGAAAATCGCAGAGGGAAAGGTCAATAGGTTTGAATACTTAAAAATTTTAAACTACTTTAAAACTCTTTATTACTTAGGTAATGCATATGCGCTGTAGAAAACAATTGGAAAACAATAGAAAATAAAAATCACTCATAATTCTGCCAAGTGGCAGCTCTCTTGTTATTATAATGACATTTTATGATAATCCTCCCACACTTAAAATATTTTTATTTAGGGGAAATTAAATTTAAATGTGCAAACAAATAAATTGGCAAAGTGGTTTCTCAGGATAGACAAAGAATTGTTGGCTTCAAGATATGTAAAGAGCTTACATGAGTAAGAAAAATACTAATATTCTCGAAGATTGGTAGGCAAAGGACAGAGACAGTCACTCTGTGTTCATCATTCAGCAGACGTTGAGTGCCTGCTGGTCAAGTTAGAGTAGTGTTTACTGTGCACAAAAACGGCTGTTGGAAGGGACAGACATGCCATATTGTCGTCTGTATGTTTTATTCCAACATCTTGAGGCATAATCAAGATATAAATGAAATTGTATGGAAAAACATTTTTCTTCAGTTGAATTTTTTCAAAAATAATGGAGAAGATTGTATTTATGAACTTGAGATGGGCAACTATTTCTTGAACAAGACACCCCACAAAAACGATAGAGGAAAAGATTGATAAATTGAACTACATTGACCTTTAAGAACTTCTCTTCAATGGGAGAAAATATTTGCAAATGAAGCAACTGACAAAGGATTAATCTCCAAAATTTACAAGCAGCTCATGCAGCTCAACATCAAAAAAACAAACAACCCAATCCAAAAATGGGCCTAAATAGACATTTCTCCAAAGAAGATATACAGACTGCCAACAAACACATGAAAGGATGCTCAACATCACTAATTATTAGAGAAATGCAAATCAAAACTACAATGAGGTATCACCTCACAGCAGTCAGAATGGGCATCATCAAAAAGTCTGCAAACAATAAATGCTGGAGAGGGTGTGGAGAAAAGGGAACCCTCTTGCACTGTTGGTGGGAATGTAAATTGATACAGCCACTGTGGAGAACAGTATGGAGGTTCCTTAAAAAAATGAAAATAGAACTACCATACGACCCAGCAATCCCACTACTGGGTATATACCCTGAGAAAGCCATAATTCAAAAAGAGTCATGTACCAAAATGTTCATTGCAGCTCTATTTACAATAGCCAGGACATGGAAGCAACCAAAGTGTCCATCCACAGATGAATGGATAAAGAAGATGTGGCACATATATACAATGGAATATTATTCAGCCATAAAAAGAAATGAAATTGAGTTATTTGTAGTGAGGTGGATGGATCTAGAGTCTGTCATACAGAGTGAAGTGAGTCAGAAAGAGAAAAGTACCGTATGCTAACACACATATATGGAATCTAAAAAAAACGGTTCTGAAGAACCTAGGGGCAGGACAGGAATAAAGACACAGACGTAGAAGATGGACTTGAGGACACGGGGAGTGGGAAGGGTAAGCTGGGACGAAGTGAGAGAGTAGCATGGACATATGTACACTACCAAATGTAAAACAGATAGCTAGTGGGAAGCAGCCACATAGCACAGGGAGATCAGCTCAGTGCTTTGTGACCACCTAGAGGGGTGGGATAGGGAGGGTGGGAGGGAGGGAGACGCAAGAGGGAGGAGATATGTGGATATATGTATATGTATAGCTGATTCACTTTGTTATACAGCAGAAACTAACACACCATTGTAAAGCAATTATGCTCCAATAAAGATGTTAAAAAAAAAAAGCTTCTCTTTATCAAAAGACACCATTAACTTTGGGTTGTTTGCAGAAGTGGCCCCAAATTCCTCCCATCCCTGTCTGTCACATTCATGCCCCTCTGAATGTGACTCTCACCAAGAGGTGGACAATCACTTTTGAATTTGTGCTCGGCCACGTGACTAGCTTTGGCCAGTAGAATGTTGGTGATAATGACACAAGCAGAGGCCTAAAAAACATACAGGCATACCTCGTTTTACTGCACTTTGCTTTATTGTGTTTTTTACAAATTAAAGGTTGGTGGCAACCCTGTGTCAAACAAGTCTACTGGCACCAGTTTCCCAACAACATTTGCTCACTTTGTCTGTGTGTCACATTTTGGTAATTCTTGCAATATTTCAAACTTTTTCATTATTATTATATTTGTTGTGGTGACCCATGCTCAGTGATCTTTGATGTTACTAATGCAAAAAGATTACAACTCACTGAAGGCTTAGCTCACGGTTAGCATTTTTTAAGCAATAAAGTATTTTTAAATCAAGGTATGTACACTGTTTTTTTCAGACATAATGCTTTTGCACACTTTATAGACTAGTATAATATAACCATAACTTTTATATGCACTGAGAAACCAAAAATTCATGTGAGTCACTTTATTGTGATATTCGCTTTATTGTTGTGGTCTGGAACTGAACCTGCAGTGTCTCTGTACTTGCATATCTTTCTTGCTGCTTTTGAGAATTCTACAGTCACTACAGTGTGAACAAACCCAGGCTAGCCTGTTGGATGATGAACGACACTGACCTTATTACTGCCGTCACCCTTGTCAACAGCCAGCCAAGCACCAGGTTTGTAAGTGAGGCCAGTGGGCCACCAGTGATCACAAATGCATATGGTGAGCCCAGCCAACAGTACATGGAACAGAGACAAGCCATCCCAGCTAAGCTTAGCTCAAATGGCCAACCCCTAGAATCACAAGCAAATAAGCTGTTGTAAGCCCTGTGTTTTGGGGTGGTTAGATATGTGTATCAGTTGGCTTTTGCCAACATTTGCAGTGTGTGTGACCACCAAAGGACTTGTGCCCAGAATACATAAAGAATACTGCATATCATTAAGAAAAAGACAACAGCCTAATAGAAAAAAAGTGGACAAAGGCTACATATGATATCATTCCAACTGTATGACATTTCTGGAAAAAGCAAAACTATGGAAACGGTAGCAAGATCAGTTGACAGGTTGACAGGGGTGTGCCGGGAGAGAGGGAGGGATGAATAGGTAGAGCACAGGGTTTTAGGCCAGTGCAAATACTCTGTTTAGTGGAGGATACATGTCATTATAAATTTGTCAAAATCCACATAATGTACAAAACAAAGAGTGAACCTTATTCAAAACACTTCAAGGGCTCCTCTGGCCTGTAGCAGTAGTATCTTGCTCTGGTATTGCCACTTTTCCAGGTGTCTTATAAGCAGGGGTGACATGTGACATCAATGCTGATGTTATGATAAGTTACTTAAAAAACAAATGGCTGTAAAGTCATTCACAGAATGTTACTTTCACTTGCTGCATTCAGATGTTTTCTTAATTAGGAATTTCAAGTAACTCTGAGTATTGTATGACTTCTTAGTGGAGAAAACAGATAGAAAGCCACAGGCTATGGGCTCACATGGGGTTTTGTCTCTTGTAACCTTATGATTAGACTAACATGTCTTGGCGTGGTAAGTAGTAAGCATTCACTGAACTGTTGACTTTATTAAAAGTCCTCTCTCACTAAGTTGGCCCAAAGAGATTTTTCTCCTGAAGCCCTGAAGTTTTTAAGACCGTTGCTGTTTATTCAGCAACATCCTAAATTAGCTTTATGTAAGTAGAGTTGCATCTCACACTAGATTGAGGTCTAAAAGAAGATAAGAAATCTGTGCATAGATCAGGTTATCCTTAATTTACCCATAATGTGTGGTGCATGTGGTTTTATGCATACAGCGTGGTTCCATTGTTCTCAGGCACAGTTCAATGCTAGAACCCTTAATCTAAGCCACAGGAGGAAGCAAAAAGAAAGGCAGATGCAGGGCTTCCCTGGTGGCACAGTGGTTGGGAGTCAGCCTGCCGATGCAGGGGACACGGGTTCGTGCCCCGGTTCGGGAGGATCCCCCATGCCGCAGAGCGGCTGGGCCCGTGGGCCATGGCCGCTGGGCCTGCGCGTCGTAGCCTGTGCTCCGCGGCGGGAGAGGCCACAGCGGTGAGAGGCCCGCGTACCGCAAAAAAACAAAAACAAAAGAAATGCAGGTGCAGATAGAGTTTGGGGCTTCTGAATCATTCCTTCTGCCTTTCCAAGAATGATCAGATCCTTGGTGGTGGGGAGGGGGTGTAGGTAGAGTATCCACTTGCTCAGGGCTTTAATCCTGTTTTACTGTTAATTCTTGATGAATAGTCATGGATGTGTTTGTGTGAGGTACATGTGACAGTGCCTATCTGAGAACCTAGCGTCTCTTTATCTAGCTGTTCATCTTCATATCCTTATTGCCTGCCACATAGTCAGTGCTCAATAAATATTTGGATGAATTGCAGGGACTCAAACACTGACTCTAGACCTTGCTTCTTTAATCCACATACACAGAATTCTTTGGAAAGCCAGGCAGAAGAGCTTGGTCACCTGCTTCCCCTCTTCCCCAAATTGTCATTTTATCTTTGTGGCTTGAGTAAAAAACTATCACTTCATAATGCTTTGGGGCATTGGTCACGTCTTTCCTCGTCAGCCCTAATCCCCGAAATGGTATGTAGAAAAGGACATTTACATCTAGAAAATATTTAGAAAACTCATTTGGTTGATAACAATAATGCAAAAGCCTTTTCTTTGGTTATGGTACAGAATCTTGTACTGCTCTTGGAATATTAAAGAAATGCTTAACCAAAGCTAGTTGCATTTTGACATTCTGTTTCCCTCCCATTTACACTCCCAAATTATACACAGACTATCATCAGTTTCATAAGTATGGTTCTGTTATTTCAGAGTAGGAATACCGTGTGGGTTCCTAAGGTCTCTCCCTGTAACCACTGAGCTTAGGGAAATTAACCATGGAAGGAGGAAGCTGGTGGTTGGCAATCTGGTTCCATGTAAATGAAGGTGTAAACCTTCCACTTTCAGATGTCTGCCAACTACTTGTGTCCTTAGTCAGCTGTACCACTGTCCTCGGCAAAGTGCCAGAACCCCAGGGCCTGAACACTTAAACTGTCCTTATGGGAAGCAGAAGGTAAACAAAACAGAAGTGAAAGTAGATTCAATTTTTTAGACTGTTCTCTTACAGGAATGGTTTTGTGGTTCTCAGCATTAAAAAAAAAATACTTGTTCCAATATGTTTCATTGACATCAATTACTGTAAGTCTGATTCATTTTCTGCCTATTGATTTCTGCCCAAGGTGAAATTTATGACATTTAACAGAAAACATAAGTGATTAAAAAAAACAAAAAACAGATACTTTAAGGGTTGTAAAAATAAGGTTTAAAGTCAGTGGTACTTGAAAACGCAATTTTTATATTTCTTTGTTAACTACTCAGTTGTGTAAAAAATAAATAAATGACAATGTTAACGTTCTGTTAAGCTTCCAGGAGATGTTGTGATTTACTTTGAAGATTTTTTATCCTTACTGTTTTGCAGCTTTACTCTGACCCTAACGTGTGGGTACTGATTTATAATTTTAGGGGTGTGCTGGGGCTGCTCTATCCTCTGTATCTCTGAACTGCTCCTTCACATCTCCTATTTCTCCATGCTGTGTTCCTCTGCTTTCAAAGTACCCATCCTTTGTGTTCAGTGCAGAGTTTTTATCTTCATCTGTTAAGGTTTGTTGTTGTTTAAATTTCAGTGATTGTCAATTCCATTTCCAAGATTTCTCATTTGTTCTTTCCTATCCACTTATTCTGGCTTCATTCCTCCCTAGATTTATTTATAACATCTTTTTTATACATGATTCCTTTATTTATCCCTGATCTCAAATATATTTATCTTTAAAGTGCTAACAATAAATTTCTTGTGGGATAGATTTATTTTTCTAGTTGATTTGTTGGCTATCTTTTTCAGAACTAGTCACCTTCTGTCTTTTTGGTACCTTGCTTGCAGATCACTTTGAGTGGGAGGCCTGTTTTTTTCATTTGTTCTGTTTTTGAGCCTAGCTGTGCCTTTGTGCTTTTCTTTATATTTAATCAACCTTGCTTTGTGTTCAGAGCAGAGGGTGCACATCAGAGCGTGAAATTGGTCCCACCATGTCCACCAGATGGTTCCCCTTTGTGAAGGGTACTCCACACTTTCCATTCCTGCCCTCATCCTCGTTTGTGGCGAATTTGTAAAACAATTTGATTATGCTTTTTTCCATGTTGTTTTCCAAATGTACATAATTGTTCTGGTAGTGATTTGTAACTCCATTTTCTTTTAACCTTACCCCCGACCAGTGTACAAGATGACCCAACATTTCCTCAAGCTCTGGCAGGGATGATTATTGTATATCCTTCTGCCTTTTAAATGCTGGCCAGTTTTGTTCCTTCCTCCCTCCCCCTCTTTCTCTTTCAACTACCACATGAGAGTCTTAGGTTCTTGGTTTACTTTTCATCATCTTTTTCTGTTCAGTACATAATCATTTTAAATTTTAAACCAAAGCAAGCTTGGTGCTTGTTAGCTAAATTTTAAGCTTTTTCATTATTATCTAAGCGTTGTAGTTTATCTTAAAATTTAACAATATTGAGTATGTGACTTCTCGTGTATTGATTATATAAACAGATAAATATAATAAAATATTTTCCTAAAGTTTTTGTAGTAAATTATATTGTTCCATTAACTAGTATAGATAAAGAATACAGCATTGCTTTCAACTTGAAAGACATTGAACTTCTGACTGATAATTTGTGTATTTCTCAATGTATACTTTGTTATACAGGAATTTTATATTCTCATTTATAATGAGATTTATGAATAATGAAATTTGTTCAACAAGTTATTTTGAAGAGTTGGTTGCTAAAATTTTAGTCTAGCCACCCCTCCCCCCCATTTCTATATATATCTCCCTATTCAGTGGTGACTACTGCAAGAGTTCCAGGAAATGTACACCCTGTATGTTCACTTACTGCATTTTAAATTATTGTCTTTACTGTACTTCTGCATTTGCCTTCAGTCTAGTTCTGTCTATTTCTGAGAGCCAGTAGATTCCATAAAGTACTGGATAACGGTCGGAGCAATCAAATTAGGCAACCATTTGTAAAATGGGGGTGCGGGGGAGCATAGAAGATGCTGAAGGTGCTAAGGGACTTGTAGTTCACTGCAGTTCTAGCAAATAAAAGGTACCACTGGAGTCCTTTCTTCCTTTAGACTTTTAAAACAGATGGCTGTCCGAACCATCTAAAAATAACCCTTTTTGCTTTGAATCCACGTTTTAGTAACACTTTTGGTACTCTCTTGTCAGGAGGCCGTGTGACTCAATTGCACAGCAAAATAATAATAATAATAAAATGATTGGAAAGCAGGATTGGACCAGACATTTGCTTAAACATATTCCCTTTCAAGAACATTTCTGTACCATAAAATGAAGCAGATTGGTATGGATTTAAGGACTCTTTGAGGGGGACCTTTGGAATGATCCCTTAATTCCATCACTAGAATTAGGTTGAGTGCCTACTCTGAGCCTGGGCCGGTGCTAGGAGGGGTGAGAGAAGTGAAGGTCTAGGCCCTTCCCAGCAGACTCCCAGCTTTAACAAGATGCTGGCTCCACCTCATCACTCTCAAATAGTTTTAAGAGAAATATGCATTTTACTGTGGAGCCAATAAGAGACATTCACCCTATTCTGGGACTAAAGAGAAAAAGGTGTTAAAACCAAAATTGCTAGGTTTAACTTAACAAAGTGCTATAAACCTGAAAATATTTCTGCAAGGCTGGATTGGCTTTTATGCCTATGTGTTTTCAAAAACGGAAATCTCAAGTGAAAAATTACCAGCTTTTCACCCAAGTTTGACTTTTTGCCTAATTGGATTTGGGAGGTATTTGAATAATGGATCATGAGCTTTCCCGTAAATACAGAAATTGATTCACTCTGGTCCCTAATTCATTCCAGAATTACCAGAGCTTTATAAGCATGTTATATCCCTTTGTACTCACTGGGAGGTCATCTGTTATCTTAAGTGAGTGTGGGAAGATGGGAAATAACTAGCTTTAGAAATTATTCAGGTAATGTCAGTTTCTGCCGTGCTCACTTCCTTGCCTCTTAAGATTTCCAGTTCAGATGTTTTGTTTAAACTTTATCAAGCATTTTATAGCCCAGCTTTCTAGCCCAGCCAAATCATAATTTTGGAAGAACTGCTTTTTTCCTCTCATGAAAACAGTTCACTATAGAGATGAGTCAGATCATTTTGGGTGCCCATATAAAATGATACAGTGTAATTTAAACCATTTGCCTGTAAGCTTTGACCAAACTTGAGCTCTGCTTCAGTAGCACATCATCAGATTTATTCTCCAAGAGAGCATGAACGTTTGATGTCCATTACATATGGTGTTTCGTTCTATGACATTTCTGAAACCTACACTAAGAATAGGAAGTAAGCTTCTAAAAAGCCAGTAAAGAACTGTCCGAGGGAAGGAAATGGATAGGTTATCTATTTGTTGGTATATTTAATTTCCCACTGGTAAAATTTCTAAGTTAGTGTGATCCCATCCCTGAAATTATGAGGTACACTTTGAATGATTCTTGAAACGTTCAGTGGGTATTTTTTAGGGGATGCTTCTGGGAGTATGTTTCATGGCAAGTTTATTGTTTCCTTTTTGGCTTGGCTCCTCAGTTTACCCAGCGTTCATCTTTTCATCATCAGCTTTAAGGCTTTTATTTTATTCTGTGTGTGGAAATTTTACGTACTTTGGTGGGTTATTTAATCTTTGGTCAGAGTAATCAAAGATCTTCTAGGGATACTTCATGCTTGGGATGAAAGTCTCCTTAAAGTTGTTCATCAGTCAGGGATCTGCTTTTTCTACCGCAGTTAGAAGGTTAGCTTACCTTTGATACAGTTTTAGAATACAGAAATCTTGTTTTGCTGTAGTTCTATAAAGGTTTGTGGTACAGTAGTATATGTGCTTTCTTCTAAACCACTGTTGGTAGTTACTTCTAATTTTAAAGGTACTTTATCACTCCTCAATTTTAAGACTCTAATCCTGGCATTTTATTTTACCGAATGAAATGTAAATACTTGTATTCAAAGCATGCATATATTTCCCATATGCCATTCTAAAATAGAGAAACACTTAAACTGGGTATATTTTATTATTTGTAAATTATACCTCAAAGCTGGTCAGAAAAGCTAATTGAAATACATAATTAAGATCTGTGCATTTTGCTCTATGAGTATACCTTAATTTTAGAATCTCTTTTTTAAAAAGTATTGTGTGAATAACTCCTATTTTTATTAGGTATCTCCGAGTTTTGCTGTGTTCTCTCTCACCAAAAAAGTACAGATTAATAAATCCTTTGGCTGAATAAAATTAATTGCACACTTGTTGCTATTTTGGCCCTTATTTCCTCAGAATGAATACTTGTTAGTTCAGTGGTTTATCCATGTCAATGATTTCTTCCATCTTCATCTAGTCACACCAGCTGGAGTGATCAGATTGTTTCACATCACAAGGCAAAATTCGTACCTTTTGGTAAACACTTCCAAATAACAAGTAGAATAAGAGATTTAAAACTGAGATTTATTTTTTCAAGTCATTTTTCTGTGTTGTGTAGCATTTCCCTGAAAGCTTAATCTCATCCATAAATGATGTGATGGCTAAGTTACTACTGGACTAATTTGTTTAATCCCAAGTGGGTTTATAATATATCATCATAGCTTTAAATTATTATCTCATTTCTAGTATGAGTCAAAAACTCCTCGTCATTTTGTAGTTTTTTTAATAAGTAGAATAGCAGAATGTGGGCATTCTTTTTTTTAAAATCCAAGTTGAATGTATACATGGTTTAAGAGCTTAAATAATACCATGATAAGCTTATAATAAGATCCAGTTACTTGCTGCCCATACCTCCCTGTTCCCCAGTCTTTCTCTTCATGGATGACTATTTTGAACTCTTTGAGCTGCTGACTCTAGCTTGTATTTATTTCCGTATTTCTAAGGAAAATGCTTATCTTTGGATTCATTGATTTAGATCTTTCCTAAGGTATAGGATTTCATTTTCTTAAACAGCCATTCCTTCTGCTTTCCCACTTTGCTTCCCCTCCGCCATTCTCCCAGTATGTTATACTTTTTGGTTAAAGCCATATTCATTGTGTACATTATTTGCCTATGCACACGGTCACAGATAGTGTTGTACTGGACTGTTTCCTTTTTAATAGATTTTCCTGTAGTTAATACTTTCCTGCCTTTTTTTCATCTGTAGAGTTTTCTTTCTACCTGTTGCTAATTCTTCCCATAGCTTCTGATAGCCTCTCAGAACAATTTTCCACAAGCTCAGTCAGTGCTATGCAATAGAAATACAGCGCAACCCATATGTGTCATTCTGCTTTTTCTAGTAGCCACAGTAAGAAAGATAAAAGGAAGCAGAGGAAAGTAGTAGTATAGTTTGCATAATCCAATATGTTCAAAACGTTATTTCAACCAATAGTATTTCAAATATCTGAAATACCTTACTTTTTTTTAGCACTAAGTCATCAAAATCCAATGTGTATTTTTACACTTGCGCAACATCTCTTTTCAGGCTGGCTGCATCTCAAGTGCTCTCAATAGCCACGTGTGGCTCGTGGCTGCTGGGCTGCTGTTTCGGACAGAGCAGTTTCAGGTGATTTCTCAGCTTCAGATTTGGTCTTGGAGGCGTCCCTACTGGGGACCTCTGTTCTTTGGTCTGGGTCGCTGGGTCTGTAGGCTGCCACACAGCTACCATTTTGAGACTTCTTTGCTTTGCTTCTCAGTTGGATTCCCTGTTTTCTGGACTTCAGGTCTTCTCATTTCCCTTTGGTGGTCTCGTTTGGTCACGGTTGGTACAGGGGACAAAGGCATGTTGTTAACTCGTCTGTCTCTTGAGTCATTCTGGGCCAATCTGGCTGCTTGCCTCCTAGGGCGGTACATGGTTGTCATCCTGGGGCCTCCCCCGTCACAGCTTTTTTGGAAATTTCCTGTGCCTTTGCTCTTGTGTTGGATCCTTCCCCCCAACCCCTGTCCTGTATATCTTACATCTTTCTCTTTCTTGGTTTATTTCCTCACTCAGGTGGAAGACATGCTCCAGTGGATTGCTGCAGCAAGGGAGCAGGGGTGGTAAAGTTTTTGAGACCTTGCATATCTGAAATGTTTTTCTTGTCCCTTCTCACTTGTTGATTATTGGGCTGTGTATAGAACTCTAAGTTGGACATTATTTTTCTTCAGAATTTTGAAGGCATTGCGCCTTTGCCCTTCAGCTTTCAGTGTTCTTGCAGAATCTGATTACCTTATCTTTTGAAAGTGAACTATTTTTTCTCTCTGGGAACTTACAGTATGTTCTTTTTGTCTGCAGGATTCTGGAATTGCAAATTAGTGTGTCTCAGTATGGGTCTGTTTTTATCATTTTGATGAGCACTTGATGTGTCTGGGAGATTTCCTTGAACTATTTTTTAATGTATTCTTTTCTTATATTTTGTTTTGCTTAATTTTCCATTATTATTATTTATTTAGGCTTTGCCTTCTGGAAAGGTAGGATTTCTTCTACCTTTATCTTATCACTCTTCAGTTAAGCTTATCATTTCTGCCATCTTGTTTTTAAGTTGCAAGAGACATTTTTATTGTATACAACGTCCTGTTCTTAATCCATGGATACAGTATCTTATCTGAGTATATTAATAATGTATATATTTTAAGCTTTCATTTCTCTGCAGTTTATTTCCTCTAAGGGGCTTTTTTTGCCTGTTTTGTTTTTCTTTTAAATCTCTTTTGTATCAGAGGCTTTCTCTCCTCTGACATCTTGTAATCAGTGGTGTGTACATGATGAAGAATAGGGGCCTACAGGGTCTGCAGCGAGCTCTGAGCAGGTGTAAGGAGCTTATCAGCACAGATCTGGCCACTGGGCCTCTAGGTGCAGGTAGGCTGTTGTTTCCATACCCCTGTAATGGCATCTCTTGGTCTTTCCTCTTGTCTGCTCAGATCATCTAGAGAGCACTCTGCCCCCTGATTTACATCTTCCAGAAAATAAATCTCCAGATTTCTGCAGAGTTTTGAGGCAGCAGTCACCCAGCAGCACGGAAGGGGGTGGTGGGAGTGGAGATGCTGCTCCTCTCAGGCAGCTCTGCCCAGCTCCCCTGCAGTGAATCCCACCCCTCCTTCCAGAGAAGCACACTTTCTGCGCTTCTCTGTGGAAGGTTCTGTGGTGGAAATCATGATGGTTCTCTGCTTTCCCCACTGCTGGCTTGTAATTGAGCTTTCTCAGGCCTGCCAACCACTAATCAATCTGACTTCCAGCTTCCAAAATTGTGTTGCTATTATCTGCTCTCGTGTTCTCTCACTGTGGGTTCGTCTTTTTTTTTTTTTAAGTTGTAATAGACTATGCATAACACACAATTTACCATTGTAACCATTTTTAGGTGTACATTTTAGTGGCATTAAGTATATTCACATTGTTGGATGAGCTTTTCTTTTAATAATGTATAGTAAAATACAGACTTAAAGGAAAAGACTTTTAAATAGTATCATAGGGGTGTTGATTTAGGGGATCCACCTAGCAGGACGCATAGCGTGCATCTTCTGTTAGTCCAGGCACTTGCTCTTTCTGACAGTTTGGTGTAATGGGATTTGTTTACCATCTCCTAGGAAAGCCTTTGGATAGTTTGTTGGCGTAAAAGGGCATTTTATCTGCTCTTGATAACTGTAGCTTTACAAAACGTTACAGATGGAACTCCCAGGTCTGACTTGGAAGGCTCTCCAAGATCTGGCCTGTACCCACCTGTGTGCCCCAGGCCTGCTGTTCCTCCCACCGGCCCACTCACTGTTCCTGCATAAGACGTGAACTCCAGCCCCCGTGCCTTTGCCGTGCTGGGGGTTCCTGAGTGAAACGTGCCCACCCCGCCCCCCATCTTCCTGCCCTCTTCCACATCTTTCCAGCTCCCAGCCCCATGCCACTTCCTCCCACCCCAGTTGTCCTTCTCTTTTCCTCCCATGACCTTGGGCATGCCTCTGAATTAGCACCTTGTATTTCCCACACTGCGTGGCTCCCTTTGATGTCCGTTTCTGTGCTGGGTCTTCCTCAGTGCCCGGCGCAGGGCCCACGCTCAGTTAACTATCTAGATGAATTCCTGATGCCAGAGATTTCAAGAGAGAACTCTTTATCCTTTTTTTGTAGGATATCCGACACGAAGCCAGTGACTTCCCATGTAGAGTGGCCAAGCTTCCTAAGAACAAAAACCGAAACAGGTACAGAGATGTCAGTCCCTGTAAGTATTCACATCGCCGTTACTCTGCTTCCATTCAGCTGCAGGACCTCTCAGTCAGGACTCCTTTAGCCCCGGGGTTTGGTAATAAATTGATAGCAGTAAAGGTTTGTGACTTGATTGTTTCCTATAATAAAGGCATTAGAGACTTATAGTAATGGTTCATTTTTCCACCCTTGTAGAAGGGGTAAGGTTTCAGTTCCTGGAAAATTCAGCTAAGTTCAAAGCACTTTTTTTCCGCTTTGAATATTTTAATGATGAATCGTTTTCCTACCAGCTGAAGCAGGGTATAGCAGGCATAATATAACCACTTCTGGGTGACTCAGCAAAAGTCTTATTAGACCCCGAGCCTTGTACTGAACTAACGATGCCCTGCGCAGGCATTAGAGGGTGGGAGCGGTTCACCCCCTCAACTAAAGCTGCAGTCAGCTCTGCTTGTTGACCCCGCCCCCTGCTGCCATCATCCTTCTTCAAGCTCTTTCCTGCCGTTAGCTCTCAGTGTGCCCGTTGGCATCCTCCTCTGCCTTCTGAGTAATTGGCTCTCAGTCCGCTGATACCTCGAAAGTAAATAACCAAATATGTTCGAGTTTGTATAAAGTAACAAAACCTGGAGGGGAATGAAGGACGTGAACTTTGCCACATCCTCTAGGCCACAGAGAACCTTCTGGCTCACCTCCATGTGGCCGTTGCCAATCAGTGAGGGCTGTGGCTGCCAGCAGCTCCCCCAGCACTGCTCTCTGCCAGGGACATTGAAGATGTAGCCGGTCAGTCCCCAGCCAGGCACTTCCCGCCGGCCTGTCAAAGCTCACTGCCCTCCCGCCCTGAACTGTGCAGCGCCCAGGTCCCCGGGAGGGGCGCGAAGTCAGACCCCAGTTGGCACGGAGCAGTCTGCCTCCAACGGCTGCCACGGTCCCTGCCCCTCAGAGCTTTGTGGCCTTGGGCCGGCTGCCCCCTCCTCTGATCGTCAGTCAAACAGGAGTCAACGCGGATCTCAGGATTGTGCGAAGATGAATAAAGTCACGTCAGCCGCCTAGCCCAGTGTCACACTCGTGAATGTTGGCTGCGGTTGAGATGGTCGCTAACTGAAGGTGCTCGCCAGGAACATCTGAAGCGCGGGTCTAGGTCAAGTGACACGTGATTTTGCCCCAATGCCCAGTACTCTTGATTGAGCACGTCTAGGCTATGGCACCTCGTAGGCTTTATTTAAAAATAATACTAACAGCCTCTCCTCAGGTGATGATGCTGTGAGGCCCTGGCCAGCCACCCTGAACTGGAAAGAACCATCACTGTCCGCACCTTTCACATGGTGTGGCCATGCCCATGGTCTCTAGCCTTTGCTGTACTTGCTCTGAATTAGGCAGTAATGTTGTCTTTAATATTCCTTTTCTACATTTTTGATCAAGGCTCATCTAAATGGTTTTATGAACCAGTTTTACAGAGAAAAAAACAGCATTTAAAATATTCTTCCAGAGACACAATTCCCAAACCTTTTCACCCTCACCCAATCTTACTCCTTATATTTTGCTTTTTCTCCCCTACCTCTACTCTTCAGTAGAAAAGGTGATTTTCTTTTAAGGTTATGGAGGAAGTGGGGAGAATGTTTCAAGGTGGAAGCTCTGGGGACTGGGTATTATCTTCCATTTGGCAGGTGAAAAACCCAGCGCTCGGTGAGTAAGTTGTTTGCCCAAGGTCACCACCCAGTGCTGTTTGAATCCACTCACATAACCACCAGTGCCGGTCATAATTTTTTTTTGAGATTTCTTATCTCCATGACCCACTTAAATATTACCCAAGTATTTCAGTTTGTATTAACCCTCTATGATGAGAAACATTATTCCAAACAGTGGCTAATTTCCTAAAACATCTCTTTGGAATCCTTTCAAATAGGAGGCCCCAAACCACTTATCCCCATTAACTTTTCCTTTCCCACTGGGCAGGGGGAGAACTATTTATGGATGGTCACCTGAGTTTACCGTCCATTGTGTTGTACCAGAAATAAAAATACCCACCTGCTCTTGTTAGCTGCACTAGCAGGATAAGGAAGGTGGCCCTCAGGGAAACATGGCTTTTGTGACAAAGTTATGGTAAAGGGGAAAAAAAGGGGACTATGCTTTTTCAGTAACCTGGGGCAGACCTTCCAAACACAAGCTTATTTTTAAAAACTCTTCTGAAAGTTACGTTTAGTAGACTTTCAGTGTTTTGGATTCAGAGTTTATTTTTTCCAGTTAAACTGTCTTTTAAGTGTCTTTGATCATGAGATTTATGTTATACTTGAACTTTGAAAAAAAAAACCTCGTATCAAGGAATTCAAGGTATGACTTTTCACACTGTTGTATACTTAAGCCACTTAATCTTTGAACCATTAGCCATAGGTGAGGTTGAGGTGTGATCATAAGTCTTACGTACTTAGCTCATTGTAACAACTAGAGCTCTGGGGACTGGGTGGAATATTTGGTGGATTTTTTTTTCCTTTTTAAAGATTGAAGCCACTGTATTTTTTACCCTTTAAAAGTATATATTAGGCATCAGAGAACAGATCCCTTGACATCCCCTTTCCCCAGTCTTCCAAGTTGTGGGGACAGTAACAAATATCATAAGACGATATAGCCTAAAAACAGATTTCCCAAACAGGACATATTCTGTGTTTTAGTATAGTTTGCCTCTGTTGCTGTTTCATGTTAAGTTTCAAACACTTCCAAAAACCTTTCTGAAAATACTAGTCATTCCCATATTGATAACTAATCTCAACTAAAACAGCTTGGACTCAGCCAATGTGAACACCCTGAGTGCCACCAACTCACCTTCTTGCTTTCCCCCATGGGGCGCACTGCCTGTGTGGACATTTGGGTCCTCCAGGATTAACCTCTGAGTTCTGGTTTGCCTTTCAGTTGACCATAGTCGGATTAAACTTCATCAAGAAGATAACGACTATATCAATGCTAGTTTGATAAAAATGGAAGAAGCCCAAAGGAGTTACATTCTCACGCAGGTAAATGGATTGTTCGAATTTGACTCTAATGGTTTTTGCCTTACTTGATGTCACTGTAAGAGTTTCAGAGTGATGTTGTCTACACCTCAAATAAAATCTGCCACATCTGTTTAGAAGATCAGGTTTTAAACAATCCAAAAAAGCAACAAGGAAGGAAAAAGTCTTCCTTCCGAGATTCAGTCTGGTCGTGACATGAATCTTTTCTGGGAAGTATGGCATTGCTGGGTTTACAGAAAACAGCAGTAAAATGCCAGAGTGGCCTGTGGTCTGTTGACAGAGGCAGCAGCTAGAGAAGAGCAATACCTGTGTTGAGTCCATAAGTATTCGCCTCAGAGTGTCCAGTGCTGCTCGTGGAAATCTGAGAGGGTTAGCAATAGATGAGGAATCTATCCAGATGGCCATTCAGAATTCCTCTGCATGGCCCTCATTCTTGCGGGGGGTGGGGTGCATGGAGGGGGTAGATGATGTGAACAAACATGCACAACCACTTGAAACTCCCACTGGTTTTTGGCATCTTTATGGGAAAAAAAATCATAAAAGTGGTTTAATAACTGACCTTTTGTGAAACACGTACTGGTGTATGACCCAAAGACCATGGGTATCTGGGAAAGGGGAGAACGGAGTTTCTTTTTAAGTAATCTTCTCACATCTTAATCTGTTACCTGTAAATTGGTCTAAACAGTCTAAGTTTCTCTCTCTTTTTTTAATCCTAATTTTTGTTTTTTCATTGCGTATCAGTTTTTATCAGTAGTATATTGGGTTTGCGTTACAGGGTGATTGTGAACGTCATAGCTGTGCTTAATATTCGGAGACTAAAATGACAGTGAAACCAGAAAGTGCAGTGAAAAAATTCTGCTTTGGGGCAGGGCGTATCCCTGGTGGCCCTTCTTTACTGTCCCTTTTGTCCTGTCCCAGTTCCTTTCCGCACGTGACCACAGTTGGCCCTCGTGCCCCCCAAGTCAGTGTATGGAACGTCAGTCCCCGGGCCCTCAGCGCATGGTCCTCCCAGCACCTCTGGGGTGGGGATGAGAAGGAGCGAGACTTTGGTGGTGGCAGGCTGGTGGGAAGAGGTTGAGGCAAAAGTGGCTTCTTGGGAACTTCTCTTTAGAAGTAGTCAAGTTTCTTACTTCCTAATTTCAGCCATTCAGCTTTGGTGTGGGGTCAGGAAGCCCAAAGCAAAGATAGGGTCTGTAAAGTCACATGGAGTGTTAGGAAATCACCATGGAAACTTCTACACCCCTGTCCTCCCCACCCCCATGCCCTAGCGCTTCCTTGGCACATCTGAAGGTCTGTCTGTTTGTCAGGTTGTACCATGGTTATATCCAACGGCTTACATGATCTCCCTCTGCCCTGAGCTGTACACACGGGATTGAAGCAGCCTGACCCCAAAGTTACATCCCTAGACAATATGACTGAAATATTTTTTAAAGCATAGAGAATAATGTCACAGATGCTGGCCTTCATGTCCATCTTCAAGTGTTGGCTGAGTTTGGCGTGTATCCTTTCTGATCTTACAGGATTTTTAATCCCTCAGACCCATTCTAAACTGGGGTGAAGTATGGGGGCAGGGGAGTAACAAGAGCCACCGCTATGGGGACCTGGCAATAGGGTCCTCGTTTCCAGCCATGCGACCCCTGATTCCTGCCTTCCTGGAGCCGTTTTTCTGTCAGTTGGCTGGAAGGGGTTACCGTGGAATCCGCTATTGTCTGAGACTCTAAGGAGCCAGGATTTGTCAGGTTTAGGCAGCAAATCCCAGATAAGTTCAGGGAAGGAAGCGAGAGGGCACTGAGGGCTCCGTGGTCGAGGGAAGCGCGGTGAGACTTAAAGGGAAAAGATGTAAAGACTGAGGAGATTTTGGATGAAAGTGAATGGAAACTATTTTAGAAGAAGTGGTGCTGGCCAGAGGAGGTGACATGCTCTGTCGTGCAGGTGATAGGTGATGTCCCTTCCAGGCAGCACTAAAAATTGAGGCAAGCTCGAGGCATTCATACCCTATATCCAGTAAACATCTGTGCCCATTGCCAGGGGGGCTGGAGTGAGACGGGCCCCGCTGCTCAGCAGGCACCCCTACCCCCCATGCCTCGGTGACACCATACCCCTTGGGCCACCCGCCTGACTATTTGTGTGTCCACATCTCATGTTCCTTGGTCCAAGGATGAAGGCTGTCTGTGGTCAGGTTAACCATTATTAATAGTAATAATAATCGCTACATTTTATTGGGTGTTTACTGTATTCCAGGTACTGTGGTAAGGCCTAATAAGTATTGATATATGAACATAGTTAATTTTCACAACCCTGTGAATAGGTGGAGAAACTGAGGCAAGGAGAGGTGGGGTGACTTGTCCGAGGTCACACAGATAGTAAGTGATTGGAGCTGGGACCAAGCCGTCGGAATCGTCCCTGTGACCCCTTCCCCACACTGCCTCTCCCTTGCAGCCAGTTTTATTCGCTGTACCACCCGCCCTAAGGCATGGTTCTCAGTGGAGCCCCTCAGCTGGCCAGCCCACACCAGAAAGCAGAGTCTGTGTTTTCTCTCCTCCATCGCTCAGCTCTGAACCAGCCCTGAGGTGCAGAAATGACCTTTCACCGTGTGGTAGGAAATAGAATTGTGGTTACCACTAGGCAGGGAGAGGCAGGTCCCTGTCCCAGCCATGGCCACCATGCTGCCCGAGGGCCCTGTCGTCCACTCACCGCCAGCAGTGAGCTTGCACTGGGACGTGTTTGTGTGTAAAATGCATACACTGTGCATTGTGTGTTTGCAGGGCCCTTTGCCCAATACCTGCGGTCACTTTTGGGAGATGGTGTGGGAGCAGAAAAGCAGGGGCGTTGTCATGCTCAACAGAGTGATGGAGAAAGGCTCGGTAAGTCATAGATTGATCCACTGTTTGCATCGCTGCCCGTGTGGATGCCAGTCCACAAAGTCGACGTCTGTCCGTGTTTATTTCCTTGAGTTGATTTTCTATTTCTATTAGAAAAACATAAAGAAGCAGTATACAAATACATGTTTATTGTAAACAAGTCACATACGTAGGTGAATTTAAAAGAGGGAAACAAGTCAAACTGCCCTTGACCTATTCTCCACCCTGCCCCCATCAGTCAGTCTCTCCAGTGTGTGATGCTTTCCTCTCACCTCTCAGTCTCTCTCCTGCTTCGTGTGCTGCTGTGCTTGCCTTGTGGAGCTGTGTAAGCAGAGTTTTATTTTGAAAAGCAAGTTCCTACTGTATCTTCATCATATTTGCTTTTTCTGGCTGGTAAAAGCATGCCTCTCCGCACCTGAGCTGTGGGAGCAGCTGGACCCTGGGTTCGCCTCCGTCAAATCCCCAGACGCTTGGCTCCTGGCCACACCTCTTTAGTGTGGACGTTGTCTGCTTGTGCTTCACTTCAGGGTGTGTGTTCCTTTCTTCCAAGTTCTTTGCAACGTGGACTCGAGGTGTGCGTTTGTTCAGGCCACCTCCTGCCCCTCGACGGCTCTCCTCAGTCTCCTGCATCCTGTATCCCGAATGGTCTTTCTAAAGCAAGTCTCACCATACCTCTTCACAGCTGAAACTCTTCTGGGGCTCCCCCTGCCTCCCAGCTATGCATAATGTGGCTACTGGACCGGGTATGGTTGGGCCCTAGTTAACCTGGACCCCCAGCCCCGCCTTCCGTCTCCAGACTCCAGCCAGGACGAACGTTTATTTATTTTATTAAATTGTTCTTTTTTTTAAGTTTCTTGCCAGTTCTCTGGGCTAATGATCAGAATCACACTTGCCCCACTTCCTGGCATCCCACGTTGCTTCCCTTGGGGCCGCGGTGGCTGTGCTCTCCCTCCCCACGCATCTTTGAAGTAGGGAATAGATGCCATATCCCCGCCCCCCTGGCTCCCACCTGCTTCCCGCGACACTCACGGCCAGCACCAAACACTCACGGCCAGCACCAGACACTCGCAGCCAGCACCAGCACTGCCAGGGCTCCACAGCCTCAGAGGTGGAGGCCCCGGGAGGAGGTGGGCTGAGGAGCACGGAGACCGGGAGGAGCGTGTGGCCCAGGCCCGGCCAGGTGCTGGCACTGTGCTCTCTGGGGCTCAGCGGGGGCACTGCTGTCGCAGTGTCAGGATGCAGCCTGTGGCTTGCCAGGAGAACATGAAGGCTCCGGAGACGCCACCCCTCTGAAGAAAGCACAGTCGTGGCCCTAAAGGGAAAAAAATACAAGCGCAAAGAAGTAACACATCAAAGGAAACGTGAGCGGTGAAAACCTAAAGCAGTAAAGCGCTCGCCACAAAGCCTCTTCCCTCCCGCACCCGGAAAGGAACGGTCTTGGTTACAACAAATGGCCTTCGTACAACGGCACATGTTTAAAATCATATTTTTGCCTCTGCCTCCTTTTCTTGAAAGAGAGTATTTATTCGCTCCGTACTTACAGGTGTAAAGAGCTTACCTGAGCGTTCAGTTGATGCAGTAATGCTTCTTGTCTTAGAAAAAAATGTTTACAGTGAGAGTGGTTTTTGATTTTCTCTGCAGTGGCTTGATTAATAAAATGTGAAGTTGCAAATGTGAAGCAAACCCTCACCCATCACCACTCTTGTCAGCAGTTTTGAGTAAAGAAACAAAACACGAGGTTCCCGCAATACATGCACTCCTCAAGGAGAAGTGAAACACGGTGGCCGGTGCAGGTGCTGAGCACAGATGACCCTTCGGGGTCTTCCAGCCTCATCGCTGCTGACATTTGGGCCGGATTGCTCTCTGTCTTGGGGGGCCGGCCTGTGCGTTGGAGGGTGTTTAGCAGGATCCCTGGTCTCTGCCCACTGGATGCCAGTATCACCCCCACCCCAGGTTGAAGCCATCAGAAATGTCCCCAGACGTTGTCCAGTGTCCCCTGGGAGGCAGAATTGCCCTCAGTTGAGAAACACTCTGTAGTCGTATGGAGGGTTGAGAATTTTAAATCATGACTTACTTATTTTAAAATCATCAGATATGGTAGCATTTGCCTTTTATTTGTTACTAAAAGTTCAGATGAAACCTCTTTGCTATTTGCACGCGGTTTGCTTTAGCTACTGTTGCCACAGGACACAAGGAGTGGTGGCCCTGTACTGCAGTCACGTTTGTCACCAGGCCCTGCTCTTGGTTGTCGCCCACCCAAGGCCGAACGTAAATGGACCACAGATCCACTGTGACAACCTTTCCCCTTGGACTGCTATGTTGGCCATTAAAAAAACAACAACAAAAAAAACTAGTTGGTTTTTATTGTAGTTTACTGTGATGATGTGACAGTAGTCCCTGTTTTCCTTTGCAGCTCTTCTTTTTACTGTGGGTCTTTTGGGCCTGCAGATTGGCATGGAAAGCAACGTATGGTTTATGGTTCTTAAAGTTTCCTTGGGATAAACATTTTTAATTCAGCCTCAACGTTATCACCCCATAAGGGCTGACTGGGGAAAATTATAAGAAATTGCGTTGTCTTGTTTGCTCAGCTAATCTAATTATAACTTTTCCACACAGCCCGTGGTGAAAACCAGCTTGCAGAGCGTTTCCATGTAATGCATATTTGTTTTCTGGTTTCCTTCTTTCACCAAACAGTGGTAGATGTTCTCCCTGTATTTTTGGCAGACCTGCCCGTTACCCTTTTGGGACCCTGTGCTTCCTGGAAAACCATTGTGGAGAAAATGATCGTGTGTGTTAGACTAAGGTCATCCAAATGGCCAAAGTTCTCATTCATTCAGTTTAAAAACTGAGTTTAGACATGATGGGATAGAGTGCATGTGTGTAGGGGCCGGGCTTGTTGTTGTCTAGGCAGGGGAAGTAGCAAAGCCATGTTCAACCAGAAACATCGCCCATATCTCTCCCCTGAAATCCCTACGAAAGATGCTGTTTGATTTCAAGTGCTTTCAGGCCCGAGACACTAGGTTTTGTATCATAGGTGCTTTAGGCTTTGTGCATCTCTCTCGTACTCTGCTTTTAGTTCTCTGTGTTCATTCTTCTTTCAGCCAAATCACCCATCACAGGGTCACCCCAGATGACTTTCATGGATTTTTCTCAAGATGGCGTAGCTCTTTGTTTTAGATGGACCCAAGCAAGGACTCTCTCACACCCGCCTTCATGGTGGTAACAGCAGGTATGACAGATGCCAGTACTTTGGCACTGCCATGTGGCTGTTTGGTGCCAACCCAAGACACGCCTCAATTTTAACCCTGAAGAAGGACTGCTTTCTAATAAAATAAATCGCCTTTTCCGGTCACTATGTATCAACTAAACAGGATAACAGGAAGTAGTTGATATTGTGCTTATTTTGTTTTGTTCTGTTGCATATGTTTACAATAAAAATTTCTACAGGAAATGACAGAGAGCAGACCGTGGCATGTTGCTATAGATGCCTAAGAGTTCTTTTAAGAACTCCTATTTTTTAAATAAGTATTGACACTTAGTGTGTGCCAGAATTCCTCAGCTGTAGAGTTCCAAAGTCTTGCTCTTTACCCAGATTACAGAGATTTGTAAGGCTTTATATTTGCTTTTGAAAGTGAGTGCTTGCTGTGTGGACGTGAGGTTGAAAAGACTTGCCTTTCCTGCCCATGAGGCATGAAAACATTGGCCTCTTCTTTGGTAGCAACTCGCCATTCCGCATTTCTGCTTCTTTGCTTTACTCTTGGTCTGCTCACTGAATTGGGTGCCCACTCCAGCACACGTGGTTTTGGACCTACCAGGGCAGTCTGTTTCTGGAGTCTCAAGGCATTACACAGGTCTAATGATTTGAAGTGTGGGAATGAATGCATCCTTTAAGCGTCTCCTGAAGTCTTGCTGTCATCTGCCTCACCCACTTTGGCTAAGCATGGGATCGTGCCATGCCATTGATGCTTCTGTGTCCTGAGTGGCAGGATCTCTTTGGTGCTGACAGATGGGCTCTGTTCCAGGGGTTCATCTTTGGCGCTCATCATTGGTGCAGGGAGGGTGAAACTGGCCAAAACTTTAAAACAGGCCAGTGTCCAGGCTCTTATTGGCCTTCTGTTCGGGAATCATAAAGTTTGATGCTGTGTTGGCATCTCAGTGTGGTGTTTCTTAATTTGTTTCCCTGCCTTTTTTCTGTTGCTTTGGTTTTCATTAAAGCAGGACCGATGGGCTTTTGTTGTTCTGTCGTCAGCCTCTTCAAGAGCCTCCTGGCTCCTCTGAGTCAATGCATGTTGAATTATAAGGGTCTTGAACTGGTACCATTTCCCAAAGAGCTGTTTACACACACTGATATTTCATTTGCTGAAAGTCTTACCACCTTTGAGGGTCCCTCTGTCTGGGGACATATGTCGGTTCCTCTGGCTTATGGACCTGGCAGCTTAGCCCCCATCTACCTGCTGTTCTTATCCAGAACAGTCATCAGCAACCAGAAATGTCTGGTGTAGAAACTTGGCTCAAGCAAAGCATGCCACTAAATTTGACTCAGATTTTCTTTCTTGAACTCTAAATGAAACCAAATCTTCGGGAGTTTGCTTGCTATAAGGAAAATGTTAATGAGCTACGTTTAAATCAAGAGCATCAAGTAGTTTCTAAAATTTTTAAACTACAACAAGGGATTTTTCTGAACTGAACCGAACCAGAATGAAAGGGTGGGGTGGGGCAGTGGGTGATCCCCAGCCTTGGAGGACCCCTCTGCAAACCTTCTCGATTCTGGTTTGCATTTGATTACAGCCCTTCAAGCTTTTTACGGTGTTTCATGTGGTCTCTTCTAGCCTTGGTTATCGTCCCCAGGGTGGGGAGTCTGCGCTATGCCGAGAGCACCCATCAGGTGCACCCATCAGATAACCTTTGAAATGGCTACATAAAGTAGTTCATGAGAGACTAAACCTTGTGTGCCATCTGGCTTCCTTCATGGGTGATAGGGAGAGGATCAGACCCCTGGAACACTTCGCTGTGTGGAAAACCGGGGCAGCTGGGTTTGGAAGTGCAAGTCCTGTCTGCCCGACTAGTCCTGGTCTAGATCTTCACAGACCCCTCCCCATCTCCTCTGGAGGCAGGCAGGTTACATTGATGGCGACCTCCAAGGTCCAAAAACCCTGGGTCTTTGGGTTATCATAAAGCTCGTGGACAGTACTTCAAACCTCCATAGGAAGACAGTCAGTTGCTCACAATAATTGAGTGTCATTTTCTCCCCTAGTTAAAATGTGCACAGTACTGGCCACAAAAAGAAGAAGAAGAAATGATCTTTGAAGACACAAATTTGAAATTGACATTGATCTCTGAAGATATTAAGTCATATTACACAGTACGACAACTAGAATTGGAAAACCTCACAGTGAGTATGGCATGCGCTTAAGTACTTCAGACAGTTACTGGTTGAGGTGTCTTTTCACTTGGGTGATACTACTGAACACCAGTTGTTTATGCCAGTGGTTTTCTGTGCTCTGAGCAAGAAGTAGTTTTAGCACTATGGTGAGTAGAGCTTACCTGCTTACTTACCGGGTGACTAGAGGTGCCTGGGAGCGGGTCTCACCTGCCTCCTTCCCCACAGAGCTCTCTCCCAACACTAGTTAACACCAGTTCTTAGGGAAAAGGGAGTTCTGACCTAAACCTTACCTGTTCCTGCAACACTAGTTAACACCAGTTCTTAGGGAAAAGGGAGTTCTGACCTAAACCTTACCTGTTCCTGCTCCTGCCTTTGCAACTGCAGAGGGACTAAAGTGATGGCCTGTGAATTAAATACCAGCAGAGCACGTGGGCCTCTCTTGTGGTCCACAGTCTCTATAGTCTGAAGTGAGGGAAGAAGGGCCCTCCAGGGCTGACTCCCAGTTCATAGTCAGTGAAAGTTTTCTAGATGAAGTCTTGGGCTTGTTTGTGTGGGGAGAATTAATTAATTAATTAATTTAAATAAATTTATTTATCTCATTTATTTTATTTTTGGCTGCGTTGGGTCTTCATTGCTGTGCGCGGGCTTTCTCTAGTTGCGGCGAGCGGAGGCTACTCTTTGTTGCAGAGCATGGGCTCTAGGTGCGCGGGCTTCAGTAGTTGTGGCTCGTGGGCTCCAGAGCACAGGCTCAGTAGTTGTGGCACGTGGGCTCAGTAGTTGTGGCGCAAGGGCTTAGTTGCTCCACAGCATGTGGGATCTTCCCGGACCAGGGCTCAAACCCATGTCCCCTGCCTTGGCAGGCGGATTGTTAACCACTGCGCCACCAGGGAAGCCCATGTGTGGGGAGAATTTGTAACACCACCTGCCAGCTATCATTAAATGATGGTCTTGGAATATGTCTGGGCAGTGTGCTAGAAGCGGCATCACGGAAGACCCTGCCCTCGGGGAGGCTGAATGATTCGCCCGGAGCCATCACTCTGGGGAACCATGCTTGTAGTGGGAACAGTGGAAGGAAGCTGATGGCAGCTCCTGGGGACACCCTCAAACACGGTCAGCCACTGCCTCCTGGAATCAGACTGCCTGGGGTTGATTCCTGGCCCCAGCATATCAAATTGTCAGACTTCAGGCAAAGGGCACCGTTCTCACCGCGTCTATGTCTGCCCCCCTGTCAGATAGGGTTTTTGAAAGCCTTCCAGAAGGTGGTCCATGTGCAGTGTGAGAGCAGCACAGGCTCAGAGCACGTGCTGGGAAGGGTTTGCAGGTTCTCTGGGGTTGAAGGAACGTGGATTTATCTGGGGGCAGTGGGACTGGTGTTGGGGCTTGCGGGCCGGGGCTGAAGAGGAGGGATCTGCCCCTGGATTCTATTTGCATCTTAGTTTTCAGTTTACTGCTTTATAGTCACCGTGACGCCTGGGGTGGGATTAATAGTCGAAGTAAGATCGAGGACTTAGCGCAGGTGACTGGAAGTGGAGAAGAGGTTAAAATCCCGTGGCTCTGGAGGAATGCAGCTGTGCAGTGGGTCCAGGTCCCCCTGCCGCCTCCTGTGCGCTAGCGCTGGAGCCCCAAGCCCGGCCATAGCTGCGTGCAGGCTCTCGGGGTATGATTTATGGAGGGGTTTGATGCGGAGGATTTTCAGCAATAATGTTGGCAGTGGGTTGGTATGTGCCTGGAGGATTATGTGGTAGACTTTTTTAATGCTTTTGAGCGTTTGCAAGCCTGACATTGCAAGTGACTTCCGGTAAACTCTTGAGAAAGTTTCCTTTGCTTGTTGAGGGAGACAGAATTTGGACAGAGCAGAAGAGGTTTGTGCTGTTTGAGTGGCAGAGCAGAGGCAGCAGCTTGGAGGTTTGGGGGAGATCTGTTTGCTCCAAACAGACGTGGTTTTGAAAAAGTCTTTTGTCAGACGTGTACCTGGCCGAGCACACGTCTGGAATGAATTCCTTGAGAAAGAGGTGGGCAGGCGTGAGGGAGGGAGTAAACAGAAGGTAACCCACACCTTTTTAAGAATTAAAAGAAGGAACTTGCTTTTGGCATGTTTTCTTATTTCTTTTTTTTTAATTTTTTAATTTTTTAATTTTTTATTTTTATTTTTGGCGGTACGCGGGCCTCTCACTGTTGCGGCCTCTCCCGTTGCAGAGCACAGGCTCCGGACGCGCAGGCTCAGCGGCCATGGCTTTACGGGCCCAGCTGCTCTGCGGCATGCGGGATCTTCCCGGACCGGGACACGAACCCGCGTCCCCTGCATTGGCAGGCGGACTCTCAACCACTGCACCACCAGGGAAGCCCTTCCTATTCCATTTTTTTAAAAATCTATTTTTAAGTGCTTTTCTGTTCCAAAAAAAATAGAAGACACATTTCTCTTTTAAGCCATTAAAGGATATAAGGAGATCATTTTCTAGGGAGGAAAGTATGGAATTGTTTGGTGTGGTTCTATAAGTTATCCTAATGTCATAAGCAGTGTTTTCCAGTTCTGCAGAAAGATACCAGTGTGTGTAATAGCTGGTGCAGGGCGACACGTGTGTGTTCTCTGCTGATGTTAGGTCCTTGCTGTTTTTGTGGGTCCTTTTCACACGTTTTCATCACACTAGGGTCAGGGAAGGTTGCTGTAACTAAGCTGTGAGCATTGGGAGGGCAGGGCACGGGGTCATTACCTCATCGTGCCGCGCACACAGGAGGCACGTTATGGACATTTGCCAAACGAAGGGAGACATTGTCAGTCAGCGGGTCTTTGGCCCAAAGTGTTTCACCATCAGCCGCTGTCCAGGTAACCTAGGCACTGGCTTGGCCCTTTGCGCTGTGCAGCTGGGGTGGTTCCTGTCTGCAGGCCTTACTTCCCCTGTGACTGGCTCCCATTACTGTGGGCTCTTACCTTGGTATAATCTTGGGTGCTCTCCTCAGCAAGGACTACATTTTGATCATTGCTCCTGGCGACCAGTTGTCCACCCTGGGAGTGGAGTCTCAGAGGCTCAGAGGAAGGAGCGGAGCTGGAAACAGCATCAGAGGCCGTTCTTTCTGTCCCACAGCGAGCAGATTGGGCTAGGAGACAAGGGCCAGGGTCCTCCTTTCAAGAGTTCCTGCAGCGGGCTCTGGAGTCAAGCAAGCTTAGATTTAAACTCCTGCTCCCCCACTTAATGGAGGGTTAGCTGCCAAGCCTCAGTCTTCTAATCTGGAAAATGGGAGTAACGGGACTACGTGCCTCGAGGGATTGCTGTGAGAACCCAGTGAGCTCTCGTGCCCACACTGGAACACAGTAAGCGCTCCGCTTGTGGGGCCAGTGCAGCTGGTCTTGTCAGCATCCTCCTCTTCATCGTGGACCATCTGTTCAGCTGGATATTGAGCCACACGTGGCAGCCTCCTGTCTTTGGAGACTGAGTTGGTAACTTTTTTCTGTAAAATGACAATTCTCTGAGGCATCCAGATAGTCCTGTAAGGAAAGCCCCGAGTTTCCCAGAGCTGGTGCCCCACACGTGCAGTTACATTTCCACTCTTTCATGTGAAACCCCGAGGCCTTTGATGACAAGATTGCTGTGGGTGGCAGCGAAGCATCATTTTGACTTGTGGGGCGGATAGAAATCGGTTGTAATCATGAAGACGGCAGAAGTGAGAGGAACATTGGAGACAAGGGCTCCTGTGGGCAAGACTGTTCCATCCTAAAGGAGGGGCAGTTGAAGCAGGAGCAACCTGGGGTCCACTCGGGGCTTGGTATTTGTTCACTGGGTTTGTGGACCCGGGGAGAAAAATCTGAGAGTTAAGGCTACTCTTGGAGTTAGGTGGGTGGAAAGGCACTTCATGCTTACTTGGAATTAATGATTTCTGTGCAGGTGATTCTCTTAGAATCGTCATGAGTATATTTCTCTTCCAGTCTCAAGAAACTCGAGAGATCTTGCATTTCCATTATACCACGTGGCCTGACTTTGGAGTCCCTGAATCGCCAGCCTCGTTTCTGAACTTTCTTTTCAAAGTCCGCGAGTCGGGGTCGCTCAGCATGGAGTACGGCCCCATTGTAGTGCACTGCAGTGCTGGCATCGGCAGATCGGGGACCTTCTGTCTGGCTGACACCTGCCTCTTGCTGGTAAGAAGGCCCTTAAATGCCCCGAGAAGAGAAGGGAGCACATTTTAACCTCCAGTCTGGCCCAGCCACAGCTTCTCTGTTAACTGTCTCCGCAATAAACTAGCTTTGATCTTCACTTTTCAATAGCTTCCTTCCCATGAAAGGAGCTTTACCCTAAATAGCTTCGTTTGAAGGGAGGCCCTTAATTTTAATGTGGAAGCCAGGATGATCCAGAGAATCCCCTTCCCTCTCATTTTGCCCCTGTGCTCAAATGGTCCCAATTTTGCCACATTTTCTAGAATTCTGCCTTCCTCGCTATGACTTTTCCTGAATAGGAACTGGCACGCTCCAGGACATATACAGTCACATTGTACTTGAGGCTCGGACCTCACTGAGCTGTGTCTCCTCTCTGGCTTTCAGATGGACAAAAGGAAAGACCCTTCTTCTGTTGATATCAAGAAAGTTCTGTTAGAAATGCGGAAATTTCGGATGGGACTGATCCAGACAGCAGACCAGCTCCGTTTCTCCTACCTGGCTGTGATCGAAGGCGCCAAGTTCATCATGGGAGACTCTTCAGTACAGGTCAGCAGTGCTTTTGCTTTAATCCAGGTGTGTTGGTTTTAAATTTTTGCCTGTAAAGAAGGAGGCTGTTCTTTGTAAACGTTGAAACAGTATCCTGGGCCAGAGGAAATAGCTAGGCTTCATGTTTAAATAGCTAAAAAGTTGTGGAAGGTTTCACCATGTTCCAATTTCTGCCTTTGAAGTGCTCACATAGAGATCATTAATAGGGAGAATAGACTTTATTTTCATAAGATCTCATCTTCCAAGGACATGGCTGGAGACCCGAGAAGCTGAGAGGGCCCCTCACCTCTGCTCACTTAAAGGGGAGCAGGTTTCCTGACAGATCAGCCAAACGTGAAATCTCACGGGACTTCCTCTTGCTGCTTTTTCAAGGAACAATGGAAAGAGCTCTCCCACGAGGACCTGGAGCCTCCACCCGAGCACATCCCCCCACCTCCCCGGCCTCCCAAACGAATCCTGGAGCCACACAATGGGAAGTGCAAGGAGTTCTTCGCAAACCACCAGTGGGTGACAGCTGAGACTGAGGAGGTTAAAGAAGACGGCCCCGTCAAGGAAGAAACCAGAACCCTCTTAAACGCCCCCTGCAGCCTGGAAAGGTAATGTGAGAGGGTCCTGGCTTACTGGGGGCGAGGGGAAATGGCCTTCTGTTCCAGAAATACATATTGATATTGAAACCCTGTGGACCCAGCCTCCTCTTGGCAAACGGTGCTTCTGTGTTCTTGAGGAACAGGCCCCTGGACCGTCCCTGCTCCTCCCCCAGCTGGAGGAGCCTCTGACTGAGCCACGGGCTGGCCTGGCGAAGTGACTGACTTCAGCGGGGATCTAGCACCACCTGGTGGTGCTTGATGGAATCAGGGGTCTGGTGCAACTGAGTCAGGTCTTCCAGCCCGGTGATGACAGCGACAGAAGACAGAAGCCTGCCCTGGACTTCAGGCCGGTCCTGAAACTGATATCCAGGCTTGACCACGTACCTTCAGCCCCCAGAATGGTCTTGGGGTACTTAACCTTTTCATGTAGTCTTTTTTTTTTAAGATTTGTTTATTGTTTACTTATTTATTTTTGGCTGCATTGGGTCTTAGTTGTGGCACGCGGGATCCTCGTTGAGGTGTGTGGGCTCCTCTCTAGTTGTGGCGTGCGGGTTTCCTCTTCTCTAGTTCTGGCGCGCAGGCTCCAGGGCATGCGGGCTCTAGTTGAGGTGCGCGAGCTCAGTAGTTGTGGCGTGTGGGCTTAGTTGCCCCGCAGCATGTCGGATCTTAGTTGCCTCACCAGGGATCGAACCCGCATCCCCTGCATTGTAAGGCAGATTCTTTACCACTGGACCACCAGGGAAGTCCCCCTTTTCATGTGGTCTTGATTGAGTTGATTGCTGTTTTGCTTCCTTACAGTTTGACAAAGATTACTGAGTACCTACTGATGCATGTGAAACCCCAAGATAACTAGACTGGGGCCCCTGGTCTGTGTTCTAGACCATCTTACTGGCAAGGGAGCAGTAGATTGTGGTGGTGGCCCATGGACAGGTCAGCCTTAGAGAGGAGACACCCAACCTTCCCTGGGTGGTCAAGGAAGGCTGCCAGCAGGAGGTGGCATCGTGCACAAGCTTGAAGGATGAACGGGGGTTAGCCCGAGCCTGAGACCGTGGAGGCAGTGCCCTTGGTGCCTGCATTTTTGGAGGGCAGTTTAAGATTAGTGCACACTTTGACCCCACGTTTGTCTACACCTAGAAACTCAGCCAGCAGGAGTTCTCAAGCAGGTGTGCAGAGATGTACAGGTAGAGGTGTTCGTGGTGGCATTATTTCTAATGGTGAAAATCTAGAGATGAGCTGATTGTGTATCCAGGGATTAGATAAGTCGTGCTTTCTCCCTGTGTTGGATATTCTGCAGCTATTAAAGAATGGGATCAGGGTGTATTGTTACGGCCGGACACTGGAACGGTCATGCGTGAGAAAGCAGGTCACACACAGTGTGTGCCCCACCGAGGCCTCTGGCTAAACTGATCATCAAAATCTTCCTCGGGCACTTTGCTAAATGCTGGTGTCCAGGTCCCAGTCCTGGCCCATGAACCTACTCCCCAGGGCCTTTCGTGCAACCGGCCCTCATCACAGGAACACCGGGTCTGGTTCTGGGGCTCGAGAGACACTTGTCCAGCGGGGCCTCCCAGAGCAGGTGCTGAACAAGTGCGACTGTGCTCCGGTTCCCAGGGCCTCTGTTGACACTCTCAGGGTGGGCTGGCGTGCTCCCTCTGAGGGCTCGCCGAGAGCCGAGGATGAGAGGGATGGGAGCTGGCACGTGACTTGGGTCAAATTTGTGTCATTGCTCCTGTTTCTTTATTCATGAAGACAATGGAGAGAAAGGTGCCTTTCACATTCTGTGGGCGAAGGTGGTGAGCAGGGAAGTGTGGATTTGGGAAGCTGAAAGCCAGAGAATTCCAGGAAAAGAATGGAGTGGGACCAAGAACCTATGCGCCTCTGGGCACCGGGGAGGGCGGGGAGCCCACGTGCACACAGGCCTCAGCCCTGCGGCTGGGGCCTCACCGTGTGTGGGCACCAAGAAGGGTGCTTCGTGCAGCCTCCTCCTGTCTCCTGGGGAGGCGGTGCCCCCGGATGGTCCTGCCAGTCACGCGGGAGGCTGCTGGGGCAGCAGGGCCGTGGAGAGGCCTGTGGGAGGCAGGACTTCCTGTGGCCAGGGCCGCCTCGATGGACGCAAGGGTGGGAGGGCAACGGCCTGGGAGAGGTGGGGAGGGGAGAGGCAGGGTCTGGCTGCACCCAGGCCCACAGCCTCTGCTGGCCTCTCCTGGGACAGCCCTACAGGGTGGCTCTGGCTCGCCCCCAGCAAGGTAGTCAACTGACTGCACACGGGACACCCGGGAAGTGGGCCTGCTGGCAGGACTGGCTGGGCGTGCAGCGGGGAGGGCAGAGGGTCAGCACTGCAGATGTGTGGTGTCCGCATGTCAGCAGCAACACAGGCCTCTGTGTGTCCACGTCTGTCGGGCCCCGGGAAGGGAGTGGAAGCCTGTGGCCGCACTGCTACCTTCCCTGATCTGAAGGGGAACATTCTACAAGCGGCCCCAGGGGCTGTACTGCCCCTCAGACCCTTACCCAGCCCCATCACTGAGGAGTCCGCGGGTCCCCGGAACCCCACCCTGGCCCTGCTGTCGGGCCCTGGGAGGGAGGCGGTGACAGGCGGGCCTCGGGCCAGTGTCAGCACCAGCAGGCTCTGCTTCCACGTGGCTCGTTTTTTCCTAGAGCTCCTCCGGGAGTAAGAGCATCCTTGCCATTGTTTTCCCGAGTGAGTAACCCGCCTCTGCCCCCCTCATTCCTCAGCGCGAGTCAAGACACTGAAGTCCGGAGGCGGGTCGCGGGGGCAGGTCCCGCCCAGGGGGAGCCGTCGCCGCCCGAGGAGGAGCAGGACCAGGCGCCGACTCACTGGAAGCCCTTCCTGGTCAACGTGTGCGTGGCCACGGTCCTCACAGCCGGCGCGTACCTCTGCTACAGGGTATGTTTTCACTGACGGACGTGCTGGCCAGACCGCGTGTACAGCAAGCCCTGGCCGCCAGCCCGGCGGTAGCGCTCAGTGCTGCGGGAGCCTCTGAGCCAGCCTCAGAAGAAACAGATCAAAGGTTTTCGAAGTCTGGGACTGTGAAGGGCTAACGAGAGAGAATTGAGGATTGATGCACCGGGGTCTTAAGGAGCCCTGTGGTCCCAAGAATAGAAGAGTCTAATCTCAGGGCCTTAACCTATTCAGGAGTAAGTAGACAAAATGCCAAATACGTCTCTCTCTCTTTTTTCTTTTTTTGTTCATTTGTTTTTGAAAAAAAAGTAGTAGAATTACAACACATTGTTGTTTTTAACCTTTATAAAAAGCAGCTTTTTGTTATTTCTGGGAAAAAAAAAAAGACTAGGCACTTACGAAACTTTCTTGTACCCTTAGGTGGTGTAACCAGATACACAATTTTTATTTGATTTCCCAGGGAAAGACTCCCACACTTTTGCGAATGTCAAGTCCTTTGGAGGAGAGGGTTTGAGGGTTTCGGACATCGTCCCGCTCAGGCGCTTCCTCTGCTGAGCGCGCACTGAGCCGGGACAGTGCCTGCGAGCTTTCCCGTTTTAAGAAGAAAAACAACAAAAGGCCGTCTCTAGAAAACAGAACCCGGCTTCTGCTTTTGCTCAGGGTGTCCCGCTGGCTTCCCGTTGTCCGCTCCTCCACCGGCCCCCTCGTGTTACAGCCGTCTTGCGCACGTCCTGCCCCCATTGCTCCATCCCCATAAACAGGGTTCCTCAGGGCCCCTGCCTCAGGGTCAGAGGTCACCACAGGGTGGCCACCGGCTTTTCACCCAGCCATTGAGATCCAGAAGGAGCAGCTTCCACTTTGCTTGGAATATAAATGCCATTTCAGTAGAAATCCACACGTTAGAATGTGTTGCTGTGAAAGTTACGGAGAAGAGTGAGGATTAGCCTCAAATCTCTGGTCGTGGAAATCACCTCACGAGACTTCTGTTTTTTCTTTTAATGGTTTTAAATATTTTACCTCTTTCTAAGCAACCACCTTTGAGCGCATCCGATGGTTTAGCAACGTGCAGACAGCTTTTTCCTCGGGGGTGATTTTGGGAAGGGGGAGCTGTTGTAAAAAATAATAATAATAACCAAAACCCCCTTCACGGGGGCTGGAGTGGCCCGGGAGGCCGAGGTGTTGCACGAGTCCGCAGCTCTGCGGGGGCAGGACCGGGCTTCTCTGAAAGCGTTTGGTTTCATCCTAGTTCCTGCTCGACAGCCACACACAATCTGACCTGCCTCCACCCACGGTCCGCCCCTGCCCGTAGAACCCGCAGCCGCGTAGCAGGCAGCCGCCGTAGGCGAGAGCCGTTGGACAGCGTAGCCCTCCGCGCCCCGACGGACGTCGGTTCTGCACTAAAGCCCCCCTCCCCGGGCGTTTGGCCTCACCTCCATCCTGCTACTTTTCTCCCCCTCGCCTTCCTCTGAATACCAGACCCGCAACCCAGTTTTTGAGGAGGGCACAGAGGGCGCTGGGCTGGTGGCGCAGAGCAAGGCAGCCTGTGCGGGTGGAGGGGCGAGCCTCACATGGTGCCCCCTCGGCGCGTCCCTGGCAGGCGGCAAGCGACATCCTTCCCGCAGCCCTCCCTGGAGACGGTGTGTAGTGAGCCTCTCCACTCCATATTTATTTTTTAATTCTTTTCTCCTGAAGGCATCCACAGTGCACTAGCATCTTCATAAACCAATAATGTGTTAACGTTTTTTGATGTCAGCCTTGCACCAAGGGCTCTATCAAAAAGTACAATAATAAACCCTCAGGTAGCGCTGGGAACGGAGGACTTTGCCGTGAGCCTGCTGCATCAGACCAGTACTAGGAAGGAGGACGGTTGTAAGCAGTCGTGATTTCATTGGGTAACACGAGAAGAGGTTTGCCTATGTTTATAGAACAAGGGGATAATATATAATGAACACTTGGCTATTTAAGACACGTGGCGTGAGATTACTTTGTCCCGGTTCCTCCCCTCCCCAGTTGTCTGCTCGAACCTCGGTCTCAGTCACCACTCTCCCTGTGTGTATTAGGATGCACATACGGTCTTCTTGTGTCCCGATCAAATACCACGTGCTTGAAATCCTTAGATCTCTGCTTACTGATGCGCTCCGTGTACAAGTCCAGTCTACCTTTGCATGAGCTGAGCATTACGTGGCTCTGGTTCCTAAGACCGCTGCTGAAATCATTGCCATTCGGCAGCGGAGCGATGTCCAGTAACGTATTTGCCCAATTCCTGGCATGACACTCTGGTGACTTCTAGTGAGGCCCAGCCTGTCCTGGTCCAGCTGGGCCCCACTGTAACTCAGACATTCCAAGGGTGTGGGAAGCCATAGTCACACCTCGCGCTCTGGACACTTAGACAAGCAGGTCCCCCACGACACACACACCTTTGGGGTCAGCCTCCACTGTGCCAAGTTCACACTCTTCTTGAGCGGACCGTGATCTGGAACCAAGGCGACTGTTGGAAACCACACTTCTTGAAACAGCCTGGACGATGGTCCCTTCGAGCCAGCCTGTGGCCCTTCAGGTCCGGGGGCCTTGCTGAGAGAGGCGTCCGCCCTGCCCTTGAACCCTGGGGACTGATGGTGCTCATGACTCTTCCTGCGAGGGGAACTTAAGACCTCCACGTTAAGTGGCTTTTTTAACAAGAAAAAAAAAAGGCAGCTATAGCTCACGGGCTGCTCTTCTGCCAGCATTTTCACATTTTGCCTTTCACGTGTTAGAAGCTCGTGCAGAGAAAGTCTGTGGTGGGAACATTTGAGGCATCGCCCTGCAGAGCCTTGGTGAGGTGTGGATAAGACTGAGGTGCCAGGCTGTAAGCATTTTTGAGTTGGGCTTGTTTGTTATTTTAAGTCCTGTATATGTATGTAGTAGTTTGGTGTGTATATATAGTAGCATTTCAAAATGGATATACTGGTTTAACCTCCTATCCTTGGAAAACAGATGGTTCTCCATCTTGTCACACGTATGTTAGAGAAGTAGCGAGCTGCTCTGCTATATGCCTTAAGCCAATATTTACTCATCAGGTCATTATTTTTTACGATGGCCATAGAATAAACCATTTTTACAAAAATAAAAACAAACAAAAAAAAGCGAGGTGTTTTGGTATGATACCTTTTCAGGTGTGTGTATACATGGATGCATGATGGGGGGCGGGGGGGCGCGTCTCAGGGTCTTCTGTGACCTCACAGAACTGTCAAACTGTACAGTTTTCCAACTTGCCATATAAATGATGGGTTTGCATTTTAGTTGCAACAATAAAAAATTTTTTCTAAAGAACATGGCTTTGGGGTGCTTCCCATTTCTTTGCTTAATAGGCCTAAACCAGGCTGGGCAACTTCTGTTTTCTTTCCATCCCTGCTGATGTGAAGCATATGTTGTCAGTCAAGAGGGGTTATAGTTTTTCCGCATCTGAGGATTACGACGGCGGCCTCCTGGAGTCGTGGGTGCCTCTGGGCTGGGGGCACTTTCCCTGCCTCGTGTTTATTCAGTGCTTCAGGCCTCAACCCATTTCAGCAACAACAACAAAACTCACCTTTTCAAGTGTTAGGGCCTTTGGATAACTTAATGAATTTATAAAGGTTGTTTGAAGAACTGCTCAAACCTCAAGAACGTGTGTCCCTTAGCCAGCTGCCTGTAAGACACAACGGTGGCCATGTCTCAGCACCTCTGCCGGGTCACATTTGATGTGGAACTGACACATCAGTGGAGACTGACACTGAGAGGTAACAGTGAAGTATAAACAATTCGTGTAGTCTTCCTTGCGTGTACAGAATTAAATGTAAGTCTCCCCTAAAGTGATTTTTCAACTTCTTGTTCTGAAATAATTTCAGACTTGCACAATGTTGCAGGAATACTACCAAGAATTCCCTTATATCCTTCAAGGTTTTATGACTGTTTCAAAGCTGGCTGCTGAGTAAACTGTTTATGCTGTGGCCCCTCAGCAACATCCATGGAACCCAGAAACAACGTCTGTGGTCATGTGACCACACAACACCCAGCAAGGACAGTGGGGACCTGGGTGGTGGTGTCACGCCCACTGTCGTCACCTCAATCGTTTTCAGATACAAAAAAAAAAAAAACGATATCTAAGCTTTCATGAAGAGGAGGAATGCCAATGTGGAAAAAAATATAACTAAATTTGTAACTAAGCAGAAGTCAGGGCCCAAGGCCAGAGAAGGGCCACGCTGCCTGGTCTCTGTAAGGAGTGGGGACTCCGGGAGCCTCAGAGAGCACGTGGAGAGTCCAAGGGGCAGCCCTGCCCTGAGGCCGCCCTCCTCTACCCCTGCATCTATGTCACGTTGGAAAGAGAGCACTGAGGGACAGCAGGGATGGCTTCTTCCCTCAGGATATTCCAGAAAACAACCACTACCCTCCACTTTTTTCAGGTAGAGTGGAACACCAATAAAAAGTTATTTTAATTGAAATTTCAGAAAACAACATATGGACAAGGCAAATAAATACTGAGTTAAACCAAAAAGCACAGAATATATACAGGAAGTGTAAATGAGCATGTTTAAGTTACAGAGCTTTCCAATGCCATTGTTGATACCACATCCAGACCCCAGGGTACCTCTACATTCTTAACCCAGAAACAGCCCAGGACACGTCGGGGTGTTTTAATAGACTTAAATAGGAAATTAATTTTCCTGCTTTAAACATGATGTTCAGTAAAATCTTTCTTCAAACTAGCTTATGGCTTCTGAAGCAATTTATTTAATAAGCCCTAAGTTGACTTGCTTCAGAAAATGGATTCCATTCTGATGAGTGAGGTCAAAGCAAATGGCACTCAAGACTTCTCGGCTGACGGCATGTTCTTGTTTCCTTTGTGCTGTTGAACCACAGTGAAAATAAGGCCCACGGTCAGCAGGCCGCCAGCCGGCTCCCCTGTGGCGCTTGGGCTGCAGCTCGGGCTGAGGGGGCGAACCGTCGAAACCCTGGCTCTGCCCTCCCCACAGTGACACCTGCTGCTGTGGGAACGACTCGAGTTCTGTCCTCAGCAGGGACGCTCGGTCTGCTCGCCTCCTCAGTCCCAGTCTTTAGTGAACCAGAAGTGCTGAGCCAGCTGACCTGCTGATTCCAGGCCTCCGCCTGCCTGGCCTCGGCCCCTTCGTGACGTGGCTGGCTGGCACTGACCTGGCTCTGCCCCCGGGGAAGGTCAGGCCGATTCTCAAAGCCAAAGGCTGATTGACTGAAGTGCAGCCCTCTAAGTGCCGTGCAGCCCCTTGTTATGCTCCCGCACAGAAGTCCCACTTGTGCCCTGGGGCTTCGTAACTGGCCCAGAGTCCGGCAGCAGCTCTGGCCAGTTCACGCTCTTGGGAGAGCGCACCGTGTACCTCCACCCGAAGCCCTCCCTGTGTCGAGGCCGGGCAGCAGCAAAAACAAAGGTGCCGGATTTGGGCTCATTAGCTGAGGCTTTTTAAAATATTGTGATTTCAACATCTGCCTCCTGGCCAAAGGCTTCGTCTCTTTGTTCTGAGCAAAGTTTGTCCATCTTCTCAAAAGCTAAGCGTCCTTTTTCACCTGAAATATTAAGGTCATCTGTCACTGGGTTGTCTCCCCACCTCGCTCTTTCCTACACTGGTGAGCCAAGGTGGCCTTAGTACTTCCAGACGCCTAGGCCTCCGGTGCTGCTGTAAAGGGTAGGGGGTGGGGAGCCTTTGGGACTGGCTCACAGGGACCCCAGGGCCTCGTCCCTTTGTCCAAGACAGAGCCTGCTGAACCTTAATCCTGCCTCGCATCTGGCTTTCATTCCCAAGGGTCGTAAACGGCCACCTCAGCCATAAAGGAAACCGGCCTTGGCCAAATGCAGTCAAACAGGTTGCTAACGGTGCCCGTCCCATGTGCTATTTTGTGTCACGTGAGAGCTGGCTGTGGCCTCTCTGGCACAACCTTTCTACGGGCCCCAGCAACCCCACTGCACTTCGAAACGCTGGATGCTGTACGTTACCAAATGACAGCGTGGTTTCCCGGGCTGCCGCTCGCACGGCCTCCACGTCAGACTGGCACAGGCGGGCAATCTGATCAATGCTTTCGATGCCCTGTTTGAGGTTGGGGGAAAGGGGGACCATTAGGGGGCATTTTAAGGAACAGGTATCCACTTTTATAAACCCTGCAGGACCAGCCCTAGCATGGTCTCTGCGGCTTCAGCCCCTTCCTTCTCCGAAGGCTTCCAGGTTTCTCCTGTGGCCTCAGGTTCATCAAAGTGCCACTGGCAGCATCTCATGTTTTCAATCCTGACACCTTTGGAAAGGCCCGTGTTGGAAATGAGAACACCTGCTTTCTCCTGGACCATTCTACCCTGTCTTCTTCTCCCAACCCTGCCCTCCTGGTCAGACCAGGAGAGGAGGTCTGACCTGGTTCAGGCACAGCTGACCACCTGATCACCTCCAGGGCCAAGGACCAGAGTGCACTTTAGCTCCCCCTAGTGGGCACCCTAACACTCACTGGTTATTTGATTATAACCAGATGGTCCTTGTAGAATTTCCTGCCGGTTCATTCCAGAATGAATTTAGTCTGTATTGGACCATTTTTCATCTAGCAGAATGGCAATGATTTTTTTTTTAAATAAGGGTTACAAATGAAGATGGGATTGAGGTAAAGCGGGCATGCCCTCCTGTCTGCTTTTGGGAGTGTAAAGGGGTGTGTGGTATCAGGAGTCTCAAGAACATTTATCAATGCATTCTCCGGCCCTGGGATAGCACTAAGTCTAGCCTAAGGAAGTAATGCAGAATTCCATATAAATTTTAAAAGCTTTATGCACAGAGATGCTCAAGAATTAGGATGGATAATTTTTGCATTGCTGTATTTTTACACTCTCTTTTTTCTACAATGAGCTTATTGTGTTCTTAGAACATTTTTCATTGAGGATATTAAACCATATAATCCAAGAGCTCAAAAGTGAGTCTCTGGGGCCACCTGCTTGTTCACACCAAGCCAGAGCAAACGGGCACTGTTTCCGAGGGACCTCTGCCATCAGAGCTTCTGCTGCTGGAGCTGGTGGCTGTTCCTCTACAACCAGCTCTTTACGGTGCTTCTTCACTGGCAGTGATTTTCTTTCTTTCGGTCCCAGTGGGATCATTTTGAAATGAACTAACTTCAGCATTAACCACAAGCAGGCTTCCCTCTATCCCCACCAAGGACGGGTTAAACTCACCCTGAGATGTTTTAGCGCCACGCACGCAGCTTCCTGGAGTTTTGCATCGTTCTCGGTCAGGGCGTTGGTGTAGAAGAGCAAAGCCTAGGAAATGAGGTTACTGTGGACGGGGGGCTGGTGAGAGCAAAGTCCACGGTGCCCACGGCTCATCCCCCGAATGCTGACAGCAGGTGTGCACAGTGTCGAGTTGTAGGCTGCGGCATTCAATTTATCTAAAAACGCTGGTCCCTGGGCTGAGGGTCACGACATAAGAAAACTCTTTTTCTCTAGTACTGTTTACAAAATGCGTTCTGAAACTGCCATCTAGATAAAAAGCTGACTCAGAGGGCTTCCCTGGTGGCGCAGTGGTTGAGAGTCCGCCTGCCGATGCAGGGGACGTGGGTTCGTGCCCCGGTCCGGGAAGATCCCACATGCCGCGGAGCGGCTGGGCCCGTGAGCCATGGCCGCTGAGCCTGCGCGTCCGGAGCCTGTGCTCCACAACAGGAGAGGCCACAACAGTGAGAGGCCCGCGTACCACAAAAAAAAAAAAAAAAAATGCTGAATCAGAGAAACCCACTGTCCAGCGGGGACAGCAGAAAGAAGTGAACACAGAGGGAGCCTCGGTGAGGCTGCTGCCTTGGCCAGAAGGAAAAGCATCTCTTCCTTTCCTCACTCTTCTCCAGTCACAGCTCTGGCCCCGCCCCGTCAGTCACATGACCATGTGGCCAAGTCGGTTCAGCTGGAAAAGAAAGCTGGCAACTGCTTTGCAAAATTGTTGTAAGGGCTATTAAGCACGGGGGAGGGGCCAGTGGGGATGTGCCTGGCACTTGGGTGAGCCCAAGACCAAGGCCCCAGTGTTGCCCTTCTCCCACCACGGGGGCTGGTACCCGAAATCTAGAAGAGTCACAGGTGTTCAGGAACCTAAGAGGCAGAGGGGTCCAATCTCTTGGTTTTCAAGTGAACCGAGCACAACGAAACAGCCAGCCACACACATTAGTTGAAAGTAAATGAGGGTGACTGTCAGAATTCTAAGAGACATTCTACGTGCAGGTGACATCTCAGAGACAGAAGAGAGAAGGTGCTTTAGAAACACTGAGCTGAATGAGGTGGGGAGCACGTGGCATGCTGCTAGCCACTGGTCGCCTGGCAATGCCAGCTCCCTCCCCGGGGCTGGCTGGCTGCTGCCAGTGGTGAGGGCTTGCGGAAGGCTGTGTTCCTGTCTGGAGTATCTCTGCATCAACATACCGGCCGCAGATGCAGCCCCCAGTCACTCACTGCTCCCTGTTTTTCCGAGAGGAAGCCTACCTCCCTCCACCTCCCCCCAACTCACACACCTGCAGCCAGGGGCTGCCGCCTCCCACACCGTACCTTTTCCCGAAAGCTCTTGTTCTTGGCTGCGCTGGCCAAGCGAGCACTGGCCACCCTGCACACCCGTGGGGTCCCGTCCAGCTGGAGCAGCGCCCAGGCCCTCAACGTCTGGGGCAGGGGCTGGAGCTGGCCCAGCTGCTTCCCCTTCAGCTTCCTGACTGTCTTGGCCTGGCCCACGCACTGCAGCTCCTCAAAGAGTGTTACTACAAGAGACAGAAAAAAGGAGGCCCGGGGTCCCCTCTGATTGCGCCGGGTTGGACAGCTGTGGCTTGTGCATTAGCCAGGGAGAAGCAAATCCCAGGACAAGCCCGTGTGATCACCAAGTGGACAGTCTGGATTGGTCTCAAAGGGGGCCTCCTGGAATCTCCAGAAAGGCTTTCTAGCAAGGGATCAAATACACCCTGAAAATGAATAAACCCCAGGTCCATACTTCAGGGACTCCAGCCAGCCCAGCAATAGCCCTCCTGTCCAGTTCTGACCTCTGCTCTGTGCTTTGTAAAGCCTCCTGCCCTGGGAGCTCATTTCTACGTGGGCTGAAAGTAGAATCTACTTAAATCTGGTTCTCGAAAGAACAGCTGGAGGAGAAAGACACAGTGATTCTGAAACACTGGCTTCCCAGAGCCGAGCCGAGACAGGGGTCTCCACGATGGACACTCCTTTGTCGTCAGTGTGTTGCTTTGAGGCCATGTGCCCCCCACCCCAGCCCGTACCTTCCTTGGTGAGCTGAGCGAAGTGCTTCTCCAAATCGGAGACGCTCTGCCTCCGCAGGTAGCTGTGAAACTGGAACCAGGTGATGGTCTGTTCTTCAGGGAACTCGGCTCCGGGCAGCAGCCCGCCGCAGCTGACCACCTGCTCCAGGAGCCTGCGGCACACTGGCAGCACACAGACACGACGTGAGGGGAGACCGAGACCCCGCCCCCTTGGCGCCGCTCAGCCGGCCACGGCCGGGTCACTTTAAAGGCTCTCTGATGGCGTGTGGGTGGGTATCCCTCCCTGCGCCCCCGGCGCCTGCGTGGGGCGTGCTCCAGCTAAGGCCCACAGGCCCGAGTTGGGAGTCTTGCGGTGCATCCGTGTGCCCTGGGCCCCACCTGCCCCTCGATGTGAATCACAGAGCCGGGGCCTGGGAATATGCAGGTGGTTAGAACTGCTTAAGGCCCAGAGCCACTGCCTGGAGTATGTCACCCTTCAGTTGTCAACAGAGAAAAGTGCTGCAGCTCTGCATTCTGGGAAAGAGTCCAGCCAAGATTCAAGACACCGCTATGGGGCAGGTAAAGTCCCGCCTACCTTCCCATAAAGGCTCCTTCTCAACCCCTCTAAGGTTCTGGTGGAAGCCATGGAATCAGAAAGGTGCACGAGCCCACTAACGTTTGCAGCCTCCCACCTTCACGGACTCCTCCCTCCTCTCCCCAGGAAAAGGAGATGCCTTGTTGTCAATTTCAGAAAGGCCTCCACTTCATGCCGAGAAGGCGTTCGCAGAGGTGGAGATGGGGCTACAAGGAGGCTTGCCGAGGCAATGCTGAAGGCCCCACAAAGCATTTCTGAGGCGGGTGGGCACAGGCAGGGGGCTACCTATTTCCAGTTGTCCCGGGTATTTCCCTCTGACTCTGTACAGGAACGTCTTCTTGAGCTGGTCCAGCAGCACCGTACCAGGGCAGTACAGGACCGCGCCGGGCTCCGTGCAGCCTCTCCACAGCTTCAGGCACCCCTTCCTCCGCGTGGCCTGCGGGATGACTGAAAGCCCAGGCTCAGAAGCCTGACTGGCGGTGGGGAACAGCAGGCAGTGAGGAAGCCCAGAGATGTCCTTCCACTAGGCCCTGAGAGGTCGGGGAGGAGGGATGGCCTGGCCTAATGCAGAGTCCCTTTCCCACGTCCCATTGTGACCCGCAGAGACAAGCAGCTTCGGCTGTGAGCACCTCATCTGGGTCACCACGTGCAGCCCTCACGACAACCCTGGGGCTGCTGCTGTCACCAGCCTCTCCTTATGGACAAGGGGAAGTCCCATGGAGGCGGCAGAGGCAGAACTGGGGTCACAGCTACTGTTTGACCGCACACTGTATACCCTGAATGTGTCCTGGGGTTCCTTCACTGACACCTACCCAGCGGCCTCCCCTATACAGATGGGGAAGCTGAGGCTCAGAGAGGTGAATCGTTTGCCCAGAGTCACACAGCTGACCGAGGCTAGCGGGCCTCCCTTCCCACCCCACAGTGTGTGTCTGATCCCAGCCACTGCCCCCACTCATGTCCCCTGGGCTCCATTTAACTCTGGGTGTTGGGAAGGGAGAGGAGGCCCCCTGGGCTTTCATCCTCATCACTTCCTGCCACGCACACGGGCAGTCCGTGGATGGAGGACAGGCACTTACTCTCTTCAATGCATGTCGCCTTGCTGACCTTCTCAAAATCAAGCACAGAAAGCGTCTCCAGAATCTGTTTTTGCTGTGCAGCCTCTTCCAGAAGGCACTCCTGGACCATCTTCGACAAGTTAGGAGAGTCCAGTTTCTGGGAAGCAACCCATGATGCTCCGGGTTAGCACAGAACATGCCCTCTGAGGTCAACCACCATGCCTGTGGCGCCCACCTGCCCTGTGCCCATCCTTTCTTCTATCCCGATGGTAGCTCCCTGACTGTCATTTGGGGATTCCTCCTTTGCTAAAAGGGGTAGAGACGATAGGATGCAGGCTGGAGCTGCCAGGAGCCACCTTTGCCACCGGAAGGAGCCAGCCTGCCAGAAAATGAAGCCAACCAACACAGGAAAGCAGAGCTGAGAGAGGGAAAGACAGTCATGATGACGTTTGAAACCCTGGATCCAGCTGGGCCTGAAGCCCACCTCTGGGCCTTTCAATCCTATGAGCCAAAAAATTTCCTTTCGGCTGAGCCAGTTTGGATTAGAGTCCTGGCATCTGCCCCTCAAAGAGACGCAACCACTGCCTTCGGTTTAGGGCTTGGGCTGTATAAGGACCTCATGACTATTCACCAGCACCACCACCATCACCCCCGCTTTGAACCTGCCACCCCACCCCGACTCCACCCCACCCTCCCCCATTCCTCACCCACCTGCAGCAGTGCTTTGCAGATTCGGAGGTGAATCGTGAGCAGCACGTCCAGCTCTGGGGCACCAGCCGTGAGCTCCCTGGACGACGCTTTCAGCGCTGGCGGTGGAGGTGGAGTCTTGTCCTTTCTGAGTTGAATTGAGAAGAACTGGGTGACCGTTGGGTTAGCAGTTCAGCTCCCTCCAAGGGTAGAGGAAACCCTCCCTCTCTGGAGAGCTCTGATCAGGGAGGCGAACTCCAGGTCCCAAGGAGATGGAGTTAAACTGAGGAGAAAACTAAGAGAAAAGGAGAAGCAGCGAAAGGTAGCAACAACTCAAAACAGGTGCTGGGATGGCATTGCCCCCCCGCCCCCCCCGCACCTTGCAGGGTGTGCAATTTGCAGCAGAAGCCTCAGGTTCCAGCTAATTCCTAGCTCTGTGACTCTGGATAAGTCAGCCTCCCCTAGTCTCAGTTTATTCATCTGTAAAGTGGGGGCAGGAACCCCAAGCTCGGGGCCGTGAGGGGTGAGTGACACACAGCGTACCCAGCACTGTGTCTGCTCCGGGCAGGGGCTGAGCCTGAGCCCTGAGGGGGGTGGAGATGCCACACCCTCGCCATGGGACCGTGAGAAGAGAGGAGAAATGTGGCCTGTTCACACGCCTCTGTGCCGCTGAACTGGTGCCGGAGAAGCGCTCGGGCCAGTGCGAGTGGGCAGGTGGGAGCTGCTTCACCGAGGACGCAGTTGGTGTCGCAGGTGAGGGCAGGCAGTTGTGCAGAAGGAACTGGGAGCGGGGTCGCTTGGGCGATTGCTCCGCAGAGGTCAGAGGTCCTACTGAGTGTGCTATTGTTATTTTTTTAAGATTAAAAAAAAAAAAAAAGCCCATCGCTGGGAGCAGAAGGCTAAGGGCCAGGCTGAGGTATCCTCATTCACTCAGTGGTCACAGAGGACCTGCTCTGTGCGGGGCGGGGCCGGGGCCACAATAAAGAAAACAGACATCAGGGCCGGGCTGTGGGAGACCCCAGCCCCGAGGCTGGTCACCAGGGCCGTGCTGGGACGGGCGCACTCACCGGGGACCCTGGGAACCCCCAAACAGGGCCAGCTCGTGCGGGGTGATGTGGGCGCTGAGGAAGGAGAAGCTCTCCAGGATGTACTCCATCAGGCTCTCGGCGGACGCCTGCTCCCGGCGGGCTCCGCGGGGCTGCGGACGGATGGACGGACAGCCAGAACTCAGGGCAGCCCGGCCACCCGCCCAGCACACCCACCCTAACGGCGTCCTGGTCACCGTCCCTCAGCAGGGCTGCCATCCCCTGCGTCAGGGACGGGCAAGGGGACGCGTCCCCAAGGCCCCTCCCGAACGGCCTGTGACAAGGTCTGGCATGACAGCTGGAAGGAGGGCAGATCTGAAAAATCTCACCGGTCACAAACACCCACAGGGACAGGGCAAATGACAGGAGAGAGCTGGAGAGCAGGGCCCTCCCCCAAGAGGGCCACCTGCCACCCGGAGTGTGAGGCCTGAGGTTGCCAGATTGTTCAGTTTTCCAAGAAAAAGTGGAAATCTAGACTTTGTGGGGAGCTGCCCAGTTTTTAACTATCGACAACTAATTCCAAATTATTTTTTAAATACGGCGTGGGTCAGGCCAAACAACTCCCAACAACCCAGGCCAGAGGCTGCTAGGTGAGCCTCTGAGTTCCAGGTGTCTCCTCTCCCGGGGAGACGTGGAAGGAGAGGAAGTTTAAGGCAGCCCCTGACTGGGGGAGGCGGCAGGAGGGGATGTCAAGTCGTCAGAGTCTCCCAGTGGCAAGTCTGCTGTGGCTGATTCCCATCCCCAGGGGCCTCGTCTCACACAAAGTGCACCGAAGGCATAGCCCAAGTAGACGCTGCCCCAAGAGCCAGAACTGGGCTCCTGAAAGTTGAGCCCAAAAAGAAAACCTTGAGCAACAAGAGAAGAATAAGACTAGTTGCAGAGATTTCCTTGCCCAATAGAAAAAAAAAAAAATATATATATATATATACATATACACATATATACATATATATATGCGCGCGCACACAGATGCATGCACACACACAGCTCTTGCTGTTCACGGTAGTTACGGTGTGTAACGTCGTGATCTCTGGATTTGAAACTGAACAATTGCTCCCAGGGGAGATGCAGAGGAGTAAGCCTCTGGTCAACATTTTCATCAACCCATCAATACGTAACCTTGTTTTCTGTGTGTCTGCTTAAAGACGTCTTAGTTAATATAGACACTGTACCGCTGATACACTAAACCCAAGGTCAGTGGCATTTTAACTCACGCCTGAACACAGCTTATCCAACACACACATTTCCTCCATAAGGCACGTCAGGAACACTGGCCAGCACCTCAGCCTGGCACTTGGGCGCTGTTTCAAACAGCGAAATCACCAGAAGTAAGTACAGAAATGTGGAAAACGTAGCACTAAATATTCGGTGAAAAGGACACTTGGGTGCAGTGTGATCTGAGAAAAGAAGGAAGAGCGTCATCTCCTTCAGCGTCAGCTGGGAACCTGCACATCAGGTGACTCCAATTATTTGCCCCTTTGCACGTGCCTCTGAATGACCACGAAAGCATCGCGAGCACGTTTTAGCAAGTAGATGAATTCGCAAAAACAGAATCTGTGAATAGCGAGAATTAACTGCGTGTATATAAATATATATACACACGTATAAAATTAAATCCTCATTAAATCCTCACATATACACATGAATATAAATACGTGGATTTATACACCTATACCTATGTGTATAATTTCTCTTGAAAAAGTCAAACTAAACACCATCGCCTATAATCATTTGTATTGTTCTAACTTGGTTTGCCCAAAAAAAAAAAAAAAAAAAGTTCCTCGAAGATGTTTAAAATTATTGTCCTATTGCGGTATTACTTTAGGGTGTTTATGCAAAGTGTATTTTTCAAAATACAGGTATGTGGCAAAAGCTGCGTGCGTGCCGACCCGAATGGTTCTACATACTTACGCCGCTAAGAAATACAAAAAGGGTGACGTTACTTCTTAAATTTTTTTCTTGAAATTTTCTGGCAGGTCCTTTTTAAAGACCACAGCAGTGGTAAACAGCGAACGTGTTTTTAAAGTTACTAAAGTGAAAAATTAAACTTTCACCTGTGCTGAATTGTAATGCTAGGGGAGGGGTCAGGGCTGGAATAACCGAAACGAATTTTGAACAGAGCTGTTAAACAATTTCAGTGCCAGTGAACTGAACACAAAAGACAGTGGTTCCATAAAGTAATTGCTGTATGGGGACTTCCCTGGAGGTCCAGTGGTTAGGACTCCGTGCTTCCATTGCAGGGGGCACTGGTTCGATCCCTGGTTGGGGAACTAACATCCCACGAGCCTTGGGGCACGGCCAAAAAAAAAATTGATGTCTAAGTAGGTGCTGTATGTATATATGCTGTATATATGTGCCATATGTGTATATATATATATATATATATATAAGTATACATTTTAGCTTATGTACATCTGTATATGTAAACCAAAAAAACAGAAATAACCTGCCCAGGCCAGCACCTCTGAGAGCCACCCAAGGACAGCCCCTGGCATGGGCCCTGTGGAGAAGTTTTGGTGTGGGGTGTGTGGCTGTGAGGGGCCTCCCACAGTGCCAGCTCTGACCCTGAGAATGCCCCAAATTGGGAATTTTAAAGCTGAGCCGCAGCCCCACCCACCCAGGTCAGAAGATGTGAGATGGGGCTGGGATCTGGCTGGACGTGGAGCAAGTTATCCACACTGAGCCCTGACTTCCTCTTATAATCCTCCTCCCAGGTCGTTGAGAGCCGTTGTTACACCCATTGGACTGATGAAGAGACCGAGGCCCAGAGAGGAGACATCGCCCACCTGCGTTACACAGGGGTGAGGCCAGGATGCTGGCCCAGGCTCCCTGCCCCAGGATCTCACTCCCAGTTGTCACACCGTCAGCAAAGCAGGACTTCCACCCAGCAAAGAATAAACGTACCTTCAGCCGGTCCCTGAAGCTGAGGACCTGGTACTCCAGCTCCCGGAGCTGGGGCGGGGCAGGGTCCGTGGACCTCAGTAAATCCAGGACATCCTGCAGGGGCCTCTCGAGGGGCACCCCGGGCCCATCCACTCCATCCTCGGTTTCTGCTTCATCGTGGCCTTCCTGGCCTCCGGGGATCTCGTGGTTGCGGAAGGGGGAGCCCCGTGGCAGGTCGAGGCTTTCTACTCCCAAATTTCTCCACCCAGGCTGCTCCACAAATGAGCCTTCCGCCAGGTGGAACACCTCTGGCAGGAGGCCCAGGGGCGGGGGGTCCTCCTGGGCCCCCTCTTCAATGGAGGTGTTGGGGCCAATGGCCAAGGGCAGGAAGCCCACGTCCGAGGCGGATGCTGTTGTGCTGGTCTCAGTGTCTCGGGGGTCCTCGGAGCTAAAGGAGTCCATCTCAGGCAGCTCCTGACTCCGGCTCCGCAGGCCAGGCCCCCGAAGGTCACCGTCGGACAGGCAGCTGAGGATGGAGGTGGCCCTCGGCCTGTCCAGCAGCAAGGCTTGCTGTGCCGGCTGCTGCAGGACAGACTGGAGAGGGGGATGCGGGAGCAGCCTCAACAGCTGCCCCAGGGATCACAGCGAGGCGCCCAGAGGGCTTCCCCCACAGACCCTTGCTCTGCATACCCACATTCTCAGGATGACTGAGGTCCAGCAAGGTGACTGGCAGCCCCCAAGTGCTGATAAGAGCCTGGCACCACTCTGCCCTTATCCCTCATCACCCCTCTAATGCACTCCTTTCCAGCCCCAGTCTCTGAGTCAGACCTCATTTAACCATCACCACACCTCCCTGAGGGTGGGCACCGGCTCATCCTCAGGCCACACAGGCGAGGATCAAAGTGCGAGAGTTTTAATCCAGGCGAGCTGACATAAACCCGAACCCCTCCCCCTCACCAACCGAACCAATAATAATGGTTGATGTTCAGACAGCACCATCTGTTTTTGCCAGGCATTCTTGTAAGCACTCCTCATTAACTAAGTCATTTAACCCTTACAAAGCCCCATCAGGGCGGTGCTGTTGTTCTCATTTCTCTGATACGGAAATTGAAGTCCAGAGAGGTTGAATGACTTGCCCAAGGTCACACAGCAGATGAAAGGCATAGACAGAATTTGGACCCCAGGCCATCTGGCTCCAGAGTCCATGCTCTTAACCATAGATGATTTTTCAACCAAAGTACACTGGGACCACCCTGGCCAGACAATCACGTTTCCTCTAAATGCACAAGTTGCCCAGCTCATATAAAGCTGCCTTCCGCACCTAAGGTCCAGAGGCGGGAGACAGGTTCATCCAGCTCAGCATCACCCTCCCTCTGGGCTTGACAGAATGTCCTTGTTTTTGTCTCTGTCCCTGGACCCTCACTGGGGCACCTGCTTTGGGAAGATACTTGAACACATGCAGGATGACGTGTGTACCAGGTTATTTACAGCCCCGTCGTTGGTAACAGCAAATAACTGAACCTCAATATCTTGTTAAATAAAGTGCGATTTTTAGCCAAATGTGGAATGCTGCACGGTGCAAAGAATGAGGAGCGCTCTGGGAATGACAGTGTCCAGTACATCACTCGGTTAAGGGCTGCTGTGGGAGAAAGGCTGGGAAAGAGGCATCTGCTCCCAGACGGCACGGAGCATCTCTGGAGGAATATGGAGGAAGGTGACAAGAGTAGTTGGTGCTAAGGAGGGGACCCAGGTCCCTGGAGGCCACAGGAAAGAGGTATTTTACTGTACAGGGTGTCAAGGTATTACCTACTGGAAACATATACTAAAGGGTAAAACAGACTGGAGGCCAAGGTCATGGCTGGGGTGGTAGAACCATCCAGAGAACCCCATCCCAGGCATCCGGAAGAACCAGCCAAGCCCAGGACCAAGTCCAGAGGCCCCAGAATGGAGGGGTTGGCTGCGAGAAAGAAAAAGTACAGAAAAACACCCAGGATAACCCCCAAACAAGGGAGGCTGAGCCCAAAGTTTGCTGCTCAGCCCAGCCCCCTGTGCTGGCCCCTGGGGAGTACCCCCCACTCCCGATCCCAGCTCCACCATGGCACCCCTGCCCGGCGAGGCTCACTCACCAGGTAGTATCTCTCCCGGAAGCTGGGGGTGCTCGGGGGTGTCCAGTTGTACAAGAAGCCCTTCCTGCTGCCCACGGAGAACTTGCCCGTGGGGCTGGGCGACACCAGGAAGCTCTCTGTATCAAATGGGCTGGAGGAGAGCAGAGGCCAGGGTGTCATCGATGGCCGGAGGACACTGGAGCACAGACAGGACCCAGGAGATGGAGGCTCGGGGAGGGGCAGGCACAGCCAAGGGACTCCAAATCCACGTTCTCAACCCTTCTGGCCACGTCTCTCAGAGGCTCGCTGCCCTGAACGCCCTTAGCCAGATGGCGAGGGGCAGCACTCGGCCACCACACAGGTGAACGACACCCCCCTTTAGAGGCCTTTCGAGAAGCTCAGCAGACCAGAGGTGGACACTCGGCTCTGCCGTCTTCTGGGTTAGCCACGTCACTGCCCCCCTCAGATTCCTCATCGGTCAGGGGGCGCCAGTCACAGTCACAGGGAAGGCTGCAGATCCAGGGTGAGGAAGTGATGCGTCAGCCCGGCCCTCGCCTGCCCTTGGAGCAGGCAGGCGTGGGTCAGCCCTCCCTGCCTCGTGCCTCCCTGCACACAGGCCTAGCTCGCAACTTCTGGGGCCCAGCCCAGCCACGAGGGCCTGAGGCTCAGAGGCACTGCCTGGACACCCTTCCTGCCTGCCCAGGGCAGCTGCAGGCCGGCGGGATACCCGGGTCCTTGGACTTGCCCGGCTTGGGGCTGCATGGCGCTGGGCCACCCCCTGCCCCGTACACTTGAGAGGCGTGCTCGGCCCCACTAGACAAATGAAGACACTGAAGCTGGGGTGTCACTTGTCCAAATTCACCCGGCTCACCAGGGAGAGGGCAGTGGCTCCAGTGACCCCGGCTTGGACCCCACCCCAGGGAGGAAGGAGAGACCGGCCCCAACTGGTCACAAGAAGCACCAGAGTAGAGGAAGTGCGTCTCAGCCCCTTTGCTCCTGCACCTGCCCTGGGGAATGAGGAGAAGGGAATTTCCTCGAAACCCAAGGTTTCATTTGGGAGAAAGAGCTCTGCTACCAAAACCAAAACCTGTGGAAACCACCATTGATCACTGAAATGGCATGCACAGTGGAGAGCCCCACCCTGGGCAGGGGTCGTTCTCACGCGTGTCCCCCATCCATGGGGCTGTGGGCTGTGGCCCAGGGAGGACTCAAGGTGACCACTCGGCGTTATGCCTGATGGGTGGCAGGGGTCAGCGGGAAATGAGGTGGGCACAGCAAAGCCAGTCCTCCTGGGCAGAGGCAGGCTTCTCCCAGGAACCCAGCCCAGGGGGCTGCTGGAAAGGGTCCTGGCCAGCCCAGGTCTTTATTTTATTTTATTTTTTAATATTTATTTATTTGGCTGCACTGGGTCGTAGTTGCGGCATGCAGGCTCTTAGCTGTGGCATGAGGGCTCTTAGTTGCGGCATGCGGGCTCTTAGTTGTGGCATGTGGGCTCTTAGCCGCGGCATGTGGGATCTTTTTCCCTGACCAGGGGTCCAACCAGGGCCCCCTGTATTGGGAGCGTGGAGTCTTAACCAATGGACCACCAGGGAAGTCCCCAGCCAGGTCTTTAACAGCCACTGGGTCAAAAGTGAGAAGGGAATCAAAAGTCAGAGGGGCGGGGGCGGTGGGGTAGGCAGGGCTGCAGGGAAGGGTCTGGGCCCCAGCCTGTCTGGGGGGCAGGATGAAGGCAGGGCTGCCCAAGGTGGATGCTAAGGCGTGGTTAGGCCACCAGAGGGAGACGGCGAGCCCCCTTCCCCCCACCCCGCCCCCTCCTCTCTGGGTGGGAGTTTGGGGCCGGCCTCCAGTCGGGGCAGTGGGCCCCGGGCAGGGGGAGGCGGCTACCCCGACTCACTTCCACAGCACCTCCAGCTGCAGCTTGATGGTGCCCAGCTCTGTGATGTCCACCACGATGACCTGCGGCCGGGTTGTGAAGAAGTCGGTGATGTCGCAGGTCACTGTGCCCACCGCCAGCGAGCTCAGGCCCCGAAGCTCTGTCACCTGCGGGGATGGGGAGTTCTGGGTGGTGTCGGAGCCAAGCCCCGCCCCCCCGCGGCTCCCCGGCCCCGCCCCTAAGCCCCACCCACCTTGATCTCCAAGTTCTCGTGCAGGGTGGGGATGAAGACCTTCTCCTCCTCGTCCCAGGTCTGGCTGTCGTCAGACTCGATCCGGCCCCTCAGCTTCCAGCGCTGGCGGCCCAGGCGCAGGAGCACCTGTGGGCCAGGCCCACGGAGGGAGGGGTCAGCCGCCCCCCTTGCCCCCTGCCTGGGGGCCCTCCCTGCCAACTGGGTTGGGGCGGGGACAGAAACCCAGCTGGGGCCCTGGTTGCCAGCAGCTCCCAACCCCCAAACGCCTGGTGAGGAGCCCTGAGGTCTAATCCCGCCCGGAGCGTGGCTGTACCTCATACTGGTCTCCCGGACAGAGGCGTGCGTAGCCCACCAAGCCTGGAACACAGAGACGGGCTAATCTCTTCTCCACTCTCCTCTGTCCCTGTCCCATGGGTCACAGGCCCTCACACGAGGAGCCCCCCATCACAGGGTGGGTATCAGCTTCGGGGGATGGGGGGGATAGGCCTTCATGATGACAGTGGACAGGCCTGGGCCCTCACTTTCAACTCAGAGAGGGAATAGGACTTGCCCGAAGTCACAAGTCACAGGAGTGGAAACGAGGGCTGGGCCTGGACCCCCGGGATTCTGGCCAACCCTCCGCACAAGCCCCAGGGTCCCCGAGAAGGCCTGATGCTCCCTCCACACTGGCACCTGCCCAGCCACTCTCAGCCCTGTTCTGTTACCTTTCATCCTGACGTGGAACTCGCCCAAGTGAACCTCCAGGGCCCCCTCGATGAGCCACATGTCCTGCAAAGCCCCACACAAGGTGGCTCACCGCCTGCCCCCAGGCTCGGCCACGGGGGACGCACAGACCCTGCCAGACAGAGGCCCCCGGGCAGAGAGAGAGGCTTCCTCAGGGCCCAGGGAACCCCAAGACCGGCCCGACCCTCGAGGCGCTGCCCGCCACCGCCGCCCACCTCGGTGCACTCCTGCAGGCTGCGGCCCAGCTCTTGCAGGCTCTCTCGGGAGGCGCGGCTCGGCGGGCACCGGGAGAAGGCCCGCTGCATGTTGGAGGCGCCGTCTCGCAGGCGGCACTGGATGCAGTAGCCTTCGTAGAGCTCGTCCACCTGCGGGGCGCACGGGCCAGTGGGCGCGCCGCACGGGCTAGTGGGCGCGGCCCACGCCGAGGGGCGGGGCCCCGACCTGCCAGTCACTCGCCCCGAGCACCCCTACGGTCCCACCCCCGTAGAATGTGCGCTCGCGGGGCAAGGACCAAGTCTGTCTCGTCCGCTCCGCATCCCCAGCACCTGGCAGAGGCTGGCACCCAGCGGGTGCACAGTAAAAACTAGTGAACTGGCCGGGTGGGTGCATCGCTTCCCCTCTCCCTGCCCGATTTTTCAATTGTGAAACAGGGAAGGTGGGTTTGTGATATTCTGTACGCCCACTGGGCTCCTGGGGGAGTAGAGCAAGCTCACGGAAGAGTTTGCAGAATATAAAACTTAAGGCACTTGCTGTGCGACCCTGGGCCAATCCTTTTCCCTCTCTGGGCCTCTGCAATCCCATCTGTATGATCGGGTGGTGGGACTCAACATTCCCAGCCCTCTAACCCCAACCCCCTGATCCCCATCTCAGGGCTCAGCCCCTGCAGGCTCTGCTCCTCCTCGGCTCTCTCCAGCCACCTGGCACCCAGAGAACCTCCCGCCACCGCCCCACTGCTAACCCAGCAGAGGCCCAGCAAGCCTGGAGACACCCCCCGAAGCCAGGCTGACCTTGCTGATGTGAAACTCCATCTTCCGAATGTGCCTTTCCACAGAGCGTGTTTGCTTCTCCCAGAAGAAGAGAAGATGCTTCAAAAGTAGCCTGCCCACACTCCCCCCAAGCCCCTGCCACCCTCCTCCAGGTAGCAACACACAGAGCTGCGCTCAACGCCAGGCCAGCCCCTCACCATCCCTAAAGAAGGCGCATCACTGAGCCTCAGTTTCCCCATTTGTAAAGTGGGGAGGAAACCCAAGTATTCCTCCCATGGGACGGCCAGGAGGATGGAATGCAAGCGAAGACGTTATTCTCATCCAGCCAGGCCCAGCCATGGCCCACCTTGCTTACCACGTGCAGACAGGAGTTTCCCTCACCTTGTCCAGGTCATAATAGAAAGCCTGCAGGGGAGGAGAGAAAGGAGGGAGTCAGGACTCCAGTGCTCCCCCAAGACCCATGAGGCTATATCCCAGGGGTGCCTGAGCTCAGAGGACAAAAAGCCAGCGGCCACTCCGTCCTCTGAGGCCCGCAGTCAGCAAGCTGTGGTCCAGGCCAAGCAGGAAGAATGAGTAAACACATGGGCTTTGGGTGAGGCAACTCTAGGCCTGACTCTGTTTGCCAGCTGTGTGTCTCAGGCAAGTTTCTCTACCTGTCTGAGCCTCCATTTCCTTATGTAAAGTGGGGTACCAACAGCACCGACCCCATAGGGTAGTTACGAAGAGTAAAGGACGGTGTAAACTCAACAAGAGGGGAACCAGTGCAATTTGATTATTTAAGGGGTGACTTTAGCCATGACCAGAGGGATTGAGAGTGGGGAGAGGCAGCCAGCACCACCCAGGAGTTCAGGTCTAAGGAAACTGCAAATCCGGACTGGTCCATCCGGATTTGCAGGGGGCCACGGTGTAGCCAATGAAAAGAATATATTGTTGGGATGGGGGAATCTTTGTATAAAGGGCCAGATAGTAAATATTGCAGGTTTTGCAGACCACATGGTTTCTGCCATTGGAGCATGAAAGCAGCCACAGACAATATGTAAATGATGGGTGTGGGCTGTGTTCGGATAAACTTTAATTCCAAAACAGGCCCTGCTTTGCCCACGTGGGTTAGAGTCACTATATCTGAGCCTGGACGCATTTCCACAAGGTTGGCGATCCACTAAGGAGAAGGACTAAGATGTGGGAGAGTATGTAAGTTGCGATTTCATTTTTGTAAGACAACTGTTAACCAAACCACTCTATATGCACAATCTGTAAATTTGCATGATTATGTGACCAGGGAGGAAAATATGGAAAGATAAAGACTAGATTGTCCTCAAGGGCTAAACAGGGTGGGACAGAGAAAATTGCAGACGGGAACCAGTCAGGCAAGAAGGAAAAGATGGATTAACCCTGTGCCAACGTCTGTTTTCCTACATATGCATTTATGTGACATTGTACGTGTAGGATTATGAAATTAAAACTCTATGTAAGGGGACTTCCCTGGTGGTCTAGTGGTTAAGACTCCACGCTCCCAATGCAGGGGCCCCTGGTTCAATTCCTGGTCAGGGAACTAGATCCCCGCATGCATGCCGCAACTAAGAGTTTGCATGCCTCAACTAAAAGATCCCTAGTGCTGCAACTAAGACCTGGCGCAGGCAAAATAAATAAATATTTTTTTAAAAAACACACACAAAAACAACTCTATGCAAGAAATTAAGAAATAAGAAAGTTCCCAAGGCTTTGGAAAGAAAAGTAACTGCACAGCAACTTCTCAGAAACTGAGAACCGGACCCCAGGTGCATCGTCCCTCTGGTGGCCCCAATGCAGTTGCTGCCCCTTCCCTGCCTCAGTGTGCCCACCTATGAAATGGGAGTAGCTAACACATACAGACCTTTACATAAACCTTGCGTCCCTTAGAGTTACTTCTAGAACAGAGAAAGAGAGACCGGAGGACGTGAGAACAGCCACACCCACAAGAGAGGGAGGCTCGGCAAGTGCTCGGAAGGGCCAGGAACCAGGCAGCGCCTCCTTCCGCCTCTGCACTGACCCATTTGCCCACCAAGGACAAGGCATGAGTGAGCTTGCCCGGCCTTCCCTTCTCCAAGTGGGCCGGCAGGCTGGGAGCCCTGCATCTCCCACCCTGTCGACCCCCGAGGTCTTCTTTGCTGGGGCCAGGATATAGAGGTGAGGGGACACGACTGATAGATTCATTCCCCACCCCCTCGTGTCTGCAGTCCCTCCATCAAGCCGGTGGCCCGCTCTCTGCATTGGCCCTTGGAGGAGCAGGGCTGGAATGAGCTAGAGAAAACCATAGACATCAAGGCCTCCTGGTTTCTGCTTCCAGAAGTTCTCATTAAGGACAGGAGGGGTTTTCACAAGGCAGCAGCCGGATAGAGAAGAGGGGCTGGGAGGGACTCCCCAAGATGCAAAAGAAAGCCTCCCCACTGGAGAGATGCAGGCACCCAGCAGTGGGGTCCTGGCAGTGCCAGCAGATAAAATGCAAGATACCCAGGGAATTCCCTGGTGGTCCAGTAGTTAGGACTCCACGCTTCCACTACAGGGGGCACGGGTTCGATCCCTGGTCAGGGAACTAAGATCCCGCATGCTGCACAGCGTGGCCACAAAAAAAAATACAAGACCCCCAGTCACATTTAAATTTCCAATAAACAATGAATACTTTTTTTTTTTTTAGTATAACTGTGTCCTGAAGATTGCATGGGACATACTGAAAAATGATTTGTTATCTGAAAATCAAAGTTAACTGGGCATCCTATTTTTTTGGTTTCTTTTTGGTATTGGTTTTTTGTGGCGTTTGTTTTGTTTCTTCTAAATCTGGCTTTGCTAAGGGGGTGGCAGAAGCCCAGAGCAAGTGAATCCTGGGCTAGACAGGTCCCAGGGCAGCCTCAAAGATGCCACTCGGATGAGAGCAAAACTGCAGAGCCGCCGGACGTTGTGGGAACACGCAGGGATGATCAAGGACGGACGGTGTCAGGGCCACTGGCACAGTGACACACCCTGGATTCAATGCCTGATCCAATTTCCTGCCATCATGTAAGCCACCCTGATTGCAGGGGGCCCAGATGGCCAAGCGCTACAGAATAGGGCCATCTAACGTAGACACCCCTCTGTACACCCGCCTACCTTACAGTTACTTCTAGAACTAAAGGGAGGTGGCCCGAAGATGTGTGAACTGCTACACCATGTGAGGGCCGGGGGCTGCCGGGAGCTCCCCACCAGTCTGCGAGGTTAAATTCATCCGGGTCCAAGTGAGGTTCATTCATCAAAAATAAAGCCCACTCCTTAGGCCTCTGAGTTCCGAGACTGAGATTCACACCCGTGATGCAGGCAACGGGGTGAAAGAGGGTCCATCTTGGAACCCTGGCCAAGGCTGCTCGCCCGGGAAGGGCCCGGGAGGGGTCTCACCAGCCTGGAATTCCTGCGGGTGTCCTTGTGGCGTCCTGACAGGTAATCCAGCTCGGCCTGCTGGACGCACAGATACTCCCTGTGAGGAGAACAAGGAAAAGGAGTTGGAAAAGGAGCAGAGAAAGGAAAGAAACAGGCAGATGAGCAGAGTTCCAGGGAGGAGGCAGCCACGGCCACCAGCAGGGGGCGCTCAGCAGGCTCAGGGGTCAGAGGGCAGACTCAGCCCACCCCCCGGAAGCCCAGTCCCAGCTCGCCCAGCCTCCACATCCCACACACCCAGGGCTGTGCGCCCAGCGCTGTACAAAATGGGGAATCCCTTAGGTAATTCCCCAAACAGCCCTGCAAACAGGAGCTACTGTTATTATACCCGTTTTAGAGATGGGCAAACTGACCCTGAAGCAACTCAGCGCAGGGTCACACAGCAGGGAAGAGGCTGAACCCAGGTCTGAAACCAGGCAGTGGCCTCCAGAGTCCAGTATCTTCACCCCAGCCCGTGGGGAGGTTACAGAGAGCACCCCTCCCTCACAGCCAAAGGCAGGCCGTCCTGCTGTCTGGATGCCCAGGACCAGAAAGGGTCCTGACAAACCCACTCTGGAAGGCACAGAAAAAGCCACGAGCCCGAGGGGACTTTTCATGTTGTGTTTTCCGCCAAAAAGAGACTCGGACATGAAACCTGAGGTCTGGACTTGGGGGCCAGGTGGGGGCCCCGTCCTCCTCCATTGTAGATTTGCTGGCTTACCCCAGGAAGGTGACTCACCCTCTCTGGGCCCACTTACACTACCTTCTGCCAGACCACAGCTCCCTCAGGGGTTGGGCTCCCCAGGAAGAAGGAGATGCCCTTGACCCCAGACAAGTCTCAAATGTGCGGTCCTCACAGGAATCACCAGAAGCTTTCCTGGGAGAGCGGCACCTTGGAGATAGGCCTCCACCCTCTGGGCACATCCCCGGCTCCCACTCAGCACCAGCGCTGGGCGCACTGTGGGATGACCCCTGCGTAGGGAGCCAGGCACCGGCACGGAGGGAGGTGACATTTACCCTAAGCCCAGGGGACAGCGGGGCAGGCAGCCTTGGCCCTGGAGCCCCACTCTCTGCTTCCTGGCTGTGGGATCCTGGACAAGATGCTTCCCATCTTTGGGACTCAGTTTCTCGCCTGGAAAAGGAGGCTAAGAGAGTCTCTCATGGCATCAAGGACACGATGTATATGAAGCACCAAACAAGTCATAGAGCTGCTGCTGCTGTTATTATTATTATTATTATTAAATTAGTGAGGGATGAAGAGCAGGGTCACAAGAGGTGGAGAGCAGGACAGGGCATCCCAGGAAGAAGGAAAAGCCTTCCATTCGGCAAATGCGCGAATACCCCTCCCCCCACCTCAGCCCCCATGCTGACCTGACCACTGTGCCCCTAATGTGCCGATCAGGCTCCTGCCCCAGGGTCTTTGCACAAGTGGCTCCTTTGGCTTGAAATGTTCTCCCATCATCTGCAGGGCTCACCTCTTCAGGTTTTTGCTCAAATGTCACCTTCTTAGTGAGCCCTTCCTTGAACACCTTATTTAAAATCAACCGCACACCTTCTACCCTGATTTGTTTTCCTCCATAGGAGCTACCACCCTCTGACATACTCTCTATTCTACGTTTCTATATTGTTTATTGTCTGTGTGTCTCCCACTGGGATGTCAGCTCCGCGGGGGCAGGGGTTTTTGTGTTTTGTTCATTCCCGTACCCTGCGCCTGGCACTTGATAAGCCCTCAATAAAAATATGGGGAATAAGTGACTGAATCTTCCTGTTCCCACCTCTGCTCAGTTAATCAGTCAGTCTCTTCCTCACTTGAATCCAGCCTCCCTGACCTCCAGCTGTTGTGCAAGCTCCTACTGCAGGGCCTTTGCCTGTGCCGTTCCCTCTGCCCAAGATGCTTGTCCCCCAGAGGCCAGCACGATGGCTCCTTCTCGGAAACCATCAGGACCTCCTCAGTGAAGCTCTCCGGGCAGCCCTGTGTGACAGGCCTTCCACACGCTGTCTCTCCATCACCTCCCTCACTGCCCTCTGGGCTCGTGGAAGTTACGGTATTGATCACATTACTTTTTATCACCGTCTCCCCCTCCACACGGTGAGCTCCATGAGACCAGGGTCCCCCTGCCGTATTCACTGTGTCCCCGGTGCCCAAGGACAGGGCCAAGCACCTGGCTGCACCCAGGACATGCTTGTTGACTAAACAGATAGCCAGGAGCTCCCTCTGTGGCCTCTTACAGAAGAGACCCACCCACGTTCCCCAGGAAGAGGCAGAGAGGACCAAGCAGACGAGGACAAACAATGCACTTGTTAAAGGCAACGAATAGCCATCCTTACTTGAGGCCTCTCTTCAGTGCTTCAAAGATCTTCTTCACTTGCTGTGGCTTGGGATCCGAGCAGACAGACCCCTTCCGCAGCGTGCCATACATCTTGGAGGATTTCACAGGCATTCGAGACCTCACTGAGTTCCTGTGGACGGACTTTCTGTGAGAAGGGATGGGGGGGGCGTGGTCAGAGCAGGGGTCTGGACCAAGCCCTTCTCAGGGGCAGGCACTTTGGGAACAGTGGCCAGAGCCCCAGGCAGTCAGCAGACCTGGCTGAGTCTCACCCCACTGCCACCAAGCTGCGTGGTCTCAGGAAAGCTGCCAAGACTCTCTGGGCCTCAGTTTTCTCATCTGTCAAATGAGGGCTTGGATTTGAGGATTAAAAGAATAATAGGGGCTTCCCTGGTGGTGCAGTGGTTGAGAGTCCGCCTGCCGATGCAGGGGACACGGGTTCGTGCCCCGGTCCGGGAAGATCCCACATGCCGCAGAGCGGCTGGGCCCGTGAGCCAAGGCCACTGAGCCTGCACGTCCGGAGCCTGTGCTCCACAACAGGAGAGGCCACAACAGTGAGAGGCCCGTGAACCGCAAAAAAAAATAAATAAATAAAAAATAAATTAAAAAAAGAATAATAACACTAACCTGATATGAGAAATTAACTTACAGTGAGAAATACAATCAAGCAGCCCAAATGCCAATGCTGTCTGTTTGTGCTCTTCATCAAGCTCTGTGCAGGCAAAGCAACGTGGGAGGCCAAATCATAGTCCAGTGGTATACCCATGGGTTGGGTACCTGTTGGCTTTGCTTGCCCCACATCCATTCCCCTCCCTCTGTTAATAGCACCTCAATTTCCCTCGGGGGCATCTCCCCAACCCTGCTCTTTATACATATAGTATGGAGGGAGGTAGCCTGACAAATCACCATACACACACACACACACACACGCACACGCACACGCACACACGCACACACGCACACGCCCATGCATCCATGGGCATTCTGAGGCACATCCATGTCCCAGTACTGGGTTAGTCAACATATTCCACTTCCTTGGAAGAGAACTTCTCCCCCTTCCTTCCTCATCTTCCTCGGATGCACTGAAGAGCCAGCTTCAACCATGTGTACTGGGGCCCCCCACAGGGATGGCCAAGCAACAAGAGAGAAGGGACAGGCCCTGGACAGCCTATGGAGCAGACGGTCCATTGGCTCTACACTATTGTTGGTCCTCAGACCACAGTAGGAGGACCACTTTCTCAGGGGTTCACCATTTCTGCTTCACTCAGGAGACATCCTCCCGCTAGAAACCCAGCTCCGAGTGTCCCTGGATGCCCTTCACAGTCTGCTGCCCTTTTAGGGTCTAAAATCAAGGGCACAGGCTCATTCATTCATTCCAACACTCACAGAGTGGGGCTTTCTCTGAGTCATGCAACATGATGGGAGCCAAGGGGCCAGAGTCCCACCTTCAAGGGTTCACAGTCCTGCGGGGAGGGGCGGGGGGCTTGTGGTCTGGAGAGCTGGGCAGGGGGCAAGTGGACACAGCTCCAGCTCCTTCGCCAGGCCTGGGAGAAGGGCCACTGGGCCATCGCCAAGCCCTGGTCCCCAAGAGGCCTGGCAGGTGGCGGGGCTGTATTTCCAAGCCAACCAGACGCTGCACATTCCATGCACGGTCACAGGGTCCTGTGGTTGTGACTCAGTAGAGCTGTCCTGTCCGCCCCTGCTGTCGGGCATCAAGCCCCAAACCCCGTGGTTCCCCGAAACATGGGTGCACAGCCACATTACAGGCCAACGTGCCAGAAATACAGATCCCAGGGCTTGCCCGGGCATACTGAGAACTGGGTCCCAAGGATGCTGCATCAAGGAAGGACCTGGAACCCCGCCCTGGAAACCTCAGGGGCCTCACCAAGCTGACAACTCATATCATCTCATGGGACACAAGCTCCTGGTCAGCCGCCCATGTCCAAATTCTAGCCCCAGAGGGCACAGGTACTTAATCTACTGCAGCCTCAGTTTCCTCATCTGTAAAAGGAGGATAATAAGAGGGCCTGCCCCACGGAGTTGTCATGAGATAGTCCTTCATTCAACAAATATTTACTGAGCTCCTGTCATATACCAGATGCCATTCTAGGAGCCAGGGGTAGAACAGTGACCAAAACAGACAAAACCCCTGCCCTCGTGAGCTGCCCTGCCAGCTGGGGAGACCGTGGGAAGTGGTAGCAAGCACAGACTCCGGAACCACATGCTGGGGTCTCTATCCGGCTCCCCCAGTTATAAGCTGTGTGACCTTGTGTAAGTTATTGAACCTCTCTGTGCCTTGGTTTTCTCATCCATAAAATGGGGACCAGAGAAAGGGTTGCTGTGAGAGTTACATGAGTTAACAAATGTAAAGAGATTCAAGCAGTTCCCAGGAAAGAGTAAGTGCTATATATGTGCTGAAGTTAATAAGGTAATTTTTAAGAGTACATATCAGTTATATTGTACAGCAACTATACTTCAATTTAAAAAATTATATATCAGGGCTTCCCTGGTGGCGCAGTGGTTGAAGTCTGCCTGCCGATGCAGGGGACGTGGGTTCGTGCCCCGGTCCAGGAGGATCCCGCATGCCGCGGAGCGGCTGGGCCCATGAGCCATGGCCGCTGAGCCTGCGCGCCCGGAGCCTGTGCTCCGCAACGAGAGAGGCCGCAGCAGTGGAAGGCCCGCGTACCGCAAAAAAAAAAAAAAAAAATTATATATCAGATAGTGCCTAGTGCCAAGAATAAAAACAAAGGCAGGATAATGAATGTAAAGGGTGAACAGGGAAGGTTCCTCCCATCAGGCGATGCTTGAGTCTGGGTAATGTGCACGCAGCCCTGGGGACTAAGCTCACCCCTGCACCTGCCGTTGCTGTTATTCATATATTATATGTCAAGTGACACTTTGCAGAGCCCAGGCAGGGACTGTGCTCCCTCCTCCCCGACCCTCCCGGAAGCCACATCAGCCACCTCTGGGAACACACCCTCCACAAAGTTGCCATCAGCAGGCTGGCAGGGACAGGCAGGGCTGCAGCCTCGAGAGAAGCGGGTTTCAGACAGGCTAGGGTCCCCGGCAGGTGGGCAGACAGGCAGGTGGGGTGGGCGAGCAGCTTGGAGGTGGGGCTGCAGGAGCCCCGCTCACCTGCCAGCTCCCAGAGTCCCACAGTTCCCGGCAGATGCGTGCCCTCGGCTGGATCCCACTTCCATCTACCTGGAAACTTCCTCGCCCTCACTCTGTGGCTGTGCCTGATAGCACCGGCTCCTGGGGAAGCTCTGAACCCAGTGCTCTTGTCTGAGGTTCAACAGAGCAGGTGTGGTGGCCAGCCCCGCCAGGGACGGTGATGTATGTGCGGTCTCCGGATGGCGAAATCAGGTTTCATGTCTGGCCCAGTGCCACAGCTGCCAGGGCAAGGAGCAACCTCCAGGGGCGGATGTCACAGCAGTTCTGGGAGGACATCCCCCGGCACGCCAGAGGAGCTTCCAGATGGGCACGTGTGACCCACGGGCCCCAGCCCTCACGTGAGGCCGCTGGGCCAGCCCTTCTACCTGGTGTCGTTGGGAGACACTATCGGAGGCCCGCTGTACGGCTGCTGCAGGTGCAGGATCCGGAGGTAGGAGGGGCTGGGGGCGGAGTAATAAATAATAGGACGGACTGGACACGTTTCAGGTGAGGACTCAAAGCTGGGTGTAAGCGCACCTTTCCTCCTGCATCTGGTGGTACTTGACGCCCAGGGATGATGACAAACACGCGCACGGCACTCGCAAAGGTCAAGCTCTGCTCTGGGTGCTTCACGTGTACTAGCCTGTTTCTCCTGATACATGTCTCTGAGGTCTAGCCCTCCTCTCTGCCCCCTTTCTCTAGCCTCCTCTCCTTGAAAATCAAGGGCTGCTGCTTGGTTTTCACACCTACACTTCCCAGCCGTCCCAGTGGAGGAATTCCCAGGTGGTGCGGACCTTGCAGGGTCTCCTGGCTCAAGAGGGTCCCTGCCTGAGGGAGGGGAGACCCGGCTGAGGGATGGCAGGAAGGGGTTAAGAGCAGCCCGTGCCTGTCAGTCAGGGCAGAATGGGACAGTGTCAGGGCCTGGCTCTCTTCTTCATCTGCCCACCTTATTATGTACGGCCTTATGTTATAATATAGTATTACATATTTATTATATGTGGCCTTGTTATAGCAGTCATTCAACCTTAGTGTAAAATTTCCTCACCAGATTACCTCCCCAAGTGAATTCTTTGATTACACAATAAAGAAAAAAAAAACAACCCTGTCCAGAGTCAAAGGGGCTTCAGGTGCCAGGGCAGGGATAGGGTTGGGGACATCTAAGTGGAGCCGGGCTCTCCTGCTCTCCTGTCTGAGGTTATTTTTGCCCGACCTGCCCCTGCTGCCGAGCACACTGGCAATGTGGCCGTGTTTCAGTCTGGTTGGATTACCTGGGAAATAAGGCCAGAGGTGAGGCCTGAAACCCAATCCAGACCATCCAGCCCCAGAGCCAGGGTCCAGATCCCTGGGAGTTGTACAGAGACAGGAAGTTAAAAATAGATGTGCTGCTTCTCTGCCATCACGGGCAGCTACTTCCTCACCCCTGGCAAGGGGACTACAGAGAACCAGGCCCGATGGAGGCCACTCAGGAATCTCAGAACCCGTCCAAGCCAGGCATCCTCCAGTAGCCCCTGCAGGGTTGGGGGAGGGGGGCAGGACGGGGAGCCCCAGGAGGGGTCCAGGACATTTACACCACTGTCCCACAGGCCAGCTGCACACCCACTTTCTGTCCCTCAAAGCTCATTCCCACCTCAGGGCCTTTGCACCTCTGTCCCCTCCGCCTGGAAGGCTTTCCCACGCCCACACCCTGTCTGCACGTGATGGGTTCCTCTTCTCTCTGCCTTCGCTTAAATGCCTCACTGGGGGCCTCCTCCAAGCCCCCTGCTGCCCTCCTGCCTCCCTGCTTTAACCCCTTCAGGGCACCTGCCACCAGCTGCATCCATCTTGACTATCACTGGCTTATTGTTTTCCCCGTCCTGAAAGGATGGCGGGGCCTGGGTCTGTCTCCACAGCCCGGGACGGGGCCTGACCGGAGCCAGTGCTCCATAAATACTTGTGGAAAGAATTAGGGATTCCTAGGGGTGCTTCCAGGATTTCAGCCCTGAGATGCCACTCCTCCCAGGCACACCTCAGAACTGAGAAGCTGAGCTGCCCTGAGACAAGGCGAGTGAGCTGGGAGGGCCTGACCGCAGGGTCAGCCTCACAGTGATGGGGGGTGGGGCGCGGGGAGGGGAAGGTGGGTCTAATGCACAGCTGGGGAGCCTATGGACAGAGCACAAGGAGGGCCTGCCGGGCTCGGGTGGTCCGCACCCCCAAACCCCAGGAAGTGGCTTTGAAGCCAAGGCCTGATGAGATTAAGCGGGACCAGGCCAGGTGAAGTGCAGTGGGGAGGGTTCCAGGACGAGGGCAGGGCCTCTGCAAAGCCCTGGAGGACAGAGAGGCCAATGCGGCTAGAGCCCAGGGCTCAGGATGAGGCTGGCCAGCCAGACCCTGCCACGTGGGGACCGGATTGCGCTCTCAGTGGGACGGGAACCTCCGGAGGGTTTCAGGTAGGGGAACGCCAAGATGAGATTTGGTTCTGCGCCCTGCTCTGGCTGAGGGCCCTGCCTGCCCACCACGGCTGTTCAGACTGGCAGCCGTTTGGGGCCCTCAGGATTCCTGGAACCAGGGGACCAGCACGCCTGGGCTGGCAGGGCTGTGACCCCAGGAGCAGAAACGCGCCCTCCTCCCAGGCATTACCTGCAGCTGGAGGAGACACATTGCAGATCAGCCGTGAACTCACGTCTGGAGGGTCAGTACTAACCAGGCCTGTCTCTGCCTGTCTCTCCTCCTTGGAAAACTTCCCACAAGCCCCCACTGCGTGCCAGCATGTGCCGACAGCTCACCATGTGTCACCTCACTGTACCCTCATGACAAGCCCATGAGGGAGGGACATTTGTGATCCCCATTTCGCAGATGAGGAAACCAGACTCAGAGAGGTGAAGTCACTTGCCCCAGGTCACAGGTGGCCCTACTTCCCATTCTATCAAACAGGAAGAACAGGGCTTCCCTGGTGGCGCAGTGGTTGAGAGTCTGCCTGCCGATGCAGGGGACGTGGTGGGTTCCTGCTCCGGTCTGGGAGGATCTCACATGCCGTGGAGCGGCTGGGGCCGTGAGCCATGGCCGCTGAGCCTGCGCGTCCGGAGCCTGTGCTCCGCAACGGGAGAGGCCACAACAGTGCGAGGCCCGTGTACCGCAAAAAAAAAAACAAAAAACAAAAAACAGGAAGAACATTCCATCCTAACCTGGCCCCTAGGATACTGAGTTCCAACTCTGAATCAGTCTTGCCGTGTGACCTTGGGTGAGCAGCTCTGCCTCTCTGAGCCTCAGTTTTCTGATCTGCCAAGTGGGCCTGATAAACTCAAGCAGATCAGCTTCTAGGATCAACTGCCAGGAGCATGTAGGGTGACACCTGTTCAGATCTGAAGCAAATTACAGCTTTCTCCCAACACCAAGCGTCTCACTCACAGACACACAGACACAGACATACACAGACAGACAGACAGACACAAACACATACTACCCTGCGCCGCAGGCCTGGCGTGAGAGTGAGCCTCCGGGTCACTGGTCTGGGAGGAGGATGTCCCCGCCGGCCCCCCGATCCCTGGCCCTCAAACAAGCCTCCCACACACAGCCCGGGCAGAACTTACGCGATCCTCCGGCTCTGGGCACTGCTGAAGCCGGCAAAGGAGGCGCTCCGGCCCATGACCCCCACAGCCCCTGTGTCCCCAGAGGACAGGAACCGCACCCTCACCGACATGGCTGTCACCTGCAGGGAGAGGGCAGGACAGTCAGCCTCGAACTGGCACCCGGTGAGTGCTGACCGCAGGCTGGCTACCCTCCACCGTGGCCCCCAAGGGTCCTACAGCAGCCCCAGAGAGGGGGCGGCTGGTGCTGCCCCCAGCTCACAGATGAGAAAACCGAGGCTCAGTGAGGTCAGGGAGCTTGGGGCGGGGGGCAGGAGCAAGATTCGAACCCAGGTCTCTGCACCCTGTGCTTGGGTCCTTGATGCCTGTGCGATGCAGGGGGCACCCAGCAACTCGTGAACCAGCTCCTCTCACCTCCCCTCAGCTGCTCCTCTCTGCCAGTAACCCTGACCCCCCTCCACAAACCCCCACTGAGCACCTCCTGTGAGCCAGATGCTGAGTAAGGCAGGCCAAGCCCTCGCCCCCCAGGGCTCCAAGTCCAGCAGGGGGCTGATGGGCCACCATTACAGTAGGGAGTCCACAGCGAAATGATGGGGGTACCAGACCCACCCATGGAGGAGGCGACCAAGAGCTGAGAAGGAAAGGCGAGGAGGGAAGAAGGGGAAGGGGAGGGGAGGGAAAGGTATCTGAAGCAGAGGGAACGGCATGAGCAAAGGCCTGGAGGTGCAGAGGACAAGGTGTAATCCAGAAATGGAAAGAAGTCCAGGGGTGTGGGGTGTGGCTCCAGGTGAGGTTGGAGAGGCCAGCAGAGCACAGGTCAGGGCGGCCTCGGTGGCCCCAGGAAGGACTTTGGCCTTGCAATTGGCAAAGGGTGACTGGGAGCCACGGGAGGTTTTGAGCAGGGGGTGAGTCAGCCCAGTTCACATGAGGCCAGGCTGCTGGCATCAAAGGCTTCCAGAAGCCACAGATCCATTACCCCATCTCTGACCCAGGTTGCAGGGAGGCCAGCCTAGAACCCTGGCTGTCTTTACGTTTTTCCAAACCATCTCGAGATTGGAAAAATGCCACCACATCCTTTGGGAATATCGTCCAGTGTCTTCCAACACAATAGGAAAGTTCTCCCCCATATCTAACCTAAATCTCTGCTGCTACAGTTTTATACCTCAGCCCTCAGCCAGGGAGGCGTCAGTGCAAGGATTCCGGGGACCCCACTGCCCTGAGAAAGCTCCGCTCCAACTCCCTCTTATTCCCGCTCGGTAGGGCCCCTGCTTCCCACATCCCCTCCACCCAGTGGCTGAGCCCAGACTCCACACCTTTGCCCACCCTGGGGCCTCTGCCTGGAATAACGTTCCCTTTGCAGCCACGTCTATCCAGTGTCTAGTCCTGCATTTTGTTTGTAGTCAGCTCCCACCACAAGCTCCAGAGCCCTCACTCTGAACCCCCTGGCAGATCTGCGTGACCCCCACAAGCTTCCTCCTCCTCCGATACCTCCCGCAGCCCAGAGTCCCACACGTGCTGTGCATAGGTGAGCTCTGGAAGCAACAAAGCCAGACCTGGGCTCAAACCCCAGCTGCAGCTGTGCCGCTCACCGGCTGTGGGCCTCGGTGATCACATCTGGAAAATGGAGATTCAGAAAAGGACCAAGGACACAATGTGCTGACAACACATGATGTGAAATAGACACCAGAAAGAGCTGGTTGTCTGTGTGCCATCGGCTGACCAAGACCCCAGCCTGGAGACCCCAGGTGCTGGGGCAGATGAGCCAAGGAGCGACCTCTGGCCCCAACGGAGGAAACGGCGAGCGTCTGCGGAGCACCCACTGAGTGGAGCCCCAGTGCCGGGGACTGTCCCGTGCAATAGGTCCGTGAGCAGCAGCCTGGTGTACGGATGGGGAAATTGACGCAGTCTGGCAGTGGAGACATCACTTACTGAGTGCTCATAATTAGGCCAGCTGTCCACTACGTGCCTTACGTAAATTATCTTAGTAGAGCCACACAACCCCCTGAGGTGTAGGAGCTGTTGCGAACCTAATTCAATAGATGAGGAAACTGAGGCTCAGAGAGGTAACAAGACGAGCTCAGGGACCCAGCTAGGAAGCGGCAGAGCCAGGCTGAGAACCCGAGTGTGACCGATGCCGAGCCAGCGCTTCTCAGGTACGTGGGCAGGCATCCCGCACTCTGGGGGTTCGCCCCAGCCCCACGGGAGGACCCTCACGCCCCCACAGTCCCTACCTGGGCTGTGCTGCTGCCAGCTTGGAGCAGCTCACAAGAGTCGACGGTTAAATTTTCAGGAATGTTGGTAGCTTGAAATCAGCCATGACACAATTAAGTACAGCGTGGAAATGGGCAAGTGCTACAAATTAGGTTTTGTGGTGTTTTTGTTTGTTTGTTTTTCTGCCTGTTGTTAAACTTTTATCAGCATACCACTGCCCCCACCCCTATCAGCACAGGCTCTGGGTGGCACTGGAAGCTTCTCAAACTGCTAAACACGCCCTTCCTCCATCCTAGCCAGGATGAGCAAGGGCACAGGAGGAAGCAGGCAGGGAGATCCCCAAGGTCAGCGGGTGGGTCGTGGACTCTGGAGGCAGCCCCAGGGGGCTGGGGACCGGAACGCCCTCCCTCCACCTTCTCCCTCCACATCCCCACCACCCTCCCTCCCAGGCCTTCTGGGTCATTCTTCCAGCCTCCCCCAGGTCCTCCACTTCAAGATAAGGGAGAAAGACGATCGCTAAACAGTTCCTCTGCATGCAGTTTGCTAGAACAAACCCAACCATCTGCCTGCCCAGCGTTAGGAAAGGAGGACCGAGGAGGAGAACTAAGGTTCAGTGCAGACCCATGCAATGTGCCAGCACCTGGCTGTAGGTTGATTACTCACAACAGGGCCATGAAGTTCAATGACCCCACTTTTCATATGAGGAAAGAGCCTCTAAGAGGTGAAGAGGCTGGCTCAGGGAGCCACGTTTTCCAGTGTGAGGTCTGGCTGTCACGTGGGGATTGGCCTCCTGGCTAGACCCTCCCAGCTCCTCTTCCAGCCCAGATGTCACCTCCCCCAGGAAGCCTTCCTGGACCTCCCCCCAATCCCTGCCTCACTTTACTTACAGTGGACGGTGAATGGTGACTTGTCTGCCTCCCCGACTAGACAGAGAGTTCCCTGCAGGTGGGGCTGGGGGCGTTCTCCAGGGCCTGAAAGAGTCACAGCACATCTTTATGGGACCAGAGGACAAGAATTGAAAGGCTGGGGCTGCTTCCCCCACTTCAGCAGGCGGTGCAGCCCAAGGCACAGTCAGTGGAAGAACAGGATAAAGATAAGAACTCCCACTATGTGCTGGACTCCAAGGCAGGGGTGGACAAATGACTTCGGTAAAGGGCCAGAGAGTGAATTTTTTTGGCTTTGCAGGCCTTATGGTCTTTGTCACAGCTACTCAACTCTACCGTTTTAGAGCAAAAGCAGCCACAGATAATGTGCAAATGAATGAGCCTGGATTTGTTCCACTAAAACATTATTTACAAGAGCAGCAGCTACTGATGGATGACCCCTGGGTGGCCAGCACTCCTTCTGCTACCTGCTCTAAATGTTTAAAATCTCATTTAATACTCCCAACACTATATGAGGCAAATATTATTATTATGCTTCCCATTTTGCAGATAAAGAAACTGAGACTCAGAGAGGAGGGGAAATGACTCAACCAAGGTCACACAGGTCGGAACTGCCAGAGCTGGGATTTGAACCTGGGCACGATGGGCTCCAAAGCCCAGCTACTTCATGCTAGGATGCACCTGCTTCCGCAGGGGCTGTGCTGAGGACACTACCCCCCCTCCGCTGCCATGAGCCTGAGCAGGAGGGAGGGGGCCCCAGAATGGAAGCAGGTTCATGACCCAGACCTGCCAAGCTAGAAATGTAGCACTGGGGATGGCTGAGAAACATCAAGCCCCATCCCCTGCAGGCTTCAGGGTGTGGGAGCCCAGGTCCCTTTGGACCAGCGTCAGATCCCAGCAGCGCCTCTCCGGGCCGATCCCTGGTGGGGCTGATCCTTTGAAGTTGACCCTTGTGATCTCACCCAGCGGGCTGCAAAACGATCCCCTCTCTGGTGGACTGGGCATGAGATGGCCGGGCTGAGACCCCTGGAATCCCAGGAGCCTTCAGTGGGCTCCTGACAAGTCTCAACGGATGTTTGTCACCTTTAACCAAGGGTCATACTCTTAATGTCTAGTTGTTGACACAACAGCAGGACTGACCACTCAGAATAGAGGTTGGGCACCTTGGAGACCCCACTCCTCCCCCAAGACCATCCCCCCTCCCCCTCCCCCTGCCGGCATTACCCTTTAGCGGCTGGACTGTAGGCAGGTCGGGCAGCCCTGGGCAGCCGGCACTCTGCAGGGCATGAGAGGCAGGCCAGGGACCTCACTGGGCCCCTGGGCAGAGGAGAGAGTCACAGAAATCATGCGGGTCCCAAACCTTCGGTCGCAGGCAGGACTGCCTCTTCCCCGCGTGTCCCTCGCTGCCTCTCTGTGGCACCCGGACAGCACCTGATGCTTGGATCCAGCTGGGGAGCTCAGGGCAGGCGGGCCAGCTGAAGGGGCTCCTTACCCAGCAGCTGCTCCCCAGACACTGAAGGGGCCGTCCTGGGCCTCTTCCCCCGAGGTGCAGCCAGAGGGAGCCGGAGCCTGTTCTGCTAAATCTGTCCTGCTCGGTGCTGCCCAAAGCTGCCCACCGGCCACAGGGAACCTGCAATTTCACTTCATTTGGAAGTGATGCTTCTAAATTTAACGGCGTGGGCTCTCAGGGCTGGGCAGCGTTTTTGCCTGAGTCCCTCACTTAGGGCTCTTTTATATCCGTTCAAATGCCAGCCAGGGATTAGTTTCCTTATAGGAGTTTCCAAAATAGCCCTTTGGTTTAGCACAAAAGGAAATGGCAGAACAGCCCGGGATGAGGAATGTGAGTTTATACATAAGAGGGAAGGGCGTCCTGAGAAGGCTTCTCTGGGAACCAGACTGTCTGCACCAGATGGAGTCCAACTCCCTCATCTTACTGATGGCCAGACCCAGTCCAGAGGGGCCAGACGACCTGCCCAGCTCACCCAGAGGTGAATGGAAGAGTCAGAAGAATCCAAACTACCTATGCCTGCCAAAACGCAGTCCCCTGCTCCTCCGCTGGAGCCCACTTAAAATCCCGTAGCTGACCCACGCAGGACGGACACCTTCCATCGGCTTCCACGCCTGCCGGCTTGGGCTCCCCTCTCCCTGCTGGGCGCCTCCTGAGCCAGGTTGTATGGGGCCGGGAAGACGTGCCCGGGGAAACAGGAGAATACGGTTCCAGCTGCATGTGATCTAGAACAAGTTCCCTCCCCTCTGAACCTCTGTCTCCCAGTCTGTAAAATGGGAGGATTGGGCTAGAACTCAGGCTTCCCTCAAGCACAGCACACGCTGGGCCAAGTGAGGGATGCCCAGTGGCCTCCAGGCGTCACTCGGTGGGAGGGTTCTCTTAGTCTTTAGTCGTCTTTTCATCCTGGCTCCCCGACTCTCTGTCACTCGTCACCCTTCCTGTTCAACAGAGCACAGAGCTGGCCCGGGCACAGAGCCAGGGGTGGGCAGAGGAGGAGCTTGAATGCAGTCAGGTTGTTTTGTTTTGTTGAATTTCATTTAAGGTAACCTTCCATTTAGAGCAAGCTCTCTTCTGTATGACTTAAAGTGTTTTTTAAAATAGCATGTTTAAATAAAGACAGTACGGATTTAAAGAACATTTGGTTTAAATAGAGCAAGTAGGCACCCACCTGCCTGGCAGCCCACATTCCTGGGTCCTGCCACCAGCTCTCAGGGGCCACCGTGGAAGTGGCAGCTGGAGCCAGTGGCACCTGGAGACCCCAAGGATGTCTCTGCAGGTGGCCAGCTGGCCTCAAAGAGACAGATGGGCTGATGGCTCCGGCTTCTGGTATAAGAGAAGAGCAAGCAGCTCCTTGGGGAGCCCCAACTGTGCCCCCAGAGTCCACTGTCCCGCAGCTGCAGGGCAAATGGAAACTTCCTGACGGCCAGATTCAAGACCAGGCACGGAGTCAGAATCCGGGATCCAAGAGGGCCCTTGCCTCAGTGTATCATGCAGTCCACAGCCCACTGTGTTCTTCCTGCCCAGGGCAGGCCTGGGAGGAGTTCCTGTCCTGCACCAACTCTGGCCTGTAGGCTCGTCAAGGACCAGTCACAGGAGAGGATGGGCAGGCCCTCTCATTGGACTTCACAGCACACCTGTGCCCATTTCACAGATGGGAACACTGAGGGTGCATCCACAAATGGCCAAGTGCAAGGGACAGGTTAGATAACCATACAAAAGAAATGTGTGCGGCCGTTAGGAATATGATTTTGAGGAATAGTGACATGGGAAAATGTTTGAGGTAAGATGTGAGTAAACCAGAGCAAGATGTAAACTGTATACAGCATGTTTTATTTTTGAAACAGTACCTTACGAATGTGCTACAATGGACATGTATGCCCTCAAATTAAGAAAAAAACGTTAATTTGAAGAAAATCGAGAGATTGACTAAGCTGTCCTCAGTCCCACAGTAATCAAGCTGCCAAGCTGACTGCGTCTCCTCCAACCTAGAGAACGTTGCTTCTCAGGATGAACCTGGGATCAAAGGAGAAACTTGCCTCTTTAAAGAAAAGAAAAAAAAAAATTTTAAAGGTCCACAGATATCATCTGTACTCCCAGCTAACTCCACTGGGTTTTATGAGGCAAAAATGACTCATGAATTTCTGTGAAATATCCAGAGAGTGTTCTAATTTAAATGGCCCCTGACCACCACCGACACACTCCCATTGGCGGGTTGACCAGGGGTCACCTGGAAGAGACAGCAACTCTTGGGGGAAGGAGCCTCCTGAGGCCGCCAGGGGCAAAGGAGTGGGTGTGGGTGTGGGGAGGGGAGACAGGAAGCTGGAGCTGCCCAGAGATGGGGGGAGGTGATGAAGCTGAGCCTCTGGAAGCACCACTCTCACTCTGGTCTGCTTAAGACCAGCAATAAAAATGGGGTGAGGCAGGAGGGATCGGGCATCTCCCCACAGCACCCCTCTGAGGTGGGCACCGTTACCACCCCCATTTTACGGACCGGGAAACTGAGGCTGGTAGAACTGAAATGACCTGAAGTAACACGTGGCAGCACTAGGTCTTCAATAACTCACCTTAAAATGCTAATGTGCGGGCAGCGTGGCCCAAGTGTGCGTAGACCTAGCCCACATCCTAGGGGTGAGTAGGTGTTGCGTGGAAGGCACTAACATGGGTCCCCACTCCAGAAGCAGCTATGGGAGGGTCTGTACCTCAGCACTGCTGACATTTGGGGTCATTCTTCACTGTGGAGGTTGTCCTGCGTATTTAGCAGCTACCCTCCCACCCTCCTGATGCCAGGAGCCCTCCACCCTCCAGTTGTGACAACCAAGACTGTCTGCAGACACGGTACTGTCCCCCGGGGGCGGGGGCGGGGTGCAGAATGGTGACCCATGGGAAGGACCGGGTTAAAGGTTAAAGGCAGCTTGTCAGATCTGCACGAGAGGGCTGGTGAATTAGCGTGCTGGGTGTCAGGAAGGATTTCTCACAGGTGAAAGGAGTAGTGTTGTAGATACTCTATTCCGTTGACTACGAATGTTGTTCAGGCTCCGTCTCCTGACACGAATAGGGTGTGGGAACCTGGGGGCCCCGGCAGCCCAACATATTCAGAAGGGGCCCTGGGCCTACAGCTCCCACTGGGCCTCTGCCACCCCATCCTTCACACGCACGTGTGCACACATGCACACACGCCAGGGTATGGATGAAAGCCTGGAGGCCTGAGCGGGAGGCCTTGAGCTTGGAGTAGAGGTTGACCTCCTCCTTGGGGGGTGTTTGCTGTAACGTCAGAGTTCTGCGTGAGACCTGCCTTGATCGTAACCCCCTACCTGGAGGCCAGAAGAGACCCAAAGGCTACCTACCTTTTTAATCCCAAAGACTGCCGATGAACGCACACGCTGGTTTGGGGCAGCTCAACACAGGCAGGGTTTGGATTCAAACCCAGGCAGGCAGAACTCTGCTGGCCACGTGGGCCAACCAGTCCACCCTGGATGAACCGCCTGGAATTCTCGGTAATCTTGGGGACACAGACCTTCCCCCTGCCACACAGCTGGACATCAGAGCCCAGGAGTCTCTCTCCAAACCAGCCAAAAGGACTGGGAAAGAATTCTGTTCCTGACTGCTGTCTGTGGAACAAGTTAGGGCCAACTTCTCCACTAGGGATGGGGGCACAGTGCACAGGCCCCATGAAAACATGAGGATTACTTTTAAAATCAGAAGACTACAAAATGAAATTTTAGGTCAAAGAGAATGTTTTATTATATAATGTAAAATTATATTATTTATATATTTTAATAGAATGTATTTTATTTTATAATACATCCATCTTTATACCAGTCACAATATCCTATACTATTTAATATATTTTATGCAGGAATTGTCCCCGGATGGCCAAGGTGCTGGGGGTGGGGTGGGGATGGCACGAAAGTCATCACTTGGCCCTGCCCTTGGCCCTCTCCTAGCCCAGCCTCCAATCCGTCTGCCTCTAGATCAATCCTTCCACCTCCTGCCCTGCCCTCGGGCTCTCTATCCAGCTCCCTCCCACACAAGTCTTTATTATGCAAATCAGATTTACCCTTCCTTCCTGTCTCCCCCTTTCTCAGTTTTATTCCCCCTTCCCTACTCCCAAGTCCACTGGGCCTGACTCCCCAAGATGGAAGAGCTATGAGAGCCAGGCCGGACCTTGCACTTGACCCAAATCAGCTCATTTGACCCTCAGTGAAATGTAGTACTGCAGGTTTCACTCCATCCCATTCTGGTTTTGGGGTCTAATGAATCTGAGTTTTGGCTTCTGGCCTGTGCTATCAACCGCAGACCTCAACTTCCAGTTCTCTAAAATGGACTCAGTGGTTCCTAGGTAGAAGTTATGTTTGGACATGATTCCTAGTGAGCTCATGCATGCTTCCATATGTACATTATCCTTAGAGCCTTCTTTTCTGGAACTTACAAATACATATTCCTTTGTACAGTTACCTAGTTTTTGTTGTTTTTTTTTTCTGTAGTCTGCATTGCGTGGTATGTGGGATCTCAGTCCAGAGATTAAACCCGGGCCCCCTGCATTGGGAGTGCAGAGGCTGTTTTTAACCACTGGACCACCAGGGAAGTCCCCAGTTATCCACCTTGATCTCATTGATTTCTAGGGGCTATTTATAAATCCTGGATTGGTGATCTTTTCTTAATTTTCTCCCAGCCCTTCACTTACCTTTTACCTTGCTCTTAATGAGGTGTGCGTGCGTGCGTGTGAGTGTGTGTAACAGAAGCTTCAAATATTTACGTGTCTGGATCTGTGAACATTCCTTGTATGCTTTAGAGTTTAGAACCTGCTTTTTCCACCTCGAAAATTGTTTCAGATCTGTGGACCACTGAAGTCTAGTTCCCTGGGTGAGAATTTTGTCTTGCTGGCAGCCGGGCTGTAAGACCCTCAGGGGCATCGCTCTCCCCCTCCTTGGTCAAGAGACTTCACTCTGCACCGTGCTTCTCAGAAACACCCGGAATCTGTCCCCTTTTTCCACCCCTACCCCAGGACCAAGCCCCATCACCTCTCAGGTCTCCACTGGTCTCCCCGCCTCCACTTGCCCTGAAAACTGGAGTGAGCTTTTAAAAATGTCCATCTGTTTCTTATACCCCACCCCAGATCCGGGGCTTCTGGGAACTCTTAGTATTAAAATCTCACCCCCGCACCACACCCACAAGGTCCAGAAGGAGGTGGTGCCTAAGGACGGAACCCAGACAGGGACAACGGAGCGCTCCCTGCCCGCTGCCCAGGAAGACAAGAGCCCCCTTCTCACCCCTCAAACATTAATCACAACCAGGTCTTGTCATGGTAAAGGCAGGGCCAGGGGCTTGGGGGACCAGGGGCTGGAAGGTGGGAGGGATTGCAAAGCCTTTACATAATCCATCCTATTTCCACCCTCACCCCATTTACAGCTGAAGTACCCAGACCCTGAACCCTGATGAAGATCCATAGCCCAGCAGTGCTGAGTCAACCTCCTGGAATGCCCGAGGCTCCCCAGCCAGCAGGCCCTGGGACTCCTGCACAGGCATGTGGGCCAGTGGAGTGGGACTGTTTGCTAATAGAGGCTGTTAACAGCACGAGAAATGGTCAAGGGGTCAACAAGAGATGAGCCATCTGGTTGTCCCAAGGTAAACAATTTACAAGAGAAAAGTCAGGCCAGCTTGCCGTTCTGCTTTTTCTTTCGACAGTGCGGACGTGCAGTGTCCTTTTCCCCTTGGTGCCGACGGGAAAGACAGAGGCTGTCCCAGGCACCCTGGCCTCAGCTCCAGTGCCTCCCAGGAGGGGCAAAAAGGCAGGAAAAGTCGGATTTTTTTCCCACACCTTTTCTTGTCCCATTCTCAGGACTGAGTGATTTCACACCAACTGGTTAATCCACATTGTAAGGAAGGTAGGTTTCATCCCAAAGAAACAGACTTATTTTCAAGCACCCAAAGCCTTGAACTTAGAGAATCTTCAGCCTGAAATTTATTTCCTGTTGGAAGAAGACCCCTACTGGTCTCCCCAGGGATTGCAGCCCTGCTCTACCAACCGCTACAAATGCCCACCCGAAAGTGAGAGAGGGTCTCCCTTCTTGCCATTCAGAGTGAAGCCAGTGGATTCCCAAGCATGCGGAACACACATGTGGCTTAATAGCCTGAAATAAACAGATTGGGCTGAAATTATAGTCCTGGAATTTCCAAAAGTGTTGCAAAACATTCCAGGCAGACGCTGGAGTTAGTATACTACAAGCTGTTTATCAATTATTTCCTTCTTTGCCAAACATTCTTACTTGGGTCTACGGGGAGATGATTTTGGTGGGAGTGAATCTCTGATTTTGTAATGAAAATCACCAGGGAAAAAGGCTTGCTTTACAGAGGCTCATGTTACAGAAAATGTGGCTGTAACAGGTAGTTCCCATAAGAACATAGCTAGTACTAACTTTTGAGCTCGTGTAATAAAGAAAAGTGACATCTGGGGACTAGGATTTGGGGTCTCTGCACTAACCTGTGAGATACAGAGCCACACATTCACATGGAGGATGATGAGTACAAGTCTTGGTGTCAAAAATCTTGTTCAAGTCCAGCCTTTGCCTCCTTCTAACTATGTGACTTGGATAAGTCACAAACTCTGAGCCTCTGTTTTCTCATCTACAAAATAGAAACCATTGAAATTAGTTACCTTACTTTACAGTTTCCAGGATGTGGGGTTTTCTTCTCCTTGTTAAAAGGAAAAACCAAACCATAATTTATGGCCTTTCCTACAGCTTTGTGCTGCTAACGTTAGAGACCTGAGGTAGTATCTTAGTTTTCTGTGGCTGCCGTAATAAAGTACCCTTTAAACAACAGAAATGTATCGTCTCACAGTTCTGGAGGTTAGAAGTCCAAAGTCAAGGTGTCGGCAGGACCATGTTCCCTCTAAAGCCTCTAGGAAAGAGTCCTTCCCTATCCTTCCCTGGTGGCACAGTGGTCAAGAATCCGCCTGCCAATGCAGGGGACACGGGTTCGAGCCGCGGTCCGGGAAGATCCCACATGCCGCGGAGCAAGCAAGCCTGTGCGCCACAACTACTGAGCCTGCGCTCTAGAGCCCGAGAGCCACAACTACTGAGCCCGTGGGCCACAACTACTGAAGCCCGCGAGCCTAGAGTCCGTGCTCCCCAACAAAGAGAAGCCACCGCAATGAGAAGCCCATGCACCGCAACTAGAGGAAGCCCGCGTGCAGTAACGAAGACCCAACACAGCCAAAGATAAATAAATAAAATAAATAAATATATTAAAAATAAGAGTCCTTCCTTGCCTCTTCCAGCTTCTGGTGGTGGCCCTTAATCCCTGGCCTTCCTTGGCTTTCGGCTGCATCGCTCCAATCTCTGCCTCGAGGGCCACATGGCCTTCTGAGCATTCTGTCTTCACCAGGCATTTGTCTCTAGTTATAAAGACACCATCATTAGATCAAGGCCCACCCAGAAGACCTCCTCTAAACTTGATTACATCTGCAAAGACCCTATTTCCGAACAAGATCACCTTCGCAGGTACAAGGGGGTAGGAATTCAGCATATCTTTTGCAGGGGGACACAATCCAACCCATAGCAGGTCGAAAACACTTTGTTTAGCCCGGCAGCTTAATGAGCTTTGGGATGTGCTAAGGTGGGCTCCAGGCATTGGTGGGGTGGGGGAAGAGATGCTGGACTGTTACCTGTAAGAAGGCACTGACAGGTGCGTGTTGATGATTGACAGCTGGAGACAGGGAAGGCTATGGGGGAGGGGAGGGGAGAGCAGAACATAGGACATTTTCCAGGCAATGGGATTTTAGGATGGTGATTCCAGACTTTACTTCCAAGTGTGCTACCCCTGGGTTCCCATTACCCCAAATTCTATGGACTTTCTTCCCAAGAGCTCCCTGTTTGCCTTTTTCTAGCCCACTGCCTTCAGTCTGCTGGGACTGGCCCAGAGCCCCACCATCCCCTCACTACGGAGAGGACAAGAACCTCGCCAGGCTAAGCAGACACAGCCTCCCTGGGAAGGGAAACTGGAGTCGAAGGACAGGAGACAGAACATGCTGGATTTCGTTCATTCTGGCTTCGGTGAGTCCCTGACTGCAGTGTCTATCATGAGACCGTCTTGGGTTCCTGAGCCCCTAGTTCAGGCCATTTCCAGTCCTGTTTTTCTGGACCCTTTCAGTGACCCCCCACTCCCCACGACCTTCCAGGAGACCCCCTCAGCTTAAATGAGGCTCACCACAGACCTCTCCAGAGGCCGCTCTCCCAGCAGCCTTGTGTCAGCAAAACTTTAGGAAAAATGAAAGAATTGGAGCAGCATCCAGCATGGAATAAAAGGGAAAAAGACAATTTTTTGTCTTTTTTTTTTTTTTCACATACCAAAAGCCAGATATTTAATCAGGTAAACAAAACTATTCTAAATATACTTTTATTTTTTGATAAATATTGATTTATAATAATCCTAAGCATTTTTTTAATCTTAAAAAATAACATCCAAAAACTTCAAATGAACTATATTTTAGGATCAGCTTGTCTTTATCTTGAAGGTTGGTTTTTAACCACCTTTGCATCCAGGGGTCCATTATCAGAACACAGCACAGGGCTCTGTCCCTTAAGCATGTCCACATCACTGACTGACAGACCTACTTCCAGCCAAACAGGCTCTTTCCCCTGTACTCTCAGTGTGGCTGTTGCCTGCCCCAGGCCTGTGAAACTCCCTAGGACTGTCTTTTCCTCTGGGAGGGTCAGACTCACCTCTGATTAGTGATACTTCAAAATGATGGTGTCAAAAGGAAAAACAGAAGTGGCTTTTAATTCTTGAGCTGTTAACACTGCTCGGGAAAATGCTTTCTGAGGGAAATGAACACAGCTTTGCGTATTTTGTTCTCCTAAAAATAATAGTGAACAGAATTGTGCTCTTGGTAATCTTATGCAGATTTGAGTTTGTGCCTTGAATTCTTCCCAGTGAATCCAATCACCTTAGGCCTGCAATTTTCTATAGATCTGACAAGCAGATATTCCAATCTCCCAAACTCCTTGGTTTACAATAGTTCTACCTACCCCGTAAAGCCCTATTGGCCTTCTAACAATGATGACTGTTAACTGTCCCTCATCCTCCTCGAGCTGCAAAGCTGGCTCTTTCCTTTTTAAAATTGCATCCAGCATTTTAGGAGAAGAATGAAATATTTTTTAAAAATTAACGTATATCAGCACAAAGCTATCTAGAAATGTTAAGACCCTCGAGAATCCTTGGGGATAGTGTGTGGGGGGCAGGGATTTCCCACTGGGGTCTTGGGCTCTGGTTAATATTAAGGGGAGGGGTACCCCACAAGAAGCCTGGCAGATGTAGGCACCCAGGGGCTGCCGCTCAGGGCACCCACATGAGTCCTGTGCCTGGCGCATGGAGACGAGGAGCAACGGTGAGCACCGCTTGACACGTGGCCCTCTGGACAGCGTGGCCCCCTCTCTTTCAGCCAGAGCACCGCAGCCTCAGCCAGACGCCCTCCCTCGTCATGGGGTTCTTCCTGCACACATGCTGTTTTGATTCTGTGCCCCTCAGTCTTTACTCGTTTTCCTGCCTAATGAGGTGAGCTTCACCCAGCCCAGCAGCAGTTCCTGTAAACGCTGGAGCTTCTATGACCCAACGTGGTGAGTTTGCAGGGAAGCACTCCCCGAGGGCTGGGCTGGCTGGAAAGAGATGCTTCGCCCTTTCCAAGAACGGTAATGAGGTCTGAGGGTTCTGATGGCAGGCAGGGGTGCTGTGGGCTCCAAGAGCCCTGGGCTGGCTTGGGGTCAGAAGATTTGGGCTCCAGCCCGAGACACGCTAACTAGGCGTCTGTCTCTCTCCTGGGTAAAACGGGGATAATGCTCATACCTCACGGCATCGCTGTTGGGCTCCAGCTGGATTACAGGCGTAGAGTAAGTCTGGAAACCGTGATGCTCTGAGCAAGTGAAAGGAAGTATCACCGTTCCCGTGGCCATTACTATTATTATTATTAGAACCTAAGATCTTCCATGGCCAGCAGAATATCATGATGACCCCCGGGACCTTTGACCTTGCATGAAATCCTCTCCCCTTTGAGTGTGGGTGGAACCCGTGAATATCAGGACATATGACTCCTGTGAGTAGGTCACCTTTTATGGCAAAAGGGAGATTATCCTGCCCAGGCCTGACCTACTCAGGAGACCCCTGAAACAGGACCGGCTCTTCCAGGCAGAAGAGGTTTAAAGCATGAGAGGGACTCAGTGTGAGAGAGTCTCCATTGCTGGCTTTGAAGATGGGAGGGGACCACGTGGCCAGGAAATCAGAAGCCTCTAGAAGCTGAAAGTGGCCCCGGCTGACAGCGAGTAAGGAAGCGGGACTTCAGTCCTACAACCACGTGAAACTGAATGATGCCAACGAGAGTGGTCTTGCAAGTGGATTTGTCTCCAGACCCTCCACACAAGAACTCGGTCTACCCAGTATCTTAGACACCAACTTCTGTCCTCCAGAGCTGGGAGCCCATAAATGCGGTTGCCCTGAGCTGCTGAGTTTCCGGCAATTCGTTACATAGCAATAGAAAACCAATCCGCCCCCTGTGAGGAAGGCCTTAAAGTGGAAGGCTCCTACACCATCTCCCTCCCAGTGTGGCCTGGACAGTAGAGACGAGGTTGGAGACCTGACTGTCCTACTCGCTGGCTGTGTGGGGGTGGCTGCAAGACCTCCCTCACAGCCCAGAACCTCAGTTTGCTCATCTGTGAAGTGGGGATGGAAATTAAATGCATGTAAAACATCAGACTACGTCATAAGGGCACATAGTAAATGCTTAAAAAACATGAATATTGTACATGATAATGATTAGAAATCAGCTGGTGGCTGACAGCTAACAACAGTGGGCCTGTGGGCGTCAGAGCTCTGCCCCACACTAGGGGCACAGGAATGAGCCCCAACCTGTGTCCTGGGAGTCAGGACCTGAAAGTCACAACTTTGGAAACAGTGGGTGGTATGTGCTCAGCGTTCTTGGCGGGGTGAAGCCCAGGTCTCGAGCTCTGAGCCCCCCTCGGAGTCTGGTGCAGGCCTGGGAGTGCTTCGCTCCTCAAGACCCCCTTTGCTCTGGCTTCCCTGAGGAGGAATTCTGCTGCCTCACTCTGTCCCCCTCCATCTCAGTGAAGCCCAAGGCCAGGGCCTGTTCTCATGAGGAAGAAGCTCGCCCTGGACCCAGGAGGAGAGGTGGGTCCAGTCTCTGAGTTCTGTTCCTGGCGCTTGCCCTTACCAGCCCCATCACACCCCAAATTCTCTAAGCTCCAAACCCTGGGGCCCCTCTCTGACTGCCCTTCTCATTCCCTCCCATCCTCAGAGCAGCTGCTGAAGCCCCCGCACCCTGGCCCCAATTAATCCTCCCGCCTCTGTTCCCACTGACCCCAGTTCCAGCCACAGGAGGCCAGAGTAAGTTTCTAATTAAACGCAACTTGGCTGCTGGGGTTGCCAGTCAAATCCACAATGAGATACCACTTCACACCCACTAGGATGGCCGTAATCAAAGAGATCGACAGTAACAAGTGTTGGTGAAGATGTGGAGAAACTGGAGCCCTCGGGCACCGCTAGTGGGCACGCAGGACAGGGTGGTCGATTAGGAAGATAGCTTGACAGTTCCCCCAAAAGGTGAAACACAGAGTTTCCATATGACCCAGCAATCCCACTCCCAGATATATTCGCAAAGGTATGAAAACACATGTCCACACAAAGCCTGGACACAAATGTTCTTAGCAGCATTACTCCTAAGAGTCAAGACGTGAAACCCCCCGCAAATGTTCATCAGCTGTTGAAAAATAAGCAACATGTATGAAGGTTCACTCGTCCAATGGGATCGTTTTCACCACATAAAGGAACAAAGTACCGATCTATGCTACAACATGGATGAATCTAGAAAACACGATGCTGAGTGAAAGAAGCCAGACACAGAAGGCCACATATTATATGATTCCACTTACACAAAGTGTCCAGACCAGGCAAATCCATAGAGACAAAAGCTGGATTCGTGGTTGCCGGGGGCTGGGAGCAGAGGAGGGTGGGCGTGACTGCTCAGCGGTGCGGGATTTCTCTCGGGGGTGTTGAAACTGTTCTGGAATTGGATGGTGGCAGTAGCTGCACCAGTTTGTGAAAAGGCTGAAAGCCACTGAATTGTACACTTTAAAAGGGTGTGTTTTCTGGTATATGAATTATATCTGAATTTTTTTTAAACAGGTTTAAATAAAAGTGCTGACAGCAGCTTGCTAAGGGCATGACCTTGCACAGGTGATGTGTCCTGAGCCCGCAACTCCCCGTCTGTGGAACGGGACTGACCACAGTGCTGCCTCGTGGGTCTGCCGAGATCACATAAGAAAACGCAGGAAAGCAGCGCTCGAAGAACGGAATTTGTATGAGGAGGAGTCTCAAGACTAGTATAAAGCTGGGGTGGCCTCCCAAGGGTCTGCTTCCCCCAGCAGCTCTGCTCCCTTCTATACTTGCTGCCTGGCTGACTCTCCTCATCTTTCCACCCCCGCTTCCTGGCTTTCCTGGTCCCTCTGCCTGGAATGCCCAGCTTGTCCTCCCTCAGCAGGTCCAGACCTGCCCCTGCCTTCAAGCTTCAAGAGCTGCCCGGCAGCTCCCCCTCTGACCAGCTCTCCCTGACCCATCAGAGCCTTAGGGAATGCCGTCCCCTTCCAGAGGCCCATAAAGGGAGGTGCTGATCACAGGCTGAGTCACACTGAGGGCTTTCATCTCCTGAGCCAGGCTCTGGGCAACTCGAGGAGAAGGGTCACGTCTGTTTTTTTTTTTTTTTTTTTTGGCCACACCGCGAGGCAGGTGGGATCTTAGTTCTCCGACCAGGGATTGAACCCGTGCCCCCTGGATTGGAAGCGTGGCGTCTTAACCATTGGTCTGCCAGGGATGTCCCACGTCTGATTTAAGTGTGTCCCAAATTTCATTCATTATCACCGTTACAATTTCTCCCATATTTGAGTGCCACCTGTATTATAAGTTCCTTAATACTTTTTAAAATCAGCTCACTTTTCAGGGCTTCCCTGGTGGCGCAGTGGTTAAGAATCCGCCTGCCAATGCAGAGAACGTGGGTTCGAGCCCTGGTGTGGGAAGATCCCACATGCTGAGGAGCAACTAAGCACATGTGCCACAACTACTAAGCCTGCGCTCTAGAGCCCGTGAGCCACAACTACTGAGCCCTCATGCCATACCTACTGAAGCCTGCGTGCCTAGAGCCCATGCTCCGCAGCAAGAGAATCCACCGCAATGAGAAGCCCGCGCACCGCAACTAGAGAAAGCCCACGCGTGGCAACGAAGACCCAATACAGCCAAAAATAAATAAATAAATAAAATTTTAAAAAATAAATAAAATCAGCTCACTTTTCAAAACATAGATGAAATTAGAAAGATGCTTCTCATAACTGTAAATGAAGAGCCAGTGTCATTCCCCATCAATAGTAATATAAACAGTAACTGCAAAATATTCACACTGAACACAAAGCCAAGTTCAAGGGCCAGTAGGCATGCTTGCCTGCTAAGCCTCTGTGCTTCCAAGGGGGAGATTAGTGGGTCTTTGGGAGGCATCAAAGACATATTAACAAGTAGAGACTTTCTCAGCATAATCGGGACTGAAAGATACTTGAAACGGGACTTGCACGTGATCCGTGAGTCACTGTTATTTGATTTCCGTGCCTCCTGAATCATCTTCCCTCATCTCCCACAAATTGTGGCTTAACACCTCCTTTCCTGGCCCCTCATCTAAGTGGGACCACCTCTGCCCCCCTTTCCCCATCCCGGCTTTACTTTTCTCTTTAGCATTTAATACCATCCGCTCTTCTATATGCTACATTTTCCTTGTCTGTCTGTCACCCCAGCTAGAATGCATGGCAGTCTCCTGCTGATGGCCCAGCATCCCCAGAAGGTGCCTGGCACCTAGGAGGCTTCGGTAAGTATCTGCTGGTTGAATGGGTGGACGGATGGTTGGATGAATCTTGTACGTCCAGCAGCTTTGTACTATCTTACACTAACTTTGTATCAAATCTTACACATAGGAGATGGCCCAATAAACAATTGTTGAGTGAGCAAGTGAATTAATGAATCCATCCATCGATACGTTTCTGCCTGGACAGTGAAGCTGTCAGTTTTTAAGATCGCCCAGACTTTTTCATGTGTATATGTTTCCAAAGTCCCTGATTCTAAATACTTCCTGCAGATTCTCTCCAGGACTAAAGGAATGGAGCCTTTGCCAAGAAAAGTGTTTGAATTCTCAGGCCTCCAGTTTAGATGAAATGGGATGGTTTACCAGGAAAAGAAAGTTGGGGACCCCAAGAAGTTATGGGGGGCTCGAGGAGTGGGGAGAGCATTCTCCAGGGCCAAACCCCTCCTTGCCCCCTTGCCCAGCACCCTGGCACACTGCCAAGCCGGAGAAGCCCGGCAGACACTCAGGTACACTGCAGTTACTAAGTGATCCTAAGTACCTCAAGATGGGTGCATTGACGCGAGCCACTCGGAGAAGATCTGGAATGAATTGGAGGGTTGTTAAGATGGCCAACTTAAGCCTCTTCTCACAGGAAAAATATTTATTTCACTGAGCTCTGCTTTTTGGAAAGCTGCGCGTGTAACAGTCTACATCGATCTAGCAGAGTTTTGGCTACTGCTGATTTTTGTCTCTTCTGTCGTGTGTGTGTGTGTATGTGTCCACGATTATTAAGCAATCAGCCAGAAGACACAGCCAGGACACTCTGCTCTACTTTCACCAGAAAAAAAAATAGACACAAACTGAGTTCTTGCCTTGCAAGGGGCAATTTCCTCTCTCCTTCCCTTTCTATCTGATATGCTCTCCCCACACCCCACTCTGGTTTGCTGGAAAAAAGTACAGACAAGCATGAGAAAGCAAGTAAAACTAGCTCACTCCTACTCTTCCAAGGAGCATGATTAGTGCACCGAGTTCTTTCCATTCCTTTTCTACTCTTCGGAGCCGAGGGGCCTGGGTTGGAATCCCAGCTCTGCCTCTTGCTGACTGTGTGACCCTGAGAGTCACGTCACCACTTGGAACCTCTGTTTCCTCATCTGTAAAATGGAGTACTAATAGCACCCACCTCTTTGGCTTATGGGGAGGAGTAAACAAGAAAGTACGTAAAGAACTTAGCAGAGTTTCCAGCACATAGTAAATGCTCAATAAATGGTACCTATCCTTACAGGATCAATATATACAATATTTATACCTTCTTTTTCATGAAAGAGTATAGCATGTACATCTTCTCATTTCACTATTCTCATCAGCATTTTTAATGACTACAAAATAGCTCATTGCAGGACTACACCAGCAATATTTTTTTTCACTATTCTCTACGAACAGAAATAGAGGATGCTTCCACAATATCACAAAGATTGCTGTGACAAACTTCTCCAGTGTCAAATCTTGGTCTGCAATTGAAGTTCTTTGGGATGAATTCTCAGAAGTGTAATTATTGGGTCAAATGGTATGAACACTTCTGAGAACCTCAATGTATCAGATTTAGCCCTGCAAGTTGTTTCCAGAAAGATTTCCCACAGATGTGTATGACACAATCCATCTCACCACGTCCCAGCTGCGCTGAGGATTATTACCTTTTAGTTGTTGCTAATTTGATAAGCAAAAATTTCACCGCCTTCTTTAATTTGCATTTTTAAAAATTTTGCCCACTATTTTTCTAATACTGATTTTATCAGCTACAATATGTTGAATGCTTACTATATGCCACACATGGGCTAAGGGCTCTCCATAAAATATCAATATCTTAATCAAACTCTGGATAAGAAGTGGAAGCTGGGGTTTGAACAGATATTTGTACACCTGTGTTCATAGTAGCATTTATTCACAATCACTAAAAGGTGGAAGCAAGCCAAGTGTCCATTGACAGATGAATGGATAAACAAAAATGTGGCCTATCCATATAATAGAATATTCTTCAGCTTTAAAAAGGAAAGAAATTCTGACACATGCTACACAATGGATGAACCTTGAAGACATTATGCTGAGTGAAATAAACCAGTCACAAAAGGACAAGTATTGTCCCATTCCACTTACATGAGGTTCCTAAAGTAATCAAATTCATAGAGACAGAAATTAAAATGGTGGCTACCATGGGCTGGTGCAGGGGGAATGAGAAGTTATTGATTAATGGGTAGAGAGTTTCAGTTGGGGAAGATGACACAATCCTGAAGATGAATGGTGGTGATGATTGAACACAACGGTGTGAATGTATGTGATCCCACAGAACCATACACTTAAAAATGATCAAAGTGGGGCTTCCCTGGTGGCGCAGTGGTTGACAGTCTGCCTGCCGATGCAGGGGACGTGGCTTCATGCCCCGGTCCGGGAAGATCCCACATGCTGTGGAGTGGCTAGGCCCGCGAGCCATGGCCACTGAGCCTGCACGTCCGGAGCCTGTGCTCCGCAACGGGAGAGGCCACGACAGTGAGAGGCCCACGTATCACCCCCCAAAAAAAATCAAAATGGTAAATTTTGTGTTATATATATTTTACCACGTCAAAATATCTTTCTTTTTTTAAAAATAAATTTATTTATTTATGGCCCTGTTGGGTCTTTGTTGCTGCGTGCGGGCTTTCTCTAGTTGCAGTGAGCGGGGGCTACTCTTCGTTGTGGTGTGTGGGCTTCTCATTGCCGTGGCTTCCCTTGTTGCGGAGCACAGGCTCTAGGCTCGCGGGCTTCAGTAGTTGTGGCACGTGGGCTCAGTAGTTGTGGCTCACAGGCTCTAGAGCGCAGGCTCAGTAGTTGTGGCGCATGGGCTTAGCTGCTCCGCGGCATGTGGGATCTTCCCGAACCAGGGCTTGAACCCGTGTCCCCTGCATTGGCAGGCGGATTCTTAACCACTGCGCCACCAGGGAAGTCCCACACAAAAATATCTTAATCAATTTTTGTAACATCTTGTGAGATAGATGCTATTATTACCCTCCCCCCTTCTTTAAAAGATGATGAAACTAAGGATCAGGTGATGAAACACGTTCCCAGAGTCACACAGCTCATGAAGTAGTGAAGACAGGCTTTAGATGCCAGGTTGTGCCCTTAAAGACTATGTTATCCTACAAGAATTCTGTAGACACATAATCAGAGGGAAACATTCAACCAAACTCAAGGTAGCAGGTGGAGTTAGCAGGCACCCAGTGCCAGATGGAGCTGTTGGCCCTCAGGGTGCAGAGTTCAGTTCTAAATTGATTCTCTGATCTTCTTGTGGGTTCTAAATTTGGCCAAACAAGTTCTTCCAGCCTAATCGATGACGTGAGTACATTGTTTTGAAGATCAAACCTTTTTCCTGGTATGAAAGTATAAAATAATGCAGGGTTTGTTTGAAGAAGCAGCCCAGCTGCCTGTCAACAGCCAACCGAGGATAATCCTGGGCTTGCTGACGGTGGACACACGTGGTGACTGACAGATTTCTCAGGAGCAGTGATTAACACTATTTCCTGAACCAAGTCTGAAATTCTCCTCCTGAATGAACCAGAAACAGAGCCTCAAGAAAAAGCTTGGGAAAAAAATTCTAACCAGAACCAATCTTAAAATTTTCCTAAAATTACTAATTAAGAACAAAAGAGGACTCCAGATAATCTTCAGGCCAGGGAGAAATTGCAGTCTTTGGAGACTCATGGGACTCAGCGTGTGGGTCCCCACTTCTCTGGGAAGGTGTCAGGTTGGTTGACTGGTCCAAGACCCCTTCTCAGACATCTGGCCTCCACCGGGTTGGAACAACCATGTGACCTTCGTGGTCTGGACACTGATGACTGAATAAGTGTTGGAAACTGGACCCAGGAGAGACCATCCACTCACTGGCCAGAAACATACAACTTCTGGTGCTTGGCCTGAAAGGATGACCCTGGACATCTGATTCCCTCCCTCAGTAATACAAATGAAGAGACATGGAAGGACATGTTGGTGCAGATACTTGAGCTGAAGGGTCATGGATATTTGGAGTTGGAATGGCCATTCCGGGAGCACGCACACACAGATGTATGTGGAAGAGGGACAGGTGCTGTGGCAGTCTGGATCCCTGTGACAATGTTGAGTGGCTGGATCAAGCTTCACCTAAAACCTATGCTACCACTGGACTTTTCCATACATGACACAACAAACCTTTCTTCAAATTAGTTTCATTAGATTTTCTGGAGTTTGGTGTTTGTTTTGTTTTGTATAATCAAAAGGAACATCTCTGTAACCGTCCAAGTCATCCCCTTCTTACCTAGAATAGTTACAGTAGATTTATGATCCAGAGAACCCAAACACACCACGCCAAAGCAGGTAGAAGCCCTTTGAGACAGTTAGGATTCAAAGCTGTGTCCCTGCATGTCCCTAATGACAAGCTCCCCTCTTCTGGTCTGTAGCACTTGGAGGAGGGGCAAGGAGGTGAGGAGGGTTTTGCTATAGGAACACGCTGTCCTCACGACGACCCCTTCTCAGCTTCAGAACTGCTGTTATCACAATCTCTCTGAAGGTCCTGGACAAAGGGTGAAGCCCGGAACTCCTGAAGCTGAAGGGCAGGTCGGGGGCCTGGGAGAGAAGGGGGAGAAATATGTCTTCCATTTCCCCTGGCCCCCGCAGAATAGCTGTTGTCCACAGCGAGGTTAGCTGACAACAGGGCCAAATAGTAGTCACTCAGCAGACAGGGCCCCAGTGCTCAGGGCGCTCCTGGGGCTGAACCCAGTCTCGTCCAGGCAGAGCGGCCCGGCGGTCAGTGGTAGTTCTGGGATGCGAATCTGCCAGGTGTGGCACCCTTTCCAAAACGCTGCAGCGAAGCTCTGCCGACTTCGGGCCTTTGTCTGTGGCCACATCTGCCCTCGCATTTCCCTTCCAGCTGGTTCCACAATCAGCAGCCCCTCCAGAGGCTCCAAGGAGCTGACTGCTGATGCGAAAAGGATTAGCTGCAAACTGGACTCTCCCTCCAGCCTCTGCCAGACCCACCGGAGGTGTGGGTGTGTGCAACCTACCTGGGAGCCTCTGCTTTTGTCATCAGTCAGGCTGCCTTGATCAGGGCCAGACCCCGCTGAGGACGGGGAAAGCCAAAACGTATTAAAAGTACATTTCCAAAGGAAATAAAGAAGCAATAATAATTGGCCACATCTGTGAAATCGGGTGCTTTTTTAAGTGCCGGGTCCCAGGCCTGGGTTTGAGCTCAGGTGGTGGCCATCATAGGCGCTGCCGTCATCACTGCCGTCCCCCCCACCCCACCCCGGGGGATCTGTTGTAGGTGGCGAGGCACAGCACCCTCAGGTGTTTCTCCACCCGGGCCCCCCAGCACCCTCTTTTGGGTGCTCCATCACTGCCCTGCCACGGTTTGGTTCCTATTATTTCCCATGGGCCCCCAGGGGCATTGGCTCAACTGGGACCCCGATACAGATTCAAGTCCTGGCCCCCACTGCTCATGGCCGTGCAACTTGGGGGAAGTCAGTTCTCCTTCCTGAGCCTCAGTTTTCTCACCTGTACAATGGGGGGCTTGTTCTAGATCCGAAGTTTTCAAACCGACTGCACCTTTCTGTGGGCCACAAGCTTAATGTCACGACTGGCATTTAGTTACATTACTCAGCCTCCCCGGTGACGTTTCCCCAAGGGCACACCTGCGCTTTCTGGGAACGAGCGCGTGCTTCTCTGAGCCCACCAGCACCCTGCACACTGCTGCTGGGGGCAACGGGCCCAATGGCTCTCCAGCGGCTCACACATTCCGTTCTGCTCCTCTTCACCACGTCTGCCAGTCCAGGGCGTGTGGCTCGGTCAGAACCAGGGTCAGGCAGGCCTGACCAGGAGCTCGGCTCTGCCCCCACTCAAGGGTGGCCATGGGCAGGGTGGCCACAGGCAGCGCGGCTCCCTCTCTCTAAGCCTCTGGTTCAGTGTCTGTTCATAAGGAAAATCTCCACTGCCTCCTCCAGGTGGTCATGGGAATTTGAGTTAAGATAATGCAGGCAAAGCTCTTAGCTTAGTGAGAGGCACACGGCGAGCCCAACGTCAGTCCACACAAATTACTAAGTTCATATCCCATACATCACTGTAGGCTCCTTGAGGTCAGGACCTGCCTTCCGTACCTCCCTACGGCCCAATAATCAGCTGGTTGTTTGACACGTATTTTCTTGCTGCGATTGGGTGACGCTGAGCTGGGAGAATAATAGCTATGTCAGGACTTACTCTCCACTTTCTGGCTTCATAGCCATTTCTCCTTCCCTCTAAGACAACCCTGATCCCCGTCCCCAGGAGGGAATAACTTCAGCATCACCTCCCATTGAGAACGCGTGTCTAGTAGAGCACGTTCCCGAGTTTTACTATACACAAGGTAGGGCACCAAAAGCCCGTTGAGATCTCTGTGGATGGACAAGTGGTTTGACTGGTGGGCTCCCCACCAATCGTCCTGCCCACCAAGCTGCACTCAGCTCCAGGGGATGTTCTCAGCAAGAGCTGGGTCAGTGGCCGAGCTTTCTGGCTTTCCTCTGACCTCAAGTCTATTTCTTTACCACATGCCGCAGCTGTCTGCAGTGGAAATCTCCACTGAGGGACAGACCTCATCTCAGGGCTCAAATCAGGCAGAATCCCACAGGAAAGGAAGCTGGCCAGAGTCAGGAGGGTTCGGTCCCTGAGTTCCTGCGTGACGCTGGGCAAATCACAACTCTCAGAGCTTTGGTTTCCTTTTCTCCATCCGCTTAGGAGAGAAATTGCAAAATCATTTCGGCTCCTGCTCTAACACCAGCTGGTGGACACAGGTTGCTTCCAAAGCGATATTGAGACAGAGTCTGAGGCTCACTGGGAAAGGGTGCTGTGATCCATTAGGAATGTCTGCCAGGAATTGAAGGAGGGAGGAATAGTGTTTTGGTGGCACGCATACTGGCCTCCCCAACCCAGATGCTTTATAAGGTTCCTCAGAGCTGAGAACAGTTCAGATTCTTAAGATCTCATTGGATCAGGCAGAACTTAAGAAGATCTCTCTGTTGATCTGACTTTGCTTCTAAAAGCACCACAGGTTTCTCATGACGAATGATCCCTTACGACTTTTCAGTGCACACCACTGAGACTCATTCAGACCACCACATCCTTGCAGCCACCGTGACGGGTTCAGCCAAGGAAATCTCCTCCAGTCCAGGTCACTGGAAATCAGTCCTAAGATTCCCCCACCCCTACCACCCCACCGGATCCAGCCATACCTGAAGCTACACCAAATCCTAGACTTTTAAATTATGTAAGCCAATACATTCTCTTTTTGGCTTGAGCCAGTATGAATTGGGGTCTTGTCACATGTAACTCAAAGAGTCTTAATGTAACAGATTCTTCTTTTTTCCCAGGCAGACCCCAGAATGGGGACCAAAGTGGGTTTAGCTAATATGACAGTGGGAACAGTTTGGGGGTTGTTTTTGTTTTTTCTCTTTGATCCAGTCAAGACAAGAGGCCTAGAATGCGGACACAGGACACAAACTTCTTCAGATGGAGGTGCCTGGAAGGCCCTTCCTGAGGGGTTTCTGTGATAAGAGGACATCCGCTTTGGATAAGTAGAGTCAAAAAGGAGGCAAATTGTCTGGAATATATCCTTTTATTCCCCTCCCCCAAAGTTTTCAGGACTGCTGTCTCCTTAGCTTCCTGGGACACTGAGTCTAGCTTGGTTGAATTTGTTTTAAAACATCGGCATAGATCACACATACCCTTGGGAGGGAACGTTAACCATCAACCAGCAAAGTTAATGTCCCTTCACCCCCTCCTCCTCCAGTTAAATGGACTGGAATCTCCACCCCATCTCCAGAGGGCCCTTCCCTGCCTTGTCCTAGAACATTTCAAAATTGGGTTTCTGCTTTAAGTTCTTGACATATCCTCCCTGCAGCTCGGCTCACTGGCCTGGCTCCCTCAGGCATTTCTGGAGTCCAGCTCTTGAAGTTTTTTCCTGGGGCAAATTCTTTTCTCCCTCACCCCGCCCCCTATGCAGAGACCTGACGGGCACAGTAGCGGTGGGAGGATAGCAAAGGCTTCGGAGCCAGACAGACCTGGGGACAAATCCTAGCATGCCACGTTCTCACTGTGCCATCACGGACAAGTTGCTTAACCTCTCTGAGTCTCAGGTTTCCTTTCTGTAAAATGGGGATAATAACACTACTCACTGTGTCTGTCTCTGAGAATTCGATGTTATAATGCTTGCCCAATGGCTGACATAGTAAATGGTAGAGTATTAGTATTTATATCATTCTCATTTAGATCGGCTTAGGTGGGGGCAGGAAGGAAGGAGGATGGAGAAGAGAGAAAGAGGAGAGTGTTTGGGAGCCCTCAGAACTTCCGCATCATTCTACCCTGGGTGGTCCTGACCTGTTCTCCCCGGCTGCCCTAGTTTCAGCATCCCAGGTCACCCCCTGGAGAACTGCCGGCTCTACCCTTTCAGAGGTGACAGACTGACCTCTTTGCTCCCAGGCAGGGAGACTGAGGCTGGGCCTCTGCCAGGTCGTAGGGTCTGTTGACAGAACTGAAGCTGTGACATGGTGGCTCTGACCACCCGGTCTCTGGTGCTTTATCACAGCAGCCCTGAATGGGCTCAGACAGTCATTACACACCCACATTGCTGTGTGTTTCTCCTTCAGCGCATTTATCACAACTGTGACTGATTAAGTGTGTGATCATTTCCATAACAGGTAATCATTTGAAAAATATTACTGCGCTTTAGTCTCTGCCTTTGTGGGGAAACAGCCCTTCCCCTCCTGGTCTTCAGATATCCACCTGACCGGTGAAGATGTAGATTTGTACAGAGGAATAAAGAGCAGGACCATGGCTAGACTCAGTTCCTCATAATCTAAATAGATTTTGCCACGAGACAGTAGCCTTAAAAGCCTCCACTGTGAGAAAAAAATTTTTTTTTTAAGTCCCTTAGCTCCCAATAAGCATAGCAATTTCCCAAATCACTGAGAAAGTAGAGAAGGTCTCCCTTCACCTGTGACCCCGGGCTTGCTAACTATGGCCGAAGGAGAGTACATAGAGGAAGCAAGGACACCTCTGCTCCTCTCAGCTTCAGCCCAGAGAGGACAGGAGATGGAGGAGACCAATGGTGAAAAGCATGGACTTAAGGGCCCCTGGGTCCACATCCCAGCTCTGCCACTTACTAGCTCTGTGACCGTGGGCAAGTCATTTCACTTCTCTGTGCCTCAGTCTCCTCATCTGTAAAATGGGACTAAGAGTACTTCCGCACAGAGTTGTTGTATTAAATGCCTCTCACTGTTGTGGCCTCTCCCGTTGCGGAGCTCAGCGGCCATGGCTCACGGGCCCAGCCGCTCCGCGGCATGTGGGATCTTCCCGGACCGGGGCACGAACCCGCGTCCCCTGCATCGGCAGGCGGACTCCCAACCACTGCGCCCCCAGGGAAGCCCTATTGGTGCTTTTATAGAAGCAGGGTCAGCTCCAAAGGCAGGGGTTTGTGCTGATCCTCTGGAGGCTCAAGGAATAAGCTGTACGGACACCACAACCCACCAGCTAGGGACGGGGCACCCGGAGATGCAGCAGGTTGAAGAGAAAGAAGCCCCGTGGCCCACTTTCTCTGGCTACACGGGGTCCCCCCATAGCCAGGATGGGCCTCAACACGTCCCTACTCAAGCGGGGGACATGCTGTTGGGGGAGGGGCTGAGTGACCGCAGCAGAGGCAGGCGGTGGACTGCCTGGGCAGGGGGCCAGATGAAGTGGTGATGGGAGATCTGAGCCAAGGTAGAGACAAGCCAGCCAGGCAGGGCTCCAAGCCCAGAGCGTGAGTTCTTCCAGCCGCCAGCTTTAGCCACTGATGCCAGAAAGGCAAGCAGTGATCCAGGCATCAGACGTGGCTGGAGACCCCGTCTTCTCCCCTCCATGGGGAACCTCGTCATCAGCATCCCTCCCAGACACACAGACTCAGATGGCACTTAGAGAGGGGGCTGAGGGGGGAGCAGAAGGGAATCTGAGACTGGGCATTACCTAAAGGCCTGAAGTCCTGGATCAGATTAAATCTACCAGATTAGACTAAATCTAGCATTTTTCCTTGTTGCCCTAGAACTGGGGTTTGTGAGAAATCTCAGATCAGTTACAGGAAATAAAGATAGCTTTCTCTGCATACACATGTGACAGTGGAGGAAATGTGCAGCCACCCAATGTAAGTCCCCAGGATGGACACTCCTGTGGGTAGGAACCACAGCTATCCTGTCCAGCACTGTGTCTGAAACATAGTACATGCTCAGGAAATGTCCGCTGAATATGTGAATGGCGACTCAATTCTGACTCGGAGTGGTAACAGACAGGTGGCCAATCTCTAGGACTGGGGAAGAAAGAACTCTTTTCTCAGCTTCCTTTGGGGGGCGGAGGGACAGGGGGGCAGGCTTTGGAGTCAGACCCAACTGGGTTCAAACTCTGGTGGTGGACAGATTCCAAAGCAGCCCCCAGCCACCCACCCCTGCTGGCTGCCACCCTGTCCTCTTAAGTATGAGCTGGCCCAGTGACTAGCTTCTAATGAATGGATATGGCAAAAGTGATGGGGTGGATATCATCTCCAAGATGAGGTTATAAAAGACAGTGACTCCACACACACACACACACACACACACACTTTGACAGAGCAAGCTGACGTGCTGGAGAGGCCCACGTGGCTAGGAACTGAGGGCGTCCCACCAACAGCCATGGAGAAACTGCATCCTGCCTGCACTGCTGAGAGAATTTGGAAATGGATCCTGCCCCAGTTGGACCTTGAGGTGACTGGAGTCCCCTGATCCCTTGATTGCAGCCCATGAGAGGCCCTGAAGCAGAGGATCCAGCCGAGCCAGGCCTGGACCCCTAACCTGCAGAAACTTTGAGATTTTAAACAGAGGCTATTTTAAGCCATTAAGTTTTGGGATCATGTGTTAACGCAGCTACAGATAACTAATACAGCCCCTCGTTACCTCTGTGCCCGGGAACCAATTACTCAAACTTTATGTGTTCCCTCATCTAAAAATGTGCATAATGATAACTGCTAGTATTATTGCTCCTATAACCTCCTCACCTTATAGCTTCATCGTGAGGACTAAGAAAATGGATAAACGAATGAATGGCTGGGACCCCTGGCTGAGCATTGAAAAGATCACAGAATCGGGGAATGAAGCCCAAGCGTAGGTTGGAATGAAGCTGTGACGAGCCCTCACTGAGCAGCTGTCACAAGGTCAGCGCCCCACCGTCCCACGGGGAGAGGTCCTCCACCACAGAGAAGCCTTACCTCCATCCTCACTTTGCCGACCGGGGCCGACCGGGGTTCCAGAGGACTGTGCTCACAGCTGCCTATCACCGGGGCGCCCAGCACCCCGTGGCCTCCCCCATACCCCAACGCTGGGTTCTGCTGTCCCTTCTTCATGGATTATGTTCCCCACAGGGCTGCTGTTACCCAAAAGCCGGCCAGGCTTGGTGCCGTGGAGATAAACAAGCCGAGAGCCACGGCATCTGAGAGCTCCAGAAACTGGCCTTTGTGGGAAAGCTGCAGCCAGCTGGCACAAGTGTCACGGCCTGGCCGTGGCCCCCGAGCAGTCAGACCTGGTGGTGACAGGACAAAGGGGAAGGGGTCAGGCCTTAGCCTTCACATGGCAACAGATGCCTGACTCCAGATTGGGAGAACAGACTTTCAGGCCAGATGCAGCTCACAGGGCCCGATGACTACGGTGTCTAGCGCTCCCCACCCCAGGCGTACGTGATCCCCGCCCCTAAGCTGGATCCGCCGTGTGGCTCACCCCAGCCCCCCGGCCCCACAGAGACGCGTGTCCGTCCCTTCCTCTCATCCAGGGTTGGAGCCCCCTGAGCAGAGGGCCACAGGGGCCACATGGCCATTGTCTGTCCTGCTGTCACTCCGAAGACGGGAATGTGAGTCAGACCTTTGATGTCCATAGGCATGGAAACAGGCTGGCGGCCCATGGGCGACTCAGCTGTGGCAGGTAGTGGTTTGGGGGTAACCCCAGCCCTCCTCCTGGGTCCAGCTGATCCCACAGCTTCTTGGATGCCGGGCACATGGGCTGCCCAAGCTGGGTGACGACCACTTCGGTACTGGGCTCTCAATTGCCCCGAGGAAGCAGAAGGCTCCCGCCCAGCGGGCAGCGGGTGAGTTAGGAGCCTGGCCCTGGAGCCACAGCCAGAAGCCGGTGCGCTGCTAGCCTCGGCTCTTCTCCATACGCGGCCAGCCCCCCACCGGATCGCCGTCCTGACAACGATGGTTGGCGTTAATAAGAACTTGCTCTATGCCGTTAGCTCAGGACGTCCCCGCAAGCCCCCGAGGGAGGTCTGTTACAATCTCTATCTTACATTCTGACCATTCTAATCAGAGGGTTAGGTGGGTTAAATCAAACCCAACTCTGAAATATCATGGCCTACTCATCATTCGCCCACATAGGGCTGTCTAAGGGGCTGGACGCAGAGGAATCGGGATTGGAACCCAGGTAGTCTGGCTTGAGGCAGTGCTTTCTACCATGTGTCTGTCCAGCCCCTACCTACTCGCCAGGCCCATCAATCGCCCACACAAAGTGCTGCGGGCTGGCTTTGTCCTGCGGGGACCCCTGACCTCCCCAGGGGTCTCCAACCCACTCACTCTCTCCACTCTGACAGAGCAACTATTTCCTGGCCCCACAGCCCCAGTTGTTGGAAATTACAAGTTTTCTTTCCTGACCCCTAATTGCACACGTCTCCCATTAGCCAAAGCAAGTCCTTTCCATGGCGGCGTGATAAAAAGTGAACTGTGGAGCGTCATCTGGCTGCGCGCTCATTCGTCTCTGTCGGAGCCCCATCCCAGCCCCACCAGGCCCTACTCTCCCCTTGCCGATGCCACCATCAAAGAAACAGCCCCACCAATGCTGCAAGGCCGTGGCCGGGCCCGGCCCGAGAAGTCAGGGCTCGTCGACCTGCCAGAGTGAATCACTTTGCGAGCGTTTAATAGCATTGTCTTGATGATGAATAAATCACACCTTAATGGACCATTTTTCAATTTGTAGCCCCCAGTCAAGACTCCTAAAATGTCCCCAGATGTGAGGGATGACGTGGCACGCCAGCTTCCTACCCGCAGGAGACCCGGGCACCGGCAACCGGAGGCAGAGCACAACCTCAGGTTCCCACGATAAAGACAAGAGTCCTCCCCTGTCCCTTTAGAGCCTCTCTTGGGGGGATGTTTCTGGAGAGAGGTGCGGGCCGGGAGCGAGCCTATCTCAGATACTGGGATTCTGGGAAGGAAAGTATGGCAACCCCAAGCTCTCGGGGGGAGATTGGAGCGTCTCGAAATCTTGCCAGCTTTGGAGTTAGAAAGAAAAGGGTCTGAAGCCCAGCTCTGCTCTTTGCCAGCTGTGTGACCTAGGGCAAGTCAGTTCACCTATCTGGGCCTCAGAGATAGTCACAGGACCACTTCACACAGCTTCAGAGAGGGCCAAATGAGAGAAGGAATAAAAGAAGCTCAGAGAAGTGCCCGGCACGCGGTGTGTACTGCTTCAATAGGTGGTGAAGGGAGCGTTAATAATGGCGAATATTTATTAGGTGGTGTCGTAAGTTGAATGGTATCCCCCCAAAATTCATGTCTACCCTGAGACTTAGAACGTGACCTTATCTGGAAATAGCCTTTGCAGATGTAATTAGTTATGATGAGGTCGTACTGGATTAGGGTGGCCCTAAATCCAGTGACTGGTGTCCTTATAAGAGGAGAGGACACACGGAAGAGGGCCAGGTAAGGGCAGTGAACACCTGCTCATTCATTTGTTCTCTCGTTCGGGGCGGGTCCAACAGCACACTGGGCGCGGACACGGGGCTGCCAGCATCCATGGTGCAGGGAGCCCCCTGACCCTTCAGATACTCTGGAAGAATTCCTAAGGTCACCCCTGGATTTGCCCTCCCTGGATTTTCTACAGTCACCCTGTAGTCGGGTACAGAGGAGGGGGAGAAACCCAGGCAAAACCACACTTCCGAACCAATCCAGCAGCAGACATTCCTCACCCTGGGTCAGGAGTGTTTGTCTATCGGGAAACAAGAACAGTTCATCTGAGTTTCTTCACCCTTTGTCCCAAGAGGCAAAAATGTCAGAAATGTGCAAGAGCTCTGGCCACAGAGGGACACTGTATCTCGCCCCCGCGGTCCATTTCCTGCACGGGGCTGAGGGTCAGGGTGAGGGCCACTGCCCTGAGGGTCAGGAGAAGTGGATCGGCCCCTGCTGTGCCGCGGGCTGGCTGTGGGGCGCAGGGTGAGGCTCTCCCATCTCTGGGCCCCAGTTTCCTTATCTGAAAAATGGGGGTGTTGACGCCTGATCCAGCATTGCATGGAGTTAAGTACCAGCAGATGGCATAAACGCAGGTCAGGTCATATTGGGTGGTTTTCCTCTATTCTCTCTAGGGGGCTCAACAACATGAGAAATGGGGTCTTCCGTCAGTGCCTCCCTCAGATCCTACTTTATAACCAGCGGACTTGGCCCTGTCGGTCAGTGCATTTGATTCACTAAGTACCCACTGCGTGCCCGGCACTGTGCTGGTTTCTGGGAGGATGTTTACGACTGTTAACACCGAAGATTAACAATACCAGCAGTAGCCAGCGTGTACTGAGCATTTGCTAGATCCAAAGCATCACGTGCTTTGCCTCATTTAATTCCGAAAACAAACCTACTAGATAGGAATCGTCAGAACCCCCATTTCTGAAAGAAGACTCGGTCCAGAGGGAGGACAACTTGCCCAAGCCCACACAGTTAGGTTGGACTCCGTTTATTCTCGATTTCAGACCAGATGCTGCGGCCTGCAAGTACCCACGGCCCAGTGGGCGAGGTGAGCCTGGACCCTCCCATAGATGCGACATTCCTAACCTGAGCTTGTGTTTCTTGTGCCCGACACAGGGTCAAACGTTCCACCGATGTTGCATCGCTGAGACCTCCCAAGACCTTCCTGAGGAGTTGTTACCATTATTATTATTATCCGGTTCATACAGATGAGGACACAGAGGCCCTGGGGGTTACATGGGTGGAGAGCTGAGAAGTCAGGACCAAAATCCGGCCTTCCTGACTCCTCCTGTCCCCGCAAAAGGGAGCCGGACACCATGGTACTAAATCCATGCAGAGACAGCCAAGAGTATTGGAACAGAGATCCCAGGGGTCTTCCTGGAGGAAGAGGACCACAAAAGATGGGCTGAACCTGCACAGATTTCCTCTGTCCAGGCCAGCTCAGGCATTTGCCAGAAACTTGGGGACAAGATGGCCACACTCCTCTGAGGGACTCAGAAGGAATCTGTCCCACCTGGCTTGGGAGGGCCTGACCCTGCCCTGCCCCACAGGCCTGTCTGCATGCCAGGCCGGGGCTGGCTCATGGCCCACTCACCTCTCCTCATTCTGCAGGCCCCGGGGAGGAAAGTCCAGAGCCAAGGTTATCGTGGGGTTCACATACCCCGGGGAGGGGTGGATACACAAAGCTAAAGGTCATTCAACGCAGCGTGACTTGCAATCACAAAAGATTGGAACCGATGTCACGTCTATCAACAGGGTACTGGGTTAAGATACTTTGGTACAATCACATATGACTCAAGCGTCAGAGGAGATCCTGAGTCCATAATAAAAACTGACGTTTAGGAAGGACTTTACACGTGGTCAGGGTCTCTTCCAAGTGTATCCACTCATTTGGTCCTTACAGCAATCTCAGGAGGGACCACGACCATCACTTTAAAATGAGGAAAGTGAGCACGGAAAGCTCCAGTCCCTCGTCCACGGCTCGTGGCCATGAACAGCGGAGCTGAGATCTGGTGCGGGCAGCAGAGGCTGGCTGGGGACCAGCCTGCCACATGTTCTCCCAGCTTCTCTGTCTCGACAAGAGCCCTGGCGCCCTTGGAACCCGGGAAGGAAGAGAGGCACGCAGACACCCTTCAGCCCTCCCTGCCCCGTGCCAGCCTGCGGAGCAGGTGCAATTAGAAGAGGCTTCACTGAGGCGTCCTCGTCTGAAGTGGATTCTGATAACTCAGCCGCTGTGGTAGCCAACTTCCCCTCCCGCCAATTATGGCCCGCGGGGCCCACTGATGATTTTTACAGCCTTTCCTGGAGTCATGACAAGGAAAACTAAATGAGCTACAGGACCCCTTTCATCACTAACAGCCGGGTATCACGGTTGGGGGCAGAGGAAGGAAAGAAAAATCACTTTTCTCCCCTACTTTGAACTAATCAAGAGAACTCGAGCCTGGATGGCCAACATGTTGGTGTTGAGAAAAGCTGTTCTCAAGCAGAACTGATTGGCAACAGAAATGGAATCTTCCCCCCCGGCCCCAGAAAAAAGTATAAACATGCTTTCTCCCTGGGAATTACCCTTCAGAATAGGTATTCCAGACGTGTGTGTGCAATGGCCCGAGCATGGCCCGGAGTGGACGTCTCCACTCCTGTTGCCCAGCACCCCTGCCCTTCTCCCAAGAACAGCAGCTAGCTTTGGGACACCTCAGGCCCTGATTCGCCGACACTGGTTTGGGTAAAATTGATTCCCCCTCAGCTCCAAGGATAAGCCTTTTCAGTTGCTCATGCCAAGGAGCGTATTCCAGGGCTATTTCAGGAATGGGCATACAACCCGACAAGAAACAATACGGCACAAGGAAGGAACACTTCCTGAGGCTTCTGGAAAAGAGAGCTCTTGCCACTTTAGAGGTGCAGAGAGGTGAAGTAATTTGCCTAGAGTCACACAGCACAGTGGTAGGGGATCCAGGATTTGAACCCAAGTCTGTAGGACTGAAGAGTTTGCAACACTTAACTGCTAAGCTCTACCAAGAGGGGGAATAAACTCCAGAGGAAGCCAGACAAGCTGGATCCAAACCCAACTCTGTGTGGTTCCAGGCAAGTTACTTAACCTCTCTGTTCATCAGTTTCCAGACCTGTAAAGTGGGGCTTATAAGAGCACCTCCACTTGCGGGACCTGAGGGTTGAATGAATTTACAGCAATACACGTAAAGTGTGTGGAAAAGTGCCTGTCTCACGGTGAGGATTTACCCTTACCCCCCGTCACACTGTTTCCCACATGTGATGAGAGTCAGACTAGATAAAAGCAGGGGAAGAGGAGGAAGGAGAGGTCGATGCTATCAGGCTCGGTTCCCCTCCGGGAGCAGCCGTACCACAAAGATGTGGCACATCAGGAACCCACAGCCCGCTCAGGCTTGGGTATTCTGACCTGGAGAGACAGAGTCGATGGCAGCTGGGCCTGTCTATGTGGTGGTGGTCGAGATCCAGGGGAAATTCCACTCATTCAAGTGGCAAAAAAGTAAGACATCTGACAAATGCCACATGGTTGAGGGTGGGTGTGAATCGGTACAGCCACATTGGAAAATAGTTCAGTATATTATTTCATATTCCCTATGACCCAGCAATCCTACTCCTGGGTACACGTCTGAGACACACACCAGCATGAATGTACTAGGACAAGTGCAAGAATGCTCAAAGCAATTCTGTTTATAACAGCAAACAGACAAGTGGAAACAACCCAAAGACCCATAGACTTGGAAAACAAATTCCGGCATACCGCAGAATAGTATACAGCAGTGAAAATGAATCAACAGCAAGCCACATGCAGCCGTAGGTGAATTTTAGTGATAAAATGATTTAAGAACACATAGGTACCACAAGACAACATATATCTTTTTATAAAGTTCAAAAATAAGTAAAAGTAAATAATATATTATTATGGCATAAATATGTGAGTGACAATACTATTTTTTTAAACAAGAGAAATCAGGATGATGAAAACATTCCGGAGATGGATGATGGTGATGACTGCAAAACATTGCGAGTGTGCTAAATGCCATAGAATTGTACCCTGGAAAATGGTTAATATGGTAAATTTTATATTATGGGTATCTTACTACAATTTTTTAAAAACCAAGGGAAAGATAAACACAAAATTCAAATAGTAGCTACCACAGTAGAAGGAGCACGTACCTGGTTATAAATAATTGTCACAGCTGTTTGTGGGTTGGGTGGGTAAATAGGGACATTCGATTGTCTCTTTCACCTGGGCTGTGATTAATTCAAGTCACCTGAGGTCCACTTTTTAAAGACTTGAGGAAAGCTCTCTGGACCTGGATTTGGGGACCAGGGATCTAATGGGTGCCACTGGGCAAGTGAGAAAAGACCTTGGGCCGTTCCCGCTGCTGTCAACCAGGCATCAGCCTATCTGGCATCTGGCGGGTGGGTGCAACCAATGGTCTGGAGGCACCGCTTAAGCCCACCTCCTCATGCCTCCCCCTGCAGGGCCTTCCCCTCCCCTCACTCATTCTCCTCTGGGGAGTGAGTTTGGAGGGTGATGCTAGGCTCGCTCCTCAGCAGAGGGCTGCCGGCAGCACTGGGTGGTGGGAGAGGTGATTCAATTCAAGGGACAACACGGTCACAGCCACCTGGCCAAGACAGAATCCGAGTCCCATCACCTGCCTGACTCCTGGGTTTATCCGAACTCAGGTAAGAAAGAGGGGGTTGTTTACCGGGTCCTCCAAGCCCACCTGAGACAGACAAGGGGGGTGTGAGTACAGGGGCCACATGAAGAGCCTGGAACCTGGGCCTGGTTGGTCTGACGGGCACATGTGAGGATGCACAATTCCACAGACTCTCACTGTTTTGCGAAGGAGCGGCCGCTTGGTGAGTTAGCACGGGCTATTAAAGTGCGGTATTCATAAATGAAATGTAGCATGCAGCTAGAGGTTCCCAGGGACCCTAATTCAGTCTGACTGCTTTGTCACCCTTGGCAACGTAGCAAAGCGAATATGCCATATGTCTTAACTGAGTACCTACTATGTGATACAGCACTGAACAAAACAGGCCAAAAAAATAAATAAATAAAAAACCTGCCCTCAGGAAACTCACATTCTAGTAGAGGATATTTTGAAAAAGAAAAATAATATATTATTTTTAGATGATGGAAAGAGGTATGGAGTGAGCCATGTGGAGATCTGGGAATGAGTGTCCCAGGCAGAGGGGAAGGCAAGTGCAAAGGTCCTGAGGCAGTACTGAGCCTGGCTCACTTGAGAACAGTGAGTGTGGCGAGGGGCAGGGCAGGGCAGAATCTGGAGATGAGGTCCAGATCTTGCGGGGCCTGGTGGCCGTGGTTAGGAGCAGGGAGCCAGGCCTGTGGGAGGAGGGTGTCCTGAGCAGAGGAGGGGCAGGATCTGACTTCCTTTTAATAAGACCTGCTGGCTGCAGGCGTAGAACAGCCCATCAGAGAGGCAAGAGGAGAAGCAGAGATGTCCGTGAGGAGGCAACCACAACAGTCCAGAGAGGGATGATGGCCACGGGGACGAGGGTGGCGGCAGTGGAGGTGATGGGAAGCCAGCAGCTTCCGGAGACAGGTTGAGGGTAGAGCCAATAGAATGTCTTTTTTACTGAAAAGTGGAAGCAGCTGGGCTCTACTCATGTGTTTTGCAGTCACGAAAGTTTGAGACCTGGTTTGAAAATACAGATGTGGTTGTCAAAACGGCTCCCTTCTCACAACCTCCTGGGGCTCCTGTTACGCAGGCATTGAAAGGAGTGGTTTAGGTCTTCATGTGCTAACAGGGAAAGACACCGGGGTGTATTGTCAAGCAAGACAAGGAAGATGCAGAATAAAATGTAAGAATGACCTCATTTTTGAACATTAAAATTACACATACGAGTGAATGAATGGTCTGGAAGAACAGACAGTGGTTACCTGGAGCGGGACCCACTGAGATTTAAAGTCAGGATTGCCCTTCCTACATGCAAAATAAAAGAATCCAAAAACCCTGGTTTTAGCTCCTTTTAAGATTGCTGTGGGCGGGGCTCACTTCCTGCCATCCCAGCCTGGCTTCTCATAGGCGGCCAGTGTCCCCACCTGGGCCTCCTCCTTGGCTAGGCCTGTAAGAAGGCAGAACAGGGGAATGAGAAATATTTTCCTCTCTTGCTTGCGGGCCTGGGAGACTGGAAAGGGCCCACCTGGCTCCTAGGCTTTCTAAAAATAGAAAGTTCTTCTGAACTTTCCAATAGGTTTGGCTTAGCTGTTCCTCCTCCATGTTCCAAGACGCCATTTTGATTAGAGAATCACGTGCTGTGCATGAAAATCAAGGATGGCAGGAGCGAGACCTGAAAAGGGATGGAATTTACAGGGAGCTGCCCCTGATGGGACCCGGAAACGCCCTGTGAATGTGGAGGGGCGGGGGGGGGCACGAATGGGGGGCACCGAGAATGCAGGGACCCAGGGCCTTTGTGCTGCCTGAGCTGGGGCCCTGGATGCAGCCGGTGCAAATAACACCTTCTGACCCTCCCGATCTCTGCATCCATTCCAGCGCTTAGAGCAGGAGAGAGGAGTTTGGCTGTTGGGTTTGTTTGAGGCCAGAGGAGGAAGTTGACGGATTGTGTCCAAGGCCTAGTGCCTGGAGTTTGAATCCCTTTGGGTGAGAGCTGAGGACAGTCCATGACAAGATTTCTAAGACCCTGGGCACAAGCATATACGCTATGGGGCCAGTGGTGTGTTGGTAAAGGTTTAACAACCAGCTTTCCAGGGGAAAGTGTATGTGTGGGTATGCACGTGCACGCGTGTGTACAAATATAGGCACTTACTCATGCTTGCACACATATATACTCAGGTTTACTATAGGTTGTATTGATGTAAAGGATGTATAGCCCACAACTTACATAAACATAAAATGTACAATAGCCCCCCCTCTTGTAAATTTCATATACTCGGTTGATTCACACAGGACATTTTTGTTGATTTTTGCCCCCAACTCTTGTATCTGTTGTCACCCTATGGTTATAATTGATGAGCGACTGTAGTTCTTTCCAGAACGTTGGCTGATATCTGCCTTTACCTTAAGGACTGAGACAAAAATGATACACCAAAGTGCAGGTCGGAACTTCCCTGGTTTGTCAGCAAAGTGTGCAACTTCCCTGCTTCTTGGTGTTATTCCCCCTGTAACAATTAGAGACAGGACGCACTTTTATGTTTAACCTGCATCATCCTTTTCTCCCTCCCTTTCTTTGTCTAGATCACTTTGTCTGTTGACCTAGACAGTCAACAAAACAATAAATCAAGCCCTGAGCTGTACTGTTTGCCAATTCCCGTAGTGTAATTACTCCCACCATGGCTGACTTCAGGCTACCAACTTAAGTCGCAAAAAATGGAATTGGGAAGAGACCTGCAATAGTGCACTGTTAGGGGGTGCTCCCACCAGACAGACACACCGGACGTGAATATCCCCAGGAGAACCAGTAACAGTAACATGTAGTTTTAAAAACTGGAAAGTGATGAGTTTTGAGCACTTACGACCTTCGTTTTTTGGTTTTTTTAATTTATTTATTTCATTTATTTATTTTTTGGCTATGTTGAGTCTTCGTTGCTGCGTGCGGGCTTTCTCTAGTTGCGGTGAGCGGGGGCTGCTCTTCGTTGCGGTGCGTGGGCTTCTCATTGTGGTGGCTTTTCTTGTTGCAGAGCACAGGCTCTAGGTGTGTGGGCTTCAGTAGTTGTGGCATGCAGGCTTCAGTAGTTGTGGCTCGCGGGCTCTAGAGCACAGGCTCAGTAGTTATAGCGCACGGGTTTAGTTGCTCCGTGGCATGTGGGATCTTCCCGGACCAGGGCTCGAACCCGTGTCCCCTGCATTGGCAGGCGGACTCTTAACCACTGCGCCACCAGGGAAGCCCCACGACCTTTGTTTTTAATTAAATTTATTTAATTAAAAGTTTATGTAGCTTAATTTTTAATAATGGCTCTGGTTAGCAACGAGTTCACCGAATTCCTGAAAATCTGACAGTCGGCTTTTGCGAGCCGGTCCAAGCTGGCTTCAGCACACCACCCATGCAGGGACCACATGGCAGAGAGTGTCACGGGCTGGGGAGGAAGCCCTTCCCTCCACCTCTGCCCAGAACCCAGAGCAGCTCAGGCACTAAGCAGTTGGAGTCTGGCCCCACCAGATGGGTGCTGGCAACAGTGAAGCTTCTCCTAGTGGCCTTGGCGGCAGAGGCGAGGGACCAGTTTGTAAGCCAATGTGAAACATCCCTTTGGAGCTCCCCAGAAAGAACTGGGGGACGCTGGGGGTGCTGAGCTTCCAATGACACATAGGTGAGGGCTCTGTAAGTGGCAGACATCTGGATTAAGTCACTCTGTGCCAAACCTAAGCTGCGGGACTGAGCTGGGCTTTCAGCGTTTCATGAGGCTTTTCTGAAGCTTGCGGGGCCCTAGGACTGTTCTCGCTGACAGCAGTCACGGGGCACTGCAGGCCAGCAATCACTTCTTCAAGCGCATCTTAATCCCAGCCTCCTCCGGCGCCTTCCCTGATGCGCTGGGGGACTCGCGGAGAGATTTTCCTCCTCTTTAAGCTTGTGTCTCACCCACCTTTAGAACATAAGTGCCTTCCAGCCAGAGTCATAGCAATTTACAGTTGTAAAGAGATTTTAGAGATTTCCTAAAATAATCTCGTCTTATAGATGAGAGAAGGGGAGTGACTTGCACAAGATTACAGAAATCAAGGGCAGAACTGTGTAGGGTGACCAGCTGTCCCGGGACTGAGGGGGTCTCCTGGGACAAGTTGGTCACTCTTGAGCTAGGACCACCAGTCGGGTCTCAACTCAAGCCCAAGGCAGAGGGTCTGGGCCAGTCCCAGAAAGAAAAGGAGCGAGTACAGAGCTGCTGCGGGATGGAATTTTCCAAGGGAAGAGAAAAGAGGAGGCCATGTCCGGGTGCTGGGACTTCCAGCTCTACCCAGACGGCTGGCACCCGAGGGATTTCCCACCTGCCACAGCCCTGCTGTGGATTTCCCCGCCCTTGATGTAACATGCATCCTCCTTGTCGCTGCCAGGGAGACACTAGCTGACTTTATCTGCGTCTTATCTCTTGGTTGCTGTCACCACAGCTTCAGGGATGTATATGCAAATAGCCTACGATAATATTAATATGTGATTGCCCCCAAGGGAGGCATGTGGAAAGCACTGTATGTGTTTCACAATTCTGTTTCGTCCAGAGGAGCAGCGGGGGCCCAGAATGATTCGAAACAGATTTTTGAAAAGGCAAAATAAAACTGGAACAAAACCTCATAGAGGCATGTGCCACTCTCCCCACCCCCAGCTCTCCCCACCCCTGCCTAATATTAACTCTCTTCTCTCATTCCCCGGGAGCCTCGTACAGCAAGGGGCATCAGGCCCTCTCCATTCAAGCCGGGAGCCCCTGCCCATCCCTGGGCTGACATACCCTCTGCATAGTTGCAGGCTGATCAGCCTGGTGCTTCGTCTGTCCCACTGCTCTTCTTCCTCGTACACGTAACACTCCCCTGACACCCTCTCCTCCTTCACCTCTGCTTCCTGGGATAGTCACAGACTCAGAGAACACAGAAGGCCCAGCTACTCCTGGAGGCGGAGAGCTTCTGAGATCTGATTCTCATCTCTGCCACTGACCAGCTGTGTGACCTTGGGCAAGTCACTTCATTTCTCTGTGCCTCCATTTGCTCAATGTACAACAAGAATAAGAGTAATAATCCCTGTCCTGCCAGGGGTTCATGGGGATTCTCTGAGCTAAAGCTTCAGCAAAGCCTGGCACAGTGCCTGGCATGCAGCAGACCCACACAACATAGCAGTCGTAGGAAATTCCCTGGAGTCCAGTGGTTAGGACTCTGCACTTTCACTGAAAGGGCCGGGATTCATTCCCTGGTCGGGGAATTAAGATCCTGCAAGCTGCCCGGCGCTGCTAAAAACAAGGAAAAAACAGTAGTCATAGTAACAGCCCCTTAAAGATCACCTAGTTCAACCCCTCATTGTAGGGATGGACAAAGGGAGGCCCAGAGAGGGGAAGGAAGTTGCCCAAGGCCACACAGCGAGATGCTGCCATCTCATCTCAGCCTCAGCGCTTGGGGAGCTCCAGGTGGGATGTGCGGATGCCCTCCTCACACCCCGACTCCCTCTAAAGTCTGGTCCACGCCAGCGGCACACGGAGCAGTCGCTTCGCACTCACCATCGAGCAGGTCTCGACATTCAGGGCCGTGTCACGCCGTCCTCCTGGAAGGACCCCGGCTTTCTCTATTGCTGAAGCGAGCGTCGGCTCCCATCGGCTGCGGGGCTCGGGAGACCAGCCTGTAGGGACTGGCCGCTCGGAAGATGGCCTCGGAGGACCCCCTGCCCGCGATCTTCCTCGTGGTGCCGTGGGGACGGCGCGCGGCCGCCAGCCGGGCTCCGATAAAGCAGCCTGGCTCTTATCCGGCCTGTGTCAGGGTGCGGGCGGCCGCGGAGCTGGGGCTCCAGGAAGCCCGCCTGGGGCCCCCCGGCCGGCCCCGTTCCCCCCGGATGCTGCCTGCCGCTCTGGCCGCGGCCGATTGCCCGTCAGTGTCACTCAGCTCTGCCAGGGAGAATTCCATGCTGGCCCCCTGCAGGCGGAGCCCCACCCCTTCACGGCCCACCCCCACTCGCATCTTGGCAAGGGGACCGGGAAAGGCAGCTAATTTCAAGTCCGTACAGCGTTTGTGGTCGTGTCCTGAACTCTCCACGATTAATCACGGAGCATCTGATTTCTGCTTTGCCTCAGAGGGGGGTGTGGGGAGGCCTGGAAGTTTCTGTTTACTCATTCTGCACCAGGCTTCGTGCTAATCACAAACAGACGGGACCCAGCCTCCCCCTCGCTCCCCCGCCCTCTTCTCCCTCTTCTTACCTTGCCACTTTCGGGTCGCTCTCCTCACTCTTTCTCCTTTCCCTCCTTTCTTCCCTCCTTCCCATCTGTTCCCTGCCTCTGTCCCAGACCCGGTCCTCCGTACACCCCTTCCTCTGGTCCTGGTTCCCCCCAAGCCCCCTCTGCACCTCCCACTTCTCCTGGGATGTAAATTAGCTTGGCCTTTTCCCTTTACATCTTTACAGCTAGTGGTCAGCCTCTTTTACTGCCTCTTTTCTTTCTTTACAACCTAATTATTTCAGGGTTTGCCCCGCCGCCCAACCCCCATTACATGGGTGTGTAGAACTCCTATGAACTTGACTGTGTGTCCCAGTCAAGGGTGGAGTCCAGATACGAGGCGTTGCTCCTTTGGTCACCTCGGCACATCTTGGCTTTCGGATTTCGGATTCTGCTCAGGGATGGACCCAGGAACAAAGGCCCCATTCATCGCCACCACGGAGAGCCCACCCCCCAGCCATGGTGCCTCCCAGCCTGTAACACCTAGGGATAAATTTCTCTCTGCTGCCCCTTGGCTCCGGGCCACCCTGCAGCCACTGCAGACAAGAAATCAGGAATAAACAGCCCCAAAGAAGAGAAACTGACACCCCTTCCCACAGCCACAAACACACATACTCTGAAGGGTAATTTGGCAAGACCTTTAAAAACCAGAAATAAGCATAAGCTGCCACGCACATAGAGGTTTGCTTAAAAAAAAAAAAAAAAAGGTTTATCACAGGCAACATTGGAAATAAATATCCATCAAAAAAAATGACTGGTTTTAATAGAATATAATAAATAGAATATGAAAGAATCGTACTATCCCAGGCAGGGATTCAGAGGGTGAGCTGCATCTGTATGTAACAATGGAGATGGGTCTCCAAGACATATTATTGAGTGAAAAGAGGGTCAGAACGATACATTCAATATCATCCTGATTGTGTAACCCTCCGCCCTTATACACACATAAAATGAAATGCTATGGAAACACGTAAAGCCAAGAAAATAGTCTGTAAGGATATAAACCACACTGAGCCGTTACCTCCGGGAAGTGGGGGAGGCAGAAGTTTAAGCGTGGTGCTCTTACCTGCAGCAGCTGCATTCTGAAAAGTGAAAATGGATTCATCTATTACCTAGATTCCCAACCAGCTTTCTTCACCAGTGACGTTGCACCCCATACCCGGAGAAAATTTCATCCACCCGTTTGCCTCCTTGGACTAGCTCGAAGAATTCTATAATCTCAGCTGAGAACTGAACAGCAGTCCTGAGGAGTGAACCCAGAAGTTCTACAAGCACTCCAGTTTGATCACCTCTAGTCAGGTGTTGGGACCCAGAGCTGAAAGTGACATTGCACTGAGTGAAATTCCTTAAGAGCCAGGGAGCTGTCAAAGTTACTCCGGAGTGGGCTTAGGTCTCCTGGAAAGGAGGCCGGCAGATCTATATTTGAAAGCGAAGTATTGGAAAGTTGATGGCTTGGTCTTCAGGAAGCAATGTCACCTACTCTAACTTGCAAAACATGAAAACCATTTTGAAGCGTTTTAAAGGACTGAACAAGTTCAGGCTTCATGCCAAGAAAAGGGCTGCCGAGAAGCACGGTTTCAGTTCAGCCGTTTCTCTCCTGCTCACCGACCAAGTGCACGACCACATCTCACAGGCACTACAGGCAGGCGAGCCTGGTACTCCACACAAGGTGCTTCGCACGTGCTGTGATGTGATGGAATTCACCAGAATGCTCTCTGTCCCTCCCTTGTCCAGTGCCTGCGGGCTTTGGGAATTCAGCTGGGGAGTTACTGCAAAGAAGACAAATGAGGCTTCTCACAGCCCCGAGCCCGTGGGGGCACCAGCCCCTCCTCCTCGTCCTCCAGGGCAGAAAGGAACCCCAGCTTTGGAGCCAGGCAGTCTCAGACTTGGTGTTTCCAGCCATCTAAGGGTGTGGCAGAGTGAGACCATGCCGTTCCCAAAGCGGGCCTCACATAGGGTTGGTGCCCAAGATGACTTTGGGTGACACACAGGGCACTGAACAGCACTGCCCCTAGAGTGGGAATGTCATTTTACTCCAGTGGCAATTCTCTTCCCATCCCATTTGGCCTGGGACAGAGTCTCAGCTTTGTGCTAATCTGTCTTTAACCCTTCTACTAATCTCTCTTTCTGACAAAGAAAAAGCAGGCCTCAGGCTTAGGTCAGCCAGCAGCCAACAGCATCCAGCTAGAATCCTGTTTGGCAAGTGATCACGGTTTTCCACTGTCTTCCACTTTCCTATCTGTAATTTTTTTAAGTTTAAACGGGAGTCCATCAGCTAAGGGAAAATCTAACAAAACCTTAATAAGGCACAGAGTTTAGTTAATAATGATGTATCAATATTGGTCATTAGTTATGACAAATGTACCATAGCAATGTAAGATGACAAGAGGGGCAATTAGAAATTGGGTGCAGGGTATATGTAGAGTTCCCTGTACCGTCTTTGCCGCTTTTCTGTAAGTTTCAAACTATTCCAAGATTGAAAGCTTAGTGGTGATCATTTTGTAATGTGTAGAAATATCGAATCACTATGTTGTGTAACAGGAACTCACATAGTGTTGAAGGTCAATTGTTCAAAAACAAACTCATAGAAAAGGAGATCAGATTTGTGGTTACCAGAGGCGGGGGTTTGGGGGAGGGGGGAATTGGATGAAGGTAGTCAAAAGGTACAAACTTCCGGTTATAAGATAAATAAGTACTAGGGATGTAATGCACAACACAGTTAGTATAATCAGCACTGCTGTACATTATATGTGAAAGTTGTTAGGAGGGCGAATCCTAAGAGTTCTCATCGTAAGGAGAGAATCTTTCCTTTTCCTTTATTTTGTATCTGTATGAGATGATGAATGCTCACTGGAGTTATTGCAGTAATTATTTCATGACGTATGTAAGTCCAGTCATGATGCTGTCCACCTTAAACTTATACAGTGCTGTATGTCAATTATATCTCAATAAAACTGAACGAAAAATAAGTAAATAAAATTGAGAGTTTAGTTAACTATGTTTAATGGACCCAGAAAAAAAGTAAGTCCGTGTTTTTTTTTTTTTTTTTTGCAGTACGCGGGCCTCTCACTGTTGTGGCCTCTCCCGTTGCGGAGCACAGGCTCCGGACGTGTAGGCTCAGCGGCCATGGCTCACGGGCCCAGCCGCTCCGCGGTATGTGGGATCTTCCCGGACCGGGGCACGAACCCGTGTTCCCTACATTGGCAGACAGACTCCCAACCACTGCACCACCAGGGAAGCCCTGCTTATCTATTTTATACATAGTAATTTGTATTTCTTAATCCCCTACCCTATCTTGCCCCTCTCCCCTTCCCTCTCCCCACTGGTAACCACTAGTTTGTTTTCTGTATCTGTGAGTCTGTTTCTATTTTACTATATACATTCATTTGTTTCAATTTTTAGATTCCACATATAAGTGATAACATAGAGTATTTGCCTTTCTTTGCCTGACTTATCTCACTAAGCATAATACTCTCTAGGTCCATCCATGTTGTTGCCAATGGCAGAATTTCATTCTTTTCATTCCATTGTGTGTGTTTATATGTATGTGTGCATATGTGTGTTTATAAGTGTGTGTGTGTGTGTGTGTGTGTATATCACATCTTCTTTATCCATTCATCTGTTGATGGAAAGTTAGGTTGCTTCCATATCTTGGCTATTGTAAATAATGCTGCTATGAACATAGGTGTGCATGTATCTTTTTGAACTAGTGTTTTCGTTTTCTTCTGATATATACCCAGCAGTGAGACTGCTGGATCATATGGTAACTCTATTTTCAGTTTTTGAAGAACATCCATGCTGTTCTCCATGGTGGCTGCACCAATTTACCTTCCCACCAGCAGTGCATGAGGGTTCCCTTTCCTCCACACCCTCGCCAACACTTGTTATTTGTGGTTGCATGTTGCTTTTTTTTAACTGTATGTACAGAGAGAAACAGAGAGACAGCAAATGTGGCAAAATATTGACAATTGGAGTGTCTGAGTGAGGGGGATACGGGGTTCTTTTTATAAATTTTATTTGTTTTGGGGCTGCATTGGGTCTTTGTTGCTGCTTGCAGGCTTTCTCTAGTTGTGGCGAAGGGGGGCTACTCTTCCTTGCGGCACACAGGCTCAGTAGTTGTGGCGCACAGGCTCAGTAGTTGTGGCGCACAGGTTTAGTTGCTCAGAGGCATGTGGGATCTTCCCGGACCAGAGATTGAACCTGTGTCCCCTGCATTGGCAGGTGGATTCTTAACCACTGCGCCACCAGGGAAGTCCTGTCCTGGGGATTCTTGAAGCTATTCTTCCAACTTTGCTGCAGGTTTGAAATTTGTTGAAACAAACAGTTGAGAGAGAAAGTAAACCAATGAAAAGAAAAATGTTTAGTACATAAGAGCCCAGGTGGCAAATGAGTGTAGCCAAATTGTCAAGGTGGTGTTGAGTTGCTGGCCTTTGGGGGAAACTAGGCTAAGATGTGGCCTGGCGGGGAGATCTGTGGCGACTCCAAAGGACCCTCTCAAGTCCCTGTGTGGCCACACTCACTCCCTGTCACCCGTAGAATCTTCTCTGCCACCCTCACAGGCACACAACTTCCAATAGCACAGCATTCGTAACACTTTCAAACCATTTCCCCACCTCTACCCCTCACAGCAACCTGTGACGTCAGCAGGGCAGGTGTTGTCATCCCACGTGCCAGGCTGGGGACTTCGGGGACAGAGATGAAGAAGGAGGAAATGTTCCAGTGGGAGACAGGCATGTAAACAGAAACCTACAATGCCAAGTGCTAATTTCAGCCCAGGTGGTAAGGGCCAAGTGGGCGGGGCAGTGAGGGAGGGCCCTTCCTCCCCCCCACCCACCTTCACCTTCGAGAATGAAGACGATGCCCCAGGGAAGTGTGTCACCAGGGAAGCATAAGTAAACAGAAGGATTACGTACTCCTTCTAGAGAACCTCTGTTCTCTGGCCCTGTGGGAAGGCCAAACCCGAAGCCTTGGGGGCCCTGCAGAGCCTGGGACTCTACCCCTCTCCTGCTTTGCTCCCTCGTCCTTCTAATGTGCCTGGCTCTCTCCCGTGGTTCCCCCAGCAGAACTCTCTCCCCTTGGCCATCTCCCACGCCCTCCTGGCTTTTACCTGTTTAAGACCTTAATCCTTACCCTGTTGGAGCCCACTAAGGAGTCACATTCTCCAAAGCTTTCTCCGAACCCCCCCTCTGGTGTGGAGACCCTCTCCCAGGCAGCCTCGCTGTCTCATCGTGGCAAAACTGTGTAAGCACAGAGGCCCCGGCGCCCAATACTGGCTCCTCTTCTTCCCGACTGAATGACCTTGGGCAAGTCACTTGACCTCTCCATCTCCTCATCTGTAAAATGGGAGCAACTATAGAGCCTCATTGGGTTGTTGTGAGGATGAGATGAAACAACAGCTTGTTGCTCAGTCTATGGGCCAGCAGATGGGGCGTCACCTGGGAGCTTGTTAGTACAGAGTCCCAGGGCTCACCCCCGACCTTCTGAACCAGATTCACACAGATCCCCAAATGATTCCTATGCACGTTAAAGTTGAGAAGCACTGAGACATTATATGTAAAGTGCGAAGACCCTGCCTGGAACACGGTTGGCTCCTATTAAACAGATGTGATTGCCATCATCATCGGCACCATCATCCCACAAGACTACTGTTTCCTCATCCTTCCCCACCTGAGAGGAAAGACCACGACTGCCGTGTGCACTATTGCAGACTCAGTGCCCAGAGCAGAGCCGGTGCTTGATAAATGATGGCTGGATTAAGTCATTGTCTAATTTTCATGGAAAAACCCGACTGGAACCCAGTGGCCTTACTCCCAGCTGAGGTTTTTTTCAAACCCCCAGCCTCCTGCAGATACAAGGAACAAAGTCTGGATGGCGAAGGGGTCTCCCATTCAGGAAGGCATGGGGGTGAGCTTGTTGGGAGGAAGTTCATCCCAGTTGGTAAAATCCGTCATTTTCCTACAGGTAGTAGGATCAAAACTCCCCCTCCTTTATCAACCCTTCAGCACCGAAGAGAACATCCAATTGCTGTATTCTTCCTGAAGATAAATATCCTGGCCCGTCATTGCCAATGTTCTCCTCCACTGCCATCTTGACTCAGGGTCCCGTTCTTTGCACCTCTGCTCCACAGTGACAGACAACGGATTCAACAGAGAGAGGCTGGCTCTGTTGAGCTGGGGAAGCATTTGGAATGACAAGTCCCCCCTCTGGCCTCAGGCTGGGCCATAAACCTTGGTTCAGCGGAGGAATGAATCTGCCTTGAAATCTGGGAGCCTTATCAGTTGGGGGGATTAGCAAAGGCCAAGTCTTGACCTGAAGGAAAATCCCAGACGCCCTCCATGCTCCCTTAGGGACCCTCCGGAGTCAAATATTTTCCGAACCAACTCCAGTTAAGTCAATAGCGTTCTGCACGTGAGTGCCGACAGGGTTTCTCAGAGGACCTGACATTCTCCACTTGGTGACTGTCATTTCCTTACAAACATAACATTGGAAGCGATCTTTGCATTCCCAGAATGATTTCCCCAGCCGAGGAATTCTGCATTTCTCCTGGAGTTCAGGGTTGTGGCTTTATTTTGTGCTTTTATGACAACATCCTCTTAATGCACCTTGTATAATTTGATAAAAACCCTTTCCCCTCCACCCACCCCAATGCGTGTCTTTCTTTGCCACAAATTTCTAGTAAACTCTTCAAAAAATGCACAGCCTAAATTGAACCCTGATGCTTGAAGCACTAATGGGGCGCCTTCTTCAAAGCAATTCTTTACAACCCAACAGTTTACATGTTGCTGGAAACAATGGACTTAAGCGCACAATTTATTTGGATTGGCTAGTTTCATGCTGGTTGGAATCTGCTTTGGGGGGAAAACAAACCCTGCATGTGTTTAGATTTATAATTTATGCTGAAAGCACAAATACCTCGTAACAGGGCTGAAATGAGAGGCAGTTATGAGCAAAAGTCACCACACATGGAGGCTTTCCTGTCTCACAGATATACTACGAAAGACTGCAAACCACTTTTTAGTGAAGCCACCTTCTCCTTTCCCACCCCCATCTCTACCCACCCCTGCAAGAGAAACACCTATGGCAGAAGCCATAGACCATCTGCCTGACCTGTGTCCAAATGCCCTGACCTGGCTCTTCCCCAGTTGTCTGGGGTGGTGACTGTCCTGTACCTGCTCTAAGTGATTGACACTGACTACCTCACGCCATCCTCACAACCACTGCCCTCGGCCTCATGATCCCCACGTTAAGCGGAGGAAAACGAGGCACAGGAAGGTGAAGCCACTCTCCCAAGGTCCCACAGCAGGTAACTGATAGAGCCAGGATTCTAACTCAAGGAGTCTTGCTCTAGAATCAACTCTCTCAACCCTGAGTTCCTTTTGTGGTAAAATCTGCTGAACTAGCCAGAATCCTCCATTAACTTGACTCTTTATTGCAGTTGAGTTAGAAAAGAAGCAAGGCAAATGGCGGGGAAATAAAATGAGATCATGACTTCATCAAAGCAAAATTGAGACCCTGCTCTCCAAACGAAACCCAACAGAATCTGGAAGAGAACACATTCAACCTAATCTCCTCCACCTTCTCCAACTCTATCTCCAGGCCCAGACAAGAAGATGCCACATTTGAAGGGGAGACTCAGGGTCCCAGAGGACCCTCCATTCACAAGAAAGACCAAGAGCTGCCCTTTGGATTCCAGAAGGAGGAAGTAGAAGAGTATCCTCTAGAGAGATTACCATGGTGGATTATTATAATAAGCATCCCAGTGAACGTGCCGCCTGGATCCACTGCCCCCTGCAAGGAGCTGGTGCTGCTATAGCCACGAGAATGTGTGATTGCATTGACCAGCAGATCGAGGAGGATGTGATGGCCCTCCAGCTTTGGAAGCAGTCTTCACCTTACACCTGCTGTCTTTGCTTTCACTTTCTTGGGACCTCAAGACCACAATGGTGAAGAGGACTGGGTTAGCCTCCTCGATGACGGAAGTCCACGTTGATGGGAACCATGGCACCCAAGCTGACAGCCAGACCACTGCTGGGTACGTGAGTGCGGCCACGTGGACCCTCCAGTCCCTGTCGAGTTGTCAGATGACTGTGGTCACATGAGTGAGCCCAAGAGAGGCCAGCAGATTGCCAACCCGCAGAATCAAAAAACACAACCAGCTCTCTGTTACAGGAAGCCAGTAAGGTTTGGGGTGGTTTGTTACACAGCGGCTAGAGCTCCCATCATTGTTAACACAGTTAAAACGAAGGTCCTCTATTGAAACCACAGCTATAAAAAGGATTCCAGCACGACCCAGGATGACAGCAGTTTCTGGAGGAGTTACCGAAACGCCTCTTACCCTGTCCCTAGCTCATTCATTAGGACGTTGGGAGCCCAACTGTGCTTTTGCTTTTATTTGCTCATTAAATATTTGACCACTGTTTTCCACATAAAAGAAAGAGCTATCTTTAGCACTAGGGACACAGATAAATCTGGCACACTAATGTCTTCTAAGAACTCCCAGGACAACAAAGGAGATAGACAAGAGCACTATTGTATCATGCAGCAAATATTTGCATACCAGGCATTAGTTAAGGGCTGGGAATACAATGATAGGAAAGTCACAAATCCAGACCTCACGGGGTCGGGAGTTGAGCCGGGAGGTGGACGTGAATAAAAGGAAATGACATAAACGTGTGACTGCAAACGGTATTAAATACTGAACTAGTTTGGTGAGAAGAGGCCAGAAAGATTTACTTGAGGAAGCACCTTCTTCTTTTTTTGTTGTTTTTGGCCACACTGCATGGCTATGGGATTTTAGTTCCCAGACCAGGGATCGAACCCGGACCCTCGGCAGTGAGAGCGTGGACTCCTAACCACTGGACTGCCAGGGAATTCCCAGAAAGCACCTTTCAAATTGAGACTTGAAAGAATAGGTGAAGCGCCTGGCCAAAAAGGAGGGGAAGAATGTTCCAGGCCGAGGGAAGAGCATATGGCAGTAGTTCTTTTTTTTGTTGTTAATTATTTTATTTATTTATTTATTTTTGGCTGCGTTGGGTCTTAGCGCAGGCTTTCTCTAGCTGCGGCGAGCAGGGGGATACTCTTCGTTGCAGTGTGCGGGCTTCTCATTGTGGTGGCTTCTCTTGTTGTGGAGCACAGGCTCTAGGTGCCTGGGCTTCAGTAGTTGTGGCTCGTGGGCTCAGTAGTTGTGGCTCGCGGGTTTTGGAGCTCAGGCTCAGTAGTTGTGGCGCACAGGCTTAGTTGCTCTGCGGCATGTGGGATCTTCCCGGACCAGGGCTCGAATTCATGTCCCCCGCCTTGGCAGGCGGATTCTTAACCACTGCAACACCAGGGAAGCCCATGGCAATGGTTCTTACCAGGAGCAGTTAGGTTAACCTAGAACCCAACTCTATTTTACATTTAAACACAGAATAGTTTTGGCATGGTTGTAATATGTACTGAATTTTCCTGGAATGCAAGGACCATGTACATTGAGGGAAGGCTGAACTGGACTTTGCTTGGGGGTGCATATTGGTCACTCTTCCGGAGCATCAGGGCTGGCAGCAGATCCACTCGACATGCTCCTGGTGCACGAGTGGCCAACACCCCACACCTAGACCCGCCTGCGTGTGTAGGTGTCACCTTCACAGAGATTCTACCTGTTCGGTTCAAGCCCCTGGCTACTTCATCAGGACTTCCAGCATTGAAATACATATGATTTTCTTATAGATTACTTTCCACTTATTCTCCTTTGTTTTAGAGTTTGAGAAGTACATGTACATGTTTTCAGTATGTGAGTAGGTAAGTTATACTATTTGTGAATTTCATTTCAGGGTAGACAATGAGCCACTGGGTCTGATGAGGTTAGAACCACAGGCACGTTTAAGACTCTCCTCTTGCAGTGGGACAGGGAGTCAGGCTGATGTAAGAACTAACAGGAAGTATGGGGTTAGAGCCCAGAGACCCAGGAGCAGTGTGGTACCAGATGAGGCTAGAGGAGTTTGGGGGAAAACCAGAACCCCCAGATGCTGCTAGAGGAATGTGAGATGGGACGGTCTGGTGGTTTCTCAAAAGTGAAACATGGAATGTCATCTGAACGAGCACTTCCACTCCTAGGCGTATACCCAGAAGAAATGGAAATATATTGTTCAGACAAAAACTTGAACACAGATGTTCACAGCAGCATTATTCATATTAGCCAAAAACGAGAAACAGCCAAAATGCCCATCAACTGGCAAACGCATAAACAAAAAAGTGGTACATTCATATGGTGGAATATTATTCAGCCATAGAAAGGAATGAAATACTGATACATGCTATGATGTCGATGAACCTTGAAAACCTTATGCTAAGGGAAAGACGCCAGACCCAAAAAGCCACATACTGTATGATTTCATTTATATGAAATGTCCGGAATAGGCAAATCCATAGAGACAGAAAGAAGATTCGTGGTTGCCAGAGGCTGGGGCTGAGGAGGTAATGGAAAGTGACTGCTAATACGTCTGGGGGTTTCCTTGGAGGGTGATGAAAATATTCTGGAATTAAACAGTGGTGATAATTGTACCACTCTGTTAATTTAGTTTTAAAAACACTGAACTGTACACTTTAAAGGAGTGAATTTTATGGCATTTGAATTATATCTCAAACAAAACAAAAAGATGAAGCTACAGAGATAGACAGGGTCACCCCATTCAAGGCATCATGACCCCGGGTCTTCAACCTCAGACTGATGAGAGCCACTGAAGGTTTTAGACATCATCATGATAATGTAGGTTTGCATTTGAGAAAGATCTCTGTGAACAGTGGGCTGGAGATGGGCAAAGATCGACGGTTTTGAAGGTGATGAAGAGCCAGGTATCTGCAGCCACACCTGGCTTCGGACCTGAGCAAGTTGAGGAGGCTTCCCCCACCCCTCAGGGATGCTGCAAGACCACCATGTTGACAGCTGTCTTATAGAACAGCCATCACAGAGGTACAGCCATGCTTGAGGAGATGAGCCGGAACGAATTGCTTCTGACTGGTGGCATCTGGGAAGACGTTTGGGAAGAGGCGGCCTTTGTGAGAAATTTTGCAGTTGGTTTAGGGCAGGCAAAGGTTCTAAAAGCCTGCTGGGAAGAAGGGATCACATAAGCAAAGGTATGGAGGCCAGCAGTACCCAGGTTTGATGAGGTTCTGTGTAGTCCGGTCAGAAGGGAAACAAAAATTATGGTAATGCATTAGTCACGGTTCTCCAGAGAAACAGAACCAACAGGATAGTTATAAATTTTATATATATATGTGTATATATATATATATATATATATATATATACACACACACACACACACACACACATATACACCCACACACACGAGGAGATTTATTATAGCAATTGATTTATGAAATTATGGAGACCAGGAAGTCCCTCTACCTGTCCTCCGTAATGGAGAACCAGGAAAGCTGGTGATGTAATTCAGCCTGAGTCCAAATGCCTGAGGACAGGGGAACTGATGGTGTGTCTCTCAGCCCGAGTCTGAAGGCCAGAAAACCAGGAACACCAGTGACCAAGGGCAAGAGAAGACGGGTGTCCCTGTTCAAACAAAGAGGACAAATTTGCCCTTCCTTTGCCTGATTGTTGTATTCAGGCCTCAACAGACTGGATGATGCCATTAGCATTGGTGAGGGCAATCTTCTTTACCTTTACTCAGATGGCTGATTCATATGCTAATCTCTTCCAGAAACACCCTCAGAGTCATGCCCAGAACGAATGTTTCACCAGCTATCTGGACATCCCTTAGTCCATGAAGCTGATACATCCAGCTTATTCTCAGGAGTCCACTCCTTGTCAACCTGACGCCCACATGCATCTCCTTGAACCATACTTCATCTCCTAATGGAGACAATAACTAGGTGATATTTCTGCCTAACAGGACACGACTCTCCTGCATCCAACCCAGAACACGCTGGTACTGGCCAGTGTGTCCTCCCGTTTCTCACAATTTCCCTGGGAAGCATTAGCCCCTCTTCATAGGAGACAGGTTCTAAGGGGTTTATCTAAGAGAGGTCTAAGGGACTTTATCCCTAAAGTCCCCCAGCTGTGAAAGGGCTGGCTGGTTTGTAACCTCAGGTCAAATTGAAAAAAAATGATGCACAAGGTGGGTTCAGGCCAACTTGTAGCATGTGGACTTTATTTTATAGCCAATAAAGTCAGTTCTTCTCTTCCTGCGCCATAAAACTCATTCTTCTCTGCATGTCTGTTTTGTATTACACATTCCAATCCCTCAAATCTTTCGATAACAAGTTTCCTTAAGGGAGAAATTGTGCTCATTGTTTGGAAAATGTAATCCACCATAGCATAGGAGATGACTGAAGACTCCTGACACCTCTATGTAGGGAGGTAGGGTATGTATATTTCAGTGCCAGAAAAACCCTAACCTGTGAACGCTGTATCAAGGGGGTGATGACAACTGCCTAATATTAAATAGGAGACGTGTGTTCTTTCTGCCACTTAAACTCCCTGGCTTTGCTCTGAGCAATAAGTAACAAAAACAAATACATATTTGCTGAATTTTTGTTTCATTCTGTTTGGATTCCAGTTGTTGAGATATAATCAGTTCTTTTATGTAATGCATTTTTTAATATATACTTGAATCTTTACCTTATGGTTTTAACAGCCATAGAGAAAGTCTTGAAATACTTTTAAAGGGAAAGAGGTGGGGCAGGAGGGAGGTGACAGGGATATAAGATACAATTATCAGAATTTAAGACCCAGTGCCAACAAACCTGGTTGGAGATGGATGAGACTTCTAAAAGGGAGGAAAATGAATTGGGACAGTGTAGCCACAAGCTTGCTTTCCATCTGGGACAATCAGAGGGAGCCTGTTTGAGGGGCAGGAGTGATCCTAGGACTTCTGGGATCCTTCTGGCTTAGTATAGAAAATAGACTGTAGAGAAGCAGGGGCAGAAGCAGAGAAACCAGGTTGGAGGCTACTGCAATAGTCCAAGCGAGAGATGACAGTGACTTGGTCTAGGGTAGACGGTGTGGAGGTGGTGAAAAGCAGTTGGATACTGGATATATTTTGATGATCAAGTTAGTAGGACTGGATGTGGGGTGTGAGAGAAGCAGAGGAGTCAAGGATCATGCCAATGGAAGTCATCTGGAAGACACAAGTTCAAGAATGGGGCTGCCATCTGCTGAGATGGAAGAAGATTCTTGATGAGAAGGGGAGTGGAGAGATCGAGATTACAGTTTGGACCACGTTAGTTTGAGATACCTAGTAGACATAAATAATGGAGGAGCCAAGGAGGAAACTAAGTACACATAGAAGGAGTTCAGGAGAGAGTTTGGGGCAGGAGATATCCATGTGAAGGCCCTCAGCACGTAGGTGGTATTTAAAGCCATGACATTAGGTAATGTCACCGGGGGAAGGAGTCATAGAAGAGAGAGGTCCAAGGACAGAGTAGACATGGATGCCAATCAAAGCTTCCACTCCACAGAGGAGGAATCTAAACGTTGCTTAATTTAGTCACCGATCTCTAATCTCCTTCGACCTGCTGAGGGTGGAGGATAGTGGGAAGAGAACTGGATTTAGACTCAAAAGACCTGGCCCCTCTCCCTCACTGTGGGACCTTGAACCCAGTATTTCACCTCTCCCAGCCACTTCTGAAAACACTACTGCACAGGTGATTCCAAGGATCAAATGAGACAATGATGAGAGTATAAAACTATAAAGAGCAGAAAATCTCAGTCATTGTTCAGTTCTTTCTAAAGGGACCAAGTCCGGAAATTCACATTTTATCCTGGGTGCAACCGTATCATGGACATTCATTCACTCAACAAACATTTCCTGACGGTCTCCTATGTGCCAGGAACTGGTCACCGAGCAGTAAAAGACATGGTCCCTGATTTCATGAAGCTTATTTTCTAGTCAAAGGACCATGGTCCTAACAGCCACCTGTTGTTGAACTTTACTTCTCTTGAAATCCTTGCATTTTGTGTTTTTAAAAGTTTTTTTCTTTTTTTTTATTTTTTATGTTTGTTTCTAAGAGGTGAGGAGAGATTTTTCAGGTTTTAATTTGTAAGCACTGCTCCACTAACTAAGAAAGTACACATGTGAATAGAATCATTGCTAAATTTTTCTTTTTAATGTTGGTTTTTCAGTAACATGGCTTTTCATTAATTTATCAGATTACAACAGCAGGGTTCTGCCAGGGTATAAATGAGGCAATATAGTCTAAGAATTAAAGCAATTTAATACCATGTGACTGCACGGTCCTCAAGAAGTGTCACTGAGTGCTTCCCTGGTGGCACAGTGGTTGAGAATCTGCCTGCTAATGCAGGGGACACGGGTTCAAGCCCTGGTCTGGGAGGATCCCACATGCCGCGGAGCAACTGGGCCCATGAGCCACAACTACTGAGCCTGCGCGTCTGGAGCCTGTGCTCCACAACAAGAGAGGCCGCAATACTGAGAGGCTCGTGCACCACGATGAAGAGTGGCCCCCGCTTGCCACAACTAGAGAAAGCCCTTGCACAGAAATGAAGACCCAACACAGCAAAAATAAATTAATTAATTTATAATTATATAAAGACAATTTATAATTATATAAAGATAATTTATATAAATTAATTAATTAATAATTACCCCCAACATCTTCACAAAAAAAAGTGTCACTGAAACCAAGCAAGTGGCCGACAAGGGGGAAAGGGGGGGTGGTGGGATGAACTGGGAGATTGGGATTGACATGTATACACTGATATGTATAAAATAGATCACTAATAAGAACCTGCTGTATAAAAATAATTTAATTTAATTTTAAAAAATAAGCAAGTGGCCGAGTCACACTCAGGCTCATTTTTTCCTGGACTCACTGGGCAAGCAAAAGTCTTACACTGCCAGGTGTTTTAAGGGAAATTTAAAAATAATGACTCCAGTCATCTTTTTAAAGTAGAAATTAGCCAGGAACCATTGCCAATTTTGACATTTCAAGGTACCATTTTACTTTATTCTTTATTTTTTTGGCCTTGCCACGTGGCTTGTGAAATCTTAATCCCCTGGCCAGGGATTGAACCCAGGCCCTTAGCAGTGAGAGCACAGAGTCTTAACCACTGGACTGCCAGGGAATTCCCAAGGGACCCTCTTAATACACCTCTGGGCAGTATTAGGACCACTGTTGGGAAACATAGTTAAGACACATAGGGCTTGAAATCCCGGCATCACCACTTCCTGGCTTTGTGACCTTCAGCAAGTCTCTACGCTCTGCTGGCTCTCAGTTTCCTTGTCCATAAACAGGGGATAATAACATTTCCTATCTCCTGAGAATTAAACGACATCAGGCCTATAAACGCCTTAGCTTTACAGTCAGCTCTCCATAAATGGCAGCCAAAGGCGAGGGTTGGGGCCACCAGGCCCTGCTCAGCCCTGAATGTTATGCTAACAGAGGGGATGTGGGTCACCCAGTCCCCTGGGCTCCAGAGAGGTGGATCAGACAGCTCTGGCTGCAGCACTCAGATCGAGGCTTCCCAGACCTGTCTGGATGTGGAGTCTGGTCCTGGCAGGAGGTCGTGAAGGTCTGCCCCCTGGGCACTGCTGCATGGCAACAGAGAAGGACCAGTGTGTTAGATATTTTCAATCAGGGATACAGGGAATGAGGGAGAGAGTCCAAAATAAACCTATGGTCCTAGATGGCCCAAGAGATAGTGATGCCCTTAACAGAGATGGGTTACACGGAAGACAGAGAAGTGAGGACAGTTGATGATATTTAGGAAACAGGGAGTTCAGAGAGGGATTAGATTAAAGGGAGTGTCCGTGGAATTTGGGGATGTGGCCACTTCTTGTCCTTAAATAACCTCTTCAGAACTCAGCAATGATAAATAAAAATGACTCTGACCTTAATTAAATCTAAACTCCGGGAATAAATTAGCACCACTGGAGCGTCTTACTAATGCTCGTCTCTGTGCGGAGAAGAATCCCACTTCCAGCTCAGACAGTGAGTGCCCTCTGTTGGATGCCTCAGCCGCAAATCCTGATCCTTTTAAACTCCGCAAGAGAAGGATATGAGGAGAGGAGAAGGAAAACATTTCCTGGGAGCCTCCCAAGCCTTTTCCATACATTATTCTGATTTTGTCATCACGATTACTCTGTGAGAGGGTTTACTCCTTCCCAGATGGGGAAACTGAGGCACAGAGAGGCCTAGGTACCATGCCCCAAATCACAAAGTCAGAGCAGAGCTAAGCTTGGAGGCCAAGTTCTGTCCCCGTGTATGACAAGGGTGCTTTGGTCAAATGGGAATCAGATGTTCCTCCTAGAGGGGCTGCAAAGGCATCCCAAGTCAGAGCCCCTTTCTTTCTTTTTTTTTTTCTTAATGTATTCTTTGGCCTCACTGAGCGTCATGCGGGCCAGATCTTAATTCCCCAACCAAGGATCGAACCCACATCCCCTGCACTGGAAGCACAGTCTTAACCACTGGACTGCCAGGGAAGTCCCCACAGTCCCTTTCTTAAGGGACTTAAGACACAATCTTAAGGACCGAGGTTCAAATTTGACATGAACATAATTATTCAAAGCTTTTATTCCTAGTTCTGTGCAGGACACGCCCCCAGTCAAGGTAAATGGCCATTGGGCTGTTAGAAGTTGATAAAAACCTGGAACCTCACTGGAAAGAGAGTCAGGAGGCTGTGTTCCTGGCTCTGTCTTACGTCACATGTGACCTAGATCAAACTCTTCCCCCTTTCAGCCTTTTGATTGGCAAAAGGAGGGGCAACTTCAACAGCACATTTTCCAGCTCTGAAATCTGATGATGACGGGTCCTATCTTTCAGGAGGACAATCTTGGCAGTACCTACAACATTTCAAATGTGCACACCCACTGATGGATTTGTTGGAATCTATCCTAGAGAAATACACACATCAGTGCACAGGACATACACACAGGATGTTCACTGCAACACTGAGTAATCATGACCTAAACGTCCACCATCACAAGACTGCCTAAATAAGTCATGGCTTACCTATACGCAGCCTAAATACAGCCAGGAAAAAGGAATGGGGATGGTATGTAAGTGGAAGTATCACCATGGTATGTTGTTGAGTGAAGAAAGCAAGATTTGTAAACATATATATTTTTTAAATTTATGGTAAGGTCTGAGCCCAATGCTGTATTTGTGTGTGTATAATAAAAGACCTAGAAGGCAGGGTAAAAGCGAGACTTTTTCCCCCTAAAAAATGGCTGACTTTAGGGCTTCCCTGGTGGTGCAGTGGTTGAGAGTCCACCTGCCGATTCAGGGGACATGGGTTCGTGCCCCGGTCCGGGAAGATCCCACATGCCGCGGAGCGGCTGGGCCCGTGAGCCATGGCCGCTGAGCCTGCGCATCCGGAGCCTGTGCTCCGCAACGGGAGAGGCCACGGCAGTGAGAGGCCCGCGTACCGCAAAAAAAAAAAAAAAAAAAAGCTTGACTTTAAAAAAAAAATTATTTTTATACAATTTTTAAAGGTTACTTTCCATTTACAGTTATTACAAAATATTGGCTCTATTCTCCATGTTGTACAATACATCCTTGAGCCTATCTTATACCTGATAGTTTGTACCTCCCACTCCCCGTCTCCTGCATTGCCCCTCCCTCCCCTCCCCACTGGTGACCACTACTTTGTTCCCTATATCTGTGAGTCTGCTTCTTTTATAAGATAATCACTAGTTTGTTGTACTTTTTAGATTCCACATATAAGGGCTATCACAAAATGCTTGACTTTTATTTATTTATTTTAAATATATATTTTTTATTTATTTATTTATTTATTTATTTTTGGCTGCATTGGGTCTTCCTTGCTACGCGCGGGCTTTCTCTAATTGCAGCGAGCAGGGGCTACTCTTCGTTGCAGTGCACGGGCTTCTCACTGCGGTGGCTTCTCTTGTTGCGGAGCATGGGCTCTAGGCGCGCGGGCTCAGTAGTTGTGGCTCACGGGCTTAGTTGCTCGGCACCACGTGGGATCTTCCCAGACCAGGGCTGGAACCGGTGTCCCCTGCATTGGCAGGCAGATATGTAACCACTGAGCCACCAGGGAAGTCTCTGGTCGTTCATTTTTATTCTATTTTTACAGAAGTGTCCATCCATGACAATTGGGAAGTTTTGAAAAACGGGTCCTTCTGTACTCCTGTTTGAAAAGCACTGGGTCCCTGGAGAGAAGACAGATGTCTAAACGGTGGCAGGCACTCCAAGTTTGCTGTATGAATGAGCAAATCACTGAATGATGGACGGTAGGAGCGACCAAGAGGAAGCCACAGGAAGTAAAACGGCTGGGATGGGGGTGTCTCATTTAGGGCCATGCAAAGGGTAAGGGCTTAGGACTTCATGGCCAGTCTCGAGATGAGCATCACTCTGCATTCACTCTCCTGATTTTAAAGATGGAGCTGGGAGACCTCTTCCCCGCAGGTCATGGGACTGACCCACCAGCAAGGCCCACATATGAATAAAAAGTTACATTCACTGATCATGACGACAGAAGTCAGATGAGGTTAGTGACGGAGATAACCATCTCCGAACCATCCTGAAGGAGTAACAGGAAACACAGACTGTGTGCACAGGATCCTATTTTAAGGATCTAAGTGGAGGCTTTAGGGCACATTCACCTCGGGGTGATGAACTGGGGAGTAAGCAGGGTTCAGCCCTGGGGTGCAGGGTCAAGTCTGCCTTAAGCTCTTCAACTGTGTGGGAAACACCTAGAGCCTGAAAACTTTGCCTCTGAACATAAGCGAAAACTCCCCAATCAGGAAGGCTGCCGGGCACACCTTGCTCCATTTAAAAATTCCCCACCGGCACTTTCCTGAAACAAACAGATCTTCTTTATACTTAAGGAGACCTGGAACTAGGAAAATGGCATCTGCTTTTCTTTTCTGGGGGGGCGGGGTGGTATTTTTCCCTGTAAACTTGTATAGTAGAAAACAGAGTCAGAATAGACCTGTGGGTGTTAAAAAAAAATAGACCTGGGTCCTAATCCCTCCCTCTGTGTAAATCTTTCAAGCAAACCATTTCTCCTCCCCCCCTCCACCTCAGTCTCCAAATCTACAAGCAGAATAATAATATTACCTAAGTTAATGTGAGGATTAAATATCAGAATGTGTGTAGCATACCTAGCTCAGGCCTGACACAGCGTGAGCCCTCAAACACTAGCTTGGGGGATTTTTCTAATCACAGACGAAAGTGCGAACCCAAAAGAGTCCTGAGCAGTAACAGGTACTATTGATTCAACACCTGCCATGTACCAGAAACAGCGCTAAATGACATATTTGTAATCTGGTGGCGTTCTCAACACAACACTCTAGGTAGCTACTCCGGATCTCCTTTTAGAGATGAGACTCAGTGGGCGAGGTCCCCTGTCTCAGCTCAGCCAGCAGGTGGGCAGGGGACCAGGCTCCCCAGCTGTGCTCCCTATCACCTCGTTCTCACGCTCTTGGCTTCCTTGTTCTTGTTTGCCTCTGTGTCTCCCAAGAGTCTAAGATTGTGGGCATCGACTTTGGCCGGCCTTGTTGTTGTTCTGTAGCCTCTTTCATCATTGGTATAATTTTACATAACCTTGGCAAATTCCTTTAAATTAAAAAAAAAAAGTTCAGTTCTTAAATAACTCCTGAGGGAAAAAAAGGTTTGTATAAATGATTTCGTTCTCTTCTCCTTAACATTGAACTTAATAGGGCTAAGTCACTGGATCTCATTAACAAGTTGGGTTGTTTGCTGGTTTATTTTCATTTTGGAAACTCCTCTCCATAGTGACCCCCTCTCCCTCCCCCTGAAAAAAAATCCCCGTGAGGAATTCTGATCAGAGCCTGGGGCAGTGGGGCACACCCCCTGGAGACTGTCATGTTTCTAGAAGGCTCCTAGAGGGTAACAAGTCTTGCAACCCGACTCTTAGCCGACTTTTCACCTGTAGGATTGTCTCGGGGAAGGGGGAAAAGGACACAGGCAGGCTTTCTGCCTCCAAACAAAATGATGTATTTCATCAAGGAAGAAAGACTTTAAAACCCATCACCGACATTCACCTGACCCTATAAAAGGCAACCTAGAAGACTCTGGAATCCAACAATTTGGATTTGAGTACCAGTTCTGCCACTAATCTGTGTGACCCCAGGCAAGTTACTTAACTTTTCTGTTCCTCACTTTCCTCATCTGTAATATAAAGGTGATAACAGTACCTAAATCCATATATGCTTGTGAAGATGAATTAGGGTTTGCCAGGGACTGAGGGGTTTCTGGGACTCTCAGGGTTAAAACTGGGAAAGTCCTGGGCAAACCGGGATGAACTGGTCACCTGAGATGAGACGAGAAGAGATGTGTACACACTTTAACACACCTGCACATTTCAACGCTCCGGGGTCTTAGCTGTCGTTATTGGTGGCCATCTCTGGCACCCATCTTATTTCGCGTCAAGTGTTGCCATGGTCCTCTTCTCCCCATTATCCACCTGCAGGGGCCTCCAATATGCCTTCTCCTGACATTGCATTCCCCAAAGTCTCCAACAAATGTTTCTACATTCCCAGGACCAGCCTCGAGAGAATTTATGATGTGTCAGGTAGGCAGCTTTTCAACAGATCCTGTGGTCTTTTCCCTCTCTTCACCTTCCTCAACTTTCAGGCAACACATAAAGGTGAAAAGGAGGAAAATGCCACATGACGATGGAGGCAGAGACTGGGGTGACGGGCCTGCAAGCCCAGGAATGCCAGTGATCTCTGGCCACCACCAGAAGCCAGGAGAGGGGCCTGGAACAGATTCCCCCTCAGAGCCTCCGGAAGGAGCCCACCAAGCTGACACCTTGATTTTGGACTTCTAGCCTCCAGAACTGGGAGAGAACAAATTTCTGTTGTTTTAAGCCGCCCAGTTTGTGGTTCTTTGTTACAATAGCCCTAGAAAACTACCACAGTTCCCTTACACAACCCAAGTCCAGACCTTCAAGTCCTGTGTCCTGACAAATGTTAAGGGCCACTTCACCGGTCTTCCTGCCTGCAAACTCTTTCCTGAAATCCATCTGAAAATACCAGTTCCCAGCTCCCAGGTCAGAAACCTGCAGTGCCACCTGAGTGCCTGCTTCAATATTTCCCAAACTTACTGGAGAGGATGAATCACCATAGTTAAAATTACTGGTTCCCTGGGCCCCACTTCAGGCCTCCAGAAATGGGATCACATAAAGGGGCCTTGGAATCTGCATTTTTAATCACCCAAGAGAATGTTATCCTCAGGCATGTTTGGGACCCTCTGACCTACCTACAAGATAAAAATCCAGAAGAGACCAAAGATCTTGGTTCACAGACATCCATAAAACGGCGGCAACCTCCCTGCTGGAATGTCATCTCCCAAGGTTCTCCAGGGTCTTGGAATTCATCCCAATGCTCTGCCTGCCTCGCTCTCCTTCAACTTGACCATCCTCTGCTCAAGGATGATTGAGAACCAGAGACTTTGTTCTTGCCATTTTCCTCCTTTGCATTTCCTCCCCCTCCTAGATCTAGATTCAGATGCCACAGAACTTAGAATGACTTCTAATGATTCAGAGATGGCTTTTCAATGAACCTGAAAGAAAATCCAAAGTCATCATGGCCTGGAAGACCCTGCACAACCCACCCTGCCCCCCTTTCACCCTCAGTCTCGTTTAGAGCCATTCTTCTCCTTCTCTCCTCCAGCTCCAGCCATGCCTTCCGTTTAACTCCTCAAACACATCAAGCTTTGCCCTGCCTGGATCCTTCCAGCACATGCTCTTCCCTCTCGCCCCAGCCAGCACCTTATAATACATCACCAGCACCTCCTCGGCGCTTTTCCCACAACCCATCCTAAGCAGAACGTGCGTGCGCGAGCGCACACACAAACACACGTACACACTCCAGTTATCCTCAGTCACTGCACTCTTTTTGATCAGCTGCCAGCAGTTAAAAATCAGGAAGTTCCCCGTAAAAATGTCCAGCCTCTCTTCAAGAACCACGAGACCTGCCACTATGAAGCCCACCGTCATACAGACCCACGGGCTGGGCTGGGCTTCGTGAGCTCTTGACTCGGCCGGAGCTCTCCCCTCTGCAGGCCCCGCCTGGCATCTGCACCCATCGCAGCCACTTGCCTGGGTGGTAAAGCAATCCCGTTCTTGTCCCCCACCCCAAAATTGGGTTTACTTGCTTCTCATCTGTCTCCCTCGTGCAAAGAGCTGGTCTTCCTCCCCATTTCGGCCCCGGCATCCAGCCGGTGCCTGGCCCGAAGCTGGGCCTCCAGAAAGATGTGTTGAATGAAGGGATAACTGAGGGCTGGACGGCCCGCCCCTCCCTAAGTCCCACGCGCCACACCACTCGTTTTGCCATTTAATGACACCCTTCCCTGCAAGACTCATTAAATTCGCTGCCCCAGTGCCTACGTCCTCCGGAGATCTTATGAAAACACAAATCTGTTCCTTTCATTGCCCAGTTTTAAAGATTTTAGGAGTCTCCCAGCACCAGCTGGAGAAAGCAGAAACTCCCCAGTGTGGCCTTTGAGGCCCATCTCATCACTTCCCACCTCCTCCTCCAGCCCGCGTGGCCAGAGAGGGCCGCCACCTAGTGCACACCCGCGCCCCCACGCAAGGGCGCAGGGGACACACCGCCTTCTCTGCCGGCTTCCACACCTCTGCTGCGAGGCTCCCTCTCCCTGGAACGCCTCCTCCCCCGCCCTATTCCCCCGCCACACCATCCCGTGCCTCTAGCAAACTCCTACTCATTCTTCTGCCCTGGCTCTAACCAAAGTCACTTCACCCGTGAAACACTCCAGACTCCCCCCTAGGCCTGACTTAGTCATCCTCTCTTCTCCGCTCCCACCTCCTCTTTCCTGCCCCGGTCTTAGCCCTGAGTAATGGCTCAAAATAGCAGCTGGTGTCTTCTGAGTACTCGCTGTGTGCCAGGCACGGAGCGAGCTTTATCTCCTTTAATCATCACACCCAGGCTGAGCCTCTGCCTGGAAGGCGTCCTCGACCCTCAGCTCCCCCGCCCCCGCTCCCACCAGCCAGAGAAACACAGGATCATTTTTTCATCTCCAGTGTCCCTGAAAGGCCACCCCTGTCACCCTATTTGAAATTTTCCTTTTCCTTCTACACCTCCCCCTACCCCCAAGCTCCCTAGGCCTCCCCATCCCCCTTCCCGGCTTTATTTTTCTCCATAGCTCTAATCACTAACATGCTATATTTTGTAATTAATTAACTTGTGTATTCTGTCTCTCTCCTCCCCTGGAATGTCAGCTCCAGGAGGCCAGGGATTGGGTCATGTCTTCGCTACTACTGTATCTTTAACCATCTAGAATAGTATCTGGCACAAAATAGACACTCAATAAATATTTATGAATCCAAAAGAGGTAGATATTCTCACTATGTTCATTTCACTCCTGAGGAAGGTGGTCTTCAGAGAGATGAAGACGTGTGCCCACAGTTCCACAGCTGGTTAGTGATGGAGCCAGATGTGAGCTCTAGGATGGTCAACTCCAGCAAACCTCCCCCCTCACCTACTCCACACATCGCTTCCAGAAGGCATCTCTCCAAGGGTCTGACTCTCAGCTAGACTCTGGATTCTTGGAGGCAAGAACTTGATCACATTCATAGTATTGTCTCTGCCTGATCCTTAGTAGGCATTCAAGGATGCCTGCTCAGCCAACGTCTATGTGAACTGTGAAGTTCTAGATGGTAGAAATCAAACCTTCATTCTTTTTTTTTTAAATTATTCTTTAACTCCATGCCGAGGACCGTATTGTATACACAGCCGAGGCTTAATAAATATTTATTACATTAATGAATTCTATTATGGCAGTAGGTAATAAAAATAGACAGCAATTATGACAATAATAGGTAACATTTAAGGAGCCCTTACTCTGTGCTGGGTCCTATCCTAAGTGCTTTGTACATGAATGAAGACAAATAATGCTCCTATTATCCTGATTCTACAGGTGAGGAAACCCGAGGCTCAGAGAGCTTAAGAACTTGCCCAAGGTCACACCAGTAGGAAATGCCAGAGGCAGGAGTGAAGGTGGGCATCTGGGAATCACATTCTTAAGGACTCCTCTAGGCTGCCTCTCGGCATCTCTAAGAGATGGCCACTAAAAGGTCACCCCGTGTGAAAACAAGAAGAATGGTTTATTACACATTTCTGTTTTATTTCAAAGAATTTCTTGAAATTCTACCAAAAGATTTGGTAGGCAATATTATGTGCTAAATAATAACCGCCAATGTTCTCACCGAACCTGATGGTTTGCAAAGCAGTTTCATGTATAGTTTCTCATCTGAGGAGAGAATCTGAGGCTCTGAGTAGTTAAACGAACAGGGTCAAGGTCACTCAGCCAGCAAGGGACAGAGCAAGGGCTCAAATTAACAGCTATCACTTAAAAAAGTTAAGATCTCAGGGCCTCCAAGTATAAAGCTTTTCCATGCTCCTTAAAAGCCAATAAGATAGTTCATGGGGAAGGCACGTAGCACAGTTCCCAGCACCAGGGTGGACCCTCGTAAATGTTAGTTATCATCATCTTCATCAACACGTCCTAGGAAGTGGAATATTTTAGCTGATGACTGCTGCCTGCCTATTGACCCTGATGGAAAGGTTACGCGTTTCATTCTAGTTCATCCCTGGCATGAACTCATTGAAATAAATGATCAATCTCCGTTATCCCAGGGGTACACAGAATGTTAAGAGCTGGAAGGGATTGTCAAGATGATCTCTTCCGTCTGCATTTACAGATGGAGAAACTGAGTCCCAGAGAGGCAAGAGGTCAGAAAGCAAAGCTCCTCGAGGGCAGGGCTCATGCACACGGTGCCCGGCACACGCTGCCCAGCACACGCTGCCTCCCATGAAGATGGGTTTTTAAGTAAAATGGCATTGAGTTTCTTACAAGCTACAGGAGATAATTCATTTGTTTCCCTAGCTGTGAGTGTTATAAGCTATTAACCAGAAAACGGATCATGTGACTTAATTCCAACTCTGCAAAGGGCTTAAAATGCTTCGGTGAGTAGTCTGAGATTCATAAATGTACACTTCACCTCTCTCTCAAAGAATTATTAACCAGCTCCATCAAAACTGGTACTTGAGCAATCAAGGAGGAAAAGAGTTGGCAAGAGAAATTTCTTGAAAAAAATCTCTCACCACCATTATACGTGATTTCTTGCCACCTCTTTTTTTTCCCCCTAAGCGGAGGAAGGAAAGAAATAAGCATTGTTATGCAAGATGTAAATCAATAAAATGAATTGTGGAAAATTACAAGCTCTTTCCACCTCACAAGGTAAATTTCAAACAGACACAAGAGTTGTGTTAAGTTGTAGAAGAACTAAAGACAGAAAGTATTGGGAAGAGGGATAAAGCAGAAATGGAACCCTCACTAGCTTCTTTCAGAGGGTGGAGGTGGGCTGGGGCGGGGGAGATATGACAGTGTGTGGGTGTGATACTCATTCCCAACTAATGATTTTGTGAACCTGAAATTTATAGAATCTGTGTCATCCACTCACTTTGCTTATCTCCCTAACTCACTGAGTATTAATTCTCCCAGGCCTGGGACTAGCTTTTCATCCCCCATGTAGGACTTGATCAGCTTTAGCTTGAGGATTTGGGGGTGGGGAGGGAGGATGGAGAGAAATGAGATTAGGGTTCAGTTTTCAAACCAAAGAAACAAAAATATAAACCCTTCTCTGTTTCTGCTGTTTCTCTGGGCTTCATACTTCTTGAGAAAGGCTGAATTTCAGGCCCTGCGAACAAACGTGTGCCCGGAACAGCCGTCTCGGAATGAAAGGGCTCCCCTCCTCCACACCACCTTTATCAAATTCAGACTATTTTCCACATTCCTTCCTTACACAGCCCAGGCGCACTTGTGACGCAGGCCTCAGAGCACATTCCACTTAGGAGATCCAGAAAGCTCGGGCCCTCCCTTCTAGAAAGGAAAGTCCAAGAGGGATGCCACACCCCGGGGGAGGACAGAGAGGATGTGACGACACCTCCAGGAATGCAGGGCCCACGCAGGTGTGTTGGCACCCATGAACTTCCTTTTTAAAAAGGGGCTTGATAAATCAGTACCGATAACAGTAATAAAGCTCCACCACCCAGCAATAGCTCCCACAGAATTAGGGCCCAGTATGTAGCCCTGGCAGCTGGGGGTTGGGAGGTGACAGCTGAGAACAGAGATCCCAGCGGTCCCTGGGAGTCCCTGAGACCTTTTCAGGTGAGTCTCAAAGCCCAAACTATTTTCACAATACTAAGATGTCACTTGCTCTTCTCACCTTCCTTGTCAGACAGGTATACAATGGAATTTTCCAGAAGGGACAGGACATGTGACGATATCATCACCCTGATGACTATTGGTATGTGTGCTTGTGTATTCTTGTGTTTTAAACATTTCTCAATTTCAATACAATGACTGTTGAAAGACATATCACACATAAACACAATACCTGGAGGCCCTCCATAATTTTTAAGAGTATTAAGGGGTCTTGAGACCAAACTGCCATGCCGCCCCATCACAGCACCACACTTCATTTCCAGTTTAGCTTGAGTCACATAGTAGGTGCTTTTGAACAGGGGGTAGAGAAGGCAGTTTTATTATTACTCAGCTTGGGATGGGATCCTTTCCATCTGGACTTCCACCCAAAATGGCCAGAAAAACTTTAAATTCCCCCACGAATATTTGCTGGACTGAACCCCTCAGGGGGAAAGATGGGTTTCTCACCTTTGAGCCCAGGTGGGGTAAAGTTAGTATGGAGAAATCGCCCTCCTCAGCTCCAGCACCCAGCAGAGACATATCTGAGTACCTGCTAGGAGTCAGGTAGGTGCTACTGCTCCACAGTGAGCAAAGCAGACCGCTGCCTTCTCAGAGCCGTCCTTCTCGGTCAGGAGCAGATTACTCCCAAAACACATGGGGAAACCGGAACTTGACACAAGTGCTGGGATGGAGGGGTGCAAAGTGTGAGGAGGGATTGGAGGCATGAGATAAGGGGAGGAAGCCTCGGAGGACTCAGGTGGAATGCAGCACCCTAACCAGATCTTCTTGGCCATTTCAGGTTAGAAACCCCGCCCGCCGGCCCAGGTCCAGCTCAAAGGAGGGTTTCACAGCTCCTTGATGAGCCGCAGTGCCATGATGAGCCCCCTGCCGGTGTGTGTGGGGGAGCGTTGGGGGTCTCCTCCTCACCTCCCCAGCACGGCCAGTGCTGAAAAGGGCCCCTGGGAGAACAAACCCAGCTCTGGGGCATTTAGAGAGAAGGAGTCAGTCTTTTGTTATCAGACATAGCTCGGTCATTCCACTGGGGGGAGGGGGACAAAGGCAATCTGGAGGCTGTCATTGGTGGACACAACGAATAGCCCAGAAATGGCTGGAGGGAGAGGAAGACTTCAGAGGTTAAAAATAAATTTAAAAGAAAAGAAAAAAAGAAAGCCCTGGAGGGCCGGTCTAGAAGTACTCGGGGAAGCCGGACCTTCGAGGAGCCATCCCGAGCCTCTGCCCACTTTCCCTCCCTCCCAGCGGCTACTCGACCCTATGGGACTTGACGGATTGCAGAAAGAGTCACTACCAACAAAACTAAGCCAGTAGAGCCCTGAGATTCTTCCCCAGTGACTGTTGCAGAGGCGGGAAAACTTTAATTTTGTAATCAGTGTTGCAGCCAGACCCCTAAACGACGCAAATGGGTGGTGGAGGGGCGTAGCTGCACGCTGCAGCATCCCAAGGGGGAAGGAAGATAAGGGGTGGCAGAAACATAGCAGCCCCACCCCGCCTCCGCACCAGCCGGGCCTCGCCTCCCATTCCCCCGCGGCGCGCGAGCCGGGTCCGGGTCAACCAGGCGCGCGCCTGCGCGTGCGCAAAAGGCCCAGCGCCCTAGCTCATCTCCAGGTGCGCTCGCGCTTCCGGCCTGCCTTCCCGGGGCGGAAACTCCAGGGCCCGCGCATGCGCTTTCCAGCTCTCCTGCTAGGTCGGGAGAGGAGGTCCACGGCTTCAGGTGATCCCGCCCCTCCCTCGTAGCGTGGGACCAATCGTACGGCGGCGGGCGGGACTTTCCCGGAGGCGGCCCGCCCACGCGCTGCGCGAGGCGTGTACCGATTGGTTGGCGCTGGGGGCGCAGGTGCGCGCTTCCCATTGGGTGTGGGCGGAGCGCGAGCCTCCAAGGCGTCTACAGAGGCTGCAGGTGAGCGCGCGCACGTGCCGCGGCTCCCGCCCGGCTGGGGTGCGCGCGCGCGGGCTCGCGGGGGAAGAGGCTGAGAGCTAGGCTGCGGCGCCTGTCCCCTGTGCTCCGCCCCCTCCTCCTTCGCCGTCGCGGCCGTCGCAGAGGCCCGGAGGGAGGGAGCCGCGTTCCCGCCCGCCGCGCCGCCAGTCTCACCCTCGGTCCCACCGCGTGAGGAGCCAGCCGAGCGGAGCTCTGCGCGGAGACCCGAGCCACGGTCGCCCCTCTGCAGGTGCCTGTGAGGAGGCGCCTGGGCCGCAGCCGAGTCCCGAGCCCAGCGGCCGGGCACTCGCTCTCCGCGCTCCGAGGGGCGGCCCGGCTGGAGGAGGCTGTTGCGGGTCAGGCCTCAGGATGAACCGCAGCCACCGGCACGGAGCGGGCAGCGGCTGCCTGGGCACCATGGAGGTGAAGAGCAAGGTGCGCGGGGCCCGGGCTGGGCGAAGCGGCCGGCTAGATGGGGACTGGCGGTCAGAGCCTTGAGGGGGGTGCTCCCGGGGCCTGGGGGAGGCCTGGGGGAAGCCAAGGGCTGGCCGGCGACGGCCTGAGGAGCTGCCCGCTGTCTGGGACCGTGGTGGGCGCGATGGTGGGATTTGGAGGCAGGAGATGGTAGATAATACGCTTGCTGTGAAGAGGACGAGCGTGGGGGGTTGTGTCTGCCCCTGCCCCAGGTAGGGAGGAGACCAGCTGAGCGCTTAATCTATCTCCTTAAAAATCATTCCTGTTCAAGGATGGGAGTAAGGGCCGAGGTATAGCCGAGGATGGGAGGCGTTTGAGCGCAACGTGGTACGAAAGGTTTGGAGGAATTCTACCTCTTGGCCTTCTGAGTAAAGAGTATTTGGAACATCCGTGGTCACAAAATGTTACCCCTTTCTGTGGCTCAAGGGTGCATCAAGTGGTGAAGGAGAGAGCCCAGGGAACTCAAGAGCCCTTGTAAAGTTAGCTTTGCTTCCTGCTTAGAGATTTTTCTAGCACTAACTTTGGTATGCATTTAATCTATAAAATTAACACTATCGCCTTTCGTTTGAGTAGCACTTCACAGTTTGAGTCTGGGTGCCCTCTTCATTCCATCCTGCTACCTTTTCACATCAAGTGTTTTCACTCTTGACCAACGGTATGCCAATCTGCTGATAATTACGTCAGTATCCACTGAATTCCTAAATTGCAGGGCTCCCTGAGCAGGACGGTGTATAGGGATTAGTGAGGGAATGCTTTCCAACGGGGGTTTTGAGATGGAATTTGAAGATGGTCGGCGGCTACGGGAACATTTTCAGCAAGCATTTCATGAATTGAAGAGCCAAAGGGGACTTAGATAACCTAGTCTGATCCTCTGAGAAGACGGGGGGCTCAGAAAGCTTATGACTTCGACAAGGTGTGCTTTTTATGACAAAACCTTAAAACCTTTTACAAAATAAGTTTTAGGCTTTATAGAATAGAAAAAAGAGGACATGGGCTGGGCCCTGAGAACATTGAAAATAAAGAGTTGGGAAGATCAAAACACATGAAAGAATAGGAGAAAAGTAAAAGCATATCAACTCTAAGAATAATGAAACATCATTGAATGTAAGACTATGGGGTGGGGTAGCGGGGAGGAGAATGCAAAATCCAGGAGTGATTTTCAGTGAAGTAGAGTAGGAAGGCTCCCTGGAGCCTGTGGTAGAATGGTTTTTATTATCTGGAACTTTATAAGCAAAGTTCTGTAAGTTGCTGTAACTGAGATGATCACATCAAGAGTATCTGCATTCATTTTTCACATTATTTTACAATGTTATTTTTGACTTAACTCGTGTATCAGAATAGGCACTAGTTAAGAAACCCTTCTGCTTAATAAGAATAGAAATGTAGTCATAGCCGGTTCACGACTATGCTGTCTCCTGTGTCCTCCGTGGAACTGCCATAGCAAATTGAAGTGACACCCTTGAACTAAGGGTTAAGATAACTCAAAATATAGAGAGCTTTTCCTCTAGCAGTATAGTGGTGGTAGTTCCGTGGCCAGTGGTTGAACCTTCTCATGGCATTTTTGTCATAAATCTAGTTTGGGTTTGTGGGAGTTGAGGTTAAGAAAAGAAAGACATTTATGATGTTGCATAATCTTACAATTCAGTTTGTGGTCCTAATCTTGGTAGCAAGTATTTAATCTTTTTATCATAGGAAAAAATGAGTAGGGATTCTAGGTGTTCTGATAAATACAGTCAAATGGTAATTTATCTCTCAGACTAGAAAACCTCGAGCACTTGGGGACTGGAATTTCAGGCTTTCTGCCCTTTTTTTCTGTCATCTGGTTTGTGAATCTTTCCCATACTGCCCATTATACATTTGACGTGCCATACTGGACTTCTGGTGAACCGTGTCTCTTAAATAGAATCAAGGCATTCTGAGAACCTGCATCTCATAAAGTGTGGTCCCACTAGTGTTCTAGCCGCTGATAAATAGGCACAGTAGAGGTGCTGTTTCTAGTGTGTCAGTGGCACCTTATGTTTTAAATATATATTTAATGGATTAAATAAAACATTTGGCATCTTTACCATTTAAAAAATATTTGGACAGATGTGTGAAACAATACTTCCTTTTTCACTGCTTTGGTGATATCACAGCTTTTTACAAAGCTGGTCGCTAAGAGGCTGTAACCACAACTTGGTGATGTACAGATCCACGTTTCAGGATTTCTTTTTCTTCTGCATAGAAAACAGTGTCAACGTCATATCTTTGCTCATGGAAGGGGGAAATTGGTACAAATAAAGTAATGGATAATGCAAATATAACTATAGTTAAGTTGTGATACCAGTTACCATGTGACTTTTTTTGGTAACTGATTTATCTTCCTGTTTCTCCAGAGTTGGAAAAGCTCTTAATAATCAAGGTGATGTCCTTTAATAACCTTAGGTTATTAAACACTTGGAATAGTCTTTGAGCTGTACATTTCCTAGTTATTATTCATGGGCAAACAATATTAAGTTTTCATTTCTAGAGTGTACCAAAAGATGCTGGGAGACAGGTGTCCATACACATTCTGGGTGACCAAGGCAAACTAGACCAGGCTAAGAAAAGTTATAATAGTTGTTGATTGGGTCTTAATGTTATCTCTATTTTAGTATTTTTCTTCATGTAGTAAAAAGTTCTCTTAATCCTATTGTTTTGCTGCAAGAAGCATAACAATTTCTCTTTTTTTTTCCTGCTAACATTGCAAAAGGGCACATCTACTTGTGAAGCCATACAATTTTCCATTGTTTTTATCATAACATTTAAGCAAGAGAAAAAAATGTTGAGCAAAGAATTTTTATCCACAAGCTTTAGCAAAAACATTGCAGCCCTAAAATATTCAATTATTAGATGTTACTCCCATTCACCAGGGGAAGTAATAAAACCCTGAGATGAATCAGAAAGCACTAGGATGTTGTGATACCAGAATAAAGAAAATGGAGAAGAAACTATGACTTTTTATAACATCATAAGACTAACTCTGATATGAAGGGTGTTCCCCAGTTATTATTTACTTTGAAACGTGAAGGTATGACTACACTTTGAGTGCTTTAGGTATGAGTCACCTTATGTTCTTGACAGATGTTAGTGTTTATGTTTCAGGAATGTGTTTTGGAAACTTTTGATTTGTTAGAGGTAAGAAGTGGTTTTAGTAATTTTTCATTTTAATTTAAAACTAGTGAGTAGTGTGGGTATAAAGCAAGGCAGATGAACTTCTTCGAGATAGCAAAAGCAGTGAGTTCAGAGAGACCATGGGATCCTTAGGGAAATGAACTGACACATTTGTAACCTGCTCAAATTATTCTGATAGGGACTTTCTCTGCAAGATGCTTAAGGCTGTCTTAGGGGTACATTAGTGTTTCTTGCCAATAATAGATATTTAGAGGAAAAATGAGTTCAGTGGTCAAACATATTTGGCAAACATTTGTTTAAAAACTTTTTTTTTTTTTTTTTATCAACCACAGGACTTAACTGAGCGTTTAATATCTGGTCTCCACAGTGATTCCTAAGAGTGTAATTATAGTTATGTAGCATTTCCCAAACTTGTGTGACTGGGGCACTTTTTGAGGAAGGCTGATGAATCTTTCTTACGTTTCCACATTTGAGGAAATGCCATGCTAGTCCCATTGTTAAGTCATGGATCCTGTTTATTATGGACTAGATGAAGCCAGTCCTTCGTGTTGAGTAAGAACCACTTAAATAATTTGGCATTTGGAAGGCAGAGGTGTGAATCTAGAGTAGGGAAGCAGACCCGAGAACCAGAATTGTGGAGATAAATATTGGGCATGATGGAAGTGTCGTCCTCCCTGTTTGTGTGATCCCTTAATGCCTCTCATATAGTTATTCTCTTTCCCCACTAATTTCTGAGCTCTGGTGCAGGCCTGAGCCTTTCATTCTCTAGGGCCTAGCACTGTGCCAAGCACGTAAACACTTTTGCTTTAATTGGAGAGTTGTAGGACATATATTTAATGTATTGTGTGTGTGTGTTTTTTTAAGATTAACATAGGGAAGACACTTCTTATCTCTAGACCTGTTTCTTATATGACATACCTCCATTTGTATCCTACCTTAGTGCCAAGAAATTCAAAGTCCTTTTTGTATATGTTGCTGTTAATTCTTGCCACTTCCTGTGAAATTGTAATTCCTTTTATGGGGAAGGAAACTTAGATGCTTTTTGCTACCAGTCAAAATAAAGACTTAGGAACATCTTTGTTACCCCATGGCCTGAGTGAGGAGCAGGTACTGCTGTCAGGATCTGGGCTGCAGACAGGGTTTGTTTGAGCTGAGTCACTGCAGGACAGTCCCCAGTGAGACCTGGGTACCCCAGGGATTAAGTTGAGCCTGCATCTCTTGAAGGGAATGCCCTTCAGAGATGCAGCAGTGAGCAGACACATTCCTGTGCCTTCCTTACGTTGTTTTATCTCCTGATAATGAGGTTTCTGACAATAGACCGTGTTATTGGAACTGTCTTCTTCATTAAGGGAAATACTGTGCCTGTGAATTTTTCTGTCGTGCATTTTAAGATTGGATCCTGTTACCTTTTTTAAAATTAATATGTTTATTTATAGTTTGGAGCTGAATTTCGTCGGTTTTCACTGGAAAGATCAAAACCTGGAAAGTTTGAGGAGTTTTATGGATTACTGCAACATGTTCATAAGATACCCAATGTTGACGTTTTAGTAGGCTATGCAGACATCCACGGAGATTTACTACCTATAAATAACGATGATAATTATCACAAAGCTGTTTCAACGGCCAACCCACTGCTTAGGATTTTTATACAAAAAAAGGGTAAGTAACAATGTTTAGAAAAATTATTTTAGAATTAGAAGTTGTTTATTTTCCTCATTGATAGGATACACAGAATTCACTACAAATTTAATGAATAGACATTTTGTGTGAATCTTCTTACCATATTAACTAACAAGTGAGTTAAGACATCTGTGATATTATTGGTTTAATTGACATCTTTACACTTCACTAAGTATACTTTGGAAAGATTGCGGGTTTTTTTAAAATTTATTTTTATTTTATTTTTGGCTGCGTTGGGTCTTCGTTGCCGTGCACAGGCTTTCTCTAGTTGCGGCGAGCGGGGCTTATTCTTCGTTGTGGTGCACGGGCTTCTCATTGAGGTGGCTTCTCTTGTTGCGGAGCACGGGCTCTAGGGGCGTGGGCCTCAGTAGTTACAGCACGCCGGCTCAGTAGTTGTGGCTCACAGGCTCAGTAGTTGTGGCTCGTGGGCTCTAGAGTGCAGGCTTAGTAGCTGTGGCACATAGGCTTAGTTGCTCCGTGGCGTGTGGGATCTTCCCAGACCAGGGATTGAACCCGTGTCCCCTGCATTGGCAGGCGGATTCTTAACCGCTGCACCACGAGGGAAGTCCGAAAGATTGTGATTTTAATTACTTTATAACCTCTTAGATTTTTTAAAAATGGAAATTAGGAATTTATTGAATCTTCACTTTGTTGAATGGAATTTTGTCCATTCAGAAAGATGTGGTAGGAGGAGTATGACTTTGGAGTCAGGGAAACATTCTACTTTTTTGGTAGCAATTAACTTTGAAATCTGTATGCACCACTTAATAGGTACCTGAAGGAAAGCTGTTTATTCTTCCTGGGTCGCGGTATCTTTATCTATAGAATGAACATACGATCTCATAGGATTACTAGGAAGTTTAAATGAGCTCAGTGCAGTGCTCTGGCATGTAGTATGCCTCCGGTGAATGTTTTCTTTCCTTTTAAGGCATTTTTCACAGAAATAAAACTAGTGAATTATCTGGAAAATCAGAGAGCAAGTCATTATTTTGGAGGAATGTAAACGTTGATATTGGTCTTGCAAAAGAACATTTTAAAATAACCACTCTATATGGCAAAAATTGAAACGTATTTTGAGCCCTAAAACTTTTAACTTTGTGGCCTCCTCTGTGTGTGTGTGTGTGTGTGTGTGTGTGTGTTTGTTTATCTGTGTCCGCCTGTAGATGGCCATGGTGTGTGCCATTTATTCCTTTGTCTTTGGTAAATGAAGAGATTTGGAAAGGTGACATGAGAGCCACAAGCCCAGTATTGGTGGGATAATCAAAGCCTTACTGTGTTTGTAAACCAACCCAGAAAGCAGTTTGAGAGAGTGGGTAGAAATTACCCTTGAAGGTGAAACTTTCTTTCCAATCAGTTGATAAGCATTGGACCACTCCTAGGGCTTTGAAATTCCACTGATTGTGTATCTTTGCTTCTGGGTTTGGAGGAACTAAAGTCCGGCCAACAAAATAAACCTCCAAGGGTAGGGTAACTTACATCTGTATCACTTGACTATTTACAAAATACTTTACAAACATGCAAATTCATTTTCCCAAAGACCCCTAAGATGGATTTCCTAGGTATGTGGCAGGGGTGTGGTACAATTAGAGTGTTACTTCCGGAAGACTCATTTGGCTGTTCAGGATGAATTGGAGTATGCAGCAGTCTTACAGGAGAGAGCAAGGAGCAGGGGGGTGAGAGACGCTGAGAAGCTGCCCCGGCAGGAGACCAGGTGAGGAAGATAAAGGGGAGGATCTGAGAGTCACTGCGCTCCCCCCTGGAGGGCAGAGGGTTGAAGAGGCGTCCAGAGGAAAATAGCTTTCTGGATTTGAGCCTGATGGTGCCATAAAACAGGTACAGTCTGGAAGAGAGATTGACTTGGAAAGAAAATTGATTTGGTTATAGGACAAAAAAGCTTATCTGGCTGGCGAGTTTCAACCTTGTCCCGTAGGAAATCAGAAATGATGGGCTGGAGCTTAGGGTGGAAATCTAGAGGCTGATCAAAGAGCTGAAAGTCTGCAGAAAAGTGATAGTTGAAATTTTGGGGAGTGGACATAAGGGCTTGCTGAGATGAAGAGCAGGGATGGTTCTTAGAAAGCTATGTATAGAATGTTGGAGAAGGAAGAGAAGACAAAACATTGGAGTGGAACTTGTCACTTTAAGCAGAATAATTTAAATCGTTGTTGCATAGAAGGCCTGTCTTGTTAGCAGTTGTAATTTTCATTATAAATTTGCTGTTTGGAACATGTATTTAAATATAGAATGACTATTTTTAAACTACTGCCATCTGACAGAACTTGTTGGATTATCCCCTTCGTTAGAAAGATTATAGGTGTTGGATTATACTACCACATGTTTTTGTTACTGGAATTGTAACACTTACGTGATCATAGGATTAATCCTAACATCTTTTAAGGGCGGTTATCATCTGCTGTTTCCTTTTCAAATATGTTTAGATGTAAACAAAAGTTTTCTATGCTGTAGAGGTAAATAACCAATACAATTCAGAGCCCTTAGAATTTGATCTAGAAATAGGCAGTGTGTTCAACAGAAAATTTTTGTTTTTAAAAATGTAACTTTAGGACATCCCTGGTGGTCCGGCGGTTAAGACTCCATGCTTCCACTGCAGGGGGACACGGGTTCAATCCCTGGTCGGGGAACTAAGATCCCGCATGCCACCCAATGCGGCCAAAAAAAAAAAAGTAACTGTAATACAAATATGACTTAAGCAAAACATGAAAAGTCAGTCAGTCGATTCATTCCTGCTGAAAACCCTCCAATGGTTTCCGTTGCATCCAGAATAAAATACATCCTGATTTGTGCTCCACAGCAGCGTCTCCTTCCTCCATTCTCCCACTCCCCCCTCACAGCAACCACATTGGCTTTCTTTCTGTCCCTAGGACTCAGCGGGCTTGTTGCCGTCTCTGTGCTTCTGCACTTGCTGTTCCTTCTGTAAGCAACGCTTTTCCTGCAGCTGGTCCCATGGCTGCCTCCTCCTCCCTCAGTTCTCAGCTCAGATGACTTTCTCAGAGGGGCCTCTTCTGACCACCCTAGCTAGGGCCCCCCAACCTCCACCTTTACCACATTACTCTCTGGTTATTTAGGTAGAGTTAACATGTTTGTTGTCTGTCTTACAGAGTTACACAGTGCCCTGTAGTTTGTGGTGATACCTTTTTTCTTTTAAGCAGAGCTCAACAGATGCTTAAGTAGAAAGCTGATTTTACTTAAACTTTAATGAACATTAAATTCAGGAAACTAATGTAAAACATGGCATTAAGTACAGTTACATTTTCTTGCTTAATTACAGCACATTTTCTGTTTTACGGGCCTGTTGCTTCCAATTTAGGAACCAGTAGGGCAGCAGTTGCACTTGATGTGGCACCAGGCGATGTTTTTAAAAGACAGACATGAAAACGATTTTAAATTTTAAACCGTGTGACCTTTTAAAATCTGATACCCTCTACCAAATAAAGCTTCTTTGAAGTGAAAGCTCAAGATTGAAGGCATAAACCACTTCATAGCTTGAACTCGGGGGTAGCGTCATTGCATATCTTGAAAAGTTTTATGTTTTACAATAATTTATTGTTAGAGGAGAAAACCCAGACTCTATTTCCAGGGCTGTTATTGTGGAAGCAAAAACAAAACAAAAAACCTGATATTTTAAAAGTTACTTTCGCAGAGCATCCTAGGGCTTTTGCCAGCCCCCTTACCCTGTCAGAGTTTAGAATTTCCTCATTTATTTGAGGGAAAAAGAGAGTTTTTCTTCTCTTGTTGTTCAGGTGGTTCTTGTATGGTAAACAATCTCAGAAAATATTTAAAGGTTGCACCTTTAGAAAAAGTACTCAGGTCATTCCTGTAGGTTTGGAATGCAGCCAGGGAAATGTGTATTTTTTAAAAGCCTGTTGTGATGATCAGCCAAGTCTGAGGCCCATTGACCTGCACGGACTTCTCGCCAGATCTGATCAGAATACCTACACCACAACTTCTTGCTGTGTCACAGTCTGTTTCTGTGTGCCATCAGACAAACACATTTGTACCATGGGTTTATTCAAAGGAGTATGTTGGAAATACCAGAAGGGCCTTGCTTTAAGCCTCATCTGCGTTAGGACGTGGCCTTGTGGCCCAGACACCTGGAACTGGGCAGCCACTTAAACTGTCTCTTAGAACTTTACTGTGTGTGGGATGTTATTTGGGAGCTGTATTTTAAGGTTATATTTTAGTGAGTCAGGGTTGAATTTAGAAATGGTCTAAGGAGTATACATTTTAATAGTAAATTGTGAAAAATTGTTTAACAGAAGGTACGGCCCCAGAAATAAAAAAATTCTGAGTAACAGCTCAGAATGTGACGCCAGTTGCTTATGACAGAAACCTGGGTGTCACCTTTGACACATACCTTTTTTTCAGTCACCAAGCCTATTAAAAATGTGTTCTAATTACTCTTCAAGCTTATTTCCCCATTCCACTGCCTCTGCCCCAGGCCAGGTACCATCCTAAATTACCTGCAGTAAAACCTCCTGTCTTCCCCGCAGGTCCCTCCTCCAGCTTGCAGCCAGAGTGAGCTTTGTAGGAAAACCAAAATCTTTGGTTTTCTTCCCTTTGCCCTCAGGCTGAAGCCGGTAATCCTCCCCACTTCCCCGGAGGCCCTGTCTGTCTGCAGGGCCCTGGCCGCCTGGACTTGGCTCCAGCTCCTCCTCTTCTCTCCCCTCCCACCCTGCCTTCTCACCGTCTCCTCCGCCGACCCCATCCTGCCCGGCTCTGTATTTGTTGTATCGGCACCCGGAAGTTCTTCCCTCCCTTCTACCTGATTAGCTACTGGTTTGTTTTCCAGTCTCAGTATAAACCACGCTCCCCAGAGAAGCCTTGCCTTACCCTGCAGACCAGGCTGAGTTCCCACTGATAAACTTCACAGCTCTTGGCACCTTTGTAATAATATAATGGTTTCAAGTTCTTTGTTAATTGCCATCTATTTTAGTCTGTAAGCACCATGAAAGCAAGCACCTTAGCTGTTTGGTGCGCTGGATCTGCAGCACCCAGCACGATGTCTAGCCACATGGTAGCAGGTGCTTCTTAAGTGTCTGGCATTTGTTATTCCTTATATTAGGAAGTGAAGGGATCTGCAGAATTTGAATATTGCTTTAAGTGATGTTTAATCCTTTTAAAGTTGCCACATGTATTTCATTTAACCATTTTGGATTAGAACAAGGGCTGGCAAACTCAGGCTTACTGGCTGTTTTCATGGAACACAGCCATGATCACTCCGTTCTGTATTGCCCGTGGCTGCTTTTGCAACAGAGACCGTATGACCTGCAATACCTAAAATATTTACTGTACAAACTCTACAGAAAAAGGTTGTCCACCCCTTGATTAGAACAATTTCAAAAATTATTTCATTCTTCCCCTGTCTTCCTACTGAACTTGAATGGGTCATAATCTTGAACTTTCTTGATGACTCTACCATGAACTGTTACTGTTTTGTTACTGTACACGGATGCTGCTGGGATTTATATAACGCTTTTGTTTTGTTTGTTTGTTTTCAGGTTTGCTTTTTCTTCACTGTAGGCTTTTATTTTTTGTATCTGTGCCTGCCACTCACTGGTGGACCCTTACCCCTGACTGTGACTTAAGACTGTGAGCTGAGGAATGAGATAACCAGGGTTTTTTGGAATTAATGTTTAAAAAGTAAGAGACTCAGAGGGAGGCCCTTCAGGGCTCCCTTCCTCTGTGAGTAAAGCACAGGGGCTTTTTGTGTGTAAGGAAGTAAGACATCCAGTTTGGCTGTTTGGCGGCATTCCAGGGGTAGATCCTTGTCTGTTTCGGTGAGCTGAGATTGTCAGGCTCGGGATAGGTGAGGTTTCGCTGAGCCTATATCACACACTGTTGCATAAAGCCTGGGTTTATACAAGTGAAAGGTTGCCGTGAGCCAGGATTCCAACTTTCCGTCTCTTTCTGAGTTTTGTACTTTGACAGACATGCTCAGGTGGAACGTCAGGCCTGTTCCCTGTAGATGTTCACCTTTACACTTTAAACCGACACCCTGCACCCTGGCTTTCTGCCAAAATATTTCTTTTCCCAGTGGCTGGAAACTGATTAGCTAGATGGGAGAACAAAGGTGCCTTTGTACTGGGGCATATTGCTTTTGAGAATTTAGCAGAGAGCATTCAAACAGAGTCTGGATGCAATGCCAAATTATGCAGATTTGGGGGGTTTTTTGGTCAGGTTTCCCATGAATAGGTATGTAGGCAACTTAGTTTTGTTCTCCTTTCCTATGGTCTGGAATTTCCCATATAAAAATTGTGTGGGCTTTCTTAATTGATTGTAAAATGAAATATACAATTTTGAATAAACACATTCAGTAGAAGATCATTGTTGATAGATTTCTGGCTACATTTTGCCCAAAAGATTCTTTTGTCAGTCAGTTTATTTCCCAAGCCAAATTATAAATAAATTTCTGTCTTTGTAAGAACACAGTGTAAGTACTTTCTCCATAAATGAAGCAAAATTATCCCCAGGGGGAAAATGCCCCCAAATCAGGTACCACTAGGCTTTTTTTTTTTTGGTTGTACTGGGTCTTAGTTGTGGCAGGTGGGGCTCCTTAGTTGTGACATGCATGTGGGATCTAGTTCCCTGACCAGGGATCAAACCCAGGCCCCCTGCATTGGGAGCACAGAGTCCTAACCACTGCTCCACCAGGGAAGTCCCCAGGTACCCCTAGTCTTGTACATTTATCTGAAACTAGCTTTTGAAGAGTGTTCCAGCAGCACTGAGAAAAAAATACTGAAGTTCTCCAGGCTCTGACACACAGTGGACATTTAACATTCACTGTGTGAATTGAACATGTATGGTATTGGCCTTAGTAAGAAAACCTGGGGCCAGTCTTCTGTCTGTACCTTATTTTGTACTGTTAATTTCCTGGTCTATTAAGTAAAGGTAATAATACTTAACGACAGGGGGGCCGAGAGTTGGGTGACAAGAGACTACAGATGGAAGCCCTGTGCAGACACAGTCTGGTGATGTTACTGTTGTCTGTAGCAGTGATTGAGACTAGGACTTTAAACTAGTTCTTGGGATGGTGGGGGCACTTGTGTCTTTTTTATTCTTATTAAATATTTTTTTCATCCTTGGAGATTGTGACTTTTTAGTTTATCCCCATTCCAGTTATTTTTGAAATGTGATTTCACCTTTTATGCCTGCTGTTAATTCTGTTTCCTCATCCTCTGATGAGACATGTTGTTTGTAGACTGTCTACCTCCAGCTGTGGGATTTAAGGAGATCTAGTTTTAGTGCCCTGTTTTCCCTGGTTTACATCAGAGATTATAAATTGCTGGCTTGAAGAATAAATTCAACCCCCAGATGTTATTTTGCTCAAACAGGTTTTTGTTGTTATTTAATTAGGTGTCGGCATTTTAAATGGGAAGGTTTTTTTTTTTTTTAACCTAAAAAAACAAGACTTTCTGACAAGTTGGACTGTCCACACAAATTCCTACAGTCCATGAAGAAAAGCTGCCTGGAGCGAGAAAAGCCATGCCATTAAATGGGGCAGGAGCTCTCAGCTTTGCCAGAATCCTCACCCCTCCCTGTTGTCTCTGTCTTATACCTCAGCCTCTTTCAAAAGTGGGAAAATGAAAGGTTAAGAACTCCCCCAGAAAACTGAGGGAGAGTGTATTTGCAGAAGACCAGAATTCCTGTGTTTGATATGCATTCATTTAATTACATTATCATTTTATGTGTATTATCCATTTCATTTAATTACAGGCAGACCTCAGATATATTGTGGGTTCAATAAAGCAAATATCGCGATAAAGCAAGTCACATGAATTCTTGCACAAATTAAGCGTGTAATAGCATCATGTCTAAAAAAATACATAACTCAAGTTTAAAATACTTTTTTGCTAAAAAAAAATGTTAACCATCACCTGAGCCTTCAGCAGGTCATAATCTTTCTGCAGTAGTGATATCAAAGATCACTGATCAAAGCACATCGTAACAAGTATAATAATTTAAAAGTTTGAAGTATTGCGAGAATTAACAAAATGTGACCCAGAGATACGAAGTGAGCAAATGCTGTTGGAAAAATGGCGTCGGTAGACTTGCTCGGTGCAGGGTCACCACAAACCTTCAATTTGTAAAAAAACACAATTATCTGCGAAGCGCAGTAAAAAGAAGTCTGCTTGTACACTGTCCTCCCAGACTCTAGTACAGGTATTTGAGTTTCAAAAGTGCCCAATTTCGTGTCATTGAGTCAAATATGATAAACATGCAAATTGGAGGTGTTTAAACAAACATAGGGAAAATACAATGTAAATAACTTGTTTTAAATGGTGTTTAAGAATGTGTGTGCGGGGCTTATCAGAATTTCATCTGCCATATTTAATGTTTGAGTCATTGAGCTTTTTCAAATTTAACTTCAACTTTTGGTAACTTCATGGTGAATACTCGAGAGGGCCACCTATTGGGCTTTTCTGGTATAGCATGTCTTACTGCGCTACATTTTCAGCCGATAGGAACAGGCAGATATTTAACGAGTTTGTTTATGTATCAAATATATTTGAGTTGTCCTTTCTGTACAGATTTCACTGTAGATAAATGGGCGTTTTTACAGCATTTCTATAATTATTGTATTTTATTTTTAAACAGAAGAAGCAGACTACAGTGCCTTTGGTACAGACACACTAATAAAGAAGAAGAATGTTTTAACCAATGTGTTGCGTCCTGACAACCATAGAAAAAAGCCACACATAGTCATTAGTATGCCCCAGGACTTCAGACCTGTGTCTTCTATTATAGACGTGGATATTCTCCCAGAAACACATCGTAGGGTCCGTCTTTACAAATATGGCACTGAGAAACCCCTAGGATTCTACATCCGGGACGGCTCCAGTGTCAGGGTGACACCCCATGGCTTAGAGAAGGTCCCAGGGATCTTTATATCCAGACTTGTGCCAGGAGGTCTGGCTCAAAGCACAGGACTATTAGCCGTTAATGATGAAGTTTTAGAAGTTAATGGCATAGAAGTTTCCGGGAAGAGTCTAGATCAAGTAACTGACATGATGATTGCAAACAGCCGCAACCTCATCATCACAGTGAGACCAGCAAACCAGAGGAATAACGTCATTAGGAACAGTCGGACTTCCGGCAGCTCTGGCCAGTCTACTGACAACAGCCTTCCTGGCTATCCACAGCAGATCGAACCGAGCTTTGAGCCAGAGGATGAAGACAGCGATGAAGATGACATTATTATTGAAGACAATGGTGTGCCACAGCAGATCCCTAAGGCTGTTCGCAACACCGAGAGCCTAGAATCATTAACACAAATAGAACTCAGTTTTGAATCTGGACAGAACGGTTTTATTCCTTCTAATGAAGTGAGCTTAGCGCCCTTAGCAAGTGGCACAAATACAGAATTTGAAACGCGCGCTCCAGATCAAAAACTCTTAGAAGAAGATGGAACGATCATAACACTATGAAACCATCGCGTCTGAATGTTTTCTGAGTGAGGATGCCATGGAGACTTGTAAATTGGCTAGTTTAAAGCATATGTACCTCTGAACCAGTGATCTGGGATAGGCATGAAAAAAATATATTGCAAGCTTAAAATGTTATTAAAATAGTAGTTCGATAATTAATATAAACGTCAGTGGGTCAGAGGTGAATTTAAGCCTAAAACAAAGGGGCCTTTGCTAATGAAATGATGTGCTTTTGCTATTTTGTCTATAGAGGACTGGATGTTAGAGCACATTCCCAGAACTACACATAAGGACTAGATCATTTCCGTTTGAAGTGGTTGCATATTTAACCTGCTGTGCAGAGCCTGGTTGATTTTTCCTTTAACTGTATATTTTCTAACGTGAAGAAGTCTGAGTCTCTCTTTCGGTACTTTGGGACCTTGGCTCCTATATTCCCCATGTTGTATTTTGATTTTTTAATATTGTTCCTCTGTTGCTAATTGTAGCGAGTAATTTTTTCAAATGCTTTTTTTTCCCCTAATTTCTAAGAAATCAAATCAATTGACTGTTTTTAGGGGTTGCTTCCTAAGTTATAAAGCATTGAAGCTATGTTCCTGAATTAAGAAACTCTAACAGTTGTTCAGGTCCGTGTTTGCCCATGGGAGACTCTCTCCCATAACCTCTTCTTGTCCTCATTCCAAATCTCATTAGAAATCATTCCTTTTGTTGTTTGTGTGTATATTTTGTTTGTCTGCCTTTTTACTCTTTTAATGTATTTGAGTAGTGTGAATTATTTTCGTTAAAAAAAAAAATGCACCCAAACTAAGAGATTTTTACACACAGGACAACCTTGTGCACTTTTTATATGAAAATTTGGGGTTTTCCTTAATGGGATTTCTAGGAACACTGCCTACACTTTATGAAAAGTATGTCGTATTCACCTCTGACAGGTAGAGTGTATCTCGATTAATTTTATGAGGCTATTTATTACTTTCCGATGCATCCACTTAGCAAGGTAAGAGTAAGGCTGCTAACTTTCGTTCCTTGCCTGGTTTCATTGTATGGAGGTGCACAGGCACTACAGTAGCTTGTATATAGAGACTAAGAATAGTATGAACTACATGAGTTCCCTGTGACTTATGGATATTTCTCTCAGAGTTATTTATTGATTAATTTTATGCTAGGGCTAGAATGGATACCTTATAACAATTGTGTGCTATTAAAACAATGAAGAATCAAATGACTCCGTTTTGAAGGATATTTTCTCTATATGGTAGAAGTATATGAAGTAAAGTTGATTAAATGAAGCTCTCTTGACTCAATACTTCAGTATATTTTGCCCACATTTTACCACGAAACATGTTATCACTAAACTGTTAACTGCACAACATTATGTAATACAGTGTACTTGTTGAATTCATTGAAGTTCTTCCAGTTATATAACCACTATTTTTTAATGGCATTCCAGGTTTAACATTCTGTTGAGTTCTATAAATTTGACTCTTGAATGGCAAAATGTTAATAAGTAGAAGGTTACATTACATTTATAATTATAAGCGGTGCAGGGCTTCAACATTTTAAGTAAAAATGCTTTCACATACTACCTCTCTCTCTTTCTCTTTTTTTTAACAAAGTTTTAACATCAGAACTTTTCTCTTAGGGGAAGAAATACTTCAGGGCTTGACTTTTTGTACAACTTTTAACTGTAAAATACAGATTTGTCTTGTATGTATTCATGAAAATGGAAATCAAAGCTGCTAGTGCTTTTTTTTTTTTTTTTTTTTTTTTTTTTGCGGTACGCAGGCCTCTCACTGTTGTGGCCTCTCCCGTTGCGGAGCACAGGCTCCGGACGCGCAGGCTCAGCGGCCATGGCTCACGGGCCCAGCCGCTCCGCGGCATGTGGGATCTTCCCGGACCGGGGCACGAACCCGTGTCCCCTGCATCGGCAGGTGGACTCTCAACCACTGCGCCACCAGGGAAGCCCTGCTAGTGATTTTTAATTATTCCCACTAAGGGTATATGTCAACGGTCTTTTCAACTGGATCTCTCGTTTAAATTATTGGTGAAAGAATTGATTGCTAGACGTATTGTAAAACCAATAGATCTTGGTTATACAATAAAATGTCGATTCATTGGTAGTCTGAATTATCTCAAGTGTACCTTATTAACAAAAATATCAGTGGACTCAGCATAAAATTTTATAGTACTAAATGTCAAGCTAACTGTGAATTTTGTTCTGTATCTTAAGTAAATTTATGATAATGTCCTCATGAGCTATCAACAAAATATATGTACTTTTGTGAACTATGGATTTTCTAATTAAATTTTACATGCAACATGATTTTTACATGAATGCTACTTTGTTTAAACTATCAAATGTCAGTATTTTACTACAATTTTATTATAAAATGTACATTATCACTAAATGAGCTTTGATTTTAAAAATCAAATTAGCTTTAGTTGTATATTATTTTTTACAAATAAAGATAGACTTGTATAAAGGCTACTTTCTTGTCTGCAAATATATGAAAAGTCACCCAACAAATATTTACCAAGCACCCATTACAGCAAATGGGTAGGGAGAAAATTGCTAAGTTATAACAAGATCCTGGCTTCCTTAATTTTTAGAAGATCAACACCAGGAATTCCTGACGGGCCAGTGGTTAGGACTCCGCGCTTGCACTGCCGAGGGCCCGGGTTAGAGTTAGGGTTAGGGTTAGGATTAGGGCATTTAAAATGTAGTTAAATTCTGATAATGTGCGAGGTTATGCATGATATCCATATAGAATTATCACTTACATTGTTTAAGATTATTTGAAATAAGGCTAAAGTTGTTTGTAAAGTGAAAGTTTCTCTTCTGAATTCAAATTCACTTAGTTATACTTTTTATTACCACCCCAGGTACAGGTATTGCCTATATGGATTGAGTTCACTTTATGCTGAACACTGTAAAAGGCCTGAGATAAAACAGACCCTCTTCCTGAGCCAAGTCTAATCCCAAATTAGTCACCCGGTCATTGGCTAAGTCGATCTCTGCACTAACTCCTCTGCCATCCAGCATGCAGGATAATAACCGATTCCTTCTGCCAGTTTAAAAACTGAAAGTCTTCTGAGTAAAAAATTCAACATCGTGTACATAGAACCCTTCACATCGTCCGTTGGTGCAGACTGTGTTGCACTCAGTACCTGATGCACTTGGTTTCAGGGTCCATGAAACAATGGTATGGAACTAAAAGATCCTTTTCATCCCCAAATACGACCCCAGTGCTCTTTGTATCCTAAATCCCTGCTGCTTCCAAGTTTCCAGTCTGGGTAAAAAATTACATTTGAGGAAAAAATCATCGAAGTCATAGAAATGTATAAGGAAAAGCTAGCCCTATTCTGGTCGTTTGCCTTAAGGTACTTGAATTAATGGTTAGCAGCAACTGGTTGTTTGCTCTGATTTTCCCATCTTTTAGACTGATGAAAGGTTTAATTGTGGGTGACAAAGCATTAAGGGTTGTGTGTGTGTCAGTGACTTCGGCAGCTCAGCAGATTGGGGAGCACCTGACTTAGAAGACGTAGAAAGTCTTGACCTTGTTGTTTGTGACAGCATATCACTTGCTGATGGTGACTGTTACCTGTAAGGTAAAGCATACATTAGTTGTGCCTTTAGCTATATTACATGCTACTTAAGTGCTGTAATTGGGTGGGTGTCTGACTAGCTATTACAAGGTAAAAGAAAGGAAATTTGTTAGATTTAATAATTGAAAAGCCCTTAGTGTGTAGTAGTCTACCAAGTTCTTCCCTGTAAACAAGATTTACATAATATATTTTTAAAAGCTAATGTGTTTGTCCAGTTACTTTACAAAATTTGATGTGTATTTTATAAATTAATATTAAATAGAGTTCGTATTTTATTTACAAGCTGTATTTAGGTGTTTTCCCATTTTAAAAAGCTTTCTTGAAGAGTTCTCCGTGTAATAGAAAATCTTTTTTTTAGTTCATTATAGTTATCTAGTTCATTATAATCCCAAGGGATGGATAGCAAAGTTATTTAATATAGTATTAGTAAAGATAACTTAAACATTTTTTTCAATTATACAAATAATACATAATTCTTATTATTTTTTTTAAAAAAGGCTAAAATTCTTTTTTGTCCACAAAGCATATTTATTCATACGGTACTTGGTTATAAAAAGAAATTAAAGTGGCTGAAAATGAGTGACTGTAATTTATAATTATGGCAGGACAGCAGGTACAAACTAAGGTGTTTTAGGTAAATTGTGAGTCACTATCTTAAAGATACTGTAGTATAATGGCTTTCAAACATTGTTTAAAAACTGCACACCACAGTAAGAAATGCATTGAATGTTGTGATCCAGTACACAGATGTGTGTATGCATGTGTATGGATGGGTATACTACACACCTATATATAATTGAAAGTTTCACAGAGCGAAACCATTACATGAAAAATGCTGATTTTCTGTTCCATTTTTTAAATGTTTATTGGGCCATCCCAAAACAATTTCAGGATGCACTATTTGAAAAACTCTTGTGAAGCACTTTGTTTTCCACTTGAGAAATTTGCCATGGAAAATACTAGTATATTTTTTTTCCTAGGGGGGGAAAAAAGCGCTGCATTGCTTTCTTTTTTATTTTGAAATAATTTCAAACTTAGAAAAGAGCTGCATGAAAAGTACAGTTTATACCCTTCACCCCGATCATACCCACATTTGCTTTCTCTCTCCATTTTTCCTGAAACATCTGAGAATTGGTTGCAGAGATCACAGCCCCTTAAGCCCCTAAAGACAGGCATATATTTTCCTGAGAACAAGGACATTCTCTCATACATTCCTGTATACGACCTCAGTTCAGTTATCAAATTCAAAAAATTTAACATTGATACAGTAATATTTATTACACAAAAGCCATACTAGAATCTCACCAGTTGCCCCCGTAATGTCCTCTGCAGAAAAATCATCTCTCCATCCAGGGTCTAATCCAGAATCATGCATCGCATTCAGGTGTCATGTCTCTGGTCTCCTTTAATCTGGAACAGTTCCTCAGCTTTCCTTTGTCTTCCATAATATTGACATTTTTTCAAAGTAAAGACAAGTTGTTTTGTAGACTGTCCCTCAGTGTGGGTTTGTCTGTTTCCTCATAATTAAATTCAAGTTACGCATTTTTGGCAAGAATACTACAGATATATGATATCCTCATTGTACCGTGTCAGAAGGCACATGTCATTTTATTTCAATATTGTTCATGTTAAAACGCTTTTCAGTGGGGGGAAAACGGTTCTTGTATTCTTAATTATTCTAATTATTCTCAAGCTGATGAACGTGAACGGGGACTTAGGAAGTGTATCTGTTTTCAGATCCATCCGTTCTGTGTCTTGTTTTCTGATTGGAGAAACAATAGAAGATGGTGAAATGGCATGAATATTCTTGAGTGTCATTTGCTTAAGTACTTTTTGTGGACCCAGTGATTATTTTTTCTGGCACTGACCTGAGTGGAAGAAAACCATCCCCAATGAAACTTAAATCCTGCGGTCATGTGCTCTAGAGCGCTAACTGAAGGCTTCTGGCTTTGGATTATGAATGTATCCAACTCGAATGGCTTCACTAAAAAGAGATTTATTGGCTCACGTAGCTGAATAGTCAGGGCTAGAACTTCAGCACAGATATTATCTAACAGTGCGGCTGGTAGAACTTAATACAATGAGGGGAGTGGCCTATTTGCTCATTTGCTCAGTCCAAATGGGAGTCACTAGGCCACACATGGATACTGCATGTTTGAGATATGACTTGTGCAACTGAGAAGCTGAATTCTTAACTCTATGTAGTTTTAATTAATGAATTTAAATTTAAATAGCCACACGGAGCAAGTGGCTGCTGTATTTACAACACAAGCTAGAATTTCTGTTTCTTGCTTTGCTTTTTCTCAAATTACCCCTTTGTGGTGACAAAAATGGCCTGCAGCAACTCTAGTGTACCTTCTGTCATTAACTACCCACCCGGAAGCGAGCCTCCGCTCCCCACCAATCACAGCCAAAGCCTCAGAGCCCACTCTCTCTGGCTCTGTCTGGGTCCTGAGCCCACATCTGCGCTGGGTTGGTGAGGGGTGTTCCTCAAAGAAGAATCAAGGCATCAGGGTGCTGTCACCTCACAAAAGAAGGACCCTGTGAAAGGGAAGTGAACACAGTGGTATCAATTGCAGCTTTTTTTAAGAGTGTTTGGGTGTGCATTTCTCATCAAGGAGAGAGTTAAAAGCATAAGGTACTGTGCAAAAGGTAAATGGGGACAGAGGGCAGTCCTCTGTCAAAGGAAAATGGTAAAAGTGGAAATGAAATTTGGGGTCTAGTGGCCTGTTCTGAATTTGATGGAAAAGTTTAAATCTCATAATAATGGCAACGTTTGCTTTTGTGTTTTCAGATATTATTGTTTTATTTTGATTGTATTTACCATAACTAAATCTGATACAAATGTAATGTATAAAGAGTACGTAGAAACTTTAATCTGAAATGGCAGAAAGTTCAAAAATTCATTACTTTTGAAATACAGAAACGAGAGAATCATGGTCTTAGAGTAATGGGTAAATGTGATGCCCAAGGGGTTGGAATGGGGTAGGGTGGGTGGGACTGGTAAGCCAGAGTCTCCCCTTACACACACACCCCACTGCGTTGTTGCCACTTGGATATGTATGGGCCCAGCGTTGCCAGCTCTTCGAACTTTTAAGAAGATACCAGAAATCCAGAATTTCCCGTGGAACATCCTGATTTTTAAAACAACTCGTGAGACAGACCAAACAGACCGGCCAGCCCCAGCTGGCCTGCAGGCTACCTGTTTGCCAATGCTGTCTCAGAAGCTCAGAACCATGGACCATCAAAGGCTCTCATTCCTTTACTGTGAAACCATCTCCTCATAGGTCACGGCGAGGATTGAGGACAGTGCCTGAGGATTAATAAGCGCTCTGAATGTCAGCTGTGCTGTCCACTTCTCAGGGAGATGGCTGAGGTCCAGAGGGATTCAGCGACCAGCCCAAAGCAGTCCTCCAACTGTGTGGTCCCCAGACAGCAGCTTCGGCATCACTTGTATGGAAGTTAGAGATGCAGATGCTCAGGCCCCACCTCAGTTCTGCCGAATAGACTCTCTGCTGGTGGAGCCCAGAGATCTGCATTTTTAACAAGCTCTCCTCAGGTGCTTCCTGTGCATATTACAGTCTGAGAAGTCCTCAGATCCATCTGTATCTTTCCTTCACTCTTAGCAGAACTGCTTTAATGAGCATGGCTTATAAGGTCTTCTAAAATTCATAAAGATGTACGGAAAGCCTTCATCTACTCATCTGGCATACACTGTACTGTTAACTTGGCGAAAGTAAGCTTCAGTCTCCAGCCCCCTGTGCAAGGGACTCCACTTCCTTAAATTAGTATAATCTGACTTTCCAGAATCGCAAGGTTGATCGAATACAGTAATTCCCCACACAGATCATTAGAGGTGTGCAGAAAATAAGCCTCTGAAAAGTCCAGGTTGGATTTTTGTTCTGGGCTATCCACCAAAAGAGAAGACAAAAAAAGGCTAGAATTTGACTAATAGTACAACTCACAGATTGTATCAGTACAGCATTCCTTTTCCATCCCATCTCCTAGCAATGCCTGAAACGACAAGGAAATAGATTTTATGGCATTGTTCCACTAAGACCTGGAACAGGTTCCACTCAGATGAAACGGCACTGTTCTTATGGAACGTAAGAGTTCTGTTCCCAGGCTTTCTGTCCTGCCAGCGCGTGCTAGCTTTAAATCTGGGTAGTCAGTCGCAAATCAGGTTTTCCCCAACATTCCCAGAGGCCTTTAGCTGCTGTCTCAGGTATGTACCCGGGGTGACTCCAGCAAAAATTTGTATGCTTAGTGACTCAGAAACTAAATCATTAACTTGGTAAATACCTGCCAAGCATGGGTAAAGGGAGCTTGAAGGAGAGGGCTTTAGAATGTGGGCCTCCAACAATGCCGTGATGATGACAGCATGGGAACAGCAGTCCTGGTCAGTGTTGCTTCCCGGGTGGATCAGTGACTAAAGCCAGAATCATCTGGAATCAGAATCCCCAATCAGTCACTCTCAGGAGTAACAATCCACACCAGGTAACTTAACAAGAAGGTAGATTTCATTCTAATCTCTATCTGGTAAAGCAGAAAAATGTGGAAAAGGATTCTTGGTTTAAAAACATACATAAAGCAACTATACCCCCAATACATAAATAAATAAATAGATAGATAAATAAATTAAATTAATAGACATTAAAAAAAGTAAAAACACCCATACAGACAACTTTTAACTAGTTGATGTTTAAATTGGGTACATGCATTTACACACACACACACACACACACACACACACACACACACATACACATCTGGTCTGCCAGAATGTGGAATTAACATTAGTGTAATGCAAAAAAAAAAAAAAAGGATAAAAAAGGACTTCCCTGGCGGTCCAGTGGTTAAGACTCTGCACTTCCACTGCAGGGGGCACAGGTTCAATCCCTGCTGGGGGAGCTAAGATCTCACATGCCACCTGGTGCAGCCCCGCCTTCCCACCCCTCCCCCCCAAAAAAAAGAATAACAACATAATGTACGCTTCTGACACACGCATATACAAAATGCCAGACAATACTTGAAAAATGATTCCAAACAAATCTCACCCCAAAATGGCCATCGTAAAAATTTTTCATTCCCTTGTGGAAGGCAACAGTCAAACCTTTGCAATAAAGTCTTCGCAATTCAGTTGCGGCCCGTGAGGGTTTTTCTAGCGAGCTGGCGTCCATGTCCTCCCTCCACCACCACGGGGCCTTGACTGGTGCTCACAGGGCCTGTGCCCAGTGGGACTGGCATGGGCCTCCATCAGCCAAGCAGACAGCAGAGAGGGAGGAAATCAACAGTGAAGGGAGAGAGCCAGGGGAGGAGGCAGAGTGGCTGGGAAGCTGGCCAAATGGCAAAGGGCTGAATGGGCTACATCAACTCCTGACAGCTCCTCAAATATCCTCGCTGTCCTTTCCCGCTCGCTGCGTGGGTACCAGGGGAACACAAAACCCCTTTGCCTGGACGTCGCCAAGAATTCATAAACGTTTGTTTTTAAAACAGCATGTTAAGCAGAGCGAAATGTTCATGATTTTGAGGGATGTAACAAACTGGATGCAGAAGGTGAGGTCACCTTGACATCCCTTAATCAAGTCATGAAGTTCAAGTTCAGCCTGCCGATTGCTTATTGTGATCATGGTTAGAGTTTTTCCTCTTTTGCAGGGTTTGTGCCTGAATGTTGATGGCTTCTAGGATGGAGGAAAGATGACAAGACTGATAATGCTTACTATCTGAGTATTTTCTTTGTCTTTCCTCTTTTAGCCTTGCGAAGATAAATAATGGTTAAGGATGGATAAAATATTTAACAGTGGCCATGCATAATTTATTCCTGAGTTGTTGCTCATTTCCAGCCCAATAGTTTGCTCTCAATTAGGACTTCTCAGAACCATGATGTCTCCTTGGCAAACTGACATCATGCTTATTTTTACTCTGTTCTTCCTAGGGCTAATTGTTTTTATAATTTGTTGCCATTGTTGTCGAAGTACTCATTCCTAGATGTTCTCTTCATCAAAAGCAAAAGTCAAAATTCGAGGCAAGGTTTTTTTTTAATATTCATTTCTGGTCCTTACAGTTAACTCAGAGCTTCAGAGACATAACCTGGGGAAGAGAAAAATATATTTGCATACATAACTATCTCTTATAAAAACTAGACTGGCTAAGGAAGCTGTGTGGCCAGTGAAGTAATATATTATTTCAGAAGAAACTTTAGGGAAAAAAGTATATGAAAGAAAAGAGTCACCCCCTCAAAAAAGCACTATTCAGAGATAACCACTCTTAAGTTTTTCAGTACATATGCACAATGATATATATTACCTAATATGGATTTTGACAGAAACAGGATCTTACATACATCTAAATTATTCTGTAATTTGCTTTCTTCAGAGGGCAATATATTGTGCATGTCTTTGCTCTGTCAATACAGCTCTACATCTTTTATAATGGCTTCATTGTATTTCATTGTATAGATGAACCCTCATTTAATAAAACCAATTGCCTTTCGTTTGCTTTTTCCATTTTTTTTTCACAATTATAACAGTGCTGTGGTGAGCAGCTTTGTAAATACATATTTTTATTCTTTGTTCAGTTAATTCCTTAGGATAAATTCCTAGAAGAGAAATCATTAGGTCAATGCATGTCTTTTTTTGTTTGTTTTTTTTTTTGTTTTGGAGAAGGAGGGGGCATTGGTTCATGAATATATCCAGTTTCCTTCCGGAAAGGTTGTTCTAATTTAATTCCTCACCAGGGGTATGTGTGAGTCGTTTTCCCCTCCAAAACACCAGATTTATTATTTTTATGCTTTTCCTACTTAATAGGGGAAAAAGCGTCTCTTTATTTTGCTTTACATACCTTTGATTATTAGTTTGAGGGCTTTTAAAAAACTGTTTATTAGTATTTCTTCTTTTGTTAGCTTCTCTGTTTGGGTCCTTTGCATAACATTTTAAAAATTGAGGTATCAGTCTTTTCTTAATATAGAAGTGCTTTGTAGATTAAGGAAGTCAACCTTTTGGTCATCATTTTTTCCTAATTAGTCATTTGCTCCTTACTGTGTGTATCATTGGCTTTTGTATTTATTCTGTAGGAATTTCTTATTGTCCATGGCAAAATTCTTTATTCTTTTCTCTAGTAGTTTCCCTCTCAAATTATATAAATGCTTACCCAGCTTTTATTCTAAGTTCCATACTTCTATGATTTTTTTTTACATTTAAATATTTAATCCATCTGATAATTCTTTGGCTATCTAATCTTTGGTTAAACTAAGAGATCTGAGATTTTTTTTTTGTTTAAATTCTCCATTAATTGTTCTATCATAATGTATTGAATAAGACACTACTTTCTCATTGCATTGTAATTCCACCTTTATCATTTGCTAGTTTCTTACATGTTCTTGGGTTTGTTTTGGCCAAATCACGATTTGTTAATCTACTTGTCTGCTTTGGAAGAATTTCATGCTGTTTTGATTACTGAAGCTTTAAAATACATTTTAGTATCTGTAGAGCAAGCCCTCTTATTCCTCCCCAATTGTTTATTTTTTACAAATTTAGTTATTCGAATGGTAAATAAATTCACATGGTTCAAACAACCAAAAAAAGTTTTTAAAAGTACATAGTGAAAACACTTTCACCTTTTTTGGTCCCCAGTTCACCCAACTGTCATTCCCTTCCCTTCGGTACCAATTATGCTCTATTTCTTGCTTATCTCTCCATAGATTTTTAATGTAAATCAGACAGTATGAAAATATACTATGTCCCCTCTTATTATTATATAAAAACAGCATATTCTACCCTTTGCTTTTCTCATTTAATATATCTTTGGTAATTCTTTCCTTATCACTAGATAAAATTCTTCCCCATTCATTTATTTCCATTCCTTTTTCTAAATACAAACTTTTAATTTTGGAATTGTTTTAGATTTACAGGAAAGTTGCACAGATAGTACAGCATCACCCAGGTTCCTCTGATGCTAACATCTTATATAACCATGGTACCTTTGTCAAAACTAGAAATTAACATTGGTACATGTCTTTGTCTTCTCCGGCTGCATAACAAAACACCACAAACTGGGTGGTTTAAGCCGCAGAGAGTTATTTTCTCAAAGTTTCGGAGGCTGGAAGTCCAAGACCAAGGTGCTGCTGCTGTTTCCCTGTGTTCTCACATGGCCTCTCCTTTGTGCAAGAGAGAGAGGGAGGGAAAAAGAGCTCTCTGGCATCTCTTCTTATAAGGACACTAAAGGCACGAATCTTATAGGATCAGGGCCACACCCTTGTGACCTTATTTAACCCCAGTTATTTTCTTAGAGACCCCATCTCCAAATACAGGCACACTAGGGGTTAGAGCTTCAACATATGAATTTGGGAAGGGGGAAAGAAACAACTATTCAGTCTATAACAGTACATTACTATTGACTGAACTTTAGACTTTATTTGGATTTCACCAGTTTTCCACTAATGTCTTCTTTCTGTTCCAGGATCTAGTCCAGGATACCACGTTGCATTTAATCCCCATTCACTTTTGCAGCTCCATTACATGCAACCAATTTAATATATTAAACAATCCCTTATTGCTGGACCTTTGGTTTGTATCAATTCTTTTGCCACTGCAGCTATGTGGTAATTAATAATTGTATTCATAAGTCATTTTGCACATGCTGAAATATAGTTGTAAGGTAAATACCAAGAAGAGGAATTACTGAGCAAAATGCACATGCATTTTTAATTTCAATAGAGTCTGCTGGTTTGTGTGTCAATTTGTATAATCCAGCCACAAAGAGTGGGATTGCCCATAACCTTGCCAAACCTGTGAATTTTCACCACTCTGATGGTTGAAGAATGTATCTTATAATGAGGAAGGTCAAACATCTTTTCATATGATGATAATCTACTTGAATTAGCTTTTCTTTCAATTATTTTTGCATATACTTTGCTCATTTGATGTTTTCCTTATCATTTTCCAGAAGTCCTTTATAGTTGAAGATTACACCTTGACTATGTATCAGCAAATATTTTTTTCCCCTCTTGTCATATTGTTTTTCCTAACAAGCAACTTTATTGAGATGTAATTGATTCCAATACAATGTACTTTGAATGGACAGTTCAATGAATTTTGACAAATAGAATACATCCATATAACCACCACCACAATCAAGATATCGGACATTTCTTATATTATTTTGGAATATGCTTAGAGTAGTGTTTGCCGTGCAGAAACTTTTCACCTTTCTATAGTTGAAATTTTCTTTTATGGCTTCTGAATTTTGTGTCAAAATAAGAGATGCTTTCACACTCTGAGGTTAAGTAATTATTCATTTTTTACTTCTACTATATTTGTGTCCATCAACTCAGGAATACATAAACAAGCTGTGGTACATCCATATAATGGAATATTTGGGGGCCACAAAAAGGAGTAAAGGGCTGATGTGTGCCACCACATGGATGGACCTTGAAGACTTCATGCTAAGCGAAAGAACTCAGACGCAAAAGGTCCCACAACATATGATTGCATTTATATGAAATGTCCAGAATAGATAAATTCATAAAGACAGAAATTAGATTAGTGGTTGCCGGGGCCAGAAGTAGATGGGAGGTTTGGGGAGCAATGGCTAAGTAGTGTAGCAACTCTGTGAATGTACTTTAGTCTATACCATTGACTGTATACTTTCAACAGGGGGACTGTATGGTATGTGAACTATATAGCTCAATAAAGTTGTTAAAAAATGATTCACAAACCCCATTCATTCAAAATATATGAACTGTGCCAATGTGGACTTTGTGGCAGTTGGGGGGTCACAGCAGTGAACAAGAGGGTGCAGTTCCTGACCTCATGGAGCTAACATCTAGTGGACCTGCTTTCACACTGTATCCTTGGAAAGAAGATACTTGAAAAAAGAAATTTCCGAGACCAGAAATTCTTCTGGCTTCTAATTCACATTTCTTGAAGAATAGCGGTTTCAAGTGACTGGACAGACCAGCTGAATCAGAATCTGCCTTTTACCAAAATCCCCAGGTGACGCGTCATTCACCTGGTACATTCACCTGGTACATTCACCTGGTACATTCAAGTTTAGGAACCAGTGATCTAGAGGTGACTTTTCAACCAAAGCAGAAACCCTGTCTATACCGTCCCTGTCTAGGAGGAGACGGCCCGACTCTGCTTGAATTGCCCCCGAGGTGGAGCCTCACCCCTCGGAGACCCCATCTGTTTATTCACATACAACTCACCTTCGGAAACTTTCCCCTTCACTTTAAGGTGAAGTCCGCTTCCCTTTAGTCATACCTGCGTACTTGTTTTATTTTGTTGTGTTAACAAATTCCCCCAAACTCAGAGGCTTAAAACGACACACGTTTGTTATCTCAGTTTCTGTGGGTCAGGAGTCTCAGTACAGTTACCCGGCTCCATGGCTCAGGGTCTCTCTCACAAGGCTATAGTGAAGGTGCCGCTGGGGCTATCTGAGGCTCGAGTCCACATCCAACGTCAAGCACATTCAGGTCGATTTTAGTTCCTGCATTTGTAGGTGTGAGGCCCTGGGCTCCCGGAGGCACCAGCTGTTCGCTGCTCCGGGGCCCCCAGAGGGGTGCACAACAGCGTGGCTGCTTGCTTTCCTCCAGGCCAGCAGGGGCGCGCCTCCCTGACTCCTTCCAGCTCTGACCTCGAGAGCCTCTTTAAGGGCTTGTCTGATTAGGTTGGACTCACCCAAGATAATCTCCCTTTTGATTAACTCCAAGTCAACTAATCAGTAACTTTATCATGGGAATGATAACCCATCAGATCCTCCGGCTCCCCCCATACTCGGGGATTAGGTGATGTACATCAGTGGGCTGGAATCTTAGAATTCCACACAACTCCAGGGGACGCCATGCACGCCCGTTGTCTATGTGAGTGGTGTTCTGCACAGCTAGGCAGGTGCGGTTTCTCTGTTTTTTCGTGTCCCTGGCTCAGTTGTCGTTCTTCTCTCAGCAGCCCCACGGAATTCATCGACCCCTTCCTTGCGATCTTCCTTTAGATAATGCAAGCTTTCTCCCGGCAAAACAGCCCCTGATCCTTCAAACTGTCATTACATGTCATAAGGTCACATGAGCATCACATGATCATAAAATCAGTCATAAACTGACTTTATGTTCAGTTCATCTCAACAGATATTTATCAAATGCATTCTTGGTGACCAAAACCTTGCCACCATCAACTATATTATCTATCTGGCCATCTTCTTTGTCCTCCCTTGAAGACACTCTAGTTTGTCAATATTCCATTTATAATGTAGGATTTATTGAGCACTTTATGCCAGCCAGTGTTTAAAGAAGTTTATGTAGATTGTCTCATTGAATCTTTTCAGCAACGCTGTGAAGTTGTATCATGCCATTTTACTGTTGAGGAAACTCAGGCACAGAGAAGTTAAGTCATTCCGCCAAGGTCACACAGCTTTTAGGTGGGTGGAACCCAGACAGTTTGACTCTAGAGCCTGTGCCGTTAGTCACTGTGCATTGTTCCCTCCCAGAGGTACATTCTGTACCCAGCAGGAGCCCTCCAGGGGCCAGAAGACAGTCCACTTCTAGCTCTTTGCACTGCATTCTGTATTTTTTAGTTAATGCATCCTCATCCTCATTTGCTCTTTAGCAGCTGTGTTATTTCAATATCTTAAGTTAAACTCAAAATCAATTAAAAAATGCTCTGCGGTTGTCACATGAACTGCTGAAGACGAGGTTTCCCACATGCTCAATAATCCTCAAAAAAGTAAATACTTTTTTTTCTGCTAAATTTCATTGTGTTTGCTAATGGCCATTGTTACAACCAGGGGCCCCTCTCAGCTTATTGTCTGCTGCTGATATGCCTGCAGGTTTCGTATAGAGCAGGATCTCTTTTATGGAACACCTACTGTGTACACAATGCCGTACCCTGTTCTCCAAAGACACTTAAGGGCCTTTGAATCCTAGTGAATAGAGATACAGCTTCCTGAAGCAAGAAACAAATATATTCCAATGTTCCAAATAGTCTAATGAATACTGTTTTACCAGGGCACTTAACTATTTTCTAACATCTTCTGACGTATTCCGATTCATCTCAGTGTGATATAGATGAGAGAGCCATGGGCTTGAAACCCAACTCCACGCAGTTACATACGTGGGCCTGGGCCACAGTTTCCTGAGCCTCAGTTTCCCCAACTGCGAAACAGAAAATCAAGTCCATAATTCCTTTTTTTGAAACTTTGAAATCCAGGAAACTGAAAACCATTTGCTTTTTTCCCCAGCGGGCCAGCAGAAATGCATTGACCAGCAGAACCTGAGCCAGACTGGCATGAGATTTATTTAAGACCCTTAATGAGCTCATATAAGGTGACTATTCATACATTCTACTGAGAAATACGAAGTCTGATAACAGGGTGCTGCCCCACTCGTCCTGGAGTTGTCACCTCGGGTGTCCTATGTGCTCCGTGTTAACATTCTAAACCCAGGAGTTCTGATTCTGAAACATGTCTGGCCCCAAGGGTTTTGCATTAGGGGTGGTGGACCTGTAATGCCCAGGACTGCCTGAGCCTGCAGGAGAATTTACAGAAGGCGCTAAGCTCCCGCCTGGGTCACCGAAGCCCGGCCACTTCACACCTTGCTGGGTAGGATCTTTTCCCTCCAGCGTCTGTTTAAACGGAGGCAGAACAAACAGCCTGGGACCCACATTTCAGTAGCTGGAGGGGGAAGGAAATGCCTCTTTCCTCTAAACCCAGGATTCTCCCCTCACTTTCCACGACCGGGGCAGCTCTAGCTGGAAAGCCAAACGTCGACACATAGGGAGCACTTTGAGTCTCGACGCTTGGCCTCTTGCCTCCAAAGCTACGAGCCCCTTTGTGCAGCTCTGTTGTGGAAAGAAAAGGTGCAGAGAAAAACGGATCAAATGCCTGAGGAGAATCAGAAGCTTTTCTTTTACAGGGAACGAAGGGGATGTGCTATCTCTTATTACCATAGAGAGATCATTTCAAAACTGTGATAGGAAAATGCTTTTATTATTTATTTTATTTATTTATTTTTGGCTGCATTGCATTCCCGTTGCTGCGCGCGGGCTTTCTCCAGCTGCGGCTCGTGGGCTGTAGGCACGCAGGCTTCAGTAGTTGTGGCGCACGGGCTTCGTTGCTCCGCGGCATGTGGGATCTTCCCGGACCAGGGCTTGAACCCGTGTCCCCTGCATTGGCAGGCGGATTCCCAACCACTGCGCCACCAGGGAAGCCCAGGAAAATGCTTTTAAAACCTGGGTTTTCACCATGCTTCTATCAAGAGGGGTGCTGTTCTACATCATTTTGCTGGTGGCGAAACAGAGACACTAAGCAGGAAAGTGACTCCAAGCTTTAGATGAATGTGTTTATTGAGGACTGACCTCTAGGTGCAAAGGCAGCCACTGGACTCCTACAGCAAGCCCCCCAAAACGCCCGAGACGTGTGTTCTGTCCTCCAGGAACTTTCTGTCTGATGGTGGCCTTACTTTCAACTTAGCCGAAGGTAGAAGGTAAGCTTAAAGGGCTCATCTCTTTGGGGGTCAGAAAAAGGGCCCTGGAAGAGCGACCTTGAAGGCTGGGTGGAAGGCAGGAAGGGCAGTGGGCCCAGGGGCAGATGGAAACGCTGGACGCCGATGTGGAGCCCGGCAGACTTGGCATATTCAGGGGACCCCGGAAGCAACACCCAGACACTTTCACAGACCAAGAGGTCAGAGAGTGGGTGGGGAGACCGCAAACTGGGGCAGCTCCTAATTGCCGCAGGGCAGGCCCACAGTTTCCTGAGCTTCCCTTTCTTTTCGAGAGAAGCCGCAGTTGAACGTGTGAACTGTGAAAGGTACCATTGAAAGATGCAGGGGTTTAAGCACGACGCTGGGCAAAGCTAACACACCTACAGATGCCTTCGTTTGGGCCGCGCAGTAACACCATCGCCTGCGTGGCTTATGAACAGCAGACATTCATTTCTCACAGATCGGGAGGTTGTAAGCCCAAGATCAGGGTGCCAGCAGGGTCAGGTTCTGGTGAAGGCCTGCTTCCGGATTGCAGGCGGCTGACTTCTCCGCGTGTCCTCACACGGTGGCAAGGGCAGGGGAGTTCTCCTGGGGTCTCTTAATTTTTTTTAATTTTTCTTTTATATTTTTATATTTTTCTTTTATATAAATATATATGTATATACATATTTTTTTTTCTGCAGAGCTCCTTTGTCTTCGAGTTAACCTTTGTGAAGGTGATGGGGGCACAGATCTTCCTGTGGACTAGACACCCCAGCCTGGTCTTCTTGGGTCACCTCTGTAAGAGCACTAATTCCATTCACAAGGCCCCCACCTTCTGAGACCATCACCTTGGGGTTAGGATTTCAATGTATGAACTTGGGGGAACACAAACCTTTGGTCTATAACGGCAGGCTGTGTGGCAGGGCCAGGACTCAGGTGAGGCAGGCGAGATGCCCAGGGCACACAACAAAAGGAGACTCTCACTCCCTGGGGCCAATCCTGACCGGGAGACTCCCTTAACAGTTTGTACTCCAAATGTCTCTCGTACCTCCTCCGGGCCCTGGCTCTGCTCTGTGGGCTCCCATTTGCATCTTAGGGTTCAAAGAGAAAAGCAGGAGACAGATTGGCAAGGGAGGCTTGGGGGGTGGAGGTGTTTGAACTTCACTTGGTGAGTACTGGGGAATTAAGAGCAGGAAGAGAGGTGGCTACAGGTGCTCTGGGAGGGCAGTGAAAAGGGGGGGCTGGCAGAGGGGCAGGCAGCCACCAGCTTTCCCGGTGCCAGGCTTCCCTGCAACAGCCAGTGTAGCGTGAGGAGCAGGTAAGGACCTGGGTTCTTCCCTTGACTGATTACAATCCCTGGCAAGTGACTTAACCTCTCCGTGTCTCAGTTTCCTCATCTCTAAAAGGGGCATCAGCAGAGCCTCCCTGCCTCACAGGGTGCGGAGGAGATTCAAGGCGGGCGTCTCTGTGAAGAGCTTTGAACAGAGCCTGGCACTTAGTAAGCTTTCAGGACACGTTCCCGATGAGACCAACGGGCCTTAGAAACGGCCCGCGGAGTTCACCAGCTTTGGAGCAGCACAGATCAGAATCACCTGGGGCATCCTTTCAACCTCCCCAACCGAGGCCACGCCCCCGACCAATTAAATCCCAATCACTGGGGCGTGGTCACGGCGACAGTATTTTCTGGAAGTTTCCAAGGCGCAGCCGAGCTTGGGAACGATGCGCACCTAGAACCCTGTGTGCCTGAGGCCTGAGCTGACAGAGGTGACCTTGAAAAGACACAGACAGGCAACCATTTTGTAGCTGGAGGTGAAGCCAGATGGGACGGGGGGTGCGGGGGTGGAAGGCTGTGTGGCCTCGGGGCCCAGCCGGGGGCCACTGCAGCTCCCGGGGGGGTCTTCGGGGCCAGGCGGCCACGGGCGCCCCGACCTCCGGCTGGGAGGGAGCCGGCTGCCTGGCCCCGCGGAGGACTCCCGAGCAGGAGGCCGCAGCAGCCGCTCTGAGCCCGTCTTGGGCGCCAGAGGGAGCTCGTGGGGACGCGCCACGGCTCCATCCCCACAGCTGGTTCAAACTGGTTTGGGCAGGGTGCGGCCCAGGCGGGCTGCATTCCAGGCCTCGGGCTTGCCGCCTGCCCCAGGGTCACCCCAAGCGCCTGTGAGAGGCCGGGGAGGCTGTTTAAAAATTCATCTTCTTTGTTTAAAATCATTAATTCGGCCTCCCACGGGGGTCCCTGGCTACAGCCAGCTGGACTAACCGGAGAGGGGCTCTTCTCAGCCTGCGGGGTGCTGCGTGCGTCACAGTCAACGGCAGAGCTTTAAAAGCTGTTGCCAGCTCCCCTTCGCCCCAAAGACTGCGATTCCGAAAGGTGGGGGGTGGGCATCTGTGTTGTAAGCACAATGTTTCTAAGGCATCATTACATTTAGAAAACAAGACTAGAAACAAAATGACTCTTGGCTAGCCAGCGTGGCCTAGGGTATGAATCGCGGAGAGGCTGGTGAAGAGCGAAGATCTCTTTCCCGGACCCCCCATCTCCAGGGAAAGGGGGTCGGGGCAGCACTTTTAGCTAATATCCTAGGGTTTTGTTGGTTTTTGTTTTTTTCCCAGTGAGTCATATCGGGCATTTTAGAAGTTTAAATACTATAACAAACATCAACAGAAGAAATAAAACGTTACAAATATAATTGAAACCCCTCCCCCGTTTCCTCTCCCCCACCCCAGAGTAACCCGTTTCCTGAATGCGGTGTGCATCACTCCCATGCACGGCTTTACACTTTTACTCCAATGTCGGTATCCACAAACAATATATAGCGCGATTTCACATGTGTTAAAACCTTTATGTTAATGGCAGCGTGCCCTACACAGCCTTCACGATTTGCCTTTTTTTCTTAGCATTATGTTTCTGAAATTCGTCCGTCAGGGGAAGTTTGCTGTGCTCACGACTGTGGCTCATCTGAGGCCGGTTCTGGGCTTTTCCGAGGGAGGGCCCCAGTCAGCCGGTAAGGGGGAGGGTCGGAGCTGGGTTTCTGGGTGCGTGTGGGATACAGAAGGGCTCTGAGCGTCAGCATAGTAATGAACGGCCACGTGCGGGTTCAGTGAGTTCCTATTAAATCCTTTTCCTTAGCACCTGAGGCCCAAGTCTTTGCCAAGAATTTTCCAGAAAATTACTCTGGCCTGAAGGCCTGAATGTTTGGGCGGCGATGTCGAGAAATTAGCAGTGGGAACTGTACAGTGATGGATTACCCAAAAGACAAATCAAGCATGTGCTCACGCCCCCTACCTAAGGTTGTCAGATAAAATATAAATTAAGATTTAACAGGACGAGGGTGAGGGGAGTCCTGTATATTTATTTGCAGCCCTAAGCGCAGCCCGATTTTTAAAAACGAATTTAACATTTTAAAAGACATCATAGGAAAAATGAGACCGCTAGACTTCCCTATACCTCGTTACCTTTTTTAGAACTCTCCTCACTAGCATTGCTTTGGACCCCACCCTCTTCAGCTTCTAAGGGGTCTAGACTAGCCTCCTAAGGGTGCGGGGCTGTGTCCAATTTAGTGCGCTGTAGAATTCCCTGGGGAGCTTATTTTAAAAGCTGCCCCTGGGAGGAAGAGGATCGCTACGCCCGACTTGCCTAATTTTTCGGACCGGCGCAAACAAGATGCTGTCCTAGGAGAGGCCCTGTGGGCGGGGTGATGGCGGGAGGGGTGGTCTTTAAATGAAAGGATCCTCTTAAGATATCTGTTCTCTATCCTGAATGCACGCTGGAACCACCCGGGGAGCTTTACAAACAACTGATGCCCAAGCCCCACCCCCAGGGATTCCGGCTGAATCGGCCTGGGGTGAGGCCTGGCTTCCGGGCTTTTAGAAACTCCCCGGGGCATTCTAAAGTGCTGTGGGAGCTGGAACCGCTGCTCCACCGGATTCCAGTGAAAAGGGGTGGTCTATACCGATGGTTCTCAAACTTGGCTCTATGTAAGAATCACCTGGCGAACATAAAAAGTACTGATGCCCAGGTTCCAACCCTAAAGGTTGTGTGTGGCCGTCAGACTTCGGAAGTTTTGAAGGAGCCCCAGGTGATTGCAATCTGAAAGCGAGTTTGAGAATCGTTTACCAGGTGGTGCGGGGGCCGGGCGTAGTGAGCGTCGCGCGCCACTGGGTGGCGCTGCCCGCTCGGCCCGGCGTTCCGGGAGGCGTGGGCCGCGGCCACTGGGTGCGCACCTGCCCCGCCTCCGCCAGGCGGGCCACGGGGCATGCAGCCGGTCGGGGGCGGGGCTCCGAGGCCAGGACGCGGCGTCGGGTTCCCGGGCAGCCGCCGCCAACTGGACTCTGCCGCGCTCCTCATGCTGCTCGTGGACGCCGATCGGCCGGAGCCCGTGCGCAGCGGGGCGCGCGAGCTCGCGCTCTTCCTGACCCCTGAGCCCGGGGCCGAGGTACGGGACGGGGTTGGAAGTGGGGGAGGCGGGTCTCGGGGTTGCGGGATCCAGGGCTCGCGCTCCCCCGGAGAGGAGTGGACGAGTGGAGACCCCTTGCGCGCTGGACCCGGAGCCTCGGCTTCCCCGCAGCATTCTCTCGTACCTGGCGCTGGGGCTCCGGACCCGCACTGGGGGTCCGAGGGGTCCTTCCTTTGCGGAGCGGTGGCTGTCTGGCGTCGCGCAGAGATGCGCGTCAGGTCGCGCCCGCCCTCTCCTCCAGCCCCGGTTCTCGGGGGCCCAGACTCGCTTCCCATCCCTACCTGAGACCGCCCCACCACCCCCAGCATCCTCCGGGATGCCAGACTGAGGCGCGCTCGGAGCTGCTGCCCTTTGCCAGCCTGGGCCCCGGGGGAGGCTGACCCCCGGTCCTGCCCCTGCCCGGGCGCTCGGCCTGCTCTGCTCTGAGCTGATGCTACATGCCGGGAGGAGGCGGGCAGGCAGCGTCTGTGCGAGGATGCTGCCGGCCTCGGTACGCTTCTGTTGCTAGGAGGGAAAATACCTCGTCTCTGGCTGTACTTTCTATTTTAAAAGCACAGAACAAAAAGTAGATCTAAAGCTAGCCTCTTTATCTTCCAGCTGAAGCCAGTATGTTGACAGTGCCATGAAAGTTATTTACCGAAGTTCGCCAGGAGTTATGTAGGGCCAGAAAGTCAAGCCATTCTCTCTTTAAATCTCAGAAGCAGTACAGAAGTATTTAAAATAAAGGGTAAGCACCCTCTCCTTTTTCTCTCTCACCTCAATTCTAGTTCCCAGAGATAACCATCTTTCACAGTTTGGTGTACATCATTCCAAACATATTAAAAATGCATTTACAAATGTAGGTATGCATATATACTAATAATTATACATAATTAGTTTTTACCAAAAAAACCCACGTGATACTAGAATAATGTTCTGTAACTTGCTTTTCTTTATTCAAAATAGCATGGACAAATGGAGAGTGACTTAATGGTAAGGTATAGGGCTTCTTTTCAGAGTGATGAAATAGTTCTGGAATTAGTGCTGATGGTTGCAAAACTTTGTGAATTCACTGAAAACCACAGAATCGTACACTTTACAAGAGTAAATTTTATGGTATATGAGTTATATCTCAATTAAAAAAATAGTATGGACATATTTCCATGTCAGAATGTATCTATAAGAGCTGTCCAACTGAAATATAATTTGAGCCAAAGATGTGAGCCGTCCATGTAATTTTCTTTTTCTTTTTCTTTTTTTGGCCATGCCACGTGGCATCTGGGGTCTTAGTTCCCCGACCAGGGATTGAACCCATGCCCCCTGCATTGGGAGCTTGGAGTCTTAACCACTGGACCACCAGAGAAGTCCCCCATCCATGTAATTTTAAATGTTCTAGGAGCCATGTAAAAAAGGAAAAAGAAACAGATGAAATTAGTTTCAATATATTTAATTTTTTCCAGTTTTATTGAGATTTAATTGACATTAAACACTATAAGATTTAGATCTACAAGTTTCAATGTATTTAAAATAAGTGTCTCCAAAATATCCTTTCAACATGTCATCAGCGTAAAAAAATTTAAGGAGATTTTTACATTCTTTGAAGTAAGTTTTCTTTTTTTTATATAGTGATTCCTTCTTTTTTATATATATAAATTTATTTATTTTTGGCTGCATTGGGTCTTTGTTGCTGCGTGCAGGCTTTTTCTAGTTATGGCGAGCGGGGGCTTCTCTTCGCTGCCGTGCATGTGCGGGCTTCTCATTGCGGTGGCTTCTTTTGTTGCGGAGCACGGGCTCTAGGCACAGGGGCTCAGTAGTTGTGGCTTGCGGGCTCTAGAGTGCAGGCTCAGTAGTTGTGGTGCACGGGCTTAGTTGCTCCACAGCATGTGGGATCTTCCTGGACCAGGGCTCAAATCCGTGTCCCCTGTACTGGCAGGCGCATTCTTAACCACTGCACCACCAGGGAAGTCCTGAAGTAAGTTTTCAAAATCAGGCTTGGACGATTGAACTTACAGCACATCTCAGTGTGGACCAGCCACGTTTTAAGCACTTAATAGTCATAAGACACTGGCGGCTTCTGCATCAGAGAGTGTAGGTCTTCATCATTCCTTGGCTTCTTCGTGTCCCACCATTTCAGAATAATTCCTCCTATTTTCTGAGCACATACTATGTGCCAGCAGCGTGCAGCACTCTGTCCATGGATTATGTCATTGCATCCTGGCAGTGACCCAGTGGCTAGGACGTTACGTCAGCTTCATAACTGAAAACTGAGGCCCTCACCGAATAAGCAACATTCTATGAATGTCCTGTAATTTCTGAACCACGCCTCCAGGGATGGGCATTTAGGTTGGGTACCTGCTTAAGGGTTTAAGTAACCTGAGCATCTTTCGTGTTCTTTCTCCCCCTTGCTCTCAGCAGCAAGGTGTCACTGTGTCCAGCGGCTCAACCCAGCCTCATCTTGTCTTGACTAGGGACAGCCTTCAGGAGAAGCTGCATGTATTAACTTCATTTGCTCACAAAGGGCTCTCTCTAACTCAGACGCAGGCTGGCTCACGCTCGTTTGTAATGGCTGTAATGAAGAGCCGAACTCCCTGTAGCTCCACGCGGCAATAAAGCCACTTAGAGCTCTTGCTGAAGTTTATTTACCCAAAGAAGCAAAAACTGCCAGGGTGGAGTCACTTGCAGCCTCTACTTAAAGCTTAATTCATTGGCAGTTCCTCGCGCTGAAGCTGTTTGCAGATGGGCAAATGAACTGGAAAGGGAAAGTCTGGTTTGGGAACAGGTCTGGGCAGCCAGTGCCTCCTGCACCAGCCCCTGTCCTAGGGCCACTTTGGGCTTTTAAATGGAGCAGTAGGAGTCTCAGACCAGCCAGCTCCAGTCCTAGGGGTGTCCTGGGGTTCTTAGGGAAGTGGGCCTTCTTCGTTCAACACCTTGAACCCCTGCCGTGTGCGGGGAGTGAAACACACAAGGGCTCCCGCTCTCATGGCCCGACTGTCAGACAGTAAACACATAACATACAAAACCTCTAAATTGTGATGAATGCCATGGAGAACATGGGCATGGGTGATGTGATAGAGGGTGTCTTTGTGTCTGGGAGACATGGGGTGGGGAAGGCCTCTCCAAGAAAGCTTGAGACCCGTGTGGTAACCCCTTAGGAATGGGCAGGGAAGAGGAAGCACAGAGGTCCAGGAGGGCGATTAGCAGAGGGACCCCACTTTGTCTGGGAGTGTTCAGGGAGGGCTTCCCTGAGGCAGCATCATTTTAGGCTGAGCTCTGAAGCATGAATAGAAGTTGACCAGGCTGAGAGGTAGGAGGAAAACATCCCAGGCAGAGGAAACAACTGGCAAAGATCCTGGGGTGGGATGGAGCAGGGTGATCACCAGGATAGAAGAGCAAGCAGCAGGGAGAGGGGGGAGCTGTGGGAGGCGGGGCTAGTGAGGGGGCAGAAACCGTGTTGGGATTTTGCACGGCCTCCCCGATCGAGGAGCCGCTGAAGGGCGGCTTGAGATGAGTCGGCAGGTGAGCATTTTACTATTTCTAGTGCCTTTGGGTTTTTCTGTCCAACCAGCTTTTTGTGTTTTACTTTCTCTCTTTTTCTGGTTTGAACTTCCTCTTTTGGGGGAAGTTTCAGGCAGGATCTCCGGAAGCTGCTTCAAGATGGCAGGGAGAGAGAGAGAGAGAGAGAGAGAGATGTTTGCCTCTTGGGTGCCCTGTGATTTAGGAGGGAGGGGAGTTCAGGGCCCTCCCGAATGGCTGACTCCTGATACCCACCCAAGGGTGAATTCCTGACCAGACTCTGAGAATTCCATTTGGTTCCTGTGCTGGAACACGGGACAGATTTGCCCACAGATGGGGTTAATGGCCTACATGGAAGGAAATAAAGGAAGCCAGCACTTTCTCACACCGAGGGACTTTGCTTGAGTGGGCAAAGGATGATGGGGGAAAGCGCCTGTTAACCACATGTGGATTAGATCAGGGGTTGCAAACTGGTGGCCCAGAGGCTGAATCCAGCACTCTGATATGATGGGTTCAATTCACATAGGGGTTTTTAAATGGAGAATTTTCATGAAGAAAATCTGAGTTTCTTGTTTATTTAAAATATGGACAGTCTGGTAATCCTAGGTCCCTGTTTCCTAGTTGTGGTCTCCTGTTTGCCACAGTCCCCACTCCTCCTCATTGTATCCCTCATACCGAAGTTGATATCAGTTACCATTTACCCTTGTGCTTGAACCTTTGAATTTTCTGTAGTCATGATAAGAGGAAAGGGAACTATTTTTCCAAACCGTGTATCTGGACTGAAATGGGAAAACATAAATTAGCCAAAAATGCCCTTGAGTTTCAAGAAAAAATGTAGAAGAGACTGTTTCTTTGTGGAAGTAAAGAATATTTTATTGTGTCCAACCTGCAAACACCCTGTGCCTATGGGAACCCTGGCATGTGTCTTATTCTTGTGACCTACTGGTCCCCTTTCGGGATTCAAATTTGGATGTTCAGATTAGAAGTCTGTGGGTGGGTGCCAGGGCACAGTCTACTCTGTCTAGAGATGTAGTTCTGTATTAATTTATTCCTCAGATCTTTTTTTAAAAATAAATTTTATTTATTTATTTATTTATTTTGGCTGTGTTGGGTCTTTGTTTCTGTGCGAGGGCTTTCTCTAGTTGCGGCAAGTGGGGGCCACTCCTCATTGCGGTGCGCGGGCCTCTCACTGCTGTGGCCTCTCTCGTTGCGGAGCACAGGCTCCAGATGCGCAGGCTCAGCACTTGTGGCTCACGGGCTTAGTTGCTTCACGGCATGTGGAATCCCCCCAGATCAGGGCTCGAACCTGCGTCCCCCGCATTGGCAGGCAGATTTTTTTTATTTATTTATTTTTTTTTGCGGTACGTGGGCCTCTCACTGTTGTGGCCTCTCCCATTGTGGAGCACAGGCTCCAGACGCACAGGCTCAGCGGCCATGGCTCACGGGCCCAACCGCTCCGCGGCATGTGGGATCTTCCCGGACCGGGGCACGAACCCGCGTCCCCTGCATCGGCAGGCGGAATCTCAATCACTGCGCCACCAGGGAAGCCCCAGGTAGATTCTTAACCACTGCGCCACCGGAGAAGCCCCCTCAGATCTTTATGGAAGACCTGCTGTGTGCCAGGCACTGTGCTGGGCACCGGGGAGAGGCCAGTGAGGCAGAGGCGATGCCTGCCCTCAAGGTCTGGCACTGCAGTCAGGAAGATGAGCCCACTAGGAGTTACCCAACAGGGTAACTAACGGTGATAAATGCCACGAGGGAGACACCTGAGGGGCCGTGATAGCGACACACAGGAAGATTGGAAGGAACCACCAGGCAAAGATCTGGCATCATGTGTGTCGCTGGAGACAGGGAAAAATGAGGTCTCCAGAGGTACCTGAGTGGGTGGACCTCAGTGATAAAGGGGAGAGGGGACAGGGCCAGACCAGGGCCTGGGGTCAAGGGGAGGAGTCTGGATTCGATTCTGGGGTGTCATGGATAGAAGCTGTAAGCAGGGCCAAGCTGGGTGTGAGCAGGGGAAAGACGGAATCAGATTTGTGGACTTAGGGCTGCAGTGCCGGAACGCGTCGGAGGGGCTGGCGTGGCAGCAGGGAGACCACAGATGTGGATGTCCCGGTGGACGTACACCGAGCTGGCCAGGCTCCCTGAATCAGAACCTTCGGGGGTGTGAGAGCCAAGGCCAAGGTGGGCGCTTGGAGAGGGGCAGCATTTCTCGGAAGAAAGTTCCTACATTTCTCCCCGCAGAACTGCCCAGCAGTGGAAGGACCTGTCCCTGGCTCTGAACAATCTCTTATCACAGGACAGCTGGGCTTTGGGGGAGGGTCACCTCGGAACCTTGGCTAGAAGTTCCCAGTCTGGCTGACTCTCAGCACGAACCGAGAAGCTTTGAAACAGGTTCCCAAAGACGGGAAGTGACCCTGGTGCCAACCAGCCCAGGCTGGTCATGTAGCGATGCTCCCGTGTAGCGGACAGCTCGCGGCGGCAGCGGGACAGCTCGCGGCGGCAGCGAGTCAGCTCTGAACGTGCCGTTCCGGCACCGGGGAGAAAAGCAAGATGCACGGAGGTGTGTGCAGTGTAAATAAGAACTTTAAAGGCAAAAAACACCTATTTCGTGCATCTATAAATAGGAGATCCAGTTAAATCGATCGCGGGGGTGGGGGTGAGGGTGGTAGGTGGAGCGTAGCCAAGGTGAGAGCACTGGTGTAGGGCGTGGTCCCCAACCTTTGCCAAACATCTGCATCATCTGAGATTAACAACAAAAAGTGCTGATGCCCGGCTCCCACCCCCAGATACTCTGATTTCGTTGGTGTGGGTGCCACCTGGGCATTGGAACGCTGAAAGCCCTCCAGCAGGGTTGTAAGCCTGGAGTGGCCGAGACTGATCAGTCTGTTGGACAGTCACCACGACTGCTAACTGTTGGAGGCACCCCAGGCCTGGGGATCTGGACTTGTAAGCGCCCCTCCGGAGATTCTGATGGCCAGCCTGCCGGGGGCTCACAGCTTCCGTCAGTGCTAGCGGGACTGGCCCCATGCCCAGGAATGCCTGCTTCCAGCTGCCGCAGGAGGACAGAAAACTCGTCGGTCCTGCCTGCTGCTGTGTCTACCGCACCAGCTACTGATGCCTCACGTATCAGTTGAAGAAGCATCCTTTACAGATGTGTGCCTCCCCCCAACCCCCTTGCTCCTGGTCAGGCTGAGTGGTAGGAGGACCAGCTCTGGAGCCACATGGCCTGGGTTCAGATCTCGGCTTTGCGCTCATGCTTCTCTCTGCCTTTTCTCCTCCAGTTGTGGGGTTGGATGAGATGATTCACGGGCAACACTTGGCTCAGGGTCAGGACCACAGTAAGCGATCTGGTGCATTAGCTACAATTATTCACTTAATCATTCTATAGTTGTTTATGGAGCAGGTACCAGGTGCGGACCCCATGTCAGGAGCTGGAAAGCAAAAGTGCAGGAGAGGCCCACCGCCCTCAGGGCTCTCAGAACAGGTGGGAGGGTGGGCGTGACACACATTAATATTTCCACACAGTGTTTGCAAGAGGGCGATTTCAGCCCTTCGCTTGTGCAGAAGATGGTGAATTTTCTCTCACTAGCATGACCTCGTGTAAGCCTGGAGGTCCAATGTTAACTTTCTGTATCTGTGTACGTGAGACCAACCATAGATTCCAGTTTTTGGTTTGCAAAACATAATTGCTGCATCCACGGTCAGCATGAGCCCCGGTTCTCTTAAGCTATCTCGGGATCTGAATTTATTCCTTGGTGCAAGTGTGATGGAAATTTGGCCTGTGGTTCTTTTAAGTGAATTGGAGTTGGTTTTAAAATAAGTTTGTTTTAAAAATAAAAAATATATGCACATGTTACAAAATCCAAAGGTCCCGGTGACCATGGAATGCTGAGTGAGGCCCTGCCTCCCCCGGTTCTCAGCCCCTGCTGCTCTACAGAGGCCGCTGCAGGCCATGCCTGTGTCCCCTGTCGTCCCCACCTGCCGCCTCCCCCTTCTGCATTGTGCTTTTTTCACTCACTGTGTCTTAGACAGCTTTCCATATGAGTGCACAGAGAGCTGACCAATTATTTTTTAGCTGCTAAACAGAATCTCATTGTCTGTCTGAATTATAATTTAGGTAACCGTTCTTCTACTGATGGACATTTAGGTTACATGGATTCTTTAACTGTTACAAAGTCTGTTGCGGGCTTCCCTGGTGGCGCAGTGGTTAATAATCCACCTACCAATGCAGGGGACATGGGTTTGAGTCCTGGTCTGGGAAGATCCCACATGCCACGGAGCAACTAAGCCCGTGCGCCACAACTACTGAGCCTGCACTCTAAAGCCCACGTGCCGCAACTACTGAGCCCACGTGCCGCAGCTACTGAGCCCACGTGCCGCAGCTACTGAGCCCACGTGCCGCAACTACTGCAGCCCGCACGCCGCAACTACTGAAGCCCGCACACCTAGAGCCTGTGCTCCTCAACAAGAGAAGTCACCACAATGAGAAGCCCGGGCACCGCAACGAAGAGTAGCCCCTGCTCGCCACAACTAGAGAAAGCCCACCCACAGCAATGAAGACCCAACACAGCCAAAAATAAATAAATAAAAACCAAAAAAAACCCCAAAACAAAGTCTGTTGCAATGAGTATCTCTGTACGTACATCATTTTGCATTTGTGCATATATGTCCAGAGGACACATACCCAGTGGGGGAATTACTGGGTCCAAGGATATATGCATATAAAATTTTGGTTGCTGTTACCAAATTAACCTTCTTAGAAGTCAGGGTCAAGGCGAGAGTAGAGTAGAGTAGTCAGCCCTTCTAGACATTCACACCTCAAGGTCGAGGGTCCCTCTGGGGGATGGGAACTCTTATTTGAGCTGCTGTAGGGGCCTGGGAGGAAGGAGTTCCCGTGTCCCCTCTTTGGGAAGTGGATCATCATCTAAAGGGCCCGGTCCTCTCAGTTTGCGATTTCAGCACAAGGCCATCTGGAGAATCCCTTCATTTGCTCTTTCCAGCCCTTCATTCTTGGTTTGCCCAGCTCCCAGGGTCTTTCTGCCATTGATCCAGCCCTTCCATCCTGTGCACAGAGATGAGGCTGCTTCCTCTAAAGACCTTTACTTTCCCTGTCATCTGAAGGGGCCACCATGAGTGCTTTTGGAGAAGAGGTGACATTACTAATTACATGCCCTGAATGTGGGCAGGCCTCACAGTCCTTGAGCCTGTTTCATTTTCACCCCCGTCATGTACTCATGGACCCTGGCCCAGCCTGGCTGGAAGAAGCAGGAGCAAGGTCAGGCCATAGCGCCAGGTGTCAGGCAAAGCTACCACCACACCCTCCCCTGAACTGGCTGCATGTGGGTGTCCTCTGGCTGGCATGGTGATCTGCTTTTTAAAATGCTAAGTAGATGCCAACTTTAAAAAAGTGGGAGTTTTCACATAAAAATCCAAATGTCTGGCTTCTTTAAAAATGTTGCAGCAAAAGCTACAGGTCTTCAGCGGCCTTGTTCCTGGGCTGAGTGGACCTTGTGGTTTCTAGAAGGATTCTCCGGGGGGTGGGAGAGAGAGAGGGAGGGGGAGGGGGAGGGAGAGAGAGAGTGTGTGTGTGTGTGTGTGTGTGTGTGTCTGTAAACAGCATTATTGTGATATAATTCACATGACATACAATCCACCCATTTAAAATGTACAGTTTAATGGCTTTTGGTTTATTCACAGAGTTGCACAACGATCAACCACAATCAATTTTAGAACATTTTCATTACCCCCCAGAGAAACCCTGTCCCCCTGAGCTCTCCCTCCACCAAGAACCCCTAATCTACTTTCTGTCTCTAAAGATTTACCTGTTCTGGACATTTCATAGATGTTTGGGTTTGTGTGGTTTTTTGTTTGTCTGTTTTTGTTTTAAACTTATTTTATTTATTTATGTTTGGCTGCGTTGGGTCTTTGTTGCTGCGCGCGGGCTTTCTCTAGTTGCGGCGAGTGGGGCTACGCTTCGTTGTGGCGCGTGTGCTTCTCATCGCAGTGGCTTCTCTTGTTGCGGAGCATGGGCTCTAGGCGCGTGGGCTTCAGTAGTTGTGGCTTGCAGGCTCAGTAGTTGTGGCTCACGGGCTCTAGAGTGCAGGCTCAGTAGTTGTGGCACACGGGCTTAGTTGCTCCACGGCATATGGGATCTTCCAGGACCAGAGCTCTAATCCATGTCCCCTGCATTGGCAGGCGGATTCCCAACCACTGCGCCACCAGGGAAGCCTGATGTTTGCGTTTTAAAGACACCAATCGGTCAGAGGTTTGAAGGCCCTGTTCAGCCTACAGTCAGGTTTGTTTGGCCGTCATAGTGTTTTTTAATTTTTTAGGTTAGTTTTGAACATTTTCGAATTGGAAGAGCTTTCATAAATATCTGGATCACCCTTTTGTCTTTTTTTTTTTAAGTGTTCTATTTTTTTTTAATATTTATTTATTTAGGCTGCGCCAGGTCTTAGATGCGGCACGCGGGATCTTTTAGTTGCGGCGTGCACGTGGGATCTGGTTCCCTGACCAGGAATTGAACCCATGCCCCCTGCAGTGGAAGCGCAGAGTCCTAACCACTGGGCCGCCAGGGAAGTTCCCAGGTGTCTTCTTTAGACGGGGCCTCCCATTTGCCACAGTCCCCACCCCTCCCTCTTGTCTCCCTGCATGGCGTCAGCTGCCATTTATTTATTTATGGCTGCATTAGGTCTTAGTTACTGCACGCGGGCTTTCTCTAGTTTCGTCGAGCGGGGGCTACTCTTCGTTGCGGTGCGCGGGCTTCTCATTGTGGTGGCTTCTCCTGTTGCGAGCACAGGCTCTAGGTGCACAGGCTTCATTAGTTGTGGCTCGTGGGCTCTAGAGCACAGCCTCAGTAGTTGTGGAGCACAAGCTTAGTTGCTCCGTGGCATGTGGGGTCTTCCTGGACCAGGGCTTGAACCCGTGTCCCCTGCATTGGCAGGTGGATTCTTAACCACTGGGAAGCCCCAGCTGCCATTTATTATTCTGCTGGTGCTGCTGTGTTTCTCGGAGGAAAGTAAAACGTCTCTGTCAAAAGTGGGAAACTGAGATAAGCAATGTGAAGAAAACATTCATAAGCATGGCCCCCTTCCCTAGTATTCATTTCCTGCCTGGCTTCTGTGTCTTTTTGAGTTTGGAGACCCTGGTGGGGTCACAGCCATCTCCTGCATGGGTGGAGCATCTCACCAAGAGTAACCTAGAGAAAGAAGTTACTTGACCCTCCTCAGCTTCCATCTCCAAACACAGAGAGTCGGAGGATTCCCACCCACCTCCACTTTCAAGTGGGGAAACCGAGGCACAGAGATGGTCAGAGGTATAGTTAAGACCACACAGCATGAATGCAAATGGGGACTAAGACGCCATCGCGGCTGCTGTTCTCAGGCTGTAGCTCTTCCAGGAGAGCACTTTTCTTCCTCCTTCCCATGGCCCTTTTCTTTTCTCCTCCCTCCCTCCTTCCTTCCTTTCTTGTAACAAATATTCATTGAGCACTGTATTGGTTACCAATTGCCGAGTAACAAACCACTCCCAACCTTAGTGTTTAAAAACGACCCCCATTTTATAGTGCCTGATTTTGTAGGTTGGTGGAGCTCCTCTGCGCCGTTCTGCTCCCGTGGTGTTGGCTGGGCTGCCTCATGAGGCTGCATTCTGCAGTGGAAGGTCCAACATGGCCTCACTCATGTGTTGGGCAGTTGGTGCTCCAGCCGGGGCACCTCAGTTTTCCTGCACGACCTCTCATTCTCCAGGATCTTTTCCGCCCTGTGGCCTTTCCAGCAAACTTGCCTGCTGTTGTCTTCCAAGAGGGTGAATCAGAAGCTGCAAGGTCTCTAGACTCGGAAGTCACAGAGCGTTGCTTCCACCACATTTTACTGGTCAAAGCAAGTCACAGACTAGATTCGGGTGGAAAGGAATGATCCTACCTCTTCATGGGCAGAGTGGCAAGGTCATATTGCAAAAAGATACGTGAGATGGGAGAGAGTTGGAAGGCTGTCTTAGGAAACACAGGTACCTACTATGTGCCAGGCATTATTCTAGGCCCTGGGAACACAAAGGTAAATAAAAGAAAAGAAAACCCTTGTTCACCAGGAGCTTTCATTCTGTTGGGGGAAGATGACAAGAAACAAGTGAAATATATAGTAAATTATATGGTGATAAAGGCTAAAGAGAGAAATAAATTGGGGCAGGATGTGGCGTGGTAGGGAAGCTACAGGGTCAGGGAAGGCCTCACTAAGGAGAGTCATATGAGCAAAGGCTAGAAGGAAGTATGAGATGAGCTTTACCAGTGAAGGGAACAGCAGGTGCAAAGGCCCTGGGGTGAGGACATGGTTGGTGTGGTTGCTGGGGAGGCCTCCAGTAGGCATTTACTGATTGAGATGGAAGATGGCGGAGGACTTTTAAAAAAAATTAACATAATCCATATAACATAAAATTTACCATTTTAAAGTATAAAGTTAAGTGGTTTTTAGTATATTCTTGATGTTGTTCAGACATCACCACAACCTAATTCCAGAACATTTCCATCACCCAAAAAAGAAATCCCATAACCATCAGCGGTTATTCCCTACTCCCCCTCCCCCCTTTCCATGGGGGAGACAACTACTAAGACACTTTCTGTCTCTGTGGATTTGCCTCTTCTGGACATTTCACATAAAAGGAATCATGTAATATGTGGCTTCTTTCACTTAGCATATATTTTCAAGGATTATCCATGGTGTAGCACGTATTAGGACTTCATTCTTTTTTATGGCCAAATAATATTCCATCACATGTACATGCCATATGTTGTTTGTCCATTCATCAGTTGATGGACATTGAGTTATTTCTACTTTTTTGGCTATTATGAATAATGTACAAGTTTTTTGTACGAACCTCTGTTTTCAGTTCTTTTGGATACATTGCTGGGTCATAGGGTAACTCTATGTTTGACCTTTTGAGATTGGTTTCCAAACCAGGCTGGTTTCCAAAGCAGCCACACAAGTTCACATTCCCACCCGCAGTGGATGAGGGTTCCAGTTGCTCCACGTCATCACCAACTTTTGTCACTTGCCGTTTTTGTGATCGTAGCCATTCTAGTGGCTGTGACGTGGTACGGTGGAAGATTTTGAGCTGAGGAGGGCTTTGGTTTTAACAGAATCTCTGAGGAGTAGATTGAAGGGGAGCAAAAGAGGAAGCAGGGGACCAGTGAGTAACAGGCTACTGCAGCGGCCCCAGCGAGGGAAGGCAGTGCCTTGCACCAGAGTGGTGGAGAGAAGTGGTTGGATCTGGGATATATTCTGAAGGCAGAACTGAGAGGGTTTGCATAAAGGTTGGATGGGGTTGGGAGTGGGAAGGAAAGACGAGTCCAGGATCCTCCCATGTGTTTGGCCTGAGTACCTGGAAGATGAAGTTTCCCTTTGTGGAGATGGAGAAGACCACGGATGGTGGAGGATCATTTCGTGTTTCCTTGTGCCAGTTGCTGGTAGGCAGAGCCAGCCCGTTTTCGGCTTTTGACATGCCCAGCTGGGAAGCTGGGATTGGCACTTTGAGCAGGAGATGTGGAAGAAGGCGGTGAATGCCATGATTCACACGTGTTAAAAAGATGCCTGCCTGCCATCCCCACTGACCACGCCCTGAATGTCACTTAAAGCAAGCCATTTGCTTCCTTTCCCTCGGAGTGGGACAATTTCTGCCCGGGGGTTGCAAAGGATGGTGAGGGCATTCATTTTGCTTATGGGCTGGTTAAAAAGGCATGTGGGCTGCAGCCTGCAGGACTCTTATTTCTGAGGCCACTTAGGGAATTACCGTGAGAGAAAATTGTCCCGTGAATGATCTGTGGGCACGGTGGGGTCGCTAATCCTTCCTGCTGGTTGGGAATGCCTTGGGACTTGTCCTTCCCTTAACTGACCAAGCAGTCAGCAAATGCTCTCTTTGCTCCCTCCCTGCTGCTTTGGGCCACCGCCCTAGGCACCAGGAGGAGGGGGTGGTGGGGAGACCATAGTTGACAGGCAACAGTAAAGTGGGCACACTTTCCCCCTCCCCAGGGAGCACCTTGGTGGTGACAAACTTCTGAAGTCAGAGAAGTGAAATTTTCCCTTCAGTGTCTATTAGCCGTGTGTCTTTGAACAAGTGACTTAAACTCTCTGATCCTCTGTTTCTCAATCCATAGAAAGGGGGAAATTATGGCATCTACAGTATAGAGTTCTCCTGAGAAGCAAATGAGATAATCCACATATGGTGATTAGCCCTTGTTTCTATTATCTAGTGAGAGAGATCCATAGAGCAACCATTTATATGTGCCTACTGTGTGCCTGCTCCCCGTTAAATGGCTTAGCCATGTCTATTATGTGAGGTTAACCTAAAATCCTGCCAAATGGATGTGGCACTTCCTGTCACAGGTGAGCCAGCCCAGATGCTCAAGTTACGCCCCCGGGTTAGGGTCATACAGCTGGCAAAAGAGAAAGATGGGGTTCGAACTCAGGACTGACTGACTTCCTTTGTGAACACGCTAGGAGAGGTCGAGAGGCTCTTCCTATGAGCAGAGAGCTGCAGTGTGTCTTGGGAAGGAGGCCAACCAGCCAGCTGGGGCGTGGTCCTTCACGTCCCTCTGGCAGGTTTAGTCTTCCCAGGCATCTTTGGACTGGGGCGTAGATTGTCTGCACTGTGCTCCCTCGTGCATCTGTGCCCCCTCCCGTCTCTCTCACTTTCCTCTGGATCAAAAGGAACCACCAACCTTCCCCCTTCCACCTCAGTGGCCTCTCAGCTCCTTCTTTCTCCCTTAGTGCATTAAGGACACTTTTTTTTTTTTTTTTTACCATGCTTTTACTTTTTGGGGGGTGGGGGGGGACTTCCTGTCCTCCCTCCACTGCGGTCCCCTTCCCCCGTCAAGCCTCCCCCAGTCAGGCACAGAAATAGTCCCAGCTGTGAGATGAAGGTTGCAGAGTTTAAAACTGCAGCTCGGCACTATTTATACTCCAGCCGGAAAGATGTTTTTTTGTGCAACCGTTTATTTGGTTGTGGTATTGACAGCCCAGGCGGCAGGCGGCGGGCGGCTCCTGCACTGTAGAAACATTTCTCCGGGGACAAGTGGCCAGTGAGGGCGGCCTTCAGGTGAGGGGGCAGGCGCCAGGCCTGCCCAGAAATGCCTGGGAACACCTCCCTGGAGCAGAACGATTCGGCCTGGTAAGCCAAAGGAAGCGGTTCACGTTCCAGCTGAACTTCCTTCCTAGATGCCTGGTAATTAGAAAAAAAAAATACAGGTATTTTATAAATCATGAAAATAGTACATGCTCGAGGGGAAAAAGGGTTCAGACTAATTTTTACACAAGTGAGTAAAGCAGGGAGACCCTTCGTGTTCTATTTTGCTTGGCCCATGGAGCGTTATTGAATTTGTGCCACTACTTAAAAATTGGGACATTTCCCATAAAGTTAGAATTTCTGGCTTCTCTTGAAAATGGAAGGTTCTGGCAGTGCTGGCCTTGTGTTTGCTGATGGCTGCTAGTGGCTGGCTGCTCCAGAAGTAGGCAGAGTGATTCTCAGATCACCCCAAGCCCCAGTGGCCTGCTTCGCGTTCATCTACCTTACCGCCTGGCCTTGATAACTTCTGAGGTTTGGACCTTTCACGTAACATAAAACATTCAGGGCTCCTGTGTCAGAGTGTCAGACCTCATTCCCCAGTTCCTACTCCCCAGGGCTAAGTAAGCACTATCGATAGGGTTTCCAGATAAACTACGGGACCCCCAGTCACATATGAATTTCAGATAAACAACAAATACTTTTTTAGTGTCAGTATATCCCCTAACTATTACAGTTTGGTAGTATCATCCCAGGCCTTTCTCTGTTGAAGCAGACACGTTTCACAAGGGTAGTTTTATATTCTCTCTCTCCTGCAGTTGACTTTGCTCCCTGTGGTTTGTCTGGAGAGGCATTTTTCAGTGTTGATAAGAGCAGGCTTTGAGGCTGGCGACTCAAACCTACAGGAGAGTCTGGGCCCCAGTGCTTGTTAGCTCTGTGACCTTGAGTAGGTTCCCTTACTTCTCTGAGCCTCAGTTTCCTCATCTAAACAATGGGGGTGATGAGGGTCGCTTTGTTATCTCCTGTTAGTATTTATTTATCTCATCTCTTTTGAGAGCTGCGTCGAGTGGATGGTCCACGGTGGCTTGAACCAGAGGGGTTAAACAGAGGTGCCCACGGTTATCAAGACTGACGCGGGCACATCCCGATTTCAAATTACGAGGGGTTCTGAAAAGGCAAAGTAGGTCTGGAGGGAACTGGGCAGATAATCCTAAGATGTAGTTTGCTTTAAAAAAGAAGAAAGACAATGAAGGGCGTTTGTCTCCCCGGAAACCGCTTGCTAATCTCCAGGATCTTGTCTCTCTTCAGGCGGCGGAGGTGGAGGAGACCGTCGAGGGCTTGCTCCTCAGGCTGGAAGAGTTTTGCTGCCTGGCTGACATGGTGAGTGCCCGCCTGGGAGCCGTGGGTGCAGGCCCAGCCCAGACTTCAGGGCCTTCCTGGGCTTCCCTGGGGAGCCACCTCGGTGGCGTGGCGGCTTAGCCAGCAGGCGGCGTGGGCAGCGGCGTGGGGGCAGCTCACACCCTCTCCCTCTGTCCACACGAGGTTCCCTGAGGCGGCCATCTTGATAACGCCCTTCCCCGGAGATGCCTTCATTCCACCGAGGAGGCGGGAGTGGGCCACCAGGTGGCACTCTCGGGCCCGATGCGGGGAGCCGGTCGGCGGGGACGCTAAGACTATATTTAACTTTCCTTGCTCTGCACAGTTCGCCAGGCAGACGTGGAGACAGCCAGGAAATGGCTTCAGGCCTGGGAGGCCTAGGAGGAGCCTCCTGGCCGGGCCCTGGCCCTGGAGGGCTGCGGCATCGAGGGCCCTGCCCTCCTCAGCCCTTTGGTCCCTCCACTGTTGCCTCCTACCCTGCTTGGTGGGAGCGGCTCCTCCTGGCGGGGTGGGGAGGACCGTGGAAGATGGTGCCCTAGGCCGGGAAGGCAAGGTCTCCACTCCTCCTTGTGTCTCCAGGATTGTTGCCGGACAGCTGTGGGGCCCTGAGGGCTGATAGAATGTTCTGGAAGTTCCCAAGCTTATTAAAGGCACACCAGCAGCCAGGGTTCGTGGCTTCGGCCTGGAGGCCCAAAGGGTGGAGCTCCATTTTGGGACCAGGCCTGCCTCTCCCCGCGAGCACAGGAAGCCCAGCTGGGCCCAGACGTGCAGATGTGTACCAAGCGTCTGGAGAGACGCTGGTGAGAGCCCCAGGGAGTAGTGTTTGTTGAACATCTACTTTGTACCATGCTCCGTACAGAGTGTGTTCCCTGTATCCTCCCATCCCACCTCAGAGCAACCTGCCACGATGGGTACGACTTTCTCCCCATACGTTCAACAGACATCTGAGCGCGCCTGTGCCAGCCCCTGGGGACACTGCAGTGAACAAGACACAAACATTCCCACAAGGACCTATCTGTGTTTTTCTCTTGAGTACCAATTTTTTAGTTCAGATGTGGGTCCAGGTGGGAGCTGGGTAACGAGACTGACTTTTAATGCCCTGAATGGTCCTTTCTTCATCACCGAACATTGGGCACCTTCTCTGACTGGTCCCTTGGTGAGCCTGAGGATGCAAAGACAGACAGATCTGTCTCCATCCACCCTCCCCTCCCGTCCAACAGCCCCCGATCCCCCAAACGCGATCTGTGTACCAGCCGCTGTCCTCCAGGGTTGAAGCACTGGCCTGGAGGTGTGTTCCAGGTGCGAAGCGAGGCTGCAGAGGTTTTGAAAAGGAAAAGAGGTTCTAGAAGGAACTGGGCACATAATCCCAAGACTGTTTGCTTTTTTTTAAAAAAACGAAGAGGTGTTAAATTCTGCCTGGGAAATCAGGAAGTCTTTGCAGAACAGGTGGTGATTAATTTGGGGTTTGAAAGAGGAACAGGAAGAATTCAATTGCTGGGGGGGGGGCGGGCATTCAGGCAGAGGGACCGGCCTTTGGGGGTGGCATGCTGGGCGCATAGGGACAGTGTGGGCCCACACAGTGGGACATTGGGAAGACGGTGGGGACGGGCGATCCTGGGACATTTTTGTTCTCAAATCCCAGTGCATCCTCCTCCCACGAAGGGAGATCCACCAACCACCCTCAATGAGAGCTTTGGGCAGAAGTCAGCTTGGATAGACAGGGAGGGGCCAGGCCTTACTTGCCTTAAAAACTTCAAGGCTTCCTGTGGTGGGAAGTCTGCGGGGGCGCAAGATTGTATGCAGCGTCGGGAAGATCCTCTCCAAACTCAAAGCCTAGAGGTGCATTTATGCAAAGATTTTAAATACAGAGGTCACAAGATGACCCATGGGCCCAATCCTGTCTGCAGACATGTTGGATGTCTCTGGGAAAAAAAAGAAAAAGGAATGAGCTGCTGACATTTATAGAATGTCATGCAAAAAAATATGGATTCCCGGCTTCTCCTGGAAAAGCAAAGATCTGTCCTTCCCGCCGCCCCCTGCCCCGTGCGTGCTTGTTGTCACCTGGCAAGCATCAGCCAGAGCTGGACAGTGGCCACCCCTGTGGAGAGCACACGTGCTCTCCAGCTTGTCACCGTCCCCACTGCTCCCCGTGGGAGCCTCCTTGACTCCCCGGCCACCTGCCAGGTGCATCCATCCCTGTGCTGTGTGCGTGTGTTTTATGGTAGAGAACATTTCTCTGTACTTCGGGCCCTACTGAAAGCAGGCAGATATCCACCAGACCGAGAGAGTCCCATGTTTTTAAGAAATGGAAGAGATCGCACTTCCCGGGAAGTGAAGACTATTTCAGTGTGTTTATATGCAAATGAGCATGTCTACATTAATAATAGAATGCGCCTCGTACGATGCTTTTGTGGCCCATGGAGGTGTTTTGTGTTGGCAGTCCCTACAGTGAGGCTCTGTGCTGATGCCGTTTAGATTATAGAAATCCTCTCGACCCCAACAGCTGCTGCTTAGCTTACCTAGTGTGTCTGTGCCCAGGTGTCATGGGCTCCGTGGCACAGAGAGAGAGCTGTCCAGCTATCAGCCCTGACTTGGGACCTCCTTTTCTCTTTTGATCCAAGCCAGGGATGAGTGGGGACCTCTGGGAGGCAGGTGATGTCACACCATGGACCACCATCCCCAGGGCCCTGCTTTGGCCTTTGGAAACACTGATCAAGTTAGAGGTCCCAGAACGGCCGGGCTCCCTGGTGCACAGTCCAGAGAGAAATGGTTTATTTCTGATAAAATCAGGCTATTAGGCGTGAGAGTCCACCTTCCTGTCTGATGTTTTAAGTCCTCTGCCAGTCTGTCCCGGATCACTCTTAAGTGACCAGCATTCACACCATGTGCTCTTGACCTGTTCTAACCTTAGATATAATACCTCTTGCCATCACTTCAAGCTCTGACTCTTCCCAGTGGGGCCTTGGGCACAGCATGTCACCTTTCTGTACCTTTATTTTCTCCTCTGTAAAATGGAGGTGGTGGCTCTGATTATGTACTGCAGCATCAAACGACCCCAACACTTAGTGGGGTGAAACAACCACCAATTTAATATGTGGGCCAGGACAGGGCACAGAGAGTACAGCTCATCCAAGCTCCGTGGCACCTACTGGGCTGGGGGCATCCAGGGTGGCTGCTTCCCTCACTTGTCTGACGTCTGGGCTGGGAGGGCTGGCTGGCTGGGGACCGGTTGGCATCACTCTCCTCCACGCGGCCTCTCCTCGTGGCCGTCTGGCCTCCCAGAGCCAGCGCTCCAACAGATGGGAAGTGGAAGCCTCTGGAGACTTAGGTATGGCAATTAGCACAGTGTCACTTCTGTCGTATCTTATTGGTCAAAGCAGCCACATAGCCCACCCGGATCCAAGGGGAAAGGACATAGACCCCTCTGCATCATGGAAGGAAAGTACAGAACTTGTGGCCATCAATCATCTACTGCAAACGGTACCCATCTCCAAAGAGTGATCGCGAGGGATAGACGAGGCAGGGATGTGCCCTTTACATCCAGTAGAACGGCCAAAATGAAAAAGACAGACATTAGCAAGTGTGGACGAGGATGCGGGACAGCTGAAACTCTCCTTCACTGGCTGGTGGAAATGCACGAAGGGACAGCCGTGTGGAGCAGACACTCGCACACAAATGTTCATGGCGGCTTTGTTCATCATGCCCCAAACCGCAAGCAACCCCGGTATCTGTCGGCAGTAGAAATGGGTAAATAAACTGTTGTTTATTCATACACTGGAATGCACAGCAGTGGAAAGGAATGACCTGCTGTACACAGCAACATGGGTGATTCTCACGAATGTGCTGTTGAGGGACAGAAGCCAGACACACGAGTGCTTCCTGTGTGAGGCTCCACAATATGAAGTTCACACCTAGGCAAAACCAGTCCATGGGACGGAAGTCAGGTAGAGGTTAGCCTTGGGAGGGTGGTCGTGACAGGGAGGACGCCAGAAGGAGCTTTATGGGGTGAGGGGATGTTCCATGCGTTGGTCTGGGTGGTGGTTCCACAGATGTAAACACACATACCGATTCATCGAGCCGTCCGCTAAGGCCTGGGCTCTTGACCGTATGTCATTTACACTCAATCAAAAGTAAATGCTTAGCATGGTGCCTGCTATGTATTAAGTGACCCATCATCGTCATCAATATTAAAGCACCAGAGGGCCGCGACACAGATGAGTTTATCCGCAGAAACTGGATTTGTGAGGCCTTTCAGCTCAGTGCCCTTGGGGGTTTGGGCAGCTTGTCTGGGCCCTTGGAAACCCTAGTAGCCTTGGGCCCACCTTCTGGCAGGGAGCGGACTCTCCCATCTCTCACATAAATGGAGAAAATTTCCCGTTGGCCTCGGCCCAGCAGTTGCATTTGGCGTTGGTGTGCGTTCTTAGGTCAAGTGCATCTGGCTCTTCTTCCTGGGCCTTGCACCATCCTGGAGAGGCATGTTTGCTCTGTGATAACCCCCTGCATCCGCTACCCAGGCTTCTGGGCTCCGGAGACCAGCTCCAGGGAGCTGGGAGGACAGGCTGGGGAAGGGTCTGCCAGGCCCCCCGGCCCATAGACCTGGCTGGAGTTTCATCCCATTAGAGGCTCAAAAAGCACTGATTCTTCCCTGACATCTTTGTTCTTCTGAGAAGTATGCATAAGCGTGAACTCACATGCCTGTGATGTGATGATGTGAGGTGGGTTGGGTGTGAGAAGAGAAATGTGTCCCTTTCCTTCCACTCCCCTATAAGATGAACAGGGCATGAGGTGGCCACGGACGCCATGCTGGGGAGACTGTAGGTAGTGGTGGAGACTCTGGTGAACCAAAGCGGGCTGTTGTCACCCAGCGCCAGCTGATTGTTGCCAGGTGGAACATGTGGCATGTCAGTGTGGCCGGGTCTTCCGATTTCTCACAAGAAGCCAGAAATCTGGGTTTCTAAGGGAAATATCCTTAATTTAGATCTTGGCACCTAGTTTGGTCGTACTTTCGGTTTTTCAGGCTGGCTCTGCGTGAGCCTGATAGAACACGACTGCAGACCTCTGGTGTTAGGAGGTGGCCTCAGACCCACTTGGATTAGCATCCTCCATCTCCCACTTTGTAGGTTTGCAACCTTGCCCAGCTCATTTAGTTTTTCTCAGTTTCATCACTTATAAAACAAGGTTGAAGAGAAAGCAATTCCTGTACCACGCGGTCTGTTCCCAGCACGTGGTGAACGCTCCTGGGTGTCAGTACCCTGCCCCCCCCCCAGCCCATGTTAAATACCCTGGTTTTTGTCTCTCGGTTCCCAGCTCTTGGGGGAACCAAGAGGAAGGTTTGGGGGTGTTTCAGGCTCCAAGGACTACCCTCTACTTTCCCCCCAAGGACCTGCAGGCTGCCTTCTGGGCAGGCGTAGAGAGTTCCCTCTGCCCTGAGTCTCAGCCAGTGGAGGAGCCTCTGCAGAGAGGGGCCTTCCTGCTCGGCCCGCAGACCCTCTGGCCCTCCAGTTCCTGAGGATCTGAGGGGAGGCGGGCAGAGTTCCAGAATCTCATCTCTGCCGCGTTCCCTTCACCCCCGTGAGTTGCTGAGACCAGTCCCTCCTGATTCTCACTTGTTCTCCGCTGCTTGTTTCTTTAGAAATTAACAGAAAGAAAAGATCTGCCTTTGATTCCCTGTGCTCTGACCTTGTCATGAGTTTCTGTTCTTCATCGCATCATGGCAGTTTCTCCCGAGTTTAGGGATGGGCTTCTCTCTAGAAATTTGGCCTGGGGGAAACAAGGGAGGATATCGAGCCCTTTTCCCTATCCCAGCTAACAACCGCAGGCGCCTGCAGGAGCCAGGCAGGATATGGAGGGAGTCAGGGGCTTGGGGCGAGGCGCTAGGGATGGGTGGCCACTGCAGAAACTGGGAGTGCGCGTGCCATTGGGAGGGAGCAGTTGCTACTCAGCCCAGCCTGCGGTGCCTGGGGAGACGTGGGCCCAGGGTCGCCAAAGCTGCTGACTTAAGAGAAGTTATAAATCCACACTTAATCTGTTGGATATTTTAAAGCCATATCTATGTATTTTATTTTGGAATAGTTTTAGATTTACAGAAAAATTGCAAAGAGTTCCCACACACCCCTCATCTAGTTTCCCCCACTGTTAACCTCACCTTGGTACCTTTGTCAAAACCAAGGAACCAACACAGATCCTTGGCTACTCACTGAACGCCACACTTGGTTGTGATTCCCCAGCTTCCCGTTAATGTCCTCCTTCTGTTCCAGGATCCATCAGAGACACCACATTGCCTTAAATTGTCAGGTCTCTTTAGGCCCCTTTAGTCCGTGACAGTTTCATTCTTTCCTGACTTTCCATGACTTTGGCAGTTGTGAGGGGTATTTGGTATTTTGTAGAAGGCCCCTCAGTTTGGGTTTGTCTGATGTTTTCTTGTGCTTAGACGGCGTTGTGAGTTTCTGGAGAGAATCCCCAGAGCTGAGGCGCCTTCTCATCACATCACATCAGGGGCACGTGACACCCACACGGCATCACTGGGCTGGTGGCCTGGCTCCGCGGTAGCATCACCACATCCCCCTTTCCGCGACCTGTTCAGTGCCTTGTTCCTGTCACATTCGTGTGTATTTATCTTATAGTTGGGGATATCGTCCAATGTTACATTATTTTGTTGCTCAAATTGTCCCAGTTTGGGCCATTTGGCTCTTTCAGGTTGGCTCTTGTGTTCCTTTGACCTGCCCCATCCTTCTTTTCTTTTCTTTTTTTTTTTTTTAACACTTTCTTACTTTCTGGCACTATGAGATGCTCCAGGCTTTTATATGTTCCCTGCCCCAACCCTAGAATCAGCCATTTCTCCTCGGAGCCCCACTTGAGTTTTAAAGTTGGAAATTAAGTCAAATTTAAAAACGAAAACACTTTGTGGGCCAAATGAGCCACATATGTGGGCCACATGCAGACATGGACCATCTTGTATAATCCCTAAAGCATCCTTTTGAGAGAAGCACTAGTCTGATCCCCGCTTTACAGATGAGGAAACCGAGGCACAGAGAGGTCAGGGCAGAGACTGAGGCCAGACAGCCTGGTGCCAGATGCCACCCTCTCGGGGCTGCTTTTTGGCCCCAAGGGGTCAGGGCATGGGAAAGGAGTGTGCCTCAGGACAGTGGGCTTGGAGCCAGGTGCCCAGGGAGATGGCAGTGCCCTGACCAGAGGAGGAGGACCAGGAAGGAAGGGTTTGGTTTTAGACATGCAGGTGATGGAATGGCTACCCAGGGCAAGGAGGGAAGTGTCATCCTGAACAGTGATGGGAGCAGAATGGCAGGAGAACCAGAGGTCTCATATACTTAGGCAGAAAGAGGAGGGAAAATGGGTACAGTTTTCAACAACATTTTTAAAATTAAAATTTTTTGCTGAGTTGTCACCTTGTATTAGTTAGCTATTGCTGCATAACAAATTCCCTCCCCCCCCCCGCCATACTTAGTGACTTAAGCAATGATCTTTATTATGTGCTAGTGTCTGTGGGTCAGGACTCTGGTACAGCCTAGCTGGGTCCTGTAGGTCAGGGTCTCTCACAGGCTGCCATCGAGATGTTGGCCAGGACTGTTGTCATCTCAGGGCTCGACTGCGGCAGGATTGCCTCCAGGCAAAGTCAGTGTTTCTGGGCAGGATCCAGCCATTGGCCAGAGGCAGGCTTCTCCATAACGGCAACTTGCTTCTTCACAGCTGGCAGGAGAGGGCAAGTGAGAAGGAAGAGGGGGTGGGGGGAAGCATGCATAAACCAGGCGGTGGGAGAGACTGCCAGCAAGATGGAGTGACAGTCTTCTAGTCTCAGGAGGGCCATGTCTCACGTTGGCTGACTCCTGTTCATTAGAAGCCAGTCTCTAGATCCAGGCAATGGTCTCGGGGAGGGGATCACACAAGAACATGAACACCAGGAGGTGGGGCTTGTTGAGGACCGTGTCAGAAGCTTCCCTCACATGCCATGCCAAACAGTCTGCTAAACGTTCTATCCTCACTGCATTCCAAGGAAGCAAGGACTGTCTTGATTGCTTCCCTGTCCAGACAAGCAAAGGAGGGCTCAGAGAGGTACAGTGACTTGCCCGAGGTCACACAGCTTATGGTGGGTAGAGCTAAATTCAAACTCCAGTCTGAGTCCTAGTAGCCCACTGGTGTTTCTCTGACTGTCCCCGGACCGCCACTCCAGCACAGCCTTGGAGCTTGGCAGAAAACAGATTGCCCGCCACCCCTACGCAAGCCAGACCAGACTTGGAGGAGCCTTCAAATCAGCATTAACAGGCTTCCCTCCAGGGGATCCACATGCTCCCTAGAATCTGAGAGTGGTATGTATCCTGCTTCTCTGTGTGGTCAGGACATGGTAACATGGAAATGGAATCTCTCTGTCTCTCATACACACACACACACTTAAAGGTTAGGCTTGGTCCTTTTGGCTCTGCAGGAAAATGGAGGCTTAAGTGTCCGATCTCAGTGATCAAGGGAAAGATGTGGCTTCCCAAAGTTCTCCGTCGCTTTTGGGGTCCTTCCAAGCAGAAGAATCTTGAAATTAAATGAGATGCATGATGCGCAGGAAATGCTAGCACAGTGGCTGCGTGTAGGAAGCAGCACGATGATGGACTCGTTATTAATGTTAATGATTATTATTAACTCTTCTCATTGATATTATTAGTTCCAGTGTAACAAAAACTTGATTTACCTCGACTTCAGTTTAGAGAAGAGATTTTGATTCTTTCCATTTGGTCCAGTTCACTGGTTTACAATATAAAGGTATTTAGTTTGGAGCTGGTGGTGTTGGGTGTTTGGTCAGGGGGAACAATTAATTTGCAGTTCAGTAAATAATACCTGGTTGGGTCTGGGTGCCGAGAGGCAGTGAGGTTGGTCCCCACCTGGGACTATGGGTCGTTCCTGGGCCTGTCCCTGGGCAGGATGGCATTCGGTGTCTTGGCCATCAGCGAGGTCTCTGAAGAGCCTGGCCGCCCCCAGGGCAGCAGGAGGACGCGGGGCTGGGCCGGAGAGCCTGATGAGCTGTCTTGTTCCCTGCAGATCAGGAGCGATACCTCACAGATTTTGGAGGAAAACATCCCCCTCCTTAAGGCCAAGGTGATGGAAATGCGTGGCATCTACGCCAAAGTGGACCAGCTGGAGGTGAGTCCAGGATAATGAGCTTTCTTTGTGAGCTCCACAGACTTGTTCCGGCTCTCTCGTTGTCTCTTCCAAGATGCTGATCTGGCCTTGATAGTGTCAGGCCTTAGACCCAGTGGAGTGGGGTGGTAGCCAAAACGGGGCCTACACAGCATCTCTAAAATATGACAAATAAGAATTTATATAAAGTACCCATTTAAAAATCAGGGTACTTTATACAAAAATCTGAATTTTCAGCTGCTTTTGGAAATTCAGCAGCTTTCATAACCCTAGACCCACCTTTCTTTAAATACTTTATTCTGTTTATTTTTTAAGGTATAAATACATAAAGTGCACACATAGTAAGTGCACAATTCAGTGAATTTTTACACATATAAACTCCCAGGTGAAGATGACCCAAACTGAGAAATAAAACATTTCCAACCCCTAGGCTATATTCTGGTAGAGCTGGTGGCAGCCGCCCCTCAGACGAGACATGTGTTCTGCATTTCACCACAATCCGCACCATGCCCTATTGCCTCAATGCTGACTTATTTCACCTGCCTTTTACCTGTGTGGGCACCAGGCTAAGGTGCATGGTATCTCATTTCCTCTTGGCTGCACTGCAACGTCAGTATCCTCACCGTCCCATCTCCTAGAGGAGGAACACGAGGTCTGAGAGGGTAAGCCACTTCTCCGGGGTCACACAGCTAATTCTGTGAAGCTGGGACTTCAGTTCACATCCTCTGGAGCCCAAGCTCTTACTCAAACTGGGGCCCTTGGCTTGGGCGCCTGGCTTCTTGCACAGTGAAGGACCGGGAGGCTGGAGGAGCCTGCAATTTAATAGCTGTCACCTAGACCAAGGGGATGTGTGCCCCTCTGAGCTGTGGAGGAAAGGAGCCCGGCAGTGGGCCCAGAGTTAACAGAGAATTAACATTCTTGTCAGCAGAGAATGAGGCAGGAATGTAATTAAAACTTTGCCCTTGGAATAGCTGATTCATTTGAATTTTATTCCACATGTTTGAAAGAGGAAAGAAAATGGGAAGATTTGTAGCCCTGGTTCTTGCCTTGCTTGGGCTGGCCCAACTCTCAAGCCCAATTTTTTCCTTAGTATTCGGTCCGCTAGCATTTATTGAGGACCTACTATGCACCGCTGCAGGGCTCTCACAGTGAGAAAGACAGAGTCCAAGGGTGTGTTCCAGCCAGGAGAAACACAGCAACAAAGCATGGCCATAGCATTTCCCGGGGCTGCTGTAACAAGTTATCACAAACATAGTGGCTTAAAACAACATGAATTTAGCATCTTACAGCTCTTGAGGTCAGAAGTCCAAAATGTGTCAGCAGGAGTCAGCAGGGCTGGTTCCTTCTGGAGGCTCTGGGGTAGAGTTCACGTCCTGGCCTTTTCCAGTGTCTGGAGGCCGCCTGCCTCGTTCAGCTCATGGTGCTGTCCTCCACCTTCAAAGCCCACAGCGTAGCATCTTCCAGGCTCTGTCCTCCTCTGACTCTCCTGCCTCCATCTTATAAGGATGCCTGTGATTACCCGGATAATCCAGGACAGTCTCCCCAGCTCAAGATCCTTATTCACCTGCCAAGTCCCTTTGGCCACAGGTTCTGGGAATGAGGATGGGATATTTTGGGGGCCCGTGATTCTGCTGACCACATTCACCAAGGGTGACCTAGAGGGAGTCGAGTGCTCTGGAGGGAAGTAGTGAGCAAGGAGTGGAACCTTCTGGCCCCCGGAGGGTGAGTGAAAGGAGCTGTGCTGGGCGCATGAGGGCACAGCTCGGGCGGAGGCTCAGAGGCGGGGGGCATCTGCGCTCTGGGGCAGGAAGGAGACGGGGACACTGGAAGGATCCGGGGAGGGCCAGACTACAGGGATGAGGGAGGTCATGACCTGAGCGGGGCTGGAGAAATTGGGCAGCAGGAGGCCCGTTGTCTAGGCCTTCCACTCCAAGGTCAGCATGGGGGCCTTTTTCCTGAGGAGTAGGAAGCCACTGAAGACACAGGATGGCTCATTGGTTAGCAATCATTCCCCACTCCTGGCCCCTGGCAACCACTCATCTACTCTGAGTCTATATGCATTTGTCTCTGGACATGTCATATCATATGTGGCCTGTGGTGTCTGGCTTAGTTTACTTTGCATAATGCTTTCAAGGTTCATGCAGGTTGGAACATGTGTCAGAGCTTCATTCCTTTTTATGAATGAATAGTATTCCATTGTAGGGATGGCTATACCGCATTTTGTTTATCCATTCATCAGTTGATGGGTCCTTGGGTTGTTTCTACTTTGGGGCTATTATGAATAATGCTGCTATGAACATTCATGTCCAGGTTTTTGCGTGGCTATACATTTTCATTTCTCTTGGGTAAATACCTAGGACTGGAATTGCTGGGTCATGTGGTTAAGTCTTTTTAGGAACTGCCAAGACCAGTTTCCAAAGTGTTGACACCATTTTACTCTCCCACCAGCAGTTACTGTAAGCTTTAGATGGAGATTGCAAACTCAGATGCCAGCAGGATCCAGGACTATACTGGGCAGTCAGGTATTAGAAGACCAACCCCAAGCCACACCCCCCTTACTTTCTGGGAAGAGCTGGAGCTGAGAAGCAACTCTCCCCTTCAGTGGGGTGTGAATCTCTCGGCTGCCACAGTCCCCACTCTGCCCTAGAGTCTCCCCAGCATTGAGGCTAAGTGCCATTTGCCTCTTGTCAACCCCCCGGAACTGCTGCTTTCCTTAGACTAGAGATATTTCTCTGTAACTGGGTCTCCATTAAAAGGAAGAGGGCTTCCCTGGTGGCGCAGTGGTTGAGAGTCCGCCTGCCGATGCAGGGGACACGGGTTCGTGCCCCGGTCTGGGAGGATCCCACGCGCCGCGGAGCGGCTGGGCCCGTGAGCCATGGCCGCTGAGCCTGCGCGTCCGGAGCCTGTGCTCCGCAACGGGAGAGGCCACAACAGTGAGAGGCCTGCGTACCGCAAAAAAAAAGGAAGAAAAAGTTAGTCCAAGAGGGTCATGGATTTCAAGGCAAATGGGAGAATATGTATTTCCCACTAAGCTGCATGTGACATGAGAACAATAAAACTTAGGACCCGATCAGACCCCAATCTGAGGTGGATGGATTCCAGAGCCAGACCACCTGGGCCTCAGATCTGCCCCTTGGGTAACTCACTCACCCTCTCAGCATCAGTTTCCTCCTCTGTAAATTGTGACTATGTCATCGTGAAGGTGTTAGTTCAGCACCTGGCATCTTGTAGATGCTCGCTGAGGACAGGCTATCACTATGGTGGTGGCCATTGCCCACAGGCTGAGAGCCAGAATCTGGGATACCTGCTCATCACTCGGCCCAGCCAACTGGGGGCTCCAGGGCCTAACATGTCAGGGGGTTCCAGGGAGCCCAAGACCACTCAGCTCTCAAATCAGTGTGACCCATGGCAGGGGAGGCTTGGGAACCATGGGGGTGACCTTTCAGGCCAGAAAAACCTGACATTTACTGAGCACCTGCTACGAGCCAGGGACTCTTAAGTGCTTTAGTTGAAACAACTTGTTTCACCCTCACAGCAGCCCCAGGAGGAAGGTCCCATTATTAGTCCTATTTTGTAGAGAAAGTGGCTGAGGCACAGAAAGGCAAAGTTATTTACCCAAGGTCACACAGCTAGGAAGTGGTGGAGCTGGGATTACAAAAGTCAGTGCTGGCGTTGGCACCCTTTCTGAACTGGGCCCTGCTCTGAAGCTGGGGGCCTTTGCCACAAGGATTCAGATACATCATTCAGGACTCACAAATAAAATTTAAAACAATGTGACTTTCCCTTCTCTCTCATCCCTCTCCCCCTTTCCTTCTTTCCTTCCCTTCTTCCTTCCCTCCCTTCTGATAATAAAAGTGGTTCATTTTCATTGTAGAGAAAATTATATAGAAGTCACCTATAGTCCCAAGGGTGGTCCCGATTAGCGGTCACCCTCCTTCTGTCCCCTCCCCTCCCCTCTCTGTGTGGATGCGTGTCCGCGTCTTTCCAGTTTCCCCGGATCAGCTTTCCTGGCCAGGTTTCGGCCTCTCCCTGGCTGCGGCTTGGCCGGGCTGCCCTCTCTGGCAGGCACTTTGGAGGCGGTTCCGACCTCGTGAGCGCACATTCCTCAGCATCCCTCATACTCCCCACCACATCGGTATTAACGGTATTAACGCAGGGAGCGTAAAATTGGAATCGGCTGGAGGAGGGACTGTAGAACTTTCTTTTGTGTCTTACAACCAGATGTGCAGGCCCAGCAAGGCCAGGGGAAGCTGCCCAGCCTGTGGCTCCTTGTCTCCCTGCCCCCCAACACACACACACACACGCACACGCACACACACGCGCACACACACACACACACACACTTGATGTGGCTTATTCAGAGCCTTTCAGCTCTGCCCCTGCCAGAACCACAGGGCGGCGGCAGCACAGCAGTGCCACCATCTTGTGTTCATCCAATGTCTTTTTGCTAAAGATGCAGTCATGCATGCGTGCGTGCATGTATCATTCCTGTGTGTGCATTGGCTCATCCATGCATGTGTGCATTCATGCGTGCATGCATCATCCATGCATACATTCATTCGTGTGTGCGCACTCGTTCATTCATGCATGCTTGCGTGCATTCGTGCCTCCACCATCCAGCTGAGCCCCTTCCAGCTGACGAGGCCCTGGCTGTGGCCTTGTGAACAACACTGACTCAGCATCTGCTCTTCCAGCACTCACATCTAGAGGGAGATGGACCGTGATCAAGCAGACAGGAAGTTCAGAGGGAGAGGAGAGCTAGGAAGATGGGGAAACGGGGTGGCTCCGCAGTGACGTGGGGCATGTTAGATTAGGTGGTTGGGGAAGGCCCCTCTGTCGGGGGACAGTGGATCCAGGGCCTGAGAGACAAGCAGTGTTCACCCCATCGAGAACAGAGAAGTGCTGCTGGTCTGGAGAGAGCTGGTGCAAAGGCCCTGTGGAGGGTGAGGCTTGGCGTTCTCAAGGAACAAAAGGGCAGCCTGTGTGGCTGGTGTGTGGGACACGGGGAGAGGCAGGGCTGGGTGGTGGTGGGCCTTGCTGGATGGGCTGACCGGGGCTTTCCATCCAGTGAAGGGAGGCTCCCTCGTGGGGCCCAGCACTGAGAGGGTCTCCTGCCTCTTCCTGGTGCAAGAAAATCTCTTGTATTTTACTATTGGAACAGGGAGGTTCCAATAGTAAAAGCCTCCGCCGAGGGGGGCTTGTCTGAAATGGCACTGGAGCCGCCACCTTTGGCGGCCTTCCCGGCTGTACGTGCAGTGCATGTACAAACACATGCACGTGTACACACCACACAGACACATGCACACAACGTATGGGCACACACGCAAACATGCACACAACACATACAAACACATGCACACAACACACAAACATAGGTACCCACGGAAACACACATGCACACAACACACAGGCACACCAGAAGCCACAAATGAGTTTCACCGGGCCTGCACAGTACTTTTTTAAACTGTGAAATTATTGCTAACGTTTTTTAAAACTGGACACTTTTCATAAAATCTGAATGTCCTTTTTTTTTCTTTTTAAATGATGTTATCTGATATTAATTGAGCTCTTAATATACCCTAAGCACTTAACTGCAGAACAAGGTTGGTATTATTATTATTCCCATTTTACAGATAAGAAAATTGAGGATAATAGAAATGAAGTAAGTTGCCAAAAGGCACACAACTAGTAAGTAATAGAACCTGGATTCTAGTCCAGAGAATCTGACCCCAGCATTGTCTTTTCTTTTCTTTTTTTTTTTGAAATTAGAGGTTCTGCACTAGAGACCCAGAGCTGAGTGACCCTTGGGGGCCGGGACCCGGCATTCCAGTTCACCCTGTCCGCACTCATCCTACTTCACCCGCTTGTCAACTGCCTGCCCCTTGGCAGCTTCTGAGTTTGAGACTCCCCCAATATCCATCAAATATTAAAGTGAGCGATTTCTAAAAACTCCATTTTTCATAAAGAAGGCTGTGCAGCCTGAGTCCCCTTTCTGCCACTTCCTGGCTGTGTGACTTTGGGCAGGTGGTCCAACCTCTCTGAGCATCAGTTTACCTCCTCTGTAAAATAGAGGCTAAACAGAGGGTCACTAGGGGGAGAAGGTGAGAGGACACGAGTGGAGGCTCGGCCAGGCCAGGCCTCCAAGGGGGAGGTGTCACTGTTACTGTCAGGGTTTCTGAAGGTGCCCCCAGCTGGGCAGGTGCTGCCTGAACTCTCCCGGAGCCCATGGGGCCAGGTGAGAGGGAGGCAGCCAGGAACACACCCCAGTCTGCACAGATGTGGCATCACTGCTTTCCCCTCTCCCACCAGGCCTTTGTCAAGATGGCCGGGCACCACGTCTCCTTCCTGGAAGCCCACGTTCTTCAGGCCGAGCGGGACCACGGGGCCCTCTCACAGGCCCTGCGGAAGTGGCTGGGCTCCTCGGGGCTCCCCGCCTTCGGGAACGTGAGTATCCCCTACCTCCCTGCCCCCTCCCAGACCCTGGAGCAGGGAGAGGGGCTCAGGAAACAGGAGTTCAAAGGGCACGGCTGGCTTCTGCAGACAGGAAACAGCATCTGGCCAGCCGGTGGGGAGCTGGCTAGGTGGCTGGAGTGTTGCAGTGCCTCCCTTGTGCGCCCCTGCGTGCCCTGAGCCACGTGCTTCGGTGCCGTGACTGCCCGCCGCCTCACCCACCGGTTAGTAAGTGCTGCTGTTTGCCAAGCACTGTGGTCCATCTGGGGTTACCATGGCGAATAGAAGCAGCCCCTGCCCTCCTGTCCCTTCCACACCTAAGGACGTGCTCAGAGTGACTTCCAGAATTCAGGCGGGGTCCCCCTTCCCAAGGCACAAGTCGGCCTCTAGCAGACCAGAAAACGGGACGGTGAGAGGGGCAGCCAGCCCGCAGCTTGCAAAAGCCTCTCTCTCCCACATTGCTGCTTTCCTGGGATCCTCCCTGTAAGAAAAGAAGGGTCATTGTGTCCCTTTTACTGATGGAAAAACTGAGGCCAGACTGATCCTGCCTTGCAGAGACCTTCAGTGTTTAAGCACCTCTGTCTTTCCGGCTTACTGATTCCCTAGTCTAGGGGACATGGGGCAGTGTCTGGAGATGTTGCAATTGTCACAACTGGAGGCAAGTGGGTAGAAACCAGGGATGCTTTTGAACACCACAGAGTGTACAGGACAGCCCCCCACACCAGAGAATTATCTAGCCCTGAACATCAGTAGTGCTGAGTTTGAGAACCCACTCTAAGCTGGATTTGATAATTTTATGTCAGGTCTGCTTTAAGCACTTTGTGTGCTGTTGTATATGGCATCTGGTTCTCATGCCAGTCTTTGGAGGAAGGTACTTTTGTCATTTCCCCATTTTACAGTTGCGGAGACCGAGGCTCAGGGTGGTGAAGGGACTTGTCCGAAGCCACACTGCCTCAAGTAGCAAGGCCAGGTTGGAGCCCTGGTTGACCTATCTCCAGGGTCTTGCCCTTTCCAGGAAAGGGGTCTTGCTCAGCCAGCTGCTCTGTCCTGCCCCCCAGTGGGGTCTCTCACTGTTCCTTGGGCCCTGCCTGGGGGTCCCCCTCTGTTCTCTCTGTCCCTCCTGCATGGCCCCCTTCCCTGTCTCCACTTAGTGTTCTCACAAAGGCTCATATATCGAGCATTTACAGTGTTCCAGGCACTGCTGAGGTATTTCATGTGCGTTAATTCATTTACTTTTCCCGACCATCGTGTACGCTGGGAATGAACGTTATCCCCATTTGACTGATGAGGAAACGGAGTAGTTGCAGTGTTGCCACTCTGGCCCCGTGTGAACTCATTCTGTTTGGCTTGGGAGGCCTGCCTGGGTGTCACTCTCCAGTCCCTGCCAGGACCCCACTGCTCTGTCTTGTCTTACACCTGCCTGAGGCATGTGCTGCTTACCTGCCTGCCTCCAGGTGAGGGACTTGCCCAAGGCCAGTAGCAGCTAGACAATGGCCTCACAGATCTCATGATCTTGGAACTCCTACTGATCCTTTAGAGCCAACTTAATACCACCTCCTCTGAGAAGCCCTCTGGCATTGCCCCCTCTCCAGCCAAATGTGGTCTCTCCTGCCTTTCAGTGAAGTCAGGAGTTGCCTTCTTGGTCCCTTGAGTTATGGTGACTGTTCCGGGGTGACCAGGAGCCCCCCAGTCACACAGTGCTCTGCCTGCTGATGGCTTAGAAGCACCATGGGGGAGGAAGGACAGAGGACCTTGGCTGAATCCTAACAGTGGGGCCTGCTGGGTCCTTGGTCTCTGTACTTTACAGTCTTTTTCTATAGCCTGCACAATTGTCCCTTTGTGGTTGGCACTAGTGTCCTCATTTAGTGGCAGAGGCCAAGGCTTGGAGGGGGAGAGTCGCGAATCCAAGGTCAGCGCCAGGGTTGGAACTCAGGCCCGTGGGGCTGTGAAGTGGGGTCCGCCGCCCACTCCTGTTGCAGGATCCCATCGGGGTGTGGCCGGGCATGCGGAGACTTGCATCCTCTCATCTCTACCAGACTCAGGGCCCCCCAGCCCTACCTGCAGTGACTTGTTCCAGGAAATGCGTCCCAGCCAGGGGTGGTGAGTCATTCAGCAACCCCGGCGTGTTGATTTTGGCCCTGGGAGGGCTTTGTGTGGAGCAGGCAATGTAGGCAAGTGTGCGCACACGCGTGTGCAGACCCGAGGGTTTCCAGGGCTGCACCTGCACCCGGGGGTGCAAGCTGAAGTGGCCCTTCCAGAATAATGGTTGTCACGGCTTGTACTGGGGCCTTGACCCGGCAGGCACCTCACATCCCACCCTGTGACATAGGTCTAGTCACTGTCCCTATTTTACAGATGAGGAAACTGAGGCACTAAAGGGTCGAAGTGCTTGCCCACCCAGAACGTGGTGGAGCTGGGATTTGAACCTGTGAGACCTAGGCCTGGAGCTGGCACTCTGCACCACTTGGCCCTGCTGCATCTTTCTGGGCCTGGTTCCGACCACTGGAGCTGCAGTCCGGGGGGTGGGGTCCTTGAAGAGCACCCGGACGGGTCTCCGTCTCTTCCACCTGGAAGAACCCACCAAGCCAGGATTTCACACTGTCTCCAGTCCGTTCCCCTCAGTGCCCACCCAAGGTGGACGCTTCACTGACCACTGCCCGCACCTGGTGTCCACACCAGGCCCCCCCAGCAGTGGGAAGCCCCTCCGCACAAGCCCAGATTCTGCCTTCTTGTCTCCACCCGCCCTCCTCCGTCTCCGGGAGCTGGCGTGGGGCAGAGGCTCTTGTGCGGAAGGGTCCTGTCCCCACTCCTGTGGAAGCCCATCCCCCCAAAGGAAATAGGCCACTCACTGCTGCCCCCAGGCCCTCCGAGAATCAGGGGAATCAGTGGGGACTCCCTCACAGGGCCCAGGCAGGAGGCCCTCAGCCCTCACCCCTGGCGCCCGGCAGGGACTTTTGGGGGTGTGTTTTCCACCCTCCCTGCTGTTCCATCAGCTGGAACAGGAGTTCCTGGGGAGGGAGAGAGATGGGGAGAAAATTGGTCTGTGTGTTTTCTAACTCTGCCAGCCCCTTCTGCCCTGCTGGCCTCATTTCTCCCTCCCTCCTCTTCCTCACTTTGCAGCTGTAGTGGGGAGGCCCAGGGAGGGTGTGCAGCGCCGGGGCTAGGGTCTCCCAGCACACCAGGAGTGGGGTTGGGAAGCAGTCCGCCAGCCCCCCACCCCTCTCCAGCACCAGAGGCCCAGAGCCGCCCCTGCCCACGTGACTTGGTGCTGGCCGAGGCCTGGGCTGGCCCGGGAATGCCAGCCTGAGTGTACCTCCTCGTCACGAGATCCCCCGCAAAGGCCAGGCCTTTGGCCTTTGACTTGAGCTGCCGAAGAAGCGCGCAGTCAGTGCCCAGACTGGGGTGAGAGCTGGCCTGGCACCCTGGGCCCTCTGCGCCCAGACGTAAAAATGTACATGCTTCCATGCTTCAATTTTAATGCTAACATACATATTTTCATGGTACAAAGGTCCATATTTCCATGCTGTACTGCAAAGAAGTTTTCAACTATACTTTTACGTTGATTTTTAAAATGTTCCAAGATTTTAACTCAGAACTGTACCTCTCTTTCGCTGTGGCATTTTTTTAGCTGTGTGACTGTGGGTAAGTCTCTTAGCCTCTGCAGGCCTCAGACAGCTTAGCTTAGTTGGCTGACACAGGCTTGACCAAGAAAGGCTCTGCTTGCTAGAAAACTGGTTTCAATTTGCTGTGAGATGAAGAGGGCCTCCTCCACTAAAGCAGTGGGGAGTAAAAGAACTCTCAGACGGAGGGTTCTGAGCATTGGTGGGTCTGAGAAGCCAGCTTTGCCTTTAAATAACGGTTCAAGACAGACTGCCTAATCCCTCAGCGGTGAGCAGGTATCGGTAGTGGTGACAGAGCCAGCCCTGCAGCGCCAGGCGCTGTTCTCAACCCTCAATACCCCACGGGGGAGGTGCTATTTTTATCCCTATTTTACAGGTGAGGGAACTGAGGCACAGAGAGGTTTAGTAACTTGCCCAAGGCCACACAGCTGGGCATCAGGATATGAACCCACATTCCTAACTCTGTTGCCTTGGGAGAGAGCTGTGATCTCTTACTTTAGGAAGCATGTATCCAGTGGAAGAATAGAGGCAATGACCAAATCCTAAGAAAATTCAGTAGCTAGTCATTTCTAAAGAGAGCCCTGGCTTGCTCTGAGGGAACCAGGCATGGCCTCCGAGGAAGGGCCATGTAGGCTGAGACCTGGATGGTGAGTGAGAACAGCCTGAAGTCAGAAGAAAGGGTGCACCCAGCAGTGGGGATGCAGGCACCGAGGCTCTGGGGTGGGACTGAGCTTGGTGCCTGAGGAGCAGCAGGGAGTCCAGCATGGGGACTGAGCCGGGGGGGTGGAGTGTGGGAGACGAGGTTGGGGCCAGATTGGGTGGGCGGGGTCTCAGGCCACACAGGGGGACTGGACACTATTCTAAGGGCAATGGAAAGCCATGGAAGTGTTCGTAGCAGGGGAGGGACTTGGTAAATTTGCTTTGCTTGGGGAATTTCCAGGGCACATTTTCTACCCTGAGCTAAGGCTGGCATTTAGGGTCAGCGATGTCTTGTTTAGACTTGAGCATGAGAGCTGAGCAGGGTGCGTAGGTGCCCTTCAAGCCTCAGAGTTCAATGGTTAGGAGTGCGTTTCCTCGGCCTAGAAACATCTCATGCTGTGCCTTGAGATCACTGGAATCCTCGCCTTGCCGGGTCTCGGGGCCTTTGTCCAACTGGAAGAGAGAAAAGGCGCTCCAGTCAGGGTGCCCAGGTCTCCTGGCCATGTGTCTGGGTCCCAGAGACCCTGCCTGAGGAGGCAGCCCTGTCTCTGCACACAGAGGGCCCCTCACATCTGGAGACGGTTTCAGACATATGTGGAAGCGAAAGTGAGATGGAGGTGGAGCCGTACGGGCTGCAGGCCTTGGAGGGGTGTGGAGACCACGTCAGGTGGCCCCATGTCCCCTCGGTCCAGGCCTGGTCATGGCCAAGTGGCTGCCACAGGTGTTCTGACCACGCCAGGCCCTCCGCTCGGGGCCCACACCCAGGGGCACAGAAGAGCCGTGCTAAGTTGTTGTAGACCGCTGTTTGTTTTCTGCCGAGCCAAAACATCATGTTGACGAGGTGTCATTTTTTCTTTTAATTAATTTATTAATTTATTTATTTTTTGGCTGCATGGGGTCTTCGTTGCTGCACATGGGCTTTCTCTAGTTGCGGTGAGCGGGGGCTACTCTTTGTTGCAGTGCGTGGGCTTCTCATCACGGTGGTTTCTCGTGTTGTGGAGCACGGGCTCTAGGTGCACGGGCTTCAGTAGTTGCGGCACATGGGCTTCAGTAGTTGTGGCTCGCGGGCTCTAGAGTGCAGGCTCAGGAGCTGTGGCGCACGGGCTTAGTTGCTCCGCGGCATATGGCATCTTCCGGGACCAGGGCTCGAACCCGTGTCCCCTGCATTGGCAGGCGGATTCTTAACCACTGCGCCACCAGGGAAGTCCCTCGAGGTGTCATTTTGTTTACTTTTCCAATGGATAACAGTCAGGTGCTTTCCAAGGAAGGCTCTCTGGCTAATAGCAAAACCACTTGGAGCCAAGTCCTGACACCGCACAGAGCCAGGCTGCCGGGGTGGACTGTGGCCTTGGGCCTGCCCGGCTCACCCCGCACATACCCAGGGGGCGATCTGGTAACACAAATGAGTGTGTCTGCCAGGTGTGAGACAGTAAGGAGCGGTGGAGACTGTGGCGAATTGCAGAGCCCCTGCCTTACCTATGGGGTGGAGATTTCCAGAAGCAGCCTTGCAGAAATGGGATCAAGAATGGCTAGATTTTTCTATTTTGGGGAGAAAGCTGGGCAGATGGAGTTTTATATGAATCTTCTAATGTCTAAAAGTCAGCAACTAATTTTTCTAAACGTTAAACATCTTGGGGAAAAATCTGTTGCGCCTGTGGGTCATACCCAGCACACCCCCCAGCTCTGGACCTCAGGCTGATGGCCTGTATCCCACAGGCCCCACGCCTTCAGAGGCATTTGGGACCAGGGAAGAGTGGAAAGCCCATGGCGTCTTCCTTCACTTTGCACCAGCCCCAGCTGGAGCCCTCAGCTTTTGGGAGCAGCATGACGAACACATCTACCATCAACTATGGTAGTTGTATTGAGAGCATTCATGAAGGATTTTCGGTGCCTCGTCTTGACTTCCTGTAACAACCCCAGAGGTAAATGATATCATTTGAGAAGGGGACCTGAGGCTCGAAGAGGGCCGTTCACTTGCCCAGGGTCACACAGCATAGGCAACAGAGCCATAATCTGATCCAGCTTAGACCTCGTTCAGTGTCTCTCCCCTTCTCTATGATCTTCCCGAGTGCAGGACCCACAACCTAGAAGGTGGAAGTTGCAGCTGGAGGTCCTTGGACCCAGTCTGCCCCACCCACATACATTCTTTGGCCAGCTTGGCATATGTTTAATATGCATGTGTTTAATTTGAATTAGTTGCCAGCATTTAGAAAAGCCAAGTTCACAGAAGAATGTACATCTCTGGCTTCGCTTGAAAAAGCAGAGGTCTCGGCCCCTGAGCAGTGTCGCTGCTGAGCCGCCATCTGGCCTAAGACACCCATTGTCATTACCTGCCTGTGGGCATTTGAGTTTCCTAGCCGGGCTGAGCATGCAGTAGGTGTTCAATAAATACTAGTCAATGGATGCTCTGAAGGCTTCCATGGCCCTTGGAAGCCCCCGTCCCCCAGATTTCTCCGGAGGTGGTCTCCAGGCCGTGGAGAGCTGGGATGAGTGTCCATGCCTGCCTCTCTCCGCAGCGGCTTGGGGCCGCGTCCTGGGCTTTCCTGGAGGTAGCGGAGGCTGTGGGCGGAGCTGTCCTGCCCAGGCTTGGCCTGTAGGAGTCGTCAGTGCCAGGCTCGGCGCCTCCTCCCCTCCCCGCTCCGTACCCGGACCCCCCCCTCCCCTCCCCTCCCCGCCCCGCCCCACCCAGGGAAGGGGGAGGCTCTGTCTGGCTGGGGCCGCCTCCCCCTCCCCCTCCCTCTCCCTCTGCCCAATTACCCTGGAGGGGTGACTCCCGGAAGGAGGCACAGCCTGGCCGGGGCTTTATCTCAGTGGTGGAGGCCTAGCAAGGCAGCAACACAAAGAAGGCAGAGGAGATTCCATGGCGCCTTCTCCCGGCCCTGCAGCGGCCTCTCCTTCTGCTTCTGCCCCCATCATCCCTTGCGGTAAAAATGCAACATGAGCAGATGGCAAATATTAACGCAACAATGGAGGCCGAGTGGTGCTGGGTCCCCAGCCCCCCTGCCAATCCCCCACCAGCCTGGCTCTCAGGGAGTCACTCACACATTAACAGATTTGTTTGACTCCAGATATCTGGTGGCACATGTGCAGGGGAGTGACAGAGGGCCCCTGGCAGGCTGGTTTGGGGGTCAGATTTTTTTTTAAGTGTTGCATTTTTGTTAAGATTTTGAGTGGGGAGGAAGTTCCTTACCACAAGGAGGAGTTTTATTTTGGGGGGCACTGTTGAGGGCTACGTGGGAGCACCCCAACTTCTCTGTGGTTGGAGGGACACAGTGCACCATCTCCGAGCACCGCCACTGTCAGGGACGTCCCCTGTGAGCATCCTCAAGCCCAGTCCTGCCATCCCTGGATCTGGTGGACACTGCCTATGGCCTTTGCATACGCTGGTCCCCTGCTCCCTGCCTGGCAATGTTTATTCATTGTTCAAGGCTAAATTGAATGTTACCACCACTGGGAAGCCACCTGGATTCCCCCAGGCAACGTTCCTCTGGACTCCCCAACCCCCTGTTCATTCCACTGTTGGCACAGCACCTCGGGGAGTCATCTGTGTTTTCACCTGTTGTTCCCCAAGACTAAGAGTTTCTCAAGGGTAAGGACTGTATTATCTTTGACTTACTAATAGTAGTTACGACAGTGTTGGTGCCAGCAGCCAGTTTTCTGGGCTCTTCTTTGGGTTGACACAAGTTAGCACTTTACCTGCCCTAGCTTGGTTCATCTTCATGCCCACCTGTTACATAGGTACTGTCAACATTCCCACTTTACAGATGAAGAAACTGAGGCTCAGAGGAGTTAGAACATTTTATCTGAGCCAGGCATTGGCCCCATTTGATTTCAGAGCCCCGTATTCTTCATGCCCCAGGGGTCGACTTCGAACCCTGGAATCAGGTAGGGCCCTGAGTGAGGCCCAAGGGCTGTGTGGGGACTGTGGCCAATGGGAGAGGCAGGTGCCCTCCCCTCCAGCTGGGAACAAAGGCTCGGAGTGGTCTGACCGTGCTCTTTCTTAAGGAAGGGAGGTTGGGGATGCAGGTTTTTATGTGACATCAGTTGATTTTGAAAACTTGCCTGAGAGCCTCCAAGAAGTCTCCTCAGGGGGCCTGTTGCCTCACAGGCCTCCATCTATGTCTTGGCAAAGACCTACAGTAAATTGGTGTCTACTACAGAGTCTGGAGGGTCAATGCCCCTTTACTAAGGGAGGGAGAGAGGGGGCTGATATCACAGCAGCGGGGATTGGCCTGGAGAGCTACGGGCTGTGCTGAGCAGGCAGATGTGAGGGCTACAAGGGCCCAGGGCTGGCCACGAGCTCTCTTCTTGAAAGGGGCTGGTTCTCCCCAGAGGCAGTGCCGGCAGAGGCACTCGGTGGGGCCCTCTCCAAGTACTCTCCATGGGCATCCTTATTTTCTGAGGATTTGAAATTTCCTCAGTCTTATGTGAAGTGTTGACAAATGCAGCTCCCAATACCCACTTTCTAACCAGAGCACATCACTCTCAAGATCACCCTTCCTAGAGCGATTCTGCCCTCCCAGGTCCCCATATCATGGCGCAGGCCTCTCCCCTTTCTCACAGTGTGTAGACCAAACTCCTGCAGCACTTGGAGAGGGCGTAGTTGAGAGCATGGACTGGACTCAAACCAGGGTTTTGCACCCTCGGCGCTGTTGACATTTGGGACCAGACCATTCTCTGGGGTGGGGTCTGTCCTGTGCATTGTAGGGTGTTTAGCAGCATCCCCGGTCTCCACCCACTAGATGCCGGTAGCACCATCCCCCTGGTTGCGACAATCAAAAAGGTGTCCAGGGCTTCCCTGGTGGCGCAGTGGTTGAGAGTCCACCTGCCGATGCAGGGGACGTGGGTTCGTGTCCCGGTCCGGAAGGATCCCACATGCCGCGGAGCGGCTGGGCCCGTGAGCCATGGCCGCTGGGCCTGCGCGTCCGGAGCCTGTGCTCCGCAACGGGAGAGGCCACAACAGTGAGAGGCCCGCGTACCACAAAAAAGGTGTCCAGAAGTTGTCGAATGTACCCCGGAGGCCCGGCTGCCCCAGGTTAGGCGTCACTGGCCCAGATGAATGACCGCTGTCAGAACCAGGCAGCAGCACGTAGGGCTCATCATAGCCGCCTCTTGGCTTTTGCTTGTGTTCTATGACTATGGAAAATTTCCGGAATAAAACATTTAAAAATAAATGAAACCATGGGCTCTGGAGCCCAGTGGCCCTGGGTTTGTACCTTGGTGGTGTTGCTTGCTAGCTCCGTGGCCTGGAGCAGGGTCCCTGCTTCTCCTCTGTGAAATGGGGCTCACAGGGGTTCAGGTTGAGGGTTTGGATGTGCGTGATTCCCTTTCTATTTGGTGAACTTCTGTCAGGCACCTACCATGCCGTGGGCCCTGTTCCAGGTGCCGAGGCTTGTGGATCACAGAAGGAGGAGCCAGGTGCACGGAGAATGTCTACACAGCAATCGCCGTGCTTGAGGGCCCTGGGCTGACCTCGGTGCGCGTGACCCAGCCTCTGCTGGCTGCAGTGAGGTGGGCTGCCATCACTGGCCTCATCTTATAAAAGACAACTGAGGCAGGAAGAGGCAGAGTCACTTGCCCACCGTGGGCTGGGGGAGGGAAGGGGAGCAGCCAGGATGCCCCCAGCTAACTGGCTCAGCGCCTGCATCTCCCAGCATTCCTCTGGGCACCAGAGGATGCAGAAGTGATGAGACTGGTCCCTGCCTGAGCTCTAGGTCACCCGAGAAAGTAAACGCCCAGAGGCGGGCGTTGCAGCAGATAATTATGAGGTGGGCTGCATGCTTCTGACTCCTGTGCATGACAGAAAAGGGGATAAGAGTGGGACTTCCCCGGTGGTCCAATGGTTAAGACTCCGCACTTCCACTGCAGGGGATGCGGGTTCGATCCCTGGTTGGGGAACTAGGATCTTGCATGCCGCGCAGTGCACAAAAAAAAAAAAGTAAAAAGGGAGAAGAGAGGCCAGGAAAGGGCTGTGGCAGGGGACAGCATGGCCCAGTGCGTGGCACCAGCTTGGCACTGGGTCGCACGGCATTCCTGAGCGAGGCAGGGCCGCACAGAGGACAGGCAGCTCCCATCAGCGATTGCAGGTTCCGGGTGACGTGATGAGTGGAGGGAGGTGAGTCCCTCCTTAGTGCAGAAACCTGTGTGATGCCTGCAGCTGGAGTTGCGGCATCTGGAGAAAGTGTGATGATCCCTTTAATGCCTAAGGGGCCTGGGAAGTTCTTGAACTTGGCTCCATTCGTGGTCAGCTTTCTGCTGGGAAAATAAACCACGTCTCATTAAGCAGTAAATTCATCCAGGTCCGTGTTCCAGCTGATACCATCACACCTTGTCACGTTGCCAGACGGAATGTCAAGACCAAAGTTCCCATTACTTGGAGGGTCCTAATAATTAACCTGGGAAATTTAGAGAGGGGGGAATCCTGGCTTTTACATGGAGTAAGAAGCCAGAGCAGGGAGGTGGCTGCTTCAGGGCCGGACATCACTGAGCACCGCTTGGGAGGTGCCCATGGTTACCTGGGCTGGGGATCTCAGCACTGTGGCCCTGGCACTGCCTCTTCCCCTCCCGTGTCTGGCAGCTCTTTGCTGGCCTGGACCTGGTTCCGGAGGCCACGGACAGTGCCCCCAGGAGTGTGTGTGGGGGGGGGGTGTGGGCAGGAGGGGCTCAGATGGCAGCAGTCATTGCTGGGAGAGAACTCAGAGGCCACAGGCCAGGGGGCTGCTCGCAGGGCTGGTTGCCAGCATATCTGTGCCCGGTGTGGCCCCTCGTAATGTGTCACTGGCCAGCAGGCATTACTGAGCATCTGCTGCGAGCCTGGCCGCCTGACTGAGGGTGAGCCGTGCCTCTGAGGGGTTGAGAGGTGTTCTGGGTAATCCTTGAGGCTCCTTGGGCTGGCTTCCGCAATTGTGATTCAGTTTAAGTGTTCATGTTTCGAAGCGGAATGCATTTAATACTAAAAACGCAGTGTTACAAAACCGTACACTTGGGCTGTTCACAAGCTAATGACATCGTTTAAAAGAATTCAGGGGGCCGTAATAATAATGAAATTACCCAGCGTTCATTGAGCACTTCCAGTTTTCTAAGCACTTTGGGTTATTTGGGTAAAACACCCTATGAGGTAGAAACTATTATTAGCCCTGTTTCCAGATGAGAAAAATGAGGCACAGAGAGGTTAAGTGACCTGGCCAAGGTTACACAGCTAGACAGAGGGACCACTGCCGTTTACTGTGCTGGAGGAAGGGATCCTCCTCTCAGCACTGGCAGCCCCACGCAGGGCTTTGGAGGGATGTTAAGAGTGCAAATCCAAGGTCCTCTGTGACCCCTGTCCGCACGCCCACCCTCATTCCCACAAGCAGCTTGAGCACAGCACTTCGGCGGGAATGGCCAGGCGGTGGGAAGCCGCTGAGGCTTGGCCCCTCGGCCCCTGGAGGCCCCAGAAAGTGAGCTCGGCCTCCACCCCAACCCCTGTTTCTGGTTCTCTTGAGAGCCTGCGGGGCGGGAGTTGGGTGGACAGCGTGGCCCGTCCTGCAGGGTATCGCCCTGGCTTCTCTCCCTCCGTACCTTGGGCTTTTGCTCCTGGAGGCCTAGAGAGATCTTGTGCTTGGAGGACAGCCCCGCCCATCCCCCTCTGTACTGCGCACATACCGGCCTCTTCCTCCCACTACGGTCCCCTTAAGTCCTTCTTGGCTGCTCGAGGAGCTGCCACGTGTGCAATCCCAGCCCTTTACCCTTTCCTTCCCCAGCCCTTGGGCCGGGCTTAACTCCTTTGATGCCAAATCTCCACCCACCACCCCTCTTTTCATTCATGTACTCATTCATTCATTCACTCAACAAATACTTATCATCTACCATCTGTATGAGCCCGGTGCTGTTTCAGATCCTCGGAACCCAGGGAGGACAGAGAATGTTCCCGCTCTCCAGCAGCCGATAGTCTAGTGTAATATATAAAGTGTCCCGGGGAGAAAGAAAGGTGAAGGAGGGCAGGGAGAGGTGGGTCTGGGGGCAGGAGGTGGTCAGGGAAGGCTTCGCTGAGAAGGTAACGTGGAGCACAGCGATGAGGTGGCTGACGCCCTGGGGGAGGTGGCGAGGGGAGTGTACAGGTGTCTTGGGCTGGAAGGGGAGCGGTGAGGCCTGTGGGCGGCGTGTTGGAGCTGGAGGTGCAGGTCAGGGTGGGGGGTCGTGGATGGAGCAGGGTGTGGGGCCCAGGCAAGGACTCGGCCCTGGAGGGTTTTGAAACGTGGAGGAAGATGCTGGCACTGCAAGGGTGGAGGTTGGGTGGTTGCAGCTGCTGGGATGGTCCAGAGGGAGATAGATGCTGGTGGCCTGGGCTAGGGACCAGGGTGGAGGTGGGGAAACGCGTGTGTGTCTTTAATTGAAATTCTTTACTGAGGCAATTATAGATTCACAGGCAGCTATAAGAAATAATACAGAGACAGCGCCCTCGTACGCTTTGCCCAGTTTTCCCCAATGGTAACATTTTGCAAAACCGTGGTACAACGTCACAACCCTGATATCAACCTGGATACGATGTGTTGCTCATACTGGGATGTCCCCGGTTTTACCTGGACTCACCTGTGTGCGTTTTAAGTTCTATACAGTTGTATCCATTCTGTACAGTTTTATTTTATTTAGGCTCCTGTCTCCTTACTCTGGACTGTCCCAACCCCACAGGGATTTCTCAGGTCCTCTTATGACTACCTTCACCCTTCTTCCCTCAGCCCTCGCCCAACCCCTGGCAGCCACGAATCTGTCCTCCATGTATAAAATTTCGCTATTTCCAAAATGTTCTATAAGTGGAATGTAACCTTTTGGGATTGGCTTTTCTCACTCAGCGTAATTCCCCGGAGATTCATCCAAGTTGCCTTGTGAATCGAGTCCGTCTGGATGCCTTTGCAGGTGGAGCCAGGGTTGGAGTGTGGGGTTCAGGGCTGGAGGTATCCAGCATGGAGCCCGAGGCCTTAGCTCTGAGGCTGAATGGGATCACCCAGGGAGGTGGAGTGAGCACTTACCGATTAAGCGTCTGCTGTGTACCAGGTGCTGTTCTAGGCGCAGGGGATGCAGCCATGACTGAGAGATGGGAAGAGGTGCCTGCGGAGGCCTGGGCTGGATGGGATGGGTTGGGGGCACCTCAGGATCTCTCTCCCTCTTTTCTCGCTTTGCAGCCAGGGAAGGTGGGGACCCCGATGAGGCCAAGAGCTCCTCCCTGGGGTGGAGGGTGCAGACGAGAGGTTTCCAGGAGTCCTGAGTAAAGTGAGAAAAGAGCAAAGTGTTGCCCCTCAGGCCAGATGGAGTCCGTTCAACAGAGACTGACCTGTCTTCTGAGACGGCCTTTGTCCTTTCAGAATATTGTTATTTCTTTGACACAGGGATGGGGTTTAAGGCGGGGTGAGGGTGGGGAGTCTTTCTGTGTCCCTGCGTGCACACTGACAGGGTTCGGGGCTGGAGAAGCCCTGAACCCGTGGACCGACTCCCCAGCTCCCAACACAGTCCACTCCCTGCGCCCTGGTCCCCACTGCTGCCGCCGCCTCCTGGCTGCCTCACTTTTCTGTCAGGGCTACTCATCGCTTCCCTCTCCTTTCCTCTCTTATTTCCTCATTTTTCCCTCTCTCCTCCATCTTTTTCCTCCTCCTTTTCATCCATTTCCCCTCTTTCTGAATCCCCCCCCCCTTATCTGGTTTCCACATCTCTATCGATTTCAATTCTCTCTCTTTTATATTTTTCTCTCTTGGGTTTTGTCTGTTGGTCGTTTGTTTCTGCCTCTACCTCCCTTTGTCTGTGTCTCCTTCTCCTGCTCTCATTACCTTCATCTCTGTTTCCACCGAGCTCTCTCTGTCTCTCCCTCTTTTCCTTTCTCTCGCTCTCAAACGTTATTTCCCAGAGTTTGGAAACCATCCCTTTCCACGCTCAGGGGGCCCAATGGATGAAACGTCCTGGTCCGACCAGGACAGCGCATGAGGTGAGTTCCTGTGAAGGGGCTTCGTGAAATCAGTGCCCGGGCCCCTGGGGCTGCAGAGATGGGATTGGTGCAGTGACGGTAACCGTCCGAGGCTCACAGGCCACCCGGTGGTAAAGGACGGGCTGGGGCTGAGACCAGGCTGGAGCTCTGAGGGCACCGGTGTCTGAGTCAAGGGTGGATTGGGAAGGGCTCCTGAGGCCACCCAGATGCCTGGAGTGGGAGAGAAGGGAGACAGGTGACAGTCCGGGCGTTGCCTCAGAAGCAGGTTCCTGCAGTCCTGGGTGAAGAGTCTTTCTGGGCAGGGGCGAGAGGTGGGCAGCTTCTGCACGCCTGCTGGTCCCGGTGGACGCCTCTGTTTTTGCCCTGTTGGCTTGTTTATTTAATGGAGAACAGCTGCCCATGTTTGGGATCCCGACAGAATGGTCGATTGTGTCTGTGTTTGCTTTCTGCTTCCCAGAGCTAATTGGTGCTATTTCTAACGTCCTTTTGTGGAGTCGACCACCTTCGAGGTCAGCCAACAAAACCTTGAGGATTCTATCGATAACCAGCACCAGAGTGAGAAATGTACGGCTCTGCTGTGACAGTCGCCAGCTGCTGGGCCCTGGCCGGCTGTTGGTGTGGGCTCACGGACGTGAATGTGGAGAATCTCCGTTTGACGGGGAGCCCACTCGGCTGAGCATGCCGCTGGGCATGGGCAGCTGGTTTGTTGCCCTGGCCTGGAAAAGGATCTTCCTTTCCCTGCTCTAAGCCAAGAGTATGACAGTCCCGGCTCCAGCCAAATCCATCCACTGCTGTCCCCCCAAACTCTGCCATTGATCCTGCGGCCACTCTTTGCCCCGTGATGTTTTCTTAGCCGGGAGCGCTGGCTCCACGCTGTGCACAGAGCCGATCCTGAGTGACCTTTCTGAGGATGGCGAACACCGTTCCCGGTTTGGAATCCACCTCTGTCACCACGACCCGCTACAGAATTGGCGGGTGCGGAGCAAAATGAAAATCTGGGGCCCCTTTGTCAGAACTTACTAAGAATTTCAAGACGGTAACAGCAGAGCATCAGACCAAGCATGAGGCCGGCCCTGCCCGTCACTTGCAAGCATCATGCTTCGAGTGGGTCTTAAGCTTGCTGCGTCTTAGTCTCCACGTCTGTAAAATGGGATTTACAGTCCTATCCTCTGCACAGGATTGTCATGGACAGTGACTGAGATAATATAAGGTTTAGCTGCCATCATTATTATTATTATTATCAGTGACATCAGTATTATTATTTAATAGCTCATTATCTGTGTTGTTCCCTTCAGTGCTTCACATATGCTGCCGTGGATGAGTTTTATTTTCTTATTTATTTATTTATTATTATTTTTTAAATATTTATTTCATTGCATGGGGTCTTAGTTGTGGCTCCAGGGCTCCTTTGTTGCAGCACGGGGGCTCCTTCGTTGTGGCACGTGGGCTCCTTAGTTGCGGCTCATGGAATGCATGCAGGATCTAGTCCCCTGACCAGGGATCCAACCCGGGCCCCCTGCATTGGGAGCGTGGAGTCTTATCCACTGCACCGCCAGAGAAGTCCTTATTTATTTTTAAATGACCTTTTATTTTGAATAATTTTAGATTTGCAGAAAACTTGTAAAGACAGTACTACTGAGGGCTTCCGTGCCCCCCTTACTCCGTCTCCCATATCCTGTCATCTCGCGTCACCTGGAGAGCTGTCAAGACCAAGACCCCACATTGGTCCAGTACCATTCACTGAACACCAGTCTTTGGATGTTACCAGATTTTTCTTCTTCGTCTGTTGTCTGTTCCAGGCTCCCGTCCAGGGCAGTGCATGTCTTTTATTGTGTGCTTTATTGATTTATTTAGGCCACGCCACACGGTGTGTGGGATCTTAGCTCCCTGACCAGGGATCGAACCTGTGCCCCTGCAGTGGAAGCGCAGAGTTCTAACCACTGGACCGCCAGGGAAGTCCCCTGTGTGCTTTTTATTTATTTATCTATTTTTAATGATTATTTATTTAGGCTGCATCGGGTCTCTGTCGCGGCACACGGGATCTTCGTTGCGGCGTGCGTGCGGGATCCAGTTCCCCGACCAGGGATCGAACCCGGGCCCCCTGCATTGGGGGCGCAGAGTCTCACCCACTGGACCACCAGGGAAGCCCCTACGTGTGCTCTATTTTTAATGTGGGTCACAGACCTGGCCAGGGTGGGGTCACCAGCCTTGAGCCACCCCAAGACTCAAGAATGGGTCCGACCAGGCGTCCTCAGCCGGAGACGTGATTGTCCTCGTTGGTCTCAGGCTCCGGGGCCCTGACTTGGCGAAAGGCCAACCCCCAGGCCCTTCCTGCTCTGCCTGGGGTGGTGAGAAGATTCGTCCGTTTCCCGTTGCCTGAGTGTCTCCTGTGCACCAGGCTCCAGCTGCTGCTGGGGCCCTGGCCCTAACAACTGGCTTGGTGCCCGTCCCGATGGAGCTCGGCCTGGTGGGGAGCTGGGTGGTAACCGAGGAGAGAGGTAAACAGGCTAGGCTCCACAGTGCTGCCGTGAAGGAGGGAAGGTGACACAGATGCAACTGGGCCTCCCTTAGGAGAGTCTGAAGGAAGGAAGGAACCAGCAGAGGAAGACCTTGTGGAAAGGCCTTGAGGGGACAGCAGGTGCCAAGGTCTCCCGTCAAGCAGACCCTGGTGAGATCCAGGAGCAGAAAGAAGGCCCCAGGCTGGAGGGTTGTGAGTGATGGGAGGTGACAGACGGAGTTTGGAGAATCAGGCTGGATCATGTGGATCTGGGGTCAAATCCCCCCAGCTCCAAGGTGGCAGACAGCTGGCAGACAGGTGGCCACAGCGATGTGGCCGGCGGACCGCACAGGCGAGAGCACGCAGCTCCTGGAAGGAGGGGCCGCTGCTCAGTGCCGGTTGCCCATCACTCTCCAGTGGCCCAGAGCTTGAGATTTTTTTAAAGGGAAGCTTGAAATCCTTTTGTTAAAGAGAAATGGCATTTCATTCAAAAGTATGAGAACACCAACAACCAGACAACAGTGCTAGTAAACTTAGCCCAGTGGAAGCCAAGCAGGACCCGCCTGAGGACTGCTCACACGTCGGGGACCACGGTGGCAGGGCCCGAAGGCCTTGTGGAGGAGCGGGACTTACTGGAGGATCAGACTTGTTTTTTACGACGGCCCCTCAGGCTGCCACGTGGAGAATGAGTTGAGGGCTAGAGCAGAGGCTGGGGGACGGGGTGGCAGTGGCGAGGGGGAGAGGGATAGGGGAAGAATTAGCAGAGGGGGTTGAGGATGGGCTGGATGTGTCGTGGGAAGTTGGGTGGCCCCCAGCTTGCCGGTTTGGGCAACCTGGGTTGACTGAGGTTCCGGTTAGTGGGTGGATCCACAGTGAGTCAACTGACCCCTGAAAGCCTCAGTTTGCTCGTCTGTAAAGAGCCTTTGTGATCTTCAGATTTGAGTCTCTGGAATGTAGCAGGTGCCCAGTATACATATAAGGCCATGGTAATTAGACAGGTACACTGAGTGGCCAGGTGATGAGAAGCAAAGCCCAGGTCAGACACCTCCCTCCTCCAGGAGATGGTGCTGGGAGGGCAGAGGGCCCGGGGCAGTGGGCAGAGGGGCCAAGGTTGGAGAGATCAGACTCCGGGTCAGAGACCTAGTTCTGGAGGGGGCTGTGCCATGACTCTGCCTACCTGGTGTCCTGTCTTTCCTCCTAGACCCCATATGAGTTTGAATTTAGTAGCCAGTATCTTGGCAGAACTTCTGGGGCTCCTTCTCTGCTGGTTTCCGTGTTAAAGCTTTTCGTCCAGCTAAAAGCCGAATCCACGGGGACCTGGAAGCCGTCTAGGGCTGCTGCCGGGGTCAGCACCGCCTCTAACAAGATTACACTAGCTTGTCCCTGCTGCTGGGGTTCCCCCTGGGTAGGGGCTGCCCCATCTGGGAGCCCCCAGACCTGTTCCTGTCGCCAGGGCTGCAGCAGCCTCCCGCTGCCACCAGCAGCCGAGGTGACCGGGACGGCAGAGGCAGGGGCAGGAGGGCAGCTCCCGTGCAGCCACCGTGAGGCCGGCAAGCCCAGCCCTTCCGGCAGGAGCGGACACGCAGGGCTGCTTAAGAGAAATGGGAGGGGCTCTGCTCCCAGCTGTCAGGATGGAAGCCTGGGGGCCCTGGAGCAGACACAGACGTTGCAGGCAGGACGGGCAGGCGTGGTCTGAGGCGCAGAGAGCCTGTGAGGGGGGCCGAGGAGGGAGGCCAGGACCCGCGGTGAGGGCCGTGCGAGATGGCTGAGGTGGGGGCCGATGCCAGGAGCTCAGAGGAGCCCGCTTGACTCTGTGTGACCCTGGACACGCGGCCTACGCTGTCCCCTCCGAGCCAGCTTTCCCCTCCACAAAACGGCCCCATTGCCATACCTGCCTCCCGGGCCCTGGAGTGCACTGGAGGGGACCTCGGGTATAGGGCAGCAGCCGCTGGTCTCGGCAGCGGCCCAGGCGGGCCATCCCCACCCCAGGGGGCCTGGGCCACGGATGGGAAGCGTCCAGCTCCTCGACAGCCCCACGGTGACGTGAGCCTGGAGCCGCTGCCAGCTCAGATGCCCGCGGGGCTCGGCAGGTGCTGCGGACAAGTGAGTCAGGCCTGGCGGGGACAGTGGCAAGCCTGACAGCACATGCCCAGTGGAGAGGGGCCAGCTGGACGCACCCCGCAGGAATATGGGCCCAGTGCGGCCAGGTAGCTATATTGTTCAAGAGAAACAGGAACTTGATGGGTTTTTTTTAATTTTATTTATTTATTTTTTTTGCGGTACGCGGGCCTCTCAATGCTGTGGCCTCTCCCATTGCGGAGCACAGGCTCCGGACGCGCAGGCTCAGCGGCCATGGCTCACGGGCCCAGCCGCTCCGCGACATGTGGGATCTTCCCGGACCGGGGCACGAACCCGTGTTCCCTGTATCGGCAGGTGGACTCTCAACCACTGCGCCACCAGGGAAGCCCTTGGTCTTTATCTGAACCATCCTGGTTCTTCCATGTTGGCAGGCAACTCTTTTTTTTTTTTTTCCTGGGTACCAAATTACTTTATTTGAAGGAATGGTACTAAGGAAAGGACTTGTAGATGTTTTGGTACAACTTACAGAAAAGGTAAAGGTAACCCAGACGTGCATGCACTGGCTTGGTGACGAGGGAGGTCACCCCTGTGGCTACGGGAAGCCAGCCTAAGGCTTAGCTCTCATTATCACTATTTCCCAGGGTGTGGTTGTCAAAGAGATACTGTGCCATGCCAGATTCGGGGGCCCCCATCGTGCGCAAGTTGGTTACCTGGTCACCCAATTCTTTAATGGATTTCACCTGCTCATTCAGATAATGAGTCTCAATGAAGTCACACCAATGGGGGCCATTTTTCTCCGTGGCCAGTTGGTGCAGTTCCAGTAGTGACTGAGTCACACTTTTGTCCAAGTGTAGCGCACATTCCATTGCATTCAGCCCATTCTCCCAGTCATCACGGTCTGGTTTCCTGATATCCTGAAGGAAGATTCAGCCACCCCGTTGGTTCTGCAGCTTCATCAGATTCTCAGCGTGTTCCCTCTCCTCACGAGATTGGGGAAGAAAGTATTTGGCCAAGTTCTTCAAAGCCACATCATCGCGGTGAAAATAGTACGACACGGACAGGTAGACGTAGGAGGCGTAGAGCTCCAGGTCGATCTGGCGGGTGATGGCGGCCTCCGAGCCCTGGTGGTAGTTCTGGCGCACCTGCGAGGGGGACGCGGTCGTCGTGGCGGGCGGCCGAGGTGAAGCGGTGGCGGGGACCTTGGGGCTGTCGGAGGGCGCTGTGAGGTGGTGGCGAGGGCTGGCTCTGAGCGGCCGGCCGGAGCGGGGGACGAGCGCCAGGTTCCCTCCAAGCGCTTTTGAAGCAGGAAACCGCGGCGACTCTCCGCGAGGACTCAGGAGACTCATTTTTAAATTTGCATAAGCCCATCCAGTCATGCCTGCGGGCCAGACGCTACCCAAAGGCCGCCCGTTTGTGATCTCTGAATAGGCTAAAGGGGGCGCTCCCGAGGGTCCCAAGGTTGGCAAGCAGACGTTGGAGGGACATCCCAGGTCCTGGGCGAGAGCTCAGCCCCCAGCCCCACTCAGCCCCAGGGCCACCCGTGTCCTGGCTCAGTGCTGGGGCAGGGCGGGCCTGGGTTTGAATTCAGCTCTGCCAGTTCCCAGTTGGGTGATCTTGGGCAAGTGTCTCTCTGAGCCTCAGTTTCCCCTTCTGGAAAATGGGAGTAGGGACACCTGCCTCTCTCAGCGGCTGTGGGCACGAATGGGCCGGGAGCCTGCAGGGCCCACCAACAGGCTGGGCACTCAAGAAGTGCTCACTACTCGGTCACTGGTTGAAGCGAGAGAGGCCGGGGGCTTGGTCTGTGCTGATGGACGGAGAGTTTCTTCTCTGTCTGCTTCCCTCCACCCCGCTCCCACCCAGTAGAATTTTTTATTTTAGAATTAGAGACAAGTTGCTATGATAATACAGAGAGTTCCCATATACCCCTCACGCAGTTTTCTGTATTGTGAACATCTTGTTTTACCGTGGTACGTTGTCGCAGCTAAAGGACCCACCTCGATACACAGCTGTTAACTAACCTCCGTGGTTTATTCAGATTGCACTAGTTTTTCCCTAATGTCCTTTCCTGTTCCCTACTATATTTAGTTGTCACGTCTCCTTAGCCACCTCTGGCTTATGACGGCTTCTCAGACTCTCCTTGTTTTTGATGACCTTGACAGTTCTGAGGATTATTGGTTAGGTATTTTGTACACTGTCCCTCAATTAGAGCTGATCTGATGTTTTTCTCCTGGTTAGACTGGGGTTATGGGTTTGGGGGAGGAAGACCACAGAGGTGAAGTGCCCTTCTCATCACATCAGATCCAGGGGACATGCTGTCAACGTGACGTAGCACTGATGATGTTAACCATGACCCTCTGGCCGAGGCAGCGTTTGCCAGGTGTCTCCACCAGGCTGTTACTCCCGCCTCCACCCCCTCCTCCCTACTCTACTTTGTGGAAGCAAGTCACCGCGCGCAGCGCCCACTCAAGGGGAGTGGAGCTCCTGGAGGGGGCAATGCGTACGTCAGTTATTTGGAATTCCATTTTACCTTTTGGAACTATTGTGAGATCTACAAGTTTTCACTGTTTTGGTGATCACTCCATTTCATCATACAAACAACCTGGGCTGAGTCCTGGCTCCACCCATTTACCACCTGTGCCACCTTGGGCAACTTGCTATTAACTGGAGTGTTGGTGAGAGTAATAGCACGTGTCCATCAGGCTGTGTTCGGCGGCATAACAGAAACCTGACTGAAGTGGTTTAACCAAATAGGGTTTGTGTTTTTCCTTCGTGTGACAAGAAGTCCTGAGTGGCCAGTTGATTCTCCTGGCTACTGCCCTACCACCCTTAGCCAGTGGCTTTTGTCCTCATGGTCCCAAGGTGGGTACAGCACCTCCAGCATCACTGCTGCGCTCCAGGCAGGACTCCAAGAAGTCGACGGTATTATCCTCATTTTACAGAGAGGAAAGTGAGGCTCAAGAGGAAGAGAAACCCTCGAAGCAGTGCTGGAGGGTTAGAGATAATGTATGCAGCTTGGGCCACAGGAAGTGTAGTTGTTGTTTTCCCAGTAGGATGGGCCTCTCCCAAGTCCCCTGGGGCTGGAGGTGCCTGCTAACCTGGGGGATGAGGGTGAGTCTCTGGCTACCTGAGCTTCCACCCATGGTCAGCCTGAGGCCTCAGCCTCCCAGAGGATGACCCGCACTTTGGAACCTCAGAACCTGGCCCACACGTGGGACAGCGGTGTGGCCTTTCTTTTGAGGTGGGGGATGCTTAGCCAGGACAGGCTGGAGTTGCAGTGATGACCCAAGAGCAGCCAACCAAATAATACTCCGGCCTGGGGACAGTCAGCAAGGCGGGCCTGGGCCTAAATCCTGCATCCTATGTCTGGTGACCTATCACTTAGTGCCCACTTCCATGGGAGATACAGAGATGGGTTTGTCATTCCTGTTCTATTTAGGAAGATAGATTTAATTCTGGGGCAAACTGAAAAAAACAAGTCTAGCCTGCCCCCATCTTTGTAAATAAAGTTTTATTGGCACGCAGCCATGCCATTACTTTACACGTTGCCTGTGGCTGCTTTGGTGCTGGGAGGGCAGAGCTGAGTAGCTGTGACAGAGACTATGGGGCTTGCAAATATTTACCATCTGGCCCTTTGCAGAACAAGTGTGCTGACCCCGGCCTGAACAGAAAGCAGTCCAGGGAGATTGGGATTGACATATATACACTAATATGTATAAAATAGATAACTAATAAGATCCTGCTGTATAAAAATAAATAAGTAAAATTAAAAAAAAAAAAAAAGAGAAAGCAGCCCAGGATCGGGAATGTACAGCTGGGGCTTCCAAGAGGGAGATACGAGGCGGGCTAGGACTCACGAGGAGCCGTGCGGGATTTCTGGGGGCAGGAGTGGGCAGATGGCACAGGCCCTGAGGTGGGTGGGCAGACAGTGATCCGACTGGGGGGCTTCAGAGGAGAGACCCTGAAGCCAGGCTGGCCTGAGGCTCCCCCTTGCCACGTGCTTCAACAGCCATCTGGGGGCTTTGTCAGGAAAGGAGCTGCTTGGTGGTGCAGACAGCCCAGAGGGCCAACCCCGAGGCACCCACCACCGGAAGCGGCAGGTTCCAGAAAGGTGACGTGGCCCCGTGGGCCCTGGGGCCCACAGGGGAGCACCCGTAGCTCCTCTGCCCAGCCACCGGGAGCTTCCAGATCATCTGATTTTCCAAGAGTAGCTAGCTGGCAGTCTGGTTTTCCTGAGAAATCTGCTGACTTTTTACATGTTTGCAGTTAATTCCAGTTTTTAAAAATCATGCAGCCGACCAAGTACACACATGCATCTGGTGTGTGGGCTGCAGGTTTGGGAACTCGGGGGTCCGGGGTGGAAGTGAGGAAGATGTGGGAGGCTGTGTAGACCCAGGAGAGCATGCCAGGCCCAGCGCCCCAGCTCCAGAGACCCTCCTCCAGCTGGGAGCCCGGGCTGATGGGGGCGTGGGGGACCGGGAGGGAGGGCGGCGGAGCCCTGGACCTGTGGTGTCAGGTTTCTGTGCCTCCCATCCTGTCCCGCTGGTGGAACCTTCCCGCCTGCAGGCGAGGGTGGGAGCCTGGAGCAAGTACCAGGGAGTTGGACAGTCCTCCTGGCTTACCTGGCCGCCCCTGGAGAAGACCTCAGTACCAGCTGCAGGTGAGGGGGGAAAGGGGGAGCTCTCTGAAGTCCCTTCTGAGATTCTCCAGGATTTGGGTTCGAGGCAGGAGCCCAGTAGGGCGATGGGCGGGGACTGGACCTGGAGCCGGAGAGGCCTGAGTGAACCCCGGCTCTGTGGTTCCCTGGCCCCTGTGACCTCTGCGATGGGGACAACTCCTCCTGTTGCAGGTCATCCTGGGTGTGAGAGGGCTGGGTTTCCTTGGCGTCCGGGGTGCCTGCGACTGGGGCCTGGCCTCCGGCGTGTGGTCCTGCTTTACCCTGACAACATCTGGGGCCTCAGGCTGCTTTTAGCCTCACACGCCGGCCCTCATCTGCCGATTCCGCCACTGGTTTCCAAGCGCTTCTCCGCACTACTGTGGATTTATTCTTTGCTTTAGGCAGGAGGCTTGGTTGCAAGTGACAACAGCCCAGGTCACCTTGGCTTAAGCAAAGAAGAGAATCCCGTGGTCTCAAGAACAGGAAAGGTCCCAAGGTGATACTAACCTCAGGCAAAATTTGATTCAGGTGCTCAAATGATACTGTCAGGACTCTGTTGCTTCCCCTCCCAACTCGGCTTCCTTGTGTTGGCTTCACTCTCAGGCAGGCCCCTCAGTGTGTCAGAAGTGACTGCCAGGCTCACGGGCGCGTCCTCACTGGGACCTGGGAAGGGGGGACGGGGGCAGGAAGCAGCCCTGTCCCAAGAGTCAGAGTCCCAAGGCTGCTTCTCATTGGGTGAGCTGGGGTCACCTGCTCACTGCTGGACCAATCACGGCCCCGATGGGTCAGGCCTCCTCTCACTCATCCTTCAGCTGTGGAGGTGGGCAGAGCAGCTCCACTGGGGAGCTGGCAGCAGTGATTCCACAAGACGGCTAAGATGCTGATACCAGAATGGGACGTGGAGGCTGCACAGGCCGAGATAACATCCCACGCCCTTCCCATGCCCACCCACTCTCCAAGAGCAGCATTTGGGGCTGAAGTGGCCACATTCGGAGCCCCCTGGCTCAGCTCAGGGCCCCCCTTCCTGGCTGACTGCAGGCCCAGATCTCCAATGAGCTGTGAGTCACTTTCCCACAGATTTTCCACGTGCCCCAAGATGTTGGCAGGGGCTCGGTCCAGGGCCAGCATAGAGCTGCACCAGCCTCTGTGGCCTTCCTCGCCACCTTCCTGGCTGGGGGCCCCTTTGAAAAGGGAAGCAAGCTTGTTTGGAATGGCTCATTCTCCTGGGCCCCTGTGGGGTCCTGGTGAGCACGCGTAGCTGCTGTCTAATAATCCACAGTGCCGCCTGGCTGGGCGCTGGCACAAGGCTCACCTCTCCCTGCGTCCCCCTTCTCCTTGCTTTCTGAGTGCAGGAAGGACGTTTCCACTCCATCACCAGCAAAGATGCCACCACTGCTTGCATTAGATCTCACTGGAACTCAAGATACGATTATATCTAAAGCTGCTAAGGAGTCTCAGGATTACTTCTCCTTGTTTCCTTCATAATTATATTGATTTTCTCCTTTTTCGGAAGCCTGTCTCCTTCAGGGAGGAGGCAGAAGCCCCATCCCTGTTGGAAGAACCATTTGACAAAGAACAGGGAGTCCAGAGGCCCAGGATCTCCAGGAGAGGGACACCGGCTCTGGCCATGCCTGGCCACTCACCCTTGGGGCCCGTGAGGCCTTGCCTGGGTCCTGAGATCAGGAGAGAAAGGAACCTGTCTTTTCAGGATCACCAAGTGTGCTTTGGCCCCCAAGCCTTGTGTCAGGACAAGGGAGCTGGTCTTTGAACTGTCATTACTTGAATCTTGCATTTTCTAGATATCACAACGGCCAGTTCTCAGGAGGAACTGGGTGAGGATATTCTAAAACGATGGCTTATCCACAGACTGCATCCCTCAGGCTGTGAGATGCATCTTGGGGCTCGTTTCCCCGTTGTGTTTTGGTCACAGCGCTGTCAGAGGACTCAAGTCCAGCCCACAGGGGTGGGTGGCAGCCCCGGGAAGGTGCTGGGAGAAGGGGGGACAAATGCGTCCGAAGTATCCCCCAAGCGGGCTGAGCCGAGTGGCTGGCCCGGGGCCGGCTGGTTCAATGTTCCCTGTGCCCTTTTGGGAGGCAGACCCTTGGCCAAGGTGAATTGTTTGTCCTGGCTTTCCAGATGCGTGGAGACTCAGGGAGGTAAGCGGGTCCCCAGACACCCGAGTGCGGTCCACCTTATCTGAAGCCCTTTTGTGGTTTCCTTCTGCAGCAGAGAGAGGGCTGGGGGGTGCGGTAGTTCAGGGCTTTGGGGCTCAGACATTAGAATCTGTTCATTCTCACCCCAAATCCAGCCACTCTCACCTTTAAGGGATGCCTACCTGCAACAGCTTCCACTCTGGTCCCGTTTCCCCTACAGTCTAGTCTCTGCTCTTTCTAAAACACTTAGCTCACACACACACACACACACACACACACACACACACACACACACACACACACACTCTCTCTCTCTCTCTCTCTCTCTCTCTCTCTCTCTCTCTCTCTCCCTCCCTCCCTCCCTCTCCCCCTCCCTCCCTCCCTCTCCCCCTCCCTCCCTCCCTCTCCCCCTCCCTCCTCCCTCTCCCCCTCCCTCCCTCCCTCCCTCCCTCCCTCTCTCCCTCTCTCCCTCTCTCCCCATCCCTGGTCTCTTAGGATAAAGTTCTTAGCTCAGCCTCCAGGAGCCCACATCATCTGGCCCTGCTTTGCAGCATCATCCCTGTCTACACTCTGACCCGGCCTGACTCCAGACTGAGCTGCTTCAGTGCCCGCGGCCCACCACACCACTCAGCACTGTGCACAGGGTGTCCACAGCCTGGACCACTGCACCTCCGGCTACCCCTCCATGCAGCCCCTCCAGCCGGGGGGTTGGGGTCCTAGGTGCTCAGCCTCTGAATACCTCCTGATCCCTCCAGGATGAGATGGGCCTCTTCTGGGTTCCAGGGGCCTTGGTGCTTCATCGCACGTTGGTGGTGTTTTCCTATTGGTTCCTTTTTCTCCAGATAGAGAGGGAGGCCCATGATGGCTGGGGATGCGTCTACTTCACAGCTGTGCCCTCGGCCGGCCCTGGGCATTCAATGAGGTAGTGGTTGAGTGGACAGATACTCGGACAGGTGGGAGGTGGGTAAGGCACCTCCCGGAGCGTAGTCTCCCCCAACCACCCACGAAAGGGAGGATGGTCACGGTGTCACTGTGGGGAGGAAGCATGGGGGTGGGTAAGTACACATCCAGTGCAGTGCAGAGCTCGTGGACGGGCTGGGCTTGGGGGAGCTGTTATTAACTACGGGCTGGAGCCTGTGTGCTGGCACCTGTGACTGTAGCTGAAGGCTGGGGCATAGCTTGCTCTGGGCTGAGCGGGCAGAGGTGGCCTGGAGATCAAACAGTAGACGGAGCTGCGGGGGAAGGGCAGAAAGGTGGTGAGAGGGACCCCAGGTGGAGATGTGCAGAGCCCTCCTCCCTCTGCACCCCTGGAGCCCCACACTCCTGCCCCGGAGCCTAGCAGACCCTCCCTCCTCTGAGCAGGTCACAGTTATTGGGATCGGCCCTGGCTCTACGTGAGAATCACCTGAGAGCTTTGAAATACCCCGATGCCCAGGCCACACCCCAGACCAACGACATCAGACTCTGGGGGCGGAGCCTGGGCATAAGCATTCCATAAGTCTCCCAGGAGGTTCCCTGTGCAGTCACATTTGAGAAGCACTGTTTGAGGCCGTCCTCTGTAAAACTGGTTTGACCTTGAGATGCCTGGGTAACCCGCAGGGTTACTAGAGCTTGAGGAGGGTTGCTTGATGCAAAATCTCCCCTCCCTAACCTCCCTGCAACAAAAATCCACACCAGAAATAAGTAAGCACTTCTTAAAATGGTTCAATTAAAAAAAACAAAGTAACACATGCATATGGCCCAGCCTTCAGGCAGCACAGATGGGCGCACATTCAAAGAAGCATCGGCCCGACCCCAGCTTTCCCAGGGCCTGGCCCATGGCGCTGTCTCGGCTCGAGGCCCTTCTTGGCACGCGGTGGCACAAGGTACACCTGGCTTTCTCAGTCATCCCTCCTCAGAGCCCGGTTCTCTCTAATGCTGTGGAGGGCTCCGTGGACACGGACCAGCCCTGCCAACCTAGCTCCCCACCACGTTTCAAATGGGCCGGCTTTGGCTGTCACAGGCAGTGTCACCAAAGTATCATGGAGTCTTTGGTCAACTGGGCTATTCTCCCTGCAGGATGAACTCCTGCAAGTGGAGTTCTTGGGTCTCAGAACAAGTGGCTTCACGAGGCTGATGGGGCACCTGGTTTTCTGTCATTCCAGAAGCTGTGGACGCCGGCGGCCCCGACCTTCGAGCTGCCCGCGTTGTACAGAACCGAGGACTATTTTCCTGTGGACGCCGGGGAGGCAACGCACCGAGCCCCCAGCTGCCAAAGGCGTCTGTGAGCCCTGCGGTCCTGCCGTCAGGGACGTCGGGAAGTGAACTCTGTGTGCCGCGCAGATTGTTCATTTTGTTTTGTTTTGTTTTGTTTTGTTTTATTGTTGTGGATGCGTTTTCTGAATTTTCCCCCTTGCTTCACATGGGCCCACAGAGTCTGGAGAAGCATTTAGAACCCACAGGTGGGCAGTGCCTCAGATGAACTGGAGAAGGCCTTCTCCACTGGCGTTTGTCCTGCCTGGTGTTCTGGACAAGGTGGTCACCCAGGGGGATGGGCTGTGGGGCCTTGGATTTCCCTTTGCCTTGGAAGGGCTTCACACAGACGTTGTGAGGGGCTCGCGCGGTGCCCCCAGGGTGCGTGGCTCCAGTCCATGCGTGTCGGCCGGTTTGTGTGAACCCCAGTGCCCACTGGCCCTGTGAACCGTCTCAATAAACGTGTCCAGGTCTCCTGGGTGTAAATGTTTCCTTGATGGGTGCTCCTGCCACTGGCTCAAGCCTGATCCTCAGAATCTGCTTATTATGAAGCCCCTCGCCTGAGGGGAGGGTGCAGCTGGCCTTCAGATTCCCAGCAGAATGCAGAGATCATTCAGATTCCCTGGAGTCCTCCAAGGTGTGTTTGCTTTAATTTCTTCTCATGTAGATGAGTTTCCTGCTATTGTTCTGAAATGTTGGATTCCTCACTTTGGTGATGGATATTTCTAGTTTCTGGAATCCCTCCCAGAGCCAAGAAAACACACACACACACACCTGTATTGCAGACCAGCATTTGAATTTCAAGGAAATCTGACATCATGAATCTAGTGAGATCGTGGTAGCAAAGCAAAAAAAAGAGTAGAGTCTTGCCAATTTTAGAACAATTTTTTAAAATTTTATTTATTTTTGGCTGCTTTGGGTCTTCGTTGCTGCCCACGGGCTTTCTCTAGTTGCGGTGAGTGGGTGCTACTCTTCCTTGCGGTGCAGGGGCTTCTCATTGCAGTGGCTTGTCTTGTTGCAGAGCACGGCCTCTAGGCGTGCGGGCCTCAGTAGTTGTGGCACGCGGGCTCAGTAGTTGTGGCTCGTGGGCTCTAGAGCGCAGGCTCAGTAGTTGTGGCGCACGGGCTTAGTTGCTCCACGGCATGTAGGATCTTCCCGGACCAGGGCTCGAACCCATGTCCCCTGCATTAGCAGGCGGATTCTTTTTTTTTTTTAATAAGCAAATCACTTGGCTTTTCTTTTTTTTGAAATTTTATTTATTTTATTTTTGGCTGTGTTGTGTCTTCGTTGCTGCACGTGGGCTTTTCTCTGGATGCAGCGAGCAGGGGCTACTCTTCATTGCGGTGCACAGGTTTCTCATTGTGGTGGCTTCTCTTGTTGCAGAGCACAGGCTCTCGCCGTGCGGGCTTCAGTAGCCGTGGCACACAGGCTCAGTAGTTGTGGCTCGTGGGCTCTAGAGCGCAGGCTTAGTAGCTGTGGCGCACGGGCTTAGTTGCTCCGCAGCATGTGGGATCTTCCCGGACCAGGGCTCGAACCCGTGTCTCCTGCATCGGCGGGCAGATTCTTAACCACTGCGCCACCAGGGCAGTTCCTTAGGAGGATTTTTTGAACTAAAAGATATAAGTGAACCCCTTGTTTCAAGTACAGCCAGCGTTTTGCGGAGATAATTGTTGTAAAGTAAACATAATTCTTTATTTAAAAATGTCAAGACGTTATTTTCAATTATTGAAGTAAAGTTTACAGGCGGAAAGGTGCACCTAAGTGTATGGGTCACTGAATTTTCACACACTGAACACATCTGCTTAACCCTCACCCTGATCTAGAAATACACAAGCATGATCAGCACCCAGACGCCCCCTCGTGCTCCCTTCCAGCCAGTGCCCCACCCCCATCCAAACTAACACTACCCTGACATCTCACAGCATAGACGGTGCTGGTGTCGCCAGCTTCTGTACCTTGTAACTGGAGGCGGAGTGGCGTGTGTATACTCAGCGTGTCAGCTTTGTCCCTGGCTCCCCCGGCGGACACTGAGCCTGTGGCGGCATCCCAGTGGCTGCTGACCGTTCATTGTCGTGGCCGTGATGTATTGATAGGGACTGTTTTTAACGAAGGAAGCTTAGATCTTCCCCGTGCCCTGGTCTGCTCAGGGAGAGCAGAGATTCAATGGCAAGTTCCTTTTCCAGACAAGTGGTGAGGACAGCAGTTTCTGGAAAACCGGCTATATGTTGATCGCTGAAGACGCCCAGGCTTCTTTCTCCTTCCAGAGGCCGAACGAAGGGTCTGGGAGAGGTGAAGGGGAATGTCACAGGATTAAGCCACAGCAACAGAGGTGTCCTAAAATAGAGACCCACAGGACCATGACTAAGAGCTTATAGGCTGTGAGGTCAGCCTGCCTGGGTAGCGCCATCATCTCCTGCACATCTCAGCTGTGTGGTCCTGGGTTAGTTGCTTACCTTCTCTGAGACTAGCCTCAGTAAGATCTTCCACAGTAAGATACAGAGAATAATGGCGCCTGGCTGTTGGGGTGTATTGAGGAGGAAATGAGATGACCTGTGTCAGGGCCCGGCGATGGGCACTGGGTAACAGGTGGCTGTGATGGTGACCAGGCTGGGTGGGGGAAAGGCCCGCTGTCCTGCGTTTCTCAGTTGGCTCGTGGCATCCAAGAGCCTCAGCAGTGAGTGGCTTCAGAACTGCCTGACATTTCAGAGTAAGAACGAGTCACGGGAGAGCGAGAGCTGCCAGAGTCCAACTCGCACCGTCTGGTTTTGCTGTCCTGGGACTCTTTTGGGGATACCCCCCCACAAGGCAGCGAGGAGGGGTAAGGTTGTATGACAATATCCATGGGGAAAAGGTGACTAATGAGCTAGAATTGGCCTTTCCAAGTTTCCTGGGGTTGCAGTGCCAAACAATGAACTTTCAGGGACACTTGGCGACACTTAAGGGGAGGGAAAGCCAGGACACAGAGCCTGCCAGGAATTCCTGACCTCAGTCCTCTGAGCCGCTAGTGCTCTGTCCTGGTGCCAGGTGACCTGATGGGCGTCCCCCGTTAGAGCAAGTGTCGGATGTGTCTCCTAGCAAATCAGCGAAAGCCTTGACGCTGACTTGAGAGGGTCAAACCCAAAGCCCACGGCAAGGGTCACTTTGCAGCCTACGAAAGGGTGATCGTTTTCTTTCTCTTTTTCTTTCATTGGTGGCTGTTTTTGGACAGGGGCGCCAGGGTATAGGCCATTGCGAGTCTCCATAAGAGCAAGGCCCTTTGGTCGATCATTCCCACTTTCCCCGTGGATGTGAACTTCACGTCTGTTCAAAGTAAGATGTTTCAAGGCGGCGGCCCACAGGTTGGCAGAACTGTATGGTTTGCCCTGAACTGTTTTAAAATGATTTTCATGTTGAGACAACTGGGTAACCATCTGGAAAAAATAAAGCGAGTTCCATACCTCATTCTGTACACCAGGAACGGGTCCAAAATTCCAAATGGATTAAGGAGGAGTTAAATGTGTAAAATGAATTTATAGAATAAGGAGGCAGAAACATTGGAGAGTCATAAAAAAAAAATCCAGAAGCCATAAAAGATGAAGAATTGGATTATATTAAAAAATTTAAAATCCTCTGCATGGCAAAAACAAACAGAAAATTCAACCAAAAAAAAAAAAAAAATCTTAAAACAGAACGACAAAATCCTAAGCAAATTCAAAAGACAAATGACCAAAAAGACAAAGGACAAACTGGGAAAATATATTTGCAGCTTGTATTACAAAGGGATAATCTCCCTAATACATAAACATCTCTTACAAATAAATAAGAGGAAACCCCCCAGAAAAATGGCAAAGGTTATGAATAGGTATTTCACAGAAAATGCAAAAGTCATTTTAAAGATATGAAAAGATACTCAATCTGTAAGTATAAAGAATATTGAAATTAGTTTTCACTTATGCAGGCAAAAATAAAACGTTTTTGATGACACTGTTGGTGAAATTTTGAAGAAATGTGCATTCTCATACGTTGGTGGTGGGACATGATTCTCATGGAGGTCCATGGGCAGTACCTATCAAAATTAGAAATGTATATACCCTTAGACCCCTAGGGCCCAGTTCCGCCCCTAGGGATCTAGCCTCCCAATATATGTATACACACACAAGAGAAACAATAAATGCAAAAGTTTATTCACTGCTCATTGAAATAGCAAAAGATTGGAAAGAACCTAAGTATCCATCAATTAGGGATTGGTTCAGTTACAGTACCTCCACACATGCATGAATGGGTGGAATCCTATGAAGATGTAAAAATGGATTGGGAGTTCTTTGTGACTTGGTATGGAGATATCACAAAAGCCAAAGTGGAGGGAAAGGTACCTGATATGCTACCATCTGTGTGAGAAAGAAAAGCATTCAAATTCTCTGGGAGGATAAACAAATATTTGAGAATGGTGAATATCTACTGTGGGTGAGAAGTGGACTTTCCATTTTATTTTAAACTTTTGATATCTTGGTGTTTCCCTATTCAAAAACTTCAATTAAAATCAGTTGCCAGCAATTAAAAATCAGGGCAGTTCACATTAAGAACTGGATTTCCAGCTTCTCTTCAAAAACGAAAATAAGGCAATATGGGGCTCCTATTCTTGCAAGACAACAACGAGCCACAGCTGAGTCCCTTTAGCAGGGCCGCGCCCTCCGGGTCTCTCTGGTATCTAAGTTATCTCACTGATTTCTTTACTGCCTGGCCCCACAGGTATTTGCATTTGCAGAAGTCCTCAACAAAATAGCAGCAGACTGAATCCAGAAATATATAAAAAGGATTACACACCATGACCAAGTGGGCTCTCTCCTAGGAACGCAAGGTTGGTTTAACACCTTGAAATCAATCAGTGCAACACACTTGGATTAATAAAAGTAAAAAAAAACCCACATGGTCATCTCAAGAGATGCAGAAAAAACCACTTGACAAAATCCAACATCCCTTCATGATAAAAGCTCTCCTTCTTGGGGTGGAAAGGGGAGTTCTCAGAGAAGAGGTTAGAAGCTAGGCAGACACCCCCAAAGGGGTCTTGTTCCAGGATTACCAGTTCTTTCGAGATGACCTGTTGACCCAGGCACCTGGAGGCATCAAGGCATTTCCTTCCCATCTTAAAGCAAAATCCTGCTTTGTCTTTTTTTTTTTAATAAATTTATTTTATTTATTTTTAGTTTTGGCTGTGTTGGGTCTCCGTCGCTGCGCACGGGCTTTCTCTGGTTGTGGCGAGCGGGGACTCCTCTTCCATGTGGTGTGCGGGCTTCTCATTGCGGTGGTTTCTCTTGTCACGGAGCACGGGCTCTAGGTGCGTGGGCTTCAGTAGTGGCAGCACGCAGGTTCAGTAGTTGTGACTTGCGGGCTCTAGAGCGCAGGCTCAGTAGTTGTGGCACACGGGCTTAGTTGCTACGTGGCATGTGAGATTTTCCCTGACCAGGGCTCGAACCCATGTCCCCTGCATTGGCAGGTGGATTCTTAACCACTGCACCACCAGGGAGACCCCTCGCTTTGTCTTATGGTCAAGAGCACAACCATCTTTGGGTTTGAAAGAATTCAAAGCAATTCTGACTCGGAGCAGCTGTCACAGAATTTCCTCTGTGAGGCCTGTGTGCTCGCTGTAGATTTAAAAGCATCAAAATTCTTATCGGTAAGCACCAGCTGGATGCACTTTAGGCTTGCAAGCCGCTGGGGAGGGGCAGCGGTCTGAGGCTTATTTCTGCCTTCTTTGCGGGGACTTCTGGGGAGTGTGCTTTGCTGGCTGCCTGGGCTGCTGAGGTGGAGGAAGGAGTATGGAGCCGACTGCAGTGGGCAGGTGTACTTGCTCTGGATAATCACATGATTCCCTCAGAGAACCAAACCAGGCAAGCCTGACTCTGCTGGAGGTCGGCCCCTCAACCGGAAGGACTTTCTCATTGGGTCTTCCAGGGAGCAGTTCCGTCATAAATGTAGCATTCAGCGTTTCGCCAGCAAGGCTTTTCCGGGGGAGCCACGCCCGAGGCGCAGGAGAGGGAGGAGACCAGCGGGAGCGCCCTGGACGATGAGGTTTGTGCTTTTCCTTTGTTGGCACCAGGACTGGGACTGTTTGCAGCGGTGACCCCGCCAGGGTGACCCGTGTAGGCCCGCGGTCTCATCATTGCTCCTGGGGAACCAGCGAGACATCAGGGCATTAGCTTACACGTGTAACATTGTTTTCTACACACAAGTTGCATCTCTGGGTGTAGAGATGGGGGTTCTTAGGCTGTCCGGCAAGTGCGTGTTTGTTGAATGGAGAGAAATAGAATAAATGATCTTAAACAGGAGACCACTGGTAGCAAATACATGAATCAGGGGAAGGCTCACGCTGTAGCCTTGGTCCTTGTGTCTTTAGAACGATGGTTCTCAGGTTTTCCTGAGAACCACATTGGAGTCACCTGGGCCACAGCTCAGACCAATTGCATCAGAATCTCTGGGGGAGGGTCCCCAGCATCTTTAAGTGTTAAAAATCCGCAGGTGATTTCAAGACGCAGCCAGGTCTGGGAATCCGTGCTTTGGAAGAATAGCAGTTAAGAGATTTTTCAAGGAGGTTTCCTTTGAAGAGTGTAGAGGCCCCAGTATGTCTCACACCCTCCTGAGTGTAGTGGGTAGAATCGTGCTTGAGGTGGCTTCTGGTTTGGGTTGAATTGATTGCACCCCAGCTCCAGAGATGGGTATTGCCTGATCTAAGCCCATCGAGGTAATCCTAGCTCACAGTGACTCACCGAGGCTTAGGTCTGGCCTAAGCCTACCAGCCACAGAAACTAGTTCTGGAGTGGTCCAATTAGCTCCAGGTTCAGGACTCTCCCTCTGTGGTAAGGGAGGGGAAACCCTCTCTCAGGGCAGGTGAACGGGAAGCAACACGAACACCAGGGTCCCTGCTTAGGATGGTGACCGTGTGGGTGGCAGGACGGAAGCACAGAGGACCTGACACCCTGCTGACATCACTGAGCAGCCTGCCCTCCTCGGCCACAGCTGTTACCTGTGTGTCGCCTTTATTAAGCCCAATCTGAGTTGGAGTTCCCGTTACTGCCAGTGAGAGCCCTATTTCATAAAAAGGAGTCTAAAGCCAGGTAAGAAGAGCTGGGTAATGACTGGGCAAAGCCTTCCCTGGGAAGCACTCTGAACCGGAGCCATCTCTTGACAAATGGTTTGGTGCCACCTGGCATGCATCAGGTAACACGAGTCCATGGAGACACATCCAATTCTTCCAGTCTCGTCTGGGCCAAGGAAAGAGTCTCATCTTGGTGCTCGTGTGCCCCGGGCCTCTCTGATTTTCCTTTTTAACAAACAGAGCAAGTCTCAGGCTCACAGCCCTCAGCAAGCAATGACAGGTGGCACATTTTTAGTCTAACGTTTTGTATGTGTTTTTAGGGATGCCTTCATTAATGGCAAATTATGCTGGTTGTTTTTTTGTAGAGATAGTTTTCCCTTTCAAAAAGGGGAGTTGAAACGTACTAAGTATGTAAAGCAGCTGTTAGGCAGATGTGGCAAAAGTGACAAAGATGGCAATGTGAACGAGTATAGTTTGGGAAACGCTGTGCCAGGGAAACTATGATGTGTTGGTTTAGAAACCAAGGCTCACATCTTTGCATTCATAGCAGGGAAAGCCTTTCTTAAGACGGTAGTCTTCAGCCAAGATCAAGGCTGGATGGTGTGGCTGGGAATTCCAGGGGCTGTGGACTCAGATATCCTGGGTCCAAGTCAGCATCTCCCCTCTGCCAGCTGGAATCTTGGGACAAGTTGGCTTCTCTGAAACTTCATGTCCTGAAACCTGAAACCTAGTACTAATACTCCCTTTAGAGGACTTCTTTTTGTGTGTGTGGGGGGGTGGTTTAGGGAATTGGGGCAGGACCGTTTTGAGGACTCAAATTATCTTGGAATCTAACGTCCTACAACTAGTCCCAGGAACACTTCTGTGATGTTTGGAAAGTTCTTGAGTAAATATGTACTCGGGATGTGTGCTGAGCCCCAGGCATTTTCAGGAACAGTGTTGAACTCCTAGGAAAGGTGTAATCTCACCCCTGGCCTGGAGGTCCCCTCCTTGGAGGGCTCTGTGTTTAAGCCTCTCTCGGAGTCCTCTTCCGGGGGAAGCCCGTAGAGCTGTGTGCCAGCAGTTGCAGCCACCAGCAAGTCGTGCAGTGATCTTTTCGCCAATGGTCCCCAAGGCAAGGTCTTTTAATTTTTAGATTCCCAGATGGCTGCCCCACGTACACAGCTGTCACATTCTGCTCCATTCTAGATAGCAGCCAGCATGGCGCTGACATCAAATGCATTGGAAAAGCCCTTTTATTTCTAGCCTCTTGCTCTATCAGTTTCCAAAAGTTGAACAATTTGCTTATTAGGCTATCCATTTTGCTTCACTTGGTAATAAGACATTTATAAAGGTACAGCAAGATTTTTATTGCAAAAACCAGTTTAGGTTTAAATGGCCTTGCACCTTTCTAAGGTATACTGATAACATTGTACATAAGGTGGAAAAAACCAGAGAATGTGTCCTGGAAATGACTATGGACTTTCCCTCCTGTGTCCTCTTAGCTGGAGCACTTTGAAATCATGACTTAAGGATTTTCAGGATATATGCAGTTTTTGCCTTATATGCCAATTTTTGAACACAACTCCATTAAGCTGTAATTCCACTAGGATTTGTTATAGTGAATGTTAAAGTTAACTTTTTAAAGTGGAGTAAGTTGATGGGAAGTAGCAGGATGCAAAGAATTACCAAACGGTGATCCTGCTTTGGTGCAAGTTTGGATCCGTTTTTGAGCTAGCCTTCTAGTAGTAGTTGGCAGAAAACACCTTTTTTTCTAACTTGACTGTCTAGTTTCTCTCAGCTGAGTCTTTCCCTAGACCACGTACATCATGGTGGCCAGTTAATAACTGGTATGTTGGAATGCATTTCAGAATGGTGAGAGCAGTCTCTTCCTTGTTTTCAGTCCTCTGGGGGTTTAGGAGTTTGAAATGTTCCTACATGACACTTTGGTGAAACTTGCCTGCTACTGGTGCCAGGCCAGTGAGCTACAGGGTGGGTTGGCAGTTAAGGGTCACAATGGGTTGAAAAGATCATTGCCTAAGGGAGGGGCAGAAGGCTGACCGGCTGCTCTGTGGAATCCAGATTCAGTATGCTCTACCTAATCTCGCTGGTGAAAAGTAGATTTTTCCATCACTCAAGTTAAGTGGTTCTCAAGCTCGCGTGGCACAGAATCACCTAGAGGTGATTTGGGAGCCCCATCTCAAGGTTTGGGTGCTGGTAGCCCACAACGTGGGCAACCACCCCTCTATATGGCAGTACTCACTTGGCAAAAGCAAGTTGAATGGCTCCCAGGGAAGTGTTTTGGGCGGGGCACTCCCAGTCTTTGATGGAGCATTTTCAAGTCTGGCACTTACTTTGTTCCCTCCTGAAGTACTGTGCGTCTTCCCAAGTGGGTAGGCATTTCGAGCAGACAGAAACACAGCCACAGGGGAGAAAAGGAGGCAGATCCTTTTTTTACTTGGAATTTAAGAGGGGACAGAGAGCTGTTTGCTGAAGACCCTGTACTGCTCAATGACAGGGAACCAAAGATGGGACAAGAAAATGCTTCAACGTGCTGAAAAGCGAGAGAAACCATAGTGCTACTCAATCTGAGTCTGAGACTCATGGCCACAGGCAATTTAAAGGGCAAAAAGTTCTCTGGAATTTTGTTTTTCCTTGTTAAAAAGCAAATCTACAGGATTATTCAATCTACAGTTATAGACCTTCTCTAATTAGAAGATGGCAGAATGCCAGTTTTTATTTCCAGATTATTCCAAAAGCAAACAGTAGCAACAGCATTTTTTTAAAATGGCTTTTATTGAGACACTTTTAGGGCTTCTGCAACATTTCTACTTGGAAATCTTCTTTATTTCCAGTTCTTAGGTGGCTAAACTCTTCTCATGCCAACAAGGCCCATTCACACCACCTCAGCAAGGAAGCATACTCATCTATCTTTGTTCAAATGTCCAACCTGGAATGTCCTCCTACCCCGCCCCACTATTTTGCACAAGTCTCACTAGTACTCCATGTAGGCCTCATAAGCCCAGGCTAAATTCTTCCTACCTTTTAATTAGGCAGTCTAATTTCAAAACAAATGTGAGATGGCTTAAATGCAGCTGGTATTACTGTCCTCAAGGGAAAGAGACCTTCTCAATGCCGGTTTTTCTGATTGGGTAATCTGTAGCATCTTAACTTGGGGACATCCTGTCCTAAATGCTAGCTGGTGGCCACAGAATTTATAATCTGTATAATGGAGTTAAAGTAGCTCCGTGCCAGCCCCGAACACCCTAAAGGTTCTAGTCTATTTTTGTGCTTTCTCCTGTATTGTTTTTTGAGAGGCACGACTTTACATCGTAGGGGAACGCCGGTCAAACCTTTATTCCTGGGTAGCCAAGGCATTAACAAGATGAACCTTCTGGGAAGAGTCTCAGAAATCATGGAAACTAGCCACTTCAGAACTCTTTAGGCCAATGTCCCTGAGAGGTGACTGACCAGCCTCTGCACGGATTGGAGCATCCATCCCATCACTGTCCCAACTGCCAAAAACATTGGCCTAATTCTGCCTCTTTGTAACTTTCTGTTTAGTACGGGGTTGGCTCTTGGGAATCCATGCATAGTAAACGCACCATACCAGCTCCTTGTATCTTGACAGCCCTCCAAACGTGTGATCTCCAAAGCCTTTTTCATTAACAGCAAGATGGTCCAGAGAGTCATAACAAAAGCAGAGAATAGCTGACTGTTTAGTACAATTGTTCCCGTTATAAGGTGAAAACTAACATTTACTTCATTTAGACAAAGAACACCAGGGCATTAAGATTCTGCTTGCAAATGAATGCTAACTTATGTTTACATCCTTTTATCATCGATACATTTACATATATAAGCAGGCTCTGCTCCTTAACAAAAGGGGAACTGAAAAAACTCGAGGATGTTTATCTTAGCAAGTAAAAAGGGAAAAAGACAAAAACCAAACCAAAGAATTTGCAACAGGTGCCTTGAGAAAAAGCATTCTTTATGCCAACGGCAGCAAATCTTGGTCTTCCACAAGTTTCCTCAGTGGCTGTACCTCTATCTCTGATGAGAGAGCCATGGCATCAACTGGCACAAGACATAATGGACACACAGGACTGTAATGTGTAATAAGGCAAATATTTACATTAAGCACAATACAGCAATTTATTTAGATGCTTAAAATGAATACAAAGGGAAATAAAGATCACAAAATTATACATACTACAACAGTGTGTCATATATTAGATGGTATAAATGACTACACCAGGGTGGTGTTTAACTAAAGATAAAACTAAATATCCAAAAGGCAGCAGTCATTGGTTTGCTGCTTCAACACAACACACTTTCATACAGATCTAAAAGGTGTCAAAATTAGTAGCTGCAAAGTCAATTCTTGCATGTGATTTTTAGCTTAAAAGATTTCAGGAAACATCTGAAATACCAGTTTTTGTTTTTGTCAGCTGTAATGTCAAGGATATTCAGAACAAGAAAAATTCTATAATACAAGAGAGTCCAGATATATATCTTATGTGGCTGGCCTCTGTTGCGAGATTGTACAAGGTTATGTGCAAAAACTAAGTCTGTCCCGAAGTCCACACTAGCGTAGTTTCAGGCTTTTGCTAGGTCAACTAGATACAGCGCTTATTAACACAGCAAGGGCAACACTAAAAAAGAAACAAATCTATGATGGGTACACAATAACAATATCAGAAGCATCACTTGAATAGGTCTAAAAGACTGTACAAATATACATTTCAACTATTCAGAATGAATACATGAAAAAAAATCAATTTCCCCAAAGTCTACTATACACATTGGACTGGTAGCTTGTATGTTGGCCCTACACTACCGTTTGAATCAAGAGAACGCTTCTCAAGGACATCCAACCAAACATTTTACAGAGGGAAAGAAATGTTGAGAAGGCAGATAAAATAAACCTCTGCTTTTTCTCGTGTGCGTTCATGAGCCCCCAACTTACTGGTTTTTCACATTTAGTTACTGTGCCTGTCACAGCACGTTCTAAAGCAAGATCAGCCAATCATGTGTCATAGACTTAGAAATAACCACGTGGATCGGAGTGGCCACATGTCCCCACAGCCTGATGACCCAGCACTCAAAAGGCGGTACCAGTTAGAATACAGCTTTGCAATCATACTGAGAGGAGCACAGAGTTCCAGGCTGCAGCATCTGTCACCAATGCCAGAGAAGCTGGCCCTTACGCCTGCTGGCTGCTCAGTTTAACTCCGGTCAAGCTGCCGTGCATGGGCTCGGCTACTCCATCAGTCATGTTGTCAAACTGCTCCCCGTCCTCACTGTCAATTGTGCTATTCTGCCACTCAATCTGTGGGCTGGATAAGCGCTCATCATTTTCAGTTGCATTCTTCCATTGTGACTGGTCCTTGGACCAAAACCCTTCAACTTTTCCATAGGAACTATTCTTCCATTTCAACTGCTCTCTGTCACCTTGCATGGTAGCCTTTTTTTTGGCAGCTGGCTTACTGCTCCTTGCATCTTCACTCTGGGAAGACTCATCAGACCAGGTTCCTGTTTTCATCTCGCATGTGTTGTCCTCGAAGTCTGACACCTGTTGGGAACCAGGGCCGCTCTCAGACGGAGAAGCAGCATCTTTCCACTCAACAACGTCATCTTGGTCCACCTCACTATCAGAGGCGTCATGCATTAGTTTGGTTGGTTCCTCAGTCAAATGAATAGTTTCATATTTTGAACCATCCTCCTCTTTTTGGTCTAGCTTCTCAGACTCTAAAGCATCCTCAGAAATTACCTTCTGTATGTGTTCCTCTGGGTTATCATTAGGGATTTTAGGCTCAACTTCAAAAACAGGGTCAAAAGGGCTGTCACTTCCGTTGGATTCTTCTTCCAAATTTTCAAAGCTGTCTGAGGAACTGTCATCTTCCTTCCCAAGGTTGAGCTTTTTGTCAGCAGTTTTACTAGCATTGACTCTGGAATCCTTCTCATCATGATTTTCAAATAGCCACTCAGCATCAAAATCCATCTCATGCTTAACTTTGTTTAATTCTTTCATGTTGAAGCCCAGTAACACACCAGGCTTATACTTTTCACAGTCTCGGACACACTTCTTCCTCTTGTTACTAAAATGGGAAGCAATGTCACTCTTCCACAACCATAAACTGGCCGCCAGCTTCTCAATTTCTCTCCTGGTGGGATAGGGCTGCTTGTTGAAATATTTTGTTAGGAAGCTTTTCCTGGCTTCATAGGAATCATCTTCATGACCCTTGGGGTCCAAAGCTAAAACAACAGGCTCCTCAGGCTTCTCTTCAAAGAAGCTGGGCGAATCGCTGTCATCATCTAACTTTCGCTTTTTCAGCAAGGGAAATTCCATTTGCTCATAAGTGCGCTTCACAGGTGCCAGGCCTGGTGACTGGTTAAGCCGAGAGGGTGCATTTGTCTTATCTTGGCCATTCTGGGTCTTTCCAACACCCCTGCAGTGGACCAGATGCAGAGTGATAGTCGAGGCGGTCATGTTGCTCGTATACACGCCAAGGCAGTGGATGCATTTGTAGGTGAGCTTTTTCTCCACTGGGTGAACCGTCTGAATAACCTGGTGCCTCTCTCTTAAGTGATGTGCAAGTGCATCAGATATGGGTCCTTTTAGGATTGAAAAGCAAAGAGGGCAAAGGGTTTTCCCGACATCCTTTTTATAGGGCACTGCAGCTTGAGGTGAACTTTTCACAGGAACATCTGCCTTTTCCTGAACTTTGGGCTGAGGCTTTGGAGGGACTGGAGGGTTATTCTGGGCATGGTAAGCAACAGATTCCGCAGGGGCGTCTCTCAGGTTGTACGTAGTTACAAGGAGATGGATGTTAGTGTGACTGCCCTGCTGCAATGTCAAATCAAAACTCAGAGTAGAGTCTGTTTTAGGTCCCATCTCTTCGTCAATGTGAACCATCCGCATGTGTGCCGCCATCTTTTCCACATCATTGAAAGTTGAACGGCAATATGGACAAGACAGACCATGAATTAACATGTGGTTGAGCAGAGTGTCTGTGGGCAAATAGCGATTACAGTAGAGGCATTTGCTAGTAAAATTGTGTATTTTCATAATGTAGTTGGCTACTGCTGGGACTTTCTCAGCTTTATGTTCTTTTTCGAAGTGCACACTATAGACATTTTCAGGAAAAAGCTCATTACAGATTGTGCATATTTTCCACTTCTGAGTTGAGGAAGTATTGGGTGGGGGAGGGCCAGTGGCAGCTGCAGTAGGTTTGGAACTGGACTGACCTAATACTCTGGATGCCTGTGACTGGGAGAGGGAAGGAGACTTTAACGGGCCCGATGAGAGAGACGAAGCATTTGGAGACTGCAGCGAGTATCTTGCTGGTGCCTGGGTCCTCTGCTCTGACCCAAGTCCGTAAGATCTTCCATTTCCACTTGGAAGTAACTGCTTCACAGACTGAGACTGTTGAGGGATGGAAACTGGTGCGTTGCCACCTAGACCCAGTCTCACTGACTGACCAACGCCATAGCCCTGGCCTACAGATTTGACTCCGTAGTTGTTCTGCTGTAGGTGAACATTGGACATCATGTTGACTCCTGTAGAATTTAAGTTAGGCTTTGGTATTGAGAGTCGATTCACCATCTGCTGTGATGGTAAAGACCGGACGTTTCCAGAAGCGAGGGAACCAATTCTTGATTGGAGTCCCATGCCCTTCTTGTCTTGAGGTTTGGGAGCAATCAGCATCAAGGGTTTGGATCGGGGAACCACAACATTTGTGTGCCCAATCATGGCAGTGACCTGATAGCCTATGCGTTCATGGTCTTCAATGACATGCTGTACCAAAGCTTCGTAGGACTTTGGCATGAAAAGGCATCGCTTGCAGTGGATACTACTTTCTTCCCGGGCATTTGTGCCTAAGGGGACTGCACCATTGAGTGATTTTTCTCCTGCCTTTGCTATGTAAGGTGCTGCCACATGCTGAAAATGTTCCCTGTAAATGTGCTTCCTAACTATTTCATAAAGAGGATCTCGGTAAGTGCACTTCTTACAGTAATAAACAGCTTGCTCTACACTGTCAGCCTGCTTAGGTTTAAGGCCATCGCTTTTGCTTTTATCTTTGAAAGTGCTGAGGCTGCTACTTGGTGCGCTGGCGTTTGGAGCATGAAATATTTTAATGTGTGTTTCCAAAGTCTTTTTGTCTGCATTGAAGGTACAGTAGGGGCAATTAAGGAGAATCCTATTTTCAAAGTCTTCACTATGGACATTCCGGAAATGACTTTTGTAGGCAGAGAAAAATTTTGAAGAAAATGGGCAAGCACTGCAGCAAAAAGGTTTTGTCCGATAGTCCTAAAGAAAAGACAAAAACTGGAATCAGAATGCCACTTCAGATAAGCAGTAACAGGTTTTAGGCTATTTTCCCCCAGACAGTCTTTTTTTTTTTTTTTTTTTTTTTTTTTTTTGCGTTACGTGGGCCTCTGACCATTGTGGCCTCTCCCGCTGCGGAGCAGAGGCTCCGGACACGCAGGCCCAGCGGCCATGGCTCACGGGCCCAGCCGCTCCACGGCATGTGGGATCCTCCCGGACCGGGGCACGAACCCGTGTCCCCTGCATCGGCAGGCGGACTCTCAACCACTGCGCCACCAGGGAAGCCCCCCACCGACAGTCTTTAAGAGACATAACGCTATTTCTAGAACTGAAACTCTAATGCACTGAGATTTGAGTATCATTTTTTCCTTTTGCAAAATGCAAAATAAATTGATAAAATATTCAAATGAGAAAGCTGTTTTAAACTAAACACTTGTTTTGGCATCACAGTGTAAATAAAAACTCCATTCAAAGTTCTTCCTCAGTGTTTTTAGAAAAGACCAGAGTCACATGTGCTCATTAGTTTTAGAGAAACCAAAGACAAATGGCTTCAAGATAAACATTTTAGTTAGAAAGGATAATAAGAAGCTAGGTGAAATCACTACAATTACTCTGTGAACTGGTAAGTTGCTGAAGGCTTCAGATTCACTATATAGTAAAACTCAGGGCCCAGAGTGCTGTAGTGCAATTAGGCATATGATATAAAGACACACCTTTGATCCTCCCCATCATGGAAAAATTTTCATAGAGAAAAAGGCTCATCTTCAAAAATCTCAAACATTTCCCCCCTCTGATCAAAGTAGAGTATAGTATTCAGTTTTCACTGAGATCAAAAAACTAATGATTTGAAAAGTCGGCTTTCTTCTACAAGCCATGCTGTTCCTTCTTAAGCAAGAGCAGCTTCAAAAGAAGTAATGAAGTGACAGCTGCTTTGATTCAAATTAAGAAATTAAATAAAAATTTCCTACAGACTGTGAGGAAAGCAAGGTGTTAAAAAGCCAATAAAAACGTAAAGCATTGCAGAATATACTGGTATCAAAGAGCAACTTACAGAACCATGCTCATTAACATCTGTGCAGTTGGTCCTTTGAAGATAGGTGAAACACAAGTTTGGTGAGAGGTGATCTTTTTTCCCCTAGTAAACCTAAGAAACCTACCTTGTTTCAGATACCAATTCTTAGGTTTACCCCTAGTAAACCTAAGAAACCTACCTTGTTTCAGATACTACCTTGTTTCAGATACCAAAATGAAATACTCTGTTTTTCCTTAAAGCTCAACCCTTTTTTAGTATTTGTAAAACTGAATTTAACTAAGTGATGTGTCCCACTGGAAAGCTTTCATATTTTAAGACTGCTGGTTAATACCCTTTCTTGGGGTATTTCTAAGAAAGAAACATATGACTATATTATCAAATTTCTGAGGTGGATTTTAAAAGTACTGATTCCCTGCCAAGTATGTTCCAACAGATGAACAGATCAATAATCCTGAATTACTACAATCACTTGAAATAAATAGTGGTACAGTTTGAATTGATAATCACTTCTCCCTGTGGAAAAAAAATCACCTATAACTTCATTTTTGTTTTATCATCACCTATTGATATTTGCCGGCATAGCTGGTGCCCTTGGTTACCTAATACTGTTTTTAATTCCAATTTGTAAAAATTAAGCTGCATCACTCTGCCATCCTACAGAGCCATCTGTCCCATCCCCCATGTGCTGGCTTAGGCTACCCGGAGAGGTTGGGTGACAACACAGATGAGTAAGAAAACGTAAATGGAAGCAAGAGCCCTGTCTTCCCTTCTCTAGAAAAAAACAAGGATTGCAACACAGAAAAATGATGGATACCCTAGATGAACAGAATGCTGGAGGGAACATTTTAGAATTAGAACCAAAAAACTTTTGACAGGGGTTAGGGGAGGAGAGGGGAATGCTGGTATACAGTGGGCTTCACAACTTTTAAGTAACAAACTTTCCTATTCTTCTTACACTTGAAGTTTCAGTACAATGACAAAAAAAAGACCAAAAGTTCTTCCTAATTTTCCCTACCTCTTAGGAATATATGAAACAATCAGTTTCAGCACTTCCCATGTTAGGTTGTTGCCTACAACAATGCAATACCATGAAAAATGTAGAACTGAAAAGGGAGGATGCTGCCTTTTGGGGAAGTCTCCTGTGCCACTTACCTGGTTTTTTGTAAGTGAAGGGTCCCACAGTCCTACATCCTCCCATGTAGTGTTTTTCAAATAAAAGTCATTAGGTTCAAACTGTTTAAAATCCTAGAAAACAGTGAAAGAAGTTTCAAAAACGTATCAACTCTAGCTCAACTTTACATATAAATCCTATCTCTAACTAGGGTTGGGGAGATGCATAGGAAAATCGACACCACCGAGAACTAAACTAGGATCGATAAAGCTCTAGGAAATACAAAAAGGCATACGGATGTTACACTGAACTTTTTATATCAACTAAACATTCCCCTAATGGTCACCAGGTTTCCAAAGAAACCACTGTAAGTTCTAACTAAGTAAGTAAAAAATTCAGCCACATATTAATACCAAAGCACCCTTCATAAGAGTACTATATAACTCATCAGTTGTAATATTAGAATGGAGTGTAAGAGAGCAACATTCACTTATAGTGCTACAGATGAGATATTCTGGTTCTGTGCAAGAAAAGTCTTTTGTGGGAGATGGGGGTGGGGTGGGATTGGACTGGAACGAAAACTCAGGATTTCTGAACCCCAAAAGGAGGAAAGCTATTCAAAGAAAGCAAGTAGTATTATGTTAAATTTACACTCTTGTGTAAAAATCTGATCCCCTCCACCCTGAGACAGGAACATAAAGAGTTTTGTGGTAAAATTCCTCTTGTTCCTAAAAGGGTCACAGTTCAGTGTGGAAAATCAAGTACACATATATTCCAGAGTATGTAGTGGGTGCAGTAATGGGAGGAACAAATCAAATGCAGGATAGAAAAGGTACCTTTAACATTTGCATTATTTATTCTTGTGAAGATCACCCCACTGCATGGGAAGTAAATGGACTGTTTCATCAGGCAGATCTACCTGAAACTGAGGGACTGAACTGCCACACCAGGGACGACATAACTAGAGAAATCCAATTTTGAGAAGCTTCAGTCTTCATGATATACCCCTAAAGTAGGATTAACAGGAACCAGGAAAAGAAAACCTGTTGCATGAAGGAAATTGCTTTTTTACTTTCAATTCCATCCAAACATTTACTGAGTGCCTATTACGTGCCCAGCACTGTGCTAAGTGCTGAGGATACAAAGATGGACAAGGTAGTTAAGGTCCCTGGCCAGCTGGAACTTAAAAGGCTAGTGGGGAAAATAGCTTTAAACATTTCTTTCCAATCAGAGGTTGTTGATCAACTAACCACAAGACCTGGAGTAATGAGATCTAGAAGAGGAGACCACTACACTGGCTATCCCACAGGGCTGTTAATAAAGCTCACAGAATAAAAAGGCTAGAAAAACAGTTTGTGAAGTCCAAACTGTTACCTAGGGGAAGATTATAATAGTCTACGATGGGTCAAAAGGGCCAACAAATGCTCAAATCCCAAGGAAAGAGACAACAAGCACCCAAACCACCACGCCTCAACAATCAGAAGGTCAATCAGAACATTCAGGCACATGAGAATGAGAACAGGCTCTGGAGTCTCACAGACAGGCCCTGCCACATGCTCAGCTGTGAGGTGGACCTATTTCTTTACTGGTTCCTCATCTGTAAATTGGAGATAAGAATTCCTATATCCCCTAGGGGTTGTTTTAAGGATTTGAATTTAGAGACCATTTTAAAGCACCTAGTAAAAAATGACTGATGTGGTACGTCCTCAGCGGTAACTGCTTTTGCTCCAGGATGCAAAGATGAAAAAGCCCATTTTAGGGAGAAGGGAACAAGTTAGGCTACTTGAGAAAGCTCAGGCAAAGCTAACGCTGCAGTTAAAATACAGAATCACCCCAAAGAATTAACGATCCTGGCCACTGACACAAAGTAATGGATCAGAAGCTGAGTCATGTTAAAATTTAAAAAATGACATGCTACTTACTTCTATGTGTTCTTTACAGTATTCCAACCCAATGTCACTAAGTATTTTTTTCACAGTTTTCCGGGCTTTTCTTAAACTGCCAAGATTGTTGACAGGAAGTTGGAACATAGTTTCTATTGGAAAAAAAAATTTAAGTCAAGTCAAAACATGTACAACTTGTGATATTTACTAATTCCACTGATGGTAGGATCACAAACCCTGGCCCAGTCTGACAAAAAAGGTGAATAGATATCCTTATCCAGCATGTTCTGAATACTTAGAGCAGGCAGGCAAAATAAGTACTCTCTGATCTTTTCTATTTTTAACAGGACATTTTATATCACAGGTAACATGAATCTAATGTGGCACAATTCTGATTAGACTTTTAAAAAACTAGTTTGGTGATGAGCTTATTTAAAGTTGAGAATGAGGTTTATATACCAACCGATTACTTCAAAATCAAGTGTGAGTGCTTTTCTCCTTGTGATGCTGAACCTCTGAAAACAGAAAAATGTTCACCATTTCAGCATCATTACCACATTTTGAGTGCCAGGGGAAATGTTTCTGTTGTCTGGGAGCTACCCTTCGTATTGCTGTGGTAACCGTAAGTTTCTGCACACCACCCAAACGAAAGACAAGAATGGCTGTGTAACTTGCCCCCCAGCCAGCACCACACCTGGACAAAGGCACTCACTAATGCCACGGAATGAATGCTGAGATGGGGAAAGCTGGGCACTCAGCACCAGAGCAAATAATAACTGTTACAGACTTTGGCGGGGGGGGGGGGGGTCCCTTTTGAAAAATGAAAAGCTTATGTGTGTATGAGGGAATTGAAAAATTATTTAAATGACCCAATACATTAAAGTAGAAATTTAGACCCACTTTCCCAAGTTCCTTAAAAACAATGGTTAAGAAAATAAAATTAATAAAACTTGGGCAGCTGAGAATTTGTATGGCTTCCAATGTGACCATAAATGTTTCCTACAAAATAGTGTAAAAACTAATCATCGACTTAATAATCCAAATAAATTTTGCAGGATATAAAGTAGTTCTAAAAATCAAAAACAGGCAGAAACAAAAGCCAATGCATCTGGATTTAAAATTTAGTATTCAATACATGAAAATCTGGTTTTCTAATTAATCAAGGCTGTCAATCTATAATACCACTACCATCTGTAAACCACAATCATAAAGTCAACTAATACACATGTAATAAGATATCATGTTACCTCACTTATTATTCAAATCCAAACATCAATATTAACTATGAAAAATGGAAAAAAAATGAAGCCTACCAAAATGTCCCAGCAACTTCTAGAAATTCTAAATCTCAATATGTTACCAGAACTTAGTGTACCTGAGGCCAAAAGATGAATGCAGTTCACTGCAAAACACATCCTCAGGATGGAACTCCTAGTTATGAAGCATGACTATGGTGTCCTCTGCACTCTGCCATCTAATAATCTGTGTATCATTTAGCTAACAGAAGTCAGTTCTGATACAAATTAGTGTGCGTTCAAGGCCAAATCCATTATTCCTTGTGGAAATTTTATTCCTAAATTGTTCTGAACCATCTTTTTGATGGTTTAAAAAAAATCAGTTGCTTAATAAACTGATTAAAAAGAAAAATCTAGGTTCGCACAAACTAGGTCATTTAGAGAGAACCACCTGATAGAAAAATGTTTCAGAAATACAAGAAAAGTGTTCCAGAAATACAGGAAGTGTTACAGGCTAATTCTGAAGAGACCAGGCATCAAAATGAATGTCCATAAACACCCAATTCTGAAAAGAGACATTTTGTTTCTCCATTCATTTTATCAACTCTCCACGGGCCAAAATCCAGTTCTTCTGGAACATCCCATGTGAATCCTGTTTCACTTCAGAGCACAGACGTACCCCAGAGGCAGCCCTTTCTGGCTTTCCCTGCCTCCTGGATGAGCACAGCAAAACACACACACACACAGATTTGGAAATGCCGCCTCCCCCGCCCCCTACAGAAAACATCCTAGGGAGCCAAACTGCAGCTCAGGATAAAGGAAAACCCAGTTTCCTATGGAAAATACCAGGTGTTCCAAGTGCCCACCCACAGCTAACAAAGTTGTTTCAAGACCTCCAAGTGAAGCACCTCGCTGCTTCGTTGTACCCAATTTATCCACCTACGTTTCTGAAAAAGAAAGAATATGCTCTAAGGGAGCTTAGTTACGAAAAGCTTATTTATAGAAGGTGATACTTCAGCAATAGAATAAATCTTGAGTTTACTTATTTGAGTTGAAGTAAACAGGTTTATAAATAAAAGTTACATTGCTTATTGGAAAATGCTACAAAAAAGTTATTTGTTCTATGATTAGCTAGGAGGAATCCAAGTTAAAGTTTACACCAGGACTTCCCTGGCAGTCCAGTAGTTAAGAATCCACGTTTCTGCTGCAGGGGGTGCGGGTTCGATCCCTGGTTGGGGAACTAAGATCCCGCATGCCGTGCAGTGCGGCCAAGAAAAAAAAAGAGAAAAAGTTTACATTGAAAAATGTAGAATATTCTGAATTAAGGTTATAACTGTCTTCATAAGCAGATTTCTGACATTTCTAATGACCTTGGGAATTCTATCATCTGCCCCTTTCCCCAGATGGAGGTACCCTCTGCGGAGGCCATTTCCAAGATTTTGTCCATCTGGAGCTAGAATAACACATTCATATGTGTTGGCATCCTCAAAAGCACTTAGAGATTCTTCTGGTTTTTCGCTTATTAAATAAAACACTTCTCTCAGTATATAAAGCAGGTATGTAGTATAGGAATATAATAAGCAAAGAAGGCTCCCTCCTACTCCCATCCTCCATTTCCTGTGTCTATTTCTTAAGCTTTTCTATGACTGTAACAAGCCAAACGTTCCTTGTAAGAAAGTCTCCAACAAATTCTTACCAGTTAATGTTAGAATCATGGGTGATAAGAAAAAGAACTCAAGGGCCCTATGTTGTTGTTTTTTTTCAGCCCATCACCTGCTGTTAAGAAACAACTTCAAATCAACAGCTGCCTTCAGGGTTCATTGATGTTATCTGTCTGATTCTTGGGGCCCATACCTTTCTATTTACTCTGTTAACTGAGGGGTAAGGACAGAGTAAACAGGAAGTTGACTGCCTGAGATTAAGGGGTGTTCCTCACTTTTGAATAGGAAGAGATGAAAACAAATTCTTACAATCATTACTCTTAGGGAGGAAGATGTCTTACAATAATGTCAGAAACTGTCTAGAGATGGGCACTGAAAGGAATGCAGAAGGGTGGGATTACTTTCCACATTTGTCCCCAGTGGCTAAACCTTTCTCTTGAGCCTCCCTGGCTATCAGGATGGCCATTCTGACAAGGTCAGCACCATTTCCCAATACCAAGGAGAGAGCTCCCTTCAGCCAAACCATAAACTTCTCAGCTCATGGCATAAAAAAGGGAAAAACATCCAAATTAATAGAATGAAACCACTGTTCATCAATCATTTTTGGAGCACCCTGCCGATTAATGTGCTAGAAACAGAAAGCTGAACAGGACACAGCTCTTCCCCTTCAACAGTCCATCGCTTCTGGGGTATACAGCAGGCACTGGGTCACTGGAGTAAAGATGCTTGCTTCTCCCTGCCCAACTTCCTCTTGGAGCCACTCCTGCCGCAGTGGAGGTGCTGTCAGTTAAGAGGCCCTTCCTCCACCGTGCATACGACACAGGTTAACCAATTAGTGTTCTATCTCTGCAGACACTGGTTAGTACAAACCTGGACATGTGCCCCAAACAGGGCGGACAGTGACGATGTGAAAAGCACAGAAAGGGAAACACTCCTGTTGATACTGCTTAAGGTCCTCAATCTAGCTGTGCCTGAAAGATAGCCCCCTTGAACCATCCCTCCCCCAAACTTTTCATGAACAAGAACAAAAACACATGATCATTTTTGCTTAAGTTTTGGTTCATGTTACTTGCAACCAAAAGTTCTGGTAGACCCACTGGGTAGTGGGACAGAGAAGAAGTGAAGTGAATAAGTAAGGGAAGATGGGGAATTTTATGAAAAATAATTATTCTTGTGAATTGAGACTAATAGGAAGAATAGGAATTTGTCAGGGAGATACAGTTATTCTGAAAGTGGCGTTGGCCCATCGTTTCATTAATCAAAAACACTGTATGGAAAGAGTAAAACATTTTGTAAATTCTAAAAGATTTTGGGGAAAGCTCAAACCCATTAATAATGGAGTTAACGTCTGCGATTTATTAACTGAAGTTAAGTAACTTTTGGTTAAGCATATGCTACCTGATGAACTAGACTTAAAATTATTGATTTTTGAGAATGATTTAAATTCACTGTTGAATAATTCAGCCACCCTCCTTATCAATCTGCAAATTATACCCACACCTACTAATTAGGGCCAAAACATTAAAGTTTTACCAATAATCCCGGCCAAATTCCCACTCAGAAAGCAATTCCTTCCTCAGAAAGCAAGAGTCAGGTGGCTGAAATGAAAATCTGAGATCTGTAGCCATGATGACTTAAAACCATATAAATTATAACAATACGTAAGACTGATCAAATACATGTACCTCTTTTCTCACCAAATACGAAAAGCAAAAGTACTCCTTTACACCAAGTACAAAGAGTGTAAATAAAGGCCGAGAGAACCTATCTCACGAGGAAATATCTACAAGCTGAATCTGTATAAGAGGACTGTACAAGGATGATGATACAACATCAATGACTGTGAACTTCATTTAGGCAAAGAGGTCATTAACTGAGAAACGTAATTATAATCATTTATGAAACCAGAGCTCTGCCAAAAAAAAAGGCTTGGATCTAGTCAGGGGCTGTACTCGGGCTCATCTGGGTCAGGAAGATGGAGGGGAACCCAACAGATGAGAGGACTAGTTTAGCAGGCTTAAGGCAAGATTTGCAGGACCTAATGTACCAATAGTCAATGGGGCTTATCTGTGTATCGCAGTCCCTCTGCAAAGCCACCATATCAAGGATGGCATCATTTAGTCCCTGTTTTTAGGGGCAGAAGAAAAGTATTTATAACTGTGCCATCAGAAAGTAAAAACAAAACAACAATAATAACCCCCATAAAACCCAATCAAACCTTTGACTAGGCACAGATAATCAAGCCAGCAGAAAAAAAAAAGCCTCCAAATCAAACTTCTACAGATATTTTAAACGACTCCAAGTATGGATCTAGCGTGGCATTTTCCAGTATACAAATTCTTCATATTTTTACGTGCATTCTTGTATGTTTCAAGTTCCTAATAAGAACATATGGTGCTAATTTAACATGCCAGTAAATATGATGGTGTGTCCTAGTTTCCATCACCTGCAGGCATAACCCTGCTACTTTCTAATATTTGGGAACTGAAATTTGAACATATACCAGAATGACAACTACTGCATCAGTTATACTGTGAATGCAAATCTAGAATTTTCATAGAAAAAACATCTCTAACACTGTACTGAGAGCTAGACCAGGATAGATACTTCTTCCTGCTAAAACCTAAACACAAGTTACTTAGACTAAACCAGTGGTTTCCACCACCCCACCTGACCTTAAAAGGGGTGAAATCCTTGTTTTTAAAGAAATCTTAGTTGAAATATAAAAAAGATAAAAAGTGGAGGGAGGGGGTCAGGTTGATGGAAAGAGGAAGAAGGAAAAGTTCTCCATTTCCAAGTTATCTCCTTGAAATAGTTACTTGTCTAAACTAAGCTCATAATGCAAATTTATGCCAAGGTGGCAGACTACTGAAATGTAGAATCTGGACCTAGCGGACAGTCAACCAAAGCATGATGTTTGATGGCTACAGCAGAACTCCAACAGTTCACTGAAAATCTCCCCTAAATTACAGTTTGATCAGAATATGGTTATAGGAAGCCCACAGTAAGCCTAAGGATTAGAACATAGTTTATACTCTGTTGTTTATTTTTAAACATTTCTACATTAAAGCTGTTAAGAAAGACACAGCCTCTCTGGAAATACCTTTTTGGTAGGGGGCGGGGGGAAATCAAAGGCTGGAAAAGATGCCATTACTAGTGAAAAAAAGGCAGCAATATTTTCTAAGTTAATAAATTAGGAAGACTTTCAAACTACTACAATATAAACAATTTCATTTTTGGTACATCATCAACCCAAATTAATATGTAAGAAATTCAGATCCTAAATCCTTAAAACAATACTCCACTTAATGCTGGTGCAAGTATTTATATAATCCACACTGGGGTTTAAGAGTCAGATATTTGAAGCTTCTTTAAACCACTGATCTAACTAAAAATATTAAGTTACGCTATTTTCTAAGAGACACAGGCATTTTAAGAAGATTCTCACGAAGAGAATCAAAGCATCAGTTACTTCATTGCTACCCATGATGGCACTTAAAAAAATCTGTGATATCTCTGTGGATTTTGAACCCATTAAGTTAAAAACTAGGCAGAAAGAAAAAAATCATTCCCATATTTCTGCTGTTTTCTCCTCCTGCCACCCCCTCAACAACATATTTAATACCTGTCAATATCACTCACTGAGTAAAAAAAAAGTGTGGTCACTGTAAGACACTTTCTTTTTATAACCAGCAAGTGTTTATCTTTCCTGACTATTCTGGGATCCAAAGTGGTGAACACAGACACCTTATTTGCTTTTCAGGATGTCACTAGCCCTACATTTAAATTAAACCAGATGTAAAAAGCTTTATGTAATATTTGTATTTGAAAAAAAATGAACCTTGTAAAGTCTTTCTAGACCCACCCTCCGATGAGTGAACACATCGAGACCCTAGAGCCTACGTTCAGTCTGGAAGCAATCACCCTCCTCAATCTTTTTCTAAAACACAGTCCTGAACAGAAGCTGCTTATCTTTCAATTTCCTATAAGGTTTGGCAAAAGACCTTCTGGATGCCACAGGCTCGGCTCTTCACATAAAGGCAGCTTGGTCTCCTCTTTTTCCTCTCTTCCTCAATCCCAAATACCACGAAACAAGGAACGGTCTTGACTATCCAGGGGTAGAATGCTCTTCTGGATTAGCAGATAAAACTGTGCAGCATGACAGAGGTAAAAAAGCAAAGTTTTAGTCTTCCCTCTTTTCCATCTCACCAGAAAATGTTCAGTAGTGTTGAGGCTAAAAAAGGGAGTATTTGGAAAGCCCAGAAGGATTAGAAAGAGAAACTACTTTGCCAATGAAGACACACTTGCACCAAAAGCTAAATTTAAATAATGAACATCAATTATGTTGCTTAGGATAATCATATTAGAACACTGTTAATAAAGATAAGAAGCAGGCAGGAAATGTAACTAATTTTTCTTCTGTTCTTAACTACTAACTGCATTAATTTTTTACTATTCTTTCAGTTTGGTAATAAAAGAAACCCAATTAACTGAGTAAAGTGTCAAATATAAAACTGCCTCCACTTCAGAAAAAAAAGGTTTTCTTCAAGTGTTTAACCAAATCAATTATCAAATTCCTTATAATTAAGTTTTCGTAGGGTGGGATACAGAGGGTGGGAGAGAGGGAGAGGCAAGAGATATGGGAACATATGTATAACTGATTCACTTTGTTATAAAGCAGAAACTAACACACCATTGTAAAGCAATATACTCCAATAAAGATGTAAAATAAAATAAAAGAAAAAGAAGAAAGTTTTCGTAACTATTTCTTTGGTTACGCAAGGCAATATGAGTGTATTCATCTAAATACAGCATCCTGTACAAAAATGTTTTATCACAGTAATACTTTTGGCCACCTTCTATGAACAATGTGTGAATCCTGTCCACAAACAACCCTGCTCTAAGAGACTCTCTGCCTGATTACTTTGTGAAGGAAGCACAAACCCCACCAGGCATCTTGTCCCACACCGGACAGCTCTGTTCACAACTTTACTCTTTACAATGCTCTGTAACCTGCCCACAACTCTCAGTTCAGCTACAGACGTCTAATTACATAGCCACCTAACAGCCTCTCAAGTTTTTAAGACACTTCCTCCTTCCCTCTCAAGACTTCCCCTTCTCCAAGTTAACCATGCTCAGTTCTTTTCACCATTCCTTCTGTTATCGCCTACGCCAGTCTCCAATGAAGAGGCTCCAGTTGGTCAATCTCTGTGGTGCCCTGAATAAACTGTTATTCCAGATGTGACATAATCAGGTCAAGTGGGACAACACTTCTCTAATTCTGGATATTATTTTTAAATTAATGCTCCTAAAAGGTGCATTTGTGTTGGTGGCAGCCACTTTACACATATAACTACAATCAATCCTTTTTTTTTTTTTTTGCATATGTGCTGCCTTTTTCAGCATTAGCTGGTTTAGCTGATGAGAAAAAGATATGCTATTCTGAATCCATGTCTGATTAGAAGAGAAATAACTATCAACAGTCTTTAAGTATCTTCTCAATTGAAGGGGCATGAACATTCTAATTCCAAAATGAAGAACAAAGTACACACCTTAGGAGACAAGAGATTGAGATTCATATTCCAACTAAAACCAGTTATGAAAAAGCAGCACTTTGAATCACTGAAAAGAACCTAGGGTTTTGCCTAATCTAAACTCTTCTCATTTTACAGATTAGCAACTGAGGTGAAGCAACTGGCTTAAGGGTGATGAGCGTGTCAATGACAGAGCTGGGTCTCAAGGTCATCTTCAGACCTAGAATGCAGTGTTCTTCCCATTACCCATGCAGATGAAGCTCTGATCTGACGTTAATTAAAAGTAAACAACAGCATGTTATATACACACATCTGAAAGTGCCAGAACTTTAATACCCAAGGTTGAAATAACCATAAATAATTCAGCCAAACCAGCTCAAGTGGAGATACAGAGATTAAGAATACACACACAGGGCTTCCCTGGTGGCGCAGTGATTGGGGGTCCGCCTGCCGATGCAGGGGACACGGGTTTGTGCCCTGGTCTGGTAGGATCCCGCATGCCATGGAGTGGCTGGGCCCGTGGGCCATGGCCGCTGAGCCTGCGCGTCCGGAGCCTGTGCTCTGCAGCAGGGGAGGCCACAGCAATGAGAGGCCCACGTACCGGGAAAAAAAAAAAAAAAGAATACACACACTTATCTCAGGTCAGATGGTCCCATCACATCCGAAGAAGTGAAACATGAACTCAGCTCTGAGACCACTTGCCCTAAAGCGCTTTTAACATCACCGTGGATGCCAACAGTCACTAGATGGTCACATCTGACGGATATCTTTCTATCCAAACTGTAATGGTAATATATATATATATTTTTTTTAATTAAAAGTTTTTAAAAAAATTTTTTGGCTACACCGTGCAGTATGTGGGATCTTAGTTCCCCAACTAGGGATCAAACCCGTGCCCCCTGTAGTAGAAGCGAGGAGTCTTAACCACTGGACGGCCAGGGAAGTCCCTGTAATGGTAATATCTTGCAAAATGAAAACCACAATTTTAGAATCCTTCAACAAAACAATACCTTTTCAAAAACCAGATACATCCTATGTCTCTCCTATTGATAATGGACCAGTTATCCATTATCAATACTCAAAGCACAGTCTTCTGAAAATTGCTTGGGAAAAGCAGAGGCTTTCGTCATCTTTTTTCCTTTTCTAAAGGGCAGGGGTAGGCAGGAGACTAGTCGGCTCTCAACTAACTACCTCTTAGTCTCCTTTCCCCTGCCAAATTCCGTTCATTCTTGTTACAAAAGCAATTGAGAAATGAAAACATATGCCCACACAAAAGCTTGTACACGTATGTTCTCAGCAGTCTTCATAATATCCAAGAAGGAAAATCAACCCAAATCTCCATCAACTAATAAATGGTTAAGTAAAACATGGTATTGATACAATGGGATATGATTCAGCCATAAAAAAGTGAAATACCGATATATGCTCCAACATGATGAACCCTGAAAATATTATGCCAAGTGAAAAGAGTCAGTCACAAAAGGCCACTTATTGTATGATTCCGTTTATATGAAATATCTAGAATAGGCAAATCTCAGAGACAGAAAGGAGATTAAAGTTGCCTAGGGCTGGAGGAAATAGAGGGTGATTGCCAAGGGGTACTGGGTTCTTTGTGAAGAAAATATTCTAAAATTAATTGTGGTGATAGGTGCACAACCCTGAATATATTAGAAAACATTGAATTATACACTTTAAATGGGTGAATTGTATGGTATACGAAAGATATCTTAAGCTGTTAAAAAAAAAAAAGCAATTAGGCCTAGTATAAGATTACAAGATGTAGATAAGGCGAAGAACACAAATAATTTTACCCAAAGACAATAGTAAATACTGGGGTATACTTATCCTTCCAGATTTTATGCATGCATAATTTTTCTCAAACAACAAAAGGAAGAGATGTATTTCAGTATTTACTCAAGCAGCAAGAAAACCAATGTTGCTTGAAAATTTTATAAATTCATTTTTAAACTATGCTTTCCAATACGGCAGATACTAGCCACAAATGGCTATTAGGCCCTTAAAATTGTGGCTAGTCTGAACTGAATTGAGGTGCTTTAAACTTTTATTGTGCTACCCTCACCGCCATCCATCTCCACAACTCTTTTCACCTTGCAAAACTGAAACTTTATCTCCATTAAACAGTAACTCCCCATTTCTCCCCACCCATCTGCACCTGGCAACCACCACTCTGTTTTGCCTCTATGATTCTGACTACTCTAAGTACTTCACGTAAGTGGAATCAAAGTATCTGTCCTTTTGTGACTACTTATTTTACCTAGCAATGCCTTCAAGGTTTATCCAGTTGGAGCATCATGTCAGATTTCCCTTCCTTGTACGGCTGAAAAATATTCCATGCTATGTATATATCACATTTATCCATTCACCTGTTGGACACCTGTTCCGCCTTCAGCTATTGTGAATAATACTGCTATGACCATGGGTGTACAAGTATCTCTTCAAGACACTGCTGCTGGATCACATGGTAATTCTGTGGTTCTACCATTTACACTCCCAACAGTGTACAGTTCCAGTTTCTTCACATCCTCACCAACACTTTTTTTTTTTAAACACTAACCATCTTAATGGGTGTGAGATATATTTTCATTGTAGTTTTAGTTAGCATTTCCCTAATGACTAGTGATGTTGAGCATCTTTTCATGTGCTTTTGGGCCATTTATACATCTTCTTTGCCCATCTGAGATATGCTTTTAAGCATAAAATATACTTGGGATTTCCAAGACTTAGTATGATAAAAATGCAAAATATCTCATAAATACCCTTCCAAAAATAGACTACATGTTGAAATGACAATACTTTGGATATATTGGATTAAAAATTAAAATTGGGCTTCCCTGGTGGCGCAGTGGTTGAGAGTCTGCCTGCCGATGCAGGGGACACGGGTTCGTGCCCCGGTCCGGGAAGATCCCACATGCCCCGGAGCGGCTGGGCCCGTGAGCCATGGCCACTGAGCCTGCGCGTCCGGAGCCTGTGCTCTGCAACAGGAGAGGCCACAACAGTGAGAGGCCCGCATACCACAAATAAATAAATAAAAATTAATTTTACTTTTTATTTTTAAAAACGTAGCTACTGAAAACATGGATAAACCTCAAAGATATTATGCTAAGCAAAATAAACCAGTCACAAAAAGACAAATATTACATGATTACACTCATATGAGATACTAAAAGTAGTGAAATTCATAGAGACAGAAAGTAGAAGGTGGTTGCCAAGGGCTGGTGGGGAGGGAGAATGGGGATTTACTGTTTAATGGAAGAGTGTTCTGTTCTGCAAGATGGAGACAGTTCTGGAGATGGACAGTGGTAACTGCTGCACAACAATGTGAATATACTGAATGTCACAGAACCGTATACGTAAAAGTGGTTGGTTAACATGATAAATTAATTTTACGTTATGTATATTTTACCACAATTAAAAATAAAGTTTAAAAAAAAAGTGGCTACTAGAAAACATAAGACAAGAGTAGTGAATATGGAACCCGATAAGGCTGCTTGTCATTTTATCAGCAGGGCAATCTGGGTTCAAAATCAGAGACATTTATCACTGATGGGTCTCTTTGCCAAAACTATGAATATTAAGCATCTGTTAAGACTGTTTAAGATTCCTTTGAACAGGACAGATCTTCTAGAGCAAGTCCTGGATGTAAAAGAACAACTTTGAAGGCCTTTACAAATTTCCAGACCATTTTGGACAATTTTAAACGAGTGACTCTATGGTAATATATCAACAGCCCCCAAACTGTTAAGCACTTAAAAAAAAAAACAAAAAACTTAGTAGAGAGTTCACCTTCCTGGCACATCTGCTCCACTCCAAGAGGCCAGGAACAGAGGAATATATCACTTTTGTCAACGTCAAAGGCCCAAATTCATTCTGCCTTAATTAATAGTTTAATCCAGCTAGAGTTACTTTAATGAATTCAATTATTTTTAATTTTGCAAAACTGAAATGATTCTAGAGCATGAAGCAGCAGTACAGAAATGATTTTCACAGAGTTTCCATGTATTAAATTTTCAAATCACCTTAAGTTTCTTTCAAACAGTTACAGGATAGAACTGTAAAAGGGGAGAGGTCCCAGGAAAAATAAAACAGGAAGCCTTTTCAAAGGTAACAGAAAGATGAAAAATTTAATTTTAGTCCTTTACGCAAGTTTTATTTTCTTTCATATTGGTGTGGCTCATTAATAACAAACCAAGAATCTAATGGGAAATAAAAAGCCTGGTTCACCACATTATCAATCACCAAAATTACAATGACTCTGTGACTTAGAAAGTTTTATTTTAAATGCTCATCACAGGTGATCTCAAGAGATTTAGTAAAATATGACCTGAAAGTATAATTCATACAACTAGTAAAGAGGTATTTATGTCTTTAAATTAGAATCACTATGAATCATTTTTCAGCGCAGATTAATTGTCCTTATCTCAACTGATAGGCCAAATAGAACCCTTAAAATATGCAGGAGGACAAGGATGCCATCTCACTATTCAAGGCAAAGAATGTCCACTACAAGGACCCTGACTGGTTTTTTTCCCCTGCTATATTCTCTAACACGTTCTTCATTGGCCGGCACATAGCAGGCACTCAGTAAGTGTAGAATGAATGAACAGTCCCTGCCTACAAAAGTCTTATAGAGATGACACCCCATAAATATATACAGGAAAGGATGCAATATGTCAGATGTGTCACAAACTAGATGCTCTGAGGCTCTGTAAGAGGGACAGTTCATTCTCAGCAGGGGCAGTCAGGAGAGGGCGGAAGTAGCTGTTGAGCTGTGGCCACTATGTTAGGTTGGAGAATCTGCACTCACTGCAAAAAAAAGTCTCCCTAGCACAGTTCCAGAGGTGGAAAAGCAGAGTTTTAGGAACTACTGTAGAGAGTCAGAATGGCTGCTGTGTCAAGCTTCTGAGTGGTAATAAACGACAAGGCTGGAAAGGCAGGATGGGGATAGAATGGAGGCCTTGAATGTGAAGCTAGAGCCTGCTGCCATGTCTAGCAGGCACTGAGGAGATGCTGCAGTTACTGGAGTAGAGAAGTGATACAATTTTAATGGCGCTTTGAGAGAATTCATCTGGTTGTGTTTGGCAGGTCCCATTAAAAAAGGTCTGGAGTAAGTAGATTAAGTAGAAGAGTGGATACCAGACCTAGCCATTGTGACAATCACTTGAGGGAGCTTACACCCATTCCAGACCTACCTACTCAATCTGAAACATCTGCAAAATAGCCAGAACTTTAGGTATAAGGTAACAAGATACTGAAATGACAGCACAAGGACGGGGAGAAGAAGTTTAAGTATAAAGCCTATAGCCAACATCAAAATTTGTGTTTTCCAGTAGGACTACACTGGTTTCATGAACAAATATTTAGGTTACCTCTCAGCCACGTGTAAAGATTTTTTCCCTCATAACTTTAAACTTCTATAATAAGTAGGGTAACATAGTACAGTAAAGCTTTCCCCTGCTAGAAAAGATGGTACAATGTAGTAAGAAAGAATATAGCTCTAGAGGTGGACAGATCTGTGTTTAAATCCTTGCTCTGCCACTTACTAGCTTTGTGACTCTAAAAATCTTACTTTACCTCTGGAGGTCTGTCTCCTATGGTATAACCAGTATAACACCATTCTACTGTTCAAATGTCAGAAGGATTAAATAAGATGATGCCAATTAATACTTAAAGCAGTTATTATTATTATTACCTTAAACCAGGTCAGATACTGGAGCAATCACTCTGAAATTTATGAGTTCATACCAGGATATAATCTCTTAAAAAGCACAGACTATCATTATTCCTGAGAATCAGATGTGGTTGCCACACATCTGTTCCTGTACACATTACAATGTGCATTTATACTCACACGTAAGAGTGTTTTTTATATATTTGTGTGAGCCATTCATGTTAGAGTTAGCATATTAACTTTACAAGCTCTGTGGCACTTACAACGGTTATGCAATAGAACATTCGCAAGTACCCAAAATAAACCTAGGTGACTTAGAAATATAAAGGTGTGACCTAGAGTCTGCTTATTAAATATATATATATATTTCTATAATATAAAATTTGGGTTACTCCTCTTTTAAGGCTTTCAGACTAAAAAACTAGTGCCTACAACTAGGAACTGTTATTACCGCTGCTGCTTATCCTGTTGCTTTTGAGTATTTAGATTTCAGACAAGAACCCTAGCTGTGACCACCAGAACTTCTAGAACACTAACGGAACCAATGGTTTTCAGGGTATACTTCTCAGAGTGTGCTGAGAGACTGTAAGAGATATATACAGATGGAGGGGAAGCTGACATTTAAGAGACAATGTGAAAGCTGCCCCTTTAATCAGTTTTATATACTACAGTTCACATAAAATTTTATTTGAAAGGGGGAAAGATACCTCACTACTTAAAAAAGGACAAAAACGATTGAGAACATCTCTAACATCCCAATCTAGCTTCAGGGAGACTGTGAGATGGGAAGCATTTCCCAATTTACTCCATTTTAAATAGGCATTCCAGCAAGACATACTGTGGGAGTGATTCCAACACCATGCTGCCTACATAAGAACTCCTTAGGCTTAGTGCTGCTTGCTGTCAATACAGGTGAACAACCTGGCTTAAGAGAAGTGTGAAAAAGGGAAATCAATTAACGAGCAGGCCTAAGAGAACATCCAGATATGTCCATTTATAATCATTCCAGAAGCATGCTACTGGTCTTCATCTAAATGGCCTAAGACAAAAAGTAGGTTATTTTCAATCCCTTAATAAGTGTTCCATGCTGTCTCAAAACTACTCAAAATAATTTTCCCATAGTAATGGGAAATGTATTTCTCACCATTCTTGAGCAACAAAATATGTAATTTATTTGAATCACCTTCTCACGTTTTTCTAAGCTATCTCCTAGAGTCAAGGCTTAAGCGAAAGCATTATTCTTAGAGCAGGTTTTGCCACTTGATGGCTCAATCCTCACACTTTCCACAGAAATTTTATTTATATTTTTCTGATCTCAAACCAGGATTCTAAGCACTCCCTGCATTAGGACACACCCAGTCTCAGTTCATACCTTTCACAAGATCAAGAATTCTAATTGTTGACTTAAACGTACATTTAATAAATTCCACCACATTTCCACTAGATAGAAGTTTCTTCAGATATATCAGGTTTCAAGAGACCACTCATATAGGTCCTCAATTGTTGCCAGCTCCCATCAGAAAAGGAAAGCCTTACAGATTTTCAAGAGAAGCACAGGTTTCCACAAGCTCTTAAATGGGGCATAGAGGGTTCAGAAAAAGAAAAGGCAGAGGGCAAAAGCCAGCAATTATCTGTCTAAGCAAAAATAACTGCTCAGAGTAGAGAAGGAACAAGACTGCCCTAAACCAAAACACTGGGAAAAGCAATGGACCATAAACAAACTTTCTTTTTAGATCCTTATACAGGCAACTTTAAACCTTATACAGTTGCTACTTCAACTAACTACCACCAGCACAATTCACTGGTAAAGAAGCTAGTGAAGCTAACTGCTTTAACTGCGGAGCCCACTTGGGATCCTTGGCTGTTAGCTAACATCCAAGCACAAAACATCACTAAGAAGTTATGAAGCACTCATGTGGGTCTTCATTAGCCAAACAGCTCACAGGGGCCCTATAAAAGCCTGTGTTCCAAACACAGACCTGGGAACCAGCCCAGACATATTCCATGGCTCACTTCATCACTGCACACGGTAGTGCCTTGATTTCCCTACTTGTGAAATCAGTCCTCAGAGAACTGAGAATGGTTTATGAAGTGCTTAGAAAAATGACACCAGTATTATTAATATTATAATATCATAAAGGCCAGCAAGGGGGCCTGTACACTTATAGTTCATCCTTATTAAAGACATCAACCAAGTCATATGAGAAGTAACAAATACAAACAACCCAAAGCTAAGTGACTCAAGTACAAATCTATACCCTTACTGGAAAAGGAATTAGGATGTGGAGGGATTTATTTTTAATTCTAAGAGATGGTCAATGCAGGAGTCTCTTACAGATCATGTGCATGTTTTTGAATGATAACTCAATCTTAAACTGTGGCATATGTTCAGGGCAGCCTTCCCTTGGTAATTCTATTCAAAGTCTTTTATGCTCTTCTCTTAATTTCCAAACCTTTATTTCTGGAACACTGCTAAAATTCTTGAGATATCAGGATTTCTCTCGCTGCTGTCTTGGAACTAAGCTAGGGATCAATAAAACCAAAGAGGACTGTGAGTGCATCTCAAAGAAGTCCCAAAGGCAAAGGACAGGAACACATACACGGAGATGAGAGAACCAAGCAAGGAAACAGTGAAAAGAATTTTGCATTTTACACGTATTAGAACAAAAGTGTGCACCCCTAAATCAAAACTCACTTTACATAGTTGGCTCACATTTTATCCGTGACTTCCTATATATACACGCATATCCCCATATAATCAAGTTGATATATATATATCCCAATCTAAGAGGCCTGTTAATATGTAGAGAGCCTTCTCTTTCCAGGGAGGCAGAATGTGGATTCTCATTTAAGCCGACCTCGAAACTGGCAGATATCAAAGGTAGGTCATGACCAAAACAAAGGTATAAGGGGTACTAAGACCGTAAGAGACTGAGGGAGCACAATCACCCTTCTCCTCACTTTCTAATGGACAAGATCAGGCAAACAAACAAACAACAACAAAAATGCAGTCACATGGAACTGTGGCCACTCATGCTGGGCAAAACATGGGTGGCTGTTCTTATAAAGTGTCTCAACGATCAAGGTGGAAAGTGCCAACATGTAAACAAGAAACAGCCTCTACATTCAAGATACCAATTCAGTTAATTAGTGCGGGGCTTTGGTTCATACCAGTTTCAAATGCCAAGTTTCCAAACTAACAACATAAAATGTATATGCACATCAGCCAAACATGGCATTTGCTCAAGACTTAATACCACAAGTTCTCACAAAACTAGGGGAGAAAAAAATTTTGTAAGTTCATGTGATGCTAATAACACATCAAGCTCTGTGAATCTAACTAAAATTATTTACATAGGTGAGCAACATTTTTCTTAATGTTCATGCCTCTTAGGCAAGTAGATGAAAGTTACACTCTTGTGGAAAATATTTTACCTTCTGGAAGACATAACAGACTTTATGACATTCTTTAAAAGTGAAAGTCCTTTGGAAGTCTAGGTTGAACAAGTAGCTCATTACACAACAGTACTGGGCACCTTGATGTAAACTACAAATTAGGTTCTAATAAGAATTTCAAAAAAACGTTTGTAGTTTCACATCATTTTTAAAAAGTTTATCTAAGATTTAAACAGAGTAAAAAAAACTCTGACATTTGATTTTTTTCTCTGCACAAATGTATTGTTTCCAAACATTATCTCCAATATTTGCACCTTTTATTTGTATTTAATGTCATTTCAACACTAAAAAAGTGAACTGTATTTTATGTATACACCCACCCAGCCATTAACAAAATCAAGGTCTACTACAACTTATGCCATTTGTTATTTATGCATGGTTCTCAAAAGAAAAAATACTACCTAAATTCTGAAGTTTTTCTTTTTTTTCCGTAAGGTAGGGATCCCTACTTGCTCCTTTATAACAGAATAGCTCTATGTTCCTTGTTAAACTGAAATTTTCAATTAAATGTGAAGTCACAAAATGTGTACATCACCTTAAATATATTAACCACCAGACTGCTAAATATTTAACATTTCACAATTCTAAAAATTATTTTTAACATCTTCCAAAATTTATAAGCAGTTACTTTAATATATAATGTACCTAATATAATTATGCTTTCAGCAATCAAATATAAATAATAAATGTAGGCATGTATGTTAATAATAAAAATCAAAATTCATTTTTACTTGATAAAAGCCTACTGATTATTTGGGAGCAAGTACATGTTCATGGAAAGGTTTGTTCTGATCAGAGAATGTTCAAGGTTTTTAGAAGCTTAGCAACTCTTGAGACTGGGTCATCAAAATAACAATAATCAAGAACTTACTTGACACTTAGTCTGTTCAACATGGTGGCGTTTTATTTTTAATATAAATAGTATTAGAACTTTTCCTGCACTCTGGTTTAAGGAAAAAAAGAGAAATTTAAGCAAAACAAATTCACAATGGATATGTTTAAAATCAATGACTTTCAGAATAAACAGGAACAAGGGTCTTTAGAGATTCATAGCCCAATCTCCTCTATTTCCTACACAGAGACTGTAAGAGCCAAAAAGCAAAGATTTAGTTAGTTCGAAGTATAGCAGCCTCTAATAAGGCAGTGTTAGGAAATTTTCAACAAGGGCCAAGACAAAGAAGGAACTTCTACTTAAAGTTCAATTAAATAGAATACCCATTCCCCACCCTCTAGTTAATTGAGGCTTTTTAATGAACCCTCACAGTTTACCTAAATTCCAGCCTTCAAGTCCAATTGTTCGACCTTTTTTCTTTTCTTTTTTTTTGGTGGGAGGGAGAGGGAATGCCAAAATCAGGGAACATTTGAAAGTGCAGAATATATGCTTTTTAAGAGCTCACAGTAAGTTTTCCCACAGGGGAAAAATGGCTATTACCACTAAGGACATCGGTTAACATCGTATCTTACGTATAATTTGCTAAATCAAACGAAAGCACCTTCACAAACTTCACCTCCAACACACCCTCAAAGAAATGCTATTCATATTACTCATTTAAAAAGTGATATAATTCTATATCAAACACAAATTCAAGTCAAAATTATATCTACTTAATACTAAAAAGTATTTAAAGATTACAATACCCTTTAAATTATATATCTGATTCTTCTGATTACTAAACAAATTGTAAAAGCAATTAGTTAAGTCTCTAGTGGAATACCTGAACCAAGCTGCCTCCTTTTCACTCACCAAAATGTTACTTGGTAGCAAATGTCCAATGCAAATTCTCCCCTAAGCACCAACTGGTTATGTATCAAAGAATACACCAGTTCATTTTCCCATAAATTTATCTTGGTGTATCTTTATAAAATACCTGCAACGAAGTCTTAAAAGTACCCTTAAGTATCAACAACCACTATCCATCTTTGGTAGCAAGTACCTGTTCATGGAAAGGCCTGTTCTGATCAGAGAATCTTTAAGGTTTCTGAATGCTTAGCAACTCTTGAGATTGGGTCATCAAAACAGCAGTAATTGAATACTTAATATATTTTATACACAAGAGTGCAGAATGCAAACGATTAAAACAATATTAGCAACTTCAAAATTTTCTCTTAAACAAGGCACAAGTCATTTCTCTGTTCAGAACCCACATCTGCAACCAGCGCTAACCCGTTCCTTGAGGAATGTGGCTAGGCTGAAATTTTGGAAGTGCTGGCTTTGGTGGTGACCAAGGAGGAAGAAGTCTCTGGCTTCCCTGTTGCTGCAGTTCCCACCCTCCAAAATGAATATACCCACCGGTGTGAATTGACAATGTGGTCCAAAGAGCAAGGCAGGAACGGAGTCCAGATCCTCAAAATGGTAGTACAGGGCATAACCACTAGGCCACCTATCAGTTCAGTACAAAAAGTACAACCCTGTGCATCATGGTGCAAAAGCTGGGGCCTAGGTTTCGCATTGTGCATCTCACACCTATGGAAATAACAAGAGGAGTAAAATCTATAGAAATCAACACACCCTATGAAAGTGGGTGCTCACAGAAGACTGGTGTCAACACTTTTGCAAAGGCGGTTGGCTACTGAGATAACAAACAGCAACCGCAAGTCCAAAGTTGGAAAGAAAGAAAATTTTACAATCAACTCTGTTGAGTCTGACAATGAAGAACTCAACATGGGCTTGATGTTTACCAACAAGGCTTTGCAAATCATGACACCCATCTACATACTTATGAAAATTACTACCCCACTAAAATCTAACATCCCTCAAGGATTTTCAACTCTCAAAGAGCTGAAAAGGTTGGGGCCATGAAGAAGGGAAGTAATCAGCAATTCCCCCAAACCTGTTACTCTGAGGTTTTAAACTTTTCCCTTTACCATCTGACCTTGGGAAGATATGGTGACACATTCAAAGCTTAAGGTGGGAGAATTCCAGAGAAGGGGCTATCTGTGTACCAAGGATGTGCCAAGATGATTCCTCAAGAACAAATGTGGGTTGTCTAAGGGTCAACAGTTCTGAAAAAGTAAAAAGAGAGAACTTCTAAAACGCAGGGTGAATTCTTTAAAAGAAATAAAATCACTGCTCTTGACTCACTTGATCCTTCACCATGTTGCTGTCAGCTCACCAACTAAGAGTGTGTGAGTGTGTCTTGCTGGGTCCATTTTCCCATGGTCTGTAGAAGGCGCTGTGAAGCACATCCTGTTCTAGCTCTGGGGCCCTTCCCCCCTCTGCAGCCTTACCCAGTGCAGGGAATGCGCCCCCTACTGACTCCAACACTCATCGCCTTTAGCCGACTTGGCTGCGGTGCATTTTGGGTGGGGGCTGGTATTTTCTTCAAGGCCATAAACCAGAAGCAACAATGCGGATTTATAAGGAAACTGTATCAAGCTACCCAAGAGTTCTTTTGTTTTTGTTTTTTCCCCATTCTGAAGGTTCAAGACACTGGCACAAGAAGCATCAGGGAAAGAGATTGGGTGTGTGGGGATGGACAGCATCAAAATGGCAAACACAGGAAACAGTTTGGTTCTTTTCCCTCCTAAGCCTTTGTCTGAGAAATAGGGTTATGGCAAGAACTGTCCAGAGGAATTGGGAAGGCAAGAACATCAAGAAGACTCAGTGTGGGTATGTGTGTGCCTGAAAAGACTATTAGACCTTAGCGCCTGGTCTTGGGCAGAAGAGGAAGAGAAGCAATCGCGCCTTTTCCAGCAGACAGGCATCCAGGTTTGGGGGGAGGGGAAGGCAGGCAGGCAGCCCAGAGGAAAGAAGAGGTGAATAAAAGGGTGCTCAAAGAACTACTCCCCATTCATTGCACACACACACACAAAAAGAAAAAAGAAAAAAATCTTTCGCAGCTTTCTGGATTTCCATTTTTTACCATCTTACTGCAAAGTTGGGGCTCAGAATGCTCGCAAGAGGTCGTGCTGACCAGGCAGCTGCGATTGAGAAAAGGGGGTGGTGGAGGACTCCGTGGTCAGGATAGGAGGGGAGCTGGCTTGTTGGGGAGGAAGGATTGCACAGGGGAAGCAAAGACTTTCACTCCGTGCCATGCATGTTCCCCGCCCCCCAATCTATTCCCCCCTCCCCCGACTAAAGGTGGGTAGACCTGGCAGAAGGCTCGTCCCAGGGATTGGGGGTGTGCGTGGGGGGCTCATTTTGGGCGGGGGGCGGGAGTAGTTCCAGGGATGGGAGAAGCTCGATTCTTGCTGGGGGCGGGGTGGAGAGAGATGCCACTAGCCGCAAAAGCTCCGGCGGCCAGGGCGGCTGCTGGCCTCCGCGGGCTCACGGGGCGGGGAAGGGGGGTCGGGCTGCAGGAGGAGGCGCCCGGACCGCGGAGCAAGAGCCCGGGTAGCGGTCCGCGCCGGGGCGGGTGCTCCGTCAGCACCGGACTATGCAAAGGAGCGTGTGCGGCCGGAGGGCTGGCGGTCTCAACAATAATGCGCCCGCGGGGCCGGCCGTGGGTCCGCGCGCGGCGGTCGCCGGGCTTACCTTGACTCGGCCTCGAGGCGCGCGCGGGGCCGGCGTGCTCGGGGGCCGGGCGGCGGCGGCGGCGGGCGGATGGCGGCGGCACGACGCTGGCGGCGGCGAGGGCGCGCCCGGGGCCTCGTCGCGCTCCGGCTCGGCGGCCTCGGCGGGGTCCGGCTCGCGCCGCGGCCGCGGCTGCTGCCGGGGGGCGCGGCGGGCGCAGCAGAGCGGCGGGCGGCGGCGGCGGCGCGAGCGGCTCCCTCCAGTCCCCGCGCGGGCGGCGGCGGCAGCGTCGTCGAGCGGTGCAGACAAAGGAGGGGCGGAGGGAGGAGACGGAGGGTGTGGGAGAGGCGGCTTCACCGGCGCGGGCAGGCGGGCGGCGACGGCCGCGCTCCTCTCACTCCTCAGCAGCGGGGACCGAGAGAGGGAGCTGTGTCTGAGGAGACGCCAAAATCCCCCTTAGCGTTGCCCGCGGGAGGGGGAGGGGGCACAAGATGGCGGCGGCCGGGGGGGCGGGAGTTCAGTTCATGGATCCCGGCGGGCGGCGGAGGGGAGACCGGGCCGGCGGAGGCGGCGGCAGCAACGGGCGGGGGAGGGGGGCTGATCCCGCGTCTCCCCTCAGCAGACAATACAAGCGCCTCGGAGCGAGTCCCCGAACCTGCCCTAGCCAAAATGGCGGCCGAGAAAGAGCGGAAGTGACGTAAGTATCTCATTAGCATAAGAGGACTCATTGTCCAGCTAACTAAGGGGGGCAGTGGGGGATAGTACCCTCCCCCCACCATAGACAACTCTTACTCCCACCTGTGTTTGCTACTAACTTTTTCTGAGGGAGGGTGGCATCAGCACCCCCACCCCCACCCAAGGGACATTATATAATCCCCACTGAGGGGGAGCTCTCGCGAGAACCAAGAGGATTTGCCATTGACCCACTAGGAGGCGCCGCGGATAATGGCCGCAGTGCGCCTCCATGGCCCGTGTGCACGGCGGGCGCCTTCCTCTGGCCACAGCGCCGGCGGCGGAGGCACAAGCGGAGGGCCGCAGCACGCGCTGCACTCAGTCAGGTGGCCGCGCTGGGGATCCTTGCGCGGGCCCAGCTGGGCCTGGACTACATCTGGTGGGAGGGGGCGTGCGCGCAGCCCCGCGGCTCCACGTGCTGGGAAGCCCGCGCTCTCGGGCTGGGCAGCAGCCGGAAGGGCAGACACACCTGGCCGGTCATGCCCGACACCTCCTGCTTTAAATGAGGTGTGAGGGCCTCGTGCTTCACACACCCACTTGAGATGAGACCCAACCCCATGGATGCTTGACCCCTTGCGGGTGAGGTGCGCTATTCAGTGGACAGGCCTGCGTTTTACAGAAGGCCGGCTGTTGCCCTGGGACTGGACATTCTTCCGAATCAGTGATGGACTCTTCTCTTTGGCCTAGCGTTTGAGGCCACTGGGCTAGTGAAGCCCAAGGATGTGAAATGATGTTGCCAGTGGGCCTCCACAAGATCCTTAAAAACCAGACTGTAGTCCCAAGCCTTTTAGTGCTCCCGCAATTTGGACAGCATAGGACACAACGTGGGCCTTTGTAAATTTAGGTCAACCCCAACCAACACATTGTGTTCTCAACATTCTTGAATCCACCTTTTATAGTTGAGTGCATATGAGTGTCTATCACTGGCTAGACATACTTAAAAGTAATAAATGTCAATTGTGAAGGATTAACCAAACTGTTAAGATGTGCTCTGTACATCTTACACTTATCTTTTGCTGTTTCTCTAAATTTCATGTTAAAATAGTTTCAAACCATACGTAACATCCGCAAAAAATCTGACTTTACTGAAAACAGAACAAATTTTGGTTACATATAGCTCAATGTCTAAGGCTTCAGTTAGCAGGTTTAACAAGCTGTTTCATCCAACACAGTATTCCGTTAATTTCTGAAATTGTGATAAACTATATCTTTAAAAGCCAAATCAGTATTTCAAGGGAAAACAGCTGAAAAAAGTTGTAAAAAGGAGGAGGGGACCCAAAACATTCAATTTAGAGAAACAAAGATGAAGAAGCTAATTCCATGTTGCAGAAGACAGGCAAGAACTAATATGAAATAAGCAAAATAATTTTAAATTTAGTTTTCCTTAGATATACTTCGATTTCATACAGAGATAATACCAATACAAAGGGAGAACATCTGGATTTCATCCTTGGCCCCATTTACAAAGTAAAAAGGGATGCTGGATTCACATGTAAATGTTTAAAAAGATTTTACAGTGTTTAAGTCACCAGATTTACTACAAAAATCTATCTAAATAGTCCAGATTCTTTTCTAAATAACTTCCAAATGGTGAAAGTTTTCACTGCTCAAATAATTTACTGTAAATAATGATAGTGTTGTAATGATTGTGGGAATAAGAACCAAAAGACTAAACAAAGGCAAAAGGTACCTACCCTAGTGAGGTCTGAGAAGACAGTATTTTATAGTGGGCTCTCTGAGGTGGTTATTTAATCTCTGCTCCACAGAGTTGACAATGAAAATTTAACTTTGGGCTCAGACGAGAAAGAATCTAAACACTCAGAAAAAATTATTTTACATCAGTGGTAATAAATTTTCTAGTTGTTAGTAGTGATGAGAGAAGTCACTTCCCCAAGGAAGAGGGGTCCATGGTGGGCCAGCTGTTCAGCTCTGCATAAAAGGGAAACAGAATAGTAGAGGCCCTTATTAGAATGTGTCCTATGGATTCAACTATGGGAATTGGTAATGTTCAAAACGACACCAAAGGTTTTATACTCTGGTATTCATTTCTGGTAGGATCTGTTAGAAATGCAAATGGAAAAATCAGACTTGAAGTTTCTTCAGCAGCCAAATTAAGCCAGGAAAATGCAGCAGTAGGAATACTGTTCACTGAATCTGCTTATTAAATGACTTAGAGATGCCCCTTCCTTTCACTTGCTAAGGAAAGTCAATTTGATCTTAAGCTTATTTGCTCAAAGTATGCCTTACTCAAAATTTTAAAAGACACTGCGTGATCTAAAAGCTATGCTATACTTGGAAATTAATCTTTTTTGCAATACCCACTTAAGGTAGGTAAATAGAATATTTCTGAGGGCTTTACTGAACATTTCAACTGGCAGAACGGTTTTCTCAACAGAAGAGCTACAGGGGATTTAGTCATATTACTAAAGATGTATGCTTTGTTAAGGGTCCTGAAATAACATGAAAAATATTTTGAGGAAAAAAACATAGTTGTTTAAAAATTACTACAGCTGGGAATTCCCTGGTGGTCCGGTGGTTAGGACTCGGCGCTTTTACTGCCGGGGGCCCCGGTTCAACCCTAGTTGCGGAACTAGGATCCCACAAGCTGCACAGCACAGCCAAAAAAAAAAAAAAAGGTCGGGGGGGCCAGAGGTGTGTATTTCTTTTTTAGTTCATATAGAAACAGCCATGTATCATATGTGTATTTCATGAATATAATTAGCACTCCTCTTACTTCTGACATGTATTAGGTATGAATCCAGAGCTATGAATACAGTTTTTGTTTGTTTGGTTGGTTTTTTTTGCGGTACGCGGGCCTCTCACTGTTGTGGCCTCTCCCATTGCGGAGCACAGGCTCCGGACACGCAGGCTCAGCAGCCATGGCTCACGGGTCTAGCCGCTCCGCGGCACGTGGGATCTTCCCGGACCAGGGCACGAACCCATGTCCCCTAGCATCGACAGGCGGACTCTCAACCACTGCGCCACCAGGGAAGCCCCTGAACACAGTTTTTATAAAGAATATTTCAAAATCTTCCCCATGTAAGAAATCCTGCATTTGCATACGCTAATGAAAGCATTTTTATGCAAAAATTTCATATACATTTATTTATAGGTCTTAGTACAGCAAAATGTAAACGAAAATTGAGAACGCTGCTCATTTTTCTAATTTAATTTGACATGTAAAATGGAGTTTCTCAGGAAAAAAGATTTGCATGAAATTTACCTTACCTTATGATTTATGTTCTAAGAATACATTTTATAAAAATCAGCAACCAGGCTTCTTTTATGTTTAAATTGAAATGAACATGATTAAGTATAAATGAATAACTTTCTTTTATGTAGTAGCAAAGAGGGTCAATAGTCCTTTCAAGAAAGAGACTATTTCATTTCCTCCCAACTTGGATTCACCATAAACACGATCCACAAATGATATTGGAACCTAGTTAAAAAAATATATGTTAAGTGAGTCTTCAAAAATATTAGAAAGCAAGCATAGCAGGCATACAACAATTACTCATACAACAGAAACAAGATTAGTCCGCTGATAGCAAGTCCTTCAAGGTAAATCCGAATTATGGGATTCTTACAGCAACTGTGTACACCGCCAAGTCTTCAAAATTAAACATGCATTTTACTATCTAAAAATAGGTCATCCAGCCAAAGCTACAACTGTTTTGAAAAGCATTGATCCTGAATATTAAGTTGGTTTACTCAAGCTTCCAAGAAAAATTATATGCCCAAAGTAAAATGGCCTTTCACCTAATTTTTTTCAGTAGTCCATCAAATTTAGCTGTTACTGTTTTAGCACTAAGTTAAAAATCTTATAACTTCCACAACAGTAGTAACATTCTAGTTAGCTATTTTCTTGCTCTGAATATTATTGTTAAACAAGGAGAGTGTTCCCTAAGAACTTACTAGCCGGCTGGAAATATTACAAATCCCCTCTGCTCCCCCAATTCTTGCCCTTTTCATTTACTCATAGGCAACGGGCAAAAGGGATTCACCACTCATTTTTAAGTAGGGTGGCTGATGGCTGAGACAAGGGGAAAAGCAGCAGACTCATCCCATAATGCTGAGTGGTCAGAAGAAAGGGAAAGGAGAAAGAAGATACCGGTAACTTTTATTTATTTAAAAGGGAATGCTGCCTTCTGTTATGCTTTAAATCTTGGTAAGACAAATATATTAATTTTAAAGAAATGTTAATTTTCACCCTTTTGCGTGGACACCTGGAAGCCTTCCACATTTTTTTAGTAGTTTATGAAAATTAACCTTTTTATGATAAAGAGTATAACCCTATTGTTTCTTTATGAGGAGTATAACACTATTTACCATACCTCGCCAACAGTATAATTCAGCTGTCTCGCCCGAACAATCATCTCCATCTGGAAGACGTAGCCTTTAGAAACACATTTTTCTATTAATTTCTGTAAAACTTCTTTTCGGTATAACCTGTAAGAAATTAAAATGTATATGAACACCTGGATAAACATACATGCCTACATGTATCCTGACCTTACAAAAAGTTCACTGGTATTTATAAAACCTTAAACTTTCACCAGCCATTTGTATATAGAAAAGTTCTCACAGTTGATGATTATGATACATTTGTCCTGAACTGGGAAGGCCATAAAAATATTTGGTAAATAATTTGGGACGATTCTGAAAATGAATTCTTAGTATCTTTTAGAGAATTATCTTCCTATCACACTATCAGAAATTATAAAAATATGGTGATAAAGTGAATCCTGTGGAGAACCCCCCCATCGTTTGTAGTTTTTATTTTCTTAATTTATTTTTAAAGCTGAAAGGGGAGAAACTGTTTCAAATACTGGAACAACAGAGTTGACAGATGATGAAGCAATAATATAAACTAGGTAACAAGAAAGAAGTAGTTAACAGGCATTTCCTCATAAATGTCTATAAAGTTCCTATTTCCTGAGATCTAAATAAATTCCTGAGATAAACTAAGTCCCTCTAGGATGAGCTTGGTTAAGCTAGGTTAAGACAGGAAGTAGGGATCACAGGATGAGGCAATCCTGGTGGGAATCAGATATCAGCAACTGAGGTCACAGTTAGACACTTAAACTGGGCGAATGCACACCCTAACTTTAGATGGACTGCAGGCCAAGGGCAGAGCTCATCAGATTTACAAAGAAAGACGGGAGCTGGGAAGTCCTATGGGTGAACTCAGTCACGTTCTTCAGGAGCTCCCTATTTTCAGAGTCACTGAGGTTAAAAAACAAAAAAACCCTGAGCCTCAGTGAGTAGAAAGGCAGCAACTCCTACCTCTTTCTTCTTGCTGTTTTTGTTTCGGAGAAAGCTAGGTGAGGCCGTAACTTTGTTCTCTTGGTAGTTAAAGCCACCTGGATCTATAATGCCAGAGGGCTTTATACCTGGAACTCACATATTTTCTCAGGCTTCCTTTCAGGTTACCCCACCTTTTGTTTTTCAAGCTTTTAGGTGGCTATAAGGCTAAAGCACAGTCCTTAGAGGAACCTGAGGGGGATTAGTGGTATGCACTCCTTTACCCACACAGTCTCCATCAGAACTCAAAAGGGTAAGTCTGGAATAAATGTGAAGAAAGGAGATTCTGATGGTCGTAATAATCATTCAATAACAAATGTTTATTGAGGAACCTACTGTGTTTCAGGCACCTTTTCATGTTTTGGGATTTTAGCAGTAGAAACTAAAGATATGTGTCAAATGATGTTAAGTAGGGGAGGGAGGTCTGGGATTATGGGAAGAACTATGATGGTGGGATAATGGAATAACGTTTCAGCAGTACCTTTAAAACTAGGATTAGGCTACGAATTCTTTCCCTGTAAGAGTCACTTTATTCCCGTAAGAGTCACTTTGTAAGATTTATTTCTCTTCATTGCCAACCCTGTCTCCTCCACCACAGTATCTTTTTTTTTTTTTAATTACAATCTTTTTTTTTCCTCTGGAAATCAGAGATCTTTATAACACATTATTCATTTGCCTCGAAGTGTGGAACTGAAGAGATGTATTTATGGGGTTCCTATCTATCTTTTATACACCAAATTGTGCTTTCAAAATAATTTACATTTTAATTCTAGAGTGGTTTCATTTTCATTATCTGACCTCTAATTTGCGATGGCTCCTCTCTTCACTTTTGACTCTGTCTTACTATCTCTGAACTGCTATCCAACAGACTTGCAGTTGCACTAATGGAACTAGTTAACCTTCAACAACCAGCTCCTAAATTTGTGTGTTTGTGTGTTCTAATGAAGTATGGAAGAATCAACATTATTTAATGGATAGAAGCAAATGCCAAGTAATAGAAAGTATTAACCAATGCATGGGTCTCAGCCTTAAAGCAGATGAACAGAAATTTTATAGTTTCAGAGATAATACACACACCCCCAGAAACAAACAAAAATAAAAAACCCCCAAGGACCTAGCAGGAGGCTTCGCTCCATTTAAACAAGAATTTTTTTTTAATAAAAAACATGGAGAATAAGGAAACTGAAAAAGCTCTATATAAATATTAAAGATTTTAAACTTTTCTGTGGACAATGCTATAAGCTGCAGAAAATTACTGGAAGAGGCACTGCTTTTGAAGCCCATCTCAGTAATGTCCTGAATGAGCAGTCTATGGTCACCTCAGGCCCCTCAAGGGCTGAGCAGCGATACCACTGTTAACAAGCACATGAACCTGTCGTCCATACTCTCTAAAAAGTACGATGTTTTCCCTTAAGATGCTTACGCTTCATTAGCAGCTCCTAACCAACTTCAGTCTGTCTTTTTTAGCGTTCCAGAACAAAAATGGGATAGAAACGAAAAGTATTTCTTTAAGTCATTATAAAGCAAGAAATTTAGGCAAGAAATTGTAAATAGTAGAATACACACAATCACAGGTTTTCACTGTACCTGAAACTTCCTGTTAAATCAGACGCTCCTGGTCTCAGCAAGATCTGAGTTATAAAATTGGCCCCACGGCTGCCAAATAAAAGATTTTATTTATAAAGTACAATTTCTAAACAAAAGAAATACACCCAAGTGTAGAGTGCTAAAAATGCTACACTGACTTCATAAATGCAACACTATTTCACAAAAACGTTAATTCTATGGAACAAACAGAAATCAGTGAAAGGAGATCTGGTAGTTCTCATTTTTCAGAAAATAGGGATTTTTATTCTTGGAATGTGACATGTAGAAGTGACCATAAAACACTCATTCTTCCAAACTCTAGGTGGGAATGGTAATAGATTTTTTAACTCGACTCGCATATTTGCCAACAGTCATGATTTAGAATTACAAACATCTGTCAAGACAACAAAAGTAATCTATCAGGGATCTGGAGTTCCTTTTTCAGATTCAGATCACCAAGTGATGGCAGTTTCCAACTCGGTAATAGGTCAGTTTGCATTAAAATGGCTTTTTTTTTTTTTTAAAGGTGTGCAGGTGGGAGAAGGTTTTGGTTTTTGGCAATCTCTGGAAATTGACCAAAAGTTCCATTCTGAGACTTTCTTAGTCTGCTTGGGCTTCTATAACAAAATACCATAGACTGGGTGGCTTAAACAACAGATATTCAATTCTCACAGTTCTGGAGGCTGAAAAGTGCCAGATCAAGGTGCTGTAGACTTGGTTCCTGGTGAGGATCCTGTTCCTAGCCTACACATGGTACCTTCTTGCTGTGTGCTCAAGTGGAGGTGGGCCGAGGGGCTGAGGGTGGGGGTAGGAGGAGAAAGGCCAAGCTTTCTTGGTTTCTTCTTGAAAGGGCACTAATCCCACCAAAAGTGCCCCACACTCAGGACCTCATCTAAACCTAATTACCTTCTCAAAACCCCACTTCCAAATACCAACACTCCCTGCACAAGGTACTTTAACACATGAATTCTAGCAGAAACATTCAGTCCATAACAATGACTTTAGGATCTGTGCTTCAAACACAACTAGGTATCAATCAACTGTAATCTATTACTAATAGCTATTATTAACATTTCAAAAAGATGTGAAGTACACTTGGAAAAAATGACTTTGGTACTGCAGCTATATTTTAGTGGGCTCAGATTATTTTAGAGTGTTCAGATTCAGAAAAAAGGTGGTTTTTTTTTTTGGCGGGGGTGCGGAGGGCAGCAGGGGAAGCAGCCTGGAGAAAACAGTTTCTCTGCAAAGCCAGGGTAACCATCAAGGCACTCCTTAGGAGTGTTTCCTTCTTCCTTCCTTCCTTCTCCTTCCCCCCTTCCTTCCTTCTTCTCCTTCCCCTCCCTCCCTCCCCCCCCACCCCCTCGTGCCCCACAGCATGTGGGATCTTAGTTCCCAGACCAGGGATTAAACCCAAGCCCCCTGCATTGGAAGTGTGGAGTCTTGACCACTAGACTGCCAGGGAAGTCCCAGGAGTGTCTATTTCATATAAATAACATGGTTAGGGATATAGCTGGCATAATGGCTAACAGAAACATTTTCCTTCAAATAGCTACCAAAAAATTCCAGGACATAGTTTACCCACCAAAATGGGTGTAATCAAAGGAATGTGAGTGTATATGTATTTATGTGTATGTGCGCATGTCTGTATGTATATATTTGTACATTTATTTAAGGTAATGCATTTTAAAATTGGGGTCTTTTAATTAAAATGCAGCAAGAGTCAGACAGACTTGGGTTCAATTCTGGTTCTGGACCATACAAATGAGACCCTGAGCAAGTGATACAGACTCTTTCTCAGGAGTTTATACTATAAAGTCAGTGCAGACATTAACAACTAATGACAGATACAACTCAAAACAACTAAATGATCCAACTAAACGTTGTAAATTGTCTCTGACTGGGACTCCCTGATTTTAAATAGTAGCTTTAATGAACAATTCAGAGAGGCCTGAGAGATCACTGATTTGTTGCTCTCAACCCTGGCTGCACAACAGAATCATCTGGGAGCCTGTGAAAAATACTGGTGCTCTCGCACCACCTCTGGAGAGCCACTCAGGTGGTCTGCAGTATGTGTGCGCACAAGAAAGGGAGGACAAACAGGGAGCAGTTGTGTATAATTTTCCCTCTACATGACTTCAAAGCTCAGGAGGATTGAAAACCACTGAGCTATCCGAACCCTTCATTTCACTGGAGACCGAGGCTCTTACATGTTTGAAATACTTGCCCAAGGTTTAAGAGTTAAGAGGCAAAAGTGACATTAACCTAACAGAACCTTCAATAGGAATGAAGTGGGTGATAAAAAATACTATCAGTAAGAATTTATATAAAGTTATGTTGTTACACAAAAAGCAATAAGCTATATAGATCCTTTAGAGATAGAAACACATCTTCCCAACAACCTAGGTGCCATAGACTAAATATGGTCAAAAATTCTTTGTGGGTCTTCCCATCAAGAGGTGGATTCTATTTCCCCACCCCTTGATTATGGGCTTGCTTTGAGCAAAAATTAATTTGGTGTTAGCCCCAGAGCTTAGGACTCAAGAGTCCTTGCAGTTGCAGCCTTGGTACTTTTGGGTGCTGCCCTTAGGATGTCATGTAAAGAAGCTGATCTAGCTTCCCAGGTAAGCGGCCACATGCAGGAGAACTGAGATGGCCCAGCCAACAACCAGTACCAACTGCCAAACATATGAATAAGGCCATCTTGGAGCCTCCAGCTGAAGGAAACTGCATGAGTGAGCCCAGGTGAAGTCAGCAGAGGAACCAGTAGCCAAACCACAGAACTGTGAGAAACAATAAATTGTTGCTGGAAGTCACTCAGTTTTGGGATGGTTTGTTACACTGTAATAGAAAACTGAAACAGTTTGTTTTATTTCCATCTTATCATGAGGAAAGTAAAGCCTAGAAAAGGTAAAATGCAAGGGGACACAAGTAATTAAAAGACACAATCAGGATTTTAACCCAGGTCCGCCTCCAAAGCCTCACTACTTTATGCTGCTTAGTAAAAGCTGAAATCATGAAGTGTCTTAAATTATTGAAAAATATATATGGAAAAAATTACATATTTAGTCCAAAAATATAGATGAATAGTTCACTTAAATCAAAGCTGAAGGTCCAGCAGAACAAACTGTGCTGAATTAAACCATTTCTACGAAAGGTTCAAAGGTTTATGCAAATTTTTCCCAAGTGAAAACCATCCAAAATACAATACTCTAACAGGAAAAACTGTGGGTAAGAAGCTATCTGGGAATACTTTCTGGAAGTTACAATCTGATCCCACAAACTCCAAGGCAGCATGGTAATTTAATCCAAATACCTGTTAAAAACATATTTCTAGTAGTTACACTAAAAAAAAAAATAGAGAAATCATGAGCACATACATATATACCTGATTATTTTCCTTTTCAAATCCCAGCCATATACACCTCCATTTCCTTTGTAGCGAGTTCCAGAGACAATGTCAAAATTACCCTCCTTTTGCTTCCTGCAGAAAAAAATAAATTAGCTGGCAATTAGAAAAAGCTGTTGAGCTTTCAACAGAATTGCTAAAGCAATGCTTATGAGTATTTTTAATTCTAACAGATATCACCAGAAATTACTTTCCAAAAAGGCTGTAGTAACTCATACTTCCTCCAGCAATATCCATGTTCATTTTCTATCATCTTATTGGTGCTGGATGTATTGTTCTATATGTCTTTAATTTTGAAAAACTAATAATAACACACGGTTATTTTAATTGCATTTCCCTGACTACATCCCAGGGTGAATATCTTCTCTTAGGTTTATTAGCCATTTGGACGACTTTTCTACTCCACTGGTTCTACTGCCTTATCAGGTCAAAGGAGCTTTTGTGTATTGGTGATCTAAGCAGAGAAGGTATTTCTGAGGTGACTTTTATGCAGAGATCAAACAAGGAGTAGCTGGCCATTAGGAGCAGTGAAAGAGCACTTCAGGCAAGGGGGAGGGGCATAAGATGAGTTCAGAATACAAGGCAGGGGCCACATCACGGGTGGTTTGAGGGGCAAGTAAAGGAGTGTGGATTTTTCCCCATGTGTTCACAGGAACTCCTGGAAGTGTTCTAAATAGGTGAGTGACCTGATCTGATTCTGTTTTTGTGTATTTAGCTTACATTCAGAACAGCTTCCAAATTCTTATTCTGAGAGGTATCATGGTCTCTTGGGTTTTCTAAAAATATAGTTACATTACCTGCAAATAAATGTAATTTTGTATCCTTTACCAATATATACTAAACTGTTATGTTACAACATTACTTAAAATCTCCATGTTTAATGATAGGTGGTACGCCTATAATCATTAATGAGTTTATTGGAAATGACTCAACATTTTACCATTTAATAAGACCTTTGTGGGGAAATTCCTTGGTGGTCCAGTGCTTAGGACTCTGCTGAGGGCCTGGACTAAATCCCTGGTTGGGAAACTAAGATCCTGCAAGCCACGCAGTGAGGCCAAAAAAAAAAACAAAAACAAAAAGTAAGACCTTTGTGTTAGGACCAGGTTGTCTTCAGTATGTTTTCCTTCAGTATGGTTTCCTTCTATTTCTACATTAAAATTTTAATTAGCAATGGCTAGTGAATTTTACCAAATACGCTTTACCATCTATAGACTTAATCACGCTTTTCTTTTCTTTTTAAAAAATATTTATTTATTTATTTGGCTGTGCCAGGTCCTAGTTGCAACACACAGGCTCCTTAGTTGCGGCCAGCAGGCTCCTTAGTTGTGGCATGCAAACGCTAAGTTGCAGCATGCATGTGGGATCTAGTTCCCTGACCAGGGATCCAACCTGGGCCCCCTGCATTGGGAGTGTGGGGTCTTAGCCACTGGACCACCAGGGAAGTCCCCAGTCATGCTGCTTTCTTTGTTAATGTGATAAATGAATTTTTTTGACCGATTCCTGATTTTGGCATTCCTGGAATAAACCCCAGGTATTCATAGTGTTCTGCTCTTACGATGCAGGGCTTAATTCCATTTAACAGGGAAGCTGCTTTTCATATTTTTCTGTAGTCTGTAAGAATTAGGGAACAAAGGAATTATCTGTTGATTACTCCTCTCAGGGCTCCTAAAAGATATCATTTAGTCACGTAACTAAATATTTACATGTCTCAAAGCTATACCTTGGTTTCATTTTTGATAGCAAACTTAAAATACCATGAGTATTTTTAATGAATGAAAAATGAAAATAAGTACAAAATCAATATAAGATAAATGATTTGAATAATTCTTTCAAATATTAGAAATACCTACCTAATGAATTCAGGAATAAATTTTGGCTGAAATTTAGAAAGAATAAAGAGTAGGTCAGTAAAACAGGCTAAGACTATCATAAATAGCCTCTAAAGAAATATACCACTCACATGGTGTGAGAGATCAGCATCCATGATGATTACGTAGTTTCCTGTGGCATGCTTCACCCCATGAATATATGCAGTTCCTAAAAATGAAAATATTTATATCCATTAAAGGAAATCACCAGAAATGCTTAGGTATATATCTGAACAGGGAAGAAATTGCTAAGCACCTCTGAAAAGCATACATTAGTCCTCTAACGTCCGATTTGTTATTCTCCATCAAAAACATCTCTCGGGCTTCCCTGGTGGTGCAATGGTTGAGAATCTACCTGCTAATGCAGGGGACACGGGTTTGAGCCCTGGTCTGGGAAGCAGAGCATGCCGCGGAGCAACTAGGCCCGTGAGCCACAACTACTGAGACTGTGCGTCTGGAGCCTGTGCTCCGCAACAAGAGAGGCCGCGATAGTGAAAGGCCCGCGCACTGCGATGAAGAGTGGCCCCCGCTTGCCACAACTAGAGAAAGCCCTCGCACAGAAACGAAGACCCAACACAACCAAAAATAAATAAATAAATAAATAAAAAGGCCAAGCATTTGAAGCCCTTAAAAAAAAAACAAAACTCTCAATTTCATTCTTTCGTCTCCAATTTCACTTTAGTCCCGGGCACCATCTTCTGATGCCTGGATCCCTACCTAACCAGTCTCTCTGCTTCTGCTCAGCCCATCACCCCTGTCCCACAAAAGCTACACAGTGAGTGTCTTCTACACTGTAAGGCTGGTACACTAGGGCCCTGTATCTGGTGCCAAAGGTGCAACTAGCAATTACTTAGCCACCCTCATGCTTAAATATTCCTCGGGGACTTGGCAGGTAAGGGTGACTGGTCAGGGACAGGATATGGGAATTCCTGCATTCTCTAGCCCCAAATCACCACAGTATCTTATTAGAAAGGCAGAACTCTTCTGACTTCTTTTGTTAAGAAGTAATTATCCAGGGACTTCCCTGGTGGCGCAGTGGTTAAGACTCCACGCTCCCAACACAGGGGGCCCAGGTACGATCCCTGGTCAGGGAACTAGATACCACACGCATGCTGCAACGAAGGAGCCTGCAAACCGCAACTAAGGAGCTGGCGAGCCACAACTAAGGAGCCTGCCTGCTGCAACTAAGAGCCAACCAGATTAATTAATTTTTAAAAAACATGACTATCCACAGCTTTCTGGATTTCCACTGACGGGTTAGTAATTCTTGGTGGCTTTCATGGCAGTTTCAAGATTATTTCAATCCCAAAGAACCTTCTGGATTCAGATATTCAGAACATTTGATCATGCCATGAAACTGAGGGTCTTCAGGACAGCAGATACTCAATTCTCAAGAACTGTGCTTCCTCCATGCTCTCCCAATTTTTCAGTAAAATTATACCACTTTTCAACATAAAGCAGCTGTGACCAACAATAGAAATAAAGGCATTCAAGATTTTCATCTTAGAATGACTGACCTCATCTGAGCTTTTCTATAACCCCTTACATTTTAAAGCTGGAAAAGCTTCCTTTTAAAAAAATAAACACCTTTTAAAAACTTGTAACTTCAAGAACTGTTCAAAAGACTTACAGCTAAGGGAGTGTGCTGGTCTAAATGTTTGCCCTTAGATCCCTTCTCTGTTCTATATTGCAGGGTACTATATTTGTTTTCTTGTCAACTGGTTTCCAAGCAGCTTTGGGAGGCACAGGAAGAAGGAAGATCTCAAGGAGAAGGGGAAAAGTCCAAGTGTCCTCCCCTTTACTCTGCCTCCCAGCATGGACCAGATTCCATCCATGGCTCCCACTTCTGCCAAGCATCCCTGACTCCACCATTCTAGCTCCTCTGGGCAGCCCAGGTTCCCGGCTCTAAAAACACCATCTCCTCCATTGTTGCTCCAGCCCAGGAGCGGTAGTGAGCTCCAGCTGCTACTAATCTCTGAGTAGCCCCACTGTTCCATTTGGCTTCTCAGCAATTCCTTCACCTGTGTAACTAGATTCTCTGTATTAAATTCCCTATATTGAAAGAATTACAGTGGTTTCTGTTTTCCTAAGTGGGCTTTGCCTCATACAGGCAATTCAAGTTAAACCATCTGAATATCATTAAGATCATTAAAAACCATCACAGGAGGTGACTGTATTTTGGCCCTGTTCCATACTGGGGAAATACACACTGGATAATCTTACCAAGGCAAGGAGCAGGCATGAGGGGTGAGAGGTTCTACTTACCTAGTCCCAATTTTTGCTCCCGTGGTCTTAGAAGCTGTAAGAATAAGAAATGGCATTTTAACACAAATAATCGAAAATCTGACTAATAAAAACTCTTTTTTAATAAGTGCTCACTCATTTTAACAGAAATACAGCTGCATTTATTAGACCTTAAAGCAGAATATGCTTAACATTTTTTGCCAAAGTAAAAAAAGCATTTAGTAACAAATCAAATAATTTAATAGCTTTCACGGAAAAGTAACATTCTTTCACTCAAACCCCACAGACCAAATCTTAAACTCCGCCCCCTGACGCACCCCAGAGCTATCCACCAAAAAAACCATTTTTTTATGTCTATTACTTGATTTATCATTTTAAGCAATATCTATTGATTCCTTCCTAGGAAAACTGAGTATTTAACTCACTTATTCTATACCTTTTTGGAATATTTGATAGCCATGCTTGTTTTCTCAATTCCCTTTGTGATTTTAAATGTTGATACTCCATCCACTTATCTTGACTCCATGCTTGGATGACCTCATCTTATTCTCTATTGGTCCAATGACATGATTTCAGGTTATATTCCTAAGATTAAATTCTTTCTCCTTACAGTTTGTCAATTAGTCTTTCTACACTTCTTGCTTCATATATAAACACTGACTTAGTTGTTATTTCCTTTTTTCTCTAAATTTCTGGAAAAGTAGAATGCCAAGGTTTTGGCGCTAAGTTTCTGAGGTAGGGGGCTCAAGTAGACTAACTACTGAGCATTTCTTATCCTCCCCCCTCCCCCGCCCCCCGGCACTTGCCAGTGGGTAAGCAGGTTGCCTCAGACTGCAATCTCCAAAGTATTTGCAGTTTAATTTAAGCAGGATAGATTTTCTCTTTTTTTTAAAAACTACATGCAAGCTGCTATAGGTCTAGGTGAGGAACAAAGATGATAAAATACATTCCTACCCCATGAGTTTTTTTTTTTTTTTTATATTTATTTTTATTTTATTTTATTTTATTTTTTGTGGTATGCAGGCCTCTCACTGTTGTGGCCTCTCCCGTTGCAGAGCACAGGCTCCGGACACGCAGGCTCAATGACCATGGCTCATGGGCCCAGCCACTCCACGGCATGTGGGATCTTCCCAGACCGGGGCACGAACCCATGTCCCCTGCATCAGCAGGCGGACTCTCAACCACTGCGCCACCAGGGAAGCCCATGAGTTTTTATATAGAGGAGAACTAGACATTCAATCAATCATCTATAATAATTACTATTCACTGAACAAAATCAAACCAGACATGTCAGGTTTTGATTTTGTGCTTGACTGTTACTGACAAAATACTGACCTCAGCTGGTATTTGCCCTGAAAAAGCAAATCCTTTAAAGTTCATCTTAGATTTTCTATAACTGTATGTTTTAGCTAAAAATCTTTTTTTCAAAGGATAATTTTGTTATTTATAATTTTCAGAACGTTCAAAAGTTTATATAAAATGCAAACCACGTTACATAGATAGGGTACCATGGAGCAGTTAAAAGAATGAGGTAATCTGGTGACAAAAGATGACCAAGGTATAATTAAAGAGTAACAGAGGGCTTCCCTGGTGGCGCAGTGGTTGAGAGTCCGCCTGCCGATGCAGGTGACACGGGTTCGTGCCCCGGTCCGGGAAGATCCCAAATGCCGCGGAGCAGCTAGGGCCCGTGAGCCATGGCCGTTGAGCCTGAGCGTCCGGAGCCTGTGCTCCACAACGGGAGAGGCCACAACAGTGAGAGGCCCGCGTACCGCAAAAAAAAAAAACAGAATGACACGGGAAGACCGCATTTCTGTTCAAAAACAAAAACACACATATAAAACCACATTACCTGGTTCTATAGACGTAGACACACACACACGTGCACAAAAAGGTCTGGGGTAACATATACCAAAATGTGGGCCGGGGTCTCCCCCTGGAGAAGGGACTGGGATGCAGATCAAGAAATGCTCATCAGAGGCCAATTCAGTTTTACTGGTAATATTTACATTTGACAAGAATATACTTGTTGGGCTTCCCTGGTGGCGCAGTGGTTGAGGGTCCACCTGCTGATGTGGGACGTGGGTTTGTGCCCCAGTCTGGGAGGATCCCACATGCCGCGGAGCAGCTGGGCCCGTGAGCCATGGCAGCTGAGCCTGTGCGTCCAGAGCCTGTGCTCTGCAACGGGAGAGGCCGCGTACCACAAAAAAAAAAAAAAAAAAAAAATATACTTGTTTACTTCTTATGTAATAAAAAGTTCAAATTGTTTCATCTCCTGTGCTTTACTTTCAGACTGCTAATTCCACCCCTCTCCTTTTTTTTTCCCTCCTCACATCAGTATGATTGCTTTTTCTTACACGAGGCAGGATGGCTTAGTAGATGACTATGGAACCCCCCTGCTAATTTGCTGTGTGACCCCGGGGCAGCAATGGGCACACAGAGCTCACTTCACTCAGCCGTCATCAGAAGAAGCTGTGAATTCACAGGAAGTGCGTGTAAGGGTACAGGGCACATACCCTGAAGAATGCTTACCACAACTGCTTAGAAAAATACCATACGACACTATGATCTGTTTGACAAAAAACTTACTTTGTAAAAATCTTTATCGTAGAAAATCTTGGTGACACTTCAGAAAACTATATCAATTTCCACTAGGATCAACACCATTTGAGTGGATCTGTTTTACCGTACTCTAGAAAACGGGTTGGGAGAAAGAATAAAAATAAATCTGCAGCTAAGAAAAGGCTAATCGTACTCTATTTTGCAATTCTTATCAGTGAGGCTCATATTTTTTTCACTTTTGACCATCTGTAGTTCTTTTTTTTTTTGCATCGGCAGGCGGACTCTCAACCACTGCACCACCAGGGAAGCCCTGTAGTTCTTGTTTTTATGAATATTTATTCTGTACATTTGATTAGGATACTGATCTCTTTGTCAGAGAAAATATTTTGGTATTTGGGGATGAACCAAATATTTTTAAGTAGTCAGATCTCTCAATCCTATAGTTATGCTTGACATTTAAAAAGTAATGAATGTGTGTTACACTTCATTATCAAAACAATTTTTAAAAATACTAAACTAAAAAAAAAAAAAATACTAAACTATAAATAATGACAAAATATAGATGAGTCTATCTGATCTCAAGTTGGGGGATGAAACAAGCCATGTACATCAAACATAATAGAAGCCCTCCAAATCTCATACCTCCCCGCCCTGTGATCACTGTTAACAGTTCAGAATATGTGCCTCCAATTCTTCTACGGTCCCACTCCTGCCATTTATTAATTACCTATGTACCCTTGGAAAGTCACTTAATCTCTAGTCTGTTTCCTCACCTCAAGAGTTAAATTTTTTTTTTCTTTAGCTTTTTTTCTAAAATATTCATTTCAGCCAGTTTGAAAGGCTAACAAAGCATCTGTGAATATTTTATCTGAGGTATTGTAAGGTGGTTCCTAATTTTTCCCCCAACTAAATATATATATGTCACCTAAAAAGCAAGCAAGTGCCCTCCCTGGCATAGCTTGTTATTGGCGCGTGCGCACGTGCACACACGTAATTTTCTGGTTTAAATGACCTAAAAGTGATAAAATAATGAACGAATAGGGAATTTCCCTGGTACCACACGGAAATCACGATAGTAAATGCTATTTTTTCCTCATTATTTTACATTATATTGGATGATGGGAAAAGTGGAACCCTTTGAAGACCATGTTGTTTTAGAATTTGAGATCAATTCATCAGGCATTCCTTAAGATCAATCAATCACACCTCAAGGCTGAGGTTCTATGACAGAAGTATTCAAAACACTGTTAGGTTGATGTTCCCAGATTAAATGGAAGTGCATAATGAAAGTATTCTATACATTATGTGAATCAGCCCTGGCCCAGAACTTAATAAAAACTGAGGAACTGTTGGCCAAAAATATGAACCTAGCATTATCGGAAGTCACTGCTAGAAGGATGAAAATCTCAGTTTTTATCTCCTCTGTACACTTGTACATCTGGAGACATTCAGAGATGACTGAGGTGTGCTAGTTCTGTGAATTGCTCGTCTGTGAGATGGAAAGAACCTCTAGTACAGGATAGATTTACCATGTATATAAGAGTAACACATTTCTTTAAATGCTTCTCACCAACTAAGATCTCCTGCAACTGCACAGAAATTATTTCATTATTGGGACTAATCAAGAATATCTGGACCCAGAGCCTATTCTTTTTTTTTTTTTAATTTTATTTACGTACGTATGTATGTATGTATGTATTTATGGCTATGTTGGGTCTTCGTTTCTGTGCGAGGGCTTTCTCTAGTTGCAGCAAGTGGGGGCCACTGTTCATCGCGGTGCGTGGGCCTCTCACTATCGCGGCCTCTCTTGTTGCGGAGCACAGGCTCCAGACGCGCAGTCTCAGTAATTGTGGCTCATGGGCCTAGTTGCTCCGCGGCACGTGGGATCTTCCCAGACAAGGGCTCGAACCTGTGTCCCCTGCATTGGCAGGCAGATTCTCAACCACTGCGCCACCAGGGAAGCCCAAGCCTATTCTTTATGATGCTTAATTGCCATTTCTTGAAATGCAAATATCAATAAAGATTCTCCAAGAGACTTCTTCGTTCCTTTTTATGGCTGAGTAATATTCCATTGTATATATATGTACCACATCTTCTTTATCCATTCCTCTGTTGATTGACATTTAGGTTGCTTCCAGGTCCTGGCTATTCCAAGAGACTTCTTTATTCCTATGCCAATCGTTCTCTGTTGGGAAGAGGGACAATTCTGCCCACAAAGGGAGGGACACTTGATGTTATCCAGAGGTATTTTTGGTTGCCACACTGAGGAGGGGGGCTGCTGCTGCATCTCGTGGGTAGAGTCCAGGGATGATCCTAACATCCTACAACATACACGACAGTCCCTCACAGCAAAGACCTATCAGGTCCCAAGGTCAGTAGTGCTGAGATTGAGAAATTCTGGTCTATACAAATTACAAAATACCCAAAGCCTAGAATGTGTTTTCTAATTAAACCTGGATTTAATGTATGCTTTTGGCCCAAGAATTAGCTGAAGTGATCTCACAAGTATGCTCCAACGTTTATAAAGCCAAAACACTGATCAAAAATAAAAATTACAAAGCTATTACAAAATGAACTCTACATCTGCCTAAGTTACTCCTGTAGAAGAACAACAGGCTTTAAGGCACAGTGGGAATATCTAAAGTTTAAGACTCAGAAAGTCAATTTAAATACTTCCACAAGACTGTTCTACAGATAAAAATAAAAATGCCAAGTTCTCTGGAAAATCATGTTTCACATGAAAACAATCAGTCACCTTTCCCAGCTACAAGCTAGCTGTAGGCAGGATTCTCTACTGACAGTATGAGAATACCTAGAGAAAGGGAGTGCTAAAGAACAAGACACATTACTAACTGCAACCTAGCTCTACCAATATTCCTTCTCATTTCAGTATCATGCTTTAATTCTGCCCTTCAAGGAAACTGATCTGCAGAGTCAGACATAAAAACAGAGTTCATCCAAAGGCTATCTTGCTGTAAACCTACCACTGACTCAACATATCAAAGACATGTAAAATCTCAAGCACAATGAAAATGCATCTAAACCCCAAGTGTATAAGTTGCTCTTTAACTTTTTCAGTTTCTAGACAGACTGAATTTAAGCACTGTTCATCCATCATCTTTCCCCAATATAAACATAACTGATATGATAGAAAAATGACTTACAATTTTGTCTGACCCATAGATCTTCTCCAACTGTTCAGCAACATCCCTTGTTCCATCTGGGCTTCCATCATCTATGATTATAATTTCATAGTTGAAGCCACTAAAATAAAAAAATTTAAATTTTTAAAAATTTAAACTACTGCTTGGAGACAGTAGTCTCAAATGAAAAAATGATTTTAAAATCACTAATTCCTCCCCAGTATAAGTGGAAATTTATTGCCATGTTAAGCACCAAGGAAAACTTTAATTATCAAATGACATAAATGTCAAATATTTACTATGTCACCTCCCAATTACGTACGTTGCTGGAAAATGCTATACAGTCCTGAGATGTTAAAATTCTCACAGAAAACATACTCTTTCGTTAAAAAAATTATAGTGATCATATATACGATAGGATATCATATAAAATTTTATACCTACTTGGGAAATGGAATTGTGGAACTTTAATATCAAGTCTTAGTTACATAAAATATTTCAAAAATATATTTAAAGATATCAAGTCAGCTGAGTAGCTCTGGGTGATTATTCTTTTTAATTTAATCCATGAATAAATAAATCTGATTTAATTTCACCCTCAAAAAACCCACTTGAGAATGGTGACAGTCTTTTACATCACTATTTCAAACAGTTATACCCATTATCCCACACTATCAAAAAAAACAAACAAAAAAAACCCCAAAACCCCCCCAAAACCAAAAGAGCATAGAATGACAAAAGATGTCAGTGCTTCAAAATTAACATCTTTTCGTTGTTCCCATTAACTTCATGTGACAGTTTTTATTCTAAAAACAAGCCAGCACAATACTTGGATGTACCTGTGATCACCATCACATCTCTCCCCACCTCCCTTTAAAGAAAACATTCTTTTTGTTAACTTTATTGGGAAACTTAAGGGGAAAGAAAAGGAGATACAGACAAACCCCCGAAACACAACATTCTGCTTCCTCTGGTCCTGCTTGAAGAAACAAATGCGAGGAAATCAACCAGAAAACACATTCTATTGTTAAAAGCTTAAAAAAGTCGGCCCCAGCAAACTTGGAAGAAAGCAAAACCCATCCTATCTTCTAAGAGTAGATAAGATGACTTCAGTTTCCAACAGTGCATTAAATTTGGCTCGTAAAGACAGAAAAAGTTAAGATGTTGGACTTCCCTGGTGGTCCACTGGTTAGGACTCTGCCTTCCAGTGCAGGGGGTGCAGGTTCCATTCCTGGTCAGGGAGCTAGGATCCCACATGCCTCGTGGCCAAAAAACACCAAAACATGAAACAGAAGCAATATTGTAACACATTCAATAAACACTTAAAAAAAAAGTTAAGATGTTAATTCTAGTTGTTGTTCTGAAAGAGATATACTTCATAAACAAATGGAGTCATTCATAAGCAAAATTACTGACCTCTCCACTTCAAAGCACCCACACCGAGGGTGAGGTAGTTAAAGGAATCAAGCTGAGAAAACTTTAGATTACTTGACTGCCGTCTGAAAAGAAAATAGCTGTTTCCGCCATTAAACTTCATTTTGATTAAAAAAAATCCACCCAGAAACTACTGAAAGATAAACTGCACTACATAAAAAAATTAAAGAATAGAGCAAAAAATATCGTATAATCAGAAGACAAGCTTCAACAAGATCAGCTACATGACAATTTCTCTCATCTGGAAAGAGCTTGAGAAATCAAAATATAACTTAAAGAAAAAAGGGTTAAAAGCTATGGATAAAAAAACTTTGAAAAGCCGTGAATGTGAGGATAGTTACTTCATTCAAAGAATTATAATCAAAACAGCAGTATCTTTCACCAATTAACATTTCCAACAATGTAGGTTTAATAAAACTGGCTGGTTGGTGGGGAAACAGGCCCTCTCTGATGAATGTTGGAGAGTCCTAAGCCGGTACTATCTTTTTTGAGAGCAATTTATCATTAAGTATCAATCTAAGCACATCTCTATCTCAGCAATTACGCCACAAAGACTTTATCCACGGTATACTAGTAAAAGTAAGAATGTGTAAGGAGCACTTCTTACGTGTCAAGCACTTTTCTCAATGCTGTTAAATACGTTGTGCACAAAGTTCCTATTCTCATTTGTAAAGTTAAAGTCAAAAGAGAAAAACAGAAAAACTCTGGAAATAAGCCGTGTTCATTGATATGACCCGGTTAGAAAAATTAGAACACAGCCATATGATATTACCCAATTTTCACAATAATTTGCGAAGTTTGTATGTGCTGATACGGAAAGATCTTCAAAGATTTACACATGATCCCATTGGTGCAACCGTAAAACAAGTTACTTCGTACTGATACGACGATTTTCTGAAGTTTAAAAAAAACTGTATAACTCTTTCAAATTCAACTCCAAAATCTCTGTTTCTAACAATCACATCAAACAACCAGCAGCGAATCTGCCCTTCTACCCTCTCCAGAAAGGATGTCCAGCCCAGCAGCAGCTCCCTAACCCACAGAGCCCAAACCTCATGCTTACATAAGCCCTCAGCACCCGGGCGGGAGTGAGCGGCCTCACTGAGAGTCCTGGCTCCTGCCGCAGATCCTAACCACCTAGATAGAGGGAGGAGTGAGGTCAGGCTTTCGGCCTCGCAGTAATTAAAAGGGTGGCTAGGGACTTCCCTGGCGGTCCGGTGGTTAAGATTCTGAGCTCCCAACTCAGGGGACATGGGTTCGATCCCTGGTCCGGGAACTAAGATCCCATATGCTGCGGGCGCATGCCAAATATAAAATAAAACAAATAAAAGGGGGCCAACCCTTCTAAGAAAAAAGCGGGGTGAGGAGTATAAGGGAGTGTATAATAAAGGAGTGTGTCACAAAACCCAAGGGCAGAGATAAGAACCCGAAACACAGAGAGAACCCGGGAAGTATCCGCCTCCTTCCTCGTAGGGTGGCTTCCTCCCCAAGGCTTCCAGCGGGAGACAGAAGAGAAGCCAGGCAGGGGGCCGCCTCTCGCAGCCAACTGCCGACACCCAAGCCGGGAAAGCCAGCTCATCTCATTCCTCTAGGAGGGCGGCCGGGCGCGCTACCTCTCGGAGAAGCTCTTCACCAGCAGCCACACAATGAGCGGTAGGTTCTCGCGCTCGTTGTAGGTGGGCAAAAGCACCGAATACTTGTCTTGTCGCGGGGTGCGCGGCTCTGGCTCCCGCGGAGACCTAGTACACAGACCACTCGCTTCCCCGGAGGCCATGGCAGAGCTGCGCCAGGCGCCGGAAGCGGAATGACGTCAATGCGGCACGGGAAGAGGACGCGTCGGAACGTACCAAAACCGGGAGGAGGGGGATGGTCCGGGTGGCGAGTTCTAGTCCTCCTAAGGCTCTCTGCGTAGTTCCATTGGAAACAGTCAGGACTTGTGACTCTTTGAAGTTGAATCTGACGGTTGCTTCAGAAAAATACATATCTCTTTATCACCTTTCCCCAAGCTCCATAGAGTTGTTTAGTTTATTCCAGTCGCAAGACGAGGGAAAGCCGGAAACGGAAATGCCTTTGACAACCTCCCAAAGAGGCTGCCATGGCGGCCAGGGAGGAGGTTCTCGCTTTGCAAGCTGAAGTTGCCCAGCGTGAGGAGGAGCTGAGTTCCCTGAAGCGGAGGCTGGCGGCGGCTCTTCTGGCCGAGCAGGAGTCAGAGCGGTTGGTTCCGGTGTCTCCCCTGCCGCCGAAGGCCGCCCTGTCCCGAGATGAGATTCTGCGCTACAGCCGGCAGCTCGTGCTGCCTGAGCTGGGCGTGCAGGGACAGCTGCGCCTGGCGACCGCGTCCGTGCTGGTCGTGGGCTGCGGGGGGCTCGGCTGCCCACTGGCGCAGTACCTGGCAGCGGCCGGCGTCGGCCGCCTGGGCCTTGTGGACTACGACGTAGTAGAAGTGAGCAACCTGGCCCGCCAGGTGCTGCACGGCGAGGCACTGGCCGGCCAGGCCAAGGTCTTTTCGGCCGCCGCTACACTGCGCCGTCTCAATTCGGCGGTGGAGTGCGTGCCCTACGCCCAGGCGCTCACGCCAGCCACGGCGCTAGACCTGGTCGGCCGCTATGACGTGGTGGCTGATTGCTCCGACAACGTGCCCACTCGCTACTTGGTTAACGACGCCTGTGTGCTAACCGGCCGGCCCCTCGTGTCGGCCAGCGCCCTGCGCTTCGAGGGCCAACTCACAGTCTACCACTACGGCGGTGGGCCTTGCTATCGCTGCGTGTTTCCGCAACCACCTCCGGCGGAGACGGTGACCAGCTGCGCGGATGGCGGGGTGCTTGGTGTGGTTACCGGGGTCCTGGGCTGCCTGCAGGCGCTGGAAGTGTTGAAGATCGCTGCAGGTCTGGGTCCCTCTTACAGTGGCAGCCTGTTGCTCTTTGATGCCCTCGGAGGTCATTTCCGCTGTATTCGGCTGCGGAGGCGCAGGCCCGACTGTGCAGCCTGCGGGGAGCGGCCCACTGTGACTGATCTGCAGGACTACGAAAGCTTCTGTGGCTCCTCGGCCACCGATAAGTGCCGCTCCCTACAGTTACTGAGCCCAGAGGAGCGAATTTCTGTCGTCGACTATAAGCGACTTCTGGATTCCGGGTCACCCCACGTGTTGCTGGACGTCAGGCCTCCAGTGGAGGTGGACCTGTGTCGGTTGCCTCACTCCCTACACATCCCTTTGAAACATTTGGAACGGAGGAATGCGGAGAGCCTGAAACTCTTGGGAGAAGCAATCCAGGAAGGGAAGCAGGGCACACAGGAAGGGGTATCTCTCCCCATTTATGTGATCTGCAAACTGGGCAATGACTCCCAGAAAGCCGTGAAGATCCTGCAGTCCTGGACAGACTTAGACTCTTTAACAGTTCGGGATGTTGTGGGAGGCCTCATGGCCTGGGCTGCCAAAATCGATGGAACGTTTCCGCAATACTGAGATGGCCGGTAGAGTCTGACCAGCGAAAGATGTGGGTTGTCATGTTACCTAAAGTTTTTTTGCCTTTATGAATGTATTTGCATTTTTTTCAGTAATGTACGGAACAGACTGGGATTCTCCAATATCTGCGGATAGGTGGACTTCTTTTTATAAGGAGCTTTTTAATTGTAACTTACTGGGTGATGTAGCAATTAAGGGGTTATAACACTGTTCCTCTAAACTGTCTTGTGTTTGCAGCACTTGGATGGTGTGTTGAACAGGTGGGATAGAATGTAAGTGACAGGACTTTGTGTTTTGAACTGCAGGTCATTTGCGTGTCCTGCCTTTTTTTTTCAAAATCTCCCAATTAATAAGCTCTTTAAAGTTGTCCATTTTATTGCTTGGAAAGGTGTAATATACTTACTGAATTGATCACGGATGATATAGTTAAGATAAGTTTATTGTTCACTAAGACATTCTTTGGGTGTTATTTCTAATTCAAATGATGGAACATGCCCTAGAGAAATCAGTGTTTAAAATGTAAATTGTTAAAACATTAAAATGAAAATTAGCTGGGAAGTGGTCATTCTATTAAATCTTTTCAGTTAATAGCCAAGTAAGATATTTACAGTCTAGCAAGATAGAAACCACCTTTGTAGCATGTCAGTTTCTTTTATAAATTACTGGTTTTTTCTTAGACTTAACTTTAGGGTCCACCTTATGTGGACACATACAGAAATTTCTAAACTGTATGGTTTGGCTTGCTTTGGAATCTTCAAGTCCCAGGTCCCAGCCTTCTGCCCTCCCCTGTCCTTTTGTCCCTGTCCAACCTGTTATTTTTATTTTTGTCTTTACTGTATGGCCAGAATGCCAAATACAATACTGAATTAAAGTGAAATAATGAACATTCTTCTCTCCTTTGCAGTTTCAGGTGAAGAACTTCGAATATTTAACCAATATTACTTATTATTGCTTTACTGTAGATAAATACCTCCTATCAGATTAAATAAATTTCTGTATAGTTCTGCATTTTTATGTGCTTTTTTTCTTCTGTTAATGTTGTGAATTACATTTTTTTTTATTGTGGCAAAAATACCCCCCACATAACATAAAATTCACCCTCCTGACAGTCGCCACATGTACAATACAATATTGTCAACTCTGTGCACATGCTGGGCACCAGATTCCAGAAGCCTCTTTACTGTATGGCCAGAATGCCAAATACAATATTGAATTAAAGTGAAATAATGAACATTCTTCTCTCCTTTGCAGTTTCAGGTGAAGAACTTCGAATATTTAACCAATATTACTTATTATTGCTTTACTGTAGATAAATACCTCCTATCAGATTAAATAAATTTCTATATAGTTCTGCATTTTTATGTGCTTTTTTTCTTCTGTTAATGTTGTGAATTACATTTTTTTTTATTGTGGCAAAAATACCCCCCACATAACATAAAATTCACCCTCCTGACAGTCGCCACATGTACAATACAATATTGTCAACTCTGTGCACATGCTGGGCACCAGATTCCAGAAGCCTCCATCCTGCATGACTGAGACTTTATACCCACTGAACAGCTCCCCGCCTCTCCCCTTTAATTTACCTTTTCTATTTTGATTTAATCTATTCCAGTGTTTTATAGCAGTATAAAATGTTGGTGTTTTTATGTTTGTGTACTTATTAAATAGCTTTTTCATGAAATGGCAGGTAGTATGCCCAACTTCCAACGTATTACGCAACAAAATTAAAACCAAAAATTTGGTATGTGAGTATATAGTAGAGGCAAATTGAACAATCCATGATATATCAAAAGGGGGCCTCTATTCTCTAGCTGATTGTTGTGTGGCAGGCTATAATCATCAGCAATCACAGATGTAAATGTAAAATGTTTGTATCTCTGAGTACAATTTTTTTTTTTTTTTTGCGGTACACGGGTCTCTCACTGTTGTGGCCTCTCCTGTTGCGGAGCACAGGCTCCGGACGCACAGGCTCAGCGGCCATGGCTCACGGGCCCAGTCATTCCGCGGCATGCGGGATCTTCCCGGACCAGGGCACAAACCTACGTCCCCTGCATCGGCAGGCGGACTCTCAACCACTGCGCCACTGGGGAAGCCCTCTGAGTACAATTTTTAAAGATTAAAAGTGTTGTGGGCCAGACAAAACCCTCTGCAGGTCAGAATTTCTCACCAGTTTGAAACCTCTGACACAGACTCTTGTTTTATGATAAAAGGATGGTATTGTTTAATAATCAAATTCAAAATTAGACATCACTTTTTGAGTGTGAGACATATTATAGCTCATTTTGGAATAGGCATGCTTAAAGTATGATAGGCCTTTGTTATAAAGACAAAGCAGGTTTCTTATGACTGTTTCTCCCAAGGAGAGGTGGAAATAAATGACAGACCTGGAGAGGAGAACAAAGATGGCTGGCCTCTGTCACACTTCTTACTCCTGGGAAGTGAGCTAATTCTGATATATATCAGGAAACAATCAGGTGGACAGAGTAGGAACTAGTTCATACTGTAAAGACAGATGTCCTAAAGTTAGGCAGATTTGCTAGTTCCTGCAAACCTGGTTGTCCGTGGGACAGGCAACAGAAGTTGACCCTGACTGATTGAGAGAAGGGCTTATTAAAGTGATCTGAGGGCTTCCCTGGTGGCGCAGTGGTTAAGAATCCGCCTGCCAATGCAGGGGACATGGGTTTGAGCCCTGGCCTGGGAAGATCCCACATGCTGCAGAGCAACTAAGCCCGTGTGCCACAACTACCGAGCCTGCGCTCTAGAGCCCGCGAGCCACAACTACTGAGCCCGTGTGCCACAACTACTGAAGCCCACGTGTCTAGAGCCCGTGCTCTGCAACAAGAGAAGCCACCGCAATGAGAAGCCCGTGCGCCAAACGAAGAGTAGCCTCCGCTCACTGCAACTAGAGAAAGACCGCGCGCAGCAACAAAGACCCAACATAGCCAAAAATAAATAAAATTTTTTTTTAAAAAAAGCTTTAAAGTGATCTGAGAATTTGGGGGAAGACTCGAAACTGTACTTCCAGGAACGATGCCCAAGACCATGCACAGAACTGACCTGAGAACTCTGTCTATGCTGTGCTGTTCCATCTAGTACTAGAGGAAGCTGGCAGCACAGCCTCCATGCTCTTCCAGAAAGCTCAACACCTCAGCCACAGCTTAGGGGCCAGAGAGCAGAGTTGCTTTCCACCACTCTACTGAGTCAGTCTTATGAGGGTGTGTCTGGTAAGTAGAGCCTGGTCACATGCCTTCATCCTAGCTGCAAGAGCCGCTGGGAATTTGAGTTCCGACATCTACAGTAGGGAGGCTGAACTCATAAACCTGGGATTTTTCTCAGATTAGGGAATGATTTTTCAGAAGATTGGCTGTTAAGAATACGACAAGTATCCATTACAGGACCCAGATCTTTTTATTCTTTGAAATTCTCTTTTCTCTTGTAGCTAGCATTTTACAATCAGATGGGATTTGAACCAGATAACTTTTTTCCTTTTCATTGAACATCAAGTGTACCAGTTACCATTCTAAGCTCTGGGATAAAGAAAGATGAACAAGAGGGAATTCCCTGGTGGTCCAGTGGTTAGGACTCTGTGTTTCCCCTGCTGGGGGCCCAGGTTCAATCCCTGGTCAGGGAACTAACATCCCACAAGCTGCAAGGTGTAGCCAAAAAAACAAAAAACAAAAAAACAAGATTTCCTATTGCTATGGAGTTTACATTTAAATGGACGGGGGAGACAAGTCAACAAGTAGGTTAGTGATAAGTGCTATAAAAGACAAAACTATGTGATGTATTGGAGTGGGGAGGGGAAGCTATTTTGGATAGATTCAGAGAAGTGTTGACATGAAACACAAAGCCTGAGTGGTGAGAAGAAGCCAGTTAGGTCTGGGAGAACATCCCATACTGGACGGAATACAAGTGGGAAGACCCTGAGACAAATAAACCGGTAATGTTTGAGAAACTTGAAGAGGCGTGTCAGGCTGTGAACAGCTGGGGAGAGTAGAACAAGGTGAGGTTTAGGGAGATAGGGAACATACCATGTAGGTTGTAGACCATAATAAGGGTTTTTTATTTTAAGTAAAATAACAAGTAACATTTATTGAGCACTTACTGGTGATTTGGGATTTGAACCCAGGTGGTCTGGCTGGAGAGCCTGTGCCCTAAGCAGTATGCTAGGCTGACTCTCAGTGAGAACTTTGTAATTGTTGTATGTTTTCATTTTTGAAAAACAACCTAAGCCCCGATAATCGCAGAATGGAAAGAGCTTGTATTTCAGATGCAACACGATTGTACTCTGATGCACTTGGTTTGCAGACCTCTCTCTAGGGAAGGAACCCCAGAGTGAAATCCCTGGGAGCCCTCTGACACACCTAGGCAGTAATATCCAGTTAATCAGGAGCCACTTTGGTCAGGGAGGGTGAGAAATAAAGTCTCAGCGTAAGGAGTCACAGCTAGTAAATGGAACGGTGGCCAAGGAGGGGGGTCAAAAAAGGGCAGTAAGTCGCCTGAGGATGTTCCCATGGGAGATGAGGTGTTTTTTTTTTGTGGTTGTTGTTTTTGTGTTTTTTTTAAGCTTGTTTATGTTTAATTAGCTGCTGCCTCCCACAGAAGCAGAGGGTCCCCTGGGAGCCTGAGGTCAGGTATGTGGCCCAGTTTGCTCTACCCAGGAGATTTCTTTATTTTCATAGGTGTATTTTCTCAGGGTTCCATATGTAACATGAGGTAGACCTGTCCAGGTAAGAGTAAAATCTCATCACTAGAAATCATGCACCTGCTGAAGATTCAAGATAATTCTGGAGTTGGTTGGGAATATTAGGAAGACTACTATGGTTCAGGAGTGGGAAAATATTTTGCAATAAAACAGTAAAAGGGGTTAATTCATACCTTTGATGAAATATAATTTCCAAAGCACTCAGGATGTGGGAGAAAGCTAATCAAATCAGCCCAGAATTTGGGTGATAAATAGTATATGTACAGTTTACTATAATTCACTATGAAGTCCTATATATTGACACCAATTCTGGTTTCTAATCTTTAGTCCAATTATTCAGAATTTAAAAAACAATAAATTGTGACTTATCCAGGTGTTTTGTTCCTGACTATTAATGCCATTTGTTGGACACGTTGCTGAAGGAAAGGAAAGAGAAAAGGCTTATATTTTAAAAGTTCCCCTCTTGGTGGCACCTTGGTTTAAAAGGTGTCAGAGTAGGGTGACATTGATGGAAGATGTGTGGGGCATTATTTTTAATTAACAGTATTTTCCTTACCCAGTGCTTCCAGATGAGGGAGGCCTGAAACCAATTGGAATTTAACAGACCAAAGTTCAGGTGAGTTGAAACAGTTGACCCTCAAGTAGAAGAAATCTCCCAGGCAAGGCTTGCTATGTGTAAGAGCAAAGGGAAGCAGTGCTCTTACAATCTTGACTTGGTCATCTGCGGTAAGCTCTGAGTTGTCTACCCCACAGCCTTCCCACTCCCACCTCCTTTTTCCTGGCAGTGCTGAAAATGTCAGACTCCTTTCCCAGCCTCCCCTGCAGTTTTGGAAGAACCTGCACTTCTAAACAAGTTATTCCATCAAATACAGCTCAAATCTGTCTACTTCTCACTGTCTCGACTGCTGCCACCCTAATCAAGCCACCTCTCCATCAAATGTATCACTTTTTAGGGACACACGCAGCATCAATCGCACTGTGGAGCACCAAGAACCAAGTATCGCTCTTAGGTCTTAAGATAACAAAAGAGGTACCTGTGTACAGCAGGGACTGCCGGCCTCGTAAATGTCCTTTTGGTAAACTTGAGACCTGAGAAGGAAAACAGGACTTTTGGATCACGTTTCTCTTAGTGACGTAATGAACAAGACTTATCTACTTTGTACAGAGCTCAAAGGGATTTGCAAACTCAGTAACTCCAGGGGCTAGGCAAGTAAAGAAATGAGTAAAGGTGGTCAGCTAGGGACCATGGTGAAGCAGAAACACAGGTCCCATCGAAAGCCACTATACAACTAGCTCACTTTGCCATACAGGAACGTGGTTACAGTGTTGACAAATGTTTCAGTGTTTTAAGAAAATCTGAACATTTGGAGTTTTCCACGAAATCTCCTAATTTTAAAATGTTGAAAACAAAGTTTAAAATTCAAAAACTCTTTTCGCATTGAAATATACGCATAGGAGGCTGAAGAGAGCCTTTAGGCTTAAACAGGAAAAACCAAACCAAACCAACCAACCAACAAAAAAACCAAAACACATGATTTGCATCTTATTTAACTTGGTGGCCATGGATGTTACTGAGTGGTGGGAGACACCTAAAGCAGCTTTAACAGTTTGTTAACACCTGTAATGTGTGTTTTTCATTGTTTTTGTACTTATAAGCTAATCATCTTAGTTAAAGTTTTGAAGGAAAGTATACTTTTTGCTCATTTTAATGTCATGTAAGTTAATATGTAAAGTGGTTTGAGTGATATTTTTCAAAGGACTGAGAAATTGGAATTGGGGAGCTGCATGTGCTATCAGTCAATATCGTTTGCTTTTCCTGGTATTCTGGTGAATTGGTGATTGAATGTAATTTTTTAGAAAAACGTACCTGCATAATAGAAAATCAGAGCGAAGATGGAAGAGTATAGGGACGGAAAGGAGAGTTTGCACTTGATACTTTGGGAGATTTGCACCTGTAGTGTTTTGGGCTGGATTAGACCCATAAATGAACGTTTATTTAATAACAGCAGGAAAAAGAGTAGTAAATGGATTTTGTTTAAAAAAAAACTGTTGAAAGATGATTCACAATGATTATCTGAAAAGGAGTTTTTATTATCCTCTAAAACATTTACTTCTAATTTAAAGAAGCAATATGCCTTCAAAGCATCAATGTTATGATCATACTCTTTGTTTAAAAACATGCTTAGTTTTTAAAAAGTAATTCATGCTCATGGTAAATTTGAACAGCTCAAAGGTATATATACTAAATGCAATGTGGTATCCTGGATTGAATCCTGGAGCAGAAAAAGGATATCAGTGGAAAAACTGGGGAAATCTGAATAAAGTCTATAGTTTAGCTTAATTTCTTAGTTTTGGAGAACACCATAATTTGAAAAGATACACACACCCCAATATTCATTGCAGCATTATTTGCAATAGCCAGGACATGGAAGCAAACTAAATGTCCATCAGTAGAGGAATGGATAAAGATGTGGTACATATATACAATGGAATATTACTCAGCCATAAAAAAGAATGAAATAATGCCATTTGCAGCAACATGGATGGACCTAGAGACTGTCATACTGAGTGAAGTAAGTCACATAGAGAAAGACAAATATCATATGATATCGCTTATATGGAATCTAAAAAATGGTACAAATGAACTTATTTACAAAACAGAAATAGAGTCACAGATGTAACAAACAAAAAAGTTATGTTTACCAGGGGAAAGGGGGGAGGGATAAATTGGGAGACTGGAAATGACATATACACACTATTATATATAAAATAGATAACTAATAAGGACCTACTGTACAGCACAGGGAACTCTACTCAATGCTCTGTAATGGCTTATATGGGAAAAGAATCTTAAAAAGAGAGGATATATGTACATGTGTAACTGATTCACTTTGCTGTACAGCAGAAACTAACACAACATTGTAAATCAACTATACTCCAATAAAAATTTAAAAAATAAAATAAAATAATTTAAAAAATTATAATTCTCAAAAAAATCGTTTTTAGTTTTGACACATGAACCAGGGGTATATAAGATATTAACATTAGGAGAGACTGGGTGAAGGGTATACAGGAACTCTGTTTACTATCTTTGCACTTTAAAATTATTTTAAAATAAAAAGTTTAAAAGCAAAACAAAAAATAGTGTATTAAGAAAGTGCAAGTCTTCCTTCCCACTACTAACTCCCATCCTTTCAGTTCCTTCTCTAGAGCCAATCTCTGTAACCAGCCTTATACATGCATTTTTGTAGATATAGCTCTTTAAAATAAATGATATTTACACTGTTCCTATACTTTGTTTTTTTAAAAAGTAGTGTGTACTGTCCACCGTTCCAGTTTCTCTCATTTCACATAGATCAGCCTCAATCTTTTACTTATTTATTTATTTGGTTGTGTCGGGTCTTAGTTGTGGCCGGTGGTCTCCTTAGTTGCAGCATATGGGGTCCTTAGTTGCGGCAGGCGGCTTCTTTAGTTGTGGCTTGCCAGCTCCTTAGTTGTGGCATGCAAACTCTTAGTTGCGGCATGCATACAGGATCTAGTTCCCTGACCAGGGCTTGAACCCGGGCCCCCTGCATTGGGAGCTTGGAGTCTTAACCACTGTGCCACCAGAGAAGTCCCCAGCCTCAATATATTTTTTTTTTTTTTGCAGTACGCGGGCCTTTCACTGTTGTGGCCTCTCCCGTTGCGGAGCACAGGCTCCGGACTCGCAGGCTGAGCGGCCATGGCTCACGGGCCCAGCCACTCCACGGCATGTGGGATCTTCCCGGACCAGGGCACGAACCCGTGTCCCCTGCAGGCGGACTCTCAACCACTGTGCCACCAGGGAAGCCCTCAGCCTCAATCTTTTAAACCGACATTTAGAGTGCCATATACATGCTCTCGGTGTTCTTTAACCAGTTCCCCCATTGAACGACATTTAGGATTTTCACAGTCTTTTGCTGTTAGTAATAGTACTTCAGAGAATATCTTGATATGTATATCTTTGTAAAAATACATTTAACAATAATGATAAAGTGCTTACTATGTACCCCACAGAGTTCTAGGGTTACCTGTGAGAGTTCATCTATAGGACGAATTCCTCAAAATGGAATTCTGTCAAAAAATATGTCCAGTTCAAATTTTGAGTAGGCAGTGCCAAATTCCCTTTCCAAGGGGCTGTATTAACGCATACCAACATGCCTAAGAAAGGCTATTTCCCAACACACTCGCCAGCATAGTCTTTTTAAACTTTTAGATCTTGGCCAATCTGATAGTTTTTTAAAAATCTTGTTATTTTACATTTTTTATTATAAGTAATTTTGAGCAGTTTTTCATGTGCTTAAATGTCTTCTCAAATTAAAAAAATCTGTTTATTCTTAGCCCTTTTTTTTCCTACTGAACTGTGTGTTCTTATTCTTACTGATATATACAGTTAAGAAAGACTGCTTAGGGGGGAAATCTGTATTCCTTAGCAAAAGAGATTTGAATGAATTCATTCTGCAGACATTTATTGAAAGTCTACTCTGTACCAGGCACTAGCCAAGTTCTGGGGATACCAGATAATTAGGCTATGGGGCTTGCCCTCTAGGCGTTCATATCTTAACTTTATACGGGTAATTTATAGAGCCCTTTCCCACCTGCATTATTTCATTTAATCCTTCAACAACTCTGAGAAAAAGGTAACTCCCTCTTGTTCATAGGCTCCTCTTCTCTGTTTTTACCAACAATAGATTTCCCTGAAATAACTTCATTGGCAGGACGCCTTGTCCTCAAAGTAGAATCCTTCTGTCACTAACAAGATCAGGCTCTCTGTTCCTGGGTAGCATTTTAGGGAAGTTTCTATTGTAGACTGGATAAATTTTTCAGCTGTTCCCAAAGTATTTTATGTATCTTGATCATCATCAGAAACTTGGAGCCATGGTGGGACATTGTGAGTGCAATGAATGGCCGCTATGAAGCTTGTCCCTGTTGGTCCACTGTTGGTCTCCTGATGGGGTCAGATTCACTTCAGTGCAGACTCTGATCTTCTTTTCAGAGTAGATGGTTGGAGTCACGGCACTTGGGACACCTAGACCATTAGCTAAGCACAGATATTTCTGACACACATTCTTTATTCCCAATGCATGGCTTGCATAGACTGTTTCATTTAAGATTCTCTGTGTACATATTTTTTTCAAGATTTTTTTAAAATTTATTTTATTTTATTTATTTTTGGCTGTGTTGGGTCTTTGTTGTGTGTGCACGGGCTTTCTCTAGTTGCGCTGAGCAGGGGCTACTCTTTGTTGTGGTGCATAGGCTTCTCATTGTGGTGGCTTCTCTTGTTGTGGAGCACGGGTTCTAGGTGTGTGGGCTTCAGTAGTTGTGGCCCAAGGGCTCTAGAGCGCAGGCTCTATAGTTGTGGCACACAGGCTTAGTGGCTCTGCAGCATGTGGGATCTTCCCGGACCAGGGATCGAACCCGTGTCGCCTGCATTGGCAGGCAGATTCTTAACCACTGTGCCACCTGGGAAGCCCCTCTCTGTGCACATATTTATAATACAATTTTGCACTTGAGTTTCCTGATTTGGAAACAAGCATTTCATGGGAACTGTTTTTCCTTGGTTGAATTTCTGAAAGCCAGATATACAGGGATAATGGCTTTAGCACAATGCTTTTCCAGGTCCAAGGCAATTTTGAAGTTTTGGTATTAGAAACTCCTATGTGGGCTTCCCTGGTGGTGCAGTGGTTAAGAATCCGCCTGCCAATGCAGGGGACATGGGTTTGAGCCCTGGCCCGGGAAGATCCCACATGCCGCAGAGCAACTAAGTCCGCGAGCCACAACTGCTGAGCCTTCGCTCTAGAGCCCGTGGTCCACAACTACTGAGCCCGCGTGCCTAGAGCCTGTGATCCGCAACCAGAGAACCCACCGCAACGAGAAGCCCGTGCACCGCAACGAAGAGTAGCCCCCGCTTGTCACAACCAGAGAAAAGCCCACGTGCAGCAACAAAGACCCAATGCAGCCTAAAATAAAAAAATAAAATTTTTTTGAATTTTATTTTACTTATTGTTTATACAGCAGGTTCTTATTAGTTATCTATTTTACACATATTAGTGTATACATGTCAATCCCAATCTCCCAGTTCATCCCACCACCACCACCCCTCTGCCACTTTCCCCCCTCAGTGTCCATACGTTTGTTCTCTACAACTGTGTCTGTATTTCTGCCCTGCAAACCAGTTCATCTGTACCATTTTTCTAGGTCAAATAAATAAATTTATATTTTAAAAAACCCTCCTACATGTAATAAAATTATACGAAAAGGTCTATTCTTGAGTTCTTGATTTAGTCTTTGTTCTAAGAATGAGGTCATAGTTTGCAATAGCTTAACTTCCATTAAATAAAATTATTTTTAAAAATTTATTTTGGAGTAATTAGAGATGCACAGGAAATTGCAAAAAAAAAAATGTACAGGGAGTCCCTGTATGCTCCACCAGTTTTCCAAGTCCCCATCTTGCATAACTATGCTACAGTATCAAAACTAGGGAAATCACATTAATGCAATCCACAGACTTTATTCAAATTTCATCAGTTATACATGAATTCGTGTGTGTGTGTGTGTGTGTGTGTGTGTGTGTGTGTGTGTGTAGCTCTAGGAAGTTTTATCAAGTGTAGATTCAAATAACCACAGTCAAGATACAGAGCTACTCCTTTACTACAAGGCCCCCTCCAGCTCCCCTTTTATTGCCATTCCACCTCTCCCCCATCCCTAATGCTTGGCAACCACTAATAATTTTGTTATTTTAAGAGTGTTATATAAATGGAATTATACAGTATGTAGCCTTTAGCAATTGGCTCTTTTTCACTCAGAATAATTCCCTTGAGGTTTGTAGTGGGTTGAATAGTGTTTCCCAAAAAGATATGTCTAAGTTCTAATCCTCAGAACCTGTGACTATGACCTTATATGGAAACAAGGTCTTTGCAGATGGAATTAATTTAGGGATCTCAGGATGAGGTTATCCTGGATATATGGTGGGCCCTAAATCCTATGACTAGAATTCTTCTAAGAGAAAAGAAAGGGAGATTTGAGATACAGAGACACACAGAGGGGAAGTCCACCTGAAGAAGGCAGAGATGAGAGTGAAGAAGCCACAAGCCAAGAATTTCTGGCATCCACCAGAAGCTAGGAGAGAGGCATGGAAGGGTTCTCCCTCAGGGCTCCCTAAAGGAACCAAGCCTTCTGACACCTTGTATCAGATTTCTGGCCTCCAGAACCATGAGAATAAATTTCTGCTTTTTTAAGCCAGTAAATTCATGGTAGTTTGTTACAGTCATCCTCGGAAACTGATACAAGGTCCGTCCAAATTGTTGCATGCGTGTATCAATAGCTTGTTCCTTTCTATTGCTGAGTGATGTCCACCTTGTGGATTGCACTGCAGTTTATTTGATCACCGATGTGAGTTATTTCCAGTTTTTGGCCATTACGAAGAAAACTGCTGTGAATATAGACTTACTTTTATAAATTTTACTTTCGTTTATCAAGATAAAGCCCCAATCAAACTATTTACTCTGAAAATTTCCCCTTCACTATTTATTGTGAAATCTGGGTCCCCATTTTAAGTAGACTTGCCTTTTTCTAGTGCTGGTTGTACTTGCCTCACTGGGGCCTGCGGTCCTCTGCTCATCTGGCTATAAGATTTGCAACCAGGGCTTCCCTGGTGGTGCAGTGGTTGAGAGTCCGCCTGCCGATGCAGGGGACACGGGTTCGTGCCCCGGTCCGGGAAGATCCCACATGACGCAGAGCGGCTGGGCCCGTGAGCCATGGCCGCTGAGCCTGCGCGTCTGGAGCCTGTGCTCCGCAACGGGAGAGGCCACAACAGTGAGAGCCCCGTGTACCGCAAAAAAAAAAAAAAAAAAAAGATTTGCAACCAGGTCAACTCCGTTTTGTGGATGGGAGCACAAGCTAAACTGGCCAGAATTAATGCAAAATGAAGGCCTCCTTTGAACGGGTGGAGCTCAGAAATTCAGTGTGAAGGCTCCCACCCGGGCCCTTATCGTTTTACACCCGGGGATTACGGCTCCGTCCAGCTGACACGGCACATGGAGGCTGCGAGAAACGTCCACAGACCACACAGGGTACATTTCCTGCTCCACACGCTTGAGGAGCTTGGAAGAATGTTCCGGCAGCCTCGGGAAGGAAGGTTATTGAACAGAGCGATTTACGCAGGCCCGCTGAGGTTACCTTCTGTTCCTCTGTCGGGGAAAGAGGTGGGGGGGTCTCCATTCAGCTTCTCCCTTGCTCCTTGTCTTTGCATATTTTCTGAGCACTTTCTCTGTGCCGGCACTGGGGGTGCAGCAGTGAATAAGGTAGACCCACTCTTTGCTCTCAAAGCCAGTGTTGTGGGAGAGAAGCTTTAAAAAAATGAGGTGCACAAACAGAGCCAGCTACATAATTTGCGGGGCCCCTCGTTCAAACACTATTAAGAATTTCACGACAGAGGCAGCAGAACATTAAAGCACACGTGGGATATTTGGCAAATGTCTGGAGACATTTTGCTTGTCACCCTGGGGATGGGCAGGGGAGTGGGTCACCAGCATCTAGTGGGTACAGGTCAGGGATGCTGCTAAACATCTTACGATGCACAGGACAGACTCACAACAAAGATTTATGCGACCCCGAATTTCAGTTGTGTCAAGGTCCAGAAAGAAAACCAATGCAGAGGGGTTTATGAAAACATACAGCCAGGGGATCTGCCTTGGTCTGGGGAAGGCTTCTTGGAGGAAAGGCCTTTTGAGCTAAAACGTGAAGCCCACATATGCCCTGGAGGAGAGGAGGTGGCAGATGTCGGGGTCTTGGGAGGGAGTGTCAATTCTTAACATCCTCTTCTTCTTTAAGGAGGTTCAAAACCAACAGAGAAAGAGACATGGGGTTTAGGGAGACGAAGGTGAAAATTCTACCTTTATAACTAAGAAAGCTACTTAAGGACTTGGCTTAGGTTCCGCCAAACTGGCTAATACTCTGTCCCCGTCCCACCCCGTCCCCACCATGCACTTACTGCCCCAGCGGGTAGGCCCACCCCAGGGAAAAAAGATGTCCTACTACCCACTAGAGTGCACCCCCGCCACCAATCTCAGAAAGACAGGAAGCGGCCAAAGAACATTTGCCCATTTCCCTCGCCCCAACTCACCAGCGGGATAAATCAGTCAGTCATCCTCTCCGTGGAGGCATGAGAGGGTGAGCGAGGGTTGAGAGAAGCTGGGATTGATGGGGTTAGCCCTTGGTAGTTTTTTAAAGTTCTCCCTCCCAGGCTGGTCCGATAAACTACAGGACGCCCAGTTAACTTTGTACTTCAGATAAACAACAAATACATTTTTGTAGCTCAAGTAATGTCTCAAAGATTGCCTGGACATACTTGAATTACAAACGTATTTGTTGTTTATCTGAAATGCAAAGTTAACTGGGGCGTCTTGTATTTTTATTTGCTGAACCTGGCAAGCCTGTGAGCCCAGGTGATTCTCACCTGCAGCCAAGGTTGAGAACCGCTGATCCAAGGAAACGGGAGGAGTGGGAAATAGGTATCCTCCTCCCAACTTTGTTCTTCTGACCCTAAAGCACAACTATTAAGCCTGTGGACAACTGGGGTTGGGCTGTCCCCTGGGGTGGGTGGGCAGCGGGATAGCAGTCTTTCATGCCAGTCCTGGGCCTGCCTTCTTACACCTCAATACCAGCCAGTGCTTCTTGTGGATCCTCCTAGAACGATAGCTCAGCAGTGGACTGGGAAAAATACGGTCTTTAAATCAACACAAGCCTACTCCCTACTGAAAATGAACTCCCTATTCTTTTCCCATCTCACATTATGTCCAGCTTTGTTATCCAATATGGCCTACCAGAGGTGCGGTCACGAGATTATATAGACTCCCATAATTCAAGCCAACGGTATATTGCCTCACATTCGAATATAAAGTCTTTATGATAACCCTTGGGACAAATTCATGTCCAAAGATGCCTTGTAACTGAAGGTGCAAGTAAATTGAAGTCGAAAGGAATGAAAGGCTGAGCTCAAATCCACTGGCGCCTGTGAGCTGTAAGACCAAAGCAGTTAGGGGCCAAATTCATCTGCCCTCATTTCTTATTTTGCTCAGACTCAGCTGTTTAGGGCCTGTAAGGATACCAGGTAGAGTAGGGGGTCCTTCAGCAGCTGCAGTGTGGGTTGTTTCCCTCTGAACAGGTGCAGTTGCTTCAGGGTCTCAGAGGCTGAACTAGTCACGTGAGACCCCCTGTTTAAAGAGCTGAAGGAGGGAAAGTGAAACACAGGTGTGGTGGCCCCGGCCCTGTGCCCATAGCATTTTCTTTTTTTTTTTTTTTTTCCGATATGTGGGCCTCTCACCGCCGTGGCCTCTCCTGCTGCGGAGCACAGGCTCCGGACGCACAGGCCCAGCGGCCATGGCTCACGGGCCCAGCCGCTCTGCGGCATGTGGGATCCTCCCGGACTGGGGCACGAACCCGCGTCTCCTGCATTGGCAGGTGGACTCCCAACCACTGCGCCACCAGGGAACCCCCCCATAGCATTTTCTAAGGAAGCAAATTCCAGCCTTGAACCGCCCCCAGGCGATGATACTTCCACACCCACCTCCTGGTCTAATCCAGACCCATGTTATTATTGCTAATGACAGCAGAAAATAACACTGGTACCAGCTTCATGCGGATGCAAGCTGAAGGTCCAGACATCACAGCCAGTGAACATAAATCCAGTTGGAACAGAGAGCTTGTTCTGTAAAAGGCCAGAAAGTAAATATTTTTGGCTTTGTGAGACATATTTGTCTCTCTTGCATCATCAAAGGAGTCAGAGACAATAACTACTTAGCCAGTGGGCATGACTGTTTTGCAATAAAACTTTATTTAAAAAACAGATGGTTTCCCCCCACCCCCCCAAAAAAAACAGATGGTGGGCTATAGTTGGCTGACCCTTTAATTAGGAGCAATATCTCACTAAAAGGTTACTTTTGGTACTAGCCACTTATCATATTTAGAGGGAACATCCATTTACACATATGTCCTAGGTTTGTTTTATTTTTTTGCCAAGTTTTAAAATGTGAGGGTCTTGGAGAGTTTCCTGGTAGCCTAGTGGTTAGGATTCTCGACTTTCACTGCTATGGGCCTGGGTTCAATCCCTGGTTGAGGAACTAAGATCCCACAAGCCGCGCGGCGTGGCCAAAAAAAAAAGCGAGGGTCTTATTTGAGGTCTTTTCCTTCATATCAGGATAATCATTTATAGCAAAGAATGATCCAATTCAGTTGACTGAATGCCAACACTGTCCTATGTGCTTTATACTTATTAATTTGATTTCTATGAGAACTCGTCAGGTGGATTCTATTATTATTCTTGTTTTACAGGCAAGGAAACTGAAGTACAGAGAAATGGAATAACTGGGTCAAGTCTACCCAGCTAGAACGTGGGAGAGACAAGATTTGAATCCAGGCAGCCTGGGCTGGTCCAAAGCCTCTTTCTGTTTGCTACCCCCTTTCGAGCCCTGTGTTTCTAGGGTCCTTATGGGAAATGGGCATGAGCTCTTGTTGAGCAGGTGTGTTCGTCCTGGGCCCTGACTCTTTTTTTTTTTTTTTTTTTTTTTTTCAGTACACGGGCCTCTCACTGTTGTGGCCTCTCCTGTTGCGGAGCACAGGCTCCGGACGCGCAGGCTCAGCGGCCATGGCTCACGGGCCCAGCCGCTCCGTGGCATGTGGGATCTTCCCGGACCGGGGCACGAACCCGTGTCCCCTGTATCGGCAGGCGGACTCTCAACTACTGCGCCACCAGGGAAGCCCCTGGGCCCTGACTCTTGATGGGAAATTTCTTTGGCCTGCAAAGCCTGCCTGCTGGGGATGTTTCTTACTCTTCCTGAAGCTGTTGTTTCAGCTGCAGATTCCAGAACCAAAGTTATTGCTGAAATGTCTGAACCCCAACCTTGGAAGGCTGGTGAGGACCACACTTCTGCAGGGGCTCCTCCAGACATTCCACTCCTCTTTCCCTCAGTTTGAAGGAAATCCCAAACATTATCATTCCTATTCATTTTCTATTGCTGTATAACAAATGACTGCAAACCTCACAGCTTTAAGCAACACAAACTTATTATCTCACAGTTTCCGTGGGTCAGGAGTCTGGGTGTGGGTTAGCTGACTCTTCTGCTCAGAGTGTCACCAGGCTGAAGTCAAGTTCTTTGTCAAAGCTGCAATTCTCACCTGGGGCTTGAAGTGCTCTTTGAAGTTCACTGGTTCTTGGCAAAATTCATTTCCTCGTAGCTGTAGGACTGAGGTTCCCGTCTTCTCCCTGCCGTCAGCAGACTCTTGCGGTCTGCTCCTAGAAGCTCCCCGTAGTTCCTTGTCATACGCCCCTGCAAGCAGTTCAGGACATGGCTGCTTGCTTTCTTCCAGGCCAGCAGGAGCACATTCCTCTGACTTCTTCTGTCCCTGATATCTAGATAACAGTTAAAGAACTCACCTGATTAGGCCAGGCTCACCAAAGATAATCTCCCTTTTGATGATGAACTCAACTGATTAGGGCCCTTATTTACAACCACAACAATCCTTTTTGCCTATAATGTAACATATTGGGTGAGTGGTATTCCTCGTATCACACTCAAGGGCATTAGTGATTGGGGATCATCTTGGATTTCTGCTTACCACATCATTTTATCCATACATTTTTTTAAAAAAACAAAGGACTTAAAAAAAGCAATAACTGAAATACCATTATTGTATGTTGAATAATAACTCTTTAATATTATTAAATATCCAATAAGTATTCAAATATCCAGTTGTCTCATAAATCTTAGAATTCTAAAAATGTTTGAATGAGGATTTAAATAAAGTCTACAAATTCCAATTGGTTGATATATGTCATCTATCTTTTTTTAAAATTTTTTTATGCTGCAAACATTTTAATGATTATTGTTGAACATACATTTTAGAGCTTTTTTTACTTCAAACTGCAACAAGTTAAATAAATGCTTATAATATACAAGGAAAATACAACCAAAAGTAAGACTTGCATTAAGTTTGCCTCGTATCTAGACCAGTATTTACCACCACCCCCACCTTAGTATATCTTTATTTTTGAATTGCACAAACACACTTAAGAATTTGATCTTTACAGTATGGCATTTAGGAAATAAAAATATACTCCCACCTCGAAGAAATAAAAAGGTTGTGCATGATTATATGCCAAACAAAAGAGAGAACACGAGATATACCCTGATAGTGCAGGCATCATTAAAAAGGAAAAGAAAAAGCTTGAGATGCTCATTAACTCTCTAAGTCATCTGTCTTTTAATCTACAGATGTCACCCTCCAACTTTTCCTTCTCCCTGGCAGTATGTTTGTTGAAGAAACTGGGTTGTGTGTCCTGTAGATTTTCCCACAGTCTGGATTTTGCTGATCGCAGCCCTGTGGTGTAATTTAACATGTTCCTCTGTCCTCCGTATTTCCTACACATTGGTGTTTAGGTTTAGTGGCTGGTTCAGATTCAGGACTGACTTTTTTTGGCAAGACATCTTTACAGGGGGCGGTGTGTTCCTGCAGCAGGAGTCAGAGAGTCTGGGTGTCTGTTTGTTTATGATGTTAGCAGCCCTTGATGATGGACATAGCCCTTGCCTATACTGATTTGTTCACTAGGGTTTGCAAAATTGTGACCTGTATTGATTTTCATTCTTCCACTGTTCCTGCTTTGACGGTAGGAATGAAGCTCATATGTTTCAAACCACCTTCATTTCTCCTTAATTCCCTGATCAAATCAGATTTGGGGAAACAGAGTTCCAGGCAGAGCCCATTTTGATGGTCTTCTCAGACTTCGGATTTGCCTTAATTTCATCAAACGATTTCTTTACTTCCGTCTAAGAAGTTGGCATATTATCTCTATGTTAAGGCTCTTGTTCCTTATTTGGTTATTAGTAAACTCTATCACCTGTCAGTGGGTGAAGCCACACTATGTGAAGTCATGGTCATAGTTTATGTAATTGATAAAGACACACGGAGGATGGTGCCCTCAAGAGCCTGTGAACCAGCCATGTGAATTCCAGAAGCTTCTTCTCTCAGTACCCAAAGCCATTAAAAACAACAATTCTCTCAAAATAGTAATAGAGTTTGGGGCAGCCAATTGGGCAGAACCTACTTGGGGCGGGCAGCACTTCTTTAAAGCCAGACTCTCTGTAATGCAGTTGAGAATCCCAGCCTGCAGACCAGCTGAAAGCCACGGTAAAATCCACAATCATTGTTATCAAAACTCTGCCTCTTAGAGGTGAAGCGTTACTGGAACCAAAAGATGGTCACTTATAATCAAATCGCAACCTAGACCCAGACCTGATCTCATTACCAATAATCAAGCATGTCTCCTCCATAACAAGGTTCTAGCCAATGGTGGATTCACCATGAAGACAATGAAGTTTAAGCTTTGGACCTGTCACCTGCCTGGACCCTCTTCAAAGCTCTCAATGAGATCCTACTAATTTTGTAATTTTTTTTTTTTTTTTTTGGCCACACTGCATAGCTTGCAGTATCTCAGTTCCCCCACGATTAAACCCGGGCCATGGAAAAGTCTGGAATCCTAACCACTAGGCCACCAGGGAACTCCCTGTAATCCTTTTCTTAATGAAAGTCCCTAAATTATATAAGCATCAGGGCCCCCAAACCTGGCTCCACCCCGTTCCTAGCCTTTCAACTCACTCCCTCTATTGCCTCAATTCCAACAATGCCTTGGCCCACCAGACTGTACAAATCCATGGCCCTACAACCTACTCACTGTACTCCCCAGCTCCCCTCGCCCCATATTTTCACTTTCCTCTAACCCATTTTAGATTCTATTTTCCATTGCTTTAATCACTTTCTAACATACTCCGCACCCTTGCCCCTTTTGCTATGTTTATATACTCTACTGGCAAAATCCCAGCCCTAATTAAGTTCAGCCTTCTGGTCTACTCCTGCACCTGTGCAACTCACCGTAGCAGGAGGAAACACCACGCTGCTGGTGAGCTGAGCCAGAAGATCAAAGCAGAGATGAGACACCACCCTCTCAACGACTCTTTCCCAATCCTTCTAACTAAAATCTCAGGGCTGACTCTCATTGGACATTTAACGATGGCAAGCAGGGATGGGATACTCTCATTGGCCAGGTCTGGGTCACATACCCACCCCTGAAATAGGGCTGGGGGTAGGGTAAGCTCCATACAGACCCATGGACTGCAAGTGGGGGAGAGGTCGTTTTTGTTTTGAAACGTAGGTTTTATTATTATTCAGGAATGATGAGGCTAACAGATCAGGAGATGGCTGCCATTGAAAAGATGGTTTTGTACCCACAGATTCCAAAAAAAAAGAAAAACGTGTCATGGGGGAGAATGGGGGTTGGTCAGAGTGAGGGGGTGGGAGACACATTGTCGAGAGCCTTTCTTGTGGTTTCCGTGAGAGGGAACAAGGAAACAGGGTAAGCAGCCTCAGGACTGGCTAGTTTGAGTAACTTCAGTGGGCTCTGGGGCAGAGGGGCTGTCCCTAGTGGCTTGGTCCCTGGGCCAAGTGATCAGAGCAGGTGGACAGTGGCCTGGAGTGTGAGCACCAGCAGGGGAGGTAGTGGGGGTGTGGCTCTGAATTGGCTGGTTTGCATATGAAAAGCAAGCTCCAGGGCAAGAAATTTACCATCTTTAGGAACTGACAGTCCCTCCAGGGTCTGCAAGGCCCCAAACATCAAAGCATCAAAAATACAGAATAAAAAAATGTAATTAATATAGTTCTCCAAATAAACATCGAATTTCTGTGGCCAGAAGTGGAGACAGATGCTGGGCAGGCAGAAACAAAAGATCCACTACAGAAATACAATTCCAGCCGTTCTCACCCCAAATTAGGACTCTGCTTACCTTGTCAATTTTTTATCCTTGATCTCCCAGAGGGATGCTCTTTCTTTGTCACTGGGATTTAGTGCACCCTCAGGCCTCCTGCTTGGTCCTGTCCTGGGATCCCTCACAGGATGTCTAGGTCTTCTCCAGGTTTCTCAGCCTCAGGTCACCAGGTCCTGGGGCCGCACCTGCTCCTGCCATATTCATTCTGGATCACTGTGGGGAAAAGCTGACAGTTGACAGTGGCCGTGGTTCTCACTTCCCCTGGCACCAGACCCTCTTGTTTTGTTTAATTGTGACCAGAAATTGTGCCTGCTGTCGCCAGGAGCAGGGGGTGATCCGAGCCACGTGAGATGTTTGTCTTCGGGCGGTAACAGGATTGTCAGTCACCTCAGAGGCACGAACATTGGACAAAGTGAGAGACGCACCATCAGGGCACCTGCCATTCGTTTTGAGACGCTTTGGGCTGTTCAAGGGACTGGGCCCTTTTTGTTCCCACATCCATATGTGTGTTGAGCTCTTTCCCAAGGGAGCTGGGCATTCATTAGAAGCTGCGGATTAGAAAGTGCCTCCTTTGTGGTTTTGAGGTTGAACCATGTCAGAAGTGGGAGCTGATGAGCCAAGGTGGCAAGAAGCGGGGGTCCTGGATTCTGCGTGGGGAGGGGGCTCAGGTGCACCCCCTTCCTCCTGCAGGAGGCTTTTGTGCTCAGCAATAATCCTTCTCTTTTCTCTAGCAGCCCATTTTCTCTCTCAGCTTCTTCCAGCAGGAGCTTCTGAAAACTGAATTCAACAGTTTTCTCAGCTGCTTGTAAATTGCGTGAACTGAGCAGTTTCCCTGGTGCTGGACTGGTGTTTGGGTTTTTGTCAGTGGTTGTTTTGGGATCACCTTGATCTATATGAGTCCAGATGAGTCTGGTTTACTATGCTGATCTTCCCCCAAACCCACCCTTCCTATAGCGGAGTCCCCAGCTCTGAAAGTGGTACCACGCTTCCAGGCGCTGAGGCCACGAAACTTGTAATCATGCTCTCTCTCCCTTATTCCCACATCCCATCTGCCATCAAACCCTGTCAGCTCTACCTGCAAAATACACCCAGAATCTGGACCTCTGCTGGTCTAAGCACCATCACTTCCAGCCAGAACTGGTGCATCCCTGGTCTCTGCTCCTACCTTGCCTGCCTCAATCTGTTCTCCCAAAGCAGCCAAAGGGAATCTGTTAACACCTAGGTGGGTCCTGCCACACTGGTGCTCAAACCCCTCCCCTGGCTCCCATCTCACTCAGAGTAAAAGCCAAGTTGTCCAAAGGACTGCCAGCTGCCCTCTCACTTCTACGGCCTTGTCTCCTTTGCTCTCTCCTGCTCACTCTGCCCCAGCCACACTGCCTCACAGCTGTGCTGCCAACATGCCAGACTTGTGCCTCGGGGCCTTTGCATCGGCTTTACCTTCTGTTTTGCCCAAATGTCACTTTCTCAGGGAGGCCTTCATTTACTTAATTAAATTAAAAAATCAAAAATTTAAAATGCAATTTTAAGTTACACCTTCTCTCGGACTTCCATGCTTTGTTTTTCTCCATGGCATGTCACCCTCTGACATAATTATGTTTTTCTTTGTTTATTTGTTTACATCTGTCTCAGTCACTAGAATGGCAGCTCTGTAAGGGTGAGACTTGTGTCTGTATTGTTCCCTGCTGTATATCAGTGCCTAGAACACAGGAAGTGCTCAATAAATATTTGTCAAATGATTGGTTGAATCACTCTGGCAACCATGTCATGGTCTGAATAAGGGTTTGCAATTGGTGATGACCTATTAAAAAAAAATCTGCATGTGTGTCTGTTTTGAGGATGCATGAGGGTCCCCTTTTGTCCACTGCTCTCAGAGGCAACTCACTTGCCAATTTGGTGACTGAGGCAAGGAGCAAACCGATTACTCTTCCCTGTGAGTGAAAAGTTCCACTGATACTGTATCTACACATTCTTTGCAAATGTCAGTGGGGGTGAGTCATGGGCTGAGGGATTGCTCCATGGAGCTGGCCTGAGCCGACTCGATGATTAAGTCTCCCCCATGTGATGTCACCAGAGTCAGAATGACCCCCCGACCCTTGCCAAAAGGGAAAAGCATTTTCAGTGAGGATGCCTGAGCCGACTCGGCTGCAGCCAGGCTGGACCTGGGTAGTGTGGCATAGGTCAAAGGCATGACCTTCGGGGACACTTCTGTCTGGCAAGTCACTCCTCCTCTTGGAATTTCCTTGTGTGTAAAGTGAGGATACCATTTATTCATTCAACAAATATTCATTGAACACTGAGTAGAGGCTGGAGATGTTTAGTGAGCCAGACAGACAGGTACCTGTTTTCAAGGAGCTCACAGTTGGCGAAAGATGCAGATGACAAACAGGTGAGGAGAGAAGGACAATACTTTCTCTATTGGGAATGTCATGGAGGGAATAAAACAGGATAGTGGCAGAGAGGGTTGGGGGCCAGCGTCAGCAGGACAGCCAGGAGGAGATGGCAGCAGGCAGAGACCTGCAGGTGGGGAAAGAGCCATGTGAAAATCTGGGTGGGGGAACCAGCAGGGGTAAAGGCTCTAAGGTGGGAGAAAGCTCTGTGCATTTGAGGACAGAGGCTGGTGTGGCAGGAGGTGGGAGGGGGTGAGGGGAGGAGACAGTGTAAGGTCAGGGTCAGAGGACGTAGGCACTGGGAAGGTACAGTGAGAAATTTGGGTTGTGTTCTATGGACCTACCAAGTGCTAACTGCCATGATGTATAAAGAGCACAGGGGCAAGAAAGGTGAGTCCTTCCTTCTGATGTGTCTGGCGGGGCCTAGACCCCTGCTGGAGTGGAAAGACCTCTGGTGAGCGTTCCCTGGGCTTCCTCAAGCCTGCAGACATTCCCGGGAGAAAATCAAGCTGTCCAGAGCAGTGCCATACTGGGGAACCAGAGACGGATCCTGGAGTGGGTGCAGGGTGGCTGGCTGAGCATGGGTTACCTTCACCTGGGCCACATCGAGCCCTTGATTACCAGTGAACAACAGTCTCTGAAGAAGGTGAGCTACGGAGCTGACATGGTCCGTCTCTCTCATTTTCTGCTTCTCAGTTAGAGGATCAGCCCGACACTGCTGCCCCAGTACCAGGAGGGGGCACTAGTTTGCTTTGAAAAAGCTTGTCATTTTGTACACTTGTACTTTAAAAAAAATGGAACATTCTTTAAATCAACTTTTAAAAATTCAAAACATATTTTAGTCGAATTTTAAGCAATTCTATTCACGAAGTCATAGGCTTGCTGTACTGGTTTAATCTTTTCCCTAATATACATGAAAATAAATACGTCCCAACCATCATAACTATAGCCATCCTTTATATAGTACTTCCTGTGAGCCAGGCATCGTTCAAACAGCTTTATTAATAGGGCTTCATTTAATTCACACAAGCTTGTGAGGTGAGTCCTATTGTCATCCCTGCTTCACAGATGAAGAAAAAGAGGCAGAGGTTACCTGACTTGCTCTGGATTCCACTGTGGCCAGTGGCTTCAAGGCTTATATGAGGTACCTTGAGTAGATAAAATCATAGGAACAGAAGGTTGAATGGGGTTACCAGGGGCTAGGGGGAGGGCAAATGGGGAGTTGTTGTTCGATGGGTATAGAGTTTCAGTTTTGCAAGTTCTGAAGGTCTGTTGCACAAAAATATACTTAATATACTTAATACTAATGAACCGTGCATATAAAAACAGTTCAGGTGGTAAATTTTATGGTATGTGGCTTTTTAAAACAACAATTAAAAATTAAGGGACTTTGGAGATTGGTTCAAGGTGGCAGAGTAGAAGGAAGTGCGTTCACTCCCTCTTGCGAGAGCACCAGAATCACAACTAACTGCTGGACAATCATCGACAGGAAGACACGGGAGCTCACCACAGAAGATACCCCACATCCAAAGACAAAGGAGAAGCCACAGTGAGACGGTAGGAGGGGCGCAATCACAATAAAACCAAATCCCGTAACTGCTGGGTGGGTGACTCACAAACTGGAGAACACTTATACCACAGAACTCCACCCACTGGAGTGAAGGTTCTGAGCCCAACGTCAGGCTTCCAAACCTGGGGGTCCGGCAACGGGAGGAGGAATTCCTAGAGAATCAGACTCTGAAGACTAGCAGGATTTGATTGTAGGACTTTGACAGGACTGGGGGAAACAGAGACTCCACTCTTGGAGGGTACACACAAAGTAGTGTGCGCACTGGGACCCAGGGGAAGGAGCAGTGACCCCAGGGGAGACTGAACCAGACCTACCTGCTAGTGTTGGAGGGTCTCCTGCAGAGGTGGGGGGTGGCTGTGTCTCACCGTGAGGACAAGGACACTGGCAGCAGAAGTTCTGGGAAGTACTCCTTGGCGTGAGCCCTCCCAGAGTCCACCATGCCATTAGCCCCACCAAAGAGCCGGTAGACTCCAGTGCTGGGTCGCCTCAGGCCAAAGAACCAACAGGGAGGGAACCCAGCCCCACCCATCAGCAGAAAAGTGGATTAAAGTTTTACTGAGCTCTGCCCACCAGAGCAACACCCAGCTCTACCCACCACCAGTCTCTCCTATCAGGAAACTTGCACAAGCCTCTTAGATAGCCTCATCCACCAGAGGGCAGACAGCAGAAGCAAGAAGAACTACAATTCTGCAGCCTGTGGAAGGAAAATCACATTTGCAGAAAAATAGACAAAATGAAAAGGCAGAGGACTTTGTACCAGATGAAGGAACAAGATAAAACCCCAGAAAACAACTAAATGAAGTGGAGATAGGCAAGCTTCCAGAAAAAGAATTCAGAATAATGATAGTGAAGATGATCCAGGACCTTGGAAAAAGAATGGAGGCAAAGATCGAGAAGATGCAAGAAATGTTTAACAAAGGCCTAGAAGAATTAAAGAACAAACACTAGAAGAATTAAAGAACAAAGAAACAGAGATGAACAATACAATAACTGAAATGAAAAATAAACTAGAAGGAATCAATAGCAGAATAACTGAGGCAGAAGAACGGATAAGTGACCTGGAAGACAGAATGGTGGAATTCACTGCTGCAGAACAGAATACAGAAAAAAAAATGAAAAGAAATGAAGACAGCCTAAGGACCTCTGGGACAACATTAAATGCAACAACATTCACATTATAGGGGTCCCAGAAGGAGAAGATAGAGAGAAAGGACCTGAGAAAATATTTGATGAGATTATAGTGGAAAACTTCCCTAACATGGGAAAGGAAATAGCCACCCAAGTCCAGGAAGCACAGAGAATCCCAGGCAGGATAAATCAAAGGAGAAACACACTGAGACACATAGTAATCAAGTTGACAAAAATTAAAGACAAAGAAAAATTATTGAAAGCAACAAGGGAAAAATGACAAATAACATACAAGGGAACTCCCATAAGGTTAACAGCTGATTTCTCAGCAGAAACTCTACAAGCCAGAAGGGAGTGGCACGCTATATTTAAAGTGATGGAAGGGAAGAACCTACAACCAAGATTACTCTACCAGGCAAGGATCTCATTCAGATTCAGCCGAGAAGTCAAAAGCTTTACAGACAAGCAAAAGCTAAGAGAATTCAGCACCACCAAACCAGCTCTACAACAAATGCTACAGGAACTTCTCTAAGTGGGAAACACAAGAGAAGAAAAGGACCTACAAAAACAAACCCATAACAATTAAGAAAATGGTAATAGGAACACACATATCAATAATTACCTTAAATGTGAATGGATTAAATGCTCCAACCAAAAGACACAGGCTCGCTGAATGGATACAAAAACAAGACCTATATATATGCTGTCTACAAGAGACCCACTTCAGACCTAGGGACACATACAGACTGAAAGTGAGGGGATGGAAAAATATATTCCATGCAAATGGAAATCAAAAGAAAGCTGGAGTAGCAATACTCATATCAGATAAAATAGACTTTAAAATAAAGAATGTTACAAGAGACAAGGAAGGACACTGTATAATGATCAAGGGATCAATCCAAGAAGAAGATATAACAATTATAAATATATATGCACCCAACAGAGGATCACCTCAATACAGAAGGCAACTGCTAACAGCTATAAAAGAGGAATCTGACAGTCACACAATAATAGTGGGGGATTTTAACACCTCACTTACACCAAAGGACAGATCATCCAGAGAGAAAATTAATAAGGAAACACAAGCTTTAAATGACACAATAGACTAGATAGATTTAATTGATATTTATAGGACATTCCGTCCCAAAAGAGCAGATTACACTTTCTTCTCAAATGCGCATGGAACATTCTCCAGGATAGAACACATCTTGGGTCATAAATCAAGCCTTGGTAAATTTAAGAAAATTGAAATCATATCAAGCATCTTTTCTGAAGACAATGCTATGAGATTAGAAATCAATTACAGGGAAAAAATATAAAAATCACGAACACGTGGAGGCTAAACAATACGTTACTAAATTACCAAGAGATCACTGAAGAAATTAAAGAGGAAATTCAAAAAGTACCTAGAGACAAATTACAATGAAAACACAACTATCCAAAACCTATAGGATGCAGCAAAAGCAGTTCTAAGAGGGAAGTTTACAGCAATACAAGCCTACCTCAAGAAACAAGAAAAATCTCAAATAAACAATCTAATCTTACACCTAAAGGAACTAGAGAAAGAAGAACAAACAAAACCCAAAGCTAGTAGAAGGAAAGAAATCATAAAGATCAGAGCAGAAATAAATGAAATAGAAACGAAGAAAACAATAGCAAAGATCAATAAAACTAAAAGCTGGTTCTTTGAGAAGATACAGAAAATTGATAAACCATCAGTCATCAAGAAAAAGATGGAGAGGACTCAAATCAATGAAATTAGAAATGAAAAAGGAGAAGTTACAACAGACATGGCAGAAATACAAAGCATCCTAAGAGACTACTGTAAGCAACTCTATGCCAATAAAATGGACAACCTGGAAGAAATGGACAAATTCTTAGAAAGGTATAACCTTCCAAGACTGAACCAGGAAGAAACAGAAAATATGAACAGACCAATCACAAGTAATGAAATTGAAACTGTGATTAAAAATATTCCAACAAACAAAAGTCCAGGACCTAAGGGCCTCACAGGTGAATTCTATCAAACATTTAGAGAAGAGCTAACACCCATCCTTCTCAAACTCTTCCAAAAAACTGCCGAGGAAGGAACACTCCCAAACTCATTCTATGAGGCCACTATCACGCTGATACCAAAACCAGACAAAGATACTATGAAAAAAGAAAATTACAGACCCATATCACTGATGAATATAGATGCAAAAATCCTCAACAAAATACTAACAAACAGAATCCAACAACACATTAAAAGGATCATACACCATGATCAAGTGGGATTTATCCCAGGGATGCAAGGATTCTTCAATATACACAAATCAATCAATGTGATACAGCATATTAACAAATTGAAGGAGAAAAACCATATGATCATCTCAACAGATGCAGAAAAAGCTTTTGACAAAATTGAACACGAATTTATGATAAAAACTCTCCAGAAAGTGGGCATAGAGGGAACCTACCTCAACATAATAAAGGCCATATACAACAAACCACAGCAAACATCATTCTCAATGGTGAAAAACTGAAAGTGTTTCCTCTAATATCAGGAATAAGACAGAGATGTCCAGTCTCACCACTATAATTCAACATAGTTTTGGAAGTCCTAGCCATGGCAATCAGAGAAGAAAAAGAAATAAAAGGAATACAAATTGGAAAAGAAGAAGTAAAACTGTCACTGTTTGCAGATGACATGATAGTATACATAGAGAATCCTAAAGGTGCCACCAGAAAACTACTAGAGCTAATCAATGAATTTGGTAGAGTTGAACGATACAAAACTAATGCACAGAAATCTCTTGCATTCCTATACACTAATGATGAAATATCTGAAAGAGAAATTAAAGAAACACTCCCATTTACCATTGCAACAGAAAGAATAAAATACCTAGGAATAAACCTACCTAAGGAGGTAAAAGACCTGTACTCAGAAAACTATAAGACACTGATGAAAGAAATCAAAGGTGACACAAACAGATGGAGAGATATACCATGTTCTTGGATTGGAAGAATCAATATTGTGAAAATGACTATACTACACAAAGCAATCTACAGATTCAATGCAATCCCTATCAAATTACCAGTGGCATTTTTTACAGAACTAGAATAAAAAAGTCCTAAAATTTGTATGGAGACACAAAAGACCCCAAATAGCCAAAGCAGTCTTGAGGGACAAAAATGGAGCTGGAGGAATCAGACTCCCTGACTTCAGACTATACTACAAAGCTACAGTAATCAAGACAATATGGTACAGGCTCAAAAACAGAAATATAGATCAATGGAACAGGATAGAAAGCCCAGAGATAAACCCATGCACCTACGGTCAACTAATCAACGACAAGGGAGGCAAGGATATACAATGGAGAAAAGACAGTCTCTTCAATAAGTGGTGTTGGGAAAACTGGACAGCTACATGTAAAAGAATGAAATCAGAACACTCTGTAACACCATACACAAAAATAAACTCACAATGGATTAGAGACCTAAATGTAAAACTGGACACTATAAAATTCTTAGAGGAAAACATAGGAATAACAATCTTTGACATAAATCACAGCAATCTTTTTTGATCCACTTCCTAGAGTAATGGAAAGAAAAACAAAAATAAACAAATGGGACCTAATGAAACTTAAAAGCTTTTGCAAAGCAAAGGAAACTACAAACAAGATGAAAATACAACCCTCAGAATGGGAGAAAATATTTGCAAACAAATCAATGGATAAAGGATTAATCTCCAAAATATATAAACAGCTCATGCAGCTCAATATTTAAAAAAAAAAAAAACCCAATCCAGATATGGGCAGAAGACCTAAATAGACAGTTCTCCAAAGAAGACATACACATGGCCAAGAAGCACATGAAAAGCTGCTCAACATCACTAATTATTAGAGAAATGCAAATCAAAACTACAATGAGGTATCACCTCACACTAGTTAGAATGGGCATCATCAGATCATCTACAAACAACAAATGCTGGAGAGGGTGTGGAGAAAAGGGAACCCTCTTTCACTGTTTGTGGTAATGTAAATTGATACAGGCACTGCAGAGAACATTAAGGAGGGTCCTTAAAAAACTAAAAATAGAATTACCATGTGACCCAGGAATCCCACTACTGGGCATATACCCAGAGAAAACCATAATTCAAAAAGACACATGCACCCCAAAGTTCACTGCAGCAGTATTTACAATAGCCAGGTCATGGAAGCAACCTAAATGCCCATCAACAGACAAATGGATAAAGAAGATGTGGTACATATATACAATGGAATATTACTCAGCCTTGAAAGTAATGAAATTGGGTCATTTGTAGAGATGTGGATGAATCTAGAGACTGTCATACAGATTCAAGTAAGTCAGAAAGAGAAAAACAAATATCGTATATTAACATATATATGTGGAGCCTAGAAAAATGGTACAGATGAACCAGTTTGCAGGGCCGAAATAGAGACACAGATGCAGAGAACAAACATATGGACACCAAGGGGGGAAAGTGGAGGGGGTGGTGGTGGTGGGATGAATTGGGAGATTGGGATTGACATGTATACACTAATATGTATAAAATAGATAAGTAATGAGAACCTGCTGTATAAAAAATAAATAAAATAAAATTCAAAAATGCAAAAAAAAGAGAAATAGATTTAAAGAAAAATATTGATTATAAACAATAGTAATACATGCAACAAAAACTGTGACAATGGTAGGCAAATAACAGAAGTTTGCTGAGTACTGCCTTACCTCCGAACTAGTTTGGGACATTAGCCAAGTTAAAATCAGTAAGTGCTATAAACCACTTTATATTGTTCTTGTCAGATTTCACCACCAGGGTGATAGATGGTCTGTTTGAAATGTATACACAGCTTGTGTAGAAAGGTTTGAATCAGTTTATAGCTTAAACCAATCCAAACAAGCCAAGTGGAGACTGAGTCCAGGTACGGACTCAGGAAGAGTGGACACCGTCATGCTTCGAGATTCACAGATCTCTATCTACAGCTTGGCCCCAAAGTCATGGCAAACATTCCTGGCAGCAAATGCAAAAACAATAAATGTTGTGCACAACCATTTCTGTTTTCTTAAAAAAAAAAAAATTAAGGGACTTCCCTGGTGGTGCAGTGGTTAAGAATCCGCCTGCCAATGCAGGGGACACGGATTTGAGCCCTGGTCCTGGAAGATCCCCCATGCCTTGGAGCAACTAAGCCTGTGTGCCACAGCTTGTGAGTTCGCGGGCCACAGCTACTGAAGTCCGTGTGCCTAGAGCCTGTGCTCTGCAACAAGAGAAGCCACCGCAACGAGAAGTCCATGCACCGCAACGAAGAGCAGCCACCGTTCACCTCAACTAGAGAAAGCCCACGTGCAGCAATGAAGAGCCAATGCAGCCATAAATAAATACATTTATTAAAAAAAAAGTAGAATAAAATTTTTTTCTTATTCAAGGTCCAGCTGCTTATATATTCTCCAACAGAATATAAAGGTTCAAAGGGAAAAGGGTGTGTGTGGGAGACCCCACAGCATGGTATCCGTGGGAGAACACAGAGATTGGGGACCTCTCCACCCACTTTGTGACAGCCATGCTCCACTGGTGTCACCCCAAGGGCCCTTTTCTGGGAGAGGATTCTGAGCAGGGTGGACCATGCACTTGACCTAGTAAGGTGTTTTTTGTTTGTTTTTTTTTAAGTTTAAGTATGTAGTCATTTTATCACGTATTTAATCTCTTCCCAACAAGTGTCACGAGACTCTATTAAGTGTTTTGGCTTCAAGGACTAAGCCTGAGATTTATTTAAACTTTGCAAATTGAACTTTTAACAAAGAGATGTTTGCAATGTTTAAAAAAATCCAAACAAGTCAAAAAGATAAAGAGTAAAAAGGAACTATTATTCCCACCCCCAACTCTCAGACCCCCAGTTCCCTTGCCCAGAGCAGCCATGGTTATCGGTATCCTGTGTCTCCTTCCCGAGATGGTATGTGTGTGCAAAACCATAGATGTGAAAATACCCTTCTCTTAAATATAAATGTGACCATAATACACACCGTTCCACACCGTTAACAATGTCCTTTTGAGATTGTTCTAGCTCATTACATGTAGATAACCTACTTCTTTTAAATAGCTCAATGACTATTCCACGCTATGCATGTACCCCAATCAAATCAACTGGTCTCTTTGGATGAAGGGGCTCTTCAACTTTTTTTGTGCAATTGTTACTGAACACAACTTCGTGTGCCTGACACGTAGTGAGGCCAAACAAATAGAAATATTGGAGTTTGGAGCAGAGAAGGTTTTACTGCAGGGCCAAGCAAAGAGAATGGGTGACTCACGCTCAAAAGCCCTGAACTCCCCAGTGGCTTTTGAGGAGAAGTTTTTATAGGCAAAATTTGGGATGAAGGCTGCAGGATGTGTGACTTTCTCCTGACTGGTTGGTGGTGAGGTAACAGGGTGGTGTTCCAGGAATCTTGTGCTCAGCCTGAAGTTACCATCCTCCACCTGGGTGGGGGCCTTAGTTCCAGCAGAATTCAAAGATACTGTTATGTGTATCCGTTGAGGAGGAACCAGGATCCTACTTTAATCGTTGCACTATCATTTCTTTCTTTCTTTCTTTTTTTTTTTTTTTTTTTGCGGTCCGCGGGCCTCGCACTGTTGTGGCCTCTCCCGTTGCGGAGCACAGGCTCCGGACACGCAGGCTGAGCGGCCATGGCTCACGGGCCCAGCCGCCCCGCGGCACGTGGGATCTTCCCGGACCGGGGCACGAACCCGCGTCCCCTGAATCGGCAGGCGGACTCTCAACCACTGCGCCACCCGGGAAGCCCTGCCCTATCATTTCTCGATGGCTCCGCCTTTGTTTCTGCATTCTCCTACTTCCCTGATTTGTAAATGTTTGAATCTGCCCTTTGGTACTCCGGGAAGGTCTAGGAGGCTGAAGCCTTTATCCTGAAAATAAGAAATGGGGGACCTGAAAAGAAATGTGCCCAGGAGAGCCCCACAGGGTCCTGCTTGGTTCCACCATAGTTCCCTTTGACAGGCTGGTGAAACTAAAGGACATCTCAGAAAAACTGTTTTTTTTTTTTTTTTTGAGGTACGCGGGCCTCTCACTGTTGCGGAGCACAGGCTCCGGACGCGCAAGCTCAGCCGCTCTGCGGCATGTGGGATCTTCCCAGACCGGGGCACGAACCCGTGTCCCCTGCATCAGCAGGCAGGCTCTCAACCACTGCGCCACCAGGGAAGCCCAGAAAAAATGTTTTTAAGAGCATAAAGTAAGATACATGGGGACACAAGAGAAACCAATTACATGGAAAAACATATCTATCCATGGACACTCTGGGAGTCTGTGGACCCTGGGATAAGGACCCCTAACTGGTTCCCAGTCTTTTCTTCTACTATAAACTGCTTCAGTGAACATCTAGGTACATATACTTATTTATTTCTGTAAAATAAATTTCTAGAAGTTGAATTGCTGGGACAAAGATCTCAATTTTCCATGAAAAAGTACTGCCTCTACATAAAAAAGTGTATTTATAAAATTAACACTGTCATTGGGAAAACACTTTGTATTCTGTTACAAGTTAATCACTAAAGGGATGTTGCCTATAAACTTAAATTATCCATAATGGCCCATCTCTGGGAACCCTGCCTCCCAGGTAACATGTGTTAAACTAAAATACCATTGTTTAGCTCACAGGAAACATACTGACCAGGTCCACCTGTGAATGGCTTCAGGAAGGAAGAAATGAACACATCCCATTCAGAGTCTGGCTAGAACCAGGACTTTACCCCCTTCCCTTTTATTATGAAATAAGCCTAAATGAATTCTAGCTCGGGGAAGATGGTTCTTTGAGACACTAGTCTACCATCTTCTTGGTCTGCTGGCTTTCCAAATAAAGTTGCTATTCTTTGCCCCAGCAACTCATCTCTTGATTTATTGGCCTGTCACGTGGCGAGCAGTATGAGCTTGGACTCGGTAACAACACTAGTCCCCGAAAATGATAGTGTGGGTCGAATTAGACCAAAATAGAAGGATGCTTACCTTATGCTTGGATCAACAGGTGATCAGGTAGAACATACTTAGGTGATAAATAATTTTATCTATGAGGGAATTCAATCTTTGTGATGTGATAAGGAGGTTCTAGGTGGGCAGGTGGGTGATAGCTTCTTAAAAAAGGATGGCCAAGGCAAAACTATAGAGGGGGTGGCACTTGAGTTTGAGGACTAAAGAATGAGAAGTAGCCAGACATGTAAAGATATGGGAAGAGACTGTATTTTTCTCATGCTTACATTATCCAAGTTTTAGGATTGATTTCTAATCTAAGATTGAAACCATGAAACTATTGTGAAGAGAGCCCATCAAATGTCTACATGACATGGAACAGATGTTAGAGACCACTTGAATGATTTCCCCCTGCCGGTATGGAAGGGTCTAGAACATGGAGAATAAGGAGAGCCTAGCAGAGAACTTCTTCCGGATGCACAGGTATTTTAGGGTTCTTACCTCCTTTATGGAACTTTACAGACCTGAACCTTTACAAGCAGGGTCAGTGGGAAGAGCAGTCTTGACTCTAGTTTGTAGTTCTCAGAAAGACCAATAGGTGGGGGTGAAGGACAAGAAACAGACAGCACTTCGCAGCGTCTATAATAGATGGTTGCCGTTCAGGTTGAACTAATTACTCCCAGAGTGTAGCTCAGGAGTACACGAATGCCAGCTTCTGGTAGATTAATACGTCTGAGGACATGGGCGCTCCAAAGGAGGAAATTAATAAGGGTTTATGTAGCACTTGTTATGGGCCAAGGAACCTCAAGCTTATTTGCTTGCAAACCTTTTCCTCCCTCCTTGCTCCTCCTTTCTACTGCTAATCAGCCTTGATTCTAAGTTGTCTCCAGGCCTGAGCTTCTTTCATCCTGATTGCACAGCCATGAAGTTTAGACAGTGCGTTTCAAAGTTTACCGTGCGCACCAGTCCCCTGGAGAGCTCATTAAAATGCAGCCTCTGATGCAGTTGGTCTGGGTGGGGCCTGAGAGTCTGCCTTTCTACAGGCTCCCAGATGAGCCTGGTGCTGTAGGGCCTTGGACCTTGCTTTGCACACTGAGGGTTCATTAAGTTTGAGTAAAACAGACACAGAGGTCTTAAGGAACTTGGCCAAATCCTCATATATGGCCGAGCTGACATTTTTTAACTCACTCAGGTCAGCTACACATCAGGGGAGGTGGAGAGGCCACTAATTGATGCTGAGGGGTTAGCTAATTGTTAAGTGTTACTTTGTGTTGGGTCAAGGGTCGTTTTTTACTGAGGGTGTAGAGTTAGCATTCAGATGGGAGAAAAAAATATCCATCTTTATTTCACTAACCTCTAACTGAAGTTTAGTATTTCCTCCCACCACAAATGTAGCAGCAAACCTCTGTAGTATTAGCCACGTCCCGTGATCTAGGATGGAGTTCAGGACCTGCAGAGGAATTCAAGACGTGCCACCTCCATCTGTGCTGCTTTGGCATATTGATAATGTTGAGCCTGAAAAACAGCAGGTGCAAAAAGGGCTCTCTGGCCTCTCCTTTTCTTCCTGAAAGCAGGGGATAAACTCCCAGGTGAAAGAGGCCCTCCCTGGACCAGGAGGAAAGAAACAGTCCTATCACCAAAGATGAGGAGGCCAAGAAAAATCTGTACAAACAGACCTTGTGAAAATATTTCACCTTCCTTTATGTTTTTAATTTATTTACTTTTATTTTTGGCTGTGTTGGGTCTTTGTTGCTGCGCGCAGGCTTTCTCTAGTTGCGTCGAGCAGGGGCTACTCTTCGTTGCGGTGAGTGGGCTTCTCATTGCGGTAACTTCTCTTGTTGCGGAGTGTGGGCTCTAGGTGCATGGGCTTCAGTAGTTGTGGCACGCGGGCTTCAGCAGTTGTGACTCGTGGGCTCTAGAGCGCAGGCTCAGTAGTCGTGGCTCACGGGCTTAGTTGCTCCGCAGCATGTGGGATCTTCCCGGGCCAGGGATCAAACCCGTGTCCCCTGCATTGGCAGGTGGATTCTTAACCACTGGGCCACCAGGGAAGTCCTTATCTTCCTTTAGTCTCCCCGTAATTTTGGTTATTTTTTCCATAACTGCTACTCTTTCTTTAACCTAGTATATAAGCACTAAGGCCTCGTCACTTCTTTGGGTCTTCATGTCCTTATGAGAAAATGTCACATAAAACTTTTATTAAATCAATTTCTATGCTTTTCTCCTGTTTATCTTTTGTTGCAGAGCCCAGCTGAGAACCTACAAGGGTAGAAGGAAAAAGCTTTTTTCCTAGATCTATCCCCTACATCTGTCATAGAGAAAATTCCATATATTTTCATATTACATTACACTTGCTGCAGGTATCTTGAAATATTGTTTATGTTCCTCAGTGTCTCCAAATTATGGTAATTATTAGAACCACTGCTATATCTTATTAATTCATGGATAACAAAGAAGTTCATTTATTACTGAACTACCTACTCATTTAAAAAATATTTAATAGGGCTTCCCTGGTGGCGCAGTGGCTGAGTCCGCCTGCCGATGCAGGGGACATGGGTTCGTGCCCTGGTCTGCGAGAGTCCCGCATTCCGCGGAGCGGCTGGCCCCGTGAGCCATGGCCGCTGAGCCTACGTGTCTGGAGCCTGTGCTCCGCAACGGAGAGACCACGACAGTGAGAGGCCTGCGTACCACACACACACACACACAAATATATATATATATTTAATAGCTGTGTTTCAGTATGATAGGCTTCCGTTGCAATCCTATACATTTTATTTTATACATTGAAAACTATTGTTCTGAGCAGGCACCCACGGTCGCTGTTTTAGTGCTGTGCTCTCCATGTCCTGTCTTATTTAACTTTCAAAACAGCTTATTGAGGTTTGGGCTGTTATTTGCACCCTTTTTTGTGGAGGAGGATGCGGAGGCTCAGACAGGTAACTTGGTCAAGGTCACCTACCTGGAGAGTTGGAGCCTGGATTTGAATGAGGCTGTTCCTACAAAGGGAAGTGTCGGTGTTAACGGCTGACCCTGTTTAGAAGGATTCTCCAAAGACAGAGCCCAGGCACAGACCAGGCACCAACAGGAAGTCTGAGCAGTCCCTTCCTCTTCCTGACCTTCGCTGGCAGCTGCATCTGATTGGTGGATCCCGTGTCACGTGCCTGTGCCCTGGCTACAAGGGAGGCTGGGAAAGCGAGTCTAATAGTGGGAGGCTGGCTCTGCACCATAAAGTTGGGGATTCCTCAAAGCTGGAAGGAAGTTCAGAAGACAAAAACCAAACCAAACCAAACCGAATACTAGTTCACTACAAACCCTAGCTATAGACCAGGTAGCCCAGGGGATGCAAACTTCTGGCAGCGCACAGGCTATGAGCTGTGGTTGGCAGATAACAGTAATTACAGCAATGCTAATTGAACACTTACTATGGGCCAAGCAATATTCTAAGCACTTTACATGCAGTAACTTATTCTATCTTCACAACCCTATGAGAGAGGTATTATCATTAGCATACTCATTTTACAGAGGCGGAAACTGAGGCTCAGCAAGGGGAAGTTGTTCCCTCTTAACCACCTGTAGTGTCATCCATTGAATGTACCTATCTTTTGAGTGGCTTGTGTACTCTCCAAGCCCTGCCACCCTCTATGCCTGATACTGTTCCTAATTCATACATGCAGCCTGCCAGTCTGGGCTCTTTAGTTTTACATTTGAGTTTCCCACCCCTGCCCAGTTCTCTGAGATTTTTGGGATAGAGATGAGGGGGAGAATGTCTTGCAGGTTCATCTGAATGGTTCTTGACCAGAATCTCTGGCATTGAGTCCAGGTATCTATAATTTTTCAAAGCACTGGAAGATTCTAGTGTGAGCAGGGCTGAGAACCTCTGGATTGCATAAGAATCTTAGGCCGGCTTGTGTGATGAATCCTGATTACACACTGTCGCCTCACTGGATTGGCTGTGTCTCTTTGCAAATGTGTACAGAGCAGGGGTCAAGGTAGGCACCGGGATGCAGCAGTGGAGGTGAAGAGAGGCACAGTGGGGTTGCTGAGGGGTGGGGATAGGGAGTGAGAAGGCAGGTGGGAAGAGCATTCCAGACAGAGGGGACTCTGCACGCGTGGAAGTCTGGGGTCAAGAGAACTTGGAGGGTTTGGGCATGAACTCTTATGCCGTCAGCTGCCACTTGCCTGTGTCTGGCCCCCTCTCCCTCTGCCTGCGTGCCCGTGTTCCTGGTTGCAGACCCCTATGTGCCTGGAGCTTTCAAGAGAGGCTGGAGAAGTGAAAGAAGAGGAGGCTGGGAAGCAGAGCTGGGGCCAGGCTGCGGAGGACTTGTGACCACCCTTAGATGTTAGCCTGAGGGCCCTGGGGAGCTGGGTGTTTTATTTGGGACTTCTAAAAAGCATCTGGGCTTCCACAAGCTGGTAGAGGTGGTTTGGAGCAGCAGCTAAGGTAATCAGGTGTCCTGGTTTACTCAGGACTTTGAATTCTAAAGCCAGGAAAGTCCTGGGCAAACTGGGATGGTTGGTTGCCCTACTGGAAGCTAAACATCCCCTCACCTTTGTCTCCGTAGGATTCTGGTCCCACCAAGCGTAGGTGTAGACCAGTGTTTCTCAAACTTCACCATGTATACAAATCACCTGGATTCTTGTTGAAATGCAGACTCTGATTCCACAGGTCTGGGATGGGGCCTGAGAATCTGCATTTCTAACAGGCATCCAGGGGGCACAGGTCCATGTTTGAGTAGCAAGGGTTGAGAGCACACTCAGGCTCACTGTAAGCCAGCTACTTTGGATCACAACTAGGAGAGAGAGGCTACGATCACCCAAAAAGCGCATCTATCTCCCAAGGCAAATGCAAACCAGTCCCCTCTCTAATGGGTTGCTCAGGCCCCAACCAGACAGCAGAAAAATTAGCTGCTGAATATATTTTTGTTTAAAATCCAATGCACACCTCTCACAGGCAGCACCCACCACAGGCACTGTCTACTTGGTTTGCTTTCCAATTATTGGGTCCCTCCTGCTTGGGTGCAGTGGGGCTGCATTTTGCATCTTTCTCTCCCCCTCTCTTTTTCTTTTATCTCTCGTACTTTTCACTCCACAGCAGCCTGGGCCAGTGTGCAAATGAAAGACAGTCCCCTGGAAAATGACAACTCTTGCTGGGCAGCCTGTTGGAAAGAGATTGAAATCAGTATTTTTTTTTTCTCTGTCCTCCTGTGCAAGTAGACATAGGTTTGTTGCAATTGCTGGAAGGAACAACATTGACCTTTGAGCTTCTATGAAAGCTTTTTTGAAGAGTCTCTGTTATAGCACTGCCATCACCCCTGCTTCCTCTTGCTGCTGCTTACATAGAATGGCTCCAGGGCTGGGCAGTTCAGCATGGTGAAGCTGGGTGCTACGTGAATTTGGCAAGTTTCTTGTCCTAGCTGTAAATGGGGATAGCGACTGTGCCTGCTGAGCTGGGCATTCCCTGTTGGCTCCCAGACCTATTCTCTGCCCTGAGAAGCTGACCGTTAGGGACTGCATCCCTTGGGCATCCTGTCTTCCGGCTTTGGGTTGGGTTTACAATGGGAGGTACTTGTAGAAGACATGTGTTGTTATTTATTACCCGTTCCCTCCTTACTATAGGTTGCAGCTGTGCATTTCTGTGACCACAACTCCTGCCAAGCAGATGCCGCTATAGCTCCAGCCCTGGGTTGTTTGCCAATTACTTATTATTGCTTCTCAGCTCCAAATGCACCCTTCAATACCTGCTCTGCCACGATGGAGAGTTCCTTTCCAGCATCTCCAGTTTGAAGTGAGTGCAATGTTAAGTTTTATCAGTAGGGGGAGCTAGAGGGACACTGCTGGCTCTGCTTCTGTTTTTATCCGTCGTTCACTTTTTTTTTTTTTTGCGGTACGCGGGCCTCTCCCGTTGCGGAGCACAGGCTCCGGACGCGCAGGCTCAGCAGCCATGGCTCACGGGCCCAGCCGCTCCGCGGCATGTGGGATCTTCCCGCACCGGGGCACGAACCCGTGTCCCCTGCATCGGCAGGTGGACTCCCAACCACTGCACCACCAGGGAAGCCCCCATCATTCACTTTTACTCTGTGAGGTGGAACACATCTCCAGGACAGGGCCAATCAGAGCACCGCCTCCTCTTGGCCTCACTGATTGACTCAGGGATGTGCAGGTGATCTAGGCTCCCAGTCAGAGTGAATCTCAGGGCTTATGGCAGGAGCTATCCCAAAGATACCTTGATCTTGAACTTGAGAAGATGAGAGGCTGGGCTGCTGCAGCCATGTTGTCATGGGCTGCAGCCATGTTGTCACCAGGGAGGGAGAGTCTTCAGCTGCCAGGTGAAACAGGAGCATTCACCACAGGGATCATGAGAGTGAAGCCGACAAGGTGGGGATCGTAAGATGGGGAGAAACAAGACTCCTCATGACACTGAGCTGTGACCTTGACTTTTCAGTGATGCAAGCTTATAAATGTCCTCTCTCCACATTCCTTCCTCCACCACCACGTTCCCTCCCACCCCCCTTAAGCCAGTTTGAGTTGGATTTTCTGCTATTTAGAAACATAGCAATCCTGCCTGATAGAATATCTGTTTCGATTTTTACAAAATGGCTTTAGGAAAAGAACTATTGCTAAATATCTGCTTTTTGCCAGGCACTTTACTGCATTATCTCATTTAATCCTCTCGCCATCTCCTCACAGCCCTTGTAGGGTGGAAGGAAGGTGTGTTATCATTATCTCCATTTTCCATATGAGGAAACAAGGCTCAGGCAAGGTAAGTAACTAGTGAAGGCCACCCAGCTAGTCAGTGATGGAAGCAGACGACGGACCGTGCAGAGTGGAAGCCAGTTGTCCACCTTCTCAAGTGGCCAGAGTCGTGTATCAGAGGGGGTCCACACTGGCCAAGGAGGAGGGCAGGGGTGAAACACAGATCCCTGAGTAATCGTACAAAAATGCAGCTCCGCCACATCCATTCTCTGCTAACGAAAAGATCTCCAAATTGTGGTTCTGCCAAGTCTTTTGGAATGAAGTGTGAACGTGCATTTGTAATTAGCAGCCGTTGTGCAGGCAAATGAGAAAAGTGCGAAAGTCCCTTGAAATGTTATAAAAAGTCAGGCAAAAGCATACCTCTACTACCTTGTGTATGCTATTAATTTATCAGTCCCTTTTCATTGTTGCTGGCTGAGTTTGGGGAGAATAATTAACAATAATAGCAATAGCTACTGTTTGTGGAGCACCGACTATGGGCCAGATTCTGTTCTTGGTGCTTTGTATTCTTTATTTCATTTAATCCTCATGTCATCCCAGTATGGTGGGTGTTGCTCCTTTTTTTTCCTTTTTCTTTTCTTTTTTTTTTTTTTTTACAGAGGATGAACTAGACATTCATTAACTTGCCCAGGGACACACAACAAGGCAGTGGCTTGTCAGGGAGTTGAACTTCGAGATTCTCTGGCTCCAGAGAATTCTCTGGCTCCTGTTTGTCCTGGGACTTGCAGCATTTCCTGCTCCTTCAGGGTGTCCCACTCACATAAATTAAGAAAACCATATGGATTGACTCCTCTGAAGACCAGTGTTACTGGCTGGCTAGAGTGCTAAGTTCAGCTTGAAGATGCTCGTATTGTTAAAGGTGTCTTGATAGATGCTAAACTCCACAGGACCCTTCCTGGACTTCTGATTCAGGTTCAGGTATGTATCAGTCAGTTAAAACGACAGAAACCCAATTTATTGGATCACATGAATGAAAAGTCCAGGGGAAGGGATGGCTTCAGGCACTGCTGGTTCCAGGGATTCATTGTTGACATTAGAACCTAGCTTCTCTCTCTCCATCCTTTGGTTCTGTTTCCTCTGTATTGGCTCCGTTCTTTGGCTCCCATATGTACACCATTCAGATTTATATCCCGTGAGGAAGAGAGAGGTTCTTTGCTGATAGGGCCTATATAAATCCCAACATCCATTTGGAGGATGGAGTCCAGGATGTGGCAGCCCTAAGATGCCCTCAAGGACCCAGGTACTCACGTTCCTGTTCTGTCATCCTTGGTACTTGGCTTATATCTTCAGAGTCACCTCACTGTCCAAGACAGCTGTTAGAGATCCAGCAATCACATCTATGTTCCAGGAACAGGGAGAACAGAAGAAGGACCATTTTCCCCCTCTTCAGGAGCCTTTTCAAAGCCCCTACAAGACTTCACTTACATCTTACTGGCCAGAACATTTTCATTTGGCCCCGTCTAGCTGCAAGGGAGGCTGGAAAATATAGCCTTTATCTCAGTGGCAGTGCACCTGGATAGAATTGGGGCTTGTTAGTAAGGAGGAAGGGGAGAATGGGTGGTAGATGAGCCACTAGGGCTTCTGTCCCAGTGGCCACTGCCAGAGGCTGGGGGGATGGATGCTGGGGAGGCAAACTACAGGTGCCCACTAAACTTGGCAGTTAGTGTTCTGCTGGGGTCTAATAGCGCCTCTTCAGTGAAACAGGTATTTCTGAAAGAGTTCTGGATTAGAGGTCAAAAGTTCTGACTGCTGATTCCAGCTCTGCTATTAACTGGCCATGAGGCCACAAACACCTCATTTTGCCTCTTGTGTCTTAGTTTCTCCAACTGTAAAATGGGGACTATAGTCATATCAGTCGGATATGCCTCAGACTACAAGTCGGATATGCCTCTGCCTCTGAGAATGCCTGACTGACTAGCAGTAGGGTGACCAACTCATCCTGGTTTTCCTGGGACTTTTCTGAGTTTAGCACTGAATGCTAAATGCTAAATGCAGCATCCTGGGAACACCCTGAGTTCTAGGCAAACTGGGATGATTGGTCATTCTAAGTAGCAGTAACTTAAATCAGAAAGGCATTTATCATTTGGAGGTAGGTGTCCCTGGGTGAGTTCAGCTGCTTTACGATGTCTTACGGACCCAAGCAGGCCCTTTGCATCTTTCAGATCCACCCTGCTTGGCAGGTTGGGTTTCCTTCCTCCAACTTGCCATCCCCTGGTCACGAGTATGGCTGCCCCGCTTCAGCACCTGTTGTCTTAGGCTGGCCTCCCTAGAAGCAGGGGGCTGAGATGGGGAATGAAGCGCATGTGTTTTATTCAGATGTGCTCTCAGGAGAAAGCTGCAATGGAGAAGGGAAGCAGGATTGGGCAGGGGAAAAGGTAAGCAAAGATGTGGTTTTGCCTAGAGTTTAGTTTCTGCCTGATCCCACAGGGAGCTCTGAAGTATAAACAGCATCACAGAACAAGTTCCACCTGGAGGCAAGGGGCTGAGGACTTGCACCCGTGTCAGCCAGCTGTGGCTGTGAGCTGGCTTGGTGGGGTAGGGCTGTAACCTCGAAGGCATCTCTGGGTGCTGTGATTCCCTGGAGAGGGGGCTGCCCTGAGCTATGACAACACAGCATCTGGGGGCTGGACAACTACAGCTTCTTCTACCCATGTCTTCACTCAACAGCATCCAGGGCAGAAAGGAGGAAAGAGGAGAAAAGGGCTTTCTCATATCAGAGGGAAAATCTCCCCAGCAACCTCAGACAGACTTCCTCTGGGGTCTCGTTTGCCAAAACTGGGTCATGTGCCCACCTCTGATGACTCATTGCAAAGGGTGATGGGATTAACCATGGTTGGTGTAAACCCTGGGACTGGGCAAACAGGGGACCTGCTGGTGCGGAAGATGGGGAACGGCTTTCACATGGGCAGCTAGCAATGTCTGCCCCCAACACTGCCCCAACTCTGGGGCTGTGGTGAGGTCCAAGCACCGATCGCAACTCTGTAGACACGAGTGGTTGTTACTTATTTTCCCTCTACCTCTTTCCCTGGTCCCTGCAGGCAAATAGGTTAGGCCTCCTTAACAGAGATGAGGCTACCCTCATAACTCTCCCAGATCCTTTGCTGAAGTTCTGGGCAAACTTGGGCTCTTGCCTTGGGCACGTGGAGGAGGCTGGAGGGCCCCCCCCAAGTCTCTGCCAGAAACCATAGATCTTAGCGTTTGGGGATGTGCTTTCAGCTGGGCCTTCCAATTTATTCTCCTTCAAAATCAAAGCACAGCCCAGCAGTCTGGGATGGGTAAGACTGAATAGCTGAGGGCAACATTGCTTCACTTTGGCCAGTCCCCTTCCCTTCCCCAGAACTGCCCCTAGGAACCTTGGTTGACTCTCACTGTTGAGTAATTTTTATGCCTGTTTCAAAAGCCTCTGAGCTTCCAAAATGAGGCATTTTCCATCTAATCTTCTTTATGGAGAAACAGCTTTTGTCTATTTAGCAGCTATTCTGTTAAATGCGGTCACATACCCACCTCCTTGGGCTTGTCCTTATTAAATGGACTTGTCATTTAGAGAATGATTCTAAGGACTTCTTTTTTGTGTCCCATGTATATATAATAATAGACATGGTGGAATGCCAATAGCTACCAAGTAATCCAGACCTGGGACGTAGTCCTATTAGATTCTTTTTGCCCCCTATTTTTAAAGGCAAGGCTAGTTGGTGGCTTTAAATTTATTACAACAAATTTATTTATTTGGACATTTCCAGGTCATTTGGGTAAATGGCACGTTCTTCTCAGGAAAGAAAATGAAAAAAATATTTCGGGGGCTTCCCTGGTGGCACACGTGGTTGAGAGTCCGCCTGCCGATGCAGGGGACGCGGGTTCGTGCCCTGGTCCGGGAAGATCCCACATGCCGCGGAGCGGCTGGGCCCGTGAGCCATGGCCGCTGAGCCTGCGCGTCTGGAGCCTGTGCTCTGCGATGGGAGAGGCCACAACAGTGAGAGGCCTGCGTACCACACACAAAAATATATATATATTTCGGGCTCTGTTTTATGTTTTCAAACAAACTCCCACGTTATCTTTTTATACATTTGCTTAATGATTTTTTTTTTTTTTTTTTTTTTTTTTTGCGGTACGCGGGCCTCTCACTGTTGTGGCCTCTCCCGTTGCAGAGCACAGGCTCCAGACGCGCAGGCTCAGCGGCCATGGCTCACGGGCCCAGCCGCTCCGCGGCATGTGGGATCTTCCCGGACCAGGGCACGAACCCGCGTCCCCTGCATCGGCAGGCGGACTCTCAACCACTTGCGCCACCAGGGAAGCCCTCTTTTTATACATTTAATTAAAAATACATGGATGTTGATGGAGGACTCAATTCACACGGTGGAGGGACTTCCCTGGCGGTCCAGTGGTTAAGACTCCGCGCTCCCAATGCAGGGGGCATGGGTTTGATCCCTGGTTGGGGGAACTAAGGTCCTGCATGCCATGCAGAGTGGCCAAAAAAATAAAATAAATAAATTCACATGGTGGAGATGGTTTCCAAGCAGAAATCATCTGGTGACGTGGGGGTGGGGGTGGGTTATTTGACCGCTTAATTGTGGTGCCCTTTTACAGGAATAGATTGTAATGAGAGTCATGCCACCATATGTATGAACAAATATGGTTGATATGTGTATGTATTTTGTAGGACTCTGTATAGAAGGGATCCACAGATTCATTTATTCAGCAAATATTTATTGAGCACCTACTACGTGCCAGGTGCTGTCGTAGACTGAGGATACTGCTGTGCAGGTCCCTGCCCTCATGGAGCTGACCATCTAGGGGAGAAAGAAAGCTCATGAGCAACAAATATATAAGGTATTGGGTGATAATAAGGCTCTCAGAGAAGGATGAAGCAGGTTAAGGGGCTGGGTGTTTTAAATATAGATTTTATTATTATTCAGGTACGGCGAGGCCAACAGATCAGTTGCCATTGAAGAGACAGTTTGTTATACTCATAGTTCCCAAGAGAAGGGGGCATGCCACATCATGGGGGGACACATGGGGAAGCACAGGGCTGGTCAGAGGCAGAGGGAGGGGGTAACTGTGGGCAAGAACTTTACTGAGGTTTTCGAGGGAAGGAGTGGGTGAGGCAGGGTAAGCAGGCTTAGGATTGGTTAGTTTGAAAAATTTCAGCGAGCCCTGGGGCATAGGGCTGTGCTTGGTTGTCTGATCTAGCCCTGGGGTGATGAGGGCATGTGGACAGTGGCCTGGTGTGTGAGAGCTCCAAAAGGGAGGTGGAAGAAGGTGGCTAAGGGTATGGAATCCGGATTGGTTGGTTTGTATTTGAAAAGCATGCTTGCGGGTGAGTGGTTTACCATCTCTAGGAACTGGCTGTCCCTGGAAGGAGCAGTCCTTGCAGGGTCTGCAAGGTCCCGGATGTCAAAGCATCAGAATACAGAAAAGAAAAGCCATGGTTAATACACTGGGGGCATGCTAGGAGTGTGGTCTTTTATACAGGCTGTGCGGATGAGGTCAGATAAGGGCTCTCTGTTTAAGTGACATTTGAGCAGAGACCCTAATAAAGAGAGGGAGCACGTGGATATACCTTAGGGAAGAGTCTTCCAGGCAGAGGAAACAGCAAGTGCAAAGGCCCTGAGGAGGGACTGTATTTGGTCTGTTCATTGAATAAAGAGTTTGGTGTAGCTGAAGGGAGAGATGAGAGGGAGACAAGGACACCAGGTCAGGGAGCTGGGGCCGCGAGAGACACTGGCTTTGACTGAGTGGGATGGAATGTCACCAGGTTGGGGGAGACACTCTGTACAGAGGATGCGTATGATCAGAGTTGCGTTTCAACAGGGTCCGTCTGGTGCTGTGCAGAGGACAGATGGGAGGGAAGCAGGAGAGCAGGGAAACCAAGGAGGAGGCTTCAGCAACAATCCACGTGGAGAGGATGGGGGCTGGACCACTGGAGGAGGTTAAGTGGCCAGATTCCCGATACAAGTTAACAGGACTGGATGGAGAGATAGGAGAACCAGTGTTAGGAGGAATACTATTTTTTTTTTTTTTTTCTGGAGGAAAATGTATGTGAGGCCGTTTTAGCAAATGTAAATCTGAGTGAAAACCATGCTTCCTTTAGCTGATTTTTTCTTTTTGGCTGTGCTGTGAAGTTTGCAGGATCTTAGTTCCCCAACCAGGGATCCAGCTCAGGTCCTGGCGGTGAAAGCACCGAGTCCTAACCACTGGAACACCAGGGAATTCCCAGTTGATGTCGTTCTCCATGCTCGTACAGCTCCCTGCGCCTGCACCCCCATCATCCCACGTGCGCAGAAATCTTCTATTCACGTGTCTTTCTCTCCATTAAATAATAAGCACCTCTGGGGCAGGGACTGAGTCCAGCTCTGTTGTTTTATTGTTTTGTCCCCAGCTGCTCTGAGAGGGCCTGGCTCAGAGTAAGGTCTCTGGAAATGTTTGTTCAAAGAGTGTCAACTTTGCAGATCTGAGTTTTCTCCCTAGGAGGAAGGATTCTTGCAGTGGGGCCATGTGCCCACAGGCTCCCTCGACAGCTGGTGGGATGTCCAGGGCTTCCCCACCTCTGGGCTTTGCACTGACTGTGCCCTCTGCTTGGATGGCTGCCCCTTCCCCTCCTCCTGGTCCCCATTTCAATGTCACCTACTCAGAAAGTCCTTCCTTGACTCTCTTCAGGGGCTGCTCTCCACCTCTCCTCTGGCCCCCGTCGCTGTCTGCCAGGTCACCCTGTGCTCACCAACATCAGAAATTATTTTCTTCAATTTGCATTTCACTGTCTCTCTCTCTCCCCATCACTGTGCGGGCCCCATGAGGGCAGGGGCCTGGTTCTCAAACGTTCACTGGGGTAGGAGTTGGGGTTGGTGGCCATTCTGATCCCCTCCAGTGGGAAGGGTGCCCATGCCCAGCAGCTGCGGTGCCAGGTGCTAAAGGCTCCCACCTGTGCTTCCTGGGGGACTGGCTTGGCTGGCTGGAACTGTCCTATAGAATATGGCAGGGGTGTCCAGTCAGGACCGGAACTAAAGAGAGGTATGTGGGTCAGAGTTATGCAGTTGCAAAGGCAGATCCTGTCTTTATTTTGTTCATCATGGGTTTTTAGCATTAGTCTTGATATTTTAAAAATATTGCATTGAAATATGATTTATCTTGATTACTAAGGTTTTTTTTGACTCCCCCTTAAATTCTGTACCCGAGGTAAGAGGTCCCAGCCCTCCTCTGAGGTGGGCTGAGAATCTGTACTGTGAAATCAGCCTTTCCCAGTCCCCACTGTGAGTCTTAGGGAAGCCCTGAGCTCAACTATAGATGGGGGATGTCCATGTGACCTAAAAAATAAGACAAATTTGGGAAAGGTCTGCTTTGCCGTTTCCCCTAGAGCAGTGATTTTCACTCACTGTAATTTTCACTGCATGGAGTTAGCTGTCTGAACCGGGGTCAAAAGGGAGGTGCCCTTAGGACCGGGAGAAGAATTGTGCCCCCAACTTCCAACAGAACAGCCCTTATTCAGTCCAATTTTTAGCTGGGCTTCTTCATCAGATTTCATATTGCTAAAAAAGAGTGGAAAAGCCACTATAGTCAAGTCGATGTTGGTCCTAGAAGTGGCTAGTTTGGTGTCCTGAGGCCTCCGGATTCTTAATTAGGGCAAAGGATCCTTAAGCACCACTCTGGGTGTGAAGGTCAGTATCTCGAGCCCCTTTGTCCCTCAAGGGAGGTCTTGAGAGGCGCCTGCGTCTGGGCCTCCACCTCAGCCACCAACACAGATGAGAATCTGGGCAAGAAGATGCCAGAAACCTGGACCTTCAGTGACCCAGCTCCTCCTCTGCCCTCGGTGTGGTGGGCGCGTGACTCCCCTCCCAGCGTGGCCCGCTCTGGGCTCCCCCCACCTCAGATGGTATTTGCTTTCCCCTCCCTGGAGTTTTAAAGGCTCTTTGTGTGTCACGTTTCTCTCTGTTCTGCGTTTTCAGTTGTCTTCCGTTCTCTCTTAGCCACTTCGGAGGGGGGCAAACTCATTCCATAAATCTAAGGTATTATTACGGGTGACGGCAGTGCCTGATCTCTATGACACCCACCGGGCTCCGGAGGGTAGAGCTAATTAGTCGGAACACTTACTTTTCAGGCGTGAGTCACTGGAAGCAGGTGTCAGGGGGAGGCTTTAACGAGGCCCTCGTGACTTGCATATTTCCAGTCGGCATCACTGCGTGTACACTGTGCAGAGGTAGCACTGCCCCTGCCTCCCCACTGGGTACGGGGAGAGAAAGAGGGAGGGAGAGGGAGAGGGAGAGGTGCTCGGACGTCCCGCTATCCAGTGTTAAAAGCAAAAACCTTTCTACTTTCTGGCCCTTTTTCTTGCTTCCCCTCAGTCTTTCATTCATTCCACAAATGTCTGTTGAGTACCTGCTGGCTGCCGGGCCCTGTGCTAGCTGTTGGGAGTCAGCCGTGAGCTCTATCGCTGAATCCCTGCCACGATAGCACTGACCTCCTTGGGCGGGAGACAGACCATAAGTGAGGAGCAGAGAGATAAACAAGGCAATTCCAAAAGCCGATAAGTGGATGGAGAAGATAAGCTGGGTGAGAGGGACAGCGCGGGCAGCGCGCGCGCGCTGGAGGGGATTCTCTAGGCAAGTGGTCAGGAAGGTGATGGGAGGAGGCAGCTCTGCAGTGCTCGGCAGGAAGGGCGTTCCTGGTGGAGGGATCTGAATGTGTGAAGGCCTGGGGCGGGAAATGGGTTGGATGCTTCTAAAGAGCAGTGTGGAGGCCAGCGTAGTTGGATGGAGTGAGCGAAAGAGAGACACGTGGGAAATGGGGCTGGAGAGGGCAGCAGGCCCAGGCAATGCCGGGCATTTATGCTTTATTCTCAGCGTGATGGATGCCGCTGTGGGTTTAGGCAGGACAGTGTGATGGGACCAGATTTATTTTAGAGCTTGCTTTCCGCAGCTGGCCGAGGGGAGGAGCCGGGGCCAAGGCAGCAGGTGTTTGGGGTGGAGAAGCCAGCGATGCTGCGGTATCTGTGAGGCGGAAGGCAGGCGTGTGACCGCCACCTGGGCGCCAAGCCCCCTCTCCAGACTGGCACCGAGGGGCTCTGAACTCTGCAAGCAGAGTAAATCTGGTGGGCTGCCCTGGGGCTCCCTCTCTACCTGGCACCATCCACACTGCATGAGATCGGGAGGTGTTCCTGGTCGGGTGGGTGCTCTGTAGGTCTTTGAGGGGCCCAGGGAGGCCTTTGGCGGCTTCAGACTATGCTCTCAGATGGCCCAGGAAACTGTGGTCCACCTTCCCAAAGCATCAACCTAATGTCATCTAGGTTTACATTTAGATTCAGATAAACAGTCTGAAGCATTTTTTTTTCAAAAATTAAAATAAATGTGGCATAGAATAAAAAAATCCACACTATTTTTTTTAAAGAGAAAATGAAGTGATTTCACCTTTGTAGTCAGCAATGCTGACTTGGTGTCTACAAGGCTTAGGGGTGCCTTGGGGGAAAAGTTTGAGAAAAAGGCCTTAAGGTGCAAACGAGGAGAACAGCAGATGGGAGAGAAGGAAAAAGGAGGGAAAGAGAGGCCTGGAGGTGGGAGGAATCAAAGAGAAAGAAGAGCGAGGGACTGCAGTCTTTACCAGCAGTTTCCCAAAGGTACCTGCCCTGTTTTCCTCCAACCCCACGGGGACCCCACCAGGCATGAAGGACCCAAGGAAACAGGCCCTTCTACTTCTGGTTCCCACACTGGCTGGCCTTGCTGGGAAGCGCCGTTTCCTCTCTTAAGAGAGCTCCGTGGAAGGCTTTTTCTCTCTTCTTCACCGGTTTTCTTTAGTTGCACATGATCCACACTGAAGACAGACGTGTAGCTGCTGCTGTTGGTATTTTTTCTCTAGGCAGCCCCAGAAAGCAAGTCTTTGCTGGGCATGTTATTTACATGTTGGAAAGAACAAGCCATTTCCTTATTAGGGAAACAGGCATGGGGGCTGGGGCGGGCGGGGGGACCGACAGGGCTGTGTGCTGGGCTTCACTTCTGGACTCTGAGGACCAGGGACCCCCTGCGGATGGATGCTGGGACATCCTCCCTGGGGCGTGGCTCGGTCACTCCTAGGCCAGGGCTGCGCTCAGAAGCAGCACGTGCCTTAGAAGGCGTCTGCAGTGATGGCGATAGCTTCAAGCCTCAGAGGGCGGGTAGGGCTGGGGGTGTCCTGGCGGTGGCGGTGGCGGGGTGTGTCCTCTGGGCTCAGTTGTTGTCTCTGGTGTCTGAGGAGGCACTTCCAAACAAGATGTCACTGTCGTGGGACATGCTGCTCAGCTGCGACTTGGTTTTGATGAGGAACTGGGTCCTCCGGAACATCACCCTTTCTTGCTCCTGCTTGAGCTCCAGGTAGGAGCGGGAGAAGGTGTGGAAGATGGAGGTCACGGGGAAGGCCATGAGGAGGATGCCGCTGAGGATGCTGCTGAGCGCCACCACCTGGCCAGGCGTGCTCCTGGGTACCATGTCGCCATAGCCCACAGTTGTCATGGTGATGACGGCCCACCAGTAGCAGGCAGGGATGCTGGTGAACTCGGGGCTATCGGCCATCTCGTTCTCGATGACGTAGAGGAGGGGGGCAAAGAGGGCGATGGCCACGCAGAGGAAGAGCAGCAGGAGGCCGAACTCGCGGGTGCAGCGGCGGGCCGTGAGCCCCAGCGTCTGCAGCCCCAGCGAGTGGCGGGCCAGGCGCATGACGTACAGGATACGCAGCGCCCGCAGGACGCGCAGCACCAGCCCCACCTTGTCCAGGTAGCTGTTGCCTGTGCCGGGCTTGCGGCGGTCCGCGGCGGCGCCGTCCACCAGCAGGGTGATGTAGTAGGGCAGGATGGCCACCATGTCAATCAGCGTCAGCGGGCTCCTTAGGAAGGCAAACTTGCTGGGCGCCTGGATGAGACGCAGGAGGAACTCGAGGGAGAACCAGCCCACACACACGGACTCCACGATGAAGATGTTGCGGCACATCTGGGAGCACTGGCCCTGGGAGAGAGGGGAGAGGTCAGCGGTCCCACCAGCAAGGGGCACGGGGCTCTGTCCTGGCTGGGCTACCCGGGTGAAGGGTGGTCTGGGCATGTGCCTGTCCGTGTCCTGCGGCCCCGAGTCCTCTCTTTCTCTGGCTATGCTCACTCCCTGGTTGATCCCGTGCAGACCTAGGGCTTGAAGTACCATCTCAACACTGACCATTCCTAATCTCTAGCTAGCCCAGACCTCGCCCCTGAACTCCAGCCCCCAGACGGGCTGCCTCCTGGGATGTCTGGTAGGTGTCTCAAACTCATCATGTCCCGAAACGGGCTCCTGATTTCTTTCTTCTTAAAATTTATTTTTATTGAGGTGTAACTGACATATAACATGGTGTACAAATTTAAGGTGTACAATGAGTTGATACATGTATATATTGCAGTATGAATAATTATCGTTCCGTTTATCGTGTTGAGAACATTTACGATCTAGTCTCTTTGGGCTCCTGATTGCCTGCACACCTGCCCACTGTGGATTCCCTTCTTAGCGATCAGCATTCCCATTTTTCCGGGTGCTCAGGACAGACTTGGCCTCATCCTGACGCCTCCCCTGTAATCCTCATGAAATCCCACTGGTGCTTCGTTTAAAATGATTCCAGAGTCAAAGCACTTCTCACTCTGTCCACTGCCCCACCTGGGTCCAGCCACCGCCCTCTCTGACTGGCACAGTTGCAGGCACCTCCTCCCTGGGCTTCCTGGTCCCTGCAGTCCACTTCGCACACACGGCCAGAGGGACTCAGAACATGAATCGGATGCTGTCCCTCCTTGCTGAGCATCCTCCATGGCTCAGAGAGATGGCTCAAGTCCCCCAGGGGCACAGGTGGCCAAGCCACCACCTCTCCCACTTCCTTGCCCCCTCCCTGCCTCGCTCACCTGCTCCAGCCCCACGGGCCTCCTCACTGCTCCTCCAACACCCCAGGCTCACCCCCAGCTCAGCGTTGACTTTTCTTGACTTTCCCTGCAGGATTCCTCTTCCCACAGACACCCGTATCGCTCTGCCCTCCCTTCCTCCAGCTCTTTACTTCCATATCACCTCCCCAGGGAGGGCTTTTGGGACCTGCCCTGTTTAAAAGCCCTCCCCCCTTTGTCCGGTACCCAGATTCCCCTTGCTCTATTCGATCGTAAGGCTCATCATCTTTTAATATGCTTAATAAGTTACTTATTTACCATGTTTATCATCTGTCTCAGCCCTGCCTGCCTGCCCCCCTGCCCCAGGAGACTGTAGCCCCACAGGGCAGGACAGTTTGTGTATTGTTCACTCTCAGGACCCCAGTGCCTGGAAAGGCCCAGCACGCACCCAGTGATCCATTCATATTTGTTACCAGGATGGACGGAAGAGCCCTGGCCTGGTGTTTAGACGGGGTGTCAGATGAAGGCCAGGCAGGCAAAGGGAAAGCCGCGGAGGTGGCCCAGGTGGGGTGGAGGCCTGCTGGGGGGCGCAGCCATCTAGCTCATCGCCCCCTGATGGCTGTCCCAGGAGAATTCGGTCTTGAGGCTGCCTCACCGAATTTTTTAAGAGAAGCTGGAAATTTGGAGTTTTACATGAAATCTCCTGGGTTTTAAATGTTGTGACAATTCAATACAAAGAAAGCACTCCATGGTTCACTCAAACACATCTGTGCCCTGTATCTGTCATGTGGGCTGCCAGCTGTTGCTCTGGTCTGCAATACAACTGGACGGTGGACCGTCCCCAGTGGGTTTGGACCTCAATCTCAAAGGGGCCTTTGGCAGAGAGGGAAGGCACAAATGGTTCTACCTGGGGCATCTTGTCGGTTCCCGGGCACAGCTGGGTTCTACCAGACCTGCTCTGCTAGGCTTTTCTCTAGGAATATGTGAGAGGCTGGAGAGATGAACTAGTACTGGGTGAGGCTTTGAGATCTCAGACCTCTGGGACAGGAAGCCCCCGCCTCTGGGAAGCCTTCCTGGAGTGCTTCCCCTCCAAGTATTCCCCAGCACAGTTGGTGGTCCTCTCACAAGAGCCCCCTTGGCTTGTGTGTCATACTTATGGTCACGGGGCTGTCACCTAGACTTGAGCTTCCTGAATCTGGAGACTCACTCTGGTCATCCTGTCTGCCCTGTGGAGCCTGAATACAGTAGGCACTCAAACGTGTACTCAGGTGAAACAGTGAACCCCACTGGTCCCCCAAATGAAGCAGAAGAACAGCATTTTTACTGAGTCATGAAAAAGGCCGGGTATTTTTTTTAAAGCAAGTATCAGAAGTTGAATAAAACTGTGGCTTTGTTAGTATTTTCCTGATAAAATCAGTATTGTGTATGTTGGAGCCAAGAAGAAATCTACACTAAATACAGGTGCTTGCAGACAGGTCTCAAATGACGGGCATTTTCTCTTTTTTTGGTAGGCACGTATAATCGTCATAGTGAGCACTTCCTGCACGCACGTCGCCAGGCAATGTTCCAGTCACTTCCCGTAGACCCATTCACTGAACCCTCAAGTGCTGTGAGGTGAGCCTGTTCACAGCCTCTTGGACATGTAGGGAAACTGAGGCACAGAGACGTTAAGTAACTTGCCTACAGTTACACAGCCAGAGTGGACGAAGTGGGATTCAAATTCAGGCCGTCTGGCTCTAGCCCTGCCCCCTTCATCACTACCCCTTATGCTTCTCAAAAGTTCATTTTACTGGTTGAGTGCTGTTTTCTTAACACTGGTTTTAAAATTCAGTGTATTAAAAAAGAAGTGCCAGAAACTCCCTGCGAGTTATAAATGCAACAAAAAGTAGCAAGAAAACAAAAAATGCAACAAAAGTAGCAAAAAATTGCTACTTTTTCCATAATATATGTGTGTGGGAAAACCCTCACGTGGTGAGTGGTTCTAATGTTTGATCAGAGAGTTCATGTAAAGCCCCTAGCACATGCAGGGTACACAGCCAGTGCTCAATAAATGCTGGCTGGCATGATATTTATGTTGAGTTCTTACCGCCATACTACCTATTTCTCCAATGCCTACACAATTTGCACCATCTGAACCTTTTGGTCTGTCTTGAGACTTGCTTCCAGAACCCCTATGTATGGGGAAAGGGTCCCAACTCAAAGGCTGAGGGTCTCATACATAAGGAGGCTGAACTGTGGGGCTAGATGAGGTCTCAGGCTGCCACGTGGCAACCATACTTCCATGTTTAAGAACCAGACTAGGGACTCGGTCAGACCTGGGTCTGGGCAAGCTGCTTTGCCTCAGTGTTCTCAGCTGTCAAGTGGGTGTGAGAACACCTCCCATACCAGGATGCTGGAAGATTCGCTGAGAAGATAAGATGCAGGCAGAGTGGCAGCCCAGCCCTTGGCTCCTAGTAACAGCTGGCTAAGTGAGTGGTATCCCTGAGAATTGGACGCACACCCCGTCAGGCCCTGGAGTAAGCACTTTATGGGAATTCTCTTATTTAACAGAAAGAAATGCTCATTATTTGAGGTCATGTGCACACACACACATCTATCAATAAAACTCATATTCAGGACCCAAAAAAGCTTTCTGGGATATTTTCATGCAAGGGAATTAGCAAGGCTGAGAAAGGATGCAAGTTGGTGAAATAAATTTTGATGGTATATGTCATGTGCTTAGCTTGGGGCCAGGTACATCACATCATAAATCACATCATCCATCCATCCATCCAACAGGGAGTGGCTGAGTGCCTCCTCCCTGCTGGACAATGTTGGGGGGGAGGCAGGGCACAGCGCAGACCTGCACAGGCATGGAGCTTGTGTTTGAACGTGGAGATGGGCAACACACATGTAAACACACTTATAAACAGATGTAAGCACAATGATGGACTGGGCTGCTGCTCAACCAGTGCACTCAGGGAAGACCTCCTGGAGGAGGTGACAGTGCAGGTGAGAAGGCTGTGCACTTCTGGGAGGAGAGTGGTCCTGGGCTCTTACCTTCTCCTCCTCCTCCCTCAGGCTGGGTAAGGTGCTGATGGAGAGGTTGACGGCGGTGACGGTGACAAAGAGCACCGACAGGCAGGCGAACACCTTGCCGGGCAGCCCTGAGTGCGGCCTCTCTACCATGTCGCGCAGTCTCCGCATGCAGCGGCCCAGGCGGCCCTCGCCCTCCGTGGGGCCCTCGCTGTCGTGGTCCTCGCTGTCCAGCGGGTCGTCCTCATCCTCCCGCTCCACCATCTCGGCGAACTCCTCGATCTTCTGCAGGTAGCGGCGCTTACAGCAGCCGTCCAGGTGGTCCTCGGCGATGCCCCAGTAGAGCAGCTCCTCCTGGAAGGACAGGGCGCACATCTCCCGCAGCAGCCGCAGCTTGCCGGCCCTCAGGAAGGTCAGGATGGTGCCGAAGGCCCCCGGGTTGCGGTCGAAGAAGAACTCGTTGCAGGTGACGTCGTAGTCATCGCACACGTTGAGGATGTCGTCGAAGTTGGTGCAGGCCTTGAGCTGGCCCAGCCGCGTTAGCGGGAACTCCTCCAGCGTGGTCCAGGGCAGCGAGTACTTGATGCCGCCCACGTTGATGATGATCTGGCGCCTGCGGTCCTCTGGCTGGCCGCCCTGGCGGGGCTCGTCTTGTGGCCGCAGCCGCTGGGCTCGGCGGTAAAAGACGCCCTTGAGTGATTGGCTTTGGGGGAAGAAGGCCGGGTGGAAGGAGGCGTCGGAGGCACAGCTCAGCGCACTGTAGTCGTAATCAGAATTGTCTCCCGGTAAGAGGGTCATTTTGGGCCTTCACATCCCTCTCGGGCCTGGGGGGAGAGGGGAGGAAAGACCCACAGTGACTCCTGAGTCTCCCGGATGATGCTGATTCTGCAGATATTTGCTGATATGGACTGAATTGTGTTACCCAAATTCACAGGGGGAAGCCCTAACCTCCAATGGGTTGGTATTAGGAGGTGGGGCCTTTGGGGGGTGATTAGGTTTAGATGAAGTCATGAGGGTGGAGCCCCCGTGGTGGGATTAGTGCCCTTATAAGTAGAGGAAGAGACACTAGAGGTCCCATGTGAGGGCACAGTGAGAAGGTAGCCACCTGCAAGTCAGGAAGAGAGCCCCCATCAGAACCCGACCATGCTGGCACCCTGATCTCAGACTCCCAGCCTCCAGAGCTGTGAGTAATAAATGTCTGTCTGCTGTTGTGGTTACAAGCATAGATTTTGGAGCCACGCGGCCTGGGCATGTTACTCGACCTCAATGTGTTTCAATTCCTCATCTGTAAAATGGGTGTGACCATATGATCTACTTCACAGTATTACTGAGAGGATTCAATGAATTATGTACTGTCTAAGACCACTTACTACAGTGCCTGGGACATGGTAGGTACTCAATACTTGCTGTCTACTATTATTTTAAAAATTATTTTATTTAGTTTTTGGCCATACAATGTGGCTTGCAGGATCTCAGCTCCCTAACCAGGGATTGAACCCGGGCCATGGCAGTGAAAACCTGGAATCCTAACCAGTAGGCCACCAGAGAACTCCCACTGTCTACTATTATTAGTATTTAACTCAAACAGACACCTTGTATTCCTTCCATACATGGAAAACTGGTATCACTTGCCATAAATCAGGGTCAATGTCCAAAAAATGCACAGTTATCACAACGGTGCCATGTTTGCTCATATATCAGTAAACACCATCGTAAGGATACAGGAATGAATCGGACAGGCATGCTCACTCCTCCAGAAAGCCCTCCTTGGCTCTTCCAGCTAAATCGAATGTCAGCCCCCCTCCACCATTTATCTTCACTGCACTTGTCACCTGTTTTCGAATGATCTGTGTGCAAGCCTGGCTCCTTTAGTAGACCGCTTGCTCCCTGGGGGAAGAGTGTGCTTTACTCGTCTCTGAATCCCTGTGCCCAGCAGTGTAAAAGCTCCAAGAAACGCTTACCAAATGATTACGTTTCCTGTTGGTGAGGCCAACACGATGAGGGCACTTCTGAGAAACTGAGGTCAAAATCTCCGCTTCTATAGACTTCTTCCTTCCCAACCCTCAAAGCTAAGGGTTTGTGCCACCAGAATGAGATCGCTTATTCATTCATAGCTCATGGGCTGCATTTGGTTCACAAATATTTTGCCTGGCTTGGAGAAGATTTTGAAAATGGAGACATTTCCTGTAAAAATTCGTATATCTTGGTTTCTTTTGAAAAATCAGACTATCTGGTAATGTCTGGCCCAAATTCCAGCTGAGAAATGACTGCCCCCTTTAGGCAGGGCATGAACGCTACAATACACCACAGTCCCTACCCCTCCCTGCTGTCTTTCTAACACCCACTTTACTTCTCTCATGTATGTTTCCTTCCTGGCCCCTGTAGGCATTTGAGTCTGAGACCCCTACATGACAGCAACAGAGCTCTCCAGAATTCAGCTGATCCAGGGAAAAGTAGTAAGAGTCTAATACTTTGCTTTTAAAAATCACCATTCCTCTCCCCAGCTCAATTCCCCACGGATGCAAGTGGTACCAGCAAAGCCTATCAATTACAAATGGAAACTATTTCTGATACCTGAGTGTCCATCTGTGCTATGGACATGTTCAGGGGAAACACACGCGGGTACACACACATACACGCAGCCCTGCATGGATGAGAAGCAGTGCTTAACAGGAGCCACGGCGGTTTCCACATCTGAAAGGGGTGCCTTCCTAACAAATTCTTTCACAAAAGCAAATCCTCACGCCACTCATTTATCTTTGGGGCAAGCTATAGTTTCACAGATCAGGTTTTGGAAAACTAGGGTACACCCGTGTTTGAAAAAAATGATTTGATTTTAAAGAGTTGAGTGTTTTTAACTTCACCTAAAATTGGAACTCATCTCCTCAGGCAAAGCCTGCCAGAATCCCTTGAAGGGGAAAGATCGCTTTTAAGTGGGACCGCTTTTCAGCTCTGCTGCATTCTCTTTGCCACCAAAGACAAGAGGGAAAACGACATTCTGTTTGGCAAGAATAGTGATGAAGGTAAAGGAATATTCCTCTCATCCTGCAAGCCCTGGAGAGCTCTTGTGAAACCCCACATCTGTAATCACTTCTCTTCTTGCAGAATTTCTTCTTTCAACCCTCCTCAATTTCCCTCCAGCAGAAAGCTCCCCCAATGAACGATTCCTCGTTTTTTTTCTCTCATGACCCAAGTCAATTGTGAGTTAAAGCCTCAGCCTCCTATGTGGAAAGTTGTCCTGTCTCAGAGACTTGTTAGTATGGAGAGGAGAGAAAAAACATGCTTCGTTCAGGCTGCTTGTATGCAGAGGGCCACAGGGTCCTGGGGAGGCCCAGATGCTGGAATTTGCTAAGCGAGGGGTGGGCACACTTCTCCTGCGCCTTTAGTCTTGGGGTTACCCAGTCTGATGGGTGTGGGGTGACAGTTCTGCACGCTAGAGTCTCGGGTGAGGATCATAGCTCAAACAGGCTCCAAAGTCCTGCTTCTGGAATATAATGCTTCTTTTCACCCAGCCTGATACCCTCACAAAAAGGCTGATCTTTTAAAATTACCCTACAGTGTTAGGTCTGTCAGTTCTCGAGCATGGTGAAATTCAATGATTTTGCCTCTTAGGGTCTATATGTGTACTTGGGAAGAGGAAGCCATTTGAAAAAGGGGCTCCGATGGTGGGCATGAGGAGGAGGAGTCCTGAGGGAGTCATGCATTCAGTCAACACTTATCATGTGTCGGACTGGGCTAGGTCTGGAGGCACAGCAGAGGACAAGACGGACCCAGCCCTGTCCTCATGGAGGTGACGTTCTAGTGGGGGAGACAGTCTCTAAATAAGTACACAGGCTGTAGTGGGTGTTGTGATGAAAACAGAACAAGGTGACAGATGGGAAATGACTGGGGGTCAATGTTAGCTGGAGGGCTAACCCAGGAGGGCTTCTCGGAGGAGGGGACCCTGGGGGCAGAGCCAGCCCTGGGAGGACCTGGGGGAGGGTGTCTCAGGTGGTGGGAATGGGAAGAGCCTGCTCCCCGACCTGGGCATGGGCTTGGATGGTCAAAGACCAAAGTGAAGCCCGAGTGGCTGGGCAGAGTGAGTGAGGGGAAGGTAGGAGAAGATGTGTGTGGGGGCATCGGCAGGCATCAGACGGAGCTGGGGTTTATTCCTCGTGGGCGAGGCATCCTCAGGAGAAGATTCAGGCTGGGTTGGGGACAGCAGGCTGAAAGCCCCTGTAGTCATTCTGGAAAGAGACCATCGAGGTTTGGATCAGTGGAGGGCTCTGGAGAATTGGATGGATTTGGGGTGGACTTTGGTGGAAGAGCTGACAGGACCTGCTGCAGGACGAGTGTGGTGAGGGGGAAAGACTAGGCTGCAGGATGATTCCAGTGGTGCCATTCACCCAGGTGACCGATAGGTGGTGCTGTGATGAGGCCTGAGTTAGAGGCAGCCTTTCCTGGCTGTGGGATGATGGACAGGAGAGGGTGTGGGCAAATCAGGGAGAGAGAGCAGGGATGGGGGCCTCGCACATAGATGGATGGGTGGTGTCAGACCACCAAAGCTGACCTGATGATCATGTGTGGTCGGGGAGGGGATGGTATTAGCTGGTAGCTTTGACCTGGCTGGGCTGGGGTGGGCAGGAGGGCCAGGCTAGCAGAGATATGGCGAGGCGCAGAAGCCGGTATTCCCTGTGCTCAGTGCCCGCCGCCCAGCACCCACTTCCCTGCTGAAGCTGCACTCCACCCCAGGCCCGAGTGGTCAGTGTGGGTAGATACCACTAGGGGGGCTCTGGTAGACAGAATAATCCCCCCAATCCCCACCCTGGCCTGCCCAAAAGATGTCCGTGTCCTTATCCAAACCCCTAGAACCCCTGAATATGTTAGATTATGTGGCAAGCAGGAATCAAGCTTACAGATGGAAATAAGGTTGCTAATCGGTTTCCTTTGAGGTGGGAAGATTTTCCTGGAGTCTCTGGGGCCTCCATGCAACCACAAGAGTCCTTAAAAGATGGCAGAGGGAGGTAGGAGGGTGCATCAGAGTGATGCAACACTGTGAGAAAGACCCAACTGGCCAATGCTGGCTTTGAAGATGGAAGGGGCCACGGGCCAAGGAAAGCAGGCAGCCTCTGGAAGCCAACACAGGCAAAGAATGGACTCTCCCCTAGACCCTCCAGAAAGGAACGCAGCCTGCCCACACCTTTATTTTAGTCCTGTAATGCCCATTTGAGACCTCTCTTCTCCAGAAGTGTGAGGTAGTAAGTTCGTGGTTTTTAAAATTTAATTAATTTTTTTTTGGAGTATAGTTGATTTACAATGCTGTGAAGTTCCTGTTGTTTTAAACCACTCAGTTTGTGGTGATCTGTTACAGCAGCAATAGGAGACAAATACAGGGGATGTTGAGAAAAAGCTGGTTAGACTCCAGCTTGGGGGGCAACTTGCTGACTACCCCAAGACGGGGAAGCAGAAGAGCCCACTAGCTCTGAAGTCTGAACATCTGGGTTCAAGCCCAGTCACTCTGTGACTTTGGAAAAGTCATGTCCTGCCTCTGAGATGCAGTTTCCTTCTCTGTAAAATGGGACTATGAGTTGCTCCAACCTCCCTGAGTTATGCTGAGGACTAAAGCAGATTTCACGGGCGATGTGCTTGGCCCAATGCCTGACACCCTGTGGACCCTCAGTGGGCCTGCTGTATTATTATTAGTTATGAGGGAGGTTTGTCGTCCTCCCCCTCCAGCAGCCAGCTGCGACTCCTTCCTTGACCTGATCAAACAGGACTGGAACCCAGCATTGTCTGACCCCCAGAGCCCGTTGCTGGAGGGAGTGCAGTCTGGTATAGCCTCTGGGAAAGCCATCAGGGGTACTGAGGGGAATGTACCTTATGACGCAGGAAACCCACTCTTTGGTATATTGCCCAGACCTGGGTCCATAGGGGTTGTGATAGACATTGTCTGTAATATATTATTTACACTCAAATAGTTGACTCAGCATCTGCTTCTGGGGACTCATATCTAAGCGAGGAACACGGCACGAGAACATGCAGCTTGCGTCGCTTTGGTGCTAGGAGGCCTCCCAGTGCCCCTCCCGGGGGGGGAAGTGAACAACCGATGCAGATGGCGGATGCCTGGAGGTTGCACAGGAATTAGAAGCAACGGACTAGATGTACGTTTAGCAACACATTTAGATCTCAAAAACATGGTGCCGAGTGGAAAAAGAAACAGAAGTTTATAGCACTATGCTATTTATGTAAATGAACACACACACAACATTACATATTTTACGAAGACTTGAGCACATGTAAGGACCTCTGTCAACCACAGGGAGGGTGCCCGGGAGGGCAGAGGGAGGGGAATGAGTGTGGGGATTGGGATGAAGGGAACAGTGACTAAGGTGGCCTGGTACGGACCAGTGATGAAGAGTGGTATGAAGTAGAGTGTGGTTAGCACAACCCTGCATTTTAATCCAGGTTTTAGAAAAAAGAAGAAGAATACGAAAAAAATCAAGCCACTGTGCTCGGAATCTCCCTGGACTCAGTAGAGTTAGACTCCCAGGCCCCTCCCCAGAGCCTCTCCATCAGAATCCCCAAGGGGGAGGCCCAGGAATTGGCATTTTCGAAGGCTCCCTGAGAGCCTGACGTTTGAGAGAGAGAAAAGGGAGGGGGCCAGGAAAGCCTGCAGACCCTCTAGCTGCTCTGGGCTTTGGCAGGAAGCCCCCTGCCCAACTGCTCAACCTCCTTGGGGTTCTGGAAGCCTCTGTGGATCCCACGCTAGGGGAGCTTCACTGGAGAAGTGGAGACGCTCTGTTTAGAGAGAAAAACCTTCTGCACTGCCTTGATCAAATGCCCCTTTGTGAGCCCACAGATCCGATGACACTCCCCATGCAATTTCTTTTCCTTCTTCCTGGGAGAAAGATGACGTTCACGAGCTATGATGGAGGGCTGAGTATACATTTCCAAAGAGAAGTGAGCATTGAAGCCAGGAGGAGTTCTGAGGGGCAGCCCCCCCACACACCGTGAGGCTGCTCTGTGGTCAGCGTCTGACTGAGGGTGGGGTGCAGGGCCTGGGGGGTAGGACTCAGGCGTGGGGAGCAGGATGGGAGGAAGGTCTAAGTCAGGCTTGCCTCGCTGTTACTACTGCTTTTGTTCATACCCACTCGGCCTGATACAGCCGTCTGCACCTACTGAGGCGCCGGCCCTGTTCTGGGCCTGTTTCCCCCTATAAAGTGGGGATAAGTGTGCCAACCTTACTGGGCTGTTATGAGGATGTGGTGAATGGAGGTTTGCTGCAGGTATGATCACTGTCACTTGATCTCTCATCCCCAGGGCCACATCCCATCAAGGACAGGAAGGATTCCACAAACTGTTATGTGCTGATCCCAACTGCTAAGACACCTCTTGGGTCTCTCCAGGGTTTTGACCAACTGCTGTCCTCTCTCGTCTCCACTCTTCCAGTCCTAGGCCTGTCCCTCTTCTGAGCAGGAGGGGGCAATGCAGAGAGAGCACCAACCACTCACAGTGCTGTAGCAACACACGTCACAGCCTCCCATAATCACACACTAGGCGCCAGGCGCTGTGAAGAGTCTTAACTGTGCGAGCCCACGTCCTTCCCTAAGAGGCAGGTGTTACTATCAACACCCCCATTTTACAGATGAGGAAATTGAGGCTTTGAGAAGTGAAAACTCATGACTCTGGTGATGAAACCAGACTCCAGCTAGGTCTGTGGGATGCTGAGCAAACCTCTCTGACTCTGCATTTTACTGGGCCCCTGCATTGCTCATTCCTGGTGGAGTGGGGAGGGTGTCCAGCACCAGAAGCAAGCCAGGGACGGGGTCTCTCGTCTCTGTTTTGTATGCACAAGCTTTTGAAAAGTCTTTGCGGATGGGGAGAAGCAGGCAACTGCCCATAGCTGGGGAACCAGCTTTATTCCTACTGCATATTTGTACAAGAGCAGAGTAGGAAATCAACAAAACTCCTGCTTGTGTCAAGTTCCCAGTTGCCATTTTGGTCTCGGGGCAGAACTCCTATGGTGTAGACAGGCAGCAGCCAGGGGTGAGGGTGTGGCCTCTGGACCACGCTGCCTGGCTCACCATTTACCACCTGTGCAGCCTTCTGCAAATAACTTCACCTCTCTGTGCCTGAGTGTCCTCAGCTGTAAAGTGGGGGTAATCATCGCGCTCTCCTCCTAAGCGCTTGGAGCCATGCCTGGCACATGAGAAGGGCTCTGTGCTGGCTAGAATGGCTTCTGCACAGCACGCCTGGCACCTCCCCTGCCCGCTCCTCCCCTTGCATTTCCTCTCTCAGAGGAGGAATGTGAAGCAGACAACTCCTTCCAGAGGGCTGGACCTCAGTGCCGGCTCTCCATCTCACCTGGCGCTGAGGTCAGGTCACTCGCTTGGCTGGGCCTCAGTTTCCCCGTCAGCAATGTAAACTGGTGAGGCGCGTTCCTGTGCTTGGCAGAACAGTTGCCTCCCAAAGATGCCCATGTCCCAAGCCCTGGATGGAACCTGTGAATATGTTACCTACCATGGCAAAAGGGATTACGCTGCTGTGATTAAACTGAGGGCCTTGAGATGGGGAGATGACCCTGGATCGACTGGTGGGCCCAATGTCACACAAGCGTCCTTATAAGAGGGAGGCAGGAGGATCAGAGTCAGAGGAAGAGATGTGATGACAGAAGCAGAGGTTGGAATGATGCGAGCCAGGAGCCGAGGCAGGCAGCCTCCAGCAGCTGGGAAAGGCAGAAACGGATTCTCCCCCGAGAAGGAACACAGCTCTGCTGACCCCTTGACGTTAGCCCAATGAGACCCATTTGGACTTCTGATCCCCCCAAACTGTAAGATAAGAAATTTGTTGCTTTTGGCCACCAAATGGGTGGTAATAGGTGGCAGTAAGAAATGAACCAAGTGCAATGCAACTCTCTTAAAAAAAAAAAAAAAAAAAGTTTTTCCTGAGCTCCTCGGTCTTTGGTTTCTTTCTGCCCATCCCGCTCCACACCTGCCAACTTGTGTGATCCCCTGACCCTGATCGGGTGTCGAGGGCACCCCACTGATCTCTCCATGCAGCCCTTCCCCTGCCTGTGCAGCTTCATCGGTCAGGGTTAGGGCTCCTGGCTGGGCTGACTCAGAGGTGGGTCATGCCGCATTAATCCTCAATTAAAACGTTAATCAAAACAGATCCAGCCATTAGGCTGGCCCAGGTCCTGAGATGCTGGACCTCTGTGCGATGCTGTGCCCGCGTGGGGCGATCCATCTTCCTTGGCTTCCTCCTGTCTTCCCTCGTTTGAATCCAACCATGCTGGACCTCAGCCCTGCTTCCTGCGAGCTGGGGCCCAAGTCACTGGGGTGGGGGGGATATTTGCTGGGAGCTGGGCTCTTTCCTCCACCCCGCCACCCCCAAAGACAGAACATGCCGGAGACGCCCCTCCCCCCAGACAGAGGCAGCCTCTGGAGCCTCCCTGCTCTGCTTCTGGCAAAATAACAGTTTGCCTTCTACCAGGAGGGGCTTTGGGGTGGGAGCCGGAAGGTCCATTTCTCTTTGCCTCCTTGCAGCCCCCCAATTTGGGAACACAGGCGTAAGCAGAGGCACAGGCTTGGAGAGCCGTGAGGACCTTGGGGCAGCAGGAAGGGGACACCAGCTTAAACAATCCCTCGTTTCTTATTCCTTAGCAAGTGTTGAGGCCGCGTGTCCGTGGTCAGCTGCGGCAGGGAAGGGAGGAAGGAACGAGGGAGAGCATGGTGTGCCCGCCCGCCTGGGGAGACGCAGGTGTGAGGCTGTGACCACAGGGCAGGGGAAGGGCTGAGGCACCATTCGGATCCTATCTGGAGCACATTCACTCCAGGTTCTGACTTTGTCAGTCAAATACTGGCTGCTATGGAACAAAAATGGCCACCAGGGATTGATTGCTTGCAGCTAGACTTTCTTGCCTCCCCCTTTATATTAATTCTCTTTAGAGTGGCTTCTCCAGCCGCCATTTTCCACCCAGGGGCTCCATCTCTGTGTTTAATGAGCCAACCAAGAGTGGATTCCCAGACCCTATATCTTTGGCAACCGGAAATGTTGACTCTTCCTCACATATTCGGAAGGGGGATGTGGAGAAAAGACGGCCCAGTCAAGACACCTTTTAGGGGTCCAGGGGGTTAATTCCTTAGTCTCGGTTTGAGTCTCTCAGTCCTACATCCAGGACACATCTCTCTGCTCTTCTGTTCCCTGGGGCATCTCCCTCATCTCTTGCCACAGACCGGCTGTGTGGCTGGTGCAGATAATTCAGAATGGCAGTGGGACAGGAGCTTAGCCCCCAGATCTGCCCCAATCAGACTCCAGGACTCCCCCAGTCTGGGTTCTCAAGGCTTGGGACAGGAATCAGGGCTGTCTTGTTTCTAGTACACTCACAGTCCCCTGTGGGTTTGGAGTGGGTCCCATGACAGACATCTTTCCACTGGAATGGGCTGGCTTAGGGAATGACTGGTGAGGGCAATCCCCAGGGGCCATCCTCACCTGTCTTTCAGACACAACCTCCCTCCCTCCCTCCCTCCCTGCTCGACAGGTGCCTCTGCCGAGCTCCAAGACAGAGGACACAGGGTCAAGCTCAGGTCTGACAGGTTCTGAGAACTCCACTCAAGAAAGCCAGCACGTCCTGGTTACCTGCCCCTCCCCTGGCTCCAGCACTGGGGCTGGAGGCTCCAGCAGTGCCAAATCTGTCTTGGAAACGTGCTCGGGGGCGGGGGGGGGGGGGGTCCCTGAAGTGACTCTGACTGCAGTCATGTGTGTGGGTATCAAACACACCCTAGTGAATAAACCTCTGCTTAGATTCATAGAGTCAGAAGCAGCCCCTTCCCCCTTAACACACACACAACGAATCAGAGCAGTTCCTGCTCCCTTCTCCCATCTCCCCTGCATTTGTCTTGAGGGGTCAGCAAACGGGGTCTCTGTGTCCGTCTCGTTCTCCTTGGTGACTTTGGTGCCTGGCACCCTGTATGTGCTTAAGAAGAGCAAGCGCTTAAGAAAATGCCTGCAGAATGGACAACTTAACTAATACACCCCATTGGTGGGAGCCTCCCTTCATCGGTATGGTTAGATCAGTGTTTCTCAGCCCCCCTCCCCACTACCACCCTCCCCTAAAGAGCTTTTTAAAGACCTTTTCTTCTTATCCAACAACCTATTCCAGCCTCCCCCCACTCCTCCTTGAGAATGAATGCAGTAGGCGAACCAAGGAAAGGCTGTTCTGCAACCTGTCCAGTGACATTCTGCCTACACACATGGGGAGGGGGGATGTTTTCCAAGCTGCAAGCTGGCTTCCATCCTCTCCTGCCCTCATCCCATCCCTCTCCTTCACGGTTCTCTCCTCAGCCCAGTGCCTCAATAACTGTTAAATGAATGAAATAATTAACGTTGGGCACTTGGCATGGTGAGCTGTGCGTAGTAGGTGCTCAACCAATCTTTGTCCAATCCATGAATGAACTTCTCTCTTTTCCTTCCTCATCCGAAGACTCCAATCCATCCAGGCTGAGCCCCTTCTTGGTAGGGAGCCCCGGAGGCTGAGGAGTCCCCAGGGCCCAGCACACAGTGGGCGCTCAATAAAAGCTTGTGGCGTTAATGAGTGACTCAATAAAGCCCACTGACAGGATGCTCCCTTCGGAGCGGTGGCAAAGGATGGAGTGAATGAGCGAGTGACAGACGCCCCCCTACCACCTCCCCCCAACACTCCCTCTTCCCTGGATCCTCCCGCGAGACGCCGAGAAACCTCTGCCACAGCCGGGATGTACCCCCCCCTTCCCTGTCACTTCGCACCCCGGGGACCCCAGGGAAGAAAAGAAGCTGGACCCGCACCATGACCGTGGCAAGCGAGCTCCACCCCACTGCCCGCAGCTGCTCCCGGATCCTCTGTCGTCCCGGCCGCCCCCCTCAGTGGTTTTCGGGGTCCCCTCTGGGGCGCCGGGGCCACGGCCACGTGCATCTCCCCCTACCGGAGCCCGAGTCCGCCAGTCCGGCGGTGCTCGGAGAGGCTGCAGCGCGCCAAGTTCCCACCTCAAGTTCGCGGCACAGCGTCCCCACCGCGGAGTTGGCCGGGCCGCGGCTCGCCGGCGGGTCCCGGCGAGGACACGACCAGGGGCTGGAAGCCACCCGCGCCACCTCCCGGAGCCGCCGGCAAACTTCGGCCCGCGGGCCCCGCTCAGCTCCGGCACTCGGACCCAGGGCCCCCAGCCTCTGCCTCCCGGTCCCCGCCGGGCTCCGAGTGCGCCGGGAGCGCCGCGAGGCAGCCGCCGAGGGAGGGAGGGAGCGGGGCGGGAGGCGGGCCGGAGGGAGGGGCGGCGCTCGGGGCGGGGAGCGCGGGCGGCGGCGGGGGACGCGGAGGCCACGCGGCGCCGACCCCAGGCGTCCGGGCGGCCCAGGGCTGGGCCCGGGCCCTCGGATGTGCAGCGCTCCGCTGGGCGCCTTCCCGAGTCCCGGCCCGGACCGCACGCCCGAGCGCCCAGCCGCCGCCCTCTCCCCTTTCCCCGCCCTCCCGCCCGCGCCACTCCGCCCGCCTGCCCTCGTGGTCCCCGCGCTCCGCTGCCCTTGGGATGCACTCGCCCCGCAGCGCGCCAGCCTCCTGGGGTCAGGTGCTTCCCCCGGAGGTTCGAGTCCCCGCTGGCCCTGGACCCCTCGCGTCACTGCCCCAGGCGCCAACGTGCCACGTAAAGGCTCCACGCTCCGCTGCCCCGGGGCCGCACGCACCACGCGCCCGGTATTGTGCTTCTCCCTGGAGGTCCGAGTGCGCCGTTGCCCTTGGGCTCCTCGTGCCACTGCGGGCCAGGGAGTGCACGCGCCTTGAGGCGTCAACTTTTTAGGGACAGCACGTGCCGCGCCAGGTGCCTTTCCCTCCAAGTCCCTGTGCGCCAACAGCTCGGAGTCCGCGTGGCCCAGCTGCCAGCACCCCCAGCCGACGCGGGGCACTCGGACCGGGTCCTGGGGTCCCGAGCCGGCTGAGAGCGCCGCCTCGCCTCGGAACTGGTAGGAGTCGCGCCTTTGCTGGGGGTTGGTTTGGAGGGCTCTGCCCGAGAGAGGGCGCCACCGCAGAGCCGGCCTTTTAGGGTCGCTGGCCTCGCACCCCGTTTTCCTCTTTCCCTTCCAGTCTCTACCGCCCTTTCTCACCATCAGAGCACCCAGCAAGGCCGTGAAGAAACCCTGCCCTGAGCCCGGCCTGTGGCCTCCTCCTCAGGCGTGGGGAGCAGGCTCCGGAGCTGAGAGCGCTGCTCTTTCTGGGAGTGCGCGAAGAGGAATAGGGTTAGGGTGTCACGGCTCACCCGTGCCGCAGAGGCCACCGCCACAAGGAGCCGCCCCCAAGAACTCACTTTCTGTTGGGAGACAGGCTGAACCAGCAAAGCCGCTGAGGCGCAAGATGGGAGGCTGTGAGAAGGGCAGGGAGGAAGCCCGAGCAGGTGGTGGGGCTACAGAGTGAGGGGAGAGACCGCTTTAGCTAGACCTAGGGGGAGGCGACATTTACACTGAGCCCTGAACAAGGAGAAGCAGCCCATCTTTGGAAGATCTGGGAAGAGAGCTTTCCAGGTAGGTGGAACCGCAAAGACAATGGCCCCGAAGCCCAGGAGAGAGAGGTGTGTTTGAGGAGCAGCAGGGACACTAGAGAGGAGTATTGGGGGGCGTGTAGGAAAGGAGGTCTGCCTGGCTGTGTGGGCTTTGGTGCTCAGGTGGTCCCTGGAGTGCACTTTGAGAAACACAGCTCTATGTGGTGGATCAGGCCCCTGTCTTCCTCTCCCTTCTGAAAATCGGCGTTTATATCTTTTTTCCTGGCTTATTATCTGTCTCCCCACTAGACATCAAGCTCCATCAGGGCCAGGATTATGTGCTCTCCTCCTAGCATCTTCCACGCTGTCTGGCACAGACAGACCAGGCTTCTGAAATAGTTGTTGGAGGGATGCTTAGGACAGTCCCGTAGGATAGAGTTGATCCTCTCAGTGAGACATAGGCCTTGCTGAGGACCGCAGGATAAAGATGAGGAGCGGGAGTTCTCAAACTTAGCGTGCATGAGAATCCACTGGAGGGCTTGTTACAACCCAGGCGGTTTTAACAAGTGGTTTTGTTTCAGTGGGTTTGGGATGGGGCCTTTCAAACAAGTTCCCTGCTGCTGCTGCTGCTGCTGATGGGGTCGCTGCTGGTCTGGGGATCACGCTTTGAGAACCTCTGATGTTGAAGACTTGAAACTCAACCCAGCTGGGTCTGACTTCAAAGTTCATGTGAGCTACCAGATCCACTGGGGTGGGAGGGTGGGGAGACTCAAGCCTTGCTTTCTGTTGTGTAGGATCAGCTGGGCCTTATGCGCCCCTCCGTGGAGGCGCTGTCCCCATCAGAACGCTGTGAGTCGGAGGCAGATGTTGGGGTGACCTGTGGACAGAGGACCCGAGACACTGGTGGAGACCATGGTAAGAACAATTCCTCCCTCCCACCCCCCATCCACCCCACAGGCACAGACTCGCTTGCTGGGCCCAGGAGTTAAATTACTGCCTGATCTTATCCCTGACTTGTGCTAAACTATGGCCAATAAAATTCTTTTAAATCCTTTTAAGGAATTCCCTTGGCAGTTCCTCCCTCCCTTTGGAGCCTTCCAGATTTTCAGCTCTTCTTTTTGTATCTTCATTTTCCTCCTGAGAAGCATTCCTTCCCAAGCTGTTGTGTGGAAATGGACGTTGATGATGCCTGGAGAGTTTCCTGAAAAGATGGAAATGACCTGTGTTTGCTGAGCACCTACTAGGTGCCAGGGAGGTTGCTGGGGTGATTTGTGGATGTCAGAGGCACAAACTGGGCCAGTCGGTGGGCTCTGGCTCGCAGACCTGCTTTATTTGGCCCTTCTGGGTTGACTTTTTTTTTTTTTTAATTTTGAATTAGTTGGCCAGCCTGTAAAAATCAGGAGATTTCACATAATTTGTTTTTCTTTTGAAACACTGGGAGGTCTGGCTGACATCCCCCATGAGAGCAGTGTGCTGGTGTTGGGTTGTGCCCTGCCCCCTTTGCCCATGGTTTGCCCCTCAGCCCCCATCATGTCCTTTAAGTTACCCCCGGACCCCTGGAAGCATGAGTTGCTATTGTCTCGTCTCAATAACTTGTCTAGGGCCACCCAGTAAATGGCAAAACTGGATCTGAATCCAGGCCTGGCTAACCTAAAAGCCCAAGCTTGTCACTAAAAAACAAGGTGCTATTAGAACCGGGGTCAGGAGGAAGATGTGGCGTCTCTGGCCCCAAGGAAATACCTTAAAAGGGAGTTACAGTCTGCGGTTTAAGGGTATGCTTTCCTTCCCATTCATAACCCACTGTCAGTAAGTCATAAAGTTCTGGGTTGTTTCTCCGTGGCAGAAAGGGTTACCCAGAGCTGTCCAAACTTTTTAATCCATCCTGCCTCTGGAGGTGAAAAGGCTAAGATTTACGAGACAACTGGTTAGAGTTAGGAGGTGGGTGTCTAGGAAGGGGGGTGGTGGGTGGAATTTTCTCCCTGAGCTCTCCTGGCAGGGGGTCGAGCTGGGTGTCCCTGGCACACAGCTTGTTGCAGGAAAAATGCTGCCCTGCAAGTTGGGGTGGGGATGGGGGTCGGGGTGGCATTCACCTGCCACCTCTCCCAGCACTCTGCCGCTTTTCTGTGCCTCAGACACCCCAAGCAAGCCACGTCCTGGGAATTCCCTGGAAGGGCATTTTTGAAGTTTCCTGAGTGATTCTAAAGTGTAGAGGTTGAGGGAGTTCCCTGGCAGTCCAATGGTTAGGACTCCACGCTCTCACTGCCGAGGGCCCAGGTTCAGTCCCTTGTCGGGGAGCTAAGATCCTGGCGTGATCTTCCTGTAGGTTTCCACACAACCATTTCCTCCGCGTCTTAGTCAGTTGTCACTTCGGGGCTCCTAGTCTAGGCTGGGATCAGGGTGCAGTGGAGGAGGTTGAGGCACACGAGGATACAACTTTAAGTCTTTGTTTTAAAAGTTGCTGTGTTTCTTATCATGGATTTATTTTGCACTGGTTTTGTTTTTTAAAAAATATTGCATCCAAAAAAATAAATATTGCATCAAAATGCTACTTACCTTGATTGCAGAGCTTTTTAGCCTCCTTACATTTTGCTCCTCGGGCGAGTGTGCCTCCCCTGCCTCCCCCTAGTCCCAGCTCTGCTCCTAGTCTAGAGCGTCCTGGAACGGGAGTCAGGAGAGCTGAGCTCTGGTCCAGCCTGTGCCCCTAGACTCGCTGTGTGACTGGACGCAAGTCCCTAGGTGCCCTGAGCCTCTCAGCTGTACCATCTATCCAGGGAAGGGCTTAAAATAATAAGTTAGTTTATTTTGATTTTTTATAATACATTAATTCTAGAATGATCCGAGACACCCACTGGAGCTTTGATAGGTTGTGCATCGTGTCTATCTCCTGGGGGCTTTGGGATGTTGTAAGCCTCACTGACTCTGGTCTTTATGGGATGACACTGTCCTTTTCCTGACACCCCACGCGGGGTATTTCTCTGTACAAACACCAGGTCTTCATGGCTGCTGCGTGCAGTGAGCACTGATGCCTTTGCTCATTTTCCCTGAGGGAAATGTTCAGTTCTGGAAGTGTGGGCATGCACCCTGTTCTTCGATGTGTTGCTTCTTGTTCTTTGGTTTCATTCAGTGGATCATGTGACACTCATTCATTGCGGACCTTCTATACGCCCAGCACATAGAAGTCACCTTTCCAGCTTTAGAAGAGCTTAGTTGTAGTGAAGGAGGATGCACGTAAGCAGATCATGTGTTGAGCGAGGTCTGCATGGGGTAGAGGACTTCCAGCTAAGGCCACATCCAGGGAACTGGGCGCCGTCCTTTCTCCTGGGAGGAGCCTGCATCCTTGGTGCTATCTCCAGGTGCCACCATCCCAGAGCAGCGTACAGTCACCTTCCTAGTAGAACCCTCTGGAGGGTGATGCTGTGTGACATTTTGCATCCGCACTCGAACAGGCAAAGCTCTGAGTTAGAGCTTTCAGTTCCTCCTCATTCCCCATCTCCCTCCATCCCTCCTCTGGACTGTGCTTTGTTCTTCAGTTTTTCCTGGTCCCACAGGCCCCAAAACCCATTTCAAAGCCCACCTCCTTCTTTTAGCTTTCCTCCACAGCTCCAGCCCTCAGGGGACTCTTCCCTTCACTCTTTTCCAAAGCCTTTATCAACTAATAGGAGCTCTGCCTGGAGCTTAATTAAGATCTGTCTCGAGTTCCTTGTGACTTCAGCCCAGCCAGGATTCTGATTCTTGCAGGGAGAGGGCAATTGCCCAACAGACAGTAACAGTTGGGAGGGCTCTGCCCCTCAAGTCAGTGGGTACAAACAGATGAATCTTGCTAGGACTTCCATATTTTAAAAATAATGAATTATGTGCCAGTATTTGAACATCAGGAGATCTCACATAAAAATCTGGATTGCTGGCTTCCCTGGAAAACTAAAAGATGTGCCAACCCTGGACCTATCTTCCTCCCTGGTAAAAATTGGCTAGAGCTGGTAGCAGCTTTTTCCTTCAGATGGGACATGGGTTCTCTAGTTTGCCACAGTCCTCACTACTCCTTGATGTCTAACACTGGGCTCCCTTTACTCATCTGTTTTACTTTCCTGGCCCCTGTAGGCATTTGAGATTTTAACCCTTGCTTTCAAATGTCTTTTCCTCTAAGAGGAGGGACAGTTCATCAGAGCGCTGTGCACTGGCAGAGGCTTAGCAAGGCTCAAAGGGAGGCTGGGTGTCATTGCTAAAGAGTGTTCGGTTGATGGGGGAGGGGAGAGTCAGGAGATTGTTTGCTATGAATCCAGGCTGTAGATTCTTAGTATCAGTGAGCTTAGATGGGTGTTAAACTTGGCTGGTACTATGTTGCTTTACCTGTACGTATAGAGACATATTTAACGTGACTACAAAACAATGTAAAAATTAAAGTAAACTAACTTATTGAGGGCACTTACTATGTGCCAGAAACTGTACTCAGATTTTTACATTGAATTCTCATAATAACCCTGCGTGGTCAGTACTATTGTTTCCCCCACTTTAGAGGCAAGGGGACGGGTAAGTAACTTGCTCAGGATGACACGGCCAGAAAACAGTGTCCACAGATGACCCTGGAACCTCGAGCTTAGTAGGACTGGAGACGCCGGTAGATGATGGTTTTTAAAAATCACTGTCTTCTCTATGTTGCCTCATTTCCTGGGATTGGAACCTGCAGGCCTCCTGCTGGAGGCTGTCAGCTTTGAGGCTCCTTTCCCTGGCACAGGGTTGGAGTTAGCCAGCCCTGCAGGTCAGTTCCTGGAGGCTCTTTGATCTGGAGAAATGCAGGAGGATAAGGCTTTACCGAGAGGAGGATGGGGTGGGGGTGGGGCAGGGGCCCTGTCAGCCCGGCCCAGGTCCCCTCAGACAGCCCCTGGATCCCAGAAACGCAGGCCCCACCAGCCGGCCCTGGGGCGTGAGCTCATTCCTCCAGTGTCCCCACATCCGAGGTCAGTGCCACGTTGCACCGCTCTCTGCATCCATCTTTCTGCAGTGGAGGATTTTAGTGCCCTTGTCGTTACTTTGCATTGCTTCTGGGCTGCGTTCCCTCTTATTTCATTTTCATCTGAAATCCTGAGCTCACCCTCCTTGGAGCTGATGGGACCATTTATTTCCAAGGTTGTAGCCAGTCGGAGGGCGGCCGACAGCTAAGCGGAGTACTCTGTCTGGGTTTTTGCCACCTTGTTTTGTTCCTGTAGACAGGGATGGGAGACAGGAGAACGTCTTCATTTTGCAGCAGCAAAGCTGTCAGAGCCTTAGAGCCTCAGTGCTTATCCCCTTTGCCCCAGAGGACACTGCCTTGGTGGACTCCGTCCCTCGGTCCTTTATCCTTTCGGACTCAAAAGCTTGGGAGAGCACAGCATGGGCTTTGCAAGTGTCCAGTCAGATACTCCTGGATTGTCATAGTTGCAATGGCTCCGAGAGACTGTTTTCAGACCTTCTCTCAGTGTTCTGATAATGAAACAAAGCCCAGAGAGGGCAAGAGATTTGTGGAGATTGCACAGCAAGTTGAGTGGCAGAGCAAGACTGACAGGCTCCAGCTCTTTTACGTTACACGAGCCGGCCTCTTCAGAATCTCAGGCCAAACCTCAGGAGGTCCCTTCCCTGTGCACCAACCGTCTGGAAAGCTCTACCGCCAGCCCTTCATGGGGCACTCCTCCTATTCCTTCGGTTTGAGCTCAGAAGTTTCTTCCTCAGAGAGACTGCCTCTGAGGTCTTCCTCTAGAGCAACCCCTCTCCCACATCACATTCTTTCACAGCCTCTATTTTCTTGTCCTCAAGAGCTCTGGTCCTATCCCAGTTGATCTCCTATCAGAGTTTCATTTACATTTTTATTGTCTCTCCCACCAGAATGCAAGCTCCCTGGGGGCAGGGACCAGGTCTGTTGTCTGTTTTATTTACCACTCTCTGTCAAGCACCTGGCACACCAGGGGTGCTCCATAACTATATTTAGAACGAAGGAATAAACCTATGCAGGTGGATTTCAGGGACTTCAACTGATCCTTAAACAAAGGAAACCGTTTTCCGGAAGTGATGAAGATTTAAACATCTTTAAAGCGGAATCACTTTCATTTGCTTTAGGTTAAGATTTTATTTGTGGAAACAAAGTCCACTCCTAAAAATGCTTCAAGGGCATATATCTAGCCTCACTTTTATTGGTTCATTTGACACTATTCGCTCAGCTCCAGGTCTGTGCCACGCCCTGTGCAAGGTGCTGGGGGGTGCAGAGACAAGGAGAAGCCGGGATTCACCAGGATTCTTCTCGAACTGGCCTCCCCACAAAGGAGAAGCCACTGGTTCACGTGGTTGAAAAGTCAAGGGCTTGGTCTGCCTGACTCCAAAGCCCATGTTCTTTAAAAGCTACTTGAATAACGATGGTGTGATTTACATAGGGTGAAATGCTGCAGATCACAAGCGTGTGGTTTGATCCGTCTTGACAGACGCGTGTACCTGCATAACTCACACACCTGTCAAGGAACGGCGTTTCCATCACCCCACGTAGTTCCCTCCCCTTTCCTGTCAGGCCCCCTCCCCCAGACCTGCCATCCCAGAGGCCACCACTGTTCCCATTTCCTCCACTGTAGATTAGCTTTGTGTCTTGTGGAATTCCGTGTGAGTGGGACCATACGGAGTGTACTCTTCTGTGTCTGCCTTCTGTGGCTTAGCATGAAGTTCAGTGCTCAGCTTTGAACTTGGCGTGTTGCTGCAAATGTCACTCGTTCGTTCTTTTTCATTCCTGAGTAGCGTCTGTTGCACGGATGCACCACATTTTGTTGCTCTGTTCCCCTGTTGATGGACATTCGGGTGTTCCCAGTTAGGGACTTCTGTGGATAAAGCTGCTATGAATGTTCTCGTACACGTCTTTCTGTGGACACGTGCACCCATTTTTAGTAGATTCCTAGCAGTGAACTTGCTGGGTGAAAAATCCCACATCCTCATTTACGATGCTAGACTGCCTGCCTGTGCTAGGGTCTTCTGTCTGGAGGTGTGACCCGGTTGTGAACTGTGTGCAGGCCCAGTGCATTATTATTTGAGGCACTCGGCTTAGTAGCTCGTCCACAGCCAGCTCTGATGAGTAGGTTGAGGGGTGAGTCTTTTTTGGATTGCTAGTTGTTTGGAGATAATCCTCCTGGGTGTCTTGTGTTTCTGCATGTCTTGTAAGCAGAGTCACAAACTGTTTTCCTTTAGACCACATTTTAGAGGATGTTTGTGTTGGGAAAAGTTTTGGAAGATAGAGATAGTGTTTCTTTCCGGAGCAAAGGACAAGCATGTTTACTGTCCATTAGAAAAGACTTAGGTTTCCAAATCTTATTCCAACTTTTAAATTCCTTTTTAAAGAAAGGAAATTCTGACAAGGGCTATGCCATAGATGAAGCTTGGGGGCATTATGCCAAGTGAAATATGCCAGCCACACACACAAAAACCCCAATACTATGTGATTCCACTTATATGAGGTACCTGGAGTGGTCGAATCCATAGAGACAGAAAGAAGAATGGTTGTTGCCAGGGGGGTTGGGTGGCGAGTGAGTGGGGAGATGTTTAAAGGGTATAGAGTTTTGGGAGATGGAGAAGTTCTGGGTATCGGTTGCATAGCAATGAGAATATTAACACTACTAAATGTACACTTGGAAATGGTTAAGATGGTAAATTTTATGTTACACGTTTTTAATTTATTTTTGGCTGCATTGGGTCTTCATTGTTGCGTGCAGGCTTTTCTCTAGTTGTGGTGAGCGGGGGCTACTCTTCTTTGCGGTGCGCGGGCTTCTCATTGCGGTGGCTTCTCTTTGCGGAGCACGGGCTCTAGGCGCGCAGGCTTCAGTAGTTATGGCGTGTGGGCTTCAGTAGTTGTGGTGCGCAGGCTCAGTAGTTGTGGCGCACGGGCTTAGTTGCTCGGCGGCATGTGGGATCTTCGCGGACCAGGGCTCGACCCCGTGTTTCCTGCATCGGCAGGAGGATTCCTAACCACTGCGCCACCAGGGAAGTCCATATGTTGCATGTTTTAAACACACACAGACACACATGGATGAAAGATTTGGGTTTCCTAAGCTCAGGGTTCCTCTCCTGTAACGCAACTCACTGTATGTCTTTGCACTACCCAGTGGGAACTGGGGCTTGGGGAACTCATATGAGAAAATGTTGATCCTCTGGCTTGCAAGTAGGGCCAATCTCAGAACCTTCACAGTTCTTGACAAAAGTGATCTCTGTATTTTTTTCCTTGGGGCACTTTTGACAACAGTAAGTATAGTTCAAAACTTATCTTTAAAAATCTTGAAGTCCTAGTCTACGCCCTCTTGTTCACAGCTTTATTCCCAGGGGCTTGCACAGTGTACAGTGATACATAGAAAATGCTTAATAAATATTTGTAGAATGAATGACTGGATGGCTGAGTGAATGAACGCGTGTTGCCTCGATTCCACCATCTCTTCCTCAAGAAGGGAACTTCGGGAATAGACGGCCTGGCTAATTGTCACAGCTGTTTGGAGGCCAGCTCCTGGGGAGCCACCTCTGCTTTGTGCCAGGCTGGCTGTCATCTTCCCCCCTATCACCTCCCCTGAGCTGCTCCCACACAAATGCTGCTGAGAGCACTTCAAGGGGGACGAAGCCCCACCTTTCTTGCTCTGCCAGATGTTTGCCTGTGATGGTCAAATATTGCCCTCTCTGTGTTACAGAAGAGGAAACAGAGGCTCACCAAAGTAAAGGTCTCATGTAACTGCCCTGCGCTTGGCCACTGGCTGGCCAGTCTCAGCTGGGTCCAGGCGCTGGGGCTTTTGCCTCCTTGTACTACTAGCAGCCCTCTGGACGTCAGGGAGGTGGGATGGGGGTGGAACTTAGAAGTATCTTGGGCTGTTGACAAGAGGGTCGACCCACCTGTTAGTGCTCGACAGAGTCCTGGTTTTAGGTGGGCATCACCCTGCTGGGGGATCCCTGGGGGCTTCTGGGCAGCTGCCAGAGGAAGGCCCTTGTCTGACTCTGAACTGGAGGCTGGTGGTCTGCAGGGGTGGGCTTGGCTTTCATGGCTCTCTTGATACTGACTCAAATCCTAATCTTGGTCCTCCCAAGTCTGGTCCCTCAGTCTCCCAGTCTAGTCGAGTCCCCTCCAGCCACCCCTGGAATGGAGGGCTCCGGCAATTTCTGTGCTCTCTTTCCAGACCCTTATTATGGAGCACACTTAATGTTCATTCCCCTTGGGGCCTCCCATTTATTTTCAAGAGCTTCCTTTTGAAGTAAGAAAAAAAAAAGGAACCTTATCAATTTCTCCTTTTATTTCCCCTGAAACAGTTTTAATTCTCTTTCCCACAGTGCGGATCCTTCTGACTTATTGGGGCAGAGTCTTGGATGGGAAGGATGGGCAGAGAAGGCAACAAAAACATAAAGACATATTTCAAGAGAGTCTGTTGTGGCATTTAGAAATTGTAGGGTGGGCTTGGGGTAGACTGGGGCTCCCAGGTTAATGCTTTCTCATCACTTCAGCTTACATGCCTGGTCAAGTTACTGCATATTTATTAAGCATCTACCGTATGCCAAACGCTTTGTTGACTCATGGACCCTGAATGCTTAAAAGCTATGCTTTCTTAGGGGTAAAGCGGTAGCTCTTGCCTTTAATTTCATAGGGACTGAAATGAAAAATCTTTCAGGGGAAAAGAAAAAAACATTAGCTGTCAGCAGTAGTAGTAGTTTGTGCATTCTTGGTCCACTCATTTACTCATCTTGAAACAAACATTTATTGAGCACCTGCTATGATCCAAGCCTTCTACTGGCTCTTGGGGATATGGCTGTGGCCATGACAGGTAAGATCTCTGTCTCCATGCATTTTAAATATTAGTGTGAGGGAGAGGCAGTAAATAATAAACAAATACATATGGAATGATAGATAATGGTAAACGAAGGGCAGCAGAGTAAAATGGTGAGGGTTCAAGAGCAGTGGGGGCAGCTCTGGGAAAGTCATGTCCCGGGCTGAGTGCACTCCGCTCACTTAGTATCACTCCTTGCAGAGCATAGGGCTGAGCCGCAGATCCTTTGTCCATAGCGTCTGTCCCTTGTGTTCCTTCTCTGCGAGTCAGGAGCTTGCCGTGCTGAACCATTGTCACCCTCGCCCCCTTCTTTTTGGCTCCTGCCCCACCTGCATTCTCCTAAATCCAGTCCATCCACTAGTGCCCTGGGCCACCCCTTGCTCATCTGCTCCAGCTGCCCTTGCCGTGGCTCCAACACACCAGGCATCTGGAACATTCTTCTTCCCCAAGCTGTCTGCACGGCTTGATCATTTACTTGTTTTTAGGTCTTTGCTCAAAGGTCAGTGACCTTCATGGTGAAGTCTTTCCTGGTCACTCTGTTTAAAAGTACAGTTACCCCATCCCTACCCCTAGACCTCTCCATTCTCTATCCTGTTTCCTTTTCCTCCTTAGCTTTTGATTTGACATACTGTAGATTTTGATCATCTGGGATGAGGGAGGAAGCATTACCGGAATCCGAGGGAGAATGGAGACAGAGAGCTGTCTGGAGAGAACCAGTGACCTGCAGTTGAGGGACCAGGCAGCCTGATGAACTCGTCCTCTCCTCACTCCCTCTGGTCTTGCTAAGGCTCCCCATTGGCCACGCCCAATCAGAAGATGGAGGCAGGTACCTGTCAGCCTCTAAGGGCACAGAGAAGGGTGGAGAAAGTGATCTGGAGGCAAGTGGCCTTCAAACTCTTGTTTGGAGCCCTAGGCTTTTATTAAAGAGTTTGGGGGCCATCACAGTAGGCAAGGGTTGACCCAGTGGACAGCAACATTTCCACCAGTATGAGTGTGGAGAATTACAAGACCTGAATTTGAACTTCAGCTCTCCCACTGACCAGGTATGTGATTTTGGACAAATCACTGTGCCCTCTGCCTCATCTGTTAAATGCAGCTAAAAATCCCTGCTCTGCATCCCTGTCTGGGTGGTTGTGAAGTTTCAGTGAGGTTCAAGATGTGGAAACGCTTTGCAAATGGCAGAGTCTTGGACAAATTTGTTGCTTTCGTTTCAGCCACCAGCATGTTGCCTGCGTTGACTTGGGAATTCCAAGTCTAGATGCAAAATGGGTTACTGGTCACCGTGAGGACCTGGGAATGACAGATATTTTTAGCACAACTGATTCACTTCAATTGGTTTCTGATGGAAAAATCCACAAAATTCTTAAACTCCCAGGTGTGGGTAGTAGTTCTGTTACCCATCAGTATGCAGGATACCCAGTTTTTGCTGGGGACCTGTAGACAAGATCTTGACTCCAGCTTTTAATAAATGCTTCAGGCAGTGATCAGTTTACTTCCCTCCTCCCTCCCTCCCTCCAGCCAAAGGGAGCACCTCTCCGAGGGTGAGGGAAGGTGGCAGGGTGTGGTGTGCCAAGCAGCAGGAAGAGTGTAGGGAAGACTGCCCTCCCTCTTCCTTTGTTCCGGGACTCACATGCCAGGCTGTAGCAGCTCGGAGACACCCCACAGCCGGAGCCCTATAATTCCTGCTCCAAGGAGAGCAGAGAACATTGCTGTGGTTGCCAAGGCATTGAGATGCAGAGGGCGTGGCTCTTCAGCAATCTGGACCACTAGCCCAGCGTGAAGTTGGCTGGTGGGCACTACACGGCTAATTGCTGTGATTTGGCATTCAGTGCTGGGTACAGGCATTGTACCAAGCGCCAGGGTTAGAGGCGGTTCTCAGTCAGCCACCGCTGCCTGCTGTCAGTCTCCGGCTTTGATAATGATAATCGTGTCTGTTGCTGAGGGTGGGGAAGGAGGCCCTCTTTTTCTCCCTTTGTCAGCTTACTGAATCCATCCTCGTTTCCAGCGATGGGGTCTCATGGCTCAGCGGCCCGAACTCTAGCCTGGGCAAGGGAAATTTGAGTATTCGTCTCAGCTCTGTGACTCCCTCATTCCATCTTTGGGCGAGTTACTTCCTTTTCTGGCCGTCAGTTTACCTCTTAGTAAAATGAGGGTGTTGTACTGTGATACGTAAGGTTCCTTCCGGTTTGAATACCTTGCGTTTCGAGGCACGGCTTCCCGGCCCAGGCACTACAGGACACCTCGTGTTATTGTTCCTCGCTTTACTGCACTTCACAGGCATTGCGTGTTTTGCAAATTGAAGGTTTGAGGTCACCCTGTACCGAGCACATGTATCGGCTCCACTTTTCCAGTAGCACCTTTTCACCTCAGGTCTCTGGGTCACAGTTTGGTTATTCTAGCCACCTTTCAAACTTTTTCATTTCTGTTGTATTTGTCATGGTGATTTGTGATCAGTGATCTTCGATGTTACCACTGTTAATTGTTTTGGCGCACCACAAACCCTGCCCACATAAGGTGAGGAACTTAATCGATAAATTCCGTGCATTCTGACTGCTCCACCGACAGGCCGTCCCCCTCATCTCTCCCTCTGTCCAGCCTCTCTATTCCCTGAGACACAACAACATTGAAATCAGGCCAGTTAATAATCCAACTGTTCAAGTGGAAGGAATAGTTGCGTGATTCTCACTTTGAATCAAAAACTAGATATGATGGGCTTCCCCGGTGGCGCAGTGGTTGAGAGTCCGCCTGCCGATGTAGGGGACGTGGGTTCGTGCCCTGGTCCGGGAAGATCCCACATGCCGCGGAGCGGCTGGGCCCGTGAGCCATGGCCGCTGAGCCTGCGCGTCCGGAGCCTGTGCTCAGCAACGGGAGAGGCCACAACGGTGAGAGGCCCGCGTACAGCAAAACAAACAAACAAACAAACTAGATATGATGAAGCTTAGTGAGGAAGGCCTGTCAAAAGCTGAGATAGGCCAAAAGCTAGGCCTCTTGTGACTAACAGTTGGCCAAGTTGTGAATTCAAAGGAAAAGTTCTCGAAGGAAATTAAAAGTACGACTTCAGTGAACACATGATAATACAATGAAACAGACTTACTGCTGATATGGAGAAAGTTTTAGTGGTCCGGGTGGAAGATGAAACGAGCCACAATATTCCCTTAAACCAAAATCGAATCCACAGCCAAGGCCCTAACTCTCTTCCATTCTGTGAAGGCTGAGAGAGATGAGGACTGTAGAAGAAAATTTTGAAGCCAGCAGAGGTTGGTTCATGGGGTTTAGGGAAAGAAGCTGTTTCCATAACAGAAAAGTACAAGGCGAAGCAGCAAGTGCTGATGTAGAAGCTGCAGCAAGTTATCCAGAAGATCCAGCTAAGATAATTCATGAAGGCGGCTACACTAAACAACAGATTTTCAATATAAAGAAAACAGCCTTCTACTGGAAGAAGATGCCATCTAGGAATTTCATAGCTAGAGAGGAGAAGTCAGTGCCTGGTTCCAAATCTTCAGAGGACAGGCTGACCCTCTTGTTAGGGACTAATGCAGCTGGTGACCGTAAGCTGAAGCCGGTGGGTGCTCATTTACCCTTCTGAAAATCCCGGGGCTTTTAAGAATTATGCTAAATCTACTCTGTCTGTGCTCTAGAAATGGAACAACGAGGCCTGGATGACAGCACATCTGTTTACAGCATGATTGAGTGAGTATTTTCAGCCCACTGTTGAGACCCACTGCTCAAGAAAAAAAGATTCCTTTCAGAATATTGCTGCTCATTGACAAGGCACCTGGTCGCCCCAGAGCTCTGCTGGAGATGGACGATGAGATGTATGTTGTTTTCATGCCTGCTAACACAACATCCATTCTGCAGCTGATGGATCAAGGAGTAATTTTGACTTTGATGTCTAATTCTTCAAGAAATATACTTCATAAGGCTGTAGCTGCCACAGATAAGTGATTCCTCTGATGGATCTGGACAAAGTCAATTGAAAACCTTCTGGAAAGGATTTACCATTCTAGATGCCATGAAGAACAAGGGGTCAATAGAGCCTGTCATACAGAGTGAAGTAAGTCAGAAAGAGAAAAACAAATACCGTAGGCTAACACATATATATGGAATCTAAAAAAAAAAAAATGGTTCTGAAGAACCTAGGGGCAGGACAGGAATAAAGACACAGATGTAGAGGATGGACTTGAGGACACGGGGAGTGGGAAGGGTAATCTGGGACGAAGTGAGAGAGTGGCATGGACATATCTACACTACCAAATGTAAAATAGATAGCTAGTGGGAAGCAGCCGCATGGCACAGGGAGATCAGCTCGGTGCTTTGTGTCCATCTAGAGGCGTGGGATAGGGATGGTGGGAGGGAGGGAGACGCCAGAGGGAGGGGATATGGGGATATATGTGTGCATATAGCTGATTCACTTTGTTATACAGCAGCAACTAACACAACAATGTAAAGCAATTATACTCCAATAAAGATGTTAACAATAAATAAATAAAAATTAAAAATAGAAAAAGAACAAGGGGTCTGTAAGTTCGGATCTTAACAAACAGCACCACAAAACAGAGGAAAGCTTCAAGTGAGCTTTATTAGGGAGCGCTCCCGGGCGAGGTTCACTGGTCCGAGAGAAAGGGGCCAGAGAAGTCGCACCCGGGCGAGGGTTGGGCAAGATTTTATAGGGGAGGAAGGGAAAGGGGTGTGGTGAATCTGGGAGGGCGCAGGGTATTCCTTATTTGGTGGTCTTTTCGGGTATCCTGGGGGACCGTTAGTCCCGCCTCCCGAAAGGCGGGAAGGCTGGGCTGGCTTCAAAGTCCCCAGGTCAGTTCCTGGAACTGGGTGGTCCGGAGAGTTTCGGTCTGATGCAACCTGTGAATCTGATTGTGTTCCCCTGCCTCGGGCCAGTTGGCCTTACAGGGTCAAAATCTCTCTGAGGTCTGCCTGTATTGACACTTGGGGCAGGAGCATTCTTAGCTGCGGGGGGCGGTCCTGTATCTTGTCCGGTGTCTCCAGCATCCCTGGTCTCTACCCTGCTAGGTGCAAGGAGCACCTGCCCTGAAAGTCATGACAAAGAGAAATGACTCCAATAAAACATGGTAACAAATATCCCTGGAGAGCAAAATTGTGCCTGGTTAGGTTAAGAACTATTGATTTAGGGTGTAGGCTAAAAGTTTTGCAGGTTATGGGAAATATTTTCCCTGGATATTACTCTGGAGGATAAATTATTGTCATTGTTGTTATTATTTCTCCCTCTCTCAGTATATGTAGAAGACCATGTACTATGTGCCAGACATTGGGAATATAAAATTGGACCAGACAGACCTGTTTCTGGTGTGTCCTGGTTCTGGTCCTACCCACACATTGAAGCCCATATTCTAGAGAGGGTTTGGGGAGAAGGAGACAATATTCATGTAACCACATAAGGCAATTTCAAATCTCACCTTTAAAAAGGTGATGTGATGGAATGCTTCATGGTGCCTAATTTATCTTCATATTTAACAATTTTGAAATTTAACACATTAGGTAATTAAATACTATAACCAGAGCATATTAAGCATTAGGTAACGTATCCAGAGATAGGACTAGAAAAAATATATATATTTTTTCCTAGGCGGGGAAAAATCCTTTGAATTCCTAAGCTTTGTGAAATTTATTGAGGAGTAAGTAATCTTATTAAAAGTCTGGGTTAGTTTCTTGTGGCTGCAGTAACAAAGTACCACAAAGCAGGTGGTGTAAAATACCAGAAATATATTCTCTCATAGTTCTGGAGGCCAGAAATCTGAAATTAATGTATCAGCGGTGCCATACTCCAGAACCTCCAGGGGAGAATCTTCCCTTCATTTTCCAGCTCCCAGAGGCTTCTGGCGCTCCTTGGCTTGTGGCAGCATCACTCCACTCTCTGCCTCCGTCCTCATGTGGTCTCCTTCCTTCTTGTGTCTCTGGGTCCAAAACTCTCTCTCTTTTCTCTTACAAAAACACTAGATTTAGGACCCACTCTAATCTAGGGTGACCTCATCTTAACTTGGTTACATCTGCCGTGAGCCTGTTTCCGGCTAAGGGCACATTCTCAAGCAACAGGAATTAGCTCTTGAACATAACCTTTTTGGGGGGCAGATTCAACTCAGTGCAAAGGCCAAGACTGATAGTCAGTCATGGCCAAGGAGAAGTGAAATCAAGTCCGTCTGCTCTGTGAGTCTTTGAAATAAGCCAGTGAGAATCAAGCCCAGTTTCTGATGTAACAACCCTGGGAAGAGCAGGCCCCTCTTAAATTCCAGTTCCACGGTTACAGCTGGTCTGTGCACACAGCTTCAGCTCTCCGGTCCCTCTCCCTCTGTTGAGTCCTTCCAGCAAAACCCTGACCCTGATTAAATCCAGCTGTCCCCAGCTGCGCCCACGCTGGACACTACCTGGACAGAAAAAGACAGCTGTGCCAAGGGTCTCTTTTTAAATCTTCGTGTACAAAAGCCCTCAGTGGACCCTCAGAAATGCCGACGATCCCACCCCCCTTCCTCAGTCTCTCTGTTCATCCTCTTTCTACCGAGGATTACTGTTTTGCATTTTCTACTCCATCCTCAGTTTCTCTCGCTCTTTACGCTCAGCTGGTGATGTGGCTTCTTACTTTCCTGAGAGCAGAAGCAAGCAGAAGAGAACTCTCTCCTTGCCCTCAGCGCGCCTGCATTGGTAGCCGTACACCCCACCTTTTCTCCCTCTCCCTCCTCACCCAACTTCACTTGCACCCTGGAACCCACCCCCTTTCCTTGCGGATTTTATTCCTGCATTGATCTCCTCTCCACCTCCTGCATTCTCTCCCCACCGCTCCTTCAGTGTCGTAGGAAAACCTCTGCCTACAGCCCTCCCAGTTTCCCACTTCTCTTGAGAGTGACACCCTTGAGTTGAACATACCTGGGTCTCCAGTTCCTTCCCAGCCCATTGTCTTTTTTTTTTTTTTAACATTTTTATTGGAGTATAATTGCTTTACAATGGTGTGTTAGTTTCTGCTGTATAACAAAGTGAAACAGCTCTGCATATACACATATCCCCGTGTCTCCTCCCTCTTGCCTCTCCCTCCCTCCTACCCTATTCCCCCCCTTTAGGTGGACACAAAGCACCAAGCTGATCTCCCTGTGTTATGCCGGCCCATTTTCTTTTTTTTTTTTTTTTGCGGTACTCGGGCCTCTCACTGTTGTGGCCTCTCCCGTTGCGGAGCACAGGCTCCGGACGCGCAGGCTCAGCGGCCATGGCTCACGGGCCCAGCCGCTCTGCGGCATGTGGGATCTTCCCGGACCGGGGCACGAACCCACGTCCCCTGCATCGGCAGGCGGACTCTCAACCACTGCGCCACCAGGGAAGCCCAGCCCATTGTCTTTTGAGCCACTCCAACTGCTCAGGAGAATCACAGACTCTTAGCAGCATTTGATACAGTTGACCTTGTCCTTGAGCTACACTCTTGAGCTACACCTCACGCACTCCTGGCTTCCCATCTGCCTCCCTGACGGCTCTTCCTCAGCGTTTTCCTCCTGACTTCTGAATATTGGAGTAAATCACCACTTAGCTTTTGTCTCTCTCCCCTCCCCTTTCTACATACAGAACCTACGTGATCATATTCAGTCCCAAGTCTTAGAATACCGTCTATATTGGGATGAATCCTAAATTTATATCTACTGCATTGATTCTCTTTTGATTTCCAGACTCATGTATCTATCTATTCAACAACTCCACTTACACAAAGTACCACTGATTCCCCTCCAACCCAGATCACTCTTGCCCCGTCTTCCTCACCTCTTTCTAAACCTAACTTATCAGCCTAAAGTCCTAGGAGTCTTCCTTTATTTCTCCTCTCCCCCCATCCCATATCCAATCAATCAGCGAGTCATACTGTTACTCCCTTCAAAACGAATTCTGAATCCAGGTTTTCATCCCTCCATGGTCCCTCTTCTGATCCAGGCCACCATCATGTCCTGCCTGGAGGAATGTAGCAGCCTTTCAACTGGGCTCCCGGCTGCCATTCTTTTTTAAATTTTAATTAATTAATTAATTTATGGCTGCGTTGGGTCTTCGTTGCTGCGCGCGGGCTTTCTCACGTTGAGGCGAGCGGGGGCTACTCTTCATTGTGGTGCACGGGCTTTTCACTGCGGTGGCTTCTCTTGTTGCAGAGCACAGGCTCTAGGCGTGTGGGCTTCAGTAGTTGTGGTACATGGGCTCAGTAGTTGTGGCTCGCGGGCTCTAGAGCACAGGCTCAGTAGTTGTGGCGCACGGGCTTAGCTGCTCCGAGGCATGTGGTATCTTCCCGGACTAGGGCTCGAACCCGCGTCCCCTGCAATGGCAGGCAGATTCTTAACGGCTGCGCCACCAGGGAAGCCCCCTGCTGCCGTTCTTGCCCTCTTACAAGTCATCCTCCTCTGTGCAGCTGGAGGGATCTTTTGAAAACTTAGTGGCATCACCTGTTTAAAATTCATCAGTGGCTTCTCATTGCACTTAGGAGGAAAAAGAAATCCCAGTTCCTTCCTGTGTGTCTGCTAGGGCTCCTGCCTCCCTCTCCAGCCTGTCTTCTCACCTCTGCGTTGTCTAGGATGCTACTCCAGGCTTCTTTCTCCATCTTGCACAGGCTTAGAGCTTTTGCCCTTGGTGTTCCTTCTAGATCTTTTCATGGCTGCGTCTTCTGTTTTTCATGTTTCAGCTCAAAAGCCACCTCTCCTCGGAGACCTTTCCTGGTAGGTGACCACTAGTAGTCTTTGGTAGCTTCTTCAATTTCTGTTATGACAAGATGTCCCAGACTCATGTTGTATACTTCCTGCCCCGGACCTAGGATCAGTCATTTCTCCAGGGGGCTCTGGTTCTTTTATTGGGAAATGACACCTAGAGACCACGATCTAGGCACTAGGGTGCTCATTGCTACTGGGTTGGTCATTGTTCCTAAGTCTTTTCAGAAGATAGAGTTAGGAAATATTACTTAAAAAAATATATATGTATACAATAAATCATGATTTCATACTTCAAATTCAGGAACTATAGGGTTTTTACTTAACTTCATTGATTTTACATTGTGTCTTCTTTCCCTCATGCCAAAACCCTCATTCTTTCAACAAAAACATAATTGCTCACCTTCTTTATCCCATTACACACACACAACAGTCTCAGAATAGCAAAACGTCAACGTTACCATCAACAATATGATTACCAAAAACAGTTTAAGATTTACTTGCAGTCCTTTTGCCCTTAGAATAATGTAAGTCAAAATACTGTCACTTAAAGTCACTTGGCATACTTCCTCTCTGTGAGGTGATGCCATCAGCTGGATACATAGTATCTTTTGTTTTAATTTATTTTCATTGTTCAAGTATTGCTTTGTGAAAAATTCAACTTTGTAAATATGTAAAATATTTGTATGGTATCTCCACCCTTCCCCTGCCACTGGCTGCAGATGTCCACAGTCTAATCCCTGGACTGGAACCTGTGAATATGTTACTTTACATGGCAACGGGATTTTGCAGATGGGATTAAGGATCTTTTTTTTTTTTTTAATATTTATTTATTTTGGCTGCACGGGGTCTTAGTTGCGGCATGCGGGAATCTCTGTTGCCGCGCGGGAGATCTTCATTGCGGCACGCATGTGGGATCTAGTTCCCTGACCAGGGATTGAACCCTGGCCCCCTGCATTGACAGCGTGGGGTCTTACCCACTGGATCACCAGGGAAGTCCCCAAAGGTCTTGAGATGGGAAGATTATCCTTGATAATCCAGGTGGGCCCAATGGAATTATAAGGGTCCTTATAGAGGGACACAGGAGTGGGGGAGTCAGAGAGAAAATCTGGTAATGGAAGCGGAGGTCAGAGCAGAGCAGACGCTGCACTGCTGGCTTTGGAGATGGAGACACAGGAGCTGCAAGCCCAGGGATGCAGGCAGCCTCCAGAAGCTGGCAGAGTCTGGGACCGGGTCTCCCCCAGAGCCTCCCAAAAGAGCACAGCCCTGCCAGCACCTTGATTTTAGCCCAGTGCCCCCCACCCCAGACCTGTAAGAGAATAAGTTTGTGTTGTTTTAAGCCACTCATGGTAATTTGCTACAGCAGCCGTAGGAAACTCATACAGTTCCAAAAACTGTGTCTAGCATTTATTCCTGCCACCTCCACCCTATTCCATCTTTCCCTTATAATCTTTAAACTATATTTATGGCATATCCTTCCATCTTTAAGAAATATAATCATACATATATATGTGTATATACATATATATGTAATCAACTATACAAATACATAACCAAATACATATATCTTTGTATCCCCTGCTTAGATCCATAGGTTCTATACATGTTCTTTTCCTTGCGTCTTTCACTTAACCGGATGATCTAGAGCTCACTCCATAGCAGCATGTAGAGTTATTCCTCATTCCTTTTTATAGCGTAGACAATCCCATTGTGTGGAAGTACCATATTCTATTTATTGGTCTCCTTTTGATGACGCTGGATTGTTTCTAGTCTTTTGCGGAAACAAATAGTGCTGCAGTACATATATCCTTTTGTATTTTTGCCAGTGTATCTTTGGGATCGATTCCTAGAAGTAGAATTGCCAGATCAAAGAGTAAATGCATATACAGTTTTGCAGATATTGTCAATGCCCTTGACGGGGGGTATAGCATTTTGCATCACCACCTACAATGTGCAGGAGGGCTGCTTTCTTTCCCCCAAACCTTGTGTATAAACCTTTGGATTTTAGCCAATCTGATAGAGGAAAGGTGGTTTACCAGAGTAGTTTTTTAATTTTAATTTTATATTGGGGTACAGTTGATTTACAATGTTGTGTTAGTTTCAGGTGTGCCAGTGTAGTTTTAATTTGCATTTTTCTTATTATGAGCGAGATTGAACATCTTTTTTATGGTTAATAGACATTTGCATTTCTTTTTTTATGGGTTGTTCCAATTACATTTGAACGAATGAGGAAATGAGTGAATATATCAGAATTTCTAGGAAGAAGATGAGCTCCTTGAAGCAGAGCTAAACATCTCCCATTTCTTTGTTTCCCAGCCACTACCACTCTGTCAGACGCCTAACACCGCGCCAGGCACCTCACTGGTACTTGGTAAACGTTGCTTTTTTCAGGCTGGAAAGGAGAATCTGCTGGCTCCTCTTCCATGTCCCTTCAGTAAAGGGAACAGCAAGAGCTGGCTTGTGAATATGAGCACTTGAGAAACCGATCCGCCAGGTTCTGCTGTGGGTTGTGAGAGGTGGGAAGCTGAGCGGTAGCTGAAGGTTGGGGTGGAAGCTCATGTCGCACCTGCAGCAGCTGCGGCCCCAGCCGGGACTCAGCTCTGGCTGCGAACTGACTGGCAATTCCTGCGCCCTCTGTTTCGCCCTCCCCGCAGCTGTTCTATACCCACCAGCCTGATCCAGCTCTTTGTGTTCAAGGAGTGGGAGTCTTTGGATGGATACAGAGGGTGCAAGGCAGGGTACCGTGGCGGAAAGGTGACTGGCTTTGAGCCTAGTGGCCCTGGGTTCGAATCCTGGCTCTGACACTCCCTTAGCTCTGATTGGGTGAGTTGTTTAACCTGCCCTGTCTCAGATGCTTCATGGAAAATGAGGATAATGGTAACTTCAGCATCATTTTTAAAAAAACAAAAGTGTGAAATTGTACTTGTGGAGCACATGATATCTGGCAGCGATGGTTATACCAATAAGCGTGGTCAGCTATTGCATTCCTAGTATAAGCGAGGCCTGGTGCTTTGTGTTCTTATGTATCATCTCATGTATTCCTCATGGTAACCCTAGGAGGTCATCGCATTATCATCCTGCTTACTCAAATGAGGAAACTGAGTGGCAGAGCTCAGGTCATGGCCCACGGTCTCAAAGCTACCGACTGTCAGAGGCAGAAAGTGAACCCAGGTAATTTGCCTCCCAAGCCAAGGTGCTTACACCCCGGCCTCACCTGAAGGCCAGTGAAGCAGACCTGGCCACCTTGTGGTGGGTGGTTTTTGGACAGGCTATGGAGTTTGCAGGGTCCAGTGCAAAATGAAAATGTGGGCCCTTAGTCTTAAAATATTAAGCATTTTAAGATGGCAACAGCAGAGCATTCACCCACCCAAGCACAGGGTTCTTCTGAACAGGGGGCCCACTGGTCACATGCCCTTTGCAGCCCACCCGCTGGTCTTGGCAGGGCTGTGCCTCCCAGCAGACTCAGGGCTGGCGGGGTGCAGCCTGCCTGCTCTGGGGATCCCTCTGAATGCATTGCCAGCCTCCTAACTTCTCCGAAGACCCAAGGGAAACCCTGAGATCTGCTGACTGGCCCCCAATACGAACCCTGAAAACATTCCTGGCTGCCCTTGGTTCCACAAAGAGCATCACCACGTGTGCATGAAATCTTTACACGTGACTCAGGCTGGCCCGGAGCCCTGATGTGCTCAGATGAGATCAGGAAACGCTCCATGGGCAGGATCCTCACGTTTCCTCTCCAGCATTACAACATAAGAAATTATAATAATAAGTACGTCAATTATTATAGTAATAGTAATAATAGTAATAACATAATGACTTTTAACAGTGATTAGTAATTTACTCTGCATTCAATATTCACATTTACTTAACTTCTTCAGGCTACAGACTTTCTGAAAAATCAGAGACCAACCTTTTTATGTTCAAAGTTGTAACCAGTGTTCTCTTTCTTGTTCTGAAAAACTCTAAATGCTGCAGTTTCCTGCAAAATTCAGTGAAGATTCTAACACCTATCAAATCGTTGACAAACAGGAAGAGCACCCTTCTCATTCCCCCCCGCCAATACACACATACATTAATTAACTACATTATTATAAATATAATGCTGTAGTGGAAGGTTCCCAGCGCAGACGTGTCCTTACACAGGCCTGTCTCCGGCCAAGCTGCTCGCACCTGGATTCACAACTTGGGTCTCATACACTGGTCTGTGTCATCTGAGGAAGAGCTGCTTTGGCCAAGGTCACAGGCAGGTGGAATAACAAGGCACCGCTGTGACCAGCCTTGCAGACAGGAGGGCTGTGAGAGGTGGTCAGAGGGATGTAAACAGCCTGGCTGGGGAATGTTGAGTCATTCTAGTGGGATGTTGTGGGGCCCCAGCTGGCCCGGTAACCTCGGCATTTGTCTCACATGGACTTTGCAGGGGACATTGTAGCAGCTATAAATCTTAGTCTATAAATATTGGGCAGGCCAGAAAAAGAAGTAGCACATTTCTCTACTTTCTTTCACTTCAGCTGGTGGCAAATTCAATCTCGGTCATTAATGGGGTTCTCTATGTCGCCTCCCAACTGCCAGGAGTGTGCCGAGGACCTGGCAGATCCAGAGCAGTGGGAAAGCCCTGGCTTTTGACCTGTGTTTGAGCCATAGGTATGTTCACTGTGGCTGGGATCTGACCTTATCATCCTAGGACAGTCATCCTCAACTCAGGGCAATCTCCCTCCCCTCCTCCCACCCCCTGGGCGTGTTTTTCTGGAGACATTTTTGGTTGTCACAACTGGCACCTGGTGAGTGGAGGCCACACACACTGCTGAATGCTCTGCAGTGCATAGCACAGTCCCCCGACAAAGCAAAGAATTATCCTGCCCCCAGAAGTGCTGACATTGAGAAACCTGCCTTAGAGACTCACAAGCCTCTATTTTCCCAGCTTTCTGACTTCTGACAACTTCACAGTCTGGGAACCTCTTTTTCTTTCTCTTCCTGTTGTTCTGAATGTAACTTCCCTTTGCATTCTTGTTATCTTCTAAGGTACCTCACCCTTCAAAGAGCTTAGTCTTTTACCAGCCACAGAGATGAACTGTGACAGGTCTAAGCCAGTTGTGTACACACCCCAGCGCTAGATAATTCTTGCTTCTCTTGCAGCTCAAGGTTGCCATGTGACACAGTTCTGGCCACTGAGATGTAAGGGGAGATGTGCTGGGAGCTTTTGGGACAGAGACTGCTTCTTTCCTGAGAATGTTCTGGAGAGGAAGCTGTCTGGTGTCAGCCCCTACAGCTTCCCTGCCTGGAGTACCTGTGTGGGGATGTGATAAATAGGGCTGTGGCAGCCATCTTTTTTTTTTTTTTTAAATAAATAAATTTATTTATTTATTTATTTATATTTTTGGCTGTGTTGGGTCTTCGTTGCTGCACGCGGATTTCTCTAGTTGCGGTGAGTGGGGGCTACTCTTCGCTGCAGTGAGCAGGCTTCTCGTTGCGGTGCTTCTCTTGTTGCGGAGCACGGGTTCTAGGCACGCAGGCTTCAGTAGCTGTGGCACACAGACTCAGCTGCTCCACTGCATGTGGGATCTTCCCGGACCAGGGCTTGAACCCCTGTCCCCTGCATTGGCAGGCGGATTCTTAACCACTGTGCCACCAGGGAAGGCCTGTGGCAGCCATCTTGAGACCATGAGGTAAGTCAGGAGACTCACAGAGATGTCTGACCTTGGTGAACCAATGAATAAAGCCTGGAAGCATCTACCTCTAGGCCTCTTGTTAAGGCACAAATATCCTTAGAGTTTAGACCATACTTGATATACTTGGGCAAGCAACTTAAGCTGTCTCTGTCTTGCTCTTGTGTGAGAAGGGAAGAATAAATACTTACTGCATGAAGTTGGTGTAGAGATTTAATGAGATGATGTATGTAAAACATATGACTAAGTTTCTAAAATATAATAAATATTCAGTGTATTGTAAATGCCTTTGTTACTGTCACTATTAACTGAATTAATCAGGGATGATATTGCAGGTCTTATGGGAAGTTTCTTCTAATGATTGATCCTCACTGGATTATCCAGCAAATATGTATGAGAGCCTGCCATGCTAATATACTGGAAATAGTAGGAAAATATTTAAAAGGAATAAAATTAGAGGGAAACAATACCCAAGAAGTTGTATATTAGATTCCATCAAAATTCCCTTTTATTTAAGAACAATATTTTGCAAACGTTAGTTTTCTGCATTCCTTATATTTGTCATATCCATTTACCATGTCCATGCCATAGTAGAATACCTGTGCTATTACTGACAAAGTTTTTTTTTTTTAACAATTCTTTTTTTTTTTTTTTTGCGGTACACGGGCCTCTCGCTGTTGTGGCCTCTCCCGTTACGGAGCACAGGCTCTGGACGCGCAGGCTCAGGGGCCATGGCTCACGGGCCCAGCCGCTCCGCGGCATGTGGGATCTTCCCGGACCGGGGCATGAACCCGTGCCCCCTGCATCGGCAGGCGGGCTCTCAACCACTGCACCACCAGGGAAGCCCTTTAACAATTCTTTTTGACGAAATGGATTTATTTTAAAAAGAAGCTTTAACAGAATCCAACAGCACATGAAAAGGATCATACACCATGATCAAGTGGGGTTTATCCCAGGAATGCAAGGATTCTTTAATATACGCAAATCAATCAATGTGATACACCATATTAACAAATTGAAGGAGAAAAACCATCTGATCATCTCAACAGATGCAGAAAAAGCTTTTGACAAAATTCAACACCCATTTATCATAAAAACTCTCCAGAAAGTCTGCATAGGCGGAACCTACCTCAACAAAATAAAGGCCATATACAACAAACCCACAGCAAACATCATTCTCAATGGTGAAAAATGGAAAGCATTCCCTTAAGATCAGGAACAAGACAAGTATGTCCACTCTCACCATTATTATTCAACATAATTTTGGAAGTCCTAGCCATGGCAATCAGAGAAGAAAAAGAAATAAAAGGAATACAAATTGGAAAAGAAGAAGTAAAGCTGTCACTGTTTGCAAATGACATGATACTATACATAGAGAATCCTAAAGATTCTACCAGAAAACTACTAGAGCTAATCAATGAATTTGGTAAAATAGCAGGATACAAAATGCACAGAAATCTCTTGCATTCCTATACACTGGTGATGAAATATCTGAAAGAGAAATTAAGGAAACACTCCCATTTACCATTGCAATGAAAAGAATAAAATACCTAGGAATAAACCTACCTAGGGAGAGAAAAGACCTGTATGCAGAAAACTATAAGACACTGATGAAAGAAATTAAAGATGATACAAACAGATGGAGAGATGTACCATGTTCTTGGATTGGAAGAATTAACATTGTGAAAATGACTGTACTACCCAAAGCAATCTACAGATTCAGTGCAATCCCTATCAAACTACCAAGGGCATTTTTCACAGAACTAGAACAAAAAAATTCACAATTTGTATGGAAACACAGAAGACCCCGAATAGCAAAAGCAATCTTGAGAAAGAAAAATGGAGCTGGAGGAGTCAGGCTCCCGGACTTCAGACTCTACTACAAAGCTACAGTAATCAAGACAGTATGGTACTGGCACAAAAACAGAAATATAGATCAATGGAACAGGATAGAAAGCCCAGAGGTAAACCCACACACATATGGTCACCTTATTTTTGATAAAGGAGGCAAGAATATACAATGGAGAAAAGACAGTCTCTTCAATAAGTGGTGCTGGGAAAACTGGACAGCTACATGTAAAAGAATGAAATGAGAACACTCCCTAACACCATACACAAAAATAAACTCAAAATGGATTAAAGACCTAAATGTAAGGCCAGACACTATAAAACTCTTAGAGGAAAACGTAGGCAGAACACTCTATGACATAAATCACAGCAAGATCCTTTTAGACCCACCTCCTAGAGAAATGGAAATAAAAACAAAAATAAACAGATGGGACCTAATGAAGCTTAAAAGCTTTTGCACAGCAAAGGAAACCATAATCAAGACAAAAAGACAACCCTGAGAATGGGAGAAAATATTTGCAAATGAAGCAACTGGCAAAGGATTAATCTCCAAAATTTACAAGCAGCTCATGCAGCTCGATATCAAAAAAACAAACAACCCAATCCAAAAATGGGCAGAAGACCTAAATAGACATTTCTCCAAAGAAGATATACTGATTGCCAACAAACACGTGAAAGGATGCTCAACATCACTAATCATTAGAGAAATGCAAATCAAAACTACAGTGAAGGATCACCTCATGCTGGTCAGAATGGCCATCATCAAAAAATCTACAAACAATAAATGCTGGAGAGGGTGTGGAGAAAAGGGAACACTCTTGCACTGTTGGTGGGAATGTAAACTGATACAGCCACTATGGAGAACAGTATGGAGGTTCCTTAAAGAGATAAAAATAGAACTACCATACAACCCAGCAATCCCACTACTGGGTGTATACCCTGAGAAAACCATAATTCAAAAAGAGTCATGTACTACAATGTTCATTGCAGCTCTATTTACAATAGCCAGGACATGGAAGCAACCTAAGTGTCCATTGACAGATGAATGGATAAAGAAGATGTGGCACATGTATACAATAGAATATTACTCAGCCATAAAAAGAAACAAAATCGAGTTATTTGTAGTGAGGTGGATGGACCTAGAGTCTTCACCAGAGTGAAGTAAGTCAGAAAGAGAAAAAGAAATACCGTATGCTAACACATATATGTGGAATCTAAAAAAAAAACGATTCTGAAGAACCCAGGGGCAGGACAGGAATAAAGATGCAGACGTAGAGAATGGACTTGACACGGGGAGTGGGAAGGGTAAGCTGGGACAAAGTGAGAGAGTGGCATGGACATATATACATTACCAAATGTCAAATAGATAGCTAGTGGGAAGCAGCCGCATAGCACAAGGAGATCAGCTCGGTGCTTTGTGACCACCTAGAGGGGTGGGATAGGGAGGGTGGGAGGGAGACACAAGAGGGAGGAGATATGGGGATATATGTATACGTATAGCTGATTCACTTTGTTATAAAGCAGAAACTAACACACCGTTGTAAAGCAATTATAAAGATGTTAAAAAATAAATAAAAAGAAGCTTTATATCATCACTATGGTAAATGGAAAACCAACATCACTTGGCATAAGTAAAAAACAGCCAGATATAAATGCAATAAGATTCCCTAATGTTACTAAATTAAAACAAAATATTGATTTGTGTGCTACCTAAAATCACCTTGTGCACCACAGTCATACCTATACTGCACTTAGAAAACCCTGAAGAGAATAATCGTACTTAGTGAAAACACTTAAAAACCACCTGAGCTTCATAAATGCTGCCAGCGTGTCTCGATATAGAAGTTAGACATAAATAATATGATTATTATACCTAATTATTCTCAGCAGATCACCATTCTTCGAGGAAAATCACTATGAAATATAGTGTGGCTTTCTGGTTAGCAATATTTTCCCCCTCCTTATTAACTTTATGAAACATTTCATCATAATCCCCAAGATATTTCACTGTGAACGTAGGAATCCAGTAATCCCTTTCAACAGTAATTTACTCTGCATTCAGCATTCACATTTACTTAATTTTTGCAGGTTATGGACTTTCTGAAAAATCAGTGTTACTGAACCAGCCTGTTTATGTTCGAAGTTATAAACTTTTTTCTTTCTTGTTCTGGAAAACTCTTAATGCTGCAGCTTCCTGTGAAATTCAGCATAAGATTCTGACACCTTTCAAATTGTCGACAGAAGGTTTACCCCCCGCCTCCACCGTCCCTCTGCCCTGGGATTTGGGGGTGTATGTCTCCCAAATACTGTAGGATACTGTAGGATACTGTAGGTCCCCAAACGTTCAGCCTCCCTGAACTTGTTGCTGAATTATTGCAGTTCCTTTTCTGATGCTGCCTCCCGCCCTGAACCAAGTGCATTTCTCACAATACGTTCTGATTCTTCTCCCGGACTCTGTCACTCTCTATCTCCCTTTGAAAACAGTCTGAACTCAGCGTAGCATTCAAGGTTCTCCACAATACGATTCTGACCTGCCTCCCTAACCTTGACCTACTCATCTTCGGCACCTGGCCGCAGACCGAATAAGTACACTGTTCTCTGCACACAGCCCCACTCTCTCGTGTCTGACCTTTTTGTCCTTGTCACTCCTTCCTCCCGGACACTCCCTCTCTCAATCTTCTCCATCCTTCCAGAGTGAGTTTTTTAAAAAATAAATTTATTTATTTTTATTTTTGGCTGCGTTGGGTCTTGGTTGCTGCACGCGGGCTTTTCTCTAGTTGCGGCGAGTGGGGGCTACTCTTTGTGTGGTGTGCGGGCTTTAGGCACGAGGGCTTCAGTAGTTGTGGCATGTGGGCTCAGTAGTTGTGGCTCGCGGGCCCTAGAGCGCAGGCTCAGTAGTTGTGACGTATGGGCTTACTTGCTTCACGGCATATGGGATCTTCCCAGATCAGGGCTCGAACCCATGTCCCCTGCATTGGCAGGCGGATTCTTTTTTTTTTTTCTTTTGATAAATTTATTTATTTTATTATTTTATTTTATTTTATTTTTGGCTGCGTTGGGTCTTCCTTGCTGCGTGTAGGCTTTTCTCTGGTTGTGGCGAGCAGGGGCTACTCTTCGATTCGGTGCGTGGGCTTATCGTTGCGGTGGCTTCTCTTGTTGCGGAGCACGGGCTCTAGGTGCGCAGGCTTCAGTAATTGTGGCTCGTGGGCATTAGAGCACAGGCTCAGTAGTTGTGGCACACGGGCTTAGTTGCTCTGCAGCATGTGGGATCTTCCCAGACCAGGGATTGAACCTGTGTCCCCTGCATTGGCAGGCGGATTCTTAACCACTGGGCCACCAGGGAAGCCCTGGCAGGCGGATTCTTAACCACTGTACCACCAGGGAGGCCCCAGAGTGAGTTAATAGTCACTTCCTACAGGAAGACTCCCGGATTCCTTGTCTGTTTACTGCTTTTGGTCAATCTTGTCACTGGCTATACTGTACATTATTATTTGTGTACCTCTGAGGGTTTCTCCAGCCTGTTTCTAAGCTTCCTGGGTAAGGAAGTGCTTGTGATTCATTTCTGTATATCTGGGCTTGATTACAGGGGTGGCACATTGGGGTGATGACAGGGAATAGATAGTAATGTGAGTGGGAAAGGCTCTGACTGAGATACAGCGGGGGTATGGCTAGCTGCCCCTGGTGGGGAGAAGGGATTCGGCCAATTATTGCCACGAGAGGATACAGCCCAGCGCTGTGGAGCCTCTGTTTTTCCCAGAGCGGGAGGCTGAAATCTGGAGTTTAATGTGAAGCCTCATCCAATGGGCCATCAGCACAGGGTCTCTGGTTTGACACTGTTGATATCCCAGCCTGCTACCTGCCTTCAGTGTACGTTATGGAGCGTGTGGACAAAGAATGTTGCCTGCCGTTTCAGTAAACAAAGGTTGTTGTGGGCATCAAGCAATCGGCCACTGCAGCTGCCCCTGACATTGCGCCCTGAGGGGACTCAGGTTGGAGAAAAATCGGATACTGGCCCCAGATAGTGAAGGTGCATATCCAAGGAATAATTTCAGTGAGCCCAGACTCTTGCATCTTCTCATACATGGGAAAACACTATAATCATTAACTTGAGATGTCTGTTTCTTATGATGAGGAGTCATTTTTTGATCTTTGACTACATGGGTTTTTTGTTTTGTTTTGTTTTGTTTTTTCAGCAAAAACTCATATATCCTTGTTTCTCCTTTACCTCTTTAGAACAGTCCCTCAGAGCTATTTGAAAGGCTGCGATACCGGGCTATAGCCCTCAGTGAGGCTGCCAGATAAAACAATTCCCAACTTTTAGGTGGTGCATTTTTTTCGGTCAACAAGTGAATAACTATATATTGAATAATTTAGAAATGGAAATCAGCTCACCCCACTAGCTACCTTATCTGTCATGTGACACCACTGATTTGCTGGTGTGTTTTTTCACGCAGATGACTGAATTTGGCAGTAATGTAGGTGTAGTTTATGGGGTGCTTACTCTGGGCGGGCCTGGTTCTAGGTCCGTAGGGGAGCGTGCTCATTTCGTCATCTTGACAGCCGTGAAGCAGACACTATTATTATGCTTGGAGGGATGCGGTGACCTGCAAGGTGGCAGACAGGGCTTGCATGGGGCCCAGGCGAGATTTGCACCTGGGGCATCACGTTGGAGTCAGGACCGAGCCACGAGGCATCAAGTCAAACCCCAGAGGACCCTGCTGGTCGGGAACAGAGAGCACAAAGCTGTCTTCATTCCAGTGTCCAGTGTAATTGTGTTGATTTAGCCCCATTTTGACCCTTATTTCTGGGTCCTGTGCTTCTGAGAGTTACTTAGGCCATCTGGATTCGCCAGGTTTGTTTCAGCATTCAGGGAAGCCAGGGCCTTGCAGATAAGAGGCTGGGGAAAGGCTAGGTAAACACAATTAAGCACCGTTAGAGGGTTTTGAAGGGCGAGGGGAGTGACAGTGAAGTGAGAGTAAATAATTAGGTTGGAGAGGAAGACCACAGACTGTGAGACTGCTGCTGTCCTGAGGCAGCTCATCTGTGAGATGAATCACAATTCAGCACCTGCCTTGGCTTCATGTCCTGGAGGAAAAACTCCCTCTGCAAGCTTGGCACTGGGGGACCTACGTTATCTGCCCCTGTTCCAAACAAACCCCATCTCCTGGAACAATTTTCTTTAATCTTCCAACTATTTGGACTCAGGCTAATAATAATAATAATAGCTAACATTTATTAAGGGATTATGTGCCTGGCACTATTTTAAGGGCTTTCTATGTTTTAATTCATTTAATAATCCTAGCCATTTATGAGGTAGGTCTATTATTTCCTTCTTTACAGATGAAGGAACAAGAGGCACAGAGAGGTGAAGGTTGCTCAGTGGGATATGAATCTAGACAGTGTGGCTTGAAAGCCTGGGCTTTTACTTCCGGGTTGTGGAGAGTGTCCCTTTGGCTTACTGGCTCCTCTCCCCACCCCCCCATCAGTTGCAGTCTCTTCCCCCAAGGTAATGACTGCTGTCAGATAAGGGTATTGTGACCTGGCCCTTTATCTGTATTTACAGTAGGATCTCCCTACTTATTCCTCTCTAATCCTCTCTTTGAGGTAAATTTACATGTTAATTACATGCAGGTCGATTTCATTCTTTTTTGTGGTGGTGCTGGTGGTAACATATATATAGCATAAAGTTCACCATTTTAACCATTTTTAAGTGGACAGCTCAGTGGCATTGTACTCACATTGTTGCACAACCGTCACCACCATCCACCTCCAGAATGTCTTCATTATCCCGAACAGACACTCTGTATCCATTAGACGCTAACTCTCCCAAGCCCATGATAGCCTACAATCTCACTCGTCTTCTGTAGCTCTAGCTGTGCCAGTGACGCCCCACAGAACATGGCAGAGCCCCCTGCTGTTCCCACCTACTGAAAGGCAGAAATACAGCCCTGGTGAGCTAGCCTTCGACTTTCTTCGTCTGTCCCAAGGCTGTGGCACAATAGCAACACTCCAGCTCCACCGTCTGTGTCTCTTGAAAAGTCCCCTCCTTTCCGTGAATACCAGCAACCCAGTGGTCATCCTTCCACAGTTTGTGCGATTTCTTCTACCAGAGTTACTACCTTCAGTAGTTTCTGCTTAATTCATCCCATCCATTTAGTTATTCCTACCTTGGTTCTGCCTCTTCCAGGAAGCCTTCCCTGCTTACTCCCACTAATTCTTATCTCTTTCTTTTCTGAACTTAATAATAATAATACTAAATAATAGTTTCAGGTGTGGTAAATATATATAACCTTTAAAAATCCTTACACAAGCTCTTTGGGGGAAAACAATATGGTTATTTACATTTTAGGAGGACGAAACAGGCATAGAAAGGTGAAGTAACTTGCCCCAAGTTAATGCACTGACCAATGGCAGAGCCGGTTTCAAGCTCAAGCAGTGGGGCTTCTGAGCCCTGAAATGCATACGGTGAATTTCATGCCTCCTGCTTTTGCCACCTTGCTGTCTGAACTCTTCACCTTGTCACATCATCAGAAACCACCCAGCATCATTTCTAATGCAAAACAAGGTTGATGCCCTTCCCAAAGATGCTGTGTCTTTTCCTTCCCTAGTGTTCTAGGTGGATAGCAGGTGCTTGTCTTTGTCTCATTGTCATCTGTTAGTCAGTCTACAGGCTGTTTTCCAGGAAGGAGGGTAAGTAATTTCCTGTCATCAGTGGAAGCAGGCTGATGGTAAAGGATTATTAAGAAGACAGTCTTTCTGTTCGTGAAAAAGAGGAAAGGAGATACAACCAACTCAAGAGGCAGAATGAGTCACTGACCCTCACTTCCACAGGGGACTGATGAACAAAATTCATTTATTGAAAATGTATTGATACCTATAGATGTTAGACCCTAAAAACAGGCAAACAAAAACTCAGTCCCTGACTTCAAAGAGCTCACAGTGGGCAAGACTGGGTGGTCAAAATGCAGTGACAAGAAAGTGTGATAAATTCTAAGAACAAGACGTTACAGAGAAGGGATGCTTCCTACTCACAGGTGTGTGAGTGTACGTGAGTGTGTGTATATGTGAGAAAGTGTGTAAGGACCGAGGCATTCCTGGAATGAGGGAGTATACGGGAGTGTGTGAGTGTGTGTGAGAAAGCATGAGTAGGTGTGCATGTGTGTTATGCGTATGTGAATATGTGTGTTTGAGTGTGTGCTTGCCTGTGTGTGTCTGTGGCTAAGTGGTAGGGAAGTCTTCCTAAAGGAGCTGATTGTTTTCATTATCTGTTGCTGTGTAACAAGTGACAAAACCTAGTGGCTTAAACAGCAAACATTTGCTCACAGTTTCTGTGGATCAGAAATCAGGGCTTACTTGGGTGCTGGCTGCCATCAAGGTGGGGTCTCATCTGAAGGCTCAGCTGGGGAAGGATCGGCTTTCAGCTCCCTCACTTGGTTGAGGGCAGGACCCAGGTCCTTGTGAGCTACAGGACTGAGCCCCCCACTCAGTTCCTTGTCACAGGAGCCTCTCCATGGGACATCTCACCACGTGTCAGGTGGCTTCCAACAGAGCAGGTGAGCTAGAGAAGGTGACAGTGAGCAGGATGGAGACCGGAGTTTTCTTGTCACCTAATTTCAAAAGTAACATTCCATCACTTTTGCCATATTCTGTTTGTTAGAAGGGAGTCAGAGGGTGTGACCTACACTCAAGGGGAGGGGATTACACAAGGGTGTAACACCAGGAGGCAGGAATCATCAAGAGGCATCTTAGAGGCTGCCTGTCATCTGTACTTTAGCTGAACCTTTAAGGGTGACCAGGAGTTAATCAGGTGAATAAGGGTCAGAAGGGTGTTCTAGGCAGAGAGAACAGGGGAACGGAAGTACCGTTGGAGAAGAAAGCGCACAGCATCAGGGGAAAGCCGTGTCCTGTGTGACTGGCGTCAGGTTGTATGTGTGCTTGCACACACGTGTGGTTGCATTCACAGGCATGCACATACCTGTGGTTACGGGGAGGCATGCGAAAACAGAGCTAGAGCGCGTATTTGTCATAGAGGCGGTATCACCAACAGGCAGGGAAAAATCTTAGGTATTACGATGATAAATGGTCCTCCAGAACTCAACCCTAGGTAGTGTATCTGAGGTATTAAATTTCATGTGGAAGTGGGGGCCAATTAGGAGAACACTGTCCAAAAGGATCCTTGGAGTGGGAGTGATAATAAAAACAAGTCAAGAAACTCTGATCTAAAAAAAGTCAGAGAACCATTTACTGAATACTTACAATCGATCAGACATCGTGTTAAGCATTCTGTGTACGTTATAAACTTCAATCTAGTAACAACTCCATAGTTTGCACTTTAGGGAGAAGGAAACTGGGGTGGGCAGCTTCTGATGATGTGGCCCCCAGTGATCCCCACCCTGTGGTGTTCACGCCCCTGTGTATTCCTCTCCCATTTAATGTGGGCTGGACCTAGCGACCAGCTTCTAACAAATAGAATATTTGTTAGAAGGTATAAGATGTCTTGTCTGAGATTAGGTTACAAAGATGGATTTCTTTTATAACCTAATCATGTAAGCGACTCTTCTGCCTCTTCTCATGTGGTTTGTCTGATGAAGCAAGTAGGAGGGACCCAGGTGGCAAGGAACCCAGGGCAGCTCCTGCCAGCTGTCAGCAAGGAGCTGAGGCTCTTACTCCAAAAGCTCCTGAGGAGCTGAATGCCTCAAACACCAGAGGGGTGAGCTTGGAAGTGAATCCTTCCCCAGTTGGCCTTTCAGATAAGACCACAGGCTGACACTTAGACTGCAGCCCATGAGAGACTCTGAGCAGAGGACCCAGTGAAACCACGCCTGGATTCCTGATTCCTAGAAACCATGAGGTAACAAATGTGTGTTGTTTTAAGCCTCTAACTGTTGTGGTAATTTTAAAATGCAGTAATATGTAATACAGAAACAGGCTCAGAGAGATGAGGACACTTGTCCAAGGTCACAAAGCTATGATCCCAAACCTGGTGTACTAATTCTCAGGTCAGCTCTCTTGATCATCCCCTCTGCGTCTCTAGCGTCTAGATCACAGTGGCCTTAAATGCTTGGTGCAGGAGTGAGGTCCTTTTCATGAAGGCGATGGGAAGCTATGGAAGGTTTTGGCAGGGGGGCAATGTGGGGTAAGGAAAAGCATGTCTTCTTGAGTTGAATGTCCAGATTCTAGCCAGCAGTGGCCAGCTTGGGGGCCAGGGACATCTGGATCATGCCAGCAAGACCTTGGAATGTTCTCAGGAGTTAAGCTGAGGGTCAGAGGTAGAGAAAGAAATACCCCCTTGGTCTTCTTCCCATCACGGTTTCCTGAAGATGCGTGAGTGTTCAGAGGGAAGGCAAGGAGTCCAAGGCAGACTCAAGGCGCCGGCACTCTTTCCTGTGACAGTCCCAGAGACCCGAGGGTAGTGTCCTCTGAGTCGGGTGGTCACTGCAGTGGCCTCCATCACCACGCTCAGCCCATGCTCCCGGGCATGCAGCATATCTGCGACCACCCGTGGCCCCAGACGAGAGCCACTTGGGAGGCTGGCGCCTTTCATTTCCTTGTGACAATAGTGCAGGAAAATAGCTTTCTGGACTTGGCCCCGAACTGATAATTAAAGGAACGCTTTATCGCCAGCAAGAGCAGAAGTGTCCACCAGTGGCCTTTCAGAAAAAGGAAAAAAAAAAAAAAAAAATAGCCTCGCTCTCTTAGTGTCTTTGTGTTCATATGGAAATAGCTGACAGGTTTGCGAACAGCCTCAGCTCTGTTTATCTCCTCTATGTTTCTGCCAGGGATGCAAAGGGACATACTTTGCAGGCTGAGAGTTTTAGTTCAGTTTCACGTTTCTGCATGAACCCAACGGTCCCATCTGTTCTCTCTTTGTCTTCCTGGGGCCATGTCGTTAGAAGATGCCGTGGGGTCAGCTGTAGAGGGACTAGGCAGACCTAGGCAAGGCCCAGCCATCAGAATTCGGGTGTGAGAGTGCGGGCTTTGCATTTAGATTGCCTCGGGTGCCAGCACTGCTTCCGGCATTTTCCAGCTGCCTAAACCTGGGCGAATTACTTGAATTTTCCAAGCCTCAGTTTTCTGACCTGTCAAATGGTTGCACCTACCACACAGGGCCCATGAGGATCAAAACGGAAAATGCAGGTAAAGCACTTGGCCTGGTACCTGGCACACACTGAGTGACCCCCAAATCTTAGCAAGATATTGATGCTAGTGGGGTTGGGGTGGGGGGAGTTGGGAGGTGGGATAGGGCAAGCCCATAACCCCCTAAGAGCACACGCATGGACGTCAGTCTGCTTAGTTGAAAGGCTCGATGTCCTGGGACTTCCCTGGCGGTCCCCTGGTTAAGACTCCATGCTTCCATTGCAGGGGGTGTGGGTTCGATCCCTGGTCAGGGAACCAAGATCCCACATGCTGTGCAGCATGGCCAAAAAAAAAAAAAAGAATAAATCTTTAAAAGAAAGGCTTGATGTCCTCCCAGGGACACCAGCTCTTGGACCTCCCTAAAAATCGGAGCTTTGTTGTCCTGCCCGTTCTCTACGAGGGGCAATAGCAATTGATGGTAATCAGATTATTAAAATGGGTGCCACGGCTCATGGAATCCATGTTTGGGATTAAGGAAACCGCCACAGGCTGGTTTGTATTTATCTTGGGTTGTTTGGAATGAAAGATCCACTTTGGTGTGTGTGTGTGTGTGTGTGTGTGTGTGTGTGTGTGAGAACATGAGATTTTTTGGTTTTGCGCTTAAAGATATAATCCTGACTAGAGGCTAAACGGTCTGATGTGACGGAAGGAGCACTGCAGTGGGATCTGGATGTCTGGTCTGAGGCTGACACATGTTCCACCGTCCTCTTGTCTCAGTTTCCCGAAGTGTGACAGGAAGGCATCTCTAACAGTTGTGTTGGTTCCACCACCTATGTCTGTATGCCTTTGGGCACCTCTTTCAGCCTTTGTGACATCACCTGTAAAATGGGGCTAATAATCGCCCCACCTCATGGGACTGTTGTGAGGGTCACATCAGATAATGCTTCTCCCTTCAGTGGGGTGTCATCCTTGACTGAGAGCACGGATGCTGGTGGTGGAGGAGAAGCTGCCTCTTAGTGGAGCTCCCCGAAGATAGAGCCTGAGAGGGGATTGCGCTGCCTGTGATTTATTGAGGGTGTGCCCCCGCAATAAATGGGGTGAGGGAAGGAGGATGGAGCAGGGGAAGAACTGAGTAAGGTGGTGGTCCCAGCTTCAGCTGAGCTTCAGCCCGTTCCCGCTGGGGATGGGTGAGTGGGATTCTGGCATGTGACCTGCACAGAACTGGTCCCACTTTGGGGCAAGAGGCTAGACTTTGTGACCCTGTGTCAGCCAGTGGTTGCTCCTGGGCTGCCTCCCGGGGTGGAGATGGGGGCTTCCTCGTGCAAGAAGGTAATTTGCTGGATTAGGAGGCAACTGGGAGCTGTTAGAAGCCAGTCCTTACTCATCCACAGTAGGGAGGGGTGGGTGCACGCCTGGTAAGGGGTGATCAGGGTGGGCACCATCAGGGCCCTCGGCACTTCTTCATTCCTAAAAGATTGAGGCTTGGTGGTCCTTGCTCTTTCTGTGAAAACTCCTGTGGGATTACGGCCTGTGACGGGGGCAGTGGCTGGCATATTGATGGACTTAGCCCTCCCAGGGGCGTCATCTACCTGAAGTCGATGTTTCTTCATTTCCACTGCCCTGATGGTTTCAGGTAGTGGAGATGAAAAGGTGTCTCAGCCCTTTGCACTGTCCTTCTCGTCCTTTGCTGTAAATGAAAGCAGGCAGAAACATTGCTCACACAGGGGCCAGAAAGATGAGAGCCTGGGGAAAAAGCCATTACCACAGAGACAGAGAAAAGGATTGCAGTCCCCAGGGAAGTGTGGGACCTTGGCAAGTCATCAGAAGGCTTCCCAGGGGTGTGACTAGAATTATCCTCTGTGCTAGAGGTTGAGCAATTCCAGTCCACGAGATTTGTTGCAATTTGGTTCTGTCCTTGCAGATAAAGTGGATGGGTGTTAGAATTTGACAGATGAAGTCCCCCTGGCTAGGGACATAACCGCAATGGGCTAGAAGAAAGCGTCTCGGGCTGTAGGGTGTGGGGGAAAGCTCTTGGAATCAGGGGAGATGCAGAACTGAGAGAAGCTGTGTCTCATAAACTAAAGACCTAAAATTGAACACAGCACCAGCCACCCTCAAATCAGAGATTAGCCTGGGAGCAGCCTATCCTTGTGTAGTTGGGGCGTGGAGCCCAAGGGGAAGTATTGTGGAGCAAATGTGTGGAATGGGAACTGTGCATAGACTCATTTTTTTGTCCACCCATCCATTCATCCTCCACCCACCCACCCACTCATCCACCCATCATCCATCTATCCATCCATCCATTCATCCACCCGTTCACCCAACCATCTTCCATCGATCCACCCACTCACTCACTCCCCACCCACCTACCCACTAATCCACCCATTATCCATCCATGTATCCATCCACCCATCCATCCTTCCACCCATTCTTCACCATTAATAAAAATTTTTTGTGAATAGTTCATACATTCACGTGGAAAAATTCAAATAAAACAAAAGAATAAAAGGTAAGCCCAAGACGGTAGCAACTTGGTTTTCCTCCCTAGAGAGTAACAGTTACCAGTTTCTTTTAGTTCCTTCCGGAAATGTTTTGCGCGCACACCAATGTATCCGTATGTACAAATGGCAGAAAACTATACTCTTTATTGTGTGCCTTGGCCTTTTAGCATATCTTAAAGACACAGATGGCAACTGTGCCAGCCTGGGCAAGTTTGGGGTGTGCCACGGGCGTTTCAAGAACCAGGGTGAGCGCAGTTTAATCACAGACACACGCTTTGGAAAGTTCTGCCGAGTGGCTTCGCAGAAATCAAACATCAGTAAGATCTGATCTTTCACTTTCTGTCTGAGTAGGGACAGCTGGAGTTTCATTCATCTGCAATACTTGGTTTTAAATTGTTTTCTTTCCTGCTTCTCCAATCCCCCAAATAAATTAAGAGGGCATTTTCCATTGATGTTTCTGAGTAACCAGTTTTTCACAACAAAGCTGTTAATAACTTACCTGTTGGTATTCTAACAGCGTTCACACCTATTGCTAAAAGAGGGCTCCCTTTATCCACAACGTAATTGGGTTTTCATGCCCAATTCTTCATTTTCCCCAACTTTTATTTCAAACCTTTTCAAGTCTATAGAGAAAGGAAAAGAATTGTACAATAACCAGCCTTATGCCCTTCATTTAGACTCACCAGTTGTTGGCATTTGACATTTTGCCACATTTTTCATTTTTTCCCAAACTATTTGAAATTAGATTGCAGACATTATGATCCTTCATCTTTTAGGAGCCTGCATCTCCTAAGAACTAGGACGTTCTCCTACAAAGCCGCGATACCGTCATCATGCTCAGACATTTAATAATTGGTATAATAATTTTATCGAATGTAAAATCCATATTCATATTTTCCCAATTACCTTCTTATTGTTCTCTAAAGCAATTTTTTTTTCTTCCTTGACCCAGTCAAGGATCACACACTGCATTCAGTTGTCAGGTCTCTTAGGGTTCTTTAACCTAGAATGTTCGCCACATCCCCCTCCCCTAGCCTTTGTTCTTTCCACCCCCATGACATTGGCGTTTTAAAAGAATCAGCCAGCTGTCTTCTAGAATGTCCAATAACTTGGATTTATCTGATTATGTCCTTATGATTCGATTTAGGATAAACCTTTTTGGCAAATGTCATACACAAGGAATGTTTTTCACTTCCCACTGGTTCCCACTGGCAGGCACATCATGGCAGTTACTATCCATTATTGGTAATGCTACATTTGAGCACTGTTCAAGGTTGTATCTACTAGTAAAGGTACTTCTTTCCTTTTATAATTAACAGTTGAGGCCATGTGACAATTCTGTTCCAAACAGCCTTTCCTCTATGGTTTTAGCATCTACTGATTATCCTTGCCTAAATCAATAATCATGTTGGCAGTTACAGTCTTCTAGTTGTGTTGTTCTTTGTACATTTATTATCTGGTATTCTTGTGTAAAGAAGCGCTCCATCCACCTGTCCATCCCACTCACCTTTAAGTTTCTTATTTTCAGTATCGTTGTGGAATTACAGAGTCTCTCCACTCCCCACAAGATTTGGCCAGTGGGAGTCCCTTCAAGGTGGCTTCTTTGACCTTGTGACATGCCTCCGTCAGTTCTGAGCACTTCCTTACTCTCTGACACAATAAGATGTTGCCTCAGAAATTGAATCAGTCATTTCTCCTTTTAGAAGGGGCATGGTATTTAGAAACCAGGATCTGGGTGCTAGGTGTGCTTTTTTTTTTGTGTGGTACGCGGGCCTCTCACTGTTGTGGCCTCTCCCGTTGCGAAGTACAGGCTCCGGACGCGCAGGCTCAGTGGCCATGGCTCACGGGCCCAGCCGCTCCGCGGCATGTGGGGTCTTCCCAAACCGGGGCATGAACCCGTGTCCCCTGCATTGGCAGGCGGACTCTCAACCACTGCGCCACCAGGGAAGCCCTAGGTGTGCTTTTTTGATACTGGAGTGTTAAGTCTAGATCTTTTGAGTGGAGAGCTAGGATATGTATATATTTATATCATGAGTTCATAGTGATACCACCAATTTTTCCTCATCTCTCCTCATTTCATATTTATATCTTCATTCTCCCACAGTGGGAACCCTAATTTCCAAAAAATTTAATATAGGTACTCATTTAATCTATTAAACAACACACACAGAATACTTTCAGAATTATTGTCCTGTTACCACAAATGTACTAAATCAAGTTCAGAATTTCTTTGCAGTTCTTTTTGCCCACCTGCTAAGGGTATCCAGTTGGAATGTGTGTCTAAAAGTTACTTGAATCAATTATTTTCTCTGTGGATTACATTATTTATTTGATGTAAGTTAGAGTTATTTGTTTCTGCTTGTATTCAGTCTTAGGGTTTGCTTCTTTCTACCCCTTTTAATTTAATTTACCTGGTTCCAAAGCAAAGCTATATGAAAAGTTATACTCAAAGTGATATCCCTCCCACCTCTACCTTTGACCCCATTCTCATCTACACACTATAGCAAATAATTTTCATTAATTTCTGGATTTTTCTTCCCATGCTTTGTTTTGCCAAAACCATCACACACACACACATACACACACACACACACACACATACACACTACTGTTTTGCACCTTGCTTTTTTCTCTTGACAGTGTATCCTGGAGATAACTCCCTATCAGCTCACAGGCTGATTCTTTTTTTTCGTTCAATCACTCTCCCATGATGGGAGAGATTTTTTAGATAATTTAGATTATTTTTCATATTTTACTATTACTAATAATACTATTATTATTATATAATAGTAATAATAGTAAATAGTATAATAGTATAATAGTATATATACTAATAGTATAATAGTATAATACTAAATAGTATTATTTAGTATTATTATTACTAGTAAATAGTATTATTTACTATTACTAATATTACTAATAATGCTGCAATGAATAGTCTTGTGCATATTTTTTCATATTTATGGCGTTATATCTGCAGGATAAATTCCCAACAGGGGGCTTTGGTGGGTCAAAAAGTAAATGCACATGTAAATTTGTTAGATATTGTCAAACTGCCCTTCCTAGTGATTGTACCTTTATGTACTCCTACCAGCAGTGTATGAAGTGCCTATTTCCCCCTAGTCTCGCCAGCAGAATTTGATGTTAAACTTTTGAATTTACCAATTTGTTAGAGGAGAGATATCTCAGTGTAGTTTTAATTTGCATTTCTCTTATTTTGAATAAAGTTGAGCATCTTTCTTTATGTTTAAGTCTCATTTATATTTATTTTCTGTGAACTGTTCATGTCCTTTGCCTATTTTTCCAAAAGGCTTTAGGTCCTTTCCTCCCCCCCTCTATTTTTTTTTTTTTTTTTTTGCGGTACGCGGGCCTCTCACTGTTGTGGCCTCTCCCGTTGCGGAGCACAGGCTCCAGAAGCGCAGGCTCAGTGGCCACGGCTCATGGGCCCAGCCGCTCCGTGGCATGCGGGATCCCCCCAGACCGGGACACGAACCCGTGTCCCTTGCATCGGCAGGCAGACCCTCAACCACTGTGCCACCAGGGAAGCCTGAGATTTCTCTTTCTTTTGCATGTCTTTATTCAACTAATTTTGAAGACTTGATGTTTCCTTCTTCCCAATATTTCTTGAATCTGGTATTTCCTTTCCACAGACCCATGACTAACATCCTAGTCACTGTGCCCACACGGCTGTGAGACCCATTCTCCTGGATCCAGGTTTTTTGCTCCTAGTCTGCCTGAATGATCTTCTTAGACCTCTTAATATTGCTCTGAAAGTTTCAGATGTTCTATTCATTTTTGAAAAAAATGGGTTTTTTTCGTATGTTCTTCAGATTGGATAATTTCTGTTGACCTGTATTCAAGGTGAATACAACTCTTTCCTCTGTCATTTCCATTCTGCCATTATACTTGTCCATTGAGTTTTTTATTTCATATACTGTATTTTTCAGTTCTAGAATTTCTGTTTGGTTTCTTTTTGCATTTTCTTTTCCTGATGAAGTTTCCTATCTTTTTATTTATTATGATCATATTTTCCTTTAAATCTTTGAGCAGTTATAGTAGCACTTGTGAATGGGCTACATTTTCCTATTTCTTTGCATGATGAGTAATTTTGTTTTATATCTTAGACATTGTGAGTATTATACCACAGAGACATAAGATTGTTTTACTTTTCCAAAGAGTGTTTGGCTTTTGGAGTTTTTTGTAGGCAGTTAACTTGGTTGAACTGAAATTGTAAAATCTGTCTCTTGATTGGTGGCTAATACCTCAGTTTATTTATTTATTTTTTTAACCCATACCTAGACTTCTTGGAGTCTTCCCCATGCTATTCAGGGATTAGACAGAGATTTGGGCAAAGTTTATATACAGAATTTTGGGGCCTTTCCTCTCTGTAGCTCTCCCTTTTAGGATTCCCCACATTCCTCACTTTCCAGTGGCTGTAGTTGCTTTGAACTCTGCCTTCCAGTTATTCAGGCCAGAAGGATTGTGGTTTTTCTATCAGAGTTTTACCTTCCCACATAGCACTGACTGTGGCCTGACCTTAGGCTAAAAAACATAAAAAGTCAGGAAACCTACTTCCTACCATTTCTTGCTTCCAATGTCACCTCCTCTCTAAAATATGCCTGCGTTGGCTGACTTTCCAGTGCCTTCATGTAGTTGTGTCCTCTGCCCCCTGAATTGTTGTTAGTTGTGGGAGAGTAAGTCCCATAGGAGCTGACTCAGCAAGAAGCAGAACTCTGATTAATTTTTTGAAAACATTTTCATCTTTTCCCTCTTTGTCAAGAACTGGCTCCTCTTTTACTTGTCATATGTTATAGGTCAGGATGCACATGGCTAACACTTCAAACTACTTGCAGTTCAAGTTGTCTGTTCCTCTATCCATGATGCCTTTACTGTGGGGATGAATCCACCCACAGAGTCTTTATTTAACCATGGAGAATGAAAATACCAATGCGCTATTTGAAAATAAAGATAATATTTAGAAGAATAACAAGCATGTCTAATTATTTCTAATGATTAGTATTTATACTTACTCAGTGGAGGATGTACTTAAGAGCATGTTCTAAAGGAATACAAACTCGTCAATACAATTTAGTATCATCTTACCATCTTGCATTCTTTATTACCCGATTGCTAAAATTAATTCTGGTTTTTCTTATTTTGCTTAAAGAAGTGCCCTTTTACCTACCTATACCCTAGCTTTAGGCTTGCTCACACGTTTCCTAGCAACTGGGCTAACGAATGCAGTAAATTTTTTTTTTTTGTATTCCAGTATACTATGCTATTTTTAAATACCAAAATACTGCCTTTAAAAAATGTAATACCGTTATTTTGGTATTTTAAGAAATCTGAAAGCTGAATCATTTACATCTTGAGATTTTAAGAGAGTTTTATGCTGCCTTGAATGTTCTAATTGAACAAAAGATCACTTGTTTAGAAAACATCTTTCTCATCTCCCTTATCCTCAAGAGAAGGAAAACAATATATGTATTTGACAAAGCAAAGCATGTGTTACAAAGATACTACTAATAAAAATTCTCCATGTAAGTGGGATGTGAACATGATAGCTTCGAAACGGATACAGGGCACTCTGCAGCAACAGCTGCATCAAATGATTCTGTAACTGTATATGAAGACATGAAAGAACTTGAAGGTGAGCTGGTAAAACAATTTCCTTAAAACAAAATTCCAGGCTCCTACCAATAAAAAGTTATACTCTGTGAAGAAATCAGTTATTCCAAAGGATCTCAAAGATATTTGAATATGAAAGTGTCAGAGGGAAATATTTGGATTAGCTAACTGTTTCCTCTCCATTCCTCTGAGTAGATGTTTTTAACACCTTGAAAATTTTTCACAAGAAGATGCTCGGGACTCAACTGTGACATCATTGATACACACTTTTATTTTTTATTTTATTTTATTTTTGCGGTACGCAGGCCTCTCACTGTTGTGGCCTCTCCCGTTGCGGAGCACAGGCTCCGGACGCGCAGGCTCCGCGGCCATGGCTCAGGGGCCCAGCCGCTCCGCGGCACGTGGGATCTTCCCGGACCGGGGCACGAACCCACATCCCCCGCATCGGCAGGCGGACTCTCAACCACTGCGCCACCAGCGAGGCCCCTCACACTTTTACTTTTTAATGATTGCATTTAAAGAATCATAATATTTTATTTAAAATTTTCCCAGTTACTAAAAATTCCTTTTAATGTTTTTCAATGTTGACTATGTCATTTCTGTTATATTTTATTACATTGTATCTGCTAATAATTTGTATTAAAGTATAATATGTATTGCTTGTATCTTCTGTGCTCATTGTAGTGCTTAACATTTTGTAATGCTTATACAGTTACGTCTTCAAATTATAGTGGACGATTCGTTTCGGTGGTTTAAAATAATTTTATTAATTCCAAACACTTTTTGATAAAATAGCCGTATTAAATACAAAATGCAGGTATAGTCATTTTCTGTTGGTACCTGTACTCATTTATCTGGCCACTAGTAGTAGTATATCTGCTGTTAAATTCCTAATAGCATATATTTATCTGCACTCAATCCCAGGAAGGCAGGCTGGCAGAGGACAAAGTGCTCAGATCACTGTCATAAGAGGCCGTCTGGTGAATGAGAAAGAATGGATTCAGGTGTTAGACAGAATGCGACCTCACATTTACATCCCAGATGAGGAGTTCACTCCTCTGAGGCTCAGTTTCCCTGTCTGTAAGGCGATGATTGATTTTTGTCTACCTTGTGGGGTTATTGAGATTATTAAACGAGCATGTGTGCTAACATGGCTGTCTCCTCAGAGACGCTGACCTTGTTTGGGTCTTCTCCTCTCCCTCCTTCCCTGCAAGAGACTCTTTCTCTGCTAGAAGTTACCTGGCAACAGACAAGGAGTCTGGCGCCATTGCTAGAGTTGGGGTGTCACATGTTTGATGACACGCGGCTCCACTGGGGTCTTTGACAGCCCAGAGTGAGCTCACTACAGTGGGGTCAGGGGAGGTGAGACTGACAGAGGAAAATGTAGTAAGGAATCTAGAGTCAGAAAGCAACTACCCAGATTCACCTTTAATGTTAATTTTCTCCTTTGAATGCATCTCAACTGGAAGCGTAAATTGAAACGGTGGGAACTGCAATGTGGGAGCCTCTTCGTTTGTTTTTGGAAGTGCTATGAGGCTACCCGGAAGGAACCAATGGGGCTGTGAGCAGGTATTTGTTTTGAAGGACATTTCTGCGGAGTGGTAGGGAGGGGTGGAGAAGGGGGCATTTCGGCTGTTCCTTTGGAACTGAGTTGGACCTTGCAAGTGGCTTCGGGAAACCTCCAGTTGACTATTCTCCAGTGATACATAACACACTGTACCATCTCTTCCCTTGCTAAATAATTCAGAGGTCAGCAAGCTCAGCGCCAAGAAGGCGAGTATGTGGGTGTCATTGTTTGCAGTGATTCCAAGTTTATCCGATTTTTGCAAACCTTGGTCTGTTTATCTGATTCCATGACATAAATCTAATTGGTTTGAAATTTTCAGCTGACAAACCGTGTCTTGTTCAGATGCCACCCAGGCTGTGATGAGCTCTCTCTACAACGTGCCATGCATCACTTCACCAAGTCCGTTTTAAAAATACTGGTGACATTGTTTATTTCATTAAAGCTTTGTGCCTGGGCTGGTTAAACAGACTCATCCACAGAATGGAGACGTGGATTACGAAGCTTTAACCCCCCCTCCGCCATGTCAAGTACATTTGTTCCACTCTGTTGTGAACAGGAACTCTCTCCCCTAACCACAAACACAATACTGGGCACATCGTAGGGCTGGTGAATCTACTTTTAGTCAAGATGCCTGAAAGGCTGATTATATCCAAATGTTATGGATGACTTTTATGGACATTCTGTCCATTCGTTCAAATCAGGACTCAATTCAATCGATATATATTACCCAGCCTTAGGATGGCTACTGTCCCTGCCCCCCAGCAGTGGTCCACTGGTCAAGTGATGTTGGTCCACCATTTTGAATGGACCAATTGTCTCCTAGGACTTGGACTGAGCATCCCTCACTCTCCGGCGAGGCACTTTCCTTGGCACTAGGATCCCAGAAGCTGGAACTGGAAGGGATCTAGATGGTCTGCTAAGTTGGTGGTTCATGATCTCTTTTGGGGTACAGGTCCCTTTGAGAACTTGATGAAAATCCTCTTCCCAGAAAAATGCGCATGTGCCTGTATTTACCTTTCATTCCAAAATACATACTGAGCCCCTGCAATGGCCCCACACCCTGTTCCAAATGCTGAGATACAGCAGAGAAGAAAGTGGTAAAAAGCCCTGAACTTACTTTCTAGGTTTAGGCGTGGGAAGGATAGACAAAAGTAGTAATTAATAAACAAATATATTGTATCCTAGAGTGTGATAAATGCCAAGGAGCAACGTATAGCCTGGGAGAGTGGCAGACACGTCGCTGGAGGAGGGCGGAGACGGTACCATGTTCTGCTGGCTCCATGGACTTACTTACCCAGAGCCCGACTGATAGATACTGACTGGAAGCCGGGCCACTGTCTGCAGGTCAGGACGGCGGATTAAAACCTGGCCAGAGGTGGGTGGAACGGATATGTCACAGTGACCGTGGGACTCTCTGTGCCTAAAGACTTCCTGGCGAGGCAGGGCAGGCCTGGGGAGAAGTAGGCAGTGGTTTAGGAGTGTCGAGACCACCCTGGCATCTATGCTGCGGGGTCTATACCTGCTCTCTGTCTTTCTCCTCCTCTTTCTCTGGCTAATGCTTATTCATTCTTTACATCCTAGTTTAAACAGCACATCCTTGGGGTGGGGTGGGGGGTTGCTGTTCCCCAGACTAGGCTGAGACCCTCCCCCCAGGCTTGCTCAGCACCCTGCACTTTTCTGTCATCACCACGTACCTCGGCAACTTTCTGGCACTCCCGTGTTTTCTGCTTGATTCCAGCAGCTGGACCGTGGCTTCGTGGCCCAGGGGCTGGTCTTGTTCTCTGACCTCAGGGTCTTGCTCGGTGCCTGGAACACGGCAGGGCCTCAGTACATCTCGAGAGAAGGAAAGAGTGAATATTGACAAAGCCTAACAGAAATGCAGGGAAGGTGGCTGACTCTGGGGAGGTGCCGGGGAGCGCCAGGCGGGGAGTTGATGTCAGTTACATACGGAAGGATGAGGAAGCATTTTCCAGATGGAGAACGAGGGCGGGCCTTCCAGGGAGAGAGAAGAGCAGGTGCGAATGCACGAAGGTATGGAACTGAACAGTATGCTTGCAGAGTGATTTGTGTAGCAAGTCTGGGGAAGGACGTCAGGGGACGGGGCAGGGGGTGGGGTCAATGAATCCAAAGTGGTTGGCAGAGATCAGAGTCCAAAGGACCTTGTGAGCTGTGTTTGGTTGTGGGCTTTACCCTGGGTCACTGGAAGCTACTGGATGTTTGTGAGCCCGTGGATGAGATGGTGAAATTTGTGTTGTAGAAAGATGACTGGGGGTGGTGGACTGGGGGAGGCTGGACTGGAAGGGTATTAATGCTCACTGTGATACATCTGGAAGCTAATTCCTGTCCTTTCCCCCAACTCCTGGGACAGGAAGCTGGATGATGGGCACCCACCATTATACCAGCCCTCTCTCCATCATGAGGGTCGTCATGGATCAGTGAAAGGGCTTCCCCATCCCCCTGGCTGCCGTCTAAGTGGCTGGAAGGGGATTTACTTGGGGAAATCTCCCCTACTCCCAGCAGATGCGGGGGGCTGACCAAGGCTCCGCTCCCCTGCCTGGCTTCCAAGACAGCTTGAGCCGGGTCAGGAGAAGTCTGCATGGATCCAGGAAGGGCATGGCAGTCAGTGGGGCTGATTAAGCATTCAGGATAGGTTGGGCCTCCTCGGGGAATCAGCTGCTAGTTTCGGTACCTGTGGAATCCGTAGGAAGCAGCTGCCTGGCCACTCGTGCCTGGACATCAGGCTTTCAAGTAGAGCCAAACTTGAAGGTGGACAAAGTCTTGGACCCACCGTTTCTTGCGGGTCTGTTATGTGCCAGGTGTTGTTCCATTTCGTCCTCATGCAACCCTCCCCGGGATGTATTACAACTCCAATTTTCCAAAGAAGAACCGAGGCATGGAGAGGTTCAGGACCTTGCCTGAGGTCACACCGCAGGTTCCTAGTGCAACAGGCAGAGCCTGTACTGGTTCTCCTGGACCAGCTGCAAACTCTTCTGATTTTGTCCCGATGTGTTGTCATCGCTCAGCCTGGTCCCTCTGCGAGTGAAACAGCCGGTGCTTATTAAACACACAGTGCCAGGCACTCTGCATTATGTTACTTTGAATCCTTGCAACAATTCATTTGAGGTGAACGTATTTATCCCCATTTCACAAAGAGCTGAGGCTCCAAGAGCTTGGTCAGGGTCACACGGCTGGTAAGCAGTGAAAGCAGGTTCGAACCCAGGCGGCCTGACTGATCTCAGGGTGGGGGGTGGGGGAGAGGGAGTGAGAAGGGTGTGGCAGCTTGAAGCAGGCCCCCAGTCCTCGCTGAAGGAAGAATTCAGCAAAGAGACAGAGCTTGTGAAGCAGATGAAGTGTTTATTAGAAGCGAAGAACACACCGGGGAACTTCGGGAGTGAGTTACGCCCAATGAGGGTGGCTGAGATCGTTTATATGTGGGCAGTCTTCCGGGTTGTCTCTGGCCAATCATCTTGCTTGTGCCCATACTTGGCCTGACAGGATCCTTCCTGGTGAGTGCACGGCATTCCTCAGTCAAGATGGATTCTGGGAGGTTGGCAGGTCACGTTGTGGGCTGGCAGTTCGTCCTTCCTTTGGCCCCTCCCTAGGCTGAGGACCTTCTCTGCACGTGGGTCTGCTGGAAAATCCCCTTGACCACAAGAATGAGAAAAATGTGGTCGCTTTGTCTTCCACCCAATCAGGGCTCTGCTCCTGCTGGTCTCTTATCTCAAGGTGTCAGCAGGAGACTGGCTGCAGCTGTTCAGCCTGGGGCCCATCTATCTCCTACCTCCTGACCTCAGCGTGGGAGCCTGTCTCACTTCCTCTTTCTCCGGCTATTGCTCTCTCTGCAGACAGCACTTCTTCCCATCTAAGTCCTTCCCCAGCCCTCTCTTCCTCCCCATTCCTTCCAAGCAGAATCTCCACGCTGGCACTTCTGCTCAGACCTGTCAGTTAAGGAGCATAGAAAGTGAGCGTGCGTGTGTTAAAATGAGTTAGCAGGTTGTTTCAGCAGAAGTCTCTAGACAGCAGTGTGAGATGCCGTTGACAGAGTCAATTACCGAAGCCCCAGGGACGGGCTGTTTAGCATCTTGAAAGAATTAACCAACCAGTGCATAACATTGCAAATGAACCGCCTCTTAATTATATCCGTGTTTCCATTACACACCCCGTTGGGCTCCAGCCCCAGGCATCCGTGGCCCCAGGTTTATTAAATCCCCTTGGCCACAGCCAACTTCTCAGGGAGGACAGCGACACTGCACATGTGGGAACAACTACTCTGCTTGAACTATCAACTTAAATGTCATGTCTTTGCTTGTGGACATGTCTGCCAGAAATACAGGAAAAGAGCAAAGTTGTTTCAACAGGCTCCAGCCTTTCTGTGCTCCCGGGGAGCTGTCCTCTGCCAGATTCAATTCAGTTCCATAATAGTAGCTACCTTTGCTGGCATATCTCCTGTGCGCCAGGCACTTTCTGTAACTCTCACCTGCACGGTAGGTGTTGTTATCTCCCATTTTACAGGCAGGGAAACTGAGGCTTGAAGGTCATGGGGACTTGCCCAAGGTAATGTATTTGGTCAATTGCAACCAGGGTCTACCTGGTATCTGCGTCTGTGCATCAGATCATACCACCCACTGCCCCCCGAGTCAACCCAACGTGTGTTTCAGATAACTCAGTTCTTGTCTGTGGTGTCCATACCTCTTACCACATAGTTAGAGTTTGTCTCAAACCCTATTTTATGCCAGTGGCAGTTTGGTGCTTGGCCCCAGGTTTCTGAGAAGTTTCTAGAGGCGTTCACTTCTGTTGTGTTGGGTTGGGTTCTGGCCTTTCTGGCCAGCTCTCTCAGCTGCCCCTTATTACATGGTGCCGATTCGGGGTTGACTCAGAAGGAACAGTCAGTCTTTCTGCCCACTTCCCACAGAATAACCCCACTCCCACCAGGCATTTTTACATGAATTGCAAAATTCAGGGTTGACTCGAAGAGAAAGGTGCATTTGTTTTTCTGGGTTTTTTGGTTTTTGTTTTCACTTTTTGGCCTGCCATGCAGCATATGGGAGCTTAGCTGCCGGATGAGGGATTGAACTCGGGCCCCTGGCAGTGGAAGCTCAGGGTCCTAACCACTGGACCGCCAGGGAATTCCCTAAGAGAAAGGTGCTTTCGTTATCCCCATTTTACAGATGAGGAAATTGAGGCTTAGGTTAATTTGCCCCAATTTTTTCTGCAGGTAAGTGTAGACCCAGGGCTTGAACCTGGGGCTGCCTGGCTCCAGCATTCCGATTCTTAGCCTCTAGACTGGGAAAGTATCGTCACACACTTGATTCCTCTGTGTATGTTCCAAGTCCTCACTGGACGCTGACTTCACTTTCCAAAGGTGGGGTCTCGTAGTGGTCTTTGGTGTCTGATATGGTGCAATGCATCCAGAAGGCATTTAATAAGTGCTGGGCGGATGGATGACTAAACAAAATACGGTTGTTTGAGGCATAACTTGTCTACTGAGATCTGCCTTGGAGAGAAAATGCTACCTAAAAGGGGATAGTTTGTGGCTCTTTTCTAGAAACCAGCCATTTGCACACCTCTCCCTGGGAGGCAGTGGATTGCAAAGCTGAGCCATCCTTTGGTCTGGTTTCATCAACATTTCCTTGTCTTTTAATTTGTGCTAAGAGGGCATGAAAAGAAATAAACAGAGTGATGTTGGGGGTGGGGGGGACTTCTTGGCTCCCATGGTGGGGTAGGCATATAAGATGGACTGAGTGCTCTGCCATCCTCTCAAAGTTCACGCTGTTTTTACTGCAAAGTTGTTTTCCCACATGATTTATCGTGCTCTCTGGAAAATCAATTTTTTCTTCTCAAGACCACAGAAGAATCTCTGTGTTTCAAAACATGTTTGTGCCCTTAAAACTAACATATTCAGTCTTACTGCCTCTGGTTTCTGTAAGCAGGCCCATTCCATGCTATTTTTAGGGTGATTTCCAGAAAAATAATTTCCTTTTCACTGTGGACTCTGTCAAGCTGAGTGGAGTTATTTTCTTTGTGAAGTTGGATGAGTAAATTCAGTCCTAAAAGATGGGGATTTAAAACATTTCCTGCAGAGATGGGGCTCGTCACTGTGTTTATCTTATGGATTAGAATAAAAAGAAGCTACCAGAAGGTCAGCGTGTCCATTATGCTTTGTTACCATCTATCAGGTCTATTTTCTTAAGTAGTCAGAGCTGTTTGCATGAATAATAATAATAGCTCCAGCAATAATTGCTTTTGGGTGCTAAAAATAGCCCCTTTCTTGGGGTTGGAGTTAGATGGACCTAGATTCAAATCTGGATAAGTTACTTAACCTCTCTGGCTTCAGCTTCCTGCTCTAAAAAGCAGGAAGACTAATAGTACCTACACCATCAGGTTCTGTTAGGGGTAAAGCAAGATAAGGCATGAGTATCAGGATGGATGGATGTCTCCATTAGGTGCAGAAGGCACAGGACCCATGATTCTTTTAGGGATCCACAAAATGTTTCCATTTTACTTTTTTTAAATCATAAGAAAAATATGAATATAATAATAATAGATGCATAATAATGAATCCAGTCCAGATTATACTTATCTTTATACCTGCATAGTCATACAATATAATCTTAAACATTTTTATGGAGGAAGGAGCCCATGAAGGCATGGGTGCTGAGGATCCATGAGTCATAATGCAGCCCTGATGTGTATCCATTGGAATTAGATTACCCAGTGATAGTATCTTCAAAAAATAGAAGTATATTTTTCTTTCGTGTAAAAGAAGCCCAGAAGTCAGCAGTCTGAGGCTGGTTTGGCAACTCCTTGGTCTTCAAGGCCCTGGACTTCTGTTTTTCTGTAGCACCTCCTTCAAGTTTGCCTCATGGTGCAAAATGGCTGCTGGAGCTTTAGCCATCATGTCTGCATTCCAGGGATCATGAACAAAGATGGGGCAAAGACAAAAGGGGCCTACTTCTCAGCTGGGGAAGCTCCCTTTAAGGAACATTCTAAGAATTTTTTGCACAACGCTGAACTTGTGATCACAAGGTGACAGCTTAGCTACAAGGCAGTGGGGGGAGGCTGGGAAATGTCAAGTTTTGGTTGGATGTATTGCTTTTCCAAACAAAAAGCTTATACCGAAGAAGGGAAGAATAGGGCCACGGTACACAACTCAGAAGTGAGGAGGCAGTAGCTCTCTCTATGGGCAACACCTCAACCAAGAGGGAGATAGGAGAGAACTGGGCAGACAGATTCCTCCTGCCAGGTACCCCACCTGTGGTGTGGTGCTTGAGCCAGGTCTGAAAGAGGAAGGGCATCCCTGCAGAGGTGGGGCTCCAATCACGTGAGAGGGTCAGGAAGGAAAGGATGGAGGGAATCCATCAGGTACATGAGCTCCGTATCCCATACAGCAGGTTCCCTCACTCCATAGGTCTCTGCTTACGTGACCCCTCCCCAGAGAAGCCATCCCTGACCACCGGCTCTCAGTCTCAGGCCTCCTTTCCCTCTCTTCCACTCCTTACTACCTCGGGCTATTTTTTCTTTATGGCGTATGTCATCACCTGTAGGTTTACTTCTGTACTGTTTAGCTGCTCTGCTGGAATGTAAGCTGTCTGGGAGGCATGGATCTTACCTGTCCTGCTCATCACGGCATCCTGCTTCTGGCATCTCCAGCATGTCGTGCCTGGCGTGTGATGGGCGCTCATGCATATGGAATGACTGGCCTGATGTATGAATATTGAACACCGCGGTGGGGACCGGACTAGCTTCGGCTCTGGTACCCAGGCTCTCACACTCTCTTCTACACTCTTCACCTCTCTTGTTTCATTCATTGTCATCCAACAAAGGCTTGCTGAGAGCCTCCTCTGTGCTAAGTGCTGTTCTGGGCATGGGAACCCTGCAAGAAACAAAGGAGAAAGAAATCCTTACTCTTGTGGAGTTTGTTTTGTTTTGTTTTTTGGCCACACCGCGCGGCTTGTGGGATCTTAGTTCCCCGACCAGGGATCGAACCCGGGCCCTTGGCAGTGAAAGCGCAGAGTCCTAACCACTGGACTGCCAGGGAATTCCCAAGTTTATCTTCTAATGGGAGTGGGGGACAAATAAATATGTCAGCAGATGATACGTGGTGTGGAGAAAACCAAAGAAGAGAGGGGGCTAGCTTCTGGGAGTGGGGTGTGGTCATTTTATAGGGAGTGGCCGAAGGAAGGCTTCACTAAAAAGTGGAGCAAAAATCCAAAGGAGCTGGGGAGCCAGCCATGTGGACATCTATTAGAAAAACGTTCTAGGCAGCGGGAACAGTAAGTGCAAAGGGCCTGGGGCAGGAGTGTGCCTGGAGTGTCTGATGAACAGAGATGAGCCAGTGTGGCTGGTAGAGAGAGTGGGAGCCAGGTGGAGGGTGCCAGGGTCAGGGAAGATCACTTAGGGCCTGTAGGTCACTGTTGGAACTTTGGTTTGTTTTCTGAAGGCTTTGAGAAGCCATTGGAGAGTTTGGGGCAGAGGAGTGGCATGATTTGACTTTTGTTTTAAAAGGATTCCTCTGGCCGTGTGTTGAGGATTGACTGTACAGAGTGGGGGTGGAAGCAGGGAGATGAATGAAGAGGCTACTGCCTTATGAAGGTTAATTTTATGTGTCAACTTGACTGGGCAAAGGGATGCCCAGAGAGCTGGTAAAACATTATTTCCGAGTGTGTCTGTGAGGGTGTCTCTGGATGAGATCAGCATTTGAATTGTAGACAGAAAGATCACCAATATCAACGTAGGTGGGCATCATACAAGCCTTTGAGGGCCCGAATAGAACAAAAAGGTAGAAGAAGGTCAAATTTGCCCTCTCTGCTTGAGCGGGGACATCCATCTTCTCCTGCCCTTGGACATCGATGCTCCTGGATTTTGGCCCTTTGGACTTTGGACTTGGACCAGGACTTACTCCCTACTTCTCGGGCTTCAGGTTCGAATTGGAACTACACCACCAGCTCTCCTGATGGCAGGGCTCAGCTTCTATAATCATGTGAGCCAATCTCTCATAGTAGATCTCTTTCATTATATATCTACGTGTATATGTATCTCCTCTGCTTCTCTGGAGAACCCTGACTAATGCATGTCTCTTCTAGGGGAAAGATGACCAGGGTTTGGACCAGGGTAGAGGCAGAGGGGGACATGGGAAACTGCAGTTTAGTTTGACAGGACGGAATTTTCCCTTCTTTCGCTGAACACTTTCTTAGTCATGCCACGGATTCCCCCCACCCCCTGGCCCCACCTCCCCCGACAATCAGGTTCCCATGGGAGAGGCTCTGTTCCATTAGAGGTATATCCTTGTTAATGCCACACATGGGCAAGGCTCAATCCCCGCAATTCTCAGTGGGTGCAGATGTAGGAGTTTCAGTGGGCAGGCTCCAAGGTGAGCCTGCCGACAAGGTGTTAAAAATATCTGAACTTTCTTTACAGGACCTTTGGGCTGTCTGTTTGCCCCCAGTGCCCTCTGCTGCCTTTCACACCCTGTCAGTTTCACTAATTTCCATTATCCGGTTTCTGAAGAAGACACAGAAGGTTCATGTGAAGTAGTGTTGCTAACTCTACTCTGTCCCAGCTGGGATCCCTATTATACAAATAGGGATCTTGTTAACCCCATTTTACAGACGGGGGTAAATAAACTGATTCAGAGTGATGAAATGACTCACCCAAGGCCATGTGGTTCTTACTTGCTGATTACAACTCTTGGCTTCAAAGCTCTCTCCACTCCCGTCTACTGGGTTTGTAGTTGCAGAGAGTTGAGAGAGAATTCTCCCTACGCCAGACAGATGTCATACCCTGCTTGTCAGTAGATGATCCCAGAAACCGAGTAAGAGACGAGGGACTGTGTTTGTATTCTCTTCCAGCTCTCCAGTAAAGAAAGGAAAACATTCACCTGTGTGCTCATCATTTGCACCGTGAGACCCGGGCAGCACGTGGCATGGTCCTACTGCTTACAGCAAAGCGTTCACAGAACGGGTGCACTTAAGTTTCCCCAAATGAAGGGCTTCTCTCCAAAAGACTATCTGTAGCACGTGTGTGGTTGTCAGCACTTATTGTTACATTTTTACACCCAAAGCCCTGTACCTTCTTACTCCATGCTCCTGCCTAGCCCTGGTCCTTGAAAACAATCCTTAGAAGGTGGTTTTTAGTAAAATTTGTCATATTCAGAATTAAATTTCAGTGACTTGATGAAACCCTTGCTGGGGAGTGGGAATGCAGCAGAGTTGGAATTATATTCTCAAGTGTTCCTGGAGCCTGCCCCAAGTACCAAGGCATTCAGAAATGAAAAGGCATTTGCCCTCTGTGGGTTTCCAGGAAAAAAAAGACACTGGGCAGTCATTTACCTTTTTCTGCAGTTTCCTAATTTTCTCAATCTGTTCCTATAGCAACCCTAATAGGGAGTGGGTTGCTAGAAAAACATTCGTTTCTATAGAAACAATTTGTTTTATAAGAGAAAAAGTTTACTTGGTAGCGCATGAAATCTAACATTAGGATTTTGGTTTTGTTGGTGGATTTTTTTTTTTTTTTTTGTCAGCCTGGAGAATATTTCCCGAGCCACCTACAGACGTATGTTGCATCTTCAAGCTCACATTTTCATCTCATAGTGTGTTCTTATATGGATTCTGGATGGAGGTTGCTGAATCTTAGTCCCTAGGGATCTTTGCTAAGAATATAAAATAAAATTTAAAAAAATTAGAGCACTTGCATGCTTATATACAAGGGGAAAGACTAAATGATCTCTTGAGACTTTTTTGTTGTTGTTGTAGCAATTTGCTGTTTCTCTTGACTTTCTTGTGAAAACCCTGAGGGGTTTTTACTAGAATCAGATAGGTGGTTTTGTTGCAGGTGACAGAAATCTAACTCAAAATTGGTTAAGAAAAAAAAAGGAGGCGTTTCTATTAGTTTTCATATTTTAGAAGTCTGGAGGTTTCAGGTAAGGCTGGATCCAGGGCTCACTAATGCCTAGTTGCTTTCCCTCACTCAGCTCTACCTTCCACTGTGTTGACTTCATTATCAGGCAGGCTCTTCTCATGAGGCCCCAGCAACTCCAGCCATATCCTCTGCAGCTTCCAGCTAAGTGTCTCCAGTGGAAAGGGAGCACTGTTTTTCCAATAGTTCCTGGAAAGGTCCTGGGAATGACTCTAACTGGATGACATGCCCACCCCTGAACCAATCACTGGGGACCTGGGGAATTAAATGAGCTGATTGGCCAGGCCTGGGTCAGGTGCTTACCTGTGGGGTCAGAGGTGAGGTCAGCACCTCCCAGCCCCCACGGACTCAGAGAGAGGGAAGAAATCTGTAGAGAAAAATCAGGAGGCAGAGCTAGATAAAAGGGGGGTTGGGTGTGATCCAGGCCCCAGTCAGTCACTCCAGTGGGTGATTCCAAATTGCTGGAGTAGACCCATTTCACCACATGCTGAAATTAGAGGGCTGGACCTTAAAAGCCCACTTCTTCCCAGCCTGGGCAGAAAGAAATAGAGAGAGCCAGTTAGATTTTCCCTTTCCCAATCATCTCATTTTTCTAATTAACCTGCTACCAGCTCCACCTCGAGAACATCTTTCAAGATTTTTTTTTTTTTTCTCCTTCTGTAGGGAGTTGAAAAAAATCAGAATACATTTGCATGTTACCTAAAACATTCTAAACCCGTGTCTTATCTTTGTCACTGCACAGCCTTTTCTTTTCAGTGTTGGTAGCTGTAAAATTACCGTCACCTTCAGCCTCACCGATTCCTTCTTGAAAAGGTTATTGTGGACAGGGGTCCAAAAATCATTTGGAAACACAGCCTAGGTCTGTTTTTCAATTGTCTTTTTAACCCAAAGTTCAGCGATTTCTAGAAAATCACATGTCAGCAGAAGCAGCACATAAACAATGTCACATAGTCTTTTGGTGGGGGGGACATGTTCCCCGAGATGACTGAAGGTGTGAGTTATTTCAGGGAGGGTGTTGGTGTAATTACTGTTGGCCAGTAATTTAAATTAACTGGATTTCCAGGGTTTATTAAGAGCTTAAAATAGGATTGTTAAAATTCAGAGAGCATTTTAGTTTGAATTTAATTTCTGCTCTGGGGTTTCTTTCATTTTCAAAATGCTTTGTTTTCATTGTCATTAGTTTGCAGAGATATTTAAAAGTTTAAAATATCCTTAGGATTTTTTTTCCCTTGTTAATAAATTGGGTTAATGATTTCCATGGAGATTACTTCCAACAAAACTCTTGTATTTTAGCAAGGAGCTCTCCTGTTGGGATCAGATGGGAATCATTTGAAACCTTTAATCTCAAGATAAGACTAAGTGTTTCTTATGAATGAATCCCTGGGTCTCAGCGGGACATCTGAAAGGCCCTTCAGGATAGAAAGGCTTGTGCTTCAGAAGAGAAAACCTTTCAAGTAAGGCTCACAAGTGAGGGACTTTGGCAAGCCTGGTCGTAGGAAGTGTGCTCGTGTATGTGTGTGTGTGTGCATGTATAAAAAAGCATGCATGCATTGGAGGTGAGAAAAATTTGTGTTCTGCTAGGTGAAGCTGTCCTTTGTAATACTGAGAATGAAGGCTGATGTTCAGCTTGAAACTCACTCCAGAGGCCTTGACATCAGGGGAGATACAGAGTCACCCGGAGAAGCAGGGACCAGTGCTGTAAAGCAGGGACCAGTGCATCACAAACCTGGATGCACAGCCACATCGCCTGGGCATCTTGTTCAAATCCATGCACTGAAACAGTAGGTCTGGGGTGGGTCCTGGGATTCTGGATTTGTAACAGACTCCCGGTGATCCCTGGGCTGATGGTCCACGGACCTCACTTTGAGTAGGGAGATTGTAGATTGCGTCTTCATTTTGCCTTGATTGGGAAAGGGTCTGAAAATCAAATTCTGGATTCTACCAGACCTTAGCAGTGCTGGCTTTGGTGTATCTTGGGACTTTATGTCACACCAGAAAAAGAACTCCCATTTGAAGGGTAAGGCCCAAACACCGTCTAAATCAGAACTGCGAGATGATGTCTTAATCCTGGTGAAAGAATCTGGCTGCAAATGGAGAGAGAGGGAGAGAGGGGACAGCTCAGCAGTGATTCAGACAAAACTCATCTTTCAAAGCAGGAATGGAAATGAAGCCTGTTGTTCCTTCAGAATTTCTTTAAGAATCTTTCTCAGCTAAGGGGACTGTATTCCCCGAGGGGGTGGAGATGTTCGGTAATGTCTTTGTTCATTTAGCTGAAGGCAGATTTCTCTGTTCTCCTTACTGGGGATGATCTTGTACCTGACTCTTTAGATAAGAGGAAGCCACAGTGAAGCATTTCATCAGAATTCTTGACGAGGTGGCAGATTCGGAGGGGAGAAGGCAGCGGGCACCTCTGAGATTCTGGGTGGGACAACAAGGTCGGGGCAAAGAGTATGGACGCAGGGAGGCCTTTAATTGGGGCCACTGGTGAAATTAATCAATTGCACAGCCCGGACTTAAAGCTTCAGCTTGAAGCCTATAAATCTCTAAGGACAGGAGGGACGATTCCATTCATTCACTCATGAAACATTTACTGTCTTTCTCTTATGCAAAGCACAAGCTCGTCAAACTTAGCTTGCAAGTTTCACTTGCTCCTCCAAGATCCACACCCACCTAAATTCCACCTCCCCACTGTCTCCACGTGGAAACCGTGAAAAACTTTTGCTCACTCCTCTGGGGAGCTGTGGGGCCTGTGGAATCATAGTCCGTGGAGTGAGGGAGAGGGTCCCCTTCCCAAAGTCCGTGAGGGCAGCAGCTGCCCAATGCCATGAGATGCCTGGTAGCTGTGAACAGAGCCTACCTGCCATCTACTCCTGGGGCTGCTACCTTTCAAGATAGAAGGGCCTGGTTAGAAGTCAGGAGGTCTGTGGTCCACTGAGGCCCTTGGGTTCATCACCTATGGATCCTGTTTTCATTATTATCAATGCAAATAGTTCTTTTTTCACAACTGTGGGTTTTTTTTTTTTTTTTGATGGATTTAAAAGCACCGTAAACCCTAAAGTGCCATGAAAACATAAAGATTTCTTACCATTTTGTGTAGGAAGGAGTGCCCAATGTACCCTCCTAGTTTGGTAGTTAAAGATGTGCTGGGACACTGGCTGTGGATGGGGGTGAGGTGAGGTGGGTGAGGGGAGAAGGGAGAGAGAAAGTCCAGATTTGTAACAATTGCAGATTTCCTTGGTGTAAATACTCATATCATGGCTGATTTCTACTGTGGTTGCCACCAATGATTTAATAACCTGTTTGTAAAATTCTTGAATAGGTAATAATCAGAATTCCTGGATATTTAACAACTTGCCTTCTCAAGCTGGTAAGACCTAGCTCCAGCTCACCTGGTCCATCTCAGGTAACAGACAGCCTGGAATGGAACCAGATCTGCCTCGAGTTCTCTCTGTGATTTTGCGTAAATGACTAAATTATGTCTATTTCCTCATATGTAAAATGGGGATATAATAGTACCTGCCTCGTAGGGTTGAAATAAAGATTAAATGAGATAATGCATATGAGGCATTTGCCATATAGTAAGTGCTCAATAAATGGCAGTTACTATTATCTGTGCTGTGTATCTTGGTCAACTGATGGTGCCAGGGTCTGAATGGACACACTCTCACTGCAAGGTTACCAGTCCTGTCATCTGAAAGTTGTGGGCTCATCTCTTTTACTGCCCAGGCCCATTTTAAGAATCCAGCCTCTTACCAATCATTCATTCATCTCTCGCAGAGCTCGAAGCACTCCCCTTGGGTCAGGCTTTTTACGAACAGCATCCCAGTTAGTCCCCACAGCAGCCCTATGAAGGAAGGATACTCTCAATATTCCCATTTTACAGGTGGGACAGTTGAGACTCAGGGAGGCTGAATAAGTCTTACAGCTAAGAGTAAGGAGAGGTGAGATTTCAATCTAGAGTCCTTGGGTCTACACCCCACTCCTACTTTTTAATTTTATTTTATTATTTATTTTTTTGCGGTACATGGGCCTCTCACTGTTGTGGCCTCTCCCGTTGCGGAGCACAGGCTCCGGACGTGCAGGCCCAGCGGCCATGGCTCACGGGCCCAGCCGCTCCGCGGCATGTGGGATCTTCCCGGACCAGGGCACGAACCCATGTCCCCTGTATCGGCAGGCGGACTCTCAACCACTGCGCCACCCGGGAAGCCCACTCCTACTTTTTCAAAAGGAAAAACTTTTATTTAGAAGAATTTCCTGATTGTCTCTATTCTTAATTTAATTTCCATGCATAAGAGTCACCTTTTAAAGTATGCAACTGGATTTTTAACATATTCACAGGGTTGTGCAACCATCACGATGATCTAATTTTAGAGCGTTTCCATACCCCTAAAAAGAAAACCCAGACGCCCCCTCTTCTCTCCAAAGAAACTTAGAGACACTGGACATATCTCTGGGCTTCCACAGAAACCACCCTCCATTCAGCCAGCTGGGCCCATGGGTGTGTGTGTGTGGTGGGGGGGGTGAATGGGGGAAGCAGTCAAGCAGAAGCGTTTTGCTCCCATCCCAGGTCCCAGAAAGCTTCACCTGATTATACTGAGCTCTTTAGTCTCCCCTCCCTCCCAATGTGAAGAGGGAATTTTTAACTATTTCCAGGGCTACAGGCCATTCTCATTTTATTGCCTTGTCATCCCTCCAATCCCCCCAAACTTTCTTGGTTTGGGGAGAAGGCAGGCATGTGGAGGGCGCTAGTCCCTCCTTGCCTTTGTTCAAGCTTTTGCTCTCTTCCTTTGTTCCCTCTGCCTCCTTTCAGCTGCTCATTCCAGTCTTCCACTATCATCTGATTTTAGGCACCAGGATGAAGGAGCAGTGATTGGGACCCCCTAGTGTGTCAATCAAAAATAGAAATTAATGAGTGGTTTTTCCAGACAAACCTGGAGGCAGCTGTTTGGTACTAAAAACTCAGGCTGTGTTTAACCCCTGGGGGGAAAATATGTATCAGTTGCAGTCTGATCATAGTATTGTCTAAACAGCCCTTTGAATTTGTAAATGACACGTGACACAGGTATTTTTAGCTCCTGTTATTTAGAAGCTGAACAGTTCCCCTCAACTCTGTGTTACACTTCTAACTTGATAATCTCTGGTTCTGTTAGTTTCACCTTCCTTTGGGCTGTTAGATATGCAAACTGCATTCATCTCCCTCACCTTCCAGACCTTTTCTTTGTTCCATGGTGGAAGTGGGTGTACAGGAAAAAAAAAAAAAAAGGTGGTTGGGCAAAATAATTTATCTTTGGTTGTTTTTGAGGCTTGAGATTCTTTGATTTGAAGACCCAGTGGTAGACCCATCTCAAGGCTCATGAAAGGTCTTCTGGGACCCTCATCCCAGTGCCCTTCAGTATTATTTCCTGGGTTGCACATTTAGACTTAAAGGCCAGTGCTTGACCTTGTTCACAAAACAAGACATTTCTCTCCTTTGTGGGCTGCAGGCCCTTTCCCAGGGAAGGAAGTCAGTGACTGCTTAGTAAATGAATAAACTTTGGAACCAAAGTGCCTGAGTGACTTCCCCGTTGCAAGAGTGCTGTAAACATATCACTAACCCAAACAATAAGAGCTGGCTATGCGGCAGGTGCTGTTGCATGTGCTTTACGCTGCATGTGCTTTACGTGTACAGTCCTGTTGTCTTCCTGTGACCACAGGTTTCTCACCCTCAGCACCGTTGACATTTGGGGTTGGATAATTCTGTTGTGCGGGGCTGCCCCGGGTATTGTTAAGATGTTGACAGCATCTACTGACCTCTACTCTACCCATTAGCACCTCCGTGTCCAGAATGACAACCAAGTATTCTTCAGACATCATCAAATGTGGCCTGGGGGAGAGGGGTTACCTGCAGTTGAGAACTACTGGAATGTTTGAGGGGGCAAAAAAAAAAAAAAAAAAAGTAGCAGGAAAACAGTAGGGGAAGGAGAATTAGGGACATAGGAGTGAAACCAACACAGAGGAAAGGCGACGTGAAGGCGACGTGTGCGCACAGAGGGAGAAAGATATTGGGAGTTGGGATCAGAAGCCCTGGCCTTGGTTCTTGGCACTGAATTGGCTGTGGGCACCCTGGGCAAGTCTTTACCCTTCCTGTGCCTTGGTTTTCTCATCTGTAAAATGGGTATCTGCAGCACAGGATTAGTTGTAAAGAGCAAATAAATTCCCCGTTGTGAAAGTGCAATGCAGATCCAAGTCATTCTTTTCACTGCTACGTGTGTTAATGACACGTCTGTACACTCAGATCCATTTGCCTCTGTCAGCGTCAGCTGGGCTGTGGAAAGAGGGGACTCCTGAATTGAGTGTCCTCCCTGTGACGATTAGTAGTACAGCATTGCCTTCTCATTTATGATCAGAGAATAATTTGATGAAAAGCACGTTTAGATAAGGAACACGGCAAAACACTTGGTAGGGCCAGCCAGAGGTGAAAGCGTTTTTGTGGAAGGGAAAATTGATTTGGGATTTCCAGGTCTAGGTGCCTCTGGATTGCCCCTTATTCCTTTCTTCTTTTCTCTGCAGAATTCAGCTGCAGGAACTTTCAAGTAGTTTGGAAAATGCAGCATTGAAAATGACACTTGGCAAGTATGGCTTGCTGTCCATGGACTTAAGAAGCAAGAAATAGAGTATTTCTGTATTAAAAAAAAATCTATTTCAAGCCCGCCTCACTGGTTATTGGGGGCTCCCTGCACCACTCCCACCCCCATGCCTAGGGTAGAGAAAGCTTTGGGGGCCTTATATAGCCTGGAAGCCCTGGCCAGGCCTCTGCTCATCTGTCCACACGTCTTAGCCCTGCCAATCCCAGGTCTGCTGCTTCCTTCCTGCTGCTCTTGGTCAGACTAAGACCCTGTGACCATTCCTTTCCAAGGGCACGACACACTCCCACCCACCTACAACATGGCTAAGGTCCCAGACCCCTGCTCTGTTGAAGGACCACGGTCTCAAGAAATCTTTCTAGGTCATTTCTCCCACTCCTCTCCTGTGTTCTTCAGGGGCAGTCATGTCCTCTTCTGATTTTCCAGGTCATATGACTGAATCCTGTCCACAAGCGATTTGTCCTTTAAAAGAGAGCCAGTGGCAAGATCGTCTTGCACACCCTTCCAGCTTTCCCTCTCCTGCAAACTCCCCCTCCTCCCTTCTCCCCCCAGCCCAGACAAGGAAGCACAGAACTGGTCTTGCTAGAATGGGGGACAGGAAAGTGAATACACAAGGAGAAACCCAGACATTAAAATTCCAAAAAATGGTCCTGCAAGTTATTTGTCATCTCCTGAATTCTTGGCCCACCTGGCCAAGGTTCCAAAGCATGGAAAACCACCCAAGGCTAGAGCCAGGAGGTGTGGACATGCTGACACTTAGCAGATGCTCAGTGCATGTTTGGTAAGTGAGAGAATGAATGGGGCTTTTTTTTTCTAAGTTAGAAGGGTCTGCGGCCCCAGCCTCCTGTGTTCCATGCCCTCAAGTGGAAATTCACCCAATGGGTAAGATGTGGGTTTTGACATTCCCCCCAGCTACCTTCCTCATGTAACAAAGAGCCTTTTTTGTTCCCTGCTGTGCTGCTTGGTACAAGTTGGGGAAACTGCTCAGCCATGCCAGAGGGGCTTTTGCTTCTTTAATATAGCATTGCTGCTCTGACATTTCCCCAGCTCTCCGTCCCCCTCCATCCTCCTGGTTGTCAAGGAAACAGTTTCCTGGACAACCTGTTGACTTATTTGGTTGCCGAGTTTGTATTATCCAGTGTGGGGAGCTGTAGTGGAGAATTTTTTTTTTAATGTCACCAAGGTAACCGCCAGCAGCCGCTTAATTATAGTTTAGGTAAAGATGAATTCTCTGTTGCAAATGTTAGTGTATTTTTGGGGTGGGGGAGGGGGTGGAAAACCACCCAGAGATTAACATTCTCTAATTACATGCTTTCAGTTGTGGACAGTTCAGTTTTATTTGCAACTAAACTTGGCTTCATTCAGGATTAATTTTTTTTGTCCACTAAAAAATAAGGAAAACAAATATAACAAGGAGGAAGAAGGAATCAGCTTGGTAGGAAGCGGGCGCTGAGTGTGGAGGGTATGGCTGAAATGTAGGCATCGCCAAAGTGATGTCACTAGCGGCTGTTCCCTGAAATGTGAATTTGTTTGTGGCTCTGAGAGGTAGTGCGGTGTAGTGGTTGGTTATATGCCTGACCTCTGGAGCCAGACTGTCTGGGTTCAGGTCTCACCTGCAGCTTGCTGGCTGTTTGACCTCAGCAAGTGACTTAACCTGTCTGTGCTTTAGTTCCCACAGCGGTAAATGGGGAGGTGGGAAGGAGTTAATCTTTTGCTATAGGTGTGCTGTGAGGGTTAAGGTGTATTTATTAGGCCCTTAGAAGAATACCCAGCGTGGTGTAGGCACTCTACAGGATCAGGCATAATTACAGAGCCTCCTAGTAAACCATACTTTGCATATGATGGGCTACTGAGGAGGGAGAGATTACTTTTTTTTTAAATTAAAAGATCAAACCTTTAAGGAATTTATGAGTAACCTCCTTTGAGCTGTGTGTAACTTTGTTTTATGCTCTCTCCTTGGCCGCATGGTATTGATCAAACCAAGAATCAAAGTGGAGGCTTTGGGAGTTACCTAATGTTCCGAGAGTTTGGATTTGTTCCGGGTAAGCTCTTTGGGAGACTCGCAGATTTCTTGGACCCCGAACGGCTGGGATTTCAGGAAGTCCTCGGCCGTGCTCAGCCTCCTGCCCCCAGGCCCGCTCCCAGGTCTGGGGGGCAGTCAGGCTGCAGAAGCACAGCGCTGAGGAGTGGGCTGCCTTGGGGGTGGGGACGGTCCTCTGGGTCATTCTGCAGACAGGTGAGCCAGAGGTGATGGTGATGACCCAGTTCAGCCCACAGCGGGGCATCAGAGGTCCAGATGTGTGAGCCCAGGCTGGCCTTCCCTTATGTTCCCAAGTTTCCATACCTATGAAATCAGGGAGTTTAAATAGATGGTCTCCAGTAGTTTTTCAAAGTTTAAAATACCGTGATTCTATAGGGGAAAAATGAGTCACAGATCCAGCATTCGCACCCAGGTTGCTCTGACTTCGAAGCCTGTACTTTCAGCCATGGTCCTAAACTCCTGCTGTCCTGATCGTTACTGAAACCATGGGCTCTGCAGGCAGAGTCCTTGGGTTAGAACCTGCCATTTTCTAGTGGAGCCACCTGGGCAAGTAATGTGTCTGTCCGTGCCTCGGTCTCCTCATTGGCCAAATAGAGCCAATAACAGTACCTACCTCTCAAGCTGTTGGAACAGGAAATAAAGACTCATAAAGTGCTTTTAACGGTGCATTCCTCCAACAAACGTTAGGTATGTCCTAATTAGTTGATTACACTGTAACAGCAGCTGCTCGTCTTAGCTAGTTGGTGGCATCATGATGGCAGAAATAGCTAACATGCAGTCGGGCCTAGGCAGAGTATATTGTTTGGATATTTTCTCACTTCCCCCTAATCACCATTATATAGTGCTTCTAGAATAGAGTTCCTACATAGGTTTACGTATCATTAATCTCATTGTTTTATAACTTACGCTGTGTAGGCAGGTTTCTCTTCCTTCATCTTTATAAGTCTCCCAGTGGGGCCCTTTTGAGAAAAGAAACCTCCTTCAATTGAAATTCAGCTGCATGGGCCAGCCCCCATCAGATCTGCTCGCTAAGACCGCTGGGGAATACATGTTTTGTGTGTTTTCTCCCTCTTCCTGTGGATTATGTATACTTTCATCATTTTAGAACAAAGACCTGAGTAGCAACGAATGTGTCGGTCCAGAGCAGCTGGAGCAGTTGAGTTTGGCATCAAATGCTCTGTACCCACTGGGATGGATTAATTAAGGTACCCAAGGTTGCTTCTCAGGTCAGTGGCTTCAGAGCACGTGAAGAGCACGCAGTTACCCGGCTCTGTCTGTCTGCCTGCTCCCCGCCCCACCCCTGCCCCGTATTTTTTATTCATTACAGTCTTTCACAAGGAACAGCAAATCAGGAGCACAAACATGATATCCGTCTCTGCTCACTCTCCCCTCCAGGGACCACAGAAGGTTCTTTCTGGGCATTGAAAATACATCTCACCCATTCCTCCATCCCATTTTTTAAAAAGCCTCAGTGTTAGGTTGAAAAGCACGTATTCCACCGAGATGATTGAAGAAAGGTAATTATGTATTATTAAATGCAAAAAAGAAAGAAAAAGAAAAAAGTGGTTCTATGCAACACCCCTGTGGCTTGGCAGAAATGAAAATAGCGAAGTGCTTAAATGGTTTTTCTGCCAGTGGGATGAATGGATGCTTGATTTGAGGTCATCAGCCGTGGGGGACTGTGCTCAGTGGGGTGGGGGGTCTCTGAGGACTGGAGATGGCTGACTCCGTTGTTGGGGCCTTTGCGAGGACTTGGGCTGCAGAAGGGAAGGGAGGATGGAATTTACAGAGGAGCTGCCTTCTTGTGTTTTGCTTGGCTCAGAAGGTGGGCAGTCTCTGTGTCTTTGGACAAGTCACCTAACCTTTCTATGTAAGGGAATAATAATACCTGACAATCAGAATCATTGTATAGGTTTCCAAGTGCTTTAGTGCGGTGTGGAAATAAGCTTGGGCAGAAGGGCCAAAGTGCCTGGGTTGGAATCTTAACTGTGCCTCTTATCAGCTGTGTGACCTTGGGCAAGTTACTTAATCTCTCTGTGCCCCCATTTCCCATCTGGAAAACGGGGATATTAATGATATATACCTATGTCATAGTTGTTGCAAAATGAGTTAATCCTTGTGCAGCAGTGAGAACAGTGCCTCCCAAGTACTCTCTTAAATGTTGGTTATTGTTATTACATCTCTTCCCATCACCAGTATTCAAACAGATGAAGGCAGTGAAACTGGCTCAGCTTCATCACCGAACTGCAAAGTGGAAAAAGACAGCATTTAAACTCAGGGCTTGGGATTTGAAATCTTGCTGAATTTTCTTTATGCCCTGCAGCTGCCTTCTGAGGGAGTTTTTAAAACAAATAAACAAACAAAAAACCCAGCACTGGTGATAGCTTGGTAACCAGGTCTAAACCCGGAGTTACACACATGGTTAGATGACCGCGGGTTGAACTTGTAGAACCCGCCTTCCGGAACCTCTGCTTTTCTCTGCAAAAGAGACTTAGTGATGAGGACCTTGACCCAATATGGCTCAGTTACAAACAAAACCAAATGGTGAGCGGCAGGGAGGCCAGAATTAACCAGGCCACTGTCCACTGACCCTGGAATGTCAGAAGGTTTGGGACAGGAGGTGACCTCTACCCTGTATCTTTCCATAAGAAGCTGGCAGGTGAAGTTCAGTTTTCAGAACTTCCAGGTTCTCCGGGGCATCCTCCTTTTTGACCCTGGAAAAGGAAGACAGCTCAGACTTTTCCAAGAGGGGCTTTCTCAGCTAAATTCACAAAGCGCATCTGCTGGGCGTCTACCTGTTCTGCTCTGCAGAACTCGAAAGAAGGCCGAAGCCTCTTCTTTGAAACAGAGTCGTGAGGGCCTCACATTGCCTTTTGATGAGTCCCAGGCTGGGGTCGAGGATGAAAGCACCTGGTGAAGTCGGAAATCCGCCCCCTTGGATGGCTGTGAGCTACAAAGAAGGGAAGGCGGCCTGACCGTTTACTCTGGGATTTACCTCTGTACCTGCCTGGTCCCAGGAGGCTTACGCATTGATGAGTGTCAATGCTTTCCTTGGGCCCCCGTGAGTCAGTTCCCCGGGGACCTGGATACTCTGCACAGCTCAGGAGACTGGCTCCGGGGAACCAAGGATGCTGTGCCCCTAGAAAGCTGCCCCACCCCCACTCTGCGTGGGGTTGTTTGGCGTCTGGGTGCCAGGAGTGTGGAAGGGAACCTGCCACTTGTCTGCTCAATACACATGGATGAGATGCGGGTGAGAAAACTGTTCACATTTGGAGGGAGTTCACTTCGTGTAAGTGCTTTTATTCATGTAACAAACAGTGTGGAGTGCTGCTGGGATGCTCTTTGCTTCCCAACATCCATCCTTTCCTTCCTTGCTAAACAAAATGGATTTTATGCTGTGTGGCAACATGCCCAGCTCCGGGTGAATCATGCTTGGTTTAAGGCTTATACCTTTTCTGTTTCTCATTTTTCCATCTTCCTGTGAAGCTGTGGATGGCTGTGAGGCCCATTTTAGACCAACGAAACCTATGTGGATGTCTGTTCTGCTGGCTCATGAGAAAGCTTCATTTTCTTAGATAGAAGAAGTAGATATGGGTGGCATACACCTCTGTCATGCCTTTTTTGTGCCTTGCCTGTAAATGTGATGGTTGGAGCTGGAGCAGCCATTTTGTAGCCGTGAGAGAAAGGCCAAGTGTCTTGTTATTCAAAGTGTGGTCCGAGGGCCAGATTGTTAGAAATGCAGAATCTTAGACTCTACCCCAGATCTACTGAATCAAAATTTGCATTGTAACGGGCTCTCCCAGTGATCTGTGTGTGCGTTAGAGTTTGAGAAGCCCTGCTTGAGCTGCTTGAACCATAGCCAATAAGAACCAACCTCTGAGTTTTTGGTCATGGGTTTCCTGTTACTTGCAGCCAAAAGCATTCTTAGCTGATTAAGCACTTAAAAGTTAAACAGGCTTATGTGAAAAACCACCCTAATTTACCCAAGAGCCCTGTGAATGAAGAAAGGACTATTATTATCCTCATATGATTTCCCAGCATAAGACAGCTGGTGACCTTGGTGAACCCAGGTCAGCCTGGCCTTTGTACCCGGGCACTGAAGTGGGATGCTGTGCCACATTTTCCACTGGAGCTCTGATGGAGGCATATCCTCTAAGCCAGCTGCACAGAGCCATCACTGCCACTCACACAGGCCTATCCACTTGCCCTGAGCTCAGGTCTGTACTCAGCTGTACCCTATTTGTCTTGCTTTGTATCACTGGCCTTTCTCTTCCCTCAGAATCCTTCCATTTGGCTATATTGCTCCCCAAGGGCATCCTCTTGATGTGTCATTAATTTCAGAGTTCAGGGGAGAGTCCAGTACCCTGTGATCCCCCTCACCCAAGGCATATAAGCCTTTCTCGTTTATCACCTTCAGGTTTGTTTTTTTTTTCCCCGTACGCGGGCCTCTCACTGTTGTGGCCTCTCCCGTTGAGGAGCACAGGCTCCGGACGCGCAGGCCCAGCAGCCATGGCTCACGGGCCCAGCCGCTCCGCGGCATGTGGGATCTTCCCGGACCGGGGCACGAACCCGTGTCTCCTGCATCGGTAGGCGGACTCTCAAGCACTGCACCACCAGGGAAGCCCTGTCACCTTCAGGTTTTAAAGTCGGAGACCACCGCTTTAAGGAAGTGATAAGAATCACCTGGGGGAAGGCACAGACACATTTAAAATCCAGGTTCTGGGGCCATAATGCTTGGAGGGTCTGAGCCAGTAGGCCTGAGGTGAGGCCAGAGGAATCAGCCTTTCTCGGTGATGGCTCCCCAGGTGCCTCTGAGGGTCACACCTGGAAGAGCGCTCCTCTGAGCTGGGAAAGTTTGGCAGAGAGATGAGAGTGACAGATGAAATGTCCTTCCTCCATCTTTCCCACATTTTCTACAGCCGCTTGATTAATGTGTTCTTTGGGTAGTTGCAGCCCGCTTGGTGTTGGCTGCATAAAAGTCCATGGAAATTCTCTGTGAATGCAGTTTTCCTGGGGAGAAAACTATCAAACACCTCTGTACCGCCCCCAATTCAGGCAGCTGAAGTTGGTGGGTGCGTTCCAGCCCTAGGCAAACGTTTGGAGATGGGGTCAGCTGGGACTCATCTGGGTTGGATGCAGAGTAGGAGGCCCATTCTGATGTGTGGTGTCAGGCGATCAAGAATTGAGGTCAAGAAGTTTCGAAATTAGGAGGAAAGAGTCTTGGGGTCTGTGTGAGGCAAAACAGCCCTGCAAAGGAAACCATGCCCTAATCCCTAGAGCCTGTCGGTATATTACGTTATCTGGCAAAAGGGACAGCTTATGTTGTTAAGGTTATAGACCTTAAAAGAGAGATTAGCCTAGAGTACCCGGGTGGGCCCAGTCTAATCACCTAATCCCTTGAAAGCAAATCAATGTCTCCAGCTGGAGTCAGAGAGATGCCACAGAAGGTGAGGTCAGATTTGAGGCCTGAGAGGGACTTGAGCTGTCGTTGCTGGAGGGGCCACATGAAAAACAGAAGGAAGAATGCAGGCAGCTATTAGGAGCAAAGACCAGCCCTGGGTGACAGCCAGCAAGGAATGGGGACCTCAGTCCTACAACCGCAAGGAACTGAATTCAACCAGCAACCTGAACGAATCTGGAAGTGGATTCTTACCCAGAGCCTTCAGTGAGGGATGCAGCCCTGCTCACACCTTGATTTTGGCCTTGTGAGACCCCAAGCAGGGGACCCAGTCCAGCTCACCTGGACTTCTTACCTATGAAAACCATGAGATAGTAAATTTGTGTTGTTTTAACAACACTATGGCAGACATAGAAAACCAACCAAGTCCCATTTCAGAATTCAGGAGAGGACCTTTGCCATGAGGTCATCTCATTCTGACCCTCCAGTCTCACCTGTCCAGGTGGGCTCTTAAGGAATGGAGTCATAAAGCACAGGAAAGTCCCACCTGCACCTCACATGCTACCTTGGATTGTTATAAAACCCTTTTTCCTGGCTTTGTCATCCTTCCCCACTCCCCTCCTCCATTTTAATGTATTTCCTTGCAGTTATTTTTCTAATGCATTTTATTCACACGTTCGAGATGTGCAAGTTTGTATCCTGCTTTGCTCCCTCACATGAAATATTCTCACATCACTGAAGCCTTTGCATAAACCTCACTAATGGCTGCCTAATAGTTCATCTGATGGATGTACTGTAATTTACTTGTCCATTCTCCAATTCTTGGCCTTCAATATATTTCCTTCCCTCTTTTCCCTAATTATCAATAATTTAATTTTTTACCTAAAGATCCCCCAGCATTTTATATGAAATCCTTATCATAGATTCCCAGAAGGGGAATTACTAGGCCAAAAGGCACAACATTTTTTGAGGCTCTTGGTACAAATGCCAAATCACCTCCAGTTTCTGGGCACCATCTAAGCCCCTTAATTTCGCTCTCTAAGAGTGGGTGGGGCCACCTCTTCTCTTTTTGCCTCTTCTACTGCGCTCTGCGGGGCTGGGCACACACCGGGTGTCCCACTAGCTCTGGGCAGCTTCATCTTGTTCTTTGTCATCCTCATGGACTCATTACGACGTCTGATCTATAGACAGAAAGGGAAGGCGCTGGAAAGCTGTGTATCACTCACCCCATCTTGGAGACTCATTCCGCCATTAGCCTTTGTCGGAAACAGGAATCCCAGCCCACAGCCTTCCGGTGTGCACCAAATACTGCATTTTGTTGTTATCGATGCATTTTTAACCCCCTTCTGCCTTCTCTGAGCATTGGGCTGGTGGGAAATCCGGTCTTGGTCATCCTTGGGCTTTTTCTCACCTGGTTCTGTAAAATGTCTTGGGGGGCCTCTCAGAGAGCAACAGGCATTGTGTATGGAGGGGGCGCTCCTAATTACCAGGTATCATCTGAGAAATCCCTCCTTATGTCTGGAAGCTCTGTTGTCTCCAGAGAATGGAATTCTCTGTGAGGCACCCTACTTCGTTGGAGTCCCGCCAGACACGTGGAGCGGGGCAGGGACTGCCACTTTGCAGAGCTCTGAAGCCACGGGATGTCTTCTGTCTCTAGCTTTGCAGATTCTTTCATCTCTCTCCTTGTCTTGTGTTTAGTCCGTTTGGGCTGCTGTAACAGAATGCCATAACTGGGTGGCTTAAATAACAGTTATTTCTCACAGTTCGGAAGCCTGCAGAGTCCAAGATCAAGGCAGCAGCAAATTCAGTGTCTGGTGAGACCCCGCTTTCTGGCTCACAGATGGCCGTCTTCTCACTGTGTCCTCACGTGCAGAAAGGGTAAGAGGGCTCTTTGGGTCCCTTTTATAAGAGCACTAATCCCGTTCATGAGGGCTCCACCCTCATGACCTAATCATCCCAAGGCCCACCCCCTAATGCCATCACACTGGGGGGTTAGGATTTCAACATATGAATTAGGGGGGAAGGGGACACAAACATTCAGTCCATAACAGCTCTGAAACCCATCGCCCTTTTGCTGTGGCTAGGACATCCTGCACTCCTCTGCTGTTTTACCTGACTTACTAAAGGCAGAAAGAGACTTTGCTTTGAGGCAGCTTCTCTTCCCACCCTGCAACCGCTCCCCTCCACCCCAGGGCAGGAAGCACAGACGTGTCTTTGTGCCTTCCAGGTACAGGACCCGCCGAAAAAGGTAGGAAGGAAAAAAGCCACAAATCTATTTTTCAGGAAAAATTATTGTCATTCTCGGTAAAGACTCTGAGAAGTCCTGCAATAAAGAAACTTATCTAACTTCCTTTAACCCAGTTTTTCCCCACTTATTTTATCACAAGGTCCTGCCTCTTTCTTACCGTTCCATAATTTTCTTCAGACTTGTGTCAAATACACTGGAAAATACTGGTTTGACTTAATCACTGTATTGGTTGACAAATGAAGATACTGGGTAGATCATTTCACCCCATACCCATAATCTGACCCCTATATGAGGCAGAACATAAATATCTATCATCTGAGAGAATTTTCTAGACAGGGTGAAGTCAGTCAAGCTCCTTTTCAGGAAAGCCACGTTTTTGTTCCGTCAAGGGCTCACTGTTTGAAGGCATCCCATTTAAATTCTTTTTTACAAAGCAAAGAATCCAGTTTATCACTTGTGTATCTGGATCTCATGTTTCAGCTTTTGCATCAGCCTGGACTGTGGGTGTCTCAGAGGACCTGAGAAGCCATTGTAGAATCAAGGACCTGACCTCGCCCAGCCTTGGAGCCCAGTTTCTCTCTCTGAAACCCCGAGTCACATGGCCTTCCTTGCACAGGGCATGTCAGTCTGCAGGGCTTGGCAACCGCTCTCAAGATGTGAATTGTTGATAATGTTCAAGGAGACAGAATGTGACAGATAAAGAAATATCCTGTCTGAGGCTCTCTGAGAATAACTTTGACAGTGGGGAGGAGGGAGCGGAAATAGAATTTACTGAGACTGTTCCAAGCCAGAGAGTGAGATAGGTGTTTATTTAAAAATTATATTTACTCTTTAAATAAGTAATACATGCCCAGGACACAAAATTCATACAAAAATGTAAACATGGAGTGTCTCCCTTCCACGTCTATGTCCAGCTCGCCCATTACCCTCCCAGGAGGTGACAACCATCACGTCTTCTTGTGCCCCCAATGACATCCGATACCCAAAGAAGCAAATATGCAAATTAGGTGAACAGAAAATTAGCTCACTACACATACTGTTCTGCACCTTGGCATTTTCGCTAGAAGATCGTCCTGTGTCTGTTCATATAAGGGCTGACTTATTCTTTTTTTACCTGCTGAATAAATTCCACTGGATGGATGTGCCATGATTTATTTAACTGATCCCCTCTGAATACAATTTTACATTGTTTTTTAATCTTTTTTACACTTGGTCAGTGGTTCTCAGCTCGGGGTTGATTTGGCAGTGTCGGGAGAGATTTGGCAATATTGGGAGAGATTTTTGGTTGTTACAACTGGAGGGGGCGATGCTACTGGCTCGTAGTGGGTGGAAGCCAGGGATGCTGGTAAACGTCTTATGATGCACAGGACGGCCCCACCACAGAGAATGGTCCAGCCCACAATGTCAGTCGTGCCGAGGCTGAGAAGTTCTGTGCTGGATGATCTCTCCAGCGTGTAGGTTGGGCTTGGGGAGTCAGGAGAGAGTGAAGTGTCAAGTCCAAAGTCACAGAACTGGAGCAAATGCTCGTGCCACGAGAATGCTTCCCTTTTCGGAAGGGGTGGGGGGCGGGAAGCTCCCGAGCGTATACCCCCACAGAGTCTAGAGGAGACGTGTCTGGACCACCCCCAGGGGGAAGGGCTTCTCTTGTCTCTCATGTACCATTTTTTCCCCCTAGATGCTTCCTGGGAACCCCAGAAGAGTGGGTAGAAGATGCAATTATCCTCAACAAACCAAATGCAGTCATTAAACAGAATCTTGAAGCTTTTAATTACCAGCATATTAGCATGTTACAAATGGGGAAGCAGCATGTCGTATATCATAGCAGAGGCATCGGGAAGAAAAACCTATTTTTACCCCTAATTAAGAGAATATTATGGAATAGTTAGAGAATTAATTGTACTCCAGTACATCTTTATAAGGAAGATAATTGGATAAAGATTGTTTCTTCCCTCCGACATCACAATATTTGCAGGCAGATGGCATTGTTCGGGCTGAGACAGTGTGGTGTATCAACACACGCCATCTCCTCCCTCAGAAGTATTTAATATGTTAATTGGCCTCCTCTTCGCAGGATATTATTATGATTATTTACATCTGCGCAGCACTTCATAGTTTTCAAACACATCCATGTGCACTGTCACGTGGCCTCATATGGGATGGCCAGGAGATTATTACGCCCTTTTGACTGGTGATAAAACAGCTCTGAGGGACTGAAGTGACTTGTCAAAGGCCAGGGGCTGCAAACAGGTGCAGCCAGGGTCTGAACGTGGGCCCACCCCTGAAACGTCGGCTTCTGGACTGTGGGTGATTCTTCATTTTCTCTGCAACCTGGATGGTCCGGTGCAGCCCCCATCCCCAGTGGATGTGTGCAAAACATCCACTGGGAAGGGGGTAAGATAACGACGGGGGAAGAGGGTAAGATAAAGAAGGGTTGGGGCACCACCTGTACAGTCAAGAAGACCCAAGTTCAAATCCCAGCTCTGTCACTTTTGGCTGTTTGACTTTGGGCAAGTAGATGAATCTCTTTGAACCCCAGTGTCTTCATCTGTAGAAGAAGTATCATGATCCTTATGTCATGGGGCTGCGGTCAGGATTCAAGGAAATGGTGCCCAGATGCTCAGCGTGCCTCCTGGGAGGAGGTGGATCACAGCTATCACTGTTACTCTGGCCTGAATTTGTGGGCTTGTCAAACGTTTCTGATTGTATCTGGGCTTCACGTGTGCACACAGCAGTCCCAAACGTGGGTGGCTTCCGTGGCCATGGTTTCTGACGTGTCCTCTGGGCTGCTGCTTGCCTCCAAGCCCTGCTGGTCCTGCCCGTGCTGGCTAGCAAGTCCCTTTGGTCTCTCTGGCCACCAGAGCTTCCCACCTTCATGGTAACCGGTCAGCCCAGCAGCTAAGATGGGGATGGGCCCTGCCTTTGCAAAATGCTCTAGTGGGGGATGGCCACAGTGGGCTGCGGGGCCCCCGATGTGCACTGTGCTCTGGTGGGGGGCACGTCTCTCCAAGTTATTCCCACAGCCTGTGCCTTCTTAGGGAAAGCCTGGCACTGAGCATGGGCTCACTGCCAGATGCGCATAGAAGCCAGCTTTTGAGAAAAGCAAGCTTTATTGCTAGGTGACGGCAAGGAGACAGGAGGCAGGGCTCAAATCTGCCTCCGCGATCCGGGGTTTGGGACAAAATGTAAGGGTTTAAGGGAATTTCAAACCCGGAAGCTGATCGGCTAGCCTCTAATCAGTCCACATAAGTGACGCGTGCCGCTGGAAGCCAGATTTTCCTTATTGACGGGCTTCTTGCTTCGTAAAGGGCTCTTGGTGGCAACATTTCTATTCTTGCCGTATTGCCGTAGACTGAAGATTCTCAGTTCCAGGGTCATGGTGACATGGAGACAGCCTGGAGACGTGGGTTCCCGTCTTGCACATGTGCTGTGCTGTCTCTGTGAAATAACTCAAGGTTTGGCAAATCAAGAACCTATTTAAGGAGGCAAAACCAGTTTAAGCTGGTCATTGTTTTACGTGCGAAGCCCCCACGGTCAAGGCCACCTAACTAAGGTGCGGTCGAGTTCTAGATCTCGCGCTGTCCAAGAATAACGCCTTCCTTTCGAATCCCAGGCTCAGCTGCCGAGCTAGATCCCTTCCTTGAGATGAACTCTCCGGGAGCCTACCCCGGGCGGCAGTGGTTCTTGTCTGCCCAGAATCCCTTCCTCTCATTTCGGTAAACAAACCTCGCTTTTACCGTAAACTGGTGGTTTCCAGGGGAGCTACGTGTTCTTCACTGTCAACCTCTGTGGTTCAAGAAGGGTCAACTTCAGGGTGGTCCAGGTTGAGAATGGCAGCAGCAGCTGCGTCCTGGGTTTTTGGGTTGTGAGCTCGGTCCCGGCCACAGCTAGGGTGGCCTGTGTCGGGGGGCGCCCACGGCGAGGAGGGCTCCGCTCGCGTGTGGAAGGCCCTAGCGTGCCTCACGTGCTTCGTAGGGTGGGAGTGACCCTGCCGATCATCCTTCTGAGTTTGCAGCATGGAGGGCATAAGAGACCAGGTTCATAGTCCCTCCCCGTCTCTGCATCAGGTCCAATCCCTTTCCCTGGAGACAGTCACCATACTCTATGCCATAGCTCTCATGTGAGTCTGCTTGCACTGGCAATGAAGATGAATAAGGAGAGCCTGGACCACGGCACCAATGATTTAGACCATCACTCTGCACATGGACCAGAAAACTATGTGGGACCTTAAGCTTACCTTCTTTACTTGCATCAAATTATGACCAGTAGACTGAGCTTCTATCCCTTTGCTTATGGCAAGGGATGGCTTAAGTAAATAACTTAGGTTGACCATGAAAAAAAAAAAAAAGGGTTAACTCCAGGCCCTTGGTTCCAAGAGTGGACACATGATCAGTGAGAATGCTTGTTTTCCTGGCCACAGATTGATTTACGGATTGGCGTGTGACCCATCAGGCCAATCAGAGCCAATCCCAGGACTTTTTAGGGAGTAATTTGAGAAGGGATGATCTTTCTGCTGTGTTTGTTCAGCGATAGTGTACACACCTGGGACCGTAGAGGCCATTGTGCAAGGACATGGGGCATGCCTTCTGAGAATGCAGCCAACACAGAGGATGACAGAGACCAGACATGGCCAGAGACAAATTCCTGATTATATCATGAACACCTGGATCCATCCATGCTTGAAGGTTGCAAGTGTGAGTTGAGTTTCAGTCATTTGCAACCAAATGAGTTCTGACTAATTCAGGGTCCCACAGCTGCCCCTAGCGTTTAAGCTTCTCTCAAGCCCTCCCCCTCCATCGATGGGCTGACTTCAAGTTCTTTTCACAGGCAGCCAAAAAAATAGATGCCTTCAAGAGGGGGATGCAGAGAGAGGGGAAAGAAAAAAAAAGTCTCCTAATTTTCAATGCTGAATCTCTCCAGCCTGGAGAGATTCACTGGATCTCTGGATAAAATTATCAGAGATTATCTCTGGATAAATCATCTCTGGATAAATTTATCACTGGATAAAATTCACTGTCTTGCATTTTATTAGGCTTCTTTTCGCCATTTATTTTCCAAGACCATCTTTGAAACTGGCCATTTTCAAGAGGCAATGACCTAGATTATTTTTTCATGATGGCTGCCCTTTTGCAACCTGGCAGATGTTAAATTAAAATTTTTATTACCTCCTAAAGTTAACATAGAAATTCATGTATTATGGCAGCATAAAGACCCATCTTTGGAATTCTCCTTTCATACCCCAGTCGAGAAAACTATCATTAGCCACATCCTAGCATCTCCTCCTTCAGCATCTCTAGATAGAGCTGGTGCTGTTTGTACAGCCCTGAACTTCAGCTCAGACACAAACTCCATTATGATACTTCTCTTGAATGCCCCCACCGCTCGGACACAGCCCCAAGCATGTCTTCATTTTTGTTTTGTTGTTCCCTGCCCTGAGCCCTCTCTCAGCACCTGTGACACTCTGTGCTCCGACTCGTTTATCTGTCTGTCTCCCTTTCCCAGCTCCTTGTGAGCACGGCGATTCTATCTCCTTCATACTAGAGTGTATAAGTATTCTGGTCTGGGTTTTATTCATTGGCTATCTCCCCTCAGCTTAGAACACTACCTGATACCTAGTATGGGCTCAATAAATACTAAATGCATCTCTGCATCCCTCATGCCTTACAGATGGCTTAGTATAGCAGATGGATGCAGGACCTGTAAGAAGGAAAGTTGTTTCCAGTGTCCCCAAAACCATGTTCTCCAAGGCACGTCCATCGTGGGCTCTTCTCCATCCTTCCATCCGCTCAGACACCAGCTGCCTTTCTTTTCATTCATTCATTTCATGTATCCCCCAGACATGGGGGGTTTGACGCCTACGCTGTGTCAGGCGCAAATGGATGAACACGCACCTGATATTCTACATGAATGCGTTCAGTCTTCACCACAGCACTGTGACGAAGGTACACTGCTCCCCTTTTACCGACATGGAATCTGAGACTCTGAGAAATAAAAGAGACGGAGATCACCAGATTTAAGTGGTGGAGCTTGGATGAACCCTCTTTTTCTCCAATTATCTTACCCATGCATCTTATCTACCAGCTATTATAGCAGTTTCTGGAAAAGCAGAAGTTGGTGTCTTATATTTTGAGGGAAAGACGTAGTGAGGCCCCCAGTGGGCTCTCAGGAATAAACAACTAAAACCTCATTGCATGTGTTGCTCTGCCTTTTCTCCCTGCAGCGGGGACCCAGTCATCTCACCCTTTCTGGGAAGCAAAAGCCCCTCTGTGTTTCCTGATGGACCTGATTCTGAACCTTCTGGGTCCCTAGCGAACACCATTAGCTGTTCCTGACTTCAGGATGGAAGAGATGCCAGAGGGGCAGGAGAGCTTGTCACACTACCTAGAATGTGGCCACTTTCTACAGAGTTAACGTGAATCTAACATACCATTATTGCACATACATAACTGTACGTGACGGTGCTAAATAATTCAGAGAGGAAGTTGGCAGCTCAGTGCTTTTTAATAGTAAATAATTCAGGTACTCTTTATATTTCCCCCACCCGTAGCTCAGTCTACCTGCCTGCTGTGGAGAGAGAAGCAGGAGTTAGAGAATAAAGAATGCAAGGCCCATGGTGACTAGAACATTCTCCCCCAGGCATGTTTACATAGTGTGGTGGGCAAGATGATTTGCACTTGCCCTTCGATTTAGGGGCAGCGTAGTTTGGGCAGTTTGGGCTTTCAGCACGCTGGCTTTTGTGACATATTTTAAAGAGCCGGGGAAACAAGAAAACAATTTCCCCGGGCATTTACTCTGATTAAAGACTAGCAGGTGTGCCATTGTGTACCCACGCCTTTGTTAGCAATTTAAGTCTCTCTCAGCCAACTGTTCAAAGTGAGTTAGAGGCTTGAGAGCTGTGGGTGTCTCGAGCAGAGCAGCATCCTGGTATATAACGAAGGAGTCTGGGTTCTACCGTACTACCTGTGCAACCCTGGGCGAGTGATGAAGCCTTCCTGTGCCTCAGTTTCTTCTTCCATTAATGGGGTCCATAACAGTACCCCCATAGGCTTATCAGGAAGACCAAATGGGAGTATGCATGTGAATAGTTTAGCTCAGATCGTGAATGGGCCTGGAGGGTATTATGCCTAGTGAAATAAGTCGGTCAGAGAAAGACAAAAACTGTATGTTTTCACACATATGTGGAATCTAAAAAATAAAACAAATATAACAAAAGAGAAACAGACTCATAGATACAGAGAACAAACTAGTGGTTACCAGAGGGGGAGGGGTAAGGACAAGATAGTGAAGGGGATTAAGAGGTACAAACTACTAGGTATAAAATAAATAAGTTACATGGATATAATGTACAGCACAGGGAAAACAGTCTATATATATATTTTTTGAAGATGTTGGGGGTAGGAGTTTATTTATTTTTGCTGTGTTGGATCTTCGTTTCTGTGCGAGGGCTTTCTCTAGTTGTGGCAAGCGGGGGCCACTCTTCATCGCGGTGTGCGGGCCTCTCAGTATCGCGGCCTCTCTTGTTGCGGAGCACAGGCTCCAGACGCGCAGGCTCTGTAGTTGTGGCTCACGGGCCTAGTTGCTCCGCGGCATGTGGGATCCTCCCAGACCAGGGCTCGAACCCGTGTCCCCTGCATTAGCAGGCAGATTCTCAACCACTGCGCCACCAGGGAAGCCCAATAGTCAATATTTTATAATAACTTTGGAGTGTAATCTATAGAAATATCAAATTACTATGGTGTACACCTGGAGTTAATATTATATTGTAAGTCGACTACAGAAAAAATAAAAGGTTTAGCACAGGGTCGGGCAGTTAGAAACGGCTCCATAAATAGGACCCAATGCCAAGAGTAAATCAAACTCCTCCCTTTACTAAGGAGGTCACTAAGGCTCAGAGAGGGAGATGATAAGCCCAAGGTCACACAGCTATAGCTAGCATGACGGGGACAGAAGTCAAATCCTTCAAGTCCTCGGTTTCCCATAGAAGTGAACTTATGACAGAAGGGAGGGACAGTGTTGCCTGGTGGGCTGGCATGTAGTGAGGAGACATTTTTTTAGCTAAAGAATTCTTTGGAGTATTAAGTTTTATCATATAGACTTTGCATTTCTCTGTTTTAGTATAAAATAACATTAATTTCTTTTACCGAACACGTATTTATTTAGCCACCATTAGGTACCTGGCATGGGGACTATAGCCATAAGCAAGGCAGACTAGGTTCCAGTCGATAAGTAAACCAGTTGACAGACCATTTTATATTGTGGTAAGTAAAAAGGAAACCCTAAAATGGGGTAAGGAGCTAGAGAGTGACTGGCAGCTCCTTCTACTGGGGGCCTGGGGTCAGGGAAGGCTTTTGAGCAGGGACAGGAATTGTGAGAAGGAGCTGGGCATCGGTGAGCTGGGACAGAGCACGGTAGCAGAAGGGTCAGCATGTGCAAAGGCCCTGGGGTGGGGCAAATTCAATGACTTAACTTTCCTTTTTAAAATCCAGAATAATTTTCATGGCTGTATTACTTTTCTGTGACTGCTGTAAGAATTTATTACAAACTAGGTAGCTTAATAAAACAGAATTGAGTTCTTTCATAGTTCTGGAAGCCAAGAAATCTGAAATCAAGGTGTCGGGAGGGCTATGCTCCCTCTGGAGGCTCCAGGGGAGGATCTGTTGTTTGCCTTTTCCAGCCCGGGTTGCTGCCAATATTCCTTGACTTGCAGCTGTATCACCCCAATCTCTGTCGCCATCCTCACATCACCGTCTCTCCTCCCATCTGTCAAGCCTGGCTCGGCCCCAGTCTTGTAAGTAGATTTATAAGAGTGATTTTGTCATTAGATTTAGAGCCCAAGCAGATAATCCAGGATAAGCTCCTCCTCTCGAAATCCTTAAATTAATCACATCTTTTGCCATATAAGGTAATATTCACTCTTTTACCAAATAAGGTAGTATTCACAGGTTCCAGAGGAGAGGACATGGACATATCTTTTGGGGGCCACCATTCAGCCGACTATAACCATTGAGGAAGATGTGTCAGTTTCCAGACATTAAATTCTGGGGCAAAATTTGACCTGTTTTGAGTAGAGTCAAAAGGAAACTGTTTCCAGTTGTGTTAGCTATTTCTGACAACTTCAGCTTCTCAGTATTCAGAATTAGCTCAAAATATGCTGCATGGACCCAGCAGTGTGGCTGAAACATGGACGTTTGCATTGAAGTCCTTGCAGTCTGTGCTTTCTCTGGTCCTGTTTTTATCTATGGAGGGCTTATGATGTGGCAGGCTCTGTGCTAACCAAACACACCCCTCGGGGAGCTTATTAAAGACAGGTTCCGCTCCTCTCATAGGAATGCTCCTTTAGTGAGGCTAGTTGAGGCCTGGGAATCTGCATTTTAAACACCCCAGCTGATTCTGATCCAGATGCAGGCACTCTGAGATCCCCACCTGGAGAGATGCTGATGTAAAGGGCGGGGGTGGGGGGGACTCCTGTTTAATTATTGGGGGCAGTGTTGGAAAAAATTTCCAGGTTCGCACTCTATTTGGTGGAGACACAATTGAAGTAACATATCCATTTGCAAGAAGGCTCAGGCGTCCTGGAATGCTTTTCTCGTGCAGAGGGCTCAGCTGGTAGAACGAATCCAACATAGGCATCTAAGGTTGGAGAGAGCTTTGTGGGGAGCCACCCAGGACAAGAGCACTGGACTCAGCTTGGCTCTACGTTTGCTGGCCCTGAGGTCTCAGCAGGTCGTTCCCCTCTGTGAGTCTCAGTTTCCCCCTCTGTGAACAGGACCAGCTGGACTGCCTTATGCACCTCACACCCCTGCCTTGAAGAGTCATTGAGATTATTGGGAAGTTACAAATCCCGAGCGTGTCTGGACTTTCCTGCTCTCTGAGAGCTGCCGTGTTAGCCTGAGTTGGCGTTTCTCAGAGGCTGTGACACTGGTGGTGCATAGGGTCCCCGAGACCACTGCCTGGGCTGATGGTTCCCTAGGAGGACTCAACATATGGTCATCCTTGTGGCTATGATTCATTATAGTGAAAGGATGCAAAGCAAAACCAGCTAAGGGAAAAGGCATGTGGGGCCAAGTACAGAGGAAACCAGGCAAAATCTTCCAAGGGTCTTTTCCCGCGAAGACCCCCAGGATGCGATTCGTTCCTCAGCTACGAGTTGCGACGATGCCTATGGAGGGTTGCCCACCAGGGAAGCTCCTTAGAGACTCAGTGTGCAGGGTTTGTACTGGAAGCTGGTCACATAGGCAGCCTCTGCCTGGCACCAGATTTTCAGACCCCCAGAAGGAGAGCAGGGGTCCAGCACAAACTATATCGTGTGTACAAATACTTCAGGTGTAGCAAGCCACCGTTGTCAGTTCATGGGGGTGGGACCCCTGCCCACATCTGAGTTCCCGTGTGTTAGCCCAGGATTGTGATGGCGGCCTGGGCCAGTGTGGGCCTCCTGGAGTCTCCCCTGGCTCAGTTTTGCAGGAGGCTTTGAGCACCATGGCCCCAGCCTGAGTCTCTAGTCCTCCTGGAGTGTTGCTGGGTTCCCTAGTAACCGCATAGCAGACTATTGCCTTCCTGAAGTTGGACAGGGTTGGATTTTGTTTTTTAACAAGGAAGGCCACTTTAAGATGAGGCTAAACAACATTGTACCACGGAGTGAAATATTCCCTTCTCTTTTTCAGCCTGTCTGGTTATTTAGGAGAAAGTCTCTGCTCTTAGCGTCCTTAGTCTCTTTAGCCTCTTTCTAATAGTTGTGAATCAACTTTTATTTATTTTTTTAGCTTGATTGAGGTACGATTGACATAAAATTATAAGATATTTAAAGTGTATATTGTGGCGATTTGATATTACATATACATCGTGGAAGGATTCCCCCCCCCCCAAATGCGATCTCCCTTTTATCTCTATTTATTTATTTAGGCCGTGCTGCAGGGCATGTGGGATCTTAGTTCCCTGACCAGGGATCGAACCCATGCACCCTGCAGTGGAAGCACAAGTTCTAACCACTGGACCGAAAGGGAATTCCCAAGATCTCCTTTTTTGGGGGGTGCTGCATTGGGTCTTCGTGGCTGCATGTGGGCTTTCTCTAGTTGCAGTGAGCAGGGATACTTTTCCTTGCGGTGTGCAGGCTTCTCATTGTGGTGGCTTCTCTTGCTGCGGAGCACGGGCTCTAGGCGCGCGGGCTTCAGTAGTTGTGGTGCACGGGCTTAGTTGCTCCGCAACATGTGGGATCTTCCCGGACCAGGGCTCGAACCCGTGTCCCCTGCATTAGCAGGTGGATTCTTAACCACTGTGCCACCAGGGAAGCCCAAGATCTCCCTTTTAAATGAAGACAGCAGACTGGAGGCCCGGATCAGCGTCTAGCTAGAATTTAATAATGTGGATATTACAAAGTGGTTACCTTCTATTTATGGCAAGTACTATATGGTATCAATATAACGTTTCCTCTTAAAACCAAAGCATTTAAGAAAAAAAATCACAATCCAATTCATGAAAAATAAAATAAATAATAGTACAATAGTCTATTGTGAACATGGTTCTCGAATGAGAGAACTGGGGGAAACAATGTGGCTGAGGCTCAAATTAGACCCAGAAGGGGTCCACAGAAGTTAGTGGGGGGATTCTCAAAAAGCACAGCCAAGCTGTTTCCCCGAAACCTGACAGCTGTGGGTAGGGCTGTTCATTTCCCAGTCCCTGCGCTGGTGAGCTGGGGGCCCCTCAACTCTTGCAGGGGAAGATGTAGCTGGTGCCTCCACTTTCCCCAGCATCCCATCCATGGTACGGGGCCAAGAGTGACCTGCCTGGGCTGGCCAAGCCCTAGAGCTGGGCCCAGCTCAATGCTCGGCAAGAAACTTCACTCAACAGGCAGGGACGGTGGGCCCTTGTAGGCCCTGGCCCCTCTGCTGCTATACGGTCTGCACGCCCTGGAAAGCAGCCCTGGCCAGGAACAGTGTCTCATTCACCGCTGTCCCCCAGGGCCTGAAACAAGCCTGGCACATGGCAGGCCGTTACTAAGTATTTGTCGACTGACTGAACTGATGAATGAATGAGCGGTATGACTCCAGAGCTGATGGCTTGAGCTGCTACTTCATCTGCGAAAGAGAAATAAAATACTTCTAACCATTTATTACTGATATCAACTTGTCCATTAAGATTTAAAGGCAGGGTCGGGCCAGGAGGCCTGGCAAGGGCAGGAGGTTTATTTTCAGAGTAATTCTAAGAGCCTCTGAGACTTTGCTGTGGGGCTGTGATGAGTTGGAGTCACGCTGTGAAATTTCACCCAGGTGGCCACGGGCAACACAGTGTAAACTTGGGAGGAATTGGAGCAAGAAGACCCCTGCAGTGGTCCAGATGATGGAGAGATGAAGAGAGATGGGGGATGCTGGTTTAAACCAATGTCAGGTAGACCCCTGCATCCTATCTTACTCCCCACAAATGCAATGGAGCGGATTTAAAGCCTTCAGAGAAATATCGTTCCCTGCCACGTCCCAGACCTTCCCCTGATCCTGGGGGACGGAGGAGATGGTCTACGCCGACAGCACTTACACACCCCATAAAAGTTAAGTGTATTTATACATAACAGGCAGGCCTGGAAAGCCCACAGTGCAGTAGTTACGGGAAGAAATGTAGCCCTCGGAAGAAACCTCTTAGAACAAGTGACATGTAGCCGGGGACTCTGTTTGGAGGAAAGGTGTCCCCTCTGTGGAACCTGAAAAGTTATAGTTCTACTTGAATTACTTCTAACTCACAGTGGCTCCAAGGCACGAGGTGAAACGGGTAAGGTGGCAGCATTTCCAGGTGAGTGAGGATAAACCATCATCCACAGAGCAACTTCCCGGCAAAGAGCAACTTCTTTTGGAGATCACCAGACATGAAGTGAGAACAAATAATAATATGAGGAAATACCTCTGGAGTGTTTGTATATGCCCAGCAGCGTTCCAGAGCATTTACATGTACTCACCCATTTAATTCTGACCACAACCCTGTGAGGCTGATACTAGTATCTTAGGCACACTAATAATTCGGCCAAGAAGGCTGCACAGCCAGGGTTCAAACTTGGGCATCTGGCTCCAGGCCCGTACATTTACCACCATGTGAGGTCAGGGACCAGTGCTGTCCCCGCCTGGCATCCCGATGGCCCTGGCAATGTGTTGGCCCTGCTGGCCAAATGCTTGGTGGCCTTTGCAGATGCCCAGAGCACGTCTTACTCCTGAGAAGTGACACCCAGGCCAGCTTGGTGGAAGCACTTGACGTGGATGATCACATTTGATTCTCACACCTACCCTTTGCGGCAAGGGCTGCGATTGTCTGTGTGTTACAGACAAGGAAACAGGCACAGAACGCGTATACACTTGGCCCTAGTCCCCACAGCTACTAGGCAGCCAAACCAGCCTGGACTTCAGGGCTGACCAAAGCCTTCTCTGTTTTTCTGAAACCTCCAGGCTGTAAGCCTTTATTTCCCTATTTCAAAGCCAGACCAGCCTCGTTCATTTTTTTTTTCTTTCTTTTTTTAATTGAAGTAGAGTTGATTTACAATGTTATGTTAATTTCTGCTATACAGCAAAGTGACTCAGTTATATACACATATACATTCTTTTTTAGATTATTTTCCATTATGGTTTATCCCAGGATATTGACTATAGTTCCCTGTGCTATACAGTAGGACCTTGTTGTTTATCCATTCTATATGTAATAGTTTGCATCTGCTAACCCCAAACTCCCAGTCCCTCCCTCTCGTACCCTATCCTTGTTCTTTTTATAGGCATTAAGACTCAGAGAGGTTAAACACTGCCTGAGTAAGTAGGGAGATGGGACTCAAATTCAGGTTGGTCCCAGTCCAGTGCTTACGCTCTTTCTTCCCTTCCAAGCAGTTTAGACCGACCACGATTTAAAATTATGGGGCATCTCCCTTTTGAAGCAGATTTCCCATGGGGAGGTGTATGGTGATAGTCTCTGGCCAGACCAAGAACTTGGACTGGGGAGTCAGGGAGATGGGGTTCTAATTCTAGACCTGGCTCTCACCAGCAGCATGGCCACAGCTGGTCATTCTCCTCTCTGAGCCTCCGGGATGACAGTAAGAGCACCACTTCCAGGCTGGTCATCAGGACGAAGTGAAATAATCCCCTAGGGAAACACAGACTCCCAATGGCCCGGATTTGTGTCTGTGCTCCCCCAATATCCAAATCAGTAAGTGCTTGACAAATACCTCTACAAGAAAGGGAAGAAGGAGAGGGGAAGGGGGAAGGAGGGAGGAACCCATGTAAATGTGTCTATTTATCTGATCTCATCCATCTTCTGAAGAACAAAGGGGCAAAAGTAAGTCTACCCATTTCACAGGTGGAGCACTGAGTCCCTGGATTGTAAGGGACGGGCTGGCCAGAGCGAGCCCAGTGCTCACTCAAATAGATTTCTTTGCCTCTTTGTTCTTTACCATGACCTTTTTTTTTCACCACAAAATTTCAGAACTTCAACACAATGAAGTGCAGGACAAATAGGAGGAGAGGCATGGGCTCCCTCGGTTGCCCTGCTGTGCCCTCCCCGGCTGGGCTCCAGGACTGTCTGAGGGGAGCCAGGCATCTGGAGGCTGGACAGCCTCTGCAAGGAGGAATTGACAGCAAATTCCTCCAAAAATACCACCTGCTCCTCCTGAGTCCTGGGCTCAGAGGACACACAGCCCTTGTAGACCCAGGAGTCGATTCTGATGGACTCTGCGTTTCATCTCAGAAATGCAAGACTGAAATGTCCATCTGCATGTTGGCCCCATGGAAGCCAGGCCTCCACAGGGCATTTCCCCTGGGAAGGGATACCTGTATGACTAATTTCTAGCTAATTCATCTTGATTAAGTCTAGTCTTGTTTCTAGAAGCTGAAAACCTGGTGAGGAGGCAAGCCTTAGCTGGTACGAACCACTTGGTTTTAATACTGGTTGTTAAAATACTGACAAAAAATTGTTTCGTTTCAAACCTCTTCCTCCACCCAGGCTGCTCCCCTGGGAACTCCCCATTATCCAGCAGTGAAGGGGTTAACACCTCATCATTGTCTATTCTGACTGGTCAGTCCCCTGGTGGCTCCCACCTGTTAAATATTTAGAATATTACCCTGGAGGCGATTTATACAATAAGGAAACAAGCCACAGTATAAAATACTGCAGAATGTCACAAGGGGCAAAGCAAGTTGTAATGACCACTCATCCAATGGGCAGCAGATTTCTTTGGAAGATGTCCATCCTCACCACCCTGGGCCAGGCCCCTTCCTGTCTCATCTGGATTCCTCCTTCAGCCTCCTCCCTTCTTAGCCTTCTCCCTGGCCTCCTTGCCGCCACCATCAGCCCCCAGTCAATTCGTCTTCCACTCACAGGTGGAAAGACAAATCACCAGGACTTGGCTTAAAACCATCGGATGCCTTCTCAGGGTCAGGGTCAGGCCAAAGCTCCCTTTGGAGCAGTTTCTGCAATTTGAAGTTATATATTTTTGGGTTTTTTTTTTTTTTTTTGGTTTCCCCCGTAGGACCTCAAGCTCCACCAGGACTCCCCAGTGTTTCTATCCAGTGTCTAGCTCAGTACCTGGCACTCACGAGATGCTCACTAGATATCTGTTTAAGAACAGGAAGAATAAATGAATGGATGGATGAGGACTCCCTGTGAGGTCTGTAAGACCCTAGAAAGGACTGAAGTTTTTTCCTGGGTGGCTTATGACTTGTAGGCAGAGAAGAGACTGGCATTCAAGGCAAGGGGACAGCCTGGCAAGGGCCAGGAGGTGGGAGGCAGGTCGCTTTAGCCCCTGCCCCCACCCCACCCCGTAAGGGTCCTTTAAGCAGGAAGATGGTATAAGGAAGGGATTGCAAGCCTGGGGCTCTGGCGTCAGAATAGCTGAGCTCAAGTCCTGGCTCCACCATTGCCAGCTGGTAATCTTGAGAAGGATGTCACCTTTCTCTGCATCTTACAAATGGGGACAATGGGGATATCTACCTTATACAGCTGTTCTGAGGACTAAATGGGATAACAGGTATGTAATAAATGTTAGCTCTTGTGTTTGATTCTAGGGAAAGAAGTAACACTTGCCAACCACTTTCTGTGCGGGGTGCTCTCTGAGCTGATCTTGTTAACTTTTCAGCAATCCAGCAAGTTTACCTGGTTGTCTCAGTTTGACAGATCAATTAGACATCCACCCCTGTGAAGCCCACTGTCTTCAGCCTCTGGTTTATTAAGGTTGGTCCAGCGCAGTGATGTTTGACCCTCACTGAGCCATGGGAATCACCTGGGGCGCTGTGTAAAATACCCACACTTGGGCCCATCTTGGCCAAATGAATCAGAATATCTGGGAGTGAACTGAGTGTCAGTATTTTCTGAAACTTCCCACGTGATCCTAATGGGCAACCAGGGTAAGAACCACTGGTCTAAGTTTGGGGTTGAAGACCATGGAGTTGTCACAGTAAGCCCCATGGGAATAGGGGTGGAGTAGGGAGGGGGCGTGGGGATAGGGGCTGTGAGTCACTTCTCACCCTGACCACTGACAGCAAAACCAGACAAATGACTCTACTTACCGCCCCGTGTGGGCATGCCCCAAGGTGTGGCTTCTAAGGGCTCAGCACTATTGCTTGATGGGGTCCACGAATCCCAGGCGTCCTTCCTTTTTATAGGGTTGTCTGCTGCAGGCAGCCAAGTTGTCTCAGTCAGCAAAGCCCCAATCTCTTTCAGAGTGGGGTGTAACAAAAGGGAACCCAGGATAAATGGTGATTTTCTCTGGGCCTGCCTGGGGGCTGACTTTGTTCCTGGTCCTTGTTGGAGGAGCTCTGGGGCCCAACCTGACTTTTCCTAAAACCTCGGGATTACCGCATTACGTTCAAGCCTCTCCCACAGCAGTTTGCAAATGGAGGTCATTTTCCTACAAAAAACAAACAAGATGCCCAGTTAAGTTGTAACTGAGCAGGACCCTATGGAGCCTTCCCAGGACAGACCCCTCTCCCATATCTACTGCTTTAGATCCACTCTGAAGTACTCAGATAATAGTATCTGATGCACATTTCCTTAGTTGTTTTACAGATGCTAAAACCCCTACCAAATGGAAGAAATTAACTGCTTAATGACCATGAGCACATAGTGCCCAGACCTCCTGGAGTCTAAGGACTGATAATCCCTGTGACACTGTCCTGTTACCTCACCATCAACCAATCAGAGAGTTGTACATGAGCTAATCAAATACCCTGGGAACTCCCTTCCCTCACCTGGCCTTTAAAAATGCTTTGCTAAGGGCTTCCCTGGTGGTGCAGTGGTTGAGAGTCCGCCTGCCGATGCAGGGGATGCGGGTTCGTGCCCTGGTCCGGGAGGATCTCATGTGCCGCGGAGCAGCTGGGCCCGTGCGTCCGCAGCTTGTGCTCTGCAATGGGAGAGGCCACAACAGTGAGAGGCCCGTGTACCGCAAAACTAAAGTAAAATAACATATATAAAGCACATATTAAGCTCTCAATAAGCAGTAACTGTTATTAGGAAACAACATCAGAGATATATTCAATATTTTTAAAGCATAGCCTTTATTTTTGCTAATTCTAAGGGTAATACACGCTAATTATGGAAAATTAGAAAATGCAGACAGATGTAAGAAAAAAACCTACCCACATTTCCACCATTCAAAGATAAGTACTTCTGGTGATTATTCTAGCTTATTTTTTTTTCCTTAAAAATGTACCTGTAGGGCTTCCCTGGTAGCTCAGTGGTTGAGAGTCCGCCTGCCGATGCAGGGGACACGGGTTCGTGCCCCAGTCCGGGAAGATCCCACATGCCGCGGAGCGGCTGGGCCCGTGAGCCATGGCCGCTGAGCCTGCGCGTCCGGAGCCTGTGCTCCGCAATGGGAGAGGCCGCAGCAGTGAGAGGCCGGCGTAGCGCAAAAAAAAAAAAAAAAAAGTACCTATATAGGTGCAGAAAAATCAGTTTTATGCTGTGGGTCCTGCTTTTTTTCCCCCTACTTAACATTGAATCATAATTGTTTCCCCTGTTTGTTAGAAATTCTTTGAAAATCTAATTTTCACAGTTTGGATAGATGCACATTTATTTAGCCAGTTTCCTCCTGTTGATCATGCAAGGTTTTGTTGCTGCTATAAATGGTATTGCAATGAGCTCTTTATCTTTTATTAAAAATTGTGTTAGCACTTGGTCAGACTTTCAGAGGCTTGTCGCGAAGTGTGGGCTTCCGGCTGCATTTCTGGTTGGCTGGCCCCAGCTTTTGCCAGAGTACTTGTGTCAACAGCAGATGGAAATGGATTTCATCCTTGATGGGTGGGCCCAGCGCTCAGTCTCTGCCTCTTGGAAGTGGGGCCTGCTAGCTTCTGAAATGTACAAACACATAATCCTTTTCTATCAAAGGGGAATCCTTTCTTTGGCCTCCAGACACGGTCTGCTCTGTTCCTAGTTGCGTGAGTGACACTTTCATTTATTGCCCTTACCTTTCCTGTTTCATGGAACTGGGGAAAAAACAATCTCCTAAGGCCCTGAAGTCTTCAGATCCTTAATAAACCATCTCTGTTGGGACATCACTCCTGATCTTTTGCTAGGACAAAAGAAAACCTTAATTTCCCAGTGCTGAGTCTGCCTTTGCCTGCATTGATTACCTGCATTGATAAAGTCTTCCGATTTATGAGTAACCAGCTAATGGCTACATCCATTCTCCGGACTGTGCCCAGGGAAATCTTGGGGGGGGACCACCTCTTCATATGATGCTTGTATTAATCTACTTTTGGCCTCTCCTTGGTAGAAGGGCATTGACAACTTTTGATAACCCCATGGCTATTTGTCTTTGGGGAAATGGGACTAAATCCTAGGGCTGATCTCACTTGGGAACAAGACTGCCCAGTAACTCAGCTGCAGCGATGGTGGGAGAAAGGAATCTCTAAATACAAACCAACATACGAAGAGAAGAGCTGATCTCAGGCAGCAGTGGGGCAAACTGAAGCAATTCAGCCCTGTTTTATGTGTTTTTTGTTTTTTTTTATGTTTTGGCATTTTAAGTTCAAAGAGCATAGCTTGGTTTTATAAAATAGTTTCAGTCCAGAGGGCAGACCACATAAAAGTATCCAAAGAAGTCCTTATGGCTGGAGGCCAGTACGAATGGCTCTTTACCTGTTTTGCCTTCCATTCTTGCCTCAGAACCTTCTGAAGTGTAATTCTCAGAGCAGATTTGAGATACAGAATTGATTTAATCATGGGACTCATGTGAGTCCCCAGCACGGTTTCTTGCTTGTACTGATTTTTTTTTTTTCTAAATCGGTTGAGTTTAGAAATGTAATAATTATACCCAAATCTGCACAGCCATTTTTTCCCCAGAAAATTGATGTGATCTGCATGTGTTATTTAGCCGTAGGACATATTGGAGCAGTGCAGCTCTTACATTTTGCAGAGGTGTTGAATGCCTTGTTTGAGGTATCTGGGTCCAGGAGGGCGGCTGGGATGATTCAGGGCTTGTCTATTCCCAGGTGAATCACCATCTGAGGGGAAGGGCAGCAGGTACCAGTCCCCTTGGGCTTGAATCACAGCCTCAGCATGTGTCGGCTTTGAGACTTTGACAAGTTACTTCACCGTTCTGTGCCTCACTTTTCTCATCTGTAACATGAGGATAAGAATAGTCCCTACCTCACAGGATTATTTTGACCCATAAATGAATTACTATGCATTAAGCACTTTGAACCCTGCCTAGTTCATTGTTAGCTGTTACTTATTATGCTCCAAGTGGTATTTGGATTCTTTCAATGTGAGTCACTGTGAGCAGAGCCTCTCAAACTTTAATGTGCATATGAAACACTGTAGGTCTTGTTTAAATAGACTTTTTTTTTTTTTTTTTTTTTTTTTTTTTTGCGGTATGCGGGCCTTTCACTGTTGTGGCCTCTCCCGTTGCGGAGCACAGGCTCTGGACGCGCAGGCTCAGCGGCCATGGCTCACGGGCCCAGCCGCTCCGCGGTATGTGGGATCTTCCCGGACCGGGGCACGAACCCGTGTCCCCTGCATCGGCAGGCGGACTCTCAACCACTGCGCCACCAGGGAAGCCCTAAATAGACTTTTAAAAAATAAATTTATTTATTTATATTTGGCTGTGTTGGGTCTTCGTTGCTGCATGCGAGCTTTCTTTTTATTTTATTTTATTTTTGCGGTACGCGGGCCTCTCACTGTTGTGGCCTCTCTCGTGGCGGAGCACAGGCTCCGGATGCGCAGGCTCAGCGGCCATGGCTCACAGGCCTAGCTTCTCTACGGCATGTGGGATCTTCCCTGACTGGGGCACGAACCCGTGTCCCCTGCGTCGGCAGGCAGACTCTCAACCACTGCGCCACCAGGGAGGCCCTGGGCTTTCTTTTTTTTTTTTTTAAGTAAAGGGTTTTTTTATTATGTGTAACACAAAGTTATTTAAGTCAATAAATTTTTAAGGAATTTCACACATTCTGATTCTTTCCACTGCCAATCACCTTAGTTCCTCCAAACTCATAAATCTTCAAGATAAAATATGGGCTTTCTTTTTAATTGCGGCGAACGGGGGCTACTCTTCATTGTGGTGCGCAGACATCTCATTGCGGTGGCTTCTATTGTTGTGGAGCACAGGCCCTAGGTGCGCGGGCTTCAGTAGTCGTGGCACATGAGCTCAGTAGTTGTGGCTCGCGGGCTCTAGAGCGCAGGCTCAGTAGTTGTGGCGCACGGGCTTAGTTGCTCCGCGGCATGTGGGATCTTTCTGGACCAGGGCTTGAACCAGTGTCCCCTGTATTGGCAGGCAGATTCTTAACCACTGCACCACTAGGGAAGCCCTAAATACAGATTCTTACTCAACAGGTTGTAAGTGGGGCCTGAGAGTCCACATCTGCAGCAAGGTCAGACTATAGCCAAGCAGCTGGTCATAGACCACACTCTGACATGCAAGGACCTCGAGAACTTAGATGAAAACTGCAGATTCCCAGGTCCCATCCCAGACCCACAGGTTCAGGATTATACTTGAGCCCTAAGATCTCATGGAATTTGCCTTGCTAAGTTTTAGACTGTTTTGGGACCTGTTACCCCTTCTTTTTTCCCTCTCATTTTTGGAATGAGAATGTCTGTCTTATGCCTGTCCCACCACTGTATTTTGGAAGCACATAACCTGTCTAGTTTCACAGGTTCACAGCTGGAGAAGAATTGTGCCTCCGGATGAATTGTACCCTGAGTCACACCATATCTGATTTAGATGATATTTAGATGAGACTTTGGACTTTAGAGTTTAGAGTTGATACAGGAATGGGTTAAGACTCTTGGGTCTGTTGGGATGGAATGAATGTATTCTGCATGTGAGAAGGACATGAATTTTGGGGGGCCAGGGGAAGAATGAACTTAGCTGTGTTCCCCCAATATTCATATGCTGAAGCCCTAAGGTGATGGTGTTTGGAGACAGGGACTTTGGGAGTTGATTAGGCATTAGATGAGGTCCTGAGGGTGGGGCCTTCATGATGCGATTAGTGCCATTATAAGAAGAGAAGCCAGACTATTTTCTAAAGGGTGGTGTCTAAAAATACATTTTTCTCTGTTCCTTTGCCAGTACTGAGTGTTATATATTAAAACCTTTGCTAACATAAATAAAAAAAGAGGCACCAGAAAGAATTTGTTTGGTCTGTGTCTGCCATGTGAGGACACAGTGAGAAGGAGGCCGTCTGCAAGGCAGGAAGAGAGCTCTCACCAGAACCTAACCATGCCAGCTCCTGACCTAGGCTTCCAGCCCCCAGAACTGTGAGCAATAAGGGTCTAGTTTTTAAGCCCCCCAGTCTGTGGTCTTTTGTTAGGGCAGCCCAAGCAGACTAAGACACTGGGGGTGGGGTTCAGGGGTCAAGTTCTTAACAAGCTTCCAGGTGAATCACATTCTCCAAAGTTTGGCTGGAGGGAGTTAATTTCACTGTTAGTGCAGGCATGGCTTGTTCAAAACGTGTATGTGGAATGTTTTGTTTTTTATTTACAGCTTAGATTTCTCCCTCTCCCCCTTCGTTTTCCTTCTTCTCTCTCTTTCTCCCAGGGCAGACTGTATAGCTGGTAGTGGTAAGACTGCTCCTTCTGGTTTTGTCTCCAACTTTTGCCCCTCCATGTACAGCTGGGTGGCACCTCTATTGAAACATGTGTCATATGGAGACTGTGAAACAGGAACCCAAGGGCTGACTCAGGAAGTTGGCAGTCATTGACCAAGTCCTGACCATTCTGGGCTGATTGCTGCAAAACTTGTGGGTCGGGGTTCTAGAGTTATCTATGGTCTGGCCGTTGTCTGTTCATACAGCAGTAGTACCAGGTTACGAGTGTGTTTCCTCTTTGGTGTAATGAGCATCTTGACAGTAAGGACCTTTCTTGCTCTTTTGGGGATTTCCTCAGCACAGGACTTGACATATGGGGCTCACCAATGCTTGCTGAGTGGATGAATAAAAGAAAACATGCAGCCACCAAGTCCTGGAGCAGTGAGCCATTGCAAGCCATAGAAGCTCAACAGTTCAAACGTACTGGTCTGGGTTCAACCACCTCATCTTGATTCAAGTCAGCAAATATTAGTGATCATGAACCTTGTGTCAGGGCCCAAATCTGAGGCCTGGGGGGCAGGCAGTGAAACCAAATGACTATAATTTAAATTCTCTGTGAGCTTTCCCACTCATAGCTTATATTCAAGGAGCGATTAAACTAGAATTCAACCAGCTGTTCAATCAGTCCTTGTTTAAAAAAAAAAGAAATTGGCTCTACATATCGTAGTTTATAAAATTATGTTAACCAACCTGATCTCATTTAATCTTCATAACAACACTGGGAGGGAGGTATTACTATCGCCCCATTTTAGTGATGAGAAAACTGAGGCTCTGAGAAGCTAAGTAACTTATCTGGCACCTGACAGAGTGGGAAGTGCACCCAGGTTGGAGCTCAGCCTATTCCCTAGGCTGGAGGTGGGGCACAGGAAGTAGGGCGTGGAGGGATCTGGGCAGGGAGGATAGAGGTGCCCTTTCGTGAGAAGGAGGAGGAGAAGGGATGCTACGCAGGTGGAAAGAGCTGATACCTCCACACCTCGTGCTCCCTCGTGTGGCATTGGAGGGGGTTGGTCTGTCACACCCTCAACACTGAGCACTTGAATGAGAAGAATTTTGTGAGTCTGTCAGATGGCAACAGGTTAAGCATGTGAGCAAATTGATAGATAAGGTGAATCTTATCTAACTCCAGGCTTTGAAATAAGCAGGCGGAAGGGAAGCAAAATCCTATGTGTGTTTGCACGCAGGCATTACTCGCCCCACCCCATCCCCGGCCCCTGCCCCCAGGCTTCCAGGTAGAAGTTAGCACCAGGCAGCTAACCCAGGGAGGGAGGGAGCTTCTTGGCTGCTCTGGGCCATCAGAGGGAAGGGGTGAGGCGCCAGGCATCCGGTTTAGCCCAGGCAGAGTTGACTGAAACCAGGCGGGTGTCAAATGCCACCCCAGGGTGGCTGGGCTGCCCGAGCTATGGACCAGACAGTCCTGTTCCGCCTCTGGGGCCTGGGATCCGTTCAGGCCCCCGGCAGCTGGGCGGCGCCCTGGTGGGACCAGTTGACCCCACATGCAGAGACCCACTGGGTAGATGCCTCTAAAATCTATGCTGGTCAGGACCCCACTTGGGGTATTTTGTACCCTTAGGGTTACCGTAGTAATGCAAGGATGCCTAAGACAGATTGGAACTGCCTGATGTTGGAAGAAATTCAATCTCACTAGTAGTAAAAGATAAGCACATTAAAACAAGATGTAGTTTTATTATTTTCCCCTGGCCAGAAAGCTTGGCCAAGATTAAAAAAAGATAACATCCCATGTGAGCTGGGGGCGGGGAAGCCAGCCTTCTCCCACACTGCTAGTAGGAGTGCCAGGGGGCTTTCGGGGGCATCACCTGTGACCCCCCAGCCACTTTCCTCATAGGCAGTAACCTAAGAAATAGAAATTTGCACGAAGATGTATGTGCCAAGATGTGTTGGAGGAGTTAATATTTGGAGGACATTAATGTCCAACAAGAGGTGAGTAGTTAGAAACGTTTTGGTATATCTGCGTGACAAAATTCCAGGCAGTCATAAAATTGATGTAGAGCTTTATGTGTTGCTATGGAAAGATGTTCCAGATATACCGTTGGGTAGAAAATACAGGTTACAAAATAACATGCATAGTATCATCTCAGTTTTGCAAAAAACCGGAACCATCTGTCTACATACAGCTTATATATATGAAAAATGTATAGATGTTAATGTATCGATGCACATATGTGTATATATATATGAATGTATATATATAGTGTATATATGAAAAATATTAATAATCATTATCTGTGTGTGGTGGGATTATGGGTGAATCCTGTGCTTAAAAAATTTTTTTTAAGGGAAAGCAATTACTTGAATAACACAAATGGAAAGTCTTTAGAGTCAAAGGCCTCACAGGCTGTAAGGCCTGTGAGGGTGGAGGGACGCATGGTGGCCAAGAGCCAGGGTCATCTTGGGCCTGGGGTGACTCCCGCTCAGACATGTTTTATCTGTGGGGCTCGGGCAGGGGATGTCAGCTCTCTGAACCTTGGTGTTCTCACCTGAAGCAGGGCATCTGACAATCCCTACTTCATAGTGGTGCTGTATGAAGTGGGGTGATATCTGTAAAGTGCCTGGCACATAGTAAGTACTCAATAAATCCTAATTAGATATAAATACACTGTCCATATGGAAAAATATCATAATCTCTCCCCTTCCTCCCTTCCTCCCTTCCTTCCTTGTATCTTCTCTCAAAATACACACACACATAATTCGTCCTGTATCTAAAAGAGCAGACTTGTTTTCTAAAAACCAGCTCTCCAAAGGTGAAAGTGGGAACCCCACCCCTGGAGGTATTCGAGCAGGTTCAGGGTGAACAGGTGGCAGAGGTGTGGCAGATGACATTTGAGGACCAGATGATTGGGTTGACCAGGCCATTGGAGCCCGTTCTGGTTCCCAGATGGAAGCCACCAGCAGAGTGGATGAGAAGATGGCCAGGAGTCAGGCCGCCTGCGGCTGCATCCAGCTAGCCCTACCCCTTGCCGGCAGTGTGAGATGCTGGGGAGGCATCTCTTCTCTGAGCCTCAGTGTTCACGGCGGTAACATAATCTCTGCTGTGCAGTTATTGTAAGATCTAGAAATAGTAAAATCTAGCTCCTGCTCCTGTGATTATTTTTGTTCTGAAAACAGTGGAACTAGGACCTGAGCAAATATCCGTTCATTCATCCATGCCTGTGTTCCCTCCTTGCACAGAAGCTTATCCAGTGCTTTCTGTGTACCCAGCTTCTGTAGGCAGCAGGGCCCCTTTAAGACTTCAACATTCCACAGACCTGCTGCTATAGCGGCCCCCCAAATCTCAAATCCTCATTCCTACGGTCAGGCTTTATCTCCATGGCACCAAAGGGGAGTGCTCAGTCATGAAGCCAGGCTCCTTGCCAGAAAGACATAATGGGAGGCTTTGCGGTGATGTGCAGGCTTCCTTGCCCACGGGGTGGGAAATAAGGAAAAACCCTCCGACTGACTTTCGGATGGGAGGGAGTTGTCCAGGCTGTGCTAGAAAAGACGTGCCAGGATGAATATCCAAGAGCGGGCATCTCACACTTCCTGGCTCTCTGCTCCCCCCAGGAGTCAGAGAGCCAGACCCCACAGGCATCCTGCTTCTGAAGGACCATTCCTTCGTTCTTTTGGGCTTTCTGCCTCCTCGTCCTTCCACTTTGGGCTCAGCTGCAGCCTCACCTCTCTCTCAACAACATCCCCAACCCCCCTGGGCCACCTTCCCCCACCAGCAAACACAGTCACACCTTCCCTGGGGCCTCATCCCTGTATCATAACCGTTGGCACGTGTGACCTTGTCCTCCACTGGACCCAGGCTCCCTCCAAAACGGGGCTCATGGAAGGTGTGGGGAGAAAACCTTAGAACCTTGATGTCATAGTGTTTTGCATGCGTTATAACGTGAAAAATGTAATTGAAAGGTGACATTCATATGCAATTTATAGATAATTAAATGTATTATTAACTGTTTAATTATACAACAAACAATAATAAACATATTTAATAATTTACCAGTTATAACAATATTTCATAAGTGTATGATTATTTAATGCCTTACAATATAGTATATATTTTATAATCATATTATATTTAATATAATAATAATTAACACATACTAATTATTAATATATATTAAATGTGGCTGTTCAGCATTTTTTAACTTAGGCATATGTGATCCAAAAAGTTCACTACCAACCATTGTAGACTGGGACCACTCAAGAGCAGTGGTCATGTATTACTTATTTTGGGGTTCTCTGTACAGGGCTTGTTCTTGGTTGGGGCTTCTATATGTTTGCTAAATGGATGAATCAATAAATAACGAGATCCAGCCATCCAGTTGGACTCCTGTCCTTTTGGGAGGCTGGAAGGAACTTAAAGGTTCATATGGAATAATCTAACTTACCTCGATTTAAAAAAAGCACAAATATTGGTGGTCACTGTCCATGGGCTGGGACCCACCTGTGAGGATTAGAGGTTCAGGGATAATGTGTCCCTGCCCTCAAAGAACTCACAGTGTAGCAGGGGTAGTAAGATAGATGTGACTGTAATCATTAAAATTCACAGAGAGTGAAATGCACCCCCATTCTCTTTTAATTTGAAGACTCATATTACGATCTCTTTCTCAACTTTGTATAACGAAGGGATCAGCTGAGTATTTGCCAAACTTCAGTCATTCAAGTGCCCCACTGATGATTTTTGCCATGTTTGCAGAAGACTATATGCATTCAAGTGATATTTTCCTTTAACTTGACTTTAAATCGATTTATGGAAGAGGGAAGCTGTATCATTACCGTATCTGGAGAATAGGTATCCCTTACCCTACATAGAAGGAAACTCTAAAAATATATACAGCAGAGCTAATGTCTGACACTGCATGCCATATAACATTACAAGCACCTTACATGGATTAACTCAATTCTTACATCAACCTAATGATGTAGGTACTATTATTATTCCCATTTTAAAGAGGGGAAAACTGAGACTTGGAGAAACAAAGCAACTCTCTGGAGTCACAGACACTGAGTTGCTGGGGTTCCAAGGCAGGGGTCTGACTCCAGGACCACACAGGTGACCCCAAAGTAAGTACTTCTGCTCTGACCACTAGCAGATTCTATAGCAGAGGTTGGCAAGCTATAGCCAATCTGGCCTGCTGCCTGAGTTTTTACTGTCCCCAAGCTAAGAATATTTTTCGGTTTTAAATTTTGAAATGGTTGGAGGAAAAAAAATCAAAAGAAGCAGACTATTTCAAATTTCCGTGTGTGTAAGGAAGATTTATTGGGACCTACCCTGCTCATTCATTTATTTACCATCTATGGCTGCCTTTGCTCTAGAACAGCAGAGTTTATTTGAGAGGGAGACATCAAAGTCTAAGTGATTACTCTCTGGCCCTTTACAGAGAATGTTTGCTGACTTCTTGATCTACAAAGAATGGGATACAATGTTTTGTTTTTAAATTCTAGTGGAAAACTATTGCCATGGAGCCTATGGTCTATGGGTTCAAGAGGAATCCTTAAAGAACTAAGACTCTCTTAGATACAATGAAAAGGATTGATTGAAAGGAATACCTTTCTTAACAGGTGGATTCAGTGTAACTGATTGCTGGGCTATCTTAAAAACGCTCCTGGCTCGCGTTTTAGAGAATCCTAGGTGCTCTAGGTGATGCCCAAAATCTCTTTCAGCTCAAAAAGTCTGTATTCCTGAGAGCTGGGCCATTATTTCTCCCAACGCCGTGAGCCCCTGGGAAGAAAGCGCTTCAAGACCTTGGCTAAAATCCTCCCCCTCTGTTTAGGGCTGAAGGTCTATTTCCTTGCTTAAGTTCATATAAACTGTGAGCTCTTCAGCGTGGCCAGGGAATTGCACCTTCGATGGAACAAGTTGAATCTGCCCAGCTGCAGTGGCATGCGTTAAAAAGCATCCCCAGTCCTGAAAATCCAATTTGGTTTCTCAAAATCTTCACTGCAAATATTGAGCTGGAGCAGAGAATTAAATTTGCTCTGGTTCAAATGTGGTTTGCTGTCAATCGAACAAAATGGGTCTCTCTCCCCTGAATTTGTACAACTTCCTGTTGGACATTTTGGTGGACTTGCCCAAAGAAAACGATAATTTGCTCGACCCTCATTTGCATGATAAAAACGACCCTCATTTGCTAGTAAGTTGATGCAGGTGGAACTAAACTTATTTAAACCCGGAAGCTAAGCTGAAACCACAGACTTCTGTTCTCAGATCTGGCGGCTCTGGAAGAAGGCTTCAGAGGTAAGGGGATACCGTTGTTTTTTTTTTTTTTAAGATGTCCTTTGGGTGAGTAGACCCAATCTTTTTTGATGAACTTTCTCCTCGTTGTCTTTCAAACAAGGACACATTAAACTTGGCCTCTGTGTTACTTGGTTCTTCTTACAGGGACCCCAGGGCCCTGAAAAGTTGGCCTGCCCACCTCTTCAGCCCCAGAGAGGTTTAGCAACTTGCCTGGGGTCACTCAGCAGGTCAGTGGAGAAGCTGGAATCTGAACACAAGTCTAGCCCGTGCTCGCTCCACTTTGTCACACCTTGCAACTCTGTTAAGAGCCGAGACCCAGGGCAGGGGCTGCTTGCTCTCTGACTCCTTTCTGCTTCCTGCCTGTCTGGGAGATGGTGGGCGGGTCTGGGCCTGGAAGAGTGGGGGGAAGTGGATGCAGCTGCTCAAGGAATAGAAGGAAGAGTCCTCCCTCCACCCCACCCCACCCCTTTCTTTCTTTCGCATAAATGTTTATTGAGGATCCTCCTACACAGTGACTCTGCTGGGCTCTGTGGATACAGTGGTGAACAAAACAGACTCAATTTCTTGCCCTCCTGAAGCTCATATTCTAGTGCCGGGGAGGATAAACCCTCAGCAAAGCCAGCAGGTCAGAGCCGTAGTGATGTTGGATGCTGGCCAGTGCGATGGGGACAAGCTGAGCAGAGAAGGAGGGTTGAGAGTGTTAGGAGGGGGCCATGCCGTTAAAATAGGGTGCTCGGGAACGGTCTATGTGAGAAAGTGGTCTTCGAGCAGAACTGAAGGAGTTGCAGGGCACGTGATGCGGCTCTGGAGGAAGAGGGGTCCAGGGAGAGGAGACGGTGCACAGGCCCCGAGGGGCCAGACCCGCCCGGTGTGTTTGGGGAACAGCAAGGAGTGAGTGAGGGGGGCTAGAGTGGAGCAGTGATGGGGGCACAGGTCACGTAGTCCCTGAGGTCAGGGGAAGGTTGTGGCACTTTATCCTGAGCAAAGTGGGAGCCGTGGGAGGGTCTGAGCCGGGAAGGAGCAGGACCTGTCTGGCTGCTGTGTGGTAAACAAGGGCAGAGGCGAGGACACCTGGGAGGAGGTGGTGTCATTGTTTGGGTGAGAGAATGGTGACAGGTGGGCAGGAGCGGACAGATTCCTGAACTACTCAGAAGAGAGACTGGTCTGGCCTGGCCTTGGTGCTTGATTTCACGTTGGGGAGGTGCTGAGATGAGTCAGGAGGAGGCCCGGGCAGCCTGGGCGCTGGGCCCAAGGTGGTGCCAGTCGTCTCTACAGTGACCAGATTACCGGGCTCCATCCCGTCCACTTCCCAAGGTGCTGCCTGAATGATCTTTTTTTTTTTTTTTTTTGCGGTACGCGGGCCTCTCACTGTTGTGGCCTCTCCCGCCGTGGAGCACAGGCTCCGGACGCGCAGGCTCAGCGGCCATGGCTCACGGGCCCAGCCGCCCCGCGGCATGTGGGATCCTCCTGGACCGGGGCACGAACCCGTGTCCCCTGCATCGGCAGGCGGACTCTCAACCACTGCGCCACCAGGGAAGCCCACGAGTGATCTTTCTTAAATGGGGATCCAGCTGTCTTGTTTGGTTTCCCCCGAAAGCAGACCTTGTGACAAGGGTTTGAGCGCAAGGCCGTGGGGAAGGGAAAGAGGACACGAGAGGGTATGTTGTCAGGGCAGTTACCACGGGGGCGCCCGGGGCTCAGTCCAGTTGGGAGTCGTGTGGGACAGGGGGCCGGGGCATCTATCCACCATCTCTGTCAGCCGCTGGCTGAGGGCTTCAGCCTAGTGGGGCAGGGGCATTGTCCCTGGGCCCTTGGGGATGGTCCTGCTCGCTGGCCACGCCAGAAACAGTGCTCGAGTAGACTCGCAGGTGTTTGCACTAAGCAGCCTTATCCGGGTAGCGTGAGTGGCCAGGGAAGGGGGTGGGGCACCGATCGCATCTGCTGCAGTGGCCATTCTGCCACCTCCTCCAAACCTCAGTGGCTCCCTGTCGCCTTCTGGGTGACATCCAAACTCCCGAGCATGTCCAACAATCTCCTTCAGTGGGTCTTGCTCCTACGGTCTCTGTGAGGCTCAGCAAATGGTATCTGTATAAGGCCAAGCATTTTCAGCTTTGTTGGCCACAAAAGGTCTCAACTCTGCTCTTGTCGCATGAAAGCAGTCATAGGTAATGTGTAAACAAACAAGCGGGGCTGTGTTCCAAAGCTATGTTTACGAAAACAAGTATCACCTGCATTGGGCTCGGGAGGCTGTAGTTTGCTGACCCTTATACGATGGATGGGAAGCAGGCAGGTGCGTAGGAATGTGGGTATTATGAGAATGTTGTTAATGATAATTATAAATAATTACCGTCAAACAAAAGAGCTTTTAAACATGCTTCCAGGAAGGCAGGGCCCACCTGAACTCTAATTACACAGCACACAGATCAGATCCAATTGCATTTCCTGAGTACTGTGTTTTCCTTCCGAAAAGTCTCCAAGCAGAATTTATACTTGAGGAAATTTAATTAAAGCCACAAAGAGATCTATGCTTATACAACTAACTGTCTGGTTTAGCCCATAGTTAATTGAAGTCATTGGAGAAGCATTTGAAAGTGGATTTTGTTCTCCTCCAGCCCGGGCCCAGGACCCTATTCTCGTCGTTGTAATCAAGTCCTGTGGTTCTGTGGCTTCAGAGACCATCTGGCAGTAGCTGAGTGGATATTTAATTCCGTTTGTCATTTGGGGATGACTTTCTTGATATGCTGAGATTAGCTATTCTACCATCAAAGATAACTGTCTTTAATCAAAGGTCTCGGTAAAAAAACATTTAGCCTTCCATACAGAAGGCAGGTTTGCTTATCTTTATCGTTAGGATCCCAAATATGGATAAAAATTCTCAGTTTTTCCTTGTCTTTATTATATACTTCAAAATAATATTCTCTCTAGATCAGGTTATGGATTTGGACAGATCTGGGTTTAAATTAAAATTATTTACTTGAGAAAATCTCAAAGTTTTAGTTTCCTTACTTACAAATTGGAAACACCAAGTTCTTCTCACTCCATTTCCCACCCCATAACAGAGATAATCGCAGACATTTATAGAACATTTCTATGTGCCAGGCACTTTGTTGAAAACATTACAATCATTATTTTATTAAATCATCCCAGTGACCTTAGGAGGTTGGAATTATTATGATTATCCCCATTTTAAAGATGAGGAAACCGAGGCACAGAAAGGTGAAGCATCTCATTAAAGTCACAGAACCAGTGAATGTCAAACCCAGGAACTGAGGGCACTGTGATTGGGGGAGGCACTTTGAAGGGACAGAAAGGGACCACAAATGGGACAGTTCTTGGCCTTTGGTAGAAACTCAGCATGTTACTTGTTGAGTGACATGGGGGGAAACATGTCCCTTCTCTTGAATTGGTTCTCTTCTACATGGTGACCTTCTGGCTTATCAACCAGTCTCTCTCTCTCTCTTCTTTAATGTGGCTGGCATAGTGAGACTGGTCTGGGGTACCTCATGCTTAGGATGTGCCCCTAAACCTTGGAAGTCCCCACAAGGTCATGGTGGGGCATAGAAAGAAGGACAATAGGGAGCGAGCTGCTCTAGACTTAATGGGAAAAGCAGAGGTATTTTTGAGGGTTCCATGGTGTATTAGTTAGGATATGTTCCATTGCAAGTAACGGTTGCAAGAAACTGTCAATATGTAAAATAATCTGGAGGTGGGTCACTCCATGAGTGGTTCGGTGGCTGGACTGTTCTCTTCCACCATCCTGAATCTGTTGACTTTCCATCCTTAGGCTTGTCCCTTGGTCACAAAATAGCTGCCACAGCTCCAAGTACTTCATCTTCACACAATCTCATTAAAGCAGTAAGTAGGAGGAGGCCTTCTTCATGTAACTACTTCATCAGGGGAAAAGACCCTCACCATATCTCTCTTTGAGCCTCATTCTTTAGAACTGGGCTGCATACCTTGCCATAAGCCGATCAAACCAAGAAAAGGGAGTGAAATTACCATACTGGGGACCATCTAGTTTCATCCTCTCAGGCTAGGGAAGGGCGGGCATTACTTTCCCCGAACATGTTCAACCCTCACAAAATTGAGGTTCTGTAATATGAGTGAGAAGGGCAGGGACTAGCTGTTGGGTAGGCAAGGAATACATCTGCCACAAAGAGCCACGGGGTTCAGTGGGTAAGAAGCAGGTCATGTGCCCTCCTCTCACATCAGCCTAAAATGAGGGGCCTTGGCTCACCTGGATTAGAGACCCAACACCAGGAATGAGACCAAAGTCCCAGCTCATAGCAGAGTCCTCCAGGCTGGGTATGACCTCAGCCGAATGTGCCTCAGTTTCTGTAAAACGGTGATGGTTTTAGTACCTGCCTCATAGGGTTGAGGATTAAGTGAGTTAATCTGGTTAAGATGCTTAGAACTATGCTTAGCATGTAACACGAATTCTGTGAGTATTATCTGCTATGTTTCTTGGGACCAGGAAGATATGCAAGGTGGACGACCGTCTTGGTTTGTTCAGAACTAGCTGGGTTCCTAGGACATGGGACTTTCCATTTTCAGACCAGAACCATCTGGGGCAAACCGAGGGCAGTTGATCACTCCAGAGGGAACACTAATGAGTGAAGGGGGCTGGGAGTGGCGGAGGCAGAGTGGATATCATGTACCTCGGTTATCTCACTCTGCCTGGTAGTTGCCATCTTTCCTACCAGTGCAGTCAGAGCTGATTTTTCCAGAGAAGCCAGACAGCTGGACTTTTATTTTAAATCTCTGAATTTTTACATATTTTAAACATTAAAAAAAAAAATCCAACCACACTCCTTGTTCCAAACAAAACACGTTTGCCAACCACACGGGGCCCTTGGGATGCCATTTCACGTTTTCCTCCTCTCTTTTCCTTACATCCCTTACAGAGGGATGTTTCCTGGTTCTGAAACATGCATATTTTCTGCCTTCCAGTAGAGGCTCCTTAACTCATTTGTTTCTGCAGGAAGCACAAGACGGAAATTAAAGTAGAAAAATGTTCCATCAGTTTGGTGGCTACATCCACAAAAAGTTTTCCGTGATAAATATCTTTCCCAATCACTCATTTGTGAAAGCTGCATGATGCGGAAGTAAATGTGGGTGTGGGTGATTCTGTCACTGTCATGGTGGTTTGGGGGAAATAAACATTGTTCATCTTAGGTCAATGGGATGGGCAGGACCATCGGCTTTCTCTGCCTCCTCACGGCTACAGTGTCTGCAGACCTTTTTTTTTTTAATTTTTAAAAAAATTTTTTCTTTATAATATTATATTAGTTTCAGGTGTACAGCATAGTAACTCAGTATTTGCAGATTATTCTCCATTGTTGGTTATTACAATATGATGTGTATAATTCCCTGTGCTATATAGTAAGTCCTTGTTGCTTATCTATTTTTTATATAGTAGTTTGTTAATCCCAAACCCCTAATTTGTCCTTCCCCCTTCCCTTGGGTAACCACAAGTTTGTTTTTTATGTCTGGAGTCTGTTTCTGTTTTGCATATACATTCCTTTGAATTATTTTTTAGTTTCCACATATAAGTGACGTATAGTATTTGTCTGACTTATTTCACTCAGCGTACTATTCTCTAGGTCCATCCACATTGCTGCAAATGGCAGAATTTCATTCTATTTTTTATGGCTGAGTAATATTCTATTGTATACGTATACTACATCTTCTTTATCCAGTTGTCTGTCGGTGGGCACTTAGGTTGCTTCCATGTGTTGGTTACGGTAAATAGTGCTGCTGTGAACATCGGGTTGCTTATATCTTTTTGAATTAGTGTTTTCATTTTTTTCCAGATACATACCCAGGAATGGAATGGACGTTACATTTTTTTGCAGCGAATTTGTACCGATCCAATCAATAGCCTTCATTTCAGGAACTCAGAAGCTTCTGGAAGTGGGAGGATTTGCCCCATTGTTGGTGAGTATTAGGTCCACCTTTGTGAAGGTTCAAGGGCCCACTGACAATGTTTTGTGAATGCTTATGAAAAAGGGACCTCAATCCTTCTCCAAAACTCTTTCCATGTCTCTCAAGTCCCGGGCATCCACAGGAAAGTTCTCTCCTCCCCCACCTCCTCATTCTGATGCCCACACGTGTCCCTGTTCAGTCTTAGGGGGCAGGGGTGCTTGTGAGGATGCTCGGTTCCTCAGAGAGTGTTTATATTGGAAATAGGATCGCTGGTAAATGGGTCATCGTAACCCAATGGAACACATCCCAGGGGAGGCACTTCAAGCAGCTTGACCGTCTGATCCCACTCACCTGGCTCCTCCCTGGTTAGGTGATAAGCCCTGGAGGGCTTGGCCCTTTGCTTTGGGTCTCTTGTGCTCTGGATACCCTATGTCACATCTTTTATTCACATTATTACCTGTCCTTTACCAATGAAGGAGAACTCCTCAAATTTCACTTCCTTGCACACAACCTTCATCAGTTTTGCCATATTTACATACGATTCAGGCTACTACTAACTTAATATTTTTTGTTTACGTAATGTCACATGAGTTTACTTAAAAGGAAACGAATGTAAATAGAAAGTCAAGATCATGTTCTAAAAATAGGATTTACCAGGAAACAGAACTACAGTGGAAATAATGTTATATACCATCTAGATACTGTTGCCTGAGAAGGCTCTTAACCTGAGACCTGCCCCTTTTTTGTTGAAGGGGAAAATGACAGCTGTTAGAGGACTGTTAAAGACATCCTGGCACCATCCTGAGCCTTTATCCTAAAGGAGGCTAGAAAAGGAGCCACCCACTCTCTGATTCAATGCTCTTTAAAGTGGTTCCCCCACCATCCAAAGTCACTGGGGGTCATATATTTTGGAGGACACCATCCCAGCAGATACTGTACCTTCAGCCCCAGCTCTTTCTAGCCAGGAGATCCTCTACAAGGGAGTCCCTAGCCTGAATCAGGAATTTCAGGCCCTGGGCAAATAGTAGTGCTGGGGCCATTGTCACAGTGGGTAGATTTTCTCGATGGACACTGGCTGTAGGGCTGAGAATCTGCAGAGTGGGATCCAGAAATGAGCTGATTTCAAAGTCTGTGAAACCCCACCTCAGCTTCTCAGCAGCCCCAAAGAGACAGACTTTGAGATGGGGGATGCTCTTCCCAACCTCACAGGCATCGTCTACAGACACAGAAAGCCACTCTGTTTGCAGATTGTTTATTCAGTTAACACATATTGAGTATGTGCTAAATGCCAGGCATTGTGCCAGCCCTGGGGGGATCCTGCAAAGCAGAGATGACAAAGAAGGAAACCATTCTTTAATGGATATAGAGCTCAAACTTGACTTTTGAGATGATTCTGTTCTTAACACATCGAGGTGCCATGTTCACCTCCGTAACATTTTCATGGGCAACTGAGGGTGTCGTGCTTCTGGCAATGGCTGTCTAGCTTGTCTTGGACCAGTCTTCCTGCTGAGGATGAATGGAAAACCCAAACCAAAAAAAACCCCTTTGAAGGCTTTAGCAAGGTGCTAAGGCAGCCAGGATTTGAGGGGCCAAGATCCCAGAAAAGAAGAGAAGCTCCCAGGGTTGAGTCTGATATTTCAAACAGTTTTCCCTTTGAGGCATTTGCCGATTTGGAAGCAGAGGCTGAGGCTGATGGGCTGAGCAGTGTCCTTGGCAGATTTATAGAGCTGGGGCAACAAACACTGGCTTTCAGAGCCTGCCAAGGAAGAAGGGCCCTGGTAAACAGCCTAGGATTTGAGCTGGAGCCCTGGAGAGCTGCTCCCTACGAGTAAAGATGAACTAGAAACAGATCCTCTCTCAGAAAGACTGAAGCCCAGCAATGAGTCATCTGAATCCCTGATTAAGTTGATCTCTTCCTAACCAAGTTGTCTACCAGAAGCAAAGGTAAATCTTTGGAAAGAGAGTGGAATATTTATTTGCTCTTCCTCACATCCTATTGCCCTGTATTTCATTCCAACCACAGCTACCAGAGCTAGCTTTGTACAGATGTCACTCAACAACACTACCTCAGCCTCTGCACATCTCTAACTTCCCAGGCCAGGGGTTCTCTGGTGCCTCTGCCTGTGGGAACCTGCCTTTCATTCATGCACATAGATCCTGGAAGTAAAAGGGAGTTGTCCACTCACGGAGCAACTCTTGATCAATGGGATATGTGAGTTGGGGAATAAGTGCTTCTCCCTCCCATTCTTCAGGAAGAAAAGTTTGAGATACATTTACCTTTTTAAGGAGGTCTTGGCAGGATCAATCACCAGTAGCCCAAGGTAATGACCAACTCAAGGATGTACCCAGGAACTGGCTTTTTCTCTTTGCCCATTAATATTCTACTCAGAACCCCACTCCTGTGCTCTTGGATTACCACCCAAAATGAACTATCTGTATGCAGGTCAAGGTCTCAGCTTCTACTTTCTGGAGAATCCAGTCTAAGAAAATATGATGCAGAGGTTAAAATCCTCTACATTTTCTACCTACAATGTCTAGCATACAATAAAAAAAATTAAGCAGAAATACAAAAACAAACAAACCAAGATTAGAACAAAAACCAAGAGAAGATACAGGCAACAGAAATAGAACTGCAGAAAAATTCAGATATTTGTGTTATCTGACAATACACTTTAAGGTAAAAATATTACTAGAGGTAGAGAAGGACATTCCATAAGGACAAAAAGCACACTCCATAAGGAAGATATGGCAATTCTAAATCTGTATCTGGTAACAGCCCCCAAATCAACAAAACTAAAAGGAGAAATAAAATCCCAATCATATTAAGTGATTTTAATATGCTTCTATCAGTAACTGATAGAAAAAAACAGATAAAAACAGCTAAGGATTTCGAATAGTCAATCAACATTATTAATAAGTTGGCCTAGTTGCCATATATAGAACATTGCACCAAGGACCACAGAGCGCACATTATTGTCAAGAGCTCATGGAACATTTAACAAAATAGACCACATGTTAGGCCATAAGGCAAATCTCAACAAATTTCAAAGGATTGAAATGACACAGAATATACTTTCTGACTATAGTAGAATTAAGCTAGAAATTAATCCAAAGATAACTAGAAAATGCCCATCTGTTTGGAAGGTAAGCAACCTACTTTTAAATAACTGATATGTCAAAGAAGAGATTACAATGGAGATTAGAAAATATTTTCAACTGAATGATAATGAGAAATTAAGTATCAAAACTTGTGGAGATTTTTACTCAAACCAAGATGAAGTAACAAGGGCTGGATTTACCCTTCTTTAAATTACTCAAAAATTAGGGGAAAAAACCCACATCTATCATATGATCATATATAACAGTGAAAACATCTCTGAGAGAAAGGAATCAATATGAGTTCTATGATTGTCTTGGCTTATTGCCCAGAGAAAGTTTTCACACTGCAGAATACACTGATAAATTGGAATTCACCAAAATTAGGAACTCTGTTCTTTGAAAGATACTATTAAGAGAAGGAAAAGACAAATCGTAGAATGGGAGAAAATACTAGTAAATTACTTATCTTATAAAGGGCACGATATATGAAGAACTCTGAAACTCAAAAGATTTGAAAATATTAGTAAATTACTTATAAAGTACACAATATATGAAGAACTCTGAAAACTCAAAAGATTTGAAAATATACCTTATCAAAGAAGATATGCCAATGGAAATAAGCACATGAAAAGATGTTCCAACTCATTATGCATTAGGGAAATGCAAATAAAATCACAATGAAATACCACTAAACACTTATGCTAATGGCTAAAGTGAAAGAAACAGACAATACCGAGTGTTGGCAAAGAGGTAGAGCAACTGCAGCTCTCAGACTTTGGTAGTGAGAATGTGAGATGGTAAAGCTACTTTTGGAAACAGTTTGGCAGTCTCTTTGTAAAGCTGAATATGCACTTATCCCAACCATCTCAATTTTAGGCATTTGCCCAAGTGAAATTAAAGCACATATTCACAGAAGAACGTGTGCACTAAAGTTTGCAGCAGCTTTGTTTTGTAATCACCCCAGTCTGTACACTGATGACGTGCACACTTCTCTCTCTGTGCATTATGCCTCAGTAAAAAACGAAAAAGTGTCAACTCGGGATGATATGTATTTGGGAAATTCATTTCATTTAACAGATCGTTCACTGGATGTGTTTTATGTACCAAGCACTGTGCTGAGGAAACAGTGAACAAGTTAGCCAAGGTCCCTTCCCATAAAGTGCTTATTCTGTGTGTGTATATGTGTTTTTATGGCAAATAAAGAATTAAAATTTACTCATGTTTGGCAAAGAGCGGGCTGCTATGGGAGCCTGCAGGAGGGGAAACTAACATTTCTCCAGTTAATGGGTTCTCTGCTGAGAACTGAAGGATGGCTAGGATTTAAGTAGGTGAAGAAAGGGACAATAGTGTTGCAGACACAGGGAACAGCATATGCAAAGGCCCCAGGGAGGTGAGAGAACTTAGTGCATCTGAGGAACGTAAGGTTCATTGTGAGACGGTGACAGAAATGTAGAAAGGACTGTTAGATAGTGGCCAGGGCATGCAGGTTTCTCCGAGCCATGCCAAGGAGCCTGGACTTTATTCTGAGGGCAATAGGGACCTATAGAAGGATGTTAATGAGTGAGGGGAGTTGATACTAGGGCTATATTTGCTTCTTGAAGAGATAACAGTGGCTTCTGGATGGCAAGGGTGGAGGTATGGAGATCCGTGAGAGGGATGCTACAGTCAGAGGTGATACAGGGAAAAGGATGGGCAAGAAAGTGGAGTTTGAAGATTTAGGTGGGAGAATGGGCAGGACCAGGTGCTGAGTTGGTTTGGCATGTGGTAGGGCTGATGGATGACACCTAGATAGTATTAGATCATTTTCAACAAGTGCTGCTGGAGGGGAGCAGGTGATGGGGGTGCACCAGCAGAGAAAGAGACTCAAACTTCATCCCGCTTTCACTGCACAGCTGCATCCATTATCTCACCGCTGCAGTTCTGCCGCTCCTGGCTCATCTACATCCAATCTTCTGTTTACAACGAAGCCCCAGGGAGGCCGCTGGGCGAAAGCAGAGCCTGGCACTAGAGAAGCATCCTGACAGAATAATGTCAGCAAGAGAGCGGTGAGTTGCAGATAAAACTGAAATAATCTGAGTCCTGCAATTAACCTGAGGAGCGAATTCAACTCCTCCGTGCCTCATTTGGGGGTCCTGGAATCACTTTCTGACCTGGACCCTCCTTCTGGACTGGGAATTGATTGGTAAGTGTTCTGGGTAACGTGGAATCTCCAGGAACCCGATTGTCTGGTACTTGGCAGCAGGGCCGCTCAGTTCCCGGAACCTCCTGGTGATAATGTCTGTGTTGACCATCTGTTGTTTTGGACAGCCTAGCCCACATTCCCTCTTCTTCCGGAAACAGCATCTCGATTTCCTTTTGGGAAAACTTCCCCTCCGTCACTCCCAGTCCACTTGGTTCCATTGGATCTGACCCCACTCCCAGCTGCAGATGGGAGGTGGTGGCCTCCAGCAGGCCAAGCTTAGCCACTCCTGCAGAAACAGAGGTCTTTCCATAAAGGTCCTGCAGGGACTGAATGGGTCGTCTTCAGGTCATGTACCCATCCATGCCCCAGTCACTGTGGGAGGGCGGATGGGGCACTCTGATTGGGTGGACTTGGACCACATGCCACCTCACTGATGGAGGGGAGGGTTGAATCACAGTTGCACTGCCTCAGAAATGAGCTCCCCTCGGAAATGATGAGGGAAGGATGGTGGGTCACCTCCATCCCTGCCGCAGTTCACAGCAGCCTATGAGGAAGGCACTAATGCTACGTCACTACACAGAGGGAGGGGAGGCTCAGAGTGGCTCTGTCACTTGTCCCAGGTCACAGCTGGAAGCGGCAGACCCTCTTAATGGGGGAAGGAGAGGGCTGTAAGGAGACAGCTCAGCATCTGACTACATAAATATCTCTGTCCTGTTCCATGAACCTCTCCTCTGGGGCATTTCGGAAGGTTCCTCTCCAGGTGTGAAGTGTGGCTCCCTGAGTGGGACCAGGTGCTTGGATTCTGGTCCCATATATGAAAGACGGTGGAAAGAGCCCTGATCTTGGAGTCACTCACTAGCTGTGTAAATTGGGCAGGTGCCAGTCTTTCTGAGCCTCCATTGTCCTCATCTGTATAAGGGGAGCAATAGCAGGATATCTGTCAGGATTATTGGGGGGGATTAGGCGAGTAAATGTTTGCAGAAGTTTTCTGTCGACTGTGGTAGCCCCATGGGTTTGTTTTTCTCATGCTCTGGACACCTTCTCCACTCCCTTGTTGTTAAAGTGTAGCTGTATCCCAGTCCCCAGAGGGCTCTAGTTCCCTGCAAAGCAAGTGCTTATGTGATAAGTATGTTGGATGTCAAAGGGGTTAAGAGTGGCCCTCTGGGACCCAGAACAGCTAATAGTGTCATCCAGGAAGTGTCACAAGCGCTGTGCTACAGACTGCCCATCCTGTCACCTGACCCTCCCACTGCGCCTGGGGGCGGGTATGGTGGTTATGCCCACCTCACCGATGAGAACACTGAGCTCAGAGAGGGGGAGGAATGTGTAGGAGGACCCTCAGCTAATAAGGGGATGGGCTGGGGTTTGAACCCTGGTCTGTCAGATTCAGAAGCCTGTGCTCTTCGCTCTGCGATAGTGACAGGACGGATCCTGTCATGGTGGGGAGTGCTCCGGCGAGAAGGTTTTGACTGGGTGGGCGCCTTTCTTGATTCACTGGAACAGTCAAAATAGGTGGCTTCTTGCCTTTCCTACGCACTGGCTTCTCCAACATCTCGCAGAGAACTTGGGGTGCGACTTGGGGGAAGTATGAAGAGAGACTGGAAAGTCCTTGTGGCTTTATGGTATAAGTACTCAGCGTGACTGGTTCAGGAAGTCCGTGTTTATGAAACACCATTCATTCATTCATACGTGGGAGTCATTTTTTAGGGTCTGTAGGGGCAACAAAGAGACTGCAGTGCACATTCCTTACTGACATGGGCATCTGGTGTTTTGAGAAACCCCCTTCCCCACTTCTTATAAAGCTTAGGTACTCTGGGAGGACCCCGCCCACTCCTGTTCAGGTGGTCAGGGGGGTGGGTTGAGCACTGCGCCCCCTGGCTGCAGTTAGCCGTTCAGAGGAGGGTCGGCCCTGGGTCTTGACAGGGGGCACTTTCTTCCCTCTGGGGTTGTAAAGGTGATTGGATGTGAGCCTGGGGGTGCTGAGGGCTGTCTGGCCACCTCATGGGGAGACCCCGTCCACCGGCCAGCGTGGAGGACGGCAGAGCTAGGAGATGGAGAGTCCAGAGGAGAGATTTCTTAACTTACTGGGTGAAGTCGGGCATGTCTCTGGACTTCTCGATTACTGAGGCCATAAGCACTTTAAACAATCAACCCACTTTAAGTAGGGTTTCTTTCTTATGTACACTTGACCACAAGTTCTTTGTGATCTCATCTCAAAACCGAGAAGGAACATCCTTCTACTTTATTGTAATACTTGCGTGTACATATAGGTATTTTTGTCCAGTTTATGTTTAAAAGATTTTTCAGTATCCACGGGGACCTAGGTTCTAGTTCTGGCTTTGTCTCTAAGTCATAGCGTGAGCATGGGCCAACTCCACCTCCTCTGCAGGCCTCAGTCTTCCCATCTGTATAATGAATTCCCTGGGCCCACTGACCTCTTAAATGCCTTCTACTTCTACTCTTACTTTCTATGAATTTAAGACTAGTATCCGTGCGATGAGACAAAATAATTTTAAAAACGAAGTAAACGCTGGTATGTCATCTGCTGGGCTCAGGGTTCTGTTTGCTGGGGCAGACAGGAGAGTGATGGAAACATGACTGGTTGGGGGAACAGGGATTTGTCCGTAGGAGGCCACGACAGCCTGGGCACGGGCTTGGCCGTCTCCCACGGACGTGTAAAGCATCGAAAATGATTAAGTCTGCCTGTAAAGCTCCCCTCACAGATGGCTGTGGGGCTGCTGGGAAGGAGATGTGAAACACGAGAGCGGTTGGCATCAGATCGGCCTCTGATACAAGCCTGGTGCTGTGAAGTTTTTAACACAGACCTTGAATGCCCACGACCTGCAGGGACAGAGGCCAAGATCCCAAACTAAGGAGATGAAAAAATGCCAGCCCCAGCTCCTCTGTCTCTTGGATTCTGGACGTACCTGCGGTGGATATGACAGTTAGTCTACAGAGACAGCTGGATTTTTTTCTTGAGTCATCAGTGGGACCCATCTTCCTGGGCTGAGTTAACCATTTACACTATTGCTAGATTGCATTTGTGAAGGAGAAAAGCATATTTGCTAGGGTGTGTTAGGCTGTGAGTAGCAAAAACCCTGATAACAGGAGCTGAAAGGATGAGAATATTTGCTCTTTTAACAAGAGGTCTGGAGAGCAGAAGTAAAAGGATGCCTCCTACCATAAGAGTGTCACCAGAGACCCAGACCTCTCCCTAGACACCTTTCTGAGTTGACCTTTTGTCCTCAGATGTGTCATCTCAGAGTCATAATATGGCTGCCAACGCTCCAGACACGTCTTTACCTCCTTCTAGGGAGGAAGCAGGGTCAGGCGAGAGGTTCGCTCTCTGTCAGCCGATGTCTTTTGATCTGAGAAGATCCACTTTCTAGTAGCCTTGGAGAGACCCACCTGCTCATACAACTCACTGGCCAGGATAGGGGTATACCCCACCCCGGGCTGCAGGTGAGCCTCGGAAAAACTGGAGTGCCAGGAGGCAGAGGAGAAAGGGGCTGACCGGGGGTGGGTGGTCAACCAGTGGTGGCATAGTGAGAACTCAAGCCCCTGATGGTCCCCCGCCCCCTGTCTGCTTCTCCACGGGGTGCTGAGTCAAGGCTGCCTTGGAGACGGCCCAGCCCCCCGTCCTCTTTTGACTCCACCACTTACCAGACAAATCTCTGTACAAGACAGAGATTTCAGCCTGTGGAACAGAGACTGGGGTAGAAATCCAATGGGCATGAACTGAAATCTCAATATTTTGGATCCAACTTTAATTTGATACCTGCAGTGCTCAACCAAAGCATCTCCCCCACCATGAGTCACCGTGTGTCTCGTTCTCCACCTACCGATGTAATCAGGCTGGACTCGCTACACCAGCTGCTGTAAACAAGCTTCAGAGTCTCAGTGGCTGAACTGTTTACTTTGCACTCACACAAGTTCCGCTGTGGGGCTCATGCCTCTCCAGGGCAGCTCCCTGTGGAATGGCCCCTTCCATGGTCTCCCGTTGCCCTCGGGATCGAGTCCTCACTCTGACCGCCCTGGCTTTTCCCTACTCCCTGCCACACACTCCATGCCCCAGGGATGCTGAGGTTTTTGGTCCTCAGGGTGGGCTTCCCTCATGCTCACCTCCTCCCCTTTGCACGTGCTGTCGCTCTGTCCCCACCCCACTTCTCCTGGCTGATTCCTTCTCATCCTTCATGGCTCATATCACGTTTTACCTTGTTTTCCCCAGGTGGGACGGGGTACCTTCCGTGGGCTCCTGTAACTCCCTGCGTATAGACCATTGGGCATCACCGCCCAGTCATTTATTTTCCTGCCTTCTTGACTCTCTCCCTGCACTAGTCTGTGATCTATGACCTGGTCCTGATAATTTGTAGGTGCCCAGCACCCAGCACAGGTGTTCACTGGCCATCAGTTAGTGAAAAAAAGGCAATGAATAAACTTTCCTTTCAGTGGGCTTGAGTCCTTGCGAAGTGTAGAATGAACAGAGGTAAATCAGTTCTGTTAGAGAATCTTCCAGTAGAGAATACAGCTGAGGATGGAGAGGAAACTGTGGGGCTGCCTCTTCCTAGGGAGGTTTGCTTCACAGCACCAATAGAAGCAGGGGGGCAACTTCCCCTCACTGAGGAATGCCTTGTACCGAGTTTTGTTTGCGGAAGTTTGCAACATCTCTTGTTAATAGATGGAAGCCCTTGTTTAAAGGGGTCGTGAAATCACGGCGATGAGCACGATGATTAGAGGCACAGGCCAGCTCTCCAATCCCAGCTCTGTCACCGAGAAGCCACGGGGCCTTGTTCTTAATTTTATTTTTTATTGAGGTAACATTGGTTTATAACATTATGTAGGTTTCACGTGTACACGTTATGTTTCTGCTTCTGTATACCCAACAGTGTGCTCACCACCAAAAATTTATTTTCCATCTGTCACCATACAGTTTATCCCCTTTACCCATTTTGCCCTCCCCCTGCCCCTTCCTCTGTGGTAACCACTACTCTGTTCTCTATATCTACGTGTTTGATTTTGTTTATTTAGTGAGTTAGTTTGTTTTCTATATTCCACATGAGTGAAATCATACAGTATTCGCCATTTGTAATAAGATGGATGAAGCTTGAGGGTATTGAGTGAAACAAGTCAGATGGAGAAAAATGAATGCACAGCTTGGGGTAGTTGGCTGGAGTCTAACTCCCAACTCTGCCACTGGCTGTGAGGCTTGAGCTACTAACCTAATCTCTCTGTGCCTCAGTTTCTTTATCTGTAAAATGGGGATAGCCATAGCACCTATATAACTCATGGGATTGTCGTGGGAATTGAGTGAAACACATAAAACATTTTGAAAGTGCCTGGAATGTAGCAAACACTCAGTAAATGTTGATCTATATTCTAATTCTTATTATCAGATACTATGGCAGGTGCTGGGGACTCAGCAGGGAACAAGACCCTGTCCCTCCCCTTCTGGAGCCCGTGGGCAGCGGAGGGGTCAGGCAAGTAAACAGGCAGTCACCACCCAGGGTGGAAAGTTCCATATACAGATGATTAAGAGGGAGGCTGGTGTACGTGGGGGCCAGGAGCCAGACCTCATGGCTTGAGATTCTGGCCTCACCCTTACTGGGTGTAGAAAGGTGATCACCCACCTGACTCCGCGATGGATTGACAAACACCTGACTGCTTAGAGCAGCGCCAGCATCGTCTGCCTGCTCAGGAAGGTTAGGCGGACCCTAGCCTTTACTACGGACCCCCTGAGTGGAGGTCAAGGGAAAGCTGAGATTTGAAGAATGAGTAGGAGTTGGGAGGAAGTGGAGGTCAGGCTCAGAGGCAGGTGATGGTGGGGAGTGAAAGCAGCTCAGTGCGGCCCCAGCAGGATGTGCCGGGGAGGGAGGGAGAGGCTCGAGGCTGGAGATAGCGGGGGGCCACCCTCCCCAGACGGTGCATCTGCTCATTCCTATGGTGTTCCCTGCCTCCCTCTATGTCCACGCCCCGGGGCTACAGCAGTGCATAGAACAGACTTGGCTAAAGACTTTATGGGGACCTAATGGGGAGCCAAGGGAGGACATTAGGGAGGAAAAGGAAGTAAAAAAATGTGCTTTTAAGAAAGATGCAGGGGGCTTTCCTGGTGGCGCAGTGGTTGGGAGTCCGCCTGCCGATGCAGGGGGCACGGGTCTGTGCCCCGGTCTGGGAGATTCCCACATGCCGCGGAGCGGCTGCGCCCGTGAGCCATGGCCGCTGAGCCTGCGCGTCCGGAGCCTGTGCTCCACGGCGGGAGAGGCCACAGCAGTGAGAGGCCCGCATACCGCAAAAAAAAAAAAAAGAAAGATGCAGAGGCTAAATCCGAGAGAATTCAGATCCCAGCACAGATATGAAAGGGGCCACCGTGGCCCTGTCTGAATAGAGTTGTCATGGTAAGGGCCAGCACTGCAGTCCTCTGCCATTTTCCTCCATGTAGGTTTGCCATATAAGATGTGGGATGCCCAGTTAAATGTGAACTTCAAATAAACAACGAATAATTTTTAAAGTATAAGTATATCCCCAGTATCGCATGGAACATACTTATACTAAAACATCTGCTCCTTCTGGCAGCCCTCCCTCCATGGGGTCACAGGCTGGAGCTGCCTGGCAGCCTTTGGAGGAGCACCAGGTGCTTTTGGGCTCACCCGAACTCATCCCTTAGCCTGATGAGGGCAGGATAACGTCTTCACAAGACGGAACAAGATGGATGCGGAGAAAAGTCAGAGGAGCTTCACCCGGGCTCCTGGGAGCCTCCTGATTGGCTTTTTTCCTGATTCCCAGGTGTCTGTCCCCAGCCCCACTCTGCTCCTGCAGAGGGTTGGTCTGACCCAACTTGGCCTTTATCCCCTGCCTGGGAGGGTTAAGGAAGGCAGCTTCCTCACTCAGTCCCGTGTTGATTACTGACCTGGTTTGTCCCACATCCCCTTGGGCCTGAAGGAAAGAGTGAGATGGATGCAGCACAGCCCTTTGTGCTCAAGGAGTTCCGGGACGCCAGCTGCCTGCGGAGCTCTTCAGCTGTCTTGCCAGGGCGGTCTTGCCTCCTGCTCCTGGCGGCCAGAAGCTGCCATTGCTCGAGTTGTTAACTTGCTGGCTGGCGTGGAGCTGAGCAGTGGGGTTGCACAGAGTGGAAGTCAAGAACAGGCCTTTGGGAGTCCATCATCTTTTGCTCTGAGCCTCAGTTTTACCACCTACATGTGCACGATCTCGGGCAAGTACTTCTCCTTCCTGAGGTTCAATGTCCGATCTCATAAGCTTGTGGGGAGTTGAACTGAGCAAATGCTTAACTCCACAGTGCCCGGCCCCTGGACCGGTATCTAGATGGACCGCTGTGGCACCGGCCCAAGAGGTTACGTCTCCACGTCACCAACGAGGAAACACAGGTTCAGAGAGGCGAAGTCCCAGGGTGAGCCTCTGCTAACCGGCAGAGCAGAAGACCCTGACTCACCTTCCTGAAACTCAGCATCAGATAGCGAAATGGCAACCCAGAAGGGTTCTCCGACTTGGAGCCCCTGGGCTTCTTTAAAAAGCTGAAATTCATTTGATTACAAGACTAATGCATATTCATCAAGGATAATTTGGAAAATGCAGTTTTGCCAAAAGAAGAAAATAAAACTCACCAGAGTTCTCACCACCCAGAGATAGCCACGGTCGACGTGCCGAGGTGTGTATTTTAAGACTTTGGGGAAATTTTTAAAAACCTAAAACAGAGATCCACTGCACTGCTTCTATTCATTGCCTAGCGTTGAGGTGGGGTTCTCAGCCTAGGACCGCTGACATTCGGAGCCGGAGAGTTCTCTGTCGTGGGGGTCTGTCCTGTGCATTGCAGGATGTTGAGCTGCATCCTTGACCTCTACCCACAGATGCCAGTAGCACCCCCCTACGTCCAGACAACCAAAAATGTCTCTAGGTATTGCCTAGCATCCCCTGAGGGGCAAAATAGGCCCCAGCTATGAATTGCTGGGTTTAGGGGTAGAGATTCTAAGTCAGCCATACCTGGCTCTCAACCCCAGCTCAGGTGTAGACTCAGGCAAGTTAGCCAATGACTCTGAGCCCCCACTGTCCTCATCTGTGAAATGGGGTAATATCTACTCACCTGGCAGAATCGTGAGGATTGAAAGAGGTGGCTCCTGAGACACGGAAGGCGTGCGGTATTAGGGAGCTGCCACGGCATCAGCGTCCTTGTGGTGGGTGGCTTCTCTGATGAGGGCTAGCTTCACAAAGACGCCAAACAAATCAACAACAAAACACTCAGCTGTGTTTGGAAGGCCCTTCACTCCTGAGCAAGAGGCACGGCTTGTCTCAGGATGGCTACAGGAGTTATGATTAAGAATATGCCTCTAGAGCCAGCTGGTCTGTTTTTGCATCCTGTCTCGGTCCCCAACCGCTGGTGAAACCCGGCAAGCAACTGAACATTTCTATGCCTCGGTTTCCTCATCTGTAAAATTAAGGCAATGGTACCGACCTCATGGGGTCATGAGGATTAAATGAATCCACCCCATAAGTGGCTGTATTAATAAATATTATTATTACAAGTGCCCAGTCCTGGGGAGACAGTGTGGGAGGGAAGGGGCACTTTGGAAACCAGCAAAATGGGACCTGCCCCGGAGACCCACTGGGTAAGAGAGGGGCTCTAGAGCAAGGAAACAACCTCAACTGACCCTGGCAGGATCACTGTCCCTTGAGATCTGGGATACTGGAATCCACATGCCATAGGTATTTCAGCTTAAAAAATTCACTGTGGGCTCGGGAGCGTGGTCGAGTGGCCGACGCGGAAGTTTTGGAGCTGGGGCACTGAAATTCTCAAGTGGAACCAAGAGTCTGTGAGCCCTGGCACCTCCACTCAGAGCAGATGAAGGACATTGACATAAGAAAGGAGTATATCATCCCCAGCTCTGGTTATAGAGACGTGCGGGAGAGAACCAGCAATTCAGGGCAGCACGGAGACCGCGAGGACTCCAAGTAAAAAAAAAAAAAAAAAATTCACTGTGTCCTGGGGGCTCCTGAATGTTTTTTCTTAAAGTTTATTTTTATTATGGTAAAATATACATAACATAAAATTTACCATTTTAACCATCTTAAGCGTACGCTGCGTGAAGCACATTCACAGTTTGCCCCCATCACCACCATCCACCTCCATAACCTTTTCATTATCCCAAAGTGAAACCCTATACCCGAGAAACAACAAATTCCCTTTACCCCTTGCACAGCCTCTGTAACCTGTATTCTACTTTCTGTCTTCGTGAATTTGACTACTCGAGGGATTTCAACTAAGAGGAATCATACACTCTTAGTCCTTTTGTATCTGGCTTAGTTGACGTAGCATAATGTCTTCAGGGTTCATCCATGTAGTAAGTAGACTCCGTCAGAATTTCCTTCCTGTTTGAGGCTGAATAATATCCCATTGCATGAATATGCCACATTTTGTTCATCCGTCAATTGATGGACATTTGGGTTGTTTCTACCTTTTGGCTATTGTGAATAGTGCTGCTATGAACATAGGTGTACAGGTATATGTTTGAGGCCTTGCTGTCAGTTCTTTCGGGTATATATCCAAAAGTGGAATTGCTGGATCATATGGTAGTTCTATTTTTAAATTCTTGAGGAACCACCGTACTGTTTTCCATAACAGCTGCACCATTTTACATTCCCACCAGCAAAGCACAAGGGTTCCAAATTCTCCACCTTCTTGCCAATCCTAAGTTTTTGAAACTCAGCCTCCCTTTGGATTTTTACACCCTGGAGTATGTGTAAGAGAAGGACTTTTCCACGCAATAACTTTGTTTTTTAAAAAGCATCAAATATTTCCCACGAGCAGTTGCAGGTTTGAACCTCACAATGCACAGCATGGTAGGCAAGGCTGAGACTGCTCTCTTTCTCCCAATTGGTCTCTCCCTTTTGATTTATTTTGAACCTAGGGAGAGGCTGAAGAACCATCTCAGGGAGTCTAGAAGATTCCAGAACTCAGGTGCCCTGAACCCTATGGGACTTTTCCTCTAGAGCAAACAGTTTACCTCTTATTGGTTCCCGGTTCACAGTACATTGCCTTGGGCTTGAAAGACTGAGTCTGCTTGCAGCAGACAGAGGCAGCAGGGGGCTGAGAAACTTCCTACAGTTTCACCCCCACTGCTCAGGGGGTGTGGACATTGCAGATAGGTCTTCAGCGGGGATCAGAAGGTGAAGGGAGAGGAAAAGCCCGTCGTAGAGTTCTCCCACCTGGACTCAACGAGCCTCTGCTTTCACAGATGTTAGAGAGGGTTGAGCCTCTATGGTTTGTTTGATGGACAAGATTGCACACATAATCCTTTCTCATCTGGTTGCTCGTTCACACCTTTCATCAGATAATGTCAGCAGGACAGTTTAGAACACATATTACTTTTTGGGATCTTCGTTCCTTCTTGTAGGTTTGAGTGATTACCATTTGGTGTCCTTTCCCTTCAGCATGAAACACTTTCTATAGCAGTTCTTATAGTACAAGTTTATTGGTGATGCATTTTCTCAGTCTTTGTTTATTTTAAATGTCTATTTTGTTTTCATTTTTGAAGAATAGTTTAATAAAGAATTGTGGGTTGACAGATTTTTTTCCTTCCAACATCATAAAGATGTTATTCCATTCTCTTCTGGGTGTTATTGTTCCTAATGAGAAATCATATAATTTTTCTATATGTAACATGTTGTTTCTCTCTGGCTGCTTTCAAGATTTTCTCTTTACGTTTGACTCTCAGGAATATGATTGTAATGTACCTATGTGTAGTTCTCATTGTATTTATCTTGTCTGGGGGTATGCTGAGTTTCCTGGACTTGTAAGTTAATTCTTTCACCAAATATGGGAAGTTTTTGCCTTATTTCTTTCTTATTGTATTTATCTTGTCTGGGGGTATGCTGAGTTTCCTGGACTTGTAAGTTAATGTCTTTCACCAAATATGGGAAGTTTTTGGCTTATTTCTTCAAGTCTATTTCTAGAATTCCAATTATATGTATTTTAGGGCACAGTCTATTGTTCCACAGGTCTCTGAGGTTCTGTTCATCTTTTTTCAATCTTTTGTCTTTCTGTTCTTCAGATTGCACTGCTTTTCCAGTCCTGAACTCTGCCCTTTGACAACTCAAGCCAGTAAGGCTGCAGCTTTTTGTCACTCTGAGCTGCCTGCAGATTGGTGAGCACCCTCAGGCCAAAAGCCACAAGTATGCAAATCCCCCATATTCAATTCCTACCTTTTAAGGGTAGAGTCTCCTCTACTTTTGACTTCTGGTTGCTCTTCAGAGATTTCACGTAGTTGTTTTTAAAGTATACTGTTTAGATTTTATAATCATGTGTGGGAGGGTTAGTCCAACCAAGCTATACTCCCATTCCTATAGCATTTAATAACAGTGATGACAACAACCACCACGTGGAATTTGATGCCAGCAGAAGAAGTTGGACTATTTCACAAAAATCTGGTATTCCTATGTGGCAAAAACTGGTTGGAGTCAAACATGGTCACCCCTTCCCCCATGATTCCCTTGAAGAGAACATGGGTTTTCCAGTTTGCTGTTGCCCCCCTCCCCCAGCTCCTTTTTGTCTCCCCTAGACTAAGGCCAACTGTCAATGTCTTTGTATTCTCCTCAACATGGTTTTGTGGGCCTTTGTTTCCAATCAAATTCTGTTTCAGAGTTTTTTCTTGTAGTCCTTCCCAAGCCTGGGCCCAGTGCCTTATTCTTTAACCTACTTGCCTATCCCTCCTTTCCTCTATGATACTCTGCTCACAGCAGCTTTCTCTCTAAGCAATGCTCCGTGCTGTTGTATATCCCCTCTTTCCCTCTAATTCCCCCTTTCTTCCTTCCTTTCTCCAACATTATCTGCGCATTTCCTACGTGCTCAGCACTGTTCTAGGAGCTGGGAACACGGCAGCAAAGAAATCAGAAGGAAATCTTTGCCTTCGTGGAGCTGACATTCAGGATGTGGCAATGAACAATTCATAATATAGGGATAAGGTTGTGGAGAAAGGTAGACTGGGTAAGGGAATAGGTGGTGATGGAAATGTGCAAATGTCTTAGTGTCCCCGCCTCCTGTTTATTCTGTGCTTGTTCATGTTTTTCACCCTTCCAGTGACCAAAAGTGCTCTATATTGGGTCAATCCTAGCTTTTGCCACTTCTTACCTTCTTCCTTTGAGAAATCCCTCCACTGCTTTGCCTCATTTTTCTTATCAGTAACATGGAGCTAAGAACAGTACCTACCTCTTAGGGTTTTGGAGAGGATTAAATGAGCTACTACATGTGAAAATGTTTAACATAGTGCCTGACATATAGTAAATATTCCATAAATATTAGCCATTATTACTAAAGATATAAATCACCCAGCACAATGCCTGACACGTTGTAGGCAATAAATAAATAGTAGTAATAGTTACCATTATTTCTCCATTTCTGGATACTGACATCCAATTGTTTTTCCTTCCGCCAGGCCAGCAGTGTCTTGTCTCCCTTGTTGGAGCTAATGGAAAGGGGGCAGTAAAGATCAGTACGCCAGAAATTACACATTGGCAGCACCATTGGAAACCACCTGGGGAGAATCCAACGGGGAGTTAGGGCTGGAGGCGGCTGCTATTGGGAAGGATTCCACCTCCAGTCGTTATTGATGTGCGAAATCACAATTCAAGAAGTAAGAAAACGTCACGGCAGGGTTCCAGGGGCTGGACCAGTGCTACTGACCCAACAGAGTTAGGTCAACATTGGAGATGCTTTGAGACATGACAGTTCTTTCCTTCCTCTGTCCAACAATACCTTCTGTGCTCGTCCAATGTGTTCTTGCCAAAACCCACTCCTTCTTTCCCTGCCATCTCTGGGCGGGCATTATTAGCTTAGGCGCATTTTCCCTCCACCCCCTAATGAAGTTCTGATTCCCCTCTATTACCATCAGCTGCCATTTCCCACATTCTCTGAAGAGCTCAGGAAAGAAGGCGTCAGAGTCTTGCCAGTCTGGCTGGCTTTGATCTGCTGTTCGTCAGTGCCTGGCATGCTTGGTGGGGCTGCTTTGATTTTGTTTTTCAAATTTCTGATGAGGAGCTGGCTTACAGGGAACACATCGTTAAGCGGAGCTGTCAGAAGGAATGGCTTTGCAGCACCAGATTGCTTGTAGGTGGCAGGTACCGAGGACTCGGTTCAGGCTCCACCTAAGTGGATGAGTGTTTACAAAGTACCACCTGTGGGCCGTGACTCAGCTACCTCTCCCGCTGCCACAGCCCCACTGTGGACCAGCTGTTCCGTTTCCAAGAAAAGAAGGGCCTGATATGTAAAATGGGGACATTGAAACCTTAGTGTTTCCCTTCCTTGCTGCGGCTTATATTAGTTATGAAAAGGTTCGGCTGTGAATAACTGAGACCTAAATAACAGTGGCTTAAACAAGGTAAAGGTTGACTTCTCTATCATGTCACAGCCCAGAGGGAAGCTGTTCAGGGATGGTAGGGCAGCTCTGCTCCAAAAAGTCCCCAGGGAATGAGGATCCGCCTAGCTTGTGGCTTCACTGTGCACGGCGTCCATTTCCCAAGGTCACCTCATTATCCAAGAGGGCTGTTGAAGCTCCTGCCATCATGGCTGCATTCCAGCCAACAGAAAGGAGAAAGAGCAAAAACTGATAACCCACTTTCTTGAAGGACTCTTCCCAGGAGTTGCCCACGTCTCTTCCATTCACATCCCAATTGGCCAGTGCTTGGTCACATGGCCACTCCTAGCTGCAAGGGAAGATGGGAAATGCAGTCTTTATTCCTAGTAGCCATGTGTTCAGCTACAAAATTTGTGAGCTCTATTACCAAGAGAGAAAGGACAATGGTCACTGGGGGAGAACTAGCAGGTTGTTTGGGAAAGAGTGATGATGCTATGGAAACCATTGCTGAATGCATCAGAGGACCTACAATTGCATTTCAGTCTGCCCTATCACTTCCCTGAGTTTCAATTTCCTCACCTGTAAAATGGGGATGACAGGAACTGCCTCATAGTTTGTGAAGGTTAAATGATATATTGTATTAGAAGATACTTTTTAAGGTTCTCCAAACATCTGCAAACACTCTAGGACACGCTGTGGAAATTCATTTCTGGTGCTGATAACATGCATATCAAATCTGTGGAGGCTTCATATGAAAAAATATATACCTGTCTCCAGGCCTGCACTTGCCCAGGTCTGGCAGCCTGGGCTCTGTAGCTTCGATGTGGCTGGTTGGCAGGAGAAATTAGTTGTAAGGTGCCCAGGACCTGTTAGTGCTGGTTGTGGTGTCAAGAAGTCCAGATATGGTACAGTGAGGAGTTCTAAAGTGTGATGTGGGTACATTGGTGCACAAGATAATTTTAGATGGAACGCTTAAAACTTTAAAAAATAACCGTTTGTTTGTTTTAACGTATCATTAGGAACAAAGGAGAACTTGACCATCAAACCTGGGACTTTTATGGACATTAATGCTCAGGACAGACTGAGTTTTTATAAAGTGACTTTACTTAAAGGAAAACTAAGTAAATATTTTAATTGGTACTTGGCTTTGGCAGAAACTCAGATGAGAATTACAGCTCCAGCCACACCTTCCTTGATTTCAGCCGGGGGAGACCCTGAGCAGAGGACCCAGTTAATCCTTTCCTAGACTCCAGACCCATGGATGGAAACTGTGAGATAATAAATTTGGGCTGTTTTAAGCCATTAAGTTTGTGATAATTAGTTATGCAGGGGTAAGAAATTAATACACATGGTTAGAGATTAAGACTTGAGGAATGTCACCCACCTGGGCAAGTTTCTTAAACCATTTCAGCATTTGTAACGTGGTGACAGAAATACATACTTGTAGGGTTTCTGGAAGAACAAGCAAGGAACTAAACGTAAGTTCTTATCTAATGCGTGGGAAATATTAAGCTTAATAGCTGTTAATTAGAACATAGGCTGTTCAATCAGTCCCCACGAGGACCGTAGTTGCCCAGTTCCACGACTCCAGGGACGGGCAAACCTTGGCAGATTTCAAATAAAGCTTCAGATTATGCCTTTGGGCAGAACTTCCTTTATGTCCTCCTAGTCGTTTAGTTTCTTGACTCTTAATTCTCTTCAACCATTTCAAAAAGGTCTGAATTTGGACCTAAGCCTGATGGCACATTTGAGGATGGAAAATTCTGAGCAGCACACCATCTTTACCAAGGAGAGATCAGAGGTTGATGCTTCTGTTTGTGGGGTCAGGAACCAGCACACTTAGGGGACAAAGCCTCCATTGAGTTTCCTGACGAATCTTTCTACTGCGGTCTGGGGGAGAAGCTCTCTGTCCAAAAGTTGGATGAGACAGCAATGCACTGGATCCCACATCAAAGTCTTTTCAACGTGCATTGAAAATAATTTCTTAACAAGATAAGGGTTCCAGTGAGGAAGTGTCTTCATCCGATTTGAGTTTTGCTAAGTAGGAAGACTTAATCAATATTTTAAGGCAACTTCATTGTAGATAAGAAATTGCCTGGGTCTCTAGTTGAAAAAAATTCCCAGCTCTTCAAGTCCCACACCCAGAGAGTTGGTTCAGGAAGTCTTAAGGAGTCTCCAGCTGTCTGCATTTATCAAGCACCGCCCCCCCCCCCCCCCCCCCGGGATTCCGGTGCCATTTATCAAGGACCCCCAGGGGATTCCGGTGCAGGCAGGTATCTGAGGGCTGAAGGTGCCCTGGCAAATGTTTCACAGCCAGTTTTCTGAGAAACCGAAGCTCAATTTGTAACATTTGAAGATCTCAGAGGTGTAGATATTCCTACTATGGCTGATATCATTGAACATTGGGAAGAAATACGCAGTAGCATACTGTTACACGGTATCTCCATCATACAGTTACAATAGATGTAAATCACCCCAAGAGCACAAAAGTAGTTAAATGTAGTAAAATAATTATGAAGTGGTGTGTTTTGAGTATTTATTATCTTTGTTTTTAATATAATGTATTTAAGTTTATATAATTTAATGGTTCACAGTGGCTCCATTTACCAACTCGCTCACCAAATTCCTGAAAACTTAACAGTAGGCTTTTGCAAACCAGTGACCTGAGGGACTCTGATTTGATTCTAGGTCAGTTACATGATTCCTGGGGGTGGGGCCCGGGAAGCTTAGCTTAAAACACTCCCCAGATGATGCTGACGTTTATCCGGGGCTGAGAACCACTGACCTAAACCCTTAGTGCTCTATGTGTGGTCCTCGGACCTGCCTTATCAACATCACCTGGGAGATGGTATAGAAATAGAAAATCTCAGGCTCTGCCCCAGACCTGCCGAATCAGAACCTGTATTTCAATAAGATTCCAGATGACTCCTGTGCACAGTGAAGTTTCGGTAACACCAATAAAGGTAAAGGATTCAGGGGTTCCCAAATGCCCTGGCTGTGACTGTCACGGATGTGCTTTAAAATGCAGATTCCTGGGCTCACCACCAGAGGTCCCCACTCGGTAGGTCTGAGGTTCCAGGGACCACTTTTGGGGTGGGAGGATCTTCCTGAGTGATCCTGATGTACTTCCGGGTCTGGGAATGTGCTGGAGATGATTCACTTCAAATATAGGATGGAAGGGAAAATCCAACCAGAGAGAGAGAAATTCTTCAATCTGACCTGGTAAACGCCTCTAGGTAAAGAGTGGAGAACACGTAACGATTGCGGAGATGCTGTTAATGAGGTCGTGGGCCTGGCGCACAGAGGATGCTCAATCGGTGGCTGCTCCACAAGCACGGAACGGCGCCGGGTGGGAGGAGCGCAGACTTCGCGATTAGAGGGCCCGTCACTCATGAGAAGCCATCACTTCCTACCTTCTCTGTGCCTCAGGTTGGTCTTTGTGACATGGGGATGATAATTCCTCCCCTCACAGGGTTAAATGACACGATGTGTGTAGAGGGGCCGAGCAGCCAGCAGCTCGCGACAGCTGGGACCAATACGAAACCTCGGGCACGTGCAGCCGCGCGCGCGCGTGCATGCGCGCATACGTTTGTGCGGGCCTGTGGTCCTCAGGACGGGAGTGCAGGAGGACGGGTAGGAGGGTAGCAAGATACCTACGCTGGCTAACCCCAGAGCTTGATGCCGAGGTCAAGGGCAAACCGGAATGCCAGGGGAAGGGGAAAGGAGCCTGGCTAATTAGGCGCATAACAAAGTAGCGCTGCAATTCCTAGAGGACAGAAAGAATACAAAGCACATTGTTGCGCAGTGCTGGGTGAGAGAACGAGGGGGTGGTGGGAACTGGCGCCCCTCTGCACCCGGGAGGGGAAAAACCACCCAGTGAAGAGGCTGGGCGTCGACGCTTTACTTTAGTCTTTTCAGAGAAGGTAAGCCACTAACAGCTGCTGAGTGCTTCCCAGCCAGAAAGCCAACTGATAACAGGGACTGTAGTTAGAGATGCAGATAGCCGAAAGTGTGACACCCATGGGTCCTCTCCGGGCTCCTCAGTGAACTTGGCAGATATCACCCTGCGGCTTTTAGTCATGACTTTTGGAAAATGCACAGGAACCATCCCTGTCTCAGAGCAGTTTGCGGAGGGATGTGTCTGAGATAGGAGGCGGGTAAAGAGCTCCAGGCACAGGGAATTTAGAGAAGGGGCTGGTCTTGGTAGCAGCCAACCTTGGGAAGGTGTCCTAAGTCCTGGAGCACTGGAGGGAGCTCCTATTTGCCTACAGGAATTTGCGAGGAGAGGGGCCACGGCCGAGGAGATTCTTGTTAGAGCAGATCCGGCCCCATGAGGATTGGTGCACAGGCAGTAAGAGTGGAGCTGGGGTAATGGTCGTGCATCTCAGAGATGCTTGAAGAGCACAGGTTTGCCCTACCTGCACCAGCTACTCCTGATGCAGCTCTTTGTCACTTTTCTATGTAATTTGCAGGATCCAGTGTGAAATGTAAGGCCCTGGTTCAAAAAGCAGGAAAAAAGTGGCATTAAAGGTACTAAAATATAAAGCTTTTTTCTGTGGTCTCTCTCTCTCGACTTGTCATAGTGTTTTGTACTTGCACTGAATGTTGTTCTAAGTAAAGCAAAATTAAATTTTAAATTAGCACAAGTTTTATGGTTCATCTTTATATCATGCAAGGCTGTTTAGAATGCAAATATAAGCATTCAACTCATGTGGAATCACCGAAATTACGTGATTTGCATTTATAGCTTATGCAGGAATAGATTTTTTTAAATTAATTTATTTTATTTATTTTTATTTTTGGCTGCATTGGGTCTTCGTTGCTGTGCGTGCGGGCTTTCTCTAGTTGTGGTGAGCGGGGGCTACTCTTTGTTGCGGTGCGCGGGCTTCTCATTGCTGTGGCTTCTCTTGTTGCGGAGCACAGGCTCTAGAGCACAGGCTCAGTAGTTGTGGCACATGGGTTTAGCTACTCCGCGGCATGTGGGATCTTCCCGAACCAGGGCTCAAACCCTGTCCCCTGCATTGGCAGGTAGATTCGTAACCACTGCGCTACCAGGGAAGCCCCAGGAATAGATATTTCATTCTTGCCAGGAAAGTGGACAAAACTAACTCAACTGCTTGTATTTCACTTCTGGATATGTGCACATTCTCCCAAAACGCTCTTTTTTTTTTTTTTTTTTCCCTAACTGATGAGTAAGGAAGGCCTGAAAGGAAAAAGAACAATGGGTTGTCCTGTTTTTCACTTTCCTTCCATGGCATCGTTTTTAGTCAACGGTTTGCTAATATGTGAGTCACCACGTTCATTAAGAAAGGTTGTGATAGGAGGTGTTGATTCCTTGGTGTTGATGTTTCTTAGGACATCACTGTCTCCTTTCTGTGTTTGAAGCTAGTCACCTGCACCATCCCCCAGCTTCACTGAAGTATAATTGACAAAGGAAACTGTACATATTTCAAGTGTACAGTGTGATGAGTTGATGTAGGTTTACACTATGAAATGATCACCACAGTAAGTTCATTAACACGTCCATCACCCCACATAGTTACCTTTTTTGCTTTTTCTGGTGGGAACATTTAAGATCTACTCTCTTAGCAAATTTTCAGTATACAGTACAGTATTAGCTATAGCCCGCACGAAGCGATTTTGGAACAGTTCTGTGCTCATGGGGCAGTTTGAATCCTCTGTGCGAGGCGTGGGGAGCACACATACTGCGGGCATCTCCTCTGCCTGGGCACCGGCTCCGTTGTCCCACTGGGCTTCACTTACAACTCATAAAGGTAAAGGTAAAATTATTAAGAACATTAGGAGGGTGACAGCATGTTGAACCCACTGCAGGGTCCCTTCTGAGCATGGGGCCCGTGTGGCTGCACAGATCACACACCCCGAAGCTGGCCCCGTCTGGGTACTGCTCCAGGTGTTGTGCAAAGCGGTGAAATAATCAGACCGGGTCTCCCCCGCACGGACTCATGTGCTAAGTGGGGGAGACTCCCTGAAGTGGGAGTGAACGTGGCATGTTTGAGGGGCAGAAAGAAAGCTTGTGGGCATGAGAAACTTTTGGGTAACAGCAGAATGACAAAGTACTAATGAATGGGGGGCAGCAGAAGGAGTGAGGCTTTGGAGTCAGGGGGTCCTGAGTGTACGTTCTACTTCCATCCGTCAGCCACCAGGACGAGGACCCTGGGCAGGTTATGTTCCTTTTCTGAGCCCTCGCCTTTCACATTTGTACAATGTAAGGAAATAAAATCGTGCTTTGCTGACCACTTGGGGTTATTGTGAGAATCAATGAGAGAATGTATCTGGAAATCTTTTGCAAACTCTAAATTGTTATGGACTCATAAGGCATTAGCAAAGGAAAAAGGAGTCAGATGAATAGAAACATGGGAACCTAGAGTGACGATGAGGTGTAAAATTACGAGCAGTAGCTTTCCAATGTACTGACAGCATCCCAGTTACAAAATATAATGGAAAAGATCTCACAACAGGATCTGGACCTCCAAAATACCTGGGGATAAATCAGATAGGGAACTCGAAGAACCCTCGTGCAGATGTTCCATGATGTTCCTGGGGACACAGAAGGAGAGAGTGAATGGAGAGACACACTCTGCTCCTGGATGGGGAGAATCAGTAGAATAAAAGTGACGATTTCCCCATGTTCACCTTCAAATGGGATGCGGTTCCGATCAAAACTCTGATAAAATTAAGGAAAATAACAAAGATACAACATAGCTAAGAAATTTTGAAAGAGGAAATTAAAGGAGGAGCATTTGTAATTTCAGATATCAAAACAATGCTTCGCCCCTAACCAAACCCACAAGGCAGTAGCGATTAAAATAGCCAGGTACTGGCTGAGAAAGGGACCGAAGAGAGAGAGGTCCCAATGGGCTTGTGGGAATTTAGGAACTGATACCAATAGCATCCATAGTCAGTGGAGAAACGATTGTGCGCTGTACTAGATGCTTTACACGTTCTCTCACTTAACCCTAAGAAGCAGACACTGGTACCATCCCCATTCTGCAGTGAGAATTCTGAGACAAAGAGATTAAGTGACATGCCTGAAGTCCCCAAGCCAGAGAGGAGTGGAACCGTTTTCTAGCTGAGACAGTCCAGCTTCAGACTTCACAGTTTGAACTACCAAATTATTGTTCCATAAATGATGCTAGAATACTTGGGATCTCAGTGGGGGGAAAAAGTGAGATTTCCCACCTCATAACATAGATCCCCTACATTCCCCCACCCAAATCCCAGTCTTAAACATATTAAAACACAGAAGTACCCCCAAATTTGGAAAGTGTTCATATAATTTGGTTTGGGAAGGCCATTCTAAAAGCCATGATATCGAAAATTATAAAACATTGACAGATTTAATTACATACGACCTTTAAACTTCTCTATGGAAAAAGATATGAATCAAGTTAGAAGAAAAATTGCAAATCGGGGAAATATTTGCCCCCTACTTGACAAAGTCTTAATATCCTTAAAATGAAATGTAAGCACTCTTATAAATCTGTAAGGAAAAGTTAAACAGCACTAGAAGAGAAATGGACAAAGGTTATACAACAGGCCATTCACAGAAAAAGAATTATACGTGATCAGTAAACATGTGAAAAGATGTTTCTTTTCAAAAAATATATACCGATTTGACTTCAGACTGTTGAGGAGTGAGGGGGTGGCGGGGGGGCAGGAGGGAGAGAGATTTGACTTCAGACTGTTGAGGAGTGAGGGGGTGGCGGGGGGGGCAGGAGGGAGAGAGAGAGAGAGAGAGGTGGAGGGAGAGAGAGGTAGGAAATGGCCATATTGGTGAGAGTTTGGGTAAACAGAGAGCCTCATGTTTTTGGTGGGAGTGCTATGCCCTCTGTCTGGAATATTCTCGCCCCGCCACATCTGTGTGGATTGCCCCCTCACTTCCTTTACCTCTCAAGGAGGTTCCTTGACTACTTCATCCCGCTCAGACTGCTACTTTCCCTCCCTTATCCAGCTATAATGTTCCCATAGCTCTTGTTGTCATGTGACACATTGTAGCTTTTGTATCTGTTGATTGTCTAACTTCCTTCTCTGGACTGTAAGCTCCACAAGAGCTTGGTTTTGTTCACAGCTATATTCCCAACACCTAGAAGAGAGACCAGCCTATAGAAGGTGCTCAACTAATATATGAATGCGTATGAAGGAATGGATGGATATTGGTGCACTTTTGCTGGAGGGCAGTGTATCAGTATCATCAACTTAACGCACACCTCATTTTTGCCTAGAAATTCTACTCCTAGTAATTTATCCTACAGAAATACTCACAAGAGGCAAATTTTCTGTGTGTGTGTTTATTGCTTCATATGGAAATGACTCATAGGAAATATTTGTTTGAATAAATTCAGAGCACATTGAAGCACTAGAACACTGTACGATTTTTAAAAAGAATGAGGTAGCTCTAGCTCTGGCTGCAGTTGGAGACAGACACAGTATAGATGTGGATACAGGCATGGATATGGATGCAATGTCCTCAATAACTGGAGAAAGTTTACTCCACAATAGTGTGTTATAGAACGATTCCACTTTTATAAAAGCAGAATTTTTTTTAATTGAAATATTGTTGATTTACAATATTGTGTTAGTTTCTGGTATACATCAAAGTGATTCAGTTATATATATATTATATAATATATATAATTATACATTATATATAATATATTCAGTTATATATATTATATATATAATAATATAGTTACGTATTACATATTTTTCAGATTCTTTTCCATAATGGTTTATGACAGGATATTGAATATAGTTCCCTGTGCTATACGATAGGACTTTGTTGTTTAAAAGCAGAATTTATACATATGCAATCTAGGTATAAATGTAGAAAAAAGTCTGGTAAGGCACGTAACAAACTGTAAACAGTGTTTTTCTCTGAGAGACGGGTGGGAAACTTTCACTTTAAATTTGCTCGTTGAATTTTAAAATTTTAATTCAATGAGTGTTTCACTTTTTATTTTGAAGTAATTAATTATAGAGGCCCAAGCATGTGTCATTTTTGTAATTCTGAAATGCAAATGAAGAAGGCAAAATGTAGGGTGGAGAATGGAAGGGACTGGAACTTGATTCCAGTGGAATGGATCTGAAGTTTTTTAAAGAGGATGGTTCTAGAAATGTCAGCCGAGTCTGGTTAGTATTGGACATCACCTTCAACAGTTGCTGCAGGGTCCTTTTTCCAGGGTGCGAGCCTGGATAGAAAAGCAAGGACAATAGTTATGGTCGCTCCTGACTTCGGTGAGCACTTAATGAACAGGAAAAGTCTGAGTCCTCGTCCTTTCACAAATACATTTGAACTCTCTGACCTGCCTTTTTTTCGCCCTGAGAACCCAGCATCGCATCCTGAATGTAATGGCCGCTGCATTCAACAGATGTTAGTTGCTGATTGGGTTTGAGGTCCAAATGAATCCTTTAAAAAATAATTCAAATTTTATATGCAGGTTAAAGTTTTTACGTTGGCACGTTTTGCATGTGACAGACACCCGATTAATGAAGTATCTATGTGCCAGATTATTGTGTAAATAAGATTTGCACAATAAGAAGCAAAACTTGGATTTAGGATTGTCTGCAGAATACAACCTGTGGAGACACAGTTCTGATTGGGCCAAGTCCGGGGCAGAACGGAGCCATTCATTCAGCAAATACCTACTGATTGATTGATCTGTTTCACACACCGTTCTGGCTTTGCGAACAGAGCAGAGAACGGAGAGAGAAACATTCCTGCGCTCAAGGGATCTTCATTCTAGTTGTGGGGCAGCGGATGAAAACAGGGAGAGTAAATGCCTTATTTCTTGAACTCTAAAATGCAACCCCCCTCTCCATTTTACCCAGTTTGGGACTGGGGTACATTTGCAGCCGATAGAGCTGCGATTCTGTGCTTGCTCTTGGGAGGCATCATCGTGCTGTTGTCGTGGCATGTCCGTGTGTAAGCATCATTAGACCCATTCATACAGCTCTCACTTCTGCCGAATTATGTGCGCTGTTGGAACTGCATGTGTTAATTTCCATTTCAAGTGTCTTTAACACTACACTCTGATGCCGCATTGCTATTATGTATGCAAAAGGGGATAAGAATAGAACAGCAGGGCATTTTTGATGTTACTGAAGCGAACATGTTCGTTATCAGAGTGATAATCGTCATTCCATTTTTTATTGTAAAGCAACACTCACGTGCCTAATAGGCCCTCAGCAAGGAAAATGCAACTGTATGTGTTTGGCTATTGAAATAATGGTAGAGGGATCTCCTGCCATTAGCCCATCAGCACCAGTAAAGGCAAGAGAAACAGCCAGACCTCCTTGGAAAGATGAAAGAAAATTGAAAACATTGAAAGGTTGGTGGCACTGATTTTATAATGGATTCAGGACGGTTGTTAAGGAATCATGTCATTTAATTGGCCACATTTATTTTCATTTTTAGTGGGACATAAACTAACGGCGTGTCTCACAGCAAACGACATCTTAGATGCCCGGAGAGATGATGGTGTGACAGATGGCAATAAGTGTTATGGGGAAACATAGCACAATTCCTTGTGTAAAGGGTTAAGAGCTGGGGATATTGTGATTTTAAAAGTATGATCAGAGAAGACCTCATTATTATTGTAACTGGTGGTGTTATCATTATTAAGGCCAAATACTATGTCTTACAGAGAACTTTATCACTCAAAGTATGGTCCGTGGAACCAGCCATTATAATTTTAGAGATAGCTGATGCTAACTTTGAATGCAGTGAATCCAGATGGAAGGTCTTTGGAAGGCTGAAGAATGCTTCTACTCACTTCAGGAAAATTGGCCTGGAAGGGAAGACGTCTTTGGTCCACATTTTATTGAGTTGATATATTAAGTCTCAGTCAGTCCAGCCCACCTAAACATCTGATCTCACCAAAGTTTCATCTACTACACAGTTTCTACACCACATTGGCTTTTATATATTCAGTGTTTGTAAAGGCATTTATTTATGTTGTGTGTTTTGTTTTATATTTTCATGGTCTGCCTCTAACATTTTTGCCTTAGAATTTCACTTTTGACCATTGTCCAATATTAATTACATCTTACAATGGGGGTTGCCTGTAAACACACCATGTAGATAATGCTGTAGCCTTAACATTACTTGATAATTTTTCCCATGTTTACAAAAATATGTAACAATGACTGTCTAACACCCCGTTAAATAGGCAAATCGTAGTTTACTGCTATGATACTTAGAGGGTTTATTATTATTATTTTTTTGAAGTATAGTTGATTTACAGTGTTGTTAATTACTTTATAAAAGCAGAATTGATTTTGTGCGGAATTGATTTTGTACAGCAAAGTGATTCAGTTATGCATACATATACAATCTTTTTTTAATATTATTTTACATTTTGGTTTATCGTAGGATATTGAATATAGTTCTCTGTGCTACACAGTAGGATCTCGTTTATCCATCCTATATATAATAGCTTACATCTGCTCACCCCAAACTCCCACTCCATCCATCCCCCAACCCCTCCCCCTTGGCAACCATATGGTATTTGTCTTTCTCTTTCTGATTTATTTCACTTAGTATGATAATCTCTGGTTGCATCCATGTTGCTGCAAATGGCATTATTTCGTTCTTCTTTATGGCTGAGTAGTATTCCACTGTATATATGTACCACATCTTCTTTATCCATTCGTCTGTCGATGGACATTTAGTTTGTTTCCATGTCTTGGCTATTGTAAATAGTGCTGCTATGAACATAAGGTAGAGGGTTTTACTATTGTTGACAGTGATACAGTGAGCATATTTCCTTGTCACCGTCATTGACTCTGAGGGCAAGTGTGGTTCTAACTGGACTGCATTGCTCAATTTGACTTCAAGATTCTTGCAGCTGAGGGCTACTCCTGACACATCCAAGGGCAGGTGTAGTAAGTGGTCAGTAACTACTACCAAGTGACGGATAGGTGAGTAAACAAGTGGTTTGAGAATCTCAACCAGGTAGTAAATGACTCTCCAGAAACTCTGGGGAATTGTTCGACTTCGTGTCTTTGTTGACAACCTGGGTGAAGGATTTGAGAATATGGCTACTAAACATGTAGATAATATATACGAGGAGGATGAATATCCTCGAAGACAGAATTCAAAGAGCTTTGAACAACTGGAGAAACTGGTATTCAGAAAAGGGTGAAATTAAGTTCTACTGTTTTATGAACAAAAACAATTGTTTCCACATAGAGTAGGAAGGACATAGGTTTTGGAGTCAGAGAAATGTGTGTTCAAATCCTGGCTCTGTCACTCCCAGGCTGTGTGACCACAGACATTCCACAACTCTCTGAGCCTCAGTTTCTTCATCTATAAAGTGTTGACATGGGCCCCAGGTGATTCATGGTGATTCATTACCTCTCATGGTGTTGTTACTCTAAGGACCAAACGAGTTAATACAAGTGAAGGGTCTGGCTCAGTTCCTGGCACATAGCAGGTCCTCAATAAATGTTACTTAGTCTAAATAATGACCCCAAGCCCCCAGAGAAGAGCCCTAACAAAACTTGTGCAAAAGCCACCTAGAGGCAGTATAAAGAAGTGTGGATCAGGCATCCCCCCAAGTTGAAGGAGGGATGATGGCTGTGGTGACTGTCCCCCAGATGAGTCAGCACGATTCTGGGAAGGCATTACGAAGGCTGTGAGGCCAGGAAGTCCTCCCATATCCTGCATTTATTGGAATTCTGAACCCAGCTTTGGCCACACATTCTAAAAAGAGCACAGAGACGCGGGAAGGAGTCCAGGGAGGTGTAGCCAAGATGATTAAAGGGTTGGAAAATGGGTTCCATAGAAGGAGTTTGAAGTCAGAGTAACTCAATTACTAAAGCCAATTTAAAGAACAATGTTTAATGTGATGCTAATATACATTTAATTTTATTTACTCTTTTACCTCAGGGGCAGGCAGTAGAGGTAATCATATTTCCCATTTCACAGCATGCCGTATTAGTTATGTATTGCTGTGTAACAAGCGACCACAAATTCAGCTTAACTCAGTGTAATTTCACGAGCTCACAATCTGTGTAGGTTCAGGAGTTTGGCACAGCTTAACTGGGTCCTCTGCTCAATGACTCTCAAGGCTGGATTCAGAGTGCCAGTGGGGTACATGGCTTTCTTGAGTTTGGGGCTCTCTTCCAAATGCATGTGGCTGTTGGCAGAATTCAGTTCCTTGTGGTTGTAGGACTGAGGTGCCTCTTCCTTGATGTCAAGAGGTCACTCTCACTTCCTAGAGGCCTCTGCAGTCCCTTGCCACGTCCTCTCAGGAGGAGTGGCAGGGCTGTCACAACATGGCAGCTTATGTCTCCAAAGCCAGCAGGAGAATTTCACTCCAGTCTGCTGAGAGGGAATCTTATATAGCATTTTATCACCAGGGAATTGGCTATCTGGCACCTTTGCCATATGCTGTATTCTAATCAGAGATGATACTTGCCCATCACATTTGCCACCTTCTATTGGCTGGAATGGAAGCAAGTCACAGGTCTTGTTTGCACTCAAGGGGAGGGGATCACGTGAAGGCAGGACTCATTGGGGCTGCCAGGCGGGCTGTCATCATTTGCCATGCAAAGCCCCTTCATTTTTATTTTTCAAATTTATGTTTCCTACCTCACTCCTGGTCCCACACACATTCCCTGCTCGCTGCCACCCCCATCCCTGGCGTGGGTATCGTGGATGTGATTTATGTACTTGGAGGCAGGCGTATATTGTAAGATGTTACTGTGGTTCTAGTGTTCATGTACTTTTAATTTATAGGGATGACTTTCTGTTATAAATCTCATTCTGTTTCTTTCTTTTTCACTCGACATTAGATTTCAAGATTTATTCGTATTGCCATATATAGTTCATTGCTCTAAATACACTTTCAAACGTGAAAGTGGGATCCTACTATGCATATGGGCTAATAGCTTGCTTTTCACTTTTCATATGCCTTTGACATACTTCCATGTCAGTTCACATTGATTGTCCTTATTTACTTTTTTTTTTTTTTTTGCAGTACACGGGCCTCTCACTGTTGTGGCCTCTCCCGTTGCGGAGCACAGGCTCCGGACGCGCAGGCTCAGCGGCCATGGCTCACGGGCACAGCCGCTCCGCGGTATGTGGGATCTTCCCGGACCGGGGCACAAACCTGTGACCCCTGCATCGGCAGGTGGACTCTCAAGCACTGCGCCACCAGGGAAGCCCCCTTATTTACTTTCAACACTGCATACTTTTCCATTGAAGGGATTTATTTAATTCCTGCTTCCTCATGCCTGAAGAGTGTTTTGGAGGGATTGGTAGAATGGGACAGAGGGACACTCCTGGGGATAAGGTGTTCCCATCTCAGGACTGGAGGTCCCTCGCTGCCTGGGAGTCACGTGGTTGCCCACCTCTGCTGCTCCTCCCTCAGGCTCAGTTCCCCAGACCGTGGGGAAGCACAGGGCTAAATCTAGTCATCTCAACCCAGTGCCCACCTGGGTCCAATCAAGAGCATCTCTCTCCTCCTCGCCTGGATGTGAACAACAGCCCCAAGCTAATTGGCTCCTGGCCAGCCAATGGGTTTTCTGGCTTTAGGTCAGGGTCCCGCCTTTAGTCCAATCAGAGGGAACGGTTAATATGTTCAAAGCCCCAGTGGTGGGTTGGTTAATTCACTCTAGCTGCCTTTAACCACTGCAGGCATTTGAGTTTGCAATCCTGGCCTTTAGGTCAGCGCCTCTCAAATCCACATGAATCACCTGGGGCCCATGTCAACACGCAGACTCGGATTCTCTCTAAGGCTCAGTCTTAATACTGCTGACACTGCCAACCAGGGCAATGATGGTGACCTGAAGTTAACAGTTACTGCATCTGCTATGAACCAGGCCTCACCAGTGTGTTAAGGTGTTCAATTTTCAGTAACCTTTGGAGACGGTATTTGGATAGCCCAGTAGAGATAACCTGACTTGTTCACAGTTAGTACAGAACTAGACCTGGATTCTGACCAGGTCTACCTGACTCTAGAGAGTGTGATCTTAACCCCTTAAGGAGTTGGGGAAGCGAGACATGAACATTCCAGAAGCACCAGAGGCCCAGGCAGTAAAGGCTGTGGAAGTGGGAGTGGAAGGGAGGAGGTGTTCCTGGGACTTGGGGTCCAGGAACAAGCACTTAGGATGGCTTCAAGGGCTGGATGACATGATGTCTACCCAAAAAGGCCACATGATAAACTGACCCACATCAAAGAGACTGGCTAGGGGCTTCCCTGGTGGCGCAGTGGTTGAGAATCTGCCTGCCAATGCAGGGGACACGGGTTCGAGCCCTGGTCTGGGAAGATCCCACATGCTGCGGAGCAACTAGGCCCGTGAGCCACAACTACTGAGACTGTGCGTCTGGAGCCTCTGCTCCGCAACAAGAGAGGCTGCTGATAGTGAGAGGCCCGCGCACCGCGATGAAGAGTGACCCCCGCTCGCCGCAACTAGAGAAAGCCCTCGCACAGAAACGAAGACCCAACACAGCCAAAAATAAATAGATTTATTAAAAAAAAGGCTGGCTGCTGTGGTTAGGAAAATGTTTGCAGCTATTAATCTTTAAATAGGAGTAAGTTCATTCACCCTCAACAAACGTGGAGTTCCTAATGTCTCTGCTCTCTGCTCACAGGGAGTGTGGGGGACAGAGAAATAGCACTGATGAGAGTTGACAAAATAAATGAAGAGAATCACTTAAGAAATAGAAATTTTTTTTTTAATTTATTTTATTTATTTATTTTTGTCTGTGTTGGGTCTTCGTTGCTGCATGCGGGCTTTCTCTAGTTGAGGCGAGCGAGGGCTACTCTTTGTTGTGGTGCGTGGGCCTCTCATTGCAGTGGCTTCTCTCATTGTGGAGTACGGGCTCTAGGCGCGTGGGCTTCAGTAGTTGTGGCTCACGGGCTCTAGAGCACAGGCTCAGTAGTTGTGGCACACGAGCTTAGTTGCTCCGCGGCATGTGGGATCTTCCCGGACCAGGGATCGAACCCATATCCCCTGCATTGGCAGGCGGATTCTCAACCACTTGCGCCACCAGGGAAGCCCAAGAAATAGAAATTTAATAATAAAAATATCAATAACTTATCAAGCACATGTGATGACAACAGGAGGACACTTGCTGAGCACTTACGATGTACCAGGCAGGATTTTAAGGGCTTGACTCGCATTAACCCATGGCCACAAGAATCCTAACTGGTAGGTACTGTTATCCCCATTTTCAGGCAGGGAAGAGAGGGTCAGAGAGGCTAGGTGACCTGCTCACAGTTGCACAGGTGAGAGGAAGCAGAGTGATCTTTCTGACTCTTCTGCTCACCTGCAAAGACCCTATGAAGTAGAGACACTGTAAGGCAGCGTGAGGCCAGGGGTGTACCCACTGGTACTCAGATTCCAGAAAAGGCACCTTATGGGCAGGAATGTGTCTTGTTTGTTGCTGTAAACAGAACTTCTGGCACTATAAAATGATTTTTAAAATACCTTAAATTATTTTTTAAATGAAACCAGTAGTGAAACAGTCCAGAAGGACTTCTGAGAGGAGGAAGTTTTTGGATGGAGCTTGAATAATGGGTGCAGGACCAAGATGGAAGGACAGAAGGAGATGTGCAAAGAGAGCTCAGCTCATCCCGGGGCTGCCCAGGAGACTGGCAAGCAAGAAAATGGGGGATTTTCAGATGGTCAGGGAGAGAGGATGATGGCTTAAAACCAAATAATCTCTCATCTACCCACCCGGCTGTGACAAATGGGCAGTCATTAGCCAGAGCCCCTGTGGGCTGGGCAGGCTTTGTCATTGTTCTGTCTGCTCCTTGCCTTCTCCCTTCCTGTGTGTGTGTGTGTGTGTGTGTGTGTGCGCGTGTGCAGTGCCAGAGGCTCAGCCATTGCAAAGACAGAAATAACTTCAGCAACAAGGGAGAAAGAGTGTGAAGAGTGTGACACCCTCCCCTCCTCTGGTCCAGGAGGAGAAAAGCCAGCCAACAAGCTCTGAGTAGCAGAACCCGAATCCACCCATTGTCCTAACCTCATGAAGGACCCTGGAAACTTCTCCCCAAGTCTGCGTAATGTTGTTCCAGCAAGAAAATAATCTATGGTGATTCTGTTGCCCTGAGCGAGTCCTGCTGGGGCTCCAGTGGGACAGAACACATGACTTCTGAACGACTGAAGAGTGAGGAAGACGAGCTTCTTCCTGGCAGTCAGAGTAGCTGAGAATCTGATTTTTCTCTCCAAGTTCCTTTCTGCTGTTGCTTAATTATCCTACCTCATTTGACTGTGGATTTCCTTCATGAAGGGGGTGGTGGCCTGCTTTGGCAAACTCCAGGGACTGGATCCTTTTTTGGGTCCCATTGCTGACTCACCCGCTGATCTCTTGAGAGGGGTTTGGTCTGTTTCCAAAGTTTTGTCCTTTTGCTCCTGGGTAGGTCAATGCTTAATATCTTCTGGTTGTTTAAAGAGTCTTCTGGGTCTCTTTTGATTCATGTCTGAGACAGTGGGGCCCAGATACCTTTAGTTTCTGCTTGATAAGTGTGTTTGTGGCATTCTGGATTCAGGAATCCTCTGTCCCATCTGTATGCGTCTGTGCCTGCTCTGCTGTCTCTGAGGTGTGATCTTTCAACAGTAGTAACACTGACAATATAATGATAGCTGCAATTTATCAAGCATCTATTAAGCCCCAGGTACCTCACTGAGAACTTTATTTACTCCTTACAGAATACTCATCAAAAGATGGATTATTGGCGGAGAGCAATAATCAGTGAGATTAGATCTAGAAGCAGCAGGTAGCATCTAATTAAGCTTTACTGGGTGCCGAGGAGGGGTAGCATCCTCTCTCTCCATCCTCTCCACAAGCCTGAGAACTGGGTGCTGTTTGCATCCGTGTTTTAGAGATGAGAAACCAAAGCTCAGGGAGCTTAAGTAACTTACTCAGTGTCTTCTAGCAAAGAAGTGGCAGCGCTAAGACTTGAACCCACATCTGTTTGTCTCCAGAGCCCCTGCTCTTAACCACTATGCTGATTTGCCTTCCTGGGTACGTGACACACGCAGCGGCTCTGATAAACTCACCTGTGATAATGTGGCAGTGGAGGACGGGCTAAGGGTCCCATCCTCGTCTCTATGGTGGATACTTTAGGGTGCTCGCTGGAGAAAGAGCAAGTCGCAGTTTGCTTTCACCCAGCTTGGCCAGTGGGCTAAGGGTGACCCAGGACCCTTGGGAAATCTGGCCACAAAAGGGAATGATTGCTGGGCCTATGTGACTCCTCGGAGGCTATGGAGGTCTCAAGGGATGGGAGAATTTATTGAGCATCCCCTGTGTCGGAAGCATCACCTCTAGAATCTTGTTTAATTTTGACAACAGCAGTATAAAGAAAGGTATCATCACCCCCAATTTTAAAGAGAGAACTGAAGCTTAGAGAAGAGAGGCCACTTGCCCAAGGTCACCCCACCAGTAAGTGGAGGTGCAGGGCAAAGTTCAAGCCCCAGCCAGTCACTTCCTTTCCCTCATCTCTTCCTTTACCAATCACACCCATGGACCAGTCCATTTAATCATCGCTGGCCATGTGTTTATCACGTGGAAGGTGGCCATTCTGGTTCTCCAGTGTGGTGTAGGGCAGAGGTCACAAAATGGCAGCCTGCCACTCAACTCCAGGCCACAGATTTGTTGGGGTTTTTTCCATTTTGTTTAAGATATACTTTACGTACAGTAAGATTCACCTTACTCCCAGATAGCACACAGTTCTGGGAGGTTTGACAAATACCCAGTTGTGTAATCAGCACCACAGTCAAGACCCAGAGCATCGTCAGCCCCCCTTCAACAAATTTCCTCCTGCTGCCTCTTCACAGTCAAACCCTCCCCACCCTCAGCTCCTTGCACCCACGGGTCTGTTTTCTGTCCCTGTAGTTTTGCCTTGGCAGGGTGTTGTATAAATTGAATCACACAGCACGTGACTTTTGAGGCTGCTCCTTTCACTGGCCTGAGGCAGCTGACATTCCTCCACATGTTGCGTGTATCTCTGAGTAGCTGCTGCCCCATTAGGGGACCGTGTGTTCCCAGCCTCCCCGGCCCCCACCGGGCCTGCATTCACTTTACCTGCCTGTCCCAGAGAGCACTTGAGTCTGAGGCTTCCTGAAAGAGTGCTTGAAGGCAGTGTGGCTTTTGGAAGCAAATGACCGGGTGAAGCCCTGGTAACCACTTGCCCTTGGGCCCCGTCTGACTGCACCTCTCCAAGCCTCAGTTTCCCCATCTATAAAATGGGGGTATCCCTACCTGAAAGAGAAATTGGTGAGGGTTAAAGAAAGTAGTGCATGGTAAGCACTTAGCCTGGTACCTGGCCCCTAGTAGGTGCTCAGTGAACCCTTGATCTGTTCATGGTCACGAGTGGCTGAGACCAGTGTTCTGTGGGGCAGTCTGTACACAGTAGCAAATGGCCAGTGTGGGTGGGAAGGCTTAGCCACTTACTAAATCATGCAGTGGCCTTCCCCAGGGGGGACATTAATACACCTGCTATACATCAAGCCCTGCTCTTAGGGCACAAGTGGGATCTTAATGGATGAAAAAAAAAGATTCACAGCAGTGGCACCATGCATCACACTTTGTTGGCTGTCCAGGGCTGGGCCCTTGTTCTAAGTCATAGGCAGCCCATTAAGAAAATCTGGAAAAGCCTTGGGGCTCTCAGTTCTGTCCCTTCCTCCCATCTTAGCCTTTGTTAATCATCTCCCAAAAGACCTTTAAAGAAGAAGAAATGGCAAATAGCCTGGCTTTTCCAAGCTGCTGGTCCTTTCTAGTATTATCCGTTTGCCTCTTTCAGAAGCTGGAATTCCATGGAGTTAATGTGTGAGGTGGAGGGAGACTCTTGGAGAATTATCCAGAGAGGAACAGGGATGGGGGTGGCCTGTGCCCTGCTTCTTCTGTGTGGCCAGACTTGCAGAAGGAAAAAAGCTCCTGTGTTGGGGGATTTCCTGATGGCAAGACCTCGTGGGATGCCACGTCGAGCACAGTAGCAGATACAGCCATTCCTGAAACAGTCATGTTCTGCCGCTTGATGGTGAGCTAAGCGTTCATCACTTGCCTTGTCTCCCTGGACTGTCACGTCCCCCTTGATGGGGAAAGCAGGGCCGGTGTTAGCATCTCATTTTATAAATCAAACTGAGATTCAGAGATGCAAGGTAACTTACTCAGGGTCACACAGCAAGGAAGCAGTGAGTGGTCCTTCTGACTCCTGCTTTTTCTGCTATAGCACAGGTTGGGCCTGTGATGGGATTTGACTACTGGAGAAACCATACAGGGTTATCATCTGCCTGTACTGCAGCAGGATTGCCAGAAACCTCCTCGGGGACAGAGGCTGCATCTAACCCATTGTGTGTCACTCCCCTTCCTCATCTTCCAAGGTATCTGGACCCCACTAAGTGTCTGATCTCAAGCAAATGGCTTCTCTTCTTTTTGCATCATCTGTAAAATGGGTATAACCGTCGCTATTAATGTGCTGTGCATGCAAGACATACTCTGTAAATTGACAATCCCCCTTCCCATCACATGCTCATCAAAAAGACCTTTGGGACCGGGTCCAACTGGTTTGGGGTTGTCGAAAGCATCTCATTTCTCCTTCTGGTTAGTACTTGGCATTGTTGGATTCTAATAATCGTTTAACTTTGACAAGCGCTTAACGTCTTTGACCTGAGGAATCCTTTTATCTAGGACCCTGTGTGATTGAGCGCTCCAGGCTTCTGAGGCATTTTTTGCCAGTTCAGAGCCCTGTGGGAGCACCTGTCCCAGTCAGCCCGGCTGCCATAACAAAATAGCAGAGTCTGGGGGGCTTAAACCACAGACATTTATGTTCTCACAGTTCTGGAGGCTGGAAGTCTGAGATCAGGCTGCCAGCATGGTCAGGTTTTGGTGAGAATCCTCTTCCCGAATTGCATCCAGCCACCTTCTTGCTGTGTTCTCACATGGTGGAGAGAGAGCTCTGGCGTCTCTTCCTCTTCATATAAGGACACCAGCCCTTTGGGTTTAGGGCCCCACCCTATGACCTCGGTTAACCTTTATCACCTGCTCACAGGCCCTTTCTCCAAATATGGTCACATTGGACGTTAGAGCTTTGACATGAATTTAGCGGAGATGATTCAGTCCATAGCAGCACACTTTTTTTTTTAAAGCTTTACTGAAGTATAATTGACAAATGAAAAATATGTATATTTAAGGTGTACAGCGATGTTTTGATATACATATACCTTGTGAAATGATAAGCGCAATCAAGCTCATTAACACACCCATCACCTCACATGGTTACCAATTTATGTGCGTGGGTGGGATGAAATCATTTAAGATCTACTCTTTTAGCAAATTTCAAGTATATAATGTTGTTAACTGTAGTCACCATGCTGTACATTAGATCCCAGAGCACATTCATCCTGCGTGACTGAAACTTTGTACCCTTTGAGCAACATCTCCGCATTTACCCCACCTTCCCAACCCAGACGACAACCGTTCTCTTCTGTGCTTCTATGGTTCCACTATTTTAGATTCTGCATGTAAGTGAGATCGTGTAGTATTTGTCTTTCTGTGTCTGGCTTATTTCCTCTGGCAAAATGTCCTCCAGATTCATCCATGTTGTTGCATATGGCAGGATTTCCTTCTTTCTGAAGGTGGAATAATATTCTATTGTGTATATGTATGTGTATACACACACACACACACCACATCTTTATCCATTCACCTGTCAATGGACACTTAGGTTGTTTCCACATCTTGGCCACTGTGAATAGTGCTGCAGTGATCGTGAGAGGCAGCACCCTTGCTTTGAAGCTTTGTTTTTTTGAGATAACCTGGTAAAACACATAAAAGAAAGGCTGCCTCTGCTTTTGCAGATGTGTACTTGAAAATACAAACTGCTTCTAGAGTTCTTCAACCTCCAGACTTCCCTGTGATCAGCTCAGAACTCCATGTGAAGAGTTTCCGTTGCACATTTGTCTGTAGGGGAGGTGTGTTATGGTAAAGTGATTAAGTTGGAGACCTGGCACTGCTACTCACTAGCTGTGTGACCTTGGACTAGTCACCTTACCTCTCAGAGCTCCAAATCCTCATTTATAAGAATAAGGCCGTCCCTACCTCACAGGGCTCCTATGAGGAATAAAAGGGATAGTTCTCTGGAGTTAAACAGACCCCAGGTCTCCCCTAGATCCTTACCTCTATGCCTCAATTTCCTCATCTGTCAAACGGACATAATTATAGTTACATGGGTTTGCTGTAAGGACCCTAACAGATAACACAGGTAAAGTCCGTAGCAGAGTGTCTGGCACATCATGGTAAGAGTTCAGTAATCATTAGCTCTTATTACTGTGAACAGGACTGTCAAGCCTCGTGTGGTTAAGCTCATGGAGATGAAAGTGGAGAATGCTTAGGTGTTTGCATATGTGTATGCAGACTCCCTCACACATGTCTGAGCCAGCAACACAGAGCAGGTTTAGAATTTGGAGGCTAGCGGATGGGGGCCTGAGAGCCACCCCATCAAGCAGGCTTTGGAAATGTTCAGCCACCTCCCGTGTGCTCTTATGAACATTACTTAGTCTTTCTGAGTCTTGGCTTTTTTGCTGGTGGTGTGGTCATCATTCATTCATTCGATACATGTTCACCAGGACTTATCATGTACTAGGCGCCACTGCAGACCCTGGGGATGAACCAGTGAACTAAACAAATGAAGAGTCCTGCCTTCCTGGAGCCTAGCTTCTAGGGGTGGGGACGGGGGAGACAGTAAACATGATAAATGAAGAAACCGTAGTATGTTTGCAGGTGGGAATGGCTACAGCGAAGGCCTGGAGGTGGGATTATGTCTGATGTGATTGAGGAGAGGGTGACAGGAGATGACACAGAGAAGAGAAGGACATGCTGACTCTGGTGAGGCCAATGGCTTTTACTTTGTGAATAATGAGAAGCTATTTGAGGCTTTTGAGCCAAAGAATGACATCTTATTTACATTATAAAAGGGTACTTCAGGCCGCCTCGTGGCAAGTAGACTGTATAGGGGTCTGTCCAGGCGAAGCTGATGAGGGCCATAATGTAGCAGTGGAGGTGGGGAAACGTGGGCAGATTCTGATCGTATATTGAAGGTAGAGGCGACAGGTTTGGATGGCGGGTGGCAGGGAGATGTCAAGGACGACCGAGGTGACGTCCCGTGTTTTGACCTGAGCAACTGGGGCTGCCATGTTGAGATGAGACTCACGAGGATGCAGGCTGGGGCGGGGGTGGGTCAAGAGCTTGGTTCCAGATCTGATCCTTTTAGACATCCAAGTGGAGGTGTCAGAGGGGCAGTTAGATTTATGGAGAGCCCTGGCCTGAAGGTAGGCATTTGGGGGGCATCAGATGCAATGTAAAAGAGATAGTCCTGGGGCTTCCCTGGTGGAGCAGTGGCTGAGAATCCACCTGCCAATGCAGGGGACACGGGTTCGAGCCCTGGTCCGGGAAGATCCCATGTGCTGCGGAGCAACTAAGCCCATGCGCCACAACTACTGAGCCTGCACGCTAGAGCCCGTGAGCCACAGCTACTGAGCCCACGTGCCACAACTACTGAGCCCGTGCGCCTAGAGCCCGTGCTCCGCAACAAGAGAAGCCCTGACTCCCTGCAACTAGAGAAAGCCCGCGCGCAGCAATGAAGACCCAACGCAGCCAAAAATAAATAATAAGTAAATTAATTTAAAAAAAAAGAGAGAGAGTCCTGGTAGAGAATTCCTAGGAGGATGTCTGAGGACTTGGCCCTGGGACCCTCTGGTGTTTAGCTGTTGGCGGGGAACAAAGGAGACTGATCAGGAGTGACCGGGAGTGAGAGGAGGGCAAGAGAGTGGTGCAGGGAGAGGGTGTTGTCCTGGAAGGCAAGTGCAGCCAGGATTTCAAGGTAGACAAGTGTCCACCTGTGCCAGTGTGCTGATGGAGCAGGATTGGAAGTGAGAATTAACCGGTGGATTTGCTACACGGAGGCCCTTGGTGAGCTTCACAAAAGCTGCCTCCATGATGGTAGGAAAGAGAACTTGAATGGAGGGGGCTCAAGAGACAGGGGGAAAGAGGAAGCAGCAGATAGAGTCAACTTTGTGAAGGTGTTTATCTGTAAAGGGGAGCAGAGAAATGGGATGGCATCTGGAGGAAGAGGTGGGTCTAAATGGTGAGCGAGGCCATCAGCTGAGAGTGGGGATGGAGAGGAGGAGGGATGAAATACCCACCGAGCCACCCCTCAGTCATTGTGGGGAGGAGAGGATGCAGCCCACAGAGGTGTCTAGCATCGTTGTACTCGGTCAGACGTTTTACTTGGAGAAAGGAATTGCCTAGGATTTTTATCAATAATAACATTTCACAGTGTATCAGTAAACATTTCCATCCAGGTTTTCCCCATCGCCAAAGGATGCTTTCAAATAATTGAGAGATTAAAAATATATATATTTCATTCCAACGTGCCCCATGTTTCCTGAGCGTATGGGTGGATGTATGTGTTTTGTTACCAAAGGAGACATGAGATTCTGTTTCCAGGTGTGTTTGAGTCTGTCCCCCATACCCTCCCTGGGCATCTGGGACCTTCCCCTCTTTTGTGTAATCAGATCTGCCCCCGGCTTCAGCTCCTCCCAGTTCCTTAATGCATTTCTGTCTTAATGCTTTGCTCCCTTGCTTGCTTTCCATCCTGCCTGCCAGCCCCACATCCAGGTCTCCATCAGTTCATAGTTGATCTAATAGAAGCCTCTCCGAGCTTCCCTGACTCCGGGGTCTCCTTGCCCCTATTCACCCTGCCTCAGAAATATTGAAATACTGCATCCTCCATGCTGCTAAAATGCGGTGGTGTCTTTGGTTCTGCAGCATAGAATATAAATTACACGGCCTGAGTTCACCTCATTTCCCCCAGACACATTCTGTGCTCAGAGAAGGTTGATCTCACTGTCCTCTGAACACCCCAAGTTCTTTTCACTCTTTTCTGCCTTTTCCCTCTTCCCGTTGCTCTTCGGATGAAACCTAATTCCTCACTGTGCCCTTCAAGGCTGTGTGCCTGCCGTCTGTACTCTGCTCACGTCTCTGACACCAAACAACCCCGACCCCCAGCAAAGGAGCACTTTCCCATCCCAGGACCTTCACACTTGCTATTTCTTCAGACCGGGATACTCTGTCCCATCCCTTCACGTGCCCACGCCTTATTTACTCTTCAGCTTAATGTCACCATTGGAAAGACCTCTTAACCTTTCCGTCAAAATCTTCCACCCCTCCACCTTATTTCCTTCATGGGAATGGCCGCAGTCTGAGTTGATCTTGCTGATTTGTTTATCATCTGTCCGCCCACTGGAATGTCAGTTCTATAAGGTGGGAGCTCTTGCCATTCACGCTCACTGGCGGGTCCCCCGTGCTCAGGGCACATATGGTTGTTCAACAGATAGTGCTTCAGAGATCGGTTGAACTTAACCCCACATTCACTCCCCTTCACACAGGAATTCAGCCCTGACCACCTTATGTGTTGCTCATTTCTCCTGTGTTCATCACCAAATGTGGCTGTTTCCTATGATTTGTTACTCTGGGACACTCCCAAAACTCCGTTCACAGCTCTCATGTACACTCAAACTTTGATGAGGGAGGCACATCAACTCTGTTTTACAGATGAGGAAGGGCAAGAGTAGGGAAGTCTGTAGCTTGATCCCAGCCCCATTACTGCAAATGATGAAGCTGTTAATTGGTGGGGCATGATGGGGCATGATGGGGTATGTGATGCATGATGGGACATGATGGGGTATGATGGTGCATGATGATGCATGATGGGACATGATGGGGCATGATGGGGCATGATGATGCATGATGGGGCATGATGGGGTATGGTGATGCATGATGGGACATGATGGGGCATGATGATGCATGATGGGGCATGATGGGGCATGATGATGCATGATGGGGTATGGTGATGCATGATGGGGCATGATGGGGCGTGGTGGGGCATGATGATGCATGATGGGGCATGATGGGGCGTGGTGGGGCATGATGGGACATGATGGGGCATGATGGGGCATGATGATGCATGATGGGGCATGATGATGCATGATGGGGCATGATGGGGTATGGTGATGCATGATGGGACATGATGGGGCATGATGGGGCATGATGATGCATGATGGGGCATGATGATGCATGATGGGGCATGATGGGGTATGGTGATGCATGATGGGACATGATGGGGTATGGTGATGCATGATGGGGCATGATGGGGCGTGGTGGGGCATGATGATGCATGATGGGGCATGATGGGACATGACGTGACTGTGTTAATTATCTGAGCATCATGTGGAACATGTTTTCAGCTGTCAGACTCGATATGCTCTTTTGATAACAGCTATTTGGTAACATCCCCTTTGCCACCCTAAACTGATGTTCACAGATTATACAATTTACATATACATAGTTTAGAAAATAACAACCATAACATAAAGGAAATAAAAGGAAAATAGCTTATATAATATTGTATATTTAAGTGAATGTTCTCTGACTAAAGAAAAGCATAATGAAGTGGTCATATGCTTTCACTTAGTACATAAAACAATATTCATTCGAATCGCTTTGGCGCTTTTTATTTTGTAGAGAAATAGGGCTACGCACACTCACTGTGTGAATGTGACAGCCACAAACACAGACCAGCACAGGTGTGCTATGTCGTGACTCAAATACCAAAGGTGATGGTGCATGCAGGGCGTGGGGCAGCTCTTCCTCCTGCGGGGCTGTGCTGTGCGTGCCAGGGCAGCCAGCACCCTTGGTCCTCACGCTCTAAATGCCAAAGGTGCCCCTGCGAATTTCTAAAATGCCCTACTCAGGGCAGTTCCATCTCCATCGATACCCACAGGTGCGGGGGAGGGGTTTGAACCCTACACAGGTGGAAGGATCGCCCTGTGGGGTCCCTGAGCAAGTTGGCCTCACTGAGCCTCTTTTTACTAAAAAGAGGGGTGGGTAACAAATCTTCCCTCTGGAGCGTGCTTGAGGATGAAATGACTGGACGTGTGTGCTTCCCCTACCGCAGTAATTCGACGCACAGCAGGCCCTCAACACCTGCTCATACTTTTCTCTGTACCTGGGCAAAACTTGTTTTACAAAGGGCCAGATAATAAATATTTTAGGCTTCGCAGGCCATATGGTCTCTGTTGCAACTACTCAGCTCTGCCATTGCAGCAGGTGACACGGAAACAAATGGGCATGGCCATGTTCCAATAAAACTTTATAGAATTGCGGGAGGGGCTGGATTTGGTCTATGGGCTGTAGCTCTCCGATCCCTGATCTCTCCCCATGGCATGTTGGGATGCCACATCATCTGTCTGCAAACCTGGATTAAAATCTCCCAGGAGTCATTGTTTTTAAGTTTTATCATAATAAGTCAGGAGGAAGAGGGTTATCTGGCGAGGCTGGAGCAGGCAGGCCCCAGAGGCAGTTGCCAGAGATTATGAAGTATCTACAAAGTGCGGCCACTTCTCATCTCTAGCCAGCTGGCTTCAGGGACCCATGTGGGGAGAGAGAAGCAGGGCTGCTAATGATCAAGCCCAGTGAAGAGGAAATCATCTCAGGATGAGAGCGTGGGGAGGCAGAGTGAGACCCCGATGCAGGGGACCAAGCCTTGAATGGAGCGGGTGGCACATTCCCAGGGTTCCTAAAGTTCCCTAGCATTGCAGAGGGAAATCCCAATTTCTCCCTTGCCTTTGTTTTCTAAAATTCTCTTGTCCATCCCATGCGAAAGAAAAAAAAAAGTTGAAAAAGGGTCAGAGATCATCCAGCAAGCAGACCAGGTGGTGTTAATCTCAAAGAAAGTGTTATCTGCATTGACCCCCCCTCTCCTGCCACCTGCGCCTGTCCTAGGATTTCCACTTAAAATTTTGATGGCAGGCCTGGAGAGAGGAAGCCAGAGAGGGGAGATAAGGTAGTTCAGAGGCCATGAACTGGCAGTCTGCCAGACAGCTTCTGCCTGAGGCCAGGTTTGTTTTGATATTCACAGGAAGGGTCTGCCTGCCTAAAAGAAAATTAGGTTCCCACACAAAAATCCATCTTTTGAGCATCTCCTGAAAATTCAGAAGCCCTGGGGACTCCAGGACTGTGTCCACTCAGCAGCAGTTGACGGATGGGCAGGCGTTGGGAGTGAGGTGCAGGCTGGCCAGTTGCTAATGCCCCCAACCTTTGTTGTCCCACATCCCGCCTGCTTCCTCTATTGCGGCCTCTGTAGGCATTTGCATTCCGGACTCTGTCAAACAAGGTCTTTCTTTAGCAGCACACTGCCTGGAAGATGAGGGCTGGCCTGGCTGAGGCCATCTGGGCTCCCTACAGCTGATTCTTTCTGGGACAGATGGAAGAATGGGTCTAAAATGCCCAGCTCATCTGCTCCTGCACGGCTTAATCCCCTTGGTTGCTTCCCATTGCTTTTTGGACAAAGACCCATATCCTTAACATAGCCTGCAGGGCCCCAGTGGTCTTGTCTCTGCCCACCTCCCCGGCTGCCTTTCTCCTCCCGTGCTCCCCCCATGCCACCTCAAATGCCATACTCCAGACATGTTGATCTTCTTTTAATTCCTTAAATAGCTTGTTGGGCCCTTTTGTGCTTTTATTAACCGAGATTTTAAATGTACAACTTTGCTGAGACTCACGACGTTCTGGCCAATCGGATGACACAAGGCCACCTTGAGCTGCAAGGAAACTGGGAAATGTAGCCTTTCTTCCAGGAAGCCATGTTTTGGTTGAGGTTGGCAGAAACTTAAAACAAGCAAGAGAGATGCTTGTTTCTCTCATATAATGACTAGAGTGTAGGTGCCCAGGACTGGGATGCGTGACAGCTGCGCCGTGTTGGTGATTTAGATGCCCCAGCTCTTGATGCTCTGCTGTACGTGTCCTCCTGATCCAATATGGCAGCACATAAATACCAGGCATAGAGAGAGGAAGGAAGGAAGGAGGGAGGGAGGGAGGAGGGAGAGAAGGAAGGAAGGTGAGAAGGAGAGAAGGGAACCAAGGGGGTATGTGCACCATGTCTTAAGGAGAGCTCCTGGAAGAGGCTTCACAGATCTGTACTTCTCACTACATGGTGGCCGATGGGATGACACAAGGCCACGGTAAGCAGCAAGGAAACTGGGAAATGTACTCTTCATTCCAGGAAGCCACGCGCCATGGGAGGAGGCGTAGCTACCACATGTACGCAAGGACCTCCAGCAAAGGGCCTCCAGCAGTCTCCGGTAGTCTTTATGTTCTTTACCACCGGCATTGTTAGAAGCAGGATTTGGATTTAGAATCATCTGCCCCCAAAACTGTGCTCTTGACGATTTTGCTGCGTTGCATCCTGACAACACACACAGTAAGCATGTAATATATGCTCATGGAGGAAAGAGATGTGGACTTGGGTTCTCTTGGGAAGTGTTGGTCTGGGTAGGCGGGCTGCTTCTGTAATTTTCTTAGAGTAGGATGTTAGGTGAGTCTTGGAATTTGTAAAATCTTAAAACTGGAGGAAATGGTTCTTTTTAAATTTAATTGATTTAAGTTTGATGCACAACCCATAAAATGCACATATTTCAAGCACGCAGCTTGAGGACACATGTAAACTCTCCCGGAACAGTCACTTCAATCAAGATGTAGAACATTTCCATCACTTCAGAAAGTTCTCTTTGTGTCCCTTTGTAGGCTGCCCCTAACTCCCACCCTACTCCAGGGAATTACTACTTCATTTTCTATCATTATATGTTAGTTTTGCCTGTTCTCAAACTTCACATAAATGGAATCACACCGTTTGGGCTCTTTTAGGTATGATTTCTTTAGCTCAGCATTTTTTCTGCATAATCCATGTTATTGCTTATGTCATTAGTTAGTTCCTTTTTATTGCCAAGTACTGTTCCATTTTATGACTGGATCTCAGATTGCTTATCCATGTACTTGTTGATTGACATTTGGGTTGTTTCCAGTTATTGGCTATTATGAGTAAAGCTACTATGAACATTGATGTACATGTCTTTTAATTTTTTTTCTCTTGCATAAATAAGAGTGGAATTGCTTAGTCATATGATCAGTATATATTTACTTTTGTAATAAACTGCTAAACTGTTTTCCGAAGTGGGTTGACCATTTTACATTTTCACCAGCCATGTGTGAGAGTTCCTGTTGCTCCACACCGTCACCAACACTTGGTTTTACCAGGTTGTTTTATTTTTTAACTTGCCCTATTCTAATGGATTTGTAGTAATATCTCATTGTGGTTTTAGTTTGCATTTCCCTGATGACTAAAGATGTTGAGCATCTTTGCACATGTTTACTGCCATTTCTCTATCTTCCTTTTTGAAGTGTCTGTTCAAATCTTTCGTTCATTTTATTACTGGTTTTTTGTCTTTTTATTGAGTTGCAAGAGCTCATTATATATTCTGGGTACAAGTACTTTGTTAGATGTAGTGTATTTTGAATATTTTCTCCCATCTGATGGCTTGCCTTTTGATTTTCTTAATGGGATTTGTGTTGAGCAGAAGGTCCTAATTTTGATGAATTTATCCAATTTTTCTTTTATGGTTGAGGCTTTTGGGTCATGTTGTAAAACATACTACAGTGTGTGTCGTGTAGATATCAGGAAATGTTTGCTCCAATGGTTAACTCTTTCAGAGTGGGAGTTGCTTGCAAATCTGTGAAGACGTGACCTCCCTGGGCTCTCTCTGGTTTGGGGGTATGTGTTGGAGACTGCTCCCCACTCTGACCTCTAACACCCTAGGGGTCAGGCTAATGAAGGGCCCAAATCAGTGAGTATCTCTGTGTGTGGGGGGGGATGCACTGAAAACAAGCAAATAGTTTTCATCTTCACTGGGTGAGGTTTTTCCAGGCGCATTCTTGGCCTGGTATTCTCAGGAAATGTTGCTCCATAAATATTGAATTTTGTCGTTACCCACTGCACACGCCGCCGGTAACTGCTTCCTAGAAATGAATTTGGAGTTGTGCAGTAATTACCCCTGGAAGTGTTCATTCAAGTCTGAGAGCAGATTAAATAATGAATAGGAATGTCATTTCTTCGTTCCAATTTAGAACCCTTGTCTCATTATTTTTCTGGGTGAAATCGGATGTCTGGAAGGGGAGAAAACTTGAGGGAAGGAGGGAAGTGGGTCTGGAGCGTGAGGAGGGCGTGTAGACATACTGCATGATGCTGGAAAAGGGGGTACTGGCAGTGGGGGCGTTGCCCCTCCAAGGTCTGGGCTGGGTAGCAGGTTTACAGGGGCTGAGAGGGTCAGGAAGACTTAGGGATGTGCCCCCAGGTGCTGCTGTCCTGGCCTAGAGACTATCACCATTTCTCATGCCTTTGACATTTTTCCCTTAGAGAAAACTGCAAAGTGCAGAAAAGCATTAAAAGGGAAAAAATTCATCCATTGTCCTACCATCCTATTAGCATTTTGGAGCATTTCTTTCCCCATGCTTTTTTCTTGGCTGAGATGGTTTTTTTTAACATAACTTGAGACCATACTATAAATACAATCGTATCTCCTGCTGTGGGTGTTGGTTCACCTTTAAGACGGGAGCATTTTGAATAGGACTGCAGCCGCTTTATGAACTGCAAGTTCAGTGGGCTCCGGAATCCTTGTCTTTTCCACCCCTACATCCCCAGCAATGTACCAGGCACTCAGCAGGCGCTCAGCAAGCACGTGTTGGAAGAATGCGTTACTTTTAGTGCCTGTGTATCATTCGTTAATAACAGCACCGAACGGAATAGGGTGCTTGTGGTGTGCCAGATACATGCTAAGAGCTTTCCAGAGTTTACCCTGCGCATCACCCTCCTGAGACAATTCTTTTCTTGGCTGAGAGCACAAACCCTGGAGCTCGTCTGTTCATGCTTGAGAACACATGATTTGGAGCTGGACTATTTGCATTTGTATCCCAGATCTATGACTTTTTAGCTGTGTGACCCTGGATAAACCACTTAACCTCTCTAAGCCTCAATTTCTTCAGGTATAAACAGGCTCTAATACTAAAATCTACTTTGTCAGATTGTCACAAAGATGCAGTAAAATAGCTCAGAGCCTGGCAAAGAGAAATTGGTTTGGACTGTTAGCTCTAATTAATATGATTCTTTATCTGGGTGACCTTGAGCAAATCACTTTACCTCTGAGACTTAGGGTCCTCTTCTGGAAAAATGGGGAGAGTGGTTGCGATCATTGGAATGAGATAAGACATGTAAAAAGCTGAGCCCAGACCCTGGTTCACAGTTGGAGCCCAGCAAAGACTAGTTATTAACATGTACTAACCATCAAGATCTATGGAGCTCCTACTTCTCCTTCCAAACCCTTCCCAAGGGTCACCTCCTCCAGTTGTCTCTCCTGATTTCTCTTCTCCCCCCACCCATGTCTCCTCCACATTCCTCCAGTGCTCTGTGCCACCTCTATCCTAGCACCCCGTGCTGCCCTGTCATCTCAGTTTTAATCTGTCTGGAACCCTGCCGAACCCTAAACTCTCTGAAGGCAGGGACCACCCATTATTCACCACTGCATCCCCAGACTCCAGTGTCTGGCACACAGTAGGTGCCCCACAAAGCATCTGTGGAGTGGAACCATGATGGGAGCAGTCAGGGAAGACCGTGGGGGAAGCCGGATGGAGGGTGAGAGCAGCCGGATGGAGGGTGAGAGCTTCTGTTGAGTCATCTCAGAGGGGAGATGTCAGCAGAGGCTTCTGGAAAAATGAGCTGCTTGTCATAAATTCCAACTCTGTTTAGTAATGTTTGGCCAATCTGTCTTTTCCAGACTTAATTTAAAATTGGATGGGAGGGAAAGAAATTTGTCTGAGTGACTCCAAGTTAACAAGCTGTAATGATGCGCTGGGAACTGTGTAGTTTGGAGTCATCGATTTGCAGGGAGAGAAGAGGGAAGTGAAAAAAGAACTACTGGATATTGGGCGGGGTTGTCAAGGGACAGAGGAGAAGGGATTCTGGGTTTCGTCAGTGCTTCTAAGCTCTGGATGCCCTATATTACTTATCTTTAAAATAAACTTTACAGAGTATAATTTATATACAATACAATACACCCATTTTACCTGTACAGTTTGGGTTTTGACAAATGCATACACCCATGTAACCACAATCGCTATCAAGATACAGGACTTTTCTGTCACTCCAGAAAATGTTCTCGTGCTCTTTTGTAGGCAATCCCCCTAGCTCCAGCACCTGCTCCTGCCTTTTGAAACAACTGATCCTCTTTCTGTCGCTACAGATTGCTTTTTCCTGTTTTAGAATTTTGTACAAATGGCATCATACCGAATAGACTCTTTTGTATCTGCTTTCTTTCATTCAGCATATTCACAGTCAAGATCCATATTATGTTTTTGAGATAACATTTAATTCTGCTTCCCAGGTAATCCAGCACAACAGATGTGTTAGCTGTGGGTACATTTTTACTCTGATTCTTTTAATGCAGGGTTTAAGTGCCCTCTCCTCCAAGATACCTTCCCTGACTTTCCCCCAGCAGTGCTGGCCCGGTTGATGGCAATGCTGATCATAATTGCCATTTAATAAGTCTTTATCATGCTTAATAGCATTTGCTTTACAAAGGTTATGCTATTATCACAACCCTCATCTGAGTCAGGTATTATTGTCTCTGTTTCAAAGAAAAGGAAATTAAGGGTCAGAGAAGTTGACCAACTGAGCTAACATCACACAGCTAAAGAGGAGCAGAGCCAGAGCATGATCCAGGACTCGGACTCCAAGAACTGTGCTCATGACCGCTCTCTTATAGTGCCTTGCAGGTGGACTGTTTTCTTTACCTATAACCTAATAGCTCCTTCTTACAGTCCCTGTCACACTATTTTATAGTTAACTGTTTTACTATCTTTGCTTCCTTATCAGCCTGATTTCTTAGTTGCAAATGACAGAATCCACTCTAGACGTTTAAATAGAAAGAAAATGTATTAAAGGAGATGAGGCGGTTCTCAGAATCTCTAGGAGGGCCAGAGGCAGCTCAGAGGCTACACAGTAAGGAAAAAAGCTAAAAATCTCACTGAATAAAGCCTCTGATGCCTCCAAAAGCCAGACACCCAGAACTAGTTTCTTTGGGCTTCTGTGTCTTCAGTTGCTCACTTCTGAAATGAAGTACCACATGACGATGTCGGATTGGTGAAGCCTATGTCACATAATGATGTGCTGGTGCAAGGAATGCTGGGAGACTGAGCCTCTGCCTTCTGCCATGGAAAGGCAGAAATTCCCCCAAACATGGGAAGGGGATTAAAAAGGAGCTGGACAGCGAGGAAACATGACAAGTGTCCATCGCATTTCCTCCTAGAACATGACTTCCTCTAGGGCAGGGAAGGCATTTGGTTTATTTCTGCATCCCCAGCAGCTAGAACATGGCAGACATAGTGTAATTACCAAGGAAGCAGATATTTAGCAAATGCATGGACAAGGGGATGGATGAATAAGTACAGATTTTTGACGTAGAGAAGACCTCCCGGCATAAGGAAGACCTCAAGTCATCCTAGAGGAGGATGTATTGAGTCGTTCTGAGGAATAGTGTCTTGGCTTCAGACTTCAGTCATTCCTTCAAGAGTTGAGGATGACTCAAGCCTGGGGGCATCTCTTGGTCCTCAGACGCAGGACCTTGAAGCGCCTTCTCTGAATGAGGTAGCTCCACAGACTGATCCAGACATGAGTAGGAGAAGCCACTGATATTTACCCAGACAAGGTGTCCTTCCTCTCTGGAAGCAGCATGTCTGTCACAAACGGAGGGACAGCCTGTTGTGTGCCTTGCCAGTGACAGGCATTTAGGAGTGAGGAGGAGGTGGAACTAACATTTATTGAACACCTACTATGCTCCAGGTGCTCTGTATTCCCTTAAGTCTTGCATCAGTCCTTGGAAGTAAGAACTCATATTCCCACTTTATAGACGAGGAAACTGAGTCTCAGGGAGACTGAGTAACTTGCCTGAGACCAAGTGGTTGCTGTGGTTTTGAATTCTGTCTCTGCTGCTCCACTTTTTGATTGAAATCTGGCTCTGCCACATACTAACTGTGTGAATTCAGGCAAATACTTAGTCTCAGTGTCCATATCTGAGCATTGGGAATAACAATACTGATTTCATGGTGTTTTATACAGATTAAATATGATTATGCATGGAAAACACTTAATGTGGTGTTTGACATAGTAAGGGCTCAAAATGGATGTCCAAATGTTTCAGCACAATTTGTGTAAAAGACTATCCTTTCTCTGTTGAATTGCCTTTGCCTCTTTGTCAAAAATCAGTTGACTATATTTGTGTGAGTCAATTTCTGAGCTCTTGTTTCTGTTCCACTGATCTATGTGTCTATTCTTTCACCAATACTATATCATTTCAATTACTTTAGCTTTATAGTAAGTCTTGAAACCAAGCAGTGAGATTCCTTCAACTTCATTCTTTCAGAATTGTTTTGGCTGTTCTAGGTCTTTTCCCTTTCCGTATAAATTTTGGAATCAGCTTGTCTACATCTACAAAAGAGTTTGCAGGATTTTGATTTGGATTGCATTGAATCTATAGATCAAATTGTAGTAAATTAACATCTTAACAATATTGAATTTTTCAGTCCATGAACACAACATGTCTCTCCATTTATTTAGACTTTTCTGATGTCTTTCATCAATGTTTTATAGTTTTTAGCATATAGATCCTTCACATATTTTGTTAGAGTCATACCCAAAAATCTCATTCCTTGGGTGCTATTATAAATACTATTGCTGAAATTTCAAATTCAAATTGTTCACTGTTAACATATAGGACTATGATTTATTTTTACTTATTGACCTTGCTGAACTCATTTATTAGTCCCAGGAGCTTTTTGTAGATTTCATCAGATTTTCTACATAGATGGTGTTAGGTATAAATAGGAACATTTTCCAATCTATATGCCTTGTATTTCTTTTTCTTGTCTTATTGGATTGGTTAGAACTTACAACAGGATGTTCAATAGGAGTGGTGAGAGAGGAAACCCTTGCCTGGTTCCCATTCTTAGGGGGAATGCATTCTCTTACCACTGAGTATGATGTTAGCTATAGGTTTTTTGTAGATGCCCTTTACTAGGTTAAGAAAGTTACCTCTATTCCTAGGTTGATGAGGGTTTTTAACATTAGTAAATGTGGAATTTTGTTGAATGCTTTTTCTGTATGTATTGCGATGATCATGATTTTTCTTCTTTACTTTGTTAATATAGTGAATTATATAAATTGATTTTTTACCAGTTGATTTTTGGATATTGAAATAGGTTTGCATTCTTGGGGTAAATGCCACTGGCCATGATACCCTTTTTATATATTTTATATGCTGTTGGATTTTATTTGCTACTCTTTTGTTAAGGGTTTTTTCATCTGTGGTCTTGTAATGTCTTTGTCTGGTTTTGGTACTAGGGTAATACTGGCCTCAGAAAATGCGTTAAGAAATATTTCCTCCTATTCTATTTTCTGGAGATGATTCTGCAGAACTGGTATTATTTCTTTAAGTGTTTGGGAGAATTTGCCAGTGAAACCGTTTGAGCATGGAGTTTATTGGGGTTTGGGGGAAAGTTTTCAACTACACATCCAGTATCTTTAATAGATATAGGACAACTGAGGTTATCTATTTCTTCTTGAGTGAGTTTTGGTAGTTTGTATCTTTCAAGGAATTGTTCTGTTTCATCTAAGCTGTTGAATTTATGAACATGAAGGTGTTCAGAGTGTTGTCTTATTATCATTTTAGCACCTGTGGATCCAGTGGTGGTGTACCCTTTTTCATTTCAGATATTGGTAATTGGTTTCTTTTCTTTTTTCTTGTTCAGTCTTACTAGGGTTTATCAATTTTATTGATCTTTCCAATGAACCAGATTTTGGTTTTCATCACTTTTCTCTATTGCTTTTGTGTTTTCAATTTCATTGATTTATGCTTTAATCTTTATTATTTCCTTTCTTCTGCTTGCCCTGGTTTTAATTTACTTTTTTCTCTAGTGTCTTGAGGTGGAAGCTTTGGTTACTGATTTTAGATTTTTCTTCTTTTCAAAGGCAGGCATTTAATACTATGAATTTCCATCTAAGCACTGCTTTAGCTGCATTCAACAAATCTTGATATGTTTTATTCTCATTTTCATTCAGCCCCAAATTTAAAAATTTCCCTTGGGATTTCCTCTTGAGTCTCAACAAGTTGTTTAGAAGTATGTTGTTTAATTTTCAAATATTTGGGGATTTTCCAGATATCCTTCTCTTATTGGCTTTGTGAATGAAAAGTGTTGCCTGCCATATCAGTAAATAAAGGATGTTGCAGCCATCAAGCCACTACACACAACCCTGCCAGGAAACTCAGGATGGAGACAGAGGGGGCTGCCTGCTGCCAAGTCCTCGGCCACTGCAGCCCCCCCACCCCCACCCAACAACTTTGCACTCTGAGGGGACTCGGGCTGGGAAAAGCACAGGATGCTGGCCCCAGATAGCTAAGGTGCACATCAAAGGAATGATTTCGGTGAGCCCAGACTCTTGCATCTTCCCATACATAGAAAAGTGCTAAATTCATTCATTTGAGATATCTGGTTTTCTTTAGTTAACAGTAATGTTTTGAAGTTCCAACTACCTGGTCTTTGTTGCAAAAACTCGTCTATGTCCTGGCTCCTCCCTTGCCCTTTCAGAACAGTCTCTCAGAGCTGTCTGAGAGGCTGCATCCTGGGCTTAAGTCCTCGGTTTTGTCTGCCAAATAAAACATAATTCTCGGGCTTCCCTGGTGGCGCAGTGGTTGAGGGTCCGCCTGCCGATGCAGGGGACACGGGTTCGTGCCCCAGTCCAGGAAGGTCCCACATGCCGCGGAGCGGCTGTGCCCGTGGGCCATGGCCGCTGAGCCTGCGCTTCCAGAGCCTGTTGCTCCACAGCGGGAGAGGCCACAACGGTGAGAGGCCCGCGTACCGCAAAAAAAAAAAAAAATAAATAAATAAAACACTTAGTTAAAAAAAAAAAACATAATTCTCAACCTACAGGTTGTGCATTTTTTCAGTCAACAGCTTCTAGTTTAATTTTGTATGATCATAACTTAATTTTGCAAGAAGAGAATTTGAATGATTGCTATTGTTAAGGTTTGTTTTATTGTCCAGATTATGGTGCATCTTGGTGAATGTTCCATGCACACTTGAGACAAATGTGCTTTCTTCTGTTGTTGGATAGAGTGTTCTATAAATATTAATTAGGTCCATTTGGTGGGTCATATTATGTAGGCCTTCTGTATCCAAACTGATTTTCTGCCTACTTGTTCAATGAATTACTGAGAAAGGAATGTTGAAGCATCCAACTACATTGGTGGATTTGTCTATTTCTCCTTTCAGTTCTATTACTTTTTACCTCATCTATTTTGATGTCCTGTTGTTAAGTACAGACACAGCATTGTTACATCTTCTTGGACAAGGGGCACCTTTATCATTATGCAATACCCTTCTTTATCCCGGAAATAGCCTTTGTTCTAAAGTCAGCTTTGTCTGAAATTAACATAGCTACTTCAGCTTGCTTTTGGCTGGTGTTTGAGTTTCTGGTACTTCAGATGTGCCCACCGAAGGAGCCCAGGGAGGGGCAGGGGGAAGAATCTCTTTTTGTAAATATTCAGCAGTCAATGCATTTGCACAGAGCCAGGCTCAGTGCAAGACAGGAAACTGGAGTGGGAGTGCCAGTGAAGCCCGGCACTGGTGGGAGAGCAGGCACCTGCATGAGGTCTACGGCCACCTCCAGCCATGTCTGTGGTTCAGTTTTTCAGGCACGGCATGAGGACACCGTGGCTTCCTAGGCTCCGCTGTCTTGGGAGTTTCATCATTCTGCATTTCTAATCTCTTTTCACAGTCAGAAGCACTTGGTATCCACAGGAACTCACCTTTCAAAGTGATGCTTTGTGTGTCCACAGGAGGAAAGGTAGAGGGATTAGCTGGAGATGTAAATTTTATAAAAAAAAGAAGCTCTTTCATAAACCCCACTGCTGTGTGGAGTTTATTCAAAGTGGGCTGTGAGGGGAAAGGGAAGCTTTCTAAGTTTCAACAGAAAACACACAAAAGACTAACGCGGATAATAGTGACCAAGGTCATGCCTGCAACAGTGATGCTAAATTCTGCACCTTGGTCTCTGGCCAATTCCTAATTGTTGATATTCTCTTGGGATTTTAGCTACAGGGGTGGAGAGGGTAGCAGGGAGTGGAGGGGATGTTACTACAGTCCTCATCTATATTCCTCACCAAAAATAGCTTTCCAATTGTAATTGAATATAATTGGAGACAGAGGGCTGGCTGGAGGCTAGCTAACTGTCTACCTTCAGAGCCATGAGGTGTCGGGGGAGAGATGGGGGAAGGTGGAGGGTGGGTAACAGGGTGGAGAAGGAAGGCTGTGTCTGCTCCAGTTCTGCTCTGTTCCTAACTGTGTTGGCAGTAAGACTAGGATCAGACAGGCCTGAGTTCAAATCCCACCTGCTAGCTGGGCAACTTAGCTGTTCTCTGCCTCAGTTTCCCTATCTGTAAAATGAGGTTAATAACATACATTTAGAGCATGTTCGTGAGGATGAAGTAAGATAGCCCTCTTCTGTCCTTGCTTCTCAAGCTTCTCAAAGTCCAGCAGCATTGGCTTCCCCTGAGTACTTGGAGGAAATACAGACTTTCAGGCCCTACCCAGTGTCTGCATTTTAACAAGATCGCTGGTGATTCCAATGCATGTTGAAGTTTGAACTGTGCTACCTTGATGCCATCTTCTTCCGTCTATGCTGAGCCCATCACATTTTTAGGGTGCTGAGTTTTCTGTGGTCCCTGCCCTCTGTTCTCTAAGGGTTTTTCCTCCACCCACGTGAAACAACACTCAGAACATGAGCATTTGAAGATGGCGGTTTCCTGTTTCTCAGAGGAGCCCCGACCTCAGTCTAGAGTATTATGGCTGAATTCCCTCCTTCCACCTGGACCCACCTGCCCCCAAACCAATAAGTCACCGACACTTTGTGCATCTATTAACATCTGTGAATACATAGCCTTTTGACAACCTGGGTCACATTTTCAGATGTACCTAAGGGAACCTGCCATTTAAAGGAACCCACGGTGAACACTTCTGCAAAGCAGATAATTGCCAGCTAATTCATGCATTTTACAAAGCTTGAGTTTTGCATATTACGGTTTTGGAACAAAGCAGGCTGAGCTGTTGGAAGCTTTAGTTCTTAATCAGCAATATTCAGGATAAAAAGGTTTTTTTGGTGTGGGTGGAATAAGTCTTTTCTCCCAACCTCAGTGGGGCATCCGAATCACCTGTGGAGCTTTATATCTTTACATTTTAAAAGTACATATGTCTTAAGCCACGGCTTGGTGATACTGACATATGTATACACCTATGTAGATGAGATATGGAACATTCTAGCACCCCAAAACTTCATCTGTCCCTTCCTGTTCCATAATACTTCCCCAGAGGGTAACTTCTCTCTGATTTCTGTTGCATAGATTCATTTTTCTTGTTTTTGAATTTCGTATAATGGAATCATACAGTCAGTATTCTTTCATATCTAGCCAGAATCTTGGCTTCAATCAAGAAAGAAACGAAAAGTCCAACAAAGCTACATTTTCTCCTCCACGGTGGTTCTCGTGCTTTGGCCTTCATCAGAATCCCCTTGTTCAAACACAGGGCTTGTTAGGACACAGTTTGCTGGACCCCACCCACAGAGTTTCTGATTCAGTAGGTCTAGGATGGGGCCCAAGAATCTGCATTGCTATCAGGGACCACATTTTGAAAACCAGTGCCCCAGAGCAATAGCCAATCCTTGGGCAGAATTGTTCTGGTCTGACTTTGAAAGAGTATGTAGGATCCTTTTGCCTTATATCTAAGTTGTCGATAATTTTTCTATATATTTTCCTCCTGAGATGCAAGTCACCCCTTCACTGTTTTGCCTGTTTGGGGTAAGACGGGAGCTATTGATATCAGCATTTTTCAGCAATCCTGGTACCTTGATTTCTTTGACAGTCTCGGGTAAGGGGATAATTAATTGAGACATTTCTGTTTTCAGTGGATTTTTAATGAAACAAAATACCTTGTTTCTACAGATAGCAGTCCTGAGGCAAAAGGGGAAGAAAAGGAACATTTTTAAGCCTTTGAACGGGCTTCTCTATAAAACTCCCTCCTTGAGCTACAGGCTCCCAGCTCACCGCAAACCCCATGGAAGTCACCTCCAGGTTATTCTGACTCAGTGATGAAACATAAAAAATTAGGTTTGTCCTAGGTCCTTTGCTTCTCCTTCCCAGCCCAGAGAGAGGGGGGCAGGGTGGAGACCCCAAGCAGACCTCAAGGCTGTGTCTTAAGGGCACTGAAATCCCCCAGAGAGTGGAAAGCACCCGGGATTGTTAACTCTCCTTTGAAGAGAAAGATGAAAACCTAAGTCTGATGACTTGGAAGGAAGTTTTTTCTCTCTAATTTTTTGAACAAAAATCATTTCAACATCCAAAGTTTTTTTTTTTAAGGTTTTTCCCATTTCCTTATTTTTAAATGCCTTCTGGCTGCACGCTATCTGCTAATTTTTCACAGTGGATATTTCTTCCCATAACTCAGGAGCCCACACCCCACCCCTCTGCCCTCCGTATCTATTTCCAGAGATATTTTCCGCTAAATTAACGTTTTCCCATTCTAGCAGATTCAACGATTCCCTTTATAACATGTTTTGTAGGGCCTCTTTTACCCTCATGAAATAAAATTAATAGACATACAACTTATCTATACAATTTTATATATGTGTGTGTGTGTGTGTGTGTGTGTGTGTGTGCTGCCCTAAGTGTAACTTAGTTTATTAGTAATTTATTTGGGAGAAATGAAATGAAATGAATTTCTAGTAAAATACTATATACTGTCAGTAAACAGATGCTCCTGTATAACTGCTAGAAGATTAAAAAAGAAGTACTTTGTGCTGGCACCTGTACATAGCCCTAGAAAAACAGCAGACAATAGCTACAAATCCAGATATAATGGCCGCTCAGATAACATGGTTGGCATTTCTGTAGGTGATGTGATTTTGCAAAATGGCGACTAACTCTTTTTAAAAGTTTAAAATACAAGGAGGTACAGTCTTAATTTGTATTTACATGATAGTTGACTTCCTGGAAAATCCAGGATTCATCAAAGTCATGTGAAAAATCCTTTTTTATATGTGAACAGGAGTTAAGTTCTAGGAGTTCATATCAAACACTTTTTTTTCCTATGTGCAAGTCAGGTGGGACATTCTAAAATTGTGTGGGTTTGGGGACAATTCTTTTTGTGGAGACGTCTCACATATTGCAAGTCACCTAGCATCCTCCTCCCCCTCCCACCATCGCCAGTGGAGTGTCCCCATCATCGTATCAACCAGTACATTTCCAGATTTCCAAAGTGCTCATTCAGGCTGCAGGTGGTGATGGAGTAGATGTGAGAAAACCATTGAGATGGCTGTTGTCTTTATCAAGGTGAGATGTCCTGGCGGCCTGGACTAGGTGCTGGCCATGGAGACTGAGAGAGAAGTGGGTGGATTCTGGAAGCAGCATCTATAGGACTTTGATCTGGTGTGGGACACATGGGGGGAAGAAAGGGAGATGCCAAGGATAACTTGCAGGTTTCTGCCTGGAGCAACTGGGTGGTCCCCTTTACTGTTGTGGGAAGGACTGGAGGAAAGTCAGGGATGGGCAGAAAGATCACCAAACCCACCTTGGACATTTTAAGTGTGAGACACCTGTGAGGGAGCAAAGTGGGGCTGTCCAATATGTACTTGATTTGTGAGTATGGGCTTAGAAACTAGACACAGGCATAGAGACCCAGTTTGAAGCCCTGGGGATGGATGAGGTTTCCTGGAAAGAGGGTACAGAGGGCTAGTTGAAGACGGCACAGCCTGGGCCCCAGTGAACTCTGACATCCAGAGCTTGGGCAGGGGGAGAGAGCCCCAGGGTCCTCCTTCTGCCACTTGTATAAGTCACATCTCCCCAACTCAGTGCTGAGGTCTTTGATGTGGGTCTGTGATTAATATATCACTGTGCCTTGTCAAGCACCCAGCACGCGCTCCCTGAAGATACAGCTCCATGCGTGTTGATCGACTGGCTGTCGAGAGGTACATATTGATCACATTATATTGACCCCATTTAGCATTTTCACATTACATTTGAAAACAAGATGAAGCCAATCTGTGCATGCCATTTGTTTCCCCAACCCTGAGGACATTCAGAAATCCTGAGTCAGCTGTCTGACTGGGGCTAAGTTGATGGTGTTCCAAATTGCAATGCTGGAGGGAGCAGCAGCTGGGGGTCCGTGGGCTCTGACTAAAAGGCCCACAATTAACCAGATTCACTTCATACCTCATGGAGGGGAAATGCTGTTCATTTTAATTACACATGCCTGCAACACTGTGAGGTCTTAAAAAGGAAGAGAAACCTCTTGTTTGGGGGTCCTGGAAGTCCAGGCCACCAACTCGATGGGGGTATTATGAGATTCTATGATAGCAAATGTATCAGTCACCTAATGCCATAACACTGCCGCATAACAAACCATTCCCAAATTCTGTGGCTGATAAGACTTTCTAATTTTTCTTGCTCATGTGTCTGTTGGGTTGCCTGATCAAGGCTGGGCTCTCTTGGGCTTGGCTCCAAACTGTGTTCTTTTTGAAACAGAGGCTACATGAAGTGTGCGCTTCTCATGGCAATAGCAAAGGTCAGGAGCATAAACCTAACTGCACATAAGCCTGTGTTTGTGATACATCTGCCCAAGTCCCATTAGCCAAACAAGTCATATGGTTGAGCTCAAGGTCAAAGCATGGGGAAGTACAGTCTACCTCTAGTGGGGAGGACAGCAAAGTCATATGGACAGGGGGAGTGGTATGAACTGGGAACCATAATGTAACCTATAAGAGAAGGGATTACGAATTCCCATGACTACCAGGACCAGGCAAGGCATCATAAAGTAGTAAAGATGCTGGGTGATATTGATGCAGGGATATTTTCAGTCAAGAAAGATTTGGCCATGTTCATGACATCCACAAACTTATAAGATCTATCTCATGTTTCTTGGAATCATTTGGCCACCACTCTTACATTTCCCCGCTTCTGATAGAAACATGGGTACAGAGAATGACTTTTCTACCTTAAGAATGCTAAGAGCACTGAAAATGGGTGGTGCTGGAGAGGCAATAAGGACTAGTAGGGACTGTGGCAAAGTGGAAAGCATGCGCCTGTCTAAAGGATGCAGCTGCCACTTGCTTTCAATCCACTGTCGTCAGATGAGAATGCAGGCTTAGCGTGGCCTGGTCTCTGAGATGTCAAGAGAAGCTGAAAATCCAGATTTTTTTTTTTTTTGCTGTACGCGGGCCTCTCACTGTTGCGGCCTCTCCCGTTGCGGAGCACAGGCTCCGGACGTGCAGGCTCAGTGGCCGTGGCTCACGGGCCCAGCCGCTCCGCGGCACGTGGGACCTTCCCAGACTGGGGCACGAACCCGTGTCCCCTGCATCGGCAGGCGGGCTCTCAACCACTGCGCCACCAGGGAAGCCCGAAAATCCAGATTTTTATGTGAAATTTCTGAACTTTAAAATGTTGAACAAACAGAATCCATTGAATGGTAGGAAAATGACTATTGGCTACCATCTTATAACGTCTATCCTCTAAGTTTGGATTTAGGAGGCTGATGAGAGCGATGGCAAGAGTTTTGTTTGTTATTTTCCTGCTCCCAAGGGGCCACAAGAAGAACAGTGGTTTCTGGACACATCTCTGAGGTCCCAACAGCCAGTTTCCCCATTAGGAGTGAGGTCAGTGAATTCAAAGATGCTAGAATTCTTTCCCTCTAATTCTCTCGTTCCCATAAAAATTCAATTCCACTTCAACTGTAAGGCATAGTGAGTCCTGATTACTGTATAAACATTATATACAATTAGAGTGGGGTTTCAGGAACCAGGCCAATTCTCCCCCCGGAACATACACTGAAAAGCACATTTTGAAAGGACAAAAGATGCTTTGGGCAGGGCTGTTAATATGACAGCTCCCAGGGCCATTTGGGTCGTTTGTTTTTGGGTCAGAGTATAGCTTCTTCCTGGGCTCTTCGCTCTAGAACTTGGACCCAAACCCTTCTAAGAACATCAGGGTGTCTTTCTGGAGATTATATGCAGAGTGATTGTATTTCCTGAGCCAGAGACAGGACACACATGGTTAGCTGAGGACCTTCCTGTAATTTACACATCCGAAAGGCTGACAGAAACACTGAAACTCAGAGGGAGATGGAAGTGATACTTGGTGATAGGATGGCGGGGTGACACTGGTGTCCTCGGATCCTCTCCGGGGGCACAGCCCTACTGATGGAGGGGTCAGGTGGTTCAGCCTCTGGTCCTCCTCTGGTAACTGGTCCAGGTGAGACCCTTTCCTCAAACCTGAATCTCAGGGCTCACTAGTTTCCCACGCAAGGCGGAGGTCATAGAGCTTTCACCAAGGCCAGAGGACCGGAGCCAGAGAGAACATTTCCCCCGAAACTGAGCGTGCTCGGGGCTTTAACCGAGACCTTGCCTGTATCCACAGCGCATCTCACCTCTCCACCTGACCCTGGTGATCCAGCGCACCAGTTGACCGGCTGTCCCCTGAATGTGCCGTGGCCGCTCATCCTTCTAGGCCTCTGCGGGGTTTGTGTCCTCTGCTGGGACCACCATGGCTTCCTTTGCCCATTTGTTAAGACCTTGTCACCGTGGTCTGACTGGGGCACTTTCCCTGCTGCCCATCCCCCACAGAGCCCAGCGCCCTTGCCTCTGAGCTCACTTCTCCCCAGATGCCGAGGCTGAAATTGCTTACTGGAGCTTCATCAGCCGTATCAGAGGCCAGAGTAGCAATGGCTTGAACCAGGTGTATTCATTTTCTCCTCTTACTCTTGTCATGTTACAGGGGTAAGCAGTGCAGGGCTGGTGTGTGCTTGCTGGTGCAGGGAGCCAGGTGCCCCCTATCCTATTGATTCCTATCGCTCCACCATTCCTGGGCAGTGTCTTCATCTGTGTAGATCACTCACTGTTACCAGGTCGGAATTCCAACCAGTAGGAAGGGAAAAGAGGGGAGAGGGCATGCCCCCTTCCATTAAGGTTCCCAACTGGAAGCTGCACTTATTCATTCATTTATTTAACATCTATGTACTGATTATTTTTCACCTGCTAGAAGCTGCTTTAGTTACCGGGGATTCAGCAATGAACAAGACTAATAAAAGGTGGTGTCCTTTTACCCTGCTAGTATGGAGCGTCCATCCTGTTGGTGGCAGAAAGATGTTAATAAACTAAACTAAAATATATATGCTAAGTAGTATGAAAACTACCAGAAAGAGGAAACTTACTTCTTGGGGAGCTTCCAGTGCAAGGAGGGTACTTGGGCTGCGGAGGGAGATTGTACTTCTAAACAGTCGACAGAGGGCTCATTGGTGGTTCCCAGAGGTGATAACCCAGAAGTGCAGTGCTCTCTCCTGCAGGTGGCGCCCCTGAGCTTGTGCAGGGCAACCTGCCTTCGTGATCGTGAGGGATGTTGTGGCCTGGAGGGGACAGGCCTCGGACTCTGAAAGCCCATTTCTCTGCTCCCCTTGGAGTCCTCTTGACAGCCTGGAGCGCCTCTCGTATCTTATCCAGAGGCTGGATCATTCTTATCTTCAACAACGGAGAATCCATTTCCCCAGAGCCTGGATCATTCATGTTATCTTCAACAACGGAGAATCCACTTCCCCCAAAGTCTCGTTTCATTCATTTTTCAGAAGCAGAGGCTCATCTCTCTCTGCTTGGATACAAGCCACTCTTGTCACTTCTTTTCTGTTTCCTCATTTGAAGTAGCAGGCGCTTCCAACTTCTTATTTTTCTTTTGGTTCCCACGTTTGACAGAGCTATTTGGCTGCATGACATATCTCTCCCCGTTTCTTTTTGTCTTGCCCCCAGCCCTGCAGCCACTGTGCTGCATCCCCTCAACTAAAGTAGAGCAATAATGATACTGATAAGTATCATGATAGTTAAATGAAATAATATGTTAAGTAAGGTTGCCAGATTCAGCAAATAAAAATCTGGGACACCGGTGCCTAATGCGGTTGATAAACAACTTTTTTCAAGTATAAGCATCTCCCAAATATTGCATGGGACATACTTACACTAAGAAATACTATAAATTTTTATATAAAGTTCAAATATATTTATTTGAACTTTATATAAAGTTCAAACTTACCGTGAATACCCTGTACTTAACCTGACGATTCTAATATAAGGAGCTTAACAGAGGGCTTGGCATGTAGTGAGGGTAAGCGGTAATGACAATGATGGGGATACTGATGACGTTAATGTATTCTGGTAAGTGCCTCCCCCATGGTGGGGGTGGGGTGGGCATTCATAAGAAGGGAGTCCTAGAACAATCAAGGCTCAGACTGAGTCTTGAAGTTCTCCATTTATTCAACAAATATTTATTGAGCATTTATTATGTACCAGACTTTGCTCTAGGTGCTAGGGATTCAGCAGTGAACAAAACAGATAAAAATAACTCTCCCCGCTGGACTTGAAGTATTAGTGGGGAAAACAGTCTGTAAAGAAGATAAGTAAAATATCCAGCATACTGGGTAAAAGCCAAGGAGAAAATATACGACAAAAAGGGGGATATGGGGCTTCCCTGGTGGCGCAGTGGTTGGGAGTCCGCCTGCTGATGCGGGGGACGCGGGTTCGTGCCCCGGTCCGGGAGGATCCCACGTGCCGCGGAGCGGCTGGGCCCGTGGGCCATGGCCGCTGAGCCTGCGCGTCCGGAGCCTGTGCTCCGCAGCGGGAGAGGCCGCAGCGGTGAGAGGCCTGTGTACAGCAAAAAAAAAAAAAAAAAAAAAAAAAAAAAAAGGGGGATATGAAGTGTTGGGGTGAGTTGAAGTTTTGAGATGGGTGGGAAGCGAGATCTTATTGAAAAGTCAACTTAAGACGTGAAGGAAATGAGGAAATGACCCATGCAGATATTTAAGTGAAGATCATTCCGGACAAGGGAAATGGCAAGTGCAAAGGTCCTGAGGTTGGAGTGGACCTGATATGCCCAAGAAACAGTGAGGAGCCAGTGTGGCAGGAGCAGATGAGTGAGGGACTGAGAGAGGAAATGCGGGGCTGCATCATGCAGGATCTTGGGGGACACTTGGCTTTTTCTCTGAGTGAGATGGGACCACCTGAGAACTTTGAGTGACATAACTTAGCCTGCATTCAAATAGATCCTCTGGCTGCTTGTGGAGGATAAACTGTAGGGCAGAAGCAGGAAGACCAGGGAGGACGTGACTGCAATGGTCCAGGTGAGAGAGGATGGTGGTTTGGACCGGGGTGGAAAGTTGTGGATACATTGTGAAGGGAGGATTGGTAGGATTTGCTGATGGTTCCAATTTGGAAAGAGAGGTTGAGCACAATGTAAGTCTGACTTGAAAGAGCTGGCGAGATGTGGAGAAGGGAAAGATGTAATGGTTGAGGGGACCTTTGCCCAGTGAACTGAGGAGCTTGTCAGCAGAGCCGGGGACCGGGAAACATCTTGGAACAAGGATGTAACTTTCAGTGCACGCGGGACAACCTGTGTCTTCATCCTCCCACCCACCTCCCTCTGACGGTGGTGCTGGGGAGATGTCTGCTGTGCATCTTGCCTCCCTGACCGCCGTCTAGCTGTGACCTGAATTTCTTCCGTGCGAGGAATGCACTTTGCTGCTCCAGACGTTTGCACCTGGCAGACTGTGTTAAGAGAGATGTGTTTCAGAGCAGCAGGCAGGCTCCTCGCCCTGGCAGAGAGGTCCCCTCCCCAACAGGAAGCAAATGAAAATTTCCTGGGCTGGCTGGGTCTAGCCACCATTCCAGTTGTCTACTGCTCATCAACAAACCCCCAAACTTAGTTGCTTAAACAAGAGTCATTTATTTGGCTCATGAATCAGCCATTTGGGCAAGGTTTGCCTGGAAGGCTCTGTCCCATATGTCATCAGCCAGGGACACTTCTGTTTGGGGTTGAAGGACCTGCTTCCAGAATGTGGCTGCCAGGCTGGTGCTGGCTGGTGCTGGGGGCTCAGGAGGGTCACGAGCCCTGGGTCCTCTTCATATGGTCTCTCCACATGGCCTGGGCTTCCTTGTAGCCTGGGGGCTGGGATCCAAGGAGGTGCTGGATGACCCAGGCAGAGGCTGTGTTGCCTCTTATGACTTTGCCTTAAAAGTCACGTAGTGTCATTTCAGCAACACTGTTGTCGGAGGCCGTCATGAAGCCTCACCCGGTGTCGAGGGAGAGAGGCACAGACCCCACATCCTCATGGGAGAGGAGAGCGTGTGAGTGGGAAGTACTGGTTTTGGAAAATACAATCTTCCGTAGCCACCCGCTTGAAAACTGACTGGGAGCAAAGACTCTGCCTGAATCCCAGGCAAAGGTCCTTGCTCAAAAGAGACGACTGTAGGCCTCACCCCAAGGGAGGTCCTAGTCTGACTTAGGGGACCCTGTGCTACTCACAAGGGCCGAGTGAAGGACTCCGCAGGTGAGGTTGGTGCAACACAGAAGGGCTCCCAGAAGGAAAGGAGTATGAACGGGGATTTAAACTTTAATACATCATTCTACTTATCATCACAGCTCTGGTCCAGACCTTCTGGAAGCTTTTTACAAGAATGAAGCCATTTAATTCTTACGGTCTGCTTCTGAGGTAAGGACTCCTTTGTTCAGATAAGGAAACTGAAGCACAGAGAGGTTGAGCCACTTGCTCAAAATTACACAGCTAACAAGCTAATACGAGCTGGACCGGCTATGAGCCCACTATACTGTACTCTCTCCAATACTGTAGCTTGAAGTCATAGATCTGCCGTAATGAACTAATTTACACAGGAAAGATGGCATGGCCCGACGATTGGCTGACACAAATGCTAAGGAAAGGCCTTGGCCCTGCAGACAATGGTTGGTGAATATGCAAAATTGATAACTTTCTAAGGAAAATGTTTAGAGTAGGTTGTATCACTGAAATGTTTTTCTCCTGCTGTAACCAGTGGCTTTCAATCCTGCTGAATAAGACTTCCTCTATATGCACCCATTAAAAACATATCATATTTCTGTGGGGTTCCATTTTACATAAATGTTATCATGCTCTGTTATGACCTTGTCAAAATTAAGGGTTTCTCCAAAGGCCTAATTTTGGCTCTTTTGAAATAAGTGATGCACAGAAGGCTCAAGACATTGAAGGATACCAGAAGAAAGCCATTAAGGATGGTTAACTGTTCCTTCCCCCCAAATCAGTATTCAGCATGATCCGGAAATGACCCCCCTGGCCTTCAGCCTCTGCTGGTGAGCTTTCTGTTCTTTATTCAAATGTCTGAATATCCGTCTCCTCTCCCTCAACTCAAACAGATGCCCCACATCAGGTTTCAGAGAGGAAGACGATCTCTCCTTTTTATCAGCCCTCCCCCACTCCGCCCCGCCCCTGGTGGACAAGGTGGCGGCAATAACGGGCAGTCACTGTGTTACTAACCAGAGGCCGATTCCACAGGCAGCTCGCTGGCTCGCGCGCTTCCTCTCCCTCCCTCCCTCTCCCTCTCCCTCCCTCCCTCTCCCTCTCCCTCCCTCCCTCTCCCTCTCCCTCCCTCCCTCTCCCTCTCCCTCCCTCCCTCTCTCCCTCTCCCCCTCCCTCCCTCCCTCCCTCCCTCCCTCTCTCTCTCTCTCCCTCCCTCCCTCCTTCTCTCTCTCTCTCCCTCTCCCTCTCCCTCTCCCTCTCCCTCGCCCTCTCCCTCTCCCTCCCTCCTTCCCTCTCCCTGTCTCTCAATAGTGACAATGAATAGCAAGCTGCCATGATCTCTGGGGGGAGAGAGAGAGACTCTTCAGAGGACCTTTGTAAGCATTTCATGTTCTGCATGTGGCAATGTGTATAAATGCCTTTGGAAAATATTTAGTGATCGTAAATTATTTAAGGATAAGCCTCAGTGTGGGCTAATCTGATTTGTTTCACATCTGATAAGAAAAATCATTCATTGCTATATGCAAAGCAGGAGACTTCAGTCCCCTGATGGGGAAACTGCCTGAGGGTTTTCCCCCAAACACCTTCTCTAACACTGGATGTTGGAGAACTTTCCATGTCAGTTTGCAGAGAACTCCCTCGTGTTTTTTAATGGCGGCCCAGTAGTCCACATTTTGGCAAGAGCATATTTTATCTGGTTGGTATTGAGGTACATTTAGCTTTTTAACAGAGAGACAGGAAGGGATATCAACTAAGAGCCTTTGGTTTCAAGTCCAATCTCCAGCTGTGTGATATTGGACAAGTCACTGGACATCTCTGTGTCCCAGTTCCCTTGTCTGTAAAGTGGGGATAGCCATCGCGTCTGTCTCACAGGGGGTTAAAAGAGGTGTTACGTGCAAAGGATGTAGACGAGCATCTGGGACATAGTTAATGCTCAGTAGGTATTAGTTAGCAGGACTAGTAGTGAGAATTTTTTACTGGAAAAAGGAAAATTTCACAGTGCAGTAATTTAACGCGTTTTGCGCACTTCCTGGTCTTCATGTTTCCGTGAGCGGGGTTTGAAAGCAGCTTTGAGAAACTAACTAGGTAAACTAGCTCATATCTGTTAATGATATCTATTTTAGAAATAGAAGAAGAAAATTACCCACCTGATTACTTTTACTGTCTCTGGACTATTTCCAGTGGTGGTTCTTTCTCTTTCCTTTTTTTTTTTTCTGAGGTCTAGTTCTATCTGTCTTTATTTCTGTGCATGTGTAATGGGGGTCATACCAAATTGAGTTTGCATCCAGATCTTTTTCTCTTCTTATTTTAATTTTTTTTAGTTTTTTCCCCCAGCTTTATTGCAGTATGATTGACAGATAAAAATTGTATATATTTAAGATGTACAATGTGATGTATGCATGTACATTGTGAACTGACAACACAGGCAAGCTAACTCATCCATCACCTTGCAGAGTTATTATATGTCAGTGTGTGGCGAGAACTGCCCTCAGCAAATTCCAAGTATACGATATGTTATTATTAACTGTAGTCATTATGCTGTACGTTAGGTCTCCAGAACTTATTTATTTGATAACTGAAAGGTTTGGTCAGTGTCTCTTATGCTTTTGTTTGATTCCCCCCTATTTTTTTGAGGCATCAGTGGTTTAATGGATGGGGGAACTAACACATCTGAAGCGAGGTCCTGGAGCAACACCCCACTGTGTACACCCCACCGTGTACAGCGCATGGCAGGCAGGACATGGTGGGAGTCTCTGCTCCCGAGGGGAAGGGGAGATTACCAGTTATAGGGGAATTGACGTCAGGTGGGCTCATTAGTTACCAAGGAAACCAGTAGAGGGGCACACGCCTCACCACCCCTTTGATGAGCTGTCACCGGCTGGGGCCTGGGACAAGTCTGTAGGAAGGGCAGTCTTGTGAGTAGGGTGTAGATGAAACCGGCCCTGCATTACCCCTATTTTAGAGCAGACTTAGCAGCATGAAGAAAGAGGAGGGGGCAGTTGTGTGAAGGAACATGCCCAGCACAAAGTCAGAAACAGAAATTTCAGTACCTTTCAATCCACCTGGAAAAGAGACCACTTGTCTTAAGGTTTGAAATTACCCTCATCCTCTCCCAGGTTAGAATGATTGTAACCCGAGGGGCCTTCGTGACGTTTGGGGTTCTCCTTCCCCGTCAGAAACGTTGTGTGTGTTTGTAGTGGGAGCATGTGTGCGTTTTACATTTCAAACGTTTGTCACTGGAGAGCTTCTTCCAACAGGCCCCTTCGCAGAGCCACGCCAGGAAACTTCTCGGAGTTCAGAGGCGGGCATTGATTTCTGAGAGCGCATTAAAGGGGTGCTTTTGATAGAAGAATGATTCTCGTCTGCTGAATAAAAAATCGTCCTCATCCATAATGCATGGTCCTTTAGGAGAAAAGAGAGAAGAGGGAGTCTAAATCTAGCCTAGGCTGGAAAAAGACAGCGAGTGATTGAGAACCATTGAGAACAGGCTGGCTGCTTTTCTCACTAATTCCTGGTTCCCTCCCCCCTTGTGGAGGAAGCCCCCAAATGGTGGCTCGAGGGGAGGGGTGCCGGTGTCAGGAAGAGCTGCAAGGGCATCTCTTAGGTGGTAAGGAAGAGGTAACAAAAGACAGACAGAGACCAGACACTTTAGGAGATGTTTTCCAATTCAAATATTCTAGATCCTAAGGAGGTTCTTATTTTGGGATCCTCATTTTGGCTGTAGTTTTCACCAGCTGAAATACAACTACAGAAACCGGGGGAGGGGAACATCCCCACTGGCCTAAATATATCCCCCAGACGCAGGAAGGAGCCTATTTAATGCGCTCAGCGGCATTTCTAGAGTCTGCTGCTGTCCATTCACTGTTGCTCCTTATTTGTTCAATCCTGGTGACAGTGGGGGACTTCCCAGGGCCCTCAACTGCTGGAAAAGGTTGAGTTTTGGAAACATCACGCGAGTATGTTTGTAGTGGATTGAAGTGTCCCCCAAAGAGGTATGTCTAATTCCTAACCCCCTGGTACCTGGGGGTTAATGTGAGCTTAATGGAGACAGGATCTCTGCTGGTGTCATTACGTTAAGGACTGAAATAATGGTTTTCTGAATAGGATTCCAAATCCAATGACTGGTGTCCTTACAAGAAGAAAAGAGGACACAGAGGAAAGATGGCCACGTGGAGACAGAGGCAGAGAATGGGGTGATGTGGCTACAAGCCAAGGAATGCAAGGAGCTCCCAGAAACTGGAAGAGGCAAGGAAGGATTCTCCCTTAGAGCCTTTGGAGGGAGTGTGGCTCTGGTGGCACCTTGATTTCAGACTCTGGCCTCCACAACTGTGGGAGAGTAAATTTCTCTTGTTTTAAGCCAGAGGTTGTGGTGACTTGTGAGAGCAGCCATAGGAAACTCATACAGTGTTCCAGGCCTAAGTCCCTCTGGCCTCATTTTGTCCCACTCTCCTGTCACTTTGAGCCTGATTGGAGACCAGTGGGAGGGACAGCGCCTGCTAGTGTTTATCTAGGGGGACAACATGCAATGTTTCTTTGGATTATTGTTTTGGGCTTCAGTTTTTTTTGGCCGCCCCGTGCGGCATGTGGGGTGCAGGATCTTAGTTCCCCGACCAGGGATCGATCCCGGGCCCCCTGCATTGGGAGCGCAAAGTCTTAACCACTGGACCGCCAGGGAAGTCCCCTCTCCTGCTACTTTTATGCTTCAGCCACACGGGCTTTCTCGAAATGTCCAGTTCTTTCCCATTTCCTTCCCTGACAGTGTCACCCGTGCTGTCCTCCTGGCTGCTGGCTTCTACGATTGACACCATCCCCTCCTTTCACCTTTCAGAATGAAGCTCTCCTTTCCAGGCACCACCCTCACGCCGGAGAATATTCCATCCCCCAAACTGTACCATGGACTTACCAGAATGACAGTTTACTGGTGTGATCGACCTGCCTCTCCCACCAAGCCATAGATTCATTCACTCAACAAATGTTTATCGAAGCCCTACCATTATGCAAGCGCTAGTCTAGGCAGGGGTGATAGAGAAGTGAACTTTATATGAGAAATTTTCTTTTTTAAAAAAAATATTGTGTTCTTACAGATATTGACAGCCTATAACTTATATGGTGGCAATGCAATGTTCATAGCAACATTATTTACAGTTGCCAAGATATGGAAGCAACCCAAGTGTCCATCAACAGATGAATGGATAAAGAAGATGTGGTATATATATACAATGGAATACTACTCAGCCATAAAAAAGAACAAAATTTTACCATTTGCAGCAACATGGATGGACTTGGAGGGCATTATGCTAAGTGAAGTAAGTCAGACAGAGAAAGACAAATACCGTATGATATCACTTAAATGTGGAATCTAAAAAATACAGCAAGCTAGTGAATACAACAAAAAAGAAGCAGACTCAGATTTAGAGAACAAACTAGTGGTTACCATTGGGGGGTGGGCAAGATAGGGATGGGGGAGTGGGAGCTAGAAACTAATTGGTTGTAAAATAGGCTACAAGGATGTGGGCTTCCCTGGTGGTGCAGTGGTTAGGAATCCACCTGCCAATGCAGGGCACATGGGTTTGATCCCTGGTCCAGGAAGATCCCACATGCCGCGGAGCAACTAAGCCCATGCACCACAACTACTGAGCCTGTGCTCTAGAGCCCGTGAGTCACAACTACTGAGCCCACGCACCACAGCTACTGAAGCCCCTGTGCCTAGAGCCCGTGCTCCGCAACAAGAGAAGCCACTGCAATGAGAAGCCCGCACACCACAACGAAGAGTAGCCCCCGCTCGCCGCAACTAGAGAAAGCCCGCGCGCAGCGACGAAGACCCAACACAGCCAAAAATAAATAAATAAACCAAATAAATTTATAAAAATATAAATAAAATAGGCCACAAGGATGTATTGTACAACACAGGGAATATAGCTAATATTTTGTAATAATGGTAAATGAAAACCTTTACAAGTTGTATAAAGAGTACAAAAATAAAAAGAATTAGATGAGAAAACATGTAAAGAGCTTAGAACAGTGCCTGATCCACAGCAAGAGCTCAGTAGTTTCTAGTTGTTGTTATGGTTTCCGTTATTAAGAAGTTATTATTGGAGAAAAGCATATAGCCCAAACAGAGCATGACTGAGCCAGATCCTACCTGCGGACCCCCTATTCTTCTGTAGTACGAGGGAAGAAGGAAGGAAACTGTTGTCTGTGTGGAAACATGCACACAGCTCTTTGCCTCTGTCTGCAAGTCTCTGGCTCCCGGTCTGTGCGTCACTCTCTGTCTCACACACACATCTCCGCAGCCCCCCGTCTGCCGTGTCGCCCCACATAATTGACCATGGCAGCCAGCTTTCCCAGTGGTTCTGAAGCCCCAGGGAAAGTTCTCCTAATCCATTGCCTTCCAGGGGTGGGCTGGCAGGAACAGCAAGCAGGGCACCTCCGACAGCTGCACCAAATCAGCACAGACTTGGTGGTTTAAAGCCACACAGTTCATTACCCTGTGGTTCAGAGGTCACAAGTCCAAAATGTGTCATCAGAGGTGTGTTTCTTCTGGAGGCTCCAGGGGAGAATCCATTTCCTTGCCTTTTCCACCTTCTAGAAGCTGCCTAAACTCCTTAGCTCCTGGCCCGGCATCACTCCAGCCTCCGCGTCGGTCATCACATCTCCTTCTCTGACTGCGACCTCCCTCTTATAAGGACACTTGTGATTATGTTGCTCCCACCCAGACAATCCAGGGTCATCTCCCAACTCAAGGTCCTTAACTTACCCCCATCTGCAAAACCCCTTTTGCCTTGTAAGGTAACATATTCAGAGGCTTCTTAGTTCCCTGACCAGGGATCAAACCCACGCCCCTGCAGTGAAAGCGCAGAGTCTTAACCACTGGACCGCCAAGGAAGTCCCCAGTTGTCAGTGTTTAAAGATGGGCAGATTTCACGTGAAGGTGCTCATCCCAGTGTCTGCAAACCTAGAGAGCTCTGGCCACGACGGGCTGCAGCGAGTTCCTGCACCCTGCAGCCCACCCCTCCCCACCACCTCCCACCTGCCCTGGCAGGTCTCTTGGTGTGCGGTGGCTCCCAGGGCACGGAGCTCCACACCTGTGCTCAGGGATCTTGGCCAACCAGCTGAGGGCAGAGGGCTGGTGAGAAGGATAAAATCTTATTTGTCCTAGGACACGTAATGTGGGCTCGTTGCTTCTCCTCCCAGGTCTCCAATCCTAGCCTCAGTCACTCTGCAGACCAGAGGGTGCAGAGAAAAGGAGCATCTGTGCCTATGTCCTGGCTCACAACCCCCCAGAACTCCAGCACCTGCCACATGCCTGGGCCTTGTGCTGCCACACAGCACTGGGAGTTAGAACGGTGTAGAGGGTGTCTGAGTTTCCTTTGGCTGCCGTAACAAGTTGCCACCGACAGGGGGCTTCAAACAGCAGCTATTTACTCTCTCAGTTCTGGAAGCAAGACGTCTGAAATCATGGTGTTGGCGGGGCTTCACTCCCTCCAAAAGGCTCTAGAAGAGAATCCATTCCTCACTGCCTTGGGCTCTGGGGGCTCCTGGCATTCGTAGGCTTGTGGCCACGTCGCCCTAATCTCTGCCTCTGTCTTCACGTGGCCTCCTTCTCTTCTGGCCGTTCTGCGTGTGTCCCTCGAGACCCCCTCTGCCTCTCTCTGATAAGGACATGTGTGATTACACTTAGGGCCCACCCAGATGATCCAGGACAAGTGCCTCCTCTGGAGAGCCTTAATTTAATCACACCTTTTGCCACGTCAGGTAATTTTCACTCTTGTACCATGTAAGGAAATATTCACTGGTTTTAGGGATGGGGAAGGGGGCATGTGTTTGGGGGGTAAGAGCAGAAGGGCAAGGCCTCGGGTCATAGTTGGAGTCAAATCCAGGTTCTGATGATTGATTCCTGGTTGCGTGACCTTGGGTAAGTTACTTTACCCTTTTAAGTCTCTGTCTCCCTGTCATTAAAATGGGATTAAGAATCCAACTTGCAGAGTTGTTGCAATAATTCAACCAGCTGATGTGTGGATGGCACACAGCACAGCGCCCGGCACTTAGCAATCATGGGGTCCATGTGAACAGAAAACAACGTGTAGACGTCCAATGCTGCACATTCTCTTAAAAGACTTGTGATGTTATACCTCTGTATCTTACGTGAAATAAGTTGAATGTGTCTGCGCCTTCCCAGGACAGGGATGTTTTCTCCTTTCTGGGGGAAATAGCTGAGAGCAAGCAGGGAAATCAACACGCGTGTCTCTCCTCCCTGATGTTTCCCCAGCGCGCAGTTCTACTCAGATGTGCTCTTGAGTTTTATTCCTGCTTTGAATCTTCACAGCTGATTGGCAGCACCTGTTTTCTGGATGGGGGAACCAAGCTGCAGAGAAGTGAAGTGGCTGGCCCTGCCTCACCCAGCCAGTTAGTGGGGGATCCTCCATCCCTGGACCCTGAACCCAGTGGGATGTTTGCACTCACCATGCAGTGTCAGGAAATTGCTTCCATCTTCTCCCGTTGTTTTATAAGCAATTTGGGGAGAGTGAACTGAGTCTAAAACTTTGCCTACCTGCTGACTGTAATGAAACCAGTTGGAGAGAGGCACACGTGTTGTTTGGAGTCCCCTGGGCACGTTAAACCAGCGGTCCCCAACCTTTCTGGCACCAGGGACCAGTTTCGTGGAAGACAATTTTTACATGGGCGGGGTGGGGGATGACTCAGGCGGTAATGCGAGCGATGGGAAGCAGCAGGTGAAGCTTCGCCCACCGCCCGCCTCTCACCTCCTGCTGTGTAGTCTGGTTCCTAACAGGTGGCGGACTGGTAGTGGTCCGTAGCCCGGGGGTTGGGGACCCCTGCATTAAACCACACTCTTGCTAATAGAAGCCAGTACCCCACTGAAACACCAACGGAGCTCCCCTGAGTGCCCCTGTGTCATTCTGGAGGGTGAGGCTGCCGCTGTTTGCTTCTGGGAGCCGGGGAACTGGCCCCTAAGAAGCCTCAAGTCTCTTTAGGGATGTGATCGACCTAATTCTCTCAGACTGGGGGATGCAGGAGGGTGTGTTGGCCAAAGAATGCCATGGAAATCCTCCCTGGACCTTCTATATGTTTCTTTATAAGACTGAAATGTTTCTGAACACGGGAAAGGAGACTTGACATATCAAGCAGGGTTCCTTTGGTTGCAAGCAACAGAGAGTGACTTTGCATAAGGAATTCGAACACTATGGAAGTGTTCTGGATGGAAGGAAAGGTTGGAACATGAGGTTGGGGGGAAAAATAGAGTCCTGCAGGTCCAGCAGGTTCTTGGTAGCAGGATTGGCCTGATGGTCTCCTCTGGGAACCAGCCCTGAAATGAGCTACCTCTGTCTTCCCTCTGAGTCTTGTTTGTATGATGTCATCGTTTTTGAACACTTCCTCACTTTCTGCACAGCAAGGTATTCAGGCTCACCTTGTAAGTGTCCTGCTCTGACCCTGGATTCAGCCATTTCTCAAGGAGCGCTGGTTCCTTTCAGTGGGGAATGGTATTTAGAAACCAAGATGGGGTTTAGATGCACCCATTGCTACCGGGATGTCAGAGCTTCTTAGCCTGTCAGTGGACAGAGCAACATGCGAGTGTGTGTACATGTCTATGTATAACCTAATATGAGTTTCTACTAATATCTTTAACTCCAGCCTAATACCACAGGGCTCCTCTTTGCCTCCCACGTTGTATCTTCCATCTCCCACCTTGGGAAACCGGGCTTTCAACACAATCAAAATATTCACTCACTTAATCCTACAACACACACAAAATAATTTCAGAATCGTTGTACCCAAACCACTGCAACACCATGACTGCTAAACAGAGTTTAGATGCATTTGAGTCCTTTCTTGTCATCAAACTGAGGGTTGGTAGCCCAAATACTAGGTCTAGAAGTTACTCGGGTTAGCAGTCGCTGTGTGATTATGTGATTGAAGTAAAGCTAGTTCCTTTATTTTTATTCAGCTTTAGGAGTTTTCCCTATTCTTGTTGATATATTTTCTTATTATTATCTAAGACATTATCAAGATTCCTGAAGACTAGACCACGTAAAACAGTGGCTCAGTAAAGCATGACCCCCTCACCTGCCCCTTCTACGATGTTTTCACCACCCCTACAGTTTCATTAGTCTTTGGTTGTCAGACCTACAGTACTTCCTTTTTCACTGCTGTTCCTCATTCCACCTCACCCTGTGGAGGTTTGGGGAGCCCCACAGACACCTGGCAAGCCCTTTGGTACCCTCCACCCCCTCCCACAGAGGTCGCCATGGCTCAGACCAGCGCCATCCCTCCCTCTCTTGATGCTCCCTCTCCATCCCTTGAAATCTTTCTCTGGTCCCCAGGACAGGTGATGTTAAAAATACCTGTGAGTGTCCTCGTTCACAGACCCCAGTTCCTGGTGGCCCTGGGGCTTTCTGCTGCAGTGACTCACCAGCTGATCCTGGGAAACAGAATTGTCTGGGTGCACTTGGTTTGCAGCAGGGTTGACAGATTCTAAGGGAAGGGTGCTACAAGTGGATTCCAGGATATAGACCTTCTTGAAGGCATCCTGGAGAATATTCCATAGAGGAGGCTTTAAATTAAGTGATGTTCAATGTATTATAACAGGAGTGGGGAGGGGAGTTGACTGCCCTGCATATATGCCGAGTGCCCCCTTCCCACTGTGCCCCCTCCTTTGCCTTGAGCCAGCAGCACTAGTTCTCTCTCTGCCTGTTCCCCCCTCAGGTCTCTGTGCTTGCTGTTTCCTATACCTAGAATTATCTTCCCGGAGATTTCCACCAGGTGGGTCATTCTCATCATTCAATTCCAATGTCACCACCTTGGAAAGGCCTTCCTGACTCTATTAGCTCAGGCTGCCATCACACAAGACTGGGCGGCTTGAACAACAGAAGTTATTGTCTTACAATTCTCGAGGCTGGAGGTCCGAGATCAAGGTGTCTGCAGGTTTGGTACCTTCTGAGGCCTCTCTCCTTGGCTTGCAGACGGCCGTCTTCTCCCTGCGTCTTCACATGGTCTTTCCCCTGTGTATGTCTGTGTGCTACTCTCCTCTTCTTATAAGGACACCATCATATTGGACTAGGGCCTGCTCTAGTGACCTCATTTTAATTTAATGATCTCTTTAAAGACTCCAAACATCTGACATCAGACACAGCCACATTCTGAGGTATTGCCAGGTCAGGACTTCAACATAAGACTTTTGGGGGGAACACAGTTCAGCACATAACACGGACCGTTCTATTTAAACTGCTCCCATCCTGCCCCATCGCTCTTTATCCCATATCCTGTTGTGTCTTCTTCAGAGCATTCATCACTTTCAGAAATGACCTTAACCCATTATTTGATAACTTATTTATTGTTTATCAGCTACTCTACATTGGTGCTGTCCAGTGGGAATATAACACAAGTACAAAAATCACCATATATATAATTTAAAATCTTCCAGTTGCCACATTGAGAAAAAGGAAAACAACAAAAATGGGTGGAATGAATCTTACTAATATATTTTTTTAATCCCCTGTTATCATTTCAACATGTAATCAATATGAACATTAGTAATGAGATAATACATAGTTTATTGGACTAAGTCTTTGAAATCTATTGTGTATTTTATACTTAAGAGCACATCTCAGTTTGGGCCAGCCACATTTTAAGTGCCCAAGAGCCACATGTGGCTTGTGGCTCCGGATTGGGTCACACAGCTTTAGAATTTGAGTTCCAGGAGAGCAGTCCCTTACTGCTTTGGTTTGACACTGTCTCCCGGCCCAGAGTAGGTATTCAATATTTGCTGAATGACTGAGTGGGTAGAAATGTGTTATGCACACGATATGCTTCCCTTCCCATACCCAAGGCAGACTTTGTTAAGCAGAGTGGTCTCTTGGTTCATCAGACTTGGGAGAAGATCCTGAAATCCTACAGTAGATGCTCCCCAAAGGTTGGGACTTGTCATGCAAGTTGACTCTATTCACCACGTCTGACCAAATCCATACCCAGGTTGCACGTCCTTGTTTAGCGCTAGTATTTTGACTGTTAGGTTTGCAGCTTTGTAGCATGTCTGGGGCATATGCATTACCGGCACGAAACTAAGACCCAGATCCGTGTGTCCCAGGAAGCCCCCTGCCCAGGAGGGGTGCCGAGGGCAGTAGGTTCCGTGTCCATCTTGTCAGGCTGGCAGATAGTTTGACGTTGGGTGACTTTCTTGCTTCCTGAGCATTTATCCTCTGGAGTAAGAAACAATCGCAAATTTATTATTATGTTTTACCTTGGAAAGCCTACCATACTCCATTTTGCCTGGATTCTTATTCCTCCTGTTGCAGTGTTGCTGAACTTGATGTTGTACTTGAATCATGAATCAGCTCTTAACCATGCTTCTAAAATCTTATTCCCAGCCTAGTACAAGCAGACCCAAGCCGACACATTATTTATGAGTCTAATTTAGCTCACTGCTAGTACAGCTTTCCTGCTGGAGTCTGCATGGTTTGTTGGAGGTTGCTTGCATATAGAATTGTTCATGTGTTTGATCACCTGGAGGATGCTCACAGCTGTAGCAAGCCCTGCGGCCCTGTTTTGCAGCCCCCGTCTCTCCTGGGTTCCATGGGAGCCCTTGAGGGGCAGCAGGGCCAGGCCGAGTAAGGCCTTGCCGGCCCCGGTAAGGACTTGGGTTTTGCCCCAAGTGTGCTGGGAGGTCACTGGAGGGCTCTGAGCGGAAGAGGGACGTGACATGACTCAAGTTGGACAGGGTCCTTCTGGCTGCGAGAAGGTGGGAGCAGGAGACCCAGGGAGGAAGGAGGCTCCTGCGACAGTCCAGGTGGGAGAAGATGGCAGCCTGGCCAGGATGGAGGTCCCGTGGTGCCTCTTCCATCACCTTCTGTCACCTTCCCCTGGAGGTGGGAGGAGGAACGGGGCTCATCACTGCAATGCTGGGATCTTCTTGAGGAGTTTCAGGGACTCTCAGTGATCTACCTGCCAAGTTCTTTCTGGAACATGCATAAGGATGAATGAGATGCCTGCTTGGAAGTTGGGAATGTCTTTGGGAAGAAGGTTCTTTTCTACTGATCTGGAGTTTGTGGAGAGTATGAAATTATTTGAACCTAAAAAAAAATAAATCTAAGGATTAGGCTGATCCTGCCAAGAAGCAGTGTGTAGTCAGGCTGGAGGAGTAGAGGAATGTTCCAGAATCCTTTGAACTCCCAAGTCATTGTCCTGCTGCTGCCTGAAATGTCACCATTAGACCCCTTGGGGCCAAGCAGTGCCCTGGTCCTGCTTCCTCTTCTCCCCCCACTCCCCGCCAGTTTTTCGGTGCAAACACTGCTGGGCATGCAGTTGCGTTTTCTGTGTTTTTCCGGCCACAGTGACATGAAAGCAGTAGGACCACAGCAGGAGGAATCCCTGAGTGAGAAGGGCAGGCAACAGGAGGGACACTCCTGGGATTCTTTAAAATCGCCGTGAAGAGGGGGTAGGGCTGCTTAGAAGACTGTCTGGCACAAAATCTGTGCCCGGTAAGTATTTGCTGAATGAACAAATAAACTTATAGCTCCAGTAGCCCCGAATCTCTTCATAGTGTTGGCATCTCTTAGTTTGATTCTTAGGTGAGAGATTCTGGTTGGTTCTCTTTTCGGCAATGGCATACCTGCCACTAATGGGGCTTCTAGAGAAGGACAGAGCCTTTTTGACTGGAAAGAGAGGAAATGCCTGTATGTCATTCCCTTGTCAAAATCTGAAATCACCTCCTATAACCCACAGAATAAGTCTATGAAGTCTTCACCTTGATCTTGAAGCCCCCTGGAGCCCAGCCATATCCCCTCTCTACTCTTTCGTCTCCAGATTAACCTAGTTCTGACCTGTCTACTCCCCTGTGTTCTCACCTTTGACTTGACTCATCCCTTTCCCCACCTGACACTTTTCCCCTCTTCTAGCCTCACACAATAAGCTTGGAATTCTTCACTTTGTCTAACTTTTTGGAAGAACTTATATGAGACAGAATTGACTCTTCCTTAGTGTTTGGTAGTGCTCAACCTACAAAAACGTCTGGCTCTAGGGCTTTGGAGGAGGAGAAAAGAGGTCTTTTGTTGTTGTTGTTGTTTGCGGTACGCGGGCCTCTCACTGTTGTGGCCTCTCCCGTTGCGGAGCACAGGCTCCGGACACGCAGGCTCAGCGGCCATGGCTCACGGGCCCAGCCGCTCCGCGGCATGTGGGATCTTCCCGGACCGGGGCACAAACCTGCCCCCCCCTGCATCGCCAGGTGGACCCCCAACCACTGCGCCACCAGGGAAGCCCGAGAAGAGAGGTCTTCAAATGCCATTTAAAAATTTTCTTGAACATACTACCAATGCTATTTTAGAACTCCTATCTGCTTACTTTAATATCTGGAACATTTGTGGGCCTGTTTCTATATTCCCCTTTTTCCCTTGGTCTTGTTTCTCGGTATGCCTGGTGACTTTTGACTGAATGTTGGACATTGTGTATGAAGAATTCCAGTCTCTGGGTTGCGATTTCCTCCAGAGGTGAGTCACCCTGTCCTCTGAGAGGCAGCTGGTGTAGGAGGGACTGAGATGACTCTGGTTACCTCCCCTTAGGGTGTCATCCTCTAGACATCCAGCCTGTGATGTTATCTAGGGCCCATCCTCCTTGGCAGGTCCTGGACTCAGTGATTTGCCTGCTCAGTACTAGGAGCTGGCCCCAAACTGTGCTCTGTTTTCCAGGTGGTTTTCTTAGGGCTCTTGCCATGCACAAGAATTCAAAATATGCCTTAAGGGGAAGACCTTACAGTGATGGGCTCACCGCTCTGCACCTTTCATAAAACATGCCTTAAGGGGAAAACCTTACAGTGATGGGCTCACCGCTCTGCACCTTTCATAAAACATGCCTTAAGGGGAAGACCTTACAGTAATGGGCTCACTGCTCCGCACCTTTCATAAAACATGCCTTAAGGGGAAAACCTTACAGTGATGGGCTCACTGCTCTGCACCTTTCATAAAATATGCCTTAAGGGGAAGACCTTACAGTGATGGGCTCACTGCTCCGCACCTTTCATAAAACATGCCTTAAGGGGAAAACCTTACAGTAATGGGCTCACTGCTCTGCACCTCTCTTCTTCAGGGATCTTGTACCATCAGCTCCTGGATGCTTTGCAGCTCAGACCTCCAGTTTGTGACCCCTATGGCCACATGTGAGGGGCAGAAGGGCAGAGGAGCTCAGAGGGTAGGCCCTGGAGCCAGGGGGCCTGCCTGTGAGGTCCAGCTGTGCTGCTTCCTAGCTGTGTGACTTTGGGTAGCTCTTAGACCTCCCAGCCTCCCTGATGAGTAGCAATAAGAAGATTGTTAAGAAGATTAAATGAGGCTAATTAACAGGTGTAAGGCTTAGGGCAGCACCTAGCAGCAAGGTGCCTGCTAGCATGCAGCTTCCCACCGCACTGCCTGCTTCGTATGCCAGGGGCTCTGCTCTCAGGCACCCACTAAATGGAGCCTGAGAGCCGTTCATCCAAGGACACGCAGCTAGGATGAGCTAGGACCTGGCACTTTTCCTGCCCACGTGGTCTCCCTTTCTGGAAAATGTAGGGGCATCAGGGTGAGAAAGGGAGTGGTCTCTCCAGCTCTAAAAGGCTGTTCAAGCCCTGGGATTCTGCAAAAAGGCTCTGCCTGGAAGACCTAACATCCTTCCACACCCCACCCTTGTGTCCTGACAGCTTACTGGAAGAGCCAGTGGGTGACAGAAAGTTGCCACATGGTCACCATCTGAGGACTCTCCAGGGTTCTTGTGGGACAGGAAGTGTGAGTGATTCTATCTACTCACCTGGGTGCACAGCAGAGCTGGGCAGCCTCCCCACGCAAGCAGTGGCCTTTCAGTGTCACTCCTGCAAATCGCCCTCTCACTCCTCCCCCATCCTCGCCTGCCCACCCCGAGCAAGAAGCGTGGGGAGAGGCTTCTGAGGCAGAGCAGCCCAAGACTCAAGCTTAGAAATGCAGTGGGGTTTTTTTAAAAAATAGCTTCTGACTTTTTGGAAGCTGTTTTTATCACTTCTGGGTCTCTTTCAGAGCCTCTAGCAATGCTTGCGTTGTTTTGGGAGGTGGTGTTTTCTGCTGGGAAATTTGTTTTGCCACCTCTGTGTGGTGTGATCTTGAGTAATGAAAAGAACACCTCACATCAGGGAAGTGTTGTTCATGCCTCTCCGTGCCCAGTCATCCTGAGGAGGAGGTGTGTTTGGTTCACCCATTTTATAGATGACTAAGCTGAGGTCGGGAGAGGAGAAATTTGCAGGTGACGGTAGCCTGCTGAGTCATTTGTGCAGAGGTATTTAGCAACAGTGAGCTGCAGGGTTGGAGCAGGGCCCAGAGACCCCAGCTGTGCCAGGCACTGGCCACTTACCTACAGCATCACGGGAAGGTCTGGGGGTATAGGGCAGCCCTGGGGCAACAGGAGAGCATTCATATCTCAGGGCAGGAGTCACTTACCAACCGGTGTATGTTATTTACAGCTGGTGCCAGTATATTGTATTCAGGAGTCTTGGGTTGCAAGCAACAGAAACTACCTCTGGCTCATTTAAGCAGTAAGGGACTGCTGCCGTAACAAATGACCATGGACCGGATGGCTTAGACAACAGACATTTATTTATCACAGTTCTAGAGGCTGGAAGTCTGAGATCAGGCTGCCAACATGGTCAAGTTCTGGTGAGGGCCCTCTTGCTGGCTTGTAGACAGCTGCCTTTTCCTTGTATCCTTACACGTCAGAAAGAGGGTGAGCTGTCTGTTCTCTTCTTATAAACGACACTTAACCCCATTCAAGGGGGCTCCACCCTCATGACCTAATCATCTCCCAAAGGCCCCACCTCCAAATACCCTCACATCAGGATTAGGATTTCAACATATGAATCTGGAGGGGTCACAAACCTTCAGTCCATTGCAGGGACTTCACTGAAGGATATGGGGGTGGCTCACAGCATAGATGGGAAGCTGACTAGCCAGGCCCAGGAAAGGATGGGGGTCAGAGAACTCCAGGAGCCTCTATGGCAGGAAGTCTTGGGCAATCCCTTTGCAGTACTGCTCTAGGGCAGAGCTGGCTTCAGCATTCTGGTCCTCACAGCATCCAGGAAACGGCCTGGTTGGTCCAGCTTGGGTCACGTGCCCGACCTTGCTTGAGAGAGGGCAGCGTGCCTTGACCGACAGCCCCACTGTGTGCAGTGGTGGATCAGTGATGCTCCAAAGAAGTACTGGAGTGTTATTACCAGAAAAAGGAGCAATGGAAGCTGAATAGGCAAAAGCAACAGATGTCTGTTGCAACTGGAGTGAGAGCAGATCAGAGAATGTCTGGGCTGGTCAGCCCTCTCATTGGGCCCAGAGAGGTTCAGAGATTTTTACCTGGGATCACAGAGCAGAGTATTATCACCCAGACTATCTGGGGCCAAATTGGTGGGTGATCTTTTCTTCGCCAAACACTGCCTAACTATGAAAACTTTACTTTAACAAACAGGCTCAGTAGGTATTGACTAATCTTCTCTGTGTTTTCACTGTACACACGTTGTGTGTCAGTCACTGTGTGGTTGCCTTGGACTCATTTTCTCAAATCACCCCCACAGTACTCCTCCTGGAGTAGATCCTGTTATTACTGTTCCATTTTGCAGAGAAAACAAAGGCTCAGAAGGATCATGCACCTTGCCCAGGTACTGGGGCAAAGAATTTTTAAAAGAAACGTTTTATTAAAACACATATTTAAAACAAAAAATCACATATTTAAGAAAATTGTACGCATCTTAACTCTTTTTTTTTTACTTTGACTCTGCTGCATGGCTTGTGGGATCTTAGTTCCCCGACCAAGGATTGAACCTGTGCCCCGCTGCAGCGAAAGTGCAGAGTGCTAACCACTGGACCGTCAGGGAGTTTCCCAAATCTTAACTCTTCAGTTCAGTGAATTTGCACCCGGTGCCAGGTGACCGGCCCCCAGCTCGAGCAACAGATCCCGTGTCCCCCTGCGTCCCCCTCCACCCTGCACTCCTGATTGCTAAAACTAAGGATTCATATTGCCTGACTTTGAGTTTTACGTAAATGGAATCGTATACACATGCTCTTCTGTGTCTGGCTTCTTTGAGCTCAAAGTTACGATTAAATTGCTCCATGGCTGTCCTGTGCGCTGTCCTGTCCTGCGCTTAGCAGCATCCATGACCTCTACCCATGAGATACGTAGCACGCCCTGGCTGTGACGACAGAACTGTCTCCGGACGTTGCCATATGTCCCTGTTGGGGCAAAATGGCCCCGGTTTGAGAATGGCTGCACGGAAGTACTGCGCTGTGTGAGCATGCCACGTTTCACTGACCTAGTCTGCTGATGGATGTGGGGGTCCTGCCCAGCTCGGGGTTATGGAATAATGCTGCTGCCACCATCCTGGCATATGTCTTTTGGGGAGCTCTCTGTTCACATTTACATGGGCACCTAAAAGTGAACTTCTAGGAAATAGGATGTGCATATGTTTAGCTTTATTAGATTTTTTCTGCCACATTATTTTTCCAAGTGGCTGTACCACTTCCCGCCCCACCAGCCACAGATGAGAATTCCAGTTTCCTCCACATCCTCACGAGGCTTGACTTTGAACTGTGGGTTTCTGAAGGTTGGGGCCTGACTCTTAACTCCTTTTGGTGTCCCCACTGCCTGACAGAGTAAATCACACACAGAAACACTGGTTGCTCAACAACCAAAGACACGAATTCTGTCTTTCTGCTCAAGGTTCTGTGATCCTGATGGCGCAGTGCTCAGCTCTGGCCACAGGGGAGCATTTACCCCTCGGGAGCGGCTCCTTCCTGCGGGGATGACAAGGTCTTTCTCCCCTCCACCCGCAGCAGCTCGTGAGCTCTGGGGACGAGGCCACGGTTTCACTTTCTGTGAATTCCATATCCTGACACAGCTGTCAAACCCACGTGTCATAACTGTGATTTCAAAGGCTTACTGACACCATTTCCAAGCTTCGTCATTCAAACAAGACTTGTCAATCACATGAGAATCAGCTTCTCCCTTTATGCTGTGGCTATATTTTTACGGCAAGGTGGGGCCCTTTATGACGCTGTTGAGCTGTTCCAGCTGTTCTGCATATTTCTTTTTTTAAAATTAATTAATTTATGGCTGTGTTGGGTCTTCACTTCTGTGCGCGGGCTTTCTCTAGTTGCGGCGAGCGGGGGCCTCTCACTGTCGCGGCCTCTCTTGTTGCGGAGCACAGGCTCCAGATGCACAGGCTCAGTAGTTGTGGCTCACGGGCCTAGTTGCTCCGCGGCATGTGGGATCCTCCCAGACCAGGGCTCGAACCCGTGTCCCCTGCATCGGCAGGCGGACTCTCAACCACTGCGCCACCAGGGAAGCCCCATTCTGCGTATTTCTTAAATATCAAGCATGATGAAGGCAGACGTGGCTTCCTCCTGGCCTTCCCGGCAGACATCGCCACCGCTGTGCCGTCATCATTGTCGTCATCCTCATCGTCACCACGCTGCTGATCCATGAAGCTTTATATTTTTAGAGCCTTTTCACCCATACGATCTCATTTGATCCCCACAATAAATCTCGAAACACGAGCAGAGCAGTGAACCTCCTTTCACTGGTGAGGAAACGGACAGGCAAGTAAGTTGAGACTCAGCTGCCAGATGGCACTGGCTGCTGGTGAAATCAAGTCTCATCAACCTGCATACGTTCGGATGCTCAGGTAGAGTCCGATTTTTCAAACTACAAATGCAGACTGCAAAAAATTTACACTTCTTTTTCTCACAGTTGACCTCAAACTCGCATTCTGCCCACTGGTGGAAATTGTAATCAAGTCAAAGGAGTCATTTCCAGGTTTTGTTCTTGGTCGTTTCAGATTTAAACACAGCTGTTTCAGGATTCCTTCACGCCCCATGCCCAGGGTGGCACGTGTGTTTGGAGGGGCTTTTGTTGGGTCGAGATGAGAGGGAGGGAATGTCTGCTTTTCTGCCCTCAGCATCCCCCATGCTGACCACGGCCACTGATATGTGAGTCCTTACTGGTCTCCAGCTGATGGACTGACACCAACCTTGTCCCACCATGAGCCCTTTTCTGTCCACTGACCGACTCTCTACCACTTCCTTGCTTTCCTCAAGGGCTTGGGAAACTTCCAGATGCCCCCTGAGCTCTCTGGGGCCACAGGAGACGGGAGGTCGCATGTTCTCTCATGCTGCCACGTTGGTGGTGAGGGAAACCTGCAGGATCTCGCTGGTCACTTCCGAGCATGTCCGTAAACTCTCAGGTGATGTCGCTCTGTACCTCACTCACAGGTCTTGATGGAGACGGGAGAGAGGAGGGTCCCTTTAAGTGACAAACTAGTTCTTCTCTCTGAACCTCCCAGAATCCACCAAGCCTATGGAATCATGTAATTTTAAAGACACACTCAACTCCATCACATATGTCTTAGAAGGTTTTTCTTTTCCCCACTGTTGAAAGGTACTGCCTTTTAAATCATCATTCATCCTTCCTAAATATTATTTTTGGTTTATATATTGTTTATTTTTGTGACTTGTTAGGTCATGAACATTGGCTTTTGCCCTTTCTCTTGACCTTGATCTCTGCTGGAAATCTAAAGCCTACATTTTGAGACTCTCAGTCTGAGAATGTTTCCTCTTAACTTCGGCTGTTGTTGCTTTGGACTCTCCTACCAGAGGCAGTAAGCTCAGTTTGTGCCCCCAAATGTGGGGAAGGGTGATGTCTCCTCTCCAGGCAAAAGTGATTTATTAGAAACAATAAGTCACAGGCATCAACAGCAAGACATCGCCTGCCTACGGTAATGATGCTGAGTAAAAGGTTAACAAGCATTCAACGTGCTGTGAAAAAAACGTGATTCAGAGAAGGCTCTCCGTTCAGGTTAATTCCAGGAGGGTTGTACGAGCTTTGAGAAATCCTCAGTATTCCATCTCACGCTGAACATAAAAACAGGAGCAACAAGTGGAGTGAGCACCCTGTGGTTATCCCCATGTCTGTGTCAGGTGCTTTTCCGTAGTCACGTGGTCTTTCCTTGCTGAGGCAGAGCTGTCAGTGCTCCTGTTTTACAGGTGAATTGAAGGGACCTGATCAAGGCCCCAGAGAGATTCAACTCCAGCCTGTAGGACGCACGCTGGCCCTTGACTCAGGTTTGGGGCCTCCCTCCTTGACGTTCCAAGAAGCTGGACCCGATGACCCTTCCGTTTTCTCTCTGTCACTAAGGGGTAAGCAGTTTTACTCCCTTTGACAGTAACTGCTTCCAGTATCACATGTTCAGGGTGAAAATGCTCTTCGTGGGCAATGTGGTTTTAGCACCACTTTTTTTTCTTTTTAATTTATCGTTTCAAAAAAGTAAAGTGACGGGACTTCCCTGGTGGTGCAGTGGTTAAGAATCCACCTGCCAATGCAGCGGACATGGGTTCGAGTCCTGGTCTGGGAAGATCCCACATGCTGTGGAGCAGCTAAGCCCATGCGCCACAACTACTGAGCCCCCACGCAACAACTGCTGAAGCCTGCACGCCTAGAGCCTGTGCTCTGCGACAAGATAAGCCACCGCAGTGAGAAGCCCGTGCACTACAATGAACAGTAGCCCTGGCTCCCCGCAACTAGAGAAAGCCCGCGTGCAGCAACAAAGACCCAACGCAGACAAAAATAAATAAATAATAATAATAAAAAAAAGTAAAGTGAGGAATGTGCAAGGAGCTGGGTTCTTAACTCCAATAACAGCCTCGCACCCCTTCATTCCAGGGGCTGGTGCCAGGGAGAAGTGTTAGGAGAGACTGAGAAACAGGAAAGAAGGAGCCCCGTGCAACTTTCAGGACCCCAGTAGGTTCTTGATGTTGGTGAACTTTAGCGCCCTGTGGGGAGTTTGCAGAAAATGGCAGAACTTGGACCTCAGCCCACAGCTTTCCATTCCGTAGCTCTGCGGCGGGTCTAGAAGTTAGGTTTTTCACTAGTTCCCCACCGGCCCTTCAGTGCAGGAGACCTGCAGACCTTGCTTTGTGGAAGCCGACACCAAACCTTTCATCCCTGCCAGTAACAGCCCCGAGGCCAATCTCAAGGGGACTCTGGACTTTGAACTAGCTTCAAAGCGGTTTGGTGTAGTGGGACCTCATGAAACCTGGAGCCAAATCCAAGCCTCATCTTAAGCAAGTCGCTGTCGCTTCTCTGAGCCTCGGCTTTATCACCCAGAAAACAGGGACTCGCCCATTCCTTCCCACCATCAGCCCTCGGAGCCTACTTGTGCCAGGTGTTATGCTGGCTTTGGAAATTCAGCAGTGGGTGATGCACAGAACCTGCCTCACCTCCATGCCCTCCTCCACCAAGGAGCTCACTGATGCAGGGGAACAGACAAGCAAGGTATGGGGATCTGGGAAAGGCTGGAGGAAATTGCAAAATCAGGAAAAGCTTCCCTAAACACCTAGAGCCGAAGCTGAAGCCTGAAAGACTTCAGAGTGAGCAGAGCAGGGGGAGAGCCAGCGTACTGCACAGAGGGGCAGCCACTGTAAGCGCCTGAGCGGAGCGAACTCACGGGGAAAATTTCACCTGGTTCCTTGTGGCTGGAACACAGCTGGGAGAGGTTAGGCTTGAGGAGTGGGCAGGGTCTTGTCAGCCTCGGGAAGCTTGGACTTCTTGCCCTTTGGCGAAGGGGACCCCTGAGAAGGTTTGGATCAAGGGACAGAGAGACGGGGAGCAGAGGTGGGAAGACAGGTCAAGAGGCTGCTGCAAGAGAGTAGCCAGGATGGATGGTGGCCTGCTCTAAACAAGCAACATCACAGGTGGAAAGAAGCAGGCTGGAGAGGTAACGGGGAGAGGATCAAGTCAAGGAGACGGATGTAAGTGGAACAGGAAGGTAGGAGCAATCTGGGCACCCTCTGTGCTTAACATCTAAAGCAGTGGTAGATACTCAAAAATCATTATTGGATAAATGAAAAATTGTGCGAATTATCTTTGTTCTCAACCCTGTCTGGTTATGAAGAACAGATGAGATCTTCATATAAAAGCACTGGAAACTTGTACAAATTCAGAAAGTGGTTCAGCTACTAAAACAGAGTCCCAAAATAGTAACGGCTGCAACATAATAGAAGGTTCTCTTTCTCTTTCATGCAACAGTCTGTGTAAACATATGGGGCTGATAGGGCAGCTTCACAGTCATCTGAAATCCAAGCACCTTCTCTCTTGTTGGTCTTCCATCTTCCATGCATAGTTTCCATCTCATGGCCCAATATGGCTGCTCTAGCCCCTGCCACCACATCTGCATTCCATCCATTTTATCTGTGTGCCAGCCAGTGATAAAGGGGAAAGGGCATGCACTTCCTTTAAGGACATGACACAAAGTTGTACACATCCCTTCTAGTCATATACTTTGACCAATACTCAGTTATACGACCATACTCACCTGCAGGAGAGGCTGGGAATTGCATTCTTATTCCAGCAGCCAGAGTCCCAGCTAAAACATGACGATTCTATTTCTAAAAGGAGAGAGGAGAAAGAACTCGGGGAGACAAATAGTCGGCCACAGTACTCATCATTTGAAACCCATTTAGCAAATTCTAACACTTGTTAAATCTGGATGGTATACGCATGGGGTTGATTAGATTATTATTCTCTGTAGTTTTCTGTGTGTTTGAAACACTTGATAATAATAAAAAGTGCTATATTGAAGTGAGCATCTCCACCATTTATCTCCATTTTTCTCTGTCTCTGCCAGTTACTCATTGTGATTTGTTATTTGGGGCTACAAATAACAGCATATCTGATTAAGAGTAACTTAAAGAAGAGGAGTTTGTTACTCAACAGGAAGCCTGAAGACTGGGGCTTCCAGTGTTCCATTAGCAGTTCATTCGTGTCAGGATCCTCATCAACTCAGTGGTTCTCTAAACCTTTCTTCATGGTCCCAAAACAGCTGCCACAGTCCAGACGTCATCTATTCACACCACTGCATCCAAAGCACTTCTCTCGACCTTGGCACTGTTGACATCTGGGGCACATTAGTCTTGGTCGTGGCACCTGTCTTATGCATTGTAGGATGTGGCCTCTACCCACTGGATGCCAGTAGCACCACCCCCTTAGTTGTGATCATCAAAAATGTCTCCAGACATTGCCAGATGCCCCATGGGGGACAAAATCACTCCCAGCTGAGAATAACTGGTCCAAACTAGGAAAGAAGGGAAGGAAAAAGGAAAATATTTTCTCGGTGCAGCTTGTTCTCTCTTCAGTGAGAAACACATTTTCCAGAAGCCCCAGAAGACCTTCCCCTTGACTTCCACGGGCCAGGGTAGGTCACATGCCCACGCTTTACTGCAAGAGACCCTGGAATGCAGCTTCTGCCATTTTCTGCTATTCTAGGAGGGAGTGACTCTGCTAGGGAAGGAGGAGGATGGAGATGGCTGTGGTGTGTGTGCTCAGCAGCATCCGTGGGATGGGATTTCACAGGAGGGACCAGGTATCTTGCCAGAGGTCTTTAAACAGGCGGTAAGGACTGTCTGTGGAGACAGCCTGACTTGAAGGATGCTGCTCCTTGATGTTAGCGTTACGTGCTTTACACCATGGACGTGATGAATTGTCGCCTCACCTCTGTGGGGAGGGACTATTTTTATCCCTCTTACAGAGATGAAGACATGAGGCTGAAAAGGATGAAGCCACTTGCTACAGGTCCCACAGCTCCTGAACGGGGGAGCTGGGTGCTGTATCTGTCTGTCTCCAAAGCCCACGTGTGTCACAGAGTCCTGTCAGGGGACAGAAGCCACACCAGCTTTTTTCACAGAAAGAATTAGTATAAAGGATTGTGAACTGTGTTAAAAAAAAAAACTCAAGAGGCAACAAGAGAACATGAAGGTATCACAGAGGAAGCAACTTCTGGGAGCAGCTGCCACGCCAGGGCTGGGGGGACAAGGAAAGGAGCTGTTGAAGCCTGCGGGAGAGAGGTGAGGGGCTCAGGAACAATCCTTAATCAGCTCACCGGCCAGCCTTCTTCCCTCCCTGCCGGATGCTGGGAGCTAGGAGGGCTTCCCGGAGAGGGCAGATGATTGGTTATCTGCAGGGCTGGGGCCAAGAGATAGGCCTTCAGGATCCTTCGGTGCTCAGGGGGCCAGCTTGAGAGGAGATGCAGCAGGGCCACAGATAAATCCAACTGGCCGCCGGATTTCCAAACTCCCCAGTGCCTTGCTTGATGTCACATGGCTCTCAGCTGTCATCATCCCATTGAAGCTCCTTCTGCTACATCTTCCTGTACTGCAGAAGCTAGACAGGAAAAAAGGAGCCACTTCCCTGGTTCCTTTGCACCTAGGATATTTGGGATGCGATTCTGCTCCTCTAGCTGAGATTTGAAGGATGGTGAGGCCAAGGCCGTCCGTCTTCCTGCTGCCTTGGGTTTTCTGGAACCATCCAGTTTTTTCATAACTGCATTTCAGTGACCATTCGCCAATTATGTGCAAGGTTTAGGGGTCTTTGCAGAGGTGAAGGCTTCTTGTTTCCAGGATCACAGCTTCTACTGTGTGTTCTTGAAGCCAGAAGTTCTGACAGCTGCATGTGGGTCGGCACTTTCCTGATGGAGGTAGGTTCACCAGCTTCCTTGGTGGGGCAGTTCTGCTGTGTTTTTCCTGGAAAGCCAGCCCAGAGACTGCTCCTTTTGAAATTCCAGTGGCTTTTGTAAGCACGTATTACCTTCTAGTAATTTCTTTTTTAAAAAAGTAGGTAGAGGGGCTTCCCTGGTGGTGCAGTGGTTGAGAGTCCGCCTGCCGATGCAGGGGACACGGGTTCATGCCCTGGTCCGGGAGGATCCCACATGCCGCGGAGCGGCTGGGCCCGTGAGCCATGGCCGCTGGGCCTGCGCGTCTGGAGCCTGTGCTCTGCGGCGGGAGGGGCCACGGCAGTGAGAGGCCCGCGTACCGCAAAAAAAAAAAAAAAAAAAAGTAGGTAGAGGGGCTGCTTGCTTCTGCAGTTGAACGCTGACGACTTCAATCATGCCCGTGATCTTCACAACAACACTGATTCCATCTTACCGATGAGAAAACCGAGGCCCATAGTAGTTCAGCATCCGGCTTGAGGTCACACTAAGTAGTCAGTATTAGTGTCAGAACCACAATATGAACCCAGATCTCCTGCCCCCTAACCCTGTGCCTTCCCACGTAATCCCAGGAGGGTGTGATTTTTAAACTGTAGTGAAAGTGCAGTCTGAAGCCCACATTTCACTTGCAAATCAGAAACCACTTTTGTACTGAATTAATTTGAGCCTGATTCTTGTTTGTTTCAATTGCATGATTACAAAGGAATAAATAATGATTCTCCTATCAGGTTGAGTGGCTATGATTGGCAGGGCCCCGCACACACACACAGTAGCTCCACGGCGGCTGCAGGTGGGTGCCCTGTGCTGTTGACCCTTGTCCCCAGCCCCGGGCATGAGTGTAGGACAGGATGGTACAGAAGGGTTCATGATTTCTCAGGCCATTCAGTGCTAGGTGCTCGGCCCCGGGGTGAATCACATGATTGTTGACCATCTGTGTGCAGTGCGGGTGGCCACACCCTGGTACAGATCAGAAAACACCATTCTTTAAGGTCACAGTTGATCAGCAGGTGCATGGGGTGGCCGTAGTTTTGACCAGCTCAGCCTCCTGTCCTCGCCTTGCTGGTAACAGGGTGACAGCACCCTTGTTTTCCTTTGCAGGGGGCCTTCCCATCCTCAGGCCACGTGAGGTTTCTATCGCAGGCTCCAGGGGGAAGGCCTGACTCAGGCCTGAATAAGTACCACATTCCATCCCTGGATTACAAGGATTTGGTCAGGTGTTAACCTGTGGCCCAAGTGAGCTAAAGGAGAATTGGTTCTGTGACTTCTCTTGAATTATTGGGAAAGAGAGGGTGGTTCTTTCTGTTGGAGTTAAAGATGCAAGTATGGATCTGCTGGGGTTAGTTACCACAGGCAGACAGCCTGTCAAAAGGTGGAAACCGGGGAGGGGCAGTGGGGAGGTAGAGCCAAAAGAGAGAGAGGAGACAGATTCCCAATGACATTGTTTACAACACTGGATCCAGCCCTACCTGAAACCATCTCCTCCCACCATAGGTTTCTCAGTTATGCAAGACAGTGAACTCCTCACTTTGCTGAAGCCAGTTTGAGTTGGCCTCTTAGTTACTTTCACTTCACTGTATCCTGACTGCTACACAGATCCTTTTTCCAGGGGTGTTCCATGTTCTTTCCACCAAACCAAGCTGTCCCGCTACCTCCCACCCCAGGTGGGTTAAGCTTGGATTGGTCTAAACTACAAATGACTGAACTTCTCCAGGATTGCCAACCTAGCTTCTCATGTGGCAAACACTCAAGATTCAGTCTGTCATGCTTCTTTTATTTCTCCAGATTTTTATTTCTCCAAATTAACTTAGGATTGGCTTAAGATGACACCTACCAAGTTGCCCTGAAATCAGTGTCCCCCTCGTAGGGCTTTTGCTCTCTGCTTCCCTGGATTGTCAGTGGGAAGGCCTCCTGGAGGAGGGGGACAGCTGAACTGAGTTTTGAAGAGTTTTGCATTATTAATACATTAAAGAGCAGGAGAAATGCCCTCCAGGGAACCATCAACCTGTGTGAAGGCAGATACAAACAAGAACAGGGTGAAGGCTTGGAGTTTTATGGTGAGGTCAGACAGCGCCACCAATTTTTTTTTTTAAGACTTTCCATTAAAATGTCATATATAGAGAGAAAAATGTGCATATATGTGTGCAGCTGGGTGAATTTTCACCAAGAGAACACATCCATGTCACATGCCTATGGATCCAGAAGCAGAGCATAATCAATGCCCATGAAGCTATACGTCCCTTTTCTGTCACTATGCCTTCCAGGGGGAAGGTCTGTCCTGACGTCTCACGTCCACACCCTGGGCTAGTTTTGCCTGTTTTCAACTTTATGAAAATGGAATCAAGTTTTTCCTGTCACTGGCATCTGTTATTCAGCATTGTGAGGTATGCACATCCTTATCATCATATGTAGTTACATGTTGTCCATGCTCAATGTTGTAGGGCAGGGTTCAGCAAACTTTTTCTATAAAGGACTAGATAGTAAATATAGGAGTCTTCTCAGGCCATTTGATCTCTGTCACAACTACTCAACTCTGATGTTATCATGTGAAAGCAGCTATGGACAATGTTTAAACCAATGGACAGGGCTGTGTCCTAAGAAAATGTTATTTACAAAAACAGGCAACCTGGATTACAAACAGAGTGCCATAGTTTTCCAACCGCTGCTGTAGAATATTCCGTTGTGTGAATATACTACAATTTCTTCATCTATGCCGTTGATGAGTTTTGGGTTAGGTTTTAATTTGAGACTATTTATGAATAGTGATATGAACATTCTTGTACATGTGTTTGGTGAACATATGTTTGCATTTCTGCTGGGTATGTTCCAAGGAGCGGAATTGCTGGGTTGTAAGTTGTACATATGTCCAGCTTTAGAAGCTGCTGCTCAGTAGTTTTGCAAAGTGGTTGTACCAATTTATTCTCCTCTATCTACAAGCAGCCGTGTCTGCATCCCAGTTGCTTCATTTCTTTGCTAACGCTTGGCATTTTCACATCAACCTTTCAGGTGGGTGCATACTGGTATCGCTTTATGGTTTCAACTTGCGTTTCCCTGATGAGTAATGCAGCTCAGCTCCTTTTCATGTGTTCATAGCCGTTTTGGATATCTTCTGTGTGAAGTACCTCTTCCAATAACTTTTTATGCCTTTTATTTGCATAAATTACCTTCTGCCTCGACGATAAGTCTTGCTGTCTCCTTCAGGGAGTGTGGCTATTTTCTAAACTCAGGAGTCTTCAGGAGCCCATGTTATGCATATGTTACTAATTTGTCTTTAATTCTACTGTGAGATGTTTGCCCTCTTAAGAATCTGTTTCAGGTTCTTTTCCCTTAAGAAATTTTGATCCTATGCTTGCATGTGTAAGTTCTTTCCCAATTCTTCTTCCTTCAGTACACGATAGCTGCCAAATAGTTATCTTCTCTTCTTTATCTACCACATTTAGACAAAATAAAACAAACAAAACTATCTCTACTTCAACCTTCATGGGTGCTTTGATTTTGAGCTCTCTCCCTACTTCCCAAATCCATCCTTCTCTCCCCCTGGTAGTTCTCTTCTTCCCCACTGGAACTCCCACTAGCCCCTCCTCATCTTATCTCCTTTATTGACTATTTTAATGAATTAAGAAAAAGCCCCATAGCCAGTCAGACAAGTTTCCTTCCCAGAGAGCAAAGGCAAGTTTCCTTCCCAGAGAGCAAAGGCAAAGCTGATAGAATTTTTCTTTAGAATTTAAGATGACAAGGCTGTGAATATTCTCATGACTGCCTGTCTTTGCCTTTGCCACTGGTAGGTTCTGTGTCCATGCCAATAAATATCGTTTTGAACGTTTTTAAAAATGGAAAACAAGTTAGGGGTCTCTCTTATTTGATTCTTGCAATTAAGGACACTGAGCCCATGACTACCGTGGGAACTTATTTTCGAGGACTCTGCTTCCTGAGGACTAACCACGGGGCAGGTACTATGTGCATCAGGTGTCCCTAAGATCATCCCTAGGTTTGATGATTTGCTAAGAGGATTGAGCGTATAGTTGGACTCAGGGCTTCTTGTGGCAAAAGGATACAGAGGGAAATCCACAAAGGGAAAAGGCACATGCAGCAAAGTCCAGGGGAAACCAGGCGCAAGCACGCCGAGCCCTCTCCCAGGGGGTCACAAGACAGGCGTAATTTCTCCAGCAATGAGCTGTGACAACACATACAGAACGTTACCTTCCAGGGATGCTCATTAGGGACTCAGTGCCCAGGGTCTTTACTGGGGCTGGTAAGTAGGCACTCCTTGCCTGGCATGTACCAAATTTCCCTGAAGGGAAACAACTGTCAGCAGAAACCACATTGTTTGTGCAGATAGTTTAGCTATCCTTGTCAGGGAATGATGGGAACCTTCCTGAAATCTGCCTTCCCAGGTGCCAGCTAAGGGCCAACTTTGTAAGCAGACCTTTCAAAGGACGGCAGCCGGACCTGCTATGATAACTCATTTTGGCAGAGTGAGGCGTTTGAAATTCACAAACCCTCCCAACAACCTCACAAAGCTGTACAATCATTATCCCTATTTGGAGGAGAAAAGACTAAGTCTCAGAGAGGGTGGAGAACTCTACTAAGAGCTAATAAGTGGTAAAACCTGGACATAGACGAAGTGCAATTACAGACCGTGTTGTTCTCACCTGCCCCACTGCCTCTCAATTCTTTCATCTTAATATTTAACTGTGTAACAGCCAACCTTTGCTGAGTCTTTTCTATGGGCCAGGCGCTCTGCTAAATGCTTCTCCTACAACAGCTCATTTAAGCCTCTTGAGGGCGTGTGTTATTATTATCCCCATTTTACAGATGAGAAAACTGAGGCACAGAGCTATTGAAAAATGAACATCATCAGGCCGTAATAATTGTGGCTATGTGCTGGGTTCTTCCGAGGTCCAGACACGGTGGTAAACATTTTCCATGCTCATTAATCTTCATGATATCCTTATAAGATAGAACTGCGGCAGCTCCAGAATTGGGGATGGGAAGGAGTTAGGGATGGCAGTCTGGCTGGAAGGGGCTTGAGGTTTATATATCCCTTTACCTAAGACTGAGGAAACCCGCCTACCGGTGTCAGGGGTGGGGGTGGGGGGAGCCTCCAGGGAAGTAGGCACCGCTTTTGTCCCCAGTTTATGGATGAGGTTCAGGACTAGGAAGTAACATGCTTAAGCCACACAGCAGCTCCCGTGGGTGCCCTGGTTCCACTGCCCCAAGGCACGTTCCTCCGGCGTGGATCTGCCAGCTTTGCCCAGCTGCTTCTCCTCAGTGGCCTCTGTAGAGCAAAGGTGAGCTGAGGGTGGATCTTAATGGAGCAAAGCTAGTATGCGGAGAAGATCCAGAGTTCCAGAAAGCAAGCCTGATGAAGGGCTCCGGGAGTTCAGAGGAAAGTGAGGCAGGTGCTTCCAGGAGAAGCACCCGGCAACTCATTCACGCAGTCCAGAAGGAGGGGAGCCGACTCAAGGCTTTGATGAACTTTCAGTGCGAAGTGCCCTGTTTCGTTAGGCGGAGATGGGCCCCACGTGAGTTCTTCCTCATCCTCTCCCACGCCTACCTTTGCCCCACCCTGGCCCCCACCCATCAGAGGAGGAACTTACTTGAGCGAGGGAAAGGGCTCCTTGGAACCCTTGCCCTCAGAGGAGAAGACGTGGACCTGGCTGAGGCAGAGCAGCTAAGGACTTCTGCAAGCCCAGGGTGCTAACTGGCGCTTCTAGCAGATACGAGAGAGGGAAACGAGGTAGAAAACACAGGGCCAACCAGAGGGCTCTGCTGGCTCTACTGAGTCCCTGCCATGTCATGCACACCTGTCCTGAGGCGATACAATTGGTGAAACATGCCCCCCTCCCTCCGAAAACTGACAACCGATTCTAGAAAGTAGTGGCTAATGTTATCGTGCTAATCACGCAGTGTAGTGTGGTGTTGAGTGTATTTTCAGGGAAGAATTCACTTTATTATTTTTTAAGACTTTTTTTTTTGATGTGGACCATTTTTAAAGTCTTATTGAATTTGTTACAATACTGCTTCTGTTTTATGTTTTGGTTTCTGGGCCCAGAGGTAGGTGGGATCTTAGCTCCCTGACCAGGGATCAAACCCACACCCCCCTGTGTTGGGAGGTGAAGTCTTAACCACTGGACCACCAGGGAAGTCCCGAGACTTCACTTTAGTTTAGAGCATCGCGGGGCCTGAAGCTGCTGCTTCCGTTGCATTTTCCCTGCGGTTTGCAGAGAAATGAAGTAAGGCCGCAGAGATTGCCAAGGTGGGCACTTGCAAGGACTCTGGAGGCAGCCCTTGTGAAGTGTGTAGGGTCGTTCCAAGGGCAAATTAACGCTCAGTGGAGACGCGACTTCTGTCTACGTTTGAAGGCCCATCCCCTCAGCCAAGCACCCGGCACACAGGGGTGACTAAACTAGGGAACCGAGGACAGCAAGGTGCTACCCTGACTTTCCAGTTCAGGCCAACTTTGGGTAGGTCACTTCGGTTCTCCAGGCGTCAGCTTCCTAATCTACAAAATGGAAATAACCATCCTTCCTAAGGCTGTGGTTAAATGAGACAATGAACAGCAAATGTGGGGCACTTCGCATCTGGCACCAGAAAGTGGTTCAGAAACGTCAGGTGCTGCTTCTGCTATAGTGACCACAGGGTAATACCGAGCAAAGGACGTGAGCACAGCCCAGTGATGGAGGTGGGAGGAAAGGCTTCCGTATCAGCTCAGGGGAGTCTGCTCTGATTCTCACCTCTGAGAGCAGACAGTGGATGTTTGCCACCAACCCTTCCTTCCCTCCCACCTTCCTTCAGCTCCTGGAATTTCCTTCAGGTATTAAATACCCCCCAGGCAGCCAGGGCCTTGGTGAAAGCTGACTCCACCCCCTTGGTCCGGCACTGAGCCCCGATTGGCTTACAGAAATCAGCACTGTCCATTTCCTGCCCAGTCATTGGTTTGCAGGCAAGCACGTGACCTAGCGGATCCAATCAGGGTGCATCTTGTTTGAACCTGCATTCACCAGCCCTGGATGTGATGTGGAAAGGCGTAGCTGCGGGATGCAGGCAGCCTTGATGAGGATGTTGCTGAGACGGGCAGAGCTGAGGAATAGAAAACACCTGGGCCACATGTAGCATTGTTAAGTCTCGGGAATCATCCAACCCGGAAGCTGGGTCTTACGTGCACTTTCCGTTTGGACAAACCAGATCTCCTCGGTTGCGCCAGCCAGTGCAAGTTGCCTTTCTTCGTTACTTGCAACTAGAAACACCCTGTCGGGATGCACTCCTGTAGGTGTAATTGTTCAGCTTCCACGTTTGCCTTGGAGAGGACAGTGACCTTTCTTTATCCTCTGTGTTCGCAGCTTCTCGCCAGTGTCTAGGACACCTCAGGCACTTCATCATCGTTTGTTGAATTCATAGGACGTCACTTACCTCATGGAACTTGTAGTCTCCTTGAAAAATGAGACACATGTGTCTGAATCTAAATAAGATGTGAGACAAGCTGGGACCAAGGCCCTGCGCTAGTTCTACAGGAAATCGATGCTGTCATACTTGATCTTCCTCCTTGAAGCGACCTTATGACGCTGGACAAACAGGACAAGCAGCGGATGCCAAAGCCACCCTTATGGACCAACTGGGCTTTGGGAAAATATTCATGGAGACCAGGGGAGGATTCTTTCCTTAAAAGGTAAGTTGGAATTTATTGAAAGTAGGAGACAGGCCCCATACAAAGTGTCCATTAGAACACGTTTGGTTCAAATGGGGCAGAAAAATTGGTCACAAAAATGGCTTAAGCAAAACAAGAGAGAAAGGGAGGGAAAACGTATTGGTGTGTGAAAGGAAAATCCAGGGGGAGCTCCACCTTCAGGGACATAGTGAGCAGAACCTTAGCTCTTCTCTGTCACCCAGAACTGCCTTTCTCTGTGTTGACTTCAGTCTCTTGCTCTGCCTGGGAGCAAAATGACGGCGGCATCTGCCACCACTACATCCCCGTGGGCTCCCAGCTGCATCTCCTCTACCTCATTGGCCCAAGGGCCCATCCCAGTACCAGTCACTGTGGCTGGGTGAGGGTCATGCTTTGATTAATTTGGGCTTTGGACACACGCTTCACCTCTTTGGGAGGGTCTCATTGGCTGGTCCCTAAGACATTAGGGAGCATTCTTGCCAGAAGGAGCGTGAAGGGTCCTGGGGACAAAAGCAAGAGCGATGGACAGAAAGAGTGGAAACAAAGATATTCACCCATTTTCACAGCACGCACGGTGGAAGGCCTACCATTCCTCAGACTGTGTGCTGGGACTGGGACAAATGAGGGACAGGGCTTGGCTTTGAGGAGTTCACAGCTCAGAGGACAGGTGAGAGTTTATTCCTGTCTGGCTTAATATAAGGACGAGGCACAGAGCTGCACAGGACCTCTGGTGTCTCCCAGCCCCTTTATCCCTTCTCTTTCTGTAGGAAGATGGAAATCCCTTCAACCCTTATCACAGTGTCACGTGAATGTGCTTAGGATTGGACCAGCTTCTTGTCCTCTCTGCTTCGGTTTCTGCATCTTTAACATCAGGATTATAAGAGCATGTCCCTCCCAGGGCTGTAGAGAGGGAGAAGAGACGTGGTGCCTGGGAAACACTGAGCATAGCACCAGGGGCCGAGTGAGGGCTCCCTGAAGGTTAACTCTGTCCTGTTTCGTTGGGGTGATGTCAGTGGTATTGGGACAAGTCTGCCTGTAACGTGCTTCTTTTTACTCTTTGTGGAGGATGGATGGAGAAGAAGTTAGAGCCAGACTGCCTGGCTGTGGGTTTGTGTCTTAGTCTGCTTGGGCTGCCATAACAAAGTACCACAGACTGGGTGGCTTAAACAACAGACATTTATTTTCTCACAGTTCTGGAGGCTGGAAAGCTGAGATCAGGATATCAGTATGATTGGGTTCTGGTGAGAGCTCTCTTCCTGACCTGCGGCTACTTTCTTGTCGTGTCCTCACATGGCAGGGATTGAGAGGGGTGGAGGAGGGACAGGGAGGGAAGGGGAGGGACAGAGAGAGACAGACAGATATCTCTTCCTCTTCTATAAGGTCACAGTTCTATCAGATTAGGACCCCACCCTTATTATTTCATTTAACCTTAATTGCCTCCTAAAGATCTTATCTCCAAGTATAGTCACACTGTGGGGGGGGGGTTAGGGCTTCAACATATGAATTTTAGGGGGACACAGTTTAGTCCATAGCCAACAACTTAACCTTCCTAGACCTCAGTTTGCACATCTGTGTCTCATAACAGACTTATAAGACTTATAAGTCTATTATGTGTATATAGAAAGTACCCAGTATATCTTCATCGCTACTCTTTTTTTCTCTTACTAACTAGCAACCAAGGACTTTGATTTATCTCAGCCCCCGACAGCATCTGGCTCCATCCCCAGCACACAGTGCGTGTTCAGCGATTGTTGGTTTAGTGAATCCATAACGTATTGCTCAGTTTGCACAGTGCTGTGTGCACTGGTGAGATGTTGGGGTATCAGGCCACTCTGTGTGACACATCAGCTAAGATTCAGATTCAGCTATTGTTACAAAGAAACCAAAATAACAGTATCTGAATCAAGGCAGTTTATTTTTCCATCACATGACAGTCTGGATGAGGTGATCCAGAGCTGGGACAGTGGCTTCATGGCATCAGGGACCCAGGCACCTTCCCTGTTGTGGCTCCGTGATGCCTCGGATATTCCTCTCATTTGAATAACCCAAGATGGCTTCCTCTCATCTGCATGGTCCATGTTCCAGGTAGCAGAGTGGGGACAGAGATGAAGGAAGAGTGCACCACTTCCCTCCAAAGGCATCGCATTGAACAGAGCTTGGTCATGCAGCCATGCCTAGCAAGGGAGCTGGGTAGTGTGGTTGCCGGTTGGGCATCCATGAGTTCCCTCAGAAAGTGGGGATTCTGTCACTAGCAGAGACAAGTGGGGATTGGATATTGGGGCACAGTTAGCAGTCTCTGCCCAAGACTTCTGCTTCTCCAGGGGCAAGGGCTAGATCTCTGCCTCACGGATGAAGAAGAGCCCAGGTGGGAGGTGAACTGGGATTTGTCCAAAGAGAGATGTCCTTTAGGAAGATGAAGGCCGTGGAGAAGGTCTTGTTCACGAGCCAACACAGGATCTTCAGTCAACCAGGACCCTCCCTGCTCACCCCTCTGCTCTGGGACCCTGCTAAGGCCCTGCCCAGGTAAAAGAAGAGGCAGTTTCATTTATTGTCAGATCCCCAGGCCCATCAAGGAGATGGAGGGGATGTAGGCCTGGCCTGCAGAGCTCTGGAGGGACCCAAGGCGAATTGCGCCTCTGCTTCCCTCTGAGTGGGAGACGTGGCTTCAAGGACAAGGAGAAATTCCGAAGTCAAGAGGAAATAGCTTCTCTAGGTGGTACCTTCTTTTAGAAGCAGAGCTTGCTTCCTGTTCCTCTGGGCAGCCCCAGTGCTACATGAGGCCTGGCGCATAGTAGCCATGCTACTGAACAAATAATTTCTTGCAGTTTTTCCTCCACTTCTTTAGACTTCAAAGACTTGGGCTCAGGAGGTGAATATTGCCTTATGATTTATTTTAGTCACTCAGCAACGTGAGGCCCAGTGCCTGGCACATAGTAGGTACTCAGCTGTATGGTTTCCCAGCACCTCTGGAAATGCATCATGTATCATCAGGCCTTTGGAAAAGGAGGGTCTCCATCCTTACAACCTCCTTGCTATGGAGTCAGGGCTGACCAATTCTTAAACATGTAGAAAGGGAGAGCGGTGATAACAGCTTTAATAGCAGTGATCACCAGCTGAGCACCTACTGTGTGCTGGACTCTATGCCAGGTGCTTGACAAGTTCTTTCAAATCCTTCACCAGCCCTTCAATGTGAGGATTATTATCTCCATTTTCTAGAGGTAACTGAAATGAGGTGAGAAATTAGCTCATCCCTTTGGAGCAGAGATTGGCAAACCATGGCCCATGGGTCAAATCTGGCCCACCACCTGTTTCTGTAAATAAAGTTTTATTGGCATACAGCCACCGCCATTCATTTACGTAATGCGTGCAGCTGCTTTCCCACTACAACGGCGGAGTAGTTGCGACAGAGACCATATGGCCCGCAAAGCCTAAAATATTTACTATCTGGCCCTTTACTGAAAGTTTGTCCGGTTTAGAGGAAACATGTGAATACTTTCTTTTTGCTGGGCTGGAAATCAGACCAGGAAAGGCTTTGCAAGCCATGGTGAGGAACTGAGCCTTGTTGGGCTGGTAGAGCCTTGTTGGGCTGGTAGAGCCCAAATTGTCCCTGCAGGAGGCTGAATGTGTGTTTCAGGACAACCAGTCTGGCTGCTGAATGGAGAATTACTAGCAGCGAGCGAGGGAAACCTATTAGGAGTTTGCTGAAATAATCCAGGCAACAGAAGGCTGGGCTGAAAGGTCCCGGTGGGGTGAGAGGTTTAGGAGGGAGAATCCACAGGACTGGCAGTGATTATCTGGAGGTGAGCGGGGGAGAGAAGACTTAGGGAAAAACTTCAGTCTGGGGAGGGGTTAGAGGTGACATTCACTGAGCTAAGAAACCAGGAGGCGGACGAGCAGCTGGTGTGCGGAGCAGGGAGTTTAGTTTGGGAGGTGTTGAGTTTGAGGTGTCTGCTGGATGTCTCAGCCGAGATGGCCAGCTGGAGGGTGGCCCTGTGAGTCTGGAGCTCAGGAGGGAGTGCCGGGTGTGCCCTGGAAGGTAGAGAGTTCAGGGTCCCCGGCAGGAAGGGCGTAAAGAATGGACTGAACAGTGGGGTGCGATTCAGACCTGGGGCCGAGTTCTTGAAAACCCAGGTTCTTGTCTCTCCAGCACCACGCTTTTCCTCGCGTCCTCCCGAGACCACCTCTTGAGTGTCGGGTGGAGCTGCAGCCAGGAGGGGCGTCCGGAACGAAGCAAAACCCAGCCCATTCCCCAAACAGGCAGGCCCTCCTCCTGGCCTCAGAAGCAGGGAGAGAATTGTCTGTCTACCTAGAGTCAGAGATCCCAGGAGAACTAGAGGCTGTCACTTTCTGAGAACTTGACACCTGTCACACTGACGAGGCCTTTCCTGGTGCCTCGCACCCCCAGCTGTGTTTCTGCTCTGAAGCGAGGCTCTGGGGAGCTGGGCTGCCCCCCGCATAGGGATGCTTTTCTGGAGTTGTTTCCTCCTGTGGGCTCAGGTGAGCGCTTGCCTGCTGGAGAGAGCCGGAATGGGCCCCAGCCTGTCCCCGGGTACCATTTTGAGTATACACGGCGTCCAGGAGGCGTGCCTGATACGGGTCTGGAAACGGATGGCAAGTGGGAGGCCTCCTACATGCTGGAAATTCTTTGCACCTTAAAGAAGGCTGAGGAAGTCTTTCTCCTCCAGAGATATGACTGCTACCTCAGACTTATTTTTTGCCTTGAAAGATTTCAAGGCTGTCTGATTCTTGGAGCGAGGGGAAGCAGGGCCTTCAAAACAGCCTGGTTACCTCCAGCAGAGAGTGGCTCAGGAGCTGGGAAGATGCTGGTTTTCCTGGTGAAATCCCCGGTTGACTTCTGGTCAAATCTGCCCTGGAGTTTTGTTTACCTTCTCCCCTTTGTCGCGGAGGATGTTGCCCTCTGTGCCCCTGGCTGCCTTACATGTCTCGACTATCCCACAACTGATTAATGTTCTACGAGTCAGAACCATTTTGGCGACAAGCAACAAGTGCGAGTCCAACTGTCTTAGGCACAAAAAGGAATTTGTTGGCTTGGTTCACTGAGATTTTTCTGGCATGGCATCTACTTCAGGTAAAGCTGGATCCAGGTGCTCAAATGATATCAGCAGAATCTGTCAATCTCTGGGCTCTGCTGCCCTCTGCGCTGGCTGTATTCTCAGTCAGACTGTCCCCACGTGGTGGGAAGATGGCTGTCAGCTCCAGACTTCATCTACCTGGTTTGGCATTTCCCAGCAGAAAGACAGTGCCTCTTGGCTAATTAACGTGCAGGGAAAGTCCTGGATTCAATGTCAGTGGCCCCAGCTGGAGTCATGTGACCGTTCCTAGCCAATCACTGTGGCCAGGAAAATACTGCATTCTCCTTGGCCAGACCTGGGTCACACGTCCAGCCCTGGAGCTGGAGATCAGGACGACTCCATCAGAGCTACAGGGGCTGCGTGTGGGGCAGGGGTGGTTCTCCAGAGGTGACACACGGTTCTCTTTCCAGAAGGGGGTGTGCAGGGGGCAAGCGGAAATAACAGATGAATAACATTATGCTTGATACCTCAGAAGAGGAAGGTGGAAATAGTATCTGTGAACTGGACTGGCACAAAAGGAGGAAGTACTAATGGTGGATTGTTGTATGTAAGGCAGCCGTCTGCATGGGGATAGGCCAGGCGTTGGAGTCCAGCGGGGGCGGGCGTCATATGTGTGTAGGGACTGGGAGAGGGAGGTGGGGGGACCCAAGACCTGGAGCATGAGGAATAGAGGCTCTAGAATGGGGTGGGGAGTCAGGTCTCCAACTTCCTCCTTCTATTTCCTTCCCTCCCTCCCTCCTCCCTCCCTCCTTCCCTTTTCCCTTTCTTCCTCCCTTCCACCCCAAATGTTGGAATGCTTGCTGTGTGCCAGGTATGCCATTGGGCACTAGGAACACACAGATGAACAAGATGGAAATGTTCCCTGCCTTTTAATGCTCATCTTCTCCTGGGGGAGAGATAATAACAGATAAATAAATGAGATCGGTTTTGAGAGATGAGCTAGAAAGTGACTGAAGTGTGGGCAGCTGCTTTCTCCAGGGTAGTCAAGGAGGGCTTCTTGGAGGAGGTGACATTTGGGCAGAGGCCAAGTGATGAGAAGGAACCAGCCCCGGGAAAAGTAGGGGTGGGAGAGGGAAGGCCTTGAGGTAGCAAAGAGCCCTGGGTAGGGCAGAAACAGCCAACCACCCACATAGGTAGAGCCTGGGGATGGAGAATGTGCTAGAGGCCAAAGTAGGGCTGGGCGGGAGCAGAAGGGGCAGGCGTGGAAGCTGGGCAAGGAGGTTGGATCTCAGGGCCGCTGGAAGGGAACTGAGCACCACCGCCTGCTGGTCTAGATGGAGGGGAGTGATGGCGATGGAGCCGCAGTGGCTGTGGCCCCACCTGATAGGAGAAAGAGAAGGAAGATCAACATCCTTCAGCCAACTCTGGACCAGCTGCCATGTACCTGTGTCCCTTAACCTTCAGAATGACCCCGTGAAAGGCAGGTCCCCATTTTACAGATGAGGAAACTGAGGCTCAGAGGGGTAAGTGGCCCGGGGCCTCTTGCCAACCTGTAATGGAGCTATCATATGAACTCAGGTCTTTTCAACTCCCAGACTCTTCCTCCTACATGGATCTGCCTCTCACCACGTGGATTGCGAATGAGGCAGCAATCCAAAAGTGATTCATCGCTTCTCTTTTCTTCCCACCGCCCCTCATTTCCTTTCTTAATTTCCACATTTCTGAGCTGAAACAGGCTGGTATTTCAATTTGCCGGTAGCAGAGTAGCAGATGGGGGTGCAGGCAGCACAAAGAATGGGAGGCTGAACCCCACCTGGCCTCTGAGGCTGACCGCCGCCCCCCCCAGGCCAGATGCTCCCACAGCCTAAAAGATGGGGAGGGGCATCCACCAGCAACCGCCCCCCCTTCCCCAGCTCCTGAAGTGGTTTTGGAGTAGGAAAGAAAATATGCTTCTTCTAGCACGTAAATGTCAATTTACTTCATGCCTTCCTTTTTTTATCAGTGTAATTGGAAAGTAGCTGCTATCTCCAAAGGAACGGTGCTGGTTTCATCTTCCAAATGCCACCACAGTAGGGATGGCACAGGGCTTAATAGAAGATTATTTTTTTTACAGCTTGTGATCTCCCGAGTCTTTGAATTCTGATATCATCTTAGCCAGACATACGAGAGGACGAGTGGAAGATTGCCATCATAAACAACCCATGTATCCTGCATTATGTCCACTTTTAGGGCCTCTTCACGAGAATCCTGAATTCTGGGATGCTGGGGTACTTGACATGGGCTCGGGCTTGAGGAATTTACTGCGGAAGAAGGAGTTCCTATTTCACCAAGACATTTTGTAGTAGATGTCTGTTGATTTTTTTCTGCCCAGTCACTTCTGAAAATAGGACTTTGATTCCCTGGGGGCATTACTGCCACCTCTACCCTTGATTCCTGCATTTTGGGTGGGGATGAAATCCACCTCTACTCCCTCACAAATGCACATTTTAGGAGTGGCCAAATTACCCAAGCCTGGCCAGTGGATGTATTCTCTCTCCAATCTACCTTGGTGATTCAGACATGAACAGGAAACCTAAGCCAGGCCACTTGGATTGGGGACTTATATAAGAAAAGGAACGAGGAGTCCTACTAGGAACTGGCTGAATGGGTAAGAGGCAAACTAGGAGCTGCTGGCAACCAGAGTTGGGAGAGTCTTTTTGATAATGAGGCCAACACAGAGGAAAGCAGAGCTAAAACTTGAGGGAGAGAGAGAGAAAGATGGAGTTCTGATGATATCACTTGAACACCTGGATCCAGCCATTCCTGAAGCTAATTAATTTTGAACTAGATATATGAGTTCATAAATTCAGTTTTATGGCAAGGGCACTGACTAATACTCCTACCTGTTGGTGTGATCCTGGCTGCATGGAGCAACTTTATCTCTGAGTTTCCACCCCCACCCCCCCACGTGTTGCTTCAAAGGGACAGCTCAAAACAAGAAGGAAGGGTAGGGTAGGAGCAAAGCATAGGCATTACTCCTTCCCACCAATGCAAACCCCATGGGGGCAAGGGGCAATCTCTGCAAGGTTTAGGTATTCCCTGGGGATCCCCGAAAAGGATGTTCAAAGCATAAATGGCAAGGCTACATTCTGGAACAAAGCTGGCAGTTGTGGGGAAGGGGCAGGATTCTGGGGACCACAGAGTGGAGAGGCTTCTCATGGCCCTCACTCTTGCTTTAACACAGGGGCTCCCAGCTTGCAGTCAGTAAGACTTCCTTACAGATACCTTCATTCTGTTTATTCACTCTCAGAATTGCACTTCAACTCAGCAAACGTTGACTACGGACCATGCCAGGTGCTGGGAGTTGACGGACTTGGGTCCCTGGTTCCTCCATCTTTGTCCCTTAGTGACTGAGTAGTGTTGACAGGGTCCCTAACCGCTCAGAACAGGAATAACAATATCACCCACTCAAAGGACTGTTAGGAAGCCTTAATGTTCGGCTGCAGGTCTGGCAAACAGTAAGCAACTGATGAGCGTTTGCCAGCATTTCTGTTCCAGAGACGGTTGTATCCTAGTCCTCGTGCGTGTGTGTGAGCGCACGCGTATGTGCGTGTGTGTTGGCGTTGGTGGGGGGAGGATGGGGGTGGCTCAAATTTTAAAGAGCTATGTAAATGGATTATTTCTATGTTGTGGTAAGAGGGACAAGAGTCACAAGTACAAACAGCCCCAGGATCCCAGAAGGAGAGGTGTTCCACCTATAGGTGGGATTCAGGGAAGGCTTCCTGGAGGAGGTGAGCACTGAGCTGAGTCTTGAGGACTGAGTAGAAGTTGAACCAGAGAGTAGCAGGAGAGATGCTTACAGGTGTAGCATGAGCAGGAAGTTTGCCCAGTGTTTTGTTACTAGACAGTGGAATATGATGGAAATTGAGCACCAGAGGGTGAATTTAGAAAGGCGAACAGGGAAAGATGAGTTCAGGCTAGAACAGTACATGGAATCACGCAGAAGATCTGCACGCATGTGTGAAACACAAACGATCAAATAAAACAAATGCGAGCCCAGGTGCACTTTGTTTAAGAAAAGAATATAAGAAGTACATATCCGGATCATACAAAATGATATTCAGAGAGGCAGAATTAAACTCCTTATCCTTTCCCTTTTTTTTTTAATGTTTATTTATTTTGTTTTTAGTCCTCCATTTTATACACATCAGTATAGACATGTCAATCCCAATCTCCCAGTTCGTCCCACCACCACCACCACCACCCACTGCTTTCCCCCCTTGGAGTCCATACGTCGTTTGTTCTCTACATCTGTGTCTCAATTTCTGCTCTGCAAGCTGTTTCATCTGTAACATTTTCTAGGTTCCACATATATGCGTTAATATATGATATTTGTTTTTCTCTTTCTGATTTACTTCACTTTGTATGACAGTCTCTAGATGCATCCACATCTCTACAAATGACCCAATTTCATTCCTTTTTATGGCTAATATTCCATTGTATATATGTACCACATCTTTATCCATTCGTCTGTTGATGGGCACTTAGGTTGCTTCCGTGACCTGGCTATTATAAATAGTGCTGCAGTGAACATTGGGGTGCATGTGTTTTTTTGAATTATGGTTTTCTCTGGGTATATGCTCAGTAGTGGGATTACTGGATCATATGGTAATTCTATTTTTAGTTTCTTAAGGAACCTCTATACTGTTCTCCATAGTGGCTGTATCAATTTAATTTCCCACCAACAGTGCAAGAGGGTTCCCTTTTCTCCACACCCTCTCCAGCATTTGTTGTTTGTAGATTTTCTGATGATGCCCATTCTAACTGGTGTGAGGTGATACCTCATTGTAGGTTTTTTTTTTTTTTTTTGCGGTACGCGGGCCTCTCACTGCTGTGGCCTCTCCCGCTGCAGAGCACAGGCTCCGGATGCGCAGGCTCAGCGGCCATGGCTCACGGGCCTAGCCGTTCCACGGCATGTGGGATCTTCCTGGACCGGGGCACAAACCCGTGTCCCCTGCATCAGCAGGCGGACTCTCAACCACTGCACCACCAGGGAATCCCCCTTTTTGTAGTTTTGATTTGCATTTCTCTAATAATTAGTGATGTTGAGCAGCTTTTCATGTGTTTGTTGGCAATCTGTATGTCTTCTTTGGAGAAATGTCTATTTAGGTCTTCTGCCCATATTTGGATTGGGTTGTTTGTTTTTTTAATATTGAGCTGCATGAGCTGTTTATATATTTTGGAGATTAATCCTTTGTCCAATGATTCATTTGCAAATATTTTCTCCCATTCTGAGGGTTGTCTTTTCGTCTTGTTTATGGTTTCCTTTGCTGTGCAAAAGCCTTTAAGTTTCATAAGGTCCCATTTGTTTATTTTTGTTTTTATTTCCATTACTCTAGGAGGTGGCTCAAAAAAGATCTTGCTGTAATTTATGTCAAAGAGTGTTCTTCCTATGTTTTCCTCTAAGAGTTTTATAGTGTCCAGTCTTACATTTAGGTCTCTAATCCATTTTGAGTTTGTTTTTGAGTATGGTGTTAAGGAGTGTTCTAATTTCATTCTTTTCCGTGTAGCTGTCCAGTTTTCCCAGCACCACTTATTGAAGAGACTGTCTTTTCTCCATTGTATATCCTTGCCTCCTTTGTCATAGATTAGTTGACCATAGGTGCGTGGGTTTATCTCTGGGCTTTCTATCTTGTTCCATTGATCTATATTTCTCTTTTTGTGCCAGTACTATATTGTCTTGGTTACTGTAGCTTTGTAGTATAGTGTGAAATCAGGGAGTCTGATTCCTCCAGCTCCACATTTTTCCCTCAAGCCTGCTTTGGCTATTCGGGGTCTTTTGTGTCTCCATACAAATTTTAAGATTTTTTGTTCTAAGTCTGTAAAAAATGCCATTGGTAATTTGATAGGGATTGCATTGAATCTGTAGGCTGCTTTGGGTAGTATAGACATTTTCACAATATTGATTCTTCCAATCCAACAACATGGTACATCTCTCCATCTGTTGGTATCATCTTTCACTTCTTTCATCAGTGTCTAATAGTTTTCTGCATACAGGTTTTTGTCTCCCTAGGTAGGTTTATTCCTAGGTATTTTATTCTTTTTGTTGCAATGGTAAACAGGAGTGTTTCTGTAATTTCCCTTTCAGATATTTCATCACCAGTGTATAGGAATGCAAGAGATTTCTGTGCATTAATTTTGTATCCTGCAACTTTACCAAATTCATTGATTAGCTCTAGTAGTTTTCTGGTGGCATCTTTAGGATTCTCTATGTATACTATCATGTCATCTGCAAACAGTGACAGTTTTACTTCTTCTTTTCCAATTTGTATTCCTTTTATTTCTTTTTCTTCTCTGATTGCCATGGCTAGGACTTCCAAAACTATGTTGAATAATAATGGTGAGAGTGGACATACTTGTCTTGTTCCTGATCTTAAGGGAATGCTTTCCATTTTTCACCATTGAGAATGATGTTTGCTGTGGGTTTGTTGTATATGGCCTTTATTTTGTTGAGGTAGGTTCCACCTATGCAGACTTTCTGGAGAGGTTTTATGATAAATGGGTGTTGAATTTTGTCAAAAGCTTTTTCTGCATCTATTGAGATGATCATATGGTTTTTATTCTTCAATTTGTTAATATGGTGTTTCACATTGATTTGCGTATATTGAAGAATCCTTGCATCTCTGGGATAAATCCCACTTAATCATGGTGTATGATCCTTTTAATGTGCTGTTGGATTCTGTTTACTAGTATTTTGTTGAGGATTTTTGCATCTATATCCATCAGTGATATTGGTCTGTAATTTTCTTCTTTTGTAGTGTCTTTGGTTTGGGTATCAGGGTGATGGTGGCCTCTTAGAATGATTTTGGGGGTTTCCTCTCCTCTGCAATTTTTTGGAAGAGTTGGTGAAGGATGGGTGTTAGCTCTTCCCTAAATGTTTGCTAGCATTCACCTGTAAAGGCTTCTGGTCCTGGACTTTTGTTTGTTGGAAGATTTTTAATCACAGTTTCAATTTCATTACTTGTGATTGGTCTGTTCATATATTCTATTTCTTCCTGGTTCAGTCTTGGAAGGTTATACCTTTCTAAGCATTTGTCCATTTCTTCCAGGTTGTCCATTTTATTGGCATAGAGTCACTTGTAGTAGTCTCTTAGGATGCTTTGTATTTCTGCCGTCTGTTGTAACTTCTCCTTTTTCATTTCTAATTTCATTGATTTGAGTCCTCTCCGTCTTTTTCTTGATGAGTCTGGCTAATGGTTTATGAATTTTATCTTCTCAAAGAACCAGCTTTTAGTTTTATTGATCTTTGCTCTTGTTTTCTTTGTTTCCATTGCATTTATTTCTACTCTGATTTTTATGATTTCTTTCCTTCTGCTAACTTTGGGTTTTGTTTATTCTTCTTTCTCTAGTTCCTTTAGGTGTAACGTTAGATTGTTTATTTGAGATTTTTCTTGTTTCTTGAGGTAGGCTTGTATCGCTATAAACTTCCCTCTTAGAACTGCTTTTGCTGCATCCCCTAGGTTTTGGATGGTCGTGTTTTCATTGTCATTTGTCTCTAGGTATTTTTTGATTTCCTCTTTGAATTCTTCAGTGATCTCTTAGTAATTTAGTAACGTATTGTTTAGCCTCCATGTGTTTGTGTGTTTTACGTTTTTTTCCCTGTAATTCATTTCTAATCTCATAGCATTGTGGTCAGAAAAGATGCTTGATATGATTTCAATTTTCTTAAATTTACTGAGGCTTGATTTGTGACCCAAGATGGGATCTATCCTGGAGAATGTTCCGTGCGCACTTGAGAAGAAAGTGTAATCTGCTGTTTTGGGATGGAATGTTCTATATATATCAATTAAATCTATCTGGTCTATTGTGTCATTTAAAGCTTGTGTTTCCTATTTAATTTCTGTTTGGGTGATCTGTCCATTGGTGTCAGTGAGGTGTTACAGTCCCCTACTATTATTGTGTTACTGTCGATTTCATCTTTTAGAGCTGTTAGCAGTTGCCTTATGTATTGAGGTGCTCCTATGTTGGGTGCATATATATTTATAAGTATTATATCTTCTTCTTGGATTGATCCCTTGATCATTACGTAGTGTCATTCCTTGTCTCTTGTAACATTCTTTATTTTAAAGTCCATTTTATCTGATATGGGTATTGATACTCCAGCTTTCTTTTGATTTCCATTTGCATGGAATATCTTTTTCCATCCCCTCACTTTCAGTCTGTATGTGTCCCTAGGTCTGAAGTGGGTCTCTTGTAGACAGCATATATATGAGTCTTGTTTTTGTATCCATTCAGGAAGCCTGTGTCTTTTGGTTGGAGCATTTAATCCATTCATGTTTAAGGTAATTATCAATATGTATATTCCTATTACCATTTTCTTAATTTTGCAGGGTTTGTTTTTGTAGGTCCTTTTCTTCTCTTGTATTTCTCACTTAGACAAGTTCCTTTAGCACTTGTTGTAGAGCTGGTTTGGTGGTGCTGAATTCTCTTAGCTTTTGCCTGTCTGTAAAGCTTTTGATTTCTCCATCAAATCTGAATGAGATCCTTGCTGGGTAGAGTAATCTTGGTTGTAGGTTCTTCCCTTCCATCACTTTAAGTATATCATGCCACTCCCTTCTGGCTTGTAGAGTTTCTGCTGAGAAATCAGCTGTTAACCTTATGGGAGTTCCCTTGTATGTTATTTGTCATTTTTCTCTTGCTGCTTTCAATAATTTTTCTTTGTCTTTAATTTTTGCCAATTTGATTACTGTGTGTCTCGGTGTGTTTCTCCTTGGGTTTATCCTGTATGGGACTCTCTGCACTTCCTGGACTTGGGTGGCTATTTCTTTTCCCATGTTAGGGAAGTTTTCCACTATAATCTCTTCAAATATTTTCTCGGGTCCTTTCTCTCTTTCTTCTCCTTCTGGGACCCTTATAATGTGAATGTTGTTGCGTTTAATGTTGTCCCAGAGGTCTCTTAGGCTGTCTTCATTTCTTTTCATTCTTTTTTCTTTATTCTGTTTCATGGCAGTGAATTCCACCATTCTGTGTTCCAGGTCACTTATCCGTTCTTCTGCCTCAGTTATTCTGCTATTGATTCCTTCTAGTGTATTTTTCATTTCAGTTATTGTATTGTTCATCTCTGTTTGTTTGTTCTTTAATTCTTCTAGGTCTTTGTTAAACATTTCTTTCATCTTCTCGATCTTTGCCTCCATTCTTTTTCCGAGGTCCTGGATCATCTTCACTATCATTATTCTGAATTCTTTTTCTGGAAGATTGCCTATCTCCGTTTCATTTAGTTGTTTTTCTGGGGTTTTATCTTGTTCCTTCATCTGGTACATAGCCCTCTGCCTTTTCATCTTGTCTATCTTTCTGTGAATGTGGTTTTTGTTCCACAGGCTGCAGGGTTGTAGTTCTTCTTGCTTCTGTTGTCTGCCCTCTGGTGGATGAGACTGTCTAAGAGGCTTGTGCAAGTTTCCTGATGGAAGGGACTGATGGTAGGTAGAACTGGCTGTTGCTCAGGTGGGCAGAATTCAGTAAAACTTTAATCCACTTGTCTGCTGATGGGTGGGGCTGGGTTCCCTCCCCGTTGGCTTTTTGGCCTGAGGTGACCCAACACTGGAGCCTTCCCCTGGCTCTTTGGTGGGGCTACTGGCTGACTCTGGGAGGGCTCACACCAAGGAGTAATTACCAGAACTTCTGCTGCCAGTGTCCTTTTCCTCACGGTGAGACACAGCCACCTCCTGCCTCTGCAGGAGACCCTCCAACACTAGCAGGTAGGTCTGGTTCAGTCTCCTATGAGGTCACTGCTCCTTGCCCTGCGTCCTGATGCACACACTACTTTGTGTGCCCTCCAAGAGTGGATTCCTGTTTCCCCCAGTCCTGTTGAAGTCCTGCAATCATATCTGGCTAGCCTTCAAAATCTGATTCTCTAGGAATTCCTCCTCCCGTTGCCGCACCCCCAGGTTGGGAAGCCTGACGTGAGGCTCAGAACCTTCACTCCAGTGGGAACCTTCACTCCAATTATTCTATGGTATAATTGTTCTCCAGTTTGTGAGTCACCCACCCAGCAGTTATGGGATTTGACTCTATTGTGATTGTGCCCCTCCTACCTTTGCATTGTGGCTTCTCCTTTGTCTTTGGATGTGGGGCATCTTTTTTGCTGAGTTCCAGTGTCTTCCTGTCGATGATTGTTCAGCAGTTAGTTGTGATTCCGGTGTTCTCGAAAGAGAGAGTGAGCGCATGTTCTTCTACTCCGCCATTTTGAACCAATCTCCCTCCTTATCCTTTCTTGATGCATTTTCACTGTGATGTAAATTAGAAGGCTCCATGTTCAGGTCATCCACAATTAGTTAACTGCCCCTTTTTTTCTTTTCCTTTGTGCTCAGTCTAGTTTCACTTGCTCACAGGGCGCTGCATGCAGAGACTTCGGCCTGGCTCTTCAGGCCTGAGTTCCTAGTGCGGAAGGGCTGTGCTGACCCTTGGAGGGTTTTCTAATGAGGAAACAGAATGATCATACTTGAGTTTTAGGAGGTCTACCCCATCCTCTGTGTGGTGGGAAGATTAGAGGGAGAGGTGCCCTTTGAGGGAGGAACTTATTGGTGGCATCTGGACAAAAGCTAGTGTGGTCCAGAACTGAGCAGAGGTGATGGTCTAGAGGTGAGGGGCAGAGCCTGACACATATGGGTGGGAGAGGGCTCAGCTGGACTAAACATCAAAGCACCATTTCCCTCTGGTCCTTGGTTTCCTTTGACTGTGATTTGAAAACACATCACATGTGCCTTATAGAATGATGGGCTGTTTACCAGGATCTCTAAACACTGACATCATCTCTCCCTAAATGAGCCTCACATTTCTCAGCCAGTCTTCCATATCTGGGCATATTGTGCCTTGATCAACAGTTGTCTTATTTTCATTTATTTTCTGTCCCCAAATACTGATCTCAACTCTTAGCTATAGATCTGATGCTTCCAGTTCTTTATATGTGTATGGCCCTGGACCACTTACCAAATGCTCTCCTGTACATTATCCCACTTTATTTTCACAGAAACCCCAGGTAGTAATTAGGATGGATATCATGGTGCCCACTTCAGAGATAACAGAACAGAGGAGCTGGGAATTTAAGTGACTTGCCCAAGACCATACACTGAATACCTGAGGCAGGTATTGAAAGCCCAGTCTTTTTTAAAATTAAACTTTTTAACTTTGGAATATAAACCTTTCATCACTGGCCAGTATTATATTATTAAACTGTATGAAAACTTAATATATATAAACTATATAAAAATAATAAAACTGTATTAAATATCACATTTAGGTTAATGTCTGCAACTTGAAGACCAGTTAGGGAGTTTGTTGACACTATATTTTTTGGCATTTTTTTAAAGTTTGGGGTAAGGTTTGCAAGTATCTATCAGAGGTTTTGTTTGTTTCCTGTGCTAGTTGCTTCAGCAGTAAGTTAAATTTTGAAAGATTTATTTTTGTTTTCTGGTTTTTTTGGCGGTACGTGGGTCTCTCACTGCTGTGGCCTCTCCCGTTGCGGAGCACAGGCTCCAGACGCGCAGGCTCAGCGGCCATGGCTCACGGGCCTAGCCGTTCCGCGGCATGTGGGATCCTCCCGGACCGGGGCACGAACCCGTGTCCCCTGCATCGGCAGGCGGACTCTCAACCACTGCGCCACCAGGGGAGCCCTTGAAAGATTTTTGAAATATAGTGAGGCCCCTCTTTTGCTGGGGTTAGAACAGTTAAGGCAGTGTGGGAGACAGCGTGGATTCAGCATCTCTTCCCCCTTCCCTCTTGGCTGTTTCCTGTACATAGGGGCAAGAAAGCTACCAACCACTTTTTCCCAGAATCCCTTGCAGCTGGAGTTTGTCAGATGCACATATATGAGATTTGCTCCCCTCTTTAGATAGTTCACTGTGTTCTGTTGTAATATTAAGCTGCTGTGACCTAGCCCGTGTTCACAGATGTGTTTCTTGGACAAACTAAAGGAGATGTATGGAGTCTCATCGTGTAAGGGGATTAGTTTTGAAAGTTAGTCTGTACGTTTAGTGCACATTAAATGCATATGTGGACACGTTTTCATTGACTAATGACCAGAAACTTTTACCCCAAGCAAAAACTGCTCAAGTGACTGAATTACACACAGTGCAAGAATCTAACAACTAGCTATATCAGAACTGTGTTTGGCTGCATGTAGCAGAAACCTGACCGACAGTGGCTTAAACAAACAGGTGTATGTGTGCAGGCGGGATTTGTTCTTCCACATAAGACGTTCAGAGGTAGGTCATTGCTGTTGTTGATTCAGCTGCTCAAAAGTGACATAAGGAACCCGAGCTTCTTTTTCTATGTCTTTCTGCTTTGCTTTCCTTAGTGTTTTGGTGTGTTGTTTGTTTTTTGGTTTTTTGCCTCATGGTCTAAGATGGCTCCCGCAGCTCCAGGCGTCACATCTATGCTTAAGGCAAGAAGAAGGAGAAAAGACTCACCTTAGCATATCAATCTTTTTTAATCAAAATGACAACACTTCTTCCGGAAGGCTCCACATTAGACTTCCTTCTGGGTCTGATTAGTCAGAAGTAAATCGTGGGACCACCCCTAGCTGCAAGTGAACCTGGGAAATTTGGGGGCATGATTGTCACAGTTGCTTTAAATTAATCATGGCCTACTCTTTGGGCTAAGCACATTGCCTCCCTGACAAAATTAGGGTTCTGTTAGCGAGGAAGAAAGAAGAATGGCTATTAGGCAGATCATTAACTGTGCCCACCATACCAGCAAATATTTTCTGAGCACCTCCTAGGGGCCAAGCATCGTGTTAGGCCTTCTAAGGGATTCCAGGAAGCATAAGAAACAGTCCCCACCCTCAAGTCCTTGAGTCAAGGAGATGTATCCATCGGGACTCTCTCAGTTGTAAGGGGACAGAAACGCAACTCAAACTGACCTAAGAAGAAAGGAACATATAGGTTCATGTAAATGAAAAGTCAGGGATAAGTGGCTTCAGGCATGGTTGGATCCAGCTATTCATATGTCATCAAAAACCATCTGTCTCTGGGCTCTGCTTTTCTCTGTGTTAGCTTAATTCTTAGGCAAGCTTTCTGCATCGAGTGACAAGGAGGCTGTTAGTGTGAGTCCCACACACTCAGTAACAGTGGGCACGGCTCAGGTCCCAGGCTTGGCATCCTTCAGCTAGACCGGCCAGGTCTGAGTTCTGCATCCATCCAGACCTGAGGGTGGGGTCAGCCCCACCCAAACCCTATAAACCAAGAGTAGGTGGGATTGCCTACCTGAAAGGAAGCTGGGGCGCAGTTACAGAAAACAGGCAGCCTCTTTTCTGGGAGGGATGCTGGGTGGGGGAAAAAAACAATGAGATTTTCAAAAGAAGACAAGATGTAAACAGGTGAGAAAGTGCCTAAGCCATTCAGCAGCAGCGAATGGTCCAGACGAGAGGCCAGTTGTCCTCCCTGCAGCTGACAGACGTTGCTTAGTGACGCAAACACACGGGGGCTTTGCTTGTCTGTTGAGAAAGGCTTCGTTTTTATTGCTTCCTCCCTTCTGGGTTTGGCCAGGATGGCCTGAGCTCCCGTGGCCCCATTTGCACAGGATGTCAGCTGCAGCCGACACCAACACCGCTGTCGCTGAGCCTGGGCAGCCACAGCTGCCTTAATGACGAAGGCAGGCACTGATTATGGTAGTTTATAGTCGTTTCAGCTGTAAAAGCTGATCCAGAGCAGCACGAGCGAAGCAAATTCACGAGCCTCAAAATACTGTGATGAGATGTATCGGTCACATCAGCCCAGCTCTGGAGTCTTAGTCTCGGGTGTACGCATGCTGCTTCCTCCCTGACCCTGCTAAGTCCGTCACTCCCACCCAGATCTGACCACTTCACTGCTGAGTGGCCCTCGTCTGTGCCCGTTTCCTGATCTGGAAAATGGAGCTACTATAACTATAGGATGCATTTCCTCTGGCCAGAATCTCAGGGCACTGGAGCAAGGCTTTAGTAGGATAAAGCACACTAATTTCTTTGCCCAGTGCCCAGCCCCAGGTGAACTCTCACGTTGAGTGTGGGGAGGAAGAGGAGATGCGCGTGCAGGCAGAAAAGTGCCTTGTATTCAGGTGACCACAGTTTACAAGGAGTATCTACACACATCATCTCATTTCATCCAGCCTGGCAGGTATGGCCACTCCCGTGTTGCAGGTGAACTAACTGGGGTTCAGAAAGGCCAAGCAGTTTGCTCCAGGTCACACAGATCTGGAAGTAGCAGAGTCAGGACTGGAACCCAGACCTTCCGACCGCAAGCACCAGCGTCAGGAATAACAGGGTCAGGAGAGTGAGGCACTCGCCTTGGGTGCACAGTGTAAAGGGGCGCCCAGCTCAGTGATAAGACAAGTTATATTAGAATGCAATATTAAAAAAAAATCAGAGGGCTTCCCTGGTGGCGCAGCGGTTGGGAGTCCACCTGCCGATGCAGGGGACGCGGGTTCGTGCCCTGGTCTGGGAAGATCCCACATGCCGCGGAGCGGCTGGGCCCGTGAACCATGGCCGCTGAGCCTGCGTGTCTGGAGCCTGTGCTCCGCAACGGGAGAGGCCACAACAGTGAGAGGCCCGCGTACCGCAAAAAAAAAAAAAAAAATCAATGCAAAAAAAAAAAAATCCACAAGGCAAAATATCAAATTCTGAAACAAAAAGCAGGATCATTCTGAATGGTCTTTCCTTTTGCTCAGACTCCAGTACAGCTGGGCACAGGCTGTGACTGACGCTGTACTAACTGCAGGCTCCCCTTGCTGGTGGCCGAGGTGGCCCCGGCAGCCTCAGGCCTGCATCCTCCTCCATGAAATACAGACAGAAGCTGTGAACTGGATTCTCGTCAACCCAGACGAGCAGGCCTGAGCCTCCTGCCCATCTCCAGAACTGGGAGTGAAACCTGACCCACCCGATCACATATGGTGACCGCTGGGGAGGGATGGCACCCCCAGATGCTGCGGTGCTATTTCAGTTCTGAAAAGAGGACTGGATAGTACACGTGCAAAAGGACGGATTCTACTGCAACAGAGCAGTGCCCAACGCAAAGGACTTTTGCTCCAGTGGTGGGAGAGCAGGCTTGGGGCAGAGCCAGACTTTGGCCTGAGATCCTGCCTGACGTCCCCAGGTTGGCACGGGTCTCAGAGGCAGCTGGCACTTGGGTCCTTTTCCAGCCCTGGTTCCCCGGAGTCTCACACTTCTGCTCAAGGCTGTTTAATCCATGGTTAACATTTTACCCTTGCCTCCTCCTCTTCCTCTTACAAAGCAATCTTGCTGAACTTTCAGGCCAATTAGTTATAATTCAAATCTCTTTTGATCAAACCTGTCTATTTTTGCACTAATAATGAATGGGTTTGTGCCGCAGTTCCTCCCCACAGCAAAGAGTTCTGGGGGAGGAAAGCACGATGAGCATCCTTGTTTCCTGGGGAAGGAGCCCAGCAAGGCATAATGAGGGGCCCGGGGCAGACATCCAGCAGGGCTGGCAATGTCTCGTTGTGCAATACAGCAAGGACGGCAGCAAGTTTCTCCTAGAATGTTGCTTCTGGGAACCTCATCTTTGCCATGAGGGCAGGTGGGATGCTTGGGAGCCAGGGCCGAGCAGACAAGGATGGCCAGAGTCAGTGGAGAGGTTGCATCTCTATCCACAGTCTGCAGGAGCTGAGGAGCAGCTGCCACCTGGTCAGGGTCTGTGCTCTCCAGTTTGCCGCAGTCCTCACCACTCCCTACTGTTTTACATCCTGTGTTCCTCATTTATAGTACCTGTCTTGCTATTGCAGAATTCCTGTCTTCTCTTCTCCCCCACTGAGACTAAGCATTTGGCATCCTAGTATCAGAATACCTGAAAACATCACAGGGAAGGAGGGTCATTAGCTCTCAGATCCCCCAGATCAGCCTTTAGATTGGTTTTCAGCAAATGTTTGCTTTCTTCCTATTTCCCAAGCCTCTGTTGTAGGAGTATATTCCCTGCCCCACTGCCATTGGGCTTGACCTTGTGATTTGTTTCAGTCAGTGGAATGGGGGTGAAAGCAACAGTGTGCCAGTTCTGAGCCTAGACCATAAGATTAATCTCATATTTCCAATTGCCCTTCTGGTAGCTTCTAATTTTACCCATGAACATAACAGACACTTGGGTCATGGCTGCTCTTTCACCCTGGATCCTAGAATAAACACACATGGAGAAAAGCCAGTAAGTTCTCCTGCATACCTTTGAGCATGAGAATCAATGCTTATTGTACGCCACTGAGTTCTGGGATGGTTGTTACACAGCAAAAGCTGACAGATACAGAGCTTATGGTCTTTTGAGGTTCGGGGAAAGTGTGGTAGTAATGAGCCTTAGTGGTATTGGGATAAAGGCACTGAGTTGGGGCCAGATCAACCTTGGCTTGACCCTGATAGGATCTTATACTTATCAAACCTTATGACCTTAGGCATGTTCCCTAATCTCTGTGCTTTTGGGGTGTCCTCATGTGATAAATGGGTGCAGTCATCCCTACCTCCTTGGGCTGTTGGGAGAATTGACAGAGATTGTATCTAAAGCACTTGAGATGTAGTAAGTCCTCAGCACCTTAGTTTCCTTTTTTTTTTTTTTTTTTCCTTCCAAGTGTTGGCAAACTGTTAAGCTTTGAGTCTCTGTGTCACCAGAAGCCACTTGATAATAAGCTTTAGATTTAAAGGCTCTGGAGTGAGGCTGTCTGGCTCCAATTCTAGCTGCACCGTTTACTATCTGGATGACTTTGGGCAAGCTAATTAACCCCCACCCCCGATCTCCTGTATCTCAGCAGGAAATGGGGGGTGACATTTTTTAGCTCAGGGCTGCAGGGGTGGGAAGATCCCCCGAGACAGGACAGTGCCAGGAAGGCAGGCAGGTGGTGCCCCATGACAGCAACCTACAGCCACAGCCGCTGTGGTTAATTATGCAGGACTGCAGCGTTTCTGTCCTACCTCGTCTCTCTCTCTCCTTCTGGCCAGTGTTTCTCCAAGTCAGAACCGTGTGTCACAAAAAGGACACGGATGGGGGAAGGTAGGACTTGTTAGAATTCAGACTCCTGGGCCCTGTCGCTGACCCGTAGAGTCAGTTTCTCCCAGGATGGGCCCAGTAACCTCCATTTCACGGTCTCCCTGTGGGTTGTTTTGCACACTGGCCTGGGTGGTCCACCTCATCCTAGCACCAACCAGGCTTCCACCCAGAGGGGTGGGCTCATCACTGGCCGGGTGGCTAAGAGTCAATTCAAGACTCAAGTTCGAGGTTCTTTCTTCCAGGCAAACCAGAGCCACACTCTCTGTTTGCACTGTATTTTATTTTTTGTCCACAAAAAGTGCCTGGAGTAGTTGCTTTTCTCCATGTGCCTCGGTGGTATTGATTGTGTTCCCCAGAGGCTACCTGGTTAGTTCAGAGAAGTGGACAGGTTTCCAGGAATGGCCCGTGGGAGTCTGGGGTGACCCACCCTAGGTCAGCAAATGATGGCCCAACCACCAAGTCCAGTCCCCTGCTGGGTTTTGTGCACCCTGAAAGCTAAGGATGGTTTTACATTTTTAAGTGGTTGGAAAAAAAATCAACACTTGCAGTTGATTTCAATAATAGGAGACACTAAAGGAAATAATACCCTCCCCCATCAGACGTTCTCCCTATTACTAAACATGTATTATTTTATAAATTGCACTCGGTCGTTATTATAATATTTTGAATTTCATCAGTTAAAATATATGGAGATTCATTTTTTTAATCTTGTAATATAAAACATAATACCTTCAATTTTGCCCTTTGGCCCAAGGAGCCTAAAATATTGACCATGTGGCCCTTTATAGAAAATGTTTCGCAATATCTGGTCTCCTCTCTAGGGAGAGGCTTCTTGGATTACTCAGCTAAATCGGAAGAGTCAGGAAATCAGGCCTCAAAACTCAAAATCAGGACTTCCCCGGTGGCGCAGTGGTTAAGAATCCACCTGCCGGTGCAGGGGACACAGGTTCGAGCCCTGGTCCGGGAAGATCCCACATGCCGTGGAGCGACTAAGCCCGTGTGCCACAACTACTGAGCCTGTGCTCTAGAGCCCGCGAGCCACAATTACTGAGCCCGTGGGCCACAACTACTGACGCCCACGCGCCTAGAGCCCGCGCTCCACAACAAGAGAAGCCACCGCAATGAGAAGCCTGTGCACCTCAATGAAGAGTAGCCCCCGCTCGCCACAACTAGAGAAAGCCCGCACGCAGCAATGAAGACCCAACGCAGCCAAAAATAAATAAATTTATTTTAAAAACCCAAAAACCTCAGAATCAGAACTGCCTTCTGACATCAAGGGGATTCTTTTTGTTTTAGTCTTTTCCAGAATATCTGTAGCAATTTTTAAAACATACCCACACACGTCAATAGAAAAGAGGAGTTAACAGGACCAAATGAAAAGTACTGTTTAGAAAACAGCTTTCAAAAGCCTGGGTGATGAGACGTTAGGGAGATGCCCCCAGCCCATCACCCTCCTACCCACATCCCGCCCCACCCTCCAGGTATCTCTGCGCCTATATCCTTCCCAACACCAGCTTGGGTTGTGGGATTGGGCTTTTCCTCTTTCCCACTTGCCTCCCCTTTCTGGAGTCTGGAGTTGCTTAAGGCAGATGGTCAGGAACATTGTTTTATGATGTAGCTTAAGGCAGGAAGAGATGGTGAAGAGCCCGTGGGCTTCACGGGGCCTGATCCCCACTGCTGCCCACTGATTAACCCACCCCCTAAGAGACCCAGCCGCTTCGTAGATTCCCCATCCTCAGTCCTGAGCATCACGTGTGTGGCTTTCCCTTCCTTTCTCTCCTCCACCTTCGGAATTTGAAGCTCCTCCATCCCATCCTCCAGGTGAGAACAGAAAGCAGAGACTCAACAACAACCCATGATGCTGGCCAGGAAGAGAAGAGGCAGAACCGAGAGGAGGGGGTTGAGGAGAAGCACCCAAAGCACTGAGGGGGAGAGGGTCCATGGCGTGGCCACCTGGGCTCCCGACACCCTGGAAGCATCGTGCCGGCAAGTGAGCCCCCAGGTGCAGGAGCAGCTCCTAAGTCCCCACCCCCATCACGGACTCAGTGAGGTTTGGAATCTGTCTCTTGACTCTGAGATGGAGAACCAATGGGGCATTATTTCAAAAGTCTGTGTACTTCTTTGCTGGGGCTCAGCTCCCCTGACCGCCATCCCCTTCCAGTCAGCTGGGGGGCAGGGACCAGGAGAGCCACAGGCACAGCTGGCCAGAGGGGCGGCAGTCAGGCTGCTTGTGTGTGAAACCCTCTGCCTCTGACAATGTGGGACCCAGAGCCCGGAGAGCATGAGTCTAAGTAATGATTTATAAACACGCCACTTACAGTTTACCAAAAAAAAGAAAGGAATCATGCCATAACATTATCTTAAAATGTGCTTTTCTCACTTTTCTGGAGTCTTCCAGTGAGCGCAGCCTTATCCATTGAATGGCTCTGTACTTTTCCAGTTTCCGCTGGGTACCAGAATGTATTTTACCCACACCCCCACCGATGGACATTTGGGTGGTTTCTGTGCGTGTGACCATGTGTGTGCACAACACATACCATTGCAGTGATGCCATTCAAACACTGTCCAACATAAATCTTACTCAGGCCTAGATTCTTAGTAGTGAAATTTTGGGATAAAAGGGGCTTTGAGTATTTCATTTAAACTGATTCTGTCAAATCATTCTCCAAAGAGGCTGGACCACTTTGTACTTCCAGCAGCAGAGTATCTGGGAGGTCATTTCCCAGTTCCATGATAAACACCAAATATGATCCACGATCTCAGTTTTAGCCAATTTGTTAGATCTTTTTGAAAATTAGTAACCGTGTCAGAATTTGCACTTGTGAATTATGAGTGTGCTTTTCTATCTTTTTACATATTTTTGGCTATGTGTATTTCTTCTATGAATTGCCAGTTTATACCCTTTGTTCATTTTTTTTTTTTTTTGAAGATGTTGTGGGTAGGAGTTTATTTATTTATTTTTGCTGTATTGGGTATTCATTTCTGTGCGAGGGCTTTCTCTAGTTGTGGCAAGCCGGCGCCACTCTTCATCGCGGTGCGCGGGCCTCTCACTATCACGGCCTCTCGTTGCGGAGCACAGACTCCAGACGCGCAGGCTCAGTAGTTGTGGCTCACGGGCCTAGCTGTTCCGCGGCATGTGGGATCCTCCCAGACCAGGGCTCGAACCCGTGTCCCCTGCATTAGCAGGCAGATTCTCAACCACTGCGCCACCAGGGAAGCCCGCCTTTGTTCATTTTTATTCTGAGTTGATTGGAATTTTTCTTGATGTGCGGTAACTCATTGCATATTAGGAATACAAACCATCTGTTGTCTTAGACTAATGCTTGTCTCTTAGGCTCTCGTTTGTCTTTTATGTTGTTTATAGAATCTTTTGGTGTATAAATATTTCGAATTTTAGTTGTGAAGGCTGTAAAGCACATAAAATATTCCTCCCCTATATATTCTGTTTTCTGTTTTGTTTTAGGAAGTCCTCTCCTACCTAAGATTATACAATTGCCCTCAAAGATGTTCTTCTGTCACTTTCACAGCTTAGCATCATCATCTAAATCATTAATGCATCTGATTTCATGTCTGCGTGTCATAGAACCCAGAAATTTATTTAGCTGAGATATCACTTGGAGAGGAATAATAAGTTCCTCTACATCAGGGATCAGCTAACTTTTTCCAAAAAGGGCCAGATAGTCAATATTTTAGGCTTTGTGGACCATGTGGTCTTTGTCATAACCACTCAGCTCAGCGGTGATAGCTTGAAAGCAGCTAATATGTAAAGAAGTGGGTGCGGCTGCGTTCTGATCAAACTTTATTTACAAAAGGAGGTGGCAGGGCTTCCCTGGTGGCGCAGTGGTTGAGAGTCCGCCTGCCGATGCAGGGGACACGGGTTCGTGCCCCGGTCCGGGAAGATCCCACATGCCGCGGAGCGGCTGAGACCGTGAGCCATGGCCGCTGAGCCTGCGCGTCCGGAGCCTGTGCTCCGCAACCGGAGAGGCCACAACAGTGAGAGGGCCGCGTACCGCAAAAAAAAAAAAAAAGGAGGTGGCAGGCAGGATCTGGCCCTCTGGCTATAATTTGCTGACCCCGGCCCTATACTCTTTGGTTTTGGACTATCCCAGTGAATTTTTGTTATGATTATGTTGCTTGCAAGACTTGACTGAAGGCTTTGTGTTCCCCCCAAATTATTATTTTGAAGCCCGAATCCCCCCAATATGATGGTGTTTGGAGATGGGGCCTTTGGAAGGTAATTAGGGTCACCTGCACCTCAGGATGTGAGCGCGTTCGGAGATTGTATTTAAAGAGGTGATCAAGTTGAAATGAAGTCATTAGGACGGGCCCTGATCCAATCTGACTGGTGTCCTCATAAGGAGAGATTAGGACCAAGACACGCACAGAGGAAAGACCATGTGACAAAGACACAGGGAGAAGATGGCTGTCAACAGGCCAAGGAGCGAGGCCTTGGAAGAAACAAGCCTGCAGACACCTTGATCTTGGACTTCTAGCTTTTAGATCCTGAGAAAAAAACTTCTGTCCTCTAAACCACCTAGTCTCTGGTACTGTGTTAGGGCGGCCCTAGCAAATGAATCCCCTCTACCTTGGCCTGGGCAGGAAACCCCGGCCATATACTCAGCCAGGCCCTGTGAAGGCAGGGGGTGTGCACGCTCTGGCCTTTGGTCCTTAGAGGCTCTTTGGGAATAGAAACAAGGATTAATCACGGAAGGGGAAATTTCCTCTAGTTCTCCTTTCTGCAGAAAACTCATGGACGTGAGTGCCAGGGAGAAGTAGATGGTCTCTCCCTCCTCCAGAGCCGGCAGGGGGAGTGGAGGTTGGGGGACGCAACCAGCTCCAGGAGGACAGAGAGCTGGGTAGTATTCCTGGGCCGGCTTCTCCGTGGCTTTTATTGTCCACTTTATAGAAGTTCACGTCTCAGCATCTTGGGGGCTAAGCCATACTGAGATGATCCAGCTTCGTCTGTAGTTTATAACTCAGGGAGGCTGCGGGCCTGGCTACATGGTTTGTCTCTGATACGACCCATCCAGAGGTAGCTCTGGTCCCGTGGCCCCCTGGCCACAGGCAGGTCACAGCCCCCCACCCCTGCCACGGGCAGATCACCCAGGGGAGCAGTGCAGCTCTGGGGTGTCCACGGCCCACCTGTACCTGCAGGACACACTGCAGCCCGTGTGGCCTTGTAGCAGGCAAGTGAGGACCTGGTCCTCATTCCACTCCATCCCTTTCCTGCTGTGTGACCTCAGGCATGTGGCTCCCTCTTCCACAACCCACTTGCTGCGTTTTCATGGTGCCGGGTCTGGGGTGAGCTCACCTTCCGGGTCCTAGCCAGCTCTAACGCCCCGTGCTGTCGTGCTCTCATGGCCAATGTCACTGTTATGGCAAGTAACTTACCTCTCAGAGCCCCAGCTTCCCCATCTGTAAAGGCGCTATAATAATAGATCCTCTACTGTAGGCTCCTAAAGATTAAGTGATACTTTCCACGTGTGTCTTAGAGGGTCTAGAACAGAAGCGTGCAGAAGACATTAGTTATTTCTATTTATTGTTATTGTCCTTTAAGATTCATTCATTCAACAAATATTTCTTGTGTGTCTACTATATACCAAACACTTCTTAGGAGCTGTGGATACCCCCTCATGGCTCTTACATTCCCAAAAGGGGAGTCAGATGATGAACCAATAAATAAATGAACGTATAATGTGAAGGGAAGTAAAGGAAAATTAAAGAGTAGAGGATGGCAGGCATGGAGCTGTTGAGATAAGGTGGGCATCTGAGCAGAGGGCTGAAAAAAGCAAAGGAGGGAGCCATGCAGCTTTCAGGGATTGGCCAACTATAGCTCACAGGCCAAATGCAGCCTACCACATGTTTTTGTAAATAAAGTTTTATCGGCTCACAGCCACGCCCATTCATCGTGCATTGTCTGTGGCTGCTTTTAGCTGTAAGGGCAGAGTTGAGTTGTTGTGACAGACCATAAGGCTTACAAAGCCTAAAATATGTACCCTCTGGTACAAAAAATCGTGCCAATTCCTGCTCCAGGTAAAGGGAACTGCAGGTGCAAAGGCCCTGAGGTTGGGCATGTCTGCTGAGCAGTGCACATCACACAAGTGCTTCCATTGCCTGACTCTCTGGGCCCCCATGTGGTCAGTTGCATGTGGCTTTGCAGCCCATTAAGATTAGAAGTGATGCTGCAGGCCTCCTATGGACCCTGTACCCAAGCTAATGTAACTTGGTGGTGGGGGAGGGATACAGTAGGAACCTACTAAATACTTATATGAAATAACAGCACTTTAGAGCATTTTAAAGCACTTATCAGTTAGTGCTGTTCCTGTCATTAGATGATTATTTTGGCCTCATGCAGAGCCCACTAGAGATTGTGTGGGCTCCTTGCTTGTGTAATAGCTTGACTAGCTTCCTATTGTTTCTAAGAGGCCTCTCTTCTATATATTTCTGTATATATATCCTCCAAACCATAGACCCCTTCTTTCTAATCAGAACACCATCTGGGAAGTCAGCCACCTGGATGCCTCACATCCTACTTCCCTTGTTCAGGCATCTAATGAAAACCCACTGAGATCCAAACATCTGCCAGGAACTCTTCCAGACAATGGGGATCCACCATGAACGAGACAGACACGGTCTCTGTACTCTGAGTCTGGGATGGTAATAGGGTGGGCTCAAACTCAAAAGTCTACAGGGGCCATGGCAGGAAACATGAGGAGTGGGCTAGGGCCAACCTTCAGCCTGTTTTTGAGATCACACCTCACCTGAAGGCCTGTACGTTTAATTATCTTTTTAAGACTGTCTGGGGGTAAATAGCATTCACTTGCAAGTCCATTTGGCCCCTAGGAAGCCAATGAGCCCTCATTTGTCTGGTCTTGCTTGAGTGGTGAGAATGCTTAAAGGAAGCTTCATTCAGGCCCCATATTATCTCATGAGTAGCCTGGTGACCCTCCTCACTGGGGACAACCACAACTTTATACTCTAGTCCCAGAGTCCTGGAGCTGGGTTTGGCCTGAACTTGGGGTCAGTTAGGATTACAGTGGGCTTAAAAAACATAGAAATGTATTCCTCACTCACAGAAAAGAAGTCTAGAGGTAGGTTCTCCAGTGATGGTGTAGTAGTTCCACAGTCTTTGGTAATTCAGGTCCCTTCCAACTTTCTGCTTACCATCCCTAGAATGTGGCCCTTTCCTTCATGCTCCAAAATGACTGCTGGAGATCCAGCCATCACATATATGTTCCTCTGTGCACCTACACAGGGTCCTTGTCATCTGCATAAATTTGTATAGGGAATCAGAAGTTACCATAACACATATTCACAAATGGACTGAGCATTTTTAAATTGGCTCCTAATTAACTATTCTTCCTTGTTTCATACCAGCTGTCTGTCCCTATCCAAATGTGTTAGTCAAGCTTGTCCTCAGTGTTGGATGTGGCACCAGACAATACTATATTAATTACAAAGTAAAACTGGAAATATTGCCAAAAATGTAGGATTCCAGGGCTTCGCTGGTGGCGCAGTGGTTGAGAGTCCGCCTGCCGATGCAGGGGACACGGGTTCGTGCCCCAGTCTGGGAATATCCCACATGCCGCGGAGTGGCTGGGCCCGTGAACCATGGCCGCTGAGCCTGCGTGTCTGGAGCCTGTGCTCCGCAACGGGAGAGGCCACAACAGTGAGAGGCCCGTGGACCACAAAAAAAAAAAAAAAAAAGTAGGATTCCATGAAATTGATAAAAGTTATGTTGGAAAACTACTTGATTTCTATCCAAATACTTTGACAAGCCAGAATCTGGTGGAGTTGATATATTTAAAAAACAAGGGATGCAAGGATTCTTCAATATACGCAAATCAATCAATGTGATACACCATATTAACAAGTTGAAGAATAAAAACCATATGATCATCTTGATAGATGCAGAAAAAGCTTTTGACAAAATTCAACACCCATTTATGATAAAAACTCTCCAGAAAGTGGGCATAGAGTGAACCTACCTCAACATAATAAAGGCCATATACAACAAACCCACAGCAAACATCATTCTCAATGGTGAAAAACTGAAAGCATTTCCTCTAAGAACAGAAACAACACAAGGATGTCCATTCTCACCACTATTGTTCAACATAGTTTTGGAAGTCCTAGCCACGGCAATCAGAGAAGAAAAAGAAATAAAAGGAATACAAATTGGAAAAGAAGAAGTAAAACTGTCACTGTTTGCAGATGACATGATAGTATACATAGAGAATCCTAAAGATGCCACCAGAAAACTACTAGAACTAATCAATGAATTTGGTAAAGTTGTAGGATACAAAATTAATGCACAGGAATCTCTTGCATTCCTATACACTAATGATGAAATATCTGAAAGAGAAATTAAGGAAACACTCCTGTTTACCATTGCAACAAAAAGAATAAAATACCTAGGAATAAACCTACCTAGGGAGACAAAAGATCTGTATGCAGAAAACTATAAGACACTGATGAAAGAAGTGAAAGATGATACCAACAGATGGAGAGATGTACCATGTTTTTGGATTGGAAGAATCAATATTGTGAAAATGACTTTACTACCCAAAGCAGATTCAATGCAATCCCTGCCAAATTACCAATGGCATTTTTTACAGACTTAGAACAAAAAAATCTTAAAATTTGTATGGAGACACAAAAGACCCCAAATAGCCAAAGCAGGCTTGAGGGAAAAAAGTGGAGCTGGAGGAATCGGACTCCCTGACTTCAGACTATACTACAAAGCTACAGTAATCAAGACAATGTGGTACTGGCACAAAAGGAGAAATATAGATCAATGGAACAAGATAGAAAGCCCAGAGATGAACCCATGCACCTATGGTCAATTAATCTATGACAAAGGAGGCAAGGATATACAATGGAGAAAAGACAGTCTCTTCAATAAGTGGTGCTGAGAAAACTGGACAGCTACATGTAAAAGAATGAAATCAGAACACTCCGTAACACCATACAAAAAATAAACTAAAAATGGATTAGAGACCTAAATGTAAGACTGGACACTATAAAACTCTTAGAGGAAAACATAGGAGGAACACTCTTTGACATAAATCACAGCAAGATCTTTTTTGATCCACCTCCTAGTATAATGGAAATAAAAACAAAAATAAACAAATGGGACCTAATGAAACTTCAAAGCTTTTGCACAGCAAAGGAAACCGTAAACAAGATGAAAAGATAACCCTCAGAATGGGAGAAAATATTTGCAAACGAATCAATGGACAAAGGATTAATCTCCAAAATATATAAACAGCTCATGCAGCTTAATATTAAAAAAACAAGCAACCCAACCCAGATACGGGCAGAAGACCTAAATAGACCTTTCTCCAAAGAAGACATACAGTGGCCAAGAAGCACGTGAAAAGCTGCTCAACATCACTGTTAGAGAAATGCACATCAAAACTACAATGACGTATCACCTCACACCAGTTAGAATGGACATCATCAAAAAATCTACAAACAAATGCTGGAGAGGGTGTGGAGAAAAGGGGACCCTCTTGCACTGTTGGTAGGAATGTAAATTGATACAGCCACTATGGAGAACAGTATGGAGGTTCCTTAAAAAGCTAAAAATAGAATTACCATATGACCCAGGAATCCCACTACTGGGCATATACCCAGAGAAAACCATAATTCAAAAAGACACATGCACCCCAATGATCATTGCAGCACTATTTACAATAGCCAGGTCATAGAAGCAACCTAAATGCCCATTGACAGATGAATGGATAAAGAAGATGTGGTACATATATACAATGGAATATTACTCAGCCATCAAAAGGAACGAAATTGGGTCATTTGTTGAGACGTGGATGGATCTAGAGACTGTCATACAGAGTGAAGTAAGTCAGAAAGAGAAAACTAAATTCATATATTAACACATATCTGTGGAACCTAGAACAATGGTACAGATGAACCTGTTTGCAGGGCAGAAATTGAGACACAGATGTAGAGAACCAGTGTATGGACACCAAGGGGGGAAAGAGGTGGGGTGGTGGTGAGATGAATTGGGCGATTGGGATTGACATGTATACACTGATGTGTATAAAATTGATGACTAATAAGAACCTGCTGTATAAAAGTAAAATAAAATTCAAAAAAATAAAAATCAAAGGAGAGAAAAATTGAAGAAAATAACAGGATTAACTGCTTCAAACAAGAACTGGCAAAGTTTAAGAGTAGCCTTTGGGAAAATCGATCCAGCCTTGAAATGACCCTTTTCATAACATGATTTAAACATCAAATCTTGAGTAAAGGATGTTGTTTGTGTTGCGCTAGAAAAAATTTTGTCTCCTGGAAAATTACTCCAAGATAAAATACTGTTCTGTTGTTCACTCTAAGAATTTAGCACATAGCTTTAATTATAACTTAAAAATTTTACAGGTTTTTAAACAGTTTTCTTAATTTTATATTGCATATTTCAAAATAAAGCATAGCATTTGTTGTTGTTACTTAACTATGAAATTTCGATCCAAGTTTTAAGTGGAATCTTCTTAGGAGGTCATTTTTCTTGTATCAGTTTCTTCAGACATGAAGAACCCCCCATACTTTCCAGTATATGCATCAGAAATGTGGAATTCACCTGCTGCCATGCTTTGTCCAGTCCTGAACGGTCGTGACCCATTGTCACCTGTTTGAAGTATGGATTTGAATAATACACCTGGGACCATTCCACCTGGCTGCTGGATGAACCTAGCCCACTGCCCAGCATCCACGCCTTAACGAGACATCCTTTTTTAAAAGATCTACTTTACTGAAATATAATTTAACATACAATAAAATGCATATTTGTAATGTGCAGTTACATGAATTTTGACAAATGTAACAACCACCCCTAGATCAAGATAAAGGACATTTCCATCACCTCAAAAGTCCCTCATGCAAAAGTCCCCCTTTGCAGTCAACCTCCTGCCCCTTCCCCACCTTAGACAACCACTGGTCTGATTTCTGTCATTATAGGTTACTGTTGCCCATTCTAAAACTTCGTGTAAACAGAAACGTAATGGTATGCACCTGGCTCAACCCATTTTTGAGATTTATCTGTGTTGTTGCTTGAATCATCATTTCCTTCCTTTTCGGCACTAGGTAGTATTTCATGGGTACAGAGAGTGACATTACCACGTGTCGGCAAGGATGTGGAGGAAAGCTTCTTGGCGGTTTCTTATGGAGTTAGACATACGCTTACTCTGTGCCCCAGCAGTTCAACTCCTTGGTGTTTACCCCAGAGAAATGAAAATATACATCCTCACAAAGACCTGTATCCAAATGTTTATAATAGCTTTACCCATAAGAGCCCTCAAATGGAAACAACCTCTAATTGTCAGGGTCCAGTCAGGAGACAGAAGCCACACCAGTGTGAAACAAAATTCCTGTTGTATGGCAAGACAAGAAAAATTTAAACATAAAAAATTTCCCTTGCCCTTTGTTCTTCTCTCTACCCTCTATGGTGCATTGTGTATCTGCATTCTGCATGGACCGTACCTCCCCCATCAGCAGAAATACCTGCTCAGCCATAAAGAGCAGTGTTCTAGCATCAACAAGACACCTCCTGAAAAGATAACATTCCGTCTTGATCTTGTAAGGGGCCACGAAGACGCTTAGACCTTGATGGTGTCCACTGTCAATAATATGTCATTTAATGTACAGCCCTCTGTCTCAAAAACTTTATATAACTGTGCCTTGATTTCTAATGGGCAGAACAGTTCTTGGAGCGTTCTGAGATGCTCTTTCCGGGTTATACTCCTCAAATTGGACTCGGATAAAATTTTTCATTTCTTTCTTAAAGCGACTGATTCATTTTTCATCAACACCAGTAATCTGAGCATTAACTAGGAAAAGGCAGTTCACTACTGAAGGGGTAAAAGAGGGTTTTAAAGGATATAGAAATGGCAAGTCCAGAAAGCAGCAAGTAGGGGCTGAGGGAGCGTGAAAAGGGAAAGCAGCAGACGTTCCCCTACCCACAGGCAGAGAGTCACACCTCTCAGGGGGAGAGGGTGCAGATGCCGCAGGGGACGTGCAGCCGCCAGGGGGTGCAGGTGAGACCGTCCTGCCGGATGGTCTGGAAACTTGCTGCAGGGCGTGTGGGCCAGAGAGCTGCTGGGTGAGTGCAACTGACCTGCACGTGCATCTGCTGGCATCCAGACCACAAAACCGTCACAAGACCTGGAACCAGGATGAGAAGTCCTTCTCTCTCACTGTGGATCGCAGTGCCCCTCCAGTTCCCTCTACCGATGAAGCCTAGCATCAAGCCAGCCTGCAAAGGAGAAATGTTGACAGAGTCCAGCTCCAGTGGCACAGAGTCGGGCAGAGAGGAGGAGGTTTGGTGCTGAGAAGCAATAAAGTGATAGCCCATAGCCCCAAATTCCATCAACTGGGGAATGGATAAAAACCCTGCTGTGGGGCTTCCCTGGTGGCGCAGTGGTTGAGAGTCTGCCTGCTAACGCAGGGGACACGGGTTCGAGCCCTGGTCTGGGAGGATCCCACATGCCGCGGAGCAACTAGGCCCGTGAGCTACAACTACTGAGCCTGCGCGTCTGGAGCCTGTGCTCCGCAACAAGAGAGGCCGTGATAGTGAGAGGCCCGTGCACCGCGATGAAGAGTGGCCCCCGCTTGCCACAACTAGAGAAAGCCCTCGCACAGAAACGAAGACCCAACACAGCAAAAAATAAATTAATTAATAAACTCCTACCCCCCAACATCTTCTTAAAAAAAACAAAAAATAAAAAAACCCTGCTGTGTCCATACAGCGTGATTCACTTTTGTACCTTTGTGCTCGTCTGAGCCACTACCCTTGTGTAGTAATAAGAATTGCTTTGAACCTTCAGAGAGGAAGTAAGCAGCTCTTCTGGGATGATGGGTCTCAGATGGTGGAGGCGGAAGGTCAGCTGTGGTGCTGACGTAGCACCAAAGGCATAGTGTTTTACCCCGGGGACTCCGGAGTCACACAGTGCTGGCTTCCGATCCTGCCTTTGTATCTGCCAGCTGTGTGGCCTTGGGAAACTCACTCAACCTCTCTGAGACAATGTTTCCACCTCTTAAGGTGGGAATAATAATAGTACTTGCTCACTTTGTGGTGTTGTAGGGATTGAATGATAAAAAGCAGGCTTCAAAACACCACAGCCGGTAGCCCAACCCTGTCCACCTGCCCGTTGCTCTTTCTAAGGTCCACGACCTAAGAATGTTTCATTCACCCTCATTTTTAAACGGTTACATTTTAAACCGTTACGTAAGTACCTACATAGTAGCCTCAATTTTGCCTCTGGCCTGCAAAGCTTAAATGATTTACTATCTAGCCCTTGAAGAAAAAACTTATCAACCCTTGATACAAAGCATGTGGCTAGAGAAAGTGCTCAGTGGATTTTAAGTGGTGCTGATTCAGCTCTCAAGGAGCTTAGGTCTCCTCAAAGGCCTTCCTGTGTAGCCCTCAGGAAAGTCAAGCATGCTTTACAAACAGCCATGGATAAGGAATACTTAGATGGCACTCACCGTGTCCCAAGCATTGTTGTAAGTCCTGTGCATACAGCAACTCAATCCTTATAACGCCCCCATGAGATAGGTACTATTATTATCCCCATTTTAAAGCTGAAGAAACAAAGGCACAGAGAAGGGTGGGTGTCTCCCTAAGGTCACACAGCTGTGAGCGATGGATCTAGCTAGCATTCAGATCTTGTAACTACTTTGTCCTGCTGCACTTGACAGAGCTGGGGCTGCCCCTAGAGGGCGCTCAGTAGATATCTGTTGACTGTACACATGCGTGTGGTCTGAGGGCAGAAAGTAAACCAGTGAATTGCCAAGCTTGTAAGAGAGGGACTTAGGCGCCCATTGGAGCCCGGATGCCTGGTAGTAACAGCTAGGGGCACAGATTCCACACAGCCGCACAGGCCCCTGCTCTGACAGTCTAGCCTCTTCTGACCCCCATGAAACAGAACATTTATTGCATTCAAGATGTGCCCTCCTTGCACATGCGATCACACTGTCTTCCCTCTGAGTCCATCAAGTAGCTCCAATTGTTACATCCACTTTCAGATTGAGGAAACACAGGCACAGAGAAGTTAAGTGATTGGCCAGACATCACACAGCTGACTCATGGTTGTACCGGTTCTCACACCCAGGTCTGTGTGACTGCAGGGCCAGGCCTTTTAGCCACGGTGCAGGGAAGGGAGACGGTCATTGGCTACTCAGGGCTATTTATGAATGTGATGGCTAGCTTGAGTTTTCACAGGAACCCCAGTGAGCAAATCCTGAATTTACACAACTGTGTGATGGGGGCCATGATTCACATTTCCTCTGTGAGCCTTCCCTTTTAAAAGCATGCCCTTTGACGCGTCTCAGCTCTGCAAAAGTTCACTGTTTGTCTACTTTTCCAGAAGCCATCGGCTGGGGGAGTCAGGGTTCACCTGTAAGCTAAGACGGCACGTGGGCAGCCAGCCATTCATGCATTTCGATGGCATCTGAGGGAGAGATGCTGCTACTCACAGCATAATTCAATGGAAGGCTCCTCCCCGGGAAGGGAGTGTCAGTGCCAGGAATGACATCAAAGGTAAGACAAACGGATGATGTCTCAGGGGAGTGGGGCGGGGGGAGATGGGGATGGTGTGTGTGCTGGAGGGAAGGAAAGAGGTTGGGAAGGAGAGAGAAGAACGCTCAGCCTGCTGTATCCAGAGCAGCATTTGTTTGGTGGCTTGTTTGGGGTTAATTTTGCTGCCAATTATCTCGGTCGAGCATTTTATAATTGCAAAGAACAGAAACCTACTCAAAGGAAATCTCGCAAAAGGAAAATACATTCGTTCACTCGTTGAGTATGATTTGTGGACCTCCTCTGTGCCACACGCCGTGCCCTCCAGGTTCTCATGGGGAGGCGGGTCAGTAAGCAGGTGCCACATAAACAAACAAGGCAATTGCAGACAGTGCTTTGTGCTCTGAAGAGATTGAACAAGGCGTGTGGCGAAGCAGGAGGGCAGGGAACTTGCCTCTGGGGAGGGAACCTCTGAGCTGAGGCCTGACTGACAAGAGCCAGCCATTGGCAATTTGGGTGAAGAATTTTCCAGACGGAGGGATTAGCAAGTGCAAATGTCCTGAGGGAGGAATGGACTTTACGCCGCAGAGCAACAGAAAACAAGGCTGGTGTGGCAGGACGGAAGGAAGGAAGGAAAGGGTCAGGAGACCAGGTCGGGGAAGGGCCCAGTGGCCTCCGTTTGGATTTTATCCTGGGAGCAGCGGGCAGCCATGGGAGGGTGAGAAGGGCCGATGGGTGTGAGAGCCTCTCTAGGAGGCATGGGAAGTCCGGAGGTGGGCCCAGGCCGTCTCTCTGTTTGGTCACCTCACAGTCTCAAAGTGGCCACCACGGCTGCCAGCATCCGAGGCCCAGAGGATGCCGGTAAAGCAAACAGGAAGCAGAGCCTTTTCCAGAAGGCCCAGCGAGCTCCCGCATTTATGCCCGTGACCAGAACCGAGTCAGGCGGGCATCCCAGCTGTGAGACAGGCTGGGAGACAGAGTGTCCAGTGAGGAAAATGGCCCCAGCCCGCCGTGGTTTATCACACAGGCTGGGCCCGTGGAGCCACTGTGACAAATTAGGATGCTAAGGGAGAGAAGGAAGGGAGGACCAGCCCTTGACCCTAGCAGAGAAGAAATCTCTGGCCAGGGTACTCAGTTGTAAATTAGAGGCCTGTCCAAAGTGGGGGGAAACAGCCAGGAGGGGGGCACCCCCCAACTTCCACCGCCCACCGTCCTGGGCTGCAGTTGGGCAGGAAGTTTCCGGGTCCGGGAGTCAGGGGTCTGGCCGTGTTAGGAAAGGCAAGTGCTCCCTCTAGTGGCTCTGCGGAGGTGAGCCCAGCATCCTCCCCAGGGGGCCAGAGCTGGAGGCCGGAGTTGGGATCCCTCGGCTCACAGATCCTGGAAGGGGAAGGGCACCAGTGATGCTGGTGAGAGCTAACACTTACGGGGCACTTAGGGTATACCCTCCATGCACCTTACAAACATTAACTCGATCCTTTTGACAGCTCTACGAGGTTGGTCCCATTCGTGTTTCTGTTTGAAGGATGCTGTCATTTGCCCAATATCATAGGGACAGGAATTGGACCCACATCCGTCTCACATAGAGGCTGTACTTCCAGCCAGTGGCTTTGGGGCCAACAGACTACAGCCCAACTATTAACCACTGGGGGACCATCACATGGATCCTGAATTACATATCCTTATTATTTTTAACTTGCTTGTTCAAAAAACCTTGTCTGAGGCTTCTGGGGGACTTAAAGTCGTCCATGGATGGAGTTTGGGAATCCCTGGGATTGGATATGAAATGCCATGTGCATCTCTGCACATTTCCCTGCAGAGAGGCCCAGAGCAGCCATGAGACAGGCAAAGGGGCTGGGACCCAAAGAAGTCACAGAGCCTCTGTTTCGTATTGTTTTGATGTCTTGTTTACTCTTTCAAGACTTTCGGAGGTGGGTGGGATGGAACTGATTAGGTATGCTTGTCACAAAGACTTGTCTGTGCCCTAACTGACTTGTGATGGGCTTGGGTCTTGCGTAAACTGGCTTTCGTTTAACTCTGGAAACATCTTGATTTTGACGCCTAACCGGGGCCTCTCAGAGGTTGAGGACAGCAAGAGCCATTTAAAATTTTTAAAAGATTTAAAGCTACAAGGGATGTGAAGATTGTGGTAGATTTTAAGTTTTTATGTTTAATAAAGTAAATGCTTTTCAAATAAAGTTCAATGATGACTCATCTAAGTTACAGATAATGGCAGAAGTCTAAGGTGGGGAATTCTATGACTAAATGGCCCAGGCCAAGTTGCCTTCCAGCCCTTCTCCCCACTCTGTAAAAGGCACCAAGTAGCTGAATTATATCAACCCAGGTGCTGGATTCGAGCAGAAATAACACAGCATCTGTTATCTTAACAGTTCTCGGAGAAGCAAGGCCACTTCCGCTGCAGACAAGCGAGGTCCTCTGGGTGGGGGCATTCTGGGGCCAGGTAGAGGGGAGAGTATGAGGATGAGGAAACCTCTCACCTCCCCAAGTTGAATTCTGGACCACCTGGCCTCAGAGCTTGGATTGAGGTTATTCTCGAGCCCCCAGCCCTCATTCAAAGGATGCACCGAAGCTCATTCCAAAATCAGAAGAAATGACTTTGAATTTCCACCTGTTTGGGCAATAATGGGAGGAGTTTGGGCTTTGGATTTGGTTTCGATTTCTGCCACTTCGGGACTGTGTGACTTTGGGTTAAGCTCTTTGAACTTCTGATTCTTCCCCTTTGTGGTCGGGTTGAGAATGGCCCCCTCCCCAGGCAGCTGGAGGAGAAAGTGAGGTTTGTTCAGCCGATGTTGAGAGTGGGTCCCTGAGCGCTGGGGATCTGCCTGGCGCTTGGGACTCGGGGACACGAGCGTGCCAGCCCTGACCTCGGGGTCATGGTGTTAGCATAGGAGACGCATGGGGCATTGGGGTTTCTAGAAGATCAGCGCAGAGGTTGGGAACATAGGGCAGCGCTGCGGATCCCACCACCTGTGGCTCAGAGAAAGAGTCCTGGGAAAAGGCTACCAGTTCATTGAGAAGTTGGTCCTATAGGCATAGAGATGACCAGTAACGTCTGCCCACTCTCAAGAAGCTCGCAATCAAGTAGAAGAGGCTGGGGCTTCCCTGGTGGTGCAGTAGTTAAGAATCTGCCTGCCAATGCAAGGGACACGGGTTCAAGTCCTGGTCCAGGAAGATCCCACATGCTGCAGGCAACTAAGCCCGTGTGCCACAACTACTGAGCCTGCACTCTAGAGCCCGCAAGCCACAACTACTGAAGCCTGCGCACCTAGAGCCCGTGCTCCACAAGAGAAGCCACCACAATGAGAAGCCCGTACACTGCAACGAACAGTAGCCCCTGCTCGCCGCAACTAGAGAAAAGCCCGCACTCAGCAGCGAAGACCCAACGCAAGCAAAAATAAATAAATTAATTGATTTTTTTTAAAAAGAAGAGGCTACCGTGCAGTGTGTAAGAGGCACAGAAAGAGGATGAGGTTACCCAGTGCAGGGCTGACTCCTGCAGGCTCCTATAGCTGCTGGGTTTGGCCAATGGGAGGCCCTGCAGGAGGGAGAGAAAAGCAGGGGTATTTCTTCTCTTCCTTTATGCCTCAAGAAGCAACTCTGCAGCCCTCTGGGCCCCAAATTGCCAACCTTTTCAATTTTTCACAAAAAGCTTTGAATCTAGATTTTGTGTGAAATCTTCCCATTTGTGACTATTAGCACTAATTGTTCAACTATTATGCAGACTTTTCTGGCTCCACAGGCTGAGAGTTTGTGACTTTTGGACAGAAGGCCCATGACACTCTCTTCACTTTAAAATTTCTACGACTCTTATACAACTGCTATGGAGAATAAAATTGTATACACACATATCCTATGAAAAGCCAGCTCCACCCCTACATACCGTGGAAAAACTCACTCCATGTACAGGGGCCACGCTCAAGGATGTTCATCTCAGCATTGTGTGTACACACGTGTAATAGAGAAATGTAGGAAGCTATCCAAGTGTCCATCAACAGGAGGACAGAGAAGTGCCTTGTGCCATATTTACAGTGAAAACCAAGTACAGCTACGTTTATTAACATGGACAAATCTCAAGACATCATTTTAGAATGACAAAAGCATAGTATTTTGTTTTTGTATAAAAAGTTTATTCATATGAAGTTTGAAGCATGAAAAGCAATAACGTGTATCATTTATGTACAGGAGCATATGTTCTGTAAATGTAAAGGCAACTATGGGATTGTTTGTTACGATTCAGGAGGTGCTGACGGCATCTAGTGGCTGGAGGCCAGGGATGCAGCTAAACATCCTGCCGTGCACAGGCCAGCCTCCCAGCCAAGGATGATCTGGTCCAAATGCCTGTAGTGCTGAGGTTGAAGCCTTCAAGGGGGCGGGGAAAGGGGAGGGTATAGAAGCCACTTGGAATATCTGACATCTCATATAAGACTTGCAAATGGGCTGTCATGGCTTGGAAGCATCTTCTAAAGGCCAGCTTTCCTGTAGTTCTGTCTGCAGAGACCTGAGCTCAACTCCACAGGGCTGCCATCGCTCAGCCCGACTCGCTGCCACGGGGTCAGAGCTGGTCGTGGGGGCCAATCTGGAGCCCCTACAAGGACGTATTGGGACAAATTCCTGCACTGGCTTTCTTACCCACCTGAGGCCTGATTTCACACTTTAGTAAGAAATAGCATGTTAGAGCCTCACAGCAGTCACTGGCCAGAGCGAAAGTTATCCCCACCATGTGACAGATGAGGAAACCGAGGCTCAGAGAGGTGAGGCCATTGCTGCAGGACACACCACTAGTAAGAAACTTGAACTCAGGCCTGAGACTCTGGAGTTCAGAGCTGTGCCTGCAGACACCACCTCTCAGGCCCAAAGTCTCCAGGGTCTGGACGTTGGGACAATGCACTCTAAGCCATGAGTTAGAGGAAGTGGGAACAGATTAAAGCTTTTCTTTGCATGAGCCGATGTGTAATCGTCACAATCCCTATACTTTACTGAATCCATCTACACACAGAGCATTATTCAGTCCTCCCCGAAACACACGTGAAAAGCTAAACGTTGTTATCTCCATTTTCCAGAAGGAAATAAGATGGAACCTGCCCAGCATGACCCGAATAGAAAGGGGCTGAGGCAGAATTCGAACTCAGGGCTCTGGTTCCATACCCGGGTGCTGCCCTGCTTCACAGTGCTGCCTTCACTTCTAAGCTGCTTTAGTCCCTCTTGTCCCTTTTGGACCAGTTAGGACCTCGATATCCTTGCCGATTTATTTCATATCTTAGGAAATGGAAGTGCCCACGAAATAAACTTGAAGATTTCAGACTTTTAGCTAATCTGTGCCTTAGCTTTTGTGGCTCTGCTGAAAGCATTTCGGAAAGGTTTCAGAGGAACTGTGTGTGTGTGTGAAGAGAGTTGAAATACTGTTTGCTCAGAGGGGTGTGGAAATTTTTCTGGTGTTTCGTTGGTTACATGCTCTTCTAGGGTGCTAGCGATGGCTCCACCAAACCCTGTTAGTCGTATTTTATAAATTTATAAATCTTTCGCCTTAAACCCCCTCCACTCAAAAATCCATAGAATTGGAAATCAATCTTTGTTTATGGCAAGTCCGTTCACAGCTAATTCCTTCCCACAACCATCAAGTCCATCTTTGCTTGATGCCAGAAATAGAAGCGACCGGGGTTTGGTGGGCAGACGGAGGGGAACCTCTCACAGACATGCTGGGTCTGGCGTCCTCGGGGGTTGCCCTTACGTCACGTCTCGGACACAAGCCGCGGTGATGTCACCTGATGCCACGGTGCAGAACTCCCCTCCGCGGTGTCTGTGGTCAGCCCAGGGCCCAAAAGTGTCTCCCTTCCTGGGTTTCGGTGTCCCGATGAAGTCAGATTTCCTGGGCCGTGGATCCAGTTACCGATAATTGCCTTGTGAACTGGCAGATGCAAAAGTAAACATTTCTAGAGCCCGAAGTACACGGAGCTCTGGGGGTGGCCTGCCAAGAGGAGCCGGGAGAGAGCTGCCACGGAAGCGATCTGGGCGATGTCCGTGTGGCGTTGATGGGGCCTTATGCTCTGGGTCTAGAATATTCACGCCATGGGGAAGCCTGGCCCGGGTGAAGGGTGGGCGGTGGTGAGCTTTCCCTGACTTGTAGCGTGTGGGGAAGGGAAGGATGAGGCCTCTGTGCTGGGGGCAGGCCTGCGTCCCTGGAGGAGTGTGGGCTTTCCACAGTTACACAGAAAGCAGATATGGCAGTGGGAGGGGCCCCTGCCAGGAGTGGCAGTGAGTCACTTTTTCCACCACCTCCTGTCATCTCTCCAAGTCTGCCGTCTCACTCTGTGGCTGCTCTATAGGGTGACAGCAGAGCCTGCCCTCGGGCCAGAGGGGGGTCCCGAGCCGGGTTAAAGGGACCCGTGTCCTTCCCACTGACCAGGTGTGAGGAGAGTAGCAAGACCCCCAGACAAAGAGCTATCATTACATAAGAACAAAGAATAAAATCCTAATTCCCACATGGCCCTACATAATGTGGGCCCTGCCGAGCACCCTCCTGCCTGCCTTCTACACACCTCAATCCTGATATCTGCCCCCTGCTGTTTCTCAGATTCCTCAGGCTCGTTCCCAGCACCATACCTCAAGGTGTTTGCACAGGCTGTGCCCTCTGCCTGAAATGCTGGTCTCAGGTCTCTGCCCAGTTGTCACCACCTCAAGGAAGCCCTCTGTGATCACTCTATCTAAAATACCATCCCCATAATTTTATTCCATCCCTCTTACCCTGTTCTCCCCCGCCAGAGCCTTTGTAGTTACCTGGCATGATGCCATGTATTGGATGACTTACTGATGGTCTGTCTCCCCCACTAAAACGTCAGCTCTATGAAGGTGGGGATTTTTGTCTGTCTTGTTCACTAGCGTGTCCTCGTGCCTGAAACAAAGCCTGGCATAGTAGATGCTCCATAAAGAGAGGACAAATGTGTGAATGAGTGTTGAACAGGTAATACACAATCGGAGAAGAAATTGTGGCGCCGTGAGCTGGAATCCAGGGCACCAGGGGCAGATACAGCTGTGCTTGCCTTGGGTTGGGGAAACTGGCAGGGGACGGGGGGTGGGGTACCGTGAAGAAACTGGAATCATGGTCTTGCCCCTCAGGGGAGGTGATATTTTATGAAATGTACCTGTGGCAGGAGAGACGTGTGAAGAGGAAAGGCTTTGGAATCTGACTGCTTACGTTTAAATCCCAGCCTTACTCCTTCCCCACTCGCTGTGTGAGCCTGAGCAAGTCAGACAGCCTCTCTCAGTCTGTTTCTGTATCTGAAAACTAGACCTAATAGTACCACCTTACAAGCGATTTGGGGTGGATCTAATGAAACAATACAGCTAATGCATATAGCCCCATGCCTGGCTCATGGTATGCCTGCAGTAAGTGTTAGCTTTAGAAAGCTTTGGTTGTGGGCTTCCCTGGTGGCGCAAGTGGTTGAGAGTCCGCCTGCCGATGCAGGGGACACGGGTTCGTGCCCCGGTCCGGGAGGATCCCACATGCCGCAGAGCGGCTGGGCCCGTGAACCATGGCCGCTGAGCCTGCGCGTCTGGAGCCTGTGCTCTGCAGCGGGAGAGGCCGCGACAGTGAGAGGCCCACGTACCGCAAACAGAACAAAACAAAACAAAAAAAGCTTTGGTTGCATGAGGGACTGTCTTAGCCCTTTCGGGCTGCTATAACAAAACACCATAGACGGGGTGGCTTACAGACAACAGAACTTCACTTCTCACAGTTCTGGAGGCTGGGAAATCCAAGACCAAGGCACTGGCAGATTTGGTGTCTAGTGAGGGCCTGCTTCCGGGTTCATAGATGGCCGTCTTCTCACTGTGATGAAAGGGGGAAGGGAGCTCTCTGGGGCCTCTTTTATAAGGGCATGAATCCCATCATGAGGGCTCTACCCTCCTGACCTAATCACTTCCCAAAGGCCCCACCTCTTAATACCATCGCATTAGGGGTTAGGATTTCAACATACGAATTTTGGGGGGACACGAACATTTGATCTATAACCCCACTCAGCATCTGGACCGAGGAGGAAGATTGAGCCATTTGTTACTCTGCTTAGACATTCACAGTCCGGCAATCCCAAATATTTAACTGTTTAGGTCATGCTTTTTATTTTTCTGGGAAATATTTTTACTTGCATGACACTCTTTACTGAAAAATGTAGAACTCTTAAAAGGTAGATACAGTTGTAAAGCCTAACAGCTTTTCACGTGTTTGGTGCCTGTATGGTCTGGAGATGGGTGTGTTAATCAATGCTGTATAACAGATGACCACAAACTTAGTGGCTTTGAACAACACCCAGTTAAAATGATCGCAGTTTCAGTGGGTCAGGAATCCAGGCACAGCTCGGCTGGGTCCACTGCTTCAGCATCTCAAAAGGATGCAGTCAGTGTCAGCCAGGGCTGGGGTCTCCTCTGAAGGCTCGACTGGGGACAGGTCTACATCCAAGCTCCCTCACGTGTTTGTTGGCAGGATTCAGGGCCTCAGCCCCTCACTGGCTTCTGGGGGGAGCCCTGTCGGCTCCTTATCACATTGCCCTCTCCGTAGTGAAGCTCTCCACGTGAGCTGGCTGTTGGCCACGTAAGCCTCCCTGGCTCTGCTTCATCACAGCCAGCAAGGGAGAGTCTGCCAGCACGGTTGAAGTCAGATTTACTCACAGTTGGGACATTTCCCCCAACACTGAGGTATGTTCTGTAGCTTAGACACAGTTACTCAAGGGGAGGGGATCCCTCCAGGACATGAAGGCCAGAAAGTGGAGATCACTGGGATCATCTCAGAAGCTGCCGAAAACAGGGAAGAGCCTGGCAGGTGTGAGCAAAGGCTTAGCTGAGTGGGTTCGTGGTTATCACCTCCTGTGATTTGTAACAAGGTCCCTGAACCTGCCCACACCTCTCCTCAGGTCATCTCACAGTAAGCCATCTTTGTTCAGGAAAGAATTGGTCTTTCTTAGTCCACGTCAACAGGGGACCAGTAGACACCCATTGCTTGAGGGTGGCTATAAAGGAATTTCTGTGACCTGACAAAGGCAGGCTTCTCACCATAAAGACCTGGTTCTTGGTGGTGGGGGTGAGGGGGCACTGGATTGCTTTGCACATGGAGCCAGGGTCTCTAGGGAATGAAGGGACTCAGATACCCAACCATTGCTCCTCAAGGTTTGAAGTCAGGAAAGCCCATCCGAGTGGACTCTGAAGCTCCCACCTAACACCCACTGACTAAGAAGGACAAGAAACCCACATGGGAAGTCATCAGCAGGACAGGAGCACCTGGCCAAAGTTTGAGAGCCCAAGTGAGCTTTGGGGAGGGCTGCTTCCAACAGGGCAGGTAGGTAAGCTGGGATCCCTTCAGGCCCCAGCAATCCTAGTACAATTGGTCTGGGATCGATGGCTGATCACTAGGAGAGCCAGGATGGATGTATATATCCTATGTTCAACAGTGATCTCTAGTGGCAAGGAGAATCAATGCATGTAGTGGATGGTTCAGACTCCCCGGTTCAGCTGTTTGGAGGCAGGGCTGGGCCCCCTTGGAACCAAGTAAATCCCGGAGTTCTTGGCCATTGGGAGTGGTGAGGAAGTAAGAAGCCCAGAGGAGGTGTTAGATTTCCTGCCAATGAAGCTGAATTTATTTACTGAAAGCATGAAAGCAATCAGGAAGTATTTGGGTACCTTACTGGTCGCAAAGATTATAGAATAAACCAGAGGTTAGCAAACTTTTATTAAAAGATCATATAATAAACATTTTAGCTCTGTTCCACCCAATGAACACTGCTCTGGTAACATGGAAGCAGCCATAGACAATAAGTGAAAGAATGAGCATGGTTGTCTTTCAATAAAACTTTAGTTATAAAAACAGCCAGCCAGCCGTGGGCCATAGTTCGCTGACCCCTGGGATAAACAGTTGAGGTCAGTCTTTCCACCTTTTAAAATAGAATAAATAAATTTTAATTAATTAATTAAATTTCATGACTAAACGAAAACGTTCATAAAATGTTCTTTCCTCTTTTGGTTAACTGAAATCTCATTCCTCCATGGATTTGCTAATTGTCCTTTTCTCCTTTAAATAGAATAGAGGCTCACCGGCACATTTTCGAATTGCTATTTCTTTCTTTGTATAAATGGGGAGTTATATATTAATGATTATTTTCTCCTTGAGGCTGACGGAAGCTGAATCACGGATGAGGTGAAAAATCAGCTTTCATCTTCTGTGATTTATACTCAGTTCGGTCCTTTTCATGCATGTATGTATGCACACACGTACAAGCTTAGGAATGTACTATTAGTGGTTGTAAAAGTGAAGTTGCTCATCTTCTGCTCTGAGAGTCTGGAAAAGTTTATGAGCATCAAATAGTACCCGCTGGCATTGTCCGACAAGACACATGACTTCCCAGCGAGTGGCCACTTCCCTTCACTCTAGCTGCGCGCTTACAGTACAGGCTCAAGTTGGCATCAGGATTTTCCACTAGATGGTCCGGTCTGCGTGCTCTGGCAGCCAGCTCGGAGGTGTTCCTGCCCTCAAAGCCACAGACAAGTCCAGAGCCCCGGGGAAAAAACACCTAGTGAATTGGGAGAGGAGTCTGGGTCACAGGCAAAGGGATCCCCTCACAGTCCAGCCCCTCTGCACCTCTCCAGACAGACCTGCCAGTTGTCTTGAGTGTCTTTCTTAAAAATTTCAAGCAGAGCTTTTAACCGTGATGTGTAGCACATGTAGGTGTTCCTTACACGCTCATAGATTTTGGATATAGGTATTTGAAAACAGTGGAGCTGTGAAAATAGGCTTAGATTTTTCTATTTTAAAGTATATGAAATGAGAATTAGCCTCCGATTATGGGATAAGGGTTTGGTCAGAGAAAGAAAATCAACTGGAGGGATTTATCCTGGGAGTTTGACCTTATATAAATGTGAGAGCGCTGGTTCGACAGCATACGTGAGCCTGTTTCTTTTTCTTTTTCTTGCGGTACGCCGGCCTCTCACTGTTGTGGCCTCTCCCGTTGCGGAGCACAGGCTCCGGACGCGCAGGCTCAGCGGCCATGGCTCACGGGCCCAGCCGCTCCGCGGCATGTGGGATCCTCCCGGACCGGGGCACGAACCCGCGTCCCCTGCATCGGCAGGCAGACTCTCAACCACTGCGCCACCAGGGAAGCCCGAGCCTGTTTCTTTGAATGTGAGGCTGGGTGTCAGCAGGTGACCGCCACAAAAGCAAGGTGGATGAGAGCTGAGAGCAGCTGAGGATGAGGAGGGAGCCGCAGGGACAGACCAGTCGCCCCACCCAAGTGACCCGCCGCAGGAGGCGGTCTTCATCACGGAACCAAACAGGCACCTGCCCAGGATTTGGAGAAGCTGAAAGAAGATGCCCAGGCGCTGGAGGCTGCGGGCTTGCTGCCGCCCCAGGCCACCCAGGTCAGCCCACAGAGGAGCAGCCACAACAGCGCCCACGGCGCCCACCCTCCAGGCGTAAAAACTGTAGATCTGCTTCTCCACTTTTACCTTCCAGATCTTGCCTCAAATGTCTCCTGTGGCCCATGCTAACCAGAAACTATGCAGAGCAAGGAATTCTGGGAATTCCAACTTCGCTGAGTTGACACAATCCGAATCCACCACAGTTATTACATCAAAAAGTAAATGGCGGTGAGTGAATTGATTGGGGCTTTTATTAGAAATGTCACTCCCAACTGTCAGTTTTAAATGTAGACATTTAAAACATTTACGAAGAAGTTCTTGTGTCATAGGAAAGGCGTGGAGGTCAGAAAACCTAGATTCTGTTTTTTAGAATTACTAGCTGTATGACTTAGAACAAGTTACTTAATCTCTCTGAAACTGCATTGCCTCACTTGTAAAATGGGGATTAAAAATATCTACTGCATACAGATGATGTACACAAAATTTAGCACAATCTACTGTAGTAGGTGCTGAATTTATCAAGGCACATAACAGTGTGTGGTGCTGTTTTCAGAAGGTACCAACCCATCTGAGTCTCTCACTAAACTGTGGATCCATGAAGTCCAGGGTGATGATTAAGTGATGAGCATGAATGAGTAAATGAACTATATCCCTGGGTACTAGGCAGAGTAGATGTGGTTACTCCCATTTAGAAATAACAAACTAAACTTCGGTAGTTTATCAATTAAATGTCTGAGCCAGGACTTGATGCCTGACCTTCTAACGTCTAACCCAGCGCCCTTTACAACACAGCCTCATGTCTCTCCTGCCTATTGGAACACTGTGGGAGTACTATGAGAGAGTAGCTTTGTGTTCAGAAGCGGTTGCTTTTTCTTTTATTTCCCCATGATTCCGAAGTTGTAGCGAATGGTTGGAGTCCTTCACAGGCTGCCCAGGGAAAGGACTTGTTGGAGAGCCAAGCTCCATCTCTCCTCAGAGGAGTCTGTATGTTCTGCTTTGGCTGAGTTCCACCTGGTCCCATTCATTCAGTCAATCATCCAACAAAATGGATTAAGAATGTATTATGTGCCAAGCATTGTTCTAGAAACTGAAGACACAGCAGTGAACAAAACAGATATGGTCCTGCTCTCGTGATATTTACATGCTTCCAAGCTGTGGTAGCCAGCCTCCAGGATGGCCCCAGTGCTTCTTGCCTTCCGGTGTTCACACCCTTACGTGGTCCCCTTCCATCCTGCATAGGGATGACTGATGTCACACACACACACACAAATATAAAGGGGTGATGGAGGTGACTTCTGAGGTAAGCTCGTAAAGACATGGTGCCTTCCATCATGCTCTCTCCTGAATCCCTCCCTCTGAGGGAACCCAGCTGCCATGCTGTGAGGATGCTGAAGCAGCCCGGTGTGGCAGGGTCCACAGGGTGATGAACTGAGGCCTCCCACCCACAGCCATGTGAGGGAGCCATCTTGGAAACAGACCCTCCGCCCCAGTCAAGCCTCTGAATTAAACCACAGCCCCAGCGACATCTTGACTGCAACCTTAGGAGAGACCCTGGGCCAGAACCACCCAGCTAAGCTGCTCCCACGTTCCTGACCCACGAAAACTCTTAAGATAATCAGTATTTGTTGTTTTAAGCCATTAAGTTTGGGAATAGTTTGTTATGCAGCAATAGATAACTAATACATAGAGAGAGACAGACGATGCCCCCAAATAATGGCAGATTAAGGTTAAGTGCTATGGAGAAAAATAAAGTAGGGAATGGGACTGGTGGGGTGGAGGGAATTGCACTTTTAGATAAGGTAGGCAGGGAAGGCCTCACTATGAAGGTGGTGGTTGATTAAGGACTGAAAGGAGTTGCAGGATTTAACTGTGTGGAAAAGTCTTCCAGGCAGAGGGATCAGCAGGTGCAAAGGCCCTGAGGCCGGAGCTTGAGTGTGTCAGAGGATCAGCAAAGAGGCTGATGTGGCTGGACCAGGTGAAGCGGGGAAGATGGTAAAGATGAGGTCAGAGAGATGATAAGGGGCCTGACTGTGAGGCATGGGAAGCTCTGTGCTGAGATGATAGTGGCTTGTGACCTTGGGTATGTCTCAGCGCCAGGCATGACCCTTCCCATGCATTGCTTCCTTCGATCCTCACCAAATGGGATGATCCCCATTTGCCAGATGAAGAAACTGAGGCCCACGGAGGTTATATTACTTACTTCAGACCACACAATCAAGTCGTGACAAAGCCAGGAATCAAACCCAGGTCCTCAAATCTGTGGTCTTAATAACAGCTGGAATTTGGGTGGGGAGGGAAGATGAGGGAGCTGTGTCTGTTCCCCTGAGGAATCACTACACTTCGTGGTGCTCTTTGTCTGAATTGGGGTCTGTTGAATCCGTGTTGTGGGAAGTTAAGTGTTCATGCTTCAGGCCCTGGATTGAGCACAGGCCATAAATGACCCATCAGGGTGGAATCCGGGTTGGGCCCAAGGTTCTGAGGATCAGCAAGGAAGCTTGGGGCAGCTCCAGCCCCAGGGGAAAGCAGGACCAGCCGAGGCCCACTTGGCAGTGGGGCGTGCCAGCTTTGGCGCTGGCTCCCCACAGACAGGCATGAGTCACTGCGGGACAGCACCGCTCGGTCTGCCTAGGACGCGCTGTTCTGCGGGGACCACAGCTCCCACTGGGAGCCAGGGCCAACCGGGCAGAGTCTGTGGAAAAATACTGCGGTGGGGTACACCCTGGCACTCTGCTGTGTTTTGTGCTGCCCCAAATTCGCCCGTGGCCTCCTGCCAACCAAGTGGGATTCAGTACATTGGTTTTTAAAAAAAAAAAAAAAAAAAAAGCCAAGAGAGCAGTTTTTGAGAAGTCCCAGGCCCAGCAGTTAGGCTTGGCTGCTTTCTCTCTCTCCAGGTTAGAATAGCAGCATTATGTGGACCGAGTGCTGGGTATTGGACCAAGATGTACATGATTCGGTCTCATTCAGTCCTCATCTCAGTCTTACGGAGTTGCGCCTTTATCATTCCCATTGTCCAAGTGTTGAAACAGAGGTGCAGAGAAGTGAAAAAACCAAGGTTTAGAGGGAGTTTTCACACTGTGCATTCCTCCCGGGAACCTCTCCAGTTAATTCAAAGTCACAGGGAGGGGCACGGAGGGAGCTGAGGGCACCCACCCCTCCCCACTTCAATGCAAGCAATCCGTTCTTCTTATACGTGGGACTTCTGGTTAATAGTATAAATAAACAGGCCTCCCCTTGTTTATTTGTACTAATAATGTAAAGTACACGAGGTAGACTCTTAGTTGCCTACTCACTATGTATTTTTCCCTTCTTCACTAACAGAACCTCAGTTTTATTTAGTGTGGCATTGTGTCTATAGCTAAAGGACCCCAATCCCAGCCCTGCTTATAGTGTAGGTAGCCAGTGAGATATAAGCTGAAGTCACCAGATGGGGCTTTTAATAAAGGCTCTTAATGAAGAGTTTCTTCACTCACTGGAAGGTGAGCCCTTTTGGTCCTTCCTCCGTTTGTCTCCTTTTTCCTGCTTGGAACTGCAGTGGAGTGCCTGGAGCTCTGAGCCACTTTGGACCATGATTCTTCATTGAACATGAAAGCTCGTGTGAGATGGTTGATCAGGAGCCTGGGGTATTAATGGTATTACAGCATTGCTGTGCCAGCCCTGCCCTCTCCATGAAAGGAATGAAGCTCACACGTTAAAAGCCGTATTTCAGTTTCTGTTATATTCAGCTGAAGTTAAACTTATAAGGCAACGTTTATTTACCTTATGCTGGTCACTGAGCTAAAACTGAATGCACATAATCACTTTGAACCCTTACAGTAACCTGATGCATTAGGTGAGCTCTGGACCCAGGGAGCCTAGATTCGAATCCTTGCCTCTTTCAACTTAGACAAGTGACTCCATCTCTCTGCACCTCATTTGTCTTTGTTCTAAAATGAGAGTATCAGCAGTATTATCTACCTCGTCAGGTGGTTTAGCAGATTAAGTGAGATTATGTACATAAAGTATATACCTGGCACATAGTAGGTGCTCAATGAATGTCAACTAGTTTTTAAAATTTATTTTATCGAACTGTAGTTGATTTACAGTGTTGTGTTAATTTCTGCTGTATAGCAAAGTGATTCAGTTATACACATTCTTTTTCATATTCTTTTCCATTATAGTTTATCACAGGATATTGAATATAGTTCCCTGTGCTCTACAGTAGGACTTTGTTGTTTATCCATTCTATATATAATAGTTTGCATCTGCTAATCTCAAACTCCCAATCCATCCCTTCCCCAGCCTTTGGCAACCACAAATCTGTTCTCTGTCTGTGAGTCTGTTTCTGTTGTAGATAAGTTCATTTGTGTCATATTTTAGATTCCACATATAAGAGAGATCATATGGTATTTGTCTTTGTCTTTCTGACTTACTTCACTTAGTATGATAATCTCTAAGTCCATCCATGTTGCTGCAAATAGCATTATTTCATTCTTTTTAATGGCTGAGTAGTATTCCATTTTATGTATGTCCCACATCTTTATCCATTCATGTTGATGGACTTTTAGGTTGTTTCCATGTCTTGGCTATTGTAAATAGTGCTGCCATGAACATAGGGATGTATATATCTTTTTGAATTATAGTTTTGTCCAGATATATGCCCAAGAGTGGGATTGCTGGATCCTATGGCAGCTCTGTTTTTAGTTTTTTGAGGAACCTCCATGCTCTTCTTCATAGTGGCTGCACCAATTTACATTCCCACCAACAGTGTAGGAGGGTTCCCTTTCTCCACATCCTTTCCAGCATTTGGTATTTGGATATTTCTTAATGATGGCCATTCTGACTGATGTGAGGTGATACCTCATTGTAGTTTTGATTTGCATTTCTCTAATAATTAGCACTGTTGAGCATCTTTTCATGTGCGTGTTGGCTATCTGTATATCTAATGAAAGTCAATGAAAGTCTAATATATATCCCCATTATATAGATGAGGAAACGGGTAGATGGATACAAGTTTCCACAGCCCAAGTGAGGAGGGGACAGGAGTTTGAATTCAGACAGAATTCTGTTACAAATTAAAATAAATCAGATGCTCACTATTAGATGGCCTGTAAGGATTATTCTTATTTTAAGTTCTGTCTAGTCTAATGTTATACGCATCTGTGAAATAATGAATATGAACTAATATATGTCACTGCTTTTCAACTAGTGAAAAAACATTTGGTTTAATGTTTTTTGCGGCCTCTCCTCAAACCAGCAGAACCTCTGAAATAGGTTGCCTCTTTAAAACATTGGGTTTAATGTCCCAGCTGTGTACTCAGCGTGGACAGGGCTGGGAATACAACAAAGAATAAACTGATAAGATAGAGTTTCTGTCCTTCAGGAGCCCCCAGTCTGGTGAGGCAAAGGGGCTCATCAGCAGGGCTCACACACAGTAATGTGTTAAGTATCATGCAGGGATTCCCGAGCTGTATGAGCTCAAAGAAGGGGCTCCTAACCCAGGAATCAGAGAAGGCCTCTGAGGAGGCATTGACATTTAATGCTGAAAGAAGGTGTGGTAGACAGCTTCTGCCATGGCCCCTGGTGATCCCTGCCCACCTCGTCTATTCACATCCTTGTGTCACCCCCTCCTCGTGTGTGGCCTAGACCCGGTGACTTGATTCCAGAGAATAAAATGCGGCAAAATGGGGACTTCCCTGGTGGTCCTGTGGTTAAGACTTTGCCTTCCAATGCAGGGGTTGCGGGTTCGATCCCTGGTCGGGGAGCTAAGATCCCACAAGCCTTGCGGCCAAGAAACCAAAACATAAAACAGAAGCAATATTGTAACAAATTCAATAAAGACTTTCAAAATGGTCCACATCAAAAAAAATTTTTTTTAATGTGGCAAAATGATGGAATGTCGCTTCCAAGATTAGGTTCTGAACTCTGACTTCCATCCCACTGGCACTCCCTCTTGCCCGCTCACTCTGCCAGCTGCCGTGTTGTTGCATGTGCCGTAGAGAGGCCCACATAGTGAGGAGCTAAGGAAGACTTCTGGCCAATGGCTTGTGAGGACCTGAGACCCTCAGTCCAACACCCCATGAGGAGCAGAATTCTGCCACAGTCATGCCAGCAAGCGAGGGGCCTACTCAGTCAGGCCTTGGGATGACCCAGCGCCAGAGGACCCAGTTCAGCAGCGTCTGATTCCTGACCCCTAGAAGCCTGAGATTTAAAATGTTGCTGTTTTAAGTTACTCTGTTGTTGGGGAAATTTGTTATGCAGCAACAGATGACCTCTACAGAGGGGCAGGAATTAGCCGTGTGTCAGAAGGAAAGAAAGGGAGGGTGGGAGGTCGTTCTGGGTATGGGGACCAGCTGTGCAGAGGCCCAGACGGAAGAGAGAATGGCTGGATTAGAGAGCAGGCCACAAATGTCCATTCCATGAGGTGAGGAACTTCACCTGTTCACCCGCCACCATATCCCCAGTGCTGGGAATGTGAAGAGTGGGCATGCAGTAGGTGCTCAATAAATGTATGGGAGGTGTGGTCAAGGGAACTGAATGCAAAGAAGAATCTTGGGAGGAGAGCTCAGGGCGCATAGCCGAGGCCTCCTGGCCTCCACTCTGAGCCTGGACTGGTCCTCGGGCCCATGGGAGCCTTGGCTGGCAATTCAGTGGGCTGATTGCCGCCCAGTGAGGATGGCCTGGACACTGGGCCTGGAAATAAGGCTCAGGAGGAGAGGGGGAGGCTGACACAGGCCTGCAGGCCAGGGATGGCCTGGACCAAGCTGGCCGTTGGGATAGGGGAGACCCGTGACCAGATCTGGGGCATCTATTGGAAGGACAGCCCATGGTACCTGCCCATGGATTGGATGCATGGGTGGAGGGAAATGGGAACATCAAGGGACACTGTTTTGGTCAGAGTGACCTGGTGGATGGTGGTGCTGCTTTTGGTGATAGAGAATATTACAGGTGACCCTGGGCAGGTCACTTAGCCTCTGTATGCCTCAGTCTTACTCATCAATAAAGTAGGGTTAGTAACTCCTACCTAGTAGAGCTGTTGTAAAAATTAAATGAGATGATGGCTACAAACACCTGGAAAAAAACAAGACACACACATAATTTATATGTAGTCTATGACTTATATATTATATGTGTGATTTTCTTGAAGTGTAGTCGATTTACAGTTACATTAGTTTCAGGTGTACAACATAGTGATTCGATATTTTTATAGATTATGCTCCATTTAAAGTTATTATAGAATATTGGCTTTGTTCCCTGGGCTGTACATTACATCCTTGTATCTTATTTATTTGTATTATATTAGAACCCTGGAGAAGGAATAACTTGGGGTGCTGCAGGGGCACCAAGAGAGATGTTCACTTTTGGAATTTTTTTTCTCCAGTTCTATCCCTGGGAAGAAACAAGCCACTCAAAGGAAGTAAGAACCCTCTTGATGAAAACTCACTTTTGCCAGTTGTGGCAAAGGCAAAGGACATTAGGTTTTTGCTGCCATCTGCAAATGGCACCCTCCTGAGAAACGGCCTCTCCTCAAACCAGCAGAATCTCTGAAATAGGATGCCTCTTGGAACGATTAAGTTTGGGCCCACTTGCATCTTGACATCATTCAGGGTCTGAACGTTCCGTCTCGCCACTACAGATGTATAGATTTCAGGGTTCCGAGGGCTAACGGGGAATCGTGACATACTTGTGGCTCAAGTCATCTCTTCGCTTTCAGGCCCAGTCGTGCTCGCTCACATAACACATGGCTCGGGAGCTTGATGTAGGTACCAGCTACCCTGTGTGTCCGACATGTGTCATGTCAGTCCCTCCGATGTTAAGTTCCTGATTGTACGTGTCATCTGTGCAGTCATTCTAACTCTCCAGATCAAGAATTTCGCCTCCCCAGGAACAGTTGGCAATGTCCAAAGACATTTTTGGTTGTTACAACCGTGGGGGATGGAGTGGAGAGGGGTGCTACTGTCATTTAGGGGGTGGAGACCAGGGATGCTGCTAAACACCCTACAATGCACAGAACAGCTGCCACCACAGGGAATGATCCAGCCCCACGTGTCAGCAGTAACGACATTGAGAAACTCTGCTCTAGAGCTACTTGTTTGTCGAACAAATTCTGAGTGCCTACTGTGTGCCAGGTCCCATTCAGCCCTGCAGGTAAGACTGTGAATGAAACCAGTGAAGTTCTTCCCCTCATGGAACAAACATTCTGATGGAGAAGACGGATAAGAAACTGGGGTACAAATTAGTACATTTCCTAAGATAATTTCAGATGATGAAAACTGCTGTGTGAACAGGGTCTATGTGTGTTTTCACACACAGTTGTTCCCTTGTACTTGGCACAGTGCTTGCCATGGAGTAGGGCTCAGTGAGTTTTCACCGATTCCGCAGTGACTAAGACCCTGCTGTTGGTTAACTATGTGCCCTTGGGCAAGGTCATCTCTCCGTACCTCAGTTTTTTCATCTGTAAAGCGGGGATTATCACAGGACCCACCTGGTAGAATTGTGGCGATCAAATGAGAGGATATATATAAAGGGCTTGAACATTCCTTGCCCACAGTAAATGCTCAATAAATGTTAGTGACATTCATTCATTCATTCATTCCTCCCCTTTGCCATGGGTCAACTGTAACAGTCTTTGCTCTGACTCCTTGGTTCCATCTCTGCCCTTCACCTTTGGCAGCTGTCATTGGTTACAAGTGCCCAGAACAGTGTAATAGGCCCTCCAGCTGGTATGAGAAGGATGGTGACAAAAGGACTTGGAGAGAAAAGGAGCATGGTTGAACGTAGTCCATGTCACCACTGGGGAGGGCACAAATGCAGCTTGTTGGTGCTTCAGGGGCATCATGGCGAACATCCGTGGGGACCATTTTTTCATGTCCTGGCACCCTGGTAGCTTACACAGGTCCCCAGCTGGCTTCTGACCTCCTAGTAAGGTTTCCTCTTCTTCCACTGCCAACTTTTTCTTCTTATCTGTGTCTGCTTCCCAAGGGGGAACTATGGCCTAAGGTCTCGGTTCTCCACCTAGGTGAGTCAACAGCCTTTTGGTCAAAGTAAGAGGAAATCAGTTGAAATGGACTTAAGCCAAAAAAGGAAATGCATTAGCTCGTGTAACAGAAAAGTCAGGGCATGGCAGGATTCAGGATGCAGTGTTTCCAGGAATCTCTCTCCCTTGATCTCATTTCCTCTATTTTGGCTATATCCTCAGGCAAGTACTTCCCAAACACGGGCTTAACCTCCCCATTCCATCCCCACCAACAACTCTGGACTCACATTCAACAGGTTGAGGAACCTCAGCTGAAAGAGAGCATCTCTTTTGCAATAGTTCCAGCAAAAATCTTGGGGTCAACTGCGATTGGCCCATCCTGGGTCAGGTGTCCATTCCTGAACCAATCCCTGCAGCTGTGAGTATGTGGTGTTTTGATTGGCCAGGCCTGGGTCATGTGCCTGCCCTCTGGTCTGGAATAGGAGCAACTCCACCCATACAGTCTAGATTGAGAACAGAGGGGAGGTGTCCCCCCAAAGCAAATCAGGGTGCTGTTACAAAAGGTAGCCCAAACCACAGATGCCATCTATACCATCTGATTGAGCATAAAACCCAAAGGCTGAAGTCCCCAATTCTTCCCAACTTAACCGAGTGGTGGGTTAACACTGTCAGCCAGCTCTCTTTTTTGGTGAGCAGATGTCAGCGTGGTGGGCATTCCCATGAAAGACAGAAGGCTTCAGGAAGGATAACGCCCAGCTGGGCCCAGCAATCTCCCCAGTGCCAAATGCTTCCTGATATCAACTGGACATAACACCCACCCCATCACCTCTTCCCTGGAATGACCTCCTGGCCTTTCCGTAGAGCAGAAGTTCCGTGGATCTCCTTTCTCCACATAAAACTCACCTAAATTTGGAAACAAACTCATGAAACCAGTTTAATCTCACAAAGTAAACTCAGGGTGAAATCTGACCTATTTCTTTTTTAAGCGAGAGATTTGGACATGCCTGCAACTGTTTTGCTGGGTTGTTTTAAAAATTTAAATCCATTTGTATCTGGTGTTTTTAAACTTCTTCCAGTGTTATCTGCTTTAAAATAAGAACAAGAAATAGAAATGACTCTGAACTTTCTCCTTGTTCGGTTGTTAATGGAATAAATATAATAAAAGCGTACAAACTAAACATCATGCAATTAAGAAAAACAACGCTTTTCAGGAGGGCTAACTTGGAATAGAAACTGTGGAATAATAAGAATAGTAGTAATATTAGTTCAGGTATTTTGCACATCTATGAACCAGGCATCGTTCTGAGCACTTCATCAATACGTGCTAACTTCTAATATTGTCCCCATTTTATGGATGAGGACACTGAGACACAGAGAGGTGAAGTGATTTGGCTAGGGTGACAGTGGCTGCTAAATGATCGAGCAGGGATTTGAAGCCGGCTAGTCTAACTCCACTGGCCCACAGGCCTAGGACAATCTGGTTCCCAGCCATTGCATCTTAAGGTGACTCACTCCTTCTAGATGGCTGAGAGCTTACCCCACTTGAACCTGTTTTCAGGTTCATTCAGCAAAGGCTGCATTTTATGACTGCCTGATGTTTTTGTAGTTAAGGCTGAACCCATATTGGTAAATGGACTCTCTCAAAATTTCTTCCTCTGCCAAAGTGCTGTTAAGCCTGCAATCCTCAAAGCACTTCGCATATACAAACTTCAAAGCCAATTACATCCAGCCTGACGTGACCGGAGGGCACCTCCCAAGGCTCTGGCAGAGATGACAATTGGCAATGGAGCTGTTTTTAATGATGTTTCATTTTGATCAAACCAGAAAAAAATGTGCAACTGCTCAAAAGGCTATTTACGAACTCCAGCTATGGCCACTGACCCGCATCTAATTCTGCTAATCACACAAACACAAGTTTTATCCCCATCCGTGGAATACGTTCCCAGCTCACCCCCACCTGCCACCCTCCTCCCATTCCCATACTCACCCCCCCAAGACAGCACTTTTGTTTGTCACTTACGATTGCTGTAATTAGTACTGTCTGCACAGCAATACCAGTCCCGTTCCCTTTCTTGCTCCTTGTCCCAAGATGTGCCATTAAAACAGAGAGCTTTGAGTTTCTGTAAAGTCTAAACAATCTCAAATGTGCAGGGCTGCATTTGTAAAAAAAAAAAAAGTTCAGAGGATGAGTCCAACTTCAGATTTCCATCTATAACCAATTATATCTGTTAGGATTAGGATTCACTAAATATAACAGAACGCCCCCCTCCAATATGTTATGTCTTAAACAAGATCAAAGTTTATTATTCTCTCATAAAAATATCAGAGATCCAGATGACTGTCTTTCTGTTCTGCCATCCTCAGCATGTGGCCACCAACTTCAAGGTCATCTTATGATTCAAAGTGGCTGCTTCAGTTCCAGGCTTCACGTCTACCTTCTAGGACAGCAGCCAGAAGAAACTGCAAAGCCAAAAGGCCCTCACACCCTCCCTTCTACAGAACCTTCATGGTAATAACGCCCCCCCAAGTTCTTTTTATGTCTCCTTGGTCAAGTCATAGTCATGTGGTCATATCTAGCCACAAGGGGTGCTAAGAAACGTAGTCTTTGGACATTGGCTCGCGATCGGCAGTCTCTGTTACCATCAGTGATGTAGTAGGACTACATCAGCCCAGGAGAACTGGAGTTCTGATCACCCAGAACAGTGCTTGGGGACCAAGGAGTCCCCTGGTGCTTCCTCCATCATTCATTGACCCTAAGTCTTCATTACCTGGGACAAACTCCCTTCTTCCAGATCTGGAGATAGGAGTGACTTATTGGTCCTAGGTAAATTGGCTCAGCAAAATGAAAGGAGCAATCTCCTTCTGTTCTCAGGAGTATGTCTCCACTCCTGTGCCCCAGAGGCAGCCATGATCTCTCTAGCTGAGAACCTGTCCCCCTCTTTCACAATCTGCTTGACTCTACCACACCTACTCCAATAGAAAAGTATTTCAAGGCTCTGCTTTGGGTTTCTTTATCTCCCCCCCAAGGTGGCATTGCCAACGTATTGGCTCTTCTGCTATCTGTTTTACCTTCCTTCTCTTATTCTTAATGCCCCATCAGCTCTTTCTAGAATCCTAGAGATTGGCTATAGGGTGGCGGGGTGGAGCTCAGAGGAAGTGGGATCTCCTTCATGGGGAGCCCAGTGGGATGGCCATGGTGGGGAGGGGTAGACAGTGGAGTTGATCGGGAATCACTGGGACTCAAAGACCAGAGGGGAGAACTTGGGTTAAAGCAGAGGCGATTTTACCCCCTGGGAAAGTTTAGCAATATCTGGAGACATTTTCCATTGTCACAGGGTGTGTTCTTGGCATCTAAAGTGTAGAGGCCAGGGATGGTGCCAAACACCCTACAGAGTAGCGCACAGGCCCCCACAGCAAAGCATTATCTGGCCCAGAATATCATTAGCATTGAGGCTGAGATAATCTGGCTTAAAGGGAGCAGAGGATGTAGCTTGATAGTTAAGAGCATGTGCTCTGATGTCAAAAGCTCGGGCTCAAATCCCAGCTGTGACACGTGGCAACTTTATGACTTTGAACAGGCCCCCTGACCGCTCTAGCTTGTCTGCACATCTGCAGTATTGGGGGCTTTCTGAGAGCTGAAGGAGATAATCCCCATAAAGTGTGTTGTCCAGTACCTGGCACCCACACCTCCCTCAAGTTTGCAGAGTGGGATTGAGTGTGAGAAATACTTACGTATACATCAGGATTGCCAGGCTGAGGTTTATAAAATTTACATCCCATCATGCAAAGCGAAAGAAAACAAAAGGTTGATTCTAAAGATGAAAAACAAGAAACAGAAATCTCACGTGATTTTGCAAGTACCGCTCCAGGCCGAACCAAAAGGCGAGAAGGAAGTGCCATTCCACCGAGCTGTGTGCAGGAAGATGGCGGGAACGCTGGCCACCCGGACCCTCTCCTCCTGCACTCCACAAACGCTCACAGCAGTGCTCCTCTTAGGAGTGTTTGAGGTTTGGACGGGCCTTCCCCTGTCCAGATTTCTGGTTAAATTTGGTCTCACTGAGCTGAGGCTATTTAAACAAAGACTTGACGCAGAAGAGAGAAGGAAACGTTTGAGAAATGTTTCCAGAAAGAGCGATCCAGGCAGAGGAAACAGCAAGAAGAAAGCCCTGAGCAGAAGCACAGCTGGTATTCTGGAGCAGCGAGCGGCCAGCGTGGCCGCAGCAGAGGAGGTTGGAGGGCGGTGATGCGGGGAGACCTGGGGCTCTGGAACTTCACTGGGACCTTCGCTGTACTCTTATTTAGATGAGAAGCTACTGCGAAGTTTTGAGCAGAGCAAGGACTTGATTGGCCGGATTTTGACAGAGCCCTTCTGCTATTATGTTGAGCATGGACTGTGGGGCATCAGGGAGGGGGCAGGGAGCCCAGAGGAGGCGGCCACGGGAGTACAGGTGGGAGGCGATGAGAGGAAAATGGGGCGGGGGGTGGTGAGGAAGATATTCGGGGTATATTTTGAAGCTGGGACCAGTAGATGTTTGGCTGATGGCTTGGGGGTGGGTTATAAGAGAGAGAGTCACCATCGAGAGTGACCCCAAATGTTTTGACCTGAGAAACTTTGTCGTGGGTTCAGTAGTGCCCCCCCAAAGGCTGTGCCTGAGTTCCAACCCCTTGAACCAGTGATAGTGACCTTATTTGGGAAAAGGGTCTTTGCAGAGGTAATTAAGTTATGGATCTCAAGAGGACATGATCCTGGATAAAGGTGGACCCTCAATCCAATGACAGATATCTTTGTAAGAAAAGGAGAGGACACAGAGACACACAGAGTTGGGCATGGGAAGATGGGGGCAGAGATGGAGTGATGCATCTACAAGTCAAGGAGCGCCAAGGATGGCCAGGCAGCCACCAGAAGTTAGAGGGGCAGGACGGGCTGGATGTGCCCTCAGTGCCTCCAGAAGGAACCAACCATGTGGACACCATGACGTCTGACTTCCGACCTCCAGAACTGGGGGAGAATAAATTTCCATCGTTCTAGCCACATAGGTTGTGGTACTTTAGTTTTAGCAGCCACGGGACACTCATACCAATGGGAAAGGTGGATTTGCCACTGATTGAGATGGAGCCTCTAGAAGGAGGTTTGTGTAAAAGCGGGTGGAGGGTGGGAACCCTAATAAATCCTGTGCAGGGAAGCCATGAGCATCAAATGGAGTGATGTACATCAAGTGCCCAGCATGCCTGACCCCTGCTGTCACACTTGGAACCTTCTCGCCTGACCTCCTCCCTCCTCCGCTGTCTGAAACGGCCCCTACCTTCCACTGTGCCCCGTCATCCCGTCTGATTTCCTTCCCAGCACTTAATACTCTTTGGAATAATCTTATTCTTTGCTTGCTTTTTGTCATCTATTTCCCTAACACCAAGGCTCATACTTGCCCTAAACTGAAATTTGCACGAGGTTGGGGGCTTTCTCTGTTTTTATGTCATTTTATCTTTCATTTCTTTGTTTTGCTCTTTATGCGTTGTTTTCTTTTATGACTCCCCAGGGGTCAGAGCAGTGCCTGGTCCACAGCTGGCCACTGGGAAGCAGTCCTTGAAGGCAGTTAGCTGGTGTTTGGTGACTGCATTCCCTTCTGCATCTCAGACTGATGGGTGGGAACTGTTAACTGTGGTGAAGACCCTCCCGGGCCACGTATTAAAAAGCATAACATTGAGGTTCTGATTCACTAGGTCTGGGTTAGGACTTAGAAATCCACGTTTTTAGCAAGATCCCCACACGATTCTGATGCGAGTTTGCCAAAGTGTGAACCCCTTTGTTGGGCTAAGCTCTTCGAACACATCCTCACACTGCAAAGGGCAGAGAGGCTCTGGAGTTGAACAGAGGTGGAACTCTGTCACTTACGAGCTGGTGATGACCTTGAACATGCCACTTTACCTTTGGGGGCTTAAAAAACAGCCTTTATTTATTCACTAATCTCATAAATCTGCAAGCGAGGCAGGGCTCAGCGGGGACAGCTTGTCTTTGCTTTACATGGTGTCAGCTATGGTGGCTTGCAGGAAAGCTGGCATCAGGAATCCCTGAAGTCCCACTGGCTCTCACAGCTGGTGCTGGTGCTGATGCTGGTGCTGATGCAGATGCTGGTGCTGATGCAGATGCTGATGCTAATGCTGATGCTGATGCAGATGCTGATGCTGATGCTGGTGCTGATGCTGATGTTGATGCAGATGCAGATGCTGGTGCTGGTGCTGGTGCTGATGCTGATGTTGATGCAGATGCAGATGCTGGTGCTGATGCAGATGCTGGTGCTGATGCAGATGCTGATGCTGATGCTGATGCTGATGCTGGTGCTGATGCTGATGCTGATGTTGATGCAGATGCAGATGCTGGTGCTGATGCTGGTGCTGATGCTGATGTTGATGCAGATGCAGATGCTGGTGCTGATGCAGATGCTGGTGCTGATGCAGATGCAGATGCTGATGCAGATGCTGATGCTGATGCTGATGCAGATGCTGATGAAGATGCTGGTGCTGATGCTGATGCTGATGCAGATGCAGATGCTGATGAAGATGCTGGTGCTGATGCTGGTGCTGATGCAGATGCTGGTGCTGATGCTGATGCAGATGCAGATGCTGATGCTGATGCAGATGCTGATGCTGATGAAGATGCTGGTGCTGATGATGCAGATGCTGGTGCTGATGCTGATGCAGATGCTGGTGCTGATGCTGATGCAGATGCTGATGCTGATGCAGATGCTGGTGCTGATGCTGATGCAGATGCTGGTGCTGATGCTGATGCAGATGCTGATGCTGATGAAGATGCTGGTGCTGATGATGCAGATGCTGGTGCTGATGCTGATGCAGATGCTGGTGCTGATGCAGATGCTGATGCTGATGCTGGTGCTGATGCTGATGCTGATGCAGATGCTGGTGCTGATGCTGATGCAGATGCTGATGCTGATGCAGATGCTGGTGCTGATGCTGATGCAGATGCTGATGCTGATGCTGAAGGTGGCTGTGCGTTCAAACAGCTGGGGCTCCCCAGGCAGCTCTCTCTATCTCTGGGTTATCTCCCTTCTTGGTATGTCAAGTGTGGTGGCTTTAGGGTGGCTGAGTTTCTTACATGGCAGCTCAGGGCTTCAAAGGTACATGTCCCAAAGGCAAACTACAGAAGCTGCGTGGCCTCAGAAGTCACTCTGTGTCACTTCTGCCACATTCTGTGGTTAGAGGCAGTCAAAAATCCATATAATTGTCACATCATGAACTATTATTCTTTTTTAACTTTTTTTCCCACCACTTAAAAATGTGAAAACCATTCTCAGCTCCTGTGTGGTACAAAAACAAGCAATGGGCCAGATATGGCCCTTGGGCAGTAGTTTGCAGACACCTGAACTAGATAACCAGCCTCGGGGCCCAGACCCTGGTTTGTTATGGAATTTGGGATGCAGTGAGAGAGAGTGAGGGCCAGGAGGCCATCCCGGGGACCATTGCCAAGCTGGAAATTATGGAGCTGTTCCCTTACCCAGCCTGACTACTCTTCACAAAGGCAACAGCCTCTGCCTCTGGGGGTGTGGCCTCTGGGTTCAGGAAGTTGAGAAGTGCGGTCATTCCTCTGTGGCCTCATAAGTAAGCTATGGCCTTGGGGGTGGAGGGTGGGGAATACCAGTTGGATTCAGAGGTCAGCTTGTTGGGAGGTTCACGAACAGGTAAGAGCTGCCCCTTGGGAGATGCACGCCTCTTCTCAGAGCAGTAGACGCCGTCTCCTCACCTCTCCATAGCAGATGTCCTCATCTGCAAAGAGGGGGTCGGGGGGAGAATGTCTGCCTTGTACATACGCTGGAGGATTATTAATTGATATATGTAAAGGGCTTTATTGAGTCCTTGGCATAAAGCGAGCACTCAAAAAATGGTAGCGGTTGCTATTTGGGGTAGGCAAAATAGTGTCGTTAAGAGCGTTGGCCTCACAGATAATCTTGAGTTGAACCTTGCTAGCTGTGTGACCTTGGCCAAGTTACTTAACCTCTCTGAGCCTTAGTTTCCTATGGAGTTAATAAAACCAGCCCCTCAGGACTAAACCAAATCATGCATGGGCTGTGTTCATGGATTGGAAGGGAGTAAGCAATAAGTCACTATCAATGTGATGCTGATATTATTATTGTTAGGCTGAGTAGAGACTGCCTACCTCATTGGGTGGTAGCTACTCACAGTGGATCATGATAGTATTCATTGTTGCCATTTGAAACACTCTTTCCCTCAAGCCCTGAGCTTGATGAGATAGAGACACAAAGGCAGTTAGGGACCAAAACCCTAGCCTTATTCTGGTAAAGCCAGCTAGAGGAAAGGCAGGTCCCTTTCCACTGCAAGTTACTGTCTAGAAGTTGGGGGTGCCCCTTTAATTCACAGGAGAAGGCCGAATTAATCACGTGACCACACTAAACGCAGGGGCGGATGGGAAATGTCGTCATTATTCTGGGCAGCCCAGTGCACAGTGAAAATCTTCAGTTACTGTGGAAGCGAAGGGGAACGGATCCTGAGGTTCAATCAATCACAGTCTGTTGAACATAGGAGAAACAACAACAACAAATTCATGATGGAAGTTGGAAAACGGGCCTTGGATGTGTGGCCACGGTCAGGCTTCTTTCTACTACTGCCCGGACTGAATTTCAGGGGTCCGGACACAGGCAGAACTGGCCACTGCAGGCTTACCCACAAGGGAGAGGGAGGAAGGGGGTGGGGGATGGAGAGTCCCAGTAAATACACAGCTATTTTTCTACCACCAATTGGGTGTCACTCCTATTCCCTTAGGAAGGAGAGTTGTGGAAACGTTTCTTCAGAAAGGGCACAGTTTCCTCTGCATGGGCTGAGGCAGGAGTAAAGAAGGGGCATAGGTCTGCCTGCATTTGTCTTTAGACCCTTGTATACCCTGACCTATCCCTCCCCTCAAAACCCCCAACCAACCTTCCTCTGGGTGAGTAGTAGTGGAAGAAATTTCTGGAAAGACAGATCAGGGCCAGGCTTAAAGTTCCCTCCATTTCTGGATGAGTTTAGAGCCTGGTTCCCTTTGCAGTGTGGTGCTGTGGGAGTGTTGAAAGCCAGGGAGACACAACATAGGACAGATGCTGCTGGAGAAGGACACGTGAGCGGAGGTGCACGTGGGGCAACCGGCCTGTCTGCCTGCCAGACCAGAGAGGTAAGGGTTTCCAGCTCCAGGTGATGGGGTGGGGTTAGAAAGGAGGCTGGCAGATTGCTCAGCCCCTCCTAATTCATACCACATCTGCTGATGACTGTGGCTTCATTTCCGGAAAAACCTCCCCTAGGGGCTGGGAGAAAATCTCCATGAAATCTGGCACCCCAGGCTTGCGGCTGGTGGATGGGGGAGGTGAGGCCAAGTGAAAAGAATCTGGGCAGGTGCCAGCAAGAAACTGGGGCCACTGGAGGGCATTTGGGAGATGTGAGCGAGTTCGGGCTCAGGGTCCACGTATCTGTGTGGCCTCAGAAGCACTGCGTGTGCCAAGTCATGGCTCCCGAAAGGTGGACATGTGGCCCTGGTGGCACCAGGGACAGTCAGGTGTTGCATTAATGGACATGTTTAAGAAAATGGTTATGCACTTTCATGTTTGCCTTCTTTCTATGACAAATGGTACTAATTTATTATCAATAGTAATGATTTTAAGCTTCCTTTAAAGTACATTTATTAAGCGAAAAAATGAGTCAACTTAAATACACACATATTTATCTATCTGTCTATCTATCTATCTATCTATGTAATAGTGGAGCTGGTACTCAGATGTGGCCCAGATCCCAAGGACTGGCTGGGATGGCTTGAATTTGGCAAGCACCAGTGTGGGCAGTGCTGAGTCCCCAACACAGATCTCTGGGTACTTTGGGGAGTGCCCAAATATTTTAAGCGGATTTATAATAAAAGAGGGAAACTGAAGCACTGGTCGAAGTGGTTTTGCCAGGGCCCGTCATTAAACAATCTCCCCACCAGGAGGTGCCAGAAAAAGGCTATCAGCAGGCCCCGACTGCCTTGGGAAGGGGCAACCTTTGTCTTCGGGGCCTGGCTGTCTGTCTCCCATCCCAGAGCCTTTGGACGCACCCCCAATTCCTCCCCTCTACCGCCCCGTGTAGAACATTTCCGTCCCATTCTTGAGTACCTTAGCAATTTGGGCTGGCGTGTTGCTCCTCCCTGGAGAGGCGTACTTGTGGTTTAATCTCCAAGTACAGGACAAAATACTTGGGTTTTGGTTGAAAAGTTCACAGCAGCATCCAGCGGGTGTAAGAGGGGGTTTGTGTCTGGGATGTTTTTAACCCTCTATAATCATCCCAGAGCCTCACAGGCCAGTCCAGCAATGCAGTGCCCTTCCCCAGCTCCCCAGTACGACCACATAGTACAGGACGCCTCGAATCTGATTCCCTGCTCGGCCACTGATGGGCTGTGTGACCTTGAGTGAGTGACTGTGCATCTCTGAGCCTCCATTTACTTGGGATAAAAGAGCAGCAAGAAAGCCAGGCTTCCAAGTGTGTTGTGAGGCTGCAGTGACCCACACGGAGCCCCTCCACTGACATCAGCCTTCCGTGCGGCCCGTCACCTCAACAGGTACCCTCCTACTCACCTTGGAGGATGAGGCCAGACTCTGATCTCCTCACCCACCCTGGAAGATGACGGAGGTTGGTACCACAGGAGAACAGCTCAGGCCCATTACTGCGACCACCCATCTAGGTAAGGAAAAGTGGGCAGGGTTCAAGGGATGTATGCATATGGATGTACATCATAGTAATATTTGTAATGATAAAAATTTAGAAGCAATCTAGATATCACTTCTCATAAGATTTACTCAATAAATCACAGCACTGCCATAAAGGGGAACACACTTTATGTTTACTGTACGTGTGTCTTTACTGAAAATGGTGGTTGACCACTCAGCTTTTACACCCCCCTTCCTCTTTCTTCTTGCCAACCCCACTTTGTTTAGGTATTGATCCCTTTCTGATGCAGCCGTGAGACTCCGGGGAAGCTGACCCCACCCCTAGATCCAGCAGAAAGCTCTACTTAATTGAACCCAGGGGTCGGCAAACATATTCAATAAATGACCAGATAGTAAATATTTAAGGCTTCGCAGGCCACACAGTGTCACAACTAATCAACTCTGATGTTGTGACAGGAAAGCAGCTACAGATGACACATAAATAAGCTTGGCCGTGTTCCAATAAAACTTTACTCACAAAGCCAGCGGGCCAAAGGTGGCCCACCCAGCCTAAGCCAATGGTAAACATCTAACCCCCATCGTGATTGGTTCAGAAACTCAATCTGACCCCCGTCAGTACCAAGCGTAGCCCTGGTGGGAGTTACCGGTCTGACCTTTCATGAGGAATGACCGGGAGGCCCTTTGTGGTCAGAGCAGGGCTCTCAGAGGAGGTGACAGTGGATCTGGGACCTGAAGGTGAAGAGGCAGTCACATAGGAGCTGTGGATGGGATCCTAGGTGCAGGCAACAGCAGGTGCAAAAGCAAGAAGGCTTTGTTCTCAGAAAGAGGCCCAGTGCCTGGGGCAGAGTGAGGGAGGGACAGAGCAGGGGGCAGAAGACGGGCTAGTGCTGGGCCGGCTGGCCTGCAGGGAGCGTGTGCTGTGGTCTAGGCAGAAGGGAAGCCATTAGAGAATTCATCAGAGAGTTTCCGTAAGTTATCTGGTGTCACAGGCCTCGAGAAACATCCAGAAAGTTACATGACCTGCGTTAATGGTCGTTATCTCTAGGAGATAATTGTCCATTCACATTTTGCTTGACTGTGCTTCTTAATTTGTCCACAATATACGTATGTTGAGAGTCAGAAAAATAAACGTGTCCTCAGCTTCATGGCTGTGCAGCTTGTGCTCTTGCACAAGGCCCCGTGCTCAGATAGGCCCTGCACTTGGCACGTTCGTCATCTTAAAATTCCTAATAAAGTTGTCCTTGAATTTGTATTTTTTACGTGAAGTCCGATGGGACAAGAAGCGTGCGTGTACGTGCCCAGAGGAGATGCGTGCCGCGTGCACAGCTCCGTTCCCTTCCATACGTGTTCGCTATTCCCCGTGACATCAGAATCCCCGGGTACCCACCACACGCGGCAGGTCAGTGAGACTCAAAGCAAGTCCAAGGCAAGTGTGTTACCTACATAACTGAGCCGTACTGGGGGCGCTGTCAGCTTTCTGTCAGAACCACAACTTGCTTTCAATGCAGAAAGAAGGCAAAGGCAGAAAGAAACACGAACAACCCAGCAACCCCCCCTCACGCGTGTTACTTCCTTGTATTAGTCAACCATTTACACTGAAAATGATGACTTGGAAGGAAAGGGGAAGACAGTATGAAACCTACGGTTCCTTCGCCTGTCAGTCCTTCCTTACTCACCAGTAAGCGGAAGGTGGAGAGTGTCTGTAGAATGTACCAAGAAGTGAAAGACCCTCGCCCCTCAGTGTCGGGGGTGGACTGTTTCCAGGACCTGCTGTGGATCCCAAAATCCACGGATGGATTTTGGATAGATCCATCCAAAATGTGACTGTGACTGATGGATCCGTTCTATCAGCCATTCTATCCTTGGTTCTGCATCTGTGGATTCAACCAACCGGGGATCGTGTGGGTTTTTTTGTTTTAGGTTTTTTTTTTTTTTAATGAAAAAAAGTCCTCCAATAAGTGGACCTGCACAATTCAAGCCCATGTTGTTCAGGGTCAACCGTAAAACAGTTGAGTTCATTTTGTGCGGCGTTTCCACTCCTCTGGTACCCATGCATATATGAGCCAGGAAATAGAAGTTGTGTGATTTTGGTGATTCTGCTTACAGGTTACATGCTCTTCTATTTGTATTTAGTGTTGGGATTGTGCCATATAAAAAATAATGGCAAAAATGCATGCCATTCATGAATTTAATATCCTATGAGTTTAATATAATTGAATGTAATAGTTTAAAATTAAAATGTTTCCCCGTACTTAGAACATTAAGTTGGGAATAAAAAACACCGTAATAAGTCAAGAGAGAGAGACCGCAGAAGAAAGGGAAAAACCTTTATATTTTAGTACCTTTAGTACCTGTAGCAGCGCTTTTTTTCCTGCTGTTCGAACCAGGGCCCTGCGTTTTCACTTTGCACTGGGTCCCACAGGTTGTTTAGTGAGTCCCGTGTACTCTGGAGAAAGAAACAAGAGGAGAAATGTTCAAGGGTGCTGAGCAGGGCTTGGCCAGTGAGGGGCTGGCTCTGAGCCCAGGCCTGGCCTCCCCCTACCAACATTTGCAGAGAGGAAGGAGCTGGGAGATTTGTTGGCACTCAGTCCACTTCGTCAAGTGGCCCGGCAGGCATCAGCAGTAACTTAGACTTTATCACAATATTTTCTTTGCCTCCCCAGACTGCACCTTCACCCTGAAGGTGAAGTTTGGGGAGGGGGAGCGGCTGCTCTGAGCTCACTCCCCGGGGTCCTCCTGGAGACATACAAGCACAAAGAAAGCTCATTCTTCTGCTCTTAAAAACAATCAGGCCCTTTCCCTCTGTTATTTATTTTTTCATTTTAAGTCCAATTTAGAAAGAGCTGGGGGCCATGACTCAGTCCTTCCTCGCGCCCCTTGGAGAGGCTGCAGACGGGAGCATGGGGCCCAGCTAATCTCCAGGAGCAATATTTATGACCCTCTGAGAGGTGGAAGGCAGACACTGCACTGTCAGAGCAGCCAGGAGCTGTGGCCCTGGGGGAGCCCAGCACCCTCCAATAGGGACAGCCTCACCATCGCCAGCTCAGCTTCCCCGCTAGGCTCCTTGGCTTCCGGGGCTAGCAGGGCTGGGGAGCCAGGGCAACAGGTGGCCAGGTGGCCTTTCCAGGGCCTGAGGGAGGGGTGGTGCCAACGGTACCCTCAAGCACCTTCCATGGTGCCCCTCCCGCCCCGCCAGGACCAGATGGGAGCAAGCATACTCTGGAAGGAAGCCTTGTGCCTGGGGGGCCCTCAAGGATCAGGAGGAAAGGAATTGAGAGCAGGAACGCTGTCTGCTCCAGACGGTGGGATGATGTCACCCTCTAGGGGGTGGGGCTGTGACATTTACTCACTGGGCCATTCTGAAGCTTTCTCCAGTGTGGCCATCCAGCACACAGACAGAGTAGGGGAAGGAGCTTGGCTTTGCCTTCCCTAGGGGCAAGTTTGAATGCCGGCCCCCAGTCTCTGGAGCACCGCCTTCGTCTGGCTGATACAAGGAGGGCACATAGAGGTACTCCATGCATGTTAGTTTTACTTATAATCAAGGTGCCCCAGAACCTAAAATGTCCCGATTTTTAAATGTCAGTGTGTCAGAGACTGCTGTTTGTCCCCCAAATTTATTTTCTCCTTCTTCCTGGATAATGGCACTTCTGGATTTTAGCTGGGCTCAGCTAAAATCCAGAAGATGGATAATGGCCATCCCGAATAAGCTACACCTTCAGCAGCTATATGGTCTAGAAATATAATGTTATTGTTACGAAGGGGAAAGAAAAGGGATAAGCTGGTTTTGCTAATAGATTAAAAATTCTTTTTAAAAAAATGTATTTTATTGAAGTACAGTTGATTTACAATGTTGTGTTAGTTTCTGCTGTATAGCGAAGTGAGTCAGTTACACATATGTATTCTTTTTCATTACTGTTTATTACAGAATATTGAATATAGTTCCCTGTGCTGTACAGTAGGACCTTGTTGTTCATCCATTCTGTATGTAATGGTTTGCATCTGCTAAGCCCAGCCTCCCACTCCATCCCCACTGCACCACCACTCCTGCCTCGGCAACCACAAGTCTGTTCTCTGTCTGTGAGTCTGTTTCTGTTTCGTTAGGTAAGTTCATTTGTGTTGTATTTTAGATTCCACATACAAGTGATATCATATGGTATTTGTCTTTCTCTTTCTGACTTACTTCACTTAGTATGATAATCTCTAGGTCCATCCATGTTGCTGCAAATGGCATTATTTCAGTCTTTTTAATGGCTGAGTAGTCTTCCATTGTGTATATGTACCACATCTTTAGCCATTCATCTGTTGATGGAAATTAAGGTTGCTTCCATGTCCTGGCTATGGTAAATAGTGCTGCAGTGAACATTGGGGTGCATATATCTTTTTGAATTAAAGTTTTTGTCTCTTCCAGATATATGCCCAGGAGAAAGATTGCAGGATCATATAAGGTAACTCTATTTTTAGTTATTTTTTTTGCGGTACGCGGGCCTCTCACTGTTGTGGCCTCTCCCGTTGCAGAGCACAGGCTCCAGACGTGCAGGCTCAGCGACCATGGCTCACGGGCCCAGCCGCTCCGCGGCATGTGGGATCTTCCCGGACCGGGGCACGAACCTGCGTCCCCTGCATCGGCAGGTGGACTCTCAACCACTGCGCCACCAGGGAAGCCCTATTTTTAGTTTTTTAAGGAACCTCCATACTGTTCTCCATAGTGGCTGCACCAATTTACATTCCCACCATCAGTGTAGGAGGGTTCCTTTTTCTCCACACCCTCTCCAGCATTTATTATTTGTAGACTTTTTAATGATGGCTGTTCTGACCAGAGTCAGAAGAGTCAAAACTACTATCTCATTGTAGTTTTGATTTGCATTTCTCTAATAATTAGCAATGTTGAGCATTTTTTCATGTGCCTGTTTTCCATCCATATGTCTTCTAGGAGAAATGTCTGTTTAGGTCTTCGGCCCATTTTTGGATTGGGTAGTTTGTTTTCTGATATTGAGTTGTATGAGCTGTTCGTATATTTTAAAAATTAATGCCTTATCGGTCACATCGTTTGCAAATATTGTCTTCCATTCTGTAGGTTGTCTTTTCGTTTTGTTTATGGTTTCCTTTGCTGTGCAAAAGCTTTTAAGTTTAATTAGGTCCCATTTGTTTGTTTTTCTTTTTATTTCCATTACTTTAGGAGATGGATCTGAAAAGATCTTGCTGCGATTTACGTCAGAGTGCTCTGCCTATGTTTTCCTCTAGGAGTTTTATAGTATCTGGTCTGACATCTAGGTCTTTAATCCATTTTGAGTTTATTTTTGTCTGTGGTGTTAGAGAATGTTCTAATTTCATTCTCTTACCTGTAGCTGTCCAGTTTTCCCAGCACCACTTGTTGAGGAGACTGTCTTTTCTCCACCGTATATTCTTGCCTCCTTTGTCACAGGTTAATTGACCGTAGGTGTGTGGGTTTATTTCTGGGCAAGGTAGGGTCTCTTAAAGATGAGGGTACAAAGGTTTATGACATTGAGTATGAAGTAAGATATGCTTCGCCTGGGATCAGTGAGAAGCTCTGGGTACCTGGGGCCAACAGGAGGCACAGGGACCTCTGGCATGATGCATTTTAATCACCCACCTCCCATATCAGACACGATAGAGAGGGGGATACAGATAAAGAGGGAAGGGGGTCTGCCCCTGAGCAGACACCCAGGTAGCGGCAGCGCTGGGCCTTGAGAGAGGTGTCTGCACGTAAAACAGAAAATTGAAATATGCAAGGGACCCAAGGATTCCCTCACTCACGGGCTGGGTAACCCTCCAACTCCTTTGTAAGTAGCCTTGATGGGGAGATGCCCAAAGGGTCCCCAGGGTGTGTTGAAATGGGGTGGGGAGCCTCTCAGATTTCGCAGAGGGCCCGCCCCTGCAGTTTTCTGATCACAGCTGCTCTTGAGGGTCCCCTGGCCCCAGGCCCCCTTCAGCACACCTGACTCATGCCTCTGTCATCACAGGAGAGCTGTTCTCCCAAACAGAGGGAAGAGGCTGCAGTGTGCTCATGGGCAGCTGCAAATGAGGGGTCTCTGAGCTACCAAACGTCAGCAGAGCAAAGACTCTTTTTAACCAGAAGAGTGAGGCTTAGGAGGTTAGAAGGATGTCCTGACAAATCATTACTTCCCAGCTTGACCCACAGGTCGTGGGTTTCACCGTGTACTCTTCTCTTCTGAACCTAAGTCTTTTGAAGATGGAGGCAGGAGCACAACACATAGGAACATATCCTGGCTCTGCTACTTACTAGCTCTGTGACCTTAGATGATGTACATAACCTCTCTGAGCCTCAACTGCCTCATCTGTAAAACGGGGTAGATAGGAGTAGTTCCTTGGCAGGGTTGTGAAGATTAAATGAGTAGTGCACAAATCTTATTTGTTTATGAATTTTCATTATGAGTGTTGGATGAAACACTACAAATGGCTACTTTTGTTTTCTTATGGACAGTGTCCTTAACTAGTGGGTTGGTTTCCTATGGCCACTGTAACAAATTACCACAAACTTAATGGCTTAAAATAATGCAAATTAAGGATCTTACTGTTTTGCAGTTCAGAAATCCTAAAGTCGAGGCCAAGTTCCTTCTTGAAGGCAAGGCTCCGTTCCCTTGCCTGTCCAGCCTCCAGAAGCCTCCTGCCTTCTTGGCTTGTGGCTCTTCCCTCCATCTTCAAAGCCAGGAGCATCTTCAAATCTCTCTGTCATCACATCTCCCTCTCTGACTCCAACCCTCCTGTCTCCCTCTTAAGGACCCTTGTGATTAATCCAGGATAATCTTCTCATCTCATAATCGTTAACTTAATCGTATCTTTGAAACCCCTTTTGCCATGGAAGGAAACACTCACAGGTTCTGGGGATTAGCATGTGGACACATATAGGGGGCCATTATTCTCCTTCCACAACCAGTGATAGTGATTTAAGGGAACAAATGGGCCTGAGAAGCCATCTTTAAGGTGGCTGTTTGGATTGTCATTTTCTAAGATATGCAACAAAGGCTCAAATAACAAGGGTTAAAACAAGATTAATATCTTTTTTCTCTCTCTCTCTCTCCTCCCCTCCTCTAGCTCTCTATCTCTCGTTTTCTCTCTTTCTATCAGGTCCTCATTCTCTGTGACCTGATGCTCTGCCATCCCTAGGGGTGCTCCAGGTAACTCTCCACCACACCTGCAGACTAGCCAATGGGAAATGGGGGAGGGGAGAGAGAGAGAAAAAAAACCCTCCCAACCCTCTTCCTTTTATGGACATACCCAGAAGTTGGAGCCTTGACTTTCAGCACCATCCCATTGACTGGAACTTGGCCACACAGCTGCAAGGAGGGTTGGGAAATATGGTCGTTCTAGGTGGCCACATGCCCAGTAAAAATGGGAGTCCTAGTACTAAAAAGGAAGGAGAATGTTAATATTAGGAGACAAATAGCAATTCTGCCATAGGGCTGAGAGAGGAGAGAAAACGGAGATCTCCGTCACAGACATGGGGCTGGAGGGGAGAATAAGCAGCTCCTCCCAGGCAGGAAGATACAGAAGCACCCATCACACACACAGTTAATAGCTTAGTCAGTTTCTAGTCTCGTTCCTCCTTCCTAAGAGGACCCCTGCTTTGGTCAAGATCACAAAGCACTTGGCTAAAAAGTTTGATCTCCCAGTCTCCCTTGAGACCGTGAACGTGAGCAGAAATCTGCTGGGGATATCTGGAACAGCTTTCAGCTTCCTGATAGAAACACCCTCCCTTCTCGCTTCTCTGGTCTTCCTCTTCCTACCGGAAGCTCAGGAGTTTCTGCAGGTGCAGCAGCATCTGTCAGACATGACAAAGGGGTACCCAGGGGGAGCCTGGGTCCTTGATGACACTGAGCCCCACCATCTGTGGACTGCCTACTGCAGACTTCCTTCTAGCAGAGAAAAGCAAACCCCGTGTTTGTTTAATCCTCTTTGCTTTGGCAATTTGGCGTCTCCCTGGCCTGACTGTTTGCCCTCTGCCGTTGTACATTATAGTGGGGCTCGCTGGTAGGTGTGCTCTGCCCACATATACACAGCCCATGGCTTATCCCACCATCCCAAGGAGAGGCCCCTTGGGGAAGGAAAGCATATATAGTTGCAGAAGAAACCCATGCTTCTTACAGTCATTAACCAAGTTGATCCTTTATTTGTAAATGCAAAACAATATTTAAGGGATCTCAGGAGACATGGAGAAAACAAACATTACAAAAGGGAAATATCAGGGCTTTCCTGGTGGCACAGTGGTTAAGAATCTACCTGCCAATGCAGGGGACATGGGTTCGAGCCCTGGTCTGGGAAGATCCCACATGCTGCAGAGCAACTAAGCCCGTGCACCACAATTACTGAGCCTGAGCTCTAGAGCCCACGTGCCACAACTACTGAAGCCCGTGTGCCACAATTACTGAGCCTGCGCTCTAGAGCCCACGAGCTACAACTACTGAGCCCACGTGCCACAGCTACTGAAGTCCACACACCTCGAGCCCGTGCTCCGCCACAAGAGAAGCCACCGCAATGAGAAGCCCGCGCACCGCAACAAAGAGTAGCCTCCACTCACTGCAACTAGAGAAAGCCTGCATGCAGCAATGAAGACCCAACGCAGCCAAAAATAAATAAATAAAACATTTTTTTAAAAAAGGGAAGGATCAAAGTGGATAAATGGAATATGTCACTCTAGAATAAGCAAAGAGAATTCAGGGAGAAGAAAAATCATTTTCATTCTACTTTGTATCTTCAGGAGGATTCAAGAGACAGTGCACTGATGAGAAGAGTTTGTTGTGAAAATGGAATAGTCAGAGAAGAAGGAATCAGGCTTGAAAATGAGAAATAGGATTACATTTGAAAGTTTCAATGAATGGGCTGAGAAATAAGACATGGCCAGTGATAAAGTTAGTGATCTGGAAGACAGAATTGAAGAAATCTCCCAGAATGTAAAGAAACGAAGCTGGAAAATGTAAGAGAAAAGTTGAGACAAAGAGGATAAATCCAGGAGTTCCAGATGCTATGAAATGGGAATTTCAAAAGAAGAGAGAGACTGGAAGGGAGGAAATAATAAAAGAAATGAGAGGAATATTTCCCTGAACTCCAGGAAAGGCTTGGGTCCTCAGATTACATGCTTCACCTGGTTCCATTTACAATGCATACCTGTAGACCTCAGGGAAAATTTTAAAACATTAAGAAAAAAGAGGCGGGACTTCCTGGTGGCACAGTGGTTAAGACTCCATGCTCCCAATGCAGGGGGCCTGGGGCCAATCCCTGGTCAGGGAACTAGATCCCACATGCATGCCGCAACTAAGAGTTTGCATGCCACAACTAAGGAGCTGGCAAGCCACAACTAAGGAGGACATGTGCCACAACTAAGGAGCCTGCCTGCCGCAACTAAGACCTGGCACAACCAAATAAATACATATAATATATTTTTTAATTATTAAAAAAAAAGGGCTTCCCTTGTGGCGCAGTGGTTAAGAATCCGCCTGCCAATGCATGGGACACAGGTTCGAGTCCTGGTCCAGGAAGATCCCACATGCCGCAGAGCAACTAAGCCCTTGCACCACAACTACTGAGCCTGTGCTCTATAGCCCGCGAGCCACAACTACTGAAGCCCATGCACCTAGAGCCCATTCTCCGCAACAAGAGAAGCCACTGCAATGAGAAACCCGCACACGGCAAGGAAGAGTAGCCCCCGCTCGCCACAACTAGAGAAAGCCCGCGTGCAGCAACAAAGACCCAACGCAGCCAAAAATAAATAAATAAAGTTTTTAAAAAACGAATAAAGAGGCTACCCTACAGACTTTTGGAAATAATAATTTTTAAAGTGGTAAACTACCAAAGATTGAAAATCAGATTAACACCAGATTTGTCATCTACTCAGATGTCAGAAGATGATGAGGATACGTCTTCCATGTTCTGAGGGTAAAAGAGTTTCAGTCTAGGGTTCCTTATATAACTAAACAAAATAAAGATGTTCTTAGACATCGAAGAATTTAAAAATTCACAGTCCATGTACTCTATTTGAAAACATTGCCCAAGGATTTATGTCAACCTCCTGAAAAAGAATCTAAGAAAGAGGATGGCATATACATTATTTAAAAGTGGCAGTTGACAACTGTACAGAAGAGGCAAAGAATACTAGAAAGAAACTAAAATACTATGTGTTATACCTGACACTTGGAAGATTCTCCTTTGAGTGGTAAAGTTTCAGTGACTCGGAATCATATTTCCTTCTGCATGGGTTCATTCACACTTAATGAATATTGCTTACTTGGTGATGTCAGTGCTGTTTATTAGTTTTCAGTTTTTAGAGTCAGCCTATTGACAATTCAAAGAAGATTTAGTTCTAAATTCTAGAGCAGAATTATGAGAAATAATAGTAACACATTGAGACATTATACAGCAGGCACTGTTCTAAGCACTTAGTGTGAATTAACACTTTTAATCTGCATGACAACTTTATGAAGCTGAAACCATCATTATCCCCCTTTTCATTGAAAAGGAAACTGGAACACAGAGAGGTTAAGTAACTTGCTCAAAGTTACACAGCACAACGTGGCACAGGTGGGATATGAATACAGACATACTGACCTCAGGGTCCACGAAGTAAAAATAATATAACTAACGTACATAAGAGGGAAGGGGTAACAACAGACAGAAGTCAGAGTAACTACTCTATTTTCCTTATCTTTCAATGGAAGGAATTGTTCAATACAGTCTAAGGTTGATAAATCAAGAAGTAGAAGTAGACATACTGTTAAAGGTAAACTCTACCATCAGAAAAACTAGAAAACCCAAGCCAAGAATTGACACCCCTGGGGAAGTACTCAAGTACTCTGGTGGAAGGAGATATTTTGTGTTATGCTTTACCTTTTTCCCCCCTCACATATTTATATTCTGAGATACTACATTTGTCTTCATGTTTGCGGCGAATATTTTACTATTGAAAAAAATATTTTATCATGTGCATGTGTTATTGCTATCATTTTAGAAACGAGTTCAATTTTCCAAAAAAATTAATTTTCTAAATGCGGTGAGACATCTTGACAACTCCGAGCAGAAGTTACCCGTCTTGGAATAACAGTCAGGGTGGAGGGCCGGAGGCCACCTCTAGCCGCCGGCTCAGCCCATCTCCTCAGTTCTGTCCAGTTCAGCTTCCCTCCCACTCCCGGGAAAAGTTTGTCTGGCAAAGTCTTCCAAGCTCAGAACCTTGGCAGATGCAACATTCCAAAAGGGAGACCAAGAATCCTGGGAAATGGCTGTGTTCGCCCTTCTCCCCGAGGGCAACTGTGTTGGTTGGTGGGCTCTGGGAAAATCTAGAAGAGGAATTGCTGACACTGCAACTCAAATCGTCATCAGGGGCATTTAGCACATTTGTGAAACCCGACTTAGGTCTGGCACCATCCTCCAGCTCCCTGGAAGATATTGTGGGGTGGCAGTCCCTGCAATGTTGGGGTCTCTTCACACTCACCCCTTGACTGCTCCCTGGGTCTTCAGTCCCTTGGCCTCTTGGCTCCTCCACCCATCAGTGTCAGGCCCCCAGAGCCCCCTCCAGAGTCGCTGCCCTGGCTGCAGGCCCCTCCAAGGGTTCCAGACTCTGCCCCAAGCAACTACACCCCTGCGGTCCTCGCCGTGAGTCACCGCAGGTCTGCTGTGCCGCCTTCCTATCTGGCGAACCGGAGATCGCCTTTAATTCCCTCCAGCTGGGCTCTGCAGGACTGAGATAATCTGTTCTGGCGCAAGAGGAAAGCAGAGGGTTTGTTGTGTCTTTGTTTCATTCAAATGGTTTGGATGATGACTCACTCCATTTCTTCTTTCTTTCTTTTTAAACCAGGGCACCGTCTAGAAGTCGTTTTTGATTAGAAGCTGACCTCAGAAGTACGCTCGCATCATTCTGAAAACATCTGACAGCACCACAGAAACCGACGCAGAATGAGAAAGGACACAGTGGACGAAGGCCAGGACCAGGCCTTTCCCACACGGCTCTCGGGGCTGTCATTGGCCTGAGTCAAAGTTGGGATGCTGTCCCCTGTCAGACCCCCGGATACCTGCATTGACGTGGGGCCAGCTGGGAGTGATAGTGGTGACTGTCATCATCGTGGTCGTCATCGCATGACACTGGCCGATACTACTGAGTCCTTATTACGTACGTACGGCCCATGCCGTTCTAAGGGAGTTATCCATTCTCGCAGCATCCTGTCAGGCAGGTACCACTTGGCTTTGCGGTCTGAGTGGCATTGTCAGGTACTGCTCAGAAGCTGGGAGGTCAGGGTGGGTAGACCAGCGGTCTCTTTAGGAACACGAAGCCCCGAGGCAAAGCCAGCTTGGCCCTGAGGGAGAAGCTGTGAACCAGCGAGGTGGGAGCCGGTGGCCAGAGGTGGTGAGCAGGGCGTGAGAGGGGTCCAAGGTCAGTGTTAACAGCAAAGGGAAGCAGGAGGTTGGCTGCACCCAGGTGGAGGGCAGCAGAAAGCTGTGGCTGACCAAGGTCATGGCTCTCATTCACTGCTATGCCTCCCCTGTGTGCCAGCTGGTAGGCAGAGAGGTGGGCATGAAGCATTCACTTCCCCAAGTCCACAGGCTGTTGGAAGAGACAGGCTAGGAGAAACGGAGTGGGAGAAATCACCTCCAATCAGGGCATTCTGGAAAGCTCCCAGCGGGAGGCGGCTTTGGCATTGAGCGGGGCCGGGGGTGGGGGTGGGGGGGGACAGGACCAGCACAGGAGGGGAGCGAGCACCTTGTGTGTTTAGGTGAGTTAAGCACCTGTGAGGAAGAGGTCGCTCCACGTGGCAGGGGTGTGAGCTGAGGGAAAGGGAATTCTAGGAAATCCAAAAGGTGGGTGAGAAAATACTGTGAAGGTCTGATCATAGTAGCAAGGATGACTGATACTGCAATAGAGGCCTGGCGTCTGGCATCCCTGTCGGGGGGAGAGGCAAGTGCCCCAAAGGCCTGGAGAGCTGAGCTGGCCACTCCTCTGTGAGAGCAGCTCCTTTGATTGGCCCCTAGTGCCTGCATCTCGTAAGCCCTTCTGTGGGGTGTTTGAATATTGATGAAGCGTCCATGGGTGGCCAATGTGTTCGTTTCCCGGGGCTGCTGTAACCAATTGCCACAAACCAAGTGGCCTAAAACAACCAAAATTTGTTCACTTACAGACCTGAAGCCAGAAGTCCAAAATCACAGTGTCAGCAGGGCCACGCTCCCTCCGAATGTTCTAGCTAGGGAGGAATCCTTCACTGCTTTTTCCGGTTTCTGGTGGCTCCAGGTATTCCTTGGCTTGTAACCTGAGAACCCCAAAGGCTTGTAGCCTCTGCCCCCATCTTTACGTGGCCTTTTCCTCCTCTTATAAGGATACTTGTCATTCGATTTAGCCCCCCACCCCGATAATCCAGGATGATCTCGAGATCATTAACAACGCCAAGAACCCTTTTCCCAAATAAAGTAACATTCACAGGTTCCTGGTGGATATTTGGGTGGGGGACACCGTTCAACCTACTACAGCCAATAAGGCCTATTTCCCCCCATCAAGTGGGAGCTTCCTGAGGATGGAAACTGTGCTCCTTCCTTCCTTCCTTCCTCCCTTCCTCCCTCCCTCCCTCCCTCCCTCCCTCCCTCCCTCCCTCCCTCCCTCCTTCCTCTCTCCCTTCCCTCCTTCCCCAAATATTAAGGGAACATCTGCCATGTTCCAGGCTCAGTGCTGGGTCCTGGGGAGACTGAAGCAATGCACACAGATCCAGTTCCTGCCCTCTCAGAGCTGACTTTGCAGTGGAGAGAGGTAGACCCAACAGAAGCAGTTACACCATTGCTCATGGCAGGTAGAACTACAAAAGAAGGGGGGAGGGGCAAGATCAGCAGGGTTGGGGGTGGGTCAGGGTGGACCAGCTCCAACCAGGGAGGTCAGGGAAGGCTTTGCAGAAGACGTGACACATAGCTGGACCCTGGATGCTGAGAAGGACCAGGTTGGAACCTCCCTCTCACTTCCTGGCTCTGTGATCTTGGCCAGTTGCTTTACCCCTCTCTGCCTCAGTTTCCTCGTGTATAAAGTGGTGATGGCGAAAACACAGTCTCCTGGAACCATCCTGAGGACTGGGTGAGTAAACCCGTGGGGAGCCTTCACAGCTGCAGTGTTCCCAGTACTTGCTTCATAAGCCATAGCTAATCCTCCTAAAAGAATACTTAAATGTTAACATTATTGGCACACTGGCAGAGAGCCATGCACCAAAAAATTTTGTTAATAATTGAGGAATATTTATTTTAAAAACCAAACAAACAAAAAGGACCTAAAGTTAGTCATCATGCAAAACTCTGGAACGTCTCGGAGTTCCTTACTCTTATCTTACAACTTGACTTGGGGCTTGTTTGAATCAGGTTGGGGGCCTGGGACACCTATTCTCTTTAGGGTTTGGGGCTTGAAATCTTTGTAAAGGCCTGGCAGAGGTACCAGGGGATGTTGGCCACTCTTTTGGGCAGAGCAAGCTGAGTCCTTGGAACTTTGGGACCGGCCAGCGGAGCCAGGGGTCTCCTACATCGTGTTGACTTGGCAGATGGATGGAGGTCAGGCTAAAGGTGGTCCTGGGGTGAGAAGGGGCAGAGAAGCTGGGGCACTTGCAGGAGGCCCACGGAGAGCCCCAGGCCCGCAGGCATCTCCTCCCATCTGGGCCTCTGGGATCCGTCCCTCTAGGGGGCAGTAGGGCTCTACCGAGAGTCCCTGTCTCGTCTTGCAGGGGCCGGGAGGAGCCCCTCGCCTTAGAATGTGCCTCGGTGTCAAAATCAAGGGAGATTTCTTTCTCTTTTTTTCTTTTTTAATTTTTATTGGCGTATAGCTGCTTTACGATGTCGTGATACTTTCTGCCGTGCAGCAAGGTGCATCGGCTCTACGTATATCCCCCTCTTTTTCAGATTTCCTTCCCACTTAGGTCACCACAGAGCACATCAAGGGAAATTTCTGCACCGACTTTGCCCTGGCTGGGCCCAGAGGATATATCTTTGCACATTCAGATGTCTGGGGGGGAAATGCTCATTAGGAAGGAAAGTATTTAATGTCACGGTAACACGGGAATGTTTCTAAAAGTGGAAGCTGACAGCTGTACCCACTTAGGGGGCACTTCGGGGTTCCAGCCGCCAGGAGGTCAGCCTCATCCAGCCTGATGGGGGAAGGAAGTTGGATTTCTAAGGCTCGTGCTATTCACAGGGAGAAGACGTGCGTTTCCGCACTGGTGTTCGTGGCCAGGTTCAGGTTTTTAGACCCTGAAAACAAATCTCCTTGACCGGTTCTCCCCCAACTGCTGCTCCTCCCGTCTTGCTGGGGGAAACAGGGTAGCCCCTGGCTGTGTTTTGATGTAGGACTGTGACCCCAAAGATCCGAGACTCATGGGCGGCACCCCCCAACCCCGTGGTGTGGCCTTGTGGTCCACTCTGGGGGCAGGGGCAGGGGTATGGGTACATCTGCATGGGGCGCACACAGTCCTGGGTTCAGGTCCTAAATCTGCCACTTCATGCTGTGTGGTCATCAGCAGGGGTCCCCATGGAGCCTCCCACCTCGCCTGAAAAACAAGGAGAGACCTGCCCTGCAGGGTGACTTATTTCTGGACGTGACACGATTCCTGGAACGGGCCTAGTGGGGTGCCAGGCCCACCCTGACATTCACCATCACACCACCAGCCACCCTTCCAGCTCCCACCCCGCTGTCTACTCCAGCCCACCTTCCCTGACCTCTACCACTTCCCACTTCCCTGGCACTCCATCCCTTCTTTGTTTACTGTTTACAGTCTGTCTCCAGCTGGAATATGAGCTCTACCCTGCCTTATGCAGGACACATATTCAACATCAATAAATATTGTTGAGGGACTTCCCTGGTGGTCCAGTGGTTGAGTTGCCATGCTTCCAGTGCAGGGGACGTGGGTTTGAACCCTGCTCGGGGAACTAAGATCCCACATGCCGTGAGGCCAAAACCAAAACCAAACCAAAACAACAACATCAACGACGAAACATATATACGTACACATACGTACACGCGTACATAAATGTTGTTGAGTGCACGCATGAGGGAATGGGAGCTCTAACCCAGTTGTCTGGGCCTCAGTTTCCCCGGCTGTGCAGTGAGGATGTTGCTACTAGAAGTCTCTAGGTGGCTTTGGATGCATCAAACCCTTGTGTGAGCACCTGGCCCAGGCACTCAGCAGGTGCAAGTTCTTGTCCCCGGTTGTCGGCTTTATAATACAGTCAGGAGAACGACCCCTCCACCAGCCCTCGAGGGCAGCCACACAGACTCAGCCAGTGAGGCCTGAGCGGGGTCTCTGCACACTGGATCCTTCCACACACCAGGCGGGGAGGCCCAGGTCAGGGAGGAGGACCCTGAGGCTCAGAAAAGTGGCGTCACTGGTCTGTGTAAGCGATGCGCAGAGCCTAGGACCATGTCCGCTGTTCTGCGTGAAGCAGCCGGGGGCTCTCACTGGGGGAGGAGCTGGTCCATGGTGGGTGACAGACCCTCACCCATGGTGGCCAAGAGCAAGGGCACACGGGTGGATGTGGACGTGAGTCCCAGCCTGACTGCTCTTGGCTGGGTGGCCTCGGCAGGTGACTTCACACCTCTGAGCCTCAGTTTCCTGTCAGGTGGGGTGATGGGAGCCCGCCGCTCTGAGAGCTGTGGTGAGAGAATAACCAGCGCAGGAATGAGAGCCATTACTGTGCTGAATTCAGAGTCGAGCAAAGGAGTTGAGGGAAGCAGAGTAACGGCCCCTCAAAGACATCCACGCCCCGATCCCTGGAACCTGTGAATGGATGCTACCTCGAGAGGGGGATTAAGGTTGCAGATGGAGTTAATCTTGCTAATCGGCTGACCTTATGATCAGGAGACTAGCCTGGGGGATCCGGGTGGGTCCCGTGGAACCACAAGAGCCCTTAAAAGTGGAAGAGGGAGGCAGCGAGAGAGGCTGGACCTGCCACCGCTGGCGCTGAAGACGGAGGAAGGGGCCGTGAGCCACGGCACGTGAGTGGCCACCAGAAACTAGAAAAGGCAGAAGAACCCTGGAGTTTGCAGAAGGAATGCAGCCCTGCCAACACATTGATTGTAGCGCAGAGGCTTCTGACCTCCCAGACTGTGAGATAGTGACTCTGTTGTCTTAAGGCATAAGTATGTGGTAGTGTGTTAGTGCAGTTATAGGAAACTCACGGGAGGGCTGCGTCACGGCAGCCTCCACCCGCCCTCCCTCTCAGGAGCAGAACATGGCAGAATGAGGATCAGCCTCAGACCTGCTGACGGGGTTGAATCTAGTAGAACCCTGGCCCTTTGTAAATGAGAAGAGACCGTCAAGATCATCTAGGTCCACATTTCAGAGCGGGATGTCCCCCGATTAGTCCCGAGCAATGTTCTGTTCATAACAGTCCCGTGGGTCAGTCGGTTAGGAAATGCTGTGTACACTGTCTACCTTTCAAGCAGTCACAGTACTCTTTTGTCTCTGAGAGGCTCTGAGAAGGCCTGGAGCAAAACGCAGAAAAGGTTTTCTAACTTCCACTCAGCACTTCCAAAGATACTGTAGCATAAACCTTCTTCCTCCAAGTCTTCCCCCCAGAACTTGTACTAACAACTCAACAAAGCTTGTGTTTGGTGGATGGGCTGATCTACTCAAATCAGTTCATGAGACAAACGGAGAAACTGAAGCCCAAACAGGTGGAGGTGCCCTGGAGAAGCAGTGCAGCTTCAACCAGCCACATGGCCCTGGGCAAGTCACATCACCTCTCGGAGCCTCTGATTCCTGATGGATGAAATGCAGACAAGAGGGCCTGCTTTGCAGAATACCATGGATAGCTGTCTCCCTCCGTTGGGGCTGCTATAACAAAGTACCATAGGCTGGAGGGCTTGAAAACAACAGAAATTTATTTCTCACAGTTTCAGAGGCTGGGAGTCTGAGCCCAGGATACCAGCATGGGCAGGTGCTGGTGAGAGCCCTCTTCTGGATTGCAGACTATCCATTTGTCCCTGCGTCCTCACGGGGTGGAAAGAGAGCTCTCTGGAGCCTCTTATGTAACGGCACTAATTCCACCCATGAGGGTTCCACCCTCAAGACCTAATTACCCCTAATTAGGCACCTCCTAATACCATCACATTGGCAGCTAGGCTTTTAACTTGAGTTTTCGGTCCGTAACCAAGGAAGTGGCCGTTGAAGCGGCCAGCACCCACCTGGTAGGTAGTTAGGCAAGAGTAGGCACTATTTGTATTCGTTTCCCATCGTTGCCACAACAAGTCACCACAGACTTACTGGCTTACAACACAAATTTATTATCTTACATTTCTGGAGGTCAGTAGTCCTAAAATCAAGATGTCAGCAGGGCTGGTTCCTTCTGGAGGCTCTAGAGCAGAATTTGTTTGCTTTGTCCAGCTTCTAGAAGCTGCCCTTGTTCCTGGGCTCACACCACTCTGACCTCTGCTTCTGTCATTACGTCTTCTGAGTCTGACCCTCCTGCCTCCCTCCTATAAGGAACTCTGTGACTACAGCGGGTCCACCTGGATAATTCAGGGTAACTTCCCAATCTCAAGGTTCTTCATCACAGCTGCAAAGTCCCTTCTGCCTTGTAAGGTGACGTATTCCCAGGTCCCAGGGATAGGATGTGGACATCTTTGGGGACCACTATTCAGCTGACCACGCCCAGGATGCCTCCTTTGCTGGCCCTGCATTCCTCCTGCCGCAGTGCATTCTCTCTCTCCTTTGCTCCAGGCTGGACACCAAAGGAGTGATTTAGTTCTAACCTGGGCTTCTGGTTGAGTCAAGTGCAGGAGAAAGTTTGCGTCTTCTCAGACATCCCCCATCCCTCTCAGACCATCACCCCCAGGCCATGCAGGTTGCAGTGGAAGAGCATCTTAGAAGGCAGGCTGCAGCCAAGGATTCCAGAGAAAACTGACTGCAAACTGTATCCCTTCATTCATCAAATATTGGAGTGCCTGCCAAATGCCTGGCCTCTCTTGGTGCTGCAGGCACAGTTGTGGACTGGACAGACCGGGCCCTGCGCTCAGGGAGCTGACTTCTCATGGGGAAGAAGGACAGTCGGGGAGAGATCACATAATAGGCACCAGATCAAAAACAAAACAGCAGGGTATGAAGATGGAGGATGGTGGAGGTGTGCCCAGTTTGCCATATGGGGCTGGTGAGGGGGTGGGCCACGGAGGCTGAATCCTCGGATTCTAGGTTTGGCAACGGGGTTGATGGAGATGTCATCTTCAGAGAGGGGTTCACAGGAGGAGAGCAACTTTTTGCAGGCCTGCGGGGAGGTGATGAGTTCCGTCCTGGGTATGACAGTGTGATGGGCCCAAGGTCCATCTACATGGGATGTCAGTGGGTGAGGGAATGTCTGAGCTGGAGCTAATGAACATGGGCATTGTTCACCTCGGGGTGGGTTCCCCATGGAGGAGAAGACAAGAGGACCTGGGGCCGACACCTGGGGAGCCTCCGTTTTGGCTGCAAAGGACGAGGAGCTGATGGGTGGAAGCAGAGAGACAGGTGCACGGGTGCCCAGAAAGCCAAGAGCGAAGGAAGAGGCTCACAAGGTGGAAAGCAGTCAATAGGGCCAAACGCTGCAGAGAAGCCCAGGAAGGGAAGACTCGAGAAGAATCCGTTTGGCTCAGCTGGAGGAGGGCCCCAGTGGCCTCTGTTGCAGCCATGTGCCGGGGGCAGAAGCTGCAAAGCAGCGGCGGAGCAGTAAGCAGGAGTAGAGGAAGCTGGGACAAGACGCGTGAACAGCTCTTTCCTTGGCCGGGAAGTACGGAGGAGTCAGGCCAGTGGCTGGAGGTGGCTGTGGGGGTGGTGGCTTTTTCCATCTTTATTTCTGGGTTATTTAGGCAGGGGACACCTGGCTTGTTTAAATGCTGATGGTAGGGAGCCAGGAGAGGGGGAGGTGAAGATAAAGGGGAGGGGTTGACCAAGGTGCGAAGTGGGCGGAAGGAGGCTCCTCCAGAATCCCAAAACGGGGGTGGGACAGCCATCTGGGAGGAAGGAACCAGTGCGGGAGGCCTGTGGGCTGGGGGCAGGAGGAGTGTACAGCAAACACGTGGGCACTGGCTCTGGACCGTGCAGGGATGGGCAGGTCACCATGGGGCTTTAAATCTACGAGTGATGCGGTCCGATTGGAGCCTGAGAACCAACATCTGGCAGCTGAGTGAATGGGTGGAAGAGACCCATCAACCTGTTAGGGACAGGGCTCACAAGTGTCCATCTCCTTTGTGGAGGTGCTGGTGGAAATGGCCATCTTAACTCAAGATGCAGAATATTTTGGGAGGTGGTATTCTTGGAAGTTTAAAAACACAAGATCTAGGGGATAGACTGGGTTTGGATCCTGACTCCCTTCCAACAAGCTGTGTGACCTCGGGCTGGTTACTTGACCTCTCTGTGTGTATTAGTTGCTTATAGCTGTATAACAGACTACCTCAAAACTTAGCAACTGAAAACAACACCCGTTTAGTATCTCACAGTCCCTGTGAGCTGGGAAGCCAGGAGCCGCTTAACTGGGGCCCTATGCTTGGGGTTACTCGTGGGGCTGTGATCGAGGAAGTGGCAGGGGCCCGAGTCTGCTCAAGGCATGACTGGGGAGGACCCACTTCCAGGCAAAGTCAGCGGCTGTTGGCAGGATTCAGTTCTCCCTGGGCTGTTAACTGAGGCCCTCATTTCCTCACTGTCTGAAGCCAGAAGCCACCTTGAGTTCCAAGTGGAGTTTGTCAAGTAGGCAGGTGGATAATTGAGTCTGGAATTCAGGAGAAGGGTCCAGGCAGGAGATATAAATGTGGGAGTCCTAGGCATGTAGATGGTATTTAAAACCATGCAATCGGTTGAGGTCACCAAGGAAACAGGTGCAGATAGAAAACACGTCCAAGGGCTGAGCCTGGGGGCATCCCAGTATTGGGAAGATGATGGGGAACCAGCAATAGATGGTAAGGAGAGGCCGGTGGAAAAGAAGAAGGCCCAGTGGAAGCCGCGTGAAAGAAGCATATCAGGTTTAACCGCCGATTCTGCTGACCAGTCCAGTGAGATGACCATGGACAACTGACTGCGTATTTAACAACAACCTGGGGTCGCTGGTCACTTTGACAAGGTGGTGTCAGTGGGTGTGAAAGCTGATGGGAAGGAGTTCAAGAGGGAATGGTAGGGGAGAGGCATGGGAGAGAGTGGATACATGCAATATTTCAAGGAGTTTTGCTGTAAAGGAAAACAGAGAAAGAAGACGATGGTTGAAGGGGAATTGTAGGATCCACAATTATTTGTTTTAACAGATCTTTATTGGGGTATAATTGCTTCACAATGCTGTGTTAGTTCCTGTTGCACAACAGAGCGAATCAGCCGTATGCATACACATGTCCCCATATCCCCTCCCTCTTGAGCCTCCCTCCCACCCTCCCTATCCCACCCCTCTAGGTGGGCACAAAGCACCGAGCTGATCTCCCTGTGCTATGCGGCTGCTTCTTCCCACCAGCCAACTGTTTTACGTTCGGCAGTGTATATATGTCGATGCTACTCTCACTTCGCCCTAGCTTCTCCCTCCCATCCCATGTCCTCAAGTCCATTCTCTATGTCTACCTCTTTATTCCTGCCCTGCAACTACGTTCATCAGTACCATTTTTTTTTTAGATTCCATATAGAATGGCCATTATCAAAAAATCTAGAAACAATAAATGCTGGAGAGGGTGTGGAGATAAGGGAACCCTCTTGCACTGTTGGTGGGAATGTAAATTGATCCAGCCACTATGGAGAACAGTATGGAGGTTCCTTAAAAAACTACAAATAGAACTATACCATATGACCCAGCAATCCCACTACTGGGCATAAACCCTGAAGAAACCATAATTCAAAAAGAGTCAAGTACCACAATGTTCATTGCAGCTCTATTTACAATAGCCAGGACATGGAAGCAACCTAAGTGTCCATCATCGGATGAATGGATAAAGAAGATGTGGCACACGTATACAATGGAATATTACTCAGCCATAAAAAGAAATGAAATCGAGTTATTTGTATTGAGGTGGATGGACCTAGAGTCTGTCATACAGAGTGAAGTAAGTCAGAAAGAGAAAGACAAATACTGTATGCTAACACAATTATTTTTAAGGTAGGGGAAATAATTGCATGTTTCTTTTCTGATCGGAATTATGTAGTAGAGAAGGAGGCTGGGCCATGTCTTGAGAAGGTGAGAGGGGACGGAGGGGGGTGGTCTAAGGTAGGAACAGGACGGTTTTTGAAGTGTCACGAGGCAAAGCCAAGCGAGCACAGGGGCCCTGATGCTGGTGGGGCAGGTGCGGTGGTAGGAGCTCACGGCAGCTCTTTCCACCTGCTTCCATGTTCCTCCCGAAATAGGAAGCAAGGCCGGGAGAAGAGAGGGAGAGCGGCAGGAGGAGGCGCTGGGAGTTTAAGGAGAGAGAGAAGATGTGAACGAGTCATCCAGGAGAGTCAAGAGTGGAGGACAGGAGAAATGGACGCTGGTGTCCAGGCAGTGACGGAAGCCCATGCATCACTGGCGGTCACGGGTATGCAGTACGTTTGTGTTTTTCTGTAGCCAAGTTCACGGGCACAGAGGAAACTGAGCACTGGATTTAACCAGCTTGGGAGGGTGTGTGATGCTTCACCATGGGATTTAAGCTGGGAAAGGGAGGAGGGAGCACATCAAGAGAAGGACAAGAGTGAAAAAAAAGGTCGAAGGGCAAAAGGATTATAGGCGGCAGGTGGGATGTGGGATTATTGGAGTCAGGTGCTGGAGAGAGAAGCCAGTGTCAAAGAGGGGGTGCTTAGGGCTTCCCTGGTGGCGCAGTGGTTGAGAGTCCGCCTGCCGATGCAGGGGACACGGGTTCGTGCCCCGGTCCGGGAGGATCCCACATGCTGGGATGTGGAGTGGCTGGGCCCGTGAGCCATGGCCGCTGAGCCTGCGCGTCCGGAGCCTGTGCTCTGCAACGGGAGAGGCCACAGCAGTGAGAGGCCCGCGTACCGCAAAAAAAGAAAAAAGAGGGCGTGCTTGAGACCGAGATGATGGGGGGAGGTGCTACAGTTATTGGTAATTTCAAGGCCTCCAGCCATGGTTCTCAGTGCTGTCCTAGGAGCAGGCATCACCTGGGACTTCGCCGGGAAATGCAGGTTCTCTGGTCTCACCCCAGACCTACTGAGTCAGAATCTCCGGGGGTGGAGCCAGCAATTTGTGTTCTCACGAACTCCCGCCTCTCCCCGCAGGCTTCCTGATATGCATGAAGGCTTGGGAACCACTGCGCTAGAGTAGAATGGCCAAAGGAGGAAGACACGCGTCACAGGACCAGAAGAATTTAAGAAATTGAGAGGTCGGGAAGGGAAAAGGATTCTTTAAGGAGCGTGAAATTGCTGAAAATTAAGACAGGGGTACAGAGACTTCCCCGGTGGTCCAGTGGTTAAGATTCTGCCTGCCAATGCAGGGGGTGTGGGTTGGATCCCTGGTCGGGGAGCTAAGAGCCCCCATGCTGTGGGGTACGGCCAAAATTTTTTTTTAAAAAAGGGGGTACAGCTGAAGAAAGTGCCCGGACCCAGGAGCTAAAGTCACCAAGCAATGAGGACAACGGCCAGGTGGAGAATAGTCTAGAAGTGGCAGAAATCAGTAAGGAGGACACCTATCCCAGAGCCCAGTGATATAAGGGCTGTGGGTGATAGCAGCCCCTCTGCGGGGCATAGCGGGCAGGACAACGGCCCCCCAAAGATGTCCACTCATCCCTGGCACTTGTGCGTATGTTACCTTACACGGCAGTGGGGACTTGGCAGGTGTGATTACTAATCTCGAGATGGAAAGAGTAGCCCGGATTATCCAGGTGGGCCCAATGTAATCACAAGCGTCCCTATAAGAGGGAGGCCGGCGAGTCAGGCGGAGGAATACGCGGCACTGGGGGGTAGCGGTCGGGGTGATGCGGTCGCTGGCTTGGAAGATGGAGGGAGGCCCACTGGCTGGGAAGCGGATTCTCCCCTCGAGCCTCCGGAAGGGACACGGCCCTGCGGACACCTTGAGTTTAGCCCAGTGAGACCATTTTGGATTTCTGACCTCCAGAACCGTAAGGTAATGAATTTGAACCACCATAAACCATTATGTTTGTGATAATGTACCACAGACGTCTGCGAGGGAAGCGGGGGCCTCAGGAGGGTGGTGGGTTTCAGAGCAAAAACACCAGGCACACTTGGGAGGAAAAAACTGAGAACGTGGGGTTTTGTTTATGGTGGGCCGTGAGATGTGGAGGGCAAAGAAGCTGCGACTGTGTTTTGGGAGTTGGGGGGGGCGGGGGCAGAAGGTGGGCTTGCAGAGCTAAAAGAGGGGCTAGTGAGTGGGAGAAGCGGGACTACTTGAGAGCCTGACACCAACAGGTCTAAAGAGCTAAACGATTAGCCCTGAGGGTGAGGACATGGGCGCTGGGTGACGGGAAGCGGCGGCCTCTGGGATCCCCACTTCCCGATTCTCAGAGGGGCCCGGAACTGTTCTGAGAGCGTGGGTCCCCGTCGGGGCAGCAGTGGTGGACGTCGGAATGACTCTGCAAAGCCCAGCATGGGAGGCGGCAGTGCCTCCAGGGTGCCCTGGCTCCTTTGCATCACCTGGAGGATAAATGAGAAGGTTGGCTCGGGAGCAGCGGGGCTGCAGGTGTGTCTGGGGAGGACCAGATGGAGGAGAGCCGCCGCCAAAACGCGTTAACAGTATATAACTCGTTGAGCAGGAGTGCCTCGCCTGCTGCAGGTTCCCGTTACCTTGTCAAACAGACTCCCCGGGGAGGTCGCGGTTCACATTCGGCTTGTAAACGGCAGCTGGCCGGCCGCCCTGCTCTTACCTGTCCCCGAGGAGCCGTTGAGCCACAGCAGCTAGCATTTTACAGGCGGGAGGGCCACGGGTGACGGCAGGAAGCCAGAAGGCAGATAAGAGCCTGGCAGGCTCAGGCTCCGAGGGAGCGATGGTCTTTATTGCTGTCTGCAGCAAAGGGAACTGGTTCTTTCTAGAAGCCAGCCTGGAGTCCACAGATGTGTAATTAGAAGTGAATGGGGCTTCCCTGGTGGCGCAGTGGTTGAGAGTCCGCCTGCCGATGCAGGGGGCGCAGGTTCGTGCCCCGGTCCGGGAAGATCCCACGTACTGCGGAGCGGCTGGGCCCGTGAGCCATGGCCGCTGAGCCTGCGCGTCCAGAGCCTGTGCGCCACAACAGTGAGAGGCCCCCGTACCGCAAAAAAAAAAAAAAAAAAAAAAAAAAAAAGTGAATGAACTGAGCCATATGGGACAGAAGAAAGGTTTCTCTTGAGTGAGATGTTTAGGTTTTAAAAATGTGTTAAATATTAGGAAAGGATTAATTTTCCATGCATTCCAGATGAATCCATTGTTCCCAATGTCACTTGCATGTGTGAAACTTGGACACGTTTGTTCATTCAGCACGTAGTTCCAGAGGGCCTACTGAGGGCAGGGTCTGGGCATATGGCATTGAACCCGAACAAAGACTATCCATGCTCACATGGGATTTACAGGTGTAAGAGACAGATTGTAAACCAGCAAACGGGTCTGCAAACAGGAGAATCCTGTATATGTCGTGGTGGGTGTATTTGTGGGCAGGGTGGAGGTAGATCCCACATTCCATGTTGTCAGGGAGGTCTTCCGAGGATGAGAGGGTTTGATCTGGGGACCTGAGGGTTGCGGGAGAGCGGTTCCATGACCCTCAGGGGTCAGAGCATTTCAAGTCTTGGGAAAACTGAGGCCGAGGTGGGACAGGGTTAGGATTAGGCAAGGAACAGAAGAGAGGCTGACATGGAGGAACAGAGCTGAGTCTAGAGAAGTGGTAGGCGGAGAAGATTGTTGAAAGTCTTGGCAGAAATCTGGATCATTCTAAATGCAAAGGGAAGGTCTCAGTCCTGTCGCTGGTGGGTTACTGAGGCTCTTGCACTGTCTCAGACCTGAGTGACTAAACTGCCTGTGTTTTTGAAATTAAAGTGATACCAGCAAGGTGGCAGAATAGGAGGCTTCTACCATCATTCTCCCACAGAACATTGATTTCTTTTTCAGCTTTATTGAGGTGTGACAAATGAAGTTGTAAGGTATTTAACGTGTACATCATGAGATTAAAACTGTGAAAGGATTCCCCCATCTAATTAATTAACACATCTATTACTTCACATATTGATCTTTTTCTGAGTGTGAAAACCTTCTAATTGTTAGCAAATTTCAATTACACAATAGCAATGTGAATTACAGGCACCATGTTCTACATCAGATCCTCAGAACTTATTTATCTTACAGCTGAAACTTTGTACCCTTTTACCAACCTCTCCATATTTTGCCCAGCCCCCAGAAACCACTTTTTTCTGTTTCTATGAGTTTGACTTTGTTCTTTCCTAGATTCCACATATAAGTGAAACCATGCGGTATTTGTGTCTCTGTGTCTGGCGTATTTCACTTAACATAATGTCCTTTAGTTTCATCTGTGTTGTCACAAACAGCAGGATACCTTTCTTTCTCATGGCTGAATGATATTTCATTGTGTGTGTGTTTGTGTGTTTAAACATATACCTACCACATCTTCTTTATCCATTGACAGATACTTAGATTGTTTCCCTATCTGGCTATTGTGAATAATGCCACAGTAGGGAACATGCGAGCGCAGATCTATCTTTGGGATCCTGTTTTCATTTCCCTTGGATATATACCCAAAAGTGGGATGACTGGATCATATGGTAGTTTCTATCTTTAATTTTTTTTATTGAAGTACAGTTGATTTACAATGTTGTGTTAATTTCTGCTGTACAGCAAAGTGATTCCGTTATACATATATATATACATTCTTTTTCATATTCTTTTCCATTATGGTTTATCACAGGATATTGAATATAATTCCCTGTGCTATACAGTAGGACCTTGCTGTTTATCCATTCTGTATATAATAGTTTGCATCTGCTAACCCCAAACTCTCACTCCATCCCTCCGGCACCCTCCCTCCCTCTTGGCAACCACAAGTCTGTTCTCTGTGTCTGTGAGTCTGCTTCTGTTTTGTAGATAAGTTCATTTGTGTCATATTTTAGATTCCACATATAAGTGATACCATATGATATTTGTCTTTCTCTTTCTGACTTAGTATGATAATCTCTAGGTCCATCCATGCTGCAGATGGCCTTATTTCATTCTTTTTTATGACTGAGTAATACTCCATTGTTTATATGTACCACATCTTCTTTATTCATCTGTTGGTGGACACTTAGGTTGTTTCCGTGTCTTGGTAATTGCAAATAATGCTGCTATGAACATAGGGGTGCATGTATCTTTTTGAATTATAGTTTTTCTGGATATATGTCTAGGAATAGGATTGCTGGATCGTATGGCAACTCTATTTTTAGTTTCTTGAGGAACTGCCTGTTTTCCATAGTGATTGTACCAACTTACATTCCCACCAACAGTGTAGGAAGGTTCCCTTTTCTCCATATCCTCTCCAGTATTTATGTAGATTTTTTTGATGGCCATTCTGACCAGGGTGAGATGGTACCTCATTGTGGTTTTGATTTGCATTTCTCTGATAATTAGTGCTGTTGAGCATTTCTTCATCTGCCTATTGGTCATCTATATGGTTTCTTTGGAAAAATGTCTATTTAGTTCTGCCCACTTTTCAGTTGGGTTTGTTTTTTGTTGTTGAATTGTATGAACTGTTTATATTTTGAAGATTAATCCCTTGTTGGCTGCATCATTTGCAAATATTTTCTCCCATTCTGTAGGTTGTTTTTTTCATTTTGTTTATGGTTTCCTTTGCTGTGCAAAAGCTTGTAAGTTTGATTAGGTCCCATTTGTTTATTTTTGCTTTTATTTCTGTTGCCTTGGGAGACTGATCTAAGAAAACATTGGTATGATTTATGTCAGAGAACGTTTTGCCTATGTTCTCTTCTAGGAGTTTTATGGTGTCATGTCTTACGTTTAAGTCTTTAAGCCATTTTGAGTTTATTTTTGTGTATGGTGTGAGGCTGTGTTCTAAGTTCATTGATTTACATGCAGCTGTCCAACTTTCCCAACACCCCTTGCTAAAGAGACTCTTTTTCCCATTGTATATTCTTGCCTCCTTTGTTGAAGATTAATTTACCGTAGGTGTGTGGGTTTATTTCTGGGCCCTCTATTCTGTTCCATTGATCCATATGTCTGTTTTTGTGCCAATACTATGCCATTTTGATTACTGTAGCTTTGTAGAATTGTCTGAAGTCTGGGAGGGTTATGCCTCCTGCTTTGTTCTCTTTCCTCAGGATTGCTTTGGCAATTCTGGGTCTTCTATGGCTCCATATAAATTTTAGGATTATTCTTGTTCTGTGAAAAATGTCATGGATAATTTGATAGGGATCACATTAAATCTGTAGATTTCTTTGGGTAGTATTTTAACAATAGTAACTCTTCCAATCCAATCTTTAATTTTTTTGAGAAACCTTCATACTGTTTTCCATAGTGATTTTACCAATTTACATTCCCACCGACAGTGTATAAGGGTTCCCTTTTTTACACATCCTGACCAATACCTAATATCTTTGACTTTTTGATAATGGCCATCCTAACAGGTATGAATTGATATCCCATTGTGATTTTGATTTGCATTTCCCTGATGATTAGTGATGTTGAGCACTGCTCTATTCTGTTCCATTGATCTGTGTCTGTTTTTATGCCAGTACCATACTTTTTTTTATTACTATGGCTTTGTAATGTAATTTAAAATCAGGAAGTGTGATGCCTCTGGCTTTGTTCTTCTTGCTCAAGATTGCTTTGGTTATCTGGGGTCTTTTGTGGTTCTATACAAATTTTAAGATTGTTTATTCTATCACTGTGGAAAAGTACCATTGGAACTTTGATAGGGTTTGCATTGAATCTGCAGATTGCTTTGAGTGGAATGGACACAGGATATCCATATATTTGTGTCATCTTCATTTTCTTTCATCGATAACTTACAGTTTTCAGTGTACAGATCTTTCACCTCTTTAGTTAAATTTATTCCTCTTTATTATAAATGGGATTAATTTCTCTTTCAGATAGTTTGTTAGTATACAGAAATGCCACTGATTTTTGTTTACTGACTTTTGTATCCTACAACTTTACTGAATTTGTTCTAATAGCTTTTTGGTGGAATCTTTAGAGTTTTGTATATCATATCATCTGCAAATAGAGGATGAGTCTATAGAAATATAAAGGATTGAGTCTATAGAAATATAAAGGACTACTGTGAACAGTTATACACCAACATATTGGATAACCTAGAAGAAATTCCTAGAAACTTACAACCTGCTAAAACAATTGTGAAGGAAGAGAAAATCTGAAAAGACTAATTACTAGTAAGGAGATTGAGTAATCAAAATTGCCTGCTTTGCAGATGAAATGATCTATTTAGAAATCTCTGAAGACTACCAACAAATCTGTTAGAGTAATGAATTCAGTAAAGTCGCAGGATACAAAATCAGTTGTGTTTCTATATACTAACAATCAACCATCCAAAAAACTAAAATGATCCCATTTACAATAGCATTTAAAAAAACTCAGGAATAAATTTAACCAAGGAGTGTAAAGATCTATACACTGAAAATTATAAAACATTGATCAGAGAAACTGAAGACACAAATAAATAGAAAGATATCCCATGCTCAAGGATTTGAAGAATTAATATTATTTAAATGTCTATACTACATAAAGTGATCTACAGATTCAATGTAAACCCTTATCAAAATTCCAATGGCATTTTTCAGAGGAACAGGATTTTTTTTTCTAAAATCTGTATTTAACTACAAAAGTCCCCACATAGCCAAAGCCATCTTGAGCAAGAAGAACAAAGCTGGAGGCATCACACTTTGTGACTTCAAATTACATTACAAAGCTATAGTAATAAAATGGAATGGTATTGGCATAAAGAGACACACAGATTAATGGAACAGAAAAGAGAGCCCAGAATAAACCCATGCATATATAGTCAACTAATCTTCAAATTCACTAAGATTACACAATGGGGATAAAGTAGTCTCTTCAATAAATGGTAGTGTTGAGAAAGCTGGATAGGTACATGCAAAAGAATAAAATGGACCCTTATCTCACACCATACACAAAAACCAACCCAAAATGTCTTAAAGACTTGAATGTAAAACCTGAAACCATGAGACTCCTAGAAGAAAACATGGGGGAAAACCTTTTTGACACTAGTCTTGGTAATGATTTCCTGAATTTGGTACCAAATGCACAAGCCCCCCAAAAAAAGCAAAAATCAGTAAGTGGGACTACATCAAACTAAGAAGCTTATACACAGCAAAGGAAACCATCAACAAAATGAAAAGGCAACCTACAGAATGGGAGAAAATATTTGCAAATCATATATTCTGTAAGGGTTTAATATTCAAAATATATAAGGAACTCATACAACCCAATAGCAAAAAAAAAAAAAGTCTAATTAAAATGGGCAAAGGACCTGAATTTTCCAAAGAAGACATACAAATGACCAACAGGTATATGAAAAAATGCTCAGCATCACTAATCAGGGAAATGCAAATGAAAACCACAGTGGGATATCACCCCACAGCTGTTAGGATTGCCATTATCAAAATGTCAAAGTAAGTGTTGGTGAGGATGTAGAGAAAAGGGAACCCCTAAAAAAAAGAAAAGGGAACCGCTATACACTGTTGATGGGAATGTAAATTGGTACAGCCACTATGGAAAACAGTATGGAGGTTCCTCAAAAAATTAAAGATAAACTACCATGTGGTCCAGCTATCCCACTTTTGGGTATATATCCGAAGGAATTGAAAACAGGATCTTGAAGAGATCTGCACTGCCACATTCATTGCATTATTCACAATAGCCAAGATGTGGAAGCAACCTAAGTATCTGTCAATGGGTGAATAAATAAAGATGTGGCATATATATATGTACACACACACACACACACACACACACAATGGCATATTATTCAGCCATAAGAAGGACATCCCACTGTTGGAGACAACACGGATGAAACTGGAGGGCATTATGCTAAGTGAAATACACCAGACAGAGACAGATACTGTATGATCCCACTTAAATGTGGAATTGAAAAAAGTTGAACTCATAGTCCAGTAAGTGCCCTACATATGAACCTTCAAGTTGCAAACTTTCAAAGATGCAAACATGCGTTCACGTGTCCAGTCACATTAAGTTAGTTCACGTGTCTGGCGTACATTTTCACGTGCGTGCATCCTCTACAGGTAGTTGTGTTTTTGTGTACTTTACAGTATTGTATACAGTATATTTATTTCAAGCCCAGGATGTCCGGAAGCAAACGTGAAAGCAGCAGTGATGTAGCCGGTACTGCTACGAAGCATCAGTTGTATTGTACTTTTCAAGGTGCTGTAAGATTAAAAATGTTTTATTTTTTATGTATTATTTGTGTGAAAAGTATTATAAACCTATTACAATACAGTACAATATAACCGATTGTGTTAGTTAGGTACCTAGGCTAACTTTGTTGGACTTATGAACAAATGGGACGTACGAATGCGCTCTCAGAATGGAACTCATTGGTATGTAGGGGACTTACTGGAACAGAGTAAAATAGTGTTTACCGTGGATGGGGGTTGTGGAATCAGGGAGATTCTGTCAAAGGGGGCAAACTTTAACTTCTGAGATCAATAAGGTGTGGAAGCTGAATGTACATCATGGTGACTAGAGTTAATAAAAGTGTATACTTGAAACTTGCTAAGAGTGTGGATCTCAAATGTCCTCACCACCAAAAAGAAGGTAACTGTGTGAGGTGATGTGTGCATTAAAGAGCTTAATTTTGGTAACCAATTCACAATGTTTAACATATATCAAGATACTACGTTGTATATCTTAAATATACACACTTTGTCGATCATACTTTGATAAATTTGGGGGAAAAAAGTAAATGCAAAGGGCAGTTATTGGAAGGCTTTAAGAGCAGGTGTGGTATGTTCTGCCCACTGTGCAGGCAGTGAGGGTAGGCGTGAACCAGGGCAGTCAAGAGGCGGCTCTGTCGTCCAGGGAGAAGATAAAGGTGGTCCAATGGGCGTGAAGCAGAAAGGTGTGATTTCAGAGATGGATCCACCAAACGTTGCTGACGTGTGGGGCCCAGGGACAGTGAGGGATCCAGGGTCACTCCCAGGTTTTTGACACTGCAGCTGCTTAGATGGTGTTGCCGTAAACCGATGGGGAGGACAGGGTGTACTAGAGGGTTGTGGGTGGGAAGAGGAGATTGGGAATTAGGAAGATCGGGGGCATGTTGAGCTAGAGATGCCTCCTGGTTATCAGAGTGGAGATGTCACACAGGCAGGTGCATGAGTCTGGAGTGTGCATGAGAAGGTGTACTTAAAATCTGGTGCCAAGATCGTCCTGTGAATGCTTTTCCTCAAGAGCTGTCCTGATGGTATTAACTACAGAGGGCTCTTTATCAGCAGCCACGTGATCTGGGGGTCTTTCTTGGGAAGCCCCATCACCTCATAGAAAGCCCTGAGCTGTTCCCTCCCTGCTTAAACAAAAAACAAACAAACAAAAAAAGCTAAGATCCAATTGTCATAGTGCTTTGTGTCTGGAGTTCAGTGCAGAATTTGAGTTTAAAATTTCTAGTAAACCAAGAATTCCTGGAAATCCTGGGATTGGGCAGGGGGTTCCATCTCTTTGGTGATAACTCCACATTGGGCCATTTACCAAGCTGGACTGCTGAATTTTACTGGGAGGGTGAAGGCAGAGACAGTTTCGAGTGGAAGCCCTTTTTGGAGAAAGCTTGGTGTAGCTCATCACAGCTCCCAGAGCTCCTCAAACAAAAGAAATGACTTTGCTTTCATTTCTTAATGGTCCCTGTGGTCTGTGCTTCCTTCACGGGATTATTTCATATTCAACCTGCTCTTGCCAAGAAACCAGTTTCCTTTCCATTTACGAACCTGAAAAGCCTGTGTAGGAGTCAGCATTTTGTTTGCTCCTGGAAGTCTTGTAACTTCTTAATTTCCCACTTGTCACTAAGCCAGTGTCATATATCTGCTCCTTGGTACAAAAGTACGCCATGCTGCTGCAGATAGCAAGGGACATCGACAGACTTGCAAAGTCTCCCCGAGAAGGAGAGGCTGGACGCCCCAGTGTGTATTTCCTTTTCATTTCAGGATTTGAAAACTGGATAAGCTCGAGTTTGGGGCTTTAGCTATCTAGTTAACTAATTAGGTAGCTAGTTAATTAGTTAGAAAAATTCAGGACCTGTTGTCAAAGCTCTGAATGCTTCCTTCCAGATATTGGAAAAATGAGGTCCAGCCTTGGGTGAATCTTAAATCTATTAGTTAAATGATGGGAGGTTGTATTGATAGCTAACATTTATTAAGCACGTACTGTGAGGTGGGGACTATTATCTTCATTTTACATTTGGGAAAACTGAGGCCCAGGCTGACTTTTGTGGTATGTACCAAGTGTAGCTCACACAAATGTAGGACACAGACTTATTTTTTTTAATGACTATAGTTTTATCTGTACAGTTTCATATTTGTATTTTGTTATGATTCTGGGTTCTATTTGGGAAAAGCAACATAAGCTTTTCAGAAAGTGAGTGAATTTAAAGAGAACTGGTTGTATTACAGGTACAGCAAGAAATCATAAGGGGCAGAGTTGCCCCTAGGGTGGGTGGGCGGGTGGGCAGGCGGGCCTGGGGAAATCTTTTTTGTGGGGCTCCTGTCTTTATGAGCGATTTGAGTCATCCTCAAATCAATGTTTCAGCACCGTTCTGGTGGCCCAATCTCGCCCGATCCCACAAAAAAATTAAAAACCTGTGCTGGCCATTAAGGAGCAATCTGCTCACCAGGAAGCTGGGACCCTATAGGTGCAGGTCCTGGAGCTCTTTGGGGCATCTTGTGTCCTGTTGACCTTGTGCCCCAAAGGAAATGGAACGAGCTGGCCCCATCTGAGGGGGACCAGGGGCATCTCAAGCCACAACTCACACAGGACCCTGATATGCTTGGGACACCCTACCCCACGTGGTACTGCTGGTTCCAGGCACTGGAAGGGGGCTTGGGAAATCCCCAAGAAGGTATCCTCAGCGTAGTTATGGTGGGGTGAAGCGGTCCCTGAAGTACAGGGCCTGGGGCTGAGACCCTGCTTCCCTAGGGTTTAAGGGTAGCGCTGAAGAGTGGGATGATGTTTGAACCGTATTACATTAAGACTTTAAATAGAAATTTTTTTCCAAACCTCGTAGATGCTTTAGCTATAAGGAGAATGAGCTGCTATAAGGAGGAAGCCAGCTGGAAAATTCTAGTGTTTATAATATCTAATTCTGTTTGCGGGTTTGATGGTAAAAGATAATTTGGAGGGAACTTTGGAATTTTGTAAGATATTCAAGCAGAAGACTGTTTTGCTCCGCCCAGTTCCCTGTAAATGCTCCGGGACCCTCTGCGAGCAGACCCAAGGCGGACATTATAAATGTGTTTACCTGGATGCTACTCCTAAAGAGGTCTAGAGACACAGATTATAGCAGAGCTGTGGTGGAGGGAGCAGAGAGAGAATCAGACAAATCCAGGTTGAGCTCATGACTCTGTCACCTTGGGCTTCTGATGTAAGATGCAAATATCGGAGGTTAGATGTAAAATGGACAGTCCCGACCTCACAGGGCTGAGAGGAGTGATAAACCCACACGTGGATGTGCACACAAAAAATGGTCCTTGATGTACGAACTCAAAATGTAAAGGGGTATCTGAACAGCATCTCTAGAGAAGAAAAGATACGCCCAAAGTAGCCATTGCTTTCAGCTGTTTTATTGCTAAACTATCGTGATACAAGCCGTATAAAAATACTTTACAAATAGCAAAAATAAACTACGTTAAACTGAAGGTTAAAAACGTTTTGCATAGGAATGTGATGTATTCAAACTCCTTTTAACAGTCAAGATTTTCAAAACCTAAGCCTTCCAGTACCACCCCGTGGGAGAGACTTCTATTTGTTGGAGAATTAGCGAGGACATTCTCAACATTTTCTCCCCTCTGAGGGCTGTAGAGGCAACAGGGGTCAGTAAGGTTCTTTGACAAGGTGTGTCAGGATGCTAAGCTTGTCCCAACCACAGCGTCCATCCGTTCGGGCCAATCAGAGTGCTGAAAGCACCTGCTAATAGAACAGCATCGTTTACATCCAAAGCCTGAACTAGGCAGGTGGAGTTTATTCTAATTGGCCAACAGCTGCATAAAGGCAGGGTGTTAAACCTTTCTTCCAGCACCCAACACGCCAGTTCACTTCCAGAAGGGCTGGCTTGTGGAGCCACCGCTAGCTCAACAATCACCAGAAACATTTGTTTCTAAACAAACTGAGTTAAGACAGTGATGTTGGCTATAACTCAAGGCACTCATGAAAGCTGAGAGAAATTGATGTTTGTGATCAGTTTCATGTGACGCTTCTTGTTCGTAAGCATTTAGCTGGAATGCAGGAAAACCACTTGCATTGGCTGGTTTGGCTCCATGAGATTTAATGCCCGAGACCCAAGCTTGGGAGATCCAAGGTTAAGATACGTTGGGTAGCTGCTAAGGGCCTGGCCCTCCAAAAGTGAGTTCAGGAAGGTTTACCCCGACTCGTCAAGAATGTCACAACCCCTGTGCCACTTGTAAACGTAAAGCAAACAAAGTTGTTAACCAGACCCCTGACATTCTTTCAATTCTGAACAAATAAGAAGGTCTTGGAAAGGGTTTGACGTGAAAATAAACTCAAGCCTCCCCTTTAGTCCAGAGTGAGAAATGAGAACACATCAGCTTCTGATCTGTCTACACATGACAGCTCCCGCACTGGCCAAGGCTGGCTTCCTGAGAGGGATGGCTTGGCCACTGGATGTAAACAAGAAAGGCTACATCAGTGCTTCCCAGTTCTTAGAAAGAATCGACTTGATTCATCTAGTCTGTGTCTTTGCTGGAAAACTCTGAATGTCCTTTGGGTAATGTGTACGGGGGTTTATCTACCAGGATTCAGTTAGCTCTGTAAACATTAGCCCGCACTTCTGTTCTAGGAACTCCCCATTACTCCTGTGTCTTTTTTAGACTCCCCACTACAACACAGGCAGTTTTGTTACATCAAAATCACCTACTAGGTCCCTTATTTGAGGGATCTAAACACTTTCCAGTTCTCAGTGACAAGATGGAGGCTCAGAGCTGAAGTCAGCAGCATCCTTAAGCAACAAACAGGTGCTTCCTTCTTCCACGGAGCCATTCCCCCTCCTTTCTCTGGAGATGGTTTCTTCTAGCAGACAGGTGACTAACAGGCTGTGAGGTGGGCTTTTGTTTTGGGTGTTTTTTTTTCTTTTCCTGGAATGATTAACAAATCTTCAAGAATACATCCTTTCTCTTAGGGGAAAAAAATCCTCAATGTATACGAAAAAAGAGACACTTGAAAAAGATTTCTGACCACTTATAAATATTTTCTAATTCCAACAAGGATGCGATATGTTGAGGACAGATAAAAAGCATAAAAATACAGATAAGAAAATAAAATTTAATACCATACTCATTAATTTGGGTTGCTATTATATATTATCAAGCAGCAGTATTTTTGTACAATACAGGAAGACTCAGACTTTGGAAATATACTACATTCAGCAACAGGGCAGACTGCTGTTGGAAGTGCTATATATTTACATTACCTTGGTTGTAGCAAGTACAAACCTCTACCTAACAGATCCTTCTAACACACGTGCAACACACCCATCTTGACAGTTTAGACATCCTTTTTCTTTCTCTTCGAGGACCTACTGCCTCTCCCCATACTGAAAATATTTCATGAGCAGTTTACTCTTGGCAAAACTTCCTCCTGGCATCTGTATCTGACAAAACTTTCCTGACTGCTGTCGAGTCTTACTACACATTCTCTTGCCTGGTTATGTCTCAAAACTAATGCTCTTGTTTCTTTCCTTTGCTATTTGGTATAGTTGTTTATGAAAGTGCTTCCTATAATACCCAGCTAGGACGTCTTAGAAAAAGAGTTTGTGAGTGTCTTACACACACACACGTACGTCTATACATACAGGAATCTGAACTACTAGGAGGCCCTTTGCACTAACATGGTTAGAATAGTGATGGAAAACGCATTAGTCCTTTTTCACCCCATGCACAATGCAGCTGAGCGACTGCTACAATAGCAGGAAGGCACTTGGGTAAAACATTCAGATAACTGAGGAAAGGCCAAATTCCCTCATGTGCAAAAAATGGCTCCCAGCCAGGTCAAGTGAGAACAAATCGCTCACCAAACGCTTGAACCCTTCCCCCGTGAAGTCAATATTGCTGGAGAGAAAGTTCTTTAGGTAAAGCTGCTTGGATAAGGAACGCTTTATTAATGAGGAAGAATTTTGCATCCCAGAAGCTTTGCGATGGCGGTCAACTTCTTACTGGCATTCTGTTTGTTGAAAAGAATTTTGCTAAATTCTGCTTGGGCTGGGTGGAAGATCCCCTGTCCTTGTGGGGGGGGGGGTGGGAGGGAAGAAATGCTAGGTCCTGACCAAAAGGGTACAGACAATGTGCTGCATTCTGTCCTCTCTCCGGAGCCCCAAACACACCAGGCCAGGGTCACAGGTCCGGAGTTCCTGGCCCCAGCTCTCAGAAAGGTTTTGATGACAAAGCAGCCAGGACTTAGAAAACCCACAGTGGGCCCTTAACTGCCACGATTCTCTTCGTAGAGTGATTTTTTTCAATCAACTCTGCTAGGCAGAAGGCCTGAGTACAGCCTTTTGAAGAGTGCCAGGAATATTTACACTGTGTGTTTGATTACAGGGAAGCAATTAAATGGCCGAAAAGGAATCCCCAGCTTGTCCTGGGGTGTCTGCAATGAATGTAAACAAACACATCTGTGTGATTAAAAGCTCACCTGCCAAGAACTTGGAGGGTTTTATTTGTTTGCAAAAATTGCCCCAAAGGAGGAAGACTTTGGCGGACCGTGGGTGCGCCCAGAGGAGAGGAACACTCGGGGTTAGCCTGACACACTCCACGTGAGTGGTCTGAGCGGAGCACATTCAAACTAAGGACTGTGTGGGAGAGGATCTGCTTCCGCTCACATCACATTTGTGCTGGACGAAGCAGCTAATGCAGAGGCGTCTTTGGGACTGGGGCGGGGGGCGGGTTTCAATGGGTTCAGTTAAAAATAACCAGTGAACTTTGGGGCCAAATCGTGAGCTTGAGTATCCCACTTTGTGTCTAGGCCAGAGAGGGAATTCAGCCTTTTTCCTCGATCATGGGGGTGCCCACCCACCGAAGCACTTAGGCCTGCCAGCTGCTATACTTTGCAACCGTTTTACTTAACAAAAATACCTGCACTTTTTTCTTTTTTTTTTTTTGGTTGCTTTAGCCCTTCTGCCGTTCCTTCTCAAAATTCAATGCACCTGCTTGAGATTCTTCTCAACTACTGTACTTTCTGGAAAAGCACTTGGCCTGTTAGAGGAAAGAAAGCGGGAACATCAAAAAGCCGCGAAGCTTGTCTGGCTGCAGCGGATGCGTGCTCACCCGGCAGCCTGGGTGACCTCCTCTAGTCCGTGACCACGTGCTGCAGGGGGGAAGGGCAGCTAGCCAAGAGGGCCCCCCTCCGCCCCCCGGCCAGCTTTTTGAAAGCGGAGAAGAAAAAAGTGTACACGTGTCATAACGCCGAGAAGCTTTAACAGGTGATCTTGTATGAGCCAGACTGTTTTTGATTCAGAAGCAGAACATTTAAAAATCAAGCTTGAGCTGTGGCCCATCCCTGGTGTGGATGGGCAATCCCTAGGGAAGATGGGCCGGCTTCTTTGTTTTTCTTCAGCCCAGTGACGTAAGCTGGGTCACGTTCCTTTGGTTGCTCTGTTGGAGAGCTCCTTTCCTTCAAAAGGTACAAGAGCTGTATCTGTGACCCAAAAAAGTGAAGGCAAGGGCTGGGGTTTAACTGCATCCCCATCTTCCGTCCCCCGAGTCCCCGGCTGCAGGCTCTCAGCTCTCAGGCGCATTCCAGCGGGTGGTCTGGTTCAGGATGTATTTGGGGTCAGCAGGCACTTAAGGTTTGGATGGGACACCTGAAAGTCAACCGAGACGCTCTTTGGGATTTAGAACAAGACTCAGAATGCACAGAGAGGAGGCGAGCTCCGGAATAGAGGGTTAGCTTTCGGCCGGTACATGGTCCCGTGCTCAGCCTCCGGGTGGGGTGGGTACCGGGGAGGACGGTGGGAGGCTCCGGCGTTAGCAATGCGGATGGTGTCTTGCTAATGGCTTTCTTCTACGTCTGATTTCGGGCAGGAGGTCCTGAAAACTCCTTCCTGATAATTTCATTAACTACGAAAGAAAAGAGAGAGAGTAAGTGCGAGTGAGAGGGCACCCAAAACAGGGATCAGGTTAGCTTTCTAGAACCTAATACAACCGGGCTGTTTTTTTTAAAACATGTTTTTGTCTTTGCAGTAATACATCTGACAATCTTTAACGTAAGAAATGCCTTCCCACATCACGCTTCTTCCTCACCCCCCGTGATGCTATTTTGTGGTATGGGTTTGTTAGTGAAAATTGCCCAAATGGTAACTTTTAAAAATTGCTGTGGCAGAAATGCAGCTGGGCCACAGGGCATGATTGAAGGAACACTTTCTCCTTCTCGTTATCGAATGCACTTGAGGTGCTCTACTGTATACCAGACTCTGTTATTACAACATCCAGAAAATAGCCGCTCCATGACTCACAAAACTTACGACTCGCAAGGAGGGCCTTTAGAAAGAGAGTGGGTGGGACCACCACAAAGCCTAGCCATCAATGTAAACATAATCTTCATCCCTTTCAGCACAACACCCCCCCTTACCCCTCCTCACTAGTGAAGGATCACACTCTGAGTCTTCTCAAGTACCAAGTGTCCTCAAGGGGCTCTGGAGTGTTCCATTACCCCCTGCCCCAGAAAGCTGCATGGAATTTAGCAGGGAACCAAGAATGCAGTACCAGCCAGTGGCATCAAGGAGCTGGCTCTGCTCTCCCACTCTGGCCACTTATCTGAGGCCCCAGGTCCTGGGATCAAGGCAGTAAGCTCTTAGAATAGTGGCTCTTGCAAAAGGCTTCCTTCAATGTTCTTGGGGAAAAGCTGCCTTCAAAGGCTGCCCAGACACCAGGCAGGGGTGTGCACCTGCCCTAAAGTGTGTGTGTGCACTTTTGGTTTCACAGCTGGATTGTGTGGGCTGGGTCCGGGAGCAGAAGAGGAGGCAGGACCCCTCTGGGGTCCCATACAAGGGAGACGAATCTCCGCTCTCCTGGTGCTCGCACTAAGTTCCTCCCACAGCCGCCGCCTCTGTTTTCTCATCTCAGCCTCATCCCCAAGCTACAGAGATGGAAGATGAACAGTGAGGGTGAACGGTCGATGGACTCAGACTCCCTCCACCCTGAGCTCGCCTAGGTCCGGGGTGCTTTTCCCCGGAAAACCCCTGCATGGATGAGTCTGCAAGTCCCAGAATAAGCAGAGAGCAAAACCACGCTGCTCTGGAGCTGCATATGCTGGGTTTGACTCCTGGCTCCGTCACTAAACGGCCGTGTGACCTTACCCCTCCGTGCCTCGGCTTTCTCATTTGTAGAGTGAGAATCATCATCGTGTCCCTTTGGGGGCTGCTGTGAGGATGCTGGGCATTGATGTACATACAAGCTCCTAGCGGGAGGCCAGGTAACCAGTGTCATGTAGCTGTCAGCTGTGTGATGGGTAGTGATACCCCACGCTTTGTGTTGGACTCTAAACATCGTGCTTTACACCAGCGGGCTCTGTTTTGTGGCAGAAACCAATCAGGCGTCGCTCACTGTTCTTCAGATGTGTGCTGAAAGCAGGTGCGAGGGGCGCTCGAGAGTTCAGGTTCTAGAGCCGGGTGGCCGGGGCTGGAATCCCACCTCTGCTGCTTCCTTGCTCGCTGAACCTCACCCTAGTGATGTAACTGCTCTGTACCTCAGTTTCCCCATCTGAAAACTGTGTATAAAAATATGACCTTCCTTCTACAGTTGTTGAGGAGCTTAGATGAGATGACACAGTGAGAAAATTATCACAGTCCCCCGCGTAGAGCAGATGTTGGTTCAGAGACTGGTATGGGCATATGTATATAGGTACGAGCACGTGACACAGTATCTCTGGATGTTAATGGATGAGAATGTATGTATCAGAGTAACAACCGGCTGCAAAGTGTGGGAGTGGATCCACTGATAGGAACTCCGGGGATGAATTCGTGTGTTCGGCTAGCCAGTTCTAACTGGGCCCTGACTGTGTAGCAGATACCAGCTGACTCCCGGAGCTGGAGGAAGCAGGACCCCTCGCCTCTGCAGCCTGGCCTCTGGGAAGTGTGCAGGGCTGGGCGGCCCGGGGGGCCCTCAGTGAGGACAGCCAGGCAGGAGTGAAAGCACGTGGCCAGGGGGGAGGCGGGGTCAGTGCGGCTTCACGCGAAGCTTTTCAAAGCCCGGATTCTGAAGGGTTTCCTGTTTTCTCAACCTAGGAAACGAGAGGAGTCAATCCTCAATGGAAACGTTCCACGGCCTCGGCTTTCTAAAAATAACTGCTGGGCAGAGCCACTGGCACCACCGCCCTCGCCAAAGGGTCGTTTCCCTTCTCGGAGCTCGGGGCCAGGTTAGGGGTTGGGTGGGAGACGGTCTAGCTTCCCCCTCCCTTTGGATGGAAACCACTCTGGCTTTCTGAAAGCCACAGTCAAATCTAGAAAACTCGGGGAACGCTCTGCATCGGACCCCTTCGCGATCGGGGTACGGAGGCGGCCGGCCGCCCAGTCGGACCCCAAAGCGAGGCCCACTCGCGCCCACTGCAACCTCTCTGGGGGAGAGGAACCTTTTCTTTCTGAAACCTCAGAGCTCGTGCCCCTGGCTGTGGAGGGGGAGAAAGCTCTAGGGCAGAAGCGCCAGCTGGGGGGCGGCCACAGCAGTGCAGCCACATGGGTCTACAAACGTGGGCTCCAAGTTCCCCGAAAGGGTCTCTGCCCGATCCCCTCACCCCGACTCGAGAGGTCCCACCTCTGCAGCCTCGCGTCTTTGGGTGGAAGGGAAAAGGGGGCATCGTGCTGCCCTTTCTTTGAATCAACTTCCCGATGTCACCATGGAACCTCTCCCTGGGAAGGAAACCCTGGGAAGGAAAGGTGGTCTGCCCGTTCAGCAGCCCTGTCACCTCCTCTCTGTCACACCTTTAGTCTCACTCTGGCCCCCTACGTGCTTAAGGTCTCCTTTATCCAAACACCCTGCTCTGGGCTTGTCTTGCCCCTGATCTGGTTCCCGCTGTGACCTCGCCTCCTACTGCCTCCCCCTTCCCCCTCCCCCCCTGCAGCGAACCACACTGGCTTCCGTTCTACGTGCTCCCCAGCCCGCACTCATGCCTCCAAGCCTCTGCCCTTGCTGGTCCCCTCGCCTCTTCTAATGCTTTTCTCCCTCACTTCTTTCGAGGCTCTGCTCAAACAGTCTCCTCGGCCCCAGGCCCTGGGGACAGTCGGCAGTGCCACGTGCTGCCACCCAGTTGTGCTTGGTCTCCTTATCTCCTTCATATACCGGTTCCTGGCAGTTCACTGTTCTAGTGCTTTAGTTTTCTTGTTCCCCCACCGTACCCCTGGCTTTTGAAGAGTGCCTTGGTACAGAGAAAGCTCTCAATAACATGTATTACTGAGAAAGCACAAGCTTAGCAAGGGACTAAGGAGCCTCAGGTCACAGTGTCTGCTCTGGGATTTGGCCCCAGGTCTGACTCTCAGGTCAGAGTGTTGAAACCCGCCCTTCTAGGTCACTGCCATCAGTACTTCATTCATCCGATAAATGTTTTGAGCATCTATCCTATGCCAATTTCTGCACCTCTTCTCCCACCTCTTCCCAAATCGGGCCCTGAGCAGTTCTCCAAATGGTTCCTCTCTTGCCCAAATCCTGCCTTCCCTCCTGCCCCCTTTCCTGAGTATCACCTTTTGCCCGGAAGCCTTCTCACATTCCTACATGGGGTCCTGACTCCCTCCAGAAGCAAACACTGAGTTCTCAAAATGCTTGCCCCCCTGTGCCATGTTATTTGAGTTGCTTGTATGCCCACTGTACCATGCATAGCAGCATGCATACAGCAGGTGCCTAATGCATGCATCTTAGCCCACCACGAGGACCCCACACCGTCAGCCTAGGTCACTTAGTTTAGGGAAGCTGATTTTTCTTTCTATTATCCAACTGACAAACGGGTTTTTGGTCTGTTGTTTGCCTGGAGCTTTTTCTCCACAGAAGAATGTAAGCCATTCACATTTCTTCAGGGGTAACAACGTGCCAGGTGCTGAACCAAGCACTGAGTTACTTCTCACACCAAACCTAGTCATGCCGTCGTCCTCGTTTTACAGATGGAGAGAGACAGGCAGTCACTTGGCACAGCAGGTGAAGGGGAGGGATCAGGATTTGAATCCATAGCCCCATTTTATTAACCTGTACATTATATGGCTCCACCATATAGGTAAAGAGATTGTGCTATGAGGTTTGCTAGCCATCACCTTTCTTCTGGGGCCCCGGAATCCTCAGCATCTTTTGTGTGTCAGGAAAAGGCCAGAGCAGCCTCTGCGAAGTTAAGGAGCAGACAAGGCTGTGTGCTGAGTGGCTAAGGTGGTCACTGAGCATCACTTTCTTGGAACGGAATTGAGGCCGGTGGTGTTCAGTCTGCCACAAGCACCCCTGACCTTTTGTTACCCTTACAGAGAGACACTGTGATGAAAACACAGATGTTGAACATGGCTACAGCCTCAGCGTGATTTCTAAGCCTGACACCTAAGGCTGAAACCAGAAAGAAAGGACCAGACGCATGTAAGTATATAAAAATTATACATTTTTCTTTAAAACTCCAAAAAAGAAATCTGTAGTATATTCAGTATGACAAAGGTCATCCATATATAAAGAGGTGTTACAAATCAATAACAAGTCTAATAAAAAATGGCTACAGACATAAAGAGAGAATATACCAGGGGTCAATAAACTTTTTCTATAAAGGGCCAGATAAAAATATTTTCAGCTCTGTGAGCTATATGGCCCCTTACTCAACTCTGCTTTTTTTTTTAAACATGAAAGCAGCCACAGACAATATGTGAGCAAATGGGCATGGCTGTGTGCCAATAAAACTTTAACAAAACGGGCCAGGGGCCACATTTGGCCTGAGATATGGTTTGCCAGTCTCTAGTATATACGCCAATGGCAAAGAAGAAAAAGATAGCAAAGTGTGTTTTCTTCCCCTACTTTTCGGGGATGGCAATCCGGGGAAGCCAGTGCCTTTTACTACTGTTGTTCATCCAACAACTCTGGGTTGATTAGTGGTAAGTTTCTTAAAACTGATTTCTGCTGGCATCCCACTTCTGCCCCAGGAATTTTCTGGTTCACCTGCGGGCCCGGACACCTGCGTGCTGACTTTTTTAGCTGAGCTCGGAGGTCCCCAAAGTTCAGTTTGCAGAAGAATGGCCACTCAGGGTTACACACAGAAGGCCACACAGATAGACTTGAGGTGCAATTTAAGACTTTCCAGGGAACTTTCTATAACTGCTGACTTTGGAACTTAATCCCTTGAGAAAGAAGCAACAGGAAAGAGAGGACAGGCCCCATCTTATTTCTCTCCCAAACCTCAAGCTTGTTTTCTGAAGTCTGGTTAGACTGTGTGAGGGCCCTCGAGAGCCTGGGGTCGGCCAGAGAGTCGCTCCTGAACCAGGGAGGCAGTGTTCTGGAGGCCAAAAGAAAGAATCTGAGAGTTAACACAGGCGCAAGTCCCACCCGCTGCCCTTCTCCTGCGCTACCTTGCTCTGGTCAGTCCTGGGACCTGTGCCGGGGCGGGAGGTGGCTAGACGCTAGGGTGGCTGAACCAGAAAGCATATGAAGTGTTCTCTGGATGCTTCTACATTCTGTCCTAACTGCTCTCAGGGAAAGCTACTCTGAAGGCCAAGAGTGAACTCCAGGGCTGAAACTCTGTGCCCTGAGCACCAGGCCTGTCTTCCCCACAAGCACGTGGGAAGGAGCTAAGAAGGAAAGGTGGCCGTTGGCCTTGGCGTCCCCTGTGACTTGGGTATCACAATGCTCTCACTTGCTAAGCGACTCCCCAGCCTTGTCTCCCCTCCCAGCCAACCCCACATGCTCTGGGGGCACTTGGGAACTGAAGAAGAGCTTTCTAAAAGGGCCAGGCTTCAGCGGCTCAGTGAAAAGGACAAAAACGCCTTGATAGGCCTGTAGCCCAAAGCTGTGGGTGGGGTCTGAAGCGTTACATGATGGTAAATCCCCTCTGAGGCCAGGCAGATCAGAGCCAGCTTGCCAGAGTTCACAGGCCCCTACAAGGTCAGAGCGTTGCCAAGTCCTAACATCAGGGAGGGACGAAGCGCACTAAAAAGGCCCTTTGACTAAGTGGCTGAGTCTCAGCGCTGATATCTCAGCTGCATTTTTGTCATCCTGATTCGCCGGATGCAAAGTTCTCGGGAGGGACTCTGGCTCCGGGTGGGTATCCAGCCAAGTTTCGCTGAGTGTTACTGTTGCCTGTTGATGGTGTCTGAGAGTCACTGGTGGGGAATGTGCCAGGGAAACCCTCCCCCTGCTAAGGTTCATGCTGCTGTTGGGAAGTTTTGGTACTTCTCCGCAGGCCCCACCCTCTGGGAAACCAGGTTTGGGACGTCAGCTCCCTCCGCTGTGTGTGCCAATGGACGTGAGAGCTGATGGTGGTTCTAACTGGGTTTTCAGAGTGAGCCATCATTGTGGTGCTGCAGAAGACTCGGGGTCTGGCCTATGATGCAGCAAACCCACTTTCACCAACAGACAGACAATCCGAGAGCCAAGGCCCAGCGGGACAGCAGGAGGCACGGAAGCCAGCAATACTGATGCTGGACGGTTCCTGGCAAGCGCTCACCACGTGCTGGGCACTGCACATGCTACCTGATTCCAATCATTGTGCAGAGAATTAAATAACAGCAGCGGCATCTAAACAGCTGAGGCACAGAAAGGTAAGGCGACATCCTCACTGTCCCACGTGGCCTCTCCACCCTGAGCCTCCGGCTCCCTGCACAGTTCTGCGCAGGCCCAGGACCCAAAGTCGATGGAGGGGATCTACAGCTAAGGCCAGGGGCCCCACTGAGCTCAGTGGGAAAACCACACCCAGCTCCAGCCCAGGTCCAGAGCCTGGTTTCACATCCAGAAAGTGCGGGGCGAGGGGACGGTTAACCCCTTCCAAAGTGCACAAGAAGGCCCCTGGGGGTTGCGGGAGTGTGGTGGAGCTTTGAGTTGATGAGATCAAGACTGGAAATTACCTAAGCACAGGGCACTTCCAGAGGTTCCTGACCCACCTGCCCCATCTCTCGTTCCCCAATGCAGACTGCCCTGCCATTGACCGAGAGCCTTCCTTAACTGGAAACACCAAGCAAAGTGTACAAAACCAAAAGGGAGCTGGCTCGGAGCAGGAGCACAGCTGCCAAAGGCTGGAACCTGGCGCTGCTGCCTTCTCCCTGGAAGAGGGTGATGGGGCCACTGGGAGAGCATGCAGATCCCCAGAGCCTCATCGCCACCCCTACTCCCCTCCCCGACCAGAATCTCAGGTATGTCCCCTGGGGGTTCCCCCTCACAGAGCGGTGGGGTCTAGCCCTTAAGAGTAGGAAATGTTGGAAAATGAGAGAGGGCCTTCAGGTTGTAAAGTTTTCTCTTACTCAAAAAAATATTCAAGTTAAGGAAACACACAGCTGGAAAACAAAAGGAAAAAGGCAGAAGATATCAATTACCTTTAACTTTGATTTCTTGGATCAAAGATCACAGTCATTCTGTTTCATAATATGTTTTGTATCCAGCTAAGGTGTGTGTCTATCAGCTCTGAAAAAGATTTGCAAAACCATTTTTGAGAAGAAAAAAAAAAAATCACCTTCGACCTCTTATGCTTCCAACTCATGCTAATATCATCCATTTAATGAGTAGCTCTTCACCCAGGGCCGCTGAGAACCCAGGATAGAACTCAACCCTCTGGCTGTAGTTTAAGCCCCAATTCTATATCGTCTTAACATTTGTGCCAGAATTAACCCCAAACCAGGGTAATAATCACTGAGATGAGGGCCTTTGTACAAAGAAATAGGGATCTCTGAACTCAAAGTTCATCAGCAAGATTATGGTGGTTTGGGTTGTTGTTGGTTGTTTTTTTTTTTTTTTTTAAAGCAAGACAAAATGGCTCAGTTGCTGGCATGTCATGCAGTTTCAAATCACGGCCAACTAAGGAGACAAAATAACACTGGCATCTGTGGAAGAGCACATCAGAAAATCAGAATTTCATGATGGAGCTACTCAAATGTAATTCTCCCTCATTTGACCCCTGCTTCCTTCTTACGAGTGATACAACCTCAGTGGGCATGCAAATTCATAAGACTGTACACTTTCTTCCTGTTTTTCTCTGGTTGGCAAGTTACTATTTTTATAGCCCCTGCCCAGTCCGAGCACTGAAGGCGCTTAGAAAGGAGACAGGAGCTATATAGTTAACAGGCATTCATTTTCTCTTCAATTTTAAATAATCCCTTTTCCTTTCTCAATCCCTTTTCAATGGCCAAAGTAGAAGGCCAGAGTCTGTTTTGAGTGCTTGAGGTAGAAATATTTTCTGGGATTAATTTCTTGCAGGGAGTAATCCCACCTTTTGCTAGATGTTGCTATACTTGCATCCTTAGGTAAACCAGAATAGTCTCTCAAAAGGCGTGAGCTCTCTGAACTCTCATCTTCAAGGCAGAGAACACTCAGTAATGAGATCTTTTCTGCAGTTCTTCAGTTGCAGGCCTAGACTCCCACATGTTGGGCTCCAATAGGGTTGGTTTGATTGGGACTGGATGGCGTTAGTCACAGGCTGCTGCCGCCCAGGACAAAATAACCACCCCTCAGTAGTGGCTCTGAACACAGTCTGGACCATGCATTTCAGGCCCTCTCTTGAAGCAAAAAGGCCCACTGGCAAATCCAGGTGCCCGTGGCCCGAAGGCAGTTCCCTCATCACACTTGCCTGTCTCTACTCCACACTGGCCGGTTCCAAACCCAAGAGCAGAGGATTGTCTGACCACTCCCTCAGGGCCTTAAAAAAAAAAAAAGCCTCTATCCTGACAGTGGGCAAATAATTAATGTTTTCAGCCTGGACCTCACCCCTGAACTTCAGACTTAGATATCGAACTACCGGCCGGGCATCTCAAACTTAACACGGTCCAAACCAATCTCCTGATAGCTGCAATCATCACCGCCCTGCCCCCCGCTCCACTCGTCCCATCATAGGAAACAGACACTCCCCATTTCCGGTTGTTCAGGTCAATCTTGGTCACAGCCCACATCCCCTCCATATGCAAATGCTTCTGGATTTACCCTCAAAATAACATCCAGAAACTAAGAGCCTCTATCACCTCACTGCACTGGAAAAAATAGTTCCAAGGTGCTAAAATAGTCAAGATGTTTGCACTTTATCCCTCTGTACGCATTCAAGTAGCACTTAGGGGGGACCAGGTGCCATGTACGTGTCCAAGGTCACACCCTTGGAGCAGCACCTTTGAATCGAGGCCGAACCCCAGGCACCCCGACTTTTAATAGTAGGGGCCGTTCACGGGGAAGCCCACGCCTGCTCACTTGTCGAGTTCAGAGAATTCATAAAGCATCAAACTGATAGGTTTGTCTGCAGACTTTTGAGGCGCAGTTTCCTGTTTAGTCATGAAGCAGACACTTTAATCGTCCATTTCCTGGTGGGAGGCAGGTACCAGGAGCCAGAGGAAGGGCATGTTTTAAATTCAACTAAGACCTTTACCCCACCCCGAGCCGCCCCGCTCTGTAGGGGGCTGTTCAGGTGCCCTATTTAATCCTCACAGCCATCTCTGGGGGTTGGGGCTATGATGCCCATTTCTCAGGTCAAGTTACTGAGGCAGAGAAAGATGGCGTGATCCTTCCAGGAACGGCCCCAGCTTGGTGGGTGCTAGTCCCAGGTCAGGGCTTCCACATGTGTAAGATCATCAAGCTCCCCTGGGGGCTGAGTTAAGATGCAGTTTTGCATCAGAAGGGCTCGACACAAAAGCGCTCTGTCAATACACCCGTGTAAGTCTCACGACCTCTCTCTGAGCCTCAGTTTCCCCACAAAACAGGGATCAGAATACCTCCCTGGAGAGACTGCTGTCAGGATTGAAGGAGATGATGTAGCTGGCTTACTCATGGACAGATGTTTACTAACTCTGCAATACGGGCCCGTAGAGAAGACGGAAGAATGAGAGAGAAGATGTGGAAGGAGACAGACCAGTCCAATCCAATCCTCTTCCACTAACCAAGAATACAATGCTGTTTCCCTACATGTTTAAAGAAGAAGTCTGTTCCGTTGATCAGCTGTTAGTAACGTGGAGGTAGACATCGAGAGAGAAGGCAGCATCTCGACTTACGATATGTTACCTAGGTGACACCTAGAAACACGCCCAAAGACAGAGAGGCCTCTGGTCCCAGAATCACTGCCCCATTGTTGTGGTCTTTTATGAGACTACCACTGAAGACCTATATAGTGATGGTACGTTTTTACAATCCTCGCATAAATCAGTGAATTGTCCTGCTAGTCTCATGGGTTAGGTGATGATTTAGGATCTGGATTGGAAATGGTTCACTGATTAATCAACATGAATAATTAAAACGAAAGTGCAAGCTGTCAACAGATAAAATACTCAATTTGTCACCCTGACAAATTGTACAACTAGCTTCCACCCTCCTGAGAGCACAGGCACATCTCTAAGTGGGATGGCATCAGAGGAGAAAACCTGTGTGCGTCTGCATCATAGGGGTTAGACTGGTCTAAGGTACGTTCAGTTTAATGGTTCTTTAATGAAAACACCCGGGTCCCTCCCGACCTGTGTAGAACGCGCTACCATCTTCTCCATCCTCCGCTTTTTCCATGATTACACGTCAACTTAACAAGCTAGGGAGAAACAACTCAGACATTCTCTAAGCTAAGCTGCCCTGCGAGGGAGGACGAGACAACTGCATGAACTCAGACCTGAGTTGAGCTGAGCTGCTCTGCCCCGTCCTTTTCTCCGATTCAGCAGAATTTCTTCCGACTACATGCAGCTAAGAGGCACCTCTCCTATCAAGCAACCACACGGCTTCTAAGGCAGCAACCACAGGCAGGAAAGCATTCTAAACAAACCACGGCTTGCCCCCTGGTCCTCCTGAAGCTTCCTCACGGCCTCGGCCCCAAAGCTCTGCTGAGAGGCATCAGCCACAAAGCAAGCGCTGCTGCCTTTCAGAAATCAGACAGAAGCAAAAAGAAAAGCACTTGTTACTACAGCCAGTTGAGATTTGGGAAAGAAACAGTGATCCAAACCCACAGTTCAGCTCAGCCTGCAACCACAAATGAGATGATAAAATAAATACCTAATTGTTTGGGAAGCCGTCTTTCTCTTTGGAGGTTGGAGGAATTAACCAAACATTTCCGTGAAGACATTTGCGTTTCCTTAGCCTTGCGTATGCAGCAAGAACTGAAGGCGGGTCAGACACGCCAGGTGGGTTAAGGGGGGGAGCGTGGAGCAGGCAGAAACATCTCCATCCCGAGCTACTCTCCTCCTGTCACAGGATCTCACAGAAGTTCCCCGAGGCCTTTGAGAAGAGGTCCAAAACCCCAGGCCCGCCTCAAGTGAACTTTCCTTCGAAAACCAGCACAGCCCCTGCTGCTCGCAACAGATTCGTGGGATGTTTATGGAATCTTCTAGCCTAGTCTGCACCTTATCCTTCCATAAATTCACCTTCCAGATCATTCTATGTCCTCCCATGTGTCACGACCAGCTCACAGCACGGCACCACCACCCCCCTCCCCACAACCAAGAAGGGTAACCGTACATATATCCACATGTTTCCAAAGCCCGACATAAGCCCACGTGCCGTAAGGAGGCAGCCCGACCCACTTCACGCTGCCATCAGTCTTAGGCATTTTGTCCTGTCTCCCTCTCAACTCCCTCAGCCCGGTCTGGTGTGAGAACTGACTGACCTGCAGACCGTCCCCACGTGCACTCAGCAAGCCCTAACTACAGGACCCACCTGATAGCCCACCCGCACCAGCCTGCAGAGGGAGACAGAGGACGATGGTGCAGGGCCAGTGCCTGAGTGACAGCGAGATAAACCTGGGACCCCTGGGCTCCCCAGCCCACCCCTTTCCAGGCCCAAGAAGTCACTAGCTGCCTGGAAAGAAATTCCACCAGGTCCAAGCCGGGACCAGACCCAGTCCGAAATTTCTCTGAGATTCACAGGCCCAGGCCTGGCACAGATGGCCAACTCAAAGGCTGCCTGGAGTGACCAGCAAGGACTGTGTGTGTGTGTGTGTGTGTGACATTACACCAGGTGTCCCTAAGATACCTTAACTCTCCCAGGACATGCAGAGAGAACCCTAACTCCTGATATACACCCCTCGATCAAACTTTCACCTGTACAGTCCTTGCTGTGGACTGAACTGTGTCCCGCAAATTGCCATGTTGAAGCCCTAACCCCCAGTGTGATGGTATTTGGAGGTGGGCCTTTGGGAGGTGATTTGGGTTAGATGAGACCATGAGGATGGGGCCCTCAGGATGGAATCAGTGCCCTGTAAGAAGACCAGAGAGCTTGTTTGCTCACTCATTGGGCCCACAGCAAGAAGGCATGCAGGCTCACCAGCACCTGATCATACGGGCACCCTGATTTCAGACTTCTGGCCTCCAGAACCATGAGAGGATAACTTCTGCTGTTTAAGCCACCCAGTCAGTGGAATTCTGTTACGGCGACCTGAGCGAAGACAGTCCTGTAAGCGCTGCTCTACCCAAGACCGTTCCTCTCTAATATCTCAAGGTGTGCTCACAGGGCAGGCATCTGCTGGCGAAGCAGCTGAGGTTCAGTGACTTGCCCAAGGCCACACTCCGAGGCAGGGTTTCAACAAGGAGCAGGAGCTGCTGTGGCCCCAGTGTCCTCCACACCCCTAAACACACACACACCTTCGTGCCATGTGGCTCTGTGCCGGCAAAGCCCCCCTCTCCCTGCTGTGCATCCAAATCCCACTTCTCTGCCGCCATCCAGCCTCAATTGCTGCCCGGGATCCTCTGGCCAACAGCCCCTTCTCCCTTCCCTGCCCTCCACTGACCTCACAGATTCAGCCTTTCTGTGTCTGGTAAGGTGGTAAGTGTCTGAGGGTGGTGGCCACAGATGGCCCAGTGCAGGGGCTGAGCACGGCAGTGAGGGGCTCACACCAGGGCAGAGCCACAGGGAAACACACAGGTGGGAGCCAGACTGCTGGGGTCCAAGTCCAGCCTGCCACGCCCTGCCATGGATTTGAGGCAAGCCCTGACCCCCTCTGAACCTGCCCTGCCAAAAATGGGCAATGACGGTTCTTAACAACTTTAGAGGGAATCAACTGAGTAGACACATGACAGGTGCTGTAAACAGCGTCCGACACGTTGTAAGTACCCCACATTCACTAACGGAATGTGAGTCAATCGTTCCACTTCTTGGGCCTCAGTTTCCTCATCTGTAAAATGGGAATAATAATGTGCATCCCAGAAAGGCGTCGGGCAATGCATACAGTTGGAACGATGCCAGGTTAACAGAAAAAAGCCAGTTAGCAGCTGTTCCTGCTAACATTGTTAGTACCTATTAGTCCACCCCACAGAGAACATGTGGTTGACACACTGAATTGACTGGTGACCAGGCCACCTTCTTCCACCAAAGCACTTTCACCTTGGAAGCTATTTCTGACTTTTCAGAGTGGGTGGGTCTGAGGTCAGCCCGGCTCCTAGAGGTGCATTTTTACGTCCTGCCAAGGGGGGGCCCCCTCCCAGGCCACCCCACACGGTGCGCTGGCTGCACTGGGCTAGTGACACACACAACAGCCTCTGAGTCAGCAACGTTCTGCAAACCAGAGGCCTCCGGAAGCCAGCCCTGGCAGCAGGCCCGCACGGCCCCCAGCCACCGACATCTTACCAGCAAGACCTTGGGGCTTACGAGAAAAATGCCACACCTCGTCCCAAACGGTCCTCAGCTCTCAGGATGAGTAAACATGGCAGTTCTGAGGCTCCCGTTTCGAGTAAGAAGCCTAGGTGTTAACTGGGAGGAGGGCAGATCAGCTACAGCCAAGAAGGTGCCAAGCCCTGAGGGGTGGGAGGAGGTCCCCTGCCCTGAGCCAGCCTCCAGGGAGATGCGCTCACCCTGCTCTGGTCCAGCAACATGAGACAGGCCCCACCTCCCAGCACAGCTTCTTGGGGCCTTCATGCCAGCATCCACCCTCAGGCCCACCCTCCACTCAAATCAGACTTCACAATGCAGAACTCCAAATCCACGTGCAACACGACTCTATCGAGGCCGAGAGAGAGCGGTGCCTGAGCTGCTCCCCAGGCATTGACAGGGGAGCCTGGCCATTTGGAAAGACCTTGAGGGGAGGGGGTGGGCAGGTGGCCGCGTTCATCTCCACACTTTCTAAAGGACCGCGTGTGCACGGGCTGATGAAGGAACGCTTAGTGGCACCTTCTACGCAGGACCACAGCTTTCACATATGTCATCTCATTTATGGCCACCGACAGTTCTGTGGGCACACACCAGTGTTCACAGAAGCTCAGCATTAGCTGGATCAGGGTGAACCCCGCCTTTCCCTTGCACATGGTTACCATGGTGATGGATCCTGGTTTTGGGGCGGGCAGTTAGCATGGCTCAGGCTATAAGGACCCTGTATCTTGAACCTCAAGACATGGAAGCATCAACCCCTCATTGGGTTGTCATCACCCCATGAGGGCAGGGACCTCTTCTTTCATTCACTGCCATGACCCCAGCACCCAGGACAGAGCCCAGCACATAGTAGGTACTCAGTTAATTTTCCTGGAGAGATGGTTGAATGAATGAAACACAAACTCCGAATTGATTTGGATTTAACCAGAATTTGCCCAGTTGAGTCTGGTTTTTGACGGTCTCCAGGAGCTGGTCTGAAACTCTAGTAGGAAGGTTGCTGGCCAGCTGTTCTATTAGTTTTAGATGAAACGTCCTGATACATGTAGTAGAATAATAATTACCATTATTTTATTAATTTATATAGCACTTTCTACAAAGCACTTCACATATATTTAATCCTCACAGTAATCCCACAGAGTAGGTATTAACTGTCCCCATTTTACAGATGATGAAACTGAGGCACAGAGAGATTAAGGAACATACCCAGCTTATCCAGCTACTAAGTCGCAGAGCCAGGATTCAAACCTACCCAGTCAGGCTCAAGCTATTGAAGACGGGAATTCTTTTGTAATTATCATCTGGCAGTCAGAATTTGCTTCCTTGAGTGCAACTCTGAACAAAGACTGGTCCTTGGGAGACCCCAACTTTTATCAGGGTTACCCAGTAGAAGTCACCCATATAGTATTCAAGGAAAAATGGGGGCGAGCTAACATATATGTTTGCTGTAGTTAATCTGGGGGATGAGATTTAAGAAGCAAAGAGTGACTTGGCCCCTTTGGGACCACGATGCCAAGCCCGGGGTACATATCTAAAAGGTGAGATGGTGCTAGATTTTCATAAGACTTAAAGTAGAGCCAAGGCCTGGGGTTCAGAGAGAGACGGCAGCTTCCCAGTTGTGACTGGAGCCACCCCAGCTTGCTTCTGTTGGCAGTATTCTCCTGCAGAAGAGGAAAGTTGAAGCTCACGCCTCACAAAACCACCAGCAAGCTGTGTTTCTAGATCTAAGGAAACCAAGCCTTCCCGTGGTGTCAATCTGATTCTGGCTTCGGGATCTGATGGCATATAAGGCACCCTCTCTCCAAAGAAAGTATAACCATCTTAGCCTCCACAGTCAGGGGCCTATCTAATGGGGAAATCCAGGTTATCCCAGAAGGTGACAGAGGTGAGTGGCTGCCTCTACCTGCAACTATTCACAGCTGGACACCTGCTGGCTTTCTAGTCAGAATTGCATTTGGATGGACTTTCACCAGCCAGCACCAACCCACTGCTGGGACCCAGGGACCCCACTTGGCCTTGGGAAAAGCCATTCCTTTGAGATCAAAGAGTATGCATTTCTCTTCCTCACTCTCCTCTAGTCCCCCCAGCCTTCCTTCTACACTCTGAATGCGCCAAGTGTACTTCCACCCCAGGGCCTTTGCACTTGCTATTCCCTCTACCCAGGGTGCTCTTTCCTTCGATATTTGCAAGGCTCTATCAGCAAGATCTCTGCTCAAATGTCACCTCCTCTGGGATGCTTCCCTTATGGAACAGCAGGCCCCCTATGCCACACACCACTCTCTATTCCCCTCCACCCTGCTTTACCTTTTTCCATAGCACTTATTCTAGCTGGTGTTATCGTTTATGTTTAGACTGTGAGCTCAAAGAGGGCAGGAACTTTGAGCCTTTGTGTTCCCTTCAGTGTCCCCAGTGTTGACCTCATCATGGCCAAATGTGGGGTATTGTAACATCCGTCTCAGTAGAGCAGATTCCAAGAGAAATCATGCTTTGCTGTCATAAGGGAGAAGCCAGGGCTTCTGAGTTTTGGATCATGCTGTCCCCTGCCTGGCTCCTTATCTGACTAGTGAAATCCTAGCTCCAGAGTTCCACAAGGCCCACACCACCCACAGAGCACCTAGCACCGAGGGTGGTACACAGCTGGCGTATTAAACCATGCCGCAAATGGGCTTAAGACAAGACTGTGGAATCTGGAACCCTCAACCTTTGTTGTTTTCCACTCAGTCCAACTTCAAGGAGGAGAAACTGTTTCTCCATTTGTCAACATCTCTATCCTGAGCCCATTTCATACGCCAACTGGGATGTGGCTAGAAATTGCCCATGAAAAGACCTTAGCAGGAGGCAGGTTTTAAGAGTAGCATATCCTCAGGAAACTGGAGACACTTAGAGATGGGTGGGTCAGCCTTTCCAACTATAGCCCTCTGTCATCTCAACCCTGAGGATGCATCCACTGAGGCCACTAAGCTTCGAGGGGGGCGGTGGGTTTAGGGACCACCATGATGAGCTTGTGAGATGCAGCCCAGCCCATGCCGCAGGGCTGGTGGCCAGAATGACAGCAAGCCCCTGTGAGAAGTGGCTCTAGCTTTACTTCCGTTATAAAAGATGACCTTGAGCAGGTTTTAGAAGGACCCCACAAACACTCAGTACTGTACAATGTCCATTTTCCCCCATTTGAGCCAAGGATTCAACGATCTAAAGTTGACACAAAGATTCAATGCCATGCTGTGGAGCCTGACAGGCTGACTCTCCAACGTGTCTGCAGAAAAGCAAAAGGACACTTCTGGGGAACAACAAGCTGGGGACTAAACCTGCCAGCAGTCCAGAATATCTACAAAGCGGCTGTAATTAAGAACTGGGGACAAACTCTCCTGTGGAACAAAGCCGAGAGAGCAGGAAGGGGCCTGCACTTACATGGAAACGATATTTACAACATGGATGGATTACAGGCCCGTGGGGAAAGGACATACTTCTCAATAGATGGTCTTGGGGCCACTACTTATCCACACAGAAAACGATGAAATTAGAAATTTACTTCATTCTGGACACAAAAATCAAATCCAGGTGGATTGCAAACTTAAGTGTGAAAGATAAAACTGTAACATGCTTGGAAGATGATACAGGAGAAGCTCTCTTTATGACATAGGGGTAGAAAGGGATTTCCTAAACCAGTTCTTCAGACTTGAGGAATCACTGGAGGACTCGTAAAAGCTCAGGTTGCTGGGCCCAACCCTAGCGTTTCTGATTCAGCAGCTCTGGGTGGGCGGGGCCTGAGAATCTGCATTTCTAACAAGCTTCCACGTGACACGCATGTTGCCAGTCCAATGACCCATTTTCGGTAGCACCGTCCCAAATGACATTCAAAAAGCTCATTAACCTTTCCAAAAATAAATTTAAGGACATTAAAAGTTTCTATTCATTGAAAGATACCATCTCAACCACAGGAGTTTTGCAAACACTTTAGTAATCTTACAGTATCAAACGTTGGGAGGATGTAGAGCCATGTACTTACTTCTGTCTTGCTGATGGGAGCATAAACTGGTACAACCGCTTTGGAAGACAATTTGGTATTGTCTACTGATGTGGCAGATGTGTACGCCCAATGACCAAGCAGTTCTACTTGTAAGTACAACCCGACAGAAACGCCTCTGTGTGCAGAGAAAGAACATTTTGGAAAGCACTGTTTGTACCACCATAGGGGAAAACACCTGGAAATGACCAAATGTCCACCATCAGCAGAAAGGATAAATGAGCTCTACGATGGACTATTACACGGCAGAGAAAAGGAAAGAATTACAGCTACAAAAATGACACCCTATGAATGCCAAGAACATAATGTTGAAGGAAGAAGCAAGTTGCGGAAAACTACTTCCAGAATGACTGCATTTATGTAAAGTTCACGAGCATGCAAAACTCAGTGTGTTGTTTAGAGAATCAAACAAGTGGTAAAACTATTTTTTTTAAAAAAGGAGAGTGACAAACACAAAATTGAGGATAGCAACCAGTCTAAGGTGGGAGGGAAGAAAATACACTCAAAATTCCATGCTCAGTCCAGGCGTGGAGCACCATGGCTGTGAACATTGCTGAACAGAGACAGACCCCAGACACCTCTGATGGAGGAACACACCACGTATGAGGGAGCCTCACTCAAAACATCAAACTCAATCTGATCCAGCCACTCATCTCACTACTGATGTACGGGAAATGCTGAGGACAAAGCAACGACTGATGGCACCTCGGGGCTGCAACCAGCAAAACCCAGCCTACATGCAAAGCACCTGGCTTCTTCAATGCAAAGATGGCAGAGGGGAAAAAGATAAAGGGGGCCTGCACAGATGAAAGAAATGGAAAATACATTTCAAACAACCACACTGTGTGGGCCTGCCTTGGATCCAGAGTCAAGACGAACCGTGGGAAAAAAATTAGGGCATTTATGAGGCAGCCGGAAATTTGAGCATTGAGTTTGATATTAAAGAATTATTTTAACACGCTACTATATATAAAGTAGATAAACAATAAGCGTTTACTGTATAGCACAGGGACCTATATTATTCACTATCTTGCAATAACCTATAATGGAAAAAATCTAAATAAGGAATATATATATATCTGTGTGTCATATATATATATATATATATATATACACACACACACACACACACACATATATATGTGTAATTAAATCACTTTGTCATATACCTGAAACTAATACAATATTGTAAACGAACTGTACTTCAATTTAAAAAAATTAGACCCCAAAAAAGAATTCGTTTCACTGTGAGAATGAAAATCAGAGAAAAATTTTTAACGAGTGCTCTTGTAGAGAAACATAACCGAAAGATTTGCAAATAAAAAATGATTTTAGAAGGCACAAGAGTGCAAAGGTAATGGTTATATTCTTTTTCTTTAAACTCGGGGTAGGCACACGGTATTTGTATTGTTATCATTTTTTATATCTCATGTGTATATATATATATATATATATATATTTTTTTTTTTTCGGTACACGGGCCTCTCACTGTTGCGGTCTCTCCCGTTGCAGAGCACAGGCTCCAGACGCACAGGCTCAGCGGCCATGGCTCACAGGCCCAGCTGCTCCGCAGTATGTGGGATCTTCCCGGACCGGGGCACGAACCCGTGTCCCCTGCATCGGCAGGCGGACTCTCAACCACTGCGCCATCAGGGAAGCCCTATCTTATGTATATTTAATGAAAGTCATTTGGCAGTTAAAGAAAGGAGGGAAGGAAAGAAGAAAGGGAGAGAGAAGGAGGGAGGGAGGGAGAAGGAAGGAAGGAAGGAGGTGGGGAAGGAAATGGAGGGAAGGTAGACAAACTGAGACAGAATACCTTGTGCCTACCACACAAGAACTCGGCTGGGGAACAACAGCAGGGTGCCCATGGGGACTGGGGGAGGGGGCCTTCTGGCATACTTGGGGCAGGAGAAGGTCACCTCCTCTGAGAGACCCTGTCCAGGGTCTCCTTTCACAGCACCTGTTTCTCTCCTTCATAGCATGTCTCACCATCTGAAATACGTTTCTCTGTTGTATTTATTATCCTTCTTCCCCGTGAGACTGTAAGATCCACAGGGCAGGGACCGCCCCTCATTCACCCAGCACCTGCCAATTGACCTGGCTGGCCTCAGGTGTCAAGAAATCATGCTGCGTGGGGATTGACCACACAGTTGAATGGAATCCACAAGACGGTCTGTCTTGGTATGGATGGTAGGGGAGAAGGAACTGTAAACATAAGATGTTATCTTATGTTTACATAAGAATTATCCTATTACATAGGATAATTCCTATGGCACAAATCGGAAAGAAACGGTTTGATTCATTCAGGAAAAAAAAAAAAGAAATCGTGCGGGAGGCTGGCACGTTCTGAACACTTGCTCTGTGCCAGGTTCTGGTCTAAGAAATCTACATGCATTAACCATTCAGTGTTCACAAGGCCCCCTGAGTACGTGGTATTATTATTATCCCCATTTTGCAGTCCAGTAAACCAAGACTCAGAGAGCTGAAGGGACTTGCTCAGAGTGACACAGCCAGCAGGTGGCCGAGCCAGGATTTAAATGCAGGCGGGATTCCAGGGCGCAAACTCGAAACCACTCTACCCTGCCTTCCTGCCTCGCCAAGAAACGTTGGTTTAATGGTAAAGACAGAAGCTTTTTGTTCAGACCTAAAATGATCAGAGTTAACCGTTGAAGTCCAAGGAGGACCTGATTGAGGCAACTTATATCTTCTGCTGCCCATTCTAGCTCTTGGGCTGTTCCTTTGCATGCCTGATTTTGGGCACGTGCGTGCAAACACATACATACACACACACACACACACACTCACTCTACACATGGCCATATTACAAACCACGGTGCGAGTTAGCAAATCAATGCCCTTTGACTCGTTCCCTGCCTGGCACATAGTAGGTAGATACTCAGCAAAAGTGTGGAGTAGAACTGACTAAACTGCAAGACTTTGGGTTAGGATGCCAAACCTTGCGACACAGAAACTAGAGGTGGCAACCTCTGCATTTCTCCCTGAGAGACCCATCAGCATGAATGAGCCCCCGTGGGAATTGGAGGCACCCACAGGAGGGGGCCCTAACCTTATCAGTCACTCCTATTTCAGCAGGAATTGCTTTCAATGGATTGCTTTCCTTCCTGCCGGCCCCCAACACCAGCCCCACAGAGGGAACCCCGAACGCCTAGCAGCTCCCTCAGGACAGCAGTTGCCCCAGGGCTGTGATCTAGAGTTTGAATTTAGGAAACTCTTTCCAGGGTGATCCTGGCCACAGTCAGGTGGCAAGAGCCCACGGCAGGGTCCCCATGACCTGTGCTCTGACATCAAACAGCTACGGGACTGGGGTGGGAGATAGGGCCACTGCGAATGGGGCCAAAGACCTTCCCCAGAAACTTGCCCTTCATCGGAAAAGACAGGAAGCCAGCTTGTGGGGAGCAGGTACCCTCCTCTCTGAAAGGGGCCGGGGGTGAGCGGAAACAGGGAATTTCTGGGCTGAGGCATGAACTTCTCAGAAGCCTGGCAGCCTGGAAAACACACGGCTGGTTTCTGTTTTCTGCCCCCAGAAATGCCTGGAACCACAGCGGGAAGGAGGCCCCACTGGCCGGGAGAGCCCTGACCAGGCCTGGGATGCAAACACTGCGCTGTTTACAGAGGGAAGCCCCGGGCCAGCTGAGATGCTCACTCCCGGGCGTCCCCGGCCGCCAGCTGGGCCCACAGGGATGCACCTTCGGGAGGAACAGGGGGCTGGAAGGCGGCAGCCGGAATCTGGGCGTGAGAGCCAGCTGGGCTGCCTCTTGGCGTGAAAAGGGGGAGCGAGCTCGCGGGTCTCCCGGCAAAAGAAGCGCTTCTGAGTCCAAAGCCAGCCCAGGCCAAGCACAACAGGGTACCAAGGGGAATGGGAGGAGGGCAGATCGAAGCTGCACCGTCCCAGCTGAGAGCAGCTGCCCTGCTCTCCAGGCAGCCCGGGGTTGCACAATCGTTTCCATGGCACTTCGTTTTGCTGTCACAACAACCCCAGGATGGCCCGGGGCTGGGCAGGGCTGCCGGCTGGAAGCAAGAAATGGATTTTCTAGTAGGCCCAGCAGCCAGCACATTTTTGAAGGCCTGCCCCGGCCTGGTCTTCGGACTGTGCCTCTGGGGCTCAAGTCCACTGGGCAGTCTGAGGCCAGGAAAGCGTGGCATCGAGGGGCAGACCAGGGGCCCGCTGGAGCCTCCCCGCGCTGTTCCCTGTGCCCCCCTGACTGCCACCCCACAGAGAACCAGCAGGACATTCGAGGGCCCCGACACTGTTACTTTTGAAAACTCCAGGCTGGCCCTATGATGCCAAGCGAGTAAAATGCCCCCACTGCTCACAATAAATACAATTTAAATATTGCTGTAAAGGTTGAAGGTGACTGGCTGACATCTTATGTTTACAGGCAGTTCACTGAACATTTGTCACTTCAATTCTGTGCTTCTCTTTTCGGATGGAGTTTATTCCTCCACTCCAACCCCCTAAGTCTCTCAAACTTTTCTTCAGGCCTTTTGAAAAGCTCACAGCCCTTGCTTCCAAAGCTGTTGTGAGGCCTGATTCTAGGACCAGGACACAGGTCATCTCCCTAGGTTTTATATGCTGTCACACCTTGCAAGCAGCTGCTCCAGATTTTTTTTGTATTTGTACTCCTGAACTCCCAAAGAAATGCATGGCATCTTTCCTCCCCAAAAACCTAGATAAGGAACATCTACATACTTACTCACTCGCTGTGTGACCTTGGGCCAGTTACTGAACCTCTCTGGACTAGGTTCCTCATTTATAAAATGGGAATAATTATAGTCCTTGCCTCATGGGGCTGTTGTGAAGATTAAATATGTTAAAATAATGATGTCTTAGAAGAGTGCCTGGTATGCAATAAATGACATCTAAGTATTAGCTGCTATTATTATTAAAAAGATGTATTATTGTTGTGGTTTTATGATGAATAGTTTTCAATCATTTAAAACCCAGGCAGTGGGCTTCCCTGGTGGCACGGTGGTTAAGAATCCGCCTGCCAATGCAGGGGACACGGGTTCGAGCCCTGGTCCTGGAAGATCCCACATGCCACAGAGCAACTAAGCCCGTGCGCCACAACTACTGAGCCTGCGCTCTACAGCCCGCGAGCCACAACTACTGAACCCACATGCCTAGAGCCCGTGCTCCGCAACAAGAGAAGCCACCGCAATGAGAAGCCTGCGCACAACAACGAAGAGTAGCAACAAAGACCCAACGCAGCCGAAAATAATAAATAAAATAAATAAATTTAAAAAACAAACAAAAAAACCCAGGCAGTATATGATCTCCATTTCATTCTGGGATATTCATGCAGTTCCACAAATATATGGTGAGCATCTTATGTGCAGGGAGCGGGGCTAGACTACACAAAGGCGACATTAGGAAATGTTATTAAGGGCTCACGTACTCTAAGCAAAGTCAGCCCAGGGGCAGCCGGGGTACAGACAAGCCAGAGACATCAGTCCTTACCACCCGGAGACTTGGACTTGAGGTGGGGGGTGGGGAATACACAAAAGCACCTGAAAGGAACATGGAATAAACAGCAACTGCAAGGGACCAGGTGTGGCTCCAGTACTCAGAGGAAGAGAAAAACCCCATGGCTGCAGGGAGAAGAGAGCTTGTCAGAGCCTCCAAACGCTGGTCAGATTTCAGAAGGCACCAGAGGGAGGGGTGGGACATTCCAGGCGGGGGTTACGGCGTGGGCGCAGGTCCAGAGGCAAGAAAATCTCAGCACAGCTGCGTGTCCTCCTCCACTCAAAGCCCAGAAGGGTGCACAAGGACAATTACGCATCCAAATGGTGGGAGACGCGCCCCTGACCGGGGCTAAAAGCTTCCTATTTCTAAATCCCCATTTTTTTTATATTAGCTTCTAGGGTCATTGCTAGGACCTGAAATGTATCCCTTCATCTTTTTTTTCCCCTTAATTTTTTTTAAAGTAAATACATGCATATGGCAAAGGCGAAAAGAATCCCAAAGCATAAACATACAAACAGGAAAAGGTCCCCCCCCTCCTACTCCTATCCCCAGCTGCCCAGTACCCCCTTGTGTGGCTGACTCTTATTAACAGATATTCAGGTTGCTTCCGGCCGTCTGCTGGTACGAACGAGGCTACAGTCGACCTCCCGCACCCCACACGCAGCAGGGTGTCCGGAGGGCCCGGGCCAGCGTCCCTGACGAGGCTCACTGTGGGGCCTGAGCAGATGGCCTCGACCCGGAAGTGGTGAGAAGATATTAAAGAAGGGTTGGCAGGTCCCAAATGCAGAGACTAAGACATTTCCACGACCCTGGACAGAGGAAGATGATGAAGCTGACAGTTACGGTAGGGAGCGCCTGCCATGTGACTGACCTTGCTATACGCGCTTTCATATATCACTTCATTTAAACCTGAAGCACTGCTATTAGCCCCATTTTACAGACGGGGAAACTGAGGTCACAGACATTAAGTCACTCGCCTAAGGCCACACCCCAAATTCCTCAGGACAGGTAAGGGAGGGGAGATAGGAACAGAGAAGGGTCGGGTATGAGAGCATTTTAGCACCGGTTGAGTCTGGCATTCCTGCAGGGTGACCATGCAGAGGTGTCCGGGAAGCAGTCAGATCAGCGGGTCTGGAGGGAAAGCAATTTTCTGGCGTCTCATCAGATACATGGAGTGAAAGGCCCAAGATGAATGCTCCATTCTGTTTATGAATTGAATCTAGATCATTCTCTCACACACATGCCTCCAACAGCTCATCCCCTGGGCCTTGAGCTCTGTGACCCGAAACAAATCACTGCCTCGCTCCTCAGCCTGGTCTCACAGCCTTGATTCGGAGACGATGATTAGTGTCTGCCTTCCAAAGGTGCTCATTAAGGGGGAGGGATATTGTTATGACTATTAACTGTACTTGCCAGCCTGGCCAACACACCCCGCAAACGGCAACCTTCTACCTGCCAGCAGCTTCCCCTCCCTCCACGAATCAAATCCAAACCTCTTGCTGTGGCCCCTGAGGCCCTCCGTGGTCTGGCCTGCCCTCAAAATCTCATCTCCTGGGCATGAATCTCAACGACCCCAGACCTCTTTCTGTCCTCCACACAAAGCAGCACTTAGACATGCTGTTCCCTCTGCCTGGGATCCCCTTTCCCCACCTCCTCCTTCAGGTCTCAGCTCAAGGTCGCCTCCTCTAAGAGGCTGGCCCTGACTGCCGGTCAGAAGTTATGCCCTCCCCTACCTTCACCTGTTTGTTTTAATCAGAGCACTGAACCCCATCTGAAATTCGCATTACTCATGGATTAACATCTCCCCTAGAGACTTGGTCAGATGAGGCGAGGGCCTCGGTCCATTGCACTCACTGCTGTGTCCCAGCCCCTGGCACAAAGCCCAGAAGACAGTAGGCACCCAGCGAATATCCATTCAAAGAAGGAATGAATGAATGGGCACCAGTAGATTAAAGGCAAACCAAGAAAGCAAATGCCCAAACGAGATGCCTCCTGGCAGTTTGCTGAGGTAGCAGCAAAGAGGCCCTCCTGATTAATCTGGAGATCATTTAAAGTATACATGAGGATACATGTAGGTTATATGCAAACACTACACAATTTTATATAAAAGACTTGAGCACCCATGGATTTTGGTATCTGCAGGGGATCCTGGGACTAATTCCCTGTAGATGCAGAGAGACAACTACATATTTATTTAGCTGTTTGTTTGGTTCCCTAACTAGGAGGTAAGCTTCATGAAAGCAGGGACCTGTTTAATGCATTTCTGTGTCCCCAGGACCTAAAATTGCACTTGGCACATAGGAAGCATTCAATAAATATTTGTGGAACACATGAAGAAACTCCTAAGAATATTAAACAATACAAAATATCCAACCTCCTTTTGGAGCTATTTTCCCATATGATCATGCTTCTTGTGCAGAGACCCAGAACCCATTCTTCCTGTCTTCCACAGTAATAGGCTTTAGCTCTGCACATGGTTGGGTAAATATAAAAACTACATTTCCCAGACTCCCCTGCAGCTCACTCTGGTCACATGACAAAGTTCTGGCCAATGAGGTATCAGATGCTGGGATATATGAGATTTCCAGGTTATGCCCTTAAAGAGAAGGGGCATGCCTTTCTTCCTCTTTTCCTCCACCCTCTCCTGCATCCAGGAGCCATCTTAGTGCAGATGAGGGTACCACCCTAAGAATGGCAGGGTGATAAGACAGAAAGAGCCTAGTCTTGGCACCATGCGACCAGTATACCAGCCCTGGACTGCTTATGTCTGTGCTGTTACGTGAGAAATCAATCATCTATCTTGTTTAAGCTGCTGTTACTTTGGGTGCCCTCTACATCCTCATCAATACATAACTTTCCCCTGCCCTGTAAACTCTGTTCTTAAACCACGCTTAAAGACTCGTCAATGCTACGAGGGATCTCTGAGCCAGATGGCACTCAAGAGCTATTTTATGATTTCCCCTTCACACACGTAGGGAACACAACCCTTAGTCTATGTATAGGGTTCTTTCCTTCCTCATGTCTCAAAATATCTGAGCATTGGGGCTTCCCTGGTGGCGCAGTGGTTGGGAGTCTGCCTGCCAATGCAGGGGACACGGGTTCGGGTCCTGGCCCAGGAGGATCCCATGTGCCGCGGGGCAGCTAGGCCCGTGCGCCACAACTGCTGAGCCTCCGCTCTAGAGCCCACAGGCCGCACCTGCCGAGCCCACGTGCCACAACTGCTGAGGCCTGCACACCTAGAGCCCGTGCTCCTCAACAGGAGAGGCCACAACAATGAGAAGCCCGCGCACTGCAACGAAGAGTAGCCCCCGCTCACCGCAACTAGAGAAAGCCCACACGAAGCACTGAAGACCCAACACAGCCAAAAATAAATAAATAAATTTATTTTAAAAAATATATATTTGAGCATATTGCTAAGCCAGGTGAAAAAAGGAGAGAAAGTCATATTATTTAGATCCCTCAAATGATAAAGACAAAAGGAACAAGCAAAAAAGCCCATTAAAATCTTAAAACATCAGTTATGCTTATATCTATGAGTTCATAACGGTACCAAAAAAAAAAAAAACCCTTAATTGATTATCACTGGACGATGTTAATGAACCAACCCATTATTTTAAAAACTGGTAAACAAAGGGAAAGAATCAAGCATTCATCCTGCTTTTCCTATATGAATCCTACCATTGTTGATGAAGGAAAGTTTCTCTTTATAGAAGTTTTCCAGCTAACAGAAGAGGAAGGGAAGACAGAATTAGAACAGAATATCACCATTTTGCAATCAATGCACCACTGAATTAATGGAGTTTCGGCACTGACCATCAGTAGCTGGTAACATCACCAAGGAGAGGACAGCCTGACAGCACGTGCTGCCTGACAGAAAGATGCGCCCACCTATGAAGCAGTCTTGCCCAATTAAACCTGAACCCATGAAACCACTAGAATTGACTGCCAATTTACAGGAAGATGCTAAACCTCACCATGGGGACATAATTGGTTAAAAACCAGACTGTGAGAAATTTTATAGGATGAACAATCTGGTTTTTTTCAACAAATAAATTGCAAAATAATAATAATGATGATGATAAAACCAAAAAAGGGTTCTATTATTTAATCTAGAGGGGGGACCTCTGGATGACAACAGTCTTAGACCCCAAGGCATCCACGTGCAGTGTGTGGGCCTGGTCTGAATCCTGATTCAGACTCTAAAATGATAAAAACAAAACAAAGAAGGAGGAAACCTTTATGTTATGTGTGAGAAGACTGGAAGTTTAAACACCAGATATTTCGTGATTTTAAGGAATTTTCATTAAGTTTCATGTGTGTTATGAGTATTTTCAGAAACCTTTTCTTTTAGAGATACATACTGCATATTTACACACAAAATGATACGGTTTTGGTATCTAGGATTTTTGATGTGTAGGATTTGCTTCCAACTATTATTGTGAAATCGAGGTGGTAGAAGACAGAGGTGTAGAAGAAACCCGACTGGCCACGAGTTGACCACAGTTGGAGCTGAGTGGTGGGTAAGTGGGTATGCTGTGCTACTCTATGTTTATGTATATTTACAGCATTTCATCCAAAAAGGTGTTTTTAAATCTTACCCCCGGCCACAAGGAGGGAGAGGGAAGAAAGAGGGAGCTGACACCTCCAGAGTCCCCACTGTGTGCCAGGTGCTGGGTTAGGCGGCCACAGATGTAAGTGGCACTTCCAGAAGAGCGCTAACAAATGCAGATGCCGAACAGGTCTGGATGGAAACCTTGACTGAGGTCGGCCAAGTTAAGAGGAACAACAGTACCAGCGTGCTGGTAAATAACAACGGACACTCCATCCATCTTCAGGAGATGGAGGGGGAGGGGGAGCACCATGGACAAGAACATGGTCTGTCTGAATAAAGGAGGTGGTCTCTACTCAGGACCAGCCTTGACTGTGACTCCAGGTAGCCACCGTGCAGAATATGGGGCCCAGGGTGGCCAGATGCTTGGATTTTCCAAGGAAAGCCGGAGATCTGTATTTTTATGTGCAATCTCCTGGTTTTTAAACGTTGGCATCTAATCCAAATATTTTTTTAAATACTGTGTGGGCCAAACAAAATATCTGCAGGCTCAATGCAGCCCATGGAACACCAGTTGGCCGCCCGCATGCCAAGTCCTGAAGCAGACCACAACTCAATCCATCTGTAAGAAGTGGAAAGGGTGGATTCATCAATTTTGGGTCAATTCTTTTTTAGGCTTCCAATAAAGCTGAGAATTCAAAAGACAGCGTCGACTTCCAGAAATCTATAAGAACCGGCTGCGGAACATTTCAAAGGCGTTCCCCACGCAGTCGGCTTATGCAACAGAACAGCCACTCTGTCCAGAGTTTTGGAAACTAACAACCAGGGAGTGGCCTTTCAACTTTCCCGGGATGGTGGAACTAACAGGCTTCAGCTGAAACCCATTTGTTGGTTTGCAGAACGCCTGAGACTTAAGTCCAAACCGCTTGCAGCAGACAAGCCCGCCGCAAAATCGAGTTGGGATACTCGGCCCTCATTGTAAAACGACCACGGTGCACCCTGCTTCACTTGCCTGGCCGGAGATCTGATTCCATGGCAGTTGAAAGGGATGAGGCCAATGTCATCCTGACACCTGAAAGTGGCAGGATTGGTTGCTGAGGACCTGAACAGACTCTCTCTTCAAATTCAACCCTCGGTTTGCCTTGGACTTCACCTAGAGAGAGACTGTGGACATCGCAGATGGGCAAAACAGGCCCCAGTCCTGCCTTCAGAGTCACAGTCTCAGCTAGCCAGATCCCGGGGTCAATAACAAATTAAAGAGGTGTCAGGAATGCAGTGGAGAAGAGCCAGAGAAATGGTTTCATCATTTCCCAAGAACAAAGCCCTTCGCGGATGAAAAGTAAAAGAAAATGGTGCTAAAATAAAGTTGAATAGGTCCAGGGCAAAAAAAGAATCCAGAACTATACTCGGGGGCAACAAAAGACAAAATGCACCCAAATCTCAACTCTACAGAAGGGAATAAAACTAGGGCTATTTCATTAAACTTTTTTTTTTTTTTCGGGAAAATAAACTTTACTATTTATCTGAAATGTGTTAGGGCTGATTGATGGAGGAGAAGGTAGGGAGTACAGGAAGAAATTCAGTATTAAAATAAGATTTTGATTAACTGCCCCCCGCATCTAATTCATAGCCTCAAATAACTAAACTGCTTTCCAAGTTCTAACTTCTCTAGAGAGAAACAAATTACAGCTCGAGCTGATATTGGGGAGTTCTGCATTTTTTAATACACACATTCTGGATTATGTTAGGTGATGGCCTGGGACGAGTGAAGGCCATCACAAGTACAGTCCTGCATGGAATGGCGTTCACAATAATCACCCAGCTGCTGCATCATCCTGAAACAAGCCATGTTTCCAGCGTGTCCGACACATCCACTAAGTGGGGAAGTAAGTCCCAGCACTTCTGCAGCAAGTGCTAGTAAGAATGAAAGTCTAGAAGGGCCTTGGAAAAAAAGGATGCTGACCTCCCCATACATCTTAACTGATCACCTTATTCCTTCACCAGGATATTTACTTGTTTCCCCCAGACAATAACCTCATTTTGGAAGTGGAAAATAAACAGTCCAAATGACTCCGAATCCTTAAAAGTTGGGGTTTGGTGGCTGACTCTGGGGCCATTGGATGACACCAAATAATGTCTCCTTGGTCCTCTGTCTTGGGTCCTGTCTGCTCTTTGTGGGTCAGAGGCTACTCTGGAATACGGGCTGAGTGGACAGCAAGTCTGAGAACGGATTATCTTGTGGTTCGGTAGCTTCTGACCTCGAAATGCAAGAACACATTCCTTTGAAAACAGCTGCTTTGCAGAATTTCAAAAAGATGGCTGAGCATTTCTGGGTCTGGAGTCAGCTGGTTCCTTATATTTACATAAGCCAGCAACACAAAGTACACATGATTTGGGATGAAAGGACAACTAAGTGTCACAGCTAGAAATCTGAGGTTCTTAGAAGGTGGGGAAACATCAAGAGGGGCAAAATAAAGATGCCCCTGGAACAGACACCTACATGAGGTTTATTCTCCTGGGAGAGGGATGTAGACCTTCTACTGGCTCAGTGAAGTGATCTTCAACCAGGAGCTCCTGCAAATTTTGTGGGCTTGTCTCTAGGCAAGCAGTTTTCTGGACTTTGGCATTTTCCAGTGAGACTCTAAATATTCTTTGCTGAATTAACAAGAAGTAGCCCAGCAGGGTAATAAGGACAAGGGCTAAGAGTCAGCCTCAGGGCTCTTCTCCAAAGCCCAGCTCTGCCCCTACTACCTGCCGGCTGTCTTAGTCTAGTTAGGAGGCTATAACAAAAAAGCCACTCGATGGCTTATAAACAACAAACATTTGTTTCTCACGGTTTCAGAGGCTGAGAAGTCCAAGATTAAAATGCCGGCAGATATGGCCCACTTCTTCATAGATGGCTGCTTTCTCAGCATAACCTCATACGGTGGAAGGGAACTAGGGAGCTTGGTGGGGTCTCTCTTAAAAGGGCACTAATCCCATTCAGGGGGCTCCATCCTCAGGACCGAAGCATCTCCCAAAGGCCCCACTTCCTAATACCATCACATTGGGGGATAGGCTTCAACATATAAGCTGTGGGAGACACAAACATTCAGACTATAGCAATGGCCCAGAAGTGATGATGATGACGATGATACTGGTGGTAGTGGTGGTGGCAGAAAAGTATATGAACAACTACTGGAGCACCCACCATGCACACCGGGTACTGGTCAGAGCGCTTTCCTTACAAAGGATGCTCCCATTTCCATGCATGCAATAACCCTCAGGACTGGGGGCCATTATCATAAGTGGCTTACCTGAAGTCACAAAAGAGTGAAGTGGTGAGGCCAGACTGAAAGCCAAGCAGGACAACTCCAGAAACTCTGCACCCAGCAGGCCCTGAATCGAGGCTGGACCCTCGGACCAGACATCCCATTCCAGAGAACGGTCCCCTGACGTACCCGCCCATTCACTGAGTGACAGATGTATAAGTGCCGCTTGTGGTGGCCAGAGATACCCAATTCCCCACCCACAGGGGACCTGTGTGCGTATTTTACTACCTCTTATAGAATAAAAGGGGAAAATAAGAAGATATGTTTGCATGTGCTCACGATTACATACAGATACTCTAACGTGCATTCCCAGTGGGAATGATACCACCCCAAAGCGGTGAAAGTTGGTTCTATTACAAGGGTTTGCGACCCTGCAAAGGGCCCCGGTACCTAAACAGGTATATAGTGCATCTATGGGATTGACAGTTCATGGGGGTGGCGATTAGGAAAAAATTATCTAAAAAGGAGCCTGAGTAGAAAAGGTGGCGATAGTGACCACAAGCCTAAGAAATACCACTCTAGAAGGCTCAAGAAAACTAGTATCAGGGAGCAGAGCAAAAATGGGAGTGAGACTTTGCTGGATATCTTTTGTTTCGTTTTGTTTTTTCAAGCATGTAAACATAGTGCCTCTGTAAAATACAGATACTTTTATGTGGTCTTTGAAAAGAACGCTGACCAAAGCCCTCAGCGGAAGCCTGGTCTCTACTGGTGCCCAGCTAGAGGTGGCCGCGTGTGAGTTAAACTTGGCACTGGTGGTTTCTGGCAGTTTCTGGTGCCCCGCACAGCCCGGCACTACAACACCTGAATCGGGCTCTCCACGGTGCCGGAAGCCAGGCAATCATTTTGCTTGGTTCTCATCAGAACAGAGAATCCCTGCATGTCACCCTCCATCAGCACCACCGCTGCCAGGGTGGCCGCCAGAAGCCGAGCCCTCCTGGGCCAACACGGCAGCCAGGCACATGGCCGTTGTCAGCAGCAGCCAGGCCGTCCGTGGGCTTTGCACGCCTCTCCAGACAGGAGCTGCTTTGTCACAGGCTGTGCCGGAGGCATAGACCGGCCCCAATTAAAGATCCCTGACCTGCTGAACAAAGCCATGCCAGTCACAGATGGCTCGTCCACCCTCGACTCCTTTCCCACTTCCTGCACATTGGAGGGTGTGGCCCTCTGTCCATTCTTCCCTGGCCTGTTCTCACACTCCGGCACATCCAGCCTCTGGGTAAAGAGCTTTTTAAAAGGACACTCCGGGACCCTCTGCCAATGGCACAACTAGCAAAACCTGGGCCTGCGGTTGGGCCCTGCAATGCTCCACCGAGGGTGCATAGCAGGGGACATGCTAACTGGACTTCCCAGCTGTCCCTGGGCCCAGGGCATCGTCCCCTTGTGCAGGTAAATGTCCCGAGGTCCCTGAAAGAAGCTTGGGAAGGAAAAAAAACCTTGAGCCAGTGCCCTGGGGGCTTTGTCCCCTACTTTGGCTCACATGGAAGAGACGGGGCATACAGGCAAGTGGTCCTCATCGCCAAAGACCAGAATAGCCCATTTTCTATTCTCCTATATCGTAAAAAATCTGAACCATGTCCTACAAGAAGTCAATTAAATTCACAAAGAAAAACAGCAGCTAACGTTTATCGGGAAGTACTTTGGGCCACGCCCTGTTCTAAAAGTATGATGCTCATTAACTCAATACATTCTCACCACAGCCTCGTGAGGGAAGAGCTGGGATCGTGTCCATTCTGTGGATGGGCAAACCGAGGCACGGCAAGGCTAGGCACTTGCCCAAGGTCACAGGGAAGTACGAACGCTGATATTCAAAGCTCCATTCAACATGTCTTACAGGGACATGGCAAGTAAGTCCTGAGAACCGGAAACAAGGCAAGGGGAAGATTCAAACTAGGCCCAACCGAGGAAAGAGAATGCCCGCGGGCAGGCCACTACCTTGCACACATTTTACGCGGCGGGGCAGCACCTTTGGCTCCACCGCCTGGCAGCCCCAGGAGACCACCCCACGGAGAAACGCACAAGGTGTGGCCAGCTCCTCCCGGTGCACCCGAGTGGCTTCCGAGGGTCAAGGGCAAGCTCTTGCCGGCCGCCTAACCTCCATGGGCGAGTTTGGGGTTCATTCCAACCTGCCGTGTTCACTACCGGGGCGGAAGAGAGCAGGCAGCAGGGAATTGAAATTGGGCCAGGTCTGGGCCCCGAGGTGAACAGCACATGTACACTCCACTTCTCTGTAGCCTGAAAGGCAGCCTCTGTGAGCCACAGATCAGTGCGTTCTCTGGGGCTTTTCCCTACCTTTTTTCCATGTGGAGTATTCTCATCTAACAAAAAAGGTCAAAGTATTCGAGTGGCCAAAATAAAGGCAAGGCTGGAAAAGGCACCACAAGAAACTTCAAGTGAAGTAAGGTTATTACAATCATCACCATTACTATTAATGGAGCGAATATTAATCGTTGAACGTCTTTTAGGAGCCTTACTTCCAAGTGCAGATCTTAATGCACGCTTGGCAGTTTGAGTATCTGAACAGGAGGTGTAGTTTTCATGGGTAAGAAAACAGAGGCCCAGAGAGTTTAACTGGTCCAAGCAGGGGTCAGAGCAGCTGATGCCCAAACAGCTTGCTGCCCCCTGGGTCTGCAGCCTGGAAGCCCCATAACTAGGCACCTTCATTAGAACTGAGGGCAGGTCCCAAGGTGAGAAGATACAAAGTGAACTAAACTTGAAACCGCTTTGTACGACCCCCTGCCCTGCTGTGGGTGTATAAACTGGTACAACCACTTTGGAAAACCATCTGGCAAGGGCTCCACTCCTGACCTGTGTGGGCAGCAAAAGAAGAGTTCAAGAGTGTTCATGGGGCTTCCCTGGTAGCGCAGTGGTGAGTCCGCCTGCCGATGCAGGGGACACGGGTTCGTGCCCCGGTCTGGGAAGATCCCACATGCCGCGGAGCGGCTGGGCCCGTGAGCCATGGCCGCTGAGCCTGCGCGTCCGGAGCCTGTGCTCCACAACGGGAGATGCCACAGCAGTGAGAGGCTCGCGTACCGCAAAAAAAAAAAAAAAAAAAAAAAAGAGTGTTCATGGAAGGCTTCTTCATAAAATTGGAAACAACCCCAGTGTCCATCAACAGGAACATGGACACAGAGATTGTAGAACGTTTCCCCAGTGGAATAATCCATGACAACAGAATGAATGAACCTCAACTACAGCCAACAATATTGCCGGATCTCACAAGCTAGTGGCTGACAGAAGGAAGCCAGACACAAAAGGGCACAGCTCTGTGACTTGTTTCTACAAGAAGGCAAACTGAACCTCCGGGGTTTAGAAAGCAGGATCATGGCCACCTTTGTGCAGAAGGCAGAAGATTACATGTCGGGGTGCTCCTGGGGTGCTAACAAGATTCCATGTCATGCGTGGTCTGGGTGGTGATGACCTGGGTGGCCCACCTGGTGAAATGAAGAATGCACTACTGATTTCTAAGTGTGCCTATATTTCAATATTAAATATATAGAAACATTCAAATTTATTCAGTGTATTTCAATACACGATTTTCAAGTATGAAGAATGGGAAAGCAGATTGAAAAGCAAACTGGTTTGTGCTCTTCCTACGTGTATAAACACACACACACACACACACACACATACACACACACACCGGCTGCCATCCTTACAAGCCACTGGCAGAGGCTCTGGCCAATCACTGAGACCTCATCCTTCTCCCTAAGACATTTCCAGAAACGGATGGAGGATCTCCTTTGAGTCCCAGGCCTCACCCCTGTCCCTGGGTGTGCTTGTCCGTGGCCAAGTCTCGAGGCTGCCGGCGTAGGCTCACTACCCCAGAGCCCACGGTGAGATGGCCTGATGACCTGAGAACCCCCAGCTCTTCCGAGAACGCGTCACCTAAGGCACCCGGCAGGAGTGCCCTCCGGGTCCCAGTTCCCCAGTGCCTCTCTGGCCTGCCTGCCCCCCAGCCCGCCCCATCCCGGCACTGCACGAACGCTCGTACCTGCTCCGCACAGGCGCCCTGGGCGGTAGAAAGTGGAGCCGCCCTTTAGTTCTAGGCAGGGGAGGGGATCAGAATTCCTTGTGAACTCATCACATTTTGGCTCTTCCAGTTAGGTTTCCAATAACCGCACTAGTGGACGGAGGCACAAGGCAACCTTTTAAATTGTGCCTCCCCTGCCCCGCCCCCAACATTCCCGCAGCGGGACTCACAGTCTAGTATCTGGGTGTGTCTAAAGCGAGGTAAACCCTTTGTTTTCCACCTCTGCCTCCCTACTGTCCATTTTCCAAATGCAGCCAGTGAAATCTTCAGAAGGTAAATCGAATCGCGCTGCCCTGCTGCCAGAAACCCACCGACACTGGCCCAGCCTCTGACCTCACAGCCTCTGCCGCCCGCTGCTCCCCAAACACCCTTCCCTCCGATGCTCCCCGAAGCCCCACTCCCTCAGAGCCGGCCTCTCTGTGCACTCGGTCTCAGGGGGCCAACACCACCTCCACCCGGCCACACTCCGGCTCCTGACCTTGTGTGCTTTCCCTCGTGGCTTTTTTTTTTTTTTTTTTTTTTGCGGTACATGGGCCTCTCACTGTTGTGGCCTCTCCCGTTGCGGAGCACAGGCTCCGGATGCGCAGGCTCAGCGGCCATGGTTCACGGGCCCAGCCGCTCCGCGGCATGTGGGATCTTCCCGGACCGGGGCACGAACCCGTGTCCCCTGCATCGGCAGGCGGACTCTCAACCACTGCGCCACCAGGGAAGCCCTCCCTCGTGGCTTTTTATCACCACCTGAAATAAGCTGGTTTATTACCTCACATGCTAACGTCTGACTCGTTTCCCCAAAAAAACACCCCACAAGAGCAAGGACTTTTGACTCGCTCACCAGCGTACCCCCTTAGTCCCAGAAGGGTGCCTGGCACAGAAAAGACAACCAGTTGATGCCTTTGGGTGAGAGGGAGGGAGGCTGGTGGAGGAGGGATGGAGAGGAGGGCTCACAGTTCACAGGATCGGGCTACTGCTAGGAGCTGAGGGTATTTGCCAGGTACGACCTGGGGCTTGAGAACAAGAAACTGGTTACAGAGGAGACAAGGGGACAGAGAAAAAAACAGTGAGTGTGCGTGCATTTCTCAAGAGTGCGCCTGAGTTGGGGAGGGCCGAGGAACACGAGGAGAGGAGTGAGGGTATATTTTGCCCTGAAATATCACTTATTTTGTTAGCTCAAAAAGAGACTTTTGGGGCTTCCCTGGTGGCGCAGGGAAGAGAGTCCGCCTGCCGATGCAGGGGACATGGGTTCGTGCCCTGGTCCAGGAAGATCCCACATGCTGCGGAGCGGCTGGGCCCGTGAGCCATGGCCGCTGAGCCTGCGCGTCTGGAGCCACGGGGGAGGCCACAACAGTGAGAGGCCCGCGTACCGCGAAAAAAAGAGACTTTTGGAAAACGTCTCAAGTCTTTGGAGTGGAGAAAGCAGAAGCTGCATTTTGGAGTTCCAGGAGAAAAGGGGGCCAAGACAGACGGCAGCGTCTGTGTGCAGGAATGCAGCTGGGGAGGAAGAGAGGTGGAGCCAGGTAGGATGCCCAGACCAGACAATGGATCGCTCTCATCGTTAGCAAAGGGTCGGGGAAAGATAACCAAACACTGGGGCTTCCCAGGATCACAGGTGAGCAGCGCGGTCCACTTCTAAGACGATGTGTTTGCATTCGGACCCATATCCTCTGGTGACTCTTCTCTTTGCAGCTGCAGAACCTCCCTTTGACCCTCAAAGCACTTAAGCCCAGCTCTCACAAAGTTTCCAAGCAAAGTCTAGTTGCCAAAAATCCCCAAAGGCAAATGAATGGCAGGTGAGAAATAGCCCCCACCTGGGAAGCGCGTTCCGCTGGAGCTTGGGCAGCCAGAGCTGTATTTTGTGGGGAGACCTCCTTTGGGGAATGGACGAAAGGGATGGAAAACGACCTAGGCTGCCTCCCAAACGGACTAGAGAAATGACCCAGGGATTTCCAGTTTACCTGTCAGAAATGCCAAAGAGCTGAGAAGCCTGAATCCCACATTCACAAAGCCAACAGTGGAGTCTGAGAATGTTTCGTGAGTGCACAGGCCAGACGGCGTCTGTGAGAGGGATCTGAAACCCCAGCAGTTAGGGGACAATGCTGCACCCCTCTTCCTGGCGGCTACAGCGGTGGTACAGTTCGGGGCTCACCGCTGGCCAACAGGCCACATAAGCACCTCCCCAGCAGAGGGACCTGGGCTGGGCAGAGCCTTGGGGACAATTCCAGTCAAGCATGGAACATCTAACCAGCAGCCACATTGCTGCCTTTTGGGGACCACACGGGTGGAGATTATTCCCCTGCCCTGTCACGCTCTGGGCCCAGGAACGTGAAGCCCCCAAATTGAGAAGACTGAATACAGCACATGGGACGGGGCGGTGCTTGTTCTGAATTCTGAGATTCCTTCATGTTATTTCTCCCGCACATCAGGGGAGACGGGTCCCAGGCCCGCCACGCTGTATAACTCCAAGGGCCCCCGTTCACAGAGGGTACAATCAAATACAATGTGAGCGGCACCCCCTGGAGCTGTGAGGGTGATCAAGTAATTCTGGCAAGTGCTACCTCCCCCTCGTTTCAGAGACTGATAATGTCCCCTAGCTCAGGAAAGGCTCTGAGAAGTCCTATAGCAAACAAGGTTTTTAAAAACTTGGTTTCATCAACTATTTTTTGCTTTCTCAGCCACAGAACCCTCATTTCAGAGAACACCTCCTAAAATCCCAGGGAACTGGGCTCATGGAGAATGTACTTAAGAAAAGGCTCCACCAGTAGAATCAATTTCACTATCTTGGTTCTCAGAGACAGCCTTAGAGCTGACTCGTGTTACTGACCCTCTGGGAGATCACCCTCACCACGACCTTGAACCTGCCTGTGTTCAGAAAGACACTGAGGAGGCCCCAGAGGGTCTCCATTCTCAGCTGCTTTCTCCGTATCACAAACTTCTGTCTGGGGCTACAACGGATACTTAAAGGTTACTCATGACCACGTGAGGCCCACTTGGAATCTGATGCATCACGGAGAACCACGGATGGACTCCCATTCTCTACCCGAGATGCTCACCACTGGTCTACGATGTGGGATGACGGACAGGGTGAGTGGGAGGGACTGGCACATTTCTCACTCTAGAGACTAAACCAGCGCCGGACAGAGTCCACGGGGGAGAGTGCCAGTCCTTGCTCTGGTATCATTTATTTATGAAGCACCTCTGCCCTGATCCAGCCCCTGAGCGCACACGTGGAGAGAGGTTCCAGTTACAGCCCCATTCCATTTACCCTCTCACTCGGGTAAGGCATTCTGCATTAGTTGAATTTTCTACATGATAACCCCCTTTCGGGTAAAACTTTATCTTCACCATTTTGGGCGTAAATTGTTCAAGAGTGGATGACACCTTGGTCTCTCTTTTAAAATGGAGCACAGCGCCCCGAACTCAACCTGTGTTTGATTATTCAGGACAGATCAATTATTAACTCAGCAATACCTTGAGGTCAGCCCTGTAAGGCACGCGGGGCAGTCTGACCCTATACGAAGTGGCTCTAAGCATCTTTGCTGGATGCATTTGGGGGAAGTTTTTGAAAGACTGTTTTACTAGCGAGAGGACATGGAAACTACAAGAAGTCACTGAACCCCCAGATAACCCGGATCGTCAAAACTTTGCATAAAGGAAAAGTCAATGGTCTCCGAGTGAGCGCCAAAGGATTCCTGCCGCTGGAGCGTCTGATAACTAGCAGCTGGTCTTTGTGATAACTACTGAGGCTATTCGGAAGCTTTCTGCCTTACTTCCTACTTCTTGGCTGGGTTCCTGAGCGGACATTTTCCTAAATAATTGAGGTTTCAGGGTATATCACATGCTACTGCCGGTAGAGTGGGAGGCCGGAGCTGTGGATGGCCGCCAGCGGTATAGGCTTTCCTTCTCCCATTCAGAAATTCAAACCACCTGTCTTCCTTCTTCTGGCGCCCCCAGGGGAAGGCTGCTCTGCCTGCCCCGCCCTCTCTGTCCTTCACCCACACCTGGCTGACCCCAGGTGAGTCCTGCCAACACAACTGGCCCTTCCTCCCTGCGATCACAGACCAATGTCACACACATGGCCACTCCAACAAGACTACCGTCCAGCTGGGCCCCCGCCAACAGACTCAGGCGCCTACAGACACACGAAGCTGCCTCTGCCTCTTTTCATTGGTCCGGCCACCCCATCAGCTGGGCTCACCACAACGGAAGCCCGCTGCTTCCCTCCCATCAATGCGCGGCTCTGTTCCACTGGCACAGGGCAGAGATATGCCCGCAGCCTGCCCGCAAGCCTCCATTCATGCTCCCTTCCGAGAGAGCCACTTTTCAACAAGATTTCTCCTTCCCCCGGCCCCATCCCCCTCCCCCAAACACACAAAAGAGGGCTATAAAGTGGGATTTTTTTTTTTTCTTTCCGGGAATAAAAGGTTAGCTTTGCTTCCTTTCTGTTTCCCTATCCTTGGTCTAAATTTGGCAAGTGGAAAGAGTGCAAGCAGTTAAATTGACCCAGTTCGTGACCGGGCGGACACTCCTAGGGCCGGAAGTGCCCTCATTTGCTCTTTCTGTTGCAAGGGTTGTAGGGGAGCAACTAAAACTCCTACCACCCACCCCAGAACTCCTGCTTGGAGGTGATTCTTGCACAGAGTTGGGTGAGGCCTTAAAGGTTATCTTATTCAACTCCCTCAGATTAAGGAGGGGGACACTGAGGCCCAAACAGGTGAAGGAAGATACCCAGGCCGTGCAGTAAACTTGCTGGGGAGATGCTTCGGGGCACCGAACTCACAGGCAGTGAGAAAAACAAGCATCTTACCGTCATCCAGGTAGGTCTGGTCCAAGTTCTGCTCCTGTTTAATTGTCACGCCCGCGGGTAATACTTCCTTTTGGTCACTGACCGGAGGTCCATTTTTGGCGGCTCTTTGGCTTGCGGCATTCTGCTGCTGAATGACCGTCGGGTAGGAGCCCGGGCTCAGCCTCTGACCTTGACTGACAGGGGGTGGGCCGGGCCTTGTGGTGCCGGGCGCGAAGTTCTCGCAGTACACGATGTGCTGGAACTCCTGGTGGCTTCCACAGCGCAGCTGCTGGCTGGTGGGCGAGTAGTGGATCACCGGTGAGGCCTGCTGGTTGGCTGGACTGGAGTGGAGCAGGGCCGGGCTCTGGCCCTGGGAGCCAGCGTGCACCAGCACGGAGCGGTGGGCATCCGCGAGGGACAGGGGGGCGGCCATGAGGGCCGGCTGCTGGTAGCCCAGCAGGCTGGGGCTCAGGCTCTTGCTCCGCTGGTAGAGGACGGCCGCTGGGTTCTGCTGCTGGTAGCGGGCGTCGGGGGATGAGAGCCCTGAGCGGAATTGCTGGCAGGGAGCCATGGTGGCCACGAGGCAGGAGGGGGACTCGGCCACCATTGGGTGCTGTGGGTAGTAAGGCTGGCTCCCCAGGCCCCCGTGGGCAGGGCTGCAGATCAAGGTGGGGTCGTATTCATCAGTGGGCTCCGTCTTGATGGCTGGGACTGAGAGAAGAGAAAAGCACACGGGGTGCACCATTCTTAGTGCCACAGGGGTGCATAGAGGATTAGAAGACAGCGGTTAGGAACACGGCCTTAGGAGTCCACAAGGGTGGGATCAAAGATCTAGGCTCTGTCACTTATTAGCCTTGGGCAAGAGGCTCCCTGCGCAATTATCTTAGGTTACAAATTTTACCCTGGGTGATGATCTTGAACTACAGGTCTTTCTGACAGTGGAAAAGTGGCTGGTGGGTCTGTGTCAGCCCTTGTGCAGCCTTTTTGCCCAGGGGGAGAGCTCGGGGAAGAACGCTTGATGTAAAATTATGCCTCCGCCGCCTCGTCCCGCTCTGGCAGCTCCAGCCCCCTCCCCTGCTTGCCGTCCTTCATCATACTCACCACCAGCTGAAGTATCTGTGCACTTTACGTGCTCACTTATTATCTGAAACCCCCCACTAGAATGTCAGCTCCTCAAAGGGAGGATTTTTTCTTCAGTGCTGGATCCCCAGCACCTAAAACCGTACCTGGCACTTAATCGGCACTCAGATATTTTCCGGACAAAGGAATGGCCAAACGGTGACTGTCGGCCTCCTTAGTTTTGTAGTACTTTGGGGGAGTGAGGCCTGCTGGCTTGGGCCTCAGTTTCCCCATCTGTCAGCTGGCAGGAACAATCATACCTACCCCATGGGGTTGTGGGCAAGATTAAATGGGATATGTGCGCACGGTGACTGCACACAGTAAGTGCTCAATGCTTGCTGTTGTTGCTACTATCACTATTACTACTGTGAGTGTTGGTGAGGTCACCGTTCCTCTCTCCCCACCCAGGACAGTCACCAGAATCCGGACTTCTCCGACATCCTTTACCGAAGCATCACCAGGCCCAGGAACTGAGGAATCAGTTTCTTTTCACTGGAGTAAATGAATTGGTGACAGGACCATAATAAAATTGTGGGGGGAGCTCCCAAATGCTGGGGGCTGGAGGGGGCAAAGGAGTTCCAGCATCTACAGCAAAAACGCAGCTTTGACTCCAGCTTCTCAGGAAGCCACTCAAAGACCGTCTCCAGGTACCTGGGCCTCGAGTTCTCACTCGAGCCAAGTTCAGGCAGGTGAGTGCTGATGCCCAGACCCAGAGAGGCCTCATCGCCATGCAGGAGGGGCGACGGCACGTGACACATAATTGAAAACCTCTATGTTACAAAGGACCGTTGAACTGCGGTCTAGAGCCCTCCCAGAGATCCTCCCCCAGTTCTGGGTCCCATTAGGCCTTTGCCACTCACGGCATGGTACACCAGTCGTGGGACAATGGAACACTCACCGTGCCACACAAACCCGTGGACGCACGCATCCCACCCAACCCAGGCCCTCACTTTTGTGCTGCCGGCAGCCCAGAGGCTCCACGTGAAACTGTCACAGGTTGGAAATTACACCCTGGCTGACATTCTCAGATTGGAGACTTCCTGGAAAGGCTGCTGGCAGGCCTGTCTCAGCCTTGGGAAGTTTGTGGCCTCTTTCTGCAGCCCTAACCACAACCCAACATAGCAGTAATATCAGTATTACTTATTATCTGAATCCCCTTTCCATCAGTATTATCTTTCATCTGCATCCCCTGTTAGAACATCGGCTCCAGGAGGGCAGGGATTTTTGTCGTGTTCACTCTTGTGTCTCCAAGCTAAAACAGTGCCTGACACTCAGATATTGTCTGGACAAATGAATGAATGCAAAATGGCTCTCGTCGCCCTTCTTAGGACTGTAGTGCTTTGTGAGAATGACGCCTCCTGGCCTGGTTATCCGCCCGGCAACTCCATTTGGCCACCAGGTGACCACCTGCTGTGGGGTCCCTAAGATTCCACATTTTAGGGCATATTCACCTTCTACCTCTATTGTGATCAAATCTAACCCAGGGATAGGAGTCATCAGCTTTGCCACCTTCTGGCGAACAAGTCTACATGTGCCCCATCATTATTCTGCCCTCACAAGGGAATATTAATAACAACGATAGTTAATATTGTTGACGTGCGCTATCCTAAGCACTTTATGTGCATCTGATTTATATAACTCTTATAAGGAAGGTGCCATTTGACAGAGGAGGAAACTGAGGCTCAGAGAGGTTGAGTCACCTGCCCTAGGTCACCCAGCAGATCGCATGCATCCTCACCCAGAGGCTGATGCTGCCTCTCCACACACAGGGGGCCTGCGGAGAGAACTTCTTACCTGGATGGTAGGTAAAGTGCTGAGGCTGACTTCGTTTTCTTTTCCCGTTAATGACATAGAAGTTCACCTTCACTGATGTCCGAACGTGCTTGTTCCGATACTCAGGGATCTCAACGAAAAGCATGTTCTGAAAGAAAGGAGTTGTCAATAATTTAACTGCAACCACATCTAAATTGCCATCCAAGGTCCTATGCACAGTGAACCAGCCCATCTAGAAGGACTCGTGGTGGGGAGGGATAAATTGGGAGTATGGCACACTACCACATATTCAGTATAAAACAGATAAACAACAAGGAATTACTGTATAGCCCAGGGAACTATATTCAATATCTTGTAATAACCTATAATGGAAAAGAATTTTTAAAAGAAGAATATGGATATATATATATATATATATATATATATACATAACCGAATCACTTTGTTGTACAACGGAAACAAACACAATATTGTAAATCAATTATACTTCAATAAAAATAAAGAAATAAATAAAAGTAAAAGGACTCGTGACACGTTCTGTATATTTACAGGCAAAATTCTAATTAAGGGGAAGTTGACTTTTCAGCTGCGGCGAAGAAAGACTTACCACTTACTCTATCAAGGTATATGAAGATGTCACTGCTACAAATCAAAAGGGCGTGGTGCTCAATAAACGTGTAATTCATTCATCAATTCAATACCCACTGAGTGCCTTTTAGGTCCAAAGCACTGGGACTTTGATGAAGGAAGGGGAAAGAAGAGGGAAAGAGAGCACGAGGGAGGTGGGGGAGGGGAGGACAGGGCGTCCGGTCGTCGCGTCCGCGTGCTTACAGGCTGGCTCTTGTCTTTATCCACCGTGGCCTCCATCTCCCAAATCTGCTGCCCATCTGGAAAAATGTTAAAATGACAGACTTTGAAGGAACTATTAGCAACTGAGAATTTAAGACAAAAACTCACCAACTTATATATATCTTGGCTTATGTGTTAGATGATTTCAGTAAAGTACACCTGCGCGTTTGCATTATGGATGCATATATGTACATATATGTATTTTTATTTCTATAAATGCATATTTCTTTTTGCAAAGAGAAGGCACCTTGACAACAGAAAACTGGGCAACAATACAAGATAAGGGAAAAAATAGAAATTGCCCATCGTCCCAATACCGCTATCTTTTTTCTCTATATTTGAATGTCTACATATGTGTCTTTAAAAAAAAAAACAAGTATTGTTATACGCTTTACTTGCTAATACGCTTTGTTCAACCAAAGACTATTTCCAAAACACTCTGCATATGCCAAGACTGTCACAGGGGCCCCATTACAGATCCCTGGCTGTCCCAGACATGACTTCTTCATTGTCTGAGAACACAGGTGGCTCACATATTCTGTCCTAAGAGGCTTAAACAATGTCCTGGCTCGTGAGGCCTTGGAGTGAGTGGAAACACAGGCACCCACCCTTCACCTTTCAGTCAACAGAGAGCCTGGCTCTCATGTGACTCATTACAACAGGCGCTGAGAGGTTTGCTCATGGGTAAACCCTCCTCCCCTGGAGCAGGGCACTGGTTCCCCAGTTCGGGGCCAACAAGTTGGGCCAAACAAAACTCTGCATTTGCAAATAATAGATTTTTTTTGCTGACCACCTACATCGGCCAGTGGCAGTTTTCGGCTGAAACAAATCATTTCCACAAGTGTTTCCAGGGTGTTTTGTGGAACACTCGCTCTGAAGAATGTTAAGTGGGTTTATGACAAAGGAAAGCAAGTTCTACCGGCTAGTAAGAATTTGGAGAAGGCCGAGTCAGAGTCAAGTGGGTTTCTTTACTGCAGGATTTCTCAGAGCCTTTGACCTGCTCAGGTGCAGCATTAACTCTCCAAGGTGGGCTGGGTATGCATCACGTCCTGACATTTCGCCAAAGCGTCCCGCCTCTTTGTAAGCACTGAGTAACCTCTGTGACAGGTTAGATTTGAACCCACATAGTCTCGGCGCTTAAGGGTCACCCAAAGAAATCGGGTTTCTGAGCATTATTTGAACTTGTATAGGACATATTTCCCCAAATAATAACTAATGAAAGATCTTGTGATTGCTACCAGGGCTAATGCAATCTAGATAATCTGAAGAGAGAACAAGCGCTGAGCCAGTTGGAGCCTTCCCCAACAAGTCAGTCTGCAAGTCTTGGCCTTACAGTTCTCTTCAGTGCAATCCCTGAAATGACTAAGGAAGACACAGCTTTCCGTCCAAAGGGAAGAGGAAAACATGGTTAGTGTACCAACTCTCGCTATGGTGTGAGATCCCTGAGGGAGGGACCAAGTTATAGCTGTCACGGTCTCCCCAACATCCAACATACTGCAGGTGCCGAGTAAACATCTCACGTCTGAGCATACAAAAGTGTCAGCAGCTCCAAAGGCTGCTCATGGGGCCAGGATGAAGCCAGGAGCTGACACCAGCCGCTGCTCAGAAGGAAGCAAGAAAGGACAGACGGATAGATGTCAAGGAATTTGAAGTTCAGTCATCAAGATAGGGTATTTCCAGTGTGTAAAGCCCGGGACAGAACGCTTCAGAGAAAATCCTCATTTCTTTATCAAAGACAGGTCAAAGGTCATCCAACAGAGCCGGTAGGAGCTAGGCACAGGTCCTCATCAAAAAACCACGTCTCGGGCTTCCCTGGTGGCGCAGTGGTTGAGAGCCCGCCTGCCAATGCAGGGGACACGGGTTCGTGCCCTGGTCCGGGAAGATCCCACACGCCGCGGAGTGGCTGGGCCCGTGAGCCATGGCCGCTGAGCCTGTGTGTCCGGAGCCTGTGCTCCACAACGGGAGAGGCCACAACAGTGAGAGGCCCGTGTACCGCAAAAAACAAACAAACAAAAAAAACCCACGTCTCTATTCACTAACTGCAGTGCAAGCTCTAAGTCAGAAGATCAAGTAATAAATTAATTGAGGAAATGAACAGCATGTCGACGTCTGGTGTGTCACCCTCCCCCTAGCCTCTCAGTGGCTGAACTGAGTTCTGTCACTGATGGTACCATGGCTCTTTGGGTTTGGTTCATTACCATGTATGAGCGTCACTCACTTAGAAAAGAAAGGCCCATTTTCATGTCTCAAAATTGGGAGGAGAGAGCGAGAAGTACCCAGAAACATGATTGGGAAGTATTAAGCTGGGTCCATAAAGCTGCCACCCAGCTCTCTTCCTTGACTCACGCCAGTAAGTGGAAGATGAAGCATAGAAAATACAAAATGACGGTGCGATGAAAAGGGTGTCACCGTGAGGAGAGTCCTCAAAGTCCCTTCCCCTGGTCTAAGGACCCAAGAGAAATGGAAAGGAGCCCTTCTCCCCAAATTTGACACTTGTCTCCATCTCCAGTGAGCAAAACGCCACCCAGCAACAGCCATAGAATTCTAGGGTACAGGTGCTAGACAGTAGCCTTAAAAATTAGCCAGCCAAACACCATCAGATAGGGAAACTGAGGCCCAGAGAAGGAAGGGGGGTTGTCCAAAGACATGCGGTAGACAGTTATTAAACCAACAATTGGCACAGTCCAATAACAAAGGGAATGCTTGCGAAAGAAGCTGAAGGCTACTAAGTGGAGAGAAGACGCCAGCTTCCTGGGAGGCTGGAGAAAGGTCCTACATAGGGACGGTCTTTTTATGTCGCATCCACCGCATAGGTTCACGCACATCTTCTCAAACCTTTCCCTGCTTCCCCTGCGCCTCCAGAAATACCATCTAAAATCCCACGGCGGCCTTGAAGGCCCTGCCCCACCTTGCTCCTGCCTCCGTTCCAGCCTCTTGGTGCACCATTCTCACCCCTCCTACTACTTTTTTTAAAGCCAATTGGCCTCACCCCAGAGCGCTGGCTTGTTTTGTGACCTATAGTGTGGCTTAGCAAAATGACGTTTTTGCTCCTGAAAAAAAAAAAAAAAAAAGAAAATTCAGATGGTCTGGCCATTCTGGGCACCCCCAACAGGAACTGGACCACGGCGGCCTCTCCGGATGGTGCTGTAGGCGCCACCTCACCACAGCCCCCTGCCCTGGCCCGCACGTCTCCCATCTACTTTCCAGGCCCTACCTTAGTGGACCTTTGAGAGACAGGTACCTCTCCCCACACCATGACAAGGGGAACTTGTCAGGGCTCTGCAGAAAGGCCCTCCACTGGGATGTGCCCGAGGTTTTCTCAGGACTGTACGACATTTTGGCCAGAAGAAGCCACCGCCCAATATCACCTCAGGCAGCGTCCCACTCTGCTGCTGTATACCGCCCCCCCCAAAAAAAAAACAAAGAAAGACCCCCGGCCCTTTCCTATCTGTCAGGACAGGAAAACTCGCTTCCCTTCCTCCTGGACCATAGGCCCCTTGCTCCAAGGACCTGACCTTCTCTTTGCTTCAAAACCAGAACCACATATCCAGGAGGCCCTTGGCCACCACACAGCCCAGCAAGGGCCCCGGTTTGTCGACACAGGGCTCCCAGCGTGGGCCGCAGAGGGTCATCCCTCCACCCGCTCGCTGAGAAGCCCTCCCACCGCCATCCCCCGAGCTCCAGCTTGGCAGCCAGGCGGCCACATCCCAAGCTCCAGATGTCAGCCCAGGAAAGCAGCCTGTGGGGTTTCGGAGGAAATGCCTACTCACCCCAGCGTCCCCCAGCGACACGTTTACTGTAGCCCCCAGCATTCTCAGGCGTGTTCCGTGGCCAGAACAGACTTCCCCTCTATTGGTCACCAGAACGCTCTCCATTTTATCCTACATACCCCAAACTCCCAGCTTTGAATCCCTCCTTGTGTTGCCCCCAATTAGCTGTGTGAGCTGGGATAAGATACTCTACCTCTCTTTGTCTCTTAACCAAAATACGGGGATAATCAGAGCACCTACACATCACAGGTTCATTCCAAGAGAAGAGACCCAGACAGAGTATAAACATTCAACAGACATTGGCAAGCATTAGCAGCAGGGCTAGCAGCAACAGATGATATAAATATTGGCTCCTTTATCATTTTTTTGCATTTGTTCCACGATTGAAAAAAAACACAAGCATTTTTCAATCAGAAAATAATAAAAAACATTCTCTGATTGCAGTTATAAATACATTTGCCTGCAGGCATGGGCTGGAGGGAATTTACAAAAGGACAATGTCTGTTACAGGAGACAGGTGGCATGGTGCCTGAGTTTCTTTCCTTTCAAAAGTGGGTGTTTACACCATTATCTCAACTTTTTAAAAGCCCCAAGGGCAGCTTCAGGCATCTAGCCTGGCTGTGCCTCTCCCGTGGTCCCTGCACTCCTTTCTGAACAAACCAGCCCTCAACGGGAAGTGACAGCTGCCGTTAGGTCCTTGATGCTACATAGCATATGGAAGACACACCAAGGGGGCTGGTCTCTAAGGGTAGCATGCGGCTTACAAAATACCTCAAGGCCATTTTCCTGGGCTCTTCTTCCATTCCCCCACCCCACATGAAATCCCAACTCATAGGTCCTGGGTTTCACCAAGAGAACATACTAATCCCATCCTCTGAATGGACCTTCCAGGAGGCAGTGGAATTCACAGTAAATGCTGGCAGGACTCTCTCAGCCTGATGTCACTCTGACTGGGTTCAAGTCCCATCACTGCCATTTACTTGCTGTGTGGTCCCTGAATGGTATCTTAACCTCTGTGCCTCAGTTTCCTCATAGGCGAGACGATAAACTTAATTTCTTGACTTCAAAGAGCTGTGGTAAGAATTCAAATAGGAATTATACGTAATATCCTTAGCAAAACGCCCGGCCCACAGTGAGCACTGTTATCACTATTACTATTTTAGAATTTGGTATCTCAGGTCCAACTTTAAGGAGAAAGAATTGGCTGGCCATCTCGACCCCAGTATTCTGGTGGGTATCACAGCTTCTCGTTTCAGTTCTTTGCATTACACTTCTCACTGCAAATAAATAAAATGGCCATAGAAAGTATTCATTGATAGGGACAGATTGAATCGATCATGGGCCATCCATACTTGGTATGGAATATCAGGTATAGAAATATCTTCAAATAAGGACGGTCATGTTTTCTGACCTAGAAATGCATTCCTGCTATATTAAAAAGCAGAATTTTTTTTCTTATTTCTTTTTTTTTTGGCTGCGTTGGGTCTTCGTTGCTGCACGCGGGCTTTCTCTAGTTGCGGCGAGCGGGGGCTACTCTCTGTTGCAGTGCGCGGGCTTCTCATTGCAGTGGCTTCTCCTGTTGTGGAGCACAGGCTCTAGGCATGCGGGCTTCAGTAGTTGCGGCACGTGGGCTCAGTAGTTGTGGCACACCGGCCCTAGGGCACGCGGGCTTCAGTAGTTGTGGCGCACGGACTTAGTTGCTCTGCGGCATGTGGGATCTCCCCGGACCAGGGACTGAACCCATGTCCCCTGCACTGGCAGGCGGATTCTTAACCCTTGGGAAGATTCTTAATCAGGGACGTCCTAAAAGCAGAATTTTTAAAGTGTAGCAGACTAGTACATGAGGCATGACATCACTTTGTGAGTCTATAAACATCTCTGCTTATGCTTAAGGAACCTGTGCCCCAAGCTGCCTGGATAGTCACAACCCCACGCTTGGGACTGGATGGATGAGGTGAGACCTTCACACCTTCCTTCACATGATTTAAGAAACATGGTAGAATTATGGGCGATTTTAATTGATGTGCATTTTTAAAACAAAGTTTTTCTCTTAAGAAAAAAGTATATTGCAACTGCCTGTTGATTTGTCTGTCTCCCAGGAGCCCCCTGGGGCCACGATCTTAGAGGGAGGCTGGGCATGGACCCCCAGTGTGGATTAAGCTCGTACAGCACAGCAGGCCCCCTGCAGGCTGCTGGGGCCTTGACACAAGCCACACATGCCCTCTTGCCCTCAATGGCCCCCAGACAAGGAGGCAGGGCCCTGGGTCCCACCGGAGCTCAAAAGAGAAATGGATTCAAGGTTCCTCACATCTGCTGGGATGGGAACACTGCCTCCTTCCTCAGCTTCCGACCCCCGACTCAGCTCCGGATACACTGGCCTCCTCTATCCCCCCAACAACCATGCCTGCCCTTCTCCATACCTCACCAGGACCAGTTCCTCCCCATCCTTCAGGTCTGGCTCAGGGAGGTCCCCCCATCCTCTGTCAGTTTCTTCTCCTACCTTCCACTCTCTGACATCATTTTATCAGCCCACTGGTTTTCCATCTCTCTCTCCTGCTAGGCTGGGGGCTCCCGGAGAGCAGGGCCAAATGGTGGTCTTGTTCTCAGCTTTCTCCCCAGCACTACGTGTCTGGCCCTTAACAGATGCTCAATAAACAATGGTGGGGCTTCCCTGGTGGCGCAGTGGTTGACAGTCCGCCTGCCGATGCAGGGGACACGGGTTCGTGCCCCGGTCCGGGAAGATCCCACATGCCGCGGAGCGGCTGGGCCCGTGAGCCATGGCCGCTGAGCCTGCGCGTCCGGAGCCTGTGCTCCACAACGGGAGAGGCCGCAACAGTGAGAGGCCCGTGTACCGCAAAAAAAAAAAACAACAAAACAATGGTGGACTAAATGAACAAACTGACATCATATTCCCCAGCGCTCAGCCCACAGCCAGAGCTCAGGAAATGTCTGACCACTGGCCTCTCCAGCAAAAAGACCCCACAAAGAGAAATCACCGAACCCTTGTTGAAGAGTCCTTTCTGTGAATGGACTGAGAAGGAATGAGCCTGGAGTACAGATGCAGACAAGGAATCAAACTCAACCAGAGCCACTCAGCCCGAGTTCGAGATAATCCACCTCCGATCCCTACCCCAGGTCTGGGACTTGGAAAACCTGCTCAGAACAGAAGAGGCTCAAGAAGACCAAGTCTGCTTCTCTTGCTCTGGCGGAGATGAAATAAAGGACTTCGGTCTTTCAAGCAGATGTTCGGGCAAACTTCCCCTGTCCTAAATTAACACGGGCTGGCAGCCAGCACAAAAGAGGCTCGTCCAAGTCTTTCCTCAGAGGCGAAGAGAAAAGAGCCAATTTCTTTGGGCAAAGAGGTTGGGTCTAGAGAAGACTTAGTGAGACTCTGCAAGAGGAGAAAAAAAAACTGGGGTGGGAGGAAGCGCATGGCCCAAGTAACACCACAGCCTTTGTTTTAACTTGGCCGCAGTGCCAGGGGAACATGCCTGAACAGCCAGTGCGTCTGTGGATGGATGGCCCCTGTACTTGGGCTTGCTGAGTGGATTCTCTTTGCAGGCAGCTCTTGAACCCTACGATGGAGCAAAGCAGCAAGAAGCAGCAGGGCTGGCGCTGGATCCGGGCTACAGCCTTAGCAGTCAGCCTCGTGTCAGCACTCACAGCAGAAACGCGCACGCTTTCAGGAGGAGGAAAGCAATCCGTCCTCACTGGGGCCGTGAGCGTGCCACCGGGCTCGAGGCAAACGGAGAGGAAATCGAAGTGTCTGCTTGGGTTAGGAAACTGTGTGTGACGCTTCCCAGGCCTGGCCCTGCTTTTTAAAATTAGCTAGATGAAGATGGTTGAAGTCATTTCAGTCTGCTCTTTACAACTGCTAACTAGCAGGAAAACGCATGCTCCCTGGATGCACGGGCTTAACGAGCCCAGCAGATGGGGGGATTGGGAGTGGCCCCTTAGTTAGGATTTCCCCCACCCGAAATGGTACCACTGCCCCTGTGTATTTCCTGAGAGCTGGAGAGGAGTGCCTTGATTCCCACACCTCCCCCTCTCCTCCTGCCCCGCCACTTCCTGGTGGGCTTACCTGCCCTGTCCCCCACCTGCACAACTGCAGCGGCTGCTCAGTCACCTCCCAGCTTCCACTTGTCCCTGCACCCAACCCCCAAAGACCATTCTCCATCCAGATTGCCAGAGCAACCTTAAAAATGTAAATGAGGGCTTCCCTGGTGGCGCAGTGGCTGAGAGTCCGCCTGCCCGATGCAGAGAACACGGGTTCGTGTCCCGGTCCGGGAAGATCCCACATGCCGCGGAGCGGCTGGGCCCGTGAGCCATGGCCGCTGAGCCTGCGCATCCGGAGCCTGTGCTCCGCAACGGGAGAGGCCACAACAGTGAGAGGCCCGTGTACCGCAAAAAAAAAAAAAAAAAGGTAAAAATGTAAATGAGATCATGACACCCCCATGCTTAAAAGCCTCCAAGAGCTACTCGCTTTTGGAATGAAATCCAAACTCCTCGCCACGCCTACATGGCCCAGCATGACCTGACCCCCCCTCCCTGGTGACCTCTCCAGGCTTGACTGGTGTCACACTCCCACTCACTCTCACCCTGCACCAGCCACCTGGGTCTGCTTTCAGTTCCCCAAACACCCCAAGCTCATCCCCATGCTGAGACCCTGGCACGGGGCAGTTCCTTCTGCCATGGACACTCTTCTGACCAACCACGTGGCTCCCTCTTTCCCGCCTTTAGGGCTCTGCTCAAAGCCACCTCTTCAGGGAAGCCCTCCCTGACTGCACCGTCCATGGTTGCCAGATTTAATAAATAAAAATACAGACCGTTCAGTTAAATTTGAATTTCAGAAAATGATGAATACTCTTTTAACTACCAGTTTGTCCCAAGCTCTGTGCCACTGCACAGAACATACTCATATTAAAGAAATGCACTGCTTGAGATTCGAAATTAACTTAGCATCCTATATTTTTCTCTTAACTTCCAGTCCCTTTGCTCTTTCTCCTAGGACTGGTTTCCCTGTCTTCACAGCACTAGCCCTGTCTCAAAGTGACCTCCTTATAAACAAGTTTGAGACTGTCCACCCGCTGAGAGCAGGGATCTCGTATGTCATATGCCCCCAGTGCCTGGCATAGAACCTGCACACAGTAGGGGTTTAATAACATCTGGGGAGCAACTACGGAAGTCCTGGGGGCTGAGTGAGCAGAGGAGTGAGGCTAAAAGAGCAACAACAGGTCATTTACATAGAGGCCGGATTTCAGCTCATCTTTCATGCCTCCAGGGGCACCTCTTCTCAGCGATGGGATGTCATCTCTAGATGTCCCACGCCAGCTCACACAGTCACCCTGGGAACCGGGAAGTGGGAGTTTGGGACCCTGCCTTCCTCTGATGTGCCCTGTCACCTCAGGGAAGTCTGCCAATCTCCCTCGGTGAGTTGGCTTCCCATGTGTAAGATGGGGTCAGGGGGCGGACCATTAGTCATGTTGCCTCCACTGTATCGGGTGTGACAGCAGGAGTCTGAAGGGTCAGGGCTGAGAGGAGGGGAGAGACGCATCCGTGCCAGGAAGGACTCTTCTCCCAGACAAGAAACCAACACAGGCCTGCCTTCCCCACTCCCTGTTAAGTAAACTGAGCTCCCAGAGGACACATGGAAGGTCAGCTGACATTTTCTGGGCACCTCCTATGGCCCGACACTTTCAGATCCTTGATCTCCTTTTATTACTGAAATACCACCAACACCATTTTAGAGATGGGGAAACTAAGTCCCAAAGCACATAATATGAGGCCTATCCAGGCTTCAAGCCAAATCTGCTGGGTGATCCAAAATCCAGCCTGCTGACCCCTTAAATACACACAATTTTTACTTAAAAAAAAAAAGTATGCAACCACAACTGTAGGGGAAAAAAAAATAATAATACAAGAGGGTGTCAGGCCATTCATTAATAAAAGATATCATGATTTTTCTTGACGGAGGTGGAAATTCCAGCCTGCTAATTGCAAATTACAGAACGTCTGTTGGCGCCAAGAACAATTTCTGATGGTGGAAACACTCGGACCCGAGTTAATCAGAAAACATTTCTCTGTGTCCTCTTCTTCAGGCATTTAAACAGAAGGATCCTTTCACTCCAAAGTCTGCTCTCGCATGCAAGAGGACTGAAGTTTGGGCAAATACTCAGCCCTCTGAAAATAAGACCATTTTCTCTATCTCCAGTGGGGCTCCCGAGTGGCGATCCGGCCTCTGTCTTTGGAGGAAAGCTCTGTGTCCCAGCCAGCTGTGTGTAAGGGGTGGGCTCCAGCTCCGGGGGCCAGTGACACGGTGGACGTGAGTCACCGAGGGCAAAGGTCTACAGAGTCTTAGTCATGGGCAAGCCCAGCTTGGAGTCTGACCTCTCCCAGTGGGAAGACCAAAGCAGAGGGACTCCCAGACCAGGTCAATTTTTTCAGAAGACACCAGACCGGGTGAAGCCCAACCCACGGAGAAAAACAGGTGGGAAGAGGAGGTGTCTTCTCTAAGCGAGTTCCAATGTTTCCAGGGCACTAATTCATGGAAAAGTACTTAATTTAGCAAAAAATTTTTATTTTAAGCATATGTATTTGTATTTATTAAACAAAGCTCAAAATACAACCTTTGGGAACCTCCAAGTCATAAAATGACTCACATTAGGATATGATGACTCAGTGGGAAAGAGGGAATTCCACCACCCACGCCTCCTTTCTAAAAAATCAATTTGCCCTCTCAACAGGTGATAGGAGCCTCTGCCATCAGAGTGGTCCAGAAAATCGTCCAACAAAACAAAACACAAGTTCTCTTCAAACAATTTAAGTTTCAAAGCTGAGTAATCCGACGCGGGCAAGTTTCCAACCTACGCCCCCGCGGGACACAGAGAGCCAGGGAGCTACTTGGCTGGGGCCGGGGGCCTGAATTAAGAAAGATTTACCAGCTGAAAAATTCCAAAACCCTGTGTCATGTGGAGGAACCTTCCAAAACATTGGATCCCACCCAGGCGCAGCGAGTCGCTCAAAGCCATGGCAACCCGGTTTCCGCTGCCACATCACTTTTATTTTTGTGTCCTTAGATTTTTTCCTGTTTTGCAATGTTTTGCTGGGACCCCCGACTCCGCCTGAGGCCTGGGTGGCCGGGCGCCAGGGTTACCAGCTGAAGTCAGGAACAGCCTGGACTTCCCGGCGTGACCTTCGCCTAGAAGGTTACACATTTTTTAAATTTCACAGAATATATAAAGGCTTTTCAGCAATTACTGAAAATGGTAAATAGGAAAGATGCTGATCGTTCTGCTGGGTTCTTCTTTGTCCTCTTGGATGTGCCTAGAGAGATTCCTTGGGGATTGATGATAAATGTTGCCTGGGATTCCAGCTCTGTTACCTGCTGTGAGCTGACCTGGGGCCCATGGCTTGACCTCTGTGAGCCTCAGTTGTCTCATCTGTAAAATGGGGGTAATGCGCCTGCCTCTCGGGGCCAGTATGACTATTAAAGGAGAGGACACATTCATTCAACAACATGTATAAGAACCTACTGAGTGCCAGGGGCTGTTCTAGATGCTGCACATACAGAGGCAAACACCACCTCCCCGTCCTCAAGGAACTCTGACGCGGGAGACATCAGAGACAAGATAATTCCAGTAGAGCTAACTACTACTGGGCAAACAGGGCAGGGCAATGGGACAGAGAGGGACAGGGCTGTGGCAGAGGTTGAATAACTTCAGAGCAGTTGGTCAAGGAGGGGCTCCTTAAGAAAGTCACTCTGAGCTGAGACTTGTAGGAGTAGGAGGCCACAACCCATGAGGAAACGGCAAAAGCAAAGGTCCTGCGACAGAAAGGAGTGTGGGGTGTTTGAGGACAGAACGAAGACAGCGTAGCTATGGCCAAAGGAGCAAGAGGGTGAGTCTAAAAGCTGAAATCAGAGAGACGGGCAAGGGCCAGCACATACGGGCTCCTGGAAGTCATGCAAATGATTAAAAATGGTAATAAAAACAATATAATAATCATTATTATTACTGCTGCTATAAATACGATGCCATTTTCCAAAACACCGAGCTTTTCTAACTTAAGAAACACCACGCTACCCCTCTCCTACTGTTTTTCCACCGTCCTCCAATTTGTCATCCTGCTGGAGTGGAACTGCCAATTCCATCTCAGTCGACGGCTATAAAAAGAACTTTGGAGCTGGTGGTGCCGATGACCCAACAGGGGGGCTAAGATTAGCCCAGGAGGCTGTCCACCTTTCCTTAATGTGAGAACCAGCTGGGGTTCCCCTTCCTTGGAAAACTTCAACTGTTCCACTCCGCCCCACCTCGCAGCAGCCCTGCTGGCCAAACTGTCCATGGAGATGGGAACGGGGCTGCGTTTTGGAAAAAAGAAGTTGAGCAACAGGGATTCCCCCTGCAGAAGGCAGTCCTGGGCTGGGAGGCAAGTTCTTGGGGTCAAGAGAGCAGGGCTGGCTCCCTGCAAACACAAGGCAACTCCCCACCTCTGTCTGTCAGAGCCACCCGGAGCCAGACATCCCACGAGAGAAGCCCACCACTTCTCTGAGGGCCCAGGGACACCTCAGACACCCCGGCTTGTCTGTTGGCATCGATCCAGGGACCGTATTCACCCCAGGTTCTTGTACGTTAGACACGCCACAGTCCTAAATGGACCTACCTGGCCTCGGTGACTTGCGGCAGAATTCAAGAGTCTATCTCACCACAAAATGGTTCAAGTCAGTGGCTCAGAGCAGCTAAAGGATCTTCAGACAAATTAACCTGGTTCTGAACTTTTTCAAAGTAGAAAAGCTAAATGATCAAGGATACAGATTCTAGAGCCAGGCTTCCTAGGGGCCAACCCAGCACTGCCATTTACCAGCTGTGTGATCTTCGATAAGTTATTTAACCTCTCTGTGTTCAGTTTCTCATCAGAAAATAGCTATCTTGTAGGGCTGCCATGAGGAATCAGATTGTTAATACATATGAAGTGCTTAGAACAAGGCCTGGCACATAGTGTATTATTACTTATTCTTGTTTTTCAGTGTCTCTTCGTTCCATGAGATAAAATCGTACCCGTCCTTGTCCTTCCACAGCCAAGATTGGTGATGATGATGATGAGAATAATAATAAAAGCTGACATTTAATGAGCATCTGTAAGGTGCCAAGCTCTATGCAAAGAGCCTAAACTGTATCATCTCATTTAATCTTCTTGTCTCTCAAGTGAAGTAAATCATCTGTATTTTACAAAAGAGGAAATATTGGCTCAGAGAGGTGACATGACTTACCCAGGATGACAAAGCTACCAAACGCAGATCATGGGTTCAAACCCAGGCCGTCTGACCTCAGAGCTATGCTGGTAACCAGTGCAGCTTACAGCCTCCCAGAGTCTGCCTGCCAGGCCCGCACTGGGGCAGTGTGTGTCCAATAAACAGTGTCTACGGCCTAAGCAATGGGAATACTGGAGAAACCGTAAAAATAACAACGAACACTCCACAAGCACGCCCGACGTGCTGAGTGCCCGCTGCTTGCTTATGCGTTTAACTCTGGGAGGGCAAGACTGTTATTAACTCGCTCACTGGAATCTGAGGTCCAGGGAAACTGAACAACAGAACGATGCTGTATTATCTGCAGGTGAGTCCGCTAACCTCTCCAGGCTTAGCCACCTGCCTCCCGCGGGCGTCCGGTTCGACGAGACAAGATGCGGAACGCAGCAGGCAAAGGGCCCGCCCACAGACAGGCTTCTGTATTATCATTCCTCTTCTTATTAACATGCAATTTTTCACAGTTGAAACAGACTCTGGGTTTTCCTCCCTTCAAGAGGTAAACTGAAATTTCTTCTGAAACCAAGAGAAGGAAAGCTAGAGAGTAAATGCCTTCCATCCATCCAGCCAGCCAGCCAGCCAGCCAGCAAATACCTACTGGAGGCCCTTGAGTAGCCTCACAAGCTCTCTAGACAGTTTAAAGCTGTCTGGCTCCTAATTCCACAAGGAACTTGGTAGCACCTGGCCTCCAAGCCATCCCTGCACACTTCCAGCAGCCCCTCAAAGAGACTGCCAACCTGGACACAGAGAACAAGATGTCTGTATATTACTAGCATTTCCCCTCTGCCAATAAGGCGCCTTGAAGCCATACACTTCTTGTGAAAGTCAGCAGAAGGCCAGCAGGATGATTTCCTGGTCCTGGAGATCCATCAGGTAATGTTTACTTGGCCATTTACATTTCATGTCACTCTCCTGCTCAAGAACCCACCATGGCTCCCTGTTACCTTACTCATGTGTAGACTAAACCAAAGCCACGCCTCTACCTGGCATCAGGAGACCTTTCCGCTCTGGGCGTCGCCTGCTCATCAAAGCACTTCCTGGTGACAACCAGCCTCTACTCCAGCCACACAGGTTTGCTCTCTGTCTCGTGAGAGCCTAGTAACTTCTGGCCACGAGACTGCTGTTCCACCACCTGACAAAGTCTCCTCCAAAATGTATCAAGACACTTAAAAATGTGCACGCCCCTTGAACGCACTACACGGCATGTAGGCCTCAACCCTCGGAAATAACAATAACAAACAGCACCAGCTAATACACGTCAAGCACTTACTATGTACAGTTGGCCCTCCGAATCCACAGGTTCCACATCCATGGATTCAACCAACCACAGATAAAAATATTCCCAAAACAATTCCAGGAAGTTCCAAAAAAGCAAAACTTGAATTTGCCATTCACTGGCAACCATTTACATAGCATTTACCTGGTATTAGGTCTTATAAGTAATCTAGAGTGATTTAAAGTATATGAGAGGATGTGCATAGGTTCTATGCAAATACTACACCACTGTATACAAAGGACTTGAGCATTCGCAGAGTTTGGTATCCAAGGGGATCCTGGCACCAATCTCTTGCAGATACTGAGGGACACCTGTCCCAAGCATTTATGAACTCTTAATCATATGACCACCCTACGAGGTAGAACTGCCACCATTCTCTTTATACAGAGAAGGAAACTGTTGCCCAGAGAGGTTAAGTAACTTGCCCAAGGTCCCCCAGCTAGAAAGTAGTAGACCTGGGCTTTGAACACAAGCAGACTGGCTGGAGAACATGAGTCCTTACCTAGCTGACCAAAGGAATATCGAGGATGTTCATCACTGAGTTACTTACAATAGCACAGAGTTGGAAGCAGCCTAACATCCAATAAAGGGAGAATGGTTAAATAAAGTACTGGACAACTATATGACAGATGCAATGCACCCACTTACACATCTGCGTTCCTCTCCCCTCACGGCACTACCACAGCCCCTCAAACCCGCAGGGACTGACCACATGCCTTCTGAACCACTCAAACCCACCTGTCCGTCTCCCCACTGCCACAGCCTTACTTAGTGCCCGTTTTTTGTGGGGTTTTTTTGGCAATGGCTTCATCAAACTTCTTTAAAACCACCTGCCTTCTATCATGCTTCCAAAGTGTAAGGAAGGAGTTGTCACACCCTAGTCACAGGGCCAGCCCATCTCAAGAAGAGGCTTTGTGTGACCTGGGAAGAAGCACCCCTTCCCTAAGACACTCCGCTTCCTCCCATCAGAAGTTTAGTAACACACAGCTCCAGGATGTACCCAGTTTGAATGGCAGCCCCCAGAGGAGGTACCCTCATGCAGTGCAATATCCCCACAAGTGGACAACCTGCCTGTGACAGTCTGTGGATCTTCCTCAGGGCAGTAAACAAACAGACGAACACCCCTTTGAATTAACTGGAAATCATGTCATAGGAAGAAAAAAAAAATCTTGGCCTAGCATCGATAACTATCAAATAAATTATATAACCTGATATTTTTCCTACTTTTGATCACTGTCTTTCTACCATGTCCTCATTGGTAATCACATTAACAGACAGTCCACATAAGAAAGAATACACAGGTCCAATAAACAGAAACATTAAACCTCTCATAGCAAAGGAGTGCCAAGTCAAAACAGTACCAATTCAGCAAATATTTTTTTAAATTAAAAAACACGGCACTTCTGGGATGGGGTGAAACCATCACTGACACAGTATTGGTGGAAGTTTCCCATTTGTATGTTTCTGGAAGGTAATTTGAATTCTAGAAGCAATATGTATTTCAAGCTCTTGAAATGACTATCCAAAACTGTACTCTGGAATAATCCCTAAATAAACAAAAAAGATACACATGGAGATTCATGTATAAGAAGATTAATCCTCCAAGTATAACAAGATTAACTGCAGTACTATTTATAATAAAAATATAAGCAGCCAGTATTTGTTGACTAACAATATACCTGGTGCCATTATAATTACCTGACGTGTATTAACTCATTTAACCCTCGCGACAACCCTATGGGGTAATAACTCTTGCTATTGTCATTCTATACATAAAGAAATGGAGGCACAGAAAGGTCAGGTAATTTGCCTAAGATCACAGAGCAAGCAAGTAGCAAAGGCAGGATTTGAACCCAGGATACCCAGGGCCAGAGCATGCACAATTAATCATTGTGTTGCTAGCCCTCCCTTCTTGATAACAGTAAAAAACTTAAAAGAATGTGTCTCCTGATGTGAAAATATAATTTTTTTTAAAAAAGTTAGGGGTGGGGGGCTTCCCTGGTGGCGCAGTGGTTGAGAGTCCGCTTGCCGATGCAGGGGACGCGGGTTCGTGCCCCGGTCCGGGAAGATCCCACGTGCCGCGGAGTGGCTGGGCCCATGAGCCATGGCCGCTGAGCCTGCGCGCCCGGAGCCTGTGCTCCGCAGCGGGAGAGGCCACAACAGTGAGAGGCCCACGTACCGCAAAAAAAAAAAAAAAAAAAAAGTTAGGGTTGGGCAAAACTTTATCATCCAACAAAACAAGCAAGGATGAGTTAAAATACATTATAACACGCTCATGCAATGGTGAACCGTGTCAATATCAAGATCACTGGAGACAAGGGAAATTTCTCATGGTAGGGAGAGCAGGATAGGAAACTCTACACAATGGGATCTATCCCCCAAATCAATGTCATTGGAAAGAAAAAGATGGTCAATTTTGTATGGCACTCAGAAGGCCCCCTGACCTGTGGTCTTCTCGGTAAACACGACTTTGGACTCGGCCGTGAAGTTCTGTCCCGTGAGAATCATCTGTTGGCCCCCGTAGACCAGGCAGCTGTCGATGTCTTGTCTTTCCACCATGGGCAGCTCATGGGCGGATCGCTGGGCTGCGGGTGAGAGAAAAAGAAGACAGTGTGATGACAGGAGACGCCCACGCAGAATCGTCCAGTGATTTCACGGGAACGGGACACAATGCACTCTGCCCACCTTTGTCACTTGTTGTCGTTGCAAACATGGAAGCCTCACCCCTGGCAACCAGTGACTACGCAAATGTTATGTTCTTGTCAAAATGCCCCAAGTAATTTCGGCTAATTTTCTCCTAACAACACTTTTCATTTTCATGAATCAAGGGACAGATGCCTGTTCTCCTTTGAGGGAGGAAAGGAGAGTGAGAATCTGATTTTTTTAATAAAAGGATGGGCAAATCAACTTTTTTGTAAGAGACTGCCTTTGCTAGAATGTACTCTCTTCTCCTGCACTTGATGTCAGCAACACACGAAGGGCTCACGGATGTAAACTTCAGGACCTGATTCCTAAAGGTTCAGATGCCTTGGCCTTGGAATTCGTTTGCCATCCTGAATATGATTTGCCCCCATCACTTCTCTGACCACACTTCCTAGAACTCCCCCTTGCTCACTCTGCTCCAGTCACACTTCTAGAATGTTCTCACCATCTCTCAAACATACATAGCATGCTCCTATCTTTCAGTGTCTGCCCTTTCAAGTCTTTCTCTCTGGAAGGTTCTTCTCTGATTACCCGCATGGCTACCTTCCTCACTTCTTGCAGGTTTCTCCTCAGATGTCACCTCCTCAGGGCAGCTTCCTTACCCCTACCCTTCCATTCTCCCCCTCAGAGTTAAAACAGCAGTACCCACCCTCTCTCCATCTGTCTGGCTGTGTCTCTCCCTCTTTCCCCTTTATCCTGCTTAATCATTGCCGAAGAACTGTCCACTTTCAGACGCACTACATGTATCTTTATTGGTTCATTTGTCTTTCGTCTCTTCCCCACGAGAAGGTGAGCCCAGGAGGGAGGAGCGTTGCTTTGTGCATGCTGTGAGCCCAGGGCTGGGGACAGTTCCTAGGACTTAGCAGGGGATGCCTGTGATGGATGGATGCAAGTATTGATAGATGGAAGGAAGGGAGGAAGGGAGGAAAGAAAGAGAGAGAGAGGGAGGGAGGGAGGAAGGGTTGATGGATGGATGGATGGATGGAGATACGTATGGATACAGATGTGTCTCACTATATCTTGACACACATCTACATATCGCTATCTCTACATATCTGCGCCTACATCTTCATCTACAATGAGGAATGACACAGGTTGAGTGTTTAACCACAGTGACATATTTGAATGCTCACAGTAACCTTCTAAGAAAAGAAGTACTAAAATTATTCACCTTTGGGGAGCAAACGAAAGCCTAGGAGAAGTCAAATGGGGTGATGCTTAGATCTGACCCCTCCAGAACTGGTTTGTCCAGCTCCAGAACCCCATCTCCTAGCCCCTCCAGCCAACCAATTCTTCTGAAGGTGGGCTGCAGGAAAGAAGGAAGACCCTCTCCAGATGCCTTTCCTGGGCAGGGTGAGAAATGGGTCCCATCCAGCATGAGGGACCATCTCCTCGGCCTCGCCTTGGCAGCGTGGGCCGAAGAGGCCGGCCCTCCCTGGGTGAGTCAGCCTGAGCTCCTGGCGTTCCTCCCAGAGCCCAAGAACTGGGCAGAGGGCCAGCCCTTTCCGTGCCAGGGGCCTGCGGACCTCCCCATCCGGGAGCCGGGGACGCAGCCACGTGAGGCCCGAGGCTCAGACCCAACCCTGTCCTCCTGGCTGGCCTGGGCCTCCAGGTCCAGCACCCCCCTCCCTTCGGCCCCAGAGCCACGTTGAAATCAGTCCCTTCAGGAGCAGCCACACACTTGGTGACATTTAAGGAGTCTGCTGTGGACCAGATGCTCCCAGACACTTTACACTGAAAATGCAGCCGGATGACTCTCAGTGATGGCCCTGCCGGTATCTTCCCATCCCAGGCTCAGCCCAGGCTCTCTGTTCCCAGGGGCCCACCAGCCAGCGCGGTTCTAAGGGGCTGCCAGTTAAGAGTACCTATTAAAAAGGCCTCTCTGCAGAAGCTGCTAATTTCTCCCACATGGGCCAGGTTATTAAGCCTTTCTTTCAACAGAGGAGTTCTGTATGACTTCCTAATTGAGCTGCCACCAATGGGGATTTATTAGCAGTGAAAGCAGCAGCCACACCGCCTAGAAGAGCAGGTCCCAGCTTTTAAGATCTGCCTTTGATGCGTTCAGGGGGCCAGTGGGGGCTTTTGGTCCCAGGGATGGGTGGGGAGGCGGCAAGAGCCATCCTTCCCATTTTGCAGGTGGAAAGCCTGAGTCATGGCTCCTGGGCAAGCCGGCCAAGGGCTCCCAAGCCAGCGAGGCCGGGGCCTGGACGTGGCCGTGAGTTCTCAGCAGTGGGCGGGAGGCTGGGCCAGACGGCTGCTCCGTGAATCACTGTGCATTGCTGTGAACACAACTCTGCTATTTCCTGAAGCAAACTCATTGCTTCTCCCTCCACAGCCTCACAGTTTCAAGCAACTAACTGATTCTCCCTTTGCCAAGTCTGCATTTCCTGCTCCTTCCCCTTACTGAAGGAAAACTATCTTTTCTAATGAAAATTTAAAGAGTCCAGTCCGGCTTCCTGTAAGCTTTTATCTGGACGCCAGTCTTGCAACTCGAAGTGTGGTCCGAGCACATCAGCATCAAGGGAAGCGGGGGCGGTATTATTAGAGGTGCAGAACCTCGTGCCCCACCCCAGACCTACCGAACCCACATCTGCAGCTTAACAAGGAATCCAGGTGATTCTTATGAGCTATCAAGTCTGCGAAGAGCTGCTTAGTGCTGGCTACACATTAGAATCAGCTGGGGAGTGGAAACAATAATGACCCCCTGGCCCTAATTCTACCATTTTAAAGACAGACGCTCATGGAGCGGCAGCTCCTGCCTGGGTGAGGCTGTCACGTTGGAGGGTCCTCGGTTCCAGCTCAAGTCCCCACCAGGTGATCCTTGCACAGGGCTTCCCAGCTCTAAACCTCACTTTTCCCATCTGAAAAATGGGGCTGTTAGCAGACCCATCTCACAGGCTGTTGTGAGGGTTAAATGGGAGAATTCACAGAAAGTTTACTTGGCTCAATAAACACCGGCCAGTATGGCGAACAACAGGAAGAGCTGTAGCTCCCTGAGCAGCTGCCCTGTGCTCAGCGCCGGGAACCACTGTTGTCTTGTCTTAGCTATTTCACCAAATAAGTACGGACTGTGTCCACGTGTTTACACACAGTACTGCTCTCTTCACTGCTGTTCTTGGTGGATCCCGACCCAAAACCCAGGTTTCTTGGCCCTGAATCCCAGCATTTTTCAAAGGGAGCTTCCCGGGTCACCTGCAGCCTAATCACCTGGTTGGGGGAGGTGCTTAATAAAAATGCAGCTTCCCCAGGCCACACCCCCAACCCCCTCCCCAGCCCCAGAAGCTCCTAGAGGAGCCTGGACATTTGCATTTAAACAATCTTTCCAGGTGACTTGTTACACACATTCTGTTTGAGAGCCAGGTCTCACACTTAAGAGGCCACCTGAGGACGAGAAGACCCCCTCCAGGGGAGGCCTCCCCCCCCACCCCCCCTGCATCCTCAGAGAGCCCAGAGGCAAAGCAAATGAATCCAATTAGCCCCTGAAAGAGGAACTGAAGACAGGCAAACAGCAACCAAAACCACCCTCCTGGGGTCCACTTCCTTCTCCCTCTCTGACGCAGCCTCCAACACCTAGGGCTACTAATTGGGGTGACACGGTCCAGGACCTATGGGAGGGCTCTCTGCAAGCCCACTGGGCCCCCCAGGCCTGAACCACCACCCGTAGCCGTCCCCACCGAGTCCCATTCGGCTCTTCGACCACTGGAGACTCCAGACCCTCCAAACCCCAAACCCTGCAGTGTTCTAACCAAACAGGGGGCCACCAGCTTAAAGCCAAGCCCACGGCCCAGGTCTCACCTGTGGGTGGAGGCTAGACCCTCAGCTCTGGCTTAAGCGTCAAGGTGGCCCTCGAAGCCAGGAGACTACCTCAGGCTTCCCTCCTGCCCCTGGATTCTTGCATGTCTTAAAGTGGCTTGGGGCTCCTATGTTTTATGAGCTCTGAATCAACAGGGCGCTGTTGGTTTAGCCAGCTTGGGTGTTTACTTTCACTAGCAACAGCGGCTGATTGGGAGCAGAGCCCGCGGTAAAGGCTCAGAGAGGGAAATTCACACCAGGCGGGGGTCCTCCAGGTCAGCCTGGACAGGGGGCTGCCTGGCCAAGAACGATGATCTACCCAAGAACCTCAGGAGAGAGGCGGGAGAAGCTGGTCAGGGAAATTTGGTTGTGCAGAGTGGGTGGGTTCTGCTAACAGCGAATAATTACAGCTGCCATAGAGAGTGCCTTGGATTCCAGCACTTTTTTTTTTTTTTTTTTTTTTTTGCGTTACGCAGGCCTCTCACTGTTGTGGCCTCTCCCATTGCGGAGCACAGGCTCTGGACGCGCAGGCTCAGCGGCCATGGCTCACAGGCCCAGCCACTCCGCGGCATGTGGGATCTTCCCGGACCGGGGCACGAACCCGTGTCCCCTGCATCAGCAGGCAGACTCTCAACCACTGCGCCACCAGGGAAGCCCTCCAGCACTTTTTATATACGTTTTTGTTTATATTATAAAGCACACACATGAAGAAGCAAGTTACGGTCATGGGTCAAAGTAAGGATGCTGCCACGTGAGAGCCTGAGTTCGAAGCCCAGCTCGGTGACATCAAGCTTTGGGACCTTGGGCAAGTCATTTAATCTCTCTGTGCCTCTGTTTTCTCATCTATAAAATGGGACTCATCATAGGGCCAACCTCAGAGAGCGGTTTGCAGATTAAATGATCTAATGCACAGGAAGTGTGTGGCACCTCATCAGGGCTCAATGAATGTCTGTTATGTTTATTTTTATTGCTAAACTTCATGAGACCACAAGCAGGAATGATTCCCATTTTGGAGGTGAGGGCGCTGAGTCTCCCAAAGGAGAAGGCACTGAGAGCTCACAGCTATGTAAGGCGGACAGGCAGAACTTGAACCCAGACTGTGGGATTCCCCTACCCAGAGGGACCTCTTTTTAGTAAAATGGAGAAGGACCCACTGGGAAAGCCGCCAGCCAGCCCAGACCAGGAGGAGAGCCCCCTTCAGTCTCACTCTGGCCCAAGCACTGACCACCCCCCATCCCAGCTGCTGTAAACACTTCCTGTCTGTACATCAGGCCCTGTCCTTGGTTGTGAGCCTGGCCCGGCTGAGCCGGGCCTGGCCCAGAACACGGTGCTGACTCAGGCCTTGCCGGGGAGGGGCCGGGAGCAGGGCCGGCAGACTGGCCCCTCAGGCTGCCTCAGACCCCGCCTTGGCCACTGATGGGTCTTCCCTGGGGAGCGGGACCCTGGGGCAGAGGAACCCAATTCTCCCTGAGTGTGGGGTTCACCTCTGGGAGGGACCTGTCAGCATTCACGGCACGGGACTGGGGCGCGGTGTCTGCAAATGCAGGGGGTCCGCAGTGCATGAGACCACCTGCCAGCTGACCTCAGGGGGTCTCAGCTTCCTCCTACGGAAAAAGGAGCACAAACAACGGCCCTGAAAGACTGGTACCTCTCGTCCAATCCCCACAGTGCTGGGTCCATAGGAGGGGCTCTTATTCTTCTCCATTCCAATACCTGGAGCCCCCGCAGAATATTCCCACATATCTCCAGTAACCAAGACCCTTACAGGGGGCTCCATGAATCTCCATTCAACTAACGAGCTCCCTGGTCACTGGGGGACCCAGGCAGCCCAGACAGAGAAAAGGACATGGGTTTTTAACCCCCAGCTCTTGCCCCTTCCCTCGCCAGCCACGTGACTCTCAAATCAGTTAGCCAGCCCTTCTGAACCTCAGTCCGCTAGTAAGCTCAGAGTCTTTGAGTCTTCCCAGGCTACGATGAGGGTAGAAACAAGTTAATAGATGTGACAGTTGGGGGCAGGTGGCACTTGGCAGCTCTTCAATAAAAGGGAGTTTTGCCTCCCCAGCCCCGCCAAACTAGCTCAGTAAAAGGCCATAATCGCAGGGTCAGGTAACCATATCAATCAGTGGAGAAGCCACCCCAATCCTGGGCTCCCCAAAAACCCAGCTTTCCTGTAATCACCACCCAACCAACCCACAGCACCAGACAGATAATCATCTAAGCTCCTCTTAGCAGCAGGGCGTGCGGCTTGCCGCCAGCTCACCTGAAACAGTTAGTGTTTGTTAAACTCTCACACCTACTGCTGCGGGGCTGTGGGCTCTCGGCAGTGACAGAGTGGCAACCAGAGGTATGTAACGTCTGCTTTGCAGAGCTACAGGGAGGGCTGCAAGTGGGAAAACATGAGACATACCAGAAGAGAGGCATTGGGGTTATTCTACTGTACTGAGATAGGTACTACTGCCATCCCCATTTTACAGATGAGACAACTGAGGCACAGAGTGCTAAGTAACTTCCCCGGGACTGAACAGCTAGTAAGTGGCAGAGGCAGGATGTGAACCCAGACCCACAGTCCTAACCATCACCCTACCCTGCTTCCTCCCAACATGTTGGTTTTCTGATGTTTCTGAATGTGATCCCTTAGTCATTGCTTAAAAGCCACCTTAGAGAGCCGGGGCGGACAAAGGCCTGGCCTACCTGCCCTCTGCCCCAATTTCACCCAAGATTTACTGCTACAGGGTCTCGAGGGAGACAATCCATTGCAGAGTGGTGGGAGGGTGGCCACAGTTCCCTAAGGGTCGCTGATCTGGTCTCCAGTTTATATGAGATGACGTCACCCTTTGGAGTTCTGGCCCAAATTAGTCTGTCACTCGTGATGTAGCTCAACCTTGGTGTCCTGGGATCCAGCAGGACATGGTCGTCACAGTTGGCTTGGTCCCTTACTAGCTGTGTGACCACAGGCAATTAGTTTAACCTCTCTGTGCTTCAGTTTTCCCATCTATAAAACTGGAACAGATGCTGAGTTCCTGGTGTCCTCCCAATGATTTAGCAGCAACAGAGAAAGTGCTCGACATACAGTAGGTGACTGATAATAGTTCCTTGTCCTTTACCTCCTCCCCTTCGTGTCCGCCTTATGTCCTACCTTCCTTCATTTGGTCTTCAAGTATTTATTAGCATCTACTATGTGCCAGGCACTGTGCTAAACAAGTTTTAAAATATAAATCACATCATGCCAGTCCCTTATGTAGAACTCAAGGCTTCCCGTTTCACTTAGAATAAAATCCAAAGTCCCCTGCTTCCTCTCAGACCTCACCTCCTACACCTCTCCCTACCCGTCACTCCACACTGCCTCCCCGGCTGCCTCTGTGTTCCCTGACGATGGCAAGCTTATCCCTGCCTTAGGGCTTTGCACCTGCTCTACCCTCCAGCTGGGCCATGCTCCCCCGTCACTCAGGGCCAGGTTAACAAGCCATCTGTTCAGAGAGGTCTTCCCTGGTCAGAATGACTAAGGTTGCTGCTCCCCCACCCCCAAGTCACTAACACATGATCTTTGTTATTTTCACCATGACAGTTAGCTCTGTTTGAAATGATGTCTCTGCCTGCTTGTTGACTGTGGGTTTTCCCCACTAGAATGTGACCTCCATGATGGCCACGACTTCGGTTTGTTCACTGCTGCATCCCCAGTTCCTAGTACTATATAATGCACTCCAAATATACTTTTAATTAAAAGAATAATGTTAAGGGGCCTATAAGAATTATGTGGGTCGTTTTGGCTTCTGGAAGCAGAGGGGCAAGAGAGTATCTCTGATTTATGAAGCAAAGCAAAGTCAATTTGCCTGTCTGATCTCACTAATTCTAAGGATTTCCATAAAGCACTGCTGTGTGATCACCCATCTTCCACGTCAGACTTAGGAGCGTGTAGTGGAGGAGTAAAGGGGAGGTAGTGAGGGAGGCAACAGTCTTCGGTTGTCTAAGCTCTCACTTTCAGAAAAAGGCATATGAAACAACTGAATTTCCATACGGAAAACAATGCAACTGGACCCTATCTCACACCATACACAAAAATTAACCTGATACGGTTTGTATCCCTAAACCTAAAAGCCAGAATCAAAAACCTTCTAGAAGAAAACAGAAGAGAAGATGTCTGCTATCTTCAGATAGGCGGCGATTTCTTGGGAGAATATAACGAGTAATAATCCCAAAAGAAAAGAAAAGAATATACTAGACTTCATCAAAATAAAGTATTCATGCTCTCAATAAGACAAAATTGAGAAAATAAATAGGCAAGCCACAGACTGGGGGAAAATATCCATAATACATACATCTGACAACAGGTTCATACCCAATGCAAAAAGAACTACTGTATATTAACAATAAAAATATAAGTAACCCAATAAAAACGGGCAAAAGCTCTGAACAAACACTTCACCAGAGAAGACACAGGACAGCCAATAAGCACACAGATTAGGGCTCAGCGTCATTAGTCTTTAGGGAAATGCACATTATGGGTTATGCACAATGAGATACCATTTTACTCACTGTAATGGCTACAATTAGAAAGACTGGCAAAGCCAAATATTAGTGAGCAAGTGGAATTCTCAGACACTCTTGTACGGAGTGTAAAACGATTTGGAAAATACATAAATTGGAACATATGGTTTTTTTTCCCCATGACCCAGCAATTCCATTACCGGGTATTTACCCAAAAGAAACGAAAGCATCTGTCCACAAAGGCCTTGAAGGGGAACGTTCATAGCAGCCTTATTCATGATCCCCAAACCCCAGAAACAACCCAAATGTCTATCAGTGGTAAATAAACAATCGTTATATTCATACAATTGAATACTGTTGGGCAACAACAAAAAAAAAGGAATGAACCACCAAATCACACAGTAACAGTGATGGATCTCAAAAACATCATGCTATAAGTAAAACAAACCAGACACGAGAGAGCCCATACTGTACTATTCCATTACATGAAGTTCTAGAATGGGGAAAGCGCATCTATGGTTATAGAAATCAGAACAGTGCTTGCCTGTGTATGGGGCTGGGGAGGGGGCACTGGCTGAGGGGTAGGAGGAAACTTTCAGGAACGAGGGAAAACGCCCTGTATCTTGTTTGGAGTGGTGGTCACACTGGTGTACACGATTGTCAAAACCACTGAACAGAAGATTTACGGTCCATGCAATTTAGCGTATCTTAATTATACCTTTGGTAAAACACATTTATGTCATGAAAAGGGAGAGACTGAAAACACCATGTGAGAAAAGCTATTTTCTAGTCCACACCTCATACCCATGCCCCCAGTTCCTGCAAAACGAGCGAAGTGAATTTACACTCTGTGCTCTGAGCGGGCAGGGCCCGGTGGGAAATTGCTTTAGGTGTTTCCTGAAATGTGATGAACAGAGAGGCCCCTTTGCAGGGCAAGGAGAAAACCCAAGGAAAGTTCTCACGGGAGAAGGCATCTGCCCCTGGGGACACATCCACTCTGTCTCATGGCTGCCTCTCTCTCCTGCTGGGCAGCCTGAGGACACTGTTTTCACACTTTCATTTTTTTCAACAAACATTCTGGAGACAGTTGCTATGTGCCAGGCCCTGGCTAACACCCACTGGTCCCTAACCTTACCTAAGAGAGATTGATAAGTAAATTGGGTGTCAGTGCACAGAGAGGGGACCCTATACCCTGTGGGGTGAGGGCAAGCTTCCTCCTCGAGGGGCCATCTAAACTGGGGCCTTGGATAAGGAGGGGTTAACTAAGCAACTGAAGGATGCGGGCACCCCACCTCCCAGCAGTAGGTCTCTAACTTTGCCGCATGTCAGAATCACTAGGCATCTCTGAAAGTCTACGGGTTCAGGGCTCAACGCAGACCAACTGAATCAGAGTTTCTGGGGTGGGATTCAGGCATCCTATTTTTTCTTAGAAGTCCCCAGGTGATTCCAACATGCAGCTAAGATCGCTCTGGATGGAGGTGACAGCATAGGCAGAAGCCTAGGAGCCCGAGGAAGATGCCCGTGGATTTGGGAATTGCGGAGCAGAGAGAAGGGTGAAGCCGAGAAATGCAGCTGAGGAGGTGTCGTGGGTTGAACTGAGCCCCATCAAGATTTCCTGCCCACCCAGAACCTCAGAATGTGACCTCATTTGGAAACAGCGTCTTCAATGATGTGAATAAGGATGAAGATGAAATCATCCTGGATTGCGGGGTCCTAAACCCCATGAGAGTGTCCTTAGAAGAGAGAAAAGAGGGCACACAGAGAAGGCCATGTGAAGATGGAGGTAGAGACTGGAGTGATGTGTCTACAAGCCAAGGAACGCTGGTGATGGCCGGCCACCACCGGAGGAGAGGGGCCTGGAACAGACTCTCCCTCCCTCAGAGCCTCCAAGAAGGAACCAGTCCTGATGACACCTTGGTTTAGGGCTTCTGGCTTTCAGATCTGTGGGAGAATCAATTTCTGTGGCTGGAAGGCTCCCAGGTGGTGGTAATTGGCTTCACCAGGCCTGGGAACTTGCACAAGAGGGAAGCAAGGGTTCCACCAGCACAAGGGAAATTGGAGTTGAAGCTGAGAGCTCTCAGGAACCCAGGGGGTAAGGAGAACTGTCCCATTCCAAGGGTCCCAGACGAGGAAAGGCTGCCCACAGCTGTGACCGTGTGCAAGGTCTCTGTTGGGCAAGACCAGGGTGTTGCCTTCTGAGCTCTTCCACGTTCTCCTCCAAGTGGGAGGAGGGTGGGGCAGCCTCCGGAGCTTGGGAGACCAGAGAGGGTTCGAAAGAGTCTCTGCTGAGAATAGGGGAGGGAACTCAAAGGACCTCCCTGGCAACACTGAAGATCCGCTGGAAACAGAAAACTAGAAACATGGGGTGTCCCTCTGTGCACAGGTGAGATTTGACCTTGGGCACACTGGCTTATAAATAAAGAGAAGAGATCTGCCTTTCTGGCAAGTAACTCCACTTTCCAAAGAGTGGCCTCCAGTAGCTTGTTCCAGACTTTTCTACTAGATTCTGAGAACTCAACCTTGATCCCTGAGACGTCACGTAAAAGACATCTCCAAAGTAAACAAGTTAGCCTTGCAAATAAGCACCAGCCCACTGAGTGTTTTTCTTACCAACCTACCTTCCCCAAGGGGTGTACATGAAGTCAATTAGTCAGCAGATATTTATTGTACGCATACTGTGTTGATACATGTCACAGACTAATTTGTCAACAAATATTGAATATCTCCCTAAGGATCAAACAAACAGGAATTCAGTTAGTCCATAAATGTTGGAACTGCCAGACAGAACAGAGGAGATAAAAATGACACAAGGCTCTGCCTTCCCGCCGCGAGAGGGAAAGTGGCCCATCGGGAGCTCCACTTGGTATTGCCAGAGAGGCTGGTGTTGCAGAAACCAAAAGAAGCTATTTCACAGAACTAGAAAGTTGGAGACTCTGCCTCTGCTCCCTACCGAGTAAAAATGAGTAAATCACCTTAACAAGAAATCACCTTACCAAGAAAGTCTCCGTTTCCTTATCTGTCAAAGCACAGTAGTTCAATCGGCCAAACACTTTTTTACAAGAATAGGAAAACAAAAAACTGCTATGTTCAAAGCTCACACAACTTTTAACACCCTGAGGATCTTGCTGGAGGTGCGTGCAGCCAGTGCTGACCCTTAAAGTCTCAGATTGACAGGAGATAGAATGACTTGAAGGACCCAAAGATGGAGAGAACAGGAGCTCCTATCAACGGTCCCTCCTGAGGCCTCCTGACCCCCACCTTGCTACAAACCACAGCCCCATCCTGGAGACTGAGTCATTTGCCAGAAAGGCAAGACCTTATCTTCTCAAAATCCCCCAAATCACTGAGGAAGAGCCTGAGTTTCCTTCCCCAAATGTCTTGAGATGTTCAAAACCAAGACCAGGGTGGGGCAATCACCACGACTAGCACTTGGGGGACAGGGGTGGGGTCTGCTGGGCAGAGGAGGGGAATTCCTTCACTGTTTCTGTGATGATGTTTTTCAAACGCTTGTTTTCCTCTGTTGTCTGCTGTTGGGTCTTTCTCCTCTAACTTCAGAGCACAAACTCACCACCACATTCAGCCTGGTCCCCATCCTGACTCACCAGCCTGGAAGAGATCACAGGCCTCCTTCACCCTTGTCCAAAGACCAATCAAGACCAAGTTCTGGCTTCTCTACCAAAGAGGGTCCACCCTCTCCTCTTGCTGGCTGAAGGTCAGTCTTCCTCAATGCTTTCTGCATAAAATATTCATACTTTCCCTTTCCTCATTAGTGTCTGATTAAGACTACCTCTGATGAATCCAAGCCACGTGCAGTTCTCAGCTGACCTACAGAGTATTTTGACTTTGTTGTCGCTTTTCTTAAAAATCAGGAGATTATTGGTTTATCTTTAAAAAAAAGTCAGGGGCTTCCCTGGTGGCGCAGTGGCTGAGAGTCCGCCTGCCGATGCAGGGGACGTGGGTTCGTGCCCCGTTCCGGGAGGATCCCATGTGCCACGGAGCAGCTGGGCCCGTGAGCCATGGCCGCTGAGCCTGTGCGTCCGGAGCCTGTGCCCCGCAACGGGAGAGGCCACAACAGTGAGAGGCCCACGTACCACAAAAAAAAAAAAAAAAAATCAGATTTGGCCACACTGAGTCGACACTCCCACATGGAAACACTGGCTGGATTTGGGTAACAGCAACCCATTTAGGTGGGGAATGTGCCACCCTGGCCCCCAGTCTCTACCACTACTACCCACCCAACCCACTCCACTCATGTCCACGACCTCCCTCGTCTCTGCAGGCAGCTGATTCTGTGACACCTAATTATGGTAAAATGTCCAGTAAAAAGGGGGGAAAAAAACCCTGAAACATAATTGAATATGGAACATTATTGTAAGAGTACAAAAATATTCTTAGAAGAACGAGACTTTTTAAAACTAATAAAAACAGCTTTTGTTTCTGGAACAATGCTTACTTCTTTTTTTATGCTTTTAAAAATGACTTCTCAACTCTCAAAAGCTGAGCAGACAATAAGCTTTGTCACATCTAACTACAAAACCCAACAACAAACTTGCCCAAAGTACCTAAGAATGATGTCAAAGTGATTTCTTCTTTTGAAGCCTGATGTAGCTGGGCCAGGTCTCTGCTCAGAGACCTTCCAAACAGGATCTTGGCCACTCTGTACTGGATTCTGAAAATCTTCTGCATCTTTGTGTGGGTTAGCTTACACCAGACCGTAAGCTCACTGACGACAGAGAAAACATCTTGCTCATCTGCAGGCCCCCGGCACAGCACCAGACACTGAGCAGATTCTCAGTCAACACACAGGGATGGGCTGAGGGCGATGGGGACGTGTGGCTCCTGCATGCCAAAGCTCCTGCTCAGATCCCAGCCCTGCTGAGACAAGTTACACTACCCCTCATCTCTCTCCCTCCTCTTCTCTAAAATGGGCATCACGACACCAGCCATTGCCAAGGACTGCTGTGAGTATTTAAAGAGTACGACACACTGAGCACTTAGCCTAGTGACCAGTGGAGTCACAGTGCAGTAAGCGAGAGCCACCGTGATATTATTATTATTCTACTGAAAGAAGAGAAGAGGAAAAAGGGACTTCCCTGGTGGCACAGTTGATGGGACTCTGCGCTCCCAATGCAAGGGGCCCGGGTTCGATCCCTGGTCAGGGAACTAGATCCCACATGCATGCCGCAACTGGGAGTTCGCGTGCCACAACTAAGGAGCCTGCCTGCCGCAACTAAGACCCGGCGCAACCAAACAAAGAAATCTAAAAAAAAAAAAGGGGGCACTAAGTACAGTGAACTCACTCCAACTGCATCACCCTTTTTGAGACCAGCACAACACTTATACATTCCAAACCTTCTAAACCAAGCTGTAGGCTACTTATCAGCCATATTATTTTTCACAGTAAACCCTCCACAAGTAAAGAGAAGCAGAGAGAAACCCTGAAATGTGCTCTGTCTCTGGCCCCTTTGGTCATCTTGGGCCACCGCTGACCCCTGCGGGTCACACATTCTTGCTGGGTACCTTGCCCAGGCTGCACTGCCCAGGGTCACATACACTACACTTGCCAAAAACCGACCCTGCCCAGAACCCAACTTACAGCACTCGATGGGGTTAGATGCTGTCTGCAAGGAGACGATCCTTCCGCTGGACTCTGGAATGTGCACCCGGAACACCAGCCTCACCCGCGTGTTCTTCCTCCCGATGTCCGTCTCGCCTTTCCGCAGCTCAATGTCCGCATTCCGAAGCTTCAGGATCCCCGCACAGTCAATGCTGCCGGAAAGTCAAGAACCCCACTGACAACTGACCATCTCGGGGAGCAGGAGAGGTCACCCGCAAGGGGGGCGGGGGATTGCAATACACGGATAAATTTTTCAGCCAGGAATTTAAACCAAAATGGGGGTAAAACACAAAGTAATTAGCAAAATCCCCCAGTGGAAATTACCTCTCTAGGGAGATTCTGCATGCTTACTTTTCTACTCTCCAAAGTACCTGAAAAACTCAAAGACGCAACTGGGAAAAAATGATTATGGACTATGCAATAGTAAGAGTAGTAATATGGACATTAAATACCTTGAATTTGATCAATGTCCGGTGGTCACGTAAGAGAGCATGCTTGTTCTTAGGAAATGCATGCTTAAGCATTTAAAAGTAAAAAGGCACGATGTCTGCAACTAACTCGCAACCGGCTCAGGAAAAAATAAAGAGGGGGGAGAAAAACAGTAATAAAGCAAATGTGGAAAATGTTAACAATTGGTAAATCTGAGCGAACAGTGTAACAGGAGTTCTTTGTACAATTCTCGCAGTTTTCATGTTTGAGATTATTCTCTAATAAAGTTTTTTAAACTCCAACACACGGGTGCAATGTTTCCCACATTTTAGCCATATGCATATCAGCTCTGTGAGGTTAGACCTATCTGCATAGTTGTTTAATAATTTTAAGTCAAATAAATTTATAAATGTAAATAAACTTAGCCTCATCCCAAGCAACATAAACCAAAGATGCATAAGTATTCTTCCTCTCAACACACATGAAAAACATCTAGGTCTAGAACTTTTAAAATGGAGACTTTTAAAACAGAAACCTCTGTGGGTCCTTCACAAATTGGGAACCACCGTCTACGGTTGCTTCCATCAACTCCCTCCTCCTCCCAAATCCCTGCCACTTGGCCCCATCACTTCCCCATGAAGACCCACTGCCCTCAGCCCCCAGCCCTTACGTTGCCCTCATGTTGTTTTTTGGCTCCAGCGGAATCTCCAGGACTTTGGTGTTGCCCACGATCTTCTCGTAGCTGGTGGTGGTGACCGTTTTCCCCGTGATCCGGTGTACCTGGTAGAAGGCATGGGGCTTAAGGATCCGCTCGTCGGCCGTCCCAATGAAGATCTGAAGCCCCAGCGGCTTGTTTTCCATGTAGCCATGGAGCTGAGGGGAAGAAAACAAAACCAAATTATTACAGCACCATTAACAGACAGGGTATGGTGGCTACAGTCCAACAAACAAAAACAACAAAGAAGCTCATGGGCAGCAGAAAGAACACAGAATTGCTGCAATGTCTAGAGTCATGGAGAATTGGAAGCAACCTGCATGTCCAGCCAGAGGGGACTGCTTGGATAAATTACAGGGATCCTCTTTCAAATGGAATATTAAGCAGCCCTGAGAAAGAGTGTGATAGATCAGAATTGCATTTATGGAGAAACAGCCCGAAACTATGCTTAATTGGTGATCGGGGGTCAGGGGGTGGTAGGGAGAAGAGAAAATAAGTGGAAACGATAAACCAGAGCTCTTGACAATGGGTTGCCTAGAAAGAAGGAACTTTCAGTTTTTAGATGACTATGTTCCAATGAACAAGTTAGATTTTATAATTTTAAAAAAGAAAGAGCAAGACAAAAGTACCGTCATCTAAACTGGTAGAAAATTAAAGACTGGAAGAAAATATGTGTAATGTATAACATGCAAAGGATTAATACATACAATACATAAAGAATGCCTACAAGCGAATGAGTAAAGGACAAGATTCCTGGCCATCCTATTTAAAATCGAGTCCTACCCCCATGGCTGTCCCTAGCTCCTTTCCCTTCTTTTTAATCCCATAAAATATACTATATATTTTCTCAATTCCTTTTGCTTGGGTCTTTCTTCTACAACTAGACTATCACCTCATTGAGGCAGGGTTTTATTTAACTTGCCACAGAATCCCTAGCACCTAGAATAACGCTTGGCACACAGTAGGCATTCTAGTACATATCTGCTGAATGAATTTTTCAACAGAAAATTGGACAAGAGATTTGAACAGGCAATTCACAGAAAAACAAATGACCATTAGCATAGAAAAGATGTTCAAGTTGCCTTGTAAACAGGAAAATACAAATTAAACAACTATGAGGTATCATTTTTTTGCCCATTAGATGGGCACCCATGTAGATATTTGATAATATCAAGTGTTTTGGAGGCTGTGAGGACACAGACACTCTTCCACAGCTGATAGGAACAAACTGGTATAACTATTTTTGGAGTAGCAGTTATTAATATTAAAAATACATATTCCCTATGACCTAATAAATCCACTTCTCAGTATGGACCCCAGATGAAATGCTGTGCATGCAGGAGATGTGCACAAAAATGTTTACTAACACGAAGAGAAAAATGAACAATCAGTTTCATCCATCAGGCTTATGAGTAATACACGTCCAGGCTATGAAAGACTACAACAGTTAAAAAACCAGTATGGTAAAGATCTGTGAACTTCACCTGGAAGATCTAAGACATACTATTAAAAAAGAAAAGCAATTCGTAAAAAAAAAAAACATGGATAGCAGGATACAACTTATTTTTTTTTAATGCTGAATGTTTTGATCCATTCATTTATACTCATGTAAATGCAATAGGGAAAGGTGTGGAAGGATGCGCTCCAGACTGACCACACCATGATCACTTCTAGGGATGCAGGAGATCAAGGATGAGAAGGTGATCAAAGAGGAATTTAACTTCATCCACAAAGTTATAGACAGAAGAGCTGCCTGGAAACTTGTGGAATTTAACATTGGTTTTGAAAATTATACGTAAGAAAAGAAAAAAAGGACGTTGAGCTAAGAGTTAGAAGGTGGGTCCCTGTCTTGCCACTCCCCAGCTGAGAAATGCTGGGCAAATCATGTAATCCTTCTGTGCCTCTGCTCCTTCCTCTGCAAATTGGGCGGAAGGGGGGTTATGACAAGTGACAACTCACTGAGACCCCACCCTTCCACAGAGTTCTACAAAATTTCAGTAGGATCTCCAGTCAAATGCCCAGAACCAAAGGCTCCAGGGCAATAGATAATCACACATGGTCTAGAACTGCACTGTCCAGTACAGCAAGCAATACAAAAATTTAATTGAAAGGTCAGTTTCTCGGTCACACGAGCCACACCTTCCAAGTGTTCAATGGCCACAAATGGCTGGTGCCATAATGAACGGCACAGATACAGGACGTTTCCATCATCGAGAAAAGTTCTTTCAGACGATGCTGGTCCAGAAAGATGGTGTTCTCTTGTGCCCCTCTAAACACTGGACCAAGAGGCGAGCTAAGGGTGGAGCAGAGCCAGAAGGCAACCTTCTTCATAACCTGCCAGGCTGACACCTACAACATTTACATAAGCGTCTGATACACACCGGAGAGGCACCCTGGGGCAAAGGTGGAAGTGAAGTCAGTCTCTTATCTTTCTCCCCCATGCAAACTGAAGAACAGGTACTGTTCTTGACAAAAATCAAAGGAGGAAGGGCAGCTTTGAGGACAGATTCCGTTTTTTGTTGTTCTTGCTTTCCATTTGGACCCAAGATAAATATCTTTCCTCACCTCCTGTCCTGGATTTATCAGGAGGTGGTAAACACAGTATCACTCAGAATCAAGGAGGAGAGTAGGTAGGATAGAGAGTGACCCTAATGGTCTGAGGTTCCTTCCTCCTTCCCGGGATCTAAGAGCAGAAATTGCAGGCTGCATGTACTCAGGGTAAACAGCCAGAGAACACCTGGGGATAAAATCCATCACATCCCAAAGGAGTCCAGCCGCCTCTAGTCCCCTCCCCTGATGGCACACTAGTCCAAGCCACTACTGCCTCTCCCTGGAGTGACCACCACTGCTCCCTAACTGACCTCTTGCTGGTCTTTAACAGAATAGCCCTCTGATCTTTAAAAAATGCAAAGCAGACCCAGACGTTCCCCTGCTTACAACCCTCCAAAGACTTCCTGTGGCCGGAGAATAAAATCCAAACTTGGTACCATGGTCTGTGAGGCTTCCAACAGCCCAGCCTCTGTCTTCCAGTCCTTCCACCCCATTAGGCTCCTGCCAGCACCAGCCATCCTTCTGTTCCCTGAGCACACCAAGCTCTCTCCGACCTCAGGGCCTTTGCACAGCCATCTTCTCTGCTGGCATACTCTTCCACTGGTACATTTAGCTCTCAGATCTTCAGGTCTTTCCCAAACCACATTAGTTACATACACTCAGTGCCGGAGCCAGCTATTCCACCCTTGCAGTTGGTTAAATTTTCAGGAATTTTAAGAGCCGTTAGACATTACTTTGATAGCCTGAAATTAGCCACGATGAGAATATTTACACCACAAAAACTGGCAAATGCTACAAATCGGGGCTCTTTTTTTCTAGAGAAGTAGATGTTAAACATTCACTGACACACCACAGGAATAGTTACTTCGTTACCATCTGAAATTTTCTTGTTAGTTGTTCATTTGCTTAGTATCTCTCTTTTCCACTTGAACAGGAAGTCCATGGTAGGAGGAAGCGTGTTTGTTTCATTCAGTGTGATCAATAATCACGTGGAATCAATGGTCACCAGCAACAACCGGGCAGCAGCTAAGTGTACGCTGTCCCCAGGCCAAGCACCACACTCAACGTTTTACATGTATCACAACAATTCTAGGTAGGAGGGGCCCATTTTATAGATGAGAAAACGGAGGCTGGCAAAGTCCTGGCAACTTGCCCCAGGGGACACTGTTAGTACAGGGCAGGGCCAGGATGCGGACTCTGGCCCTTCAGGCTCTAAGTCCATTCCCAGCGTGCTGTCTGTGCCCTTGGCGCATGATAGACTCACAGCTGCTCTCTGATCTACAACTACAGCTCAGAAAGTGCAGATTACGTTCGCAAAGGAAACACGAGCGAGTGCGAAATTATAAGATCAAGAGTGCTCTTCCTGCTGAACAAGAAGCGGTGGGGGCAGGGGAGGAGGAAGGGAGATGGAGGGAGCCGGAGAAACAGGCAACAGCAACCAAGACAAACAACGCTGCCCCTCAAGAGAAGAACCCACTTCTTTAAGCGGGAACTTTGTGTGTCCCGGGCTGAGCAGCCCCTAGTTCAGCTGGACTAGCTGATGCCATGTGAGCAGCTGGAACCCACCTCACCCTCGTGAGCGCCCCCTCCCACGTAAGACAGGTCTCTGCTGTCAGAGGGCGTGGTAGAGCAGAGAGGAGAAAGGATTTCACGTTTGGTCAGACATACCCAGCTCTCAGTCCAGGCCCTGCTTCTTATCAGCAGCTGTGTGACCTCAGAGCAGTGACTCCACCTCTCTGAGCCTCCATCTGCTCCTATAAAACAGGGACATCACTTCCCACTGCCCAGGGCTCTTTGAAGGCTAAAGAAGATGACCTTTATAGGGCCCCAAAGCCCAGCACACAGGAGGTACCCATGAAAAGAGAATTCTCCTTGTCATCGGAGGCTGATGCAAATCAAAACACGGAGGTGACAGGACGGAACTGAATGGAGAAGTGAAGAATGAATGTGAAAGACCCACAATGTGAAAAACAACCCCGAACATCCTGATGTGTGGTGAAACCCAGGCACTCATTCCATCGTCTCTGTGGGCAGCTGAAGAGCCCCTGACGTGGAGGGCTGGGAGGAGGGGGGTGGGGGAAGAAACCACACCGTCTAGCGTGAAAAAAACACTTCCCCTCCGACCTCCACCCTCCCCTTCCCTGAAGGTGGCAGAAGATGACCAGAGCGCATGCATTCTGGAAGAGGCTTGCCAGCTTTCCGGAGGTTTGATAAGACCATATGGCTATTTACTTGCCTCTCCAAAACCTGAGTGATTTGGGTCTTGCAAACAGAACCTGATGCCTTGGGATGGCGTGCCCTGCCCTCAAGGTCTCAAATGCCCCATTGCCCCCATTTTAGGAAGACCTGGGTCTCGAGGCCTCTTTCCAGGCTTCTTCAAAGATAAGGTCATCTCAGGAGCATGGCAAGCAGGGTGGCCTCCCAGCCATAGCAGACTCCCGCCTGCCCACCCATTGGAACCTAGAAGCTCAAGGTCAGCCAACCTCCAAAGCACAAGAGGCTCCACTTCCTGCAGCCAGGGTGAGAGCAAAAGTCTTCTCCTTTTCGCAGAAAATTTCCCGAGCAGTCTACAAGATTCCAGGAAGAAGGGGTGCTTCTGGGGCACATCATGAGGGTCTGCCGCACAGCTAGGGGGTGTCAGAGCTGATTTAATCTGTACAGCAACACACGGAAGGAAAAGCAAGGTGATCCCTTTTATGGGTGAGAAAGCCAAGGCTCAGCGGGGTTAAGTGACTTGCTCATGACCCTAAGCTCCAAAGCCATCGAGTGGAAGCTCAGGGATGTGGCCAGACTTGCTTCCCATGTCGCAGCTGCCTCCTGACGCTCCCAGATGCTGGACTATATATATATTATGACAGGCAGGTCCATCCCACCAGCTCAGCCAAAAGAACCCAGACTTGAAATGGTCTCCACATCTCAGAGACCCCCCGTTTCCCAGAGAAAGCTCATCAGAACCACGCCTGCCCCCAAATTCAAGCTCTGCCCCCTCTTAGCAGCAACTGAACTGTCCTGAGGCACAGGTACATGTGGATACTTGCTTTCCCTTCGTCTTGTTATAAAAGTAATAAGGGTTCATCATTCATTGCAGAAAAAATAGACAATATAAAAATATATATATTATAGAGAAAATACTCTCTCAAAATAAATAAGCATTTTAGTGTACATCCTTCCAGACGCTTCTTCTAGGCACTTAGAGAAACATACCTGGGATTCTATTTCAGATATTGTTTCCACTTAACAATATAATGTGACCATTGCCCTTGGTCATTAAATGTTGTCCACTGGGACAATCTCAAATAACTGCATAGTATCTCCCTGGGCTTAGACCGGCACAAGGCAAGTGAGGTTCCCCGGGCACGTGGTTTAAGGAGGCACCGGCTCTCAGGGCTGTGCAAATGTTATCTGAGTACCTGAAAGTGAGTGCTACCTTAAATTTTGCCCTGTCCTGCATCCCTTGTTCCCATCCTACGTTTGGACTCAGAGCTTAACCTCTACAGTTGGGCATTTAGGTTGTTCAAACATTCCCCATTATATAATGTTGCAATGAGAACTCATAAATGACACTTCCTTGAAAACAATTTTTCTATCAACTCTGTTCAGAGTTTTTAAATACTCTCAGATGGATGAGGCTGCCATCAAATCTGAAATGTGGGATTGATTTTCAAAATGGCAACAGGCCAAGGAAACTGTTTTGAATTTTACTAAAATCAAACTTTAACAATGTTAAGTAGCATTTTTTTGTTGAATTTGGAATATTAGGAAATTGGTATCGTCCTCAAATATTACATTGTGAAAGAAGGGAAAAGCCCATGGGGATGTTTTATTGTAATTCCCAACTGCCACACAGCACGCAGGGAGAAAGTTTTTTACAAATACACGTGGATCTCAAATTCTGCCTTTATTTTTGGATGCAAAAATTGCAGAACATAACTGCTACCCCAAGCCCACTCCCATCTCACTCTCTCTCTCTCACACACACACACACACACACACACAAACACACACAAACACGCACACCAGGAAAACTACTCCATGATTTTACTCTTATCTCAGTGATGCCAACAGCATTACATATCCATCTAGTGAGCACATATTAATAACATCATTAAAAACTCTAATTCATGATAACTCCCTCCGCCTCACCTCCATATCGGATCCACCTCAGAGTCCTGTCAATTTGATTTCCTAAAGTGCACTCAAATCCATCACCATTTCCCCATCCATCACTTCCGCCCTAGTCCAAACTACAACTATTTCTCTCCTAAAGAGTTTCCCTGCATACCCTCCAGTCCCCACCCACGACTTTCTACCCTGTGGCCAGGATGACCTTTTATAAACTCCCAGCTCCCACTGACGACACCACCATGTGTGATCTGACCCCACCTCACATCACACCCCGACCCCCTTACCAGGGGCTCCCTGTGTCTGATCTTTCAGAAACAATCCCCCCGTCACCCTCTCCACCACCTCTGCCCTAGGTAATTCCTAGTCATACTGCAGAATGTGACTCAAATACTATTTCCCAAAAAAAGTCTTTCTTTTGCTCCCCGGACAAGGCGGGGCCTCCCAGCAATAGTCTTCTTTGTTATACTTCTCATAATTACAAGATATAATTAGGTGCCCAATTAACTGTGGCATGCCTGTCCCCTTTCCATCCTCCTGAAGTTCCATCAACAACTCAACTGCCCTTTTACAGAAGAGGAAACGGAGGCTCAGAGACATGAGGTCCCCAACCAAGCAAGCAGCAGTGCAGGGATTTGAACCCAGGTCTGACGCCAGGAGGAATATTTCCTTCATCTGCTCTATGTGCGACTGATGCAAAAGACAGAACAAGGGTACCAACCAGGTAAAACTTGACCTGGCTGAAATATGTAAACCTAAGAGCAGAGCCCAGAGAAACAGGGTGTGCCCAAAGCTGTGGTAGACAATTTTGCAGTTATCTTTCAAAATTACAAATGTACACTCCCTTTGCTGTAGTAATTCCACTACTAGTAAGTGGGTTATCCCATGGATGCCCTGGTAGATGTGCAGAGAAAAACTAATGACAAGGTTATTCAATGCAGCGCTCTTTAAAATAGCAAAATATTGGAAACGACCTAAAGGTCCATGAAAAGAGTACTGGTTAAATCAGTATTGGGATATTACAGAGTATAATAATGTTATTAAACAAAAAAAAAAGAATGAGTATGCTGGGGACCAGCATGACAGTGAATATGAATGGCAACCCCTGGAGTTGTGCAGTGCACAATCTGGGCAACCACATGGGGCACCCTAAGGAAGCTTTTTATATAGCAATATAGAATAATCTCCAAAATACACCATAACCGTGAGAACAAACATATGTGTTTTTAAGGTGGAGAAGGGATGTGTGTGTGTGTGTCTGTGTGTGTCTGTGTGTGTGTGTGTGTGTGTGTGTGTGTCCAAAATAAAAGTAGAAAAGAAATCAGGTCTTGTTTTAAAATGCCCACTGGACTTTGATCATTCCCAGTAAGGAGCTCTGTTGTCCCATGACTCCATGGTTGTAGCTCCCTTAAACCCAATATATTGGTTACAATTCAACTCAAATGAATGTATAACATAAAAATAAAGCCAAAATATTCATTCAAAGAAAGAGACACACCCCCCCGTCTGCTTTTCTCTTTGTAAACCTTCACATTTCTTTTAAGGGCCACAAAGAAGGTAAACTAAAGCGATGAAGGTACAAATGCATGTGCAACGTCCCATCCCATCCTGTAAGAAAAGTCAAGACCCAGGACCCACCCACAGAAACGTCAAGAGCAGGAGTCCAAGGTGGAGGCCTTCAGCAAAGGAAGAAGCAGGCAGAGGTGCCAGCAGGGTCCCTTCGAGTTAAGGGTATGGGGCCCACACCAAAAGAGAAGCAAACCGCACACCACATCCACTGGAGCAGCAAGTTTTGGTGGCTCAGCGTTTGAAATCCAGCGAGAATCTGCTTCTCGCAAGCCCGCTTACCACCACTAGGGTCTGAGCTACCATCATCTCTTGCCTGGACCATTGCAGTAACCTCCTTCCAGGGTCTCCCTGCTTCCATCCTTGCCCACCTCTTCTCCTCCCCACTCCACATGACCTTCTGCACACAGCAGCTAGAATGATCTTTAAGACTGTACATTAGATCTTGTTGCTCCTCTACTCAACCACCGCCCCCACCCACCCCGCCACAGCAAACATCTTTTTTTTTTTTGCGGTACGCGGGCCTCTCACTGTTGTGGCCTCTCCCGTTGCGGAGCACAGGCTCAGGATGCACAGGCTCAGCGGCCATGGCTCACGGGCCCAGCCACTCCGCGGCACGTGGGATCCTCCCGAACCGGGGCACGAACCCGTGTCCCCTGCATCGGCAGGCGGACTCTCAACCACTGCGCCACCTGGGAAGCCCACAGCAAACATCTTTTTCGGATCAAAAATGCAATGTCTTTAACGTGACTCAGAAGATCCTATATGATCTGAACCGTCTCCTCCATCTCCAACCCTCCCTCCCCGCTCCCTCCACTGCAGCCACACCGCCCCGTTGTCCTCAGACAAGCCACGCACACCAGGCACGCTGCAGCCTCAGGGTCTCAGCACGAAATGCTCCCTGTGCTTGGTGCGCTCATGCCGCATCCTCCCAGGGCTCATCCTCCTTGTCGCTCAAACCTCTCCCCAAACGACCCCTTATCAGAGAGCCCTTCCCCGACCACTCATCCCAACATGGCACCCCACGCCCATCTCACTCTTCACCTACCCACCCTGCTTTATGCTGTAACAGCCATTTATCGTAGCCTGATGTCGCGTGATATATTTAGATTTTTTTCCCTTCTCCGGTCCCTCCCTGACTAGAGCATCAGCAGCTTACCTGTCTGGCTCACAGAGGCATGTGCAGTGCCTAGAACACCACGCAGGTGCTCAACACGTGAGCGACCCTAGGAGGGAGGGGAGCCCCACCAGAGGGGTCTGAGTGGCTATCATCCCTCCAGACCCTCCCCTCCCCCATGACAAAGGGCGGTTATGCCGCCCACGGCAGCTAGCTTCCAGGCCCACAGCGAACACTGTGTCCTGCTCAGCGTGCGCAGGACTCGGCTGGTTAGACAACCGACACCGGGACTCCCCTGCTCCAAGGAGAGGTGACAGCATCTCCAGGGTGTGATGGAAGAGGGGCCCCACGTCTGCTTTCTCACCCAAGCGGGGATCCCGCTGGCCGGATATGTCTTCAGCCTCGCAGGGAGACCTCTGTGACCAGACGCCCCTCTGCTAGCGTCACATTCTATTTTATTATTGTATTTTATTTTTTATTTAAATTGAGGTAGAGTTGATGTATAATATTAAAGTTTCAAGTGTACAACATAGTGATTCACAATTTTTAAAGGTTGTATTCCATTTATAGTTATTATAAAATATTGGCTCTGTTCCCTGTGTTGTACAATATATCCCTGTAGCTTGTTTATTTTATACCTAGTAGTTTGTACCTCTTAATCTCCCCTACCCCCTATCTTGCGCCTGCCCGCTTCCATAGGGCCACATTTTAAAAATCACGTGGTGAGCCACAAAAAGAGAATGAGACACTTTGCACGGGCTCGAAAACAAAACAAGTCAGTCTCTCTCAGTATTCTAAATTAAGAATCAAGTCATTCTATATTTCTCACATCACTGGAAATTAAAAACAGACATATCTACCGCAGAGCAAGCACGATGACTGACGAGAGAGGCTTGATGGCCTGAAACATGCTAAATTTGTTTCCAATTACCATGTCCACATTTGAAACCCCAAGGAAGCCATAGAAAACAGAGTGGCGAGATCAGAGACAGACACATTAGCCTAATGGGATCCAGGACCCAGTGCTGTACCCCATTCTCCTCTCCCCACAGCACCGCCCCCCAGGGGTCTCTGAACAAAGAAACGGGATCACTTTGCCCCCTCCCTCCTGGAGACACCACCTTTCCCTTCTCCGGTCCCACCTTCCCCACTGTACCCTCAGCCCCCTGCTTCGGGTCCGCTCAGCAGAAATGTCAGGAAAAAAAAGAAAAGAAAGAAATGTCAGCTCCCCACCAGCACCCCCATCCCGACCAACTATCTCCCCAGGCCAAGGAGTGGCTGAGTCATAGAGGAGATGAGTCTGGAAGTGCTGGACTGAAATATGCGAGCCTTCTCGGAGTGGACCTTTGGAAGGAGTTTTGGTTTTTTTGCTGCTTTAAGAAGCCAAACGAGTACTTTTCACATCTTCTCTCTGTCCCATGCCTTGGGTAGAACCAATGTAACACGGAGATTAAGAGCATGGACCCTGGAGAAGCCAGACCATCTGGGGTTACATCCTGGCATGGGCACTGACTCTGTCGTGGTGGGGAAGTTAGTTTACCTCTCCGGGCCTCAGTTTCTTCATCTGTATATGGGACTAATGACAACGTACCCTCACTGGGTTACTGGGAGGATCAAGTGAGTGACACACAAAGCAGGTTGTAGGCATTCGATCAGTATCAACTTTCACAAACATTCTTTCACCTATGGCTGGTGACTTTGGACAATGAAATTCCTCCTTCTAGTCTAAGTTCTTGGAAGAAATCATCTTGAAGGTTATCTTTCGGCTCTAACATTTGATAACCCTCAGGTGCATTTAGAAAATCCAAACGCCTCATCACAGTCTACAAAACCCTGCATGATCTGGCCCTTGCCCATGTCACCAACTTCATCTCCCCGACCCTGGTCCAGCCACACGGGCCCCCTTGCTGCTCCTTAAACAGGCTGAGTTTGCCCCTACCACAGGGCCTTTGCACTTGCGCTCCCCCCAGCCTAGAACACTCTTCCCTCAGGTCTTCCCATGGCTGGTAATCCCCTGATTCTTTAGGTCTTAGCCTAAATTCAGGGCCTTCTTTGAGCAGCCCGGCTAAAGCAGAGCCTCCCCACTGTCGCTCCATCATTCCTGCTGATTTCCTTCGAGAAGCGTTATACATTTGCTCATTGCTGACTGTCTGTCCTCCCCACCCCACCCCCTGCTAGAATGAAAGCTTATTCATCACCACGTCCCAGCACCTTGAATAGTACCTGGCATATAGCAGATGTCCAATAAATATTTGCTGAGTAAATAAATGAACAGATTAATTTTCAGGTTCCTATGTGGCTCACAATACTGCCAAGTGATTCATCCTCCAGTGACCCTGAGAAAGGAGGCTTATTCATGTCTAGAAGAGAATCCCCATGTTTGAAGTCTGCTTGAATTCACTACCACTTGAGCCAGTCTGCAGGAATGTGTCTCACCGTGAAAGAGACATATTATGCCAGGCTAATTCCATTGGAAGTCAAAGAGGACACAAGCTCAGGCTGGGAAAATGAAGTGTACCATCTCTTCTCCAGCAGCATTTAGGAATGGACACAGGGAGAGACTGAGTCAAAAGTACAGTGACTCGGTAGCCTCTTGGAGGTGGTGAGGAAAGGTGAGGCACGGGCAATGCCCTCTGCCACCTGTGCGTTCACCCAAAGACCAGACAACAAGAGAGACTATGCTTCAAAAACATTTTTCCACGAGTCTCTCGCTCAGGGCCCCAACCTGATACTGAGGAACAAAGTGTCTGATGTGTGCATGGGACCTGGTCTCTGGGAGAAGAAGGGAAGAGGGGAGAAACTGAGTCCCCCTGGAGGGAGCAATTGAGGACTGAAGGCAGCTCATGAAAACCTTGTGCACCTATCTGATCCTGACCAGTGGTACCCAACATGGCAGTGTGAACACCCAAGGATGCTGGGACGAGAATCCCACAGCCGGCTCCAACAGCAGCCCCTCTGAACACTTGGATAAAACATCCCAAAGAAACTGCAGCTCAGCCTCACATAAATGTTCCACCAAAGACAGGGTCATCTGGGCGAGGCATAAACTTTGGCCCTTCCTCTTTCCCTTGGGCCAAAAGCTGAAAAAGAACCCAGAGATGAAGTGGGAAAAGCCAGGACTTGTGAAATGCAAGACAGCCAGCTGAGCCAGTCAAGGCCTTCAAAAGGTGAGTTATTCCCAATCAAATGACACACCTCCCCCCACCCCACCCCAAAGGCCACGCAGGTCTCTCTGGATCCAGACCAAGAATTCTGAGTCACTTTTGCCACAAAGGGGAAAAAAGGAGAAGGCAGACGTGATGTGTACCTTTCCGCGCGCTATTTTGGGATTTTAATATCCAATTTCTGTCGTTTCAAAGGGTGGGTTTTTGGAGGGCTCTGCATAACTTGTACCGTGCACAGGCGAGACAGTGCAGAGACAGGCCTCTGTCGGTGACCTGGGGAGAGGCGCGGCCCCTTTGGCAGAGCAGCAAATCGCATCATCCAGGAACGGAACAAGGAGCCCGTTCTTGTGCGGAGCCGCTCAGGGCCGGCTTTCATAACATGATGGAAGCATGTGGGCCGATCCGATCTGACTCACCTCCTTCTGGAGGCAGCTCCGCGCTCATTCACTCATTCGTTTATTCACTTATTCATTGAGCAGAGGGCCTCTCAGGGAAGGGTCGCTAAACTGAAAGCTGTTCTCACAACAATGACTACGCATCCCTTGGGTGAAGAATCCGGTACCTCTCTGGATGGATGGTGACACCTGGGATTATCATTATCTCACAATTTGTTTAAGATGTGGGGTAAAAAAACAAAAACAAAACTAGTGAATCAGGATTTTTCAGCCTCAGCACTACTGCCTAAGGTTGATTTGGGGGCCAGCTCATTCTCTGTGGGGGCCCGTCCTGTGCATTGTAGGGTGTTTAGCAGGGTCTCTGGTCTCTACCCACAAGACGCCAGTAAACTGCTCCCCCGCCCAACCCAGTTGTGTTGATCAGAAATGTCTCTGGACACTGTCAAACGCCCTCTGAGGGACAAAATCACCCCACTTAGGACCATTCTTCAATTACACTGACATTTGTGGGGAAGGGCCTTTTTCTGCAGAAAATCTGTATTGGAACCCTATCCGCAGTCCATCAGAAAGTGCAATTGGCAGAATCTTCAAAGGGCACCTCTAATCCTTCAATCTCTCACCTTCTCTTCCACCTTCCCTGGGTCCCAACACCACCATCTCTTGCCCAGACCACTGCACCCACCCCCTTGATAATCTCCCTGCCTTTCTCTTGCCCTCCTCCTACCTCACCATCCTAAATACATTCTCTACAAGCAGCCAGAGGGATCTTTTTAAAGCAAATCAGATCACATCACTGCTCTACTTAAAACCCACCAATGGTTTCCCGGTGCATAAAGAATAAAGTTCAAATTCCATGCCCCGCAAGGTCCTGCATCATCCAATTCCTTCTTCTCTCTCCAGCTTTAACTCCTACTGCTCCTTCCCTCGTCCACTACAGGCAGCCACACAGGCCTCCTTGTCAGTCCTCAGACACCCAAGCTCTCCTGCCTCAGGGCCTTTGCACATGCTGTTCGCTCTATAGGGAAGGCTCTTTCTCTGGTTCTCATCCGACTGACTGCTTACTGTCATTCAAACATCAACTTAAATGAACTCATGCCTGGAGAGGAATCCCCTGACAATGCCAATATAAAGTAAACCACCTCTCCAGGTATTCTCTCCTATTACCCACTCTTTCCCCTGAACACACGTCATCACAATCTGAAACGACCCAACTTATGGTTTAACCTGTTCAATGTCTTTTTTCCTCATTGGAATGAACACCTCATTTTTCTCCTTCACTTATAACCTTTGTTATAAGAAAAACAACTTATTAAAAAGTAATAATAGCCACACTTTGCCTAGTCTCGCAAGCACTGACTTTCAAGGCCCTTGGCCCCTGACACCTCCATGGCTCCTTAGAATATGCTCCATCTGTGAAGGCCAGAAGGACGAGTGGGCCAGTGTGCTCGTCTGGATTTTCAAGATAAGGAAACCAAGGCTCAGATTCACTTACCCTTTTACTGACTACAGAGAAAGTGCCTATGATGTGCCACGCAGAGTTCTAGGTGCTGGAAACGCAGCACTGAGACAGACCAGACTAGCAGGAGGGAAGGCTGGAGGTTTTTGACTTTTGGGTACAGACATGCCCTCAAAAGAGAATCCCAAAGGTCCCCAGGGACCATCCCTCATAGGAGACCTTTCTTGCCCTCTCATCAGCTGGCATGTTCCATGGACCTCTCCTAAAACGCTGCTACATCTTCAAGTTTAATATTCACCTCTCTAGACCACAGGCCATGGAAAATCAGGTAATAAATGAAGGACCACAGCTCTCAAAACGTTAGAACTGTTACAGTATCTTTCTTCAAGGTTACCTGTTGTGGTAGAGACCACTTGCTCTCTGTTGCCCATTTTCCCTTCCTTAGTAACAGGATCCCAGTTATCTTAGGTGGCAACGAGTCCAGCTGAGCGTCCACACTTCCTAGCCCCTTGCAGATGAATATAGCCACGTTACCAGGTTTGAGTCAACGAGATGTAGGCAAAAGTGTGGAGAGGACTTGCAGAAAGGTTCCTGAGAGGAAGCTAACCCAGGTGGGGAGTGGGCCCCTTTTGCCCTGTCTTCTTTCTTGCTTGGAATATGGATGTGATGGCCGTGGCTCCAGCAATCATTTTGGACTATTAGGTGACCCTGAGCGGGACAGGAAGAGAGGAGGGGCCTGGATTCCTGATAACTTCATAGTACTTCAGATGACCCATCTCTAGACTCTCTCCATAAGAAAATAAGCTTTTGAGTGTTTAAAGCAACTGTTATTTCGGGTTTCTGATAGCTGCAACTAAGTCTAACTGAAAGACCCATCATCCCATCACCCAACCCATCATTTCCTCCATACGTTCATGTCCCCTCTACTGCATCTCAATGGGAATAAGATGACCATGCTTAGGTGAGCTTCAATTGAAAATAAAAAAAAAAAGACTCAAGATTCAAAGAGTAGATGTATTGGTGCACAAGTCTGCTTTACAAAAGGCTTCATAAAGAATGATTTCTCTTAAGAGCCAGCACTGAATGTGAATCTGAAAGGAACTGCCATACACAAAGAGTCAAAGATCCAACTGCTCAGAACCATTTCAGGCAACGACTCCCAAGTCAGTCTGCTCTCCCTCTTATGCATAATTGGAATGAGTGTCTAGAAAGGCTGTCTGACACATGCAGGGGTGACGACGGTGCTCGCTAGAAATAAAATTGCTGCTTACTTTCTGTCTGGTTTCCGAATTGCTTTTTCCTGGTTGAAAGGTGCCAGGCCTGGCAGCTTTCTAAAAATTTAAAATTCAAGTCAACAAATATTTGTTGAGCACTCTCTATTCACAAAAAAAAAAGCCACACTAGGGAAAATCTGTATAAAAGGGGGATGCTATAATTAATCATAATAATAACAGTAACGACAGTAGCAGCTAATAATGTATTGAGCATTATTGCTTGCTAAATATTGGGCATTGTTCTAAGTGCCAATATCTATCAACTCATTCAATCCTCATGGCAACCTTCTGAGGCAGATACTATTACTTTATTTAAGAGGAAATTGAGGCACAGAGAGGTTAGGCAATTTGTTCAAAGTCACACAGCCAGGAAGGGAGAAGTCAGGGTTCCAAGCAGGCAGGTCGGGCTCCAGGGCCCATTCTCCTGACCCCGGTATGATATTCTGCTCCTGTTGACTCAGAATGGGGGAGACAGCACACCCACAAGCGGCCACACAATGTCCCCAAACCTCGATCATTCTCTAGCCATGTTCCTGAGCTTTTACTGAACCATTAGTTACTGAAACTTTCTCTTTAAAAGGCAACTTGTATTTCTACTTACAAAAACTTATTTTAAAATAAATTTTACATTTTTTGCAAAATATATAAATACAAATATTTATATAATGTATACTATATGTATACCATAAATAGTTATACAAGCTATTGTGTATAAAATAAATAAGCTACAAGGATATATTTATTGTACAACACAGGGAATATAGCCAATATTTTATAATAACTGTAAGTGGAGTATAAACTTTAAAAATTGTGAATCACTATGTTGTACACCTGTAACTTATACAATATTGTACATCAACTATATCTCAATTTTAAAAGTTTAAAAAATCAATAAATTCAAGTTAAAGCTACTAGAAATATTTGGATAAATAATAACCCTCTTCAAAAATCTTCCATAAACAATGCCGGCAAAATGTTGATAGTTGTTGAGTGATGGGTATATAGCGGGTTCACTGCACCGTTCTCTCTAATTTTATGTATGTGTGAAATCTTCCATAATTAAAATTTTAAAGAATATAAATAAATAAAATAAACTTTGTCACTACCTCAAATAGGAACCCAGGATCATCAGTCAGCAATCAAAGGTGCACATAAATACACAATAAAGGGCTTCCCTGGTGGTGCAGTGGTTGAGAGTCCACCTACCGATGCAGGGGACGTGGGTACGTGCCCCAGTCTGGGAAGATGCCGCGGAGCAGCTGGGCCCGTGAGCCATGGCTGCTGAGCCTGCGCGTCCGGAGCCTGTGCTCCGCAACGGGAGAGGCCACAACAGTGAGAGGCCCGCGTACAGCAAAAATAAATAAATAAATATAAATATAAATAAATACAAATAAAATACCGGTGCCAAGAAAATAATTATAAATGTTTTTTAAAATGCTAAGTACCACAGAATTCATTGACCAGGGAACCCCAGGAAACCCCAGTTTGAAGAACACTGACTGACACATAAGTCTGTCACAGACAGTGCTAGGGGAAGAGCAGAGCCAGGGTTGGGAGCCAGGCGATCATCAAGGGACTTGTTAAAAAACTACCTGGGTCGGCGCCCAGACACAGGAGAGGCTCAGGAAACCTTTTGCTCAAGGAGCCGAGAAGCTCTACAAGAAGAAAAAGTACCACTGCCCTGCCCGCGTGCTAGCAGAGGGGTCCTTTGTGCAGAGAAGGAAGTGGAAAAAGAAAATCCACCAATGTATAAAACTTCGATGCATTTTCCTGAAACCAAAAGTGACAATCTTCCAGGCAGCTGCTTGCCTGTTTGTCTTCCTTGTTGTGTGTGTGTAACTGCAGGGTCTCCGGGGTGGGCTAAGTGTTTAACAACCAGTTCTCCACGGGAAAAAGCTCAATTTGTAATGTTTGCCAATTTCCGTGGTGTAAATACTCCCACCATAGCTGACTCCAGTCTACCAATGCAATGTCACCGGATTTGGAAAGAGATGTACAATGGCGGACCGTACGGACTATTTTCCCTGTACGGAGACAATGGATGTAAATAACCTCAGGGGCGTAGATGATAGGAAAATGTAGAACTCCTGAAAATTTAACAATCGGTTCCCACGAGCCGGTACAAACTGGCAGGGCCACACCCCTGGGTACACGCGGGTCTCTACACATGTCTGTTCTCGTGCACATCCGCTCATGTATCCGTCTGTCCATTTCTCTCTCTTCTCCCACTGATGGAGAGTGTACACACACTTGCCCCCAGCCGACGCTCCGTGAAAAGCGTAAGGATGTCTCTGCAGTCTGGGTCCCTCTCCACTCGGCCTCCCCTCATCTCCCTGCTGCCCCTCCTCCAGTCCCCCGCCCCCCCCCACGCCCCCGACGCGCCCCTGCTACACCAGCCCGGGCTCCTCTGGGGCGGCCGTATCCTCAGTCCGGGTGCTCCAGGCTCCTTCTCACCCCACCAGGAGCTAGAGCCCTGTCTTTCAATCCAATCACACACATCTTCCTGTCTAGACAAGGCCGCTGGCTGCGGGGCCCGGGGGTGAATGAATGCGCAACCCTCCACACCCTGGCAGGGTCACGCTCTCGCCAGAGCTCCGTGGGGCTAACCCGGGGGGCGGGGAGGGTGGCCAGAGGACCCTGCTCGGACCTGGCACAGTCCGGGCTTGTCCAAAAGCCACAGGGGAGACTGCACTGCTGCCGGGAGCAGGTGTGCGTGAGTGTGGCCGGGCGTGTGGCGTGCCACCCCCAGAGAACCGGGCGTCGGCAACGCCAAGAATCATCCGTCAGCCTCGCGCTGAAAAGTGGGAAAACAAACAACAAAACCCCGGCCCGGCCTCACTTTCTGTGAGCCAAATACAAAAGTCGCAGGAGAAAGCCTTTCCTCTTTGCGCTTCCCTTTTCCGGTCCGGAAACACCAACAGGCCAAGATAAGGGCGGCGTGAGCCCCCCCGGATGGTTTCAAAGGGTTGGCACCCACCCACCCCCGGGCCCACCCCCACTGCTAATGGCCTCCCCCGCCGCCGGAGCCCGCGGTGGGAGCTGGAGGCGGCGGAGCTCCACGCCAGGGGCTTGTTAGAGGTTTAAGGCTCACGTAGCGGCAGGGAGGAAGCGCAGCCTGTCAAGGGGCGTGATAAAGCGTCTCTTTATCGGGAGCTTTCCTTTCAACTGCCTCCAGTGAGCGCCGGGGCTGGGCCCCTGTCAAGGCCAAGCATGTTCCTTTCATGTCGCCCTGCGTCCCCCGGTCACTGCCGTGTCCGCGCGCACACGGAATTGCCGCATTGGTGCTGGCGTCCTCAGCTTGGGGCCCGCATCTCCAAGAGGACAGGATACTGACCTGCAAGCCTGGGCCTCTGGTTACCACGTGACATTTGCAAAGTCACCCAAGCCCCTGGGCCCTGGTTTTGTCATCAGGAAACCAGAAGAAGAGATGTCAAAGCAGTAGAGGCCAGGGGTGTGGACTTGGGGGGGGTGGGGGGTGCGGCTGGGGGCTGGCAGACCCAAGCTCAAGCCTCAGCTGTTGAACTCACTGGCTGGCGACCTCGGACAAGCACTCAGACCCTCCAAAAATGCTTCTACGTGTGTAAAATGGAAACAGCGCCTACCTATGTCATAGGCTCATGAGAAGGAAATGAGTTATTACATACGCAACTCTTAAAACAGTGACAGCACATAGTAAGTGCTCAATAAACGTTATCCATCATCTTCATTTGCCCCACAACAGCCCCACAACAACACAAGGGGCTGTTGTGGACATGGAATGAGGTTTGGTGGCATCATGTCACAACTGCATGATGTGAAATCAATGATGTACCAGAGAAATCGTTCTGGTCTTACAGGCCATTCTGCTCACCTTCCCATTCACAGGGTGAATGGCCCCAGATGGACATGGTGAATCTACTATCCTCGATCGGGGAGAGACCCTCCCCTTCTGTGATTCTCATCTGCCAGGCTCTGGACACAAGCCAGCTCCTCCACCTGAGGCAGCTCTGCAGAAACAGCCCCCTGGCCAAGCGCCCCAGAAAGATCCAGCTGTGCTGATCCCCCGAGAGGCCAGGGAGCAGAGGCAGGACAGAGTCCAGCTCGGTCCACACACGGTTCCCTCGTCTGTGCCAGTGTCAGCACCAGGGCCCCGGGCATGATGCTCTCCCACTGGGATGGGCAGAAACACCAAGCGAAGAGTCTGGCCCGGGACATGGTGGCGCGCTGACCACCAGCTTTCTCAGGCCCCAACTGTGTCTCAGATCTAAGATTCGTCAGAACACTGGCCCCCGTCTGTACAAGGGGGATAATAACAAGTACGCGCCTCGTGTGTCCTCACTGCCATGAGGATTAAATAATACATGTAAAGAGCTTAGAACGGCACCAGGCACATAGTAAGTGCTCAATAAATGTCAGAGTTACCATCATCACCAGCACCATCGTCATCATTAATTTCAAACCTTCCTCTAAGGTAGCTCAGTGTCATCATTCATTAATTTGGTTCATTAGTCCTCCTTAGAAGAGAGAAGAAGGGCAGGGCCCACGCTGCTGCCCACGCCAAGCCCGGAACCAGGCACTGCACCTCCAGACGATAGCTCAGAGAGGCTAAGTGAGCTGCCTAAGGTGACCAGCTCGGAAGGGTTACAACTGGGAACGAAAAGCAAGTTCAGAGGCTTCCCCAGCCCGTTGCTTTTCTGCTACACCTGCTCCTCCTATTTCCTCTTTGTTTAAAAATCATCCTTTTGGGGCTTCCCTGGTGGCGCAGTGGTTGAGAGTCCACCTGCCGATGCAGGGGACACGGGTTCGTGCCCCGGTCCGGGAAGATCCCACATGCCGCGGAGCAGCTAGGCCCGTGAGCCATGGCCGCTGAGCCTGTGTGTCCGGAGCCTGTGCTCCGCAACGGGAGAGGCCACAACAGTGAGAGGCCCGCGTACCACAAAAAAAAAAAAAAAAAAAAAAATCATCCTTTTATTTTCGAGTGGAAACACAGCACACATCAGTGATTCTCTTACACTTCACTCTTAAGAGGTTTGTTATTTCATGCCCCAAAGCCCTTTCCTTTGCTACCATTTTCAGATCTCTGTTCGTTCCGTCGGCAGCCTACCCCGGCCAAGAGTTGAACACGGCTCCATCCGAGTCCTGAGACTCGGGACCTGTGGGGTGTGAGGGGCTGGAACCCGGCTGGCAGCAGTGAGGCACCACTGCCCCAGTCACCTCACAGCGAGGGAGAGATTCTCACCTCCCACGGCAGGGAGGTGAGAGGTCGAGAAGCCCCAGTTTGCCAAGAAGGACTTTTGGAAGGAAAGGGAAATGAAGTTTGTTGTAAGAAGGAAACGCTCACTCTAACTCCTTAAGGATTAGAGAGGCCTGGGTGGCCACCCAAACTCTGAAGTCCTCTGTTAACGGAGAGAGATGGTGACGGAGAGGACGGCCACTTACCGTACCGAACGTGACAGCAAACGGGTGTGCCCGCTGCCTGCGAGTCACCCACACTTGGAAAGGAGGCCAGCCTGGGGCCTAAATGGACACCCAGCCACCTGACAGTCACTGGGGTTGTCAGAGCTGACCTCCAGATGGGCAAAGTAAGCCTCCACCCAACTCTGTGGGGCTAGAATCCCAGCCACCCCAAAGCCTCCTTTCTGACGGGGATGTGAGCGTGACCCTAATACTCAGCTCAAAGAAAATGCGGCTTCTCCATCATTTCAGGGGAGCGGAGAGACAAATTCCATCTTAAATGTCCAAGATGAAGCGAGTGCTGTGTCAGTACCATATGTATCCTGTCTGGGGTTCAGCCTCATCCAGTTCTGAGCTGGGATTTCCTCTGCTGACTCGCAGAATGCAGATAAAATCTGCAGCACTCATTTGTTTAGCAAGTGTGGAATTTTGAGGGGCCGAGGGAAGCAAACTGCCTCCCTGTTCTCAATCCGTGGGGTTCAGTTCCCTTCCTTTCTGAGCTCGAAGCCCACGACAAACACACCCATCCCACTCCCAGGTGTAGCAGTTCAAATCAACCCCGCTGGCCAGGTCGACGCCCCAGTGTGTCACCTGAAGAGGGATTTAATTCAGGTCTCAATTATCCCTCCTTTTTCCCTGTGAAAAATCTGTGGATCAGAACAGACCCCCTTAAACAAACTTTGATACGTCAATACAACGGAACTTTACGTGGCAATAAAAGGAATAAAATATTGATTCGTGCAAAAAACAAACAAAAGAACAGACCCCCACCTACCTCCTTCTACTGAAATGAAGGACAGTAATGTGGGAAAGGGAAGGTCACCTTTGTTATTCAAAGTCTCACTTCTATATTTAAGAAAAATTACTTTGGGTAAATGTTTAGACATTAAAGTCAGTGAGACCTGGGTTCATTTCTCCAAACATTTCCCAAAACAGGTAACAAATCCCTGTCCAGGATCACCAACAAGGTGCCCAGAGGGACCAGGTAAGGACTTGAATGAGCAAACTGGGCCTGGTTAGAACTGGGGGGAATCTGGGATTACAGCCCTGGTGTAAAGGGAGGGCAGCCCCCAGCTCCTGACCACTATTACCATGCAGGATGTGGGCCCAGTGTTGCCAGATCTTCTGATTATTAACATCAGCCAGAAGTCCCACTTTTTATGAGAAATCTCCTAATCTGTAAACGCTGGTAACTAATGTCAACTGTTGTTTGAAGCCCTGAGCTGCTAAAACCATCTGTGGACAGACTCAGGCCTCGAGCTCTTACACAGTGTGCTGTCAGCTCTGCATGCTTACCAGGCTGTTCCTGGAGCCTGGAACATTCTTCCTTCACATCTCTCAACACCCCAATCAAATGTCACCTCCTCCCAGAAGCTGCCCCAGATTCTCTGAGGCAGAGTGATCTGCTGAACCTAGACCTTCACCATCCCCCCCCTCTATCACATCCCTCATAGATGTTACCCTTATCTCAGTTAAACAAACAAACGAACAAACAAACAAAAACTAACATTTATGGGACTCATTTTACCAGGCACTCTGCTTAATGCTTTACAGTCGTCATCTCTTTTTCAAGTACCATCATCATCCTACTTTATAGCCACAGAGAGGTTAAGTAACTTGCCCAATGTCACACAGCCAAGCCAGTAAGTGGCAGAGTCAGGATTCTAACCCAGGCCATCTGACTCCATTACCGCCTCCTATTAACCTCTTTGTTCAACTGCCTCCCTCGTGACTTCAATTATTCCCATGTCTGGTTCTCCCTATCCCAGTAGACTGAGCGCTCCCCGGAGGCAGGGACTGATAGATTTCTCTCTCCATCCTGGGTGCACAGCTGACACATGGTAAATATTTGCTGACTGAAGAAGGGTTGCTGCCCAACCTGACCTCCTAGATACCCCTGAAAGGCTCTGGGGGCGGGTGTTAGGGTGCCATCCAGGTGCACTGCATCCAGGTGGACCTTGTTCTCAGCAGCTCAGCCGGGGGGTGGCAGATGGGCGCAAGAGGTGACGCAAAGCTTCCCATTGGAAAACGTCACTCCCATCCTGGCCCTGACAGGGGACGCAGGTCTGACCACAAGGCAGGGGACGCAGGTCTGACCACAAGGCAGGACTCGCACCCACGTCCCCAGCGGGTCACAGCCTCCCAAAGTCCGCCTGCCACCTGGAGATGCACTTTCCAAGGTTGTGCCTCGGCCCAAGAAGAGGGCAGCAACGGGCCCCCCTAACCTCATCCCCAACCAGGGATTCAAAGTCAAGGAGCCAATTCTTCTGCTCCCCTGTCAAGAAACGTAACACATCCACCAAAAAATAAACACACGAGAAAAGAATGCGTGGGAGCAGGGCACATGGGCGTAGAAGAAAGAACAAGAGTACATGGGGTCTCTAGATACACACTTGCAGCTGCTCTGGGGACACCGTCTGAACTTGGGGTGAGCCTGTTCCTATGCAACCAGCCCTTGGTAGAGATGCCCGGCTGAGCACGAAACCACCTTTAACCCCTGCACAGGAGCCCACGTTCGGACGCCCCCCTCCCCCCGCCATTGGGCATCCACTCCGAGCCCAGTTCTTGCAGCTCCTTCCACCCACTTGGCCCTCCTCCCCGTTGCTCCAGGGGCAGGACGGGCTGTGGAGGGTATATCGGAACAGGAAGAAGATGGGGTGAGATCTGGGAGGCGGCCTGTGTGGACAGGGCACTTGGGACACAATAAACAAGCCTGTTGCCTTGTTCAGAGCAGGACCCCAGGACCCCCGATCCCAGCGCAGCCCTAAAAGCATGAGTTCAAAGTTAAAGTTAGACACACGCAAAGCTGCAGCCCCCAGGGGAACTCGGAGCTCAACAACAATCCTCTCTTTGACTGAAAACCACAAGGAAACACCCACGGCATACTTCTTGATTAAAAAAGGAAAGTGAAAAATAAGGGTTTTTTTTTCTTCTTCTTAATCATTATAAAACTAACTTGTGCCCATTCCATCAAGTCACGACTGCTGTTTGCCGCAGGCAAGGCCGAGTCACGTTGGGCGAAGAGACGAGGGGCCGCGGAAGCCTGGGCATGTCCCAGCGCCCTGAATTGGTCCTTCTTAATTGTTGTACTTCCTTCCTTCATTTCCTTTAGCACAGGAAAGCCACCGAGGGGCCGCCCGTGTCAGCACACCCGTCACCCCAGCTCCCTGGGCACTGTTCATCCAAGGGGCCAAGGCAAACCGGGGCTCACTAACACCTGCAAGGAACAGCGGTGACACTCAGCCAACGTTCATGCGCGGATCAAGTGCCTCTAAGCGACAGGCACTGTGCTTGGGACTGGGATGGAGCAGTAACGGAGGGCTGATGGGGGTATAAGTGGGAGGGAGGGATGGAAGGAGGGGAGGAAGGAAGAATATATCGGGCTATGAAAGAAAACACCGTAAGTAACATGGGAGGGGATGGCAGAGGAAGGGGTAGCTATTTTGATAGAAGAATCAGGGAACGCTTCCTCACAGTGACAAAGAGAGACTTGAGTGAAGCAGAGAAGAGCGCTGTGTGGATATCTGGGAATGTGAATAGCAAGTGCAAAGGCCCTGAGGCAGGAGCCTGCGTGGAGAGTTTGAAGAACAGTGAGAGGCCAGTAGCGTGAAAGTGGAGTGAGTGAGGACGAGCAGGGAGGCAGGCAGGGACCAGATGACGCAGGGCCTCGCAGTCCATGCTAAGGAGTCTGTGTGTACCGGGTGAGAGGGGAGACACAGGAGGAATCAGAACAAGGGAGTGCTGTGGACCCATTCACATCTCAAACAGATCCTCTGGCTGCTGTGTGGGGAGCAGACTGGGCAAGGGGCACAAGTGGAGCTAGGGAAACCAGTTAGGAAGCTATATCTGTCTCCTCAGACAAGGGAAGATGACAGCTCAGCTCCAGGAAGCAGAGGGAAGATGGTAAGATATGGTTTAGCCAGGGGCCACCAAAGTATCAGCATCACCCTCCCTGGCACAGATACACAGACCTGTAACAGAGGCCAACAGGTAAACAGGATGCACATAAAAGTTCACAAAGCAAAGAGAAGTGCGTGAGAAGGAGAAAAAGATCAGAAATCTGAAATGGTTCCACTTACTGCCTGCATAAGCCTTACCCTGGGCAAGCCACACATCTCTTGGGGGCTCCGTTTTCTCATTATAACAGGACCCAATTCACAGGGTAACCATGGGTAATGCAAGCTGGTACTTAATGTCTGGCATGTTGTACACGCTTGATAAAAAATACATTCCTAACCTCTGCTTTTAACAGTCTGAGTGGGGGCTCAGCCAATTCAGTCACTGTGTAATCTTTACAATTCACATCATCTCTCTGAGCCTCCATCTGATAAATGCAAACCAGTGATGACGGTACCTACCTCAAGTCCTCAGCGTGAGACTGAATGAGACACTGGCTTAGCAAAAAGTCTGGCCCTCAGTAAAACAGTAACTGAAGCCCTCAATAAAATGGTAACCGAAGCGCTCAGTAAGATGGCATGAATCTGACACACCAGTCATTCAGCTAGATGATTTCTAAGTCTCCTAGCGCAATCATCCCCAAACTCTAAACAAGCCAGCTTCAAGTCCATGAATGAGTCAACCCTGGAGGTAGGAAATAATGCCAGTGAAGGCAGGCCAAGGTGAAGAGAAGCTGGAACTCCCACCTCAAAGTGAACAGAACTAAACGCAGGCACTTCTACTCAGGTGATACCTATTGATCTGAGTCACAGAATCATGTAAGTTTAGTGGTGGGAGGAGCTCACGGAGCACCCTTGTTTTGGAGCTGAGGCTCCTACAACTCAGAGAGAAGAAGTGTGTGGGCTGAGGTTGCACAGCCAGGCCAAGGCAGAGGTGGAAGCTGACAAGGCTCCCCACGCTGTCCCAGACAGTCTGGTTGGTTAGAGGGTAGGAAGGAGAAAACAACAAAAACCCCATCTGCAAGAAAGAAAATAATTGAGTAGGGATGTCTTTTAGACTAGCAGAAATGCCTTTCTTGCCATCAAGAGTTAAATTCAAATGGCCTAAAGGGCCAGGTAATGTAAATGAACTGAGCAACAAGTGTAAAGACAGACGAATGTCCCTAACCTGAAGACATTCACACTCAGATTTTTTCTCTTTTTAAGAATTATACTATCAGGGCCACTGCTAAGATGCCTGGCATTTTTGTACAAATTAGGAGAAGACACCTCTTCCTCCACACCCTTAGAAGGCATGTGTCAGAACACTGTCTTGATAAATATACAAATGTGAATGGTGCCCTCATGAGATGCAGTGCTTTTGTGCAGTGCACTGTCTGTGCAACTGTACCCAATGACACACAGAAGACTTCCCTGGGCTGCGAGTTGAGGACCTCTGTCTACATTCCGTGGTCATATAAAAGGCACTGAAATGCCACAGCAAAGGTCATGTGAGAAAAAAAAAACATCTTCACTGTCAATACCTAACTCCTAATCAGAACCCACTCTGAACCGATGTCCAAAATGGACACCAGGAAAGCTCCCGCCTCAGTGCCTTTGCATTAGCTATTCCCTCTCCTATGGCACTTTCCCTCAAGACAGTGACACAGCTTACTCTCTCACTGCACTCAAAATTCTGGTTAAATGTCATCTCTTCAGAAAGTTCTTCCCTAAATAGCATCCTCACCACCTCACAATCATCTTCCATCCTCCCATCCTGCCTTATTTTTCTTCTTATGGCTCTTCACCAACACTAGGTTTTACTGGTTTGTTGTATATCTCCCTCCACCGGAACACCATCTCCGTGAGAACATGGGATTTTGTCTGTTCTGTTCACTATTCTATCTCCATCTCCAGTCAGAAAACGTTTCCCATAATGGACAAGACAGTAAACATTTTAGGCTTTGCAGGCCACATAGTGTCTGTCGCAAGGACTCAACTCTGCCAACGTAGCACAAAGGCAGCCACCGACAATATGTAAATAAATGGCGTGGCTTTGTTCCAATAAAACTTTATTTAGAAAGGCAGGTGGCGGGCCGGACTTGGATGGCATAGTTTGTTGACCTCTGTCCTAGAATAATGTGCTCCAGACTCCAATATGCACACAAATCACCAAGGCATCTTGTAAAAGGCAGATTCTGACTTGGCAGACTGTGAAGCCTGGGATTCTGCATTTTGAACAAGCCCCCAGGGGAGGTCTGTGCTGCTAGCCCGTGGACCAAACTGAGTGGGGAGCACCCAGCACAGGGCCTGGCATGTGGTGGAAGCACAATCAGTATTTGTTGAATAAATAAGAGATAAGCAGAAAACCACTCAATCCTACTCCACACTCTTCTTGCTACTTTGTAACCATGGCATCCTGCCCTTGCTGATACCATCCATTGCTTTTATCTTCAATGCATCATTTTCTGATGGAGAGAGAAAGGATACAGGCATAGGCGGGGGATACAGCCAGTGGATGCTGATGGATTATTTTACATCATTACGCCCGGAGTCAGGTAAAGCCAAGGCTTAACAAACATTTACTTGAGGCACGTTCCAAAAATTGTATTCATTAGATCAGTATTTACAGTTTTATAATAAACGTCAAATTAGGAAGATGGGATTCCTTTAACAGAAACCTAAGTTTCAAGGGGAGAGGTCAATTTGGTTAAATAAATGATGCTAAGAAGGTCAACTCAGCCTCACTTCCTATTTGGAAAATCACAACGTGATGCATTTTTAAGGTCCACAGTAATAACTGCTTTGACCGTTTACAGGGAATTTTAAATGTGCGGGGCATTCTGCCCATGATGATGGCGACGACAACAATGCATCCAACCACAAGGACAGACACAAACCCTCTCTTGAAGGACACTCAAGAAACTGGTGACACTGGGGCCTCAGGGAGAGGAGGTGGCCGCTGGGGTATGAGGAGGGAGGCCGGTCTTGCCCTGTGCATCTCTTGCATCTTTCGAATTCTGCATCATGTGAATGCACTTCCTTCCCCAAAGGTAAACTATGAAAGAAACCAGAGCAGCCTGCACTTAGCACTGTCTTTTACACACATGCTCGTCTCCTAGATCCTAAAAGAGAAGTAACTTTCTGTACAATTTGCCGTGGGGGACCTTGAGGCCCCAGGAGGTCAGATGATCCTTGTTCAAGGTCACACCACTAGTGTGATAAGAACAACTCAGGCTGAAGGACAAGGATGGCCAGGTAGGTCCCATGACCAGCTCAGCACAGGTGGGATCATGGTTTGCATTTGGGAGCCAAACCCTCTGGAGATGCTGAGGTCTCAGAGCCCAAGTGCAGGCTACACTGGCCTCCCTGGGCTCTTAGGCTCCAGGCCTCATACCAGGACATGCTCGCGAGTGTCCTCAGAGGCCCACAGTCCATGCCCCCCACCAGGTCGCACAGCCCCGCAGGCCAGCTATTGTTCTGCACCTGGGAGGGGCCTGCTGGCTGCTGTGGCCAAACCCTGGGAGAGAAGGAAGGCAGGTGGAGGAGAGGGGAGCAGGGAGACAGCAATGGATGACATGAGCCTGAGCACCCTGACAAGGGAAGAATTTGCTTTGATGCTCAAATAGACTACATTTATTTCCTGAATTTTTCAAAATACCTAAGCAACAACAGAAGCCCCTAGGCACAACCTGGAAAATTATCTTAGGATCATCAAAGATTTCTACTTCTTCTTTGTGGCCGAACTAGTTAAGTGTGCAGGCTTTGGAGCTAGATGCTCCAGGTCAATTCATGGCTCACCCACTTCCTGTGTGACCTTAGGTAAGTTACTAAACTTCTCTGTGCCTCCAAGTACTGCCTGGAAATCAAGATAGTATTATATCCATTTATACATGGAAGGCACATAATGCAATTCCCAACCTTACTTGGAGCTTGGTAAATGCTACTTTCCCCCTAATGTCATGAAAATAACCTGATACAGACTCAACTAAGGAAGGAGGGGCAGGAGCTGGGTACTACGAGCTTAAGTGTGCAAGCATGAGGAAAAGACTGAAAGGAAAACGCTGAAGCAATGACACTAGTTCTCTCCAGGTGACAAAGGGTGCTGTTTGGTTTCTTACATTTTTCTGTATTTTTTAAACAATGAATACATACTAAGACAAGAAAAATAACCAAATAAAATTTACATATATATGTGTGTATCTTATGCACAGATACACATATATAGTGTCTATATATATGCATGTGTATATTTACACATATATGTATCTGTTAATATATATATATAATCTATATATGCAAGTCTGTGTGTGTGTGTGTGTATATATATATATATATATATATATATATATATATATATATATATACACACACACACACATATACTTCCACACAAACTTTTTCAAACCTGTGTCAGAATGTTCAGAATCAGCCACCCCTAGGCAGTGGGCCTGAGGACCATATACAGCAGGGGAAACAGTTTGGCCAAGGAGGCCGACAGCTGTGCTTTTAAATTCAGCTCCACCACGTGTGGGCTACATGACCCTGAGCGAGTCCTCTGACCTCATCCAGGGCACGTGTCAGTAAATTACGGGCACTCATATCATCCTATCATCGTTATCTAGCTCATGTCCATCCCAGCTCCGGGATGACAACATGAAATCCAAACTTCCACGGGAGAACAAAGGCTCCCTTTTTTTATCCTAACAGGATGGTGCGGAGGAAAATAAACAATAACAGGAAAGAGTGACAACGCACGTACATGGGGTGCTTGGTGCAAGCCAGGCCCCGTTCTAAGCACTTTCCCGTCTTAAGTCTTTTATCTTTACAAAGACCCTAGGAATTGCCCCCTCTGCTGAGTGGTGCGACCTTAAGCCTCAGTTTCCTCATCTGTAAGTGGGGTTAATAATAGCACCATGACCTCCTGCAACTGGCACACAGGGGAAGCTTGGTCAGGGCCACTAGTGACCACGTGCTTCCCGGGGAAGGCACTGGACACCTCTGAGCCTCATTCACAGAGCAGGGGCAGCAAGCCTGCCTGAGCCAGTCCATGTGACGTGCTTGTCACATAGGAAGTGCTCGATAAACAGATGCAATTATGGGCAGAGTCAGCCCACAGTTTTCCAGGAAGCTCAGAACAAGCAGCTTTTACCTCCACGCTCTCTCCCAGGATCCAGAGAATGGCTCTGCTGCTCTCACAGAGGGAACAGGGCCCGTGTGAGAAGCCATCACCTCCCCTCTCTCCCGGGCCATGTTGGAGCTAGCAGGTACTGACAATCCACCTCTAGCAGATGCCTCCTTTCTCAACAGGACCAGAGACAGTCTTTGTTTCTCCCGGGGTCCCTCAGTGAAGAAAGTGAAGGCCATGATGGGACCCGGATGCCCAGCGCTGGGTCCAGGGCTCAAATCACACCACCAGCCGGGTGCTGCCCAGAGATGCTACAGAGGAGCCTTTCACGAGCCGTGTCCCATCTCACCCTCATGTGACGCCCCAACTGGAGCCCTCTGCGCTGGGGCTTGAGGCAGGGCCGGCTGGGAGCAGGGGATGGATGAATGAATAGGTGCATGGCAAGATCAGAAGCCAGAAGCTAAAAGCCGAAGTCAAGGCTCCAGTGCTTGCTGGCTGCCTGACTTCAGGTAAGTGACATTAGCTTCCCCCCGGCCTCTTTATCCATCTGTACAAGGGGAATAATAGCACCAACTCACTGAGCGGTTGCAAGGATGAAACAGTATCACGTACGTAACAAACGATGTGTAAATAAACAACCCTCAATGTGTAAATAAAGTACCCTAAGTTAGTCTCAGATGTGGTTAACTCAACCAGAAAAAACCTGAACGGGCACCAGGATCTAATCTTGGGCTATCGGAGCTTAAAATACCCCAGATCCATGTCAATCTTTCCCTCTCAACCAAAGAACATCAGAAGATTAAAAGACCACTTTGTGGGACTTCTCTGGTGGTCCAGTGGTTAAGACTTCGCCTTCCAATGCAGGGGGTGTGGGTTCGATCCCTGGTTGGAGAGCTAAGATCCCACATGCCATGGGGCCAAAAGAACCAAAACGTAAAACAGAAGCAATATTGTAACAAATTCAATAAAGACTTTAAAAATGGTCCATATCAACAACAACAAAAAATCTTTTAAAAAAAAGCCTACTTTGTACCCAAGATCACACGGGGCACTTTTGCTTAGAACCCTAACAACTCTTAACAAAACAAAACAAAAAATCTGAAAGGTGTAGGTCTTTACTCTTCTAAGTGAAGACACTGCAGGCCAGCCAGTTACCCAGCCAAAGCTAATGAATGCGAGGACGGCCTTGCTCCGAACAACCTGCTCTTTCTGCTACCAAAAGGCAGCACAGATCGATGGCTCAGTGTGGGCTCTGGCTTTAAACCTCCTATGTCCGAATCAAAGCCACCGCTCGCCGGCTGGGCGACATCAGCCAAGTTGCTTAACCTCTCTGTGTCCCAATGTCCTTGTCTGTAAAATGAGAGTAATTCTACCACCTGCACTCCATAGCATCGCTGCAAAGATTAAGTAGGTCACTCTAAGGAAAGCACATGGTAGATGCTGGGTAAGTGTGCCTGTGTCATTGTTACAGCACAGTGCCTGGCCCGTAAGAGGAATCCAAAAATTTGTTTATAGAACAGATGAAGTTTCCTCTCTATGTTCCCACTGGTTGCCAGACACACTGAAGGCTCAGACTTAATCTCTCTTTTTGGAACCATTATTCCTTCAAGATTCTGGAAATTTTCTGTTTTCTGCTTACGCTGGGGGTGGCGGGGGGCAATGTTTGGCACTCATTCATGATAATTTATATTCTCATGTGAGCTGAAAGCACCTCTTGCTTCCCTCGGTGTGTTTCTGACACGCAGATGTGTTAGCACAAGGCACCATCCAATCCTGCACTTCCTCATCCCTCCACACCTGTACCTGTGCAGGCTCCGCCCCCCGACACCCTCTCTTCTGCACCTGGCTCACCCCTGGAGGCCAGCACCCGTCTCCACGCTTTTACAAGGCCTCCATGGCCACTCCAGCCTCAGCCAAGGTCACACGCCAGGGCTACATCTGGCCCACAGATGCACTTGGTTTGGACCGTACTCTTTTTTTTTTTTTTTTTTGGTATGCGAGCCTCTCACTGTTGTGGCCTCTCCCGTTGCAGAGCACAGGCTCTGGACACACAGGCTCAGCGGCCACGGCTCACGGGCCCAGCCGCTCCACAGCATGTGGGATCTTCCCGGACCGGGGCACAAACCCGTGTCCCCTGCATCGGCAGGCGGACTCTCAACCACTGCGCCACCAGGGAAGCCCTGGACTGTACTCTTTTAAAAGATGTTTTAATTAATGGCCAGTGTGATCATCAAGAGACTGGTATAGACAAAGAGAGCGTAGTGAGGCTGGGTCCTCCTGAAGTCAGCCTCAGCATCCCCTCCCCACCCCATCCTCACCTTTAAAGGAAAAGGCTGGGTCAAGCCAGCCCTAGATGTCTTCCCTCTGAAAACAGGAGAGTCTCAGGGTGACGGGCAGGGCTGCTCAACCCTGGGCACTCCGGCCTCCCCCAAGACTACAACCACCCACGTGCCTCCCGCCCATAACTGACCTCTCAAAGAATCCAGTTTGCTTGACTTTCAGAATATACCCAGAGTCCCACCATTTCTCATGCCCTCCACTCCCCAGTCCTGGTCCAGCCACAGTCCTGTCTCGCCTGGACCACCGCAGCAGCTCCTAGCGCATCTCCGTGCTGCTTCCCCCAGCCCCCCGGCGGCCTGTCCTCATCTGCAAGGCAGCTGGAGGGATCCTGCTGAAACCTAGGTCAGACCCGCTCTTCCTGGCTCCCACCTTCCTGCGAGTCCAAGGCCCAAGCGCGCCCATCCTCTTTCCTCTGGGCCTGCAGCCCCTCCTCCTCTGCCCTGACTGAGCCTGCCCTTCCCACACAGGCCCCCTCTCTGCTCCCAGACCACACCCAGGGTGGCCCTGGCTGTCCAGGCCGCCGTGAGCACTCATCCCCAGAAACCCGGACCTTTTAGTCCTTCAGCTCCTCCTTGGCCCCAATGCTACCTTCTCAGGAAGGCCTAACTGACCACACCCAATTCCCCTCGCCCTGGCAGCTCTTCCCATAGTACTTATCACCTTCCAACGTACTACTGAACTTTCCTATTTATTAGATTTATTGTTTATCTCACTGCAGCCAGAACATCAGCGCCACAGGGGCAGGAATTTGTCTGCTTTGTTCACGGCTGCATTCCACACCTGGAAGAGTGCCCAGCACCTAGAAGGCGCTGGGTGAATAATTCGAACAAACGAATGAATGAGCAAAACGCACCCCCGATGACCTCAGAACACGTGCTCCCCCTCCGAAGCTTGAGGATCACTGTTTCACTCTTCTCCTTTCCTTCTGCAGAAGGTCTCATCGAACCTCTGTAGTTCTAAGCAAACGCAGCAGCCGTGATCAAGACAAATTAGCATCTGCAAGACCTGCTTCCTGTTTCACGGAGCCAGCCTCACCGAGCACAAAATTTTATTAGTCAATGGAAGCCAACACGCCCAGCCAATGCCAGAGAAGCGCGGCTCCCGGTCACGACTCCAGTTTCGCCTGGTCAGGAGGAAACCCCATCTGGCTTCTTTCTCCCCTGTCTTAGATATAATTTAAAGTGAGTCGCAGAGAGTACAAACGCCAAAATCCAACAGGATGAAAATCACTGTCCCGTAATCTGTTTTACGAGATGAAAGCTCGGAGACTTTACTAGCCTCCTCCAGGATGGGAAGGCGGTAACCTGGACAGGTGCGCCCCGGCCCCCCACTCTCCTCTCTGCAAAGCTCATTACTGTCCCCCAGGATGAAATCGAGATCAGGTTTCTGCATCTGCAAGGAATTTCTCCTAAAGGAACTGCCCATGTTTTCTCCATATGTCTGAACATCTGTTTGAAAGAATCAGGAGTATTGTCTTTGGAGGTGTGTGCTGTGGTTAAACAATCTCAGATTTTGACTACTTTATAACAAAAAGGATGGCTTTCCAATCCTTCTGTCAGTTGAAAACACGTCCCAGGGAGTGGTAAGAATAACGTTTATTGAAAGCCCCGGCACAAAGATGGATGAGGAAAATAATGAAGTGTCCTCTACCGGGAATTTCTACGCAGGATTATGGTTAAAGGGTCTGGAAGCAGCCAGGGAAAGGATTAAATGACAGTGGCATTATACAGGCAACTCTCAGCTGGAGTATTATGAGATCCCATAAGCTGAAGAGCTACGGAAACGCTTAAAGCCCAACCTTGCGAAGCTGCCTTTGAATGGCAGTTCTGTCCACCAAAGGACCACTGCTTCCTGTCCTGAAAGAGGACGAGGAAATGATGGCAGGGTTCCACCAAAAGGCACGTGGCTCTTTCAAGGTGAATCAAGTGGTTCCCTTTCTCTGATCCCTACCGGTCAAAGTCACGTCAAAGAACTAAGATTCCCAGGCTCCTCAGAAAAAACCATAAGCTTGCTCTAGTTCCACGGGATTTAGAGCTTTATAGGAGAAATGTCCAGGGTCTGGCTGCGAACCGAGCTCCTTCCCTAACTGAACAATTCTTAGAAATCGTATAAACATAGCCTCTCTCCTACCTCCCTTTCTACTGATAACCCTTAACGTAGCACAGTCCTTATTAACCCCCAAAGGCTATGAACTTGAGGATATCTGCCTTGAGCTAAATCTAACTCAAACTTCGATTTAGTAGCCAAAATATAAAAATCAGAAATTTCACATCAAAATTCAGATTCCTAGCTCCCCTTAATAAAAACTGTGAAACCTGGCAACTTTGGTTCCCACATGGCATAACCAAGGGGCGCTGAGTACCAGCTGCCTCCTTCAGAGAAGGTACATACTGTGCTGTACCCTACTCCCCACCACTCCCTATTGCTCCCTGCTTGGCCAAGGCAGTCATTTCCTTCCGTCGTCTGGCTCCCACGAGCGCTCAGTTTGTAATCTTGTTTGTGCAATCACTTCTTTGGTTCTCTCCTTAGTCCACTGCTTCTAGAGAGATGCAGCTTGTTCTTGAGGGTATGGGAAATAAATCCTTACAAGTGGATATGCACTAAGCCCTGCAGTGATGGCCTGAGCATTAGAGAGTCTAGGACTCTGCTTCTGAGCTCCAGACTCATATACCCAACTGCCTACTTGCCGTCATTGCTTGGACGCCCCACAAGCCCTTCCTAATTCCCTCACCCCAAACTGAACTCGTAATCTTCCCCTAGGAAAATGACTGCCTCCCCAGGTCTTCCCACGTGGCATATGACAACACCCTCTACCCAGGCGCTCCTTCACACCCCCACACCTAAGCCAGCACCAAGTCCCGAAGCTCACACCTTGGAATCCATCCCCTCCTCTCCCAATGCCACCTTCCCGTCCTCACCGCCTTGACCTTCCAGCCGGCACTGCCACAGCCTATCAAATTCCCCTCCCTGCTTCCTCCCGTAGAGAAGCCCACTCCTTAGAGGGAAGCCCAAGTGGTCCCAAAAATATTAAATCGGAATCATCTTCCTCCTCTGCTCAAAACTCAGCACTCCCTTCCCCTTGACCTGAAATAAAACCCAAGTTCCTCATCTTGGCTTGTGAGTCCTGCCAACCATCACCCTCCAAGCTAAACTCAAGTGACACTGGCCCTCCTTCAGCTCCACAGACACACCAAGTTCTTCCCTGCCTCAGGACCTCCGTGTGTGCCGTGCCTTGTGCATGGAACGCTATCCCACCACCACCAAAAGAGACAGAGACAGACAGAGGAAGGGCAACATTCCTTTCTTTGCTGGCTCAATCATCTGCTCCAGGCCCCAGTTGGTAAGTCACCTCCTCAGAGGGATCCTCCCTCTAAAGCAGGTCAACCAAGTAGTACTTTCCTGACATGGTTTGTTTTGTCAAAGCACTTACCACCACCTCCCGCCCCAAGTTGTGAATCCAACAGATGAACTCCTAATCAGCTGTCACGTTCTACCTTGGAGTCCAGATGTCATCCCAGATGGCCCTCGTCTGGCCTCCCTGACATGCCCACATCTCAGCAACGGTCACACCAACCATCCTGGTCTACTTGGCATATCTGGTGCCCCTTGAACTACATCAGGGCAGGGACTGTGTCCATCTCACCCATCATTACGTTACTGGCGCCTAGCACAGCGCCTGGCACACAGCAAGCCCTTGACAAAATGTTCACCGAATGAATGAGTCATGAGATCTGAAAAGCATTTAAGGTTTGGAACAAACTTTCTTCCAAGATCAAGTGACATTCAAGAGAGAGGAAAGCAAAAAGAAAGAAAAACAGCTGAACACGGCATATGCTTAAGATATGAAATTTTACATGTAAAGAAAGAGAATGAAATGGTCATGTACTCATTTTATTTTCATATAAAGAGGAGCATAAAACCACTAGGCATGCAAAAAAAAAAGTGAAGTTTTATAGTGTGGCAAATAAAAAAGAGAAAGGTGAGGACGAATCATCGAGAGGGGGAAAAGTGAGCCATGGTACAGTACAGAAATAGAAACAGATGGAGAGATAAGGAGAGAGACAGAGATCAAGAAAGAAACCAGCAGAAGCATCTAGGCAAGGTACAAAACAGGGCTTCGCTGCTCTTCTGGGAATGAAAGGGCAACCCTCCAGATTTCGAAAGGGGTTTTCGCACCTACTTAAAGGTTAAGAGCCCTTGTCTTCTTAAAGTCCCCTCTTCTCTTCATTTTTCAAAGAAGTTTTTAAAAAACTGACTTCCTATGTTAAAAATCAGGGGTTAGCACATCTCGTTTTGAAGAGAACCCAATCTATTCAAATGATTTTTTTTTAAAGACTTCACTTTGTGTCTTTTGAGGATATGGCTACAGATTTTTAAGTCATACGTTGAGTTTTCAAAGTTACGAACAAGAAGAGGGGCGGATCCTGGGGAGCTGTCGGAAGAACGGGCATGAACATCAAGCACAGTGTAGTGGGCATCCTCGGAACTGCACGTCCAGCCCATTCCCTTCTCTGGAACTTTCCACGGCTCCAGCCCCTGATGAATGGGTGAGCAGAGCCTTGCACTGCACATGCTCTGACCTCTCTGGCCAAGCTAACTGGACCAGAGGGTGGCACCCTTCCCCCCACCCCCAGGGCCATTTAGAATCTCCCTGAGGGTCAGGACTTGGGCTCCAACGAGCTGGTGAGGGGCTAGAACAGGGACAGCATAGAAAATTGATAGGCAGGAGGGCCTGGTGGGCATCTCTCCACCAGGACTTCCCTGCCTGGTGAGAAAGAGGCGGCAGGGAAAGCTGGTCTGCAGAGTGATGTGGAAGACGAGGAAGGCTGTGTAACAGGCAAAGCCAGACACCTGAAGCCAAATCCTGAGTCCACCACTCAAGAGCTATGATCTTGAACAAGTTCCTTGACATCTCCTTGACCTACTGTAACTGCTTCTTAGGGCTTTTTTGAGGATTAAATAAGTTATAACACAGACGGCACTTGGAACAGGGTCTGACGTGTGCTAAATGCTCACTAAGTGTTAACTATCATTAGCACTGTCTTGCTGAATCGTAAGTTCACGACGGTGAGGGTCTCTGGCCGGTTCGTTCATACCACATCCCAGAATCTAGAACCATGCCTGGTACATAGCAGTGCTCAACAAACGTTTGTTGAATAATCAGAGAACAAAGATACCACATAGCCCCGAAAGGACAGACACCATGGACAGAGCCTCCTAAAGCTTCTCCTTGTTTCTTACCTGCTTTTCCCATCTCAGGGTAAAAGCCAAACTCTCCCCCATGGCTACTCAGGCCTTGCCCGCTCGGGCCCCCTCCTCTCTCCCCCTGGCCCTTCACAGTCTGGTTCCACTGGCTTCCTCAAGGTCCGCTGCCCCAGTTTGCTTCCTTCTGCCTCTAAGCATTTGCACATACTGTTCCCTCTATGCATCATCCTCCATCCAAGTCTCTTCTTCAAGGAAATCTTCCCAGGGAAATCCTCCGCCCTCTACGCTGCCCCCTCCATTTTACACGCCTGGAGCCTCATGCACGTTTCCTTCCTGCCACTTGCCACAATTTGTAATTTTATCAGGTGCATGATTATTTAGTCGATAACTTTATACCCCCGAGATCATGAGCTCCACAGAGAAGCTAACCACCGCTTCTCTTTTAGTCTTCACTGTATCTCAGCATCAAGCACAGTACATGGCAAAAGGTAGGTGGTCAACAAACACTTGCAGAACGAATCCACTTGTTGAATGGATTGACTGAGCAAAGAAATAAACCTTGGACTCATGACCATGAGTCCAGGTTCTTCTTGAGCTGAATCTCCTGACCTGATGATATGTTACCCCAGTAGCCTCCCCATATAATCCCCTTTTTCTAATCTGCTTTGAATGAGTTTCTCTCTCTGTTACAACCAAAGGCTTTGACTCCAGCACACACTAACACCACCTCCAGGCCAAGAGGTTCCCATCCTAGAGCAGATAAGCCTTGATTGATAATGATATGAAGACTTTCTTTTCCAAAAATCAGTGTTCAAGCATGAGTAAATAGTACCAGACCAGCCCTACCACCATAAACAACTATCAAATAGGACAAAAGTTGATAAGTCAATTGCTTTCAGGCACTAGACAGCAGGCAGCATAAGACTGTGGTCTACGAGAGAAAGGAAACATAGGAGGTGAGCCCACGTTCACTGCCGCTCTCTGCCTGGGGACAGTTTCCCTCCCACATGCAGGGAGTGGAGTTCAAGCAGAACACAGTGGGCCTGCTCAGTTGGGGAGACAGAGTTCAGAGTCCCAGGCTGGAGAAGCAGCTAGGATCTGTGGGTAAAGCATCAGAGAGGAGGAAGGTGCTAGGGGAGCTCCCCAAGTCCTTGGCCAAGGGCTGGGCTGTGTAAGCACAGGGAAAGAATGTGCAGAGTTTATCAGAGAGAGGCAGCTATGGGGTAAAAAGGGAAACAGAGAGACTAGAGGTTGAGCAGGCCTGGAGTACTGGAATTCCAGCCCACCAGAGAGGAGTGACCTCCCCACGAAGCATCCAAAAAGACTAGGCCTTAAGAGTAAGGTCATGCCTTAGAGTAAGGGCTACTTTAGACCTGCCCTAACATGGTCTAAAACCTAGCCTCAACTATATCCACAAAAGAAGGAATTTGATGGCTAACCCCATGAACCTGAAGGGCATGGGGAACACCTTGGGCTTTCCACAGGTCTACCTTAACAAAGGGTAAAAATCAAGCCTATAAAAGGTCAATGTGATCAGCCAGTAACTGAACTACCTTTAGAGGAAGATAACAAAATCAAGAGTCTCTACAATGTCCAGTACACATCATCATCACAATGTCAGTATACAGTCAACAATTACTAGACATGCAAAGAAATAGTAAAATGTGACTTGCGATAAATGAAAAGAAGCAACGAATGGAAACAAAATCCCCAAAAGGCTGTGATGTTAGATTTAGAAAAAGCAACTGCCAGGATTTATAAGTTCCTAATATTATCATTAAAGTCCTTAACCAGGTATATACACTCAAAGCTACCTGTGAAGATTTTAGGGTTAGGGGTTTGTATGTTTGTTTTTTGTCTGAATTGTACTTATGTCATGTCGTTTCAGGGGATGCTCAAGAATCTGCATTTTTAACAACTACTCTAAAGGGTTTTGATGCACCATCAGATTCTTATCAAAGAATACTTTTACTTTAAGGCAAATTTAAAGGAGTTAAATTAATTTAAATGTATTAAAGGGCTGGTTAATTGAGTTGGTTGGTGGCCACCAGTCAGCAGTTCCTGGTTAACCAGACTATACAATCAAGAATATTTCAACTCAATATTTTGGAGGAAAAAAACAGTTCTCTACTTATTTTGAAAAAAAAAAAATCTGAGGTTAAATCAAAAGCCACAGACATAAAAGATAATGATTGGGCTTCCCTGGTGGCACAGTGGTTGAGAGTCTGCCTGCCGATGCAGGAGACACGGGTTCGTGCCCTGGTCCGGGAAGATCCCACATGCCGCGGAGCGGCTGGGCCCGTGAGCCATGGCTGCTGAGCCTGCATGTCCGGAGCCTGGGCTCCGCAACAGGAGAGGCCTCAACAGTGAGAGGCCCGCATACCGCAAAAAAAAAAAAAGATAATGATTAAGGAAAAACCAGGAGGAAATGCTCAGAGTATAATGTAAAGTGAAAAAAAATCAAAGTACAAACTACTATAACATCAAGTATACAAATGTACAGTGATAGACATTGCCATGTTTATGAATAGAAAAAAAGGCAACAGGAAATGTATCAAAATGCTAATAATAGTTATTTTAGGTATTTGACTCTGTGTAGTTTTAACTTTTCCCCACTTTTCAATATATTGATTTTCCTCAATGGACTCTCATCTGAAATTTAAACACAAAATGATGGCTTCAGAAACCTTCAATGCAAAAACCTCTGCAAAACTCTAGTGGTCTCTCAATCAGAAAGAGAAGAAAGAAGAAGCTTGAGCATGAATATCATTTCTATCCTTATCCAGCTCAGTAAGACTTTTGTCTATGGCTTCTGAGTAGCTGGATTAGCTTCTGATACTCAGTCTCAAATATCCCATCCCTCAGAGGAAAAGGAGGCTAAGACACATACCTCAACCTAAAAAGCACCAAGCAGTAGCTCAGCAGAAGTAAATCACCCAGTGATAAATGAGGACGCAAAAGGAAGAGAACTCAAGGCCATACCTGAACCACAGGGTGGCCGCCGGTCGGAGCTTTGACAGCCCCTCGGCTGCCTTCTGTCTCGTAGTGAGCTCGGTGATGTGGCTTGGGCTGCACCTCGATCCTCAGCTCATAGGAGCCTGACTGGTGGGAGAGTGGCCACTCAAGTGGTGGGAGGGATGCAGTCACTGGGATGCTGAAGGAGGAAACAGAATCAGTCATGTGTACAATAAATCATATCCCGTCAACCTGTACAATAAACATAAATGGTCCCTTTTCCGAAAATCATGTCCAATGGGCATATGATAATGTTGGCTGTTGGGAGGCACACATTTCTCAGACATGATAGGTAGGGCTCTTCACAAGGTAGAGATCTTTTTCATTCTCTTTCTTTGTTTTCTCTTCCATCTTGATGAAGGGAGAATGACTGACATCTCAGTTTATGAAGCTAAGTTCATGATATGATTGTTCTAGCACGTTCTGAACCACTGTAACTTCTTTTCCTCTGGAAATTTTGAAGAATATCACCTCTCACCTCTAAAGAACATCCCTTATCCAGGATGTTTTTCTTTTCCAAAGGAGTAAGTGTGGGAGAAGGAACACTGAAATAGAAATCAGGGGCCCCACTGTGTCACTAACTTGCCATGTGACATTAGGTATGCAACTTCATCTTTCTTATCCTTAGTATCCTGTAACCACAAATGGACCAGATGACATCTGAGAGTTTTTCTAGCTTGTATTTCTGTCTGATGTCTCAATTAAAAGTAAATTTAGGGAGAGGCCATTCCCAGTCACAATCATTACTTCTTGGGTCAAGTGTAGAACATCTAACCACAGAGAGGTGTCTGGTTTTGGTATGGATGAGCCAAACCACTCAGACTTCCTACAATTAAATGAGGAGTAAAGGTCAAGAGCATGACTGGAGTTACACACCCAAGTTCCACCTCTAACTACCTGTGTGACTTAGAGCAAATGCCTCTATCTCCCTAGGCCTTAGTCTCCTTCAACTGTGAAATGGGGATACTGAGATCATATAAAGAGCTTAAGCACAATAACTGCTCAATAAATATTAGCTATAATTATTTTTTCATGTAATATAGTATATATTTCAAATAAATAGTTACTTCCTGTAGACAATCTGACTACAGTATAATGGTATTGGATATGTATGCTTTGGCATCTGAATTTGTAAAATCTTTGAGGGCATGACATTAAGTTTCATTTTATTATACAGTCTCAACCCTACCCAGCACACACATCAGGTACTTGATATGAGGTTAGTATTAGGTCATTGAAGAGGTGAATGAAGTCTTGACAATCTATCTAGACCATTCACTCAGAGCCCAAAAGAACCTAGAGACATTTTCCCAAAATCACAGAGCAAGACACAGCCAAGGCTCCAACTTAAGTCTCTTGACTCCCAGTCCAGTGCCCCTTCCACATCTCTACACTGTCTCTTATCTTATTAATTTCTTTAAAATAGGCCCAAGAAAATACCTCATTGATGGAATGAGTCTAGAGCAATGCCTGACATTTGCTAGGTCGTCAGTGAATATTCAGTGAGTGGGCGGACAAATGAATGGAAGGGTAAATGGATGAATGAACAAGCAGTTTTATTTCAAAGAACACCCGTATGTTCAAAGTAGCTTTGAAGTTGCAAATGCATGGATTTGTGTCACTACGTCCTGATTTTTCACATGCCGGAGAAAACATTAATCTAATCAGGACAGTCTTTCCTGCTAAGCCCAAAACTGCTAGAAGCTAACATTATCAACTGGACTTAATTAAACATTTGCAGTGAGGCCAATTCTATCCCTTCTCTCTTACAGCAATTCCAAGGGGAGAGTGGAGCGGGGCAGCAGCCCCACAAACTCCATCAGTGCCAGAGCTGAACTTGAACATACAATCCAACTTACGATTCCACCCTCACTATGCAAGGAAATCTCCAGCCCTTCTTTATAACCACATTGCCTCCTGAAGCCCCTTTAACTCTGAAGTCTCAGGTGTCTAAAGTGCCTTTATTTCTACCTCAGTTACAGTTCCAAGATGCCTTCAAGCTTCTGTCTACATCCAAGGTGCCATATGTGTTCAATACTCTTATTTTCATGTATGCAAGTTAATATTTTCTAAAGTTAGCAAAATAAGGCTCATGAAAAAAATCACTCCACCCCTGTATGAATCAAAACATTTAGTGAGTAGAAGATTCAATGGAATATCCCTAAGTATCAACTTCTAATCTTGTTTGGTTCTGGAATAGGTATTTGACAACCGAAATATAATCTTAAGACTCAGACCACTGGAGACAGTCTGACATCCTGCATTTGAATTCCAGCCCCCTGCTGAGTTATCCACACTCCCTGAGATAACTATCATGGTGAAACTCCTCTGAATGTCCTATCTTCTCAATCGAATAGAAAATTCTTGCAAATATCTCACTGGCTGGCACAGATTGGCACTTGCTACGGACTAAAGGACTCTAACTCAACAGAACCTCTCAGATCAAGCCACATAATGGAGAGGGAAGGATTTTATATACAGTAAAGTCTCAGATAAATGCCTCACAATCGTATTTTATATTAATGATCCTCCTCACTCCCAAATAAGTCATGTTTTGGAGACTGATCAAGGAGTTGACCAGAAATAACAAGGAGTCAGGAATCTCGAATTCTGATTTCCAGCTTGGTCATGAACTAGCTGGGTGCTGATGGGCATATCACTTCACCTCTCTGAGCCCCAGTTACTCAACCTGCACCGGGCGTTGATCTCGATCAGCATTCCTAAGGTGCCTCCAGGAAACTTTAGTCTCAGAACTCCGTGATCAGATGGCCTTTGAAATCACCGCACATTCTGTTCACAGCGGGGAGCGGCCCCTACACAAAGGTATCTATTAAACTCAATTAAACCCAGAAACTCCTTTCCTTAAGGGACTGACTGACCTATGATGGCACTAGTGTTCTCAGAACCTGCTTTGGAGGAAACATCAGACCAGAAGCTCCATTCAGTCCATTTCGGTCGGGGTTGGGGGCAGGTGGGCGTGGGGAAGCCAGGCCCAGTGGACAGGACCCTAGGCTACTCTCAACCCCACATCAATCAAAACGGCTCTACATTACCTATTTTGGCATTCAACGTTTTATTTGAAAAGAAGAGGCTTCCGTTTGCTACAAGCAAATAACACTTTGAAAACCATTGGGATACGGGAATAGCATAAAGCTTAGATTCTTCACCTAATAAAACAGATAAAATAATCTCTGCTCCTAATCTGTGTACCTCATTTTCCTTATTATCAAAATGAAGATAAATATATAACCAGACCAGGTTTATGTGAGAATAACATGAAATAACCCAGAGAGAGTACTTAGAAGTGTGCCTGGCACACAGCTAGCATCCTGAAATGTTGGTGATTATTATTGCCGCTATCATCACTCTAACAGCTATTGGGGACTCAATCTCCTAGCACACGGCGCATCAGTGAGGAAGCAACAACGTGCTTCCTCTATAAGGTTAAGATTCCCCAATAACAATAACAGCTGTCTCTCTCATGAGCTCTTACCTATGTAGGTTCTATGCTAAGAGTCTGATGTATATTATCTCACCTAATCCTTAAAAAAACAAACAAACCAACAAACAAAACATGCGGTAGGTACTATTATCATCCTCATCTCACAGGAAATGAACCAAGGCCCAGAAAGGTGCTCAGTGAGAATGAAGGTCCTGATTGACTAGCAATGTCTGCCCTGGGCACGGCATCAAAAAGGTGCTCAATGAGAAAGAGGGCCCTGCATGATTAGTGATGTCTGTTATGGGTACAGCAGGATGGCAGCAGCAGACATGCCCATGATCACACAGCCAGTGAGTGGCAGAGCCAGGACTCAGATCCATCCCTGGAGACCCCAAGCCTACATGCTGCTATTCATGCATCTCTTCAGCTTGCCAAGATTTTAAGCTCCTTGAGGATTATGGCTCCCACATTTTTTGAAGACCTCCATATCACTGGTTGCAATACTGAGGCACATAGCAGATGCCAACAAACATCAATTCCTCTTACAATAAGATAGCAAATTCCACATGTTCAGGCTTGCTTTGAGCTTACTAGAATGTCAGCTCCACGAAGGCAGAATTTTTTTTCCCATTTTGTTCACACTGTCTCCCCAACACCTGTAACAGTGCCTGGCACATAGTAGGTGTTTGATAAGTACTTGTTAAATAAGCGAATGCATGAATGAGCTCAGTGTCATATGAGCAATCACGTGCATCCTATGACTGCATCCTCCTTACTGCATCCTCCTTACCACCCAGTAAGTCAGGGACACTTCCACCCATTTTACAGATGGGACAACTGCAGCTCAGAGTTTTGTTTTGTTTTGTTTTCCCAGAGAATTTAACTTCCTTTTCAAGGTCTGGCAGCCAGTAAATGGAAAGCCGGGATTTAAGACCAGTCTAGCCAACTCTGAATCCCATGCTCATAACCAGAAAACCTTCTCTTAAAACTGGACCATGGAATAAATCGTTTTCAAAGCCTGACTCACCTGCAGATGGGAATGGCGGGCACCAGCTGCTTGGGCCAAGTTGGTGGCACCAGTAAGATGGACTCGGGGGCTGAGTTCCTCCTCTCCTCCTGCTCGCAGGGCCCCAGGAACTCCACGGCTGGGTAGATGTGGCGGGGTAGGCCAGCCTTGGACGGGGCGCTGGACACCGGCGACGGGTCGGGGCTGGTCTTCCACATCTTGGGGGGGATCCCACAGGGTGAGTCGGCAGCGAGGCTGTTCAGGGCATCCATGAGGACGGCAGAGCCAGCCGCGGGGGGGTACCCGGCAGGGGCGCCGTCGTCCCGGGGCTGCGGCGAGGGGCTCCGCGAGCGCTGGGGTGAGGCTCCGGGCAGTGGGGCAACCAAGGCCCCCGCGCACGAATGCCTCCGCTTGGTACCAGGCGACGAGGAGCGGGAGGCCGGACGGGGCACGGGCGAGTGGCGGCCCAGGCAGCTGTCCTCAGCGAGGCCGGTTCGAGGTGACATTATTGGCGAGGTTCTGGGGGAATAATGAGCAGGGATGTTTTGAAACTGGGGACACAGGTCGTCGGGCCCGCCGTTATTGGGCGAGACGCAGGGCGAGGTGTAAGGGGAGAAGGTGTCGGAAATGAAGCTGGCAGAGGAGCCGCTGCTAGCGGGGCTCAAGCAAAGCGGCTCGCGGTAGCCCTCGAAGCCGGGCACGGGCAGCGTGAACCTCGGGCTGGCGGCCACCCCCGGCAGGGGTGGCTGCTCGACCACGAGGCCAGTGTCTCTCATGCGGAAGGGCCCCCCTGACTGCATCAGTTCGTGGGATGGAGTGATCTCGATCCGAGGGCTCAGGCCCGAGGCCCCCACTGGCTTGGCAGGGCACAGAAAGTTCTGGGGCCCTACCCTATCCGGCTCTCCCAACCGGTGCGGGGGCTCGCCAGAGAGACTGTCTAGGGGGCTGTATGGCTTGAGGCCATAGTCCAGGACATCATCGGGGTATGCGAGTCCGGAGGGTGGGCTGGCGACCTTATGTGCATTCGGTTCTTCTGGAAAGAGAAGGGGGGAGGGAGGGGTCTTTTTAAGCCTCTAAAACACAACTCCGGATGCAGAGCAATCACAGACTGGGTTTTGTCTCCTGTTATTATTATTATTTTTTTAATCCCCGCCACACCAAACCGCAGAGCTAGAAACTCCTTCCCTCACAGAAGGAAAGTGAGGCCACTTCATCCCAGATTCCTTGAACGGAGAGATCAAAGCGGAAGGATTCTAGGGCAGGTGCGCGAGCACAGCTGGTCCAAGCCGTGCAGCAGCAGCCGGAGACCTGGATGGCTGGCTGGGCTAACGGCTTCCAAACTTTTGTTTCAGTGAAACCCTTAAAAGAAATGTGATTTTATTTCACAATTCAGTTCACACCATCACGTTCACTGGCAACTGAAACAAAAGCTTCCCCAAACAATACTTACCCTGCTACGTATGATGCACTCTTATCTATCCTCCTGTCTGGAGTTATTTTGTTTAAATTCTGGTCATAACTCATTAAACAGATTTCCTGTCCCACCAGTGGGTCATGACCCACAGTTTGAAAAACACTGACCTAGGCCCATCTGCTCTTTCTACCTGTATGATACAGCTACAAGATGCAGGGGGAGGCCACAGCAGCTCTGGAGACCATGAAGCTCTGGGTTCAAATCCCAAATGTTTATGCCCACATGTAAAAAAGTGACTTAATTTACAACCAGAACTCCTGAGCCATATCTCATCTTGTGCCATTTTACAGATGAGGAAACTGAGGTCCAGGGAGGGGAAGAGATTCACCCAAATACAGAATGAACAGGATTAGAAATCCCCCAGAAAAGCTACTTGGCCCCCAAAAGACAGAGCCATGGCTATAGAGCCTCCCAAACTAGTAAAATCAGTGGATACAGAATGATCTAATTTTGTTCCTTAATCGTGGCCACGTAGCTCAGGCTTCTGCTGCCACCTCGAAAGAACCCGTGGCTGGAGAGTGAGATTAGAGAGGGAACTAGCTATTTGTTCCCACCATCCCACACCCCGCCCCCCCTGCAAGTTCCCCAGCTCCACAGAGGCCCCTCCACCCTCCCTGTCGTTACTTGGGTCAGCCTCGACTCTTCTCTCGTGACCTTACATCCAATCCATCAGCAAAGCCTGACCGCTCTATTAAAATGTAAACTAAATTCAGGGGTCACCACCTCCCGCCACCCTCTTCCACTTGGACCGTTGCCGTCACCTCCTCCCTGGTCTCCCCATTTCTACACTCACCCTCTATGGTCTGTCCTCCACACAGCCGTCTATGGAAATGTCCACTGTAAAGTGAAACCCACTTTAAAGGCTTCCCTAGATGTCCCCAGGACAGTCCTTAACACACTCGTCCCCTAGCCCTGGCCTGTCTCACTACTCCCACTCTCCCCACTTTCCCCCAAGCTCTCAGCACCAGCCCTGCTGACATCCTCACGATTCTTCAAGCAGCTCCTGCTGTGGAGCTCCCTCTCCCTAGAAGTCTCCCCCCAAGCTCTTCACCTGGCTGCTTCCCTTAATTCCTTCACATGCCTGCTCAGTTAGCAGCTCCTTAGGCCCATCCCCACCCCTGTGTCATCCTCCACCCCATTTCCTTGCCATCTTTTCTCCACTGACACCTGTTAGCAGCTCACATCACATCAGATATTATCTGTTTAGAGAATCACATGCTGCTAGATCAGAGGCAGGCAAACTACAGCCCCTGGACCAAAGCTGGCCCACAGATTGCATGTGTAAGTAAAGTTTTATTGGAACAAAGCCGCTCCTATTTGTTTACACATAGCCTGTGGCTGGCTTTTGCACTGTAACAGCAGAGCTGTTTGGTGCACACAGGTGATCCTCCACTTCCTTGGTGCCCTTTCTGGGCCATCCTGGAGTAAGTGCTATCTGGTTTAGCTGAGCTGATCTCATAGGGTTCAGGTGGTGCCCCACCCCAGGTGAGAGCCCAGAAATGGCTTTCCACAGCTCCTAGGATCAAGATAAACAACCTCAACTAGGTCAGCCCGGTTGAGCCTCTGCCTGCCCCTCTAGCCTTGCCTCTCTCTACCCTCTCCCCTCCCCTCTCTCCCCGGACTCCAGCCAAACTGGCTGTCATTCTCAGAAAATGCCAAGCTCCTTTCTGCCTCAGGACCTTTGCACTCGCTGTTCCCTCTGCTCAACAACTCCTCCCCCACCCAGCCCTCTTCGTAACTAAAACCGCTCCTTCCCTGAAGCTTGGCTAAAGTGTGCTCTCAGAAGTCCTTCTGACCTTGACGAGATCAGACCCCACTCACACTTCCCTGCTCTGCTCCACTGCACTTCTCACAATTCTAATTCAGTAATTCTGTAGCTAACTTATCATCTGCCTCTCCCCCAACTCCCAGTCCCACCTCCACCAATCAGTCAATTCCATGAGGACTCTCTCACCACCCCACCCCACCCCCACTGTATTCCTAACGACTGGACAGGACCTACCACAAAGTAGGCCCTCCAAAAATATTTGTCGGTCTGCTGAATAAAGCATGAAATATTTAAACTACTCCTCAAAGATGCTAACATCCAGAACAAACGGTAGAAAGACATAACCTTAAGAGAGGGTGATTCGGTAATATGTATCTAAATTCCAAACGCATGTATACTTGGAATCAAGCCCTGTTTATAATCCCCAAAGACTGGAAGCAACCTACAGTCCATCAGCTGGGGATGGGTTAAATTCTGTCATTCACATAGTGAGATACAATACAGGTACAAAAAGGGTTGAAAAGGTTCTTTTTACATTGATATAGAATGACCACAAGATACTGTTAAAGATGCACACTGTATGCGTAGGATAGAAACAGAGCGTGTGTACACACATACACATACACACACACAGTGCTTATGGGAACACAGGCTTTCCCTGGAAGTTACAGGTAACAGTGATTTCCTCCAGGGAGAAGAGCTAAGTAATTAGGGGCAGAGGCAGAAAGGAGACTCTGACTTCTGTACTACACTGAGAATAGAAAGATAATTTCCAAAAGGCACGTTTTTATTTTATTTATTTTAAAGGGGGGGGTGACATAACATGATATATAGCAATGACACCTGGTTTAGGAAGCAGAAAATTGCATTCTAAGTCCTGCTCTGCCACTAACTAGTTGTGTGACCTTGGAAAAGTCCCCTACCCACTCTAGGTCTCAACCTCCTCATTTGTAACCGGACAGCATTAAACCAGATCGGTCTCCTGGGCTGCTTCTGGCTCTGACGTCCTTTCATTTTTCTAACTAGAGTCTGTAGGGTCTAGGGTTCTTGTAAAGCTGCAGTTCAATATAAACTTGTGCCTGCACGCGCACGCGCACACACACACACACACACACAGCCTTCCTGGCAGGTAACAGAGCACAGATTTTTAATCTAGGAAGAGATCCAGGTCAAATCCGTGTCCGACAACATTCTGATAATCCATTGCCCTGCGAACCAGCAAAACAAAACACAGAAAGCCTCTTAGCAAGAATTCCGGCCTTATCAGAAAAACTGCATTACATCTTATCAGAAACACCCCCTCGGGGCTGATGTGAAAGTCACAGAAACTTTTTGCCATAAAAACACACATCACTCACACTCCGGGGCAGCAATGAAAAAGACAAAGGCCAGTTTGCTGAGCAAAAGCATTTAAAGCATTTACATTGGTTTTAATTAATCCAAGCAGCAGAGTTTTTCTTTTCTCTCCCCAAGATTTTGAAAGTTTACCCACAAGCAAGTAATATGGAGGTAATTTATAATCATTTAATTCTCATTCCCCTGGGTATTTGACAGTAATTCTCACAGACAAAAGGCTCGTGATTAAAATATTTCTTTAAGTAGCTAGGATTCTCCACTATTTCTCCGTAAACAACCGCCACCCTTGCAGAGAGCTCCCTCGCTGTGCCCACACAGCACTGGGCCGAGCTCGTCTCATCTCAGAAGCACCAGATTCTCTCAGAAGGGTTTCCAGAACGCTTGCTCCTCTTACCACTTGCATGATCTTTGCTGTATTCATGTACCACCAGTGAATATTATTCACTTAATATTTCAATTTAAATTCATTCGCCTATTACTTTCTTTTTTTTTTTACGGAAACTTTACACCCATACCACAAATGGAAAATCAGTGTCACTTCCATAAATAGAAGGTAGGGTAAAACTACAATCAAAATAAAAGTTACTAAATTCAAGCGAGACACTGTTGCTAGCCAAAGGCTCTGAGCCTGAGGCCCACTTTTTTTCCTCCTTGATGCTCTTTATTTAAATAAGGTATCATTTATACGTACAGGTTTTGAGTGCAGAGTTCAGTGAGTTTTTGCCAGATGTTCTACACCCTTGTCACTACCACAGTCATGACGCAGGACATTTCCACGACCCCAGAAAGTCTGCCTTTTTTTAAGTTGGAATTGGGGGAGGAAACAGCAAGTATCAGAAAGAAAGGCATTCAAGACACAGTAGCACCTGACGGAGGCCTCACTCCTGACTCAAGAGAAGGCGCCCTGCCAAGGGGATGAGCCGCGTATACAATGTACTCATTGGGGCGGCCCGTGAAACCGTCCCACTTGCCGTGCGAGGTACCCAGCCCACACTCGAGGCATCAGGATTCCGAAAGAGGCAGAAGGTGGAGGCAGAGATGAGGGATTCAGAGGTTGCTGCTCTCAGTCCTCTGTGCCTCCATGCTTTTGCACATGCTGTTCCCCATGCCCAGAACACCCTTCCATACCTCCTGTCCTCACTTTTCCTAGCAAGCCACTATTTGTCCATCAAGATTTCACTTGGGCCACCTCTTCCTAAAAGCCCTCCCTAGGCTGGATCAGACACTACGGACTCTGTAGTGTTGCCAGAACCTGAAGAGTCGTGTAGTGAAGTCTATCAAGTACAGATTCACTTGCCTGTCTCCCTACTAGACAGTGAGCTTTTTGAAGGCGGATAAAGGCCGATAATCATAATAACAACAACAGCAACAGCAGCTACCATGCGCTGAGAATTTATCTGCCAGGCTCTGCTGTAAACACATTACATGCAGTAAATTATTTAACTCTCACAACCTATGAGATGGGCACTGTTTACTCCCCTTTTACAGATGGGTTAACTGAGGCACAAAGAGGTGAATTAACTTGCCCGAGGTCTCACAGCTTGAACCCAGCAGGCCTGACACCAGGGGTTCTCAGCCTCAGAACTACTGACACTGGGGGCTACAGACTTCTTCGCTGTGAGGCTGTAGGATGTTTAGCAGCATCCCTGGCCTCTACCCACTAGATGCCGGTAGCATCCCCTCCCCTCTCTCAGTTGTAACGACCGGAAGCATCTCCAAGCATTGCCGAATTTCTCCTGCGAGGCAGAATCACCCGCAGCTGGGAACCACTGCTCTAGGCCCTACAGTTCCGGGCCCTGCTCGCAGCCAAGGCCCAAAAGAATGTTGGGAGCATCCATCCACGAGTCAAACCTGAACTGATTCAGAAATGAGACATCTGCTTCCCGTCAGCCCCAGCAGGTAAATCATTTCTGCAGCAGACATCTGAAAGTCGAATTATCATCGCCCTTCCTTCCATCAAGTTCCCAGGTGCTCACCCCAACATCTAGGCCCCATGAATATTTGGGGAGATCTCTGGCCACTCCCCAAAACCGCAAGACAAGATTGCTGGGGAGGCCAGTCCAGCTCTGCTCTAGCAAGGCGTCTGCACTGAGGTCCGGGTCTCGGTCCATACACAGTGCTAGGGGCCCCCAGCTCCACGGCTTCACCCCTTTCCCCCACCCCCCGTCCGGCTGTGTGACCTGGGGGACCTCTGAGTCCTCGTGTATAACACAGTTGCTGAGGTTGGTGACAATACCCACCTTATCCACATGAAGCCCAAAACACACAAAATAAACACTCAGTAAATGGGGCCTTCCAGTCTACTCGTATTATCATTATGGAACAAACGATCTTCTAAGTGAAAATTCTCCCCTTGCTCTGCTTTCATTGCCTTATTTTACAACTTGAAAGTGTGACACACACTGGCCCCCAAGTGCCTTCCAAAGCATTAAAAAAGAAAAAGGGGGCTTCCCTGGTGGCGCAGTGGTTGGGCGTCTGCCTGCCGATGCAGGGGACGCGGGTTCGTGCCCTGGTCCGGGGGGATCCCGCATGCCGCGGAGCGGCTGGGCCCGTGGGCCATGGCCCCTGGGCCTGCGCGTCCGGAGCCTGTGCTCCGCAACGGGAGAGGCCACGGCAGAGGCCACGGCAGTGAGAGGCCCATGTACGGCAAAAAAAAAAAAAAAAAAAAAGAAAAAGGGAAATTTTTATAAAAATTAAATGGATTGGTCAGCACCTGGGGAATTCTCTTTTACTGCTAGCCTTCAGAAAATACGTGGAGTAGGTAAAGAATGCCTGAACACCTCCACTCCATGCTTTGTACTCCCTCTTCTGGGGTACCTGGGGTATCAACTAAATCTTACTAAAATGTTAGTGACACAGTGAGCTAGTTGCAGTAACAAAAATGATTCTCACTAACACATCTCTACCATATACTTTATACCAAGAACCACTATGTATGCATTTAGCATATACTAATGTTTGTCTTACAAAAGGCCTACGAAGCAGGTGATAGAGTTTCCTCATTTTATAAATGGGGAACGTGAGGCTCAGAGAGGGTGATTAATTTGCCCAAGGTCACACAGCTTCTAAGTGGCAGAGCCAGATTCAGTCTCAGGCAGCCCACCCGGCTCCTCCACCCGCATAACACATGAAAGGGGATACTTCCTGGACGATGATACCTTAATTCCAACACATAGAAACGAGGTGTCCCCAGAATAGGAACTGCTCTGGAGCCCCATCATGAGGTAGGCTGCCCTAGACAACTAAAGACACGGATTCCTTTCTTCTGGAATATTCACGATCCCTCCATTTGCCCCAGGATTGAGTCAACGATTATTTAAAAATCCCACTCAGGCCACAAGGAGCTCTCTGCCAGTGCCTGCCCTCTTGGAGCCTCTGGCGGGCCTGTTGCTCACCCTTAAGGACACACGGCCAAGTCTGAGACAGCCGCCAGCGCCAACTCACCAGCCAACAGATCGCTTTTGAAAAAAGGAACAGCAAGAGAACATCTTCTCCACCTAGAACTACAGGCGGGTGGAATTTTCAGGAAGCAGAAGAGAATGACCAAAATAGAAACCCAGCTAAGGAACCTACATGAGGCATCTGTCCTTTGGGGAAGGGGGAAGGGGGAAAGGACTGCACGAACCGGTGCTCTCAGGCTTGAATGACTCGGTAGAGAGACGCCAGGGCATGGCCTGGAGGCCAGACGCCCCTCAGGCTGGCAGCAGGGCCCCAGAGCTGCGGTCCATCCCTGTCTGAGGTGATAGACCCACCGCTCGATGAGCTGACACCCCAAGGTGGTATGAGTTCCAGGCCCTGGGTTTGAGACATCACAGTCTGTTGCCATGGCAGCATTAGGATGCCACAACCTGGCACTGTACATGTGCAGCCAGAGGACAGGGGGATAGATGGAGGGAAGGAATCCTGCCTCCCTCCATCCCACTACTCTCATAACCTCCTTTGCGTTGGGGGCTGCAGGAAATGCCAAGAGGAGCAAAAGGTGGATGGATTTTTCATCCGGCAGCTTGCACCACCTACAGGAAAGACCTTCTGTGAAAAATCAGATTGTGCTTCAAGTAATAAATTCAGCACTTAGCAAACTTTCCAAAGGGCCCCCCATGCCCCTACTGCCCCCACCATGCACAAATGCCGAACAGTAATTGGATTCCCAATCAATGAATGGTGTGTATTAATAATGACGGAGAATCTGGTTGTCACACCCATCATTCAGAGATGACGTGTACAGAAGCAGGGCATGAGAGGTGAGAAATTCCATCCAGATAAGTCAGGTCCAGAAATGCCAGAAAGGGAAGAAAGGCAGTTTACCATCCTGTCTCGTCAGTGTGGAACCACTAGAAAAAGCCACCTTGAACGCTATGCTCTTTGCTGACCTTGCCCCAGCTAAGGCAGCTGTCTGCCTTCACCAGACAGGGCAGAAAGGAGGGCTCAGTCCTGCCTCCCAGGCAGCCTGCCATGAGGCCAGGCGCCTGGGACACAGGATCCAGGACCCGGGACAATTTGCAAGCACCGAGCCTTACAGACTGGCTACTGGCATGGCTGTTTGCAAAAACACACGCACCCGCAGGCTGACACGTATTCCTTTTGGAGAAAACCAGAGAAATGTATGGAATCTGCAACCCATGTGCCTCAAGGTCAGCTTTTGGATGGGGGCAGCAGGGCCCAGGCATCTGGCAGACATGGGACCTCACTTCTGTCCTCAAATTGGGATAGAAAGAACCGGTTGCAAGTCATTCCATGGGGCCCTCGCGCTTTTAAGAAGTTCAAAGACCTTCCTATTTTTAGTCGTTCACTGCGCCTCAAGCTTTCCCGTGTTATTACCTCTCTCTCTGGGGTTTACAAGCACCCTGGGAAGCCGGAACCATCAACTCCTCTGTGTTACAGAGGGGGGCCCTGAGACTCAGGGGCGCGAGGATTCACTCAAAGTCACAAAAACAATCAGGGGCAGAGCTGGGGTTCAAACTGAGACATCATTTAAATGCAGTCAAATGCACAGATATTAGAAGTACACCTCGTGCCTTTCTACAAATGTACGCACCGTGTAGCCACCAATCAAGATATAGAATGTTTCCATCCTGCCAGAGGATTCTCTGGTGGCCCTCCCCAGCCAATAACCCTCATTCAGGGGGACCCGCTCGCCTGCCTTCTCTCATTATAGCCTGGTTTGCCTGCTTTGACCATTGTATAAATAAAACCGTCCAAGATGTACATGTCACAGTTTTCCTCAACCTCATGTCTGAGATTTAACCATGTCATATGCATCTGCCGTCTCTTTTGCGTCTCTGTGTAACAGTCCATCAAATGATGACATCAGACTTCACCTGTCTGGTCACCTTGCCATACTGCCTCCGTTCTTCAAGACCGCGGCCATTTGAGATTGAACTTGTGCTTCAGGGAGATCTGTCTCTAAGAAAAGACAGTCTCTCCGCATTTGTCACGCGGTGCTCAACAGAGAGCGACTTCCTCGCCAAAAGGAAAAGGAAAGATCTGGGCAGAAGAATTAGCCGGAAGTAGACCTCAGATAATCCTTCCTCAGAAACAGGGCTTGCGTGGCTACCCCGCCTCTCCGTCAAAGCCCTGCACAAGGCGACATGGGCACGGCCACCTTCCTTGCTTTCCTTCCTCTAACTCACTCAGCAAAAGCCCCCTTGCCTTTACGCCAGGCCCTCAAAGAGCTGTACCCTTTATGGAGTCCTACAACCCCTGTCACGGCCTGCGAAGCTGATTTCCACCTTTCTTTCAGGCAACTTGAAATTCAAGTGGAAACTTCCACTTGAAGAAAGTGGGGCCCCATAACCCTTGGCCAGGGGCAGAGACTTAAAATTAATACCTGATTGACAGATGGGTGCTTTATTTACACTCGTCCCGAGGAGCTTTCACTTTGGTGCCGTATTCCCCGAGGGCGGGCACACTTCATCCGTGGCCCCTGCCAAGCCCGGTCATTAATGACATTCCTCCTTTCTCCTTGGCAACGGAGGTGATGTCACCTGTTGCGGATTTCAGACCCTCATCCCACCTTCTTAGGATCACAAAGGTAAAAAACAGCCCCTTTCTGAAGTCTTTACAATGACTTTCGCAGGCACTGCAGACTTAAAGCGTTCCCCACCTCCACGTCTAATGGGCACCCTTTTTCAGCACACCCAAGCAGGTTTGTTTCGATAAGGACCTTTATAAACCCTGAGCTTTGCAGGCAACTTTCTTACTTCAGACAGCTCACTCAGGCGTGGTTCAATTAAAATTCACACAGAAGGACTGGCTTTTAGAAATATGTCGTATTAACTAAAACAGGTCCAGGTGAGAAAATGCTCTTTCCCAAAACCTCAGACTAGGACGCATGGAGGGTCCCCAAATGCCAACTCGGGAAAAGCAATCCCTCTGCTCTTCCTGTAGCTTCCCATCTACCTCTCATATATTTCTCTTGCAGAGGAAAAAAAGCACAAAGAGTCCAAGGCACAGGACTTTAGATCTAAATGCCAGTCCGTAGGAGATGCAAGGGACAAAGGAACACGTTAAAAAAAACACCACAGGGATGCCACTGGCAAAATCCATCACGTGGAGACCAGCACAGGAAAAATGACCCTGCTTCTTCAACAAATAAACGGCAAGAAAACAGACTGATGGGGATTTTTATAAAATAAAAGAGCCATAAATGGCCATGTCAACCAATTACAATGTGAGGATCTTGGTTCAAACAAATTAACCATAAAAAGATCCTCGTGAGACAAGCAGGAAATTTAAACACTGGACATTTGAAATTAAGTATTATTCCTTTTCAGGTTTGACAATGGTATTTGATTTTTTTTCAAGAGCCCTTACTTTTGAGCTACATACTATTTATTAATAAAATATTATGCCACCTGGAATGTGATTTAAAGGAAGCAGGGGTGGAGATGCGGAGAATACACCAAGGCAGAGATGACATAAGATTGGCCTTATGTTGATCATTGTTGAAGCTGGGCACGTGGGAACATGGGAGTTAACTATACCACTGTCTCTACTTTTCCATATATTCGGAAAAGTTCGTAATAAAAGTTCAGGAAAAAGTCAAAGCCAGTTCCTCTTGCTTTGGGGGAAACTATGTGGGGCTCTGCTCCAGGTAGGAAAGCTCACAGCCCCTGACGCATCCCAGGAAGAGCCTCAGGGCCGAGTCTTGCCTTGTTCCCTGAGCTCAGTTTGGGAACAATGGGCAAAAACCAAACCTCGCACCAGCCCAGGGAAGCCGAGTTTGGCTGGAGCTCTGTGGAGCCCTGTGGCTATTTCCTGTGCTGGGCAGAGAGGAAAGAGGAAGTCCCTTCGTGGGGGGAAGCCACAAGGCATCCATCACGCTGCACTTTCCAAGGCTGCCTCTTCCTGGCCCTGGCTCAGGGGGTCCTGGGGGGTCAGGGCAGGACACCTGGGGAGGCCCTGCCTCTCACAGAGGCAGCCAGAGGGAACCTTGCAGCCTGCGAGTCAGGTCAACTGAGAAAGCTTTTGCAGCCGGCCAAGCTCTGGGGCTGAGGCAGGGGCCCAATGAGTCAGAACTGATCGTACGTAAGTTAGATAACTTGCTGTGATGCCAACTGAGGCCCAACAGCCAGTGGCTCCTCTCCAAAGAGCATCTTCTCTTAAGACTCGGGATTCATCAAAGGCCAAGGCAAAGACTCTCTCCTCCAAGGAACCAATGCTCTCAAGAAGTCAGGCGAGCCAGAAGACATCTCGGAGCCCACCACCACTGCCACCCGACACTCACACAGCCCTGCTGCCTGCACTTAATCACACCGCCCCGTGGGCACCTGCCATCTCCACCCCCATTTCACAGATGGGAAAACACAAGCGCAGGGGATCAAAACCACCTGCCCTGAGGCATACCACTAATAAGGAATTATGCAACTTTTCATCCATTTATTGGGCAACGATTTATTGCATGCTTGCTAATGCCAGGTACTTTTGCTTGGCCAAGGTCACGCAGGTAGGAGACAGCTAAGTCAGAATTTCAAGCCAGGATTCCCTGATTTCAGATCTGGCGCTCTGACTTGCTGAGCCAATGGCCCCTGGAGTTGGGGGGAACATGTACCCCAGGAGGCGTGCACGACAATCTACTGGGATGTAGAAAGAAATACAGGAACAGCAGAACTCCCGTTTATACGCTGTCCTTTCCCACTTGCATTTTTGTTGCATGTTTTAGGAGTATAATCCCATTAGGACAGCAGTGAACATAAAATTGATAAGTACGTAAATACCAAAACATACGAGGTGAATGCACCTCATGCTGGCGTACAAGGGACCCAGGAACGCTGGAGTCAGTGAGATACTGGCTGAGCTGTAGTGCTGAGGGCAGAGACCTGGGATCCTAACTGCCCGGGTTCGAGGCCTGCCCTGCCATGTACCGCTCAACGACTCTCAGCAAAAGTTAACTGACCCCCAAGGAGTCTGACTTCACCGGTCCTGGGTACGGCTGGAACAGTCTAGCGTGTAGCCAGGATTGAGGACCGCTGGCCACCAATGCTGCATTTTTCCAATTTATTCAACCCCACCACCGTACAGGACTAAAAAGCCTTGGGAACAAACTCAAATAACACAGCTTTAAGATTTTAAGAACCTCTACTCCCGATCAAAAGCTAAGGCCACCTTAAGAACAGAAGGCCTTTAATTTGGAAGCTGGGATGGCATGTGTGCAATAGTGAAGAGTGATTAAGGCAACTTTCTCCCTAGTCCTTTTGACTCCCTTGACGAGGCCGCGGCTCAGTTCAGCCCTCATTTCACCTTTCCAGCTGCACCTGGAGACACTATTTGTACAAAGCAAGCTTATTAAGGCCTGTCCTTAACTCGACACAGACGGCAACGTCTCTGAATGTCACATGTGTTTAGCGAACTGCTTGCTTAGGGTAGAGCTCTATTTTTAGTAAGCACCAAAAAAAAAAAACCCAAGATACTATATCCCAGCACCTCATTTGTCCCAATTTGTTTACCAGGCTGTGTCCCACATTGGCCTGGGGGCCAGGCAAGGGCAGGACCATATCTCATTCGTCTCTGTACCCCTACGGGGCCTGGCACAAAACCAGCATTCGGTGAGTGAGCGCTGAAAGAATGAGGTTTAAATTGTGCCCTGTGAATGGGTTGAGAGCAGGGGGCCCTGAGTCAAGTGCAGGGGACATTAGGGCTCCAGCAGGGCCCGTGACGCTACTTGGAAATGGTATAAAAGGTGCGCTGGGGGCAGAGGGGATGCTGGTTGGGGTGGGGATTTGTGGAGGGGGGAGCAGTGCAGGAGGGTGTGCAGTGTGCTTCTACAGCGTACGGGATCTATGGCTTTTATCAGTCTTTCAAAGGGCTGTGACCCGAAAAGTTTAAGGATCACCAGAGGAAACTTTACAAGCAATGACCGGGAGTCCATTTTCCTTTCTGAAAGGTCAAAGTTAATGCCACGTGCATCGGCTTACCAGGAATCGGAGGAGGGACACACCAGACCCACTGAGGTAGACCAGAAGCAAGCGCTCAGTCCCAACAGAGCCCGGAGGAGATCCGGCACCTCTGGGAGGTGACCGGGTATTCCCAGGACCAGCCCGTCTCTCCCAGTGTATTACAAGTTGGGAGTAGTAAGAATGCATTGACTTCACAAGCACACACAAAGAAATTAAACTTCTGATCTGTCTGATCACAGCCAGCACACCTCTCCCCTCCAAGGTGGGCTCAGTAGCACTGGCCAGGACTCCCACAGTCCCGTCCCCATTCTTTCTATCAGTATTACTACATACTTAGCTCTCTCCCTCAGTAGAAAAAAATAAGAGTTTACTTTGAATGCCTCTAGGCAAATAAATCTGAAAATCCAGATAAGGGAAATAAATAATTTCTTAGAAAGATAAAGTTTACCAAAATTGACTCCAGTCGAAATAGAAAACGTAAACAGACCAGTTCCCATAGACACAATCAAGAAAGCTATCGCAGAACCACCCCCATGAAAAGGCACCAGATCTAGATGGCGTCACAGAGGAATTCTATCGCAACTGTAGAAACTGGATAGTCCCAATAATACACATGCCGTTCCCGAACATAGAGAAGGAAAGAAATTTAAACCTAACAGCATACCAAAATGGACATTACAGACAAATATCACTCATACATACCGCTAAAAGAAATCCTGAACAAAATATTATCCAGTAGATGCCGGCCCCATCACCACAAGAAAATAATACACAGTGAGCAAGTGGGGGTGATACCAGGAATATTTCAATATTAGGAAATCTATTAATATAAGCGATCTTAGAAGAATAAAATCATATATTTTTCCATAGATGCTAAAACGTCTACAGCATAACTCAACTCCCATTCTTAATCAAAACTCTCATGAAAATAGAAATGGATGAATACTTCCTTTACGTAATTAAATACATATGTCTCGATTCCAAAGCCAACACTGAAGGTACTCCTGCTGGGGTCAGGAACAAAGCAAAGATGTCTACTTTCCAGTACCATGTAGATGCTACTGGAGGTACCAGTCAATGCAATTAGACGAGAGAAGACAATTAGAGGCTCTAACTCATTGAGGGCAGGGACTGAGTCTCATTTCCTATTATATCCCCAGGATCTAACACCATAGGTGCTCAATAGTTAGATGGATGAGTAAATGAATAATGACTCACATTACTGAGCACCTCTATTAACAAAATCAAGGCTTTAATAAAAAGCTAGTGAGAAATCACACTCTGTGTTAACTGATTTAAGTGGGTTAAGCCATTCAAGGCAAACACCGCCATGAGGTGAGTACTATCATTTCAGTCACGTGACAGCTGAGCAAACAGAGGTCTGGAGAGGTTAGATGACTTTTCCAAGATCACTCTGTTGGTAAATGTTTTAAATTCCAGTCTTGCATGGTACCAGGCCCCTAACAAACTGCTTTACACGTGTCTCTCATCAAGAGAGGGAACGAGGAACAGAAAACAGGCTCTGGAGCGGGACAGCCAGGTTCATATTTCAGCTCTGCCGTTTACCAGCCCTGCTTTCTCAGGAAAATTCCTTCACCTCTCTGTGCCTTTGCATCCTCCTCTGTAAAACGAGGGTGACAACAGTGCCTACCTGCTAGGGTCGGAGGGGTACTACACGAGCTAACAAACACCTGCCACATGTTCAATCTCCATAAAACGTGCACCCGACTTCCCCCAAATTCCCTAAGTGCCGACACCAACTTCTGACAACATCTGGCCCATGAGCAGTCCCCTTCCCTCTTTGGTTTTTCACCAAGCCCACGCCCAGAGTTAAGGAGAACACCCCATGTGCATCACCAACTTACTGTCACCTGGGACAAAGCCCAACAGCAAGGTAAGGGCTAGTGTTGGCCCTTGGGGAGACCCATCATGTGGAAGAAGAGAGAGGGGACTGCTATTAACATCTGGGTGAGCCAGACCCACATCTGGGACAGCTCGCTTTAGCCTCTCAAGGCTCCCGACATCCCTTCTCTTCCTGAGCCATGATGTTTCTGTGCTGCCGACTTCCCAGCAAGGGGTCATTATTTTACAGATTTCAGAGCATAGCGTCTCACTCTTTAAGCGGGGCTGCACACAGTGACCTCTTTCCAAAGAGCACAGTTCAGAAAGGAGTAACCTTACAGTGGAGGAACCTGCCAAAGGCTACCTCAGCCAGGTGGTCAAGGCCATCATCAGTAGTGATAAATCATGCTGACAGTACGTACCCTCGATATGATGTGATGGAAATGGTCACTTTACCTCTGTGGTCTTCCTCCCCCAAAACCCATAGCCCTGTCTAACCATAAGAAAAACATAAGATCCCACTGAAGCGACATTCTACAATGTACTTGATCAGTACTCCTCAAAACTGTCAAGCTCATGAAAAAAAAATAAAATAAAATAAAAAACGACAGTCTGAATGTGAATAAAGTACGGACTTAGGTCCATAATACTGTATCATAATATTGGCTCATTAATTATAACAAATGTATCAACTAATGTAAGATGCTCATCATATGGGGGCTTGGTGCGGTGCTGGGTATATGAGAACTTGCCGTACTATCTTTACAACTTTTCTGTAAATCTAAAACTGGTCCAAAAAATAAAGTTTATTTTTAAGAAATAGATTCTGGGGCCTTCATTGTGGTCATTTAGACACCCCTCTGGCAGCCACCAAGCACCCCTTGCCAAGAAAAACTATGAAAAGTACCTCCCATCGGATTTGGCTTGGAAACTGTTTCCCCGGAAATCTCTCCCCACTGCAGGAAAAAAAAAAAATTCGTTGATTGTGAATCTGGGAGGGGTGTAAGTATTAGTTCCCTGCAAAACATGAGTTTAATCTCAACAAACAGCAAGACCACTGATGCTAGAGGGATCATTTGCAGATTCTTAACTGTATCTTCTCAAAGCAAAGGATGGCCTCCGGATTGCAACTCAAGAAGACTGGTCTCTTTGGCTGGATAATTATTTCCACCTCCAGCCAAAATAGAGAATAATTACGAATTACCATCTTCACTTGGTATCCGAGTGAGGGCGTCTCCGAAATCAAAGCAAGCCCCTCACCTAAGGAGCTTCACCTGAAGACGCTGTGGAAGGAAAGTTAAAACTTCTCTGCCTAACCCAGCATCTCTGGGAAACAGCAAGCCCCGGAGAGTCCGGAAAAGGCCTCCTACACATAGCAGGCAGCACAACCCCTTCCTGCTTTCCCTAATGCAGCCAAGCCCAAGTGCATCTGGAAGTTACCACCAGGCCTGCCCCAGAGGCTTCAATAAGCACTGGCTGGGCTAGGCTGTCAAAATCAGGAAGCCTAGTTGGGTTGTTTTTTTTTTCCCCAAGACAACCTGCTAACCAGAAAAATACAGTGAGGTTGGGTGCACCACCTTCTCCTTCTGACCAAGGCTCCTGTTAAACACGTGAAATGACGGCCCAGCCTGGGGAAATCCCCGGTCCCCAGCGCAGAGCGCACTTGAAGGCACCGACCAACAGGTCGCTGAGGCAGGAACAGCCTGCATCTTCCTGAATCCACAACCGCCCACAGCCATGATGACCGCGGGGTGGGGGATCCCTTAATGAAGCTCACACTGAGCCATGCGGGGTGATGTGCAAACACAGCGGCAGACCCGAGGGAGGAAATGGGCCAGCCGCCCAAGATTAAGTCAAACCACCCTCCAGCATTAGATACAGACAACTTCTTCCTTAGTGTCAACACAAAGTCCCCAACGACGGGCTCGCACGCGGTGGTGCCCGGAGGTGTGAGGATCCGCTTCACCTGCCCTCTGTTTGCACCAGCCCCTTCCCACGAACTCCATTCTCTGGCTTCCTCATCTCCTCCCTCCAAAGGCAAACCAGTAGCTTCCTCTGCCCTCTGACGACCAGCTGCAGGCAAGAGGCCAGCTGAGACCCCTGCCACCCTTGGCTTTGCTACCAGTGACAATCAGGGAGAAGTAACTGGAAACCAACGCCCTACCAGGCAGAGTGAGCCTAGCGCCCCCTAAAGGCGGCTGCAGTCCCTGACGCCTCGCGCCCTCCCTCTCAGCCGGGGGGAGAGGCACCCCCCCCGCTCCAGGCCCCCCAGTAAGTGTGACACGTGGGGCAAAACGGGGCCCTGTGTCCACTGTCCAGGCCCAAGCCCCAGCCCGGGCTCGGAGGCCAAGCCGGGGCGAGCCTCCACCGACCTTCGATAGGATTCAAATAGTCATAATCGAAGAGGATGGAGAAGTCGAACTCGTCTTGGGGGCTGCCTCCAGGCTCGTGGCCCGGGGCGCCCCCGCCGTCGGGGTCGGGCTGCGGCTCCTGGGCGTCCATGGCGCGCAGAGCGTTGGGAGGGCGGCGGGCCGGGGGCGAGGGCAGGCTCGGCTGTCTCCTGGGCCCTCGTCGGGGGTGGCGAAGGAGGCAGGAAGCGGGGCGGAGAGGCGGGTGGAGCGGCGGGGTCACTGCCCTCGTGGGAACGCACGCCGGGTCCAGGGACGGCGCGCCTGGCGCAGCGGGTCCTGGACGCTCCCGCGGGAGCTTAGCAGCGGCGGCGGCGGCGGCGGCGGCGCGGGCTTCCTGCTCCGGGAGGCACCTGTTGCAGCCCGGGGAGGGGAGAGGGGAGGCGGGGACAGCGCGGCCGGGTCGGCGGGGGCGGGGCCGCCACCCAGGGACCCGGGGAGGGAGGGGGGAAGGGAGGGGAGGAGTGGCGGGCGGGCCCAGGAGGAAGGAGGCCGCCCCCTGGCCCTGGCCGCACTGCCCTGGCCGCACTACCCGGGCACCGCGCGCAGCAACCCGCCGGGGCCATCGCCAGGCGCTCTGGTGCGGCCGCTGCTCCTATCCTCCCCGCGGTGAGCTCTGCGCCCCTGCCGGATCCTCCGGATGAGAAAGCCTCTTGTCGTTTGCCCTCTATGACCGGCTGATCCCAACCTTTTTCCTCTTTTCTAATCTAAGGGGGCGGGAGATGGGGGGATGGGGGGATGGGGGAGGGAGTGCACCCACGCCCTTCTCTTGCAGACTCGTGTCTCCAGGTGCCTCTCTACCCACAGCTGTGGCATGGTTTTCACGTACATCAGTCACCTGAGTGCCCCTGAACTCAATTCCCAGGACCTGGGAAAGAATCAGAGATACTCTCAGAGCGCAAGTCCCACCTTTACATCTATACCTCTTGGCCAGGTGCCGGGGACCCAGCATGAACCAGACACTGCTGGGGCTCAGTTTCTGGTGGGGGAAGAGTCATGCAGGAGATAAACAGGGGAGCAAAGATCATCCCCGTAAGGTGTCAGGAGAGAACTCACCAGAGATATAAGGTAAAGGCTGGGGGTTCACGAGGCTTTGGTCACTTCGGTGGTCAGGTAGGGCCTCTCTGGGAAGGTAGCATTTGGTTGAACCAGACTGATGGGAGGATCTGGGGGAAGAGTGTTCCGGCGGTGGGAACCAAAAGAAAGTGAGAGCCAGAAGGTGTTCTTGTGTGGGAGACCAGGAAGGAGGGCAGTGCAGGTGGAGAGGTTGGCAGGTGACAAGTACGCCTGGACGCTTGTTAAAAACACAGATTCCCAGGCCCCTCACTGGAGCTTCTGAAACCCTAAGTCTGGAGTAAAGGCTCAGGGTTGTGTATTTTTAAGCAGGCACCCAAGGTGAATGTTATGAACAGGTACATTTGGGGAACAGTACATAAGAACCTACTACCACCCCCCATGAAACACTTCCAGGGGTCTCGGACCAAGTTAGCTAAAGTCAGAAAACAGACTCACAGGTAAAAACGGTGAGATGAGAGCAGTGGCCTCAACCTTTATGCCACGTTAGCATCACCTGAGACACTTTTTTTAAAAAAATGCCTGTTTCCACGTTTCAATCCAAACCCACTGAACTGGAACACCCAAAGCTGTTTTTTTGGGTTTTTTTAATGACCTCAGATGAATCTAAAGGGCAGCCAGTGTTGAGAATCGCTGGATCAGAAAAGTAGGTGGGAGAGGTTCAAGGAGTCCCTGAGAACCACAGCTTGATATCAGCTGGGGACTGACTCTAACCCTTCCCCACGTGCCAGAAGTATAGAGAAGATGCACTCTTCAGGGAGAGCCATCTCTGCTCCGTTAAGGGGTTTGTGTGAAGCTATCAATCATCATTCATTCCACAAATCTTTACTGGGCACCTGCTTGGTACCTGGCACTGCTACAGATCTTGGGGATGCAGCCATCAGCAGGACATGGTCTCTACCCTCATCATGTTTCTATCCTGTTAGCAAAGAGACACAGCAATGAATAGGGCTTTCCAAATTGCACTTAGACCAGTGGCTCTTAACCCAAGCTACACATTAGACTCACCTGGAGAGCTGTTCAAAAACTTCAAATGCCTGGGCCCCAGGAGGGGCCAGTTATAATCAGAATGTTTGAGGCCCAGGCATCAGTACTGTGTAAAAGCTCCCCAGATGCTTCCAATGTGTGGCCCGAATCACTAATATAGACACAAACTCCATTCCAGGGTCCTGGGCCTGGCTCAAGATTTGTGAACTTTCAGAGTCTTGGGAAGCACTTTCTGGTTGTCAGAGCAGAAACAAATCCTCTTCTTTGTTTCCTAAGCATAGGCATACGTATATTGGGTGTATCCAACAAGCATCTTAGGGGTGGCTGATAGATTTAGGTCGAGGAGAGGCGGTGACCCAGGCTGCAACACTTAGAGCCAAGTATCTAGAAGGAGATGGATGCTCTTGGGTCCCTATGACAGGACTCAAAATCCAAACCCTGAAACTTGGTCAGGGATAAACAAAGGAACCAACCAGTCCTTGTGATATAGAAAAGGAGAAAGGCTGGTGTCATCCTCAAGTGTCCCTTTTCATCCCTCCATCCATGATGATTAAATGCCTCTAATCTAGTGGACATCTATTGATTTTGCCTCCCTGGCATCATTCCCCACTTCTTCTGATAACAGCACCCCAGTGTGTTCCTTTGGGAAACGACTCTTGATACAATCTTGGTAAAATTATCAACCCAGCTGTCACATAGTCCCCTGGCAAAGAAGTGAACAAATGATCCAGGCTTGGCCAATTCATCTCCACTAGCCTATGAGACCCATTAGGGCAGGGGTCATGAGTGCCTCATTCACAGCTTTATGTACCATGGATGTGTGGATATGCAGATGGATAGATGAGTGGATGGATGAGTGGATGGATGGATGATGGATGGATGGATGGACAAATGGGTGAATGGATGGATAAATGGATGAATAGATGGATGGATGGATAAATGGATGGATGGGTGGATGAGTGGATGGATGGATGATGGATGGACAAATGGGTGAATGGATGGATAAATGGATGAATAGATGGATGGATGGATAAATGGATAAATGGATGGATGGATAAGTGGATGGATGGATGATGGATGGAGAGTAGATGGATGGATGGATGGGTAAAAGAGTTTGTCCTCGTGTATGTAAGATCCTTATATTGCTCTTTAAGGGCCCTCCTCCCTGAGGCTTCCTCTGGCCACCCAACTGTTTGGGCAAGAATCTAAATTCTTACCCCCAACTGATATCCTCTTGAGATACCCAATAATAGGATGAGATAATAAAGGTAAAAATCACTTTACAACTGATAAACTGCTACAAAGACTTCAGTCTTATGAGAATGGTTCAGGACATTCTAAATAATACTCTAATTGTCTAAGTTGTTCCTCTGAACAGTGGATATATTTTTAAAGTTTCTAGGATCTGCACCAAATCATAGTTCTTTAAGGGAAGGGGTTCAAATTAGGCCCTGACCCATAACAAAGTTTCCGCTAGAGCAGTGGGAAGTAAGAGGGTTTTCTCTAAAGGCCACTTTGAAGGGTGCGGCTTGGGTGTGGGGGAAGGCATATTTTCATTTCCAAAATAAATAATTTGTGTCGTTCAAAGCAAGGGCTAGGGGCAGAATACATGACCTTTATGCATTCAGAGGCCACAGCAGGAAGCTGGGGGGTGGGATAGAGGTCTTGACAGTGCAGCTCTGTCAACCTTCCCTCTGCCCTGCCACTGGCCTCATCGCGGAGGCCCTAGCCTTTTGGTTTTTCTCCGGGTTCCCCAATAAAAGTGCAATGCGAAGCTCGTGAGGCCACTGAGAGTTTGAAACTCCTAGCACACGTCTGACCCTGGCCCAGGAATTCAGCTCCATTCAAGAGCATTTACTCTAGTGTACAATTACAAACGAGGTAAGTGCCATGAAAGGAAAGAAGATGCCACAGAGCTTATATCAAGGAAACCTGATGTTGACGGGGAATTCAGGGAAGGCTGCCTTGGGGAGGTGATATTGAAGCTGAGAACAGAAGGTTGAGTAGAAGTTAGCCAGAGAACAGTGAGGGGAAGAACTAACAGCCAGATGGGAAAGTATGTGCAAAGGCCCTGAGGCAGGAGGAAGTAGGATGTATTGGAAGAACTGAAAAAAGACTGGAGTGGCAGGTACCCAGGAATGGACAAGAAGATGGTGTGAGGTAAGGCTCGGGGGTGAGTGGGGCCTGAGGGCCCGTGTGGAGAATTTTGGACCTCAGACCAACGAGGAATGACTCAAGTGTATTAGGCACATACATGACAAGATCATATCTGGGGGTTTTAAGCGGTTGCTCTGGGTTCTGCGTGCAGAAGGAACTGCAGGGGGCGAGTATTGAAGCAGGAAGACCAATTAGGAGGTTCATACAGTCATCCAGGCAAGAGAAAATGGGGCGTGAACTATGGTGAGGGCAGCTGAGATAGAAAACAGTGGAAGCACATGAGAGATATGCATACTCTCTTCCTTGAGTTATCTCTTTTCCTCTTCCAGGCTACTTCTTAGAAGGCAGCATTGCACGTGAATACAAATACCTGAGGTGCACCACCCTCTGGGGCTCTCCCACCCCACTCCAGGTGGCTCTGAGTCCTGAGGCCCCTTCAAGTTGGCCCCGGAATGACCCCTGCCAACGCAGAGCTCTGCCCTCCTTTCCCCCTTCTGGTACAAAGCTCATTTTTAGCTTCAGCCTGGACCCCTCCCCTGAAATCTGGGCTCACATATCCCACTGTCCACCCAGCATCTCCATGTGGGCATCCAACAGGCCCCTCAAAATACACGTGTCCAAACCAACCCTGTTATCCTCTGAAACTGCTCCTCTCCCACTGTTCCCAGCTCAAATATCACCCTCCCATTCATCCCATTCCCCCCCCGAAAACCAAGGAGTAAGTCCCTTGCGTCAGCTCACACCCACGTGCAAACTCTCGGCAAATCAAAAACCCTCAAAACGTAACCCAAATCCCACCGTTTTTCACCAACTTCACTGTTCTTCCTCCCACTCCAGCAATCCTAGCCCCCCACCATCTCTCACCCGAACGAGTATGATAGCCTCCTCCCTGGTCTCCTTCCTCCCTCCTCCCTTCCACATTGGCCCTTACATGGAGCAGCGAAAGGGATCCTTTCAAAATATACACCCGATAAACCTCCCATGGCTTCCCATTAAGTTGAGAATTAAACACAAGCACCTTGGCCTACAAGGTCCTAGATAAACCACCCCTGCCCCAGCTCCCTTTAGGTATTATCTTGTGCCATTTTCCGTTTTCTGACTCCCTTCTGCCACCCTGATCGTCCTTGAAAATGCCAAGCACGACCCCACCCCAGGGCCTTTGCACCTACTATTCCCACTGATATTTGTCACTTCCTTGCTTTGTTCTTTCCTCAGCTCAGTGTCAGCTTCCATGACCATCCCCATAGAAATAGCATCCCCTGGCCTCCTCTGTCCCCTGACCCTGCTTTACGTTCCTCATAGCCCTCATCTCTGCAGCATGTTTTATTCATATGTTCATCTTTTACTCATTCCGAACCCCACATCCTGACAACCCCCATCGCAATAAAAGTCTGACTATAAGTAGGCACTGAAACGTGTTTAATCCGAAAAGTAGGAATTTTCTTTACCAGATTCCAAAACGCGATCTCCCTTCAATTTAAGCACATCCTGGGATTACCACCCTAGTTGCTAATATTTTAATTTATAGATGGATGCATTTGACTCCACCAGGGCTGGAACCAGAGTGAGGCGAGTGAGGCGAAATTTAAGAGGGCACCAAGCACCTCCATAATTGAATATATTATGTTTTCATGAAATGTTTTTTAAAAATCAAAATTAAAGCCAAAAAAATCCATGGTGAGCAAAATCGTTACATTTCGAATAAAGACAGAATCAGTAATAGTGCCGTGCAGAGTTGTACTGGACCCTGAAGCAAAGGGAAGATGAGTAATACTGATCCCGTCTTTATTTAAAATTTTTATTTCTATTTTTGGTTCATCTTGGATTTTTTGCATCAATTTTGATTTCTAAAATAGTCCATGAAAATATTATTCATTTTGATCACTTGAGTTTTTCAACGCCCCCTTCCACGTTGCCTACCCACAAAGCCATTTTCCAGGAATGAGCTCCTTATGAATTGGGGGAACAACAAGACAGTTTCAAACTTGACTTTCACTCCAATCTATGATGGACATCATCTTTTGAAACCTGAACAGGACTTCTGTGCTGTGAGGTAACTAATTTCCAGGAGGCAATTTTAGCTGAAAGCAGTTTGTTGAAATTGGCGGCCCCCCCGGGACAGGCACTGAGGGTAAAAGCTCTAGGAAAGCAGGGATCTACTAAAAGCCGGAACCCAAACCAAGGTGTGGACTGTAAGAAGATGCCACCTCAGACAGCAGGGGTGGTCACAGGTCTGCAGTAGCTCGGCCAAACCCATCCTGCAGGCATCATATGTTTGGCCTTGCCCGTAATTTTTTTTTTTTTAAATCTGAACAGTTTTTTAATTGAGAGGTTTCATTTAAAAATCCAAGTGTCCGATATCTCCCCAAAAATGGGAAGATCAGGCCACAATACGCAGGGTCTGTATTCCCAAGTGGATCCGTCATCTGGGGCTGAGTAGAGGCTGCCTCCTTTAGACAATCCTATTGCTCTCAGGTCACCACTGCCCCATGCAGCTGCCCCTGTCCGTCCCCGTGAGCATGTGAGCTCCAGACCTTGGTCTCCAGGCTCTTAACTCCTTCTCCCTAGGCCCTGCTCACCTACTTTGTCCTGGCTTTGTTTGTCCTCTTCATTCCTTGCTTCGTAGCACGTTCCCCTCTGCCTTATATTTACAGGAGAGCACGAATAGCACACTCACCTAGCCCTTAAGCTACCGTCCTTGCCTTTTATTAAACAGGAGGTGCCACCATCCCTCTGCCAGGGGAGCTTCATCTTCTACTGCATCAGAGCCTTAATGGCAGGCAGCAGAGGGTGGATTAGTTAGGGGATGGAGCATTGGTTAGTCTTTGCCCAGCCCCACAACTATTTCTCAACCATCTGCCTTTTCCCTCTCTCCGCCATCACCCTTCTGTCAGCCAGGCTGTCTTCCTAGATGACCGCACCCCCAGTATCGTGATGCGCATCTCCAGCCTCTCTCCTGCCCTGGTCTTGCAGACTCGAACATCTGTGTCGATTTCATAATCTTTGAAGTCAGGGAGTGACGCACACAAGCAAGCTAACTTCAGGGATCTCCAGGCCACCCTCCACCAGCCTCCCTCCAGCACAATCACACCCCAGAGCATCTCCCACCCTCCCACCGCCCGCAGAAAGCACATGGCATCGGCTCTTGCCCTCTCTCTCTTAAACTCCTCTATCAGCACAGTCATTAGACTTCATGGAAACTTTTAGTTCCTTTGCATGTAAATGGCTTCACACACAATTGTCTCTTTATCTGACTTTGGAAAAAAAAAATCTTTATCTGACTTTCAAATGCAAATGAGAGCTTCTTATATATCTTGGATATTCTCCACACCACCTAGCCAGTGTCTTGCAATAGCAGATCCTCCACAAATCCCTCTGAACTAATTGGTTGAGTGACTGAACTAGGTCATCCAGAAAAGACCCCAAAGATTTGGTAGGAAATGCATTTATCCCAATCAGGAAGGACACTTGAAGGTTAGTAGGCTGAAGGAAAGTAACAACTTGAATTTAAAACAATAAAATAATAGTGTAAATGGCAGCTAACAGGAACTGACCGCTTTATATACACTGAGAGCATCACAGCCGTGATCTTCAAACCTCAAAGCACCCGCCATGTGTAAAGATTACTATCACCCTCGCTGTTCAGTTAAAGAAACTAAGGCACGGAGTAGGTTGTGATGTTACTTTTGAAGACACACATGCCACCACGGAAGTGGTTTTGTCCCACACCAGTCTGATACTTATTACTGAGTCACACTGTTCCTGGGTTATTAGCTAAGGGTGGATGCACTAAGGGACATTTTTGGACCAAGATGAAACGCTGCGAAAAGTCTTATAACTCCCAGGGATAGCAGAGAGGGAAAGGGGAGCTGGCGTGGGGAATCCAGGCTGGGCCAAGAGGAAGACCCATTGGAAACAGTTCATATCATTCACAAAATTAATAGCATCTACCCTCAGGTGCCAAAGACAGGGACCATCCCTGCAGAACCCCGGGGCTCAAGGGAACACAGTCTGAGAACCGAAAAAGAGAACGCTCTACAGACAGTTGGTACAGAAGTACCAACTCCTCCCCACTTCCTCCTCCCCACACTGGTCCCAGCTCCTGTCATCTCCTGCCCAGGCCACCACCTGTAGCCGTCATAGCCTCCCACCTGTGTCCTAAGCATCCACTCTTACCTGGCTAAAGGACATCTTCCACTTAAAGGTCAGTAGGATCCTACGAAAAGGCTAACGAGCTCACACCCTCTGCTGCTTGAAATTTCCCCAATGCCTCCCCGTTACCATGAGAATGAACTTCACACCGCTCACGAGATCCTGCTGGGTCCTGCTCTGCCTTGCTTCCTTGATCTGTCTCCTATCACACTTCCCCTCTTCCCCTTTCTGTTCCTGCCACATTGGCCTTGCTGTTCATTGACTACCCCAAGCACATGTCTCTCCTCAAGGCCTCTGGACTCTCTGTTCCTTCTGCCTGGGATGCTTGTCCCCCAGATCCTGTACAGGCAGACCCCTCACCATTCAGAGGTCAATGAATAAGCTGTCTCTTTAGAGAGAAGGGGACCATGCCGTGTGAACTAGCAATCCCTACTCTCGTGTGTTGAATGATTTCCCTCTCCCAAAATATGTTCAAGCCCTAACCTCAGGTACTTGTGACTGTGATCTTATTTGGCAAGAGGGTCTCTGCAGATGTGATCAAGTTCAGATGAAGTCCTTAGGGCTAACGGCTCTAATCCAATGACTGGTGTCCTTACAAGAAGAGGACAGAACACACGTACACACAGGAAGAAGGCGGAGAGTAGAGGGATGCAGCTACAAGCCAAGGAACGCCGAGGACCACCAAGGGCCACGAGGAGCTAAAAGAGACACAGAAGGATCCTGCCCTAGAGCCTTCAGAGAGAACATGGCCCGCTGACACCTTGATTTCACACGTTTTGTCTCTGAAACTATGAGAGAGTAGATCTCTGTTGTTTTAAGCCACCCAGTTTGTGGTAATTTGTGATGGCAGCCACAGGAAACTCATACACCCACGCGCTACACACCCATAGATACTGAGTCATTCGCAGCCCTGTCCCCCTATTTTGGTCTCCAGCACTTAACACCACTCCACACTATCTTGGATATTCCTGGTGAGGGCAGACACCAGCAGTCTTGTTCGCTTTATCCCCAGCATCTTGGTGGGTTACTGGTGCAGAGTAGATGCTCAAAACGATGAAGATGAATTAAATGGTCAAGGGGGCTTCTCAGAGGAGATGGGAATGAGGTGGGCCTTGAAGAACGATGTGAGAAAATGGAGCGGGGACCCCAGGTGGAAAGACCGGCAAGGCCGAGGCAGAGGGAAGAAGCGGACCGTGCCCAGGAGTAAGCAGACTGGCGCGGACTGGCTCTGACAGCAGTGGCCGCACCGGAAATGGGAGCGCTGGAGCGTCGGGCCAAAGAAGCACCCAGCGGGGCTTTGGCCACTGAGAGAGGCTCTGAGGAAATGAGTCTCTGTTGGCAGGTTCCAACCGGAAAGGGAAGGGATGGGGGCCACCAGGAGCTCCTGAGTGGCCCAGAAAGGCAAGGTGGAAGGCAGGAGGAACCCCCACTGCAAACTGTGGAGGGCGGGCTCCTGGAGGGGCTGCAGCCCCTCTCTCCAGCTCACCGTCTGGCCGGGTGATCCTGCTGCAGGAAGCAGGAGAGATAGGCCCGTGCAGCCCTTACGTGCTGAGCTGTGGGCATCAGCTCTGTCCTCTAAATGTCTCGGTCTCCTGCTCCTGAAATGGGAGGATCATATTCCGTACCAACCTCTCGGGTTATTTTGTGAGAATCCACTGAGAGAATATCTGTAAAGTGCTTGGCCCTACAGTACGTGTCTGGTAGGGAAAACAGATCCCCTTCTGCTATGATTATTCAGCCTAACAGGGATCAACATGGTGGAGTGCGATTGGTTCTATGCTTTGCAATTAGCGATGTGACCCCGGGGCGGTGGCTACCCCTCCCTGTGCAAGATGGGGTCATAACTGGTTGAGGACCAATGAGGCGGCCCGTGGGAAGCTCTGGGGATGGGGCCTGGCACACGGGTAGCACACAGTAAGTGCTGGCTGCTGTTTTTGTTGTTTGGGGCTGACTCATTCCAGAGAACAACATGAGGGCACGTGCCTGGTAGGTGACCCAGCACGAAGCCCGCCTAGGTCACCAGCCCTTGGTGGGAAAACATGGAAGTCAAAACCTCTGTCATTGTCAAAAGGAGGCAGAAGCGAGTGAGCCAGAAAGATGGCACAGTGCTTCAGAGTTTGTCTTTTTTTTATAATTTTTTTTTGATGTGGACCATTTTTAAAGTCTTTTTTGAATTTGTTACAATATTGCTTCTGTTTTATGCTTTTTGGTTTTTTGGCACGTGGGATCTTAACTCCCCGACCAGGGATCGAACCCACAACCCCTGCGTTGGTTGGCAAAGCCTTAACCACTGGACCACCAGGGAAGCCCCCAGAGGTTAAGTCTTAATTCTGTGGCCTTAACAGGTCATATCACCCCTACTGTGCCTCATTCATTCATTCATTCCTCCATCCATTGAACAAAAAAAGTACTGAGCACCTATTAAGTACCAGGCACTGTTCCAGGCACTGGGGCCACAAGGGTGAATAAGACAGTTGTGGTTTCTGGTTCCCGGAGTTCAAGTTTGGAGGAAGACAGAGACAGGGCACGGACAACGACCACCAGTGTGATGAGTACAGGGTGGGGCAGCGCCAGGGTGGAGGCCCGGGGAGGCCAGAGGAGGCCTCCTCTCTAGTCTGGGCAGTCGGAGTCTCAAATTCCTGTTCTAGCAAAGGAACAAAAATAGGAACCTGCCTGGCTTCTTCCAGGTTAAGAAGTGAAATAATCACTCATGCGTGTAGTAAGAGTAGAGCCAGCCAATGAGAATACGTGTGGGGAGGCACTTGGTAATTGGTTTTTTAGGTTGGATTTTTGGGTGTGTGTGTGTGTGAGGATAAATATTGAATTAATGGATTGTACACTAATAATAACAGCACTTAGTAATTAAGTGGGTACTTTGAGGTTCATATTGTTTACTAAAAGACTGAAACTCTCCATAGATTGGTAAATGATGGCTGTCCTCCCCCCCTCAAGGGCCTCTGCTGCCTTGAGACCCTCTCTACAATTCAGCAAATAAAGGGTTAAAGCCCTGCCCAGCAGGGGAGTCTCTTGGGACCCCGCTCCTGCTGTGCTGATTGGTTGATACTTCAGTTGTTCAATAGATGAACCAATATTCCAGACAATATCACTATCATTTTTTCATATGTGGGGAAACTGAGGCACAGGAGAATGAAGTTACTTGCACGAGGTCACGCAGCCAGCAAGTGGCAGAGTCAAGATTTGAACCCCTCACTCAGATCTCAAGCTGTTGACGTCTTGGGTGTAGAAACATTACCTGGGATCCACCGGAGGTTCACAGAAACAGGAGACCTGGCCCTGTCCTCAGGAAGCTTACAATCCAGCTAAGGAAAGTCTTAATAAAGGCAGTCCGAGGAGCATCTGGGAAAGTAAGTGATTCTCCCTGAACTTCTGGGAAGAGAAGGAGAGACCCGGAAGGCCTTGCTGGAGGAGGGGCCATCTGGGTAGCCAGGGAGGGGCTCAGCCAGGAGGAGGGGCCCTTGGACGGGGTCTCAGTTCTGTGTGGACAGAAAGTAGAGCTGGCTTTGCAGCCTCCTGGCCATATGGGGACTTTTCTTCCGCTAGTGGAAATGGAAACACTGTGCTTTCATTTCCCTGAGGCAAGGCAAGGAGCTCTCCCTGACTCACCCTCCGCTTAGGACAAATCAGTGGCTGCCTCAGTTTCCCCGTCTCTAAATGATGGTCATACGCTCCACATCCTCCCACACTTCCTTCTCTTCCAGGATATGTCAAGGAACAACACGGTGTTGGCCAAAAAGCCCAGGACAAGGCTCTGGTCTGCCTCAGTTTCCTCATCTGTCAAATGACGTGATTAAAAATTATGATAACATTAGTAAGTTCCAGAGAGAGCAGAGCATGTGGCCAAGGGCCTGGGTTCGAATTACAGTCTCCACCAGCTCCCTGCTAGGTAGCACTCAGCCAGTTACTGCCCCGCTCTGTGCCTCACTCCACTGCTCTGTGAAGGAGACACTGATCACAGCACTTGTGGTGTACAGTGGCCCTGACAATTAAAAGGCTTGATACTTGCAAAATACTTCACCCTGCTGCTTCCAGTCCATACTCATAATGTGGCTGCCCTCACCCCTGCGGAAGGCAACAGAGCCCTTACCGTGCGCCAGGCATTGTGCTACGACGCTGGCTCTCATCCTCAACTGTCAGAAAATAATAACATCCAGTGTGTATTAACGGCACGTTAAGCCCAGAGGTAAGTGTTTTATACGCACGATTTCATACGATGCTCACGACACCCCTGTGAGGTCGTCACTATTCCCTTTTGCAGGTAAGGAAATGGAGGCTTCACAAGCCATAATCTTAGCCCAATCTGTGTCACCGTGAAGCTCCAATAAGTTATAAAGTCCCTTGATGAAAGGTTTAAAGTACTGCATCTCTTCAAGGAACTTTTGCCGTGAAATCCAGTTTCTATATCAATACAAGTTATTGTTTTGCATTTTCAATAGGAATTGCAGCTAACGTTTATCCAGCGTTGACTATAAGCACGGCAGCATTTTAGATGCTTTACGTGTGCTACCTCACTGACTCTCACAATCTCTGTTAAGGGAGGCATTATTATTGGCTCCCTTTTACAGATGTGGAAACTGAGGCCCAGAGAGGTTAAGTCACTCGCCTAAGATCACACAGCTGCAATGTAGCTAAGCAGAAATCCTAACCCAGGCAGAAGGCAGGGAGTTCGGGTCTGGGAGTGAGCAGAGCTCACCCTGGGTTTGTTTATTCCTGAAATACTTTCCATCATCCCACTTCAGATAAAACTGAACACACCTCTTTCAGATCTTCAGTTTTTCCCAGGCCCTTGACCCAAAACTGCACAGCAAGGTCAGTATTTTCTTACCATGCAAATATTTCTATTTGCTATTTAATGACCCCACCCATCTGCAGGCGCCCTCAAATCTGCCCCTACACTCGTGGTGGTGTTTGAGTTTGAAGGGCCATTTGGGTTTCCCTCAGGAGGCCCCAATGCAGGGCACGGTCGAAGTGCCTCTCACTCCAGCTGCCTTTGACGCCTGGAGTTGCATTCCGTGTGCCCAGTTGCTCTGGCATATGCCAAGCGTCGTTTGCCGGGAACAATGCGGTGCCCTGTCTCCCACATGTGGACACACAAACTGGCACACACGTTCTCACAGTCCCTGCACACGTGAGCGTGGGCTGGGGAGGCTAGGCGACACACTTCACTTCAAAACCTTGAGAGAGGACCAAGTTCACAAACCTGGAGCAGAGGTGTAGCAGCGCCAACAAAACGTGAAGCTTGTGTGAGATCACACAGTGAAACGGACGTCCAATTTCTCTTCCCAGCTCTCGCTCTCTCTCTCCAAATTGACCTAAATCTGGCGTTAGTCTGTCCTCCCACCATCATAACATCAAATACTGTGTTTCAGTATATACGGCAATAAAAACCAATTCGCGTCCTTAACAGATCTGTCGCCTGTCTCAGAGCATCCCTTTTACAGGTGATGCAATGTTAGTAACATTTTTTGGCCATTATGTCATAGGCTTAACCACTAGCAGAGAACAGGATAAACTGGTACCAGTTAAAACATTCAAGGCGCTGGCAGGGTCTTGCTTTCAAAAGCGCAACTCAACTAAAAATATATGTCACTGAGGTCCGCTGTGGCAAAGCGCACCATCTACCTAACCTGAGGCATTTGGTCCCATTCCGGTTTTCAAAAAAAAGCCCCTTAGGTTTATTTACTGAAATTGTCATTTCTCCCCCACCCCAGAACTTTAATCAGCCACGCAGAGCACAAAACCTACATTCAACTCTGATTTTATGACACGAAGCTAACTCCTCCTACGCATATTTATTTCATTTAACTCTTGCAGCCCTGCCCTCCGGGCAGTGCCCCCCACTATTTGCAGGGCTGGCCTCTGAAAAACACATCACATCGCCTGGTTTCCATTTTTAAAGTCAGATTCATTAGTGTACAGCCTAAACCCCTCCACAATCCCAGCCAGATGGGATATCTTCGTATCATATTTGTATACGTTAAGCCCCTCCCGTAATATCCAAGTAGTATGATTCCAGGACAAACTCCAGGAGGAGGGAAAAAGAGACAGAAACACGGAAAATAGAGTGTAATCGGATCGCAAAACAAACTGATGGTACATTGCACTTTAAAGGGGGAGCTGGAGGACTCTATCCATGAGACACATCAAAAAACGGGAAAGAAAATTGTTTAAATGTCCCAGAGCATCTGCTGCTCTGTTAAAAAGCAAAGTCTTCATTACTAGATTTACTAAATAGTAAAATGCCAAGCCTGTTCTCCTAAAAAAAAAAAAAAAGCTAAGTAATGATGATGATAAAACGATGATGATAATAATAACACAGCTGAATGGCATCCGCTGTCAAAAGCCCAGCGCGGAAACAGTTAAGCAGCCCGCGGTTAGCAGCGAGAATCCCTCCCGGTGTCCCATGGAGGGGACAATCCTTTTGACAGACTGGCCTGGGGAATCCCGCCTTGGGACACTTCGCTGCCCCCGCGGGAAGTGGTCTGAAGTCGGCTCCCCAGTCTCCCTCCTTGGCCAGGGAGAGGGCGCCTCTCCTCCCGGCCACGCTACCTGTGCGCCCTGGGAAACCGGAGTCCCCGGGCCTCCCCGCGACCTCAGCCAGAAGCTGAAAGCGCTGCCCGGGAAGAGAGCAGAAGGGAAAGGGCTGAGAGGTGGGAGGAGGAAGCGTCTGGAATAGAGGGGGAGTCAGTTACCTTGGTCCACAGACCCCATGATGCGGAGGGGATGGCAGTGCCCCAGTCTGAACGCAGCCTCTCTCTGCATCTGGAGGGGATGGGGTTTCGGCGCGCGGGGTGAGAGGGGTCTGTTTGGGTAGACCAGGAGCCAAGGGGGCGCCGTCCTCTCTAAAGCATGCTCGCGGGGCTGCCCTGGCCGAGGAGCCTGCGAGCGGCCCGGGAGCTGCGCGCCTCCCGCCTCCAGGCTCCCGGCTCCCGGCGCGGCGGAGTCGGCGCGGCTCGGCGCTCCGGCTTACTCGAGAGGGAACGCGACTTCCTTCCCCGCGCTCCGTGTTTATAGGCTTTCAATGCAGTAAAATAACGGGATTCCCTCACTGTTTCCTCCTGTTTATCCAGCGCCATGGAAACCACTGGATCCCGTCCATCTCCAAAACTAAGGGCTTTCCTGCAAACTTCACACTCAGGAATCCATGACGTCGCCTCCTCCGCGGCCAGCCAGCTCCGTGGCTCCCCGGCCGCCAGCACAAGTCCCTGATTGTTCGGGAGAAAAGTCAGGGAGAGGGAGCGATGCGGGCGACGGCGAGGAGAAGGGGGTGGGGGCGTGGGAGTGTCCAAGTCGGCCTTGCAGGAGCTCCAGGAGGCTGTTTGCAAGGATTGCTCCAGCCGCCGCCTCCCTAGCACGCTGCAGCTTCGCATAAATCATGCCCAAGACTCCCAACCCCCCCCCCGCCCCCCCCCCCCGTTTTCCAAGCGGGCATCTCTCCGAGAAAGCCGCCCAGGGCTCAAATCAACACCCCAGGTGGTCGAGACCCCCGGACACTGACCCAGGGGCCCTTCCCAGTCCCTCAGGGCCTCTGGCTGCCCAGATTTTTGTGCTCAGGGCTGACGGGGAGGAGGAGGGAGGGGGGAGAAGGCGGGGGGGAGGGGGAGGAGGGAAAAGAAATAAATAACGGTGCCTTATGTCAACTCTCCAAGATTTTTTTTCAAAGAGGTCTATTTTTAGATTCATTTAGAAAACCCAAGGTTTGCAGTGATGCTCAGAGGCTCCAGCAATAATGAAATGGCCAGAGAGACGCGGAAACCAGGCAACCATGTGTTTACACATGCTCTGAATAAACAGGAAAATAAAGGGAAGGGATGTCATGAACTTTGCACAGCCTCCAGAAGAAGGTCCAGGGGATGCCACGCGTGTCTCCCGTCAACAGGCCACAGACCCCGGCAGGCCGGTGGGGAGGTCCTGCTGTCAAAACGCTTTTCCTGAACATAGCCTGGATTTGCCTCTTCACCCCCGCTCAGGGTGGGGAATCCGGGGCCCCCAGATAAAGCCAGCTTTGAAAACGGCCCTTTCAGATGCTGTTGTGGGCTCTGATAAAACGGGGGGGGGCCGCACCAAGGCTGGTGACGCATCAGCCCCTCCCCACTTTCTTACAGACAGACTTGAACTTGAAGACGCATTGGCTTCATCCGGGGAACCACTCTGTATTCCATACCTTGACCCACAAGAGCCTCGCTGGGCTCTCAGACATGACCACTCCTGCTGGAGACGCGGTCCCACAAAGCCCCCGAGCCCACCCACCTCGCTTCAAAGCCCGCTTCAGCCAGGGCGGCCTCCATCTGAAGTAACACTGTCCCCCCAAAGGGCAGCCATACCTGCCCACCTACCACGCTACCTTACCTCAAACACCTTGCAGCCACCCTAGAAGCAGGGGAGCCTTCTCCCCCACTTTCCAAAAGAGAAACCGAGGCACAGAGAAGGCAGAAGCCTTGCCTGCTAGTTTCCTCGGCAGATACTGGAGTGCAGCCTGGAAGGCCATGGAAGAGATTCTTTTCAAGGAACCCTACTGAGGAAGCCCCATCCCCTGAGGACTCTGTACCCCATCATCTGAGGCAAGAACAGGGTGACCAACCGTCCTGGTTTGCCTGGGATTGAGGTGGTCCCTGGGAGGCAGGACTTTCAGTTTTAAAACCAGGAAAGTCTTGGGCACAAATGAAACTCAGCACTCAACTTCCTTTCGCAGTGATCCACGCGGCAGGCAAACCTATAAACCTTCGTCTCTGAAGACAGCCACCATACATAGCAGTGCTCTGAATAGCAGCTCCTAACTCAGCACCTACTATGTGCCAGGCCCTGAGGTAGGGTCCTCGATCAATTCCTGTCCCTTGACCCCCTGCAAAGTAATACATTGACACTGGGAGGGCTTAGCCCAGCACTGTGTGCGAGGGTAGCCACTGGCCACATGTGGCTCTTGAAATTTAATTAACAATTAAATAAAAGCTAAAAGTCCGTTCTTCGATGCATGAGCCACATTTCAAGTGCTCAAAAGCCACAGGTGGCTAGTGGCTACCAAGTTGGACAGCACAGAAGAGAACATTTCCGTCACTGTAGAAAGTTCTGTAGGGCAACGGGGGTTTAGGCAACCTGAGAGGCAGGATAAATGCAGTCTCTAGAATCAGATGCCTGGCTCTGCCATGGAGTCACTTACCCACTCCATAAAATGGGGACGCTATTAGTGCCTTCCTAAGAGTCGATGTCAGGATGTGATGCTAAGAACATGAAGGTATATGATAAACGCTTAAAATGTATATATGTGTGTATATACATGTGTGTGTGTACAGGGTTAGATAAGATCTTCCGGAAAAACCCAAACGAAATTTTTGGCCACCCCAATACTTTAAGCCTTCCTACACTCAAAGAGTGAGTGGTCACTAAGCCAGGATTAAGACTGTTCGACCCTGCAGTCCATGCCCTTCAACTCCAGGCTGCCCTTTATTAAACTCAGCTGCATCCAGGGCATGAAGCAGCCTTTTTGCAACATCTCGTCCATTTCACCATCCCACTGAGCTTGATGCCGGGAGCCGTGTTTACAGATGAGCAAACCGAGGCTCCGTGAGCTGATGTCCACACAGTCAGTCCAGATCGGAACCCAACTCTGTTTGGCCACAAAGCCCATGTTCTTGGCACCACAGCCCCTGCCTCCCAGAGGCCTCCCTGGGAGCCGAGGTCTTGGAGGCCAGAAGCGAGGCAGGAAACGAGCACGCTGGGCCCTCCTCTGCCAGACTCATTATCGGGGATAATTTTAGACTCAGTCCCACCCAGGCTCAGGCCTCAGAGGCGAGTCCCGGTCTCCACAGGTGCCGAGAGGGGGACGCCTTTTGGACCTGGGGAGAATAAGCATTAGGCACATTTTTACAGAGCCCACTCTTTGTCACAGTTAAGCATTTTTCCCTTTTAAAGCACGTTAATACTATAAGGAGTGGAGCCGGGGTAGTGGTAGCTGAGTCACCTAATTTGCCCTTATGGGCTGCAGGTTTCAGCTTCACAGTTTAGCTGCTCTTAGGTTCCTCAGACAATTTCTTTCCTCTCCCAGTGCCAGGGCAAGAAATATTTTGTCCTTTTGAACTGAACCACCCACTGTTTTTCACTTCTCTCGAGCACTCTCCCTTTTTTTAAGGGATGCTGGGTGGGGGGGGAGAGCTTCCGCCCACAAAATTATCCACGAAAACTCCCCAAAATAGAAGCTCTCAGCTGGGGTGGGAACGTGCCAGCATATGAGGAAAAAGGAAAGAGAAGCTGAATCAAAGCAAATAGAAGGCGTCCAGGTGGCGATGGGGAGAAAGGTCCAGGGAGACTGCAAGACATCTGGGCTGAAGGAGACCTTGAATCACCGGGGAAGCCTTTTATTAGAATCTCTTCCCTCCAACAGCCTCCCAAATAAGAAACGCAGGTATTTCTGCTGAGACATCACTTACTGGTGCTACCCAGACAACTGATTCAACACCAGGAATATTTAAGAGGACTTGGGCAGCTTCAAGGAGAGAACCCACTGGTCCTCTCACTGCGTTTATAGCCCAAGTGTCATCCTCACCTGTCGGTCACCTTGACCGCCAACCCCTTCATGGCTGGAAGGTAGACACCAGTTAGAATTGGTCTGGACTCCCACGTGTCTCAAACACAGAAAGTGGGACAGACCCAGATGTATGAAAACCAGAATGGTGAGGGTTACTGATCTCTTATCACGTGACCAGTTACTGAGTACTTGCCGTGGGGCAGGTATGAACTCATTGACTCCTCTCAATAATCCTAGGATTATCATTTTACAGAGGAGGAAACTGCAGCACAGAGAGGTTATGCAGCTTGCTCTAGGTTGCACAGCCAGTAGATGGCAGAGATGGGATTAGAACTCCAAGCACCTGACTCTAGAGCCCGGGTTCCGACCCACCAGGCAACGCTGCCTCGGAAGTGTCAATTCAGTTGCTCCACTGGATTATAATTACCTTTAGCATAAAGTCCAGAATCCCATATGTGGTCTACTAAGACCTATCAAATTCACCCCACCCCTTCCAGCCTCATCGCTCACCTCTGACACCTTTGAACTCCAGAAGTACTCAGGGGCCCCAATCATCTGTGTCCTTCCTCGTTACAGGGCCTTCCAGCGGGCTGCTTCCTCTCTCCTCCTATCCCTGCTCTTTTCTCTTTACTTGGGTAATTCCACGGGCCTCCAGTGGGAGGAGGGCTTGCCTTGGATAGCATTTCTTTGGGGAGGTTGCATGCTTCCTCATCTGTAAAACGGAGCCATACCAACTTCTTAGGGAGACATGAGGATGTGATGACGTTGTGTCTAATGAAACACTAAGTGCAGTGCCTGGTATAAAGGAAGCACTCAATAATTGTACTAAAATTACTGTCATCTTGCCACCACTTACAGCAGTTATGCACGATCCATCAAAGATACCATTTCAGAGATTTCCCATCCCTCTTAGAATACAATCCAGATACCTCACCATGGCTGTCATAGCCAGCCTCTAAGAAGGTCCCAGTGGTGCCCACCTGGGCATTCTTGTTCTTGTCCAGGCCCTCCCACCCTGTGTAACAGTAGGACGTTGCCACAATGGCGGCATGTGAATACTGAGGCCAGGTTATAAAAGAAGTGTGGCTTCTGCCTTTCTGTCTTGGATCACTCACTCTGGGGGCAGCGAGCTGCCAGGTTGTGAGGACACTCAAGCAGCACTTTGGAGAGATCACATGGTGAGGAACTGAGGCCTCCTGCCAACAGCCAAGATTTCAGATGATGCAGCCACAGGGACCAACTAAGCTGCTCCAGGCCCACAGAGATATTACATGCTTGTTCCTTTAAGCCGCTAAGTTTGGAGGGAACAGCAAACTAATACGAAGGCCTCCAAGACCTGACCCAACCCACGTGTCCAATCTCATCTCCCTCCCTCTCCCATTCACTCACCTGCTCCAGCCTCACGGTCCTTTCCTACCTGGTCCCGCCTCGTGGCTTTTGCGCTTCCTTACCCCTTTACCTGGAACCCTTTGTGCCATGATCTCTCATGGCCGGTTTCTTTCATCCTCTTGGTCTCAGTTCAGATGTCACCCTATGAACACATTCTTCCATGACCTTCATCTCTAAAATCTGCCCCTCTGCCCTAAAGCCCAACCCCGCCCCACAAATCTCAATCACGACACCTGTTGTATTTCTGTAGAGCATTCACCACTTACCACAAATAAATTACATATTCACTTGTCTATCGCATGTCCCCCCTGCCTCCCAACTAAAATATAAACTCTACAAGGGCAGGTCTTTGTTTTATTCGCTGCTGCCTCCTCAGCACCAAGAACGGTGCCTGGCGTATGGCTGGACCTCAAAAAGCTTTGATGAGTAAATAACAGAATGTAACATTGTCTCGTCAGTTTGTTTACTTGGTTATGACTCAGACTAGGAAAAGAGGACCATGCCTGTCTTACTTGGGGCTTGGAATGACGTCTGGAACTGGTGGGTACTCAGTAAATCATCCTATCATATGTCTACTGAGTGATGTCTCTGTGACAGGCTCCCTCCCAAGCCCTCCTTATATACCAATTCATTTGGTCCTCACGACAACTCTGTAGGAAGAAGACTACTGTTATCCCCATTTTGCAGGTGAGGAAACTTAGGCACAGAGACCCAAGGTCACCAAATAGTAAGAAGCAGACAGCGTGAACTTGGATAGTGGCAGCCTGGCCCCGGAACCGTACTCCCAGGTCCTTTCAAGGTTTGTCGAATGAATGGCAGGCAGGCCTGAGTGTCTGGCCACCTTTTCAGCTGGCCGGGGAGGACCCTCACTCCGTCACGTGGCCGAGGAGACAGATGAGATGCTCAGCTGGGGTTGGCAGGGAAGAAGGAACGGGGCGGTGGCTGGGTAGCTGGAGAGGCTTTCCCCGTTTCCAAGCGATGGAAAGGTTCACCTCATCCGGAAAGAACTCCCAGTTCCCTGGCTGTGGCAGGGAGCGAGGTGTCTCCCCGGCCTGGTTCATTTTAAAATACATTGTCTTGCTTTTAATAGCCTCCCTGATCTGCTCTTGGAGGTTCTCATGACTGACTCTTCCCAAAATAATACCCAGCACCGCTTTTTCCAACTCAGAAGTGCTGAATCTTGCTACCTCCCAATCAGCCGCTGGCTGCCAACCCAGAGCCCTGGTTATCCCAGGGTCCCTCAAGCCGGAATGTGACCCAACAGGGAGATTTCCGAGGCATTTGGAGAGAACCCCCGACGTTCTCTGCCAGCTCACCGGGCTGCTGACAGCGAGTTTCCAGCGAGAGCCTGGCCCTCCGCGGGGCTCCTTCCACTGCTGAACTGGGATGTGACAAGAGGCCAGCGGCAGCCCTCGGGATGCCCCAGGCCCGCAGGGTGGGGGAAGTTTTTCCTAGAAGCTGGAGAGCTGACGTGGAGGGAGAGGGAATCGGCTTGGCTTGGCTTCCTTCTGCCGGCAGAAGAAAGAGAAAGGCAGGGAGAAGGAAAGGTTTATCTCGTTTGCATTCTTCTGAGAGCTAAGCTTGAAACATTCAGGCCTTTTGTTTAAAAAAAAAAAAAAAGGGACTGAGGTGCATATACCTAGAATTTTTCTCCTCATATTTTAAAAATCAATAGGCCTGTCTTGTTGCTTTGTTTATTCGTTTCACATATATTGTCACATACCTGCAATATTCTGGGCACTGGAATGCAGCCATGAGAAAACCAGATACAGGATGCTGTCCTCATCGAGCTTATAGTCCAGGGGGGAGATCAAGAGAGAACACATGAATACAGACGACATGGATGAGTGGTGATATATGCCAAGGAAGAAACAGAAAGTGGAGCTATGATGGGGAAAGGAGCCAGTTTTAACCAGGGTGGTCAGGGAGGGCTTCACTGAAGAGGTGACACGAGCAGAACTGAATGAAGTATGAGAACTAGCTATGCAGCTGGCTGGGGAACTCATTCAGAACAGAGGGAACAGCATGTGCAAAAGCCCTGAGGAAGTCTCCTCTATGGTAGTGAACCTGCTGTCACTGGCAATATTCATTCTTTCATACATTCAACAAGTTTTCTGGGCACCTGCCTTGTGGTCCTCAACTTGCTGCTGGGGATACAGTGAGAAAACAAGACAGAGTGTGCATGTCTTTGGGGAACTCTCCATCCAGTGGGGACAAGAAAGGTCAACACACATTACAAAGCAGGGCTCTACTGCTGTGATGGGAGAGGCTTGGGGAGCCGAAAAACACATGAGAGAGCAACATAACCTAGTCACAGGGGTGGGGTGGGGACTGTCAGGAACAGTGTCATCTAAACGGCATCAATAATAATAGTTGCTAAAATTTACTGAGGGTTTACACTTTGCCCTTTTCCAAGAGTTTGACATGTATTAACTCATCTAATCCTCATAACCTTTGAAAGAAATTCAATTTTTTTTTCAAAGATGATGAAGGACATTACATGACTTACCATAGGTCACAGGGCAGAAGAGCCTGGAATCAAACCCTTAAAGAGACAGGACATATGATCCACTTCCCCTTCTCCCCTTCCTGCTAAAATGGAGACTTGATGGTAGGAGCTCAAGCAGCCATTTTGGGCCATGAGATAGAAACTGTGTTAATGAAGACAAATATGCCAGATGGAAGGAGCTCAGGTCCCTAAGGATCATGGTGCCTCCATATCAACCCTGGACCTCCCACCCAGGTTCTTTTCTAAGAAAAATAATAATAATAACTTGTTGAATCTCCTGCTATTTGTGGATCTTTGGTACAACAGCTGAACTTGCTTCCTAGTCAATATGGATTTCACTTTAAGAGTATAAAGACATCAAGTACAGAGACACTGAGTAACATGGATCAGATATGTGCTTCAGAAGATGGCCATGGGTGGGGTTAAGAGGCTCCAGAGGGACTTCCCTGATGGCACAGTGGTTGGGAGTCCGCCTGCCAATGCAGGGGACAGGGGTTTGAGCCCTGGTCCAGGAAGCTCCCACATGCCACGGAGCAGCTAAGCCCATGCGCCGAAGCTGCTGAGCCTGAGCTCTAGAGCCCGTGAGCCACAACTGCTGGAGCCCATGTGCCTAGAGCCCATGCTCCGCAACAAGAGAAGCCACGGCAATGAGAAGCCCGCGCACTGCAACGAGGAGTAGCCCCCGGTCACCGCAACTGGACAGGACCCACACGCAGCAACAAAGACCCAACACAGCCAAAAATTATAAATAATATAAAAAAAAAAAAAAGAGGCTCCAGAGCCAGCTGGGCTGGATGCAAATCCCAGCTCTGCCTCTCCCCAGTTTTGTGACCAAGCTACTTATCTTCTCTGTACCTTGGTTTCCTCATCTAGAAAATGGGAGTAATATTACCCAATGGGAGAGCTGTTGTGAAGAGTTAGCACACATAAGGGTGCTTAAAATAGCACCTGGTACATATTAGGGAGCCTTAGGCTCTGTGAGTACAGCTGTAGGAAGACACTCCTTACTTGAGCCCTTTGGTCTCCATGAAGAAATAGAAAAGCAGCTGGAACCTCCCTCTCCCAGGAGACACTGGTAGGTACCTGGGAGCCCAGAAAGATGTCTAGAAGCAGCTCCAATCCTTCATTTGCAGTCAGAGGAAATGGGCCACGAAAGAGAACACCCGGATGGGGCAGTAACTCAAGACAATGCCGCAGGGTCCCGGGGGGCTGCATCTGAGTGGGGCGTGGACCAGGCCACGTTGCAGAAGCCACCTCTGCACAGTCCAGCCCAGTAAGCTGTGCCTGGGAGCCCCGCACGGAAACGCGGCAGGAGAAGCACGCTGCCCTTTCCCCCGCCGGGCTCCCTAGAAGATAAGAAGCCCCAGCTTCCTGAGGATGTGCTCTGAACCTTCCCACTGGCTCCTCTGGGCTTGTCAAAATATTTCTTTGTGGAGTCATCCCGTTTTTCCATTAATAAAGGTATTTTTGGGCTCCTGGCAACAATGGGTGAATGTTACAAAAGAGGTCGGGCCTTCCAAGGTAAACAGAGCTCATCCCGGACCCCAGTCAGCCGGCTCTGGGCTGCCAAGTCGGGGGAGTAGTGTCCTTATTCTGGGGCTCCCTGCGCTCTGAGCTGTGATCCAGCCCAGGCTCTGGGGCCATCTGCCTCTGTGGGCAGGACAGAGTCTCACACTAGAGCAGAGGAGCAGTGCCACGGCTATTCAGGATCCCCTGGGATTTCTTAGTGCAGTGCCTGCCACGTCCATCCATCTCCTGGTTCCAGCTGGTCAGTCGGTCAGCACACAGTTGTTGATGTCCTGCTCTGGGTCCAGTACCACACAGACAGAAAAGACATGGTCTCTGGCCTGGAGGAGCACAAGCCTTGCAGAGTGACAGACGTGGAAGCAGGTAGATCCACAGGTGCATGGCAAATGTCTCCCTGGGGACAAGCAAAGGGAAGGGGGAGGGGAGCATACAGCACAGTGATGAAGCCTGTGGGCCCTGGGTTCTAATTCAGCTCCACCACTTACTGACCATGGGGCCTTGGGGCAAGTGACTCAACCTTTCAGTGAGCCGGTTTCCTCATCGGCAAAATGGGGACAGTAATGAAAGTTAATATTAAGAACATGCTCAAAAGAGAACCGTTCACAGTTCAGGGTTAGCTATTAAATCATTGTTGTTAGAGCACCCTAAACGGCCATCAACAGAGGGATGGCCAAAGAAGAGGTGGTGCATGTGTACAACGGAATACCGCTCGGCCATAAAAAAGAACGAAATAATGCCATTTGCAGCAACATGGATGGACCTAGAGATTATCAAACTAAGTGGAGTAAGTCAGAAAGAGAAAGACAAATACCATATGATATCACTTACATGTAGAATCTGAAATATGACACAAATTAACTTATTTATGAAACAGAAACAGACTCACAGACATAGAAAACAAACTTATGGTTACCAAAGGGGAAAGGGGTGGGGAGGGATAAATTAGGAGTTTGGGATTAGCAGATACAAACTACGATATATAAAATAGATAAACAACAAGGTTCTACTGTATAGCACAGGGAACTATATTCAATATCCTGTAATAAACCATAATGGAAAAGAATATGAAAAAGAATATGTATATAAATGTATAACTGAATCACTTTGCTGTACACCAGAAACTAACACAACATTGTAAATCAACTATACTTCAATAAAAAATAAATAAATCCAAAAAAAAAAAATCATTGCTGTTAGGTAACTAAAGCATACTCTGTAAAGGAAGCATTTGCCCTCAAAAATATCTTACCAAGTTTTATAGAAACCTTTCTAAATTTCATTACACTTTATAAATTGTTTACAATTTGTTAAAGTAATCAATATTTGTTGAATGAAGAAATGAATAAGTAAATGGATGGGGGGATGGATGGAGGGATGGATGGATGGATGGATAGATGGACTCAATGTGTCAGTGACAGTATTAGTAATCTATCGCTGCATAATAAATCACCCCAAAATTTAGTGTCTTCAAACAACAATAAACATTTTTTCTCTCACATAAAGTGAGTGAGAAATTCTAGAGCAGCTTGGTTGGATCTTTTACTGCATTGAAGTCAAGATGTCAGCCAAGACTGTAGTTATCTGAAGGCTTGACTGTGGCTGGAGGATCCAGTTCCAAGGAGGCTCCCTCCCTTGGCTGGCACCTGGGTCCTAGGTGCTGGCAGGAGGCCTCAGTTCCTCCCCACGTGGGCCTCTCCTCAGGCTGCTTGAGCATCCTCTTCGCATGGCAGCTGGCCTCCCTCAGAGTGAGAAAGAGAACCAGGCAGAACCAGAGGCTGTGACCAATCCCGGAAGTCACTTTCATCACTCCCACCACGTCCTGCTCCTCGATGCACATTGCTAAGTCTAGCCCACATTTCAGGGCCAAGGAACAAGGCCCCACCTTTGCCTTTTGAAGGGCAGTGTGTCAGAGAACTCAGATACAGTTGAAAATCACGACAGTGACCAAAGAGATTCCTTAAACAGACCAGAAGGGCTTCAAATACCAGCTTCTACAGACCAAATGAGAATACACTGCAGGAGTCCATTCATATGAAATGCTGGAACAATCCAGACCAATCTGTAGGATGGCAGTCAGAGTAACAGGTGGCTGTGTGGAGGGTGCGGTCAATAGCAAATGGCAACAGGGATGGTCTGTATCTTGACTGGGGGGTTGGTGGTCAACACTGTTTGAACTGTACACTTTAAATGTGCATTTCATTGTACGTAGGTTATGATTTAGTAAAACTGACTTTAAAAAAATACCAGCTTCCTGACTCAGGCAACTAACTGTTCCTACAGTTTCTCTGGTCTAGGTCAGGAGTTGACAAACTATGACCAAATCTGGCCCATTGCCTGTTTTTATAAATAAAGTTTTATTGGAACACAGCCACACACATTTATGTGTGGGTCATCTCTGGCTGCTTTCCTGATAAAATGGTAGAGTGGTTCAACTGGGTTGCAATAGAGATCAGATGGACTGCAAAGCTGAAAATATCAACTATCTGGCCCTTTACAAACAAAGTTCGCTGACCCCAGCTCTAGAGGAAAATTAGAAACTTATACTACTTTAGATACCTTCGTTTTCAGGGCCAAATGGATCCAGTTTCCCAATCTTTTTACCCAAAAACTGCCCGGCTCCCATGTGTGCATGGCAACTTCTCCCAGAGGCAGGCAGATGTGGGAAGATCCACGTTCTCCAGAAGATCCCTCAATTTATTCCATTTGGGAACCATCTGATGTTTCTTTAGAAGCTTTTTCTGCAACCCACTCTTTAGTGTCTGGGAGCTCTGCCTGGGCTGGTGAATCAAGAAGATGGTCATCAAGTAGAACCTGGTCTCATGGAGCAGAAGCTGATGACATCACTCCTTGGGGAGTGTTTATATTCCATGAACTATGTTTATCAACATTCAGCCTTCCTTCCTTCCTTCCTTCCTTCCTTCCTTCCTTCCTTCCTTCCTTCCTTCCTTCCCTCCTTCCCTCCTTCCCTCCCTCCCTCCCTCCCTCCCTCCCTCCCTCCCTCCTTCCTATAAAGACATGCCAATCTGCTGGATTAGTTGTGTGGACCAGGTTCTCTCAAAGTGAGCCCTTTGCATGGTGCTGACTCAGTCTGTAGTCAGGCAGACGGTATACAATTGCACTGTCATCAGCTTTAAGAGCAAAACTCATTAAATACCAAAATGGGAGCAATGAATGGGAGGCTATAGGGAGGATACTGTCTGTCACCCGCCTCTCTTCCCAAACCTGAAAAGTCAGAGCATGGGACGTAGGCGACAGACAATCTCCAGGCCCCAATCCCGACAGACCTTAAACCCTGACGGGGAGGAGGGTCCTGAGGGTGAGAGGGACCTTATGCCGCGGCCTGCTGGGGGCCTCCTGCCGCAGGAAGACTCCCCCTAAATACCCTCTGGCTTTGCCCCTAGCCCTTAACACCCCTTCCTCTTCCTCTGGAAACAGTGCTGCCATTCTTATTTGGGGATCAAACCTTTCTGACTCGCAGTTCATGCTGATCGGGAAGGACCGAGTCTATCCCAGCTTTGGGGACGTGCATGTGACGTGGGTCCTGCTTATCAGCATCCAGAGCGACTGGCTCAGGCCAGTGAGAAACAGCCCCGGGGCTTTAGTTTGAACCAGTAGAGAAGAGAATCTCACCCACACATTTTCTGTCTTTCCTCCTGAGATAGAAGGATGTAAGCCTGGAATTGCTGTCAGCCTGTGCGGTGCATTGCAATCTAGGTAGCAAGATGTCAGAGATGTAAGACCACAGAAGAGGCCAAGACATAGGAAGAGATTACGTGCTGCTGACAACACGTGAGCCTCTGAATCCAGCCACGCCTGAAGCCAGAGGAAATTCGTGTAGCTTCTCCCATATATGAAAACGTTTCTTTTTCAGGTAAGCTACTTTGAATCGGATGTTCTGTCATTCGCACCATCTCCTATTCCATCCATAGGAGTTTGCAGTCTGGAATTGGGGCCTCAGCTGCTGACAGTGGCCACCTTGTGACCCTGAAGGAAAGCAAGGCCAAACCAAGGGAAACACAGAGAAACGAGGCTGGAGCTTTGATCATGAAGCTCCTGAAACCCTCCTTAGCACTAAAGCTCCTGCTAATGAGATGATACACTTCCTTAAGGTTTAAGCCAGTTCGAGTCAGGTTTTGCATTACTTGGGGCCAAAAGTGTGCCCGGTGACACAGTCAGTTTTCTTATGTGTAACACAGAGATGATCACACGTATCTCAAATAGCGTCTGTGAGGAATAGGGACCAGCTGTGTAAAGCTCCAGCCCAGAGCCGACAGACCACGTAGGGACTCAGCAGATGTTTCCTTTGCTTCTGTGACTGATTTTCTTCCCCTCCCTCACAGCTGGCCCCATGCAGGGCAGGCTGGGGGTCTGCCAGGTAGGATGGGACCCTCCCCGTGCAGTGGTCCTCGGCCCCTCAGATGCGATCAAGGGTGACATTTTAAGGGTGAGCCTGGGGACAAGTGGGGCTAGGACTTTACCCAGACCCCCAGTAGTGCATGTCAGTTTACCCACCTTCTGATAAAACAGCCCCCAAATCTCTCTCTGGCAATTCCCCAACCCTCAGTCTATACACTTGGAAGTCTACACACTTGCCTGTGGAGGCAAGATGGCGGGCCCGTGGTGAGGAGATGTCAAAGGATGAGAACTGGTATGCCTAGAAGCAGATCTTAAAAGGACTTTCTCAGGCTTCCCTGGTGGCGCAGTGGTTGAGAGTCCGCCTACCGATGCAGAGGATGCGGGTTCGTGCCCCAGTCCGGGAAGATCCCACATGCCGCGGAGCGGCTGGGCCCGTGAGCCATGGCCGCTGAGCCTGCGCGTCCGGAGCCTGTGCTCCGCAGCGGGAGAGGCCGCAGCAGTGAGAGGCCCGCGTACCACAAAAAAAAAAAAAAAGGACTTTCTCTCTAAAGCTTTTTTTCCCCTACCTTCTGATAAACATCCTGACTCACCATGGCTGTAAAAGCAGTGAAATGGGTGCTATCACGAGAGCTATCCTGAAGCATTTCATTCCCGTTCCCAAATGGAGCTTTATATTGTGTTTGTCATAAATCCACATATTCTCTTCCGGACAACTGGAACTGCAAAGCAGAGCTTGCTTCAACATCTGAGGGCAGGGCACTAGGACCCTCACCCTTCTGTGGACGTCCCATAAAAACACACAAAACCAGTGCCTCCACCAGATCCTGTGCATTGCCACGAGGAAGCACAGGGCCACCTGCTAAAGATCTGATTAGAAAGCAAGGGGAGCGCCCTGAGCACAGAACGTGAGAGAACAACTCAGCAAAGTGGTCTTTACAGTGCTAAAGCACAGTTGTTATCTTGGGGATGGTGCCACAGACGCCGTCAGAAACTGCATTCTCCAAGACACAGATATTGTGATATTGAGGTTCTCGGGAATCAAAGAGAAATGTTAGCCCATGCCCCATGTGCCATCTGAAAAAATGCAATCTGGTGTGGTCACCAATACAGTGAAATAATCACAAAATGTCTTTTCATATACACATGAAAGAGAGATGGGGGAAGAAAAAGAAAGAGAGGGAGGGAGGGAGAGAGGGAAGGAAAAAGAGAGGAAGAAAGGAAGGAAGGAGGGAGGGAGGAGGGGTATCATGTGACCAGGGCCTAAACCAATCAGCACATGGAACTCCCCTGACCACTATGATTGGTTCAGGGATGAGCACGTGACCAAGTCAGGGCCAGTGTTTACACAAAAGGCCTTCAACCCGGCTTTGGACAGACTCACTCTTTCCTGTTGGAAATGAAGGTGGAGGGAGGTGACCAACGTCGCAACAGAAGGGGCAAAAGCTGGAGTAGAGTCAGTGTGCTGAAAGCAGAGCCAAGAGAGTGAGAGAGAAACCAAATCCCAGTGACAAGGCTGGAACCCCTGAGTCCACCTGAGCCTGAAGTCCACCCCTGGACTTTTCAATAAGAAACTTCTTTTTACTTAAATCAGTTTGTAAGGTTGCCTGTGGGTTAAATTTGAATTTCAGATAACGATTAATAAATTTTTAGCATATGTATGCCCTATGCAATATTTCAGACAACCTTATGCTAAAAAAGTATTTGTTGTTTATCTAAAATTTAAATTTAACTGGGAGTCCTATCTTTTATCTGGCAACCTTACCAGCTCGGGCCAGGTTTCAGATCACTGGTACCCAAGGGTGTCTTAACTGATGATCAGCCCCACACCCTTCCACAAGGGCACCGAGGTGCCCACTGGCCCCAACTCCCTCCACAGACCAGCCCCAAGGCCCAACAGCAGGAATTTGCACTATGTGATTTCTCACAAGGACACCACCCCTGGAAGTAAAGACCCATTGCCAACGTCCTGTTCAGAAATGCCTCCTATGGTTCAGGGCTCTCCCGGCATCCTCTTGCCTCCTCCCCAGGGCATTAGTCTAGGAGGTAAGCAAACTACAGCCCGCATTTTTTTTTTTTTTTTGCGGTACGCGCGCGGGCCTCTCACCGTTGCGGCCTCTCCCTTTGCAGAACACAGGCTCCAGACGCACAGGCTCAGCGGCCATGGCTCACGGGCCCAGCCGCTCCGCGGCATGTGGGGTCTTCCCGGACCGGGTCACGAACCCGTCTGCCCTGCATCGGCAGGCGGACTCTCAACCACTGCGCCACCAGGGAAGCCCTACAATCCGCATTTTATAAATGAGTAAACTGAGACTCAAAGGTTTTGTGCTTCACATGGGGTCAGCCATGTTTCTTACCAAGCCTGGTTCCAGGAATTACTCTTCTCAGCAGGAGCTAGGGAGGGAGCTGCTCCCCGAGGGTCTTTTGGAGGGAGCCTCGTGGCCGCTCTCTGGACAGAGGCAGGAGGCCTCGGGTGTCTGAGTCACTCTGGCTGGGATCACAGAAAACCCAGTGGCTTCCCTCCCTGAGGGGTTTCAAGGGCCTGGGCGCAGGGAAAGAGAAGGGACATCATGCTGACCCCAGACAGCCAGGAGAGCGGAGGACGCCAGCAGGGGGGCGGGGGGGCCCCTCCGACTTCCAGTCTCCTCGGCGGTTCCCAGGCCCCTCTCCTCAAGGGATCCTCATTTTCAACTACGGTTTTGCTTCTTTTTTTTTTTTTTTTTTTTTTGTGTTACACGGGCCTCTCACTGTTGCGGCCTCTCCCGTTGCGGAGCACAGGCTCCGGACGCGCAGGCTCAGCGGCCATGGCTCACGGGCCCAGCCGCTCCGCGGCATGTGGGATCTTCCCGGACCGGGGCACGAACCCACGTCCCCTTCATCGGCATGCGGACTCTCAACCACTGTGCCACCAGGGAAGCCCTGCTTCTTTTTTTTACTTTCTTTTCTTCTCTCTGTTGTTACCACTTTATAAATAAATAAATAAAGCAAACCAACAAAGCAAACATCTGGAAAGCTTTGTGGAAAATGGCATCTTGCTCCGACGACCCACCCTCCCCGGAGTCAGAATGCAAATGCCCGCGAGATCCACAAGTGGCCCCCAAATGCTCTCAGAGGTGAGACGCAGGCCCCTCTGTTCTCTTACCAAAGCCCTGTCTTCGCCTGGGGTCATGTCCTTCCAAAATCACCACCACCTCCAAGGAGGTGGTTCCCAACTCCCTGCCCTGAACAAGTGCCCCACAGGCTCATGGGCCTCCGTGCACTATGCCCAGCACATCCCCAATCCCATCCCATCCATTTCCTCCCACTTGGGTCTCTCTTTTCCACTTGGGCAGTCACTGCTCCACCTTGGACTTACATCTCATTCCTGACCCATCACAAAAGCCTCTTCTCCCCTTGCATCACCTCTTCTGCTTCACTCCAGCCAACCCCTCTCCCACCACCACTGCCAAGGGTATCTTCCCAAAGAACAGTTTGGATAATAATATCACTCCCCTGCTCAACAACCCTCTATGGCTCCCCATTGCCTCCTGAAATCAATACCAGCTTCCTCACTATGGTGTTAAACCTTCCTGTGGTGGATGTCTGCTGTTTTGGTTTTCCATCATTCCTTTTCTCTTCTCTTGACAACTTCCCTCTGGGTTTTCTTGGGGGAAGAGGGAGGAGTCACACATCCCCCCCTTTGAGTCCATGTGGTTTGGGGGCTGCCTTCAGTCTCACATCCAGGAGGGGGTTGTGTGACCCAGGCTGGGCATGTGCCACGTTCCCCTGAACAAAGGAGTTGGTTCAGGGTTGGCCGTGTGAGCCAGGTCAGGCCAACCACAGTCAACACCAGGTTTCTGGCTGGAACTGCTGAGAAAGAAGGGCTCTCTCTGTCTCTGTCTCTTTCTGTCTCTCTGTTGGTGTTGCCAGGCAGGCCAGAAACTGCTGAGGGCCATCTTACCACCACAAGGGGAGAGCCAACTCAGGAGAAAACAGAGCTGTGAGATCAAGAAAAAAGTGGTCTTTAAAATATCTTAAAGTCCCTGGATACACCTGTGCCGGAAGCCAATGCTACCCACTCACTACATCCCTCTTTTTTTTTAAGTTTGAACTAGTTTGACGTGAGTTTCTGTCACTGGCAACTAAGCAATATGGTTTCAGCTTCCTTTCTAGCTGTACTCCCACTATTTCCCTACATGTCTTTACTTCTGAGAAAATGGCATCGTGAACAGTTAGTGGAATGCACTCCACCTTCCAGCCTCTCTGTCTTTAGTCCTGCTGTTTCCTTGGCTTGAAGTGCCCTCCTAACATCACTGTCTACCAAAACACTAATTCTTCTTTAAGGCGTTTCTCAAGCAAGCTTGCAATCCATGAGAATGTCATAGCTGTCATTGCCTCGCTTTCTGTCCCTGTAGTGCTCTCAAAGAACTTATCACCCATCCCTGAATTCCAGTCATTTGTATACCTCCTATTCCTTCTCAGAGACAGGGACTTAGATGATAAGAAGACATCTTCATTCAGCTCTAAGCACAATGCATGGCACAGAACAGAAGCCCAGGAAAGCATCTTTGCCCTCAAGGCCACCAGGTGAAACGTCACAAGACTCACTCACCTGAAGCCTTGATTTTGTGGCAGATGGTCTGCCTGGCCCACATCTGCTATCACACATTTTCGTACCGGTACCCCCATTTTCCTCTGGGGAACCATTCCATCTCCATTCCTATTCTTGTGGCTTAGGTGGAGCTCAGCCCACCTCTCTCTGGCTCCAATAATGACATGTGGCCCAGAGCTGGCCAAGCAGGTCATCTCACACTTCCAGCCACAGTGATTGTCTCAGGGTTGGATGAGGGACCGACCAATGAGATTCAAACCTAGAACTTCTGCTGGAGCTAATGAGAAGGAGCCGCTCTGTGGACTGGGATTGGAAAACTAGTGGGATGTGAGCCTAGGTTCCTGGGGCCACCAGTAGGAGAGGTTCTGCCTGGAAAGAAGCAAACACCAAACCAAATAAAGCCAGGCAATAGAGGCAGATACCTGATATCAACTTCATCCTAGATCCAACCATGCCTGAAGCTGACACTACTCTGTACTTCTTAGGTACATGAGTCAATAAATTCCCAATTAATCGGGCTTCTGTTGCTTGCAACCATGAGTCTCAGCTGATACAAGTTCCACATCCTTCTCTCCATCATAATGCCTAATCCAGAACACAAGTGGTCCATAAATATTTAGTCACTGATTAACTGAGGGCAGGACACATTCTCTGCCTTGTCACTATCCCCTCTCCCTCCACTCCACATCCCCTACTGTTAATCTAACTAAGATCTATCCATCTTTCAAGTTTCAGTTTAACTAGGACTCCTAGAAAGGCCTTTCCTAATACTCTCAGAAAAAAAAATTATGCCTCCCCATAATTCGGAACAGGCAGGAACCAGAAGACTCAAGAGACTCCCTGAGTCTCTACTGGGCCTCATAACACCCAGGCTTTTCCTTCATAAGACTTCTTACAGTCGGCGATTCCTAATTGTTGGCGAAAGTAGATTCTTCTTCTACGTTCATTTCCCCTCCAAACTGCAAACTCCATCAGGTGAGACACTGTCTCTTTTACCACTGCATCCCCAGAGCCTACATGGAGACTAGCACAGAGTAGGTGCCCAGTAAATGGTCACTGAATTAATAAATGCATTGATACCACTCAGAAATCAATTAAAAGATTATGTGACCCATGTTTCTCAATTTGAATAAAGATGCTGGAACCACATACCCTATTTGCACCTGGTCCATTGAAGGAGGGTTCCAGGGAGAACCAGGCTGGGGAAGGCTTGGAGGGAAATTGCCTCTTTGTGCAACTCCACTGGGGTTTTAGCATCTTGAACTTGATCAGAAAGCCCAACACAATTTGTGGTTCATTACTAGGGACCCTAGCCACGCCCTGAAGCAAATGTCAAATTTCACACATTTAATGAACTCCATACTTGAAATATGTGGCCTGTAAAATCTGATTTACACTGCTATTAAAATCCATGGTGCCTAAAAAGGAACGTGAAAAGTATATATTTGTGCTTAGAGAAGGGCCTTTTTCTTCCCCCCCGAGACATTAATTCACTCCAAGGTGCATAAACGTTCCCTAAAGCTTTATTTCAATTGCAATATTTCTTTCAGCACCTCAAATTTAGTTACCAACTTTTGAGAAGAGTGGTTGTGTTAGGTCACACACGAGTGGAAAAGTGTCACCATGTAATCGTCAGCTCTCGCAAAGGTAAGCGGAGTTGACAGCTGAGGTGGGGACAGCCCCCAACCTGCACAGCCAAGCTTACTTGGCACCATCATTAAAACGTGCCTTACATCAACATCGGCGCAGCCATCATGCCTGGCAAGGTGAAATTTTTTTTCATTTCAGCCCAAATCCTTACTTACTGGATGCTACCACCTGGTGTTTCTTTCTTCTCCAGGTTTGCCACCGGCTTTGGCACATTTTAGGTAAGTTTCATACCTGGGGCGTCTGAGCTATGTGGCAGGTCACAGACGGCCTCCCTCTGGGGGTGCTCCATGGAGCAATGAGGACACGACTTTTATGGCCACTTCCGGACAGAAAAGGACACCCTGACTCCTACCCCCCACCTTTTAAGCTTCACTGGTTCAAAGAAATCCGTCCAACAAATAGAGATAAAGCACTGCTGCCCTGCTGGGGTCAGCCAACTGCCACCCCGCTCTTTCGGAAGAGCAGGGGTCAAATCTGATTGGCCGTCCTCCATTCCCCTCTCGCCAGTGACTGGTTTAGGGGTGGGCGTGTATCCCAGTACTGGCCAATGAGATGTAAGAGGGACTTCCACGAGACGTTTCAAAGCTGATCAAAACAGATGGCCGAGGAGAGTGTGTCCCGATTTTTCTAAAGTTCCACCAGAGATTCTGAGAGTCACCCTGGTGTGGAACTCAGTGCCTTCATTTCAGAGTAGGAACTGAAGCCTGGAGAGGGAACGTCTTGATCAGGGAGTTCAGTGTCAAAGCCAATATTATTATTGTAATAGACACAGTTATGCTTTGACCACCAAGCATCCATTTGCCTTTTCTTCTTAGGGAAACAAAAACAATCCCCTTGAAAAATTACCTCTTCCCCAGGGCAGACGATCTGGAAGAACTGTAAGTCAAAATACCCGGCTATGTGACCCAAGCTGGATTCACGAGATTCTCCCACCAGGACTTTGACTGTGTAGTGATACGCAGTGGGGTTGGGTGGGGTAGATTTAAAAAGCTGGAGGTGATAAAACAAGCTGCAGGAACTTGACTGGAGGTGGATTAGCTCCTGCCACCTGCATTCCCAGCATATCCTGGTTCCTGCCTGTTCCAAGCCCAAGTTCCAGTCTGAGTCACTCTGCATCCTGGCAATAAATTCTCCCTCCCCGATTCTTGGCTTAGCTTTGCCAGTGCTGATTTTGGTTGCGTGCAAACGTGGAGCTGTGCCTGATACAGAATGGCTTCATGTGTTCGTGCACCATGCGGGCATTTCACATATATCAATACATTTATTTCTCCCAACAAGTATTATCAATTAGGGACTGGGCACACGTGTACTCAGACACATACTCATTTCACAGATGAAAAACCTCAGGTTCAGGGTGCATTATTTGTCCAGCATTTCATAATTAATAAGCTAATAAGCCAGGTCTGGAATATAAGTGTATCTTGCGTTCCTTATCTGTCAAATGAGTTTAATGCCACTTAAACCACACGGTTACTGTGAGGACTCAACAAGACAATACAGGTGGAAGACACAGCATACACACTCCCATTTAGAAGCCATGTAGCTCTTAGAAGTCCTTCTTGAGAGGCCTTTCCTGGGTCCAGTGGAGATTCTCTCAAGAATTAAGAGAGCTTTCTCATGGGTTGATCCAGCCTCCAAAAGCCACAACCCTGGACTTGGAGAATGAAATCAGTCATACTTGGGGCAAGCAATGTGGTCTGGGGCATGAGCCACATCCTTGACATCTCTGGTGATGGGAATCCCAGCAGGTCCACTGTCTAAGCTGGCCTGGAAAGTTCAGAAAGCACCAAGTTCTGGCATGGAGACAGGCCCAGGGAGGTAAATGGATGCCTTCCTGCTAGACAACAATACTCACTTCCTGCCACTCATCATCAGCACTGGCCACCACTGCTCTTCTTTCTCTTCCTCGATATGCTGAACACTTCCTGCCACAGGGCATTTGCACGTGCTATTTCCTCTGCCTCAAACACTCTTTTTTCATATCTATGAATGCTGGTTCCCCTCACCTTTCAGGTTTAAGCTCCAAATTCACCTATTCCAGGACACTGTCCCTGGCTACCAAGTCTAAAATAGCCACACACACTCCTCACCCCTATCCCACTCCAGTCTCCCTAATGGCATCCTGATTTATCACTGTGAAATGCAATTACCTTATTTGTTCACTTCACTTATTCACTCCACAGTTATTGAACACTCATCACGTGCCACCTTTTTCTAAGTACCCAGAACAGCAAATAAGTCAAAGAGCATACATTCCACCGGACGATACTGAAAATAACGCTCCAATAGCACTAAGTGCCGAGGACAAATACAGCAGGGTAAGGGGCTAGAGGATGACAGGGCTGTAACGTTAGTGGGGCAGTCAGGTAAGGCCTCTCTGAGAAGGGACATCTGAGCAAAGACCTACATGATGCCTGTTTGTTTCTCCATCTAAGACAGAAGGCACTTCAGAGAGCAGGCGCCATGGATGTCACATCCTCAGTGCCTAGAAGCTGCCTGGCTCCCAGTAGGTGCTCGTGGATGTTGAACGGTGCCTCCAGACAGCCCAGGGGCTCTCTTCCTCAGTGACAATATCCCTGCAATGACTCATGACTCGAGGCCTCTACCCCATCCCAGGGCTGACTCTGCTCATAATTAGAAGGTGGGAACAACCACAACGACAGCAGCTAGAAAATGTGGCAATTCCCTGGGAACTGCTATGTCAGGAACGGAGGTAAGGAGGGTCCTTGGGAATGATGAGAGTCAAGATAAACAGAGCGTTCGTCATCTTCACTGACATTTCTCAACCTCTCATGACATACCATAAAGGAATGCAGCTTGCTGGACAGACTCAGGCTGTTGCTTTTGCTGGGAGCCTTGAAGTTGAGGGTTAAAGCGGATTATAGCTCCAAAAAAGCAGCTGCCTCTAAGACCACAGACCTGGGTTCCAATCCTCGCCCCACCTCTTACCTAGGAGCTGTGTCACCTTGAGCCAGTCACTGTATCTCTTAAAACCTTACCAGTAGAAAAGATAACGACCGTCTCCCCCTCTTCAAAAACATTCTGTATGTGAAGCACTGTGCATAAAACCAGAGCTGCTGTTGAACCAAGACCCCACATACCAGACTAAGAAATGATCTGATGCAAATGAGAACCACAACGAGATAGCACAATGCACCCACCAGAGGGGCTAGTATGAGAAATACCGACAGCAAAGAGAATGAATTGACAAGCTACAGATGGGGGGGAAATTTTTGCAAATCACGTATTCAACAACATACTTCTATATGTTATAGGAACATACAAGGAACTCTCAGAATTCAACGGTAAGAAAACAATCTAATTTAAATGGGGGGCAGGGGGAGGGGGTGGGACATGAACACCTCACCAAAGAAGACATGTGGGTGGCAACCAAGCACATGAAAAGATGTTCAATGTCATCGACAATTAGAAACATACAATTAAAGATCATGAAGAGAGACCACTGCACATCTGTTAGAATGGCTAAAACAAAAGGACTGACAATGCCAAGTGCTGCCAAGGATGTGGAGCGACTGAAACGCTCGTGTGTTACTGCCGTGGAATGCAAAAACAGTGCAGCCGCTCTAGACACAGTTTGGCAGGGTTTGTCTTTTAACAGACTTATTAAGATATGTTATATACTATAAAATTCACCCGTATGTGGTGTATAATTGTGTTTTAGTGTGTGTACAGTTGTGTAACCATCATCACAAGCTAATTTTAGAACTTTTTCATCATCCCCAAAAGAAACCCCCTACCCATCAGAAGTCACACCCATCCTCTGACCTTCCCCAGCCCTAGGCAACCAGTAATCTACTTTCTGTCCCTATAGATTTGCCTCTTATGAACTTTTCATATAAATATGTAATCATACAACATGTGGCCTATAGGGACCGGTTTACTTCACTCAGCATAATTTCAAGGTCCATCCATGCTGTAGCATGTGTCAGTACTTCATTCCTTTTCATGGCTGGACAACATTCCACAGTTTGGATAGACCACGTTTTGTTTATCCGTTGAGCAGTTGTTTGCACTTTTTGGCAATTGCAAATAGTGTTATGAATATTTGTGTTGCTATGTGACCCTGCTTCACCCTCAGTCTCTCTCAATGATGCTTTTCTCATCTGCAAAATGAAGATGATAACACCTCATAATCACAGAATGAGGGGCAGGTGGGAAAGCACTTTGCAACCGTAAAATGCCATGACACAGCAAGGCCCACTTTTTCAAGTCAGGTTCCTGAATCTTCCAGAATCCACTCTTAAAACTCAATGACCACAACATTGTAAATCAACTACATTTCAATAAAAATTTTTAAAAAAGAAAATTTCAATGACTTAATGCCACCGAACCGTATACTTTAAAATGGTTAAAATGGTACACTTTGTGTATATTTTACCAGAATAAGAAAACAAACTCAAAGTCACCACGGGCCAGGTCCTGGGCTGGCTGAGGACAAAACCGGAAGTCAGTTCCTCCCAAGCCACCTCTCCACATCCCCTAAGAGCAAAGCCAGTGAGGAAGCACCACCCACGTGGGCTCCAGTCACCCCCTCCCCCTTCACTTCTCTCAAGCCTCTTGGTTTATTTTTTCAAACTCAAGCAGATTTTGCCTTCTGCTCTATTCATGAATTTGTTTTCATGTGAAAAAAATGTGTTAAATGATTTGCCAATTCAATGACTGCCTGCCTCTCATTCTCCATCCCAAATTGCGGAGTCAGTGGAGTTTGAGGGACGTCCTCTTTCTCCTTTGGCTACATCTACCCCCAGCCCTGAAGGGGTGTAAGCCCCAGGTAGGGATGCCCAGGCCAATCCAGCATAAGGTGGGCAGGTTCGTGTCCCACGCGGGGAACAGGAGCCACTCGGAGCAGGGCAATTTAAAGGGGAAGCACCTGCAAAGCCAAGGAGAGGCGAGCAGAGTCAAGGTCGGGTATTGCCTCTGTGCCCAAACTCTGAACTCTTTTAAGGACTCTATCCAGACGGGTGACCCCAGCGTTCGGAAAAAACATGCACATGAACCCATCTCTATGAAGGACTTCGAGCGTCGGGGAGACGGCCTCCCTCCATCTGCAGCCCGCCCTCCCTCGGAGGTCTCAAGGGATGACAACAGCTGTGCCACGAGCCCCGTTGCTGGCTCTCACAGGTGGTGTTCCCAGTCCTAAAAACAGGCAGGGGACTGAAGCTCAGAGACTCTAAGGAATCGGCCCCATATCACTCAGTAGGTGTGGGACTGGGTATTCAAACCAAGTCTGTCTCGATTCCAGCTGGGGCCGTGGCACGGCGCCCTCTGCTGCCTCCCCCTACCCCCCGCCAAATTCCAGCCCGTCTCCTAAAATGTCATTGCATTCATTTCTACTCCCACCCACCATTAGGCCCAGAAGAAAGGTAGTGCATTCTCTTAGCGTCTCCCTTAAGTATGAAGCCATTTTAGAGCAAAAGTCTCCACGTCTGCATCAGGCAGCCTGGCTAGCGGGACTTTTTCTGGCCTGATTTTCTCTAATTCTGGTGGTGATGAGCTAATAAAATTATGCTAAGTTTTGTGCATAGCGAGTAGCATCTTACATGCTAATTACCGGCCACGTCTTTGAAGAATTCCTGTGCGATTTCCAGGGTAATCAACTCACCTCTTTCCTTGGATCTGATTAGTAGTTTGGGCAAACTGGAGCCCCCAGCCCCGGCCCCACTCGAAATCAGCAGGGCTCTGGATGTCGTTAGCTACTCCAATTGCCTTCTAAAAAATCTGTTTCACATAAAAGGACAAATGAGAATGAGTATTTGCCCATCTTTAAGACACTAACTACATTCTTTTCCACAGCCTGTTCTCGTTATTATTTCTCTCTTCAGGAGGAATTTGAACACAGCCTGGGTTCCCGCACGCAGTTCATGACTGCAAAGCGCTTCCTCTTCGAAATCCGACCCAAGTGGGCATATTCTGGAAATGTGGCAGCTTCGAAGAACGTGACCCAGTTCATTCTTCTCTACTGGTTCTCCCTCCAGACTCACCTTCTAAGTCGGAGGTGGCCGGCTTTCCAGGGCTCGCCCAAGAACAATCACCTCTGCCCACTGTGCCCCAGGCAGGGCTGAACAGAGACCCTTTGTAGTATTTGCTGGAAAAGCAAGAAGAAACTTCATCCAAGGACCGCCTTCTTCTCCTCTTTATATAATAGTTAGTGTCGTTTATGCCAATAAAGTCACGCAGAAATACTGGGCATGGCAGTGGGTTGATTCCAATGGGAGGGGTCTCGCCTCAACCCCCTTGGAACACAGAGGTGGAAACAAAGACAGGAAGGGATGGGTCAGTGAGTAGCAGGGAGAGAGTGAACTGGGGCCCCTTGGACAGAGTTCAGGTTCTGACATAGTTCGTGGGCCAACTTCAATAATGCTCGTTTGGTTCTCATACAGCACTCAGTCTGAATGCCATGACTGCAGGCCCTACCTGCCTCCCTGCCCCGCCCTCACCTCCTCCAACCTCCCTCTTGGTCTCAGCACTCTGGCGATGTGCCCACCTTTCTGCTCCTCCTCCTTTCCAACCCCAGGGCCTTTGCATACCCTGCTGCCCAAACACCATTTCCCCCAGAGCTTCCCACAGTTCCCTTCCTCTTATCCTTCAGGCTTCTGCTCCAGTGGTCCATCCCAAAGGGCCCTTCTCTGACCCCCATCACTTCCTCTATCCATACTTTAACCATAAAATCACTCTCTTCTTCTCCCTCTCCCTGCTTTCTTCAGAGGACATTAGAGTCTGTATCTGTACGTCCACTGTCTCTCCCCCACACAAGAAGATAGTCACTATGAAGGGCAGGAACTGTCCCTCTCGCTCTCCACTGCTGCTTCCTGCCCGAAGAACAGTACCCAACACATAGTAGGTGCTCAGTAAATATTTAGTGAATGAATGAATGAATACATCAGCATATTCCACACAACTCCCATCCCTCTTTCTGGATTCTGCAACCTTCCTTGAAGAAAAAAAAAAAATATTCCTGGGCTTATCTGGACCCAATAAAAGAAAAAATGTTCTTCTCTTAAATCTCTTGAAAATGAACACCAAGTTCTCAGTGTAAGCAAACAGAACCTGCAGGCTGAGTTCTAAGAAATGAGACCTGGCTGGTCACCGAGCATAGGGTGTGGGGCTGGTGACTTCACATATGATTCAGTTATCCTCAAATTTTAAGGGGAATCCATTTCAAAATCAAAACCTCAATAGGGAAAGTGGAGGGTGGCTTTGCTTTGGCATTCTTACGAGAAGGCAGGCCTTCTGAAAAGATGCTACGTTGTAGATAACTCATCCACAAAAGGGGGAGCAGGAGGGAAGGGGAGAAACCCCAGGATCGGGCATACTTCTCTGCTAAGGCTTCAGATGAAAACCGATCTGGGAGTGCGTGATCCTCCAAAAATCTGCCAGCCCCCAAAGTACTTAAGTTATCCCTCCAACCACAGCCACATGGAGAACGAAATTAAATCCCACGGAAAGATTTGACTTTTTTTTTTTTTTAACATTATGCAATGTTTGGATGAAAAAGGGGGGGGATATCAGGAGAAGAAGAAGAAAAAAAACTCATCGTTTTCCCAGAGTTTAGCAAAGCTATTTCTAGCTTTTAACGATACATTTCACCATCACTTCAAGGGTAGTTTTGAGAGGCGCAAAGGAGGGACTGTTCTGTTATGTAACCCATTTAAAGTAGGAAATTAGCAAGTCCTGAATGAATTCTGTTACTGTGCTCCAACTTGTGGAAAGTTTGGAGCGACTACAGTTCTATTTTGAGGTGAGCAAATCCATCATTTACAGATCAGCTCACAAATACTGCAGGGTTTCATGTCACCCTGAAAAGTTTCATAACAAAAACAGTTAAAGTACTTGAGGTGTTGGGACATTTCGTCTCTAAACCTTATGAGCCTGAAGAGTGCGGAGGGCAAGGAGCCCCAGTTGCCAATTATTCAAAAATGCAAATATCTGAGATCAAATACATATTCATCTCACCCCCGCCCCCATCTTTTTTTCTTTTTTTTCCCCAAGCTAAGTCCAGCAAAATAGTCTGGTCAACAACATAAAAAGAAATGTCTGTTTTTAACGGAGCCGTTGGCCATGAAATAAATTCTGAAGCTATGAAAGCAGCGTCTTGAAACATAACAGTTAGGTATGCTGGGCCCGCCAGGCTGGAGAAAACAGGAAACAGAAATGTCTTTTGATCCTCAAGTTCCCCCTAGTGGCTCGGATGGAGGAGTGTCTGCACATTCGTGGAATTTCACAGCAGGTAAAAGCGGTCTGAAGACTTTACATCGACGGCACGCGGCTAAGGAAAAGTACTGCCCTCTGCTCTTGAGCGCAGGCATCCTCCACGTGCCCGGGGAGCCGCTCTTGACTGAGGTACAGCTAATGTACAATCTCCTCTCGACTCCATAAACTGAGAACGGCCCTCTCAGCGGAGAGCCAGGGAGAGGAAGCCAGGAGCCCGCACTGCAAAGAGCTGCTAATTAAAACATTTGGCCAGTTGGATGTATAATCAGCTTCTTGAGACGAGTTTACAGCTGCTGGGCTCCTTTGGAAACGAAGACAGACTCTTACAAACGGCAAAACTGACGCTTGCAGATTGCATGTGGGTTTCTCAACCTCAACACTTTTGACGTCGGTTTGAATGATCCTCAGCTGCGGGGCTGCCCTGTGCAGTCTTCATTAGATGCCAGCAGACCGCCACCCCTCCAAGTTGCGAGGACCAAAAGTGACTTCAGACATTGCCCCGTGTCCCCTGCAGGCCACAGTCACCTCTGGCTGAGAATCACCGGATTAGATGAATAAAATACCATGTCCTCTGTATCCTATACAATAGATTAAAAACCTCTTTTCCCTAAAATTTAAGTGACTGGGTTCCTAAATCTTCTATCACTTGATTATAAAAAAAAAAAAATCTATACAAAGCAATCAAAGACTGGGTGTATAAATACAATATGAATCATAAAATATGTTTGCTTCTTTTATATAGATCACTTTTTGAAATTCTAACATATCTGGAATAGACAACAGTACAGAATAATAAATAATGCATGGGTTTGGGGGTTTTTTTTTGCTGAAATTAAAATATTCTTTACCTGGAGAAAAAGCTATTTACATTTTATGTACCATGAGATACATACAACATAGCATTATAATAACAAGCTCTCATTTTGACACCAGAGTTTCACGTCCCTGCACAAATTAAAATGCTCCCCAAAGGCATAAAGTACACAAGCTTTATTGGGCAACAATGAAAAGAGAACGCTCAGAATCTCGCAGGATCACATGTGCGTCATCACAGGATCAAGAATTTAAATCATCTGGAGCTCCTGCTCTGTACTATCACTTCCCTCTCATCAAAAAAACGCTGTCCCGGTGAGTATTTGCCATGAGGATTACAGCTAATCTACTAATGAGGACGTCAGAGTCCCAGAGGAATTCACAGTCAGCCCCACGGCAACAAAATAATAAATGAGCCACAATTTTTGTTTTTTTTTTTTGCAAATACCACGCCCCCTCCCCACCTGCCCCCCCCCGCCCAGCAAACACACTATTCACTGACATCGCCCAGCGACACCAACAGACTGTGTCTCCAGCCACACCGTGATGGAGAAGACAGATTCCCAGGGACGCCTGCGCTGGTGTGAGAAGACGCTGAGCATCTCCAACTGCACTGCTGCTCACGCGCTTATCGGTTCCATCCAAGAGCGTAATAGATATATTTTCCCAAGACACAATGGACTTAATGGAACTATTTCCTAAGACATATATATAAACGACCAAATAAAAAGCTTTATGTTAAAAGAAGGGGGGAGAAATAAAGTCTGTTGTCTTTGCAAAGCTCCTTGTGTATTCCTTAATGAAAAACAAAACTGTGAGTGATAGGATTTTAACGCAGTGAAAACCAAGTATGTCTTCAGAACACTGGAGGTGACATCACATACTCACACACACACACGTTGCAAACACACCAAAAAGATCCAAGATAAAAATGGCTGATAGGTGTTGGCCTTGAGTAAGATGGAGCAGAAGAACACGTAGGCCCCATCTGCAATTCTGGCGCAGGTTTAAAATGCTGCCCCATAAAGGCGCAAGGGCATTCCTATCCCCATCCCGGGAAAAACAAAACAAAGCATAAAAGCAAAAGTCTAGAGACAGAAAAACAGGCATGATCGTGTCAATTTCCAAGGAGCACGAAAGCCCAAAATACATTCAAAAGTACTGTCACAGGGCTTCCCTGGTGGCGCAGTGGTTGAGAGTCCGTCCGCCTGCCGATGCAGGGGACGCGGGTTCGTGCCCCGGTCCGGGAAGATCCCACATGCCGCGGAGCGGCTGGGCCCGTGAGCCATGGCCACTGAGCCTGCGCGTCCGGAGCCTGTGCTCCACGACGGGAGAGGCCACAACAGTGAGAGGCCCGCCTACCGCAAAAAACAAAAAACAAAAAAAACTGTCAGCATAACCTAAATTTTCAGTGGAAAACATACGGAGGAAAGGGTAAGCAGATGTTGGTATTTAAGATCACTGCTACGAAAAAGGGCTTCACTTAAGGGAAGCGAGTCTGGGATCTGGCTATAATAAAGCTGAAAGTGGGAGGAAGCCCAGCTCTGGGCCTCCCAGCTCCAGGTGGCTGTAAACAGATGGTCTGCTCCAATCTCAAGATGCTCCCAGGGATGCCCTTCGTCGCTTTAGGGTGAAGTCCTCCGCCCCAAGCAGCCCAAGTTAAGTGCAGCCGGTCTCACGGAGCACCGTAAGCAACACACACACGCGTGTGCACACAGAGCACCGTGAGCAACACACACACGCCTGTGCACACTCTCCAATTAGCACTGAAACGGGCAGATGCAAGAGATCACTCAAGATGGAGACACTTGTCTGGTCATTTTCCTAGAGAAAGGGAGGGGAAAAGAGACACCAAACAGATTCCTCGCTTTCCCACACACACAACCATCACCAAAAAATATAATAAAAAGAATCATCAAATAATAAAATTAAGTTACTCCGACAGAAATACCTAACGTTGTCAAAGCGCAGGGGGTGGTGTAACTTTCACTTTGAGGGAAGTGTTTAAACAGCACTGATGGTGTGCCAGGGGCCTCTGGCTGCCGGAGACTTGGGGCCACTGAGTTCCAAGGCGAGGGGACCTCCAAGGTGTCAACGGTGTTTCCCAAGTTCCTTCCAGACTGGTGAACGGAATCCTTATGCTTTTTAGGAATTCAGCAGTTTCCTTAAAATGGCTTGGATTTCTTGTCTGTGTCTTTGTCTTCTCCCCACAGCTAAGCTCACACGGGAAGTGCCTGTGTACGCAGATCCTCTGGTGGGATTATGGGCTGATGTGCGCACGTCAGGATCGTGTACACTCAGCTGACTCGTGGCTCCCGCCACGTGGGTCTCCAGAGTTTGAGAAGCACACGTGTGTTTTCCTAGACACTCCGGACCCCGGAAGGTGGTGGGAGCAGGCTGCCCCCTGGCAGGGTGGCTCTCCAACACGGTCACGGTCCCCACTTGCATTTCAGTCCCTCTCACCCTTGGCCGCCTCTACCAGGGTACGGTCGAAAGGCAGAACGAAGGGGTCTGTTGACGGCACAAACGCACCTGCGACCTCCAGGCACAGCTTCTTCTGCTCCTCTGGGACGCTTTCTCCCTCCCAGATGCCAAGCAAGAGTTTAGGTGTTGACTTTCAAAGTCAACCCAAGCACCTCGATCAAAACTGGGAATTAAGGAAAAGACCAAAGAGACTATCTTCCTTCCTTGTCACTGCTGGAAACATCTAAAAATTTCCATGAGACCTACCTGTAGGAGCCATCACCTGTCTGTGAACAAGGTCAAGTTCAGGGTTTGAGAGTTGGGAGTAGAAGTACCTTTAGACTTCCGGTTATACAGGCTGACTTCCAAGAAGACAGACAGGTACAAAAACGCTGAGCACAACGTCCTCTCACTCCACCTCTGAAATCACATAAAATCACCCAGCAAAGACGTCAGACCTGCTCGCCCCTTCTCAAAGTTTTGGACAAAGATCCTCTTCCTGAATAACCATTCATTCAATACAACATTTACTTCCCGTAAATGTTTTCTGTGTGGCAGAAATGGCTGGGACAGAACGGGAAAAATCCTGCAAAACTGCAGAATCTTAAAACTAAAATAGAAGTGATGTCATGGCCAATTTCGCAGTGCCTGCAACTTACTGTCATTCTATAAAGTTTTAAAAGGGCAACAGAAATACACGAGCATATCGAGTGCTCCAAAGTCAAGGGCCTCGTGTCCCCAGCTCTCCAAGAGCAGGCTTACCCTAGAGTGGTAGCCATAACTTACATCTCTGAAGCACATGGAGAAGAACCAGGCCAAAGGGCTGGAGGGTACGTCCTCATAAAGAATCAATCACAAATCTAAGACCTCGAGCATGATCAGCTCTCGCAGATCCACCAGCCTAATCCTCTGGCACACACGTGTGGCTTCTGCCAGGAGAGACGTGAAAACCCAAGAAAGCTTTGCCGGGCCACATCCAGCGCTTGAAAATTCTCTTCTTCCCCTGAAACAAGAAGCCACAGCTTTATAGGAAACACACATGCGTGGGCCCCACCCTGGTGGGGAGAGGAATCTCTACTCCTGGCTGCCTTCCAGCGAGTTCCCCTTGAAATCTGTAGGCAGCGCAACGGAGCCCAGACCCCAGAGCTGCAGCCCGGGCCTCCTTCCACTGAGGCTCCTCGCTCGAAGCTGCCACTGATGAATGGCAGCGTGCCAAGACGCCTCTGCCTTTGTCACTGTGTCCTCAGTAATTCTCCTAACAGGAAACAGATTTCTGTGGACGTAAAGAGCCCCAGTCCCTGACCTTTCCACTTCAGACTCAGAGGGTCTGAGTCACACGTGCTACGTTGCCTGAAGAATTAGCTGAGTCTCTTGTCACACTGTCGACACACTTAGGGGCCGTTCAGTGGCACGTTTCCTGCTAAAACAACTCTGCTGAAAATGTCTCAGAGTGTCCTCAGATAGCCACAGGCTTTGTAATTGTTACCAGATCCCAACGAAGCAAGATAACACCTTTGAAATTCTTTTACGAGGTGACAGGTGATGTTAACTCCAAGGCCACAGATGCTGAATTGGAGGAAGGATAACGTACCGGATTTACGGTTCTCTCTCTCTTCTGCTCTCTTCTCATGTGGTTTTCTGTAATCCTAGGAATCCAGTGCCGTTTCGATAAGCAGGGCTGCCTTAGAGAGGATATTTAGCATTTCCAAATTGAGATTACTGTCTGGTTAACTTCTTACCAAATGTCACCGTCTTTTCCCCCAAAACCTATACTGAGAGCTTTATCTTTCTCTGAAACCAGGTTTTTAAGAGCAGAACGACATAAAAATGCACACACATTAGGATTGTTTAAAACAACAACCAAAAAACCCTCTACCGTCTTCGACTAGACAGAAACTTTTATCACATGACAACAAAACTCAAGTCATAATGAAGCCTGCACAGTGACCCATGAATACATCTCTCGGCCGAGTCACCGGTTTTCACATAGTCACATTCACTGACTGTGAATCACCAGGGGCTCAGACTCCCGTGTGGGGCCCCCTTAGGCGCCATCCTCCTGTTTATTCGGTGTCGGGCTCCGTGGAAGCGCAGCGCCTCTTCATATCAGAACTGCACGTGGGAGCCACCACTGCACAATCCACGGGTGGTGGTTAATAGAAATGCAACTTGAACTCTGTCCGCCAGGAGAGTGCGGAGACCGGGGTCCTCTCCCGAGTGCACGGCCTAGGACGTGAGCTTCGAGTAGCTGGGAGGGGAGAACCGCCTTCGCAGGTACTTGAGGACATAGAGGGGCAGACAGCTGACCAGAGTGATGACAGACACTTTCCACAAGAAGGACAATGTGGCGATGAAGTACACGTCTGCAAGCAAACAGAAGACAGCAGTGAGCGGGCGGGAACGTGCCGCCCAGAGCCGGCGGGGCGGCAGGGCCATCGGAGGGGACGCGGGCTTCTCTCCCGCGGGGGATGTGCTCAGAGCACCCAGGCTGCCAGCCTGACTTTCCTTCCCTGTCTCTCTCCTCCTCTCTCTGACCTGCTTCTGGAGCTTCCGGACCTTCCGTGAAATGCCGTTTTCAACAACTCGGAAAAGAAAACTGGGCAAAAAAATCCCCCTTCCAAGTGTTTTTGATTTGGAATCTGACAGCTGGAGTTTTTCTTCCTAAACCCGGCAGAAAGTGACGCTCAGACACACTTCTTCCCAGCAACTTTTCCCCTTCGCCTCAGCAATGGTCACAGAAGCCAAAGCCGGGTCTGAGGGTGGTGCAAAGGGGGGCGGAGACCCCTCGTCAAGAACAGTGTGACCTGGAGGGGCGGGGAGCTCCCCTTCCTGCCGCCACACAGTCAGGCCTGCAGTTCCGAGGTTTTTGCAACAGAGGAGCGACAGCTAGTGATTTTCAACAGTACCGGGAGTGGATGCCTGGCAGCCGCCTTCCCTGCCTCTTGAGCACAGGCTGGGGGAAATGCAGCGGGCACTGAGTAAGCACCTACTAAGTGCCAAGCCCAGAGCCCCAACCATGGGCCCAGTCCTATGACTGGTCCACATCTAAGGTGACGACCAAAGCTTCGTGAGGGCAGAGCTTCTAAGCATCTTCTAAGCCTCTGTGACTCCCTGGCCTCAAGCCACTGAGCGCACAGTAGGTGCTCACAAAACCTATTCAGAGAGACTTTTCAAACAAGTGTGAAACTGTTCTAAGACTTCACTTTTCACGGGAATGCTCCTTTTTCCTTTATTAAAACCTTCTTAAAGAGCGTTTACTGATAAGGAAGAGGCGTGATAGAAGATGCTTTCACGACAAGGCAGAGTTTCTCAAGCTAATAACACTGGTAAGTCCTGCTGGACTGTCATTTACTCTCTGGATTCTCACCATCTCCATAGCTCCACGGAGCCCAGCACAGTGACCAGCTCCCTGGAGAAGCCCACTAGGTCCTTGCAGGACTGAACGAATCCCCTTCTAAGCGAGCAGGCTTAGATTAAGGCTTACATTAAGATCATGCCCGCCAGCCTCGGTTCCAAGAGGCTGATTCTCAACTGCCACTTGTCCCAAGGGACGCCAGTGAGCAAAGGGCGGGCAGCTGAGTACCAAGGCCTGCTGGTAAGACCCTTGGACCTGATGGGCGGGCCCTAAGTGCAGGGGGGTCTCACCGATAAATTCGTGGAGGAACACCAGGGAGGCGATGTAGCAGGCCAGGCTGAGCAGCTCGGCCACCGTCATGAGCCAGTGCCAGGTCTGGATGGTCAGGGCCACCATTAGCAGCTCCGTGAGGATCAGCGACGTGAAGGAAATCGCCACAATGTGCACGAATTCCGACTCAAACAGCAGCAGCGCCCCGTACATGATGGTGCTTCCTGCAAAGGCGGGGGGAAGTCTGGGTGGGGAGGGGCCTCCGCTGCCCACGCAGCCCGCCCTGCTGGGAGCCGACGCCTCCCCCTCCCTCCCCACCGAAGGCTCACCCTGCTCACTCACATCTGACTCCTTTTGTTTTTCCCATTCAGACATGAAAGGTACCATTTGTTAAAGAAGGTTAATGAGTGGTACTTTATGGAGGTTTGAAAGAGAGGCCTCACATTCTAGTTTTCCCATGTTCCCTTTCGGCTGTATATAAGAGAGAGTTTATGTTTACTTTTTTCTTAACATCTTTATTGGAGTATAACTGCTTTACAAATGGTGTGTCAGTTTCCGCTGTATAACAAAGTGAATCAGCTACACATATACAGATATCCCCATATCTCTTCCCTCTTGCGTCTCCCTCCCACCCTCCCTATTCCCACCCCTCTAGGTGGTCACAAAGCACCGAGCTGATCTCCCTGTGCTATGCGGCTGCTTCCCACTAGCTAACTATTTTCCATTTGGTACTGTATATGTGTCCATGCCACTCTCTCACTTCGTCCCAGCTTCCCCTTCCCCCTCCCTGTGTCCTCAAGTCCATTCTCTATGTCTGTGTCTTTATTAATAGTTTATAATTGGATAGAGAGGGAGAGGAAGAGATAGGAGAAAAAGGAAAAGAGGCAGAGAGAGCAACTCTCTGGATTGGGTGGAACAAGAAATAGAAGTTTTTGTGTATTCTTTTACATGACAGATGTAGTCAGCCACAGAAGAACAAATACTGTACAATCCCACGTGTACGAGGGATCTAAGGAGTCACATTCATAGTGACGAAGTAGAACGGTGATTACCAGGAACTGTGGGGAGGAAGGAAAGAGGCGTTTGTTGTTGAATGGATACAGAGTTTCAGTTTTGCAAGATGAAAAAGTTCTGGAGACCTGTTTCACAGCAAGGTGAACATATGGGACACTACTGAACTGCGTACTTAAGAAGAGCTAGATGGTAAATGCTATGCTTTGTCTCCTTTACCCCCTCCCTGCCCCCAAACACAAAAAAATGATAGGGACGACCAAGAGAGAGCCTCAAAGAATTACGCACCTGCACTGAGGAGAGAAAGGAAAGTGGGGGAGGGTCCAGATAAGTGCACTTTCATCCAGAACTGCGGGAACTCAATGGGGAATGTCTCACGTTGATCAAAAGCACTAGCTACGTGAGATTCCTGCTCAAGAGCAGGAGACCCTAAACCCCAAAACTCCTCAAATGACGGCCTATTACAACAGTGCTGGGGATGCAGGGGGTGCAATGAAGCACCACTGCTTGTTATTATGAACTTCCATGCAGGATTTGCATTCTTCAACCAGCTACATACATGTCACTTTGCTACACTTCTCAAAAAAAAAAAAAAAAAACAACAACAACCCTCAAATTGTTTCAATGATAATTTAGCCCCTAACAAATTCAACGGTCTACACTTTTTGACCACACATCCCATCAGAAAAAAACACTAAGAATGAATCCCTAATGGACGATGCGGATTTGTAAATTATCCATGTGTACCTGTGCAGACAGACACAGAGAGGTAGCAGGACCACTGTGCAAATGTGTCAGGTACATTATAAAACACACATGACAACAGAAGTTCTAAAAAGAGGAGAAAATAAATACGAAGAGAGGTTCTGACATTTCCTTTTCATAGTCCAGTAAGTCATCTCACAAAGCCTGTACCGTCTGAGGGACCCTCTCTGGAGGCCACAGAAGTAAATATGTTGTTCAAGAACTACAACTTGACTTCAGAAAAAGTATCAGAACATTCCAGAAAGCGACCACGTTTTGTTACAATGACTTGAACACCCCAGCAGGGTTTGATTAGTATTAGTTGTACTTTTCTCTGACTGTCTCAGTTAAGCGGACAGGACCACCTCACGTGTGACCTGCGCCTGATGAGCAAGGCCTTAGAACCCGAGGAGGGGCTCCCTCGGACACAGAGCCACACTCCTTACTGCAATCTCGGCATTCCAGCTGCTTCTCTTTGTGTTCTACAGACAAGAGAATGGTGAAGTTGACCCTGGGGCCAAGGCCAGAGCATAAGACAACAGGTGTTTTCACCCGTCCTTACCTTGATAGATGCTGATCAAAACCCATATCAGGAATGTCTTGTAGGACAACGGCCGTCCCTGAATGAGAGAGAGGAAGACAGAGCGGGCTAGCGTGCGGGGCTCACCCAGGGCACGAGCCACTGTCAGGCTACCCTCCACCAACCAGACAAGGAAACCTGCCTGTTTTCGTCAAAACAGTGGCTCACACACATCAAAATACATTCAAGAAACGATGTTTTTTAAAGAGAATTGATATTAGATGGAAATATTGGGTTGGCCCAGAAGTTCGTTCGGGTTTTCCCGTAAGATGTTACGGAATAACCCGAACGAACTTTGGGGCCAACTCAATAAATCTGCTCTTTATCAAAAACCCCTTGAGGACCAACAAATGCAATCACACACACACACACTTTTCAGGACTGTACACAAAAGCATCTCCAGGAACAGACACAAGTTGCAGCTACAAAATGCAACTGTCAGGGGCTTTTTTAAAAGGCATTAGGAGGTTTGTTTTAAAAGTTGACATATCACTGTACAGTTTAGTATTCTTTACATGTGCGTATCATACTTTAAGAAAAGACATATACTCCCACGCCTTCCTCTCAAAACAAAGCCACCAGTTCAAGTGTGTTCACATCAGACATGGAGGGTCTGTGTGAAATATGTTAAAACAGGGAGGGAGGGAGGGAAGAAGGAAGGAAGGAGGAGGGGGCTCCGTGAACCTTGAGGAGATCCTTGTAGAGCTCAGGGTACAGCATGGCAACTTCTGACTTCACATCTTTGTCCAGGACCAGAGAAAACACAGGAAACATGGTATAGATGGTGGAGTACCTGGGAGAAAAAAAATCACCGCAGGTAATATCCAGCCAGTGGAGTACGAGCCATGTGCTGCCCCAGCCTCTGGAGCCCAATTTCCTTTCCTTCATTCAACTACTACGTACTGAGCACCTGGTATGTGTGTCAGGGCCAGTTCGAAGCACTGGACATTCAAGATGAAAAGCAGACCACAACGCCTGCCCTTGGAGAGCTTCCCTGCTGGTCGGTGAGTCATAAAACAAATTCAGTAAACTATACCGTGTGCTGGAGGTAAAGTGCTGAGGAGGGAAATACAACGGGGAAGAGGGAATGAGACATGGGGCGAGGTGGTGCAATTTTAGAGAGGGTGGACAGGAGACGGGGCATTTGAGAAAACACCCCCAAGAGGTAACAGGGAGGCCATGCCAATATGCGAGGGAAGAGCATCCCAGGCAGAGAGAACAGCAAGTGCAAAGGCCCTGAGGTGGAGGTGTGTCTGTCCTGTTTGAAGAACAGCGAGGCTGCCAGTCTGGGTGGAGCTAAGTGGGTGAGGGGGGAAAGCGAAGAGATGAGAACCAAGAGGGAAGAGGGGACCAGATCATGGGGGGGCCACATGGAGCACGGCTCAGGGAACCCCTGGTTCTATTCAGGCATGTTCTGCCACTCTTCCAGGACCTGACAAAGGACAGGCCACTTTTCCAATTAGAAGCAGGCAGGATTCCAGTGCCTACTCTCAGGCTGAACATAAAAAGATGGAAGGCATACTTTTAAGACTCCACTGGGACCAGCCGGCCTCTCTGTGCTTCCCACCTTGGTAACCAGGGGAGCGCCCTGCCAGCATCTCTATCTAGGGCATGTGGTAACCAAACTCCACCTACCTGGGGAATTCAGAGACTGAGCACATCCTCTCAAAAGGTCAAAAGGAACGTCCTAAATTCCAGGTCAGGAACGGGGGGTGGGTTTGATAGCAAACGTAGCAACTGTCCAAGGGACAGTATGCCTCACGGGTCAGTGGCATGCAGCGGCCAAGCTCTATCAGGGGTAACCCGGAGAGGGCAAGGCTCTGGCCGCCTTAGAGACCCACCAGCAGGATGGTCCACTACGGGCAGCCATGGCAGAGAGGGTACTTTCCAGATGCCCCTTCCACTTTTTCTAAGACCCGTCAGTGATTTCCTAAGAAATCACTGTCTGTGAAGCTTCACTCTTGCCCGGTGTATCAATCAGCTGACAACCTCAGGCTCTCGTGGGCGAGCATCCTTCAGCCGTCAGGTATGAATGGACCACGAACAGATCGGGGTCTGCATCCGCAGTCTGGTTAAGGGCTTACCAGTTCAAAAACGTATTCATTCGAGAAGGTTCTAAACCAGACTGCCAGACCTGCCTCGACTTGGGGACTGAAGGGTCTTCACATGATGCTTCCTCCTTCTGTGGCATTTTAGGGAGGTTTCATTAAAAATTAATACCTTGCCTGGACTTCCTTACCCAATGATGAGGAATCCTTGATAGAGAGGAACGGAGGCAAAGTAAAACACGGAGGAAAAGACAGCCTGTGCCGAGGAAAAAGGAGGATGTTACCAAAAACCATGACCAGAGCCCTTGTGTTTGTATCAGAAAAATAACAGCCAACGCTTACCAAGCCCTTATTTTACACCCGCACGGTCACGGTGCTTTAAGTACATTAGCTCATTTAATTACTACAGCAACCCTGTGAAGGAGGTACTGTTATCATCATCCCCATTTTACAGATGAGGGGAGTAAGGCACCGAGAGGTTAAGTGACTTGCCCAAGATAGCACAGCTCATAAGGGACAGAGCCAGGAGTCACACCGGAGAGTTTAGCTCCAGGGTCCACTCTCAGCTCCTCTGTGAACATTTATTAAGTTACACAAGCTGGACCTGGAAATACTTCGTATCTGATCTCAGTGAATCTCCAGAAGAACGCATGAGATCAAGTCCTAATATCGCTTACATTTTACAGGAGGGGAAACTGAGCACATAAACGGCCCTGCGGGACTCAAGCCCAGTTCTGTCTCCAGAGCCCACACTCCTGATGGCTCAGAATTACCACCTCACTGGGTGTACAATCGATAAACGAGTTGGTGTACGTATTGGAAACAGGTAGGGGAAAATATCCTCCGCTGTGAGGATATGCACCAGTTTCCCTGGAGGGTAGGACCGCAGAGAAGGCTTCACTTCTCATAGTACATGTTTCACTCTACTTGGAAATTTTTACAAAGAGCCCACAACCTGCTACTTTTGCAATTAGACAAAAGCAATAAAGATACTTACGAACCCCTACTGAAATGTCTGCTTCCGGATTTGGAAAATATTAGCTACTGGCAGTGAAAAGGAGGCTAGGGAGATAAAATCAGGCTTGATGCTCTGTTACTTCCTTCTCTGAACATCTACCGGCCAACAGAAGCAAAGTGACCTCAAAGCTAATTTCTATCAGTATAAAACCTACAGGAGGCCAGGGACAACTGTTGCCTAAAGGCTTTTTAAAAACCGAACGTGGGGCTTCCCTGGTGGCGCAGTGGTTGGGAGTCCGCCTGCCGATGAAGGGGACACGGGTTCGTGCCCCGGTCCGGGAGGATCCCACATGCCGCGGAGCGTCTGGGCCCGTGAGCCATGGCCGCTGAGCCTGCGCATCCGGAGCCTGTGCTCCGCAACGGGAGAGGCCACAGCAGTGAGAGGCCCGCGTACCGCAAAAAAAATAAATTAAAAAAAAAAAAAAAAAAAAAAACCGAACGTGGAGGAAAAGGCTGGGCCAGGCTAGTGGTTAAAAAGAGCGTGGGACAGAGACCCCTTCCCCTTATCACCCGCTATGGGTGTTTGCTTGGCACAGAGCTCAGAACACAGGTGGCACCTAGAGCCATGGTCACGGGCAGCCCCGGCCACACCCGGTCGTGATTTCAGAACTGAAAGGTGAAATCCGTTTTTCAAATGACTTCTCACCCAGGCTGGGCCACTGCACAGGAAGGATGGTTATAAAGACGTCAAGAATCTGGTGTTCAGTTTTACAGAGCAACACCAGGAGCCTCTATCTCTAAAAGGGCCAGACTGACCATAAAGCCTTCACCCTGGAAAGAGCACTGTGGAAAATAAAAATGCGATGTCTTCGTCTATCTAAGGGCCCACTGTCAAGGTGCAATGCGAACTGGACTTGCTCTCAGCCAGTCACTTTCAGCACAGTGGACAGGGTTAAGGGCGTTTTTTTGGCTTTTTTTTTTTTTTTTCCTACAGCACAAAGAACAATTCCTCATGCTAGAATTTTTCTTTTCTGCATCGATGTTCACGGTAACATACAGGCATTTCAGGAGTCAGCTCATCCAGGCCAGCTTTTGTGTGTTTGCCCGGGGACAAGCTAATTAATCTCCCGGTGATTAAAACCATGACATGCAGTTCAGTTGATGAGCTAACATAAAATGAAAGTACAGATGTGGTCTGACGAACCATAGGAGCTGTTGGCGTTCAGACTGTGTTGATGGAAATCACTGTAAGGCTCCTTCTCTCATAAATGCAATCGATACTGAAAACATAAACCCCCCACCCCACCAAAGGCATGGATGAGCCAGTGGAGGGTGAATTCTCATGTACACCAGGCAGCGCCACTCGACCCTTTAAGGCAGGGTGTCTTTCATGTACGATTAAACACCTTTCCCACAAATTAAAACATCACCTTAGGTTTATGCCTTAGCCTGTTTTGTTTTTATTAATAATGGTAAGGACGCCTTCAGCACCTGATGCCTTAGAAAACTCTCTGCTTTTCAAAGTAGCCCTGTCTGAGGGGCAAGGGCCAAGATGCTTGGATGGAGTGATAGAGAAGTCTGATGCCCACTTTACAGGTGGAAAGACTGAAGCCCAGAGTGGTAACGTGACTTGTTCAAGGTCTCAGAGACACCTGATGATATGGGTTCCAAGATGTCCCGGGCCTATGGTTCTCACCACTTAACTGGGGGTATTTTTCACCTAAACCCCCAAGGAGGAAAGTCAGCCAATAGTTTTTCAACACCCAAAATGTTTCCTTTCCCTCCCTTTGGCCTCCTTCCTAATACAACTTCATTGCCACAGCCTGATGACACACTTTGAAGGAGCTGGGGAGAGAGAAGATGGGAAAATACCTTACACATTCTAGAATGCTTTTGTGAAAAAGCAAGATGTAACTCCCTGAGAGGACTGACGATTGGGATAACTACACTGGATTCCCAGCCAGGCTGCACCGGAGGCAGAAGCGAGATGCCCTGGGCTGTGCCGCCCTCGCTAAGCGCCCCCCTGCATGTGGAAGCAGCAGCTGGCCCTGTGGATGGGGGGCAGAGGGGCACACCTGCATTAAGGGCACAGGTACCGGAATCCCCTGCCTGGGTAGACTAAATCCCTGAGAGACACCGTACCGATTTCTTGCCCACACCGGGCCTCAGCCGCCCCATCTGCAGAATGGGCACAGGCTACAGTGAGGACTACAGGTGAGCCCACATTGTGAACACTTAGCCTGACGCCCAGGGTACAGGAAGCACTCAAGAAAAGCAAGTCATTCTTCTTTTGTGGCTGCTCTCTGTAGGTCCTTGCTTCTGCATGTGGAAAACTTAGGGCCGGGGTATTCACTCGGCATTTAACTCTGCATCTTTGCCTCTGGCAAACTGAGGATAACGACTCACCCCAATATGAGCACCCGGGTCATTTACACTACCGCCCACTTCGAGCCAAGCCCTGACAAGGCTCACATCGGCTCCGCACAGCAAGCACAGCCTTCGCCCCCAACACAGGAAGGCTTCGGGGCGGCCACTCCAAGCTCTATCGCCCAGAATGTGGCGGGGGGCGGGGGGGGAGGGAGGTTGGGGGAGGGGCATTGAAACAGCTCCAAAGTGGAGACTAGTTCTCAGGTCCATGGCAACCACACAGCCGTGCGCACCTGCCCACCCACCTGCATGGTGCTGATGCAGAGGCTCCTGTGGATCACGAACTGGCTGAGGGCGGCCGAGCGCTTGTAGCTATTCCGGCCATGCACCATTAGTAAGCGGCCAAGGTGCTTGAACTGAGTGATGGAGAAGTCCGCAGCCAGCGAAGCCTGTTTGCCTTCCTAAAATCCGACAAAATTGGGCACCGTCAGGAGCATGAGAGGTCAAGGCACTTTTTTTTTTTTTTGAATTGAAAAAGCAAGAAACTGTAAGGAGATTTTTGAAGAACTTCAATATAGAGGTTCTTTGGTTTCCAGCTATACACGGTTGGTGGTCTGAGTCTAAATTTGATTTTAAAAGAGGAATTTATTGAAATAAAAAACATTCATAAGCGCAGATACTCAATAATTGGGAGGTCAAACGGATCTAGTATTAAGCCTTGGGGGTTAGGCCCAACCCATAATGGGTATCAGAAGCAAAGAATCATTCTAAGATAGGCATTTAGCACTCAGCTCAGTTCCGAGTTAAACATATGGGGGAGGGGGAACAGCTCATGCTACCAACAGTACTAAAGTGAACATCCCCGAACATACAGCTCCGCATGTTTCTAGTGCAGCCGTATTATGGGATTCTCTAATTTTAAAAGGCACGTGACGGATGCCACTAATGGGACAGATGGACATCACAGCCTCCTGGTGCGACGCGACAGGAAGGCACCAACTCCCCTTATGTGCTCCTCACACCAAAAACGCAGAACCTGAATCAGATCCATCCGACCCACAGACGTCGTGGGAGGTTCCACAGCTGCCCCAAACGCTTCCAAAACATCAAAGTCGTGAGACACACCGCCTGCCCCCACAAAAGAGCTGGAGAGAAGTGTTCTCCATTAAAGAAGAGTGAAGAGACATGAAGACACGGGAATAAATGCAGTGCGTGATCCTTCACTGCTTCATGGAGATTTCTTTTTAAACACCTTGAGGACAACTAGGGAAACGAGACCATGAATATTACATGACATTATCGGATCAATGTTACACTTGGGGTGATGCTGTTATTTTGCTTAGGTAGAAGAATACACCTGTTCTTAAGAGATCCGAGCTGAAGTATTTAGGGGTAACGTATCCGCAACTTACTTTCAGCTGATTCTGAGAAAGCGGGAGAGAGGGGAGGGGAAGGAAGAGCAGAGGGAGAATCCTGCAACTGTTTACAACTGGGAAATTACAGCAAAGAGTAGACAGGTGCTCACTGTTCTATTTCAACTTTTCCGAAGGAGTTACATTTTTCAAAATAAAAAAGGTCCAGGCAACGTACAAAATGGTGGATCTACATGTTTTGATGTATAACGAACTCTAAGATATAGCAGATTTAGGCAAGCTGCATTTTAAAAAAAGCATAGTGTAACATTTAAAATTTTACATTCTATGTGGAAATACTGTATATATATGTGTAAGATGTGTGTATGCATATATATGTATTTGTGTGTGTATATATATTATATATATACTCATAAATATTAGTATAGAAATAGACAAAAATTCTGGAAGCATAACCAATGTTACTAGTTTTATGCCGCCATCTAAAAGAAAGGATGCACGTGATCCATTCCTACGTTGTTTTGGGGTTTTTTCTCACAGTGAGCACTTTTTACTTTTAGACTCCAAAAACCAAAGGAATCAGAATATAATTCTGAACAGAAGGGAAAATGTTTTAGTACTATAAGCATCGTGTAAAGAATTCCATCTACTAAACGCAAGTGTGCTTCTTAAAACCTGCATTAAAGGAATCCATACAGATTTCAGACATAACAACTCCTTCAAGGATCACTTAACTCTGCAATTTCAAGTAACTGTCAACTGGATGAGAACCAGAAAACCAGGGGGAAAAAAAAAAGGTAGAAAAGAAAAAACACTTTTGGAAATTCCAAATGCAGGAATGTATGCAAGGAAACACATAAGGGAGTATCTCCTGCCCTCACTCTCGGCCTCTGTACTCCTGCTTTACACGCTGTGCTAACAAACGTGGTGGCCAGCCTCCTTGCCTACAGTCACCGCAAGATCACAAACGAGAGAGGGCAGGGTAAACTATACACGGCTGGCACACAGTTGACAGGGAAGGAAAGAGGAAAACTACTGTACTGTAACACACAAACTTAGCCTTTTAATGAAAGGCAGGACTTCCCTGGAGACACAGTGGTTGGGAGTCCGCCTGCCAATGCAGGGGACGCAGGTTCGATCCCTGGTCTGGGAGGATCCCACATGCCACGAAAGCAACAAAGCCCGTGTGCCGCAGCTACTGAGCCTGTGCGCTACAGTCCGCAAGCCACAACTGCCGAGCCCGCATGCTACGCTACTGAGGTCCGTGTGCCTAGAGCCCGTGCTCCGCAACAGGAAAGGCTACCGTGGTGGGAAGCCCCTGCACCGCAACGAAGAGTAGCCCCCGCTCGCCGCAGCTGGAGAGGGCCCGCGCGCAGCAAGGAAGAACCAACACAGCCAAAAATCAATAAATTTTAAAAATAAATAAATTTAATGAGGGGCAAACCACGCCACATTCTTCCATAATCCCCAAGAGATCACCCCACAGTGTGATAACTAATGCTTTTACTGACAACACTCCCAGGAAAGCGTTTGAAGTACATTCGCTGCACCCTAAGAATGTAGCAAAACACTTTAAAAAATTAGGTTTTGGCAAGCAAAGACTCAGCATTTGTCTGTAAGATAACAGTGATAGGGATCTGTGACTTGCAGATTGTAATACCAGGTAATTATGATACATGATTCCTTATGCTCTGTAATTGTAAACTAGAATTTCCAGAAGCATTAAAGCTGTGTCTTGGAGGGAAAATGAAACTCCAGGTGGTGGAGCAACTCCCAGCTAAGGACACAACCACTTCACATCCTAACGACAACCACTCGGCAGAAATCAGCACACACGCCCCCCACCCCACGGGCTCACCTTTCCCTCGACACCCACACCGCAGTCAGATTCTTGGATCATACTGACGTCATTGCCTCCGTCACCTGTGGGTCACCCAGACCAGAGAGAAGAGCCAGGAGATTAGGGAGAGGCAAGAAACATAACCTTGCTTTTCGCTGCTACTTCAAATAATCACACACGTGCTGCCTCTCACCGCATGCTAAGTGTCTTTTCTGCTCTGCTCCACTTAATCGCTCCAGCAACCTGCAGTAACACGTTCTTATTTTACAGGCAGAGGAGCTGAGAGTCAGAGGAACCAGGTGACTGGCTGAGGGTCCTGGCCATTGAGTCACTGAGCAAGGGAACTGTGTCCATGCCACGTGGGCACTTACAACACCGCACGCCCTGCCTCCAAGGTGTGGGTGTCTCGTCATTATCAGCAACGACAGACGTTGCACGTAGGGAACGCTGACTACGAGTGCAGCGAGCACTTCTTAAATGCTACTGCCCCCTCTGACTCCTCGTAAGCACCATGAGAGAACCACTGTTACTCTCCCCTTCTACCAATGAGCAGACAGGCTCAGCTGGGGGAAGGAAGCCCTCCGGGACCCTCAGCTAAGAAAAACCAGCAGTTTGGACCCAGATTCCTCTCCGCAGTGTGGTCTTAGCCCCCAGGCATTGCTGTGTCCCATGTCACCGGCAAAGGAAGCGCAAGCTAAGGAGGAAAGTCCTCAGCCTGCTTCTCGACTCTTTCTCAAAGCAAAATACTTAAAAAAAAATAATCATAATAACAAAAATAGGGCCAAAGGGGGAGGGGGTGTCAATGTCACGGCCTGAATAAAGTGGCCTGGGAACCTGAACACCAGGGCGGCGGGACCCAAGCACGCCTGGGGAAGGTCGTCTGCGCAGGCGCGGCAGCCCCTACCTACTGCACACGTGAGCTTCCCCGTGCGCTCCTGGAGCAGGCGTACGATCTGGGCCTTCTGGGTGGGCGCGCAGCGGCAGCAGACCACGGCCGGACACTGGCAGGCCAGCTCCATGAACTCGTACTCGTAGTACTTGAGGCAAACCTGGCGGGGTCAGGGAGAGGTGGTGCGTCGGCCAAGGCCCCTCCCACACGGCAGCTCCCGGGAGGAGCCTGCTGGCGGGGTTGCCCGTGCCCACCTCCAGGGAGTCTCCGGAGATGACTAGGGCACAGTCGTGCTTCCTGCGGAAAGCGTTCAGCTCGAGGTGGGCCTCGCCGCGGTTGGTCACCTGGAAGGAAAGACAGGATGAAGGAGGCCTTGCTCTCCGGAGCTGGTGGAACAACAAACAGTGGCTTCCTGCAGCCTCGTGAAGACCATGGCCGCTGGCCCGGGACCCCACCCCTCCCCTGCCCCCAGAGCCAGAGACGAATTAGATCCTGTTTGCTATGACTCTGTGGGAATCCGGAGGGCCTGTACGCCAACCATCCCCTCGCACTTCCCGCAGGATGGCTGTGACCCACATAATAAAAATAAGAGCACAAAGCCGCTGTGCTTTCATTCTGTGCCAGGCACTGTCCAAATAAGCACTTTTCAAGCATTTTCACCCCATCTGTTTCTCACAAGGACTCTTCGAGGTGCACGATGATAACAGTTCCACTTTACATCTAAGGAAAGTGACACAGGGCAAGATTTGTTAGCCTGGCTACCGTGTCACAGCCCATCCACTGCAGAGCAGGCCTTGGAAGCCAGGCATCTAGCAGGGGCTTTCCTAAGAAGGCCCAGCTGTTAAATATGACACGCTTTGTGGACCACACAGTCTGTCACAACTACCCAACTCCGCCGCTACAGTGCCAAAGCAGCCACAGACAATACGTAAACAGATGGGTAGATCTTGTGTTTAAATAAAACTTTATTTACAAAAACAGGTGGCCGGCACACGGGCTATAGTTTGCCACCCCTGAATTCTAGAGCATACAGTGTGTTCTCACTATGTGCAATAGTCATGTTCTGGAAGGTTGCTGTGAATACTGAATTAGTGATTTTTAAACCACTGCTCCTGGGGGAGGTACAGGGCTAGCTAGGCTCCTATGAGCCTCTGGTCACAATATTTTTGTCCATCAGTCAATACATAACCTCATTTTCTATGTGCCTCTGTTTAAAGACATCTTTGAAAATATGTATTGTTGAAATAAGTCAGAGAAAGACAAGTACTGCATGATATCACTTATATGTGGAATCTAAAAAATAAAACAAACTAGTGAATATGACAAAAAAGAAACAGACCCACAGATATAGAGAACAAACTAGCGGTTACCAACTGGGAGAGGGAAGCAGGGAGGGGCAAGATAGGGTTACAAGCTACTAAGAGGTACAAGCTACTATGTATAAAATAAGGGGCTGGTGGAGCCAAGATGGCGGTGTGGGAAGACGCAGAGTTTGCACCTCCCCACAACTAGGGAAACTGCTGGACGCTGGTGGGGGACCTCAACACCCCAAGAGACGGGAGGAATGCTCAAGCGAACCGGTAAGACGTGGGGGGACTGAGGGGGGAGAAGTGGAGGCCAGACAAGATCAGCGCCCCTGACGGGTGGCTGAGAGGGGGGAGGGGTGCCCACGCCTGGAGGGACCCTCAGGGGCTCGGATGGGGGTGGAATGCACCAAGCGCTTCCCCTGCCCAATCGGCCAGGGAAGTCTGCCTTGCTCTCAGTCCGGGTCCTACGCCCTCAGAGGCCCCCTCCAGGCCCCGTTGGTCCTGGGGGTGTAGGAAGGATGCCGCGGGAGAACAGGAGAGGCAGGCGGGAGAGGCCCTTGGGGACTGGAGGAGAGCAGCAGAGGGCGTTTGCCTCACCCACTCGAGCCCTCCTGGGCTCCCAGGTGGGGTCCCCCACCCTCTGAGACCAGAGGCAGGAGGCCCACCTGGGCCCCTTCTGTTCTGTTGAGCCTAAGCCCCACCCCCTACACCCCCAGGGCCTTTTTCAGCCCTGTGGGTCCTAAGCATAGGCCCTGCCCACCACCCAAACCCCACCCCTGCTTAGGCCCCATCCTCCACAGCCAAGGCCTTTTCCACCTTTTTCTTTTTCTTTCTCCTCCTCTTTTTTACTATTGTGGTTCTGGTTTTACCTTCCGGTTGTTGTTTCATCCATATTTTTATTTTTATATTCTTTCCAACATACCTGTTAGTTTCCTAGTCTGATTTTATTTTTTACTTTGTTATTGTTCTTTTTTTTTTTTTTTTTTTTTTGCCGCCCCACACAGCTTACAGGATCTTGGTTCATGAGCCGGGGGTTGGGCCGAAGCTCCTGTGGTGGGAGCTCCAAGTCTGAACCACTTGGACTAACAGAGAACCCCAGACCCCAGGGAATATTCACCAGAATGAGGTCTCCCGAAGGTCCTCATGTCGGCACCAAGACCCAGCTCTATACAACAGCCTACGAACTCCAGTTTTTGAAGTCTCAGGCCAAACAACGAGTAAAAAAGGAACACAATCCCACTCATCAAAAAAAAAAGAGCTGGCAAAAGAAATATGTCAGAGACGAAGGAGCAAGGTAAAAACCTACAAGACCAAAGAGGAAACAGGCAATCTACCTGAAAAAGAATTCAGACAGTAAAGATGATCCTGAATCTCAGAAACAGAACGGAGGCACAGACTGAAAAAATACAAGAAATGTTTAACAAAGATCTAGAAGAACCAAAGAACAGAGTTGAACGACACAATAACTGAAATGAAAAATACACTAGAAGGAATCAATAACAGAATAACGGAGGCAGAAGAACGAATAAGTGAGCTGGAAGACAAAATGGTGGAAATAACTGCCAAGGAGCAGAATAAAGAAAAAAGAATGAAAAGAATTGAGGACAGTCTCAGAGACCTCTGGGACAACAATAAACACACCAACATTCGAATTATAGGGGTCCCAGGAGAAGAAGATTAAAACAAAGGGTCTGGGAAAATATCTGAGGAGATTACAGTAGAAAACTTCCCTAACATGGGAAAGGAATTAGTCACCCAAGTCCAGGAAATGCAGAGAGTCCCATACAGTATAAACCCTAGGAGAAACACACCAAGACACATATTAATCAGACTAACAAAAATTAAATTCAAAGAAAAAATATTAAAGGCAGCAAGGGTAAACCAAAAAATAACATACAAAGGAATCCCCATAGGGTTATCAGCTGATTTTTCAGCAGAAACTCTGCATGCCAGAAGGGAGTGGCAGGATACACTTACAGTGATGAAAGAGAAAAACCTATAACCAAGATTACTCTACCCAGCAAGGATCTCATTCAGATTCAACAGAGAAATCAAAAGCTTTCAGACAAGCAAAAGCTAAGAGAATTCTGCACCACCAAGCGAGCTTTACACCAAATGCTAAGGAAACTTCTCTAGGCAGGAAACACAAGACAAGAAGCAGACCCACAAAAACAAACCCAAAACAATTAAGAAAACGGTAATAGAAACATACATCTCGATAATAACCTTGAATGTAAATGGATTAAATGCCCCAACCAAAAGACACAGACTAGCTAAATGGATACAAAAACAGGACCCATATATATGCTGTCGACAAGAGACCCACTTCACACCTAGGGACACATACACACTGAAAGTGAAGGGATGGGAAAACATATACCATGCAAATGGAAATCAAAAGAAAGCTGGAGTAACAATACTTGTATCAGATAAAATAGACTTTAAAATAAAGACTGTTAGAAGAGATAAGGAAGGACACTACATAATGATCAAGGGATCAATCCAAGAAGAAGCTATAACAATTATAAATGTTTATGCACCCAAAATAGGAACACCTCAATACATAAGGCAAATGCTAACAACCATGAAAGTGGAAATGGACAGTAACACAGTAATAGTAGGGGACTTTAACGCCCCACTTACACCAATGGACAGATCATCCAAACAGAAAATAAATAAGGAAACACAAGCTTTAAATGACACAATAGGTCAGATACATTTAATTGACATTTATAGAACATTCCACACGAAAGTGGAAGAATACACTTTCTTCTCAAGTGCACACAGAACATTCTCCAGGATAGATCACATCTTGGGTCACAAATCAAGCCTTGGAAAATTTAAGAAAACTGAAATCGTATCAAGCATCTTTTCTGACCACAACATGATGAGACTGGAAATCAATTACAGGGGAAAAAAACTGTAAAAAAACACAAATACATGGAGGCTAAACAGTGCACTACTAAATAACCAAGAGATCACTGAAGAAATCAAAGAAGAAATAAAAAAATACATAGAGACAAATGACAACAAAAACACGACGACCCAAAATCTATGGGATGTAGCAAAAGCAGTTCTAAGAGGGAAGTTTATAGCAATTCAATGTCACCTCAAGAAACAAGAAAAATCTCAAATAAACCGTCTAACCCTACACCTAAAGCAACTAGAGGAAGAAGAACAAAGAAAACCCAAAGTCAGTAGAAGGAAAGAAATCATAAAGATCAGAGCAGAAATAGATGAAACAGAAACAAAGAAAACAATAGCAAAGATCAATAAAACGAAAAGCCGGTTCTTTGAGAAGATAAACAAAATTGATAAACCCTTAGCCAGACTTGTCAGGAAAAAAAGGGAGAGGATGCAAATCAATAAAATTAGAAATGAAAAAGGAGAAATCACAACTGACATTGCAGAAATACAAAGGATTATCAGAGACTACTACAAACAGCTATATACCAATAAAATGGACAACCATGAATAAGTGGACAAATTCTTGGAAAGGTGCAGTTTTCCAAGACTGAATCAGGAAGAATTAGAAAACATAAACAGACCTATCACAAGTAATGAAATTGAATCCGTAATTAAAAATCTTCCAATAAACAAAAGTCCAGGACCAGATGCCTTCACAGGTGAATTCTATCAAACATTTAGAGAAGGGCTAACACAGATTCTTCTCAAACTCTTCCAAAAACTGCAGAGGGAGGAACACTCCCAAATTCATCCTACAAAGCCACCACCCTGATACCAAAACCAGAAAAAGGTATCACAAAAAAAGAAAATTATAGACCACTATCGCTGATGAACATAGATGCAAAAATCCTGAACAAAATACTAGCAAACAGAGTCCAACAACACATTAAAAGGATCATACACCATGATCAAGTAGGATTTATCCCAGGGATGTGAGGATTCTTCAATATACGCAAATCAATCAATGTGATACACTATGTTAACAAATTGAAGGATAAAAACCATATGATCATCTCAACAGATGCAGAAAAAGCTTTTGACAAAATTCAACACCGATTTATAATAAAAACGCTCCAGAAAATGGGCATAAAGGGAACCTACCTCAACATAATAAAGGCCATATATGACAGACCCACAGAAAGCATCATAATCAATGGTGAAAAACTGAAAGCATTTCCTGTAAGATCAGGAACAAGACACGGATGTCCACTCTTGCCACTCCTCTTCAACAGTTTTGGAAGTCCTAGCCACGGCAATCAGAGAAGAAAAAGAAATAAAAGGCATACAAGTTGGAAAAGAAGTAAAACTGTCACTGTTTGCAGGTTACATGATACTATACATGGAAAATCCTAGATGCCACCAGAAAACTACTAGAACTGATCAATGAATTTGGTAAGGTTGCAGAATACAAAATTAATGCACAGAAATCTCTAGCAATCCTATACACTAACAACGAAAAATCAGAAAGAGAAATTAAGGAAACAATCCCATTTACCATCACAACAAAAAGAATAAAATACCAAGGATAAACCAACCTAAGGAGGCAAAAGACTTGTCAGAAAACTATAAGACAATGATGAAAGAAATCAAAGATGACACAAAGAGGCGGAGAAATATACCATGTTCTTGGATTAGAAGATGAATATTGTGAAAATGACTGTACCACCCAAAGCAATCTACAGATTCAACGCAATCCCTATCAAACTACCTACGGCATTCTTCACAGAATTAGAACAAAAAAATTTTACAATTCGTATGGAAACACAAAAGACCCTGGATAGCCAAAGCAATCTTGAGAAAGAAAAACAGAGCTAGAGGAATCAGGCTCTCTGACTTCAAACTATACTACAAAGCTACAGTAATCAAGACAGTATGGTAATGACACAAGAACAGAAACATAGATCAATGGTACAGGATAGAAAGCCCAGAGATAAACCCACGCAAATATGGTCACCTAATTTATGACAAAGGAGGCAAGAACATACAATGGTGCTTCTTCAATAAGTGGTGCTGGGAAAACTGGACAGCTACATGTAAAAGAATGAAATTAGAACACTCCCTAACACCATACACAAAAATAAACTCCAAATGGATTAAAGACCTAAATGTAAAACCAGACACTACAAAACTCTCAGAGGAAAACACAGGAAGAACACTCTTTGACATAAATCACAGCAAGATCTTTTTTGACCCACCTCCTAGAGTAATGAAAATAAAAACAAAACTAAACAAATTGGACCTAATTAAACTTCAAAGCTTTTGCACAGCAAAAGAAACCACAAACAAGATGAAAAGACAACCCTCAGAATGGGAGAAAATATTTGCAAATGAAACAATGGACAAAGGATTATTCTCCAAAATATACAAACAGCTCATGGAGCTCAATATCAAAAAAACAAACAATCCAATTAAAAAATGGGCAGAACACCTAAATAGACATTTCACCAAATAAGACATACAGATGGCCAAGAGGCATATAAAAAGATGCTCAACATCACTAATTACTAGAGAAATGCAAATCAAAATTACGAGGTATCACCTCACGCCGGTCAGAATGGCCATTATCAAAAAATCTAGAATCAATAAATGCTGGAAACGGTGTAGTAAAAAAGGAACCCTCCTGCACTGTTGGTGGGAATGTAAATTGATACAACCACTATGGAGAACAGTATGAAAGTTCCTTAAGAAACTAAAAACAGAACTACCATATGACCCAGCAATCCCACTACTGGGCATATACCCTGAGAAAACCATAATTCAAAAAAAGACATGTACCACAATATTCACTGCAGTTCTATTTACAATAGCCAGGACATGGAAGCAACTTAAATGTCCATCCACAGATGAATGGATAAAGAAGATGTGGCACATATATACAATGAAATATTACTCAGCCATAAAAAGAAACGAAATTGAGTTATTTGTAGTGAGGTGGATGGACCTAGAGTCTGTCATACAGAGTGAAGTAAGTCAGAAAGAGAAAAACAAATACCGTATGCTAACACATATATATGGAATCTAAAAAAAAAAAAAAAAAAAAAAAGGTACTGATAAACCTAATGGCAGGGCAGGAATAAAGACACAGACATAGAGAATGGACTTGAGGACACAGGGGTAGAGGGAGAAGCTGGGGCGAAGTGAGAGTGGCATGGACATATATACACTACCAAATGTAAAACAGACCGCTAGTGGGAAGCAGCCCCATAGCACAGGGAGATCAGCTCGGTGCTTTGTGACCACCTAGAGGGGTGGGATAGGGAGGGTGGGAGGGAGGCTCAAGAGGGAGGGGATATGGGGACATATGTATGCATACGGCTGATTCACTTTGTTGTACAACAGAGACTAACACAGTATCGTGAAGCAATTATACTCCAATAAAGATCTATTAAAGAATTAAAAAATAAAATAAATAAGCCACAAAGATATATTGTACAGCACAGGGAATATAGACAGTATTTTATAATTATAAATGGAATATAACTTTTAAAAACTGTGAATCAGTGTGTTGCACACCTGAAACATATAATACTGTACGTCAACTACACTTCAATTAAAAAAAATTTTAATTAAAAAATATGTTTATTATTGATTCATTAACACTAGACTCATGGCCAACAGGACCATAACTCATGCCTGGAGGAAGCTTATCTCCAGGAGCCTCATCACAGCCTTCCTGCACTCAGGGATATGGTCAGTTCCCAGCTCTGTGCTGGGGGCCATGTTAAACAGTGAAACTGCTAACAAAAAACCCCACAAAAATGCAAAAAACGTGGCACTGAGTAGACTGAAAAGGACCCTTGCGTCCGCCTGAGAGCTGAGACAAGAAGGCAGAGCGGGCTTCCCTAGTGGCGCAGTGGTTAAGAATCCGCCTGCCAATGCAGGGGACACGGGTTTGAGCCCTGGTCCGGGAAGATCCCACATGCCGTGGAGCAACTAAGCCCGTGTGCCACAACTACTGAGCCTGCACTCTAGAGCCCGCGAGCCACAACTACTGAAGCCCGCGCACCTAGAGCCCGTGCTCTGCAACAGGAGAAGCCACCGCAATGAGAAGCCCGTGCACCGCAACAAAGAGTAGGCCCCGCTCACCGCAACTAGAGAAAGACTGCACGCAGCAACACAGCCGAAAATAAACCAATCAATAAATTTTTTTTAAAAAGGCAGAGCGTCGCCCCTCTCCACTTCAGTTAGGAACTCACTCGTCAGATGACTCAAACTTTCCACTGCTGTGAATGCGTCCATATAGGGCTCTGAAAGCACCTCGAGTATTGATTTTCGGGTTACAAACAAGTTTTAGTGAGTGGGTGAATTTGCAAATACAGAATCCATAATGAGGATCCACTGTATCTGTCTCTACACGATGCTAGTTGTGCTAGTCCCGAAACTGCTGGATTTCACAAAGCTTCAACGGGCTATAGACCAAAGGCAGGGGTATGGGGGGAGACCCCCAAAACGTCTAGATCCAGTTGTCTGGCTTGGTAGCTCTGATGACAGATAAGTAGGACCACCACATCTGGCCCCAGAGGGGACCTAGTGCCCCTCCCAACTCCCAACTCAATAAGGCAAATCACCGTCCTTGGCTTCGAGCCCTGGAGCAGCTCCTTGTGCCTGCACTGTTTGGGCCAAGCGCTGGCCACCAGGGCAGGGAATTCCCAACACGCCTCCTTCTAAAGGTTACTCAAGGGTTTCCTTCAGGAGGGAAGACAGGCCAGTATCTGCGATCTGGAACTGATTTCCTACCCAAGGACTGGGCTTCGAAGGGTTCAGGAAAATCCCAGACTTGTATGTACAATTTCACATGTATGAGCTCATCTGCATCCTTTACGCTGATCATGCCTAACTCCCGTCAGCTCCTCAAAGGGACCACAGTCAGCACCGGGTTAAGAACACAGGTTAACATGGGGCGGTAACCAGGCGCTCCTGCACCACCACCGGCAGGAATCGTTGAGCCTCGCCTGGGTCATTCAGTGATCCCACCCAAACCAACGACGTGAGCTCCCGCCACCCCCCACCCAGGGGTCCACGCGAGGCTATGAGGTTACAGGGCAAACGGCAGCATCACCCCACAGGGCCCCAGAGCAGACAACGCTTTACCAGCCGAAAAACGTGGATGTCTTGGTTTCTGGTCACCAGATGTGCATTCTTTGCTGTGCATGTAGCTGTCTCCAGCTTGTCCCCCGTCAGCATCCAAACCTGAAATTACCGCATGGAAGGGGTCCCCTTGGTTAGCGTTTGAGGCTAGCCTGTCGCCTGTGTCAGCCGAGTTTCCAAACACATCAAGCTGAACTTGATACGTTCCATTTACCTCCTTGAGGCCTACAATGTCCCCAACGAACCACAGGAAAGGCCCCAGTTCAAGGGCTTCAAGACCTTGGGCGTCTGCCGCTGGTGGCAGGAAAAGCTGGTGTGGCACTTTTGAAAAACTGGCCACATGCTGCAGCAGACGTCGTGAAGCTCAGCCTCTGCCCTCCTAATCCCCGTTCCGGAAACTTTCCTTAAAGCAATAAATAATCTCAAAGAAGGGGAAGGCTGTATGGACGAGGGGTCACTTCCATGTCCCACAGGAAACACTGATTTGTCACGTTCCACAGGGTCTTTCTACACGGCCGGATGCCCCCGAGCAATCTCAGGGGGCTGAACCCTAATTAAAACGCCGACAGTAAACGTGCCAGGTCTTCCTCGCCTCATAACTGAGCACTGTGCGCCTCACTGTGGCAGGCTCAGAGAGGGTGGGTGACTTGCCCAAAGCCACACAGCTAGTTCCTGTCCCGACCAGGCCCAGAACCCAGGTCTTCAGAGTCTAAATGGATGTGCTTCCTACCCTGCTGATTCACCCATTAACCCTCTGCTCCCTCTGCTCCCAGTGGGGAAGTGGGGAGGGGGCCTTAGAGTCATCGGACAAAGGGTATCTTGGCGGCAGGGGAAGCGCAGGAAAGAAAATAACGACAAAGGTTCCCCGAGTGTTCACCGTGCCGGGCACCTGTTAAGTGCTGTGCGTTGTTCCTTCACAGTAACTTTATGAGGTGGGAAACGGAGGCCCAGGCCTCATCCGTCCTGCTGACATCGCCCCGCTCACGGCACTCGTGCCAGATGTGGGCCCAAGGACGCAGCCCAGAGCTGCTCTGGGCAGAGGCAGGCAGCTTAACCTACGTATTTTCAGGAGCTTCTAGCCGATGAGTTTGCCGATCCCTTGCTTGGGTCGGCTGAGATGGAGCCCGCTCCCCAGACACCCTCTACTGGCGTCTCCGGATTAAACTACCAGATATGTATTTTTGGGCCCCAAACAAAAATGTAAATACAGCAGTTTGTTGGGGCAGATGGTCACTCTGTTGGGTGGTCATTCAGTTACCCAGACCAAAAGACAGATTGGTTGGCTGGCCGGACACTCAAAAAGAATATAACAAACACCACAAATGCGCGGGACACAGCTGGTCCTGAGAGCTAAGGAGATGCTCTCGGTCCTGTCTCCATGGAGCCCGGCATGCAGAGGGGAAGCCGGCAGCAAAAGCGGACACACAAGACGTCTTCCACAGCTGTCAAGGACGGGAGGGCTACAGGTCACTGTCCGAGCCCGGTTCCCTGTCACTACTTCCATCCTCGGCCCCGCCTCCCCCCATCTCTAATTTTCACCCTCCGCTGACAGGATCACTGGTCTAAGTCTGGAATTCACTGCCACGTGGCAACCTATTTCAGCAGTGGGTCCAGGCAGGCTCACCCTACCTTGATGCCGGCGTTCCTCAGGGTCTCCAGGGTGGGCCTCACGTCCGCCTGGAGCTGGTCCTCCACCCCTGTCAGGCACAGCAGCTCCATCTCCATCTCCAGGCTCTCGATCACTGTGGCCACTTTGAGGGAACGGTCGTGCACACTCAGCTTGGCCTGGACATAGCGGGCCTGGGACACACCAGGGGACACTGTCACCACTTAGGATGGGGAGGTGCAAGGCGGACCAACTGGCAGTGGGAGCGTCTCATCCCCCACACAGGGCAGGGACCCCAGCACCTGGGTGAACCTCAAAGGGGTGAAACTGAGACCTCCAGCCTCCTTCCCAGTTCATCAGTCCAGACGCTGGAACTGGACAGACCGGAGCTCCACCCTTTGCTCTACACTCACCTGCTGTGCAACTTCTAGCAGGTCACTTAACTTCTCTGAGCCTCAATTGTTTTCCTCCCCGAAGAGGCAATAACGGCCCCAACTTCACTGGGTTTTTACAAGGATTAGTACAACTCGAGACCTCAAAAGACAGTAGATTCTCCCCACACAGCATATGCTCTGTAACCAAGAACTCTTGACCACCAGGTTGTCTAAAGACAAAGTCTTACTTCCAAAGACCATCGACCCAACCCTTCTGCTTATCTCCTCTTTACGGTGTTAACAAAGATACAGCAGTCACAAAGCATATGCCTTTAAAATTGAAAGAAAGGTAGAATTTTATCAGGGCTAGAACTCTCGTTAAATAAAACTTTACAAAGAACTCAAGCACATAAAAGAGACAGACCCAAGCACAGTTTCTCTGGGTGGAGCAGGACAAGGCCCGCAGAAGCCTTTCCCCCAACCTGGTCTCTCTCCCCTTCAGTCACGTGTAAATACATTCATTCAGCTTTGTGCCAGGACTGGGGGTACAACAAGGACCCTCCCCCTGAAGGAACACACAATCCATGGGACGAGATGACAATTAACAAGACATATTTATACTGGAAGCCTTGGCAGTGAAAGTCAATGATCGAGTTCAAATCCAACATTTTTTACAGCTTAAAAAAATTAGGGCTTCAAGAAGGTTTACAATTTCAAATTTGAAGGTTTCATTTCATATTTTTCAGAAGGTTTATAATGACTATCGTAAGTGTTGGGGTACAAGAGCAAACCAGACTGATAAAGTCTCTGCTCTCAAAAAGATTTTATTCCAGAAAGAAGCTATCAAAAATAATCTGAGGGCTTCCCTGGTGGCGCAGTGGTTTAGAGTCCGCCTGTCGATGCAGGGGCCACGGGTTCGTGCCCCGGTCCGGAAAGATCCCACATGCCGCGGAGCAGCTGGGCCCGTGAGCCATGGCCGCTGAGCCTGTGTGTCCGGAGCCTGTGCCCCGCAACGGGAGAGGCCACAACAGTGAGAGGCCCACGTACCGCAAAAAAAAGAATGTGAAAATACGTACATAAAGTCATTACAGCTGGTGATAAATGCAGTGAAGAACGTTCAACAGGGTGACAACGGGGAGTGATGAGGTGGGGCTGCTTTATTTATTTATTTATTTATTTATTTATTTTTTTGGGGGGCTGCTTTAGATGGGGGATCCAGGAAGATTTCTCAGAGGAGGCGGCATTTGAGCTGAGACCCAAAGGAAGTGAGGGAGGGGGGCCTTGGAGCTCTGTGAGGGAGGAGAGTACTAGGCAGAGAGAAGAACCTGGTGTGCTCAGAAATGACGTCAGTCTGGCCAGAGCAGAATGAGGGAGGGGAAGATGGGGAGGTGAGTGGGGCTAAAAAGTAAAAGAAAAGTCACGGAACCACTGACCTCAAAGTCTTGATACTGCTCCTCTGCTAGAGATTTCTTCGCCACCACAAGCACCCGCAGCCCTTCCCGGGCCATGTTTCCACACTGAAAAGCAAACCCTGGTCAGCGGAGAGCCGCACTAAGGGCTCTGTATCCCGGACTCTCTCTGGGGAGGGCTGGAGGCTGAAGTGGATGCCCCTCCCAAGGGGACAGCGCAATGGTAAATCAGAACGCTGCTTTCCCCTAAAGCAGTCTCTCTCAGCAAACCTCCCAAAGGGGTCTCAAAATTTAAGTCAATGCAGTAAGATCTCAGAGACTAATCTGGATTTCTGGCTCATTGGAAAAACTGAACCTTTGACAAGAGCACTTTCCCAAATGACCACAGCCAGTGATACTGAAAGGCGGCTGTTTCCACACGGTCCCACGAAACACAGCTGTCAAGTGAAGAATATTCCAACACGTTCAACACACAAAGTGTGATGCTGTCAGGAAACACATACTGGCCCGTTTCATTCACCTGAGTTACCTGCCTAGCCCCTGTCGGCATTTGGGTTTGTTACTCACTAATTGGAAATATGATATTACTGAACATAAAATGTGAATTCTGCGCCTGGAGATGGGAGATGAAACAGAAACGGCCTGACAGACCGGAGGGTTCCTTCCCTCCCTGCTGCAGCCAATTCCCACATCACAATCCGGGACAAGGCGGCCTGTGACGGGGCCCCATGATGCCCGCCTCCTGGTACCCACACCCTTGTACGTTCACCTGCCCTGAGTGTGCACTGGACCCAGTGCCTTGTTCCTAAGAGACAGAATGTGGCAAAGTGAGGGGAGGTCGTTTCCAAGGTCACTTCTCTCTGTTTCATCTCTCTGTTTCACTTCTCTCTGTTTCATCCACATGGCAAGGAACGTGGCTGCCTCCGGCCTAGAGGCACTGAGGAGCTGAATCCTGCCCATGACCACTAAGTGGGCTGGGAAGTGGGCCCCGCCCCAGCTGAGCCTTCAGATGAGACCCCAGCCTTGGGTGACCCCTTGACCAAAGCCGAAGAGACCCTGAGCTGAGGACCCAGCCAAGCTGTGCCTGGACTGCTGATTCGCAGAAACTGTAAGAAATTACACACGTCCTCCTAAGCTGCTAAGTTTGGGGGTGATTTGTTACATCGCCCCAGAAAACGCATGCAGGGACCCACCTCACTATTCCATGCAAGGGACAGACTCCAGGACACGCGTCCGAGGCCCCGTTTCCACACCCCACGTCACGCTTACCTCTTCCTCCAGCCAGTCGTTGTACTGCACGATGCCAGCCATGACGACATCCGCTCCCTTCATGTAAAACGTAATCTCCCCAGTCGATTCATCCTAGAGGGGGGGCCGGGAGGAATGAACACCCAAGAGGAACACTTGGTTCCGCTCCAGTGGCCGCTTCCCACGAGAGACGCTGCACAAAGTGTACTCAGTGGACGCCAGTGTTTTCTCACTTGGCCGAAGATGAAAAGTGAGAGGGGAGCCTCACTTTGGGGCAAAGGCCACAGAAAACAAGAAAACTCAAAGCATTTGGAAAATCATTAAATGATGAAAGCAAGATCAAAAGGATTGACGAACTCTGTTTTTACAGTTATTACTATTCTAACGGGAACAGACTGACCCTCACACTGTAAGATAATTTTAAATTTATACGCGGGGCTGCCAGTATTGCCAAAATGTGGTCTACCAGCAAGAGTCGGGAAGTAAGATAATTCTCGAGATCAGGGTTTCTCAGCCTCGGCACTGTTAATATTTGGGGCTGGAGAATTCTTTGCCGTGAGGGGGCTGGACTCTGCACTGCATCATCTCCCGCGGCATCCCTAGCCCACTAGATGCCAGCAGCAACCCCCATGGTGACAACCAAAACGTCTCCAGACATTAACAAATGTCCCCTGGGGGACACATTGCCTCAGTTGACAGCTACTGCTCTAGACAACGTGGGACCCTTACGTCTACCTGAGGACTTAGCTAGAGAGCAAAGTACCCAGATTTTCAGTTCACACTGACCAGATTTTCTGGGGAGAGGGTGACATCACAGCACAGACATCAGATGCTTAGACCCGGTACCAGCTCCCAGCTGTGTGCACCTGGACAAGCTACTTCTTTTCTCTAGACCTCAGTTTCCTCCTCTGTAAAACCGGGATCCTAACAACTCTTACCGTATAGCTTGCTGGGGCTTAAACAAGATCATCTACATAGAGCAGGTAGCAAAGGGCCAACATCCACAGAAAACGCTCACCCAGTGTTATTATTCCTGTTGGGGTGACAGTCACTCCTCAAGACCCTCAGTCGCACTGTTTGTAGAAAACAAGGTTTAAGCTGGGGGTCTGAATGGGGGTGGTTTTGCCCCCAGGGGACTTCCGACAATGTCTGGACACATATTTGATTATCTCAACTGGGAGGTGCTACCGGCATCTAGTGGGTGGAGACCAAGGATGCTGCTAACCGGCCTACAATGCACAGGGCGGTCCCTGCAACAGAGAATCATCCCGCCCCAAATGTCAATGGTGCTGAGGCTGAGAAACCCTGGCTTTAAGGAATGACGGTGAAATCGTCAATTCTTATCCCATGACTCTTTCCTCACAGACCTGCATCACAGAGAGGCTGGAGGCAATGGAGATGAGCAAGGCTAACTGAGCACGGCCATCACCACCTTGTGCCTAAATTCTGCTACCCCAGGAAGCCCAGAATGCATGCCTGTAAGCTCTTCATTGAATAGGAAATAAATACCCAAGGTCAAATCAGTGGTATAGTTTCATCTACTAAAGTAACTTCCGAATGCCTCTGATCACGGACAATCTTTCAGAACAACATGCTTACTCATAAAAGCACCCACAGGCCACGAACAGGCACCTGCACTTTAAAAGCATTAGAACAGCATTAGAACTGCAGGCTGCTTCTTTGATGGATTGCATCTATGCTTGCTTGTGACTCGGGCCAAAGATAGCAGTGGGGTCTGAACATGAAAGCATCTGAGGTTTCTTTTTCCTTTCGCCTTCACCCAAATGCTGCTATGGGAAATAACGTCCCCCTCCCCAGCTTCCTCTACTCCAGAAGGGGCTCAAGAGAACTCGGACATCTTGGCCAATATAAATACTGTACCGACTGTCTCCTCCCGTTAGTCATTTCCTCCCACCAAGTTCATCACAAGGTTACTTCGTTCCCATATTATGGCAAGATTATGCTATAAATTTACAGAGATCTGCTGGTTGTGTTGCATTGTTTTGGGGCCTCATCTTTTTCCACTGTGGCCTGACTCTGGCACCTGTTCAAAGGCCTCTTTTATTCAGACAGTGACAAGGGTATGATCTATACCAGTGATCCGACTTCAGCACGCCAAGGGGGAAGGGTGAGGGGAGGGCAGTGGAACATCTTGTAACACAACAAAAACAAAACTGGCGACACAGAGACAAACACGGAAGCCCCGACAAAACCGGCTTCTCTAACCTCACTGACCTTCTCAGAAGAGAGATTCACAGAAAGACCAGACCTTGCTTGGTGAGGGTAAGAAGATGCCGCACAGAACCGTCCATGAGCTCACACATAAGTTTAAGAGCGTTGATGAGCCAGGTGAGAACAAAACTATAACTGTCAACCATCATTAAACCAGGTTGAGAACCATTTTATAACCGAGGGAAAACTTCCTCACATCAGGTAACTGGGCAGTTACTTTCAAACAACAGACAGAAAAGATGGCCACATCAGAAGAGAGTTTCTCAGCCCTGGCACGATGAACATTTGGGGCTGGAACGTTCTTTGGTATGAGGCTGTCCTGACCTCTATCCACTAGATGCCAGTGGCACCACCCTCTGAGCTGCAACAACTAAAAATGTCCCCAGATGTGTCCCCATGTCCCCTGGGGGCAAGATGGCCCCAGGATGAGAATCGTTTCGCGAAAGGAGAACAGTGAGATTCGTGCTAAGTGGAGAGCTAGCTCCACAGCCATGGGCACGGATTTGCACCCTGCAAAACCAAAGATAGAGAGGGAGACAGGTCAGAAAACAAAAATATTAGCAAAATAATATGCATCACATTAAAGACAGCCTAACAAAGATGGACGTGCACAGATTCATTGTTAGTAGTGAGAGATGGAAAACAACCTAAGTATCCAAGAAAGGAATAGTTGATTAAATAATGCTACATTTTTTCAGCAAAACACCATGCCCACATTAAAATCATAAAAATCATGTTTTAATAATATGAGAACATTATTATTCAGTGGAGGGGGTGGGAGTTTTAGAAAGCTTTAGGTGGAGTTTGAAGCCAGTTTTATAAAATTGCGTGTGGCTATTTACACTCATTTATGCTTAGAGAAAAAACTGAAGGGAAATTCCCTGAAAAGGCAAGAATGGTTGTCTTTGGGTGATTAAAATACAGATGAAAGGTTCTGATCCCCTTCTATACATACTTATCTGTTCCCAATGCTGATTTTTCTAAAAACATAATCTGGGAAGGGTGGAGCACTATTGTAAAGTAATGATAGATTTGCCCACCCAACAGTATCCCATACTCCCAGACACAGATCCCGTTCTTGCTGTGAGAAGATACAGGGGTCACATCTCATTAAATGTGATGCATGTCTGGGAATGATAGCCCTTTGCAACTAAAGGAAGGGTGACGCACTCAGCCCACTTATTCTAGAACGGCTGATATCGGGACTATTTGATGATGATTCAACCCTCAAATGACTCCAACATAGACCATGGCCCTAGAACTTGGAAAAATAAAGGCTGGAACAAAATAAAAGCAATTCCATAGTAGATAATGACTCTAATTCCCCAGGAAACACCCACCCACAGGAATCATGTGGCTGCTTCCAGGCCATGGATGTTCCTGACATCAGACATGCACTCAAGATACGGTTTAAAAGCCACGGGGCAGGATAGGTGCAGACCAGTGGGAAAAGCAGCAGCTGCATGGGAAGAAAAGCCCCCATCCCACTCAAAAACTGCCAAGGATGTATGTCTGGTAGAGTCTGAAGACTACTGGCACCGGGGACATAAAAATCCCTTAAAATGTGTCGTTTTCAAGGCACATTCGTACTCTGTGTCACTGGACCATCAGTACTGCAGCTCATGGAGCTGTTTCTAACTTTTACCTGGAGAAACAGCCTCTTCAGTGACTCCCACTTTCCCCACCTCCCGGGGTGTTCACACCCCTGGGTGATCCAGGCCCACCAAGTGGTGGGCTGGACCCAGGGACCTGCTTCTAATAACAGAATAAGGCAAAAGTGAAGGGAGGTCGGTTCTGAGATGACGTGCCTTCTCTCTTGTTCACACTCTCACAGACTCACTTGGGTGAAGCCAGCTGATGTGGGAGCCAGTCTATGGAGAGGCCTGTGGGGCAGTGGATGAGGGTGGCCTCTGGCCAGCAGCTGGTATAGAACTAAAGCCCTCAGCCCAACAACTGCAAGGAACTGACTCTTGCTGACAACACTGATTTCACCTGGCAGTGAATCCTGCCCCGGCTGAACCTTGGATGACTGCAGCCTATGAGAGATCCCGAGGCAGAGGGCCCGGCGAGGCTGCACCCGGACTCCTTGGCCCCCAGAAATCGTCAGATAATACTTCCTGTTGTTTTAAGCCATCACATGCGGGATAATCTGTCACAACGCCATACGTAATTAACACACTGCCCTCAACATTACTGTGGGTGCTCTGTGAGCTTTCCCACATCCCTCTCATCACACCCGAACTCCCAGGGCCTGGCGGTAAAGAGCATGACCTGGGAGCCAGACAGCCTGGGGCAGAAGCCCAGCTCCACCTTTTCTAACTATAGGAACTTAGGGAGGTTTCTTCTTCTCTCTATACCTCAATTTTCTCCTCTGTTAAATGCCAACTGCAATGGTATTACGAGAATTACATGAGTTGCTTTATGCAAATCATTTACAACAGTGACTAGCACCCAATAAGCACCATTTAAATGTTACCTCTGTTATTATTATTGTTCCTAACTCTGTTCCTATTACTAATGCTGCTAGTACTATTACTAATTACTCCTATTACTAATTCTATTATTACTAATTTACTACAATAGGATCTACAACTCTGACCCCTAAGGCATGAAACACTTGTGTAGATAGGGCGGAGGGGATCCTCATTTGTTTAAAAAATGAGAGAGTCGTATTCCAAAGATTCTCATGATCTGGGGCAGCATTTTCTCCAGCCAAGCCAAACAATGTGAAGAACCTTTAAGAACACCAGGGAACCATCTCAATACCAAAATAGGACTGGGACCAAAGTAGTCTGCAATTTTTAAAGCTCCGATGGTTAATTCCGATGATCAGCCAGGTTTTGTTTGTTTGTTTGTTTAGATCTCGTTTTATTTATTTTTGGCCATGCTGGGTCTTCGTTGCTGCGCTCAGGCTTTCTCTAGTTGCGGCGAGCGGGGGCTACTCTTCGCTGCTGTGCGTGCGCGGCTTCTCACTGTGGTGGCTTCTCTTGTTGCGGAGCACGGGTTCTAGGCACGCTGGCTTCAGTAGTTGTGGCATGCTGCTTCAGTAGTTGTGGCACAGGGCTCAGTAGTCGTGGCACATGGGCTTAGTTGCTCTGCGGCATGTGGGATCTTCCCGGACCAGGGCTCGAACCTGTGTCCCCTACATTGGCAGGCAGATTCTTATCCACTGCGCCACCAGGGAAGTCCCTATCAGCCAGGTTTAAGAACTACTGAGCAGAGTGGCTTATGAACACAGGGCTTCCAGGCTTCCCAGAATGGAAAGTGCGAGTAAAAGAGCAAATAGGAAAACAAGGTATTAATTCAGATTGGCAAGATTTTAAAAGTCCGACACTATCAAGTGTTGGTGAGGATGTAGAAAAACAGTGGGACTAAGATTAGTATAAGCACTTTGGAGAAAAAGTTGAAAAAACCTGGTAAAGTTAAAGATGTATACATTCTACCACCCAGCAAGTCCACCTCTGGGTGTAGTCCACAGAAAAACACGGACATATGTACAGTGGAGACTGCAGCAGACAAGGCTACACATGGCAGCGGTCTTTCTATCGGCAAAAAAAGTGGCAATGACCTAAACGTGTATCAAGAGAGAATGGCAACAGACGGAAGGAACTGAGGTATATTTGCACAATGCAATACAACAAGTCAGCTAAGAGAAATAAAGTGGGATTACATGCATCAACATAAATAAAGCTTTTTGTAAAATGTTAAACAAAAATTAGGATGTGGAATAATAATATATATACAATGACATTTTATAGAGAATAAAAACATGAAAACCATAATACATATTATTTACACCCAGTGTGTCTGATAATAGTATTTTAAAATTCATAGGAGTGATAAACCTGGGGTAGGACTGAAGAGGAAGCACATCTAGAAAGGATAGATGGGATTTCAATTGAATGCACGATGTTTTCTTTGTTTAAAAAATTTTTTAAACTATAATACATGCAAAAGTGTGGATCAACACATAAATATAAATTTGAGCAAACGAACTCAAACACAAAAGGGTATCTACTGTACAGTTTCCTTTATATAAAGTTCAAAAAAAGACAAAATCAGTCAGTGGTATAAATGGGACAGTGGTTATATCCTTGTGGGAAGAAAGGATGCAGTAACCAGAAAGGGGTACGAGGGAGCTGCTGGGGTGATGGTGGGAGGGATTCTGTTCCTTGCTCGGGATGCGAACGACACTGTGTTTATTACTTTGTTAACACTTGAGCTGTACACTCCTGAGGTTTGCACTTTTCTCTTTGTATGCTGTACTTCAATAAAAGCTTCAAAAAATATAAAAAGAAAATCTGAAATATTAATGCCAAAATGACGATGTTGAGTGATCACGACACTTTTTTCCAGTAACTTCTGTGACTGTATGAATGAAAAATCATCGAAAATATCTAATTACAAGGGTATCAAGACTATTCAATGGGAAAACAATAGTCTCTGCAGCAAACGGTGCTGGGACGACTCTCCATCCACACACAAAAGAACGACGTTAAAACCCCTAACTCACACCATATATGAAAATAACTCAAAATGGATCAATGATCTAAAGAGATAAAACTACAAAAACTTTTAAAAGAAAACACAGGGGTAAATTTTCATGACCTTAGGTTTAGCAATGGACTCTCAGATGTGACACCAAAGTCAAGAGCAACAGAGGAAAAAAATAAATTGGACAAAATTAGTAACTTCTGTGCATCCAAAGAATTTTATCAAGAAAGCAAAAAGACAAGCTACAGAATGAAAGAAAATATTTGTATGCCATATCTCTGATAAGGATCTAGTATCCAGACTACGTAAAGAACTCTTACAACAATAAAAGACTACCCATTGCAAAAGTGGGCAAACGACTTGAACAGACATGTCTCCAAGGAAGAATACAAGTGGTCAATAAGTATATGAGAAGATGCTCAACATCATTAGCTATTAGGAAAACGCAAATCAAAACCACAATGAAATACCACTTCACAGCAACTAGGACGGCTACAATGAAAAAAAAAAAGGGAAATAACAAGCACTGATGAGGATGTGGAGAAACCAGAAGCTTCATACACTGCTGGTAGAATGTATCAGGCTGGCCAAGAAGTTTGTTCAGGTCCTTCTGTAACATCTTACAGAAGGACCTGAACGAACTTTTTGGCCAACCCTATAAGTGGTGCAGCATTTTGTAGAAAAGTTTGGCGACTCCTCATAAAGTTAAAAGATAGAATTATCCAGCAACTGGGAAACGGACCCAGCAATTCCACTCCTAGGTATCTACTCAAAAGAACTGAAAACAGGGCTTCCCTGGTGGCGCAGTGGTTGAGAGTTCGCCTGCCGATGCAGGGGACATGGGATCGTGCCCCGGTCCGGGAAGATCCCACATGCCGCAGAGCGGCTGGGCCCGTGAGCCATGGCCGCTGAGCCTGCGCGTCCGGAGCCTGTGCTCCACAACGGGAGAGGCCACAACAGTGAGAGGCCCGTGTACCGAAAAAAAAAAAAAGAAGAACTGAAAACAGATGCTCAAATCCTTATACACGAATGTTCATAGCAACACTATTCACAATAGCCAAAAGGTGGAAACAACCCAAATGTCCACTGATGGATGAATGGCTAATCAACATGAAATACTACTCAGTCATAAAAAGGAATGAAGTATGTATATATGCTACAAATGGATGACTCTCTAAAACATTATGCTAAGTGAAAGGAGCCAGATACAGAAGGTCACATATTGTATAGTCCCATTTATATGAAATACCCAGAATAGGTAAATCCTAGAGACAGAAAGGAGACGGGAGGTTTCCAGGGCCTACGGGGAAGAAGGTATGGAGAGTGACCACTTAATAGATACAAGGTTCCCTTTTGCAGTGATGCCAATGTTTCCACCAAAGTGGTGGATGCAAGACACTGTGAATGTACTAAATGCCACTGAATTACACATTTAAATGATTAATTTATGTCATGTGAATGTCACCTCAATAGAAAATAACATTTAATTAAATGAAAGCGTATACAGTGAGAAATGTATTATTACCAAGAAATGCTCAATCTACACTCATTAGACCTTTCACTCTGGAAGTGGGTTAACCAAAAGCTATCCGAGATCCGTCCAACTGATGAACTAATTCTCTTTCTTCTGAGGGAACTAAATCCTCTTGTTAGTCTGAATGACAGGCAATAATACAATAAAGAAAGGGGTAAGAAAGAATGTCCAGCCACAGGGACATACACAGCAGACTTAGGCAGGTTTGGTTTTTTTTTTTAACCATTTTAAATTATAAATAAAAGACAACTCACCCTCACGATGATGCCCATGCGTTTGCTTTCGTAGGTGAAAGGGAAGATCTGCAAGATGGTGAAGTTCAGGATCTGGTCACCAGGGGTCCTCAGCTGCATGGAAGACTGGTCACGGCCCACCAGTGTTAAGCCCACACTTTCGGTCCACTGCACCAGGGCCACCTAAATGTGACAAGGGTCGAAGGTCAGATACACAGCCGAGGATCCTGGTTCACAGGTCAAGCAAATGAACATAAAGGTGGATGGGGGAGCAGAGACAGGTGAGGCTGAGCAGGGCCTGCATCCCTGGAGGAGGTCGTGCTGGCCGGTGACAGCCCCGCCCCCGCCCCTCTAGGCCTGCGGGAGGGGGGGCTCCGCGCTCATAGCTGCCCGTCTCTCCTGGGCCCTAAAGCAGGCCACGCGCCAGAGCTGTGGCAGAGAGAACCGCACAGGCTCAAGGATCACCACAACCAGAGATCACGTCTGGAAGGAGCAACACCAGGCCAGGCCAACCACAAACATGGGGAAGCCAGGAGCACGACGCCGGGGTGGGGCGACTCACCTCCAGGCTCCCTGTTAAACTCACACACACTCAGCCAGGAGGGCATCTACAGCAGTGCTCGACTGGGCAGCTCCGCCCCCCAAGGGGCACATGGCAACGTCTGGGGACAGTTTGGGCTTCACAGCAGAGGAGGGGGTGGATATTTTCTACTGACATCTCGTGGGTGGAGGCCAGGGATTCTGCTAAACATCCTACAACACACAGGACAGCCCCCATGACAGAGAATCACCCCACCCCACATGGCAGGCAGTACTGACGGGGAGAACGCTGGTCTGTACAGATGAGGAAACTGAGGCTTGCGGAAGCTCATTAAGTTGCCTGAGGTGATGCTCCGGGGCAACGGCCGGCTAGGCAGGAACCTGGATCCTCCACCACCCGCTACACTTCCTAGGACCACGGTTCTGTCACCAGCTGGAATCTTCTCACAGCCCGAGCAAGGTTTGCTTCACTTCCAGTCAAAGGCATGGAGGATGCAAATTCCAAGACAGGGGCCAGACCAGTGGGAACTGCGGCAGGCAGGAGCCAGTGCCCCCTCTGAAGGAGGCTGCCCCGCGGGAATGCGGACCCAGGGTGGCCAGAGCTTCCAGTTTCTCAAGAAAAACCAGAAATCTGACCTTGTCCCTGAGATCTCTAACTTTTCAATGTAAGCCACTAAGCCGCACGTTTTAAGCGCCCCTAAAACACGTCTACAGATGAATCTGGTCTGGGGTCTTCAAGGAAAGAAGGAAATAGGAGTGGAAAAGGCGGGGACAGAAGGGGGAGCTGGGGAGGGGAGACCACCAAGCCCTCACCGCCACTGCCACAGGAAGGGGGCTGCGCCATGGGGTGGGGGGGAGACAGGGGTAAGTACAAAGAGCCTACAGCGTACAAACCACAACCACAAGGTCTTCGTGTTTACTTGTCAGCACAGCCCATGGAGGCAGGAAGTACCAAGCAGCTCTACCCGACGGACGAAGAAACAGAGTCAGAGAGGCCAGGTGAGCTGTTCTCGGCGGGCAGCTACCATGGGCTGAGATGAGATCGAATCCTGTGTCTAGCTGACCCAAGTAGCCCAAGGGAAAGTGCCAATCCCGGGCCATCCAATGCCTGTTCTCTAAACACGGGTGCACACACATCAGTGCATCCTTAGTGGGTGTGCCCGGTCACCCGACTCACTGTCACCGTTAGAAAGTTGACGGGGGGCATGGCAGGCATAGTAACAGCCCCCAAAGGTGCCCACCTCCTAATCCCCACTGACCTCCACCTCCAAAAGAAAGGGCTAATCAAGTTTGGTTTTGTTTGTTTTGCTACTAACCTTCATAAGTCTTTGGAAACTCATTCATATAGTTGTTTCATCTAATCACTCTGAATTTCAATATGGCCTGTCCTATCTGCTAACAATCTTCTTTCCAAGTTTAAAATGAACAAATCAGTAAACACTGATATCAATTTAAAAATCCCATCCATATAAATATTAAAAACTTTGGGTACATGCACTAAAACGCTTATAGGATGATACACATGAAGAGAAATTACTTCACTCTTCTCTCTATATACTACTGAAATATTTTAGTGTGTACACGCACTTCTTTTATTTAGTTATTTATTTATTTAGCGGTACATGGGCCTCTCACTGTTGTGGCCTCTCCCATTGCGGAGCACAGGCTCCAGACGCGCAGGCTCAGCGGCCATGGCTCACAGGCCCAGCCGCTCCGCGGCATGTGGGATCTTCCCAGACCGGGGCACGAACCCGTGTCCCCTGCATCGGCAGGCGAACTCTCAACCACTGCGCCACCAGGGAAGCCCCATCTTTTATTTTTAATATTTTTAATTTTAATTAAGTAAATAAATATCCCAACACAATACGAGATTATTACAAATACGTAGCTTGACTAAATTTACATCCTCCTCTACATACCAGTTTAGTAACAAAGAAAAAGGAAATTCTTCTTCGGATGCTTTCCAACACGACCGCCAGGGAAAAGATTTTTTCATCCTTGCTTTTAAACAGCTGTTGTTTCACCCCTTAAAAACATATTTAATTGCTCTGAAAAGATGTGAAGAGTCTGTAATACTGGGCTTCAAGGAGATACACTAATTCCCCCAAAGCCTGTTCTTAACTTCAATCAAGAAAGGATCTGAAACTCCAGAACGGGAAGTGGCTTTCAGGGCCGTAGAGGCAGTTCTGGCCTTGGCCAGCCTGGGTCCCCCTGCCGCGGACCCCACAGGACTGTGTTGGAGGGGAAGTTGAACCATGAACACAGCGACAAGTGTTCCCGGGGAAGCATGAATTACAGCTGAATGGAAACATCTTCTAACCATGCTTTCTTCTACTGCAAACCCCTCGAGGGAGTTAAGGAACCTACTTTGACTGTGCTGGTTGCCCCACCTCCCATCTCCCACCCCTTGGGTCCAAGGTCCTAATCAAAACCTCATAAGTCCCCTTGGGGGCTGATTCCAACAGGATATGAGCCCTGCAGGGGAGCCTTTCTTTCTCACCTTACACTCCCTTATTCCAACTTTAACATTAAGTCAGCTTTAATTTAAAGCTGCTTTCTACCACAACATATAAAATCCCCCAGGTCCTACTGAGAAGAGAGCAGTTTAGAACTGGGGAGCTCACTAACCCTTCTCAACAGCAGCGGGGACAAACATTTCAGCGGTCAGGTGGGACGACTCCATTCCTTCCTGAAACAAGATGATGTAAATGAGGCTACTTCTGCTAGAGGGTCTGAGCTTCAATTCAAAGGAATCATCCTGTATTGCCAAATCAGAAAGGATTTCAGGGTCTTTTTTTTCTTTCTTACAGCCGCACTACACCGCAGGTGGGATCTTAGTTCCCTGACCAGGGATCAAACCCGCACCCCCCTGTAGTGGAAGCGTGGAGTCTTAACCACTGGACCGCCAGGGAAGTCCACAATCTCAGGGTCTTGAGCCTCGCTGTCCTTAACAGCCAGAGCTGGGGTCTCAGGGGGCGTCGGGTCAGACTACCCGGAGGTCAGAAGAGCAGCAGAAAAAGAAACCTCGTAAAAGGTAAATGAATGAACAAATAAATGAGAGGCAAAAGCAAACGCTAGAAACCAAGAAAGGGCCGGAGCGGGGGATCTGGGCTCCACGAGTCAGCTGTGCGTCTGGTTTGGGTCAGAAAATTAAAAAAAGAGCCTCCTACTCCACCCTTCTGCCTCCAAAAAAAAAAGCCCATCTGAAGAATTCTTGTCAGAGCTGTCCATGAAAGGGCTTTTTCATCATTTGTTGGTCAGCAATGAACCACCTGTGACAAGCTTTAATAATCTTCCCTTTGTACCTGGGAATGTGTGCTTGGGAATTATGCCAGACAGGCTAAAGAGCCTTGAATTCCTGTCAAAAGCAGGATGCATATGAAATACAAGAACATGCATGAATCTGCCATCTGATTAAAACGGTGCTTTGGGGGCATTCAATCAGATAAACACCCAGGCTTACAAAGAACGGCCAGTCTGCCTGAAGCCAGGCCTTTCAAGCTTATAAATACCCACAGACCTAGGTATTCTTTACTTTATTAAGAAATAGGCTCCAAAATGTGCCACATGGTGGTTTGCAGGTTTGAACGCCAACAGGAGCAGGGCAGGCAGCGGACCGGGGCAGGGCCGGCCACCTAGGGACAGGGCTTGGGGGAGGGGGCTAACGGCTGCCAGGTGGAAACTGGGCCCAGTCTTTCCAGATCTGATCTTTCTCAGGAGAAGCTGATTTTTATAGAACACTGAGTGATTTTTAAATATTGCTGCTTTTCTTTTAAACACAGCATGGAGCAAACAAAAAACAGCCTGCTACATTTTTTTTTTTTTTTGCGGTACGCAGGCCTTTCACCGGTGTGGCCTCTCCCGCTGCGGAGCACAGACTCCAGACGTGCAGGCTCAGCGGCCATGGCTCACGGGCCCAGCCGCTCCGCGGCATGTGGGATCTTCCCGGACCAGGGCACGAACCCGCGTCCCCTGCATCGGCAGGCGGACTCTCAACCACTGCGCCACCAGGGAAGCCCCAGCCTGCTACTTTTAAGCATCAGTGGACAAGGTGGTAGAATAAAAAGCCACTCCCTGATCCGAATTTCCTGATCCTATACTTGAAATTCAGCCTCTTGGGACTTAACTCTGCTAAAAACAAGTATTTGAAAAGGAAGAATGGCATCATCTCCATAAAAGTTTAGCCACTTAGAAACGACTATTTACTTAAGTCCATTCTGGACCAATACTAATGTGATACGGGACAGGACTTTTGCATGTATGGCCGCAGATGAGCTAATACCAAGGAAGGCTCATTTGACAGTTTTCTACAGTGCCCCCAAAATCCCATAGTCCTGCCTGACACAGGACCCCTATCTTCTGAGCAACCAAAATCTTCTTTCAAAATTCTACCCCAGTGGTTAATATATAACATTGATGGAGGATTTTTTCCTTAAGTTCCCGACCGCTGTTCTTTGACCTCACCCTCAGGTCCAAGGCCCTGGCAACGTGATGGTAGAGCCCCACCAGCCTCCTAAATCTCTCTGGGTCAACACTCCACACTCCATCGTGCACACAGCTGAATGCTGGCATTGTCTGAAGCCTGGAGCTGAGGCTCAGACACGAGGAGGCATTCAGGGGACCGACAGGGATGTGGTTATGGAGGAAAAAGAAACCCCAAGGCTGCAAAGGGACGGGAGATTGCCAGCCCCCCCTCAAGGCCACAGGCTTACCTTTCCCCAACGGTTTTTATCCTCATTCTTTACAACAGCGTTAAGAAAATGCAAAATGAGACAACTGAGACCTTTCATGCATGCTGAGAGATGTACAGAGAGACTGAATGAGCGAGGCTCTCCATCATGACATTATTTACGACAGCCACAAGTGGGGGACAACCTAAATGTTACGCTTGGGAGACAGAGAAAATAATCTGTGGTGTATCTAAGTAGCAGAATATAGAGCAGCCACTAGGAATATTCTTACTATAGTTACCGGAAAGGGATAATGCAAGGGAACAAATCAAGGTCATCGAACATATATCGTATATATACAGAAGAGAAATAGGCAGGAAAAACACCAAAACATTTTTGGCTTTTCTTTCCTGTCATTTTTTTTCTTTTTCTATAACAAGCTAATGTTACTCTTATAATTAGTGCGGGGGTGGGGGGGAGATTAAAAATAAAATCTGCTTCTAGATTAGCTGTACCTTCACTATACCCCTTTTTCTTATATCACCCCTGTCTGCATTACTCCCAGCTTCTGACATTCTAATGGATGCAGGAATGCTCTCCATCTACAGACTCACGTCTGGAGGAGAGACCCACTCGCTCTTCGCCCAACTCTCACGGCCACTTGCAAGGGGGCCATTTCAAGGTTACTGTGGACTAGCGCAGAAACACATCCTTTTTGGTTTTCCCTTCTAAGGGCTGGATCCTGAAGAGACGGACGGTGAAGGCAAGACGCTCAGAAGGTAGGCTTCTGGGGTCTGGCAGAAGACGGTTATTATCACCAAGCCTGGAAGCTTATAAGATGAGAAAAGAGGGAAGGGACACACACAAAAGGTGCCACTGAGTTTTGGAGATCCCAGACACAACACTGGCTCAGTGCATGTGTCCCAAGGGGACCGGAGTGGGTAAAAATAATTGGGCACTCTGGAACTTCACCCAGGATCCGCCCTGAGCTCCCCAAATGCGAGTGCTTCACTGTCTACAGCACTTGTGAGTTGACAAAGCACCTTCAAGCCATCATGCCATGGGTAGTGACGTGGTCCTATGGGGTTACGAGCCCCACCTCTGGACATGGGCTGCGGGTTTTAATCTCGCCAGCCGTGTGACCTTGGGAATATTCCTTAGCCAATCTATGCCTCATTTGCAAACAGCACGATCACAGTAATTCCGGGTGGTAAGGGATGCCCGTAACGCGGTGCCTGGAACAGAGCAGATAAGCAACAGGTGACCCCTTCTTACCACTGGCAGCATCACCGCTCCCCTCACTGCTCCCTCGCTTCTCTACGGGCCATGAGCTCCGTGTGATGTTATCAGCCCCTCTCTACCTACGAGGAGGCTGAGTGCGGCTTACAATCACACCGCTAATCAAGTCCGCCCTGGCAGTGACACACGACCCGCAGCTGCACTGCGGGGTAAGGAGGGGTAGCGCGATGCCCCCATCTTTCAGAAAAATTAGTGGAAATGAAGGTCTTGAAATGCCACTGCGAGATGACAGAACACACAGCAACCCAACATTTTAGCAAAACTCAGCTGACGTCTCACACAGCGACACCACACACACGGACATGCTTTAGAAGGATGAGTAACGCAAAGCAAGGTGCAAAACTTTATCTATAATTTACAATTGTGCTCTTAAATTTTTTAAATAGGTTAATAATTAAAGGGTGAGGAAAATTCTAATGTATGCAAAGAATTATCTCTGCAAAGGTACTCAGATATTGAGAACAGTGGGCGGCTCCGAGGCAGAGGTCAGGGGAGGGGCCCTGTGTAGAGACTGTGAGAAAGGAGGGGGCGGGGTGCCTCAGGGGAAGATGGAGATAGACTTCTCGCACTGCACCCTGAGCAGGGGTGGCCACACAGAACATCCTACACATTACCCAGAACTTGTAACTAAGGGTTCTGAAATCACTGAGTTACTCAAGGCACAGCCACATACAGCAGGCCACTTTCATTTACACTCACACACACGCACACACACCCATGCACATCCACACGCCACACACGCTCTAACAGCAGCCGTGCACACATCACGTGCACATGTGTTCACACCCACACTCGTGCACATATGTACACGTGCCCACATGCACGCGCACACACACGCACGTACACATAAACCCTACAGGACCATGAAAACCATCTGGCTTTCTCAAGGACATGACTTAACCCACTTCACCCTCCTTCCCTCCTCGTACTATAGTGTGATTCTGTACCAGAGAAACATACAACTGTAATTCTACATATATGCCCACATTTAGGAAAAATCTGGGTAACTCTACACCCGAACGTAAACAGTGGTTATCACTACCTAGTGAAAATTACAGGTTATGTTTATCAACTTCTTTAGACAAATGAACGAGTCCCAGGGTGGATTCTATCTGCTCGGAGGAGAGCACTTCCTTGACCACTCACGCCAAGAAGGACACGTTAAGAGTTGTATCACAGTGACCCCCCCTCCACTGCACCCCACCTCCAACACTGCCAAATATCCTGCAAACGATGGGATGCTGTCAGGGCTGAAGCCTGCTCGCCCCAGCATCTTAGGACCACTTCTCTCTGGCCAGATTACATCTATCTCATTTCCCCTGGGAGTTTACTGTACAGGCAGGGGGTTGGGGGTGGGGGTGGGGGTGGGGGCAGTGCCCCCCAGGCCGTAATCAATAGCTGAATACAGACACTTCAAGGCTTCCCAGGCGGAATGTGCACAGGAAACAAATTTAGGAAATCCTGCTTTCTGTTACAGGAAATGAATCCTAGGCCAACTGGTAGAAATTACTCCAGGAGCTCCACAGTAAAGAGGACACTGGCTTCTGTATGTATTCCATCAACTGACCTTGCCCGCACCAGCCAGGTTTTATTGATATAGAATTTCAAAGGTAGGATTCTAGACCCAGCCACTCCTACATGGAATCCCACAGGGATCTGGAAACAGTACAGCTTTCTGAAAGATTTCACTGGAACTAGATTTAACCTATTTTCTGTCAGACGGTATATTTACATAAACAGATTTATATTTTGAGGTACGCATCTTTTGAAGTAGTTTAAAAGGCTGGTGAGTAAAATATTAACAGTCGTTATACCTTCAGTTAGTAGGACTATGGTTTACTTTTTTTTCTTCTCTACATTTTCATATATTCTATCATAAACATGAAATGACTGTGTAATAAAAAAAATAAATAAAGCTGTGGGGAAAAGGAAACCAAGAAAGTAACACCGACCTCTGTGAAGACACCAAAGACCAAAAGAAAATACCTTTTTTTAAAAAAGAGCAAACTGCTACTCAGAATCTTAGAAAAACAAAACAAATCTGAATCCAAAGGCAATTAATGGACAGCAGAGATAAAGGGCTCTTCTCTTTAACAAAAAGGAGCTGAAAAGCACAAAGCATTCCATGGAAGATTTACCTTCATGGAAAAATCTTTGCACTGCCCTAAAACAAATATATCAAAGTTCAGTGGGAACCAGGGGTGTGGGACAGGCATTAAAGACCGTCACATATGCATGTCAATAGCCAATCGGAGCCCAGAGGCACAAGTGCTGATGGGATCACCAACATTTAATTTAAATTCTGTGAAATACCCACAAGCTACTGGTCCCCAGTCCGTAACTACCAAGAATCTGGTCCTTTCTCACAGAGACCATTCAATGGTATCACCCTCCCATTCCGAAACGGAAAGGCAAGATCAAGCAGACTAACCCTGGTTAAGACACGGTGACAAATACGACAAGCTTCTGGTCCCAGGGCACAAGTCTCAGTAGGCTCACCCATACCTATCCCCCACCTCCCCCTTCTCTCTGCACACAATTCCCATCTCAGGATTTGGCCAAGAGTTACCAGATTTTTCACCCCTAAAAAGCCTGGTTCAAATATCAATGGTCAACAGAGGAACTGGGCTCCACAGCTGGAGCTCTTCCACAAACACCAAGCAGATGAGGAGTCATCTCCCAGGGGACACATTCCATTGCCCCAGAAAAGGAGGAAGAAGAGACTGGGCAGGGAAAGACACACCCAAGTGTCCTGCCATTTCTGACCTTTGGAAAAGATTCTTACTGCGCCACCCTCCCCCCACCTCCGCCCGCACATCACGTCAACCACTGGTTCACGGATATTCTCAGATGAGTCCAGACCTCCAAAACACTTCACGTACCAAAGAAGCCCGTCCCTCCTTCTTAAAATGAACAAAAATCATCATCATCATCACCATGACTGGGAGTCCTTGCAACATTGGCGGAAGAGTAAAATGGTTAAAAAAAAGAAAGAAAATCCCGGGAAGCACTCTGGTAATTTACGTCATGAGCCTTAAACATACTCATTCAGTTTGACCCACAGGATTTACTGACCACATACTAAGGGCCTCACGACACCCTCCTGTGGGTCCCATGTCACAGACACACAGTGGGGATAAGGAACCCGCTCAGGCAACTGTCTCACTCCTGCCGCCCCAAGGGGTGTGAGCTGCTGCCTTGTTTAACGTAGACTCCACAGTGCCTGGCCCACGGGAGGCACTCAAAAATACCTGGTGAATTAATGAACCCCGTCACACCATTTCTAGAAATAGCAAGTGTAAGGATACTCACTGCAAATGTTTATAAACACTGTTGCTCAAACATAGAAATAACCTAAATTCCAATAATATGAGAACAGTTGAAGACATTAGGGTCCATACCGTAGGCAGTGAATCTGAAAAACTGTGTAATGTTCAAGAAAATGGAGAAACAGGTATGATAAAATATTAGTGAAAAAAGAACAAATATAGGCAAAACCCATAACTATATTAAAATGCTCATTTTTTTTACGAAAAAATACACGAAAACCTAGTGGAGGGGCTATATATCAAATTAATAAAAATTAACATTTAGGGCTTCCCTGGTGGCGCAGTGGTTGAGAGTCCGCCTGCCAATGCAGGGGACACCGGTTCCTGCCCCGGTCCGGGAAGATCCCACATGCCACGGAGCGGATGGGCCCGTGAGCCATGGCCGCTGAGCCTGCGCTCCGCAACGGGAGAGGCCACAACAGTGAGAGGCCCGCATACCGCAAAAAAAAAAAAAAAAAAAAAAATTAACACTTAGTGGTTTCTGAAAAATGGTTTAGTAAAAGGATTAAGAGTTTGGGCTCTGAAAACAAACTCCCTGGGTTAAAGCCCTGACCCTGTCACTTAGGGGACTGGTGTTGTAACGTAAGTCAGCCACAGAAAATGGCAACTTTACCAGGAGGAAACCTGGGAGACACCACCTTAGCCAAGAAACCTAAGTTAACATCTCCGAGACCTAGACACGCCAACATCACGCGTCTCCGGATACCCTGCACTGAGGACAGTGCCAGAAATGCATAACCTGAGTCAACATCATAAGAAAATGTCAAATACAAACTGAGGGACATTCTACAAAACAGATAACCTGTATTCTTCAACAGAGTCGAGGCTGTGACGGTCAAGGAAAGCTGAGGAACTGTGCCAGGTTCATAGAAACACCAGATGGTCCAGTGGTTATGACTCCGAGCTTCCACTGCGGGGGGACGTAGGTTCGACCCCTGGTTGGGGAACTAAGATCCCACATGCTGCACGGCTTGGCCAAAAAGAAAAATTAAATTTAAAAAATAAAAATAAAATAAATAAAATAAATAAAATAAAATAAAATAAAAGGGACACCAGAGGCGGTACAACGGAACGTGGTGTGTACTCCTGGACTGGTTACTGATCTGGGGAAAATATTTTTTTCTTTTTTTGTAAAAAAAAAAAAAAAAAAAAAGTGAGTGGGACAGTTGATGCAATTTTAGTAAGATCTGCAAGTCAGATAACAGACTGTATCAACATTAATTTTCTGATTCTGATAAATGACCTTGTTTTGTAGGGAGATTTTTAGGAAATATTTAGGAATAAAAGGGGAACATGCCTGAAGCTTTTACTCTTCAAAGGTGAAGATGAAGCAAAAGCAGAGAAGTGTTCACATTTGAAGAATCTGAGTAAAGTTTGGGTAAAGGGGACTTCTTTGTGTTAATTTTACAACTTTTCCAAAAATCTGAAAGTACTTCAAAATTAAAAAGTCTAAAAAAAAAATCCAGGGAAGATATAAAAATGTAATGTACAGCACAGGGAATATAGCCAATATTTTATAATAACTTTATATGGAGTATAATCTCTAAAAATATCAAATCACTTTGTACTCCTGAAACTCATATAATATTGTAAATCAACTATACTTCAATTAAAAAATAATAAGAGAAAAGAAAAGCCACTATACTTTGAACTCTTAAAAAAAAAAAAACAAAAAACTAGGAACTTCAGGCCAAGTATTTAATCTCTCTGTCCTTGACCTTTCTCTTCTGAAAATGGGGATAATCATAGTACCTCTTAGTTGCTGGGAAGATTTAATGAATAATACACAGTACGTCAAATGGGACCTGACGTGTACCAAATACTCAAGGGAAGTTACCTATTGTTATCTTTTATGAGTGAAGTTGCAAATAACCCATTTCCTTCTTTATATTCTTCTGAAATTTCCAAATTTTCCACACTACAAAAAATTGCTTCCATAATCAGAATAAAAGTTTTTTTTAAGGAAAGAAAAAAGAAAGGAAGGAAGACTGGAAAATAAAAAAAAACCAAAATGTTAACAGACTAGTAAAACATGGACTGTGTCTTAACTACACTCAAGTCAGGGAGCAAAGGACATGATACCATTTTCATGCTGGGCGAGGGAGTTCTCTGCCTACACCTACACAAAAGGCGTTCCTATCATATGGCACCCTAAGAGAAAAAGCAGTTAGGGGCTTCTTACAGAAAACACTACACAGGCAACTGTATTACCAGGTCCTATGCTCTTGAACACAGAATTACATGAATCCTTTCAGCTTTAGCAAGAGTTGATGCTTAGATACAAAAATATCTGGCTTACTAGACTTCATCAAAATTTAAAACTTCCACGTTTCAAAGGACACCATCAAGAACATAAAAGATAGAATGGGGGCCTCCCTGGTGGCGCAGTGGTTGAGAGTCCGCCTGCCGATGCAGGGGACACGGGTTCGTGCCCCGGTCCGGGAAGATCCCACATGCCGCGGAGCGGCTGGGCCCATGAGCCATGGCCGCTGAGCCTGCGCGTCCAGAGCCTGTGCTCCGCAACAGGAGAGGCCACAACAGTGAGAGGCCCGCATACCGCAATCTGACAGGAGGCTTTTATCTCAAATACATAAAGAACTCTTACAACTCAATAACAAAAAGACACATAACACAATTAAAAGTGGGCAGAGGGCCTGGATAGACATTTCTCCAAGGAAGATACATAAAGGGGCCAATAAGCACATAAAAAGATGCTCAACGTTATCAACGTTATTAACCTTTGGTATCAGAAACACGAATCAAAACCACAATGAGATTTCACTTCACACTCACTAGATCGGCGAGAATCAAAAGGAGGGACGATGACAAGTGTCGGCTAAGATGCAGAGAAACTGGAGCCCTCATACCTTGCAGGTGGGAATTTAAAACGGTACAGCCACTTTAGAAAACAGTGTGGCAGTTTCTCAAAAGGCTAAACATAAATTTAACATGACCCAGCAATCCCTCTCCTACACGTACACCAAGAGAAATGAACACATATGTCTGCGCAAAAACCTGGACACGTGTTCATAGCACAATAGCCCCCCCAAAGAAAATACACACATATATATATATTATATGCATAGAAAATATATCAACGGTCCGAATGTTCATCAACCAAAGACTGGATAAACAAAACACAGTATTACCCATTCAATGGAATATTGTTCATCCATAAAAAGGCATGAAGTATAGATACATGCTACCACACGGATGAATCTTGAAAATACATGCTAAGTGAAAGAAGTGAGATGCAAAATGTGTGTGTATCTTTCCATTTGTATGAAATGTCCAGAATAGGCAAATCTACAGAGATAGAAAGTAGGTCAGTGGTTGCCAGGGGCTGGAGGGAGGGAGGGTGGGAGTCTACGGGAATACAGGCACGGAGTGCTTCCTTTTGGGTTGACAAAAGTGTCACAAAAATCGATTCTAAAATCGACTGTGGTAATGGTTGCATAACTCCGTGAACATACTATTTAAAAAAACCACTGACCTGTATGTATCTGTCACACGGGCGATTGTATGGTATGTGTATTATATCCTAATTAAGCTGTTTTTTAAAAAAGGAAAGTGGTTTCATGGGACCTGTGCCCCTTATGCACTGCCCGTCTGAACCACAAACAAGATCTCTCGCTGCTTCCTAACTCAGGATGTATCTCAAGTCCAAGGCTACTCCTTCTAGAGGAAGATCAAGGGCTGCAGGCATTTGCCAGCCTGTTTCCCTAGCGGCCCAGCATCGTCCCGGATCCTGCTGCCCTGACAGGCGGCCCCACCTGGAGCAGGTGGGAAATGGGCAGGGCATCCCGCATGCCGGGGCTTACCTCGTCCGGGCTGGATGCCTGGTACACGCGGCAGGAGTCCTCGTACTGCTTCTCCGCCTCGGCCTGGTCGGTGACACCGCTGGACTCGTACACGGGGGTGACGTTGTGGCACAGCGCGATGGCCTTGACGGCTTCGTGCACGCGGGTGCCCATGGTCCGCCGCACCTTGGTGGTGAGCGCGGGGCCCTTCTGAGCGGGCGGGTCCTGGGATTGCTAGGAGAAGAGGAGACCAACGAGGAAGATGACCAGAGACACGGAAGGACCTCGAGAGGGAAGAAGAACGACCCTGCGGAGTCGCTGCTTCTCTTTCAGCTGCCCTAACACACGTCACTCTGGGGGTGTCTCCAGTAACACTGCCATGAGGGCGTGCAAGTCAGGGATCCGGTCACGGGCGTTCAGCCAAAAACAAAAATGCAAAATAAATAGAGGGAAAAAATGACAGCTTGGTGAATGTGGGTGATGCTACCTGAGAACCTGGGAACGTGCCTTCCTTTGGGTGGTGCTGGGGGCCTCTGACCGAGTGGGGGCCCCATTACACTTCAAGTGATGCTGCTGCTTCAGACCAGGGCGTCCGGACCTCGGCACTGCTGACATTTGAGGGAGATAATTCTCCGTTGGGGCTGGCGGCAGGGGGAGAGTCCTGTGCATAGTGGGATGGCTAGCAGCTTCTCTGGCCTCCATCTACTAGATGCCAGACGCAACCCCCAGTTGCAACAGGAGAACAAAACTCTCTTCAGATGTTGCCAATTGCCCATGGAGACCAAAATCATGCCCAGTTTAGAACTGCTGTTTTAAATGGACATTCCTCTCAGTTTAAAATTGAAGACAGGGGACTTCCCTGGTGGCGCAGTGGTTAAGAATCCGCCTGCCAATGCAGGGGACACGGGTTCAATCTCAGGTCCAGGAAGATCCCACATGCCGCGGAGCAACCAAGCCCATGTGCCACAACTACCAAAGCCTAGAGCCCGTGCTCCGCAACAAGAGAAGCCACCGCAAGGAGAAGCTCACGCACCGCAACGAAGAGTAGCCCCCGCCCGCCGCAACTAGAGAGAAAAGCCCACGCGCAGCAACGAAGACCGAACACAGCCAAAAATAAGTAAATTTTTTTAAAAAATGAATTCAACAGTATGGATGGGGGCTCTAGGGGGTAACAAGCAACCAAGGGCAGGTCCGGGGAGCATATCAGTAACAACCAGAAAGAAGCCTGGCTGGCTGGACACACTGCAAAATGGTACCTACAAGTCCACTGGGGGTAGATTTTCAAGAGTAAACTTAAATGTACTCAAGCTTTGCCTTCCACACTGGCCAGGGACCCTAACTTTTGTCTAAGAAGCAGTTCTGTTGCTTACACAGCCCTCATCCGTTCCTTTCAAAGCACAGCTTGGCCTCCTAATGGGTTAAGTTGGGGAAAAGGTTTTGAGCAACATGGTAAAAAGAGTACTGAAGGCTGAGAAATCTGAGCCTGATTCTCGGGTGGGTGTGAACAGCTGTGTGACCTTTTCCCGCAAATGAGAGGAGTGGGCTAGGGGGTGGTTTTCACCCCACGTGCTGAGTAGAGAAATCCCGAGAAACCCGCTCAGCACCATCAAACGTGGAGGACAAGCAACCCCATACCCATCTGTGTTACACACCGGGTACCATGAAGGCCTAGCTTTGAATAAAGGGGTTCTACTGCCCTAAAATACAATAAAAAATTAAGACCACTTGTCAACAGTCTATGAGTTAGTGTTCAATAAGAAACACTCAGGTGCCCTCCCATGACCCACCTGATTAGCCTCTCTGTCCAACCTCCTTCCTGCCTCAGGGCCTTTGCACTTACGGGACCCACTTCCTAGAACACTGTTTCCCACATCCCTGCAGAGCTAGCTCACTCCACCTCATCATTCAGGTCTCCATTCAATGTTTCCTCCTCAAAGTCACCTCCCCTGAGCCCCCTGATCCATGCCGCCCCCTGTGCCCACCCCACTGGGAGCCACGCTTCTCCATCACCATGTGTGTTATTGTCTCCACTGGCTAAAACTGAATCCTTTACCTGATAATTCTCCCGTTAGACCATGAGAACAGACAGCTTGTCTACTGAATTCTAGTACCAAGGGCCATAGTAACTAGCAAGAGATATTTGTTGAACAAACAAACAACTCAATATTCCTAAGATACTGGTTAGAAGTCCTCATTTGTCATGAACTTTTTTTCCATTTCTAAGAAGAAATAAATATCAAAATTGACCAACATCAGTTCCAGATTTTAAGTCACAGTTTAGGACAAAAGACCTACAATAGTCTTCCTGCCTCTACAACTGAGTCTCGGAAGCTGGAGATGTTTGTGAAGTTACTGAATGCTGTGTTCCATTAAAAACATATTTTATCCAACAGACCAGAAGCCATCCGATCTTTTAGAATGAATCACGTTTCATACCCATGAACACATGGTTGCCCAAAATAGAGAACAGATGGGTTATGAGAAACAAGAAAAGGACTTTCATTTAATTTTTTAATACTATTTTTAGCAGTGGCATTATACTCCTCAGGTAATTAGACAATTACTAAATTATTCTGGTTATGCAGGCACACACACTGCTCTGGCTTCCTGCTCTGTTAACCTCTGGTGTCAAGAGGACGCGAGTTTCACTTCCAGGCCAAAGGGCACGGCATGGTAACAATAATTAGAGTAATATATCAGAACTACAGTTTAAATGAATCATTATTTGCCAAGTGCTTTTAATCATAAAGAATTTAACTTTAAAATTATAACGAGGACTGAAGATTTACAGAAAGGTTCCCTCTCCGGGAGAGACTAAATCAAGAACATTTTTTCTAAACTCTATAATTTATGTTCTAGCCATGGACGCATGTCTTCATTTTTTTTGCCCACATTCCCCAGCACCTGGACCAAATTATTACTTAACATTAGGAGCAAGAACAAGACCTTTGACAAAGTAATTGCTCTGGCTGGCAAGTTTTAGTAACAGTGGATTTGAATGAAAGGCTGAGTTCAGGGCATCTTCCACAAACCTTAGGATTTTATAAGCAATCTGATTCTGTCTACAGAAGTATTTCCACTCATATCTCAAATGTGGGATAACACAGAGCTTTGGGGTTTTGCATTCCAGGTGAAACAACACTAGGGCAAGGCAAAAAAGAGAAACAGCCCAGAGTTTTGCAAAGACCTCACTCTCAGATCAGGGAACCATTTGACAACAAACTAGAAAATGATGGTGACTGAACTGGACCAACATCACAGGCAGACTGGTTTACTATCTCCACGTTCATTTCTCTCTCTCTTAAACTGATACTTATCCCACTTTCCTACTGTTTCAGGGAAGAGGGGTCATAACCGTTGATTCTGAAATTCTCTTTTAATTTGCAAACAAAAGGCTTGTCCACACACCAAATGGCAATCCACATATATCATAAAGGCACTGGTAATTACCAGGAGCTCGGCTAGTGTTCGTATTGAGGCCCAGTCCTCAAACATCCTCACATTCCCCATATGGAAGAGTTTCACATTGTACAGTGTTTATCTCTAGCCTCCTCCCCATAGGCCCTTTAACCTACACACATTTCTTCTTACTTAAAAAATACCAGGGGAAAATAAAAACAGATGTGGTATCCACAGAGACAGGTTACAACTCTTTTTTCCCTGGGGGGGAACCACTGGCCCTCTTAAGGAGGGAGGGCAAAATAGCCCCACGTGAGGTCAGAAGTTGGGTGAAGAATCAAGATCTCCGTATACAAAGGCCTCTGACTTGGGCCCTTCGGTGGATATCTCACACCTTGTGATGTTTTGGTCATCCTAGGGCAGCCCAGCCAACAAATGAGATATGGAGATTCAGTGAAAAAAACAGGCCTCCATTTCTCATTAATAATCCATGGCAGGGACATTTCCCAATGAGAACTCCAGCCTGTATTTCAGGAAACAGTAATACAGAAGTTAAATGCCGAGTCACCGTGAATATCCATTTTCTTTCCAAATGCAATGAAAACATCACCCCTTACGAACACTCATCATGTTACCAGATAGGATGCATGGGTTGCAACTGGTAAAAATACACTATTGAAGAGAAGGAATTCCTGTTTCAATAGGCCCCCTTCACTCCCCAAATTGAGCTCAGAGCTGGTAACTCATTAACCTCAAAGGCCCACCTCCACAGAAACAGGCTTAGAGCTACCACTTCCAAGTGAATCAACTGTCTTACACGCTAAGTGACTGCATAAACACAACGTTTACCGCTTAACAGTACACATCTTTCCGCACGACAGAGGCGACAAATTTCAATTCATTGAAACTGAACCACGTATTACACAGGGGTTCTCAACTTGGGAGACTTTGCCCCCCACTGGGCAGCGTCTGGAGATAACTGAGGGTGTGACAAAGCAGGTGCCGGGGGAGTGTGCTACAGGCATCGAGATGGTAGAGGGCAAGGACGCTGCTCAACACCCTACAGTGCACAGGGTGGTCCCCACAGCAAAAAATTATCCAGCCCGGATGTCAATATGCCAAGGCTGAGAACCGGACATGAAGCCACTGCCACCGTAAAACCGGGGTTAGGGTGGTGAGGCCAAACTGGGCGAATGCTGAATTGGATACTGTCAATTTAAGATTTGGATTTTTCGCATGAATTTGGAGTTTTTTAAGTACCGCATTACAGTATGATTTGTCTTGATGACGGCGTTTTCTTGCCATCTCGATAAGTTTTGCTCCCTGGGTGCAGGCCTCACTCTCCTTAACCCTACCTAGTCCTGGCCCTATTATAAAACCATTAAAAAGGATCATAATCATGACATATGTGAAAAGAAAGAAGCTGGACAGTGTTATTCCAACAGTGGTTCTTAACCAGAAATGCCTCTCTGAGTAACCAGTAAAGATTTTAAGAAGTATATATATATGCTTGGGCCCCTGACACTTAAAGAATAGAGGAGGGCCCAGGCATATATACATATGTTTCAACTTGACAGTTTTGATGCTCAACTCTAGTTCAAAAGAATTACAAAAATATGATGCCTTCTTGTTGAAAAGAAAAAACGAACAGAGAGAGAGAGAAACAAAGTACACATCTCCACAGACACAAAGGCAGAGAAATAGCTTGGCATTTTATACACCCAGGTGTTAACACTGGCTATCACTGAGTGATGTAAATACAGGTGATTTCAGTGTTTTTTATTTGTACTTACCCATGTTGTTTATTTTTTCTGCAGGAAAAAAAAAATGTATCCTAAGAAAGTATTAGGAATTTTTTAAATCAGTAAAAAACAAAGTAAGCTCTGTGTCCCAGAGAAAAACACAACAGACAAAAAATTCTTCCTCGAGAAAACATAACCTTCTCTGTTTCCTATGGATGCAGAAAGCAAGAGGGACACTATCTGGGACACAGCAAGCACTGACAACCGAATGCATCCTGTGTGTATATATCTTGTGCAGGAAAGTAAACCACAAACTCATACATTCACCAACATACTCATTAAAAAGAAAAGGAAAAAAATGATCAGTAGATTCCAACTCTAACAAATACTAAAACAATATCAGAGACAAAACGTTAAGTGAAAAATCACAGTTCACAGACCAAAATACGTGAAATAATGGGAACTGTGTTTTTTTTGAAAAATAAGAATTTACATGTACAAAACAGCCTAGAAGAGCGCTCTTGGTCTTGGGCTTCTCTGACACAGGACACCACGAGGCCCCCACTTCCCACACTCATCCATTTTTTTTCAGATACATTTATTAATAAAAGTTAAAGATATTTCCACTTGCTGAGGGGAGTAAAATAAAATAGATGACTACATATTCCAGGTAATAAAGAATATTCGTCTCAAAATACTTTGAAGATGTTGAGAAAAAATTTAAGTACCTTCCACACATGTATATTTAAATTGTATAAATATTATATTGTGCATTATGAAACAACAAAAAAATTCTAAAATGATATGATAAAAATGAAAACAGCGTATTTCACAGAATTAGCTAATACCTCAAAATAACATATACTCAGGGTAAGGGGCACTGAGAATTATAAATTTTAAATTATAATTATGTAAATTATTTAAAATTATAGATTCAAACTGTCATATCTGTCATAAGGGGCATGAAGCGCTGACACGTGCTGCAATCTTGGGGATGCCATGCCAAGTGAAATAAGCCAGGTGTAAAAGGTATTGATTGATTCCCTTCAACTGAAATGTCCAGAACAGGCAAACCACAGACACAAATAGTAGACGCGTGGTTGCCAGGGGCTGGGGTAGGGGTGGGAGTCTTAAGAGATCGGGGGTCCCTCTTTGGGTTGGTGAAAACATTCTGAAATGAGATAGCAGTGACAATTGCACAATGCTGAGAATATACTAAAAAACGCTGACCTGTACACTTAATGGGTAAATGTTATGGTTTGTGAATTCTCTCTGTTTTTTTTTTTTTTTTTTTTGGCGGTACGCAGGCCTCTCACTGTTGTGGCCCTTCCAGTTGTGGAGCACAGGCTCCGGACGCGCAGGCTCAGCAGCCATGGATCACGGGCCCAGCCGCTCCGCGGCATGTGGGATCTTCCCGGACTGGGGCATGAACCCATGTCCCCTGCATCGGCAGGCGGACCCCCAACCACTGCGCCACCAGGGAAGCCCTCTCTCTCAGTTTTTTAAAGATGCCAATAAGTAAATGAATAAGGCAGAGGAAAAAGCATCACATCTCCTTAGCCTGTCATGGGTTTATCTCATAATGTGTTGGCCATTTCCTTGTGGTTTACTTGGGCTTGTATGGATCATCTGGAGTTTCCCTGCAGGAACCCTGTAAAGCCACCTGCCCTCTTTCCTCTGAGATTACTTTAGTTAAATAACATCCCTAAAACCAGTCACCTGGACACTCATAAAAGACAATGTGAATTTCAATGTTCTGAAAATAAACAATCGTAGAATTCCAACTCCTTTTGCAGGACACCTCAAGGACTGTGCCTGATAAAAGTTTATCTGGGGCTTCCCTGGTGGCACAGTGGTTGAGAGTCCGCCTGCCGATGCAGGGGATATGGGTTCGTGTCCCAGTCCAGGAAGATCCCGCGTGCCGCGGAGCGGCTGGGCCCGTGAGCCATGGCCGCTGAGCCTGCCCGTCCGGAGCCTGTGCTCCACAACGGGAGAGGCCACAACAGTGAGAGGCCCGCGTACCGCAAAAAAAAAAAAAAAAAAAAAAAAAGTTCATCTGATATATGGAGTGGGGGTCCCAGGGTCAATCTTAAAGCTATTAGTAAAGTTTAAATTTTGCTGTAATTTTGAAGATGAAAATGAAATGTGAATAGACATTCTAATCTTCTCCTCCTGCACCTCAATGGGTCTCCTTGCAAACTCTGTTTTGGAGTCCACAGATTTAGACAATGACATTCTGAAAAATAAGGACAAACCTCAGATGTGCAATAGCTATTCTCAAACTCTGTTTTACTTTGGAATCACCTGGTTCACCCGTTAAAACTGTAGGTCCACGCACCACTCCTAGAGATTCTGACTCTGTCCCTAGCGATCTGAGCCAGGAGTTCCAAATACTCTACCTTAGGAGACACTGTTATAACATCCTATTATTAAACTCTAAAAGTCAGATGAATGGCTGCAATGGGCTCGGGAGAGTCATCTGGGGTGGTTCTAATACTGGATTGTGGGGATGGTTCCACAACTTTGTAAATTTACCTTAAAAAATCATTGAATGCTACAGTTAACGTGGCTGAATTTTATGGTATGTATGTTATACCTCAATAAAGCTGTTTAAAAACCACAGGAGAGCCTTCGTACTTGTCATCACAAAAGTAGTCATGTGTTTACCACAGGGCTTTTCGATATCCCGAGAGAAGAATGCACGTGGTCTCAGGGGGTGGAGTGTGCACACCAGCCTCGGTCTTTCCCCATCACACTCAGCTGCTTTAAACCCAAGGCCGGGACAGGCAAATCAATTTACAAGCTTCCGCTGAGGAAGGGTGATGAGTTAAGAGTCCATGGTAAGGACTTCCCTAGTGGCACAGTGGTTAAGAATCTGCCTGCCGGGCTTCCCTGGTGGTGCAGTGGTTGGGAGTCCACCTACCAATGCAGGGGACACGGGTTCGTGCCCTGGTCTGGGAAGATCCCACGTGCTGTGGAGCGGCTGGGCCCGTGAGCCATGGCCCCTGGGCCCCGTGCGTCCGGAGCCTGTGATTCGCAGCGGGAGAGGCCACGGCAGTGAGAGGCCCACGTACAGCAAGGAAAAAAAAAAAAAAATCTGCCTGCCAATGCAGGGGACACAGGTTCAATCCCTGGTCAGGGAAGATCCCACATGCCACAGAGCAACTAAGCCGATGTGCCACAACTACTGAGCCTGTGCTCCAGGCCCCACGAGCCACAACTACTGAGCCCGCATGCCACAACTAACGAAGCCCACAAGCCTAGAGCCAGCACTCTGCAGCAAGAAAAGGCACTGCAATGAGAAATCCACACACCACAACAAAGAGTAGCCCCGGCTCGCCACAACTAAAGCCTGTGAGCAGCAACAGAGACCCAATGCAGCCCAAAATTAAATAAATAAATAAAAACTAAAAAAAAAAAAAAGGAGTTCATGGTAAGAACTTTTAAGACTTTACACAGTGTTATCTGTGCTAAACCAAAAATGGGCTACAAAAGCTGAACTAAACAAATATCCTGAGAAAGGATGGCTTCTGTCAATACCACAAGCTCTTAAAAATACCACCAGCAGTGGGCTTCCCTGGTGGCTCAGTGGTTGAGAGTCCACCTGCCGATGCAGGGGACATGGGTTCGTGCCCCGGTCTGGGAGGATCCCACATGCCGCAGAGCGGCTGGGCCCGTGAGCCATGGCCGCTGAGCCTGCACGTCTGGAGCCTGTGCTCCGCAACGGGAGAGGCCACAACAGTGAGAGGCCCGTGTACCGCAAAAAAAAAAAAAAAAATACCACCAGCATGGGCAGCGGTGTGCCTCCCGCCAAGGTGCACCCCAAGGTCTACACGGCAGCTGGCACCTCTGAGACAGGGCTGAGAGGCAGGCGGGACTCGGCCAGGTGCTGAGAAGCATAACGATCCACACACTAGCCCCTCAAGAGGGGCCCGGGAGGCACTGGGACCGATGGTTCAGAGGGAAGAATATTCCAAGACACAGAAACGAGGCTGCTCACCTTGCCCTGAATGCTGCAGGCAGTGGCGTAACGGGGTGAGCGGGAGGAGAGAGTGAACAGCGGGAGAGGTGGCAGCAGGGGATGCAGGCCTCGCTGGACCACGTGGAAGCCTCAAACCCTGCGACGGAGCTGCCAGTACAAGGGCGATCCTGTGCTCCCAGGAGGGAAACAGGGAAAGCCTGCAGGGGTGTCATGCAGACAGGCAGGCAAGGGAGAGTGTAGTTCCTGCCTAGTGAGCGAGAGGGGATGAAGACGAAAGGCCAAACAGGTGATCTGGGGGGAGCAGGGCCACGACTGAAGGCAGGCGGTCACGGGGCAGGAAGCAGGGGCACTTCCCAAATCCCTGGACGAAGCTAACAGGAGCGATGCTTACTAAAACAAGAACAGCTTAGAGAAGCAAGTGTACGGAATGCAGGAAAAATGTCGGGATGGTGGGTGCACCGTCCTCATGACCCACAAGCGGTGATGCCAAGTATGCAGGTGTATTCCAGGGTAAAGCTCCTGGTCGGGCCGACACAGACATGGGAGCCATCAGCTTCAATAAGGTGACAGAAGCTGGATAAGAGCGGAACCCCCTAGAGAGTGACACACAGAGCCCAGCACAGACACCACGTCACCTCACAGAGGAAGACGGGTCAGAGAGAGAGAAAGGAACCAGGGGCTGACTGTGGCTTTTCCTCTCAGTCCAACCAAGTCCTTGTGATTTTTTAATAGTCTTAAAGTCCACCTCTGAAGAAGGACAATGGACCATTTGGGGACAAGCCACAATGCCCACACAGGGAGCCTAGAAGAATGAATGACAAGGGCTTCGTGGCTGGTAGCAGGTGATGACGTGACATGGATCAAACAAATTGTTCTCCACTTAAAATCCACCTCCACTTCCACACTATCCCCTGCCCTGCCACTTTCAGGAGATACCCCGGAAATCCAGGTGTGCAGGCTAGCGAACATTCCAGAAAATTAAATGTTGACTATAATTGTATCACAAAGCATTTAGAGAGTCCACCTCTAACTCTTACACAAAAATACATTTTTATTTGGCCTTCTGACTATGGAATCATTGTCTATTTGGACAAATTTAAGCAAAACATGGCCTTTTTATTCTATTGCCCCCAAACAAGTGTCATGACACGTAGCTGGTCTAATGCAGTCCATCTTAGCCCTGGGTGTGTCTCAGAATTACCAAGGGATTTGTTTGTCATCTTTCTTTTAAAACACAGGAGCCCAGACTCTCCTGTCCTCTTAATGAGTCAGAATCTCTAGGATACCAGACCCAAGTTTATGTCTTTTGTTTTGTTTTTACTCTGTTTTTAAAACATCACCAGTAATTCTGATGAGCAGCCAAGGTGGGGGACCCACCGGTCTAATCTTTTAGGACTCTTAGGACACCTACAAGTAATACCTTCCTCTAAAAAAGAAGGGGGAAAATCAGGAACAGATAAGTTGACCATCATCTCTGATAATTTCTTCCATGAGACTGCTGAGTTGGAAAGAGATGAGGAACTAAAGCTGATCGGTTATACCGTGATTATGTCACAAGCAGCCCATTAATTATGCTGTTTTGGCTCATAACGGGGGAAAAGGAAAAAGTAAGCACATTTGTAAACCTGAAGGAAAACCAACCATTAGGTTCTCAAAGTTCTTTCTGGCACCAGTTACTAGCAAATCATTTTTTCTTATGTTTTCCCCAGTGTCCATTAGTATTTCAGTAGATTAACCCTGGGGATGAGGAAGACGGGGCAAAAACCTCAAACGCAGGTCTATTCAAAACGTGAAGGATTAGTGGTTGCCAGGGGTTTGGAAGGAAAGGTGGGGCTGGGGGAAGTGAGGAGTGACTGACTGTCCATGGGTACAGGGCTTCCTTTTGGGGTGATGAAGATGAAATTGACTGTGGTGATGGTCACACAACTCTGAGTATACAAAAAAACACTGAACTGTACACTTTTAATGAGTGAATCATATGGTATTATGAATTCTTCTCAATATAGGTGTTAATAAATGTAAAAATTGTTTGGGTATCAAAACAGAAGAATTTACCTGGGTGTAAATACTAAAAATGTGGCTTTGTACTTCATCCATTGAGTCGAGGCCATAAGCCACGGTGCCTAGATGGAGCCGTTTGAAAACCATCTCATTCTGGGTAAGAGTTCCTGAAACACAAGACAAATCAGTAACTGCCTACATCCTGGAGCTCTTATTATTATTAACAGTAATGATAGCTATTTGGCTTTTTGTTTTTTTTTTTTTTTTTTGAGAGTTTACTATACGTCACAGACTGGTTTCAGCACTGCTCCTGCTGGCTGAGACACCTGTGATATTTTGTCAGCCTGGAATCCTAGAATTTCTTCTGAAAATAGAACCCCAGGTTTCCATGGGGAATTATCACCCTCATTCCCTGAGATGGTCCAGAGGGAGCGTCAATCAGGGTGCCTGACTCATTCCATTGGCCAAGAGGGCAGCACGTGACATACATGAGGCCAATCAGATTCTATCTTGAAGGAATCTAAACCTTGAACAGACGGACATATCAACAGAGGATGAGTCAAGTCAGGAGACCATCCCAGGGGTCCTGATGCTGACACAGCCAGAACCTTCCTGGTTCTTCTTCTTCCTGAAACCTAGTTTTGCTCTGATTTCCCGAACCTTTGCAATAGATTCCCTTTTATCCCATGCTCACTGAATGGTAGAGAGGAAGCTAAAACCCAGGTCTCCCCACTCCGCACTTGCTCTCAACCACTACGACAACCTCGTAACTTGACAGATGTTAAACTGTGGAGCAGTATTTTGAGGCGTGGTTTCAAGGTCAGGACTTGAAGCCAGACTGTCTTGAGTTCAAAGCCTGCTTCTGCCACTATGTGCTCCTGACAAGTCACTTAACCACCAAGTCACTTAACACCCCCGAACTCACAACACCGGGGGAGGATTAAGTAAGTGACTATAAATACCCAGAATGGTGCTTTTGTACATAATTAGCAGGAAGTAAGGCTGTGCTGCTATCATCATCATCACCAAAGAGTCTGTCATCATCAAAAGACGAAGAAAATAAAAGTGCAGCAGCATGCATCTCTAACACCTCCAGAAAGAGATTCCAAGCACCTTCCTCGACCTTGAATCCTGCGAGGGCCGCAGGAAACTCACCAGTCTTATCTGTGAGTAGGTAGGAAATCCTCCCCAGCTGCTCGGGAATCGTGCTGGAACGAACCACGGTCCCGGGGATTTTCGAATCCCGGCGAATCACCCAGCTGTACACGATCTTGCCCATGTCCAGGTTCACACGCAGACTGTCAGAAAACCAGAGCACACAGGTTAACGGGATAAACATAAGACTGCCTGTATCTCAACAAGGACTCTAAATGCACATCGCTCGTGCCATAACATCTGGAATCACCCCCTGTAGAAGCACACTGCTGGGGCTGAATCCACAGATTCAACACCACTATCAAATTTCCATGAAGCGATTCTGTTACGGACCAAAATAAAATATAAAAATTTAAGATACTTTTAAAATATCGAAAAGGTAGTTGTTTTAGCCTTACTTAAAAAAAGAAAAAACAGTAGTCCTCTGAGCTAATGTTTTTTTTTTTTTTTTTTGCGGTATGCGGGCCTCTCACTGTTGTGGCCTCTCCCGCTGCGGAGCACAGGCTCCGGACGCACAGGCCCAGTGGCCATGGCTCACGGGCCCAGCCGCTCCGCGGCATGTGGGATCTTCCCAGACCAGGGCACGAACCCGTATCCCCTGCATCGGCAGGTGGACTCTCAACCACTGCACCACCAGGGAAGCCCTGAGCTAACGTATTTTTGATACCTTATTCATTTTTTACATTGTGGTAAAATATATATAACATAAAATTTACCATTTAAAGCATCTTAAGTGTACAGTTCAATGATATCAAGTACATTCACACTGTTATGGGACCATAATCACCATCCATCTCCAGGACTTTTTCATCTTCCTACACTGAAATTTTATACCCATTAAACAGCAGTTCCCCATTTCCCCTTCTCCAGCCCCCAGCAAGCACCATTCTACTCTCTGTCTCTACGAATTTGACTGCTCTGGGGGTCTCGTACTGTGGAGTCACACATGATCTGTTCTTTTGTGTCTGGCTTATTTCACTTAGCAAAATTTTTTTAGGGTTCATCCATGTTGCAGCATGTGTCAGAATTCCCTTCCTTTTTAAGGCTGAATAATATTCCTTTTTATGTCCTATACTCATTTTTTTAATTAATTTATTTATTTTTGGCTGTGTTGGGTCTTCACTGCTGCACATGGGCTTTCTCTAGTCGTGGTGAACAGGGGCTATTCTTAGTTGTGGCGCGCTCGCTTCTCATTGCAGTGGCTTCTCTTGTTGCAGAGCACGGGCTCTAGGCACGCAGGCTTCAGTAGTTGTGGCACGTGGGCTCTACAGCGCAGGCTCAGTAGTTGCGGCGCACGGGCTTAGTTGCTCCATGGCATGTGGAATCTTCCCGGACTAGGGCTCGAACCTGTGTCCCCTGCATTGGCAGGCGGATTCTTAACCACTCCGCCACCAGGGAAGTCCCTGTGTTATACTCATTTTTAAATATTTCATTGCAAACAATAAAAAGAAATCTTAAAATTCATTCATAATCCTATAAACTGATTAAGTTGCTAACTATCTCACTGGCTAGCCCTGGCCCATATGCAGATTCAATGCACCGATTTTCAGTCATGTTGTAGACAGAACTTTAAAGACTACAATTATACACAACATTACAGCACAAACACTCTTTTGTTAGCAGTAAATTAGACGTATTTATTCTTTCAAACCATCATCCAGAGCACACTAGCCTGGGGTTCAATCTCCTTCTTCTAGTCACGTTGTTGTACCAAAACCACAATCTCTGCCTTCGGAAAAAGACGAAGTCTAGCTGGGATGATATAAATACACAAAAGAGCAAGACAAAATACAGGGCAACAGATCAAGTGTAAGAGAGAGATTATAAGCACTAGACGTCTGAGGGAAAAAGATATGGCTTGTTTTATAATTATTTACTGATCATTTATTATGGGGAAAAAGTAGAAACAAGCATTCAACAATACGGGTCTAAATAAATTATCAGGCATAGAATACATACCACAGCAGTTCTAATAAATGACGGTGTGCAAGTATATTTGATGTGAAAAGTTATCTGCAACACATCCTTTTGTTAGAAAAAAAAGTGGAGGGTGGGAGTGGATTTTTATGTAGAGCAAATTCTCCTTTTTCTAAAATAGAAAGCCGTCTAGAAAACATACATCCCAAAACATTAACAGCAATTATCACTTAGTTGTGAGATTAGAGATGATTTTTATTTTATTCTTTGGCTACTGTGAATTTTTTTTTCTACTATGACCATCTATTACTTTATTTTATATATATATATATGTATATATATATATATATATTTTTTTTTTTTTTTTTTTTTTTAACCATTTATTCAGCCTTCAAATGAGGTAGGCGAACAATTGTCTGGCATGTGCCACCAAGCTTCCACTGCTAATCAAGCACCGTGAGTCCTGACTCAGGCTCAGAATCCTTCCCAACACAGCACTCCCACCAGTCACCACCAACCTCCTGGGGCTGGTAAATAAGATGAAATCTAAATGGCACGTCCAGTGTACACTGAGACTGGGCAAGGCCAGATCTTCTGAGCAGAGAGTAATTCCAGAAAGGATGGTTCAGGGAGGAATGTGCCCATCCAGTGCTCCGGCCAGAGCGCCGCCTACACCCCTGACCCTGCCTGTCCTTGGTCATCACTCTACAAAAGGGCCCGGCTCCTTCTCAAAACCACAAAACCATGACCTTTGAATGAAGAGAGAGAAGCAAATGTCGCAGCACTTAAACACAAGCTTGTTCTCTGCTTACCTGATGGGAATGATGTTGGAAAACAAAAGGAGGAAGCGGATGATTTGTAGGTACCAACGTCCGGCGAAGTGCTGGAGGGCGACCATGACCAGAGACACCACCACCAAAGCTCCAAAGAGGATCTTTGTTAGACAGTTCACTTCCAGGTCAAACAGGCCAATCTGTGGGACAGCGCACAGAGCGAAGCTTGTGATTAGCTGGTGCAACCCACAGCCCGCCCGGAGAACTGGTCCTTCTCCCATGAACACCTCTACCTCGGGCAAGACCGTGGGCTCCATGGATCCCCACATCTTTGGGTGAGAACGCTGGGCTCCACAGGCTAACAGACATCCAAGGGACTTCAATGAATCCGATTTCCATTTTTTCTTAATGAATTTAGATTTAGCCTTGGAATCCCCTAAGTGGGTTACTGCTGCCTTCAGCGATGCTGTGCACTGCGTGGCCTCTACCGTCCTACACAGCAGTCTGTAGAATCACTCAGTCCTACAACTCTGTGCAGTGCACCACACACTAATTCCCTGTGGCCGGGAAATTCGGGGCACACGCCACTGGTGGCCCCTGATTTTTAGGTGCTGCATTCATGAACGTGAGTATTTTAATGACTACATACTTGTTTTAATGTATATTCTTTAAAAATGGAACCAGCACATGAAACCCATCACTTCGCAGAAACGTGGCCCCGGATACAGCTAAAACATCACATAGGGGACATCTACAGTTGTGATAACGATGGTCGTCACGGGGGTTGTAATGGCAGGGTGAAATGACTGGCATCTGTTCACAGTACTGACAAAGAAGACCACTGCAATATTCTGACTCTAAGAACCTGGGGGAGGGGTGGAGCTGGGGGGGGGGGGCTGCTGGTGGGAAGGGAGCAGCAACAGGGCCATCAGGCAGACCGCAGAGCTGACTCCGCTTGCCCTGCCACAGCAGCTCAGCGTGGGTTTGAAGCCAGGTCTACACAGCTTGGCCAGAGCGTGGTCCTTCTCCAGGCCATTTCTCCTCTACAAGATGAGGCCGCAGAAGCACCTGTGCTCACAGGCTGGCGTAAGGATTAAATGAGGTGCAGTGAAGGATGCCGCACAAGACGTGGCAAACGGTAAGGACTCGTCAGTTCATCTTAAAAGCTTTTAAAACGTTATGTATTCATTTACAAGCAGTCCTTGTTTAACTGCCGTGAGCTTAGCAGACACTGAGGTTTTTTTACAAATTGAAGGTGTGTGGCAACCCTGTGTTACCAGAGGATAAGTTAGTATTTTTTAGCAATAAAGTATTTTTAACTAAGGTGCGTACATTGGTGTTTCTGACATAATGCTTTCACTGCACACTTAACGGACTACAGGATAGCGTAAACGTAACTTTTAAACGTACTGGGAAACTGAAAAATTCGTGTAACTTGCTTTGTTGTGATACGCACTTTACATGGTGGTCTGGAATAGAACCATCACCTCTCCAAAGGCTGCCTGTACATACGTACACGTATTCATGTACTGTGCGTGTGTATCTATAGATACACATGTACCTATGCACACACACGGACGTGAAAAGATAGTCTGTATAAATGAAGTCACACTGTCAGGGGTTCCTGTTTTTAAATCTAGCTTCTCACCCCATCAACACCAATCATCAAACTACATCAGGTGAGAAAATTCTGGCAAGGAAACACATCCTGTGACTCTGAACGCACCTTACTTCGAGGATTTGAGGTATTCATGACACTCCGGAGTTCTCTGCCCGTGTAAAGAACAACACCCACAATAGTACCTAAGGTGAGAAAAACGACCCAAAGAAATGTGAGTACAGACAGGCAGGCTTACAGACAGAAGAGTCCCACCCGCTTGAGGAGGAGATTTTCTCAAACCGGTATCCACACACTGTGAGATGCTGCAAAGTTTACATCGGGGCCGACTGAGACCTACGTCCACACTGAGGGTAGCAAAGCCCCTAGCCACATGTGGCCATTCACATTTAAATACAATTAAAATGAAATAAAATACAGTCCCCCATTTTCACTAGCCACATTTCAGGTTCAACAGCCATATAAGGCCAGTGGCGGCCATACAGGGCAGTGAAGACACAGGACATTCCCCCTACTGCTAAAAGTTCCACTGGTCAGCGCTGGCTTGTGGGGTCCGGCAGCCTCCGATAGCAGGAAAGGTGGTAGAGACTTCCAGAGGTGCCTAGACCTTCATAAACAATTATGGAAACCTATGAACGCACCCCTCTTATCGGAGCACGTTCTTCCCAGGGAGTCTGATTCCTTTCGGATTCGGTGTGTAACTAGAACATTTGGGGGATGTCTGTCCAGATGACAATTCTTTCCTGAGAACTTCCCCACCCCCTTTTCCATCCCCCCAGCATAATTAAAAATAAAAGATATCAATTCTTGTAAACAATTTATAGAAGAAACACTAATGACCAATTAACATTAGAAAAGATGCTTCATCTAGTGAAACACCAAAGAAATGCCAAATAAATCATTTTTACTCCCATCCTACTAATAAAAATTCAAAAGACTGAGAACATTCCGTGTTAGCCAAGAGGTGGGGGAATGGACTCTGTCATGTACGCTGTTGGCTGAGGTGTCCATTGGAATAGGAAGGAAAATTGGCAATATCTATCAAAAATTTACACTTGTCTCCCCTTTCCAGTGTGTGCCAGGAAAACACTCCGCACAGCAGGGAAGACGGACAGTCAAGAAGGAAAGCAGGACACCGGTAACCACGGAGAGAGGTGGGTACCACGGAGAGAGGTGGGTACCACGATGAAACGAGCAGAGAACAGACAGGAGGGGACCGGGGAGGCTGCCGGCGTGTGCTGGGTGGCCAGGGACGCTGTCTCTGAGTTGAGGACATCTGAGCTGAGACTTGAAACATGAGAAGGGGCAGCCCTGCCAAGCACTCAGGAAAGACCCCAGGAATACAAACAATCTGGTCTCTCTGCTGGATAAAGAAAAGCCCTAACCTTCTCTCTGCTGGCCCCTCACTCTTGGAACACCAAAGAGGTTTAAACAGAGTTGGTAAAAGAGCCCAACCCCAGACGAAGCGCTGGGGCTGTGTCTCCTGGCGGGAGTCACTGAGGTCCCCCACGACTTGATGCACACAGCGTTCTGCACAGTGCAATTCCCTTCCAGAGAGGCACTCAGCAGATGGCGGGCCGGGGAGGGCGCCTGACCACTCCTGGGCAGCTGGCAGCTCCCGCGAGCGCAGGCCCATCCCCCCAGCAGATGGTCGGACGGTGGGAGCTGAGCCTGGGCCGAGTAGGGACAGCCGCACGGCCGTGGCACTCATCCCGGGGCAGACGTGGGTTGGTCTCAATTCCCAACATCCAGGGTTTGAGACGGTCCTAATATCAGGGGCCCCCAAGGGCAGCGTCCCCCACTTGGCACCGGGCAATCTCCACGCCTTCAAAGGCTACTGGAAATGCCCTTCCCTGCAACACCGCCTGTGCCCAAAAGCAAAACTGTCTCCAGGAGATGCGAACCCTGGCCTCAGCCACCCCAAGGGAGCACACCAGCAGCACAGAGCTGCACTGCTTTGGTCTGCTCAGTGCTCTAAAGGTTTTGAATTAGGTGCCAACTTTTAAATGCAGAAACTTTCATATAAAGCATAGGCTTCTTCTGGAAAATCAGAAGACCTGGTGCCACTGACTGCTCGGTCCTCACTGTGTCACCAGCAGATGTTGAGCCCGGCCACTCCCTTTAGCCGGGCCCCTGCTCTCCGCTCATCACGGTCCCCACGTAGCCCCTGAAGACCTCCCAACCCATGCCCCTCCACCCCCCAGACCTCTGACCCCTCTTTCTAGGCTGTGCCCCCTGCGGTCCCCCCTCACCCTCGCCACTCTTATCCTCACTCTCACCCTCTCTGCCTCCTGCCCACCATGGCAATCCTCTCCATCCTGCTGGCTGGGATCTCCCACCGGCCAGGCTGCTGTGGTCAGGTATTTCCCCAAGTCCTTTGGAACCCTCCAGAAGAGGGTGGTGCTGGGGTCAGACCTACACTGTGACTCCTCTGACCCCATCCACAACAAGATAAACCATGAACCCCAGAGAAAGAGTGTTCGACACACTTACAGCAACTACACACTGTTCTGACGTTTGAGCCTGCAATCCCGGGACAAGCCCCAAGGAACAGGGTACAGACCAGCTGGGCATTATCAGACGCACGTGGCGTGACCTGCATGCTGGTCACACACAGCAGGGTCACAGATCCATCTGCTACAGATTACGGGTGGGGCCAGGGGGACAAGAAACTGGTCCCCCTCCACAGAGAGTCTGAGAAGAACTGGGATCCATAATATCCAGGCTCCTTCTCTGCCAACACCTCCCTGGCCTCCCCCATCCCCTTCCCTATCTTCGCCCCAGTGACTCCTCAGCTTAGCAGCACAGTGTGGGGTTACCACGGCAACTGCATCCTCTACAGACTGATGCCAGCCAATGCAGCTGGACCCTTAGCATTGCCTGGCAAGCTTTTTAATTCTTTAAATTTCCAACTGATAACAGCTGAGTGACCAAGACACAGGAGTTAGATTCTAAAGGGAACAGAGAAGTGAAATCTCATATAATTAAGATTACTCTTGATGGCTGCTCCTGGAGTCGAGCCCCAGGAGGAAATGGCTTGCATTTAATGCCGAGTTTACATTAGAAGCAGAGTGCAGTCAGACATCTACTTGGTGAGAAGCAGGGGAAACTGAGGCCAGCTAAGGAAATGGTAACTGCCCAGCTCCTCAGACTCACTCGAAAACATACGTTCACTGAAGGGCGTGGCAACCAGTGCCACTGGATCAGGAATCACCACTCTCTCTCCCTTCCCACATCACCAAACACAAAGAGAAGAATTCAGACAAGTGGAAAAATGCATATTTTAACTTCACAGTACATTTCTGATGAACTGTTTGAAATCTTTTTTCCATCTTCAAGATCCCAATTTGCCTTCCATTCTCCTCCTCCCAGGAGATGATCTCTCCAAGGCTGTGTGACCTTAGGCAAGTCGCTTAACCTCTCTGAGACTCAAGTCTTCATTCCATTAATTGTCCTCATTTAATGTTGTGAGACCAAAACAAGAGAACAGGAGCAAAACACTTGGAAAATAAAAAGTGTCTGATAAATAAGACTTATTACTGTTAATCTCTGAAATTGAGGCTGAGAAGCTTCTTCACTCATACCCTCCACCTTCCAAATTCCCCACGTTTTCACTAAATCACTTTCCTTCTCACTGGTTTCAGAGGAAATCCAGAGAACTCACTCCTACTTCCTCCCATCTCCTCTGCAATTTATATTAAGTTTAGAGTAAGTTATAAATCCATGACGGTGGAGACAAGGGTCTTCTGGTATACCACAGCACTAGGACCTAGCAATGGAGCTTGGCATTATTATAAATAAGCGCTCAATAAAGGTTTGCTGCATGGAAAGAAGGAAAGCAGGAAGGAAGGAAAGAAGAAAATTACCAGAATGAACACTAGACATGTAAACATATATTTCTTATCGAATATTATCAAAACCAGTGCCTAACCAAACAAACCGTCAGTCAGCCCTACCCCACCCACCCAGAAGTAACCACTACTCTGACTGCAAGAAATGAAGTGTGCACTGTTCACATTACTGCCTGGGAAGGAGACGGGTATGTCACAGGCATCCTTGAATTTCAGTCCTGTCTCTGCCAGGTGCAACATGACACAGGGCTTAAACCCACTCTGGGGCTTCCCTGGTGGTGCAGTGGTTAAGAATCCGCCTGCCAATGCAGGGGACACGGGTTCAAGCCCTGGTCTGGGAAGATCCCACATGCCACAGAGCAACTAAGCCCATGCACCACAACTACTGAACCTGCGCTCTAAAGCCCACGAGCCACAACTACTGAGCCCGAGTGCCACAACTATTGAAGCCCGCGCACCTAGAGCCCTTGCTCCGCAACAAGAGAAGCCACCGCAATGAGCCCACACACTGCAACAAAAGAGTAGCCCCCGCTCGCCGCAACTAGAGAAAGCCCGCGCGCAGCAACGAAGACCCAATGCAGCCAAAACTTAATTAATTAAAAACAAAAAAAACCCAGTCTGTTCTGATTTCCCTTAACACCTCTCTCTGCTCCACCTGAAGAGATGGGCATTTGACACAGAATGTCCCCCTCCCAACGTGCATGCTTTATCATGTGACATCTCTGTTTCCCATCACACTGTCTCTTTACACAGGGCCACAAACAAAACCTGGCACAAGTGTCCGGAGCTGGGGTTTGAGCTGAGATAAGATCCCTTCGCTAGCTAGTTGTCCTAACTTTACTCCTTAAACCAAGATGAAGCCCAGATGGAGCAAACATTTTAATATAAAACCATATAAACACTCCAAGCAAACACTGATGTACTATTAAAATGGTAGAGCAGGGAAGATTTTTCTCAGCATGTCACAAAAACCAGAAACCATAAGGAAAAAACATCAATAGGTCTGCCTATATAAAAATTTTAAACTTTTGTGCCAAAATACGAATGAGATCACCTGGGAAATAGTAATTGCAATGAAGGTAACAAACAGAAGGACAATATCCTTATTGGCCTTATAAAGAGTTCTTAGAAACCATTTTTTCAAACGAACCCCGCAACAGGAAAACGGGCACAGGGCATAAACTGGCAGTCCATACATATATTTTGAGGAATGCAAACAAACCGTAAGTACGAAGAAAACTGTTAAACTTTACAAATTATTTTTAAAAGGGAAATCAATATGTTAGATATTTATTCAATGTCTATAGGTGGGCAAAAATTTTAAAGTCAAACAGAACATGGTGCTCGTTAAGGTACATTTATAAGATTATCAGAAGAGGGAAGTTTGCCCTGCGAATCAAAATGTACAATGTATACACCCTTTCACTTAGTAATCCCATTTCTATGAAAATGGTGATGACATCAACACTGAGAAACTCTATCCGGAAAAACCAACCAAACAAAGCATATCACAGACAAAAACAAAAGACAAACAATAAACTGTGAGAAAATGTTTGCGACTGATGAGAGATGACAATTCGATACCCTTTCTTCTATAAAGCATTCTTACAAGTCAATAAAAAAAAGAACCTAGAAGGAAAGTAGATAGACCAAAATATTAAGAAAGGTCTTACATGCGAAAAGATGTTCAACCGTACTCACAAAGAAATAAAAATTAAAACAATAACAAAATATCATTTATCACCTAATAGACTAGAGACAAAATAGTAACTTTTAACTCCTGCATACTAAATACACCACAAAATTTTTTAAAAGCCACATGACGTATTTATGGAATCTAAAAAATAAAACTACCTAGTGAATATAACAAAAAAGAGACAGACTCACAGGTATAGAGAACCAGTGGTTACCAGTGGGGAGAAGGGAGAGGGAAGGGGGAGGGGCAAGACAGGGGTAGAGGATTAAGAGGTACAAACTACCATGTATAAAATAAATAAGCAACAAGGATATATTGTACAACAAGGAATATAGCCAATATTTTATAATTACTGTAAATGAAATATAACCTTTAAAAACTGTGACCCACTACACTGTACACCTGAGACATATAATACTGTACATCAACTTACCTCAATTGAAAAAAGAAGAAATTTTGAAAAAGAAAAAAAAAAAACAGATAATAAATTGGATGGGGGAAAAAGGATATGAGGTTTAGGCATCAGAAATGAGAAACTCTTACAAATGATTAAGAAAAAGATAAGAACCATAACAAAAGAATGACTAAAGGACACACAAGTAACTGACAAAGGAAGAAACAAAACAGATATATGCAAAGATGGCCAACCTTCCCGATAACCTAGGAAATGCAAATTGAAACAAATTCTTTTTCAGTCCAATTATTAAAGATTAAAAAGAATAACTAATTACTTGTTAGCAAATGACTTCAAAGTGGAGAAAAGCTGGTGAGGAAGAGTAACAAGTTCAGAGAGACTTGGGTGGACAAGTGGCCAGGAAGAGGCAGAGGTGAAAGGGCTGCTGCCGGCCCTGGGTGGCCATGGCCATGGCCTTGGTGTGGCCGGGCAGCGGGGCAGTGCAGAATACTAAGGACCGATTTCTTACATCTTTAGTCACCAGGGGAATTGAGAGACAATCTAGATTGTGCTCCAAATACAGGCTGCAAGTGGAAAAACAACATGGCAAAAAATGAAAAGGGAGAGTTCATCTCTGTCCACTGGCTTTAAGTGAGTCTGTGGATGGCAGCCTGTGTGGAGTCTGTGCTGGTCATTCCCCCTCCTTGTCATACAGCACCCTGACTGAGCATCTGTTGTACTAAAGAACCACAAAACAGCATCAAGCAGAGGAAAATGGGTTGGTAGGAGGCGGGGGGAAATGGATTCATCCCATGGTAAAGACAGAAAGCTGCCAGTAGTGGAATTACGTTATTAATAGCAATATATTATTATATAACATATATAATATGATAATAACAGCTGCACACTGAGTTCTGCTTCTGGGGCAAAGTGCCTGGGTTCAAGCCTCAACTTTGCCTTTCATGTGCTGTGTGACCTTGGGCAAGTTACTTAACCTCACTGAGCCTCAGTTTCCTCATCTGCAGAATGGGGACAATACTAGCACCTGCCCGCATGGTACTGTTGGGAGGATTAAGTGAACCACGTAAACACACAGGGAAGGGCCTGGCCCAGTGCCTGACAGACTGGCGGCCCCAGTGCCTGACAGACTGACGGCCCCACTGCTATCACCCCAGCTGCTGCAGGCTGTGCTCAGCCCCTGGAGCCCCTTCTGCTCAGCTTCATACCAGTGTTCAAATCTTTTCCTCCTGCACCTCAGCAGGTCATCTTGCAAACTCTGTTTTGGAGTCCAGAGGTCCAGAGAATTTCTGTGTCATCTTGGAGTTTTAAACACTTGAGGCTCCATCAGGCCCGTGGCCCTGGCGTGCACACCAGGGCAGGACCGGCTGGGCAGCCCTCACGGACACAACTTCCAGCCCGAACACCCAGGCTGACCCAATTTCTGGTACAGATTAGGACGTCAATCTCAAGTGGCAATTAAGGGCTATTCCCAGAGCGGACACTGTGGCCGAGTCCACAGGCCAGGGCGGCTTCTCCTCCAGACGTCTCCGAACGTCCGAGGGGCAATTAGATGGCCGTTTAATTCCCCGGTGGTGCGGGAGCAAGCGGAAAACACCATTTGACTGACAGCTCATTTTCCCAACTGAGAGATGATTATTCTCATTACACAAAAGGATTTTCTTTCCTTTTCAAATTGTTAACACATTCCTCCACAAGAGCGCCGTACCTGATGCGGTGACCGTGCCCGCCCAGAGCGCGTTCTCTACGCTCAGACTCTCGCTGATCGGGGCATCGCTGTCCTCCTGCAAAAGAACAAGTGGACACACGCTGACCCACCAAGGTCTGGGCCGGACCCGCTGGCTGTCTCCAGCCTGCTCTTCACAAGAAGGGAGGAGAGGACGACCCCCGTTTGGAAGCCAACAGCCCAGCTGGGAGAGGCAGGCCAAACTCATAAACTCCTATCCTTGGCGTTCCCGCCTCAGTGGAAAACAATGGTTCACAATTTAAGAAATGCAGGCTTCTAGCACCAAAGAAACATTTTACAAGGTAAGAGCTAAAATGTCGAGGCAAATTGAACAGAAACAGCCCTTTCCTGGTCAGTCCTCGGGCTTCCGGAACAAGAGCAGGGACAATTCAATTTGGGTTCTATAAACCTATTACCCCACCGGTCTAAAATAATTCAAATCCAAATTCAATTGCTATTCTGAAAGGCTGGGACGTGGCTTAAAAATGATAACCCTGGCAGATAGGACTTGGAGGAATTAAAGAGGACAGGGGCTCACATGAAAGAGACAGAAAGAGTAACTGCTTTCAGACACCAGTTAACGTTCACTACAGTAACACTGGCTCCAAGCTGTCAGGTGACTCGAGCTGTTCAGAGGCTGGAAGAAAATCCCAGTGGTGTTGATTTTACCGAGAAGCAATACGTCAGCTTGCAAGGTGGGGCCTTCTGAAGGGAACGTCACCCCACCTGGCACAAAGCAACTCCCTGACAAACACCTGTCAGCACTGCGCGGCAGGTCCTCACCCCAGACGTGCGCCCCGCCAGGCCGGATTCCGCGTCACACGAGGCTTACTTACTCTAGTGAAAGTCCCCACAAAGTTGTGAATGTCGATGTTTGGCTCCTCTGCATACACGTACGATCGAATCTGAAGAAGGTCCTGTTCAACGGGGGTGACATTGTGGAGGTAAAACGAAGTCACTGTATGATTATAAAGGGATTTCAGGAAGCATCCACTCTTTTTCCAAAGCAGGTGTATTTTCCAAACAGCTCTCAAAACCACAGGGCAGGTGGAAAAAAAGAGGGAAACCTTCTGGCAAGTAAGTTTAGGAGTCACTACCTGTAATATCCCAAGACACACTGAGACCCTAAAGGGAAGGTTCTGTGTTTCTCTGTGTTTACCCAGCATTTCCAAAGCTAAGTGACAGTGCAGATCCCCCTCTGCGACACTCTGGTTTACAAGAGTTGTTCATACCAATCAAAACACTCATTAGGGAGGGTAGGAGGGAGACGCAAGAGGGAGGGGATGTGGGGATGTATGTATAGCTGATTCACTTTGTTATGCGGCAGAAACTAACACACTGTTGTAAAACAATTATACTCCCGTAAAGGTGTTAAAAAAATTTTTTTTAATAAAAAAATAAAAGGAAAGAAAGTCTGACACTTGCTCCGGCATGGATGAATTGTGAAGATACCATGCTAAGTGAAATACGCCAGTCACAAAAAGACAAATACCATAGGATTCCACTTATCTGAGGCAGCTACAGTAGTCATACTCATAGAGAAAGAAGTAGAAGGGTGGTTGCCAGGGGCTGGGGGAAGAGGGGGAACCGGAAGGCGTATTTAGCGGGTCCAGAGCTGCAGATTTCCATGACGGGAGTCTGGAGATGGATGGTGGTGATGGCTACATAGCAGTGTGAATGTCCTTAACACCACTGAAGTGTCCGCTCAAAAATGATAAGATGGTCAATTTTATGTATATTTTGCCACAATAAGAAAGACGGGGGCGGGGGGAACCAAATCAAGTGGTCAGGCAAATTCAGGCCACGTGGAGTAGAGGCTACTGGCCACGCCCTCAGCAGGCCCTGAGCTCCCTGCAAACCATCCAGGAGGCCCGTATGCAGACGTGTGGGCAATGCGGCATCTATGTGCTGATACATAAAAAAGGCCCACAGACAGAAAGTGAAGGGAGAAACGTTTCAGAATCGTAAGCACAATCCCATTTATGAGAAACCACACTCTACCAGCAAGTGTGCAATTGTATATTTGTAAGAAACCGCAATAAAAAGGACCTGGAAAAATCACTACTGAATTCACAAGAGCCCCTGGGAGAGAGAGGTAAGATCTGGGGAGGAGGCTGTGAGCAACACTTTTCACTTGTTCCTCCAATTTGAGTTTCTTTTTAAATAGAATATACTCACGCATTCCTCAGGTAAATCTTTCCATACAATTCTTTTCATCTATGAGTTTGTCAAAACGCTGTTAGCCAACTAGGCCCCTTCAGCCCGCTAAGGCTGAAGGTACAGACAGTGGTACCTTCTCTCTCTCCGGACGCCAACCCAGGCCTGGCGAAGACGAACGTTTCTGAAACTGGGTGAAGTTTCCAAACTGCACATCGAGAAGGGAACTCAGAGCCGTGGAACCGGCGGGCACCTTCACGATTCTAGACTCTTCTGGACTGTCTCCTGAACGGACTCCCTCAAATCATGGGAGTGACCCTCACTGGTTAGCCCCACCTCAAGGATTCCCCAGGGCTCCTGGCCACAGCTGAAAACTCACTAGAATTCCTGGTCTAAACAAATAATAATAAGGATGGTGCTATTTCCCATCTTACTGGCCATGAAAAATCATCAGTACTGCGGGCACGTTTACTGTGACATTCACTCCACTGAGACACAGAACTGTCTCCTGCCCTCTCCCTTCCTCACAGGACACAGTAAGGACTGGCATTAATCAATGTGGCCACAAGCCCAGGAAAAGCTTCTGCGCTCTGCTTAATCCTTTCGGACCACCCACAGGGCATGTCAGTCTCTGGGCATTTAAATTACATTTTGTGATTTTGTAACCTACTCCCCAGGCCTCATCAGCCCAGGTGGCTTGCGTTCAAACTTCTTCTTTGACTCCCTCCCTACCTCACTCTACAGTTTAAGGCATGTGTGACAGGGAGCTGGTGGGGAAGTGTGAGGCCCCGGAGAGCTCGGAGGGCCTGTTGGTTCCAACTACTGTGGCCGCCCCCCTCAGACAGGGCCTGCATGCTGTTCCATGCACCGTTCGACACACTGTTCCATGCACTGGGCGCACAGCAGCGAACACACCGACAGAAACCTGCTCTCGAAGACTCTGCCTTGAAGTGAGTGGAGTGGGAATGCAAGGAGAGGGTGGTCAGGAAACACCTCTCCAATAAGGGGACTTGTACACAAAAACCAAGAGTGAGTCTGATTGTTCCTGGTGGAGAAACTGCAAGGGCAAATGTCGGGGGGCAGAAGCATGCCTGATGGAGAGGCCTGTATGGCTGGAGCTGACGGGCAGAGGGGAGAGAGCCAGAAGCTGAGGTGAGGCCCTTAGCAGAGAGACAAGGACCGCAGGATCGAGTCTCAGGAAACTGAGATGCCTTTGGAGATTCTGAGCAGAGGAATAACGTGCTCTGCGTTGGGTTTTACTTTTATGCCAGGTATCTGGTCAAGGTTTCTTAGAGCTGCAGCTTCCCTCAAAAGAGTACCATCCCAACAGGCCAGGTCTGCGTTCACAAGGCCACACGGCCTGGAGCCAGCAAGCACTCGGGGCTCTCGAGAACCTCACACCCCCGAGGAGCCCCACCTCACGCCTGACGGCCCGTGTCTGGCCCGAGGGGCCCGAGTTTGAGAGCCCTGAGGTGACACAGTCGCCAGTGGGGCTTCTGCAAGAACAGTTACTCACAGCAGCGGTGGGCAGCCTCTGAGTGCAGGCCACGGGCAGCCGAAGTTTCCAGTCCGTCTCCCCGTCCAGCTGGTCCGTCCGCAGGAAGCAAGAGCCTGTGGAGGGAAGTGAGGCACCGTCCGTTCACCTGCAATTCAAGAATCCTTCCCGTGGCAGCTCCGAGCAGCTCCGGCTCTAGTACTTGTAAAAACAGCCAATCGATGGCCAACGACCAAGAGGGAAAAATAAATACCCGATTTCCCATCTCCTCCAAAAGCTCTGGGGTCAGAAAGATCCGGGTTCAAATACCTCGCTCCACCACTCACAGTGGGAGCCTGGGCTAGTTTCTGGACCTTGCTAAGCCTCGGCGTGTCCTGTCTGTAAAATGGGGAGAAACACAGATCTCACAAGCCTGCTGTAAAGGATTCAAAGGGGTGATCATACCCCCAGCACGGCGGCTGGCACGGGGTAACCAGCATTCGAGTCCATTTGGGGCAGGGGTTACAAGTACCTTCTCAGGAACCAGACCTCCTGGGTTCAGGTTCAGCCTCCACGACTCCCTAGCTGTGCCCTGAGGGAGTTACTTCTCTCCTCTGAGCCTCAGTTTCTTCCAGTGCACAAATGAGGATATTACGGCGCCAACCTCATGCTGCGAGGCCTAAAGAGCTGATCCATGCAAACTGCTCAGAACAGGGAAAGGACCCCAAGGACCACGTTAACTGTCTGCCGTGACTATCGACCTGCAAATTTGGTGGATACATATTTCAATCTGACCTGTACAAGTCTGAGCAGTCAGTCAGCTCTGTATTTCATCAGACAGAGAATGTACTGAACTCCCTGACACCGCACTTAAGACTTCTGAGGACTTTCAGGAGATCCCTTCTAATTTTTTTTTTGGGGGGGGGGGGGCGGGGAACAAAGGGAGAGCACATCTGGCACTCCCAATCCATAACTCCATTTTCACTGACGAGGACACAAGAACCAATTCGAGGACAAAGCTGCAGTGTTTAGAAGAACACTGTTTTAGGGCCTTCCCTGGCAGTCCAGTGGTTAAGACTCCATGCTCTCACTGCCAAGGGCCCGGGTTCGATCCCTGGTTGGAGAACTAAGATCCCACAAGCCATGCAGCACAGACAGAAATAAATTAAATAAATAAATAAATAAAAGAAGACTGTTTTAATGGAGTGCCTTCCACCCCCTCTCTGGAGGATTTAACATATTATCAGTATATCATGTCATCTGCACTTTTATCCAGTTCATCATAAAAGAGGTTGCAGCAACCTCAAAGGGATACAAATACGGATTTTTCCAACGTTTGAAGATCTCTGATTATGCCTGATGGGCAAGAGAAAAACAGCCTTGTTTCCTCAAAACAGCTTAAATAACAACAAATAAAAAGAAAGGAGATTTGAGTCAACCGACGGGGAGGGCAGGAGGCAGCGGGGGCGGCCACAGTGGGAAACGCAGCCGGGCCCCCCGAGCCTGCCCCGCGGGTGCAGACGACCAAGTGTCCTACGTCATTTTATATAAGGGACTTGAGCATCCGTGGATTTGGGTACCCATGGGGGTCCTGGAACCAATCCCCCTCGGACACCAAGAGACAACTGTAACCGCGAGGAGTGGGGTCTTGCAAGAGACTTGAGAGGTTCACTCAGGGAAATAAGCTGTAACGACAAATCAATCGATGGGCAGGGGTGACTATGGCCCCACCACTCGTGAGCCAAGGTGGGGAGAGGCCACCTACCCCTACCTCTCCCCCCAGCTTCCCGACCGCCCCATCTCATGACACTCTCCCAGTATTTTCTCAGAGGAGTTTCTGTTTGCTTCTGTTTGTTCGACACACTTCCCAGTCCTGCCAACTCCTGCGGTCGAGCTTAATGCAGCCCAGCGGGGAAAAGCACAGCCACTGTGTGTGACTTTCCCAGCTGGGATTCAGCACGGGTCCGACTACCTTTGCTATGATCAAAATCTGTTGACCTGCGCGCACCTAAAACCTTTTTTTTTTTTTTTTTTTTAAAGACTGCTCTATGAAAAGAAACGTTCTTGATTTGCCTCCATGGCTCCAAAATGATCATCTGCTTCTGTTACATTTTCAAATGATTATTTTGCCAAATTACCACTGAAAGGTTAATGGTTATTTTCAAAATTGATCCCAGATGTTTACCGTTTTTTTCTGATGTCCTCAGGAAGATCATGTCAGCAGGGACCCGCTGGTTCTGCGTTATGAACAGAGAGACTGTTACTGTGAATGCCCCTGTGTGAGGTTTCCATCCCCAAGCCCCCGCCCCCTCGGTGGGGGCGGGGGGGGGGGGCAACCCAAACCCACAGCCTCTTTTAAGTGTCTGCCTTTGTCAAAGACAGATCTGGGGATTTATTTTGTTTTGAATCTGAAAACTCTTGCACACTGCCTTTACGTTACTAATCTCCTATTGAAATCTTATGTCGGAAAGAGAGCTTCTAGTTTTCTGGCGAATCCAACCATTACCTCCTGAAATTGCAGCCAGAGGACCCGGGAGCCCAAAGCCTGCTCCCCGAGCTGGCTTTCTTCCAGGCTGTCTGCTGAAACTACATACCTACACTCGGCTCACGCTTTCTGCTTCTACCAATTTTCCGGCTTGATGTTTGGCTTCGAGTGGGATTTTAATAAGGAAGTCAAGTAGCAAGAAGCAACAAAAGCCGTTCTCAAAAAAAGAGGGAAGCCAACAGCAGGCCTCATGTAATTGTGAACAGGCAAGTATGTCATAACATAAAGAAGTTTGTGTGGGTCTTCTGAGCTGCCACCCAGGAGAGCTTCACTTTACCCCAAATCAACTGTGAGTTCTTGGATTTAATCCTTTTAAAAGAGCATAGTTCACTTCCTACAGAAACAAGTTAAGATGCAATCCTTTTCTAATCAAATATGATTCCAAGACTCTCCAGGGCCACCCCCAAAATCCAACACCTCCCAAACATACACAGTAAGAAAAGGTATGAGTGCTGGAGTAACAAACATTATCGACAGCGCTATCTTTAAAAACGCACCTGGGGCCTTTTTACTGTTCTCATGTTTCACTTAACCCCTACTCCCCATGAAATGACAGAAAAGCACAATGTTATTTAAGTCAAAAAATGTGAGACAAAATTGTTCAAGAGGTAAATGACAAATATTTTTATGTGCTTGTGCAGTCCCCAGACTTCTAGGAAAAACTTTATTATGATGAGTTTAAGACTCCAAAACAACAAGCACATCAAATAGGAAATCAAACCTTGGAACTGTGTTTGTAACTTGGATTTCTGGCTAAGAAGCACACAGAAACCATGAAAAAATATTCTGTGTGTGTGTGTCTCATGGGAAAGAGATGTTTCTCCCCAGGCAAAGCTTCTGGGTAGAATCCCAGAAAGCAAACGTCCAGTTCGGCCACCAGATACACGGATCACACGTCGCACTGGGACTCGTGAAGTGGGGGCAGTGACGTCCCTCTCCCACGCGCCCACGCAGCAGCCGTCAGGAGCCGCGAGACCCCACTCACCTTCTCCACAATGATAAGATCTCCAACTTGGATGCTGGAGCTCTTCACCTTCACTGTCCCTGCAAAGAAACAGGCCCAGATATATCACATCTGAATTCCTTCCAAGTCTGCGTACCTCGGCAAGGTGTCCGCTAGCCTGCGGACCCAGAAGCACGTGCCCCTGAGCCCGGCAGCAGCATCTCCTGTCTCTCTGAGAAAAGGTTCACCTACCACAGAGGCCGCCCCAAAAATGTATCCCCATTTTGCGGAGCACTGGAATGACTCACTCAAGTAAGATCTTCTGTCTTAACAGCACCTTAGAAGCTATTCTAAATCAGCACCATAAAAGATTCAGCCTCAAACACACACACACACACACACACACACACAGAGAAATGGGGAAGAAAATTCAGAGTCAGATCCGTGGACAGAAGGTCAACACTTAATTCTCAACACCATCAAAGAGAAAGAGGATAACCCAAAATGACTGACTCTTTTTAAATCTGCGATTGCTCTATCATGCCGTTTATATGATTATGATCAGATCACATAACTGTGGCTGGATGTTTATCTGGATAAACAATAACCGCTAACGTTAAACACTAACACTGTGCTAAGCGCTGTATAGATATCGACATCCTGATGGCTTCGCTTGCTCCTCTCAAAGGCCACCAGAAAAATATATTATCTCCAGTTTTCAGACAAAGAAAGTAGGCTCAGAGAGGCCCCGTCTTCCCCTAGTCTCACAGTTAGAACAGGTCAACACCAAGATTCAAACCCTCATCTGACTCCAGAGGATGGAATAAAAAAGAGGGACTTTGGTTCAATTCAAAAAACATCTACTCAAGTGCCATGTTCTAGGAATTCGAAGATCCAAGACAGTCCCCTTGTCCTAAAAAAAAGCTCATAGTCTCACGCAGGCGTCGACCAACGCGTCCTATGAAGAGCAGGAGGGTAGACAGTTTAGGTTTTGCAGCCAATGGACAATCTCAACTCTCCCAACAGCTCTTCTCCCCAAAGGCAAATAGCCTTTGTACATTTATATTTTAAAATGTAAAAAGTGTTCTTGGCTCCCGAGCGAAGATGGTGGGCTGAATTTGGCCCACTGGCTGTAGTCTGCAAACCCGTAAGCTGGTGAGAAAGACAGCAAGACAAATGCTGTTAGTGCAAAATAGTGTGTCAAAGGATGGGAGTAAGTCCAGAGTGCAAAGGGAGCAGAAAAGGAGACCTCCCCCACTGAAGGAGGACCAAGAACAGTACCTGGCACCCAGAAGGCTCGTGACTGTTCACTCCACATTCAAGCCCCCTTAACTGAATGCCTGCTGGAGGCCAGGTGTTCTAAGGGTGGGATGCGTGGGACTCGCACTCCAGTGGCAGGAAGGAGGCAAGAGACAAATAATGAATGAACGGGCTGGGGTATGGGGAGGTATCAACAAATGCTTTACAGGAGGGCTGAGGTCCGAATTAACCAGATGAAGGATACTGGTTACCAGCATCAGGAAAAAGGAAGGCATGAGATGGGAGACCTGATACACATGCGTAGCGCATTCATCTGCGTGGCCACAGGCTGGAACTCCTTTAGCAAGGGAGAGAGTATCACACGGAACAGAAAGAGAGCAAGGGCTTGGGGGGCCAGGTGGTCCAGCGCCCCATGAATAAGCCTGTGGAGGACATGGGTCTTTATTCTGGTGACGGATCAAATTCCCACACGAGGGAGTAACACCATAAAAATCTTCATGCTTTTGGCGTCTCGTAATAAAGCCCATTTAACTTACAAATGTTCAACCAGGAGAGAAGAAAATCCTCAAGATTCTCAGTCCCCCTCGATAAAGTATATGCCCCAGAGCAAGAGTGACCTGGGAGTTCTGAATCTGCTGTCCCCCACCGTGGACTCACTCCTTCAACAAACACCCAACACTCACCCGCTAGGAACTAGCGCACAACGCAAGTTATTTTATCATACACTTCTCCCATCATTTAATGCCATGGGTCTTTTTAGTAATTCACCACTAAATGAGATGTTTCAAAGCATTCCAAGGACTTCAACTGAAACAACTCTTTCTAAGAGGTTCCACAGGGTTTGATTTTTAACTAATGTCTGTACTTAATTAAATTTTGTCATGGTAACAGTGAGAAGACCTGGCGCTAAAAGGGCAGCTCTTGAACACGAACGACTTTTAGAAAACACGTGGCAGATGGCTCTGAGGACGGCTAGACTCTCTCCACCTAGGAAGGGAGCATCTGATAGGGCCCTGCTTTCATAAATGGCCTGAGCCTGGGCATCCTCGGGACCCACTAGCCTCAAGCGTTCGCTGTGTCGATATATTGGCAGAGGGAACGGAGAACATCGGGGAGCCCTACGAGGCAGCTCGTTAGAAATGGCAGAATGAAGAGCGGGCTCCACGCGCAGAATTCTCTTCCGACCTGAACAATTCTTCTTGCCCAATGAGGCGGCAACAGGAAAAACGCATACAGATACGCTGCTCTCTCTGGACAGCTTATCAAAGCCTTCCTCGAGGGAAGATCGTAAATTCATCGTGCCCCCCACCCCCTGAGCCAGTGAGCTTTTCCTTCGCCTGAGCTCGCCCCAACTTTCCCGAACATAAATTTACACATTGTCTTTGGTTTTATTACTGAAATTTATGCTGGTGGCCTGACCCAAACCATCCCTGAGCCTGTGTTCTGATCTTCAAGACCTACTCACAAGTTTGCTCTTAATATCTAACCCTAAGAAGAACACTGTTATAACTCTTATTAAATAATAACTGCATATGGATATATGTGTGTGTTAGCGAGACAAAGGACAAATCAGGAAGATTATACTAAAAGGGTTAAGGGTGATTCCTTCTAGGGACAGAGGAGATTTACCCCCTTTCTTTGGCAAAAATACTTTCTAAATTCTTCACGACAATTTTCTTATAATAAACATGAGGTGCTCTTCCAATAAGAAAAAGATATAATAAATTAAATTAGCTCAAACTTTTAAGTGACCAGGCCCAGATTTTTTCCTTCCACGGCAGGGTCCTGATTTACGATCGGTTAATTTGAACTCTGCCTCTCTGTCCATCTGCTCTACCTCAACAAAAACCCTTTAATCCGCTGTGTTTGCAGAGCAGTTTCTGACTAAACCCAGCAGGCCGATCCCTCGGACAAACCCTCCTACTGTAACTGGCTCCATCTCAGGAGGAGGGCAGCGGGGGCCACACCACCCTGAGGTCACTGGGGTTTCTCAGCCCCGGCTCCCTCATTAGCATTTTAGGATTTGGCGGGGATGAGCCTCAACTTTGCAGGTTCCACACAGGGAGACCCTCAGATTCACTGGCTCTATCGAGCCAACACACGATCCTGACCATACATTAGGACTTTACGGGCCGCACTACCGTTTTTGGGTGATCAAAAATGTGTAGCTCAGGCCTGCACACAGAACACACATTTAGCATGTGTCTGTGTACCTGTGCGTTCTGAACGAGAAAAGACAAATTAAAACCATAAGAATGAAAGGAGGGAAAGCGGCAGGAAAGAAAGAGAAGGAGAAGCAGAGACCAGTATTTCGATTCCACCATTTACTGGGGTTTCGGTTGCCGACGTCCAAGTGAAACGCCCCTCTCTAAGAAGCCCATGAGTAGGTAGGGGAGGCACCGCTGGGGCAGGAGAGAAAGAGGACCAGAGTCAGAAGAGCTGAGCACGCAGTGGCTGGGATTAACTTCCAGAACGACAAGACTCTGAAAATTGTGGAAAGGGCCCAAAACACATACTAAAACCACTGTTTTGAGTTTTCTACCAATATTCTTGCAAAAAAGGAACAAGAAACATTCGCACGATGGCAGAGCCCCCGTCTTCCTAGCAAGAGAATACGATACATGAAAAAGAACACACTGACAGTGATTATTACCTACCTCAAGCGAGAGGAGCTCTCCCTACAGTCCATTATCTGATTAGAAGAAAATTCTCTCCCAACACCCCACTGAGAAGTTAGCAGACATACTTCCCAGGTACCCCTACTTTCTGTGTGTGTGTGCGTGTCATCTACCCTAGAGAGTCCTAAAACTTCTAGAAGCAGAGTCCAACCCGTGGGCCTGTGACCTGTGTATTCACATAGATCCCCTCACCCTTGGGTGAATGACCTACGGTTTTCATCTTCAAGTTCTTAATAACTTTTAAACAAGTGACCCCGTATTTTCATTTTGCACTGAGTCCCACAAATTACATAGCTGGTCCTGAACAGGAGTAATGACACCCATTCGCATCTTCTGTATAAAGTGCACACGAAGATCCGGCCGTGGTCTAAGATCCGAAGCCACAGAACTCCTCACTTTGCCCCCCAGACCTCCTTTTTCTTTTGGACCCTGTCACACCCAGTCTCCAACCTCTAGGCTCTGGGATTCTTACATATCTTTGCAGAAACTCTACAGAAGTTGGGTAAGAGATTTTTCAAAGGTTAAGTGGCAGATTCTCTGCCGGACACATCCTAAATCATAAAACGCCTTCTATAAAAGAAATGCATCCCGTTCAGCTTCTGCCACTTCACCCGGGTCACCTCTGAGCTAGAGTTTATAACGGGGAACAAACTTCCAATTACTAGAGCTGTTTATTTCTGCAGAGATGGACCCCCGAGCCTTTCATAAGCAAACCCATTGAGCCCAAACCGTGCTTTTCATGGATGAGAGCTTCAGAATAAGGGCAGTTTGTCTCTACTGCAGAGAGAAACCAGATGTTTCCCTTGAGTCGAAACAAGCAAATGACAATTCAGTCACACTGCAGAACAGCCCAAAAAAAAAAAAAAAGTAAATTCCGGAGCGCTAGTACGTGTGGGCCAATTTTTTGACCTCCGAACACCTCCAGCTATACTTCTATTTTTCATTGTGCCTGCAGGACATTGATTGCCTTTGCAGGTCTTTAGCAGCAAGCTCCATGCACTAACCCTGGTTAATGTATAACTCTTTAACTCGAACTCTAATCTGACTGTGACAGTGATGAGTTGTAAATTCTACAGCATGTGTACATTTCCTGGGCTTGACACGAAAACGCCTTTGCAGACCCCGCAGAGTTCATAGGTTTAAAGTTGAAATTTTCATATTCCCATCAGGTTGTCTGCATTCCCCAAAGCCTAAGAAAAGACTGTTATTTGAAAACAGGCAAAGGGTGGAAGAATATTATTATAAATTCCACGGGCCACTTCCTGGGGCTTTTGTTTAAATTAGCGGGAACTTTAAAAGAAAGGCTGTAGTTTAAATTTAACAAGTGTATACCCAACAGAGGCTTTTAAAATAAATACATAAATGGCCCTTCCCTGCTTCTGGTGCCCAATAATGATGAAATAGGCCAACACCCCTGGCAGGGGGGAAATACCTTTTGGGAAAGATAACAGTGCAATTTGCATTTGAGATTTTCTTTTCAGGGTTTTTAAAATTTTTTTAAATTAAACAATAGATCAGTTCACCAGCGATTTGTAATAAAGTCAAACTGAGTCGTTTGAAAGAATAAAAGGAACCTTATGGGTCTGAAATAACAAACTTCACATCTGTCAGAGAATTATGGGAAAGTGTTTGGCAAGACCTATTTTAAGACTTGTAAAAGCTAATGCTCTGAATCTTAACGAGGAAAGCCTGGGAAGGGGAATGCTTCGCTTACTGAGCTGTATTTGAGATCCTCAGTAAAGACCTTTGCAGTACTTCTGCGGCAGTAATATCAAAAAGACCATCACTGAGCAGGTGCAAACTATTATACATAGAATGGATAAGCAACAAGGTCCTGTTGTATCGCACAGGGAACTAGATTCAATACCCTGTAATAAACCATAGTGGAAAAGAACACGAAAAAGAGTATATATATATATATATATATACATGCAACTGAATCACTTTGCCACACACCAGAAACAAACACAACATTGTAAATCAACTATACTTCAATAAAATAAAAAATTTTTTAAAAGACCATCACTGTAACCCTCTTCTTTTAAAGAAGTATAAAGCAGTTTTAGTGTTATCCTAAGTCTGAACAGAGTATGAAAACAAACGGTACTTGTGTTTAAGAATACAGCGTTTTCGTTTAGCTAAACAACTCCCCATTAATGAACACATGTTCCCTGCCCTATCCTACCTTCTGATGAACTCCAATGGAATACAACGCCCTAAAAGAAACACATGTGTGTCCTTAGACCTCAAATTTTAGTCACATTAATTGCAATCCTAAATAATGGTGCAAAGTGGATTTTGGACTAAATTGAAAAAAAGACATCACTCTCAAATGGAAGGGAGATTCTTGAGGTTATTCTGTAACTGGGAAAGGGTGAACAGAGCAGCACGAAGGAACAATCTGAAAAGAACTGGAGAAGAGGAAAGATATCCATTTCGTTTTTTACACCACATATGTACTAAAAAGCTGAAAATAAGAGGGAGTCTCTCCATTTTGCACAGACCTTTGGCTTACGACTTACGGTTCACCATGTGCCCAGATGTCCCCAGCAGGAAAGAAGCATCAGCAATTGTGTTAATTATGCTTCTGTTTGCACTTTCCTTCAAGGCTAATTATCCACTTGCTTCATTTAGCCCTTGATCACAAGTTAGCCTGAGAAAACATTCCTGGTATGAAGACCCTGGAATTCATCTGGTAAAAATGCAAATCCAACTGCCCTTACTACCTGTGATAAGCAAGGCAGATTCCCCCTCCAGAATTAAAGTTTTGGTTTGGTAAGGACAAGGATAAAGAAAAATAATTCCTTGACTAATTACTCTTTCCTGACCCAACCCAAATCTTTCAAGTAACAAAACAAAGTTTTGCTGGGTCTGTTACTACTTCAAGACCCTCTCTTCTTCGGCTTTGGTGTTTGCAGTGCCACTGAATGCTATTAATTTGGAAAGACAGCTCCACAATTAAAGTCACAGAACGCATAAAAGTCCAATAAGAACCTCTCAAGCCTCTGATCAGCTTTAAATGTGGATTGCAAGTAGGAGGAGAGGGGATGCTTATTTATCTAAAAGTATCATTCCTACTTGGCTCTCAACAGTTCGTTCATCTCAGAATGAGGGGGCTGGATTGATTTCTTTGGACTCAGCAATGTGTTTTGTCCTACTGTACAGCAAAAGGAACTATATTCAATATCCTGTAATAAACCATAATGGAAAAGAATACGAAAAAAATGCATATATATGTATAACTGAATCATTTTGCTATAACCAGAAACTAACACAACATTGTAAATCAACTACATTTCAATTAAAAAAGAAGTGTTTTAAAATGGACTTAAATCTAGAAGCCCTTCTGTAGCATATGTATTAAGGCTGAACGCCATGGCAATCATTGAGATATTCTATGGGAGAGTGTGAGCCTCAGCTCCAGGCACCAAGTGGAGCCTAGACTTATAGGCTAAGGTTTTACATTCAGACAAGCCGGGGTTCACATCAAGCTCTACCCCTTAACCAGCTACATCATCTCAGACACAATACTTAACCTCTATAAGCCTCAGTTCCCCATAGGTAAAAGCTACCTCCATGAGGCTGTTTAAAATAATTACAGACCAGACCTTGTCCAGCACCTGGCTGGCTTAGAGTAGATAAATCTTTCTTTTTTTCTCTCCTGCTTCCCAATCTGGACAGCGTTTTTCAAACAGGTCCAATGCCACCTTCTCCCTCTAGCACGCCTTGATTACAGATTCCTGGATCACAGAATAAACTGCCCCAGAGTCTCAGGTCTTCACTGGCCAATATGGTTTTTTCTTCTATTTTCCCAGGAAGGAGAGGCTCTGGAAACAAGGCGGAATTGGGAAGAACAAGACAGAGCCAGAACCTGGGGTTCTGTACCCCACGCCTCTAGCCATCCCAGCCTGTGACCTTTGGAGAACTCTTTACCAGGAACACTTCATCGGCACGTGATTCCCGTAAAGGCACAGGGCTGCACTCAGAAGGGGCCATTACTTGGTTTCATGCTCTGCTGCCACCTTGAATAATTTTTGAACGGGGGCCCCAAGTGTCCACTTTTCATTCAGCACCACCAATCATAAAGCCAGGACTGCTTTCTTCCAACCTCGAAGACTCGGGATGCAGGTCACCTCTTCCGGGAAGACATCATCAGCTCCTCTCTGATGGGCTCCCGTAACCTCCCATAACCTCTGGTTCATACCTCCATTAACTCACCCACCAATATTTCATGAACCCCTGCTACGATACCACCAGCACTGCCTTTCTTGGGCACAGACCAAATCCCAGCACAGTGCTAAGTTTTTCTCACGCAAGAGTTATATTTACGGCAACTCTCTAAGGTAGGCGCTATTATTATCCCCAATTTACCGACAGATTAAGGGATCTGTCCCCACAGCAGTGGGGGAGGCAGAAGCAGGACTCTTGAATCCAGGCAGAGCACAAACTCAGAACCACTACTCTCCTCAACCACCAGGCGCTGTGCTCAGAACAAGGAACGTGGTGGTCACGAAAGGGGATATTCTTTTTAAGGACCACAACACTCATGCCACTGAAGTGCAACTACGAGTTACATTTTGTAATCATCATCCCCTTTACATGCCTGGATACCTTGCTGGACTACTAATTTCCCGAAGTCCCAGCCCCTCAAGTTTATCTCTGTAATACAGAAACCTCTCACAGACTTTGGAAAGTGATGGAGTTTCAAATATCCTTGAAGAATGAAAAAAAGGTCATTTCTACATGTAGGCTAATTTTACTATCAATATTAAAATACTTCAAATACTTCTTATTAAACTATGACAATTACATTAAAAACTAATCCATTGATGTGTTGTTTTAGACACATCTTGAATGATATAAGATGATCTAAACCACTGGAAGCAGCAATTAAAAAAAAAATAAGATCATCCTTTTTTTTTCTCCCAATGGTGAATTTCTTATTTCCAGAGTTTTTAATTCACTTGTTTAAAATCCATTTTTTTTCCTCCAAGTTCGAAACTTTTTCAATTCGATTAACATAATGCCTCTAAAACTTTGGTAACGTGCCACTGGCATTCTTAAAATGACATAAATTCCTGCATTGTTGTGAATCTAATTTTGAGACCTCGAGCAAACACGAATTGACGGACAAGCTACAAAGTAACTGGCCTAAAACTGGCCTGTCCTTTTCAAAAATGTCAATGTCATAAAGAAATCCGGAGAACTCCGCCAAGTTCGAGGAGATCAGGGAGAAAGGACAACTAAATGCAAACGGCAAACCTGTCCTGGCTCCTGGACAAGAAAAAAAAAGAAAAAGCTATAAAAACAATTTTAGGAACAAACGGCGAATTCTGAGTGAGAAGTATAGATGAGATTAATAGTAATGTAATGATAAACTTCCTGATTTTGTAATTATACTGTGCTATGTAAGGAGAACATCCTACTGGGAATTAAACGTTGATGTATTTACAGGTTAAAAGGGAATAGTGTATATGCAACTGAATTCTCCAAGGGCTTAGAGAGTGTGAGGGGAAAGCAGGAAAAAGACAAAAGCTTAACAACTGATGAATCTGGGTGAAGGCAAATAGGAGTTTTCCACATGATTTCTGCAACTAATTTGCTAGTTAGAAGTTATCACCCACCCACCCCAAATATTTAACTATATTAGTACAAGTACTGCTGTTATTAAACAGGAAATGATGCCGAATGCAGATAAGTATAATGGCTTACAATCTCATGATCAAGGACTTGGTCTTTTGGTTTCCAAACTTTTTTGAACTCCAAAAATAGTGTTGAAAAGTACATTTTAAGATGCCACATGATAAAAAGAGAAAACAGTCCTGCGTGGATATACACATACGTATCTGTTTCCCTTTGCTTTTGAAAAGCCTCACTCAAGAAAATATTATTAAATAATTGAATGGTAAGGTTAAAAAAAAGCTTCTTTCTCTTCCTCTCTCTGAAATCCTCCAGTTTGGGCTTCATACTTTGGCCCTTCCCCCCACAGTGTATCAAATAACTAACCTCCCCCTCCTTCACTTTCCAAGCTGACAGTTTTCTTCAGTGCCTTTTGGGGCCTTTCAAAACAAATTGCAGAGCCAGGGTCTGGGTTAATATTCAGAACTCTGCTAGGTCTTCCCCTACTGTTGGATTGGCATGACAATGGAAACCACGGGCCACAGAAGGAGACCCACAAAGGAAGACAAGTTTTTAATGCTACAGCCATCTGCCAGTTCTCCTCGGGATCTTTTCAAGAACTGAGGGAAGCTAAAGCAGGGGCTGAGAAGGGGGTCGGGTCTGCAGGGGAGGGCAGAAAAATCACTCACAGGAAAAGCAATTGCAATATGAAAAGAACCAAAGAAGGTCTGGAGCCTGGATGGCTGAATGAATGGGATCCCAGGGCCCCTCCTCCTGAGCTCTAAATAGACCCACCGCACCCTCTCGATGGGGCTTTTGTCGGTTGCCAAGCATTTTAAATGTTATAGTCAGAATATGTTATTAAGGGAGGATTTAATATACACAAACCACAAAAAAACATACTCCAGAGGGGTCCGATTACCCACATGGAAAGCCCAAGCCACCTGCCTTTGCAAAGATTACGCTGGGTTTTCTTTCTTTAGGGAGCAAAATGTCCTAAATACAGTAGTTTAGCAATAATAAAGCATTTCTATACCAACTCTAAATCCCCCCTTCTCCCAGAGACTTGCAACTTTTTAAGACCACCAACTATGAAAATCTATTTCAATGCATTAAAACAAGATACTTTCATGCCCTCACAGGGTTATACTTTTTTAAAAAAAATTTGGAGCCTTAAATAAATTTCTCCAACATTTTTCCGAGAAGGATAATTCTACTCAAATCCCTGAAACCATGGACGGACTGCTTCCTCAGAAGACTAACGCACTTAACATACAGCAGTTGACAACCTGGCTGGCTGCGAGCTCCCTTGGGCATCTATCTTCTCTCTTTCCGAATTCTCAATTTCCTGAAGGCAAACCACAGTTTTTATTCCCCTCAGCCGCTCCTAAAACATTATTAATCCCTGAATGGGATCAGTAATCTTTGAGGAACTTTAGGTAACATTCTCTCAAGTCTGAATACAACCTTACAGGAAATCTAGGTAGAATTTGTAGTTGGAAACAGAAGTCGACACTGGCTGGGTTGTTTTGTGGGTTCTCAACGGTGTGTTTGAGCAGGTTTTTAAAATTCCCCCATTTCAAAAATTCAAATTAAAGGTTACCTAGTAATTTCTCTTTGGGTCAGGTTTAGTCACTCTTCCCTCTTCCATCTTGAGGATTTATAAGATGGCTTCAAAGAAACCTTCACAGATGCAGCTTTTATTATATTAAGTCTGGTGCCTTCTTAAAAACTCACATTGCAAAGTTGTAACGTTTGTTTTGTAATGTTGAAAGAGTATCTTTTAAAGCTGCACTGCCTTGGAAACGCGTGTGGGAGGATGCAAAGCGCACAGAATTAAATTCCAGGTTGATGAGGCACAAGTCAGATGACAGGACTGGCTCTAAGAGAGCAGTGGCAGCCCAGGGATGCGGCTGGAGTAACCCCAGGTCCTGGGGCAGACGCTGGCCTCCCTGGTGCCGGCAACGAGTGACTGCCCTGCCACGGGGCACCCACACACCCGCTGGCCCCGGGCCTTGAACTCTGCTCCCTGACTGTCAGCGGCCCATGATTGAGTTGCAACCCTGTGGGCCACCCCCCACACACACTGGGGGCCCTGCTGCAGGAAGTGGCCCCACTGGGGCCAGGAGGCTGACCTCTTGCTGTGAGCCGGCTGTAGACCTGCGAGTTGACTTCCTTGTCTCGCACGTAGCATCGGATCTCCTCCACCGCCTCTCGGATGATGGTGACAGCCAGCACGAAGCCCTGCACAGAAACAGAGAGAGGGTGAGCCCTGGTGGAAGCCACCTTCCTCTCCTGGGGCCGGGGACAGAAAAGGCCAGAGGCCGCTTGAGGGCAGCAGGGCAGGACCTGCTAATTATTCCAAGGGCAGAAGCCCCAGCAAACCCACTTCTCTGAATCTCATGCACCGGAAAAACTCTCACTGACACACACGTATCCAGGGACGTCCGCAGTCACCACCACCACAGGGTTCCTAAGAGTGAAAAAACACAGAAACCCCAGGACCGTCCGGCCACAGGTGAGGGCTGAGTGATGGTGACCTCTGACGTCTGCATCTCACTCGCCACGTGCCGGGTGCCATTCGAAGTGCTTTCCACCCCAATCTAGTTCCAGAGTCTTAACCGCCACAACGTTCTGCCTCTGGAGAAACCTGGGTAGGTGGAACCAGAAAGATGGTCCACCAGGGCCCAAAGTGAAATGCATCCCTGTTTGTATTGACCTGTCAGTAGGGAAATTAACTTTCTGGAACATAACAATGTAACACTGTTCAAATAAACACCAACAAAGATTCTCCTATACTGCTAAAAATTTTCCACTGTCCTCAACTACTGGTTAGATTCCTCGGCAAGGTAGGGGGCTAAGATGGGATGGGGACTTCAGTCTTTCCTGTAATGTTTTAAATTTCTATAAAGAAAACATATTAAAGTATTAATTGCGTAAGTACACACTCATAAAAAGAAAATTTTAAACTGCCATACCTTCCCAAGTCAGATACCCCAACTCATAAAAACCTGGTACAGAGGTTATACTCACAGGTATGTGAGTCACCCATATCTAGAATCTATTTTCATCTAGATTTTTCCTCTGGTATCAAGAAAGGCAAGAACCGTCATTCATTTTTTCTTACAAAATACACTTGTCACTCTCCTCCTTTTAAAGTCTTTTTTTTTTTTAACGCAGAGAGCACAATCGCCCCAAGGTTAGCAGTAGTGAATTCTTTGAGGCTTTCATCTTCATACTGTTTATCCCATGCAATGTATTAAGTTAGATTCAAAGGACTTCAGATCTCTTATGTAAATTTAGCCAGAGATGTGCTGCTCTGTGAAACTCCTCCAAAGGCCCACACATCTTTACAATCAAAGGATTACTCCTGTTTCCACTCAGATGTAAAGTACACACTGAAGCCAAAGCAAAACTGGTACATTTCAGAAAAAAAAAAAAAAAAAAAAACGCATAACCAGACCACATACAGAGGTGAGAGAAAACCCATTCTGGAAAAGCAAGGCTGGTTTGCAGAATCCCCACCCCCTCCCCCAGGCTGCTGTTTTGTTCTGGGCCATAACCCACGTTTTTTGTTGTTTGTTTTTTCAAATGTTCCAGTTTCTATTTCTCTCTGCATGGGCCTGGCTAAATCCCATTGATGTTAATGGAAAGTGTGCGCTCACTACAAAGACAGGAGGCGCTAACCTCCCCGCTACAAATAAATACCCCCTCATAAGTCACCGTATCTATGACCCCCGAACACACACACACACACACACGGTCCTCATCAATCCCAGGGGACGTGCCACATCTTAAGCTAGAAACTGCTTTACAAAGAGCTGCACATGTAGTCCAGAAATAAATTCCACCCGTCCAACTTTGGAGGTCCTTAAGAGCCACAGATACTGAGAAAGAGGCTTGAATGCGAGTGGGGGGTCTTCTGAGCTTGTAAGGAAATCAGAGGTGGTGACGGTGAACAGACATGAAATTCTGAAGGTGCTAAGACTCTTCTATAAAGTTGTATGTCAAAAATAGATTTACTAAAGCAAAATTCTGAAGGAAATCAGAAAAGCCGTTCCCTCTGGTTGGGGAGGGGGCTGACTGGAGAGGGGCAAGAGGGGACTTCCGGGGTGATGGAATGGTCCTGACCCAGGTGGTGCTGACATGGGTGTTGACAAATGTCAACACACAGTGAACTGAAAACTTAGTATCTGTGCATTTTATGGCATGTAGATTGCATCTTAATAACAAAAAAAAAAATCTAGGTTATGTGGTCTTCGTACAATTTTATGGATTATTTCAGCAGTCACCTGAGGAATTTCTCCCTCTAACATATTACTATCAAGAAAAAAGTTACCAAAAGCTAAAACGTAATCCACACAATGAACAATGGCACTAGTACCAGAATTTTTTAATTAAAATGAGAACATTTCCCGAGAATGTTCTACGTGTCAGGAGCTATTTGAAGCATTTTACTTGCTGTACTTCACTGAACCTCCCAACAAGCCAAGGGAGTAGACATGATCGCCCCTATTTTATAGGTGAGGAAACTGAGGCTCAGAAAAGCTTGTTCCAATTACACAGCTTCTCAGAGAAGTTGCAGCAAGAGCTCAACCATCTGGCCACCCCGCCCGCATTTTGAACCACTGAGTTCACGGCTGGGTTTGAAATGAGAGGACTCTCAGGGTGGTTGGAGACATTTCAAAATGTACTTTAGCCAAGAACGGGAAATTGATTCTCTACATAAAAATCTAGGGGATTTAGGGGAAGTCAGCTACAGTCTCCTAGAAACAGATGCTACCTAATTTGTCTGACCCCAAACTCCCTTCTCGGCAGCCCCTGGAAAAAGAGGAAGAACTTGTACAAGACAAGCATCTCCTCCTGTCTCTGAACCATCACAGAAAACTTCGGCTATAAAAGGGGTCACAAGCTAGTGAGAAACCTCAGGACTGGGACGTCCCTGGTGGCGCAGTGGTTAAGACTCCACGCTCTCAATGCAGGGGGCCCAGTTTCAATCCCCGGTCAGGGAACTAGATCCCACAAGTGTGCCACACTAAGAGTTCATGTGCCACAACTAAGGATCCCATGTGCTGCAACTTAGAGGCTGGCAAGCTGCAACTAAGGAGCCTGCCTGCCACAACTAAGACCCAGCACAACTACATAAATAAATAAATAACCTCAGGACTGCCAGAGGCTGCTGGTAACCTGTCTTCTCTCTACAGCCAGAGTCCCAGGGAAACCAGGTGATTCAGCTGCTTACGTTGGAAGTCAGGCCTTCTGGCTTCTCCCGGAAATTCTGAGCGTCATTTCAGAGAGGAGACATGGGCTAGGACCAGGGTCGGGCCCTCTTTTAGAAGGGTGGCAGCCCTCCAGGTCATCCCGGCCCCCACGGTTCACCCCATTGCATTTCCTGAGACCCTGGAGTCAGCATCACCGGTGCTAATGTACAGAATACATACTAGGAACAGAAAAGGGTATAGTACCTAACAACAAGTTGCGTTCCACATTTTGATTCTCGGTCACCAGCCCCAAGAACCAACGTGGCCTCCCCCTGTGGAGGGAGCAACTCTATTCTGAATGGTTTCAAACACCCTGAGTGCACGTCTGACCTACGTAGTTTCCTATACCCTTCCAACTTCCGTAGAGGCACACGGAGGTGACTTAAGACAGAGATCTCTGCACATAAAGATAAAAAACACTTAGAAGAATAAAAGGCGGGCTTCCCTCGTGGCGCAGTGGTTGGGAGTCCGCCTGCCGATGCAGGGGACACGGGTTCGTGCCCTGGTCCGGGAGGATCCCACATGCCGCGGAGTGGCTGGGCCCGTGAGCCATGGCCGCTGAGCCTGCGCGTCCGGAGCCTGTGCTCCGCAGCGGGAGAGGCTGCCGCGGCAGTGAGAGGCCCGCATACCGCCAAAAAAAAAGAATAAAAGGCAACCCCCAGCTCCAAAGATAAATACTAACTTCGGTGAAGAACCTTCCAGACCTCCATGTATTTACATGCACAAGTGTGCAAAAATACTTGTGGGGGAGAGGGTCATAAAAATGGGAGTATGAAAAAAAAAAAATGGGAGTATGCTGTCCATGTTATCCTGAAACTTACTTTTTTCACGCAAAGAAAAAGACGAGTCACACCGTGTCGTGTCGACATCACCGGAGTGACTTCGTCATTCCTGACTCCAGGGCAGCATCCCATAGTTTTGCTGGACCAGCGTTCAGGTAACCACCGATGGACATCTGTTTGCTTCCAGTGTCTGAGTAACATACGCCATGCTGCAAAGAATACCCTCGTACACACACCCCACACACGCCCCAAGGCCTTTTCTGATATTCCAAAGCCCAGTCCTTAGAAAAAGAAAATGAGTGTCCGTCTCTGTGGGGCTTCACATCCCCTCCACACCGTAGCATGATCTCAAGCAAGCTCCTTATTCTCCTTTGCCCCATGTTCTTGTTTCTCGAGTGAAGCATCTTTTTTCTCTACCAGTCTGTTTTGCCTCCAGTCCATGGGAATCTCCAATAACCACTGTGGAAGAATTCGACAGAGCTGATCTCATTTCCAACCCCACTATTTCTCCTGCATAATTCCATCTTCTCTGAGTCATACACATGACTCTCGGTTAACAGAATGAAAAATTTATGCCAAAGATGGCCAAAGTTCCCTCCCCAACACACATGCCAACGCCAATGTGAACAAGGTTGTAGGGGTGCTAGTAGGTCTGCACCCCAAAAATCATTCGGACGATGGGTTTATATGACAGGCTGGGCAGATGAATACCTCGAGTGGAAGAGAGCACAGACCAGATATCATGCTTGAGATGGTAAAGGCAGGGAGAGGGGGAGACACACAGCTGCCTTCTCGAACACCTTGGGATCCAATTGCATTTACCTAATACATACTTTACTATAATGTAAGTTAAAGTGTATGTAAAACAGGCACGTGTAAGAAGAGACTGAAAGGAAACAGACCAGAAACATAGATGGGGCATCTCAGGAGGTGGCTGCACAGGTAGGGATTTTTGCTGTGCTGCTTCTCCTTCAAATTTTTCTCCAAAAATAATGAGTCCCGGGCGACTTCCCTGGTGGTCCAGTGGTTAAGAATCCGCCCTTCCAATGCAGGGGACATGGTTTCAATCTCTGGTTGGGGAACTAAGATCCCACATGCCGCGGGGCAACTAAGCCCTCGTGCTGCAACTACTGAGCCCGTGCAATCTGCAGCCTGCGCCACAACCAGAGGGAAGCCCACACGCCGCAACTAGAGAAGCCCGCATGCCGCAATGAAGATCCCGCACGCTGCAACTAAGACCCTATGCAGCCAAATAAATAAATATTAAAAAAAAAAAAAAAAAAGAATGAGTCCCTTTGTAGAGTCCCTTCGTAGTTGATAAAGGAAAAGAAAAATGAACAGAGGGCGTTTTGCAGGCAATAAAGCAGCAAGATCTGGGGTCTGGGGAGAACCCAACAGACAAGATTTGAGAGGTGGGATCTGGTCATCCCACACTCCCAGTCGAGGGTTCCTGAGCCCAGAAGGCACCAATATGAGGTACCAAGGAAACCCGTACAGCCTCAAGCAGAGCAGAGACTGCAAACCGGCAGCCTGCGGACAGACCACGAGAGAAGGCGAGGGTGTGCTCACTCCACACAGTGCTTTAACAATTTGTAAATGAGTTAGCAATGTTTGAAAATCAAGGGAAAGAGATGCTGGAAATTAGAAAAAAATGACTCAGCACTGTGTATATCTTGTAACCTTTTTTCTAAAAAGGAGCGTTGGGGAGCAGGGAAAAGACAAGATTTTTAAATTTAATGTTGTATGTCAATTATACTTCAATTTTCAAAAATCATGGTAAATGGCAGAAGCCAGTCCAGAAAAAACTTATTCATTGTTTGTAAACTTTGGAAGGAGGAAAAAGAAATGAATGACAGTGTTTTGGGGGTGGAACTGGATAAAAGGGAGATTTTTCATGAGGTACCTTTTCACACGTTTCCTGAATCGTGTGACTGTATTACCTTTCAAATAACTATATTTTTAAAACGTAATCAGTAAAACGCAGGGTGATAGATGATACTTTATACACATTGCAGACTAACTTTTCTTAAATAACTGACTTACAGTTTGACTTTATATAGGTATGTAGCAAACTGCTGTGGAACTAAAAAACTAAAAAGAATTCAGGTCCTTCCGGTAAAACTCTGAAGTTTCTACCTCTTGGGCAACTCTGGGTCCATGTTTGCAGCGATGGAACAAAGCAGCATCTTCTGCTTTGAGATGGGACACGAGCACCCCCGCCCCCTGGCTTCTATCAGCCTGGCCTCTGAGTTAGTGACACTCACTGTGTAAAAGCACACACCCTGATGCAGACAGGAATGTCTGTTATCCCAACATCCTACCTCACCCACAAATGACTCAGAGCAGAAAAGAACGATTCCCGCATCCCAAAAGCACCTCCACCGCCTGTGTGGAAGAAATAAACCCCCCTCCTCTTCCCAGGGCTGGAACTGCTGACACGACCTGTCTGATTAACGTACCACCAATGGCGTGTGGACCCCGCTTCCTGGGCCCTTGGCATCCACTTCCTCTGCTCCCTAAGTGCCTGTGCACCAAATCCTTACCGTCCAAAAGAACGTGTGTTTTTGTTTCCTTAAGGAGGAAACACCTTTTCTACTTTAACAATCTTCTCCCAATGAAAAATTTAACAAGATTTGTGAACAGAGAATCCGAGTGTTCCTTCCGAGCCCTGCGTAATGAAAATTAATATTTCATCATGTCTCCGGAGGAAAGGAAATGTCAGTTTCACCCTCTCTGTGCCCCAGACGCGCTGGGCTTCTTTCTGTTCTTCCAATATTCCAAGCTTGTGCTGAACGCAGGGCCTTTGCACTGCTGCTCCCTGAACCTGGGATCCTCCCACCCTCCTGCTTTTCTTCCCATCACCTCCTCAAGAGGCCTTTCCCGGCCACCCTGGCTAAGACCGCCCCTCCACATCTCCCACCTTCATGCACTCAACAAATACTAACTGTGCCTGGGATGCCACATTTGCCCTACGACCTTCTACTACCTTCACAGCAGTTTCACAACTTGAAACAATTACGCTCAGCTGTTTTACTGTCTGTCCCCGCTGAAAGTCAACTCCGCGAGGGCAGGAATTTTTCTACGTTTCAGTCACTGCTGCATCCCCAGTGCCCAGCACCGTGGCTGGCACACAGCAGGTGCTCAATAGCCATTTCCAAAAAGGCAGGAAGAAAGAAAAGGCGGCACAAGAAGGATGGAGGGGCATCGGGTCCGTCACCCTCCATACACACTGAAGCACAGAATCTGTTCCCGTCAACCCTGCACGCTGAAAGAGTCTACATAATAAACAGAAAACGATCCAAAGAGCACAATGCAAAGAGTCGGAGGCTTTGCCTTGCTCATGACCGCTGTGTACTAGAGCCTAGAACCGAGTGATTCACGATAGGCATGCAAAAAATATTTGCTAAAACAAGGAAAGGCTGAACAGCTGACGGACAGAAGGAATGAGTAGCACAGGCATCACTACGGTTGACCCCGGTAGTGGCAGAAACGGAGCCTCACCATGAAAACCTCAGGGGTTCCCAACGTGTTGGCCTGAGGGTGTCCTCTCCCTTGAAAGGCCAAGTCCCATTCCAGGTGCCTGGAGGACAAAGAACCAGTGCTGCCCAACCTCTGATGTTACTGAACGGACGACCCGACTGACTCACCAGGGGAACCCAGTAGGTGTACAGTGCTCCCAGTCGCATTTCGGGGACGAACTGGGAGCAGGCGAGAAGCAGGAAGTAGAGGTTGAAGAAGTATTTGAACTGGTTAAACAGCACCTGGAAAGGAGAGAGAGGAGAGAGAAGACACTTCAGGTTGGTCTGATGCAGCTGGGTGGGCTTAGAGGGGGATGAGTGACATTTCAAAACACCCCCCCAGAAGAACAAAACTCACATGGTACCTACATATACGGTTTACACACCTCTACATGTTGTATAGGAAAATACACCTGGGTGGCGAAAACATAATTTGTCAAAGTAAAGAAACAAATGATACACGTGGGAATTATAAACACTAGATTCAAGACAGTGGGGACCTCTGGGCAGGGAGGGTATGCTGGAGGCTTCGGCTATAGTTGTGAGATTTTATGTCTTAAACTTTTTTTTTTTTTAATTTATGGCTGAGTTGGGTCTTCGTTGCTGTGCACGGGCTTTCTCTAGTTGCAGTGCACGGGCTTCTCACTGCCGTGGGTTCTCTTGTTGCGAAGCACGGGCTCTAGAGCGCAGGCTCAGTAGTTGTGGCACACCAGGCTTAGTTGCTCCGCGGCATGTGGGATCTTCCTGGACCAGGGATCGAACCCGTATCCCCATCACTGGCAGGCGGATTCTTAACCACTGCGCCACCAGGAAAGTCGGAAATTCTTTTTTTTCCTATTTTTTAGCCACGTGGAGCAGCACGTGGGATCTCAGCTCCCCAACCAGGGATTGAACCCACGATTGATCCCTGAGGTGGAAGTGCAACGTCTTAACCAGTGGACCGCCAGGGAAGTCCCTTCTTAAACTATTTTGTAAGTACAGAAAGGGCCACTCAAAATGTTGTTGAAGAGGTTTTAGTGGGAAATGCTTATGCTGTAAGACTGAATCAAACGAGTGAGATAAGTGGATATCTCCCTGGTATGATCTCAACGTCATACAATATCTACAGCAGAATTTCATCCCATGTGGCAGGAGGGTTCTGGCAGAGTTTCAACTGCCCCCACGTGCCCTGGAAGTGACACTGATCCCCCTGACTCATTTTGGGCAACGAACAGAAATCATGTGTCCCTTCGGAGCACTGTCCAGCCCCTCGCTCTTGCCCTGCCATGGAGACGTGGGTGCCCACGTATTCCAGATAATGTAGCTGTGAGATGGAGGAGAATGGCCTGATCTGCCTCAGAATTTCCATGAATGAGAAATAAACTTTCACTTGACTTAAGATACTGAGCTCGTGACTTCCCTGGTGGCGCAGTGGTTAAGAATCTGCCTACCAACGCAGCAGACACGGGTTTGAGCCCTGGTCTGGGAGGATCCCACATGCCGCGGAGCAACTAAGCCCATGTGCCACAACTACTGAGCCCGCGTACCACAACTACTGAAGCCCACGCACCTAGAGCCCGTACTCCGCAAAGAGAGAAGTCACCGCAATGAGAAGCCCACACACCACAACGAAGAACAGCCCCTACTCGCCACAACTAGAAAAGCCTGCGTGCACCAATGAAGACCCAACGCAGCCAAAAATTAATTAATTAATTTTAAAAAAAGATACTGAGATTTAGGGGGCTGGGGGAGGGGAGTAAGCCAGGCAGCAATAAATGTACTCAAAATCACCCTTAAAGGGCTTCCCTGGTGGCACAGTGGTTGAGAGTCCGCCTGCCGATGCAGGGGACACGGATACGTACCCCGGTCTGGGAGGATCCCACATGCCGCGGAGCGGCTGGGCCCGTGAGCCATGGCCGCTGAGCCTGCGCGTCCAGAGCCTGTGCTCCGCAACGGGAGAGGCCACAGCAGTGAGAGGCCCGCGTACCGCAAAAAAAAAAAAAATCACCCTTAAAAAAACATTCAGGTTGACTTTAAGCTACAGTGTAAGGTATTTGCATTTCCATGTTCTCCCTCAATAAATCAAACAGTGATTTTTTTTTTTTCTTCCAGCTTTGGAACTGATTGCTGCTGCTGCTTCTGAAGTCAGTCAGTGTATTCTGGAGGCCACACTAGATAAAAACAGATGTTTAACTTAAAGGTGTTTTACGGGCAAGGTTTTCAGAGTACTTGTCCATGAATTTAACAAACGAAAGGGATGAATGCAGAGTAAAATACTACGCAAAACATTAGCAAACAGGCTTCCCTGGTGGTGCAGTGGTCGAGAGTCCGCCTGCCAATGCAGGGGACACGGGTTCGAGCCGTGGTCCGGGAAGATCCCACATGTCGCGGAGCAACTAAGCCTGGTGTGCCACAACTACTGAGCCTGCGCTCTAGAGCCTGTGAGCCACAACTACTGAAGCCCGCGCGCCTAGAGCCTGTGTGCTCTGCAATGAGAAGCCACTACAGTGAGGAGCCCGTGCACCGCAAGGAAGAGTAGCCCCTGGTCGCCGCAACTAGAGAAAGCCCACGTGCAGCAACAAAGACCCAACGCAGACAAAAATAAATTAAAAAAAAAAAAAAAGTGACTTCAATTAAAAAAAATAAGTTCACAAACATGTTAACAAAAAGTCTCTCTGGATAATAGTGTTAAAATTTACCTTTAAAAAAAAGTTCTCTACACTTTTATCTCCCAACTTTCCTGTTCCAAATATGTATTTCATGATAATGAGGGGTGGGGGGGGAATGTAAGCACTGATTTTTTTTTTTTAATAGATTTATTTATTTTTGGCTGCGTTTGTTGCTGTGCGCAGGCTTTCTCTACTTGTGGTGAGCGGGGGCTACTCTTCGTTGCGGTGCACGGGCTTCTCATTGTGGTGGCTTCTCTTGTTGCAGAGCACGGGCTCTAGGCGCGTGGGCTTCAGTAGTTGTGGCTCGCAGGCTCTACAGCGCAGGCTCAGTAGCTGCGGCACACGGGCTTAGTTGCTCCGCGGCACGTGGGATCTTCCCGGACCAGGGCTCGAACCCATGTCCCCTGCATTGGCAGGCGGACTCTCAACCACTGCGCCTCCAGGGAAGTCCCCTCCTGATTTTCTTTTTTTTTGGAACAAAGCTATGTCCTCAAAATATCTTTTTCACTCTTAGGCCCAACACACCAAATAAATGTGAAGTTATTCTAACCAATCAAGTGGAGTCTCACAGCCTTGCAGCACCTTCCAGGTGCTCAGGACCAGGGAAGATGAATGGCCAGTGGCTGAGGTGACATGGAAAAGACGGGGTGTTCACAGAATCTGCCACAGGAACTTCAGTCTGCTAAGACTGGTACCACTGCATACATCTGGTGTAGGAAGAAGAAAACGATGTTGCCCCTGCCCGTACATACCCCAGGCAAAAAGGTGAAGAAGTTGTACTTCTGATTGTTGATGACATTTCGAGGGTATCTCTGGTCCCTCTTCTCGGGGTGCCCCAACCAGACCGTGCGGGGCCTGGGCTCCCCTGCACCACAGCATCTCAGCCACTCGCAGCACCTGTGGGAAAGACACGCCCACACCGTCAAGGCCACGCCCACACCCATCCACTCCTCCCAGAATGTCTTTCTCTAAAGCATCTTCACTGAGTCAGAACCACAGCCCCATCTGAGGCTTCATCCTTCAATGAGAGGGGAAAACAAAGCTGAGGCATCTAAGAAGCTGTGGTCCAAATCAAAGATGCTTTGTCCCCAAGCCCAAATTATTTCAAAAAGTAGGATTCGTTTTTAAAATAAGATTTAAGTTAAAAAAGTAAATACAGAGCAACAAGTACTGTTATCACTTTGACATTCTGCAGGTGAGAGAGGAAAGCTCAGGACAGCTGAATAAAGCACCCAAGTTTACCAAGATGTGAGAAACAGCCGAGTCTGGCCTTGAACCAGGTCCATCTTATTCTGAAACCCAGTGTCTTCGCACCCCACATGCTATCAAGGGTGCTGGTCACACCAAGATTACTATACAAAAAGAGAAGGGAAAGAATCTCCTTCCACACTCGGCTCCACGTTTTAGCAACATGCTGGAGGAACACGCCAGCAAGATGATGACTCGGCGCCCCGCATAACCTGAACACAGGCCAGCGTACCAGCTGTAGGCAAACTGACTCCCAGGGCCGCCCCTGGAGGGCAGCTCACCAGGCACGCCTGCCCTCAGGTCGCCTGTGTGAAGCCAGGGACCCCTGCCCAGCTCTGGCAAAACTCAGCTGCTCTGAGACACACATGCCCACCCTCACTCGTGCCAAAAAAAGGCAGCCCATCCTTCAGGAGCGGCTGTAAACAGGCATTTTGAGAATTACGAGCATTCGTTAAGGGTCTTTCATGGAAAGACCCCAGGCTGAACTGTTCACCTCCCCACCCACCCCCACAGGCTGGGAGGAAGGAACCCCAGCCCTACCAGCCCCTTGAGATGCTGCCAGCTGAAGGCAACCCATCCAGACGTGGCCATGATGACTTACATAGTCACCTGTCACCTGCGGACCCACCGTCTCCCCCTCCTCCTACGGGCCAGGCAGGCCCTGCCCAGGTACTGGGGTGCAGAGCTGAGCACACACAGTCCCTGGGCATCGGGACTCTAAAGATTAGCAAGCCAGCAAGTTGTTGCCTGCTCAGATGCTCAAAATTTCCATGATGAAACACGATGCTCTTTCTTAAATATAGCATCCTGGTTCCCGTAAACTAGTGCTAGGGCTGGGGTGGGGAGGATGGTGGTAGCTCTCACGAGGATGGGTGTCACTTCTAATAACTCATTCGTGCTGGCGAGAGACACATACAGAAACCTTGAGGTGTCCAGCCCCATTCCTGCTCTTGGGTGTGTGTCACCCAAGCCGGCCATCCGTGGACGCAAAGCACTGAATGAGGGAGGGAGGGAGGATGCATTTGACGGAAGCACACCCTTCAATCTGCAGATACCTACCCATGGTCACTGACTTTTCTGTGAACCAGCCAGTCTCTCCCCATCCTATAATAATCCTGTAATGACGACTCCCAGAGCTGAGTGTTTCTAATGAAAGCTGAAGAATGAACTTAAGAGAATGACATCCTGTCAGGCTGTTTATGAGTTTTGTCTGTTTTGTCCTAGCAGAAGGTTACTCACAGCAAGCTACCAAGTTAAACGCTGCGTGACTTAACCGGCAGGCGTGCATGTGCACAGGGGGCAGGTCATTCAGGGCAGCCCGCACGTGGTAGCAAAGACTGGAACCGTACCTAACCGGTCATCAGAGGGCAGCTGGTCAAATAAGCAGGGAACGTCCATACAATGGCATGCTCAATAGTCTTTGAAGAGGGAGATAGAGCTGTATGCACTGAATAGCCCCATTTGCAAGATACGCTAAATCAGGAAGGAGCTGCAAGGTGTGTCCAGGATGCCATTCCTTGCATGAAAGCAAGAGGATACCGTGCAGACTATGCCTGCCAATGCAGAAAACCTCCACGACAGCTGACGCCACCGGTTTCCTTTGGGAAGGAGGGAGTAGGGGCGCCTTCTCCTACTTATTCTTCCATCACATTGTACATCTATTACCTATGGGACTAAATGTGCATTTCTTTTTTTTTTTAGCTAAATCCATAATAGTAAGCATTTATTAAGTGCTCATCTGGTCCAACTATGATTCCAGTTCCTGTGGGGACCTAACTTTGGAACGGGATCCTTTCCTTCTACTTCCTCACAATCTCATTGCAACAAAGGGTAGTAAGCGTTTGGCACAGGGTAAAATAAGGACTTTGTGTCACCTGAGCCCAGTGTAACTAGCCCCAAGCTGATCTCATTTAATCACCTTGATTGTCACCTTGTTTATTCACTTTCTACCTGCACTGGATATAAGCTGCAGACTTTCAATGACTTTTAGGTCAACAGTATTTACTGAGTATCTAATAAGAAGAAGAAGAAGACGAGGGATCATTGCTCCCTTTTTGTCACACATTCATTCACCTAGAATGTCCTGTGCACTCACAGGACGCAGGTCCTCACCTAGGGCATTCAACAGTGAGCAAGACAGACGAGGTCCTCCTCCCACGGGGAGGAAGAGAGACAGTAAACAGCTCTCTAAAATAAAATAAGGCATGGGATAAGAGAAGGAGTGGGGAAGGGGTGTGGCTCCGGGAGACTGGGTGGTCAGGAAGGCTGGGGTGACAGGTGAGCTGAGTGACAAGAAGAAACATCCATGCAACCAGGCAAGGAAGTGCCATCTAGGCAGATCAGAACCGCAAGGGCAAAGATCCAGAGGTAGGAAGCAGCCTGACACACATCTGCAGGGAAAGAAGACTAGTGTGGCTGGAATGCACCGACCACGGGGGAGAGGGTAAAAGATGAGGTCGGAGGAGGAGGAGGAGGAGGGGACAGACGACACAGGGCCTTGTCACCAGGGCAAGGAGTCTGGATTTTACTCCATCCACAGTGGGGATCACTGAAGGGTTACAAGCACAGGGTGGCATGATCTGATTTATTTTTTTTTTTTTTTTTTTTTTTGGCCACGCCTCACGGTTTGCAGGATCTTAGTTCCCCAACCAGGGATCAAACCCATGCCCCTGCAGTGGAAGCACAGAGTCCTAACCACTGGACGGCCAGGGAATTCCTGAGTTACATTTTTTTAAAGGTCCTTCTGGCTTCTGAGCAGAGAAGATGCTGCCGTGGGCAAAAGGAGAAACAGGTAACAGGTGTGAGGCTTCTTTGGGGGATGGTGAAGTGTTCTAACATTGTGGTGATGTCTGCACAACTCAGTGAATATACTAAAAATTGCTGAATTATATACTTTAAAGAGGCGAACTGCAGGGCATGTGAACTGTATCTTAATCAAGCTGTACATTAACCAAAAAGATTGGGAACAGAAGGATCATTTAGAAAGCTGTTGCCGTCATCCAGGCAAGCAAAGACTAGGGTGGTGGCAGTGAGGGGTGATGAGAAAGATAGATTCTCAAAATGTCACGGATGTAGAAGTGTATGCTCTTTAAAAAATAATGTCTTACTTAATGTTCACAACCATCCTACGTAGTATGTACTAGCATCATCCCCATTTTCATGATGGATAAACTGAGGCCCAGAGAGGACTCAGTTACCTGCTCAAGATCTACTGCTACACCAGCTCCATCTACTACCGAGTGGTAGAAGCCGACTTTAAGCCCACGTCTGTCTGATCCAGATCCTGAGCTAAGAGCCTGAGAGTACCCTGCACAGCCACTGACAGCCCCATCAGCACAATTATTTCACAGCTCTATTTTTTTTTCTAGTCTCTCTTCATTACATAAAATTGGAAAGATCCTTAGGGGCCATAGAGAGTGAGGGCTCTCAGGCTGCTCAAACCGAAGCTCTTCTGTGTGCACATCAGCTGCCCTGCCCCCCATACTCATTCATTAATCTTCATATCAATGCGTTGGCTCCCAGCTCCCGAGTCACCCTTCAGTGCCCGCTCTGGGATGTGGACAGACTCCTTTCTGCCTCTCCTTTACAGTCAGTGAAATGCTAAGCCTTCTCAGTAGAGGGCGCTGGAGGGACACCACTGGAGGAAAAAGCTCACCTGTGGTTTCCAGGCTGTGGCACAGTGGGCGGGTCAGCAGTGCGCTGAGTGAGGCCATCGAATGGTTCCCTGGCCAGCCATGCGCCCAGCACATGCTGTCCCTCGAGGCTTTCAAGCCCCACTGTGGCCCAGGGGTCACCTTACCAGGGCCCTCTCAATATGGACATCCCAGGCCCCAGGCCTCCTCCACACCAGTGCCCTGATTCCCTCACCCCCAGGTTTGTCTCCCAAGGTCCCCCTGTCACTGTGGCCCTTAGTGTCCCACCAGGGACACTGTGAACTCAGGTGCCCTCACTCCCATTGTACACCCAATGCGTCAACCGCCAGCTGTGCCTGCCACCCCATCGGTACCCCTGGGATTGCTTTCTTGCTTGCCCCACCTGCAGACCAGCTCTGGTCCTGCCATCCAGTGGCCTGAACTACACTGTCTCCAACCAGGTCTGCACCCCAGCCTTAGGGAGGGGCCCCCATCCAAGTGTGTCCTACCTCAGATTCAGTCCCTTAGCCTAGTCTACCATACAGTTTTCTTCTATAGCCTACAGTTATAATTTAGTAAGTCCATTTCCCTCCATCTTTCCACCTGATTGAGCCGAGGCCAACCCCACCTCTGAGCTCCAGGCATGACAAGCCCAGGATCCAGGCTTGGCCAAGCAGAGCCCTCAGCATGGTGCTAGGCTCAGAGAAAGGGCCAGTGAGAGGCCTGGCTGGGATTTTTGCTAGAAATTCCAGAAAGACATGCTCTTCACCCTGGGGTTGTTAAGGTGGCAGAAAACAAGCCTGGAGTTGCAGGAAGCCACCTTGCTCCTGTTTAGGGACAGTCTGCCTGAAAATGGAGTCACAAGGAGGATGCAGAGACCACAGGAGGCTCCTGTCCACCTCGGGGGCGAGTGTAGGTCTGTCGGTTCCCTGGGCTTCTCAAGTCTTAGGCACCAGTACATTGGTTTTTGTTTTATTTTACTTTGCTAAAGCCAATGTTAAGTGGGTGCAGTTAACCACCACCCCAAAGCTCCTGTCTGATAGTCCTGTCTGCCACGTGGCTGGGCCGTACTTAATAAGATGCTTTCCTGTTGGTTTGTGTGTCTTCGCGTCTAAGCTTTTAAAGCCTGCAGTCTATCATCCTGACGTCTGCACACTGATCTCTTCAGAGCTGTGATGTCCAACCTGGTAGCTTTACATTTAAGTTACTTAAATAAAAGAGTTAAATTCCTCATTCTCAGCAGTCATATTCTGAGCGCTCCGCGGCCACAGGTGGTCCGTGGCTATGGACTGGACGGCGCGGATGCAGAACATTCCAGCATGGCAGAGGTTCGACTAGACGGTGCTGCTTTAGAGCAGCTCTTTCAAGGCATCTCCTCCCTCCTCGCTCTTGAACAAACCTCAATGCCCCAGGAACATCAGCAAGTGGACCCCACAACTGAAGGCAATTTGCCCAAAGAGTTTCCCAAACTTCAGCCCTTTTCACACACACGGGATTTCTACCATATCCAACTAATTCTACTTTCTAACTTCATCAGTTTGCCTCAATTTGCATACCTTAAATCAGCGATTCTCAACAGGGAGAAAGGGTTAGTTACTGGTATCTAGTAGGTAGAGGAGGCCAAGATTCTGCTAAACATCCTACAAAGCCCAGGACAGCACCCGCCACAAAGAATGATGCAGCCTCAAATGTCAGCTGTGTCCTGGTTGAGAACTCCTGACCTGGATTTTGTTTATCAGTACATAAATGTGTCTTAGAAGGTAACTTAAAAGGTAACCACTATCATAAATGCAAAACCACTATCACTTGCCATACACAGAAGGTAAACATCAAAATCAACACAATGAGAAGCAAACGTTACTAAATTCCAGACGCAGTGGCTCCCAGCCCCCAGCCTGCTGCCTGCTGGCCAGTTTCTTCTGCTATTCAAAAGCGGGCCCTGACAGGGTTAAAAAAATGTTGAAGGAAAACTGAAAAAGGAAGTGTCTCGCTATACATCTCAATGTGATTTAGTTCCTGTCCGTGAATTACTTAGGATCACTGTAGCACCTGGAGCCATCATCTGCTATTTGGGGAACTACTGTCCTGCAGTAGAAGCCTTGGGCTTGGTAGCAAATTTACAAGTGACGGCCTTGGGCTTGGTGGCAAATTTACAAGTGACGAAGTCCTCCCCCGGCCCCCAGGTCAGTTAAAGCAGAAGAGGCGGCAGCCAGGCTCCCCCGACATCTGGATTTATACCCACGACTCTTTTTCCTTCTGTCAGCTGCCGCCACACCCCGTCTGTCCAGGGGTGGACGTCAGCACCCCGGAGGTCCAAGAGGGGGAGCTGCCTGGAGCTGTGGGGTGGCAGCTGTCACCCTGCTGTCGCTTCTCAACGCCAAACTGAGCTGTCACTTTCCCAAATTAACTCCTATCCCACATTCTAGACAGGCTGGGGAGATGGGCTACAAGATAGAACCCCTGAGTGCGAGAAATTAATGTAGAGGCTGAAAAAGAAATAACAAGCAAGAGTCTCAGTTTCAGAACAGCAGGACCACGTGGGCTAGAGGAATAAACACCAGCTTTTCAACCAGATGGGCCTGTGCGCAAATCCCAGCCCCGTTCCACACCAGCTGTGAGCCCTTGGACAATTCATCTTCTGTGATCCCCACTTTCCCTATCTGTAAATTGACAGTAAGACCCGCCTTGCTGAATTACTACGAAGACCAAGGATTTTATATATAAAGGGTGTAGACAATGCCTAGCACACAGCAGGCATTCAATTAAAAGTAGATCTTATTTCTCTTACGTTATTTTTCCAGATTGAAAAAAGAAAACATGACAATTTTCTCACCTGAATAGCAACGGCTATTCAACTAGGCTAAGATGTAAGGCTAGAAATAATCCCGTCTACGCTGCTTCCAGCTTACACAATTTAAACAAAAGGAAACCAAAGTGGAGTTCCTTACGACTTGACTCTAAAACAAAGGTTTTGATAGCCAATAGCCTGCCAACCAGATGTGCAGTGTTTTCACACAATTTGGCCAAATGCAAGGAAAACAAATATTAGAGAGGGACACGCCAAGGGAACAATGTTTCTGGACAATGTAACTACTGCCACAAGGAGCTGGCGTCCGAAGAAATGATCATCTCTGCCCTGGTGCCACTCAGCAGGCACTCAGTAAATATTTGCTGAATTGCCTGCATGACGTAGCTACCTTCCCTGAAGCCGGAGTCCAGGAAGCTAGAGTCTCAGTGTTGACGCCGGAAAGATCCAGGAAGAATGTAAAGGAAAATTAAAAGCAACACGGAGAACTCAGATACAGAGAACAAACTAGAGGGTGCCAGTGAGGAGGGGCGAGACAGGGGAAGGGGATTAAGAGGTGCCAACTACTATGTATAAAATAAGTAAGCTACAAGGATATATTATTGTACAGCACAGGGAATATAGCCAATATTATATAATAACTACAGATGGAGTACAACCTTTAAAAGTTGTGAATCACTCACTAGGTTGTACATTTGAAACTTGTATCATAGGGTACATCAAGTATACCCCAATTTTAAAAAAAGCAATACAGAGAAAATAGTCTGCAGCAGTAGCTCTCAACGGAGGTAGGGGTGAATTTGCCCCTGGGGACACTTGGCAACGTCTAGAGAGATGTTTGGCTGTCATGACTGCAGGTCCAGGGAAGGGAAGGGCTACTGGCGTCTAGTGGGTAGAAGCCAAGGATGCTGCTAAACATCCTACAGTGGACAAGACAGCCCCACACAGAGGATTATCTGGCCCCAAATGCCAACCGTCCCAAGTCTGAGAATGCTGCTCTAGAGCGGGACTGTCCCCGACATTTCTGTGCAGAGGGAGATGTTCTCTAGCTGCACCATCGAACACACCAGCCATTAGCCACACGTGGCTGTTGAGCGCTGGAAACATACATTTTAAATTTTAGTTCATTAATTTAATGAATGAAAACAGCCACATGCGGCTAGTGGCTACCACACTGGACAGCAGGTCTAGAAGGACGTAACCCAAACTGTTAAGCACAGATGCCTGGGGGGGCAGGTGGGGGGGACTGGAAGGAATGGGAGGGAAGGTATGAAGGGAAACTTCTGCTCTTTGTTCTAGAAACAGGGAAGTGGCTAGATTTTTTTTTTTTTTTTAAACCGGGAGAATATAAAATCTAGGATCTGAAAGAATGCAAAGAAGGAAGTAGTTCACTGAAGTCTGAAGTATCTCTGGCCACAGGAATGCTACTGTCTGGAGAAGAAACAAGACTATAGTTGTCCCCCTTATCCACAGGGGATACGGTCCAAGACCCCCCCAGGGGATGCGTGAAACTGAGGATAGCACGGAGTTTTTCCTACACACAAATACCTGTGATAAAGGTTCATTTATGAATTAGGCACCGTAAGAGATTAATAACAATAGCCAATAATAAAACATAACAATTATAACAATATACTGTAATAAAAGTTATGTGAACGTGGTCTCTCTCAAAATACCTATGTACAAATTTAATGCCCTTTCCATCTTAACTAAAGTACTTATCACACGCTGTGGCCATAAGTTTTGCAGTTTGAGGTGCACGAAAACTAGCACGTATTTCTTTTTCCCTCTTCATAATTTCACTGATAGAAGATTCATCCTTGCTGTGGATCTTAGCAACCTCAGCATACGACTTCTTTTCTTTCAAGTCGAGAACTTTCACCTTTTCACTTAAAAGAAGCATTTCACAGCTTCCCTTTGACATGTCCGAATTGCCAACATCACTATTCGGGGCCATTATTAAGTAAAATAAGGGTTGTTTGAACACAAGCACTGTGATACTGGGACAGCTGATCTGATAACGGAGACCCATCTAAGTGACTACCGGCAGGATATGCAGGACACAGGGATGATGAGTCATGTCCAGGGCAGGACTAAGGAAGACACAAGATTTCATCATGCTACTCGGAACAGCAGACAATGTAAAACTTATGAATTGTTTACTTCTGGAATTTTCCATTTCATATTTTCGGGTTCATTACGGGTAACTGAAACCATAGAAAGCGAAAGCTCAGATAAGGTGGGACTACTGTTTACCAATGAAAAAAGCCAAGTCAATGTAGCAACTTCTTCAACCGTAAAGCTCAGATCCTCTGACCTAGCAAGTCTACCTAGAAGGACACAAATATTGGTACTGGTGACCAACGGGAAATGCCCTAGGAGGCCAACAGCAGCAATACAGAGAGAGAGCAAAACCCTGGAAATGACCAAATGCCCATTACGGCAAGACCCCTGTACAATGGACTGTAGTCTGGAAAGAATAAGGTAGAGACACACACACTGGCAGGACAAGATCCAAGTGATAAAACAGAAGGAAAAAAGCAAGCAAAAGAAAAGCAATTTATTGTGCTATATTTTAATAAAAATAATATATGCTGATATATGCATGGGAAAAAATACTAGGAAACAAATACACACACACACACACACACACACACACAAACTGTTAACTCTGGTTCTCTGGGGTAGGGGGCAGTCACGGATGATGCAAACTGTCGCCTCTCCCTATTTCTCGTGCCTTAAGTCTTCCCCTATTGGTCTCTTTCTGCTCAGAGCACATGACACCTCTCACATTGCATCCAACCCCACGATTCAATAATTATGAACTCAAATTCACCCCTGTTACCTTTTCATCCCAGGTCCTCACAGTCAAGCCACCGATTGCAGCCAAGGCAGGTGAGCTCCAGAACTCTGCACTTTTAGCTCGTCCCTGGCTGTTTCATTTTTCTCCAACTCCCAACCCCTGTGCAAGACTCATCCACAACAGACTTGCTCAGGCAAGCCCATCACCCAACTTCTACTTATCCGTCAAAACCCAACTCTGTTATTCCCGAAGAGAAGACGAAGCAGCTCTGTTCCCCCTTAGACTTACCCGTTTCTCTCTAGACCAGGACTGGCAAACTCAAATCTACAGAAGCCCAGCAAGTAACAGAAAACAATAAATGAACAAAAATAAACACAGGATCCAGTGGGGTGGGGCACACTGAGGAGACCAGATCTCATGGGAAGGAAGTAGCTGCCCCCAGATCCTACCAGGATACAATGCTACATAAGCCCAGCACAGCAGACCATCCAAGTCTTCAAGACAAAGACAAAACATAAGATTGTGAGATGCAAACACTCAGTTTTTAAATGTTGGCAACCAATTCAGTTTTAAAGTACTAGGCAAAACTAAAACCACACTGAGAGGTAATTTTTTTACTTAGCACGATGACGAAGATCAAAGAGCCTAACAACACCTGTGCTTGGTCAGGATGGCCAAACAGGCACCTTCACTGCTGGGAGGGGCCTAAATCAGTGTTACCTTGAGGGAGGGAAACCTGGCGACAGCTATCAAAATTACAAATGGACATTCATTTTGACCCAACCATTCCCCTTTGAGATATTCCATATGCTCCAAAATGGGTATAAAGACCATTCACCGTAACATCTAGTAACAGCAAACTAGAAATAACCTAAACCTCATCTGTAGTAAACTGCTTAAAGTACATCTATTCGATGGAATCCTATTAAAACACTTTAAAGAAAACATTTAAAGGAATAAAGAAGCTTTTTATGTCCTGATATGGAACAAGCCCAGGGTGTACTGTTAAGTGAAAAAAATAGGTTGTAGTGTGTAAGGTGTACTAACAATTGAATAAAAGAGGGAAACATCCATGCATGTTTGTCTAGATAGATATAAAATACTTGTACTTTTTTTGGTAGATGGTTAAAGTTTCTCCAGAGCGACACTGAAGAAATTGATGAGTGGTTGCCTGGGGAGGGGCACAGGGTAGGTGAACGGAGTGGGTGGGAGGGAGACTGAGTGTGCAATGTACACACTTCTGTACCTTTTAACACTGAACTGGGACTTCCCTGGTGGCACAGCAGTTAAGAATCTGCCTGTCAATGCAGGGGACACGGGTTCGAGCCGTAGTCCAGGAAGATCCCACATGCCGCGGAGCAACCAAGTCCGTGCGCCACAACTACTGAAGCCCGCACGCCTACAGTCCGTGCTCCGCAACAAGAGAAGCCACCGCAATGAGAAGCCCATGCACCGCAACGAAGAGTAGCCCCCGCTCGCCGCAACTAGAGAAAGCCCACGCGCAGCAACAAAGACCCGATGCATCAAAAACAAACAAATAAATTTATAAGAAAAAAACCAATACTGAACTATGTGACCCTGTGATTAAACTTTTTAAATTTAAAACCAAAACCAAAAAAAACACAAAAACCCCACACTGCTGCCCAAACAGCACACAGCTCTCAGTCTGCAGCCTTAAATCTCAGCCACAAGCTTGTGGGTCAGAGACCAGATACTGCTCGCCTCCCACCCCAGGCCTGGCATACAGCAGGTGCTCGGTCGCTCTGCGTGGATCCCTTCACATGCCCCAGGCACCCAGCGTGCAGGGACACTACTCACACGTGGACGCTTTCGCTAGGCCATCTGCTCACAGGTTCTAGAAGAGGTCTGGTGTGGCAGCACCCAGCAGCAGCCCACAGAATGCCAGAGAACTGAACAGAACTGAATGATTACATGGAAGGCAATTCCCCAGATACCAGGACAATAAGCAAGAACAGCTATAAAGCGCTCAGCGTGTGCCGGCTGTCCATGTGAATTACTTCCCTTGATCCTGACCCCCATTCCGTGGGCGCTCTCATCGCCCCCCTCCCACACTGAGAGTCCTGCAGCTGGCGGGGGGCAGAGTCAGCTGTGGGTCCAGCAGGTGGACCCGAGAGCCATCGCTCTTAACCGGTGCCTGAAGACCTCACACTACCGCAGACTCCAAGAGCCACCTCTGAATTGTTCAGACGACCCCCTAGGGAGGAACCCAAGGACAGAGACACAGCAGGACACACGGAGGGTCCCCAGTGCCACCGCCCAGGCCCGCATGGCTCCTCCCTCCACCCCACTGTCATCCCTGACAATGGCTATCACTGCTACTGTACTTCCCGGGGGCCACACGCTTGGGATCTAAGCACCTGACATGCATCAGCTCATTCAGTCCTCACACCCCGCCCCCCCCCCCAGCACTGTCATCACACCCGTTTTCAGAGAGCTGGACTCTCTCGCCCAAGGTCATACAGCCAGTGAGAGGAGGAGGCCAACGTGGACAGAGGCAGCCGTGCCTGAATCCAGGCTCTCAGCCCCTCAAGGTGCTCGGCAGCCAAGCCAGGCGGCGGGGAGCCAGCCCTCCACCAGGAACCCGCCTCCTAACCGGACTCAGCTCCTTCCGCACTCCCCTGGAGACCGGGCTGCCCCACCGGGCGTGGCTCTGGCACTGAGCCCCCGGGAAGGCCATGGGGGATGTTTCCAAGGGCGCCTGTAAGACGCCAGAAGTTACAACACCTGTCGCTTGGGAGGAGTTTACCTCTGGAAACAGGTGGTAGAGGGGCTGAGGGGCTGGTCCGAGGGCAGCTCAGGCGTGGCAGGGCCCTCACAGGGAGCGCTTCACACCTCTCCTAATGATGCTGCTGCAGGGAAACGCGACCCTGGGCTCCAACGACCCCACTACAACCCTCACCCTCCTCTGCAGGGAAGCAGACGTGCCCTTGGCCCTGTTGTCTACACACAGCTTTGTCACGAGAAACTGGATCTAGAAAGCCTTTTATTCGTTCAACAAACATTTACTGTATGCTTGCAGACTCCGTTATCTCTCACAGCCAACAAACACACACCACTGTGAGGTGTTCGGTTCCCCCAGTCCATCCACAGAGCGTTAGCGTTACCACGGAGCAAGCCTGTCCTCAATCGACCACAGGCCCCTACTGCCCTCCAGCTCCACCTGGCTCACACATTAATAAACAGGAAGCCTGATTTGTGGCCGACAAAGAAAGGAAAGCATGTGTTTTTACTTCTTTCTCTCTCTTTTTTTTGAACTTTCCCAATCTCGGGGGTCCACACTAGGCAAAAGGCAAAATTATCCTGACCCTGGAACAAGGGCCATTCTGGCTTTCATGGGGTGTAAAATGGCAGAGCCCTTCCAGAAATTCATTGTCCAAGACGTAGCAAAAATTCATGCATCAAGATAGCCTCTAGGGACTTCCCTGGTGGTCCAGTGGTTAAGACTTTGCACTTCCACTGCAGGAGGTGCGGGTTCCATCCTGGTCAGGGAGCTAAGATCCCACATGCCCCACGGCATGGCGAAAAAAAAAAAAGAAAGAAGATAGTCTCTGTAGACTAAGTTCTCATTTCTAACAGCAAAAACCAACGAAAATAATGTCACCCAATAGCCATCCGATAAAATTATAGATCAGAGGGAAACATACCTAAATGTTAATAGAAAGTCGGGCTTTAAATTCTAGCTACTGCATCTTTAACCTTTCTCTAAGAGAAATCAGTAGTTTTAACAGAAATTATTACTTTTATACTAGAAAAAATAAAATGCTAGTGTTTAAAAGTCCCATGTGGGGTGCTTCCCTGGTGGCACAGTGGTAAGAATCCACCCGCCGATGCAGGGGACAGGGGTTCGAGCCCTGGTCTGGGAAGATCCCACACGCCGTGCAGCAACTAAGCCCGTGTGCCACAACTACTGAGCTTGTGCTCTAGAGCCCGCGAGCCACAACTACTGAAGGCCACAAGCCTAGAGCCCGTGCTCCGCAATGAGAAGCCCATGCACCACAATGAAGCGCTGCAACTAGAGAAAGCCCCCGTGCAGCAGTGAAGACCCAATGCAGCCCAAAAAAAAAAGAAAAAGTCCCACGTGGGGCCCCAGAGCTGGGGAGGGCTCTGAGTGGGTCAGGTACCTCCAGGGCCACAGCAGCTGTCTCCGGCTTGACTGTACAGGGGCTGTCCTCTAACAAGCCCTGGTCCCCCAGGCCCCTGGTTCCATCACTGGGCACAAAACAGCCCAGTACTGCTCAGGGGATATTAGTGACTGACAAAGGCTCAGCCCCAGTTAATACAACAGCCTGGAAACACAAGAAATCTCAGTGATGCAGCAGGAAGCAGCTGGGAGGCATTGAGGACTAAAACGAGAGCATCTCCACCCAAATAGCAAACATGAGATCACCATAACCCAGGCCTGGGCCTCCCTCAACTTTCCCTTTGTGTGTCTTTGGCCTGCCTCTGCTTTGCAGGGCCAGCGTTCAGAATGAATACATTATATTTATAAAGTGACAATAAGAATCAACTTGTAAAACTACAGGGCCCTGGTTATGTAAATTAAAGGTGTCTCCTCAAAGAAATAATATGTTGCCACTTAAAGTGTCATTTACAGAGCACATCATGATACAAAAAAAGCCTTACATTAAAATGCTGAATGAAAAAAAAAGCAGGAAATAAAAACACATGTGCTACGTGGTTATAATTCATCAAACAATGTACACACGGAAACAAGACAGGAAGAAAACAGCATATGCCAAAAGGTTTGTGTTAACGGTGGTTGCCTTTGAAGGGAAAGTTACACCAGTAACTCATTCATCAGTTTTCTCTGTTCTCCAATTTTTAATACACATGCACTCACTTTACAATTAAAAGAAAGTAAATTTTATACTTTTTTACTGTTCCCCTTATGATGAAAACTACTCAAGAAGAGGGTGTTTGGTCGTAACGTATGCAGAAATAGAAATGTAACGTTGTGCACATGAAACTTACATAATGCTACAACCCAACGGTACCTCAATTAAAAAAGATCAAAACTGGGGCTTCCCTGGTGGCGCAGTGGTTGAGAGTCCGCCTGCCGATGCAGGGGACACGGGTTCGTGCCCCGGTCCGGGAAGATCCCACATGCCGCGGAGCGGCTGGGCCCGTGAGCCATGGCCGCTGAGCCTGCGCGTCCGGAGCCTGTGCTCCACAATGGGAGAGGCCACAACAGTGAGAGGCCCACGTACCGCAAAAAAAAAAAAAAAGATCAAAACTAAGAAATGCAAAAAAAGAAAAAAAAGGAAAGAAAGATCAAGCTGCAGAATATACTGGGAGGAATCAAGGTAGAAGCAAGGATTTGTGTTAGGACAGAGGCTGCAATCTTTGAGCTAGTGTGAGCTATGGTGCAAAGTTGTCATGAGGCAAAATAAAATCAAAGTAAGAATAAAAGGAGAGTACTTGGTCAGAAAGGCAAGGCTGCTGTGATGCGACCATTTTGCCACGTTTAGGTTCAGGGTTACCATGATGTGGCTATCCTGTACGTCTAAAACTTGACTTCAGAGCAAGAAAATGAAGCCTCTCTCAAACAAATTTTTTGTTGTTGTTGTTTTGCGGTAGGCGAGCCTCTCACTGTTGTGGCCTCTCCCGTTGCAGAGCACAGGCTCAGCGGCCATGGCTCACGGGGCCCAGCCGCTCCGCGGCAGGTGGGATCTTCCCAGACCGGGGCACGAACCAGTGTCCCCTGCATCGGCAGGCGGACTCTCAACCACTGCGCCACCAGGGAAGCCCCAAATAAATATTTTTTTTAAATACATTTCTTGTGATACTGCTATGCTCCCATGAGGAAGGCTAAAGCGAAAAATGACAAATACCAAGTGTGGATGAGGATGTGGAGCATCTGGCACTTTCCCGGGTGGAGAAGCACAAATTCGTACAATTTGGAAAACTATCAATTTCTACTAAAGCTAAACACAAATATCCCCAAGGGCCCAACAAAGCCACATAATACATGTCCTCAAGATAAGCTCAGGGAGGTCCACAGCAGCACCATTCATGAGACCTCAAGCTGGAAACGTCCCACTTGTCCATCAGGAAGAGATGGGGATAGAGGGGTCATGGAATACAGCTGGCCCTGGAAAAACATGGGTCTGTACTGCACCAGTCCACTTACTTATATGTGGATTTTTCTCAATAAATAAAGTACCTGTATTTTCATTTTACACATCTTTAAATTAACTAAGTTTGGGGAAAAGTTTGTGTTTGATTAGAGATCACAATATGTAAAATCAAAAGAACTAGCGTTTGAGTCCTTATTCTATTCAAACTGTTTGAGCTTCTGCTCTTGCGTGAGTCATTTATCAATTCCTTTGTTTTTGAGGCAAAGACAGCAAGCAGTACCAGTACTTGGATTCTTGACTGGTTGGGGGTCGACACGCCTAACCCCCTCCCCCTCATTGTTCAAGGATCAATGACTTATTCATACTCTGACTTCATATGGCGGACAGGAGTGAACAAACTACAATAAACATGCAACACGGTCAACCCTGATGAATCAAACATGGAGCAAGAATTAACAGGCATGAGTGAGTACCTGCTACATGACTGCATTTACTTAAAGGTCAAAAACAGGCCGAGCCAATCTCTGTTAGAAGTCAGGATATAGATCCAGGCGGGGGAGGAAGGAGGCAAGAGGAGGCTTCTGAGGTCAGAGCCTGTTTATCTGCTGCCAGTTACGGGAGTGCGTTCACTTCATGAAAATTCATCAAGCTGTGTGTTTATGATTTGTGCACTTTCCAGTGTGTGTATATATATGCACGGATGTGTACATATGCATAGTTTTTTAAGCAGCTTATTTAGGGAAAAAAACCCCGCGAGGTGGGACAAGTGGTGTTGTCTGTTTACTACCTAGTCCTTTGATTTACCCGGACACAATTGCGTCATTCCTCGTATGAGAGCCTCTGACTGCCTTTAATCTGGAGAACAGAAAAAAGAGGGGAGAGGATGCGGGCGGGGGAGGTTCTCCAGTTTTAAATTTTCTTTGCACTTTCATGGGGACTGACTGTATAAAAGCTAAAAAGTATTCAGATTCAAATCACTTCCTTTTACAGGGTGAGTACACACATTTTAGAAATAGATGTTCTGCACTCCCCCACCCCCGCCATTAGCATGAATGTCTCTCCTACAGAGAGAGTGAATTAAAAAAAATAAGGATCAATATGGAAACTAACTCTGAAAACAGATATTATGCTTCTGATGGATTTACAGTGATTGGGATAATTTGAAGTTTCCAGAATTTTCCTCTGTCACATCATTTCTGCTCTCTGCTTCTACCAGCAACAATGGAGTACACACATATTTACCTCCAAATCACTGAAGGGTCACACATCCCCAATTCCTCTTCCCTCAACAAAAATCACTTCCTCTAAATGGCCATTACAAGAAAACTCAAATAGGAAAGGGCATAGAGACAGGTTGCGAAATACAATTTGCTGCAGAAATTCAAATTAAAATGAGCCTTTTAAAAAAACTGAAATGAGCTTTTAAGTTTTCTAAACCAAAACCGTTCTTCAGTTTGTCACCTGTAAAGTAGGGCTGTCAGGAAGATGAAATGGGATGGTCCACGTCAAACTCCTAGAAGAGCACTGCACACCTAACCAGCACACAACAGGGGGCAGCAACTATTATAATTCTCATCAAATTAATCTAGCACAATCCAAGTCACAAGAACTAACCAACCATCCAAAGCACAACCTGAAATGTGACCCCTGTAAACTCATTAAGCAAAAGGAAACATCTGGGGACAGCACCTCCACCTTACGGAGCACGTACACGTGTTTTAGGTTGCAGGGGGTGGGGGGTGGCATTCAGCTCTAGTGGGCATGACTTTGCAACACGGAGAACTCTTTGCTTATGGAGAATTCTTGAGACCGGACTGTCTAAAGAAAAGCACTAAAGAACTCATCATCGGTCTAAAATAAAGGTTTACCAAAAACACCGAGAGATTCCTCACCTACCAAAATAACCACACGAGGCTTCCTGTATTAGCCTGCTCAGGCTGCCATAAGAAAATATCACAGGCCGGGGGGCTTAGACACTGGCAATTTATCTTCTTATAGCTCTGGAGTCTGGAAACTCCAAGATCAAGGTGTCAGCAGATTTGTTACCTTCTGAGGCCTCTCCCCTTGGCTTGCAGACGGCCACCTTCTCCCTGTGTCCTCATGGGCTTTCCTCTCATGCCTGGCATCTCTCTTCGTGTCCTAATCGCCTCTTCTTAGAACACCACTCAGATTAGTTAAGGGCTCACCGTAATGGCCTCGTTTTAATTTAATCATCTCTTTAAAGGCCCTGTCTCCAAATACAGTCACTTGCTAGGTGCTGGGTTAAGACCTCAACGTGTAAATCTGGAGAGGGACACACGCCAGCCCATGACACTTCCCAAATGCTTTCTTCCAACAGCTCAAGACTTCCTTAGCTGCTAAATGAGAAGCTGAACTCAGAGTTAAGAACATAATCCAAACACGAATCTCTTGCCCAGCAGGTTCTTCTTTTTTTTTTTTTTAAAGACAGGATGAGTCACCTTAAGGACAGTAAGGGGCATGGCTTTTCATAGAGTGTACACATTCCACTCATCCAGGGGGTCCTAACAGCTGCAATTCTGCCCACTCCTACTCCTCCCACCCCCCGGGGGACATGGCAATGTCTGGAGACAGTTTTGGTTGTCACAACTGGGGGGAGGGTGCCACTGGCATCTAGGGGGTAGAGGCCAGCGATGCTGCCCAACATCCTACAGTGCACAGGACAGGCTCCCAAGGCAGAGAACTGTCAAACCGAAAATATCAATAGTGCTGAGGTTGAGGATCCCTGAGGTCTAAACTGGCCAAACTCTACCTCATCTTGTGTCACAGCAGATGGCCCAGCAAAGAGGGGGAGAGCCTACCAGGCCCCGTTCCCTCCACAGGCATCTTCTTCCTCAGGGAGGGCAGCCAGCAGGCTCTTCCCTGGCACTGGGCAAATGCCACAGAGATATAACTGGAAGAAGGCAATAGTCTCCAGCCCACCCAGCTTTCCAATTCACACAAGAAGCCTTTCTTTCCATGGGGCCCCTTCCAACTGTCCTCTCCCACAAACCTCCCACAAACTTTAGAAAATGATTAAAGCAACGTCAAGGTCCCAGATGAACTAGGTAAACTAACCATCGTTTAAAAACCATGTTTTTTGGGCTTCCCTGGTGGCGCAGTGGTTGAGAGTCCACCTGCCGATGCAAGGGACACGGGTTCGTGCCCCAGTCCGGGAAGATCCCACATGCCGCGGAGCGGCTGGGCCCGTGAGCCATGGCCGCTGAGCCTGCGCGTCCGGAGCCTGTGCTCCGCAGTGGGAGAGGCTGCAACAGTGAGGGGCCCACGTACCGCAAAAAAAAATTTTAAATAAATAATAATGTTTTTCATGGACAACTTGGAAAAATAAAAAGAATTTTTAAGTCAGCCACTATGGAAAATAGTATGGAGGTTCCTCAAAACACTAAAAATAGAACTACCATATGATCTAGCAATCCCACTCCCGGGCCATATATCCGGACAAAACCGTAATTCGAAAAGATGCATGCACCCCAATGTTCATAGCAGCACTATTTACAATAGCCAAGACACAGAAGCAATCTAAATGCCCATCGACAGATGAGTGGATAAAGAAGATGTGGTACATGTACACAATGTTATTATTCAGCCATAAAAAAGAATGAAATAATGCCATCTGCAGCAACATGAATGGACCTAGAGATTATCATACTAAGTGAATAACTTAGACAGAGAAAGACAAATATCATATGACATTGTTTATATGTGGAATCTAAAACATGACCTAAATGAACTTATCCATGAAACAGAAACACTCACAGACACAGAAGACAGACTTGTGGCTGCTCAGGGGTTGATGGGATGGGCAAGGGATGGAACGGGAGTTTGGGATTAGCAGCTGCAAACTATTATATACAGACTGGATAAACAACAAGGTCCTACTGCAGAGCACAGGGAACTATATTCGATATTCTGTAATAAATCCTAATGGAAAAGAATATATATATGCATAACTGACTCACTTTGCTATACAGCAGAAACTAACACAACACTACAAATCAACTATACTTCAATAAAATAAATTTTTTAAAAAAGAATTTGTAATCTATTAGCACAACCAGCTTATCCCTTTTCTTTCCCCTTTGTAACAATAACATTATATTTTTTGACCAACAGCACCATGTTATTAGCACAGGCCACCACTTCCTAAATGTCAGGCATGACGTGGGCATATCTACAAACCTACCGAGCTATTACTGACTTCATACTTTTAAATCAACTCTGTGTTTTTTACTGAAATGTATTCTAAAAGAAATCTTCCTGTCACTACTACAAAGAGAAAACAAGTATCACTTGGCACAAAAAGAAGGAACTATAAACATATTTGCTAGCCTTTCAATGTTTGGCCACGAGCCACCTAAAGTGATCTCTGGCGAAGCTTCCCACGGGCCAAGCTCTGAATACCTCAATCAATCTTTCAAAGTCACATAAATAAAAGACACGAGCTTTAAAAACAATCAGCACCATTCTATCTCTTTAGGTAAAAGTCATCAAAAAATATGTTACAATGAGTCTTTTTCTTTCTAAATTAAACCAAAGTCCACTCACTTTTAGGAGGGAAGCTCCAGGCACTTCATGTCCATTCCCAAAGGTGGCCATCAAGTCTGGCCAGCCCTAGTTAATGATTTTCATCACGTGCATCTGGGTAGAGATATTAGAAGAAACTTCTGTTTTGAGAAGCGACAGCCCGAAGTCCAAAGACGGATCATTCGACACCCCGCTCCTCCTTTCTACTTGTTGCATGGGTGGCCGAGGTCAAGGTCAAATGGCCACCCTGCTTCCTTAGGGACTGGCACCCAGGTGGCTCACTGGCCTTCCTCAGGGAAGCCCCGGCAAGAGTGGCGCCTGTATCCACGCTCTACCCTTCAGCATCTCCACCTGGGTTTGTAATTTCACATCTGGTGTCACTGCCTGTGCCTGGCATGGGCAGGGAGCACCTGGTCCGGGTTTGGTCAGTACAGGGGAGGGCCCACGGCAGGGATTCTGTAACAGGAAGTGGATGGCACAAGTGCAGCTGGGCTGGCAGAGGACGCACAGAGCACTTCCTGATGGGCCGCTACCAACGCCTGCTCTGACTGTTCTCATCCAAGGGAGCAGAGAGCTGTTAATGCAACTCTCCACTCCATCACAGAGAGGGGAAGGGCTGGGGTCTATGCATTTCATTCACCAGCACAATCCCCCTATATGCTCCCCCCAACACACCCCACCCCCCAATATAAATACCTAATATTAGGTATTAGGACTGCATACCTAATACCACGTCCACTGTGCCAACAGAAAGACACTGAAAACACACGCACCCCTACATACAGCCCATCCTTCCAATTTGTGATATTTGTTTTTGCCAATTCACCTACTGCCTAAAATTCGTAACCTCAAAAATCAATGCTCACAGCACTCTCGTGGTCATTCACAGACATGCTCAGAGTGGAAAAAACAATCCGACTCACCCACACACATTCCCAGCTGAGGCTGAACGGGGCGAGGATCTGCCTTCTCGTCTCCGCTCTCATACTGTACAAAAGTGTCCTCTTCATGGCCTGTTTAGTGCCATGTGTCCTGCATTTCTGTGCTTTTTGTTATCTATTTCACTGTTTAAAATGGTCCCAGCACTGTCAGCGTTCCTAAGAGCAAGAAGCCTGTGATGTGCCTCATGGAGAAAAACACATGTGTTACATATAAGCTTCCTTCAAGGCATGAGCTGCAGTGCTGTTGGTCATGAGCTCAATGTTAATGAATCCACAATATATTTAAATACCATGTCTTTCAACAGAAATATACCTAACACAGGGTTCTCTACTCATCAGTCGACTGAAATGTTGTAACCCAAGGCTCGCAGGAACCTAACCCTATATTTCCCCCTAGGAGCTGTGGTTCACTGTTCGCTAATTCAGTGCTGGCAGGGACTTCACAGAACAAAACTACTGCAAGTAATGAGAATCAACTGTACTGTATACCTAATACTACCCTCCGTGATGTCAACAGAGACAGGCATTTTAACATCACAAATCAGAAGCGACAGCTTCAATCAAAAGTTCAGAACTTCCCAATGAATAAACACATCTGTATAAAGAACCCCCTACGCGGGCACTGTTCGTCCACATCAACAGTGAATTCACATCACTGCTGCACCCTCGTCCTGGCGTGGCGTGAGCACCTCTGCAAAGGAGCACCTGGCCTGCAGCAGCCCTGCCACTACAGATTTAGTCATTTGAGGTCTGAGAGAGCTTCTGGCAGAGTCAAGTCCTCTGTGGCCATTTTCTGGCCAGAGTTCTTACTCAACCAGACTCTCTACAAAGTTCTAGAAAGAAGAGGAGATCGTGTTACCCAGTGCAAGAGTCCGCATGAGGCTTGGTCCCTCTTCCAGGCTGTGCAAAGAACAATTTCTGACGTCCTCTGAGGGCTCATTATCTACTCTGCATATATTATGCCCGACCACATGGGCTCTTACTATGTCGCCACTTTACGGAAGAGGAAACTGAGGCACAGGAGGGAAAAGACAGTGGTCTGGGACTTCTCTGGTGGCACGGTAGTTAAGAATCCACCTGCCGGACTTCCCTGGTGGCGCAGTGGTTGAGAGTCCGCCTGCCGATGCAGGGGATACAGGTTTGTGCTCCGGTCCAGGAAGATCCCACATGCCGCGGAGCAACTAAGCCCGTGCGCCACAACTACTGAGCCTGCACTCTAGAGCCCGCAAGCCACAACTACTAAGTCCACGTGCCACAACTACTGAAGCCTGTGCTCTAGAGCCTGTGCTCCATGACAAGAGAAGCCACGGCAATGAGAAGCCCGCGCACCACAACGAAGAGTAGCCCCCGCTCATCGCAACTAGAGAAGGCCCATGCACAGCAACAGAGACCCAACGCAGCCAAAAATAAACCACACAGTAGACAAGAGAAATAAAAGCATATGTCTATACAAAGACTTAAATGTTCTTAGCAGTGTTATTTACAATAGTCAAATACTGGAAATAATCCAAATGTCCATCTTGGTGAACAGATAAACAAAATATGGTATATCTACACAATGGAATTCTATTAAGCAATAAAAAGGAACTTTAAAGCCATTGTGCTAACAAAAAAGAAGCAGACTCACAGACATGCAGAAAACTAGTTGTTACCAGTGGGGGGTGGGGGGTGCTAAATAGGGGCTGGGGAGCAAAAGGTACAAACTACTGGGTGTGAGATGAGCTCAAGGATGTACTGTACAACACAGGGAATATAACCAATATTTTGTAATAACTGTAAATAGAAAGTAACCTTTAAAAATCGTATTAAAAATTTTTAAATTAAAAAAAAAGGCTGTGAAAAAAGGCAGATACAAAGACAACATATTTTATGATTCCATTTATACAAAATTTCCAGAAAGGGCAAACCTATGAAAACAGAAAGCAGACCAGTGACAGCCTGGGATGAACTGCGAACAGGCACGAGGGAACTTTTGGGACTGATGGAAATGTTCAAAAACTGGATCGTGGGGATGGCTGCACAAACTCTATAAATCTACTTTTAAAAAATCAGTGAGCTGTACATTAACAGTGGATGTATTTTATGTGATGTAAATTATACTTGAATAAAGTTATTTATAAAAAAAAAAAAAGCTGAAATAGACTCTGTACCTAAATAGTCAGCTCTTTCTTAACCCAGTTCATCCAAAACTTCCTAATGCCCCAAGTCCAAATACATCAAAAATCAAAGCATCCTTGCCCAATTTGGCCACAAAACCCCAAATTATTACTAAGAGAAGGCAAAGTCTCAGTTCTGCCAGAGCTGCTTTTGACAATATCTATCACACCAGGGCGTCTACATACCTGGATGGAATAGTTTATGTAGTTAATCATTTCCTGGATTTGATCAGGAAGGAGCAATGAAGTCAGTAATATTTCTTTACTTCCTACCATCAAAGGTCCTTCCTCTCAAAGGAGCGTTCTGGAGATCCCCCAAAGCAAACCTTACACAAAGACCTAATTATCACTATCTGTCCTAGTAAAGACCCAGGAGGTACTTAGCACTTAGTGTTCCAAACTTAACATGGATTAAGTCTCAAAACAATCCTAGGAGGTATACACAATTACTGTTACTCCCACTTCACAGATGAAAAAATGAGACCCAGAAAGGTAAAGTAATTTTCCCAAGTCACACAGCTAGTGAGTGGCAAAACCCAGGCTTGCACCCAGCCCTCCAATCCTACGCCTACGCTCTTAACAAATCTCTTGTGTTTCACCAAGAGGAGAACTTCATTTAGCCAGAAGGAAAGCACATGATGTCAGAAAAATGGTTTCCAGCAATGAGAGGCAAATGCCTTGTGTCCAAACAAAACCACTGTAATAGTTTTCTCAACATCAGGATGTGGTAACTTTCTCAAGAGAGAAAAGAGCTCTGGGTCTACGGGATTCCTCCAGCAAATAAACTGCCTATCTTGGCGACACATGCTGAGTGACCCCAGCATTAATTATACTCTGTCTCCTGGGACCTGTGGCACCTATGTTTTTGGTTTTTTAACCACAAAATCCCCCAACCATCCTACAGCTTTGAGCCATTAGGTGAAAAGAGTTGATCCACCTCCTCACACTGAGTATCCCTATGACCTCCAACAAATTATTTAGCATCACTGAATCTTAGTTTCCCTGTCTATAAAATGAAGAAACTAACTCCAAAAATTCACACAGTTGTTATGAGGATTTAAACACAGCCATTTATCTCAAGTGCCCAGCAAAGAGTCTGACCCATCACAAATATATTTCTTATTCCTTTACCTCCCCCCCTGCCCCCCCCACCTTAAACTACAGGAAGCCTTTCCATCTCTCTGTGCTTCCAAAAGTGCTTCCCAACACCAAGATCCGCAACTTCACAAGGCTACTCCTAAAAATGCAGATTAAATACTAGAACATATACGCAAATACCTGGAATTCCAGACACATGAGTTGAATTTGAATCCATGTCACTGTTTAGGAAATCAATTCGTTCCAAAGCGGCAAATTCTAAAGGAGGAGAGATCTTCCATGCCAATAACAAACAGAAATCTTTTTTTTTTTTCAACTGTCAGCACCACTCCCTCTGGGCCCCTGTATCAACGGTGCATATTTCTATCATGGTAATCATCACTTTAAAATAATTATTTGCATTTTTCTCTCATGCACTGAATCAGAGGTTCTCAACTATGCCAGCGCATTAAAATCATCAGGGCAGCTTATAGCCAAGTCCCACCCCAGACTCTTATTTCAAAGGTCTAAAATGGGGCAGGGATGGTAATTGTTTAAGCTGCCCAGGTGATTCCAACGCAGGGTCAGGAGGTATGCACCTGTGGTCAGGGCTTGTTTAATTCGTATATGCACCCCAGACACCTGACACAGCCCCCCACACACACACACACAGTAGGCATTTTATAATTGTTTTTGGCACAAATTAATAACTAGAGGACCTTCGAGTCCACTGATCATATTAATTCATTAAAACACTGAGAAAAAAAAACATTTACTGAGGGTGTATATTACATCAGGCACTATGCCAGGCATACGGCTCAAGTTAATTGTTATCGTTCTTTAGCCTTGAGCGGTCAGGATTACAACGCGCGCGAACAGTGAAGGGAAAGGGTGGAGGGCTGTCGGTCTCTGGGGTCAGAGAGCCCGAGCGCAATCTGCATTTTGCAGCATCTTCCCAGCAGTCCTCGACCTCGCTGGGCTCTCTTCCTCCTCTGTATTCTATCAAAGGGGACTCCTCACCAGGAGATTTCAGGAAGACTTTAAGAAGACAGGGACAAAGACCTCACAAAATGGCAGCTGGCATCATTCTTCATTTTTCTTAATTCGACGGACACCTGGTGAAGCCAGCCTACTTGTTCACCCTCCTCACCCCCTCCGTCAAGTAACTGACGTCGCAAAAAGCGGCCGCCACAGGGAAAAGGCCCAGAGAGAACAGGACGCCAAAGGGAAGGGCGGGTCCGAGAGGCCCGGCCCCGCCCAGCTGCGGTTCTCAGCCTTCACCCGACAACAGCCTCACCTGGGCGGCCTCGGAAAATGCACATTTCCAGGTCCCACCCCCAAGAACTGATCGGCGGGTCTGGGCGGGGCCTGGGAATCTGCATTTTAACCAGCTCCCCTCAACCTTCCCCCCAGCTAACTCTGTCGCAGGCGATGCCACAGACCCTTAAAACCTCAACAGGTCATTGCCATCCTCCGAATAAGAAGACGGCAGGGCGCAAAACATCCTCCCGTCCTCTCTCTCCAAGTGAGGGAAACCCTCACCAGGCTGCCCAGGGGCCTGCCAATGCGGGAAGGCACAGCAGGTGGCAACCCGTACGCCTGCCAGGGGGCTCCTTCTCTCAAACTGGGGAGCCGTGGAGGGGGGGGGTCTCCTGTTGACCAGTAGGAACCCTTCTCGCCCTCCTGCGGCTACTAGTTCGGGTCCAGCCGGGGCCGGGAGGGGAAGGCGGCCATCTGGGGGCTGAGACCCGGAGGCACTGATGGGGACCCCCCCAGGCGGGTCTGCGAAGGAAGCCATGCCTCCCCCGACAAATAAACTGAGCATATCCGGGCTTCCGAGGACTGCATGCGCAGAGCAAGGTTTGATACTGACCGAGTCGTAATTACAACGACAAGGAGTACTCAGGAAACAAAATGGTTAAGAGGCAAGGCTGATCCCAATTCCACGCGCGTGTTAACAGCGCTGGGCAGGCCCGGCTTCTCGGGGTTTGGAAAGGAAGGTGGGCATCGGTGAGAGGCAGCCGGGCGCTTGGGCCCAAAAGGGACGCGATCGCGCCGGGGGCCCGGGCGGAAACTGGAGATGAGCCGAATTCCCTCCCAGCCCGCCCGCCCGCCCGCCGGCCGGCCTCCCAGGCCCGGCCACCGGCTCATGGCGCCGGCCAACCTGTCAGGCCCGGCCCGCCCTGCCCGAGCGCCAGGCTCCGGCCGCGCGCGGACAAAGGAGGGCGGCCAGCCCCGGGTCTCGCTCACCCGCCGCGGGGCCTGCTGTCCATCCGCTTCTTCTGGCGCACCGGCTGCAGCGGGATGTTGTCCGTCATGTCGCCCGCGCCGCCCGCCTTGGCCGCCGTGCCCCCAGCGCCGCCTGGGCCGCCGCCCGGTCCGGCCTCCGCGCCACCGCCCGCCGGCGCCGCGCCGCCCCGGGGGAGGAGGCGGCGGCAGCGGGCGGGCCGGGCCCGCAGCGAGGGGGCGAGCTCGCGAGCGCCGGGCCACGCGCGGAGCCGCCCGCGCGGCCCGACCGACGGACACGGGCGCACCATGAGCCCGAGCTACGCGCCGCTCCCGCTCACCCCGCGCAGCGCCTGCCACGGGGGACGGCCGGCTGTGTCCGCGCCGCCGCCGCCGCCGCCGCCGCCGCAGTGTCCCCGCCCCCGGCCCGCGCCGCGCGCCCCCCACGCGCGCCCACCCGGCCACGCGCCCCCCGCCCACGCCCCGCCGTGCGCGCGCGCGCCCGATCCCCGCCCCCAGCCGACACCACTTTCACGCGCACACACTGCCACGCTCCCTCGGCCTCCATCCTCTCACGTGCTCACCCTTGCACGTTCACGCGCGACCCTCGCACACACATTCTCACCTGCTTACCCCGCACCAGCATCCGACCTTCACAATCACACACGTACACCTGCACGCACACACCCTGCTACACTCACGCCCATGAGTCACCTTTGTCCGCCCTGGATCTCAGGCCTCACACACGTGTGCCCCCAGGAATCACAGTCACACCGGGACCCACGCTCTACCTCACTCCGCTTTCCGGACTCCCTTAGCCACCATCCTTCACCATCCCCTACCCTCACTCTCCCACCTGGACCCCTGAGATTCACAATCACAGCATGCACTTACACACCTGCACACCCTCGTTCTCACACACACTCCTTCACCTACCTCTGGGGCTGACACACGTACCCTCTCAGTCACCCAGGCCAACATGTGTACCTACATCCTCTCCTACACAGTGTCCTGGATCCACTAACTTTCCAAGGACTCGATAAAATTTTAAGAACAAAAAGAAGATGAATAGTGGTGAAGGAAGGAGGGAAGGAAGTTAAAAATCCATATGTAATGAAAGAGCCTCAAAATGTAACACCGTGTAAACTAACCTACTGCAACTAAAGGAAATTTTGAAGTAGCTACATCTAGTACATTTCATGCGGGATGCGGGTGCCTTTTGTTTGCGATGAACAAGGGCAAAGCCACCAAGTGTCTGTGTCTGGGGCCTTGGGTGAAGTGGATCCCAAACCAAGAAGTGTGACTTATCTCATGTTCCGATGAAGTTCCTCAAGAAAAGCATGTCATTAGACGTTGCTGCGTGGCACCTTTGAAGGGAAAACAGCATTCTTTGGCTAACAGACCCGGTCTGCTTTGCGTCCGGTACCTAGGACAGTGCTAGGTGCACAGCATGATACAGACAACTCTCAGTAAAGGCTCATTGAGTGGAGGAAACGTAAACATCCTGACCCACCAATTATGGCATCAGAGGAGGCCCCACCCCCTCCCACCTGCTCCCCTAAGGTCCCCTCTCAAACCCCACCCACCTCAGTCCCCTTTCTCCACTCCACTACCATAGAAGGTAACAGACAAGACCGAAGAGATTGTGGCCCTTTAATCCAAGTTCCCCCACACAGCTGGTGTTCAGTAAATGTGAGCTCTTGTTTTTAGGGGGGTTTTGTTTTGTTTTGTTTTTGCGGTACGCGGGCCTCTCACCGTTGTGGCCTCTCCCGTTGCGGAGCACAGGCTCCAGACGCACAGGCTCAGCGGCCATGGCTCACGGGCCCAGCCGCTCCGCGGCATGTGGGATCTTCACAACCGGGGCACGAACCCGTGTCCCCTGCATCAGCAGGCGGACTCTCAACCACTGCGCCACCAGGGAGGCCCTGAGCTCTTGCTTGTTTGTTTGTTTGTTTCTGAGCTCTTGTTTTAATCAAGCACCGAAAACACACGTGGAGTCCCACATTTAATCCTCCCAGCCCTGCCAGCTGAGTCTAAATGGTCACACCCATTTCACAGGTGAGGAAACAGAAACTCAGAGCGGCCTGCACAAAGCAACGTGATTAGGAAGGAACACATCTGGGCTCCCAGGCCCGGCCTTTCCTGATCCAGAAGGCAGGAAAATTGCCCTCCAGTGACCAATGGATTCAGTTATCATGACATTTCCAGGTACCTATTAATCCTGATTCCAAATATCTTCGAGCTCCCTCTGCTCCTTGTGGAGCCCACCCGTGGCCACCCTTGTCAGGCTGTGCCCTCATTGTCTAGAATATGCAGTAATAATTGTGGCTCCCTCATCTGAGATCCTGTATCACTTCCACCATCTCCCAACTGTAGAACCAGAGGCAACTTACAAACTGCTGAGGCTCAGTTTCCTCATCTGTAAAATGGGGATAGTACCAGCCTCAGAAGATTGTTGGAAGGGTTAAATGAGCCAATCATGTACATAAAGCAATTCGAAGAGTACATACGCAGAGGGAGAACGTGGGCAGTTCAGGATTGTTGGAAGAATTCAGGGCAATAATAGGAACATGTAAAGCACTTAGTGCAGCGCATGCCACAAGGTCAATTCTCATCAAGGTTAGCTACTACAATTTCTCGTCCTCCTCCTATAATGAATTTTTTTTTTTTCCTAATTAAAGAAAGAACACCACAGTGTTATCAAATGGTGGTCTCTGGACAAAAAGATTCTAGGCAGATATTTGAAATATAATTCGGTCACTAGATTATTTTTTGTAGTAATTAGTACAGAGAGCTCCATATCCCATCCCATACCCACCTTACCTCATATCTACCCCCACCCCAAACCCAGCAGTCTCCCTTATTAACATTTTGCATTACTGTGGTACATCCAAGTGGATCTTAAAATTTTCTTTATGTTTTGTCTATACTTTCTGCTTTTTCTCTAGTGAACAGGTATCACTTTTACAACGTCTTTAAGTAAATACATTTTTAAAAGACCAAAGAGCCCCCTCAATCTCCAAAGGTAATAACATTTTCATATGAAAAGAGAGGCGATTTTTATTGCCTTTGCATTTTCCAAATTTCTTTCAGTGCACTTTTATAATCAATACAGAAAACACTTTAAAAAACTCCCTTCCAGCAAGGCAATCCCTCAGGAAAGGAGGCACTTAAAGGCTTTTATCTCTTCTTGAGAGAGATCCAGATGCTTGCGTGAGATAGCAGAGAGCCTGTGGGGAGAGCAGCAGAGCTGGGGCAGTGATGGCATGAGGATGGGAGGAGGGGCACAGCATCCCTCTTCCGGGTCCAGCCCTGCCTTCTTCTCCCTGTGGTCCTAGGAATGGTCACCTCAGGTCCTGCTTTCTGAGGAGCAGCCCCTTTTGTGGCCCTTGACAGCCATCTCCATCCAAGAGACCCCGGGTACAAGAAGCCACTGACCCCTAGAAAGCTGGAGCAGAAAGATCTTTGACAGGTAAACCAACCTAGTCTAGCCTCTTGTTTCCAGAAATCAGAGAGACTGAGGCCCACAGAGGTCACAGATGTTGGGCCCAGACCATAATCTATCTTGAGACTCAGTCCAGCCCACGCTGAACCCTCATTTTCATGGATCACCAAGCTGGCTGCAGCTGTTTACGGAGTGTTGGTGGTAAGAGGACATGAAGTCAGGGGCACTAATGGGTGAAAGAGAGTCAGGGAAAACAGGAACAATGACTTCATGAAAATGTTTTGGGTAAACTCAGGCTGGGGAGAGAAGTTCTTTTGGTGCCTAGAATCTTCTCTCCGAATGAATTCTCTCTGAATGAATGCATTCATTTAGGTAGTCCCTAAAACAGTTTCTCATCCTCAGCACTACTGACGTCAGGGCTGAATATTTCTTTACTGTGAGAGGCTGTCCTGTGCATTGTAAGATGTAAGCAGCATCCCTCATCTCTATCCACTACATGCCAGGAGCAGCTCACCCCCTTCTCCCTGGTTGTGACCTCGACTGATGTTTTCAGACACTGCAAAATGTCCCTGGAGGGCAAAACTGTCCCTAGTTGAGACCCACTGGGCTAGAATGTGATGTTAAATCATTTCTAAATCTCTAGTAAAACTGTGTCTCTAACACGAATCTGATCTTCCCACTCCCCCTTTTTGGGGAAAGCACTTTGTAAGTGCTTTCCACAAGCACCTATATCTAGCTAGGATTTAGTAACATTACTTTGTTTGTATGGTACCGTTTTTACCTCCAAAAAGACACAGGAAGTTTAGGGAAAACACCCCTGAACAATTCATTCAAGTCATCTTCACCAAGGACCTACAATATTCCAGGCCCTGAGGATACAGTTAAGAGACACACAATCCCTGCTGCCTAGGGCTGGGGTCTCTGCTGGTTCCTAGAGGTAAGAAAAGACTGGTCATCTTCAGCAAGATGACCAGATGACCTATCTAGCACACTCTTCTGGGTTACCTGTGTCTTTCCTTGTCTTTGAGCTCTTTTACAACTCTTCAACTTGCAGAAAACCCAATAGTAACACAAATGATTCTTCTCCATAGAAATGCAAATGAATTTTGTCCAATGGAATGCAGTTGATTCTAGCCCTGTGGATACCGATCATTTTTTACATCTTTATGTAAATTCACTTCAACTTTCCTGATTGCCTGAAATTGGGGAGTTCTTTCCATTCTCCTTTCAATCAGTTGTAAAACTGTTGATACAATCTTAGACACATTCATTTTACATTTGTAGGAGTCCTGATTTTCCCCTTCTAAAATGTTATATTTCAACAGGATAGACAGAAAATAAACAAGCAAACATTTCAGAGAGTGCAAAATGCCATGTGGATAACAGAACAGGCAATGTGAAAGAGATACTGTGCTTTTGTTTATCATTCTTACTTGATAAAAAGTTGGCAACACTAAGCAATTCCCTTCTATTCCAGGCATATCTACAGCACTTACCACCAGAGAAGGTCATTTGTTTCACTGTTTTTAATTTAAGGACCCACAATTATCCCTTCAGGATAAAATAAAACTTCGTATCCTTTGTTCCATACCTTGTCTTTAGAACACTGGTATTTCTTTCAACTTACTTCTTTCCTTAAAACAATAGATTGTTTACAAAGGGTGGGAGGGTGGAAAATGACAGGGGAGGGGAAGAGATGGGAAGAAATACAAGTCATTTGGGATGTTCATTCTTCTCCCAGAAAGGTCACATATTTAGACCTTGAAGTGCAGGGCTTGATGCTTCTTTTAAACACATTAATTAAACACAGGTCTTACCTTAATACCACGATTGCAAAGTCCACTTCTGAGAGGTAAATTTACTTACCCTCATTTTGGCCTAGCTTAGCTAATTCTCCATTTTTCTTTTATTTAGAAATAGTTGGATTAAAAAAAAAATAGTTGGAATTAGTCACAGAAAAGTGATAAGGACCTGGGGGTTTTTGGTGTTTTGTTTTTTTAGGCAAAAGTCTTGAATTTCCATGGATGCCAAGAGCAATAAACCCCTCAACCAAAAGCAGTTGCTTCTTTGAGCACATTACGAGACTTTAATAACTTTGAGAGTTAACTCATTTTCTTTGAAGAGAAATGAGCATTCCTTATTTAAGCACTTAATGATTTTGTTTGGAAACAAGAAAACAAAACTGGGGGAATAGCTAGGACTGAGAATAATTACTCCACAGGAAGTATATGCTTTCTCCAGTGGAAAAAGTGCCCCTTTAAATGATTTACATGGTTACAGAGTCCATAAAATCAGTGGTGCCAAGGAGAGAAGAAAGTAAACGTATGAATTAGCTGCTGTGGTGTTCAGGTCTCATCAAGACAAGGTCGGAGTCACAAGGTTAGCCAAATATAGCTCTTTGATGGATTCAACATAGGCTCCCAATACCAAGAAAGGGCCTGGAACCAGCAAGGTTCTGCCATTTTGTAACTTCCAACCACACAAGTATCCAAATGTCCTGGGGTAATTTGTCAAAAGCGGTGGTGGAGAGGGGGTAAAATGTACAGGTAGGAACCAATGAAATTGTAACTACTGCTGAAATACCATTACTCATGTATCTATATTTGAAGAAGACAAGCAGAAAACCCATCTTAGAAATTACCCCACCAGCCTACTTTTTTTTCACATTTTATTAATCAGAGAATGATGATGTATGTCATTTCACGCATGTCCCATGTGTTATGAGCTGCAAAGAACCACATCACCTTGAACGTAAAGGAGCTGCCCACCGCCTGGGGGCTTCTGATCCATGTGACTTCCTTCCTCAGTCCCAACAGATTGAACCAGGAGACTCCGCCTGATCCAGAGCTGGGACAAATCATACCCAACTAGGTGGGACAGTGTTGATTTTCTGAAGTAAACAGGAAATAGTGATGGCTAACTATTTTACACTTACTATGTCTCAGATTAGATGAGCATAAAAATGCATCACCTCACCATTGTCTTATGAATCCAATATCATCCCCATTTTGCAGACAAGACATCCAAGGCTTCATGTTATCTTGTCTTAGGGCAGGCACCCCGCCCAAGTGTTGAGCTGGGACATCTTGCCCAAATGAAGAGCCAGTGTTCTCACGATGAACCCTTCTTTTCCCCAGATTTGAAATGTACCTGTTTCATCTAACTCCTCGCTAACTTTGTTTCTGGACTTTCTATGTATCCTGACACGTAAGTTTCCTGTTTGGGCTCAGTGATCTGCTGAGTTGTAAACAACCGGAGTTACTTTTGAAACTATTGAAGGGCTTCCTGTAAATGTGCAGATTTTCAACACCTTCCCCGATGTTAGGGTTTAGCTAAACTATCACCTGACTCAGTGGCTCTTGGCAAGTTCTGCCGCCATAAAGGTGCAACTTTTCCACCTGGAGGTGGGCCTCTCCCAAGCTTTCTCCAGGCCCTCTGCAAATGCATGTTCCTCATGCAACGCAACAAATCCTTTCCCAGAACACTTGTCTTTAAGCAGGTTCTGGGCGTGCCAACTGAAAGCAGAGGGCCAGCAGAAAAGGTGGAAGTTCTTTTTTTTCAGCTTTACTGAGATATAACTGACAACGGGAAGTTTATTCTTAAAGTTAAAAGCCTTTTGGGACTCCCTCAAATCATCCATCAATTATCAAAAACTGTGTGAATACACAGAACCCATAGAGGAAGACACAACGCAGGCAGGTCTCAAGTTAAAAGAATACGTTCTATGGCAGCTGTACTGCTCACAACCTATCCTTCTGGCTTCAAAGATTAAGGCCGAGGGCTTCCCTGGTGGCGCAGTGGTTGAGAGTCCGCCTGCTGATGCAGGGGACACGGGTTCGTGCCCCGGTCCGGGAAGATCCCACATGCCGCGGAGCGGCTGGGCCCATGAGCCGTGGCCGCTGAGCCTGCGCGTCCGGAGCCTGTGCTCTGCAACGGGAGAGGCCACAGCAGTGAGAGGCCCGCGTACCGCAAAAAACAAACAAACAAAAAAAAAAGATCAAGGCCGAGAAAACAGCCACACACACACATGCTTATGAAAACAACTGCAAACACACGTGGAAACATTCATAATCTTTGTCCTAGCAATCCCTCAAGGAGGAATTCACCCTGGAGTCAAGTGCAAGAAAAGTTAGACCACAAAGATGATCAAAACCAAAGTCTGGAGGAAACATAATTATTGTCCAGCAATAGCTGATTAAACATTTTTGTATTATTGCAGATATTTAAAAAGGATTAGCCAGAAATGTGCTTTACCTTGGAAAGATGTCTCTAATATGTGAGAGGAGAAAGCATATTTTCCACTTAAGTAAAACAATTCTTATACATTCGAAACTAGAAAGACATAAAACTTAGCTGTAGGGTAGTATCAATTGTGAGAAAGGATGAAAATTCTAAATACTTGGGACCAGGCCATATTAGTTTAGATCAGCAGTCCCCAACCTTTTTGGCACCAGGGACTGGTTTGGTGGAAGACAATTTTTCCACATACATGGGTGGGGGAGGTTCAGGCAGTAATGCGAGGGGTGGGGGAAGGTTCAGGTGGTAATGCGAGGGGTGGGGGAAGGTTCAGGTGGTAATGCGAGGGGTGGGGGAAGGTTCAGGCGGTAACGCGAGGGGTGGGGGAGGTTCAGGCAGTAATGCGAGCGATGGGCAGCGGCCGATGAAGCTTTGCTTGCTCACCTGTCACTCACCTCCTGCCGTGTGGCCCGGTTCCTAACAGGCCGTGGATTGGTACCAGTCCACTGCCCAGGGATGGGGACCCCTGGTTTAGATCCCTCCATTTCAATTATCTAAACGATTGGGTTTATCTCGCTCTCAGTCAACAGAGTGGCTGCTTTACCCTAAATTTAGATGAGTTGAGGTCAAAGAACATCAAACCCCGGGGAGGAGGGCATCCACCTGCAAAGGAAGTTGACACGCAGAGCTCACATCAGGTCAAAGGCAATACGGACACAACTCCTAGACCTTTCCTGGATGTCAAGACTCCTTTCCAGGATGCTGCGGTACCCACATCCATTACATAATGAGCCTGATGCTGTGTCTTGCAAAGACACAACACAGCACAAGAGGGTACTATGCCAGGAGGACATTACCATGGTCCTGCCCTTGTGTCTCTCCTCAAAGAGCACTTTTCCCACCACCCTAAGATTCTTCCCTTGGAATTAAATCCCACCTCCTATGTGATTCTCAGCCCATCCCCTTCTAAGCAGCCAGCCTGTAAGTATGAGATGATTAAAATACTGTCTCTCTGGGAATTCCATGGCGGTCCAGTGGTTAGGGCTCTGCACTCCACTGCAGGGGCCACAGGTTCGATCTCTGGTCAGGAAACTTAAGATCCCGCGTGCAGTGTGGTGGCATGGCCAAAAAAAACAAAAACAAAAACCAGAACCTGTCTCTCTGCCCAGTGATGTGTAACCAGGTATGGATGGGTTGAAATGTGGGATCATCTAGGGCCTGATAAATTTTCCACAGTTACAAGCGAACACGAGCAAAGTTCTCTAGAAGGAGAGGACTCTAATAAAATGCCTTAAAAAAGAAAGATACCAACCAGCCAGTACTTAGTTGTGTGTGCTTGAGTAGTGGGTCAAGCATAGATGTAACCTGATGTACAGCTTCAATTCCAGGACCTAGAGAGACCAAGGGAGCTGGAAACGATTGTCAATTAAGGATTCTCAGGGTTGTTTTTTTTTTAATTTTTTGGCTGTGCTGTGCAGCATGTGGGGTCTTAGTTCCCCCACCAGGGATCAAACCCACATCCCCTGCATTTGAAGCGTGGAGTCTTAACCACTGGACCACCAGGGAAGTCCAGGATTCTCAAGTTTAGAGCAGAAACTACCAGAAAGACTTACATACACACCTGGTGGTGAAAAAAAGAACCATCCAAAATTTATTCTCCAACAGACAGACAGCATCAGCAGGTAAAAACTACAGGGGTTTCTCCGTAGATCATACATTCACAAGGCATTATTAGCTTAACAAGTGAGAAAGCCTCTGGTGTATTTTCTGTAACAATATCCACTTCACAGTGTAAACAGGTACTATTATGTGTTCACTTACAATTCCAGAAGGAAAGGCACAACTTGGCAAAACAAAAAAAATTTTTTTTGGATCCTAAAGTCAGGTGCAATTACCGAGAGACAGACTTGAGAACAGTCACAATCCACTTTTCCACATAGAGGGGCAAAGACTTCACCCAGAAATGTGGGTCTTTCTTTCTCCTTCCTTGTTAAATCCTCAAGAGTAACACTTCATCATCTGTGTAATATCACATATACAAAAGGGGGATTAAGAAAAAAAGAATCACAACATGTTGAACTTCCAGCTGCTCCCACCAATACATCAACTCTTAGGTTTACGACAGGGCCTAGGAACACTTCAGCGGTCATCAAATAAGAAAATAGAGACTATAGCTACAAAAATAACACATGAATGAGGTAGATAAATTAAAGCTTTCACATCCAGGACTTGCCTGTTCCAACTTGGTAGCCTTCATGCAATACTCAGAAAAAGAAAAATCTTCATAATTACTTGGCATACGTCACAATCAAGGAACTTCTGGTACAAATTAGTATAAGAAGTTATTAGTATATAATAAGACATGCCCTTCCTGTGAGTTTGTTTCTTCAAGAACGGACACCCAGCTCTTCAGAGTAGGCACCGGTGAACTAAATTAGGTCACCTGAGATTCCCTGCTCAGGTGCTCACCTCTCCTGGTTTTGGGAAGAAGAAGGGCATCTGGAAAGCATAGGGAGGACACCTTGGCACTCTTGGGGCTCCAACTGAACTGTATTTAAATAAGCAGCAACACACACACCGACTTTCTAAGGACTAAAATCTGTCCACTTGAGGGCATTCTACTTAAGGTTCCAAGGTTGAAAAAAAATTTGGAATTCTACAACCTCGGCTTTAAAAAAAAAAAAGTACATTCAAAAAAGAAAAGAAAAATGGGTGTAGGGTTGGGAGAATACCAAACAGGTCCCTAAACAGACGACAGACCTTGTCCATTTACCCGCATACAGTCACCGCAGAAGTAAGTATACAGTACCCACCCACCCCTCCCCCCACCCCCCAAACAGGCAAAACAGTTGTCTTCTCCATGGTGGTTCAACACCTTCCAACTTGAAACAGGTGACAGTCTTTGGAAACAGTTACTCTAGGTTGTACAAAGGTTTTATGTATATAGTTTGTTGCAAGTAACAAAACTACTTTGCAAGACCCGCTTCTTTCCAAAATTAAAAAAAAAAAAAATACTAGTCTATATTTTAGTATGAATTTTTTTTTTTGATTTTTCTTTTTTGTTTGTTTTTGCAAAGCAGCATGGCAACATGGTGATTGCAGGATGTGCCTGAGGTTGCGGTCACAACTGTAAACATTATTTGCACATCAGGAAGAAAACTGGAGGAGATGGGGTCTTTAAGAAAAACAAACAAAAAAGGGACAGTTCTAGAGAGGTCACTGCACTGCTCCTTCGACGTGCGTTCTCCTGTAGCTTAGCTGACGGCGATCTTGTTTTCCTCCAGGAAGTGAGGGAACTGGTGTTTGGGGACGCTGTCGGCAGCTCCTGGCTTCTCCACCTCGGCACTGATGGCCGACTGGGAGCCATCCATCTTGGAGGTAGCGGTGTTATTCACCACGGAGCTGGCCCCCAGCGACACCGGGAGGGTGGGAATGCCACCACTCTGGATCACAGAGATTTCGTTGGTCTTCATGGCCAGACCACCATTGAGCATGGTGGTGTACTGATTCCACACAACAGGGTCCACGTTCACCGAAGGGGCCAGGATTTCCTTGGGAAATATCTCGGGGACCCTCTTTCCGTCCGTTCCTAATAGAGCCATGGTGTTCTCGATGGCCAGCTTCCTGCCACGGCGTGCCGAGCTATTGTTGGCCCCATGCGTCATATAATGGACCTGTGGGAAGAGGGACAGAAAGGTTTCCACCAAAACAGAGATGGGACTGCATGTGGGCAAACCAAAGTCAAGTCTGCCTATGGGTTTGGTCTATCTAACCTTATATTTTAAAATTAGATGTCATTATTAAAAAAATCCAGATATCGGGCTTCCCTGGTGACGCAGTGGTTAAGAATCCGCCTGTCAATACAGGAGATATGGGTTCCAGTCCTGGTCCGGGAAGATCCCACACGCCACGGAGCAACTAAGCCCATGCACCACAACTACTGAGCCCGCGCTCTGGAGCCCACGTGCCACAACTACCGAAGCCCATGCACCTAGAGTCTGTGCTCCGCCACAAGAGAATCCACCGCAGTGAGAAGCCTGCGCACCGCAACAAAGAGTAGCCCCCGCTCGCCGCAACTAAAGAAAAGCCCTGGTGCAGCGACGAAGACCCAATGCACCCAAAATAAATAAATTTATTTAAAAAAAAAAAAATACAGATACCTATTCTCTTGGGGGAAAAAAAAAATCAGATCATCTGGCAACCATGGATCTACATTCCTGCCTAGAGGCAAGTAAGGGCAACCGAGGTGGGGAATACACACTCCAATTTTCCCCATACCACTGCTCACGTGTACAGTTTTGTCGACACCTACTACACAGCAGCGTTGTTTCAAGTGCTATGGCTACAACTTGTGAACACACAAACTTACAGGTAACAAATGGTACGGAACTTAACACATACAGACACGGAGTACAAGTAAAACGGGAATATCTGTAAGACCAGTAGGTTACATCAATGTCAATATCCTGGTTATTATTTATTCTATAGTTGTGCAAAATTCTATCACTGGGAGAAACTAGCAAAGTGGGTAAGCATCTCTGTATGACTTCTCCCTCTGCATGAATCGACAATTACTTGAATAAAAATTTGAGTTAAAGGGCTTCCCTGGTGGCGCAGTGGTTGAGAGTCCGCCTGCCGACGCAGGGGACACGGGTTCGTGCCCCGGTCCGGGAAGATCCCACATGCCGCGGAGCGGTAGGCCCGTGAGCCATGGCCGCTGAGCCTGCGCGTCCGGAGCCTGTGCTCCGCAACAGGAGAGGCCACAACAGTGAGAGGCCCGCGTACCGCAAAAAAAAAGAAAATTTGAGTTTAAAAAATAATCTTTGAACAAAACAGACCCTGGCCTGATGGAGCTGACATCCTAAATACATAGTGTGTCAACAAGAGTCATCACTGCTGTAGAGAAAAATAAGCCTAGTTGGGAAGGTTACACGAGGCCACGGGGAATGAATGTTATTTCATCTATGGTAGCAGACAAGGCAAGGACTCTTCTCAAGAGGAAAGAGATCCTACCACTTACTGCTGCTTCGACCTGGCCAGCCTCCTATCTGCAATTATGTTCCTGGTCTGGTTTTTGAGCTCTCAAATCCCTTTCTTTATGAAGAAAGAGTTGAAGAACGTGATGGGTCCTGCGTTTCAAGCATTCTCACGTCACTTCACTGATATGCTTAGAAGTCAGCAGTTATCCCAGCGGGCTCAGACGTCACTTGCTCTTCATCACTCCGAGAAATTACTAAGATGTTCCTGGCATCACGTGAAACACTCATACAACTCAATTAATCTCTAAGCGACCCTGAGGTCATTACCATGATCCCCATGCCTGAGAAACCGAGGGACAGGAGCCACCTGCCCAAAGCCACTTACGCAGCAACAGCAGCTCCAAACCTTGCCCAGATTGATTCCAAGGCCCCTGAATAAATTTACGCTTTGTATTTCTGGAAGTTGGGATTACAGGTTAGATTACTTCCATGTTCCTCCCCTGACATTTCTGCCACCTAGACTAAAATATTAAGAGAATATAGTTTTTTTAATAAGTACTTTTAATTTCTAACATGACATGAGGTCTTCTAGGTCAACTTTAAGATGAAGTTTCAACCTTCATTCTCATTACAAAGAATTCAACTAGTCTACTCACTGGGGAGCTAGTTAGAGAAAAGAGGTCCAGAGAAACACGCCTGGAACAAAGTAGAGGCAGGACCATGAGGGAAACCCAGGTTTCCCATCCTGTGTCCTTACACAGGCCACTTTCGATCCTTACATGGGACAGTCTCCCAGGTAATATCTTAGGTGGAACCAACTTATCCTAACAATAGACACACGACATTCTTTGGAAGAACCCAGCTATTCAGTCTCAAAGAAAGGCCGATAAACCTGGAGGCTTTCTTCCTTTAACTCCAGTGGCACTATATCTATGTTTAACTCGTGGTATTTATTTCAACCTAGCAGGCCAGGAAAACAAAAACCAACGTACAGGGTGGTCATCAAGTCTGAAAGCACAGGCAAATCCGTAAAGGATTTATCGACACTACATTACAACACGTGACAAACATCATCTGTGTTTCCAGACTTGAACGATTTCATGCAGGCACTGACAATGAGAATCCCAGCTTCAGAGATGTTGTAATGTGAGAAAGTCTCTTTCTTCTTTTTTCTGTTTTTTCTTTTTTGACTGCACTGCGAGGCTTGAACTCACCTTCAAGTTGCCTTTGGTGGTAAAAGCTCGCCCACAAATGTTACACACGAAAGGCTTCTCCCCGGTGTGAGTCCGCTCGTGAATCTGAAGTGCGCTGGCAGATGAGAAGTTCTTCCCGCACCTTGTGCAGCCGTGCTGCTTGGCCTGTCGTCGGGGCTGGATGGCTAGCAAAGGTGTCACGCCCGGGGACATGGTCGCGGGACCAACGAACGCACCAGGAACTTCAACTTTGACATAGGCTGGCTGGGCTCGGATAAATGTCGGTGGGCCAGTGCTCCGACCTGGTGTGCACAGAAAAAAAAAATCCCAAATTATCATCCTACAGTCATTCATTCTTCAATCCAAAAAGAAAGGAGCTTTGACCGCAACTGCCCCACCGTTTGACAGCCTGCAAATAGCGTTCAGGAAATCGACACCTTGGAAGCAGCTTTCCTTTTACTTGTTTATCTGCACGGAGAGTGACTCCAGCACTTCAGAGAAGGTTACTATTTTGGCTTTAAAGGTATCAGCAACAGTCACAGGCAATGCAATTCCAAGTTCAAATTCCTGCATTCAGTTACTTTTATAAAGTAAGCCCTGACACTATCTTTCTGATTCTACGATGTTGCTATTCCCCCATTTTTGCCATTAATGCCGTCAATAGGCACCCCATTTATGTGGGGTGCTTTTAAAATAGGTTAGATTCTTTTCTCTCCCTCAAGGGTTATTAATTTGTGAACTTTACATAAGGGAGTGAGATTTCAGAATCAAAGAACTATGGCTTATCTCACTGGCCAAAAAGCAATGCCCACTTTCTCAAATACTCTTCTACTGGAGCATTTACTTAGGATTACCCATGTTGCCCTCACAGGGCTCAAACACAAAAATAAAAACCCACCAAAAGTAAGTACGCTGTCCACACCCAGCTTGCAAGAACCGTCGTAAACAAAAGCATGTCTCTACTACGACAGAGGTAGTTATTATTGCCCTCTATCCAGAAGTACCCACAGAAAGGCTAATCGCCCTACAGGGGAGCTATTTCACATATACCACACTCTCCATCTGTCAAGTTCAACCCAGGTTCCTTTTGGATGACTCTGTGCCCAGAATGGACCTAAGTTAAATCCAAAGCTCTATCACCTTCCGTCTCAGTGCGGCTGTTCTCGGAGCTGTCCACTTTGCCACCGGTATCAGGAGACTTGGATTTGACACTCTCCGCTTGGCTATTGGCTGGGGAGACTGCCTGGAAGGACGTGGTCTCCAGGACATCTGGACTTCGGCTCGGATACTCCTGGTCCCCCATCACTGAGGAGGAAGAGTCGTTGGTCAAGCCATCACTCTCCACGGAACCATTTTCTCGGCTGCTCTGTCGCTGCAGGACAAGACCAGTGAGACCCATCTTCCCTGGGGCATCTAGGGAAGCCACCGAGGCCAGCCCTAGAGTAGGTGATGCCGAGTGGATGCTGGGAAGGGGCATGGGGACCTTCGAGGAGCTGCCAGGGGCCTCCTGGGAGCAGACTTCATCTACATCGATGCTCTCGACATCATCAGGACAGACAACGCTCGTACTGCCATTTTCACTGACCGCCATTGGCTCGGGACCCGTAAAGTCACAGGGATTCTCCGGCAGAGGCGCGTTGGGAATCTGGCCGCCCATGTGCATCCGGATGTGCTGCTGCAACATGACCGCGTTGGTAAACTTCTTCTGGCAGATGGGGCACGAATGCTGCGTCTTTATGGACGTGTTGGTCCGGTGCACCCCGAGGTGCGTCTTCAGGTTGCCTTTGGTGGAGAAGGCTCGACCACAGATCCTACACTGGAACGGCCTCTCCCCGGTGTGGGTGCGGTAATGCATCTTGAGGGAACTTTGGCAGCTTAAGACACGGTGGCATATGAGACATTCGTTGGGGTCGGTGGTGGCCTTGTCGATGTTCTCCACCAGCTGCTGCAATTTCAGGGTCTCTGACCCCGGCTCGGGTGTCCCACTCCCTTGGAAGCCACCAACCCTCGGGGAGTTATGGTTGGGCCCCACCCCAGGTAGGATGGATCCATCCTCACTTTCCGGAGAAGGCCCGGGCTGCAGGTCGTTGGGCAATGGGCCACCCATGAGGTCCTTGGAGTTAGTCCCCGAAGAGAGATTCTGAGATAGCCCTACATTGGGGGTCCCCGTCGCAAGGACGGGTTTGCTGTCTAAGGAGAGCCCGGGTTCATCTACGGGGACAGGGCCAGAGAGCACGTAGGGAAGGCCACTGCCCGCCGCCATCTTGTCGTGGAACTCGGCAAACAGCTGCGGGTTTGCCTTCACCTGGGGATGTCGATGAAAGTGCACCTTGAGGTTGCCCTTGGTGGTGAAGCGGTGGCCGCAGACAGAGCACACGAAGGGTCTCTCTCCGGTGTGGGAGCGGAGGTGGATCTGCAAGGAGCTATCAGTCCCAAAAACCTTGCTACAGTACTTACACTTGTGCTTGTAGAGGACCTCGTCCTTGGGTTTGACATCTACCGGGGAGACACTCGGTGGCTTCCCTTTCCCTTTCTTGGACGGGTCTAACGCCACCGCGGAGAAGGGGCTCTGGAAGAGCACAGAGCCTGGGGCCTGAGGTAACAACGCCCCCGGGAGACGCGACAGGACGTTGGGGAGCACCCGGGTCCCATCTGGCTTCAGGGCGAAGGGCGTCAGCCCTGGGGACACGGAGCTGGCAGCAGAAGGGATGCTGGTGTGAGGTAGCTTGGCTGGCTTCAAGGTGTCCAGGGGCAAAGCCGGGCTCCCCGCCTTCTGGCTGAGCAGAGCCACAGCCGCCGAAACCTGCTGGGACACGTGGCCGCCCAGCGTCTTCAGGGAGTCAGCTCCGGCCACGCCGGTGGAGTGGAGGGCGTGGGAGGCCCACAGGTTCACCTGCACGCGGATCTGCTCCGTGAGCTGGATTTGCTGGAGCTGCTGCTGCTGCAGACACAGGATCTGCTCGAGGACCCAGGGGATGCTGCTGGCGCCGGGCAGCGGGGCGGGGGGCGCGTCTGCGCCCCGCTGGTTCACGGCCGCCTTGGTGCCCCGTAGTGCTTGAAACGTGACGTTGGTGTTGGCCACTTTGCCTTTGGGTAAATAGCTTATGTCCTGGGGTGTGGGTGGCAGGGCGGCCTCCGTCTTTAAGTACACGATGGACTCTGCCCCCGGCTTCTCCCTCGTGTCCCCTGAGCTGCCACCGTCCTCTCTGTGACCGTCCTTCCTGCTTGGGCTGCGTGGCTGGTGGCTCAGCACAACCCCGGAGAAGTCTTCTGAAGGCACCGGCCCCTCGCTGTCGTTCATGATGAGGACAGGTGGATTTTTAGTGCAATTCTTCTTATGGTCTAAGAACTCCGAGAAACTGAAGAACTCGGCACAGCATTTCTCACAGATGTGAGTCTCCTCCCGCCGAGGCCTCTTTATCCCTGCTCCGTCCACGTTCACGTCATCGCCACTCCCTGGGGGGTTCATTGGAGTACCTGTGACAAGAGAGAAAAAGCTAAGAACTCCACCCAAGAAAGGATGTGGAGTGACTTCTTGGGAAAAACCACAGCTCACAGTCCAGAGGTCTTCGTGATCTGTGTCCCAACACGCACAAAACTGTGTAAGGGAACAAGGCATCCAAAGAGTCTCAAGTGAACCAATCACTTAGGTAGTGGGGGTCAAATCATAACCCCCCAAAATGTCCAATCCTAACCCCTGCACCTGTGCAAGCGACCTTCTTTGGGGCAGGGGGGGAAATCTTTGCAATTGTAATTAGGGTGGGTCCGAAGCCCAGTATCTGGTGTCCTTAAGGAGAAAAGAAAGGGACATGAGACAGAATAAGGCCATGTGAAGCCAACGCGGGAGTTACGTGGCTTTTATAAGCCAAGGACGGCTGGAAGCCAACAAAAGGTAGGGAGGAGGCCTGGTACAGACTCACCCTCAGAGGCTCCAAAAGGAACCCTGCAACTCCTAAATTTCAGCTGTCCACCCTCCAGAACTGTGAGAATAAATCTGTCTTAAACCGTCTAGTCTGTGCCAACTTATTAAGGCAGCCCTGGGAAACGCATACAATTCATTAAAATAATCCCCTTGGAGCTCTGGCCCTCACCCAGCTGAGAGCTGGCTTGAAAGGCAAATGGATCTCATGCCACCATAAAATGATGTTGGAAACCTGCTCAATTCATGGCCGCTCATCTCCATCCTGGGCCCATCGAAGGTGAAATTGCAGTAAGTCACTCATTCAGACAATGTGGTAAGTGTACCTTCCCACCAGGGACAATGAAAGGTTAAAGGTGCTAAAAATTAATAAGAAAAAACACACTGAAAAAAAAGGAAAGATTGCATGTCCAAGAAAAAAAACTTCACTGACCTTCCTGATTACGAAAAACCTACAGAAATGCCTTAACAGGACATTAAAGGATTAATAAGCCATTAAACAAAGAAAGAAGCCCAAGAAAGGAAGGAAGGGATGGGAATGATGGATTTTATTCCTCACCTTCCGTTTGCAACTTCTACTCTGTTACACAAAAGTCAACCAACCGTCCTATTCTGGGTAGTTCTATTCCTGAAAATGAGTGGTCCCTGGACTTCTTTTGCAGTTGGGTCCTGTTTCCTTCACAGTGACTGCCAGTCTGCACGTCACAATGCCTGTCGGGGGACTGTGCTTTTTAGCCAGATGCCTGAGTCCTGGCAGGTGGAGAACCTCTAAGCTACTTTATTTTTCTCATTTCCTGCCTCACCTATTATATGTACACCTTACCACTGAGAAGTCATATAGGCACACCTCAGACCCAGCAACTCCAGGTGCGCAGATCCAAACCACAGACGTTTGCACACGTATACAAAGATCCATGGAGAGGACTTCCCTGGTGGCGCAGTGGTTAAGAATCCACCTGCCAGCACCGGGGACGCGGGCCGGGAAGATCCCACATGCTGCAGAGCAACGAAGCCCGTGCGCCACAACTACTGAAGGCTGCACTCCACAACAAGAGAAGCCACCACAACGAGTAGCCCCCGCTCGCCGCAACTAGAGAAAGCCTGCGTGCGGCAACAAAGACCCAACACAGCCAAATATAAATAAACTTATTTTTTAAAAAAAATCCATGGAGGAAGAGGGATATTTTTCACAGAAATGTTTAGAGCCACAAAAGAGGGGGGAAAAAAATAAAGGTAAATTTTGGTTTACCCACAGTACAAAAACGACGCAGAATTTCCGTACATCCTGACATGGAGACAGAAGTTAGGTGGAAGTAGGTTACAGAATAGTTTGTAAGGTGTGACCATTTTTGTTTAAAACAAATCCGATTTGAAATGTACAAATGCATGGGGGTAAGGCCAGGCAGTATCCACTTATCTTTTAAATAAAATGATCACTTTGTAAAGCCAACTAACCCATTTTGCCTCAATTCCTTGGGTGATTACGTTTCCCAACAGCATGGGTTTTTGACTGAGGAGTCAGTCAACAATTTGGGGAGGGGCTGATCTTGCAACAAAGTGTATTTCTCTTGAGAAAGATCTATACTTTCCATCAGATTTTCAAACACTGGTTCTTTTACATTTCCATAGCACGGCCTTAATAAATTGACTTAATTTTTCCTAATTTCAGACTAAATAATCATCAGAAGTTCTGCAAGGTGTATGCGGGTCGGGGGTGAGCCAAGAGAAAGCAAACAGGTCAGGATCAATCCATGGAAAACAGGTTTGATGTGGTGGGCTTACCCCTCGGGATTTCTACTGAATGTGTAAAATCATGACAACCACGTAAGTTAGATGCCTGTGTTAAGTGACGTGATTAATTTCACAAATGTTTGCTGAGTGCTGACCGTGAGCCTGGCGCCATCCTATGACCTGAAAGTGCAGATCCTGTACGTAGTCAGTTAACATCAGTTTCTCCACCTTTTCTATTTCGGCGGCTTATCTGGTTACCTGGGCAACTAGGGCTGCCTGAACACAATAAGCCTTGTACCAGTCATTTAAAGCCTCACTCATTTAACAATACTTCTCGCCTCCTACTGAGTACAAGGCAGGGGCTAGGGGGGTGATAAAATGATGAGCAGCCTAATAGCCTCCTGTAGTCCAGACTAGAACCTCCAGGCGCCCTGGGCTCCATACTATACCCATCCAACCCTATTTAACATCAGCCCCATTTACAGATGAGGAAAACAGACTTGGATGTAATGTGCCTTATACCCAAGGCAACACAACGAAAAATCTAGTCATAGGTAACTTTTGAGCACTATGTACCAGGTGTAATTTACATGTTATTAACAACTCTTGAGCTAGAGACTATCATATTTAACAGAGGGGGAAACTGAGGCACAGAGGACATTAACTTCCCCAAGGTAGGGCATGTGGTAAACTGCGGAGCCAACATTAAAACCAAGGCACGCAGGACCCAGACTGTCCCTTTGAACTCTTCCTTGATACCCTTCCTCCTAAGCATATGTTTCTTCTGTTGAGACTGGCAACTATCTTTCCTCTCACAGAAACCCCAGGAGGAACAGGAAAGCTTGAGGGGTCAGGTTTGGGGGTGTGGGGAGGTTAACTTAGGACATAATACACCCCTACTACTTCCATGTGGAGTGTAGCAGGTAGGTACCTCCTTCCTTCCGGCTCCACAACTGCTCCAAAGCAATAGAATTTCCAAGAATCAAGTTAAATACATTCACCAATTCCCAGAATCCTTAAGATAGTACCTATTGGTACACCTTCCCAAGACTTCTAATGCGGTGTTTGCTGGGGTGTGTTGTTAAACCGGCACAATCTTTCTGGAAGTGCAATTCTGGCAATTATGTGTCAAGAACTTCAGAAGTAGAACTTAAAGAGCTTCTCTTGGGAGGGAAATACACCAGTAGGCTGGTGCCTATAAATACATACAACTTCTTCAGAGCACAGTCCACCAACATCATCATTTTTGTGTAATTCTCCTTCCACCCAGCAATTCCCTTGTTAGGAGTTTACTTTCTGTGATACCAGGATACAGGTTTCATAGTAACAAACAACCTAAACGAAAAAGGATGCACTCTGGTCCATCAGTACGGTTCTGATTGAATAAATCAGGGTACGCGAAAATGATGACTACTTTGTAGCCTTCAAAAATAAAGTAGATCTTTATTATATATGCTTGATCTGTAAGACAACCGCCCAAGACTGATTTCAAGAGGAAAAAAAGTGTAGAGAACAGGATGTATAGATCCTTTTTGTGTCTGGGGATAAAGATATAAGTATGTACGTGGGAAACTTTTGAAATAATAGATGCTGTGGCTGGTCCCTGCCTCTTGGAGCACAGGCCTGGGGTAGAAGAGAAACTTTAAAATGTATACACTTTTGGGACTTGCCTGGCGGTGCAGTGGTTAAGACTCCACACTTCCAAAGCAGGGGACGCAGGTTCGATCCCTGGTCAGGGAGGCACATGCCGTGCAGTGTGACCACAGAAAAAAAATAAATAAATGTATACACTTCTGTACTTTGGCTTCTTTTTAATTAGCAATGTTACACCCCTTTTCTCAGCCATTCTACTTCTGGAAATCTCTAACAAAGCTCATGTACAAATGCTTGTTAAGGGCCAAAGCAAAACTACTACCATCCTCCACAAACTGCAACAAAGTACTCACTTCAGACTCCTACACCTTAACTCACTTATCTTCGTAGCCAGGTAAACAAGCATCTTTGTTCCCAATTCGCAAACATGGAAACTAAGGCTCAGAAATAAGTGCCTCAAGGTGCCGTGCTGGTAAAACACAAGGGCAGGGATTATAGCCTTAAATACTATTGAAGAAGAGAACTGAAGCTAGTGGCCCGATTTATAATTGTTTCTTCTAGAGCAGTTTCTTGAACTTTTTTTCATTTTACCCCTCTAGGAAGGGTTTTAAAGCTTTTTCTTCCTAACCACCGCCCCCCCCCCCCGCCAAATTTTAATACCACCAATATACTATATTATCTGTTTATGCACTATGGTCCTTTGGAAGGCCACAAACCTTAACTGTAACATCAATAAACATTTTTGGCCCCCCCCCAAAAAAACCAATTTTCACCCCCTTGGGGACAATATTCCCTTACTGACAATGCAGATTTTAAAGGAGATAACTCTTTAAACTGGGGCTGATGAAATTAGACAGGAAAAAAAAGATGGCAACCTTATTTTCACTCAGCTGAATTAAAACTTAACACTTCTTTCAATTATGAGCGTGGGGAACATACCTCAGCGGTATTTGCAGAACCCATGCCTATGTCATCAACAGAAAGCAGGTATTTTCCTGTGATGTCAATGCGGTTGCATTACTGGAAATTCTGGTTACCTGACTGACTGCTAGATCTCCTTTATTGTGTTCATAAAGAAGCACATGTTACTTTTACTAAGTGTTATCTCAATGCAATTTATTTCCTTGGTATTTCTATGTATCTTATTGTATGCATTTAAATACATTCTGATGAGAAGGGGTGAATGTGGCACAAAAAAGGTTAAGCTCCCTGCCCTAGAAGGATCCAACAGTTCCCAAGAGTGATTTACAGCTTGAATACCAGCTTGCCTGCACTGTATACACAGGCTTGCCTCTTCTGTAGCCTCCAAGCAGTACCGGCAACATCCCACTTGAGTCTTCAAACAGCAGGAGCTCTGTTTGCTGGTGCAGTAAAAAGTACTTCGACATTCAGACCACCACTGGCAAATACTGAAAGCGTATTTGCCAAAGAGTAAGACGACTCTGTTATGAACAATTGCTGGGTATGCTTAAGTTAACCCTTCCCAAAAGGAAAAAGCAAAGTTCAGAGGGATTACACAGCAACTAGATCTTCCATCCTTCTACCCCACCCCCACTCCGAATTTTAGGAATGTTATCTCTCAGCATCTAGTTATCCAATAAGTTGGAAGAATGCAGTAAACCCAGCAGGGGGCTTAGATTCAATCACTGCCAAATGGATAGAAAATACTCTTACTATTGTATAGGAAGAAAGCTCATCTGCCAGAGGCCAATCAAATTCTGGAGCCGGTGAAAATGCTTAAGACACAAACCTGTGTATCTCAAGGAAAGCATTATGCCTCAAGCTTATCTCCCCCCCCATTCCTATATTAAAAGAACGACAATGAGCATATTATCTAGAGTACATAAACATCTTCTACCCCACCCCCACCGGCAGGATAACTGCTTACCAAAAACACAAAAGGAAATTGAGATGTCCTTAAATACCGAACCAGTTCAAAGAAACTGGTTTACCAGTTTAATTTTACATCTGAATTCAGCAATCCTGGGAAACACTTTAAGGAACAAGCCCTTAACTCAATTTGTAGGTGGCAAATTAGAGCAGTAATTAACTTTCTATTTAATTAAGGTACAAAAAAAATTTGTTCCAAATGGTCTTGGATCAAAATTCAAGTCTGCTGAAAAGGAAGAAGTAAAAGAATCAAAGTCTCTTTGTGCTATAAGGTGTGCGAGCTCTGCTATTTACGCTGTAGAGATACGTCCCATATTGCCTCAACTGGAGCTCATCTTTTAAGCAATTTGTAAACTCCATGAAGGCAGGAGCTTTTGCTGCCTCCTTCCCCAGATCCCCCTAGAACAAAGCCTTTCATAGACTTGAAATCTAGAAAAAAAAAAAATAGATGGCAACGATCAGAGATGCAGTTCTTACATGGATTTAGAGCTTTAAAAATTTTTTAGATGCTTTTTTAAACAATCAAAAGCACAATAGGTTAAGGATGATGAAAAAGGGAATATCTTGAACTCTTACCATCATTTTTTCCAGGGCAGTAAAGCCCAGAGCACCAAATGCAAACTCTGCTTTATTTTCGACTTGCTTCCCAGGACCTCTTATTCTAAAGCCTGCAGAGGCACATCTCAAAAATTAAAAGAGAGGAGGAGAGATAACACTCAACCAGCTGAACACTCACCATAGCTCCCTCATCTGATAGAAAATCCCATCCCATAACCAACTCTTCTAAAACCACGATAAACACAGCTTCTTGGATTTAGAGCAAGGCTCAAATCAAACAGGACAAGGCAACCCTGGGCAAGCCACTGCAACCAGGAGTTAAAGTTTACTCTAAAATGAGTAAAAATGAGGATTACAGATAATGTCGTTGAGGTCCCCAGCCTGGTGTCTGGCACACAGTAGGCTACAGATAAAACTGCAGAATTATCTCAACTTGGCAGTTCAGTGCCATCTTGGCACAATAAAAAATAAAACATTGTTATTTTGAACAAAATTAATTACTGATCACGTTTCCAGCACACAGTGGGTCTTGTATAGTGGAAACTATCTAAATAAACAGCATGCTTCATCTCCATGGTACACAGGAAGAACCCAAAAGCTCAGAAATCAAGGTTACACAGCTGAAAGTCATACAACCAGATTGGAATGCACACCTCACTCTAAAATCTTACCAAAACCTAACTTCATTTAAAAAGAGGAAGCATTAACTCTATCCCTCCCTCCCAAGATGGCTCCCCAACTCCCCACCGTGAGGAAGGCTGCAGAGGCTTGAAGGACCAACTAGCATTGACTTGTGCAATTTCTTTTTGACGGAACAAAAGCGGTGTGGGCAAGTTGTAGCCCCTTTCAGAAACTCAGATGGAAACACAGAAAGTCAGCCTGCAACATTAACTAACGCTTCGATCAACAAGATTTCCCTCTCCCTCTATTAAAATATAAGCTCCCAAGTGCCCTATTCTCAGAATCCTTACCGCCAATGTAGGTCATTTCAGTTTAGAAACTGGGGCTAGGCAGTTATTTGAAATTTGGGAATCTTAATCGTTGATGGCTGTAATCCAGTTTAGCACAAAGGGCATTTGAAACTCTTTTGAGAAAATGCTAATTTTCCTGTATGTAGCCTGAGTCCCCTGACCACCTGCAGATTTTCTGATCTAATTTTTTGCCGTACTTCATTTTCCTCCCTCAAAAAGTACATTCTTTATAAGTGGGTCTCAAATTGGCTTTGCAAAATAAGACCAGTCTAAACTGGATTTTTAAAATGATACATGCAGGCCGCTCAAATACAAAATGCATCAGTTAAAATGTACTACTTGGGAAAACTACCTTCTGTCCCATCGTGGCAACTGGGGGACTCTGCAAACACATTCGAGGATCGAAGAATTCTTTCCAAGAATTCCAAAGACTTGGCAAAGAAAACCCGGTACTGCCAGGGATAGCTCAAGCAACGGACTGGAGTCCCTAGCCTAGCCCAGCCCAGCGCTCTCCATCCCCCTGCCCCAGCCTGTCCCACCCATCAGGTGTGAGCCGGTACCTGCGAAGGGACCCGCCTCTCAGCAAAGGGCGAGGTTCCAGGCTGGGCCTCCAGGGGGCGCCCGCGCGCAGCTCGGCCGTCCACTCCAACCCAAGCGATCAATAGCAACTCCCCCTCCCAAATCGTGGAGGGAGCGCACAGCCAGGCCCGCGATCCTAACCAGCTCGGGTTAACTGATTGCAAACTCCAGCTAGCGTTAATTTAAGAAGCTCCCCCTAAGGTGCCAAACACCACCAAAAGCCCCACTTCAGCGCGCCCACCCAAAATGAAGCGGGTAGGGGGAAGGGGAGGTCAGAGCAGGACCAGGGGAGGGGTCAGAGCCAGGAGCTCGCCCCTCCTCTCGGGAGGAAGCGGGCGGGCAGAGGCTTAACCCTTTTGTTCCAGGTGGGCCAGGCAACGAAGCCTCTCCATTCTCCCCCGCACTCCCCCTCCCAAGGCACAAAGAGAGTCCACCCTCCTCCGACCTTGGGTGCACGCAGCCCTGACCATCGGACGCCCGAAAACGCACAGCCGCCCCCTCGGTCAAGCAGATCTCTTTAATTTGCCCTGGAAAAATTTTATTTGAGGGGAAATAGGGATTTACATTATATTATAAATTTAGGAAATTTACCACATTCCCTCCCCGAAATAAAAGGTACGGTAACCAAAACGTAGCAACCGTTTTCCCATCGGAGTTGTAGCTCGGAGTCGGGTTGCCGCGCACACCCCCATCACGGGCTGGGAAATTAGAAAGCAGGCGGCGAGAGGAGAGAAGCCACCAACAAGGCCCAAGAGGACGTTAAAAACGCCCCCTCCCCCCACGCGTACGCGAAAAACTTATCAGGCGACAATTTGGCGGGCCAGGACGGAGGGGAGATAGTGGGAAATCGACTGGCTCCTAAAGCCCCCTGGGTTACATGATTAGGAAGAGAGGAGTTTGCTTGGCCGCTCCCTACCGGGCTGGGGGTCCAGAACTCCTCCAGACCCTCAAGACGCGCAGCGCGGAAGCGTGGGCCGGGTCAGCCCCCGGAGCTCGCCCTGGCCACGACCGCCCAGTCCTGGCCCGACCTCTCCCCTCTGGCCCCCGGGGCGCGCGTTTGGAAAGCCGGGCGCCCTAGAAAGGGCACGCAAAACGCCAGGCCGGTGCACCCCAGCGGGGCTGCTGTGCGCCCGCGACCCCCGCCCCTGGGGGCCCACACCCCTCCCGCCGGCCGCGGTTTATTTTTAGGAAGTCGGAAATCAAAGATGGCTGGAGGTCAGGCCCCGTAAGGTTAGGGCGAAGATCGGCAGGCGGCGTAGCCCCGGGAGAAAAGAGGAAAACCAAAAAAGAAATTTTTTTAAAAAAGGAAAATACTGTGCTCTTCTCCTCCACCTCTTCGGGCCCTCCAATCCCCTCCGCAGCGCTGGTGGCCCGCACCCCAGCTCCTGGGGGTGGGGAGAGGTCGCGACCCCTCCCCCCTCTTGGCCCGGGAGGGGCGCGTGCAACAGATCGTGCTCCCCCGGGAGGTCTTCCTAGGGTGCGCCCCTTCCCCAGCCTCCTACAAAGACCCTAACGGGTGAGGGAAAGAGTGGGGACCCCCGGGGTCTTTCTTTTAAAAAGCAGCGCCAGGGAGGGAGGAGGGGAGCCTAAGTTACAAGTGGGGGGGAGGCTACCAGTGAGGGGAGTGGAACCAATTACGAGAGGGGCAGAGGACAAGGAGAAGGGAACCTTTCAGGAATGAGGGACACAGGAGAGGCTGGGGGTCAATTTCACAATAAGAGCGAGACCCGGGGGTGAAACTTACACAAGAGGGGAGAAGCGATTAAAGGGGAGAAGTGTAAAATTAACGAGGGTGGGGGTGGGGAATGAGGCTGCCGCTCTCCTCTGGAACTGAGCCCCCAGATCTCGGTTCCCCAGTCTGCGGTGGAAGCCGTTGGGTCCCCGAAGTCCGCGCCTTCGAGGGTCCCGCGAACGTCCCGGAAACTGCCCGCCCGGGGCGTGCGCCCCCAGCCCCACTCACCCGGCTCCCCCGCCGCCGGCGCCGCTGCGGCCGCATCTGCAAACTCCGGGGCCGGCTGCTGCGGCTGCTGCTCGCCCTGGTCCTCCTCCGAGTTGATGTGTTGGGGTTTCGCCTGCTTGCGCCTCGACATGGTGCGAGCATCGGGGCGCCTGGAGAGCCGCGGTTATTTGCCCACTCCGCCACAAATTCCTGGAGTTCGGAAATTTACCCCCCTTCGGCCGGAACGCGCATGTCCCAGTAATTATTATTATCAATAATGCATTGCGATTTATCATGAGCCCTGACAGCTGATTGGCCTGGGTCCAAGACCTCAGAGATCATTTAAATAAGACCTCATTGATCAGGGAGGGGCGAGGCATTCTGGGCTTTGTAGTCCGGCCCTACAAGCGACAAAGGCGTGTTCATCGGGGGAGAGCAACTAATTAGCATCCGGGCTCAGATTGGCTGGATCGTGGACGAAATCCGAGGGGGACCCATCCTCGCTTCAGCTATCTGAATCCTCGGAGAGAAAAAGAAAAATGATTGTGTATTTACTAAAAACTTGGAGCTTCCGTAACAGTTTTGGAACGAGCGTATTTGGTAGTGTGCTCCAAAAATTACTTTTGTAAGGTTGATATCCTCGCAAGCCGGGGAGGAAGGTCTTTTCAGTGAAATATTTTGGCTCAGTGTTTACATCTACCAAAAAACAAAAACAAAACAAAACAAAAAACTGAGATTTGACCCGTGTCCCCTCCCATCTCCTTTTTCACTGAAATGTTTAAATTGAGTCTGGAGGTATCTGAAGAATGGTAAATGGTGGTATATTCAACCTTCCCACCCCATTTCAACTCTTAAGGTGGCCTTCAAATTTCAGATTACCCCCTCACCATGATTTATTTCCTTTGAATGCTAAGTAATAACCTCCAGGATTCATACACAAAAGGTTTGGTTTACTGTCACAGTGCAGACCTTGATTTTTGGTTTGGGTTTTGGGTTTTTTTCTTTAATTTAAAAAGACTGGATACTAAATATAGAAAAGGTAGATTAAAAGCAAGTATAGTCAGAGATAATATCAAAACAAGAAGCGACTGCACTTTTTCCCCACAAGCCATAAATGTCTGATAACATCATTTTATTACTGAGACAATCCTCTTATATCTCCCATGGATCAGCAATGGGCGTTGTCATAGTAACTGGGTGTTGCCAAACTAATCATTATCGGAATTTTTTGCAATATGGACTTTACTGTGGAAAAGATGTGTAGTTCAAAGTGATTGCATCATCCCGACATGCAGCTGCCTGGAATTTTCTAAAAGTGTGTATGTGTGTATAATATTATAGGTATACACACCTCTACAGTAAATCTCTCTGTATTTTATTCCATTAACTGCCTTGCATGATGTAAATGCTCAATAAATGTTGAATAAATGATGAACTCTTCAGCCTTCTAAGTCTGATTGGTGTTTCCCTGGTGCCTCTGGGCATGCGTCTGTATTTAGCATTTACTTCATTGTAGGGAACTGTGCAATTATAGACGCTCCTCCACGTTGTGCATTGCATTTTCTCGATTAGTTATTCATCAGCTTCCCGGCTTGTTAGAGTTTCTGGTAAGCTCATCGGGAACGCAAGCAAAATAGAATGCTAAACTGATAAAGATGTTCACCTGGGTGTTTGGACAACCCAAGGCAGAAAATAAATCAGCTTCATCATCTTTTTGATATTCATGGCCATCAATAAAACTTACTGAAGGAAAGAAGGTTAACCTCCAATTTTTGACTCTTTGTTTGAAAATGCTTGGCATTGTTTTAAGTCCCCTAAACCAAAAAAGAGAGAATTACAGTCAACAGCCCAAGTTGGAAAAGTAAGAATTTGGTTTAATAATACATGGAAGCTGTTTAGAATTCTCATACTGAGTAAAAAAGCCAATTAACACCTGCCTCACTGACTAATCTGCTTATATTCCCAACACCTTTTCTGGGTGAGGTAGTGTGGTAGATGTAATTTACCAATCTAAATGCATGTGCACTAGGTTTACAGCTCAAGAAATGTTAGTGGTTTAAGGAAAACTTAATTGAAGATATAGTTGTTTATACTTATTTTAGTTGGTGATAGTGAAAACACGATGCCGTTTCTGCTCAGAACAAGGTATTAAAATTATGCCACTTGAGTCTCCAAGTGATAATAATAATAATTCATTGAGCTCCTGGTATGTACCACAGGCTGCACTAAATGCACACTTTCTCCTTTTATCTTCCAAGAGAGGTTGGCATTGTTTTGTCCATTTTGAAGATGAGGAAACTGAGGTTTAAGGACATGAAATAACTTAATTAGGAAGTGGATGCGCTCAATCCCTAAGCCCGATTTCAAAATTCTTTCATCGCATCCCAATGATTGTCGTTCAGTGGTAGCTGAATATGGACAAGATAGCTAAACAAGTAAAAATTGTGGTAAAAGAAAGCATATGTTAAATTAAGCCTGTCCTGAAAAATCCACAGTCTGTGGAAATAACTTGTACGGAGAAAGTCAAAGAGAAGTTTTCCCCAAAGGAAAACCTTCCATGAATATTATATTAAGAAAAGAAAGGCACAGGACACTTTTTGAATCTACTTCCAACTGATGAGCCAGGAGCTAGTAAGCCGGCGGTGAAGTAAGACCCTAGAACAAAGAGGGTGGGGGGGAGTAAATGGCGCACGGCAGGGCAGAAGGCCAGTCCCTAATCCACGGTAATTTTTTGGATGATTTAATATTCCCTAAAACCAAAAGACCTGGCTGTGATCAGAGTCAGGGGGGAAAAAAAGATCATTGTAAAGGATGGTATTAAACTCTGTAATGCCTTTGGTTAGGTGACTGGGTTTATGTATAATCCAGTCCTTCTCACTGTTTGCCCGGGGCAGAAATTGTCGGGAAATCGACTTCCTGTTATATCTTTCCTCAAGCAGTCTATGAACATTGAGGCTTTACTGTGTCTAAGGGTATCTGGGATACATAATCCCATTTCAGCTTCATTAAAATCCTTTCTTATTCCCATTTCATCCATGGCAAAACAAACTCAAAGCTCCCATCAGCACCTCGTGGGTACTAACAGTCGTAGTATGAATTCAGGAACTTTCCAGTTAAGGGTATAGGTCTCTGTGGAACTCAGACCTTCCAACTCTGTCCACAAAATCCCACCTCTGCTCTGTTCTGCAAGGAACTTTCTTCCCTTCTACTCTTTACGCCTCTTCACCTGCCCACTTCCACTAAGCCTCCAGTCTCAGTTCAAATTTTTCTTCCTAAAACCGGCGTTTTCTCATCCAAATTAGAACGGTCTCACCTATTAGTGTCGATTTCTAGAAGTTCTTTCCTTTTATAGCATAGTTCAAAGTTTATAATTATAGACTGAATTGTCTATGTATTTATCACTTTTCACACTGCAGGTTCCACAAGGGCAGACACCTTCACCACTATGTCCTTAGCACTTAGCCACGGTAACAGAACACAGAAGTCACAATAAATGAATTTGGAGAATGACTTTGGAGACCTGAATATAAACTAGAGTATTAAGGGACTTCCCTGGTAGCTCAGTGGATAAGACTCCACACTCCCAATACAGGGGGCCTGGGTTCGATCCCTGGTCAGGGAACTAGATCCCACATGCATGCCACAACTAAGAGTTCACATGCCTGCATGCCACAACTAAGGAGCCCACGAGCCGCAACTAAGATCCAGCACAACCAAATAAATAAATAAATATTTAAAATAAAATAAAATAGAGTATTAAAAGGCAACTACCGTTGGTGGAAATGTAAAATGGTGCAACCGTTGTGGAAAATAGTATGGCAGTTTCTTTAAAAAAATTAAACGTAGAATTACGGTAGGATCCAGCATTTCCACTTCTGGATACACATCTGAAAGAACTGAAAGCAGGGACATGAAGAGATACTTGTTCACCCAAATCCATAGCAGCATTATTCACAAGAGCTAAAAGGTGGACATAACCCAAGAGTCCATCAACAAACGAATGGATAAACAAAATGTGGTGTATACATACAATGGAATATTATTCAGCCTTAAAAATGAAAGAAATTCTGGGACTTCCCTGGTGATGCAGTGGTTAAGACTCCACCCCCCCCCAAGGCAGGGGGCCCGGGTTCGATCCCTGGTCAGGGAACTAGATCCCACAGACATGCTGCAACGAAGAATTCACATGCCTCAGGTAAGGAATCAGCGAGCCACAGCTAAGACCTGGCGCAACCAAATAAATAAATATTTTTTTAAAAAATGAAAGAAACTCTGACTTGCTACAGCCTGGATGAACCTGGAAGACATCGTGCTAAGGGAAATAAGCCAGTCACAAGAAACACAAATGCTGTGTGATTCCGCTTCTATGAGGCACCCAGAGAAGCCAGATTCGTGGAGGTAGAAATTAGAGGGGTGATTGCCAGGGGCTGGGTGCAGGGGAAAACGGGGAGTTACTGTCCAATGGGGGGAGTTTCAGTTTTGCACAATGGAAGGAGCTCTGGAGATTTTGCACAATCATGTGAATGCTCTTCATACCACTGAAGAGTTCACTTAAAGATGGTTAAATGGCAAAATTTTATGTTATGCGTATTTTACCACAATTGGGGAAAAAAGGCAATTACAGACTGATGGTTGCCTAACTATATACATTTATTAAAAATCACTGAAATGTACACTTATAATGGGTGAATTTTATGAGATGTACAGTGTATCTAATGAAGTTGTTTTTGGTCAGGAGAGCCTTCATCAAAAAGTCTACAAATAATAAATGCTGGAGAGGGTGTGGAGAAAAGGGAACCCTCATACACTGTTGGTGAGAATGTAAATTGATACAGCCACTAGGGAGAACAGTATGGAGGTTCCTTAAACAACTGAAAATAGAACTACCATACGACCCAGCAATCCCACTACTGGGCATATACCCTGAGAAAACCATAATTCAAAAAGAGTCATGTACCACAATGTTCATTGCAGCTCTATTTACAGTAGCCAGGACATGGAAGCAACCTAAGTGTCCATCAACAGATGAATGGATAAAGAAGATGTGGCACATCTATACAATGGAATATTACTCAGCCATAAAAAGAAACGAAATTGAGTTATTTGTAGTGAGGTGGATGGACCTAGGGTCTGTCATACAGAGTGAAGTAAGTCAGAAAGAGAAAAACAAATACTGTACGCTAACACATATATATGGAATCTAAAACAAAAAAAAATGGTCATGAAGAACCTGGGGCAAGATAGGAATAAAGACACAGACCTACTAGAGAATGGACTTGAGGACACGGGGAGGGGGAAGGGACGAAGCTGGGACGAAGTGGGAGAGTGGCATGGACATATCTACACTACCAAATGTAAAACAGATAGCTAGTGGGAAGCAGCCGCATAGCACAAGAAGATCAGTTCGGTGCTTTGTGACCACCTAGAGGGGTAGGATAGTGAGGGTGGGAGGGAGGGAAACGCAAGAGGGAAGAGATATGGGGATATATGTATATGTATAACTGATTCACTTTGTTATAAAGCAGAAACTAACGCACCATTGTAAAGCAATTATACTCCAATAAAAATGTTAAAAAAAAAAAGGCAATTACGAGGAGTTCCCTGGTGGTCCAGTGGTTAGGACTTGCAGCTTTCACTACCAGGGCCCAGGTTCAATCCCTGGTCGGGAGCCTAATATCCCACGAGCCACGCGGCCAAAAAAAAAAAAAAGGCAATTAGATATTTGGTTGTCCCTATAATTGAAAGGGCCATAATTACATGTGTGGTTTTTTTCTTATGTGGGATTCCTAGAATCTTAAGCTTGAAGAAACTGAAATGGCAAGGCTGGTGTCCGTAAATAATGTCCTGCCGCTGCAAAAGTATTGCCCCTTTGGGTCTCTAATTATTCATGCCAGGAAATGGTCAAGTGGACCGATGTGGTAACTGCTGCTGCTTTAATTTGGGAAATACACAGTTTGGATTCGGGAAGTATAAAGAGTGGCTTTTTTCTCAACATGGCCCAACCTCTTGGAGGCTATGGACTCATCGATTTGATATCTGCCTGCCTCAAAGAGAAGGCTTTATATGTCTGGAAACAGCTGCTCAAATCTAGAGATTTAGAAGTTGAGCTAAAATTGCTTCAGAAATCATGCTTGTAATTCACTGGGAGTGCTTTCTTATGGGGCCAAACGTCCACTTTTCTGAGTGTCCTGGCCCACAGCCCTTCTACTGGGATGATTTATAATTGCAAAGTCTGGCTAATTGCAATCATCACCACTTAACTGATGATACCGCCTCCTCGTGCTTTTTTTTTTTGCGGTACGCGGGCCTCTCACTGTTGTGGCCCCTCCCGTTGCAGAGCACAGGCTCCGGACGTGCAGGCTCAGCGGCCATGGCTCACGGACCCAGCCGCTCCGCGGCATGTGGGATCTTCCCAGACCAGGGCACGAACCCGCGTCCCCTACATCGGCAGGCGGACTCTCAACCACTGCGCCACCAGAGAAGGCCCCGCCTCCTCGTTTTGATATCTCTCTGCTTGTTGCCATTTTATCACTCCCAAATTGGTACTGAACAATTTCTAGCTCCAATTAGTCTTGCAGGTTAATATACCCCCTGATACGTTGAAGTCCACAACTGTGTACTCAAAAAGAGAAAAAAAACTATTCCAGCAAGTTCATTGAAACAGGAATGAATTTCCAGAAATGAGAATTTCTCCTGCAGTTTCTTCAGTTGAAGAGGAGATGGACCAGGAATAAAAGAGTTGACACGACTGGGTTTTTTTGTCCCTCAGTCCCTTGCCGGGCTCACTGTGGACCATGCATGCGGGTCGTTAGGTCAGTCTGGAGCACTCACATGCTGCAGAGGTTGACTCTCTGAGTCCATGGCAGTGGTTCTCAGTGGGGGGCAATTTTACCTCCTCCCCCAGCTGGGGACATTTGGCAACACAAGAGTGCTAGTTATATACGAGGTAGAGGCCAGGATCATGCTAATACCCTACAACAGCCCAGGGCAGCCCCGGACAACAAAGAAGTATCTGACCCAAAATGTCAGTAGCGCCGAAGTTGAGAAACCAGGTCTATAGGTAACATGATTTCAAGGCCATATTAGCAACTACCGAATCCTTTTTTTTTTCCCCAATAGTAAAACACTTTCTAATAAAACTAGGTACTAAATCACAATCAAATCCTCTTATCTGGACTCCCCTGGTGGCACAGTTGTTAAGAATCCACCTGCCAGGGCTGCCCTGGTGGTGCAGGGGTTAAGAATCCGCCTGCCAATACAGGGGACACGGGTTCGAGCCCTGGTCCGGGGAGATCCCACATGTCCGGAGCAACTAAATCCGTGTGCCACAACTACTGAGCCTGAACTCTAGAGCCTGTGAGCCACAACTGCGGAAGCCCGCTTGCCTACAGCCTGTGCTCCACAACAAGAGAAGCCACTGCAATGAGAAGCCCACGCACCGCAAGGAAAGTAGCCCCCGCCCGCAGAAACTAGAGAAAGCATGTGCGCAGCAACCAAGACTCAACGCAGCCAAAAATAAATAAATAAATAAAAATTTAAAAAGTCCTCTTATTTTCTATGGAGAACCAACTAGCGGTTACCAGTGGGGAAAGGGAAGCGGGTACGGGCAATAAAGGGGTAGGCATTAAGAGGTACAAATTATTATGTATAAAATAAGCTACAAGGATTGTAAATCAGCTATACTCCAATAAAATTGTTTTTACAAAGCTACAAGGACATACTGTACAACACAGGGAATATAGTCAATATTTTATAATAACTATAAATGGAGTATAACATTTAAAAATTGTGAATCCCTACATTGTACACCTGTAACTTGTATAATAATATTGTACATCAGCTATACTTCAATGAAAAAAAAATCCCCTTGGCTTCTCCAGGGGAACCTTCCTAACCTCCCCCGACTAAATCAAAGCCGCGCATACTGGCCTTTCCTCTCAAAGATTATACAATCTTATATTCACTCGTTGGGATGATTTGAGTAATTTTTCTGCTTCTTCTGCAGATGAGAGAAAGATAACATTTGAGTGAATTTTCTTCTGATCTCTCTTCCACGAATATCATAACTTTTACAGAGTTGAGATCCATTTGAAAATACATCTTGGCATTCTGTTTCTTTCACTTCAACAGGATATCGTCAGCCTTTTCTACCTCACTAAGAACAAATCTTTGTTAATGTGTTTTATCATGTAATTTTTTTCGCTCGTGGATGAACCTTTAATCTAGTTAACCAATCCCTGTTATATATTTGAGTTGTCTTTATTGTAGAGAATAAAGTCCATGAACTTTCTGTTCACACAGCTCTGTCCAAATTTTGGATTTCTTTTCTTAAGACCTCGTGTTCTGAGTCTTTCTGCAATGAATGTTGGTGTTTCACAAATTCACAACCCTTCAAGAGCTTTTGAAAATACTCTCTTATTCCTTTGTGGGTTCTTGTGCAAGACATGAGCCTGGGTAACGTGAGTGATCAAGCTAAAAGGGTAAAACCATAAACATGCTTATCGGGACATTCACATATTTCGTAACTGGACCGGAGAAATGTATAGATTTTCAAAAACAAGTTGAAGGTTCAATTGATTGAACAATTTTTCTGCTAAAAACGCTTTCCACTGCATTCCCTTTTGTAGCAGTTGTGATTCATTCTTTAAACATTTCTGCACTGGCCCCTGCAACCTTTACTAAAAGTTTTCTCTTGCTTTTTCTTCTTTCTTTTTTTGATTACCTACCAGACACACATCCTGCCTCCCCCTTCCAAAAAACACCTATTCTGAACTTGTCTTTAAAAAAATATCACCAAGGAGGCACTTCTGTCCATTTGCCACGAGCATTCTTTATTATAACAAACCTTTAAGAGCTAAAAGCCCAGCACACAGGAAAGTTTACTGGCATAAATATCTATCTGTCATTGCAATATAAATTATAATTGAAAATAAACTTTTCAGAGAACTCTGCCCAACACACAAAAAGTGAGCCAGTGAGAGCGAGGCAATTAAGAATGTTAATTGTCACAGAAAGAAAAGCAAAGGACAGTCATTGTTAAGATAACTGGTCTATAAACACCTAAATGGATTTTGCGAAGGGGAAAAAAGAAAGGACCATCTTTTGGCCATGAAAGGGAATATAAAATGTCCCTTTCTTGGTTTTAATGTGTGGAGAGATTTTGACTTCTTTTCTCAGCTCCGACTCCCAAATAAACAAATGACTTGGCTCTGGTCTGGTTACAGAGACTGAGATGGGGCACCTAAATGGAGGGAAAGGGGGAAAAGCAAAGAGAGCAGACAAGAGCAGAAATAAGCAAAGGCTGAAGAAGAAAAATAGGAGGGAGAGGGAAGGGAAGGGGTGATAAGTGTAGGGGAAGAAATACAGACACCAGAAGAGAAGGAATAAAACTCCTGAGAAACAGAACGAGAGTTAAGCCCAGGGAAGAACAAGAACGTTTTCATCTATTTTCCACCCTTAGGGTGATCTGAAAGTTGTTGTTTTGTTTGTTCTTGTTGTGTTTGGGGGGCTTTGGGGGTTTTTTTGTTTGTGTGCTTTTGTTTTTTTCCGGCTCTGCTGTGCAGGATCTTAGTTCCCCGACCAGGGATCGAACCCAGGCCTCCAGCAGTGAAAGAGTCCTAACCACTGGACCACCGGGGAATTCCCTGAAAGTTCATTTCTTAAATTGGGCCGTGTGGACAAGCCAGGGTGTGGGTCCTGCCTTTGTAATTTCCCTCCAGCCTGTCTCAGTCTCTCCAGACCTTGTTTCCTTCCCCAGTAAATGGGGAGACTAATCTCTATTTGTGGCATTGCCCCCAAAATTAGAAATGATTGTCGTAAAGCCTCTGGCTTAAACTGGTGTTCAGGAAACATGTATCATCATCATACACATTTTTTCAGGCTACAGCAGGAATATTTATCTAAGGTTTCTATCTCATAATATTAAGTAGACCTGCAACATACATGATAGTTTTGGGTCCAGAGTTATTTTATTTACTTGGCCATTCGTTCATTCACCAAAGAATTATTTTGTCCACTAGGTACCAGGCCTTGGGCTGGGTGCTGAGGATTTTAGGATGAAAAAACTCAAGTGGTCACAGTCTAAAATGGGCAAAAGGGAATTCCCTGGCTGTCTACTGGTTACGACTCTGTGCTTTCACTGCCGAGGGCCCGGGTTCAGTCACTGGTGGGGGAACTAACATCCCATAAGCCAAGAGGTGTGGCCAAAAAAAAAAAGGCCATTAAAAGCTAATGTCAACACTACTGGGTCATGCAAAAATGGTGGTCTAGGGTACATGCACTCTGCCTAGAGTGGGGCTGGGATGGGATGAGATCGTGAAAGGCATAAGTCGCCTTGCAAACTAGTCACTCCATGACAGAAGTGGCCCTGGTCACCTCACTCACCATTTCGTAAACAAATACCTTTAATATGTGTCAGCTAGAAGTGAATGCTATGAAGACAGTGAAAGCAACAGAGAACGTCAGAGGATGCGTTTTTTGTGGAGTAATGAGGAAAGACCTCGCTGATAAGAAGACATGTGAGCGGAGACATGAAGGAAATGAGAGACACGCTGATATCTGTGGGAAGGGCATTCCAGGCAGAGGTAACAGACAGTACAAAGGCCCTGAGGCAGGAATGTGTTTGACATGTTTGGAGAACTTTAAAAAGGCCACTGGGGCTGGAGTGGAGTGAGTGAGAGGTAATGGGGGGCAAGCATATGTATGGCCTTAAGAGATCGTGACTCTAATTTTTTTTTTTTTTCAATTAAAAAAAAATTGTGGGGCTTCTCTGGTGGCGCAGTGGTTGGGAGTCCACCTGCCGATGCAGGGGACACAGGTTCCTGCCCCGGTCTGGGAGGATCCCACGTGCCGCGGAGTGGCTGGGCCCGTGAGCCATGGCCGCTGAGCCTGCGCGTCCGGAGCCTGTGCTCCGCAACGGGAGAGGCCACAGCAGTGAGGGGCGCGCGTACCGCAAAAAAAAAAAAAAAATTGTGGTAAAATACATATAACATAAAATTTAGCATCTTAATAATTTAAAATTATACAGGTCAGCAGTATTAAATGCATCCACATTATTGTGCAAACACCACTACCATCCATCCCCATCACTCTTTTCATCTTGCAAAACCGAAACTCCGTACCCATTAAACAGTATCTCCCCACTTCTCTCTCACCCCAGGCCCTGGCAACCACCACTCTACTTTCTGTCTGTGAATCTGACTACTCTGAGTACTTCATACAAGAGGAATCATACAAGGACTTCCCTGGTGGCGCAGTGGTTAAGAATCCGCTTGCCAATGAAGGGAACTCAGGCTCGATCCCTGGTCTGTGAAGCTCCCACATGCTGTGGAACAACTAAGCCCGTGTGCCACAACTACTGAGCCTGTGTGCCACAACTACTGAAGCCCAAGTGCCTAGAGCCCGTGCTCCACAAGGAAGAGTAGGCCCTGATTGCCGCAAGTAGAGAAAACCTGCACGCAGCAACGAAGACCCAACGCAGCCAAAAGTAAATAAGTAAATAAATAAAAAGAGGAATCATACAGTATTTGTCTTTTTGTGACTGCCTTATTTCAATTAACATAATGTCCTCAGGTTCATCCATGGTGTGGCAAGTATCAGAATTTCTTTCATTTTTAAGGGAATAATATTCCTTCGTATGTATATACCACATTTGGCTTATAGCTTCATCCATCAGTAGACACTTGGGTTGCTTCCACCTTTTAGCCATTGTGAATAATGTTGCTATGAATATGAGTATAGAAATATCTCTTCAAGACCTGGCTTTTAATTCTTTGGGGTATATATATACCCAGAAGTGGAATTGCTGGATCATATGATAATTCCATTTTTATTATTTTTTAATTTTTATTTTATATTGAAGTATAGTTGAGTTACAATGTTGTTTTTGTTTCAGGTGTACAGCAAAGTGATTTAGTTATACATATTTATTCTTTTTCAGATCCTTTTCCCATATAGACTATTACTGAGTATTCAGTAGAATTCCCTGTGCTATACAGTAAGTCCTTGTTGATTATCTATTTTATATATAGTAGTGTGTATAATTCTATTTTTAATTGTTTAAGAAACTGCCATACTATTTTCCTTTTTTTTTTAAATTAATTTGTTTATTTTTGGCTGTGTTGGGTCTTGTTTGCTGCGTGAGGGCTTTCTCTAGTTGCCGCGAGCAGGGGCTACTCCTTGTTGCAGTGCACAGGCTTCTCGTTGCGGTGGCTTCTCTAGTTGCGAAGTACAGGCTCTAGGTGCACGGGCTTCAGTAGTTGTGGCACGTGGGCTCAGGAGTTGTGGCTCACGGGCTCTAGAGCACAGGCTCAGTAATTGTGGCGCACGGGCTTAGTTGCTCTATGGCATGTGGGATCTTCCTGGACCAGGGCTCGAACCCATGTCCCCTGCATTGGTAGGCGGATTCTTAACCACTGCGCCACCAGGGAAGTCCTGCCATACTATTTTCAACAACAGATGCACCATTTTATATTCCCACTGGCAGTATACAATGGTTCCAATTTCTCTGCGTCCTCACGAGCACTTGTTATTTTCTGGGTTTTGATACTAACCATTTAATGGGGGTGAGGTAGTTTCTCATTGTGGTTTTGATTTGCATTTCCCTAATGATTAGCGTGTTGAGTATATTTTTCTAGGTTTGTGTATATTATATATATCTATCCCAAATAAAAGCTGCTATTACCTCTTTTTTTCTTCCCACCATTAATTTTTTTATTTTCTTTTTTTCCCCCCTTCCATTTATTTTAAATGTCATATCACAGTGGCACCTTCCCAAATAGATACCCAAATAACTGCTAGGACATTTCAAAGTTGTAAAGAATAACTCAAAAAGGGTAACGAGTAGAATGCTTAAGAAGGTCTTAATTGTCCTGCACGAAAAACACGTAAGAGTCGAAATTTTTAGATAGGCTTCATCTTAAAATGACTGCTAAGACAATCACAGTAAAATAGCCCTCCCTTTTTAAAAAGAACATTGCTTTTTGTCTAGTGAGATGAAGAGTCGTTGGAAGGTTTCGAGCAGGGGAATGATGTGACTTTCCTTAGGTTTTAGAAGGAGAACTCTGAATGCTGTGATGGACTGCAGCTCGAGGGGAAAGGGCAGTGGAGACTCTATAGCAATAGTCCAGGAGGGCAAAGATGAAGGGTTGGCTCAAGGTGGGAGAAATGTTTGGATGGGAATATACTGTGATTGTGTGGCTGATAGGACTTGCTGACAGACTGGATGTGGGTGGGAGAAAGAGAGGTCAAGGATGATTCTTAGGTTTTTAACCTGAGCACCTGGAAGAAAACAAGTGCCGTGTCCAGAAATAGGGAAGGCTGGGGGAAGTCAATATGGCTGTGGAGGCTTCATTACTCACTTGGGACTTGTTATGTTGGAGACACCAATTGTAGATTCAAATGGAAACGTTAAAGCAGGAGTTGGATAGACCAGTCTAGAGTTCAGGGGTGAGACCCAGGAGCCTGGAGACATCTGCATGGGTAAGATGGGATTTGAAGCCTTGGGACTGGTTGGGATCAACTAGGGAGTGAGGGGAGATAAGGAAGAAACAAGGGCAGAGATGAGGGCTGGGGAACATTGGGGTTTAAAGGCGGGGAGGTGAGGAGGAACCTACAAAGGGGACTGAGAAGGGCAGTCATCTCCGAATCAGAAGCAAGACAGAGCCATCCAGGAAGCCGAGAGAGGAAAGTCTTCATGGTGGAGGGTGTGACCCACGGTCTGAACACTGTGCTGCTGTTTCAAGGCAGGTGGACCTGACTGGTGGTTAGCTTGGGCAACGCAGAGATGGCTAGTCATCAGGAGACACTCCAGTGGGGCCGTAGGGGCAAAAGCTGATGGGAAAGGGTTGAAAAGGAATCGGAGGAGGTAGTGAGTAGGACCAATCCTTTTTTTTTTTTTTTTTTTATTGTGGTACGCGGGCCTCTCACTGCTGTGGCCTCTCCCGTTGCGGAGCACAGGCTCCGGACGCGGAGGCTCAGCGGCCATGGCTCACGGGCCCAGCCGCTCCGCGGCATGTGGGATCCTCCTGGACCGGAGCACGAACCCGTGTCCCCTGCATCGGCAGGCGGACTCTCAACCACTGCGCCACCAGGGAAGCCCGGACCAACCCTTTTGAAGAGGTTTCATGGTAAACAGGCGGAGGGAAGGGTGGAGTGGGGCAGGAAGTGGGGCTTCAGGGGGAATATGAGTTTAAGGGAGGTATCATAGCAGGTGTTGGAGGACGGGAGCAAGGATTCAAGCGAAGAGGAGTTCTTGATAATGCAGGAGAGAAAAGGAACAATTACCGAGCAGTGATCTAAAGGAGGTGGGGAGGGATGTGGTGTTGGCCTATGATATGGTCCCATACAGTCCACCCATAACAGCAGAGAGGGAGAACATTTGGGCCCACACCAAGATAAGTGGGCTGATTTAGCTTGGGGGTGTGTGGAAGTCCTCCACCAACGAAAGTACAGAAGGGGAGAGAGCACTGAGTGTCAGAGGAGAGAAAGGAGGGGTAGAATAGCCCTCCAGGAGAGATGGAGAATGAATGGGAGAGAGAAGTGCGGGGGGGGCGGCCCGGCCCCTGCTGCGGGTCATGCATGTAAGAGAAGCCAGTTCTCATGGTTGTGAGTTTTCCCCCAACCTTCTTCAGCTGTTTCCATGCAGGTGCAGAATGGGCTAAGGGTTGCATTTCACCCAGAATGGGGTTTTAGCCCAGAAAGTCCACCAAGAAGGAAAAGAGCGGTGGCATCCTGGGTGAACATGAAGGAGGGTATCATGATGGACTGTAGAGCCCAAGCCTGATAGGATGGGACAGGGGCGTAGAAGAGTGAAACAGTGACAGTCAGTAAATGTGGAGGTTACAGGAAGGTCAAGGAACTGGTGGACTTGGGGTCCCCAAGGGACTGAGCTAGAAAGGTACTGGGTCAGAGAGAGAGATGCTTGACATTGAGCTGGTGGGGGTGATGCTGCTATTGGAATCGAGGAGAGTCTGAGCCCGGGAGTGCGCCCTGTGGTGGGGTGTGGACAAGATCCCTCATGGTGGGGGGCGGGGATCGAGGAAAGGAGCAGCTGGGAATCAGAAGGGTTATCTTCGGGCTTCCCTGGTGGCGCAGTGGTTGAGAGTCCGCCTGCCGATGCAGGGGACGCGGGTTCGTGCCCCGGTCCGGGAAGATCCCACATGCCACGGAGCGGCTGGGCCCGTGAGCCATGGCCACTGAGCCTGCGCGCCCGGAGCCTGTGCTCCGCACCGGGAGAGGCCACAGCAGTGAGAGGCCCGTGTACCGCAAAAAAAAAAAAAAGGGGTTTTCTTCACAGAGATGGAAAATGTCAAGAATTATTACAGGTGAGCGAGATACTGAGCCTGGTAACAAAACCTTCAAAAGCTGAGCAGCAGGATCTCCAGGTCTGCAGAGGACGCAGTGAGAACAGGGCTGAGGACAGGAAAACCTGAATTCTGGGTCTCCAAGGGCTGAATGGTTTGAGGAGAAGAGAAGCAAAGAGCTCAGGTAGCCCAAGTCCAGGCTGGTAGGCTTGGGTGTCATAGGGAAGAAGCCACCCCTTGAGAGAGCCGGAGGGGAAGCTGTGTCCCCAGGGGAAAACCCAGGGTCAGTTGGTGCAAAATTATGCGGGGACATTCAGAGAAAGGGGTGAGGATAAAGGAGACTTTGCCACGAGGGACCAGAAGGCCCTGGAGGAATATCGGGGGCATTGAGGAGGGGGCTGGAGATCGGGTCGAATAAGTACCTGGGTTTATGGAATTGGTTATTCAAGACCAGGCACTGTTTTAACCACTTTGCATGTATTTAATCACGTACCCTATGGGGTAATTACGATTACTGTCAGACTAATTTTCCAGGGGAGCAGATTGAGGTACAGAAAGGTAAATGACTCAACCAAGGTCTCACAGGGTTAGGGCCAACTTTCAGAACTAAGCAACTTCCTCAGGACCATGTCAGCAAACCACAGCCCAAAGGCCAAATCCAGCCTGACAATGGTTTTGTATGACCTGCAAGCTAACAACGGGCTTTACAGAGGGAACCTTCACCATCTCGTCGTGGATAAGAAACATTTACTTTGAACTCCAATCAAGCAATGTTATTCTCCAAAAGAATTCCATTCTTCTCACTCACAAACCTATACTGAAAAAAAAATTATAATCAAGTATTGTTATATTTGGAAGTTCATCAATTAAAATTTTGTTTTCTCCCTTGTGTAAGTATCTACATAATATCCTTAGTTTTGCCTCTTGGTCCGCAAAACCTAAAATGTTTCTATCTGGTCCTTTACAGAAAATGTTTGCCAAACTCTGTATTCTATTCCAATCTCTCCCAGGAGAGGAAATGCTCAATAAATGTCAAGTCGTTATTGCTGATGCTGTTATTTTCATCATCTTGGCACCTAATTCATAGGACTGAAAACAACCTGGTTGTAAGTTATCTTGTGGGTGGTGTCACCCAAAAGGTATTAAAAAATAAATGTTAGCTATTGAACGAATGGGCCAATGAATGAATGAGTGGGTGGGAGGAGGGAACGAGGCAAGAAGTCGGGGTGGGAACTGATAGCATCTTTCACCAACACAGAGCATATCAAGACGGGGAGGGTCAGAAGCGGTGAGTTCAGTTTCAGAAACTTTATTGGAGGTGAGAGTCCATTAGGTCAGCATAAACCCAGGGAGTGCTAATTGAATCTAAGCAAATCCACCATTGTCCTCGGTATCTGACCCCTGAGAGAAAATTCCATAGCTATGCAGAAAGCCCTGTATACCTCTGGGATATTTTTATAGGGAGTATAAAAGAAGTGGGTGTGGATGGGCAGATGGGGAGAAGATTCTGGAAGGCTGGACCTTTGAGAAGAGTTTATCAGGAAAGACCAGTATTTATCGGGTTCCAACTAAATTAAACACAATGTGCTGGGGCCCTTATGTAATTATCCTCACAATTCTGAGAAAGAGGTATTGTTATTCCCATTTTGCAGAGGCAGAAACCGAGGATGGGAATAACTGTAACCTGTCTCAGGGCACACATCTCGGAAGCAGCCAATCCAGGCTTTCTATCAGCTCCTCTGACTGCCAGTAACCCATTTGCTCCTTCATGCAACCCACGGGGCAGGCAAGGTTCTAGGCCCCAAGATTCAACAATGAAGGGCCAGCTTCTTGGAGCTCAGAGCCCAGTGGGGAAGACAGACAATAGGCACGTAACCAACACACAAACACATGCTGTGAAGGGTAAAATAATTAGAGATGGAGACCACAAGAGTTGGGAAGTTCTGATGTGGAAAACCATTTTTAAATTCTTTATTGAATGTTACAATATTGCTTCTCTTTCATGTTTTGGTTTTTTGGCCGCGAGGCATGTGGGATCTTAGCTCCCCGACCAGGAATCGAACCCGTACCCCCTGCATTGGAAGGCAAAGTCTTAACCACTGGACCACCAGGAAGTCCCAAGAGTTGGGAAGTTCATGGGTGACCACTCTGAGTCCAGAGCTGATGAGCTGATGGAAGAATGTTCTAAAAACAGCAAGGGCCCTGAGGCGGGAATGAGCTTGGACAAGTTGAAGATCAGAAATGAGGCCGCTGTCCTTGGACAGTGCCCAACAGGAGAAAAGGTACTCCTGTCTCGTCAAAGGAAGTGCCCCCAGGTGGAGTGAGCTTCGTGTCAAGGTTTAAAGAAAGGTTGAAAGCTGGCTGGGACTGGTCTCCTTTGGGATGGATCTTTCTTTTATTATTTGTAATCATTTCTTCTATGCCATTTTTTCCCTCCTCTACTTTTTCTTTCGTGTTTTTTGGCCCTGAGGTCTCACTGGTTATAGAAGAATAATCCATGTTGAAATGAATTGCTCTGGGAATTCCCTGGCGGTTCAGTGGTTAGGACTCCGTGCTCTCACTGCCGAGGGCCCAGGTTTGATCCCTGGTCGGGGAACTAAGATCCCACAAGCCGTGCGGCACGGCAAAAAAAAAAAAAAAAATAATAATAATAAATAAACATCTTGGGGCTTCCCTGGTGGCACAGTGGTCGGGAGTCCACCTGCCGATGCAGGGGGCACGAGTTCATACCCCGGTCTGGGAGATTCCCACATGCCGCGGAGCGGCTTGGCCCATGAGCCATGGCCGCTCAGCCTGCGCGTCCGGAGCCTGTGCTCCGCAACGGGAGAGGCCACAACAGTGAGAGGCCCGCATACCGCAAAAAATAAACAAACAAACAAACAAATAAATAAACGTCTTGAAATGAATTGCTCAGTTGTCAGGAAAACATAATATCTGCTTTTTTTAAAAAACATTGTCACATAGTTGCCAAGACTCTGAACACCATTATTTATGGAAATGAGGACCTTGGTGAAATGAAGGGCTCATAACCTCAGCCTTGTATTCAGGCGTTGGGTCCCTGGATGACTGAGCCTCCTGACCACGTATACCAAATCTGGTGCACTTTCCTGGCCAGAAGCTCTCCTGAGATTCTCAAAGGGCCTTTGTGCTCCTCCCACTGTCCTACATCTAAACTCTCCATCAGGGTTTCTTAAGCTTCACACTATTGACAACTTGGGGGTGGATAATGCTTTGTCCGGGGGCTGTCCTTTGCATTATGGGATGCTAAGCAGTATCCCTGGACTCTACTCACTAGACGCCAGTAGCACCCCGTCCCTTCAGTAGACGCCAGTAGCACCCCGTCCCTTCAGTAGACGCCAGTAGCACCCCGTCCCTTCAGTAGACGCCAGTAGCACCCCGTCCCTTCAGTAGACGCCAGTAGCACCCCGTCCCTTCAGTAGACGCCAGTAGCACCCCGTCCCTTCACTAGACGCCAGTAGCACCCCGTCCCTTCAGTAGACGCCAGTAGCACCCCGTCCCTTCAGTATGACGCCAGTAGCACCCCGTCCCTTCAGTAGACGCCAGTAGCACCCCGTCACTTCAGTAGACGCCAGTAGCACCCCGTCCCTTCAGTAGACGCCAGTAGCACCCCGTCCCTTCAGTATGACGCCAGTAGCACCCCGTCCCTTCAGTAGACGCCAGTAGCACCCCGTCCCTTCAGTATGACGCCAGTAGCACCCCGTCCCTTCAGTATGACGCCAGTAGCACCCCGTCCCTTCAGTATGACGCCAGTAGCACCCCGTCCCTTCAGTAGACGCCAGTAGCACCCCGTCCCTTCAGTATGACGCCAGTAGCACCCCGTCCCTTCAGTAGACGCCAGTAGCACCCCGTCCCTTCAGTATGACGCCAGTAGCACCCCGTCCCTTCAGTATGACGCCAGTAGCACCCCGTCCCTTCAGTATGACGCCAGTAGCACCCCGTCCCTTCAGTATGACGCCAGTAGCACCCCGTCCCTTCAGTATGACGCCAGTAGCACCCCGTCCCTTCAGTAGACGCCAGTAGCACCCCGTCCCTTCAGTAGACGCCAGTAGCACCCCGTCCCTTCAGTAGACGCCAGTAGCACCCCGTCCCTTCAGTATGACGCCAGTAGCACCCCGTCCCTTCAGTATGACGCCAGTAGCACCCCGTCCCTTCAGTAGACGCCAGTAGCACCCCGTCCCTTCAGTATGACGCCAGTAGCACCCCGTCCCTTCAGTATGACGCCAGTAGCACCCCGTCCCTTCAGTAGACGCCAGTAGCACCCCGTCCCTTCAGTAGACGCCAGTAGCACCACGTCCCTTCAGTATGACGCCAGTAGCACCACGTCCCTTCAGTAGACGCCAGTAGCACCCCGTCCCTTCAGTATGACAACCAAAAATGTCTACAGACATTGCCACATGTCTGCTGGAGAGGGGGAGCAAAAATGGCCCCTGGTTGAGACCCCCTGCTCTAGATGGCTCATGGGGATACTGAGGCATGAAATATGACAACAGCTGCCAGCCCTGATGCATGTCGGCCCTGTTGCCCTATAGCACTGTTCCCCTCCCCACTTTCAACCAGTCCTTCCTAAGCCACGGTCCTTCCCAGAGGGCCCCTGACTCTGAGACTAACGATGCTTACCTTGAGCCAACCGAAAGAACTCCTCAAAGGATCCAAGGAGACCCTGTACCTGCCACCAAATGTGAACTATGAGCGTTAAGACCACTAGAGGAATCATGATAAATGTCATCCCACAAAGAGAAACTAGTTTGATAGACATTTGTAAAATATTGATCCCATCAATCAATATTTTAGACCAAACTCTTCTTAAGTGTGGGGCGGATGACACACTCTGTATCTCATCATTCTCCTTGTACCACTACAACTTTATACCTGCTCAGCGGCTATTTCCTGAACACCTGCTATGTGCCAAGCCCTGAGATCCACAGGGCAACCCAGCAGTAAATGGCACCCCCGTCATTTGCTGTCTTTATTTACCCTGCTCTGTTGTTTTCATAGCAGAAAATTTTCATACCAGACACTGTATTCTTTGCATATTTATTTGTCTCGTCCACTAGAAAGAGGCTGGGATTTTGGACTGTTTCTTTCACTTCTAAATCCCAGCCTTTAGAACAGGGCTTGGCTCACAGCAAGGAGTTTTTTGGAGAAGTCTGTGGGACCTTAAAAGAGAAATCTGGGGTGGAGATAGAACTTGGGGAGACACCGGTTAATAGGTGGTTTAGAACCTGCAGGAGCAGATGAGCCCTGGGGAGAGAGTGTTCAGTAAGAGGTGACAAGGTCCTTGGGGCTTTCGATGTGGTCCCAGAGAGGAGGCGGAGCCCAGAGGGGTGAGTGATGGTTAACGGAGGGGCTCTCTCCAGAAGGGAAGCAGGACTTGTCTACACTCCTGAGTATCCCGATGCTGCTGAGAGATGACGATCAGGGCTGGAGAAACGCCTATTGTATTTCGAGATAAAGGCCAGGAGGCCAGGGAGCGCCCTTGGTGACATGTGTAAGGACAGTATCCACGGATAATGGAGGCCGAAGTGAGGGGAAATGAGGCTATGGTAGCAAAAGCCTTTTGATAAGGAGGATATTAAGGAGAGGAAAGAGATGGGACAGTAGCTGGAAGGGAATGGGGGGCAAGGGAGTATTATTATTACTATTATTATTTATTTATTTATTTTGCGGTATGCGGGCCTCTCACTGCTGTGGCCTCTCCCATTGCGGAGCACAGGCTCCGGACGCGCAGGCTCAGCAGCCATGGCTCACGGGCCCAGCCGCTCTGTGGCATGTGGGATCTTCCCAGATCGGGGCATGAACCCGTGTCCCCTGCATCGGCAGGCGGACTCTCAACCACTGCGCCACCAGGGAAGCCCTATTTATTTTTTTTAAAGATGGAAGAGATTTAAATGTTGGAGGGAAGGATACAATTCAAAAGGAAAGCTCGAGGGACTTCCGTGGCGGTCCAGTGGTTAGGGGTCTGTGCTTCCACTGCAGGAGGCACGGGTTCGATCCCTGGTCAAAGAACTAAGAAAAAAAAAAAAAAAGGAAAAGGAAAGCTTGAGTCTTCAAGAGGGAGAAGGAGTAAGGAAGGTTCTGAGGTGTCAGGAGGGGCTGGGAGACGGGGTTGGTCTCAGGTGGAAGGTCCTTTAACAGGAGGAGAGAGGCTGAAGACCTTCCAAGGGTGTGAAGTCCCTCCACGGTGGGTCCCTGCCTCTTCTCCAGCTCATCTCCCATCTCCCTCCTCGGCCTCTGCTCTGCCACCTGCTCCCTTGCCTTTTTCCAAGTCCTCCAACCAGGCTCCTCTGTCTCGCTTTTTCCTCTACCTGGGACACGTGCAGAGATCCATGGGGCTCAGTCCTTCACTTCTTTGGTCTCTGCAGTTCCGTCCCTTTTTCAGACATCTTTCCTGACATCCCCCTGCCTCCCTTGGGTATCGGCATCCTCCTGCTATCAAGGTCCCTGTTATCAGAAGCATCACGCCCTCGTCCTGCTCGGGTTTCCCAGCACAGTCCAGCAGTGTAGCATGCATTTTGCTCGTATTTATTCCTTATCTGTCCCCTCTTAATGCCTCTGTCCTGTTTACTAAGGTGGGGTGTAGCCCCACCGCCTGGTACAGTGCCGGGAAGGTATGCCTGAGAATGCATCTAGGGATAAGTGGTTTACGTACTGGGCTGGGGCAAGCTGGGGGGTGTCCCCTTCTGATGGAGTCCCCTTCTCACACGATGAAGGGCATGAGATCATGACTTGTGGTGATGGGGTGTGGACTGGGGAGCAGCTAGTCAGAGATTTGAGGACTTGGGAGACCAGGTAGGGAGAAAGTGGAGAATTGGTTTAATTTGGGGTTGTGGATCAAGGGTTTGGGGGAGGAAATTCATAAGGGTCTTGACGCTGAGAGTGTTGTTGGAATGAAAGTCTGCAAGCTAGGTGAGGAAGTGTTAGGGGAAACACTGACTGAAACCGCCCACCCTCGCCAGGCAAAGACAGTAACCATTTGCATGAGTTATTTTACAGAGGAGGTCCTGGTAAGGAACAGGGAACTAACAAGCCACCACCAACTGGAAGAATTCGGGAAAGGTCAAAAGGAGAGAGGAGACGCCAGTCCACGTGTCCTAGCAACCTCCCAGAATCCTTCTCCCTGGAATCCATCTTGTTTGAGTGATGCGTGCACCACCAGAAAGGACCCTGAGTCAGAAGATTGGCCAGAGACAAGCCGGAAACTAATCACGTCACCGTAAAACCTGAGACTGCGAGCCACATGGCAGAGCAGTCCTCCTGGGGTCCCTGACCCTCCTGCTCTCCACCCAGTTGCCCCTTCCCAATAAAGGCTCTTGCTTTGTCAGCACGTGTGTGTCCTCAGACAATTCATTTCTGAGGGTTAGACAAGAGCCCACTCTTGGCTCCTGGAAGGGGTTCCCCTTCCCGCAACAGAAGGATGAAAACTAGTCTGGCAGAGATACCAGAAAATCCCAGAGTAAGCAAGAAAGGAAGGAGGAGAGGGTGGGTGCTACGTACTATTCTCCCCATTTTACAGATGAGAAAACAAAGGCACTGAAATGTAAAGTGACCTTCCGAGGTTCCCACAGCTGGGACCCAGTCTGCATTGGAACCCAGATCTGCCACATTCCATAGCCAGACTCCTCAGCCTTGGCTTTAAGGCATGATTTCAGGCCAGTCACCTAAAATGATTCTGGTTTCTGAGCCGGAAAATCAAAGGGAAGCATCCCCAGGTGGGGTTTTAGGTGTGTTCTAAGGTGGGACCAAAAAATCTCTTTTCGGGATTTCAGGTCTCTGAGATCTCTTTTGTTATGCTTACATTTCGATATCCTCTGGATTATTTCTGTCTCCTCCCCACTCTCTATTTTTTAAATTCCTTTAGTGTTTTGCTTGAGGTCTGTTGGGCGTGGCTGAAAAACATCTAAACTGGAGGCGTGGAAGCCTCTTGCTCAATTTATCAGGTGACTTAGGTTATTATGATAATCGTTTCTCCCTCAAAGCTTCTGAGCCCTTTACGTGTGTCAATGAAGCTCTTCTTTAAGGCAGCCATTTTTAACCTGAAGTCCAAGGTCTGCGGATGGGACCATGAAGCCTTTGCCGTGGTATAACAAATTTTGTGCATACCGGCATATCCTTCTCCCAGGGAAAGAAGTCATAACTCTCATCAAATCTTCATGAGCTCCCCGCTTTCAGCCTCCAAGTCTCCAGCAGCTTCTTTTCAGATCTTCTCCCTACCACAGGGCCTTTGCGCCTCCCTGCCTGGAACCCTCTGCCTTCCCTGATCTTGTAAATGACTCAAACTTGAGCCCTAGCTCAGGCATCTTGTCTTCAGTCCTGTCTCCCCTTCCTCCCTGACTAATTCAGGCTCCCTCACACATGACCCTTGGAGAACTGGATAGCTCTCTACTAGCGTTTATCACAGCTACAATTTTGCTTATTTGTGAGTTTATATGACCAAGATCTATCTCCTCCAGACTAAAGGTGCCACCTGAGTAGGTGCCACATCTATTTTACCCAATCTTGTATCTCCAGTGCCTGGTATAGTGTGCCAGACACCTTGCAGGTACGCTAAGCTTTGGTCACTGGGCATACTCATGTGTCAGAAACGTGGCTCAGACTGAGTTCCAGATCTGAAGACTGAGGTTCAAAATATACGATCCATACCCATTTATTGTGTACCCAAACCCATGCTGTACGCATTCGTTACCGCCCTATTTTTCCAGGAATACCTTTCGTTTATCAAGATGATATTACATAGAGGTTAAGAGTGTCCTCTGGAATCAGACTGCCTGGATTTGACTCCTGGCTCTGTCTGCCATCTATGTGGCCCCAGTCAAGTTGGTTCAGCTCCCTCTGGGCCTCACTCATCTGTAAAATGGGGATAATAATACATACATTATACACCCATTACAAGGATGACTGCAATTGAGTACACATGGTGTGTACTCAAGTTAGCTACTCTTTCCATGTACCAGGTTTCACCTTAAGCTCTTACTGATTTTCACTCTGAGCCCCTAGAGATTATCAGCCCAAGTTTCGGGAGCATGCGTCTTTATTGTCTCAGAAAGCTTGAATTGGAGGTTGTAGGCACAAGGCCTGAACAAAGTGCAGGAACCTCTCTTTACCGATGCATCTCCAACTGGCTAAATTCCGCTTTTCAAAGAGCAGTAATTATTTGCAAGAGATGGACGGCAGGAAGTGAATGAAGGAATAGATACAGTCTCAAGGTCCAACCACAGCATGGACATCTTGGGGGCTGAGTGGGTCAGGGGATGAAGTTATTGGCTTCCATGTCAGATGCTCTGTGGGTCATGAGATGTGCCTTTGGTCCTGACGTCAGCTAAGAGTGAATCTTCTGCAGGATTTGTCTGTCAAGCACATTTGTTGAAACATCTTGGCTTCATTACATTTATGAGTTTTAAAAGCATGTAAAATATTTTATGTGGTTCTTGCAAAAGGGTAGCAACATAAATAACCAGCTGGGATAGGACGATTTTCAAGAGATGGGGTCTGTTGGCTCGCCAGCGTCAGCTCTGCAGGCATCCCAAGTGGACAGAATATTCCATTTTCTCTTTCCTGCTCTGTGCCAAGGAGGCTAACCTTCGGGGACTGTAATCCCTGGCTCCTGTGGCATCTGGGTTTCTGTTGGCTTCAGACAATAGCGAGCAGGGGCTGGAGATGGGAGGTCAGGAGGTAGTGAGTTTGGGGTGTTGAGCCTTTGGCCGGCCGTGGTTCGGCAGTGGCTGTGTCCCTCTACTGAAGGCACAGCTCCTGTGGGGTGGCCCTCTCCTGCAGCTTTTGCCAGGTGCTTCTAACCTGGCCACCTTCCTGTTGCCTTTTCCGGCCTAGAGGAGGCAAGAGCCCCCTGCTATTGACAGCCCCAGGGTGCTTCCCTACCCCTACTGGCTTCTCTACACCTGCCTGCACCTTTGTAAATAGGCCCTTCATTAAACTCTCCTGTTAGCCTGTTGGAGTGAGCCATCTCATTCTTGCTGGGACCCTGAAATGGGCTTACTTATTAAAATCGGATTAAGGTTAGAAATCAAACTCTTAGAGGAGCCTGAACTTTTATGTTGTTGTGGCTTCCTGTCCCAATGGGAAGAAAACGCTTCCTGTAGAGAGGTCAAGCTCAATATCGTAGGCAAAACCCCCAAATATTTCGTATCTATCAGGTGCCTTGTACATAGGAGGCACTAGAGGTGCAAGCTCTACATGACTGCAACTGTCCAGGAAACATCTACTTTAGCAGAGAAGACAGACAACTCAACAAGAAATCATAATACAGGAGGAGCATGGCTTAGTAGTTAGAGTACTGGCATTAGAGTTTGCTAGGGCTGCTGTAGTAAACCAGGTACTTTAAACAGCAGAAATGTATCGTCTCACAGTCATGGAAGATGGAAGTTCAAGATCAAGGGTCGGCAGGGTTGGTTCCTTCTGAGGGCTGCAAGGTAAGGGTCTGTCCTGGGCATCTCTCCTTGGCTTGTAGATGGGCGTCTTTTCCCTGTGTCTCTTCACATCACTTCCCTCTATCATATCTGTCTCTGTGTCTAAATTTCCCCCAAACGACATGAGTCATTCTGGATCAGGGCCACTCTAATGCACTCATTTTAACTTGATTACCTCTATAAAGACCCTATGTCCAAATAGGGCCACATTCTGTGGTGAGGGGAGGGTGACAACATATCTTTTTTTGAGGGGACACAATCTAACCCATGACAAAGTCCAACACAGATGAGTTCAAATCCAGGCTGGGGCACCTGGGACAAGTTATTTCAACTATTCAGTGTTTCCATCTCATCATCGGAAAAATGGGGATAATGCTGCAATCACTTCGCAGGATGACAGCAAGCATGTTATGAAATAATGGGTGGGAGGATGCTTCAAAAGTGCCTGACATATGAACAGTGTTGACTAAGGATGGGCTTTTACTGCTCTGGTGCTAAGGTGTTCTCCTCCTAGGTGCCATCTCCATTTGGATGACTTCAAGCGTCTCAAATCTTCCTCTACCCAACTGGCTCCTTTTCCAATCTCACTCATAGGGAAAATGGCACCCAACAACCGAGTTGTTCAAGCCATTCGTGATTCCTCTTTTCTCACCATCCCCATTTCACTCCATCAGTGAGCTTGACAGGCACTCCTCCAAGGACACGTCATATTCTGAATTTATTCCCTTCCTTCCCTTTCTCCCAGTTAGCTCACAAAACAAGTACATCCTCTCTCACACAGTATCTTCAACAAAGCAGTGGCTTTGCCTTCTATAACTCATCCTCTATATAGGAGCCAAAGGGGTCTTTTAAAAACATGGATCACATCATATGATGTCGCTTATATGTGGAATCTAAAAAAATGGTACAAGTGAACTTATTTACAAAACAGAAATACAGTCACAGAGGTAGAAAACAAACTATGGTTACCAAGGGGGGAAGGGGGGAGGGATAAATTGGGAGACTGGGATTGACATATACACATTACTATATAAAAAATAGATAACTAATAAGAACCTATTGTACAGCACAGGGAACACTACTCAATACTCTGTAATGACCTATATGGGAAAAGAATCTAAAAAAGAGTGGACAGGACTTCCCTGGTGGCGCAGTGGCTAAGAATCTACCTGCCAATGCAGGACAGATGGGTTCGGGCTCTGGTCTGGAAAGATCCCACATGCCACGGAGCAACTAAGCCCGCGTGCCACAACTACTGAAGCCCGCGCGCCTAGAGCCCGTGCTCCGCAGCAAGAGAAGCCAGGACAATGAGAAGCCCGCGCACCACAAAAAGAGTAGCCCCCGCTCGCCGCAACTAGAGAAAGCCCGCACGCAGCAACGAAGACCCAACGCAGCCAAAAATAAATAGATAAATAAATAAATAAAATTTTAAAAATAAATTTATTTTTAAAAATAAATAAATAAAAATTAAAAAGTGGATATATGGTACATGTATAACTGATTCACTTTGCTGTACAGCAGAAACTAACACAACATAATAAATCAACTGTACTCCAATAAAATTAACAAAAAAAAACCATGGATCCATCACGTCTTTTCCTTCTCAAAACTCTTGATGATTTCCCACTAAAATTAGAACAAACTCTACCACTCCTTGCTCTGGCTTCCCAGGCCCTAATGAGCTGGCCTCTGCCTGCCTCTCCCTCACGAGTCCCTACAACTCTCCCCCTTGTTCACTACATTCCAGCCACACGGGCCTTCTTGTTATTTCTCTAATACAACAAGGAGATCCAGCTTCAGGCCCTTTGCACTTGCTATTCCTGTCACCTAGAATGCCCTTCCTAGAATTTTGGCTTTCTCCCCACTCCATTCCGGCTTCTGCTCAAGTATGGCCTCCTCACAGAGGTCTTCCTTGGCCACCCTTTCCTGATGATGTTGGCTCTTCTGCTCCCTCCACTGAATTGTATCATTTTATAGTACTTTCCTCATAGCACTTACCCTCAGGAGTCACCACATGTCTATACTTGTTTATTTATGGTCTGCGTCTGTCATCAGAATGCAATTTCTCTGTCTAATAGCCGAGAACTCCCTTGCTCATGGCTGAATCACCAGAGCCTAGAACAGCGCCTGGCGCCTAATAGGCACCGAGTAAACCTGTGTGGGGAGGGGGAGGGGAAACCAGTACAAAATGATAGGCCTTTCTCTGCTTCCTCTCCACCACCCCCTCACCCCGCCCGAACAAAATCAGCAGCGGAGGAAAGAACCAGCTGTCTGAAAGAGCTGTCAGGATTCTTGCTTTGGAAAGATGGCTAGGGTCTGGGAAGTTGGGACCGGTCTAGAACGGGCACGCATCGGCTCCTGAGAACTGCGGTATCGCACGATGTAAAGCGTGGGTGGGCTGGGGTGACAGATCCACTCGGGGTGGAGGCCGGGAGCATTGCGAGGTGTTTAAAGCCCGTCAATAAAAAAAAAAGTGACCGCTGCTTTGTATCTGCAGCTACTCAAGGGAAATAAAGCCGTTTGCTTATAAAGAATTTCCATAAACATTTCTGAGGATGTGTATTAGGGGTAATCTTGGGATGTGCATTAAACTAAACAGGGTAGTGTAAACACAGGAACAGGCTGAAAGAGGGAGAATGAATGGCCCAGATTTGCCCTGGCCCGATGGCCTCAGGCAGAAACCCAGAGACTTCGGTTCTTTATTTAAAGCACGCGGAGACGAGGAGGGGGAGCCCAGGGCACCCCCCGCCACCAGCAGATTCTGGAACAATCTCTGGAATTAGGCATATTTTTTTCTTTCTCCTAATGCTCAGTGCTTTGGATTCCTGAAGTCATCTGTGTTGAAACACGAAGAGGTGGCGCCGTTAGGAGGGTGCTCCGTGCCAGGCCAGTTCTAAAAGCCGCGAGTGCACAATCTCATTTCAGCGTCCCGACACCACTACCTGGAAGGTCACGCTATTGTCTCCATTTCACAGATGAGGAAACTGGGGCCCAGAAGTGTGATGATTTGCTGAAGGTCACAAAGCTAACTGAGCAGGAGTGGGGGCTCCAGAGCCTGAGCTCTTCCAAGGATGCTCTAGTGAAAGAAAGAAAATGCACACCGGTATCATCGTCTGCATTTTATCACTGAGCCTTTGGATTTATTCTGAGGAATCCAGGGCACACAGTGGAATGCATCACATGCCTCCATTCAGCATCGTTGGTCTGCGCAAGAAGATGCCTCTAAAATTATTTATTACAAAAAATAATAAATGTATTTATTTATGGCTGCATTGGGTCTTCATTGCTGCACGTGGGCTTCCTTTAGTTGCAGTGAGCAGGGGCTACTGTTTGTTGAGGTGCGTGGGCTTCTTATTGCAGTGGCTCCTCTTGTTGCGGAGCATGGGCTCTAGGTGTGTGGGCTTCAGTAGTTGTGGCGCAAGGGCTTAGTTGCTCCGTGGCATGTGGGATCTTCCCGGCCCGGGGATCGAACCTGTGTCTCCTGCATTGGCAGGTGGATTCTCAACCACTGCATCATGAGGGAGTCCCTAAAATTATTTATTTATGTAATCAATGCATGAATGTGTTAGCAAATTTAAAAGGCTCAAAAGGCGGTAATGGGGATAGAAGGTCTCCCTCTCCCTTACCCTCTCTCCCAGCCACTCCATTCTCCCTGCCCCAGGTCCCTCTGGGATCAGGTTCTCTGTGTCTTTTTTGAGAGTGAGAATTCATGCACAGGCAACAAACATGCATATGTTCACACACATGCCTTTCTGTTTACACACTGTCTTGATTGTTTTTTTTTTTGTTTAACAGTGCATTTTGGAGTTTATTCCATAGCCCCACCTGTAGATTTACAACCTTCTTTTTAATGGCTGCATAGTATTTCACCATATGGATGGACCATGATGAAGGTGGTCAGAACCCTTAACCTCTACCTAAGTATTTAGGCTGTTTCTAGTACTTTGTGATTATAAGCAATGCTCTGGGTTGGTGAGTATGGGGCAGTGTGTGTATAATTTTGTACATATGGATGTGTGTATGTAATTTCATACATGTGCAAGGACAGCCATAGGACCAATATACAGAAGTAGAATATTGGTGCCCTTTACAAATTATTTTACAGTTTTCCCCTTCATCTCCATCTCTAATCCCATTTCCTTTTCTGTCATGTACAGCCACCCTTGTGTATTTAAAATGAGTCCTTCACATCCACTTGCTGTATCTTCTATTTATGTTGTATATCTTTAAATATACACATATGTATGTATATGCATATACGGTATTGTTTTGCGTATGTTTAATTTATATAAATAATGTTTTGCAAAATATTACAAAGACTCCTCTATACTTTTCACCACTTTTCCCTCTTGTTAATGTTAATATTTTATATAACCACTCTGCAATGATCAAAACTAGGAAATTAACATTGGTATGTTACTATTAACATTGGTACAACACTATTGACTGAACTACAGACATTTTTCAAATTTCAATAGTTTTCCCATTGATGGTTTTTTCTCTCTGTTTCAGGATCCTGTATGGCAGCTGTGACAGTTCCTTGATCTTTCCTTGTCTTTCCTAACTTTGACACTTTTAAAGAATTCTCATCAGTTATTTTGTAAAACGCCCCTTAGTTTGAGATTATCTTATGTTTTCTCATAATTACATGCTACGCAATTTGGGCAAGGATGCTACAGAAGTGATGTGTCTTTCTCAGTGCTGCTGCTTCTTTTTTTTTTTTATTGGAGTACAGTTGCTTTACAATGTTGTGTTAGTTTCTGCTGTACAGCAAAGTGAATCAGCTCTACGTATACACCTATCCCCTCCTTTTGGGATTTCCTTCCCACTTAGGCCACCACAGAGCACTGAGTAGAGTGTCCTGTGCTATCCAGTAGGTTCTCATTAGTTATCTATTTTACACATAGGAGTGTATTCTTAGTACTTCTTATTGAGGCCTTTGTGCTGTGAATGTGTCATAGGGTTTGTGATGTTAACCTCATCCCTTGGTTAAGGTATCATCCTTATCATTTTCAGCTCTATTGATGACATTCAGTGTGATTCCTTCCTCATGGCTGCTGCAGAGAACTCCTCCTTTTTCATATTGCACTTATCCTGCATAATATGCTGAAAACTTTATTCCTTGTGAAATAAATTATTTAAAATCTTTGGCCAGATCGATTGAAGAAGGGTTAAAGAAAGTGTGTTTCAGTTATACTGTGGAATACTATGCACTATCAAAAAATAAAACCGGGGCTTCCCTGGTGGCGCAGTGGTTGAGAGTCTGCCTGCTGATGCAGGGGACACAGGTTCGTGCCCCGGTCCGGGAAGATCCCACATGCCGCAGAGCGGCTGGGCCCGTGAGCCATGGCCGGAGCCCGTGCTCCACAACGGGAGAGGCCACAGCAGTGAGAGGCCCGCGTACCGCAAATAAAAAAAATAAATAAATAAAAATTAAAATAAATAAATAAAACCAAGTTAAAAAGAGTTAAAACTATAGATAAAGATAGGGGGAAAATGCCCAAGACATATTATTATGTTTAAGAAGTTTCAGAAAAATTAATATTTCCAATACAATGTTTACAAAAATATTCTCAAATTATTGGAATATATTTGGAATGCAAAAACGTCTAGAGGAACAGCCACAGATTTACGATAGCCAAGATATGGAAGCAACTAAGTGTCCATCAACATATAAACGGATGAAGAAGATGTGGTATATATATACAATGGAATATTACTCAGCCATAAAAAGAGTGAAAATTTGCCATTTGCAATAACATGGATGGACTGAGAGGGTAGTATGCTTCGTGAAATAAGTCAGAGAAAGACAAATACTGTATATTTTCACTTATATGTGGAATCTAAAAAATAAAAAAAAATGAATGGATATAACAAAATAGACTCACAATAGATACAGAGAACAAATTAGTGGTTACCAGTGTGGGAAGGGGTGGGGGAGGGCAAGATAGGGCAAGGGCATTAAGAGGTACAAACTACAAGGTATAAAATAAATGAGATATAAGGATGTCATGTACGGCACAGGGAATATAGCTTATATTTTATAATAGCTTGAAATGGAGTATAATCTATAAAACTATCAAATCACTATGCTGTACACAATTTAATATAATATCGTAAATCAACTATACTTCAAAAAAAAAAAAAAAAAGAAGAACCACAAACTATTAATAGTGGTGAGTTAAAAACTCCAGACAGGGCTTCCCTGGTGGCGCAGTGGTTGAGAGTCCGCCTGCCGATGCAGGGGACACGGGTTTGTGCCCCGGTCCGGGAAGATCCCACATGCCGCCGAGCGGCTGGGCCTGTGAGCCATGGCCATTCAGCCTGCGTGTCCGGAGCCTGTGCTCCACAATGGGAGAGGCCACAACAGTGAGAAGCCCATGTACCGCAAAAAAAAAAAAAAAAAAAAAAACAACTCCAGACAGTAAGAACTGGGGCTGGGAACAGATGCAGAGTTTTTACCTTATATTCCTTATATACAGTATATATTTATGTACATTATAGTGTGGTCCTTTCAAAGAATGAGGAAGCTCCTAGGAAGAGATATGAAATGATCTTCAAGATAATGTGATCAAGAGGAAGAAAGCAAGCTGCAGGGGGAAAAAAATGTGTACAGTCTGCTAGCATATGTAAAAGAAACAGAGGGAAATAAGAATCCATATTTGTATTTGCGTAGAGATATTTTGCAAAAATCTATAAGAAATGATGGGAGGGGACCTGGGTGGAGGAGGAACAAGAGTTGGGCGGGGGTGGGGAGCTCTTTCCATTTTGCCCATTCTTTTCAGGTTTTGGATCATGTGACTGTATTACCTACTCAACAATTTGAATTATTTTTTAAAAATCTTCTGTGGTGGCCTTCCCTAGTGGCGCAGTGGTTGAGAGTCCGCCTGCCGATGCAGGGGACACGGGTTCGTGCCCCCGGTCCGGGAAGATCCCACATGCCGCGGAGCGGCTGGGCCCGTGAGCCATGGCCGCTGAGCCTGCACGTCCGGAGCTTGTGCTCTGCAATGGGAGAGGCCACAACAGTGAGAGGCCCGCATACCGCAAAAAAAAAAAAATCTTCCGTGGAGATATAAATTTTAAAGATTTTAAAAAATGTGATGCAGGGACTTCCCTGGTTGCACAGTGGTTAAGACTCGCGCTCCCAATGCAGGGGGCCCAGGGTTCGATTCCTGGTCAGGGAACTAGGTCCCACATGCATGCTGCAACTAAGAGTTTGCATGCCACAACTAAGAAGCCCACGAGCTGCAACTAAGGAGCCCGCCTGCTGCAACTAAGACTCGGCACAGCCAAATAAATAAATAAATAAACAAATAAATAAAACTTTAAAAATTGCGATGCAAAAAACAATTTTAAATAAACAATAGGAAATGAAGGAAAGCATTCAGGAATGCAAAGGCAATATGTCCCAACATTTTATAACAGCATAACCCTGCTTCTGATGTAGGTTAACTGTAGAACTAAATTAGATGGCAAGCAGGTTGGAGCAGGATGAAAACATTGATGGCCCTCCTATTGCCTTATCTACACGGAAATTATCTTCATCAAGGAGGTCAAGCAGTTTTCTCTGTCTCTTCTCCCACTTGCCTACATGACCTACTTCACAGTCCTGGTGCATTAAAAACAAATATAACTCCTTCAAGTGTTCTGGGAAGAACTGTAGAGGCCAGAGATGGGGGGCTCCAGAAAGGCTGAATATCAGTATTATCACTGATGTTCTCATGACCATCATGTCTGTTTCCTGGGAGGCAAGGATCAGAGAAACTCATCAAGTTAGCCTGAGGCTGCTCAAACCTGAGGTCAAAACACCTGGGAGAAGAGGTCAACTCAAAGATCTGGCTGTTTCCACATACTCGGATTCATTCATCTGACAGCTATTTTTTGAGCACCCACCATATGCCAGGCCAGGGTGGGGACTAGGGTGAGGCAAAGAGGGTGCCTAGAGCATCCAAGGTAAGGGGTCTCCCTTGCTCCATCCTCATCCCTACACATGCCAGGCACTGTTCTAGGCACTGAGGATATAGCAGAGAATAAAACAAATAAATAGGGAGGAAAAAAAAAAAAAGCTGAACAAATGATCAAGTCTTCATATTTTAGGGCTCTATATTATGGCGGTCAGTTGGTTCTGTTAGAAACAGAAGTTTTGCCCACCCTTCCCTTCGGAGGTACTGAATGACCTCATGTGCAGTTTTGCCTTGGTTGGTTTTTCACTCTGCTTCCCCAGGTTGTTCTTTGTGGCTCACGACTGGCTCAGACAATGGGACGTCCCACTTCCGGAGTGCTTACCAATGCCTGGTGCTATAGATGCATGGACCACTCTAATCTATGCTGCATCCTGTAAAGTGACACCCTTGACTGTCACCATCTTTCCAGGCTGAGGTCACGCACGGTTGGTGTGTAACCTGGGAGAGGTGGCACAGTTAAAGAAGACTGTGGCCAAGATAAGATTTGACCTTGGTGTGGATCCAAATAGCCCCTGGGTGGGTGCCCTTCCCTGCTACACATTGTTACTTAAGATTGGTTGAGACTGGTTGACTCTTACTTCCTGGTGTGTGAACACGAGGTCAAGATACTGCCTTGAAATGCAGGCAGGGGCTGTTCCTTCTCCCTGTCAAGTGCTAATCCAGGTGAGCCTGAGATGCCAGCATTGCCCACCATCCTCCCTTTTGGTCCAGCCGCAAAGAAACGTTTTAGCTGAGCTTTGTGGTCCCGTCCACCATCGCAACTCAATCTGCCCCAAACCGTTACCTCCTTTCTCAGAATCTTCACCAAGTCACTTTAGCTAGAGTGTCCACAGCAATAATAACAGCCGACGTGCCATGAGTCCTCCCTCCTCCCTTCCTTCGAACAACAGAATTATTACGTGACCGTCTACTATATGCCAAGCCCTGTGGTTAGCACTGAGACACACCAATGAACAAAAGTGGACATGGTTCCCATCCTCATGGAACCCATAGTCTATTGGAGGGAGACGGATTTCAATCAAATAATCGCTCTCAAATATTTAGACAGATACCACTGCACACTGGCATAACTGGTATGAAGAAGAGGTGCAGGGTGCTACTGGGGGAGTGGGTTAGTCCAAGGGGGCTTCTTTGAGGAAGGGAACTTTGAGTTGAAACCTATAGGATGAGGTAACTGTGTGAAGAAAAGCATTCCAGGCAGAGGGAACAGCATGGTCTGTAGGTAGCTGGGCGAGTAAAAGGAACTGAAGCCCTTGGTGCTGGAGGATGCTGAGCAAGGAGGAGGGTCCAGTGATGAGGCTGGAGAGGAAGAGAGAGTTCTACTTGGGAAAGGCCTTGAGGTCAGTCTACAAGCCCTGGTGGGGCACGTCTTTGGGGTCTTACATAGGGAATTCATTCATTTTGCGTTCAGTCAAGTCCGCCCTGGCTGCAGTTGGAGAACCCACTGGAGGAAGTAAGAGTGGATGGGAAGGAACTTCCCAGGCGCTCCAGTGATTAAGACTCCACGTTTCCACTGCAGGGGGCACGGGTTCCATCCCTGGTTGGGGAACTAAGATCCCTCATGGCGTGCGGTGTGGCAAAAAAAAAAAAAAAAAGGAGTGGATGGAAGAGCAGTGAGGAAGTTCCTGCCAATCTACAATCTATAGCTGAGACAGTGGTGGGATCGATGGAGGTGCAGACAGATGGGTTTCTGCCCTAGCATGGAGGTTTGGCGATAGAGCACAGCAGGGGTGAGCAGAGGACTGAGGGATCCCTGGCCTCCGGCTAAAGCAACTAGAACAACTGTAGGTCCTGCAGCGACCTTCCAGTGACCTTCCCAAATGCAAACCATCCGTCCCTCCCTTGCATGGGTGAGAAATGACCTAGGAGTCTATTCGTTGAAGAAAGACTCTGTGGTCCTCTTTGGTTTTCTCTATGCTAATTAAAATGCCCAGTGGAAAGTGGTTTTGGCCAGTGACATGAATGATGTCCAGAAACTAGCATGTCCTTCTCTTTGTGTCTCTTGCATTCTCAAAAGACACACTATCAGGGCCAATATACAAGAATGAACCGATCAGAAACAATTCTCAAGTCATTTGACGCTTACTTTCATCAGCAAATAAAAACTGCTTCTGTTACCACCGCTGATGCTTGGAATTCAATGGAATCAATTTAGGAAGGTCTCAGAGGCTTCCCAGGTTGAAAAATCAATTAAAATGGGTATCAATATGTATACACTGTTCATTAGGTTCGCAAGGCCTTAACCGTGTTACCTTCCCAAATGGCCTGGCCAGGAAAAAATGTGACTTCCAAAACAATAAGTAGATATGCTTTCATTTATAGAAAAACAAAACAAATAAAACCCAAAAAGATACCCAAATTCAGCAGTATCCGCATCATCTAGGAGACTGTTAGAAACGGGGAAGCTGAGATCTCACCCCAGACACACTGAATTAGATCCTGCCTTTTTTTCCCTCTGTTTTGGCTACACCACGCAGCTTGTAGGATCTTAGTTCCCTGACCAGGGACTGAACCCGGCCCAGCAGTGAAAGCGCCGGGTCCTAACCACTGCACCGCCAGGGAATTCCCTCAGATCCTACATTTTAACAAAATCCACAGGTGAGTTTTCAGCACGTAAAAGTTTCACACGCACTATGGTAAGCTTTTCTATTTATATATACACATATGAACACCTATTTGTGTATTCTATCTATCTGGACCTACACAGAAATATGTATGTGAATCGAAATGTAAATGCATAGACAGGTCTGGAATTACATGCACTCACTCACAGTGGTTAACTCTGAGAAGGAGAGAATGTGGAGGTGAAGGGTAGGGGGTTGAGAATTCAAAGGGGACTTTCACGTTTTACCATGTATCCTTCTGGATTGTTTATTTATTGGTTTAAGCTACAGGGGGAACGTGTCCATGTATTATTTGGGTAACCTAACTGTAAATATTAAGGTAGGGAAAAAAAGAAGGCATGAAAACCTAGCCCTATAAATAACAACGAACATCTCAAGTCTTCCCTCTCCGCCCACGGGCTAATAACAAACTCTTTGACCCACCATTTCCACTTGGAGGGCCGCCCCTGCAGAATTACTCACACATGTGTGAAATGACATCCCATCAAGATGAGCCAAGGCAGCACTGTTTGTAATAGCGAAAGATCAAAGGCGACCTAAACGCCCATCAACTGGGGACGGTTAAATAGGTTAAGGTACATTTACAGTGGAACAGTATGCAGCCATAGAAAAGATTGATGAGCGCTCTGTGTACTGAGATGAAACAATGGCCAAGATCAATGTGTCGTCCATGGGAGAAAGTACCAAACAATCTGTAAGGTACGTTAACACTGTGTAAGGAAAGTTGGAAAAGGAATCTAAGTTTATATTTGCTGATGCACGCATAATACATCTCCCAATATTATAACGCACAAAATAAACTAGAAGGGGTTGACTCTGAGAAGGCAAACAGGTGACTGCGGAACAGTAGTTAAGAGAGACTTTTCACTGTTTGTTATACTCTGTGATTTTTGAACCACTTGGAAGCATTACCTCGCCAAAACTTTACTAAAACAAGAACAAAACAAAACAAACAGAAGCCTCTAGGGTTCTCTTTATTCCTCTGAGAATCCTTACTCCTGGGAACTACATCTGGGGAACTCATTGTGAATCTAATAACCCAGGGGCTTGGTTTCTCACGAAAAGAAGGCTGCTTTGCATGGAAGAAGAGAGACGGTCCCCATCCTAACGGAACACGCACATCCCCCAATGCCCCCCCCCACCTTTATTACCATTTTGTCCTTTGCTTCTCTCATTTTATGTGACTCAACCTTTTTTCTTAAAGGTCCCACTAGTTTTCTTTAAAGAGAGTAACCCAAATCAAAATCTTTGTAATCTTCCTCTTAAACCATCCCCCCATCTCATTTAAAAAACAATAAAGATCTTATTCTAGGATTAAAATGATGAATAGGAAATAGCTGTTTTCATCCTTCTTTTCCCCACCCCTCAACTATGGAAATAACACTAAGTAAAACTAAAAGTGAACAGAAACAGCAGACAAGGAAAATATGTCCAAATCAGGACGTTGCATATCCTTCGTAGCCCACAAACCTAGTACCCAGGGGAAAAATTCTATCGAAAAACACAAGTTTTTAAAAAGTGGCACATGCTTGTTACGAAAAACGCCTCAATCATTTTCAGAGTAGAGGAGCCAGAAATACCTCGTTGTTTTGCTAGCAATTGCCTTATATTTCTCATGCTTTCCTGAGATCTGAATTATGCTTGAGAAAAAGAAGAGAACAAGACAGAAAATAATGCTTGCTTAGGTAAATATAATCAGCCGAGGAAAGCTTCCTAGAAGAAGCATAATTCACTGAGTCCCAGTTTATAGAGGGAATCCCCAAACAAAGGACTTTTGTCAGGGGATCAGTCTGGAGCCCACCATAACTTAGCATACAATGGGACAGCTTCATAAAAGAGCTTTCCAAGTTCCATCTTGGTTATCAAGGAGCACGCAAGGGGGGGAGGTGAGAGAGAGAGAAAGGAATAAACATCTGGAATGTTCGCAACTATCTTCCTAGTTAGCATTCATGAATGCATGAAAGGTTTCTTATCAGCCTGAGTTCCACGCATTTTTCAAAATAAGAAGCTTCTGCTATTTTCTTCTAGATCAAGAGAGGTCCAGGGCATTTGTAAATTCATGTAAATACCTTTGCAATGAATGTTAGCGTTTCAATGAATGTCTCATTGTTTGTGTTAAATGACCAGGTGTAATAAACAGCCCTTTAAATTTATCTATCTATCTATCTATAATACACAGATAATATATATACATTTAATTTTTGAAATGTTCAAAAATTAAATGTGCAATTATCGATTTTGTTAAGAACAGAATCTTTTGCTCTTGGGATTGAAAGACTCCTAAAAACTAAGTCCAGGTCAGTGGCAGGTGCCGGTTAGCATAATGATACATTTTGTACCCATTTATGAATTCTGTATTTTCTTTAGCTGGTGCAAAGCTCTGTGGGTTCTTTAATCTAGTGCCCCAGAAGCCTATAAAAATATCCCTGAAAATTTAGGCAAATCAACACTTGGCTTTCTAGTGAATCTGACCCCACCTGCTGTCCAGTTCCATTTGCTATTCATCTTAAGGCATATTTCTGATTTCTCCTTGTCATTCTGTCCTTGTAGCCTCAGGAGGTGAGGGGCAGGCTCAGAGGGGGGTGGGGGGTAGGAGTTTGGCTCTAGGTGTGACAATTAATCTTCAAGTATTTCTTAATCTTCCACTGTATGTAAATACTCTATGCGATAAAGAGAAATATAAAACAAAATCCCTTCAGGAGATTGCAAATGAATTCTGTGGATTAGGTTAGTAGGCTGTATAAGAGAAGATTCTTGACCTAGGCATATAAGAAAAATGCACATGTAAATTATTATGAGATATCTTTTTTTTTCATTTATCAGATTAGCAGATATGAAAGTTTGATAACACTGTCTTTGCAAAGCATGGGGCCGTGGGCTCTCATAGATGGCCTTGGTGGGTGGGAGGCTGGGAGTAAACATTGGTTCAACCTCCTTGGGGGTGTATTTGGAAACATTTACTAAAAGAAAAGATGTACATATCCTTTGACCTAGTAATTATTCTGCTGGAAATTTATCCTACAGACCCTCTATTCAACACATGACAAATGATATATGTTCAAGGAAATACATGACAACATTGTATGTAAAAGCTAAATAATGGAAACAACCAAAATGTCCATTAGAGGAAACTGTCAAAATAAGTTATGGTCACCTATAACATGGCATTGTATTTCTGCAGCTGGAGGCATCTGTGTTTGGACTGATATGGAATATTCTATCCGTGGTGGAGTGAAATGAAAAAGTGAGCTGCCAAACCGTGTTTTGGATGCTACCAATTCAGTTGAGTGGAAAAAAAATATTAGGTTGAACCATATGAAAGTGCCAATATTAGATCATTTTCGACATATAAACACAATTCAATAAGATTCATTACTATATGTATTTTAAATATATTTATATAGTATATATTTATATAAATATATTTTTTATATGTTTTTTAAACAAACTTTCAGTTTTGAGATATGTGTAGATTCATATACAGTTGCAAGAATTAATACAAAGAGAGCCCAGGGCTTCCCTGGTGGCGCAGTGGTTGAGAGTCCGCCTGCCGATGCAGGGGACATGGGTTCGTGCCCCGGTCCGGGAGGATCCCACATGCCGCGGAGCGGCTGGGCCCGTGACCCATGGCCACTGAGCCTGTGCGTCCGGAGACTGTGCTCCGCAACGGGAGAGGCCACAGCAGTGAGAGGCCCGCGTACCGCCAAAAAAAAAAAAAAAAAAAAAAAAGAGAGCCCAAGTACTTCCCATAATGGTAACATCTTACAAAATTTTAGTATAATTATCACAGCCAGGATGTCGACACTGATACAGTCGAGATACAGAACGTTTCCATCTGTTCTGACAAGGATCCTGTATGTTGTCGTTTTATAGCCACACCCACTTTCCTCCCGCCTAACCCCCTCCTTTTTTTTTTTTAATTTTTATTTATTTATTTGGTTGCATTGGGTCTTAGCTGCAGTATGCGGGACCTTCGTCGTGGCATGCGGGATCTTTGTTTTTCGTTGTGGCACACAGGCTCTTCGCTGTGGCGCTCAGGCTTCTCTAGTTGTGGCTCGTGGGCTCCAGAGCGTGCAGGTTCAGTAGTTGTGGCTCGTGGGCTTAGTTGCCCCGTGGCATGTGGGACCTTTGTTCCCCAATCAGTGATTGAACCCGCGTCCTCTGCATTGGAAGGCGGATTCTTAACCACTGGACCACCAGGAAACTCTCCCGACCCCCTCCTTAACCCCAGGCAACCTCTGATCTGTTCTACATTGCTACAGTTTTGTCATTTCAAGGACATTAAGTAAATGGGATTATATAGTATGTAACTTTTGAGATTGGCTTTTTTCATGCATATAATCCTCTGGAGGTTCATCCAGGTTGTTGATTGTATCAAGAGCTTGCTCCTTTTCAGTGTTGGGTCCTGGTCCACAGAATGGATGTGCCAGTTTAACCATTTACCTGCTGAGGCACATCTGGGCCTACAGTGAATAAAGCGGCTATGAACATTCAGGTACAGGTTTTTGTAGGAACATAAGTTTTCATTTCTCTGGGATAAATGCCAGGAGTGCCTTGCTGGGACATATTGTGGTTGCATGTTTAGTTTTTCAAGAAACTGCCGAACTAGTTTTCTGAAGCGGCTGTAACTTCTGACATTCCTACCAGCACCGTATGGGTGAACTAGTTTCTCCATATACTCACTGGCATTCGGTATGTGGTTTTTTTTCCTTGCTGTTGTTTTTTTGGCCATTCCCATAGGTGAGTAGTGATATTTACTTGTGATCTTATTTTGCATTTTCCTGATACCTAATAATGCTGAATATCTTTCATGTGCGTGTTTGTCCTCTGTATATCCTCTATTGGTGAAATCTCTGTCTTCTGCCCATTTTCTAACTGGTATGTTTATGTTAGTGTTGAGTTTTGAGAGTTCCTTATATATTCCACCACCACAGAGAGACTTCACATTGGATACTACTGTCAGGTATGTGATTTGCAAATATTTTCTACAGGCTCTAGCTTGTCTTTTCATCCTCTTAATAAGGTCTTTTACAAAGCAAAAGCCTTTACTTTTTTTTTTTGTGGTACGCGGGCCTCTCACTGTTGTGGCCTCTCCCGTTGCGAAGCACAGGCTCCAGACGTGCAGGCTCGGCGGCCATGGCTCACGGGCCCAGCCGCTCCGCAGCATGTGGGATCCTCCCGGACCGGGGCACGAACCCGTGTCCCCTGCAACAGCAGGCGGACTCTCAACCACTGCGCCACCAGGGAAGCCCAGCCTTTACTTTTAATGATGTCCAATTTATCACTTTTTCCTTTTATGGGTTGTGCTTTTGGTGTCAAGTCTAAGAACTCTTTGCCTACATCTAGATCCTGAAGATTTTCTCCCACGTTTGTTTCTGAAAGTTTGACGGTTTATATTATTTCCCAAACATGCTCTCCAGAACATCTAAAGATGATGGCAGAGCTGGCAGCAGGGGATGTTGAGGTGACCAGGTTTGGCCAAGTCTCCATTTATATCATGGAGAGCAAGGAAGCATATGTGAAGCTAAGAAGAAGTGATTCCTCACCTCTTCTTTCTTTTTGACCTTGTACATTGTAATTACAATAGATTCTTCCAGAAAAACCAGCAAGTTCCCTTTAGGAAGATAATTCAGACTTCTCCATATTACTAGCAGGCAACAGGGTTGGGAATTTCAAAGGACAAAGGACCTTTCAACACATCACCTTGATAACAGTGGTAGGAATTAAATAATAGTTATAATATAATTATTGATAATGTAATTATTAATACTAAGAATGAGTAATAATTATCTATCTTCGTCCAACATGTCTCAGTTATCACACCGAGCACTTTGCACCTACTCTTATTGGGGGCTCCAGGGAATCCCAGGAGGAATATGCTATTAGTATAATTCCCTTTCATAGCTAAGGCAACGAAGGCCCTGAGAAGTGAAGTGGCCTGCAAAGGTCACGACCTGTAGTGGGGGAGAATGGGATTGTGAATCATACAGCACAGGCTTCAGAGGTGCCTTTGAAAATCACACCTGAAGAGTATCCACAACATTTAGTATCTGTGCTGGGACATCTGGCAATCTATATCCAAACAAATGGACCTTTCCCTCACACCACATACAAAAAGTAACTCAAAATGACGCAGTGACCTAAACACAGAAGCTAAAACCCTAGCCACTGTGGGAGAAAACATGACCTTGGATTTGGCAATGGATTCTTACGTGACACAAAAAGCATGAACAACAAAAGACAGAATAAATTTGGACATCATCAAAATTTAAAACTTTGTGCATCAAAGGACAGCATCTAGAAAAAGACAACTCCAAGTCCTGACGGCCTCATCCGTGACTAGTTTAGGCCTGGGCATGTCATGAAATCCTGCCTAAGGAGGGATGAGGTGACTTCTGCTGGGAATGGGTGCTTCTGTAACCGAGATTCTTGCTTAGAGATTCACAGAAGAAATATATTTCTTCTAGACATCATCATGTTTGCATGTGATTCCTAGAACAAGGGTGGCTCTAGAACACTGGGCAATCGTGAGGTGAGCCACCAAGAGCAGAGTAGACACATATTATGTCAGAATGGAAGGAGAAGAGAAACCTGGATCTTTAATCCATTGTTCAGATACTAAATTAGTCTCCTTTTTTTTTTTTGGCGGTACGCGGGCCTCTCACTATTGTGGCCTCTCCCGTTGCGGAGCACAGGCTCCGGACGCGCAGGCTCAGCGGCCATGGCTCACGGGCTCAGCCGCTCCGCGGCATGTGGGATCTTCCCGGACCGGGGCACGAACCCGTGTCCCCTGCATCGGCAGGCGGACCTTCAACCACTGCGCCACCAGGGAAGCCCTAAATTAGTCATCTTTGAGCCATCTTAACTTGGCACGCTCTGTTAATGTGATACAATAAATTTTCCTTATTGTTAAATGGTAAAAAAAAAAAAAGAAAAAAGAAAACTCACTGAATGGGAAAAAATAATTGCAAATACTATTTCTGATAAGGGTCTAGTATCTAAAATATATTTTAAAAAAACAACGCTTATGGGCTTCCCTGGTGGCGCAGTGCTGAAGAATCTGCCTGCCAATGCAGGGGACACAGGTTTGATCCCTGGTCCAGGAAGATCCCATGCGCCACAACTACTGAGCCCGCAGGCCTAGAGCCCGTGCTCTGCAACAAGAGAAGCCACTGCAATGAGAAGACTGTGCACTGCAACGAAGAGTAGCCCCCGCTCACCGCAACTAGAGAAAGCCCACACGCAGCCAAAAATTAAAAAACAAACAAACAAAACGAGGGCTATAAATACAATGGAATATTAGTCAGCCATAGAAAGGAATAAAGTACTGATACATGCTACAATGTGGATGAATCTCAAAAACATGACAGTAAGTGAAAGGAGCCAGACATAAAAAGCCATGTGTTACAGGATTCCCTTTACATGAGATATCCGGAATAGGTAAGTCCATAGAGACAGAACGCAGATTGGTGGTTGACGGGGTTGGTGGGAGGGGGAAACACAGAGCAACTGCTTAATGGATATGGGATTTTCTTCTCAAGTGACGAAAATGTTTTGTATTCGACAGAGGTCGTGGTTGCACAGTACTGCAAAGGTACTAAATGCCCCTGGATTGTTCACTTTAAAATAGTTAATTTTATGTCCTATGAATTTCACATCAATTTTTGAAATTATCATTTGATTCCAGGGGTTTGGAGATTAGCTGCCCCTCACTGTGGATTTCTACTGTCTTCAGGGCAGGGATAAGAAAGGGAAGAGCAAAATGGACATATCTCCTTTAGGAAAGATATTACAATTTATTCGATACTAATCTCTCAAGTCACTTGGCTTCCCATGTCACAGAGCACTGGACTTAGAATCTGAAGAAGAAATGCTTCCCAATATTTGACCTTGAGTGAGACACTTAGACTTTCTGAGCCACTGTTTCAGGGAGGCAGCCCCGCTCCACTGGCAGCTGTGGGATTTGGGAGGCAATAACGGATGCAGGTTGGATTGTTCCTTCTTTCTCTCATATTCCACAGGCTATCAGGGTGCAGACATGGCTGCAAGCAGAGGGAGCATCGGCCCAGGGTTGCAGAGGCACCAAAGAACTGGTCGGTTCTGTCCATTTCACCCGGGAACTAGTCAATGGGGTGAAACCATCAAATTGGCCTTTGCCAAGAAACAAGAGGTTGTCAGGTTCAGGGACTGCCAGATGTCTTGGCGTGGGCAGATGCAGCTATGACAACCGCGCCATTCAGGCTGCCTGCTCTCACAAAGGCTTTACCGGGACGGATGGACCCCTGGCCCTTGAAGACAACAAGACATCGGATAAGAAGCTCTTTACATGTGACAGAGAACACATTTCAACAGCCCAGAGAGGTGGAATTATCACAGAGTGGTGTAAAAGAAGCAAAATAATTTTGGATAAACCATGAAGGAATTTTATTACCCAGTGATGTTATAAATCAACTTCTCTGTAAGTGCAATAAAACAATTGTTTAGTCTGCATGATTCATACCACAAACGTTAGGATTCTGGGTTTTGATCTTATTGCTGCAATAAACTGTCTAGACAGCAATTAACAAACTGTTTTTCCTTCAGATGTTTGGAGTGCCAGTACAGCGGGAATCGGCACTTAGAAATACAGGGGCTTCTTCCTGGCTCCTATTAATTATCGGGTTGGGGTGAGTGGGAAAAGCCCGAAATCGTCAGAATTAGCCCCCTAGATGTGTCCTTCTCTCTCGAGGGTCATGCAACACCACATAACGCTGATTTATAATTGGCAGGAAACCTAAATATTCAGATTTTTTCTTGGCTTGTTATTTTAGTGTCAATTTAGAAAGAGGTTGCCACAGGGAGATCAACTCAATGCTTTGTGACAACTTAGAGGGATGGGATAGGGAGGGTGGGAGGGAGGCTCAAGAGGGAGGGGATTTGAGGATATGTGTATCCATATAGCTGATTCAATTTGTTGTAGAGCAGAAACTAACATAACATTGTAAAGCAATTATACTCCAATAAAGATGTGAAAAAAAAAAAAAACAGCATGAAAAGTCTAAGCTAGGCACCTCAGACCCTTTGGGAGATAGAAAGAGATGGGCTGTATTTTAACAGTGACAATCCGTGACTATTGAGGGTCCCCCAAGGGGCAGGTGACCCGCACAGTATTTAAGTCAGCCTTCACAATAGTCCTATGAGAGGTGCGGCTGAGGGTATCAAAACTCTGAAGGAGAAGTAACTTTGCTGGAGGTGGTAAGACTAGGATGAAATGAACTCTATTTGGTTCTGCAGCCCTCTCTCTTCCCACCAGGTCACATTGTCTAAACTGATGGAAAACAAATACACCAGATTCTAAAAGCAACTAAGTTTAAAGTCCCATGAGTACAGGGCTTTCATCGGTTGGCTACTCTGTATCACATATGCTGCTTTCAAATTACTGATGAATGAATGTCCCTGGTACTGGTGGATAGGGATGTGGGCTGAGAGAGAAAAACTAGAAACCACCTAAATGTCAATCAATAGGGAACTAAACTATTAAGCCATGGGATATATCCAAACTCTAGCTAGAATAAAGAAATATTCTGCGGGAGTTAAAGAGAAAGAGACAGGTTTATATAGACTTGGGAAACTCTACATATATTACTGAGTGACTTAGAACAAGTTGCAAGACAAAACACAGAAAACACAAAACAATGCATAATTACGGACATGCATTGGAAAAGTCCTGGAAACCTACATTCCGAATGGATGGCTGGGGTTTCTAATGGGGGAGGGGAGGAAAAGAAGATGGGCAAGCAGGTCATCAAAGGGGACTTTAGTCCTATTTGGAATATTTTAGCTTTTTTGCAGAGAATATTCATGTATTATTGTTCATGTATTATTAATGAACCTAAAAATTAATTAAAGAAAAGGAGGAAGTCCATCTATAGAAGAATAGCTAGATAAATTGTAACACAAACCACCCATGAAATACAATGCAGCATTAAAAATAGTGAGGCAGATCCATGACGACCCTGCAGAAATCCCTCCAAGTCTCACAACTAAGTAAAAAGAGCAAGTGGCAGAAACACTTTACACGGAATGATTGTATTCATGTAAAAAGAAATTCTAGAAGGATACACACAAAGTGGTTATTTCTGGGGAGAGTCATGGCCTATGGGGCACTAAAGGTAAGCTTTGAGTTATTTATTTATTGTTTTTGAATTTTATTTTATTTATTTTTTTATACAGCAGGTTCTTATGTTATCCATTTTATACATATTAGTGTATATACGTCAATCCCAATCTCCTCATCACACTACCAGCATTCCCCCGCCACTTCCCCCGCTCTGATTTACTTTTAACTCTATATTTGAATAACTTTTTCTAAATAAAGATGAATTACCTATGTAGCTTCAATTTTGTAATGAATAATAGAAACAAAAAAATTTTTTTTTTAATATTTATTTTTGGCTGTGTTGGGTCTTCACTGCTGCACACGGGCTTTCTCTAGTTGCGGCGAGTGGGGGCTACTCTTCATTGTGGTGCGTGGGCTTCTCATTGCAGTGACCTTCTTTTGTTGCAGAGCACAGGCTCTGGGCGCGCGGGCTTCAGTAGTTGTGGCACGTGGGCTCAGTGGTTGCGGCTCGCGGGCTCTAGAGCACAGGCTCAGTAGTTGTGGCACACGGGCTTAGTTGCTCCGTGGCATGTGGGGTCTTCCCAGATCAGGGCTTGAACCCGTGCGCCCTGCATTGACAGGCAGATTCTTAACCACTGCGCCACCAGGGACGTCCCAAAGGAAAAAAAATTTTAAGAAAACAAGAGCTAACATTAAATTGAGGTTACCGGCGGCCAGACACTGTGAGAATGTTTCCCAACCACCCTATAAGATATAAATGTCTACTCTAATTTTACAGAGGAGGAAACTGAGGCACAGAGGTGAAATCAGTCGTCTAAGGCCACACAGAGTCAGAATCAGGCACCCAGGCTGATTGATTCACTTCCCCATCACTGCCTCTTGGCACAGTGGGGACTCTGTCCTGTCCTGGCCAAAGGTGAGTATAAATCTTAAACTGAACAGTCTGGGAAAAGGACTTCACAATCATCCAGTCCATGCTACTCACTGGACCCATAGGATTCTGAGGTCTGGAGAGCCCAAGTGAGTTCTATGGTCACATGGGGACAACCAGGGGAAGAATCCACTTTCTACCTAGGCTCTCTGACCACAGCTCCATCCATAGTTTTGCTAGCCCTTTTACGGTCAAGGGCCCCAAAACAACTTATAAGTTGGAATCTCCTTGAACACCCACACTATATATATATATATATATATATATTTTTTTTTTTTTTTTTCCTCTTAATGCTCCAATCTCCATTGTCTGATTTGCAAAGCAATGGGAAGAAAACTTTCCGTTTGTTGCTGGAAAAGGTAAAACTGGACACATCAGTTTTGTTCTTGTTTAGCTTTTGAATATCCTTTAAGAAAAGTCTGCCTGCAGACAAATCATTCATTCATTTATTCATCATATATTCAGCATCAGGATATAATGGTTCAGCATGCTCACTCGGGAGTCAGGCAGAATTTTATGTCATTTTGGGTTTGTGACTTAAGCTCTCCTGAAGCTTATTTTCCATATATTGAACATGGTGGGGAAGATGAAATTAAATAATCTGTGTAAATTTCCTGGCACATAATAAGGGCTTAAAAACGTTCATATTATTGGTCTTCCCTGGTGGCGCAGTGGTTAAGAATTGCCTGCCAATGCAGGGGACACGGGATCGAGCCCTGGCCCAGGAAGATCCCACATGCCGCGGAGCAGCTAAGTCCGTGAGCCACAACTACTGAGGCTGCGCTCTAGAGCCCGTGAGCCACAACTACTGAAGCCCGCGTGCCTAGAGCCCGTGCTCTGCAACAAGAGAAGCCACTGCAATGAGAAGCCCGCGCACCGCAACGAAGAGTAGCCTCTGCTCGCTGCAACTAGAGAAAGCCTGTGTGTAGCAACAAACACCCAGTGCAGCCAAAAGTAAATAAATAATTTAAAATTTCACTATTATTACCTGTCATCCATCCATCCATCCGTGTATTCACTCACTCACCATCCCTCTATCCATCCATGTATCCATCCTCCCTCCCTCGCTGTTTCCCTCCCTCCTTCTTTCTTCCTTTTTCCTTTCCATGCATCTACTCATCATTCCAAACTCCCTTCTTTCTCTTTCTTCCTACCTTCCTTCCATACACTTATCTCTCCATCCATCCATCCATCTATCCATCATCCACTCATTCATGCCCCCCTTGCCTGGTGCTCTATGCCAGATTGTTGAGATTACAAAAACAAATAAAACATAACCCCTGACTCCGTGGAGATCCCAGTTTAGATGAAAAGACAGAATTAGGCCTCTGGCGGTAGGGAGTATTTCATCCTGAAGGGAACAGAGAGAGAAAATCTGGGAAACTGTTTAACTTCCGCCCCTGCCCTGGCAGATGTTTAGGAAGATATGTGATCCCTACTCATCTCCCAGGGCTCTTGATGGCTAAGAGCTCAGTGGTTGAACACGGCTTAATCAACACCGTCGGTAACAGTGCGATGCTACACCTTTTGTCAAAGGGCCCCCACCAAACAAACAAACAGCATAATTTGGGTTCAAGGGTGACAGTCTATCACGCTCTTCAAAAGTAAAAGCTCCTCTGGCTTTCTTCCACATCTTCCCTGCTTCTTTCCACGAACTCCCTCACCTCCATTTTGTACCAAATACCATATGCATTGAGAGGATACTGCCCAGGCCACCCTGGGGATTGTTGCCTTATTTATAGAGAAAACAGGACTCCTTAGATTAACAGGATTTGTAAAGGAAAGCTCTCCTAGAAAGGAATTCCAGGTTTCTCTCTTGAAGGCCGAGCAGCAGCAGGGCTGGGGGCTGCAGTAACTCTCCAGAGAAACTGACTCTTAAATTTCCCCCCTGGCGACAATTCAATGGCAGGGAAGCATTTCACATACCATCTTTTGCCTCAGCCTCTAGGAGCTGCCATTTTTCATCCTGGCCCTTAACAGGGCCTGGACACTGGTCACTGGCCCTGTCCTTATGAGACTCAGTGTCTATCAGGAGAGACTGAAGAAAGAAGCTTGGAATTACCATGAGCTGTTATTAAGTATTTGAATGTGAGGTATTGGGCCTGTTCTATTTGTAGAATAGAATTTGGGTTGTAAGTGACAGAAACAAGATTAAGCCAGACAGGGATTTTTCACATTATAAAACTGGTTGAGCATGAACTAACCCATTTGACCTTCACAACACCCTGTAGGACTGCCTCCCTCCTCTAACCACCTCCCCGCTTCTACCCTCGTACCCCACAGTCTGTTCATGCAGCCAGAGGGATCCTGTTAAAACCCAAATGAGCCTGCATCCCTCTTCTGCTCCAAACCCTCCCCTGGCTCTCACCCCACTCAGAGTAAAAGCCAAAATCTTGACTATGATATGCAAGACCCATCCCCTCTCTGATGTAATTTCCTGGTAGTCTTACTCTTACTCTCTCCAATTCCATCCCACTGGCCTCACTGCGGTTCCTTGAAGCCTCCGTGAATGCTCCAGCCTCAGGACCTTTGTACTTGCTGTTACCTTTGTGGTTCCTTTCTACTAGATATCTGTATGGCTTGCTCCTCACTTCCTGCAGGTTTTTACTCAAAACTCAGCATCTAGGGACTTCCCTGGTGGTGCAGTGGTTAAGCATCTGCCTGCCAATGCAGGGGACACGGGTTCGATCCCTGGTCCGGTAAGATCCCACATGCCGCAGAGCAACTAAGCCCATGCGCCACAACTACTGAGCCCACATGCTGCAACTACTGAAGCCCGCCTGCTCTAGGGCCTGCGTGCTGCAACTACTGAGACCGCGGGCTGCAACTACTGAAGCTGGAGAGCCTAGAGCCCATGATCTGCAACAAGAGAACCCACTGCAATGAGAAGCCCGTACACTGCAATGAAGAGTAGCTCCCTCTCACCGCAACTAGAGAAAGCCCGTGCGCAGTAACAAAGACCCAAAGCAGCCAAAAAAAACCCAAAACAAACAAACAAAAAAACTCAGCATCTAAAGATATTTTTCCCAGATCATCCTACATGCAATTTTACACCCCCTCCTATGCTTCCTATAACTCTTTCCTACTTTAATCCTTTTTCATTAGCATTTATCTCTATAAAAGTTGCCATATATTTTACTTCCTTTTCTTTAATCTACTTACTTTTTCAAATAGAGTGTAAGCTTCATGAGGGCAGGGCTTTTTCCATATTAGTCACCGTCCTCTGTGTCAGAAACATCACAGCACTCAGTAAGTATTATATTTCCTTAATAGGTAAATTTTGATGCACAGATGAGAAAACTGCCCAAAGTTACAAGGTGGATTTGAATCCAGCAGTCGGACTTTAGAATCCAATAACTGCCTCTTATACTGCCCCTCTGGGCTAATGCTTTGGTTCAGGTTCATGCAACTGAAAACTCCAGGAATTAAAACTCTAGGGTGCATGAAGACTCTTCAAAAACGAAACCAAAATTTAAACCAAAATTAGTATATGATCCAGCAGTCCCACTTCTGGGTATCTATCCTAATGAATTAAAATCAGGATCTTGAAGAGCCTTTTTCACAATAACCAAGATGTGGAAGCAACCTAAATGTCCATCGAGGGATGGACAACCTAAAGAAAATGTGATAAATACATACAAGGGAATATTACTCAGCCTTAAAAAAAAAGAAATCCTATCGTACATTATCACATGAATGAACCTTGAGGGCATAATGATAAGTGACAGAAGCCAGTCACAGAGGGACAAATACTGCACAATTTCACTTAAATAAGGTATCCAGAGTACTCAGATTCATAGAAACAGAATGATGATTGCCAGAGGCTGAGGAGAGGGGGTGAATGGGGAGTTGCTGTTCAATGGGTATGAAGTTTCAATTATACAAGATGAAAAAGTTCTAGAGATGTGCTGTACCATGTTGTGCTTAAACAGTAATGTACTGGGTACTTAAAATTTTATTGAGTGTAATCTCACATTTTATTATTATTTTGCTACAATATAAATAAATAAATAAACCTCTAGGCTGCAGGTATGGCTGGATCCAGGGGCTCAACCTGGATCATCAGGTCCTAACTTCTCTCAGTCTCTGGATCTGTTTTCCTGGCTCATTCAAGCCAACACCTGACAAACCCATCAACAACCCCAGATGAAATTAAGGAGCTTCTCTTTTACAAGAGTTTCAACAGAAATCCCAGGATTGACTCGGGTTTGCCCATCTTTGGTTACTCAACCGTCTCTAAATCAATCGCTCTGGCCAGGGGACTGCATAAGTTCACGGGTTGGCAAACCACAGCGCATCCAAATCCAGCCCCCTACCTATTTTTTAGTGACCTCTGAGCTAAGAATGGTTTCTACCTTTTTTAAATTGTTGGGGGGAAAAAATCAATAATATTTCATGATCCATGAAAATCATATGGAAAATTTCAAATTTCAGTGCCCATAAGTAAAGTTTTATTGCAATACAGCTGTGTCCATTTGTTTACACGTCATCCATGCCTGCTTTCTTGCTTCAACAGCATTGTGGAGTAGTTGCAACTGGGGCTGTACGGCCCACGCAGTCTAAAATATTTACGATCCGGTTCTTTACAGAGGAAGTTTGCTGACCCCTGCATAGAAAGAATCACTTGGCCTGTGAGTGGGTGGGGCGAGATTGGGGACTCCAGGTCAGATTAAGGTATTAGTTAGGGAACCAACACTGGTTGCCCTTCTGTGGGTATTTATTTAAGATGTGGGTTTGGGGACTTCCCTGGTGGTGCAGTGGTTAAGAATCCCCCTGCCAATGTAGAGGACAAGGGTTCGATCCTTCGATCCCTGATCCGGGAAGATCCCACATGCGGTGGAGCAACTGATCCCGCGAGACACAACTACTGAAGCCCGTGAGCCTAGAGCCCGTGCTCCGCAACAAGAGAAGCCGCCGCAATGAGAAGCCCGTGCACCGCATGCAAGAGTAGCCCCTGCTCGCCGCAACTAGAGAAAGCCCGCGCGCAGCAACAGAGACCTAACGCAGCAAAAAAAAAAAAAGTGGGTTTAGCTGCTCTGACAGAGACTCACAATAACAGAGGTTTAAACTACAATGTTAGTAATTTCTTTCAAACGTAGCAATGTCCAGATACAAGCAGTTCAGGACTGGACTAGCAGCTCCGTTGCCTGGGACACGCCTTCCCTCTTGCTGTCATGCCTGGGGTGTTGCCTTCATCCCCATGGTCCAAGCTGGCTCCCCTCCACATCCCCCAGAAGGGGAGAGGGCGGAGGGAGGGCGTGATCCTGAAGGGAGGGCCTGGGAGCCCCTCATAGCTCGCCCACGCACAGCCCGTCATGTGACCGCAGAGCGGGAGTGTGGGTGGGGCGTGTGTGCGTCACTTAGGGCGGCTGGAGCTCATCTCTATTTATGCTAAAAAGTGGACGGAGCGCTAGCCGACTGTGTCACACCCTCTGTGGACTTGCTGGCAGCCCATGCACCCTCGTGTGGATGTCTCAGTTTCTCGTCTTTCTGCTCCTTTTTCTGTTGCGAACACAACTCCAGGGCTGCAAAAGGGGTGGTGCATTGAGAATCTTCATGTTGTGCCCCAATGGCAGACCCTCTGGTTTTTCAGCAGGGAGGAGGTGGGTCCCTGGGGAGAACTGTGGGAAGACCCAGGGCTGTCTCTGAACTTTACTAATTCTGGGTCTGGGACCTTGGACTCAGCAATGAAAAACCTCTGAGCCTCAGTGAATGGGGTAAAAAAATAAATGATTTCCACAGAGTTGTTGAGAAGACCAAATTGCATCGCCAAGTAAAATTTGAAAGGGAAAAAGTTCTATAAATTATTGTCCACTTTGTCATTATTGTTACCATCTACCTATCTATCTATCTATCATCTATGTTATCCATCTATCGGTCGGTCTTTTGATCCATCGATCTATCTATCTAGTTTTTTGCCGAGCTAATATAGCTGGATTTGCATAAGTATAATGGGTCCTTACAAGAATCATAACATTTTATGTGGAGAGAAAGGTATAGTAGTCTTTCTCTAAGCTTTACCAACATACCATTCTTTTTTTTTTTTTTTTTGGTCCACGCTGCACTGCTTGCAGGATCTTAGCTTCTCTACCAAGGATTGAACCCGGCCCCACACAGTGAGAGCACCGAGTCCTAACAACTGGACCGCCAGGGAATTCCCTAACATAAGAGTCTTTGTAAAAATATTTAAAATACCGTATTCTTTTATTTATTTATTAATTCATTTATTTATTATTTATTTTGGGCTGTGCTGGGTCTTTGTAGCTGCACGCGGGCTTTCTCTAGTTGCAGTGAGCAGGGGCTACTCTTAGTTGCTGCGCACGGGCTTCTCATTGCGGTGGCTGCTCTTGTTGCAGAGCACGGGCTCTAGGCATGCGGGCTCAGTAGTTGTGGCGCATGGGCTTAGTTGCTCCGTGGCATGTGGGATCTTCCCGGACCAGGGTTCGAACCCATGTCCCCTGAGTTGGCAGGTGAATTCTTAACCACTGTGCCACCAGGGATGTCCCTGTCCTATGTCTTCACCTACACTTGATGCTCTCAAATTTATTAGTTTTTGCCAACCTGGTTATTTTAGTTTACATTCTCTTCATTATTAATGAGGTTGGTCATCCTTTATCCATTTATTGGGCATTTATGTTTCTTCTGAGAAATGCCCATTCAAGTATTTTGTCCATTTTTCAGTTAAATCTTTGTCTTTTCTTATTGATTTGTAGAAGTTCTTTTTTTTTTTTTTTTTTTTTTTTTTTTTATGCGTTACGCGGGCCTCTCACTGTTGTGGCCTCTCCCGTTGCGGAGGACAGGCTCCGGACGCGCAGGCTCAGCGGCCATGGCTCACGGGCCCAGCCGCTCCGCGGCATGTGGGATCCTCCCAGACCGGGGCACGAACCCGTGTCCCCTGCATCGGCAGGCGGACTCTCAACCACTGCGCCACCAGGGAAGCCCTGTAGAAGTTCTTTACATACTCTGGATAATCTTCTAATAACTATAAATGTAATCTTCTCCTAGCTCATCTTTTCAATTTCTTTGTGATGTCCCCTGATGTAGTTGTATTTATCAATTCATTGGATTCTAATGTAGTTGTATTTACCAATTTTTTTTCTTTATGAATTGTCTTTTGTGTCTTACATAAGAAATCATTTCATAACCCAAGCTTATAAAAATATTTCCTTATATTATCTCCTAAATATTGGCTTTTCACATTTTAGTCTTTAATCATCTGGAATATATTTTGGTTTTGAGATATAACTCACATACTATAAAATTCACCCTTTGGAATAGATTTTTATGTCTGGTATGAGGACAAGATCTAATTTTATTTTTTTTCCTGTGGATTACTAATTATCTTGCACCATTCATTGACTCTCATTCCCCACAGAGGTACACTACCATCTTAATAATAGATTAAATCTTATTATAATTAAAAATTTTCCATGGCTACATTCCTGGGCTCTTTGCTCTACTCCACTGGTTTTGTTTTCTCTCCCTACACCAATACTACATTGTCTTATTAACTATAGATTTAGAAAATGATCTTTAATATTTGGCGGGTGCATTTCTCCCAAGTTGTTTTCCATGAGAGTTTCCTTGGCTGTCTTGGCCACTTGCTCTGTCATAAAACTGTTAGAATCAGCCTGTTAAATTCTTTTAAAAATCTGATTCTACAGGTTGAGCTCATTTTCACAAGTTATATTTTCCTAGGAATTAAACCATTTCATCCAAGTTTTCAAATTTATTGGCATAAAATTGTTCCTCATGTCCTTGTGCTTTAAAACTTTGCTGTATGTATAGTTACCATCTTGCGATATTGTTTATTTGTTCTGTTCTGTTTTTTTCCTTGATATTTTAGCTGGATATTTGTCAATCTTAGACTTTCAAAGAACCAATTCTTGACTGCCTTGATCCTTTCTTTTGTATCTGTTTTCTATTTTGTTAATTTCTGCCTTTATTTTTATTATTTCCTTCCTCTGTTTTTCTGAGAAGATTCTGCTATTTTTCTGACTTATGTTCTTAAGCATTTAATGCCCTCACAGTCTTCTAGGCACTGCTTTAGTCGCAACCCCTAAGATTTGTATAGCATTTTTTTTTTTTTTTTTGCGGTACGCGGGCCTCTCGCTGTTGTGGCCTCTCCCGTTGCGGAGCACAGGCTCCGGACGCTCAGGCTCAGCGGCCATGGCTCACAGGCCCAGCCGCTCCGTGGCATGTGGGATCTTCCCGGACCAGGGCACGAACCCGTGTCCCCTGCATCGGCAGGCGGACTCTCAACCACTGCGCCACCAGGGAAGCCCTTGTGTAGCATTTTGATTATTGTTGAGTTATAATAATTCCCAAATTCAATAAGGATTTCTCCTTCAGCCATGACTTTTTCAGAATGTGTTTTAAATGTTCCAAATGTGTGGGGTTCCTGTAGTCATCCTTTTGCTATTGATTTCTGACATTTTAATCAAAGGACATAGTATGAATGATAAAACTGAAACTTCATGAAGTGTGCCTTATTTTTGTAGTGAAGAATACAAAATGATATCTTTTCTTTTCATAAGTATATGTAAGTAAAAATCATTAAAACATCCGGGAAAGAGAAACTCCAACTTCAGGCTGGGGGTTTTCCCTGGGGGAGGGGTAGAGGGAAATGAGCTCATGAAAGGTGGGTGGAAGATTAGCGCTATCTGTTATGATATTTTTCCTTTTAAAATTGTATAAAAAGATTTTTGAAACTAATCTGATAGAGATCCACAATATTCCCCGTGGAACCTGGGGCATCCCCTGTAATCAAACACATTGCTATATTTGCAATAAAATGTCTGTATTTCAAATTAGGTGAAATATTAGGATTATACATAGCCTCCCATCAGCTACAGGTACTGGTTTTCAGGGCTTTTTATATTCTGTGAGTGTAGATAAAGAATCATGGACTTGTAGGTATTAATGTTTATTAAATCTGGATGGTGTAAAAACAGGTCTATCTGTTCCATTATTTGTTTGCATTTCTCTGAATATGTGAAATAGTTCCAAATGTACGATTATTAAAACTTTTGTTAAAAGATAAGAAGGACTCTTTCCTCCACGTGGTAAATGAAAATCTATATTAAAAAAAATAGAGTCTATATGCAATGTGGTTTGCTGGGTTGGCTCTTGGAAACTGGTGACATCCGAATGCAGCCTGTAGTTTAGTTAGTGGTATTTTACCAGTGCTAATTTCTGAGTTTTGACAGATGCACAATAACACGGTAATATGTTAACTTTGGGGGAAGCTGGATGAAGGACATAAGGGAACTCTGTACTATATTTGCGATTTTTCTGTAAATTTAAATTATTTCAAAATAAAACATTTACTTAAAAGAAAAGAGGGGTAACACTCAGTGTTGGTGAGGGTATGGACTTAAGGGCTATCAGGAACCCATAAATGCTGGCTAGTGGGAGTGTCAATATTTTAAGGGTATATTAGTTTCCTAGGGCTGCCACAACGAATAACCACAAAGTAAGTGGTTTAAAACAACAGAGATTATTCTCTCTCTGTTCTGTTCCTAGGCTTGCAGCTGCATCATTCTGATCTCTGCCTCTGTCTTCACATGGTGTCTTCTTGGGTCTCTGTCCCTGTCTCTTTTTCGTCTTCTTACAAGGACACCGGTCACTGGGTTAAGGGCCCACCCTACTTTAGTATGACCTCATCTTAACTAATTACATCTGCCATGACCCTATGTCCAAACAAGGTCACCTTCTGAGGTTCTGGGAAGGAAAAGAATTTTAGGAGCACAGTATTCAATCCAGTAGAGAAGGTAATTTAAATGTGAATCACATTCCCCGCAGCGACCCTGCTCCTGGGTAATATCCACAAGGAATATTCCCACATGTAGGCAGCATCGTGTTTACGAAGTGCGTGTTGCAGCATGGTATTAGGAATGATAAGCTAGAACCCAGCTAACTCTCCATTATGGATAGATATAGCCAAACAAACTGTTTCATTCACATTCAAAAAAATCTGTGAAGCAGTTTAAGAGAATGGGGGATACTCCAAGTATTACTAACATTGGCAGTTTTTTCAAGTGAGAAAGAAAAGTTAGGGTACAATATATACAGTTTGATCCAATTTATGTATTTTTTAATACACAAAAAGCTACGAATTTTTATATGGGTACAAACGCACAGGAGAATCTGGACGACTACACACCACAAGGATACTGATTCTAAGAAGGGAGTAAAAAAGGAGAGCTGTGATGTGGACTGTTTGTTCTATGTGGTTTTGACATTTTTGTAACAGAAAAGTTTTAAGCTGCTTCTTATTAAAATTAAAATTAAACTAAGCAAGATGTAGATCAATACACATAATTGATCCCAGTTTTGTAAAGAAAAAAAATATATAGGTGATATATATATAAAATATTTATATATATAAAATATATATATATGTGATATATATATATATGATTTTCCATAAACACACATACTTTTTAAAATGTATGGAGAAAAAAAGCCTGAAATAATTTACAGGTGGTATATATTGCTGTTCACTTTTCATTTTATATACCTTTTTAATTGTTTGAATATTTTCTTCAATCTTTAATACAAGATACATTCATTCTGTAATTTAATATTTTAATAATGTTTTAGCAAAAATTTTTCTGAGGTTTAATTCATTCTAAGCGTCCAAATTTTCTGTTGACCATCACAGGTATGAAAAGCAAAGCAAAGCTCCAGTGACCTGGTTCATACCTAACTTTGAGTTGATGTGTAACTCTGATATGACCAGCACACATAACATTACAAAAGCGTAGGACCACTGTTCTGATATAGTTGTTAAATTCCCTCCATACTTTTGGGATCTGAAGAGGAAATTATAAGCACAGGCTTCACAGTGATATTTTTTATTGTAAATCTCTGTTTATTATTTTAAAACTTTACTGTCCAATATGGTAGCCACCAGCTACATGTGGCTCTTTAAAATTAAATTAATTAAAATGAAATAACATTAAAAATTTCGTTCCTCAGTCACACTAGCCCATTTCAAGGGCCCAAGAGTCACTTTGGTTAGTGGCTACCATATTGGATGATGTAGATTATAGAACATTTCCATCAATGTGGAAAGTTCTATTGGACAGTACTGGTTTAAAGCACAACGATATACAAACATTCTTGTTGTTTACCTCATTTGGTAGGATTTTTACCGTGGGAAGCCATTCTTTGTTTTAGGTACTCAGAGACATCCAGGGGAAGGTAGTTCAGTGGATAACTTCTCCTTAAGTCGCCACTTTTGAGAGCAGGTCGTGTGCGATTCTGGGTTCATTATCGCACTGACCTGCCACCCTAGTCCCTCTGCATCTCTCCATGCATTTAAAATATCCCAGTAGATCCTATGAAGTATTCCCATGTTCTGGTCAAACTGGTTTATGAAACCACGATTTGAGAAGTCCAGTCTTGCAGGCGGCAGGGCCCTGCCTTTGTGTGGCCGTAATAAGGTTATTTATGGAGGATGGAGACGACTCTCAGAGAAGATGAAAGGTTTGATGGTAAAGGAAAGCAGAAGCTCAGAGAAGCAGGTTTCTCCTTATAGCAATGACTCTCCAGATAAGATAAATCACCTGGGACCATTAAACCTTCAAGAAGAGTGCTTGTAAACCTCCCTTCGAAACTAACAAAGCATCTTCTCTCCTGGAGCCGCCCATGTGGTGAGGGGCTCACAGCTTTTCCCAAACCATCAGCTAGTCACAGTGTTACCCTACTGGGCTCTCTACCCAGGACGCTGAACCAGAAAATCACTTTCGAAGTCATTCCTTAAGGTGGCCAACTGTCCCTAGTTTGCCAGGTACTGAAGAATTTCCTGGGATTAAACCTGGGAAAGTCACAGGCAAAACCTGGGTGGCTTGGTCAACCTACTTCCTCTGTGCCTTGAGGACAAGCAATGCCTGGGACTCAGCAGGGCAACGGAATTTTTTTTTTTTTTTCACATTTAGCTATCATTTATTGGGTTCTACTGTGGGTTAGGCAAAGATAGCGCTTTACTTGCTTTTTCTCCTTTAACCCTCACAACCAAATGGGGGTGGTGTTATTATTATGATTCCCATCTGACAGATGAAGAAACTGAGGCTCAGAAAGTGGAAATGACTTGCCCAAGGTCACACTGAAACAGTATCCATGTCGCACAGCCCATGCTCTGAATTGCTCTATTTCTCTTTCTTGTTTTTTAATTGGCCTCCTGCACAAATGGGGATCTGTGGGGTTTCCAGAAGCTTCCCACCAAAAAGGACTTGGAAGCAAGCATGCTTTCCTTGTTAACCAGGAGGGCAGGAGAAGGCCCCAGAGGGTCAGACTTGCACCTGAACTGCGTTTGCATGTTCAAAAGTCAAGTCTAATTTTCTATAACTGTCTGGACCTTTTCACTGGCAAAGGCCAAGTTGGAAAGGTGGTCAATAAATCACTCACAGATGTACCCTGGCCGTGGCTGCGCAGACCCCTTCCTGCTCGCCTCACCGCCTGGGTGCTCTCGAAACAGGACAAGGTGAGATTTCCCCAGCAAATTCAGTATATCTCGGAGTTCAGAGCACCTGTGACCAACGGGAAAGTCTGGCTACACCAAAGTCCTCTCCAGAGGTGAGAGATGAAAGCATCCCTTTATTGAGGCTTACATGTGCCAGGCAGGGCTTTATTTCATTCCCTTCCCACATCTCACTATCTGTGAAATAGATAAGATTGTTATTCCAGCTCCGAGATGAGGAAACTGAATGGATTTTGTCCCGAGGGGACACGTGGCACTGTCTGGAGACAACTATGGTTGTCGAAACTTGGGGGGGGGGGGGGGGGAGGTGCTACTGGCATCTAGTGGGTAGAAGCCAGGGATGCTGCTAAATGTCCTACAACGCACAGGACGGCCCCCTTCTTCCCCAACTAAGAATTCTCTGCTGTGCACGGCAATAGTGCTGAGGGTGAGAAACTCTGGTCTAAACCAAGAAAAGGCCCACAGTTTCTGATGGATCCCGTCACCCCAGAGCTTGAGGGATTCACCTAGAATCTCACGCCTTGCAAGGGGCACAGTAGCTATTAGATCCCTCCTGCCCTCAGCTTCCTGTACCTCGAAGAACAATCACTCAAAGGTCAGTTTAGGAGGGTACAGATTTTGTGTTCATCTGATGCTGGAACAGTGCTAGGCACGAAACAGGTGCCCAGGAAATACATGTTGCATGAATGAATGAATGAATATGAAGTACCATGCATCGAGGGCTTTCTGTCTGCCACGCTTCATACCAAGCATATTACCAGCATCACCTTGTTCAATCCTCAGAACCTATCTCAGAGGTAGGCATTGCGACTCCCGGTCTTAGATTACAGAGCAGGACACAGGGCACAGGGAGAAGAGGTCCCGTGCCAGGGTCACACAGCTGGACAGTGATATAGTGTGTCTCCAATTCTACTGCACTGTGTCACGCCAGAGTCTCCAGAAATAAGAACAAATTCTGGGGCTCAGATGCAGTAACTTTTCTCATTGTCCTGGGATTTATGAATACACCCCTCTTTGTAGCACTGACCTTTTTTTTTTTTTTTAATTAGTTTTGGCCCTATTAGGTGCCATAGAATATACAATAAATAAAAGAACTTTGGAGACAGATGAAGAAAAGGCCCCACTGGCAAAGCTGTCCTGCGATCAGAAAGAAAAAGTTTGAAATGATATTTCGCAGTCGGAGATGAAGCCACATAGGGATTACAGGCTTCTCTGGCCTTTCATTTCTCCAGAGACTGGAGGCCCCTTGACCAGGAGGGCAAGACAGTTTCCCACCCAGAGGCCCAGGCTTGACTTCCTCAGATTTCTGTCAACACCCAACGTTTTAATGAGTCTACCGAAGATGTGGGCTCTCCATTGTATTTCCATTTTATGACATCTTTTTATATACCAGAGGAGAGCGTTCAGAATAAAAATGAGCCAGGCTTTTAGGGCTCCTTTTTATTATTAGCATTTGGTAAAAAACAACCTTAATGAGGTGTTAAGAGTCATCCTGCAGCCTATTGTACCAGAGGCCTGGGAGCTCATAAAATCCTGAAAAGCCACAGGGCAATTTATGATCCTTGATACCACCCCTTCCTGACAAAGCTTCCGAGGGCGCATCCTTAGTTCTGGGGTGCTTCCGGCAATTTACACGCCCAAGCTGCTTCAGCTACCAGCTGAATTAAACCTTATTAAATGCCTGCGAGGATTCTCCTTGCCAAGCTGCTCACTTCAGAGAAACTCAGCCGGGTCCACCCGGCACGAATTCAATTTTACGTTGAGTTTGGACCAAAGGACCCTAGGGATTGACGGTTCACGTTTCTCTCCTCACTGGTGAGGAACCGAACAGTGATGCTGCTAGAAAGAAAACAAAAGCAATGACTTTTGCTTCTCAACAAGGAGAAGAATTCCTTGGCAAATAAATACAGTGATATTTTCCGAATCAGTCAACATTCTTCCTGAAATAAGCTTCATTTAAGGCTGAGGGTTTGGGTTTTTTTTTCTCCCGCCGCAGAAAGATATGTTACCTATTAGTGATGAAAAACAAATCAGGGGACTTCTCTGGTGGCGCAGTGGTTAAGAATCCGCCTGCCAATGCAGGGGACACGGGTTCAAGCCCTGGTCTGGGAAGATCCCACATGTGGCAGAACAACTAAGCCCATGTGCCACAACCACTGAGCCTGTGCTCTAGAGCCCGAGAGCCACAACTACTGAAGCCCGCATGCCTAGAAGCCCATACTCCACAACAAGAGAAGCCACTGCAATTAGAAGCCCGCACACCGCAACCAAGAGTATCCCCGCTCACCGCAACTAGAGAAAGCCCATGTGCAGCAACAAAGACCCAACACGGCCAAAAATAAATAAAATAAATAAATTAGTTTTTAAAAAAACAAAAATAAATCAGCCTCTGGAATGGGAAGAGATACCTCAGGTTTAATCTTGGAGTTTATAATTTGAGGAAAAAGGAAATAATTTAATCCTTCATAACCTTCTCATTTGGAATTTTTTTTTCTTTAAAGAAAATCCTATATATCACAATATATATTGACCCTTCCTAACTTTACTCAGTTAAACCTTATAATTGGTCAATAACACTGTATTATATACTTCAAAAGTGCTAAGAGACTAGATCTTAAATGTTCTCATCACACGCAAAAAAGATATGTGATGTGACAGAGGTATTAGCTAAGGCTTTGATGGTAATCATATTGCAGTATATAAATGTATCAAATCAGCATGTTGTACACCTTAAACTTACACAATGTTATATGTCATTATCTCAATTTAAAAATCTCATAGGGCTTCCCTGGTGGCGCAGTGGTTGGGAGTCCGCCTGCCGATGCAGGGAACACGGGTTCGTGCCCCGGTCCGGGAAGATCCCACATGCCGCGGAGCGGCTGGGCCCGTGAGCCATGGCCGCTGAGTCTGCGCGTCCGGAGCCTGTGCTCCGCAACGGGAGAGGCCACAACAGTGAGAGGCCCGCGTACCGCAAAAAAAAAAAAAAAAAAAAAAAAAATCTCATAACTGAATCTTAGATTGCTATTTTTTCATTGCTATTAAATTGTAATATCAGTATTTCACACAATCCCGATTTGATTTTCATAGTTCCTTTCAATGGAATACCATTTATATTTAACTTGAAAACATATGTTTATAGTTCCCTTGAGTGAAATATAAAGAAAGTGTGACTTATTTTGTCATGCAAGATTTCATGGTGTTTCCAGAGTCTGACTGAATAAATAATTCACAGGTGAACTCTACGTTTGTTTCCTAGGTCCTCTGGGGAGACTTATGGGGGATAAACCCCACAAGATTTGGTGTTGGAAGGCTAGAGTGAAAGTCTTGAAGTGACACTTAGCCACAGTGTGGTCTTGGGACTGTCCCGTCACTCACTGTCACTGACCCCAAATGTTTTTATTAGTAAAATGAAACCAATTATAACTATGTCCCTGGTTGTTAAATTTCTATTATTTATTTTCATTTACAATTATGTAATTGGGTGTAAACTATGAGCAAGGTGCTGTGAATGCATTACGTCACTTAATTTTCTAAACCTAAAAAGGGGCACAGTTGTTAGTACACTCATATCACAGGTAAGGATCCTGGGCCTCAGAAGGGTTAACCGACTTGCCCACGGTCACACAGCCTCCAAGTGGCAGAGCTGGGATTTGAACCCGAGAACACGTGACTGCAGAAACTGCCCCAAATCACTCAACTGCCTCTCTGGGATGATGTAAATGAGATTGATTGAGAGCTGTAAAGCCATCTCTAAACGCCTGGTTCAGAGAGATGTGGCCAAGGCGTCACAGACTTTCGAGAAGAAAAAGGCACTGGGAATTACCTAATTAAATAACCCAATTTTAGAATGAGGAGGCTGAGAGCCTACCTTAGGTTACAAACTAGGAATGAGATTTCAGATGAGAAGAAAGATCCCCAGCTGCCCCCGAGTCTCACTGCAGTGTCGTGATTAAATACTCAGACTTGGGATCCAGAAACCTGGCTTCTAATCTGAGCTTCTAATCATTCACTAGCTGTGTGATCCTGGACAAGGTTCATAAATTCTCTGTACCTTAATTTCTGCATCTATAAAATGGGATGGATGAGAGTAATTACAGAAGGACTAAACGAGTTTAAAACATGTAAAATGCTTGACACAGTGTCTAATGGAGACTTATATACATATAAATGTATCATTATTCTAGCCACAACTAGTATTTGTAAAAATCATATTATCCCTAGTTGATGAGTTGAACATAAAGAGAAATCCATGGGGTACCATTATAAACTCTATCCCTTGGTAAACAGCTAAGGATGAATGAACTTGTACAAGTCATCTTTTTTCTTTTTTTCAAATTTTATTTATTTATTTTTGGCTGTGTTGGGTCTTCGTCGCTGCGCGCGGGCTTTCTCTAGTTGCGGCGAGCGGGGGCTAGTCTTTGTTGTGGTGCACGGTCTTCTCATTGCAGTGGCTTCTCTTGTTGTGGAGCACGGGCTCTAGGCGCGCCAGCTTTAATAGTTGTAGCACACAGACTCAGTAGTTGTGGCTCATGGGCTCTAGAGAGCAGGCTCAGTAGTCATGGCACATGGGCTTAGTTGCTCCGCGGCATGTGGGATCTTCCCAGACCAGGGCTCGAACCCATGTCCCCTGCATTGGCAGGCATATTCTTAACCACTGTGCCACCAGGGGAAGCCCTACAAGTCATCTTTGTAAAACACTAATCTGATCATTTCATTGCCTGATTAACTCTTTGCCATAAAATATTTGCAAATCATATATCTGATAAGGGATGAGTATCTGGAATATATAAAGAACTCTTGCAACTTAAAATTTTTATTGGGGCTTCCCTGGTGGCGCAGTGGTCGAGAGTCCGCCTGCCGATGCAGGGGACACGGGTTCGTGCCCCGGTCCGGGAAGATCCTACATGCCGCGGAGCAGCTGGGCCCGTGAGCCATGGCCGCTGAGCCTGCATGTCTGGAGCCTGTGCTCCGCAACAGGAGAGGCCACAGCAGTGAGAGGCCCACGTACCGCAAAAAAAAAAAAAAAAAAAAAACTATCTTTAAGACAAATGACTCAATAAAAAAATGGGCAAAAAATTTGAATAGACAGTTCCCCAAAGAAGATACATAAATGGCCAGTAAGCACATAAAAAGATACTCAACATCATTAGTCATCAGGGAAGTACAAACCAACATTATAATGACATACCATTTCTCACTCTCTAGGGTAGCTATAATTTAAAAAATGGACAGTAACAAGTGTTGACAAGGATATAGAGAAATTGGAATGCTCATGCATTGCTGATGGAAATATAAATGGTACAGTCACTTTGGAAAACGGTTTGGCAATTCCTCAAAATGGTAAACAATACTATAACGTCCACTTGAAAATTGTTAAGAGGGTAAAATTTTAAAACGCCAAAACAAACAAAACAAAAACAAAGAAGGAGAAAGTGATAAAAACAAAGAAAAAGGAATGAAGTACTGATTTGTGTTACAACATGGATGGACCTTGAAAATGTTACGCTAAGTGAAAGGAGCCAGACACAAAGGACTATGTTCTGTGTGATTCCATTGACATGAAATGTCCAGAATAGGCAAATCCAGAGAGACACAATTAGATCAGTAGTTGCCAGGAGCTGGAGGGAGGGGACGAAGGGGAGTGACTGCTGATGAGTACTGGTTTTGGGGGGAAGCTTATCTAACACGTGTGTTTTACCCCTAAGGCACATCACAGCCTCCTGAGCTTAGGAATGGTAGGTAGCCAGCACTTCAGCCCTGTGCTTAGGGACCATTTTGAACAATGAAAGCAACAAAAAGCACAAGGATATGAGAAATACAGCACTAAATGGATGGAAAAAAGGACACAGTTTACAGTATGAGAGCTGAACCGAGAAGGCAGAGCATGTGTCTGGACAGCTCTGCACATGTCTGCAAAAGACCGAGAAAGAACTGGGAGTGTTGACTGGGGGGTTACAAATACATTTTAGTCGGTAGGCTAAAATATGTACTTCTGGAACGATGAGAATTGACTGTCTTTTGAGGACTGCCTTGGTGTGAATGCAGTCAGAAGAGGGAGCTTCCTCATTCTGACGGTCAAGGTTTCAGGGCTACTACTGGAGAGTTGAAATTTCTCACTTATGTTCAGCGGAGAGTCTCCTAGCTGACTCAGTGCCTCAAATTTCACCAGAAATTATGCAGCGAAGTCAGTGTTTTTCCTAGCACCCAGAAACAAGAGATTTCACACACTCAAGACGAGTTACAATTTATTACATAGAGTTCTCAGTGGCTGGGAAATTCAACAGATGAGGAACGCAGAAGTCCTTCTTCCCCAGGACAGGAAAGCACATCTTATTATTATTTCCCTACCTCTAGTTTGTAAGGCCTGGCTCTTTAAAAACTGACACCGGTATATTTTGGTCCCAGGGCGCTCTGGAAAATTCACAGGAGTTGCTAAAGTTCATCTAATAGCAGGCACAGATACCCTTTTTGGCTGCTTGGGTTCTAACCCTAACTCCATCACATCCTAGATGTGCACTGTTGAACAAGTTAACATGCCTCAGTTTTCCTCATCTGTAAAATGGGGATAATAGATGTAACACTGTTGTGAGGATTAGAAGAGTTCCTGGCAAGGAAGAAATGTCATAAAAGGTCATAAAATGAATGCTGGCTTTTAAGAAGAGCAGCTAACATTCATTAGGCCTTTGTTCTATTCCACTGTGTATTGTGTCAAACAATTCACATTGCAATTTTAATTTAAATATCCCTTGGAGAGCCATCTCTAGAACATCTGATCTAAAAGAGAACCTCCCGGGGCTTCCCTCATGGCTCAGTGGTTGAGAGTCCGCCTGCCGATGCAGGGGACACGGGTTCGTGCCCCGGTCTGGGAAGATCCCACGTGCCGCGGAGTGGCTGGGCCCGTGAGCCATGGCCGCTGAGCCTGCGCGTCCGGAGCCTGTGTTCCGCAACGGGAGAGGCCACAACGGTGAGAGGCCCGCGTACCGCAAATAAATAAATAAATAAATAAAATAAAACAAAGAGAACCTCCCCCAACCTGCTTTTTCTATTGCAGAGCGCCCCTATCATGACTTTCAATTATTTTACTTAAATTTATATTTTTCTCTCTTCTCATCACTAGACTGAAAGCCCCATAGGGACAGGGACTGCATTCCTCTTGTTCATCTTGTATCCTTAGCACAGTGCCAGACGTTTTAGGTGCTCCATAAATCGTGTTGATGGAATAAATGAACGAACGTCAGAATCAGTGTCTGACTCTAGTCCCTGCTCCTAACTCAAAGCCGTGCATCCTCTCCTGTCCTACTTTGGGGTTGGGCAGGTGGGCGGTGGTCACGAGTTAGAGCAGCACATCCAATACAGTAGCTGCTGGCCACACGTAGTTCCTTAAATTTAACTTTAAAATAATTAAAGTTAAACAAATTTAAAAACCCAGCTCCTCCGGCGCACTAGCAAATTTCACGTTCTCAGTACCCACAAGTGTCTCATAGTTAGTAGGCAGTCCAGATATAGGACGATTCCATCATCACAGAAAGTCCTACTGACAGAGTTGATTTAGATCGGTGATTCTCCACTGGGGAGGATTTTGTCCCCCGCGGGGGGTTATTTGGCAACAGCTGGAGACAATTTTGGCTGTCACAACTTGGGAGATGCAACTAGCATCTAGCGTGGGTAGAGGCCAGGGATACTGCCAACATCCTACAGTGTACAGAATGGACCCCACAGCAGAGCATTATCTGGTCCCAAATACCAACAGCGCTGAGGTTGAGAAACATGATTTACAGGAAGGCACTTGGGTGACAGTTCTCTGTTTAACCAGAATGCTAAGTTTCCTAGGATTTGGATGGGTTAATTTGTAATTAAAAGCCTGGTGAGGGGCTTCGCTGGTGGCGCAGTGGTTAAGAATCCGCCTGCCAATGCAGGGGACACGGGTTTGAGCCCTGGTCCGGGAAGATCCCACATGCTGCAGAGCAACTAAGCCCGTGCGCCACAACTACTGAGCCTTTGCTCTAGAGCCCGTGAGGCACAACTACTGAAGCCCGCGCGTCATGCTCCGCAACAGGAGAAGCCACAGTGATGAGAAGCCCACGTACCACAACGAAGAGTAGCCCCCGCTCGCCGCAACTAGAGAAAGCCCGCACGCAGCAACCAAGACCCAATGCAGCCAAAAATAAATTAAAAAAAAAAAATGCCTGGTGAGGATTTTTCAGTGTATGTGGCAGGAAGTCCAGTTTCCTGGCTTAAATTCCTGGGATTCCGCACTACGTTTTCGAATAGGATATTAAAATCCAGAAACCATTGTCCAGCTGTGTTGTCAAGCGTACATACCTGCCTGTGACAAGAGCAAGACCCATCAAATATGAACGACATCATTCAGACCAAAAGGGGTTTCCAAGGCCAGATTCTTCTAGATCAAGGGTCTGTAAACTACAGTCCCTGGACCAAATCCACCCATGAGCTAAAAATGGTTTTTACATTTTTAGATGGTCGAGAAACAATCAAAAGAATACTACTTGTATGACACATAATTACAGAAATTCCAATTTCGGTGTCCATAAAGTTTTATTGGAGCCCAGCTGCCACCGTCATTTACTTAAGTGATTTCGGGGACTGTTTTTATTCCACATACATTGGTGGGCAGTCTCACCACAGAAACTGTAGGAGTCGCAAAGCTAAAAATATTCACTCTCTGCCCCTTTACAGAAAAAGTTTGCTCATTCCCGCTCTGGATACTAAAGATCTTGGTGGATTTTGCTTTATTATTTTTTTCTTTGTTCTTGCTTTATTTTCTTTCTTTTCTTTTCAGGTCATAATTATCCTGATAAATTGCAGGTGAAGACTCAGACCAAATGACCAAATGGACTTTCTTTGGGAAGCAGAGTGCAGGAGGGGATTAGCAGGAATGCAGGGGCGTTCATGTGAAAGATTCCTCTTAGATGAATTTAGGGAACAAAGACCCCATAGTCAATGATTTCTGTGGGTATAAAAGTAGGAGAGTGGCTGGCTCCTTTTGTCAGTTTTGCAGCACAAATCATACAGTTACTGAATACCCCCATCCGCAGTAGTATTCTTTTAATGCTTAACTCCGTGACCTCACAAAAATAATTGCTGGGAAGCAAATTTACTTAGCTCTCTGCCTTTATTTGCTGACCAAGAGGCTTGGCCTGATAGCCATATTGTTTATGGAAATGCTGGAGGGGGTAGGGTGTGGGGAGGAGAAAGAACACAATTTGGCCAGAGAAGTTGGATGTATTGAAAGGACTGAGGGGATTTTGTCTTTGCTTTATAATTGGAGTCAGGATTTCCCTTCAAGTTACTCACTGCAGACTCAAAATCTCCCTGGGCTTCTCAGCCCAAAAGTCCTGTTAAGCTCTCTCTCACTGGGTTGGCATCTGGCTTTTAAAATCCCTGTCATTTTTATGATTATAATGAGTATTACAACTTGTCCAGTGAATGGGCTTTTCCAAATGCTGAGAATGTCTGTGGTCAGAAAAAAAAGAAAAAGTTGATTAAAAATGATTAGTATGTTTTGGGGGAGGTTGAGAATTTTTTTTTTAAGTCCCCAAGAATTTTCACTTTAGGAGGCATTGCCAGTGGCTCTCAATTCAGCTTAGAATTTTACTTTTAGAAATGGAAGCCTTCATCTTGAAAGAAAGTCCTAAAAGAAACTTATTTTGTCCCATACTCTCATTTTAGAAAACAGATGACCCGTTATTACAGTGGCGAGCACATTCAGTGATTTGGAGATTGCCTTGGTGGGCAAAATAATTGGGAGATTTTCCAGCCCTTTTAATCTGTAAAATCAAAACCTGTGTTGGCTGCAACTGATCAGAAAAAAAATTAGTATACCAAAAGCAAAAGTTAGCAACCATAACTTTAGGAGGCGAGAACCAGTTTGTTAAGCCCCTCTGAAGGCAATACTGAAAATGGCTTCCTCAGGAAAATACTTAACCACCCAATCGGTCAAACCATCTGATAACTGCTTATCTTCCCTAATGCGATTGGGAGTCCGTTTGATGCCCCTTTGCATTCCAATCACAAAGCTCATCTTAGGTAAGCACCTTGAGGAGGAAAAAAAAGAAAATTCATGAGTCTCTGCTTCTGCATTCATGGAATTTTCTTTTCACAATAGAAGGAAGCACGTTAAGCTGGGTGGGGGCAGGGTGGTGGTGCTGAGGTGAAAATCTTGGAAAGGGAGGGGTATGGTGTTCAATTGAGGTGAAGTACTTTATTGTGGCTAAATGGTTGAGACACAAAAGAAGATTATTTCATGATGCATGAAAACTACATGAAATTCACATTTCAATGTCCATTAAGAAAACTGTATTGGAAGGCAGTTTCCAGCCTCTAGAGCTAAAATGCAACGCAAAGCAAAGCAATCCTCTGAGAGGGTCGTGGAAGATGAATTGGCTACTCTATTCTCCATTTTTAGCTACCCAGTCACACAGGAAAACTTAAGGATGTGTATAAGCGAAGATTTCCAGGATTTGTGATAAACGTAACTTGCAGTATCTGCCCTCCCTGCACTCACACTCCCTTTTATAATCTGCTAGCCCAGAAGTCTTCTATAAAATGGGAGAGAGGCAGAGTGCCTCCCTCATGAGAGTAAAAAGTTAATAAATGAGAACAGTATGGCACATGGTAGGTACTCAAAAAAATCTTAGCTATTATTCTTTTTTAAAAAATTAATTTATTTTTGGCTGTGTTGGGTCTTTGTTGCTGCGGAGGCTTTCTCTAGTTGTGGCGAGTGGGGGCTACTCTTCATTGCGGTGCACAGGCTTCTCATTGCGGTGGCTTTTCTTGTTGTGGAGCACGGGCTCTAGGTGCACGGGCTTCAGGAGTTGTGGCGCACGGGCTTAGTTGCTCCACGGCATGTGGGATCTTCCCCGAGCAGGGCTCGAACCCGGATCCCCTGTATTGGCAGGTGGATTCTTAACCATTGTGCCACCAGGGAAGTTCCTTAGCTATTATTCTTATTCTTATTAGGTTATTGCTAACAGCAATTGTTCCTTTACCCCACCATCTCCCCTTGACAGCAGTTAGGCAGTATCCATCAAATTTTTATCAATATGTACTTTGACCCAGCACTTCCATTTATAGAAATTTATCTCACAGATAAACTCCCAGTCAGTGTGTCAAACAATTCATATTTTTTTTTTGTTTTGAGTTCTGTACTATGTACCTGTATTATTCTTTCAGTTCTGTGTTATTAAGGATATACAGATTTAGCATTATGTCATTTGGTGAACTGACCCCATTTTCACTTTGAAATGTCCCATTTAATCCCTGGTAATACTTCTTGTACTGAAGTCTACTTTGTATGAAATTAGTATAGCCACTCCGCTTTATTTTGCTTAGTGTTTGCATTGTGTATCTCTTTCAATTCTTTACTTCTAATCTCTATATTTTTATATTTTAAATGGGTTTCTTGGCGATGGCATATAGTTGAGTCTTGCCTTTTTTTTTTAACATGATGTATTTTTTTTTAATTTTATTTATTTTACTTATTTATTTTTGGCTGCGTTGGGTCTTCGTTGCTGCGCGCGGGCTTTTTCTAGTTGTGGTGAGAGAGGGCTACTCTTTGTTGCGGTGCATGGGCTTCTCATTGCGGTGGCTTCTCTTGTTGCGGAACATGTGCTCTAGGTGCATGGGCTTCAGTAGTTGCAGCATGTGGGCTCAGTAGCTGTGGCTCGTGGGCTCTAGAGCGCAGGCTCAGTAGTTGTGGTGCACAGGCTTAGTTGTTCTGTGGCATGTGGGATCTTCCCGGACCAGGGCTCGAACCTGTGTCCCCTGCAATGGCAGGCAGATTCTTAACCACTGCACCACGAGGCAAGCCTGAGTCTTGCCTTTTTATGTAGGCTGACAATCTCTGACTTTTTAACTGGAATATTTAGGTCATTTACACTTATAGTAATTTTTGATATGATTGGAGTTAAGTCTACAATCTTGCTCTTTGTTTTCTATTGTCTCATCTTCTCTGTATTTCTTTTTTCCTGCCTTCTTTTGGGTTAACTGAGTTATTTTTTAGGATTCCATTTTATCTTCCCCGTTGGATTATTAGCTATATCTTTTTATTTTTTAGTGGTTGCTCTAGGGTTTATCATATGTATTTTAATGCATTGCAGTCCACCATCAAATACAATACTTGTAGTAAGATATTTCCATTTCCCCCACATGTCTTTTGTGCTTTATTTGTCATAAATTTTATTACTACTTTGGTTATAAATGTTAAAATACTTTGACATTTTTGCTTTAAACAGTCAATTTTACTTTAAACAGTAAAAACAGTATCCCCCATTATTAACATCTTACATTAGCATGGTACATTTATTACAATTAATGAATTAATATTGATACTTAATTATGAACTAAAGTGCATGCTTTATTGAGATTTCCTTAGCTTTTATTTGATGTCTTTCTTCTGTGAGAGGACCCCTATTCAGGATATCATACGATATTTAGTGTCATGTCTTCTTAGGCTCCTCTTGGCTGTCACAATTTTTCAGACTGTTCGTGTTTTTTCATTTTGACAGTTTTGAGGACTACTGCGCAGGTATCTTGTAGCATGTCCTCAACTGGGATTTGTCTGATGTCATATGTTTGTGGGAGGAAGACCATGGCAGTAAAGCCATTCTCATCACATCAAGGGTACGAACTACCAACACAGTTTATGTTAACTTTGAGTGCCTATCAGAGGTAGTATTTGTTAGGTTTCTCCCTTATAAAAATTTTTTTTCCCTTTATCCATGCTGTACTTCAATGATTTTTTTTTTTTCCAATGATCTTTTAAAGACATTAAAAATAGAGGGGAAGGGCTTCCCTGGTGGTGCAGTGGTTGAGAGTCCACCTGCCGATGCAGGGGATGCGGGTTCGTGCCGTGGTACGGGAAGATCCCACATGCCGCAGAGCGGCTGGGCCCGTGAGCCATGGCCGCTGAGCCTGCGCGTCCGGAGCCTGTGCTCCGTGACGGGAGAGGCCACAACAGTGAGAGGCCCGCGTACCGCAAAAAAATAAAAATAAAAAAAATAAAGGGGAAAAAAGTATTTTATATTTATCCATCTATTTATCACTTTTGGCATTTTTTTATTCCTTTGTGTAATCCCATTTTCTATCAGGTATCATTTTCCTTCCATTTGAGAAATTTTCTTTATCATTTCTTGCAGTGCATTCTGCCGGTGACAAATGCTCTCATTTTTGTTTGTTTGAAATGATCTTTATTTTGCATTCATTTTTGAAAGATATCTTCACTGAATTCTAGGTTGACAGTTTCAGCACTTCCATTGTGTCTGACCTGCATAATGTCTGACAAGAAATGTAACTCTTTCTTCCTGTATATTCAATGACTATTTTTTTCCTGTTTTCTCTTAAGATTTTCTCTTAGCCATTGGTTTTCAGGAATTTGTTTTTTTGGTTTTGTTTTTGTTTCCAACAAAAGAGTCTCACATATTTATTTATGAGCCAAACTACTAGTGCAGATAAACTAAAACAGAGAAGAATCATTTTCCCAATAAAATACATCCAGTTGTCCAGACAGTAGCGGTTTTCAGGGGGAGATGGTAAGATGCAAATGACCTTGATTCAGCATAAATATGTGTACCACCTCATGTGCGATTCCTTATAGACCCAGCTTGGCTCTTCTCCAATGTCTCCTCTTGGAGTTGTACCTGATTTAATACCAGTTTTCAACCAAATCCACTGAGGAATGGGATAATTCTGCTTTTTCTTGACCAGGAGTTCCTTGGTCCTGAAAGCCTTGTGAGAAGACATGGTGAGGAACAGAGCTGGCTGCACACACCAGAGTGGCGGAGGAAAACTTCGGGAATTTGATTCTGATACTATATCTTCTTGTGGTTTATTTTCATCCTGCTTTGGGTTCATTTAGTTTCCTGGTTCTGTGAATTGATAGTTCTCACCAAATTTTCAAAAACTTTGGCCTTTAGTTCATCCAGTATTTTTTCTGCATGCCTCCTTCCCTCCTCTTATTCTGAGACCTCAATTACACATATGTTAGACTACTTGATATTGTCCCATGGGTCACTGTGACTCTGTTCATGTTTTTCAATCTTTTGTCTTTTCTGTCTCTCAATTTGGATGGTTTTTATTGCTATGTCTTCATTCATTGAGCTTTTCTTCTGCAGTATCTAAAAAACTGTTAATATCGTACAGTAATTTTTCCACTAGCAGTTCCTTTTCTTTCTTTTTTAAAATTAAATTTATTTATATATTTATTTATTTGTGGCTGAGTTGGGTCTTTGTTGCTGCACGTGGGCTTTCTCTAGTTGCTGCGGGCGGGGGCTACTCTTCACTGCGGTGCATGGGCTTCTCATTGTGGTGGCTTCTCTTGTTGCAGAGCACGGGCTCTAGGCGTGTGGGCTTCAGTAGTTGTGGCTTGAGGGCTCCAGAGCACAGGCTCAGTAGTTGTGCACGGGTTTAACTGTTCCGCAGCATGTGGGATCTTCCCGGATCAGGGCTTGAACCCGTGTCCCCAGCATTGGCAGGCGGATTCTTAACCACTGCACCACCAGGAAAGCCCTCCTTTTAGTTCTTTATCTTTCACTTCTCTCCCCACTTTTCATGTTTTCCTTTAAATATTTGAACAGAGTTATAATAGCTGTTTCAATGCCCTTGTCTGCAAATTCCCTCATCTCTTCAATTCTGGGTCTGTTTCTATTGACTGATATTTTTCCTGGTTATGGGTCATATTTTCCTCCTTATTGCTTGTCTAGTAATTTTTTTATTAGATGCTGGACATTGTGATTTTAAATTGTTGAGTATCTGTATTTCATTGCCTTCCTCTGAAGAATGTTAGACTTTGCTCTAGCAGGCAGTTAAGTTACTTGTAGTTCAGTGTGACACTTTTGAGGCTTGGTTATAACTTTTGTCAGGAAAGAACTAGAATAGTCCAGGGATATCTAGGGGTAGTTTAGCCTCACTATTAAGATGTGGCCCTTTTGTGGTCTTTACTATATATCCTGAGTGATCAATGAGAGCTCTCCAATCGGGATGGCAGGAATTTGAAAATATCCAGCTCTGTCTGAGATCTGAGAATTGTTCAGCTTAAAGCTTCCCAGTCACTCTTTGCTCAATACTGTGGACACATGTCAAAATATTCAGCAAAGACTGAAAAGGATTCCTTATGTAGATCACTAGAGCTCTTTTTCTGTGTTGTTCCTTTCTTTCTGGAATTCTGTCCAACAACTTCCAGTCACCTCAGACTTTTTGAACTCCAATATCTGTCTCCTTAGTTTAGTGAGATAGCCATGCTGTTCAGGATATTTTCCTCTGTGCTCTGCGTTCTTTTTTTCATTACTGTTACATTTCTTTTATTTGTAAAAAAGGTTACATGTTGCTGAATATATTTTCATGATTGGCACTCCTTAATTTGAATCATCTACTTATGACATGCATCCAGTTTCATTTGGGGTATTAGTAGTTTTTATAACAGCTTATTACCATTTTATAAAATAAAAACTTTGTCCAACATGTTTGAAAAATTAAAGTGAAATTAAGATTTTTTTAAATTAAAGGGAGGGGAGATCTCTTCCCTTATTTTCTTTGTTTTTTACAAATTTATTTATTTGTGGTTATGTTGGGTCTTCGTTGCTGCGCGCGGGCTTTCTCTAGTTGTGGTGAACAGGTACTACTCTTTGTTGTAGTGCGTGGGCTTCTCACTGCAGTGGCTTCTCTTGTTGCGGAGCAAAAGCTCTCGGCACGCAGGCTTCAGTAGTTGTGGCACGTGGACTCAGTAGTTGTGGCTTACAGGCTCTAGAGCGCAGGCTCAGGAGTTGTGGCACATGGGCTCAGTTGCTCCACGGCATGTGGGAACTTCCCAGACCAGGGCTCAAACCCATGTCCCCTGCACTGGCAGGCAGATTCTTAACCACTGCGCCACCAGGGAAGCCCAAGATATTTTAAGATGGATAGAAGTTGAGATGGTTTATGAATGGCAAGTCTACTGGTGATGAAAGGAAAGGGAAATCTTTCTGCTCTGAAGGCACCAATACTGGAGGTGAACAGACTTACAAAATGATAATGAGCACCATAAATGGCAACATGTGGACACAAGTGTAGGTTCTACTTTAATTCTTTAAAAATATTTTAAATTTAATTTTTCTTGTTTTATATTTAAGTGTATTTACAATATTAAATTTTTTCTTTTTTTTAATTGAAGTATAGTTGATTTACCATGTTGTGTTAATTTCAGGTGTACAGCAAACTGATTCAGTACTATATATATATTCTTTTTCAGATTCTTTTCCATTATAGGTTATTACAAGATGTTGGATAGAGTTCCCTGTGCTATACAGTAGGTCCTTGTTGTTTATCTATTTTATATATAGTAGTGTGCATCTGTTAATCCCAAACTCCTAATTTGTCTTTCCCCACTCCTTACTCCTTTGATAACTGTAAGTTTGTTTTCTATGTCTGTGAGTCTGTTTCTGTTTTTTTTTTTTTTTTTTTTTTTTTTGTGGTACGCGGGCCTCTCACTGTTGTGGCCTCTCCCATTGCGGAGCACAGGCTCCGGACGCGCAGGCTCAGCGGCCATGGCTCATGGGCCTAGCTGCTCCGCGGCATGTGGTATCTTCCCGGACCGGGACACGAACCCACGTCCCCTGCATTGGCAGGCAGACTCTCAACCACTGCGCCACCAGGGAAGCCCCTGTTTCTGTTTTGTAAATAAGTTCATTTGTATCATTTTTTTTAAGATTCCACATATAAGTGATATCATGTGATATTTTTCTTCTCTGACTTACTTCACTTAGTATGATAATCTCTAAGTCCATCCATGTTGCTGCAAATGGCATTATTTCATTCTTTTTTACGGCTGAGTAATACTCCATTGTGTATGTATGTATGTATGTGTGTGTATATATATATATATATATATATATATATATACACACCGCATCTTTATCCATTTATGTGCACTTAAGTTGCTTCCACGTCTTGGCTATCGTAAATAGTGCTGCTATGAACATTGGGGTGCATGTATCTTTTCAAACTAGAGTTTTTGTCTTTTCTGCATAGGTACCCAGGAGTAGGATTGCTGGATCATATGGTAACTCTATTTTTAGTTTTTGAAGGAACTTCCATACTGGAACTCCATAGTGGCTGCACCAATTTACATTCCCACCAACAGTGTAGTAGGGTTCCGTTTTCTCCACACCCTCTCCAGCATTTATTATTTGTGGACTTTTTGATGAAGGCTGTTCTGACCATTGTGAGGTGACACCTCACTGTAGTTTATTATTTGTGGACTTTTTGATGAAGGCCGTTCTGACCGTTGTGAGGTGACACCTCACGGTAGTTCTGATTCGCATGTCTGTAATCATTCGCCATGTTGAGCATCTTTTCATGTGCCTGGTGGCCACCTGTGCGCCTTCTTAGGAGAAATGTGCTGCAGTCTTGACTGTGCCTCCAGGCAGAAATCCAGCAATCAAAGTTTCACTAATTTGTTTCCTTTTTCTCAGACAAGCTGTCATGATCTTCCTATTGCCCAATGTCTGAAAAGGTAGGCTTCACATATTTAGTGTGGTTTTGTTTTTAATTAGTTAAGGACTTAGGATAAATCTAGTCTCTGTTATTCCATCATGGCCAGAAGTGGAAATCTGTGTATGTACAATCTATTTGAATATTCTAAAATAGTGAGTGGCTTGAGAAACATTGTGTTATGATCAAATGACTATTTACTTTCTTTATACATCTGGCTCTTCTGGTGCTATGTTTATTTCTTTCAGACAGTCACTAAAGGGATATTGTCTAGCCAGTACATTTTTGGGAGTCATGGACCATTTTGCCTGGAAATGTGTTTGGGAGTTTCAACCTACTTATTTCATGGATGGGAAAATTGATAGCCAAAGTGGGGCCCTGGCTTCTGGCCCATTAAACATTCAGTGCTCCCCGCCACAGAGGAATGACAGGCTATGTCGGACTTATTAAGAGAAGGTATGACGTTTATTTACAAGTTAAGGGATTTTTTGAGGGCAATTTTATGACTATGTGTTTTTTACCTTCCACACTGGCTTTAAAACCAAATTTCCATTTAAGATGCAACTTCACAAATTGTACCACTATAATTTGTGGATAGTAAAATTACCCAAAGCCACAGACCATTTTCCATTCTGCTACCCTATATTTTGATATATAATCAGACAGATTAACCAATAGGGACATCTATTCTCAGTCTAAGCTCCTGGAGAACAAAGGTTTTATTTTAAAAACTGAAAATTTAAATTGAGTCTTATAACTTTTGACTGAGCATTTTCACTTCTGGGATTTCATTTCTGCAGAGTCAGGGCACAAGTAAGGCACATTTTACGTATGAGGATGTATTTTGCAGCACTGTTTGCAACTGTGAAAAACTGGAAACAAACAATGTCTATCAGTATAAATGATTAAGTATATTGACGTATGTTCATACAAAGAAAAATGAGGTAAAAAAAAGAATGAAATAGAAAGTCTATAGATGGACACGGAAAGTTATGTAGAGCAGTGCTATCTAATAGAACTTTCTGTGATGATAGAAATGTTCTATGTCTGCCCAATATGGTAGCCACTTGCCACTTGTAGCACTTGAAATGTGGCAACTGTAACTGAAGAACTAAAGGTTTAATTTTATTTAATTTTTTATGTATTTAAATTTGAATTCCCACATGAGGCTTATCGTACCGTACTGAACAGCACACATCTAGAATGTATTGTTTAGAGAAAAAAGCTAGTCGAAAGACAGTATGAAGAGTATAATTCCCTTAAAAGATAATAATATATGCTAATTTATACATTTTAAAAAATTAATGGAAAATACACCAAACTAGTAATAGTGGCTTTCTCTGGGACATGGCGTAGACTTTTTTTATACCATATATTTCACATAATATTTGAATTTTCAAATAATGAACAGAATTTTTTGGAATTTAAAAAATAAATACATCCCACAAAATAAAATCAAATTCTGAAATTTCAAGTCACATCAAGCTGAATGAACAGGTAACGTGGTTGGAGGACAAATCTGAGAGAACCTTCTGGAGGAATTATCAGAATCGCAAGCACCCCGAGGAAGAGGATGGGGCTGCCGGGTTTGAAGCCACTCAGGTGGGGCTAAGAGGCTAGCATGGGGGCTCTTGGTAGATGCGTTTAGAAAATAATTTTTTCAGCTAATGACAAGGGAGAGCTGAACTCTAATTCTCTGCTGTTCTGGTGGGTTGAAAGGCCTAGGTCAGTGTGTCTTCTTACTGTTGTACCTCTCGTGCTTATCACAATGACTAGCACAGAATCACTGCGCAACAGACACGAGTGAAAGCATGAGAGAATGATTCAAACCCTTCAATTACCAGGAATTCAGCATCCAAATTTAAACATGGTCTTTGTCGATACCAATGTGCAACCAGGTTGCTTGTTTGTTTTGGTTTTGTTTTTTAAAAAGAACACTCTAAATATAAAGGAAGGAGGCCAGTACTTACTTTCCCTTATAACTGCCGGCCCCTCTCCCTCCCAAAGTCTAATATCTGATATATGTGAATCAGGATAGTAAGGATGGGCATTAAGGGGAGGGACAGAGATCTGATTCTGCCTTCAGGATGATGCAATTAAGTAGATTGACTCTATCTGGGACAGAGGTGGAGGTGAGGATAACATGATTCTAAAGACACCTGATTTGGGAAATTTTCCTTAACTTTAAAAGTAAATTGTGGGGCTTCCCTGGTGGCGCAGTGGTTAAGAATCTGCCTGCCGATGCAGGGGACACGGCTTCGAGCCCTGGTCCGGGAAGATCCCACATGCCGTGGAGCAACTAAGCCCGTGAGCCACAACTACTGATCCTGTGCTCTAGAGCCCGTGAGCCACAACTAATGAGCCCGTGTGCCACAACTACGAAGGCCCGCGTGCCACAACTACTGAAGCCCGCGCGCCTAGAGCCCGAGCTCTGCAACAAGAGAAGCCACCGCAATGAGAAGCCTGTGCACTGCAACGAAGAGTAGCCCCCGCTCGCCGCAACTACAGAAAGCCCCCGCACAGCAAAGAGGACCAAACGCAGCCAAAAAAAAAAAAAAGAAAAATTATCGACTCCAATTATAATCTCCACACAGTAAACAGAGGTTGGGTGTACACAATGTGGAGGCATAACCACATAACAGGAGTCCAATCATTCTACAGCTATTTACTGAGTCCCCTCCATGTGCCAGACCCTTCTTTTTTTTTTTAATCTCTCTAGGTCTCAGTGTCCCCATCATAAAATGGACACAACTCTTTTTGAGGCAATGCACATCAGCATTCAGTACTGTACCTGGCACCCAGCTTACACTCAATAAAAAGTAGCTGTATTATTATTCCACCAGGCCTGGTGTCTCTCAATTAAGTAGCCAATGAATTTTAAGTACACTGCATTATGTGTACTGAACACCAAGACACTAAGACGTAGCCCTTTCTCTTTGGGAACAAGCAGCCCATTTGAGAAGGCAAGAGTCTGTCACGTGGACAACAGATCAGGAATAATTCCAGGATCTAGATGCTAAGGCACCTCCATTAGCTGTTCCCCATCCTCCTGGACAGCTGACTTGCTACAGCCAAAGCCTCCTGGGAAAGCAACCCCGCTGGGCGCTCTCAGCTACTGAGTACTCGCCACTACAGGGCATTATTTTCTTAAGCCTCTCTGGTCTCCTCCTCTGTCAGCAGACATTTTTCTCCCTTTGGATTCCCGGAAAACAGTCTGATTTTTTTTCCAAATGAAACAGGCATTACCACATGGTGAATGATTCACTCAAAAATATATATATTGAGCACCTACTAGGCATCAGGCACGGTTATAAGCAAAAGGATAGGGGAGCGATCCAGGCAGACAAGGAGCTGACATCTGAACAGAAAAGGACAGCAAACATACAGAGAAATAGACACATAATATGTCAGGAGTGATAATAACTCTAAGGAAAAATAAAGCAAGGTAAGGGGGAATGTGAGGCTTTTAAAATATATCTGCAAGTTCCTTGATCCTCCTCCCTTCGGAGGATGAAGTCTAATTCCTTCCCCTCTGTCCAAGATGCCATCATTTCTTACGTGGATGTTGGGATTTAACAGCCCTCTGTAAGGTGCAGTCAGGATAAACCAGTGCTTGAGACCAGTGGTTCTCGAACTTCAGTGTTTCTCAGCGAGTGCAAAAATCACTTGGAGAGGGATTTCCCTGGTGGCGCAGCGGTTAAGAATCCACCTGTCAATGCAGCTGACACGGTTCGAGCCCTGGTCTGGGAAGATCCAACATGCCACGGAGCAACTAAGCCCGTGCGCCACAACTACTGAGCCCACGAGCCACAACTACTGAGCCCGCATACTACAACTACTGAAGCCTGCGCGCCTAGAGCCCGTGCTCTGCAACAAGAGCAGCCACCACAATGAGAAGCCTGCACACCACAATGAAGAGTAGCCCCTGCTCACCATAACTACAGAAAGCCCACATGCAGCAACAAAGACCCAACGCAGCCAAAAAAAAAAAAAAAAATCACTTGGAGAGTTTGTGCAGAGGCTGATTGTTGGGGAGCACCCCCAGAGTTTCTGATTCAGTAAGTCTTAGTCGGGGCCCAAGACTTGCATTCATAACAAGTTTACAGATGCTGCTGACGCTGCTGGATTGAGACCACATTTGGAGAACCATGGCTTTCGGTGGTCATTAGAATAGCTCCAATAAACACCAGTTGTCTGTTGAGCATGCATAATGAATTACTATGTGGGGCACATACTTCCCGCTAAGAACTGACCCTGCATTGACTCAGTCCATTTCCAGAAAGGCTTCCCTTGGCCCAGATCAGGACAGGCACTGTGTGAATTCAAATGGCAGTCATCTTGTCATCCGGTTGGCCGGGGGACAGAAAGGCAGCTGGAGGGATGGGCGAGATTCAGACCAGGGAAAGCGAGGGGAAGGGGTGAAACGTGGCTCTTCCAGGACACCTGTGGTCCAAGTTCCAAAGGTGGCAAAGGAGTGAAGGAGAGGCCTGTGTGAGCAGAGTTCACAGTGCAACGAGGCGGGCAGGGGAAGGCTCTGGGGTCCCCAACTAGTTAACAACTACCCTACCGTGAAGGAACCTGTCTGCTAGGAAATGAGAACACCTGTGGCCAAAATAGAAAAGCTCAAAACCAGATAGTTCTTTTTGCCCTTGACCAACACTTTCCAGCCTCAACGGGGTCAGGACATAAGTCCACTTACGTATGAGATGTATACCACCCCCAGTGGAGCACCCAAGCTGGAAATTAGTTCAATACTTCGTTTGTTTATAAATTAGGGTAGATTCAAAGTCACCTCTGTCATAATACCACCCACACTCGTGTTAACATTTGTTTGTTTTGTTTTTGTGGTACGCGGGCCTCTCACTGCTGTGGCCTCTCCCGTTGCAGAGCACAGGCTCCGGACGTGCAGGCCCAGCGGCCATGGCTCACGGGGCCAGCCGCTCCGCGGCATGTGGGATCCTCCCGGACCGGGGCACGAACCCGTGTCCCCTGCATCGGCAGGCAGACTCTCAACCACTGCGCCACCAGGGAAGTCCGTGTTAACATTTTTTGAATTGACTTTTTCTGGGTGTTCAGTTTGATGAGTTTTAACACATGTATCAATTTTTGTAACCACCACTACAACCAGGATACAGAACAGTTCCATCACCCCAAAGAACTACTTTGTTCTACTCCGTACATCCTCCTCCCAGCCCTAAGTAAAGCCTTGGAGCTGGGTCTACAAGTGGGGATAAGTGAGCTCTGGTGTGAGGATTGAAGACTTGTGGGCTAAGAGACCCAACAGGTCAAGATAGAGACATTATTTCAACCTCAACCTAAGACTGAATTAGAAGAGCAAAAACATTTCATGTGGTTGCTACCTCCACCCAACTGCCTGGAATGCTGGGTTGAGAAGGACTCTGAGTTGTACTGGGGATCAGTTGAAGAGTGCAGTGATTGATTAGTGATGTCTCTCACGGACACAGGCTAGTGGAGAGGGTACACGTGTGCTGGGAAATATTATTCATGTAAGGGTGGCTTGCCTATCACAAGAGCATGGTGAAGGACTGAGGGAATGGAACAGAAAATCCCGAAGCCAAAATCAGGCACCCATGTGGATTGTGTATTAGATCCAAGATGCTTCATCTTTGAAATGTTTATACCGTTTATCTTTGTTTAATTGTGCTCAGAAACAACAGAAACCATGACTTCCTTATAAATGCATAAAATTTTGAGGGGATACAGAAACTTAAAGTAGAAGAAAAAAAACAGATAAGTTATGTTTCTCTGGATATTTCTATCAGTGCTTAGAAACCCCGGATTGATTACAATTTGAAGCTATCCCAGAGGGCTTCAAACACAACAATACTTAAAGGAAGTGAGTTAATCATCAAAGAGAAAACTAGGAAACAACTCCATGACCCAACAGTGGGAGATCATGGGCTGTCCAGAAAAGAGAAGTCTGCAAAGGGGCAGCAGGGGGGCATTTTGCGGGCTGACTGAACATTCCTGTATCCTGATTGTGGTGACGGTCGCACACCTCTCAAAGAGCATTAAAACTCATAGAAAGTGTACGCATATTCAAAGTCAATAATAAAAAAAATCTAAACTCTATTTAGCCTTTAAATAGGATGCTCTAGAACTTTGCCAAAATGTGGTGCACACCTCTGGCTGTGCACAAGATGATTTAGAACCATACATAGATGAACATTTGAATTTTATCAGTTATGTATTTATATTAATTCATAGTAGCAGAACGTATAACTAGTTTATCAAGCCTCTAATTTCAAGAACACAATGGCATAAGGTTAGGCTAAGAAAAAAATGTGAGCTGTTTAAAGGAAAATATTAAGTACATAATTGAAGAGGTGCAATGCATATATGACAAAATTTGAGTTTGGGGTATGTGAATAAAGTTGGAGAAATATTGGTCAAAGGCCCTACCCTTAAGGAGTTTACAGACTAACAGATGCAGAAAAACGCTTAGGTTAGAGATATGGAAAGAATGTCATACACTAATAAAAAAATTGAAAAAGGGGTTATATTCTGAACATATATTCAGCATGATGTCATTTTTGTAAGAGAAGTACAGAGTCATGCACAGAAAATGAGTTAAAGATATACAGTGCTGGGCTTCCCTGGTGGCGCAGTGGTTGAGAGTCCGCCTGCCAGTGCAGGGGACACGGGTTCATGCCTCCGTCCGGGAAGATCCCACGTGCCGCGGAGCGGCTGGGCCCGTGAGCCATGGCCGCTGAGCCTGCGCGTCCGGAGCCTGTGCTCCACAACGGGCGAGGCCACAGCAGTGAGAGGCCCGCGTACGGCAAAAAAAAAAAAAAAAAAAAAAAAAAAAAAAATATATATATATACAGTGGTGATATCGGTTATCTCTGAATGATAAGAGGATGGGTGATTTTTATTAAGGTTACTTGCCTTCTTCAACATTTTGTAGAATAAATACATATTAATTTGCAATAAAATTTTATTTAAAAGGCTTTTTTTTAAGGTAATCATTTGACCTAAGAGACAAATATTTGCTTTATCCCACAATATATACATAACCGTCTAAGAAGAGCCTTATCAACTTGACCACCACCAATACGATTAAGAAAAATCGTTTTTAAGATTTGTTTTTGCAGGGGTTTTTTTGTCCTTAGGGCATACACACCCCGCCAAGGATATACAGTCAAATTATGAGATCTGAGCTACTCCATTTCAGAAGGAGTTTGGGACTTCAGTCCCTTGAAATATTTCCTCTCTGTGTAGTTATGCTACCAAGTAAATATACGGTTAGGTTCTTTCTTTTTTTTTTTTTTTTTATAATTTGTTTTCAAATTTTAGGGATTGCTTTTTTAAAAAACTGAATTTAAGTTTCAGTTATGTAAGATACGTAGATGGGACCAAAGTGAAATTACCAAAGTAGCTTTTAGAGAAGGTTCTGGCCTGTCTCTTCTCATTTTCCTCCCTTCCCTGTTGGTAACCAGTTTTTTTAAAAAGTTTTTATTTCATCTTTCCACTATTTGTTTTTTAATATAGGCAAACATGTATTTGTATTTGTACCTCCTCCCTTTCTTAGATGGTTAATAATATACTATATACAGCTGACCCTTGAACAAGGTAGGGGTTAATCCGCGTATAAATCATAGTCGGCCCTCCTTAATCCCCGGTGCCCGCGGATTCAACCAACCATGAACTCCGCAGCACTGCAGTATTTATTAGTGAACAAAATTCGCGTATAAATGGGCCCACTCAGTTCAAACCTGTATTGTTCAAGGGTCAACAGTATACTTTTCTAGATTGTTTCATATAGCAACATGCCTTAGCAATCCCTCCACAGTGGGATTTGGTCGTTTTTACGGTGGTGTAGAACTCCTCATTCTGTGGAGGTGCCATGGCTTACGGGTCCTGCCCACTATTGATGACTGCATCCCTTTTTAAGACAAAAGAAAACTTTCCTGAAGCCCCTGGCAGGTTTGCTCTCAGGTCTGATGGACCAGAATGACCTCAAGCCTGTAACTGTACCCATCACCTGGCAGGACACACAGACCAGCCAGGAGCTGTACCTTGGCTCTGCGGAGAGGCGGCCTCCATGGGAACGGGGCCACCGGGGAAGGAGTGATCTTTGCAGTGCAGGCACAGGCCTCAGTTTCCTCGTGTGCGTAAGGAAGGGTCTGAAAGAGACCAAGTATTTCCAAATTTCAGCCCTGTAAGCACTTCCCTTATCTGTGAATCACTTGTACAATCACTTACATAATATTTTCCTTTAAGCCATCTTGATATTGACTCACTTTTTCACATTTAGCCTCATCCTGGGAAATGATGTCTGTAAAATGGACTTATTGGCTTGTTATATAGTTTTCTAAAAGCCATTAAAAAATATAACTATTTAAATAAAAAACTTTCATTGTTATACCACCTAAAATTATCTCATGTGTACCACCAGTGGGATGCATATCACCATTTAGGAAATAAATAAAGAGACTCTAGTGTTCCTTTCAGAAGACTGTGCTCTCCCGTGATTTTTTTTTTAATTATTAATAGCAAAAACAATAAGAAGGAAAAACCCCACAAAACAAAACGCAATGATGTGGGGAGGTCAATGTGATGAAAACAAAATAAGAGTTAAAACAAAGAAAACGCTAAAAGTGCAGAGTGGTATCCTGGATTAGATCCTAAAACAGAAACAGGACATCAGTCAGTGGAAAAACTGATGAAATCATAACAAAATCTGGAATTTAGTTAACTGTATTTTACTAACGTTCATTTCTCAATTTTGTCAAGTGTACCATGAAATGTAAGATGTTAAAATTAGGGGAAATTGGATAAAGAGAGCATGTGGGAACTCAATATCATCTTTACAATGTCTCTGTAAAATTAAAATGATTCCAAAATGAGAAATTTTTTTGAAAAGGATAAGTCCAGAAGTTGGAGAAGTTGGAGTCCAGAAGTTGGAGCGATCTTATCCTTCTCCTTTTAAGTTTGTGTTGCTGTCATTAACAATAGCCACTGAAGTGACTACATTTAGAATTTCCATAAATAGCAGTACAGCACTGGGATCAGGCAACTATTGAAATGGTAAATTTAGATAGTCCCAAAACAGAAGATAGAGATCCTCAAACTCAGAAGAGGTGATTTTTGATTTCCGCCGCCCCCATTCCCCCCATCCCTCCACCACTCCCACCACTTAGCGTTCTAAAAAAGCTGTACAGTGAGAAGTGTTCCTTCGGGTACCCTTAGCTTCCAGGCCTGCATTGCAAACCCTCAAACCCCAGGACGCTCACATGAACCCATCCATGCATATGGATCAGGGGCCAAATAGTCTACTTGTGTTTCCAGAAATATGAGGGGGAGCACTTCCCAAGGAGAGGTTGTTGTCTCTTTGAAATCTGACCCTTTAAAAGTTAGGCTGCTGGACATGCAGATCAAGGAAGAATGGAAAGTGCAGATCAATAAGACTTGCTGAAAATAAAACACACATTAGCATAGCGTATCCCCCATAACCAAGATTAATGCCTTTTTAAACCAAACCAGAGCACAAAGGTATATCTTTTAGGCTAATTGCCACTAGCAGATTGCAGAGAGAAAGGAAGACAGGCTTGGGGGCAGGGGGCAGTGGACAAAACCCAAATGCAGAACTCCAAAGAGCTGGAGTGAAATGAAATAACCCCTCAAGTTATGCAGAGAATTTAACCCGCACTAGGCTTGGGCTTATTATATTAGGCATGCATTTGAAATTTAAATATGTTCTGGGGACAAAGCATTTTTACAGCATGGCTGGGAGTTTGCCCAATAGGAACCCTGCAAGTTTATTAACAGGAGGACCTGATCAAACATAAAATAGCAGGCAAAGGGCTCCCTTTACTTGTACAGCCACGCCGAAAGGCCTTCTGTGGAATTCCAATCCTTCACCCGACACACCCCATGTCTAGGACTGTATTTACTCAGCCACCCTCCCCTCCTTTTAAATTTTATTTGCAATTAGCAATTCCTCATTGCAAAGCCACTTTGGGAGATTTTAATATCCTTGTATATGGTGCTCTTTTTAAGAACTGTAATACCGATAGCTCTGACGGTATAATATTTTGGCATTAAAAAAATATGAAATCAGAAGAATTGGTGGCTTGCAGTATTCCCAGATGCACACATATTTCGAATCAAATGTGCACTTGTTTAAAAAAACTTCCGAATGATGCCCCTTACACGTTTATAAACCTTTCCGTGTACTGCACAGTGGTTAAGCAGGTGGAATCAGGAACATGACTGTCTGGACCCAAACCCAGGGCTTCTCCACCTTGGCCTTGGCCAAGTTCCTTAACCTCTCTGTAGCTCAGTTCTTCATTCTCACACGGGGCTAATAGCAGTGCCTACCTCAGTGGTTGTCTTAAGGATACACAAGTGTGGACTTCCTTTGGTGGCGCAGTGGTTAAGAATCTGCCTGCCAATGCAGGGGACACGGGTTCGAGCCCTGGTCCGGGAAGATCCCACATGCTGCGGAGCAACTAAGCCCGTGTGCCACAACTACTGAGCACGCGTGCCACAACTACTGAACCCACACACCTAGAGCCCGTACTCCACAACAAGAGAAGCCACCGCAATGAGAAGCCTGCGCACCACAAGGAAGAGTAGTCCCTGCTTGCCACAACTAGAGAAAGCCGCGCACAGCAATGAAGAACCAAAAGTAGCCAATAATAAATAAATAAATATATAACAAAAAAGGATATACATGTACGTAACGTATGTGTGCATATATATGCATATACATACTGAATACATATGCATTGCACGTGCAAGAGTTTATGCGGACCTTGGAGATACTGCAGGCTCGGTTCTGCCATGAAGTGAATACCACAGTAAAGCAAGTCACACAAATTTGTTTTCCCAGGGTGTATAAAAGTTACATTTATACTATACATATACACTATAAAAGTTACATTACACTATATATACATATACACTATACACTATACATATACACTATACACTGTAGTCTATTAAGCGTGCAATTGCATTATGTCTAAAAAAACAAAGTATATGCCTTAATTTAAAAATAATGCTGTTGGAAAAATGGTGTCAACAGATTTGCTCGATGCAGGGTTGCCACAAACCTTCAATTTATAAAAAATGCTGTATCTGCGGAGAGCAATAAAGCTAAGCACGGTACGACTCAGTCTGCTTGTATTTATAGCACGTTGAGGAAGCTTCTCCATAAATGGGAGCAGTAGTTGATTTAGCTTTTTCTTGTATTGTGACTAGTGAGGCTCAGCTATGTCCCTGTTTCCCCCAGAGCTGCCTCTGGCCATGGAACAGAATGGGATGGGGGCTGAGAGGAGGGAGACTAAGGAAAACAGGAAGAGTGTGGTGGAGAGAGAAGAAAAGGAGGGCAGAGAGTCCAGTCTCAACTCCTGGGGCCTGGAAACCCCTTGCCCCAGGGCTGGTCTCTTAGCTCAGCCTCTTTCCCTCCAGGGTCGATCCATTCTCTGAACATCTGACTCCCTTTTCCTAAGATAAGTTTTTTCAACCTTGACCTTCCCCATTGATCCTACCTGGGAAGACTCAGGCCAGCTGCTCAGATGAAGCTTGATCCCTGGCTATGGTCCTATCATGGACAGAACAGCATCTAAGGACAAAGCATACAAGGCAAAGTTAATGATATTTCACTTTAAAGAAAAGAAAATATGGCTGTTAATTAAGCCAAATAATATTGTAGGAGAGGCAAAACTTTTTCTCTACCTTTTAGGGTCACCGGCTGGGCATGAGAATTAAGTTGACACAAGACAGATTAACAGGAGAAAAGCATATACAGTTGACCCTTGAACAACATGGGTTTGAACTGCGTGGGTCCACTTGTACGCAAATTTTTTCTGCTAAATACATACTATGGTGCTACACGATCCACAGTTGGTTGAGTCCACAGATGCGGAACCACGGAAACAGAGGGCTGACTGCAAAATTACACCTGGATTTTGAACTGCCCAGGGGTCGGCACCCCAACCCCTGCGTTGTTCAAGGGTCAAGTGTACATTTTATTTAATAACTTAATAATTCTTTTACAGGGACATGAAGACTCAGAAAGCAGTTAGGCCTAAGTGCTTATATACTCGGTTGAACAGAGTATGAAAAAGTATCTAAAATATACGGGGGGGCTTCGCTGGTGGCACAGTGGTTAAGAATCCTCCTGCCAATGCAGGGGACACGGGTTCGAGCCCTGGTCCGGGAAGATCCCACCTGCCGTGGAGCAACTAAGCCCGTGCGCCACAGCTACTGAGCTTGCACTCCAGAGCCCGCAAGCCACAACTACTGAGCCCACGTGCCACAACTACTGAGCCCACGAGCCACAACTGCTGAGCCCACGAGCCACAACTACTGAGCCCACGTGCCACAACTACTGAAGCCTACGCACCTAGAGCCTCTGCTCCGCAAAAAGAGAAACCACTGCAATCAGAAGCCTGCGCACCGCAGTGAAGAGTAGCCCCTGCTCGCTGCAACTAGAGAAAGCCTGCACGCAGCAACAAAGACCCAACGCAACCAAAAATAAATAAATAAATAAAATTCATTTAAAAATTAAAATAAAATAAAATATTTGGGGATGCTTGGGACTTCCCTGGCAGTCCAGTGGTTAAGGCTCTGCGCTTCCACTGCAGGGGGTGTGGGTTCGATCCCTGGTCGGGGAACTGAGATCCTGTGTGCCTTGCGGCGCGGCCAAAAAAAAAAAAAAAAAAAAAGGAAAATATATGGGGATGCTAAAGGCAGACAAGCGTTATTTCAGCAAAGTTTGTGTAGACTCTTCTTGGGCTCAGAGCTCCCCCATCCCCCCCTGCCTGGTCTCTGGTGACAAGAATGTTCTTCGCCTCCAGCGGCCGTGGTGGCGGTGAGGGGGTGGGCATGTTTCATAGGGGAGGCATTCTTTCATCTTTCACGGGGCATCTTTCATCTCCTGCTTTCAGGAAGAAAAGGGGAGGTTGGAGATCTCTTTTGGTATCTGCTATTTTCCAAGTGCCTTACCTCAAAACTGTCAGTATGTCAAACCGGCATGTTCTGGGGTGGTGTGTCCTGAAGCCCCTCAACATCAAGACACCAGTGCTGTTTTGCTCAGGCCTGGGAAGCACTGCGTGCTGTCAAAGGGAGAAAAGTGCCTGCCCTAGAACCCCTGCAAGGAGACCTGGGCCTTTGGGAGAGAGGCCCATAATTGCTGGAGGTAGAAGGTGAGGTCCCACCTTGCATTCACCCCACTCTCCCATCCGCCCAGAGTTCAGTGTCAGCCAGAAATGGAGGTTTGGGGTGCGTGTGGGGAGGGGACCCTTTCAGGCCCGTGTCCCCATGAGGCTGCAACCCTGGCCATAGACTACTAAATCTCTCCAGAATCCAGACAGAAAAAGAAGACTTAGAAAACTCCAGAGAGGGGCTGTAATTAGTTCACGTGACCTCCATGAATAAGCGTGTGTGCCGACTTCCCTGGTAGTCCAGTGGTTAAGACTTTGCACTTCCACTGCAGGGGGCAAAGGTTTGATCCCTGGTCGGGGAAGTTCCTCATGCTGTGTGGTTCGGCCAAAAGCAAACAAAGAAAAGTGTGCCTCTGACAATAGCGGTCTCATGGATCCTTCATTGGGTGTCAGGAGAGCTAATGGTCTCAGGTTCTCATATGCTAAACATGGGGACTGTCCTTCAGTGTGTTCTGAGAAAACTTAATCAGAGAAATGGTCCCCAGTAAAAGGGAGTTTTATGGTCAAATAGCTTTAGGCATACCTTCCTTAGAAAGATTCATAGGTCCACTGGCATTCTGAAGGCCCTGACAAGTCCTGCAGAAATAAAACCTGTTTGCCGTTGTTAGCTCAGAACTTCCCATGCTCTTTGACAAATACCTTCTCCAATTTTTTTTTTTTTTTTTGCGGTATGCGGGCCTCTCACTGTTGTGGCCTCTCCCGTTGTGGAGCACAGGCTCTGGACGCGCAGGCTCAGCGGCCATGGCTCACGGGCCCAGCCGCTCCGTGGCATGTGGGATCTCCCCTGACCAGGGCACGAACCCATGTCCCCTGCGTCGGCAGGCGGACTCTCAACCACTGCGCCACCAGGGAAGCCCTCCATTTTTAATATGCATGCCAACTAACATTCCATAACACTAGTGTTCTTAGGAACATACTTTGACTCTAACTGTGCTAGATCCTTTCTAAGGTTCTTTTTAGCTTTTATACTCCATAATGGATCATTCAGGAATGTGTTTGTTTATAGGTAACAGAAGACTCTGTGGCTTCTGAAGATAAAGATATATACCATATATATATGGCATGACACCATATATCTGGGAGAGGAAATCTGGGGTCAGTTCTATTGCTCAAGGATGCCTTCCCACATTTCTGTTCTGCCATCTTCATCATATAGCATTTGTCCTCATGGTTACAAGAAGGCTGCAGCTGCTCCAGGTCGGCAGAAGGAGGCAGAGACAAAAGCTTTCTCTTTGTGAGTTTTTAAAAAATTCATAAAGGGATGTCCTTCCTGGGAATCCTGCTTATATCTCAGTGGCCAAAGCAGAGTCACATGGCAATGCCCGGCTGCATGGGAGTCTCAGAATATAAGTTTTTTTTTGGTTGGGGGAGCACACCACACAGCTTGCAGGATCTTAGTTCCCTGACCAGGGATTGAACCCACATGATACTTCTTTTGTCACGTGTATCACTATTTCTCACATTAAAAATAGCACAACATGGTAACCACGTGGGGTGATCGATGTGTTAATTAGCTTGATTGTGATTGTCTCACACTGTACACATATATCAAATCATCACATTGTACACCTTAAATATATACAATTTTTATTCGTCAATGATACCTCAATAAAGCTGGAAAAACAAAGTAGCACAATGACATGATCACACGTTTGTCACTAATATATCCTTCAAAACGTAGCTCAGGGACTTCCCTGGTGGGGCAGTGGTTAAGACTCTGAGCTCCCAATGCAGGGGGCCTGGGTTTGATCCCTGGTCAGAGAACTAGATCCCACATGCATCCTGCAACTAAGAGTTTGCATGCCACAATTAAGGAGCCCCTGAGCTGCAACTAAGGAGCCCGCTGGTCGCAACTAAGACCCGGTGCAACCAAATAAATAAACCCCAAACCCCCCAAAAAAAAACCCAGCTCAAATGTCCCTTCTTCCATGAAACCATCTTTTAAGGGTTGAGGATTTCTTCCTTTGTATAGCCATTAGAATCCCAACACCCTTCCTCCACCCCACCTTCCAGTCTGTTTTTCTCTAAAGTTGGCATTCTTTGCCATGAAGCTATACAGCATCTCCCTGGATATTCCGTTGTGGAGCTCAAATTGCCGTACTTATTAGCAAATCCATCTCCCAACCGGATACAGATTCTCTTGAAGACTAAACTGGCCTGATGTGTTCCTGGCTCCTTGCACAATACAGTAGGGACTTGATGTTTTTCAATAAATAGATAATGCATATGGGAGTATCTCCAGTAAACTTCTACTGAGAAGGTGACATTTGAGTTGGGACTTGAAGGAAAAGATGGAACAGACAATGAGATTTTTCTGCTGTTAAATACTTTTTAAAGATATAAAGTCTCCCACAGCCCTCTCTTGCTTCTGATTTCTAAGATCCATCTCCCCCCACCCCCACTTAGAAGCTTTGAGTTATGCTTCCCCAGTTTCCAAGAGAGTTAAAAGCTCCCTTCTCTGTGACGGCACAGCCCTGGATTCAGGCAGCTATCATAGCCCTTGTCTCTCTGTGTCATGAATAACGAAGTGGTCATGTCATTGACCTTGCTGAGCCTCAGTTTTCTCACCTGAGAAGTGGGGATAATGGCGATATAAAACGCACTGTGATGGGACTTCCCTGGCAAGTTCAGTGGTTAAGACTCCATGCTTCCAATGCAGGGGACAGGTTTGATCCCTGCTCGGGCAACTAAGATTCCACATGCGACACAGCCAAAAAATAAAATAATAATAAAAATAATAAAATGCACCGTGATGAGTGCTGTACGGGAGCTGATTCCCCTGTAATGCAACAGTCCGAGGGGTAATTCCCATGCCTTTCCCATTTCTCCGTTGCCGGTGCCTGAAGCAGTGTCAGTGCTTGTATTGTTTATCGATGTGTAACAAATTATCCAAAACTTAGTGTCTTAAAACAACCAACATCTATTATCTCATAGTTTCCATGGTCAGGAATTTGGGAGCTGCTTAGTCAGATGGTCCCAGCCTGGAGCCCCTCATGAGATGGCAGTCAAGACGTGGGCCAAGGGTGTTGTCATCTGAAGCCTTGACTGGGCAGGAGGGTCCCCCTCCCAGATGGTGCATTTACGTGGCTGTAGGCACGAGGCCTCAGTTCCCAGCTGCACAGATCTCTCCTTGGGGCTACTTGAGTGTCCTCACAACATGGCACTAGCTTTCCCCAGAGTGCGAGATCTCAGAGCGCAGGCTGGTAGCAACACTTTCTTTTTTTTTTTAAGTAGAATACTTATTTAATTCACATTTATTGTGGAAACTGACATGACTGATCTGATTCATATCATCTCATTAATTTTTCCATTTTATATATTTTCTTTTATTGAGATAAATTCACTTACCATAAAATTCACACTATTAAAGTATACAATTCAGTGTTTTTTTACTATATTCACCAAGTTGTGCCATCATCACCACTATCTAATTCCAGACACACTCTTATGACCAAGTCTTGGAAATCACACACCTTCATTACTGCAGCATCCTATCTGTCAACAGCTCAGCTCTATTCAGTGTGGGGAGGAAAGAATCACTGGGGACCATCTTGGACACTGGTTTCCACAGCACTTGATATATATATATATATTTTTTTTTTAATAAATTTATTTTTGGCTGTGTTGGGTCTTCGTTGCGGAGCACGGGCTCTAGGCGTGAGGAGCACAGGCTCAGTAGTTGTGGCGCACGGACTTAGTTGCTCCGCGGCACGTGGGATCTTCCTGGACCAGGGCTCGAACCCGTGTCCCCTGCACTGGCAGGCAGATTCTCAACCACTACGTCACCAGGGAAGCCCCACACTTGATATATTTTGAATGAATGAATGATTTTGTTAACTGAAAGGGGATGAACCCTTCCACCGCGTTAAATTCAATGGTCAATTCTCAGACTTCATCTTTTTCTTATCAACATAATTCATCCTCCTTGAGACACATTCTGGGCTTGCAGACATCACATCTGCCTGGCTCTCCTCACAGTTCACAGGTCACTCCTTAGTCTCTCCTCCCTCTTCCCCCCGCCTTCCTCATGGTGCAGAACCCAGAGCTGAGTCCCAGGACCTCCTCTCTTCTCCATTGACACTCATACCATTTATGGCCTCATTCAGCCTCTGTGGCTTTAAACACCAACATCCACTAACAACGCACCTGGAATGCTCACAGCGCTCACGCCTGTCCCCAAACTCCAGGTTCAAACAGCCACTGCCTCTTGGATATTTCCAAGCCGGCCCAGAGAGGCTCTCAAAGGCCACATGTCAAACCGAACTCCTGGTCTCCCTCAAACCTGCTCTTCTTACAGGACTCTCCAGCTTGGCTTATGGCCACTTGATCTTGCCACTTGGTTAAAAAAAACAGGGGACCCCTTGATCCTTTCCTTCTCTGATGTCCCCATGCCTTCCACAAATCTGCCTCTACCTTTGAAACGTGTTCAGGATGACCATTCTCTCCCGCTCCAGGTCTGGGGATGGTGATGGCTTCCTGGCTGCTCTCCTGGTGCCTCCTGCCCCACCATGTTCTACACAGGCAGAGGGATCCGTGAACACGTAGATCAGATGACATGGCTTGTCTGCTCGGGCCAGAAGAAGCCTGGATCCGACAGTCCCACTGACCATGGCTCTTCCCACTCTCCCCGTTACCACCTCCTCCTTGTAATCCAGAAGGAACCCAGGTGTGATCCCACATCTGGGCCTTTGCACTGGCTGTTCCCTCAGCCTGGAACACTCCCCACCAGATATTTCCATGCCTCCCTCCCTCCCTCTCTTGTTCTGCTCTTCCTTCAAGTCACCTTCTCTGTGACCTTTGCTGACCTTTGGATATAAATTGGCAACTCCTACCCATCAATCCTGGTTCCCCTCTCTACTATTTTTAACCATAGCTCTTACTGCTATCTAACTGACTATATGTTTTGCTTAGATTATTTTGTTTATTGTCTGTCTCCCTTTCCCCACCCCCAGCGTGAGCACCATGAAATTAAGGACTTTGCTTCGTTCACTGCTGGAATGGTGGCTAGCTCATGGAACGGCTCAATCCTTTTCTGTTGAATGATTAATGTCTGTCCACTTGAGTGCTATTTCATCTTCCACGTTACTCAAAGGAAGGCACTGTGTCTGTTTTTGCTACTCTCGTGTCTGATGCATAGCGGTAGTTCAATACATCTTGGGTGACTCTATCTCCATGGCCCCCCAAGGGCCTCTGCTCCCCTCTCTGCAACGTGAGGAGTGGCCACTAGAAAGCTCAGTTCCACCCTCAGGGCAGCCTGTCCTTGGGCCCAGCCAGGTGCCTGTAGCCTCCTGGGAAAGCAGGCCTAGTGTAACCAGACCTTCCCATTTATCAAAAGAATATGATCTGAATTCTTACGTGAGTGCCCCTAAGTTTGAAATGTTAATTTAACATTTTGAAAAAGCAGCTGTTTCCTTCATAACAAACCACCCCAGCACTGAGTGGCTTCATACAACTGCCCCTCATGCAGCTCACGTCCTCCGTCTAGGGCGGCTCAACTGACCTCTCCAAATCAAACAATCCTTCCAGGCGACACATTAGAATCTACGGCACTGGCAAGCACAGAGCTTTTGTACTGAAGGAGGAAAACTCTGCCATATCAGAAAAGTTGGCATGAAATTAAGGTGACAAGGGAAAAAAGAGTCATGAGCTGCTGGCCGCATAATTCAGCTTTAATCTCCAGGAAGTGATTGTCAAAGCATGAGAAGGTGTCTGTGCAGACAAGGGGAAGCCTGGCCGAAACAGGCCGGTGGTGTTGGAAACAAATTCATATTACAGGTCACATGCCCCAGGGCAGCCAGCTCCGGATGCAACAATGACTATATTATATCATGGAGAATAAATAATTGCTTTAGGTGTGGGGGACATTTAATGATGAATAGAGGGAACAAGAACCCCCAAATTAGGATGAGCCCACAGTTACTGAGCATATGATCAGTGGCTACCAGAGTCACAAGTCACTTCCACTTTTTTGAGATTCTCTGAATATGTACTCCATATATACAGAATAATATACGTACATTCTATATACATTGTATGCAGAATATATTATGTTTTCTGTGTATACATAATATATTCTGCATATACACATAATATATATACACAGAATACATAATATATTCTGCATATATATGATACAGAGTATTGTGTATATATAATTATAGCCATAACGATATATATGGTTATATATAATATATATTCTGTATATATACAGAAAAATTTAAAGTAGGGTATTTTAACTCAACTGTATGATATATTATCAAATCTGTGTGCTATATTAAGTGTATGCAGTTATAAATTATAACTTTTAACATACCAAAAAAAAAAAGGGAGGGGGGAAGAAACCTAAAAAGCAATGTGATGTAACTGTGCTAGTCAGAAGCTAATTTAAAAACCATTGACTCATCTGTACTGTGTACTGCGGTCCAGTGATGAGACACCAGTTTAAAGTTGTACAAAGTCTTCCTGAAGGTGGACTATTGAACAGGGCAAGTGGCCTGGGCTCTTCAGAAAATTAATGTCATAAGAAAAGCAAAAGGGTGGGGCTGGAGGGAGGGCTGTTCTGGATTTTGAAAGGGACACAGGACATAAAACAACCACGTGGAATGCATGGTCCTTGATTGGATCCTGGCTTGAATAAACCAGCTGGGAAGGGTATTTTGGGGGAAAATTAGGATTGTATTTAAAAAAACCTCCCTATGAGGTTGGGATTGAGATATATACACTAATAGGTATAAAATAGATAACTAATAAGAACCTGCTGTAAGAAAAAAAAAAATTCCAAAAAAAACCCCCCAAAACCCTCCCTATGGTTTCAGAGACACAACCTGAGGGGTTTAGGGACAAAAATTCATGATGTCTGTAATTTGAAATACTTGAAGAAAAAAGAAATGATTCATGAAGCAAATATGGCAAAACGTCAACAATGGTTCTATCTAGACAATGGTTGTCTGTGTAGTGATATAAATGAATTTTCTGCATGTTTGAAAATTTTCATAATAAAAATAGAACAAAGGGGGCTTCCCTGGTGGCACAGTGGTTAAGAATCCGCCTGCCAAGGCAGGGGACACGGGTTCGAGCCCTGATCTGGGAAGATCCCACATGCCGTGGAGCAACTAAGCCCGTGTGCCACAACTACTGAAGCCCGTGCACCTGGAGTCCGTGCTCTGCAACGAGAAGCCACTGCAACGAGAAGCCTGCGCACCGCAACGAAGAGCAGCCCCCGCTCGCCTCAACTAGAGAAAGCCTGCACGCAGCAACAAAGACCCAACGCAGCCAAAAATAAATAAATAAATTTATTTTTAAAAAAAAAAAGAATAAAGAAAGCTCAGGAGCCTATGAGGAATATGAATACTATATTTGTACTTAATATATTCATGTGTATTATAAGTGAGGGTGATTGAAAGAGCACAGGAATATTTTGAGGGAAAAAAGTGAAGGAGGAAGACGCTCTTGCTCCAGCCTTATCAGTGCTTCTGTGTGACTCTGAGTGTGACCTCATTTGAAGGTCATGTCGAAAGTCCACATGATGGACCCTTTGTGAACGTGAAGACGGGGCCTGATGGCTTCCTTGATCTTCTTGGGAGAACACCTGGTAGCTTTGTCTTTTCCCTCCTTTTTATCCTAACAATGATTCCGCCAGAACACAGATATTAGAATGCCCCCAGGGATCCACCCAACTTCTCATAAGTCCTCTGTTTATTTTTCAAAATAGGAGCGGGAAGGTTAGTTTGGAGATAAGGAATGAGGTTGATTAACCAGTTAAGCCATTTCTGTTAGTTCAGGAGATCAAATTTCACTGTATTATCTATAATGTGAATAGTTAACTTTCCTGGTGGAGTCTTCCCTAAAGGAGGTAAATTAAGAGAGTAAAAGTATAGTGGGTTTTTTTTCTCCTTGCCTTTCTTCTAAGTTTCCTAACTGACCTCCTGAACTTAATATTTGAAGTGATAACTTAATATTGCTAAAATTAATATAAAATTAATTTCCTTTTTGATGAAGGAATTTCTGAAGAACCAAAGTCCATGGATGCAACATTTTACAGGCTTCTATACAATGAAATATCTTAGCATAGAATCAAACATTCCAGCTTATCACTCAGACCTGGGATTCACAGTTATCTAGAGCAGACTCAAATTTCAAAATACAAACTTAGTACTTGAAAACTAAAAAATTCCCCAAAGCTTCCAAGATTGGCCCTATCCTCATACTTGCCAAAAGTCACCCATGGAAAGAAAAGAACCCAAGGTTATGGATCTTGACAAAGAAACTTAGTGCCGATGATTTTCATTCTCAAGGAACTTTAAATGCTGACTCAGATGAGTGGAATTAAACATTACTAGAGGAGGCCATATGGATTAAAATTCTAAATATCTGACCTATCTCTGATTATCCGGTTTTAGCAGGCTGGAGGGTTAGCCCTGTCAATCAAGATAGCATTGCCTAACTTACAGCAATAATGTTTTTTAAACACATGCTTTAATGAAAATCCAAAGAATGCATGTTCTACATAAGATCAAAACCAAACAGCAATACATTTGTTTTCCAAGGGAGACAAATGAACTTAGTAGTTGCCAGCCTGATACTGCATTCCCTATGTATTCATGAAATCTTCATTCTGCTAATGGAAAATGCAAATACGGCAGAAGGAGAAAGAAATTTGTGCCATAAAAATGATTCTTTTCAGTGCAGCTGAAGCCTGGAAATCAATTAACATTGTTTGCTCCTGTTTTTGTAGTTAAGACCAGAGGTTGGCAAACTAAGGCCCATGGGCCAAATCCAGCCTCCACCTGCTTTAGTAAATAAAGATTTATTGGAAAGCCACCAAGTCCATTCCTTTATATACTGCCTATGGCTACTCTCACATTACAAAGTTGAATAGTTGTGTCAAAGACAGTCTGCTCTGTAAAGCCTAAAATATTTACAATCTGGTCGTTTATAGTAAAGAGCTGTGTGACCTTGGGTCCATTACTTAAGACCTCGGTCTTTCCACATCTTCAATGGGGATATTAAGAACAATAACAGCTAAGTTCACTAAACGTTTACAATGCGTCTAGCACTATTCTAAGTATATTCATTTAAGCCCACAACAACCCTACGAAGAACATACTATGATTGTCCCCATTTTATAGGTGAGGAACTAGAGCCACAGAGAGGTGAGGTCACTTGCCTAAGGTCTCACAGCCAGGAAGTAGTAAAGCTCCTACCTCACATGGTAATTATGAGTGTAAATGAGGTCAGGCAGGCAAGTAGGGCTTTTCTCCTGGTGCCTGGAACATAGTAAGCTGTCAAGGAATGATAACTGACATTATTATTAATTTTGAACGTGAGCCATCAGAAATGAACAAATTAGTTGGTAACTGAGCTGAGCCTTCTCATCTTGACTTCCTGGAGCATTTATTTAACTGACATCTTCAGGAGGGGATGTTACGTTGTCAAAATGGTGTTTGTTGTTCTGGGGAAGGCGATAGATTACGCAGGGTTTGCTTGCCTTTCAAACAGGATTCTGATGCGCTAAGAGCCCCCAGAGGGTACAGCAACTAATGATGCCATTAAAAAGAAGAGGAAGGAGGAGAGGGGGAGTGGGAGGGGGTGGAAGAAGAGATGAAGATGAAGACGAAGAAGAAGGAATTTCATGAGACCCAGAAGCTCCACGTAGACAGTTCTCAATTGCAGTGTGCCAGCCGGTCATGGCCCTCAGTTGGTTCACATTCAAACCACAAAATGAATAAGATGAATTAAAATGTATTCATGCGTAAAACAAATTAAATTGGCTTTTGGAAACTATTTACTGTTTTTATAACTTAAAAAACTACACAAGTCACATATTCATTGTAGAAAATGCAGATAAACAATAGGAAATAGAAAACAATCACCCATAATCCCATCATCTTGAAAGAACCACATTTAACGTGCTGATAGAATGGTCCCTCCTTATCTGCAAGGGGATACATTCCAGTATGTGATACAGAGGATAATACTGAATCCTATACAGATGATGTTTTTCCTATGCTAATGGGAGGGTATCTATACAATGTAAATATGCTAGACAAAGAGATGATTCACCTCCTGCGTGGGACAGAGAAGACAGTGCAAGGTTTCATCATCATACCAGAAAGGCACACAATTTAAAACTTCTGAATTGTTTATTTCTGGAATTTTCCATTTAATATTTTTGGATTACAGTTTACCGTGGGTAACTGAAACCTTGGAAAGTGAAACCAAGGACAAAGGGGGACTAGTGTTTGCTAGCTTAGTTTGTTCCCCCCCAGATTTACTTATTTATTTATACCAGGGTGTTAAAAACAAGATGGGGTACAGATCTCCACCTGGTGTAGTAAGGTTAGTGTCCTTCCTTACCTTTAACACCTTCCTTAACATTTCTTTTTCTTTTTTTTAATATTTATTTATTTATTTGGTTGTTCCGGGTCTTTTTTTTTTTTAAGACAAAAGGTATTTTATTCCAAAAAAACCACCAAGTATAAAAAGAAAAAAGATAAGATGTTTTTCATTCTCCTGTACAGTATTTCACTCAGATAAAAGCAGCAGGCTACATGCTGCTCAAAACACAGCCCCAGAGAGGACCTGGAAGGCACACCACCCAGAACTGCTTTTCATATAGCTATCCTATGTACACAAGTCAGCACTGCCCCTCCCCCATCACCCAGGACGCCATGTCCCCTTGGGTAAGCAGACCAGGGGGGCCGCGGCAGTCAGGGAGCTGCAGCAGCTGCCCCGCCTGAGTCCCGTCACCCTATGAATGAACAGAGCAAGCGTTGCAGCCTTCCCCCAAAGGTCCCCGAGTCAGAGGAGGAAGGGAGAAAAGAAAACTATGGGAGTAGCTGTGGAAGCTTGGAGCAGCAAGGGAACCAAATAAATAAATAAATAAATAACATTGACCTCCAGGTTAGAATGTGCATCTTTCCAAGAAAACAAAAAACCCAAACCAAAACAGAACAAAAAACAGGTAAAATAAATTAAAGGCAAAATTAAAAAAGAATTCGATCAACTACAATCCTTTCGTACACTACCATGCCAACTGCACGCACATTTACAGCTGTTCTGTTGATTTGCATTGTTTGTCCATTTGTGTGTGTGTGTGTGTGTGTGTGTGTGTGTGAGGTCTTGGCTTGGAAACAGTTAAGTAAAAACCAAAAAGGAAGGCCAGTTCACTTGGGAGTTTTACTAAAGGAGGTGGAAAAAGGGCAGGTGGCTGAGCATTTGGCCCTGTGGCCTCTTCCATGGCACCTTTCATATGAAGGATGGGGGGAAGGGGTGGGGGAGAAAGACAGGGAACCAAACCCAGGCAGATTTTTGGAGAAGCAGCACATAAAAGAGGCAAGTTCAAGTATTTCTCCCAGCACAGCCGGAGTCCCCACAGAAGGCACTCAGAAGGGCTGGAAGAGGTGACAGGGACTTAAAACGGTGCTAGTCCTAGCTCACCCCAACCCAATTTCCCCCTACCCGACCCATCACAGCATTCAGCAGAACTTTTTTTTTAATTAATTGATTAATTAATTAATTTATTTTTGGCTGCGTTGGGTCCTTGTTGCTGCGTGCGGGCTTCCTCTAGTTGGGGTGAGCGGGGGCTACTCTTCGTTGCGGTGTGCGGGCTTCTCATCGCAGGGGCTTCTCTTGTTGCGGAGCACTGGCTCTAGGTGCGCGGGCTTTAGTAGGTGTGGCACGCGGGCTCAGTAGTTGCGGCCCACGGGCTCAGTAGTTGTGGCGCACGGGCTTAGTTGCTCTCTGTGGCATGTGGGATCTTCCCGGACCAGGGCTCGAACCCATGTCCCCTGCCTTGGCAGGCGGATTCTTAACCACTGTGCCACCAGGGAAGCCCTCAGCAGAACTCCTGAGGAAGGGAAGAGTTCCATGGCTGGATTCTGACCCACTCCCACCCCCCACCCCCCACCCCTGGGATTTTGCAAAGTCCAGCAATGCTGGACACCGATGAGAAGCAGAGCTTCTATGGGAGGAGCTGAGGCCTAGGACGGCTGGAGTGGAGTCTCCTCCTCTCTTTGGGAGGCGGCCTCCAGGGCCTGGGGTCTGGAATGAGTTGTAAATGTTGTTCCTGTATCAAGCACTGTCCTACTTGGAGAGAAGTGTCACTGGTACTTGGGAAGCTGGAGACACATAGTTCCCCTCCCTTAAGCATCTGACAGAGAAGGGAGAACCTGCCCAGAAGCTATCTGCTGGGCCCTGGCAACAGGCTGTGGAGATGGATCTCAGCAGTCTCCTGGGGCAGGAGGACATCTTGCATCCATGGATGGTTCTGGATTTCTTTGAAGGATGGCCAATCTGATGGTCTCAGGGCCAAGCACCATCTAATGAGATGCTGACGCTCTGAAGAGGCCCTCTGCCTGAAGAAAGCTTGGCCCCTGATGGTCTCCTCCTCGTGCTCAAAGGGAACCTCTCCACAGACCATATCCTACAGCAGGACCTCCAGAGACCAGACGGCTGCTGACTTGCCATGGTAGCGATGGTAGCGGATCCACTCTGGAGGACTCTATGCTCGGGTCCCATCGAAGTCCGTGTCGACGGTGTCCTCGAGCTGCGCCCCCGACCTGAAGTCGATGAGTTTGAGCTCACCGCGACTGAGGTCGATAAGGGTGTTCTCAACCTTGCCGTCGCGGTGAAGCGCCCCGCAGCTGCGGCAGTGCCGCACGGCCTGCAGCACCTGCCAGAAGCAGCTGTGGGCCAGCTCCGCCTGCAGGGCCCCCCTTTCCGTGATAAAGTCGGAGAGTTCTTGCGCTGGCTCGGGCCTGTCCAGGATCAGGACGAAACTGCTGGGTCTCTCGAACCAGCCCAGGAGCCTGATGACACCGGGGAAGCCCGAGCTCACCTTCTTCAGCAGAACCATTTCCATGGGCACTCGGGTGCCGTTAGGCAGCTCTCCCCAGCCTGAAATACAAGTCCTTCTCCACGTGCGTGCTTGATGGCCACTGGCAAGTGGTCGGTGACACGGATGCCGGAGTAGACGGAGCCGAAGCCGCCGCTGCCCAGGAGCAGGCCCACCTGGCACTGTGACTCCAGGGGCTCCTTCTCCTTGCCGGGCGCCAGCTTGGTGGCGTGCAGGTCGTTGCAGGGCGCGGCATGCCGGCGGGCAAGACAGTCGGATTTGGACAAGAGCATCCCAACCTCCAGGATGTCGGTGTAGGGATGGAGTCTGGAGGAGCTGCAGCAGGAGCTGGGGCTGGGGTTGTGCCGGTGGCTGTGCCTGCGGCTGGGGCTGAGGCTGTGCTGGGTCTTTGTTGCGGCAGGTGGGCTCCTTAGTTGCGGCACGTGAATTCCTAGTTGTGGCACGCGTGTGGGATCCAGCTCCCTGACCAGGGACTGAACCCAGGCCCCCTGCATTGGAAGCGTGGAGTCTTATCCACTGTGCCACTAGGGAAGTCCCCTTAATATTTTTCTTTGTGTAAAAAGGAAAGGCTCAGGATCAGAGGCTGTATCATTCTTTGAGTGAATGTCATGAAGATCACCAATCATCAGATCCACACACGCCCGGTCACCGGTGTCTGGGATTCTCTTTGTGTACTTACATGAGCACCACTTGCTATTTTAAAATGCTAATTCAGTGAACCAAAATCATACTATCTATCTACCCATGCAACCATCCATTAGAGACACGGTATAATGCAGAGGAGACAAGCATGGACTCTAGAGCCAGACTGCTTCAGTTTGAAGTCTGGCTCTACCATTATTAGCTCTGTGACCTGGAGGGAGTGATTACACGTCTTGGATCTACCCTCTGGACTCAGGGATCTATTCTCCGAGTCATTCTTCTTTTCCCAAGAAATGCAGATCCTGTTTGCACCTGAGTAGTTTTGCAGCCTGCTTCCTGCCTGCAGAAGTCTGAGGGTTCAAAGGCCTCTTTTCCTTTTGTACTGTCTCTGCTCATTTCAGTCCAGAGCTCGTTGTTTATGCCAATACGTTTCTTTTAAAAATGTTGTGGGTCTCCTATGAATTCAGGAGTGGCTTAGCTGGGTGAAGTCGCAGACACATTGTTGGCCAGGGTTGGGGTCCAATGAAGGCTTGACTGGGGCTGACAAACCTATTTCCAAGATGGTGCACTCACATGACAGGCAAGTGGGTTCTGGGTATTGGCGGGAGGCCTCAGTTCCTCGTCATGTGGGCATCTCCACAGAGTTCTCATGTGTCCTCACAGCACGGCAGCTGGCTTCCCCCAGACCAGGTGATCCAAGAGAGAGCAACGCAGAAGCTACAATGTCTCCTATGACCTTACCTGGGAATGTACACATTGTCACTTCCTCAATCTTCTATTGGTGACACAAGAACATAGATGAGGAGGTAAGGACCACCAGAGGCCATCTGGAGGCTGGTTACTACCAGGACTTTTTCAGAGCAAGTCTGAGACAAGTTTTTTTTTCATTTAAATTTTTTTGTAGCTGCACCACGGGGCGTGTGGGATGTTAGTTCCACGACCAGGGATGGAACCCGCACCCCCTGCAGTGGAAGCGTGGAGTCTTGACCACTGGACCTCCAGGGAAGTCCTGAGACAAGTTTTTTTTTAATGCCATTTGAGGCCTTGGTGTTTTCTTTAGGTTTGATCTCTGATTGACCTAACAAGCATTTATTTGGTCCCAACTGTGGGCCAGGCACCACGTGAGACGCTGAAGATATAAATACAAGTAAAAATCCACTGTACATGTTTCAAGTAGGTGAGGTCAACGTGGAACCATATGCATCTAAGAGAATATGATTGGATGATGTAGTAAATGCCACGATCAAGCTGCGTACATGTGCTGTCAGAGTCAAGACACAGGGCCGGCAGCCAGGTCTGGGGTGGGCAGGGTGGGAGTGCCCGTTTTAGTGGGGTCAGGAATGCTTTTCCTGGAGAAAATAATCAGCACTGTCATCTGTTGGCATTTATTATGAGCCAGGCCTTAGCTGAGCACTTTAAAGGCCTCATCTCAAGTAATCCTCTTAATAACCCACATGAGGTGCCTACTGTTATTGTTGAATTTGCTTGTTTATGCCTGCCACCTCCTCTCACACCTAGTCCAGCTAGAACGCACGCTTCAGCTGGACAGTGGTTTTTGCCACGTTCTAAATCTCCAGCATCTAGAAGAGTTCCTAGCACAGAGTTAGCCCTTAATACTTTTTAGTTGAATCACTGACTACCCATTTTACAGATGAAAAAACAAAGGCTTAGAGAGAAGCGACTTCCCCAAGATCACACAACCAGGAAGTGGCTGAGGCAGAATTCCAATCCATGCTCCTATCCATGGTAATAAACTCCCCCCAAATACAGCCTGTGCCCTCAAGGAGTAGACAGCTTCGTGGGGAAGCCGGACAGAGAGGTACTAAGGCAGGTAACTGAGTTGCAGTGTGAATGCTATTAACAAGTGTTTTCAAGTTGCTTTAGGAGTGAAGAGGATGGGGCTGGAAACTGGTGGGCAGGTGAGGGTTACCTGGTACAGGCTGTGTGTGGGCAGCAGATGTGGGCTGTGGGTTTTGGTCATGGTCCTTCCGCTGGTGATGCTGAGCCTGTAAACCCCACCATGATGCTTCGATTTTATTCTCTGAGAGCCAGATAGGATTCAGAAATTCCAGGTTCAAGTCCCCCTTGAAGCTGAGTAGGATGGATCACTAACCTGCAGAGGGACACAGTCTGTCTCGGCTTCTCTGCTTTTCCTCCAGCGCTCTCTTCTCTCCCCACCCTGTTCTGAGGACCCACCACCTGGGCAGGTGGCTCCCGCCCGTTCTCCCTCCTGTCTGATTCAGCCACGACCACAATAACTGCCAACGCAGAACTGAACGACGGTTGAGACTCAGAAGCATGAGATGAAGAATGAAAGGCACCAGAGACCCTGGGTTCACCCTGCTAACTCACAGGGCAGCGGCAAGAGGAAGACGTTATCATTAGCGATCTTTGCTTCAGCAATAGTTGCTTCTGTGAAGTGCTAGAGTCGAGTCAGGGCAAAAATAGGACCTTCTTTTATGGTGTGGGCACATCCCAAGGCACCTGGGCTTTGGACTCTCCCAATCACTGGCTGTCTGTCTGGGAGGCAGGAATGGACCTTTTGTTCTTTCAAAGTTAAAGTTGGAGAAATGTGATCAACCGGCTCTCATTAAATCCCTTAAAGTCTGATCTCAACAACAGTTTTAATTTAAGAGTTTACTTTATCAGGGTCTGAGCAGTACTAACTGGTATCTGGTAGGGATGTCTTATGGGCCGAAAGAAAATGCTCTGTTCCTTTAAATATCTGAGTTCCCTCCTGAATGGTGAAGTCAAACACGCTCACTGTATGATTTCAGAAACACAAACGGGCATAACACAAAGGAAGTCAGCCTTTATCCCACCACCCGGACATGATAGATAACACCTTTGGTCTCTCCTCCCCGCTCCTCATTTTTTCAATGCAAATTCGCGTTAACTCTGCGGGGTGTAGTGGTTAAAGCATAGCTTTAGGCCAAGCATTCTCAGCCTTTCCTGGGTTCTGGACTCCTCTGAAAGTCTGGTGAAGCCCCTGGAGCCCTTCCCAGCATCACGCTTTTTAAATGCATAAATACTGACAAAAACACAAGGGAAAACAATTATATTGAAATACAACTATCGAAATATTTTTTAAAACTTTGTGACGTAGTAACATATGTGCTTCTTTATTAGTTCATTTACTGACAATATCTAGTGGTGATTCTACCAACTCCTGGAACTTCAAAGTAGTGATGAGCATAACTACTATCTTGAGATGTCTGCTGCCCCTGCAATAAGCGATATCTGTGATTCCTATTGGCAGCACTCATGGGCATTGTTCATGCTGCTGTGGCTTGCTGTCTACATTCATAATCGAAGGAATGCTAAATTTTAGTTAGAAGGCAGTGAAAATAAATATAATTCCTCCCCACCCCCACCCCCAACCAAGCTCACAAACTCCATAAAATCTATCCTTAAGGCACAGGTTAAGAACTGCTCTGGTCTAGGCTTCCTGCATTTGGATCCCAGCTCTGCCATTTACCAGCTGTGTGGCCCTGGGCAAGTTGCTCGCCTTCTCTGGGCTTCAGTTTCCCTATCTGTAAAATGGGCGCAGTAACAGTATCTGTCTCATAAGCTTCTCGTGCATACTGAAGGAGACATCCTATGTAATATACTTAGAAGAGCGTTACTTAAAGGCAAAAAGCTCAGAAAATTGAACTTTTTTTTTTTTTTTTTTGCGGTACGTGGACCTCTCACTGTTGTGGCCCCTCCCGTCGCAGAGCACAGGCTCCGGACGCGCAGGCCCAGCGACCATGGCTCACGGGCCCAGCCGCTCCGCGGCATGTGGGATCTTCCCGGACCGGGGCACGAACCCGTGTCCCCTGCATCGGCAGGTGGACTCTCAACCACTGTGCCACCAGGGAGGCCCAGAAAATTGAACTTTTAAAAACTCATTTGGTAGCTAAAGCTCACCTGATATTAACTCATTTGGTGGCAAAACTTGACCTGAATTGATGCAAGACTATTTGTGTGAACATTCATAAACTTTTTCTTTTGCTACAGAAATACCAACGTGTTTCATGACAACGAGCTGTTCCAGATCCCCTACAAATAGACCCACCATGCAGTATATTACATTTCTAAATGGAAACTTTTTTTTTTTTTGACCACACTGAGTGGCTTGCAGGATCTTAGTTGCCTGACCAGGGACTAAACCCAGGCGCTTGGCACTGAAAGCACAGAGTCCTAACCACTGGAAATTACCCAGAAACATTTTAAATTACAAAATCTGTCTGGTGCTAAGGGACCTGTACTTCCTGTGCTAGAAATGTGACTTTTTTTTTCCTTAGCTGAGTGTCAAACTAATTATTTCATTTAATCCTCATGAGTCAGGTAGGAGAGGCGTGATCATCTCCCATCTCCTACATGGGAGAACCAAGGCACAGATTCACAACTTGCTCAGCATCTTGTCCAGTCTCCCACAGGTGCTAGACTAGTACCTCATGTTCAGATAAACCTAGTACTGAAACCACAACTACTGAGCCCACGCGCCTAGAGCCCATGCTCCGCGACGAGAGAAGCCACCGTGATGACGAGCCCGCGCACCGCAACGAAGAGTGACCCCTGCTCGCCGTAACTAGAGAAAGCCTGCATGCAGCAGCAAAGACCCAATGCAGCCAAAAACAAATAGATAAATTTATTTAAAAAAAATTAAAACCAGAAAAAAATCTATCTATATATACAGCATTAGCCTTTTTTGGAAATAAAATATATACATGCACAGATACCATGTGTCAGTGAACCGGAGCCCAGTGGCCAGATCAGGCCCCCTGTTGGTTTTAGTTCAGCCGGTGAGCTGAGAATGGTTTTTACATTTCAAAATGTAAAGTGTAAAATAAGACTTCAGGCTTTCGGCAAGAATGGTTGCTTGAGGAGTTGAGGACATTGCCTCTTGACTCACAAAGTTTAAAATATTTACTATCTGACCCTTTACAGAAAAAATTGCTGACCCCTGGTATATACCAAACAAACGACCAAACGCTTGTGGTGACATTGGGTCCACTGGATTAATCCAGCATCATCTCTCCATCCCAAGGTCAGCTAAGTAGTAAACCTAATTCCTTCTGCTACCTTAATTCCCCTTTGCCAGGAAACAAACATAACATAGTCACAGGTTCTGGGGCTTAGGATGTGCACATCTTTGGGAAGCCTGGTCACTTAGAGAGAGCTGTGTCTCCACATCCAACAGGATGTAGATTCTTTACAGATATTATTTTATTTAATCCTCCAAGGATCCCGAAATGTGTGTACCATTATCTCCATTTTGCCTATGAGGCCACTGAGGCTCAGTGAGGTAAAGTGATTTGCCCAGGATCACACAGCTACAGTGTCAGGGTTGGAGATGGAGCCCAAGTATATGGGGCTCCAAAGTCTGTGGGTTTCCACAGGATAAGCTTGGCTATCATTGACACGTGCAGAACAATCTCTTCTACTCACTGGCTGCACTAGAAAGGGTACAGGAACCTCAGCTAATTCAATTGCTCAGCCCTGCAGATTTAGGCGTGAAGAAGAGAGTAAAGGCAAGGGCAAGCTTCTAAAGACCTGGGTTCAAATCCCAGCTCAGGCAAGGGATGTCAGCTCCCTGAGCCTCAGCCACCTTCTCACAGCGGGGTAGGGTGCGGGTGTAGGGAACCAGCGCCACTTCATATAGCAAAAGTTTGTCGAGATCCTGTATAGGCCAGATTCCATTCTAGAAATTTCTGAAGCGCTTTATCAAAGTAGGATAAGGTCACTTTATTTGAACCTTGCAGATAATTTTGCCATCGAGTCATGTTAATATTAAAAATAATGGCCAAAGTTACCACGTGTTTGCTGTGTGCCAGGCACCGAGCCACGGGCTTTGCAAATCTGAATAGTTCTGAATCACAATTCTCTCTAACAGCAGCTGGACTTCAAAAGAAACAGCAACCTTCCATTCCCTTCATTCAAGTGTGGATGTGCCCTTAATGAAACCCCAAATTAAGAGCCAAATAGCTCATGATCCTAAGAAGAACCACCAGGCTTACCGTGGTGGCGGCGAGAGGCTCCTAGTGGGACACTAATTCTCCCCATTTCCCGTCCTGGAGTCGGGCCTTTGATCTTCCAGCTCACAGATGACAAGTCATGGGGAATTGCTAGAGTGAGTTTCTGTCTCATTGAGGATGAAGGTGTGCAGACGCTCTAAGCCGCCTTGCTCAGTATCAGATTTTATGAGCATTGAACTGTGAATTTTGAAGGCCTCGTTGTATTTCAGATCGATCTGCTTTTTTGAAGTAAAAGCAATTTGCCTCTGCTCTGTGTTCATCGAGAACGGGGTGGGGGTGGGGGTGGGGGGGGGGGAGGAATGTTGATGACCAAGTGTTTTTCTGGGGAACAACTCCTGCTTGAAATTTAGGGAGGCTCTCCTTGTTGTAGTGCGGGCCACTGCCGAGATTCACCGTTTGGCATGTGTGTTGCCTCTCAGAATGAATCTATGAGAGCAACTGAATTTTTCTGGTTTCTGGAACTTGCTAACAAAGTGGAGATGAAACGAGAAAGAGATCTGTACTCTACACACAGCTTCCCCATAATTTTGGGACAACTATCCCTATCCTTTAGGCCACACTCTACATTTGGTGACTGGGGGGACGACAACAGCATAAAATGTTATTCATTCAAACCTCTTAGAAAATGGGTTCTATCTGACCATCATCCATCCATCCATCCATCCATCATCTAACATCATCTATCTAAAGAAATGATGACTTTAGCTAAAAACAGCCTGCCGCACACAGGAAGAATAAATGCTAAGCCTAAACAATTTGGCAGTAACACTTTTCAATACGAAAAAGGCACCTGGCCATAGATGCAGCAACTCTATACCTGGCATGCAAGCCTACAAAAATCATGACAGGGGTGTGTAAAAATTGGTGTACAAGGACCCTCACCACTGCACTGTGACAGAAAAAACTGGAAACAACCTTTCCATTAATAGGACCATGGTACAGCAGAAACTAACACAACACTGTAAAGCAATTGTACTCCAATAAAGATGAAAAAAAAAGTTAAAAAAAAATAGGACCATCGTCAATTATTTCTCAGCCACCTGACTGCTTAGCTTCTCAATTTCCCCATCTGTAGAACAAGGATATTCAGAATACTTATTGGTGTGCGGTGAGGATAAAATGAGTCAATGCTCCGATAGGGTTTAGAACCAGGCTTGGCACGCAGCACATGCTCAGTAATTTGAGCCGTTATTATTATTCCAAATAATAGAAACCCACATATTTTTCAAAAAGGCTGAGGTTGATCCAAATTACTGACCCATATTTATGGTTAAGGAAAAAAACCCACAAATGACAGAATATGGAGAATATGAGCCATCACATTTGTGCTTGTCAACCAAGGACATATCCCATATTTAACATACAGGTTCGCTTGTAGATGGGACATTTCAGGAAAGATACACAAGAGTTGGTGGTCTATAAAAATATGTGCGTAGCCTCTAGCAGGTTAATGTTAAAACACACTGGAGAAACCTGCCCATGTTCTTTAAAAGACATCTGTCATCTACCAACAATTCTCATTTATGGTTTATGACATATATAGGTTAGAACAATTGGAGTCCCAACTGTCTCATATGGCCTAGTTTGAAACTAGTGGGTTTAATTAATTTATGGTTTGAATCAGTGACTGAGAAGCACCAATGATAATACGTATTGAGGAAAAAAGCTCTATATAGCTCTGATGGCTAAAAAATGTTTTAGTTTGAAAATGATTGAGATCAATGAAAACGTATGAAATGTAAATGTGTGGAATAAAAAACCACGAAACCTTTGAACTGCATTTTCAATGATCTTCCGTGCCAAATGCCAGGTACGAATTAATGATAGAAAAGGAAAGCAAAAGTTTTTGCATAAGATAGTAGAAAATGGATTACTAGTTGATATTAGTTTAGGCAACTATGCTTAAATGTCTTACTTTGTACGCGTAACACGACTGCAAAAATGTGCAGAGCCTCACGTTTAAGAACAGCAATACATGATTTTGTATTCTGTAGTTCAGCATTCACCTATGCTTGTTAGATAGTCTTTACTTGTGTAAAACCCAGGTCATTTTACAAATACAACTATTTCTGAGTCCCTCCGAGTGTTAGCCTGTTCCCACAGATCTTTCTTTCCCTGACCAAATTCTGCTACTTTTCTGAAACGTCTTTTGAATGTGGTTCATGTAATGTTATCATCTTTAATGAAAAAATGCCTGCTGATTCCAAGCCATTTGGTGCCCTCCTGTCAGGGGAGGAAAAGCATAACACTGAATAAGGCTGAAGGTTTTTATTATCACGTCGTAAATGGGCAAATGGCATCTGTCAATACAAAGAGCCTCACAGGGCCTTGGAAAAGGAAGCCGCTCTGGGGGAGGCTGTCGAGTGACAAAGTGGATTTTTATTAACCTCCTGGTCCAACATCTCTTTTCCTATTTTATTTTGCCTCATTCACTTGGCAACATAATAATGCTATAAAAACACCCAAACAGGAAGCTGATAACAATTAGAAACCACACAGTTGCCCCGTTACTGAACAGCAGTAAAGAGTTTGAATCATAGCCGATCTTTCGAATTTTAAGCATAGGTGTGTCGCCAACACATGTACTTTCACACCCGGGCCCTGCCTGCTTCGGGTCTTCTTTAGAAGATATTTCTCGCCAGGAATAAAACAGCCCATTTGCCGAAGTGTTAATTCTCACCAAGTTTTCATATTTGGGTCATAAACATCTTTCCTGACACTGGTAAAATGGCCAAGGTGTTTATGAGCTGCAAGAAATGTTTATGCCAAATGCATAAAAGCAGAAATGGAACCGTTCACAACCATCCTGGAATGAGCTGCCCTGGTGTGGGGGAAGGGTGGGTCCCCAGAATGATTTTGCTGGGAGCTGTTAAGGTGGAGGTCTCACTAAAATGTTTAGTAAATGGTAATAGTAATTCAGGTCTGAGCAGGTGTGGGAGCGGCACAAACAGCCAGGACGACTGGAAGGTGTACCCGGGGGCCTGCCGGCTCTAAGGGGAAGCAGTTCCTCTCCTCCGTGCCAGGGAAGGGATGGACCCCGCTTGGGAAGTGCCAAGGCTCAGGTTCTGAAATTCTGACAGGTGGGGCCCATCGTGTTTTCCAAAGAGATTTAGAGCCTGGGCATAAACTGGGTTACTACTTCCATGGGAAATTCACAACCACCGTGCAAATGTTTTAACCTAAAAACATTCACACTGCAGCAGATCTGAGTTTGTTCTGACATGGAAAGATGTCCATGATTTTTTAAAAATGCAAATTAAAAAAAATATATAGCTCAGAAGATCCTTTTTGTTTTTGTTTAAAGAAAAAAAAAAAAAAACCCAATAAACAGCGTATACACTGAGAATAACCTGGGGAAAATATCTCAAACATCACAGTAGGTTTGAATATTCTGCACTTCATGTTTCTGTATTGATTGCATTTTTTAAAAGGGCACGTAGAGATAAAATGTCATAGATCTACACCTAGAGACAAATTAAAAAACAAAAACAAGTGCATGTAAAAAGCGGTGACACCTGAGTAAGGCCTGTCATCTTCTGAATTGATTGTGGCAATCAACTTGGCACGATCCTGGGTTTGATAATGTGCTGTAGTTATGAGGGCGCCATCGCGGGGAGCTGAGGGGTAGGTACCAGTGACGCTTCTGGACTATGTTTACACTTCTTGTGATCTATAATTACTTCAAAATAGAAAGCTGAAAAAGGACAGCTATTAGTCTGTAAACGAAAAAAAATAAAGATAAAAGAGATTCATAAAAAATGCTCATGGCACATCGCTGAAACTTATGGATACAGATGGCAGAGCAGAATGTATACACAAAATATATCCATCAAAATGGCACACATATGCTCAGAGAAATATATAGGTGGAGGCTGCCGAAATGCTAATAGTGGCTATCGTTAGATGGAAGCTTTTCACTTGGGGGAGGGGTACTTTTTGGTACTAAATTTTTTTTTTTTTTTTTTGGCCATGCCGCACGGCTCGCAGGATCTCTGCTCCCCGACCAGGGATTGAACCCAGGCCATGGCAGTGAAAGCCTAGAATCCTAACCACTAGGCCAGCAGGGAGCTCCCTGTACTTAATTTTTTAAAAAATTGTGACTATACGTCACTTTTAACAGTGTTTGTCATTTCTTTCTCTTTTTTTTTGTCATATACTTTTCTGAGGTCTATTTTTCCCCAACCTTAGACATACACACATATATACATACATACATATATATGTATGTACACACATTTAATTTTTGCCCTAGGTACGTTCTTCACTCATTGCTTACTATCTTGGGTAAATCATCATAAGCCTTTCCAGCTGTGAAAATGGAAGTAATACTATTATCTCACAGTTTGGGACCAGCTGACAGTACTATAAGGGGAAAGTTCGGCCTGATATGTCACATTTGATCTCTAAGGAGAAGGGAATTAAAATATGCTGTGGACCTCCTATGTGCCAGACGCAGTACATACTCTCTTTTATTTATTCTTCAACACAAGCAGATATTTTTTGGATTGCCTTTTAGCAGGTGAGGAAACTGAGGCATTGAGAGGATAACGGAGCTCACACAGCTGGGAAGTGGGGGAGGTGGAATCTGAACCCAGAGAGTGTAGTTTCGGTACACTCAACCACTATTTATACTACCACAGGACAGAAACTTAGGACGTCAGCATCGTCACAATGACTAATAAATATCCATATACTTCTGCGTTTGGATTCTTAATCAATAATATAACCAACACATAATAAAGGGCTCAGCATCACAGATGGAGAACATAATGAATGACTTAGCACCAGCCAACTGAATTACTTTTTTTTTTTTGCGGTACGCGGGCCTCTCACTGTTGTGGCCTCTCCCGTTGCAGAGCACAGGCTCCGGACGCGCAGGCCCAGCGGCCATGGCTCACGGGCCCAGCCGCTCCGCGGCATGTGGGATCTTCCCGGACCGGGGCACGAACCCGTGTCCCCTGCATCGGCAGGCAGACGCTCAACCACTGCGCCACCAGGGAAGCCCTGAATTACTATTGTAATCAGAATTTTCTACAAGAAAAGCTGCTGGATCAAGAAGACAACCATAGCCCGCAGTGGGCTGTGTGCACGGGGCGGAGGGAGGATCGGGGTGGAAGGATGGGCCTGAATCTGTCAGGTCCTCGGCTGGAAACAGAGCTCCAGGCAAGACAGGTGGGGAAGAGCAGAAGTCTCAGCGGATCCTTTGGGAAGAAAGAAGAGCAGCATGTGGGGAGGATGTTTACAGGCTTTGGCAGAGCAGAAGGCTCCAAAGAAATGATAGGGGGCTTCCCTGGTGGCGCAGTGGTTGGGAGTCCGCCTGCCGATGCAGGGGACGCGGGTTCGTGCCCCGGTCCGGGAAGATCCCACATGCCGTGGAGCGGCTGGGCCCGTGAGCCATGGCCGCTGAGCCTGCACGTCCGGAGCCTGTGCTCCACAACGGGAGAGGCCACAACAGTGAGAGGCCCGCGTATTGCAAAAAAAAAAAAGGAAATGACAGGGACTGTGGTAGGCTGAATAATACCACGCCCCAAAGATGTCCACATCTTAATCCCTGAGACCTGTGGGTATATTACCTTACATGGCAAAAGGGACTTTGCAGAGATGCTTAAATTAAGAATCTTTAGAAAATCAAAGATGATCCTGGATTATCCAGGTGGACTGATTACAATCACAAGGGTCCTTATAAGAGGGAGGCAGCGAGTCAAAGGAGGAGGTGAGAGAGGTAACAACAGACACAAGAGGTTGGGTGATGTGAGGAAGGCTCCAGGAGCCCAGGGATGCAGGCGCCTCAGAAACTAGATGAGGCAAAAGGAAAACTGTTTCCTACTAGAACCCCTAGAAGGAACTGAAACGTAGCAGGACCCTACGGTCCTTACCCCCTGTGTCTTTCGTCTGTGGAAAAACTTTAGCCAAAGTATAAGTTTAATCAGAGAAGTAAGAAAATGCAGAAGCAAAGGAAAGCAGTCCAACAAGACTAAATAATAATAGTTGAGTCATTAAGCAGAGTCAAGGACCTTTAGTTCCTTCTCAAGGGCTAGAGATCATATTCTGAGCCATATCCTGTGAGCTGTCTTATAGATACTGAAACCCCCTGCCAGGTGGAAGAAGTTAACTACACAATGACCAGACTGTAGCCATGACATAAGTTGCCACAATTCTGAGAATTGGCCTCAGAGAAATGGGAACAAACCAACCATGGAACTGAAGATTAGCTGTACCTAAAACAATCAAGATGACGCTGGTCAGACCATCGATGACCAGTTTCAAGATGACGGTCAGAGCTGACTGTGCTGTTTCTGCATGTAGCCCCCTCCCTCCATCTATAAAAGCTCTTGCCCCCTGATTGTGTGTGTGTGTGTGTGTGTGTGCGCGTGAGTCAGCCTTTGGACGGGCATCCGTCCTCCCCGCCCCTGCCCCTGGTTGCTAACATCCAAAATAAAGCAAACTTTCCACCAACCTTTCCAGCCAACTTTATTGGCTTTAGAGAGGCGAGCAGCCAGACCCCACTTTCCATTACAGAACCAGCCCTTCTACATTTTGACAGTCCAGTGAGACTAATTTTGGACTTCTGGTCTCTAGAACCATAAGAAAGTAGACTTCTGTTGTTTCAACCCACTAAGTTTGTGATAATTTGTTATAGCAACAGTAGGAAACTAATACAGGGAATATGAGTGCTACTGGCTTTAAATGGATCCCTTTTTAATTGTTTTTAGATAGAAAAAAAAAAGAATTCTTTGTAAGTTAATTTTTGTTGCCTCATTGTGCTTTTTTAAATGCATCTTTGTGCATTGACTGGGCTGAATGGAGCCCTTGGTTTTATTTGGATTATGCAATTGTTAATTAATGTTAGCTACAACAACTCAAGAGCTGAATCCACTTCACAGAATGGAAAACTATGGCACAGGCAGATCCATGCTTCTCTAAAGGACCAGAGTCTGAAGCTGTGTTCACATTGCGAAATTTCACCCTCTCCGCCATGTTAATGGATGCAGAGTCCAATGTATAAAGTCTGCAAGGATGCAAGGGCAAAAATCAGGAATTCTTGCAGGTAGGAGAGGGCAAAAGTAAATTATAAAAGGAGAGTTCTTTTCTTTAAAAAAAAAAAAAGAACTTTACTTAAAAAATACATACTCTTGTAGACACATTTTAAAATACAGATAAACAAAAAGAAGAAAAAGAAATTTACTTGTGAGAATATAAAACAGATAACTTCTGTTGGTATAAATGACGTCAGTGTATTTTCGATGCCTAAATATTCTTACATATGTTCACCAAAAAGTGATCATACGGCACAAACCATTTTGTGACTGCTTCGTGGACATCATGAACGTCTTTCCAGGTCAATAAATAAATTTCCTTAAAAGTGGTTTCCAAAGAATGTTAAAAGGTATTGAAAGAAGTTCTAGGATGAGCTTATCTTCCAAACCTGGGTTAGAGGAAGTTGGGGAACTTTGTTGCAGGATTTCTCAGATACTTTGTGTGACAGACACAATGTACAGGTCTAAAAGGGCTACACACTAGGATGTTTTTCCAACCTATCTTACCATGGGACTGTCCCTCCCCCCATTTTGTTAAATTGAGGAGAAATGTACATAACATAAAATTAACCATTTTAAAGTGAACACTCCAGAGGTATTTAGCCCATTCACAATGTTGTACAACCACCACCTCTCTCTAGTTCCAGGACATTTTCATCACTCCAAAATAAAAGCCTGGACTCATTAAACAGCTGAGTCTTCCTTATCCTGGCATCACGAGCTCCCGGCTCTTCCTGGTATTTGTCGAATGAATAAATAAAGATAGTGTTTAAGACTATAATAACAACTCTCAAGACTTTGATCTGTAGGGCTACGTATTTACAAGAACACAAAAGTCCACGATATAAATCCACACTCAGTGATAATCCAGGAGGGTCATCTCTCGAGTCCTAGAGGAATAAAGAATATGCTAAGATTTGGCTTGTTATCACTATAGCTCAATCAAACAATATATTTACCCCAATTTTTTAAGCATAAGAAGAACATTTTCAAAGTATTCTGGCAAATTAGAAACATTTGAAAGAGGGCTACTAACGTACTAATCATCCTCATCTCCTAAAGGGCCAGAAAATAGTTACCTCGCATCTGTCTTTCAAAAAGTTTACTTTAGGAACAAACAAAAAAACCCCGATATACCTTTATCTATACAGGGGGAAGGGAGAAAGAATTGGTAATGACTCTAGGGAGAGAAGGTTTAATCTTCTCTGCAGGAAGTCAAGAGATGAAATTCTCCAGGTGATACTCCACAACCAGTGGTGTAAATCTAATATTTGGAATTTGGAATAAGAATGAGAAAAACTCCAACCAGGAAGAGTTAAAAGTGGTTTCCTCTGAGGAATGGGACTGGGGGCAGGGTGGGGCGGTATGGCCTTTCATTAGACCTTCTGCAGTTGATTAATTTTTAACCACCAGCAAGGAATTCTTCCATTCAAAAGAAAAAAAATTTTTTTTTTTTAAAGAAATAGGTACTTCTGGATGATAACAATGATAATAGGTAAACCTGTGTTAGAAAATACAGGAGATCTGGCCAGATTTCGCTCCAAAGTGAAGATAAGAGAGCGTAAAATATCTCCAGAATGACATACAAGAGAAGAGAAGGCTGGTTTCTTCCAGGGAGGGGAACAGTAAAGCAAGAAGGTCTTTCACTGTACATCTTTTTATACTTTAAAAATTTTGAAAGATGCCAATGTATTACTTGTAAAAAATAAATATTTTGGGGAGGAGAAAAGACCATAAGGCAAGAGTTTTAATTTATTTTCGGTGATTCATTTTTATTGTTATAAATGTATTAAAGTAGATAAAACTTACTATAATGAATCTGAAAAGTGACTTATTCAGAGCAAATGTGGCCAAATGTCAACCATGAGTCAATCTAGGTGAAGATACACAGCTCAATTTACTATTCATGCAATTAAAAAAAGTTTTTAAATAAAAGTTTGAGGAAAAATATTATGAAATTAAAATAAAGTGATAAAACACTTAAGAGGCTTAAAAAAAATTCTTGGTGCTTAGGTAACATCCTGGAACAATAAAATCAGAATCTCTGGGGGTAGGGCCCAGCCATTAGTATTCTTTTAAAAATTCCCCAATTGATTTCCATGTACAGCAAGGTTGAAACTACTGCTCTAGAGAATCTCAAAGAATCCTTTTCGCTTTAACTTTCAATACTCTTTAGAGTAACTCCCTATGTCTGCAAAATAGCTTCAAGACACTTGGAGTGATTTCTAACCAATTTCTAAATAAATCATCTTTAAAGCTATGAGAAAAAAATAATAAAATTATATACTAGGAGCAGGGAAGTATTGTTTGTTATAAGGAAACAAATAGCTTTTGCTCTGAGAAGCCCCATGATGTCGACACATATCTGGGTTGAAGAACACCAAAGGTACCCTGTGTTTTTATAATTTTATTTGAACTGTTGAGTTTAATACAATTCCCTTCTCAACCTGTTCCACACTCAGTGACTTCAAAGAGAGGGTAGGGTCAGTTCAGCTCAAAAGAGGGGAAGAGAAAGTTCTAGATTTTTCAGTATCATGGGGAAGCTGGAATGTTAGGTCAGTTTTAGCTACAAATAACGGAAAACCCAACTCAGCAGGGCTTGGACAATACGGTCATTGATTAACTATCTATCAAGGAGTTTGGTATTAGGATGTCTCTAGTGGCGGTGATTTCGTTAGTTAATTTGGGAGTCAGGTTTTTTTCTTTCTTCTTCTTCTTTCCATGCTCCCATCCTCGGCTTGTTTTCTTGGGCTGCCTTCCTTCATGGCCCCAAGATGGCTGCAGAGTTCTAGAAGTCACAGGGAGACAGTGATAACCAGGGGCAAAAAAAAAAAAGTCCCTGCCTTTCATCCCTCTTCAAGGGTGAAGCCCTCTCAGCAGATTTCTGTCATCTTTTTGGTCAAAGTGGTGTCACGTACCTATTCCTAAACTAATGACTTGGTGAGACAAATGAGAGACCACCATAGCTCACAGCCACAGAAACGCTGTGTGTGTACACACACACACACACACACACATACATATACGCGCATCTAAAATGAATATAAAAGACTTTTTTTTTTTTTTTGGCCACGCCAGGTGGCTTGTGGGATCTTAGCTCCCCAACCAGGGATCAAACCCAGCCCAGCAGTGAAAGAACTGATCTCTAAACACTGGACTGCCGGGGAATTCCCTAAAAGCCTTTCGATTCTGATGTATTCTGATATGGCAAGTAGTCACTGTTTCCCTTTGCAATTTTAAGTTAATGAGTTAAAGTACACACATACATATGCTCCTGCTTGGCCATATTACTTTATAAGATAATCTCAAAAATCCTGTATAATAAGTCTGAGAACATGTGGGAATTTAGCATTTGATAAAGACTGCCTTTCAAATCGGTAGGGGGAAAGGTGAATTGCAGAATAAACGGTGGCTATCTAGAAAAAAATGTGAAGTTGGAATTGTACTTTGGATCATACCCAAGGATAAATTCAAAATGAATCAGAAACCTAAATATGTAAAAACAAAATCATAAAAGCACTAGAAGAAACTTATCAGGGAATTTTAACATAATCTTGGAGGGGGGAGGTCATTTTTACTAAGACACATTATTCAGAAACTCCTAACCAAAAATATTTACTTAGCAAAAACTACCATTAGCAAAGTCAAAAGGCAAGAAACTGGGGAAAAGAAACTGCAACTCATAAAACAAAGTACTAATTTCCCTAAAATACAAAGAGTTCCTACAAATCAATCAGAAAAAAAGACAAGAGTTCAACAGAAAAATTGACAAAGGATATACAGATAATTGTCCACAGAAAAGGAAATCTCAATGGCTTTTAGACATATGAGAAGTGGTCAATCTTTCTTATAATAAGAGGGATGTGGGGAATTCCCTGTTGGCCCAGTGGTTAGGACTCAGCACTTCCACTGCTGGGGCCCCGGATTCAATCCCTGGTCGGGGAACTAAGACCCTGCAAGATGCACTGCACGGCCAAACAAACAAACAAAATAGGCATGCAAAATAAACTATACTGAGATCATCAGATGACAAATGATCAGAAAGTTTTATAACACACTATCTGGGCAAGAATATGGTGAAACAGCCATTCTCATATCTATCAATCAAATTTACAAACTCTTTTGCCCTTTGAACTAGTAACTCTACAGACATACTTACACATATGCAAATACCGAATCCCTTACATGTAAAGTGTTCCTCAATGTAGCATTATCTGTAATAGCACAAGATTGGAAACAATGCAAATATCCCTCAATAGGAGATGGCTAAACAAATTATGGTCATTTGTACAAGAATAAAGAGACTATATGCTGATAAGAAATGAGCTTCAAGGTCTATTGTTTATATGTACAGAAATTGTAGTATATGCTACTATTTGTACATTAAAGAGAAGAAAAAATGCATACACCTATCAGATCATATATGCATCAACTCTCTCTGGAAACACAAACAAAAGATTGGGAGAACTGGTGCCCCTGTGGGTACCTGTCGGGTGGGAGAATCCATTCCCTTCTGCTTCTTGTGTACCTCTTGATTTGGCAACGTGTGAATTTTTAATCTATTCGAAACAATTAATCTATACACAGCCCGACACAAATTTGTACTTGGTATTCTTAATTTGTATATACAGCAATATGTAATGCATCATCAAACTGTAATCAATAATGATGGCTACAGGTTATCACCATGTGCCAGGTGGTCTGTACAGGTCATCGAACTGTCACCACATCAGTAACGGCATCAAGGGCGGCTTAGAGGGACTTCACCACGTGCTCCCCCATTTCAGGCGGCCTTTCCCACTTTACCCTCCCACAAGCCACTCCAAATACAATGAAGTCTAGAGAGTTTATTATGGAAACACAGTTTCAAAACAAATTCACTAATACCCACTTATCCTCTCCGCAGCAAGACTGCAGCCCCAAGCCCCCTCCACGTAAAGATCAGGAGTGGCTACTGGCCCTCTGACCATTATCCCTCTTGAATGGATGAAGAATTGGGGCTCAGATAGGTTGCAGGGCATGGCCAACATCATACAGCTCGTGGCAGTGGGGGGTCTAACCTGGGTATGTGTGACCTCAAAGGCCAGGATTTCTCAAAGATTTCATTGAAATCTATCACTGAAAATCGTCTTATTTTCTTTAAGAAAACAGAACTCTGATTTTATAAAGAGAATCAAAGGAAAGCTGAAGTCAATAAACAGAAAATCGTTCTCGGTCCAGCTTCTTGGGAACTCAATCATTCCCCTTGTGGGAGGCGTACCTTGAGGACAGTAGCAAGAGAACAGTTTCAACATGAAAATTTACATTGTGAGTCCAAAGAACTCACAAGAGTCCTTTGGGAAAATGAATTAAGCCTGTGAATAATTTTTTTTTTTTTCCAAAACGGACTGAATCTTATTATCCAGCACTAAGTTGAATGTAAAAAGAATGTCCTACCATACACTAACCCACAATCTTGTCAGGAATGTCAACCAACCCCCAAAACAAAAGAACAAACACTTGATTCATTCTTAAGGACACCCTCAGAATTAATGCAGAGCTGTCATTACAACCTGCATTTGGTTAGAAGTAACATAAAATCAGCTCATTTTTTATAGCATTAATATTAATTTTTAAGAAAAAGCACCAATCATTTTCCCCCTTATATTATTATAGAATGTTAGTCACCATTCAAAGTGGGTTAATTTGAACAATTATTCTCCAGAAGAGAGTCAAGGCATCTATCTGGCAGCTTTTTTTCCCGTTTTGTTTTGTCTTCAACAGAAATATAAAATCTTAGAATAAAACCACAACTTCTGATGCCTTGCTCTTTTTGATAGAAAAGTTGATAAAGCCAAAAACTGTGCCTGAGCCCATTAGAGGACTGCCCCGTCTGCAATGGTGCGGCTTCTTACAGCACTTTCCAGCTTTAACTCGCAAGGGTTTTCGTCTCATTGTGTATGTTTTATTTTGAAGGGACAGAAGTAATAGCCGACATCTCAACAAAGCCAATTCCTCCTACTGTCTCTCAATTCTGCCTTCCCGTGACCTAATAAACATAACCAAACACAACACAGTGATGGTTAAAAGCCAGTGCAAAGGGAGAATGGGCAACTCAGGATTTCTTACTTGCACAGACTTTATCTTTGCAAAGACGTGATATTAAATCCCATTTATCCCTGTCAAATATTGACATCCAGCTGTGGACTCAAAATAATCTTTTTTTCACCCTCACTGTCTATACTCCCCTACCCAACTTTGCATTAAGAAAGCAATTGACAAACTAATGTATGGAAAGCAAATCTTTTGTGCTCCCCATAATGACCAATTTTTCCTCTGGGCTCTCACCAAAGCTGTTCAAACAAGAGCTCCATTGTCCCTTTCAGAGGAAAATAATAGAAAACTTAAATGAAATCTGGAGGTCACTGGACTGCTTAGGAAACAGGGAGGTAGATGTTGCAGATTATAAACCCAGAGCCTGTTACTATGTGACATGTCATCCATACTCATATTTCCAGAGGAAAAGGTGAGGATTTCTGATATCCAAGGAAGTTGTGGAATAGTGGTTTCCTCATTTCAGGCTTCTGACTCTGTGCCATACCAGAGAACCCACCAGATATACTTTACCCAAAAGAAAGATTAAAGTAAGTAATAATAATGGTCATCATCGCAACAGTGAGCATCGTGGCAGCTACCATTTACTGAATGCCCCACTGTGACCCTGTAAGGTGGTCATGACTATTACGCCCATTCTATAGATAAACAAACTGAGGCTCAGAGAGGGAAAGTAGCTTCTCCACGAAGTGTTAAAGCTGGTTTTCAAATCTGGATTATTTTGGAAACTTTTTTCTTTTAAAAAATATTTTTTTTAATTTATTTATTTATTTAGGCTGTGCCGGGTCTTCGCTGCAGCATGTGGGATCTTTTAGTTGTGGCATGCGGACTTCTTAGTTGCGGTATGTGGACTCTTAGTTGCAGGATGCATGTGGGATCTAGTTCACCGACCAGGGATGGAACCTGGCCCCCCTGCATCGGGAGTCTTACCCACTGGACCACCAGGGAAGTCCCAGAAGCTCTTTTCTTAAACAGAACACTCTTTGGCTTCTCATCTTTCATAGATTCTTCTCATTAGAAATGTTAAAAAAAATTTTACCATGTTTTTAATTACATAATAAATATTACTGCAGATTATAAACTGGTACATACTGAATTTTTCACAACAGTGAGACTATCTGCTGGCTTAATTGCTAGAAATGGAATAGCTAGATCAAAGTCAAAGATACATGATTAGGGACTTCATGGCTCCCAGTGCAGGGGGGCTGGGTTCGATCCCTGCTCAGGGAACTGGATCCTGCATGCCACAACTAAAAGATCCCACACGCTGCAAAGAAGATCCTGTGTGCCACAACTAAGACCTGGTGCAGCCAATTAAATAAATAAATATATTTTAAAAAATCCCCCAAAACAAAGATACATGATTAATGTTGGCAAACATTGCCAAATTGCCTGTCTGTCAATGGGAGAATGATCAAGGAAATTATGATACCTTCATCAAAAGGAAAGGGGAAGCATTTAATACACTGACACGGATACACTCTTGTCATGTGCAGGTGAGTAAAAAAGTAACATGCAAACTGGTGTCATGTATTCATCATTTTTAAGGTGTGATATATGTTTATTTTCTTATGTATGCAAGGATTGCTCTGGAAGGATACACAGGAAAATGATAAACCAATTAGCTTCAGGGAGGGGAAGTGGGTATGTGGGGAATGGAGAAAGAAAAATTAATTTTTTTATTGTCTACCCTTTTGTACTTTTTGAATTTGTAGTATATCAACGTATAACCTATTCAAGTAAAAAATTCACCCTACAGGTTTACAAAGTATAAGATCTTGACTCCAGCCTGATTACTTTACAGATGGGAAAACTGAGACCCAGCAGAGCTAGCAGTTGACACAGAGCTGGCACAGTGCCCTGGCAGGCACCCTCACTCCCAGCCCCTCTTCTTTGAGCTGCCTCACATTGCCCCAGAGACTTGGGGGCAGACAGTGTGGGAGTGAATATTGGGAAGAAACGCATCCCCAGGGCTGCGGGCATCCTTTCTGGACAGCTGGCTACAGAGGCAGGGACAGTTCAGACCCTACTAGTTATCACGTGGTGGGGAGACGGGAACCAGAACTGAACGGCCATGACACTTCTGTTGAGTGCTATCTGTGCCACACATACCTCCCGTAATCCCGAGCTCGGCCCCTAGAATCAAACACTGTGGCCATCTCCTTAGGCTTGGCACCACTGACTCAGACCTAGACTACTAACTCCAGTGGTCCCCAAACCCCTTCCATTCTTGACACACCCTCCTCCAACTCCTCCTCCCTACTCTTTCTCAAACATCATGTCACTCTCCTGCTTAAACCCTCCACTGGCTGCTTGTGGCAGAGTCCTGGGTGATGGACCGCAAGGCTCTGAGCCTGACCGCAGAGAGACACTAGTGGAGGGAGATGGGGCTTGAGGACGAAAAGGTGGTAAACCAACCAAAAAGGACCCGCTCCCTCTGCAGAGGCACAGGCTGCAGATGCCTCGGTGGACTGGGGACTGTCCCCAGGGAACCCTGGGGGCCGTGGGCTGAAGACGGCAGAGCCACGTTGCAAAGGAGCCTGGGTCCCTGAGTCGATCCCGGATGGAACACTTGGATTTAATGGAGGCAAACAGGCTCCCCAGAAAATCCACGAACCTGTAAGACCTTGCCAGTTGTGATTCATTTCTCCTGAGTTCTGACGATTGAAATCCCATCTGTTAGTCCATTTGGGGACACCCTTCTGTCCTCTGTCCTTGCCCAAACATTGACCAAACACAAGAGAGAAAGTCTTAGAGGAGGGAGATCCCTTGGACCTTTGTAGTCAGGACCGGGCTTCCCTGAGGCAGAGGGAAACGGGATCATGAGATCTCACCCAGGGGCCTGGGCTCACCACTCTGAAGAGAAGGGAGTAGCACATGGCACTGCTTGACCCTCTAGCTTTGCTCTACGGCCACTTCCAGCTCCAGGCTGCATCAGCCCTTTCCATTCCCAGAATGTCCTGTACAGGTGGTATCACACCTGTAGGACTACAGTCCTATAGTGCCGCACATTGATTTCCAAACGTAAAACGTCTTACAGCTTAAAAGCTACCTACCTGCTCAGAAATTAACCAGGCTGAACACAGTTCATGCAGGGTCCTAAACCAGCTTTCCAGCAGAGTTTTCATGTATGGTGTGAGGGGTCGGTACGAGAAGCAAGTGGGGGAACTTTTGGATAATACGAGTTGCCCCTCCCTCCATATAACCCTCTCTCTCTAGGAAAAATGGGGCTACTTTCAAAATATGTTGGTCCAGGACTACTTTCCTGGGAAAAAGCAAACTGCCTTCTTTCAATCTCCCTCTGTTTAACGGTAGTGATTGCAGTGAGGGAAGAGTTACGTAGTGGGTCTGTAACAGGGGAGGCAGACATTGTACATTTTCTCATTTACAAGCCTGGGAGGTTGTGACTGTCATTATCCCCATTTTACAGACAGGGATACTGAGGCTTAGTGACGTGAACATGCGTGAAGTCATATATATAACTGGTAAGTAGGTGGGAGGGCTTAGATGTGAACCCAGGACTGACTGGTTGAAAAGTCTGGGATCTTGACATTGCATCTCGATGTCTTTTCTCCCGAGAAGTCCCCCAACCACAGCCATTAGTCCCCTGTTAGTTCTCTGACCACGGCCATCTGGAGTCCAAGAGCACTCTGAATGTTCATACAAGTCAGTGTGCCAACCACTGGCCGAGTAATTCTTGACTTAGAAATAGTCGCGTAAAACCCAAGGATGCTTTTGGCTCTGTGGTTAGTCATTCATTTAGCTGCTAAAAAATAATTCTCTTTATATATAAATGAAAAAACAAAATACAGACCAGTTTGAATAGTAGGGTACCATTTGTGGGAAAAGAAAAGAATTTTTTTTTTGGCTGTGCTGTGCAGCCTATGGGATCTTAGTTCCGTGACCAGGGATTGAACCCAGGACCATGGCAGTGAAAGCGTGGAGTCCTAACTGCTGGACCACCAGGGAATTCCCACAAAATAATATTTTTATACTTCTTCTTATACTTACATAAACTTATTATATATGTGTATATGCACACATATGTATTTCCTTGAATATGCTTAAAATATACCTAGGAAGATGCATATAAAAATGTTACCAGTGATTACTCCTGGGGAGGGAAACTTAGTTCTGGGAGGGAACCATTTTTTTAACCATTATCTAGTTTTGGACTTTTGAACTATGTGGATATATACCCATGAAAAGTTAAATGACAAGGATATAAAATAATGTTATACTTTTTAATGAATATTCTTTTTAAAAAACCAACCAGTGAAATGTTAGAACCAATTGTCCAGTCTTTGGGACAATTGGCAATAGTGAAATAGTGATTTTTTTTTTAAATGAGAAAACCTTTACATGCCCATTGTAAATAATATGAAAAAATGTAAACACCTAACCTCTCTCTTCTTTTTCCTCACCCCTTCCATACCTTGGAGATAACTCATTAATGAGTCCATCCATCCGTCTGTCCACCACTCCAATCATCCCATCCACAAGCAGATCACATAGCACATGTAGCTTCACAATTTACCCTTCAATTAGCAGTACAGCAGATGCTCTTCCTGTTGGGATGGCTTCTCATTCATTTTGGTATTATTTTATTTTTTGCATGTATTATAATTTTTTTAAAGAAACCGCCAATGGATATTGAGCTATTTCTCTTCTTTCTACTATTACAAATACTGCCACAATGTAGATCCCTATGTATATGTTGATAGGATTTAGACCACTACCTTATCATTTTTGTGATAAAATTAATTTAGCAGATCTATGCCCTGGGCAAATTTTCTTTACCTCATTCTTTATTTACCAAACGAGAGGGCTAGTTATATATTTTAAAAACTCTAGCGATAGCCTCACTGACAAATTTAAGACTCAGCTAACTTTAAAAAAGATCTATGTGGGCTTCCCTGGTGGCGCAGCGGTTGAGAGTCCGCCTGCCGATGCAGGGGACATGGGTTCGTGCCCCGGTCCGGGAAGATCTATGTACAAAAATGACTTTAGTCAAGATCAACTTTGAGTCAGCTATAGAATTCGGCTTAAGAAGCCAAAAACAAAAGTGATATTACATGCCCTCAAAGTTGATGTGAATATTACAGTTCTCTGAAGTCTACAGTTTCTCTTAATCTTAAGAGAAAGTAAGAGACTAACATTTCTAATTTGCTTTAGACTTAAGTTTATAGATGTGTAACTTTCCCCAGCGACTAAAAGAAATATTTTTTGGACAACAGAGAAATGTGCAAAAAGAACAGGGGACGCGCACACAAAAATATATGTGTGAAGATATTTTTTGCATCATCTTTTTGCAGTTGGGAAACACTGGAAGAAACGGAAATGGCCACCAAAAGGGAAGCGGTTATAGACATCACGGTACAGTCAACTCACAGACCACTAATGTATAAATGAAAAAGAATGAGGTCGACTTATGTGTGCCAATTTGGAATGATTGGCAAATCAAACTGCCGAGATCAAGGAAGCACATGTATGGTTTGGCAGCATTAATTTTTTTTTTTTTTTTTTTTTTTTTTTTTTTTTGCGGTACGTGGGCCTCTTGCTGCTGTGGCCTCTCCCGTTGCGGAGCACAGGCTCCGGACGCGCAGGCCCAGCGGCCATGGCTCACGGGCCCAGCCGCTCCGCGGCATGTGGGATCTTCCCATACCGGGGCACGAACCTGTGTCCCCTGCATCGGCAGGCGGACTCTCAACCACTGCGCCACCAGGGAAGCCCTGGCAGCATTAATTTAAAAAAACACCACCACTAAATATAGTGTGTAGATCTGTGCCTTTATGAATGTATGTATGCAGCTATGTGCATATGAATGTAAATTTCCACAAGGGACACAGAGAGATGCACACGGAGGGGGGAGGGAGTGACCTAACATGAGAAGCAGAGGAACAGTGGAAGGGATTTTCAGATTTACTTTATGAACTATTACAGTGCTGGGCTCTTTCACCTAAATGCACGCCTCGTGTGTTACTAAGCGTGTTTTCATTGCAGAGAAAGCACATGCCGGTCGACCACTGGAATCAGATGCTTTCAATGTAAACATATTTCACTTTTCTAAAAACTAACCTGGTGATTTAAAATTCATCCTTAATCATAACGGCCAGTCAGCCCATTTGTGGCTCATTCATTTCCCCCAGAAAACAGTGAATAAACACAGCAGGATATAAATGCATACGGCTGGAGAAGATGAACTTTTACTAGTTCTGTCTTTTCAGAATTCTAAAGTGTGGACCTTACCAATTTCTTTGACCTGCCTTTTTCTCCCCCATTCCAATGCATGGCGGTGACAAGGCATTGAATTACCAGTTTGTCACTAACGCCATAGGCTTTATTATGCCTTTGAACAGAAGCTGGGCTTAAAAAGAAAAGTTTTTCTTAATAAGTAGCTGTTCATCCTTTGATATGCACATCTGGATCCCTCGTCTTATCTCGGGCATGCTAATGCTGCTTCCTGCAGATAATGATAAAAGAACAACTCAAAATAACAAAAAAGGAATAAAATATGCCAGATGCCTAAAAAATAAGGCAGACAATGCATATAAAAGCAACTGGGTTTTCAATTCCGGAGAATAAACTCTATCAACAATTGAAGTGATCATTTTAGCGGTCAACTGATGCAAGAGTTTTTTTTTAAGGGATTAGGAAGAAAAAAATAAGCAAACATCAGCGGACAACCACCACCACTTTCTGTTAGAAATTAAGAGGGAAATAAAACGTTAAGTATGCTGTAAATCACTTTGGGCTTTAGTTCTGCTTCTGCCCTGCTACATTGTTTATTCTTCCTTTTTCCCCCCTTTTTCCTCATTTGGCTATGACTTAAACACTGTTACTTAAAAGCCAAACAGAAAGACTTTGATTCATAAAGTTTTTAGGAATTATAAAATATTTCAAACACACAGAGAAGTACCAAGAATAAGATAAGGAACATCTGTGTACCCATCATCTGGGTTTAACTACTTTTTCACTTTTCCTTTATGTCCATTTTTCAGAAGAAATTTCCTTCATTCTAAGAAGTCCTTCCAAGTGTGGTATTTCTTAATTTCTACATCTCATCTTTGTCCATTGAAGGAAGGTGCTCTTCTTATAAAAATATTATGATTTTCTCATTTTTGATAAGTCTCAAAGGAGCTTTCATCTTCTATTCAGTGTGTAAACGGGTCTGATGCTTTGAAAGTGGGATCAGTATTCAGGAAGAAAGAGTAGAATTGTTACATATCTAATATACATATTTGATTTATAGATATTACTTATGGTTACTATCTAGGTGAAATTTGTCCTTTACAACTTCTTTTCAAAAAAAAAGCCATGGCTAACCTGCTTTGTCAATTCGCACGTACAGCATCAGGAGTTCTATGGCTGATTGTGACTGTGTATCTTAATAGGCAAATCAAAACTGCTTCACAGAAATTTCCCCATAAAGCGGGAGCTGAGGATTGTGGGGAGAGCGAAAAGGCACTGGTCATGTCTCCCTCTGCAGCACGATGACAGATTGTGGTTTGGACCCTTTCTTCCCTTAACCAGATAACATTCGTGAATTGATTCGGCATTAGCATGCAGCAGGCATGGGAAAATGATAAACTCCTATTACCACTGTCATGGCAACTGAAAAAATGGCTGCTTTGGGGGAGCAAGGTCCACAGGAGAAGAAAAGCAAAGACCCCGTCTCTTTCTTCTGTTTGACATCTGTTGTTTAACATACAAAATTGTATTATCATGACGCGAGCTAGTCGGCCAGGACGAAAGCCTGCCTAGGAATTGTTAAAGCCATGCTCCCGCCACTGCCCACTCCCCTCTCTTTACCATAAGAGTATATAATTTGACTCTGAACATTTCCACTGAGGGCTGTAAATTCCCTCCCTTTTCATCCCAGGTACAAAGTGTGAAGTGCCTGTGGGGAAGGTGCAGTGTAGGGGGAAGGGTCTTATGAGGGTGGGGTGGGGCGCAGATGACGGATTATACAGCGAAAAAGTTACCTTCTTAACTTTGTAACTGCTTTTCTGAATTGTTACCCATTCCTCTCTCCACCCCTCACGTCGCTTCCCTCAAAAATATTTTTGAGTTTTCTAAGATAGCGATTTGGGCAGAGCTTGTGACCATGGGTAGATGGGATACAAGGAGGAACGGTAAACAGGGGTGCTGGACTAAAGGTTTAAAATGGTTATCGCGGGGGAAAAGGGCTAGAAGGAAGCTCAGTGCTAGAGCCCTGATTTGGGATTGGTTGGACCAGAGGTGGTATCTCCTCTCACTGCCCTTTTCCAAATTTTTAAAATCAATAACCAGCAAAAATATCCAGTAAGTGTTTCAGATGGGGCTACGGAAATCGATCTCCGGAAGAATGTCAGTGCTGACACTCATACAAAAATTCCCTATTATCCAAAGGTACCACTTGAAGCAAGTGCTTGGTTCATATATATGTACGTATACATATTTTATGTATTCAAATACATGTTTACATATGCATTTTAATACATAATAATATACATACTCTAATACACAGTACCATTTAATACACACGTGTTGTGTACATATTTGTAATATGTAACATTTGCATATTACATAAACACATATTTAAAATACATATTTAGGGACTTCCCTGGTGACGCAGTGGTTAAGACTCCACGCTCCTAATGCAGGGGGCTAGGGTTCGATCCCTGGTCGGGGAACTAGATCCCACATGCTTGTGGCAACTAAGAGTTGGCATGCCGCAACTAATAGTTCACACGCCGCAACAGAGGAGCCTGCGTGCGGCAACGAAGACCCAGCACAACCAAAAAAAATTTTTTAATGCATGTGTATTTATAAATAAAATACATATTTAATAACATGTATCTATGTATTAAAAGAACTCATATTTTAATACATGTTTTAAAGAGAACATTTAAATGAAATGACTTTCAAACATTTTGCTCCCCATCCCCTCACAGTTGTGTAAACAGAGCAAACCAGGGACCATTTTGGGTTGTTTTCACAACACTGCCTTGAAACAGCTGTTAAGGGTTCCTCTGGGACTATCCTAAAATGAACTGAAGTGAAATTTTCGGAAAGAGTGAGATTAAGACCAATGATAGGAGAAAATCGGCGACATACCAACAAAAGAAAGCTCCTTTATAGCATTCACATCAATTATCCGCAAAGTTGGGAAATGAAGGCGGTAAAACAAAAAGAACCTGTTGATAGAAGCCCTGGCCTGTCTGAGCATGTGCAGTTTGGAGCATCCTCACGGTTTTTAATAAATATCGTAGATCATAACCAGCGTGCAGGCTTGAGGTAGGGGTGCAGAAGCAAAAGAAATGAAAAAGGTCAGAATGGCTCTGTTCGTTTTTCCAAACTGTTGGAGTAAAGTTACAATGTGCCACCTGGGTCAGCCCACTAGCTAAGTCCCCAGATCATGTCCACAGTAACCACAGGGATTTCTTGGATGCATGAGAATCACCGGAGGAAGAATTTGCTTGGGGGAAGGGAGCTGCCAGGAACCAGCCCCAACGAAGCACCCAGCGCCGCTCGACGCTGGACATGACAACGGTCTTATTTTCAATCCTCATGACAACTCTTTGAGGTAGGTATTATTATTTCCAGAATAATAATGGGGTAGGGGGCTGGTATCCTGACTTGCCCCCTGGCGTTTCACTTCTTGGATATTCCAGCATCAGGTCATTTCTGCCTCTGTTTTTGGCTTTCAGTGCCATCAGCATAATCTTTGTCAGAGGGTGGGAGTTTTACATTTGCAATTCGAGATTTTTCTTTCTGCTGGGTTTCCGGCAGCCCCACCGCTGTTTTTCACTTCTCTAACTGCACATCAAATGAATCAAGCCCTAGAAATAGTCCTAGGGTGTTTCCTGGGGAAGGGGGTGGGGGTCCCTGTGGGATTTCTCTCTTTGCAGTTAAAGATTTTGAAAGGCATAACTTTCTGGATGGGGTTGGGGGAGAGAGAAAGTTCTCTGAGCCAGCCTTTTCAATTCAAATCCCCACTTTCCTTCCTCCCTAGTCTTTTCTGCTTCCTGACAATCACGAAGTCATTCCCAAACCCGACCGTGCGTTGAATCACCTGCTGAGTTTTCCAAAAATGGGGATTTCTCGGGCTTTGCTTCCGATTTACAGGACCAGACTCTGAAAGTCTAGAAACTAGACTGATTGCAAGATTGCCCTCACTGGAGACTCAGCGATCGGAAAGAACTAAGGACACATCAAAATATACACTAATTTAATACCACGAGACTCATTTTGATTACTGACCAAGTCACATCCCTGTAAATGCCACCTGCGCAGAGAGACCATCTCCAGCATCCTGCAACTCCCAGCCCTTCTCAACATGCGGAGTTGATATCATTTACTTGTGTGTTTATCATCTGCTTCTCCCCACCAGCACAGCAGCTCTGCCCTCTCTGTGGTCAAGTCACAGGTCCTAGGTCAGTGTCTGAACATCCCAGAGACTCAGTTAGTTTGTGCGAGGTGAGTGAATGAATGATTTGACTGTAAAAAATTCCATCAGCAGGGAGGGACCCTGGTCCTTTTCTAATCTGATCTCCTTATTGTGCAGAGGCTGGAAGGCAGCTCAGAGAAGAGCCCTCGCTAGTGAGCCTCTCAGCTCACCTGCCACAGGGGCACTGTAGCCACCTCCTACTCCTAGGACACCTGGGATTTTTTTTTTTTTTTTTAATACTGAAAGATGTGTATTGCAGCATTGTTAATGGTAGCAAAAAACTGGAAACAAAAGGAATAAATACTGGCACATTCACACTGTGGAATATTATACAGTAGGCCCTTTGAATCCGCAGATGTGGAACCCACAGATACGGAGGGCTGACCGTACTACGCTATTTAATATAAGGCACTTAAACATCCATGGATCTTGGTATGGCGGGTGGTAATCCTGGAACCAATTCCCCCGAGGTTACCAAGGGACGACTGTACAGACAATAAGCAAAAATGAATAAATCTGTAAGAATTGTGTCAAACGAAGTTCCATTAAGTATCGTTGAGTGACAAGAATATAATGCACTAACGTGTAAAATACTACTCCATTTTGGTAAAACAAATGATGATTAAACTATCCTTGCCCACGATTACTTGAACCTGGATAAAAATATGAAATGATAGGAAATTCAGTGTGAAGACTGGTTGCGTATGGGGGCTGGGTGTTCAGAAGCAAGAGTGTTATGGAGAAGAGGGGAGAAGGCGGCAGAAAGCAAGGGAAAAAAAGGAAGAAAGTTAGGTGATTGTGATATTAAAAATTATGTATTTATGAAAATTATATAATTACGCATGCATGTACATAAACAGAATTGCCTTTTTAAAAAAATGTGAGAGGCACCTGCAGTGATAGAAGGAAAATATAGAGCTTTGAATGAATTTTTTAGGAAAGAAAGATGGAGGATAAATAAGTTAACATTTAACTTACGAATTTAGCAGAAAGAGAAACAAGGTAAATGCAAAGAAAGATGGAAATAAAAGGAAATCACCGATCTGAAAATTTAAAAAATAGAAATGTCTTAAAGCTAATATAATGAGTATCCCTGTAACCTTCACCCACAATAAATGACTGTTAACATTTATTGTGGGTGAAGGTTAACAGTCATTTATTGTGGGTGAAGGTTACAGGGATACTCATTATATTATTTTTTTTCTACTCTTATGTAATTTTACACTTCCCTGTTAGAAAAAATTGTAGCAAAAGGCAAATTCAGCACACTGTCCCCATGAGGGTCATTCTCTTCCAGAAGCAGGAGGCATGACCCCTGGGCACAATGATGTCAGTGTTCCTTTTTCCAACCTGTGGGCTGCTGCTTCCCAAACCAGGACTTCCTCATCAGTGGAGGATAAAAATTAACAGAGGACACCTGATTTTGATTTTCCTCTGCCCACCTTCACTTTTCTTCCTACTGCCCCCTTATGGAAGGCATGTCAGAATTTTGTCTGATTTTGTTATTTCAGTGGTTAAGCACATTCTGGAGACAGCCAGGTTCAAACTCTAGAGCTGCCAAGGACTAGCTGTGGGATTTTCTTCAAGGATGAAAGGAGAGAAGGCAGGTAAGGTGCTCGAGGCAGTGCCTAGCATGGAGAAGGGGGCCTTCTTTCTTCCTGTCTCCATGGGTTCTCTTCCCATATCTGAGTAGCTAATTCTGAAATCTGTTTCTTCTCCCAGTCTTTTCTGCAGATTTCAGTTCTGGATGGCTCTCCAATCTCCCTACTCTCACCCCAAAACTATGCAACTCTTTCTCAGCCAGGCAGTGGGCAGCGTGCTAAATGAAAACTCATATCTGTCTTCCCATGGGATCCAGTGGGGAGGGTAGACACGGACTCAAGTGGAGTCCAGGGACTAAGGTGTTGGGCTAGTATGTCCTCCATCTACTAGCTGAGAAGTGACAATTTCTCTGAGGCTCAGTTTCCTCTTACGTAAAACCAGCATCACAAACTGGGTATATACATTAAGTATGCAGCAAGTGCTGGGGCTTTTTATTTGTTTCTGGTGTGTCTTCCTCCATTATGTCCATGAGGCCACAGTCTTTGATGGTTTCATTCACCATGGTTTTCTTAGAGCCTTGACTAGTACCTGGCACATATTAAGTCTTCTGTAAATATTTGTGGAGTTAATTCCTTTTGTCTTATAGTTTGACTTTACAATTACTTACTTCCTTACTTCCCTAAGAGATGATATATATTTTTTTAATTAATTAATTAATTTTATTTTTGGCTGTGTTGGGTCCTCGTTGCTGCGCATGGGCTTTCTCTAGTTGTGGTGCGCGGGCTTCTCATTGCGGTCGCTTCTCTTGTTGCAGACCACGGGCTCTAGGCGCGTGGGCTTCAGTAGTTGTGGCTCGCGGGCTCTAGAGCACAGGCTCAGTAGTTGTGGCACACGGGCTCAGTAGTTGTGGCTCCCGGGCTCTAGAGTGCAGGCTCAGTAGTTGTGGTGCATGGGCTTAGCTGCTCTGCGGCATGTGGGATCTTCCCAGACCACTGATCAAACCCGTGTCCCCTGCATTGGCAGGCAGATTCTTAACCACTGCGCCACCAGGGAAGCCCCACACCTTCAACTTTAACTAGATGTCATCAATTGTTTTCCAAAGGGTATCAACTTCTACTCCCAGATAGCAGTTCATAGGGGGTCCCCTTTGTCTGCATTCTTTCTAGATCAGACTTTTAAATGCTTTGCCATGATTTCTCTTTAAAGGGGAGAATGTAAATGAAGCTGTTATCTTCAGACTATATCACACCTTTAAACATCTTTATTTTTTACACTGGTACTACATTTTGACACTAAGTTATCACCGCAGATCTCAGCTCAAATATACCCCCCTGGGAGGCCCTTCCTGAATCCCTGTAGAGGTTGGTTTCCTCTTCAGTCACTTTCTATCTCATCTCTCTGTTTATTTCCTGTATGATGCATTGGAATCTGAAATAATCTCTTGGACTGTCTTTATTTATTGCTTTCTCCCCTACAGGTCTCCAAGGGCTCTTATCTGTCATCACCAGATCTCTGGGCCTAGCTCAGAGCCTGGCACAGGGTAGGAGTGTAAGAAATACAGAATAAATGTAAGAGTATATGGCCTTTTTAAAAGCTAAAGCCAATTTAGACATTTATTAAACATCAGACTTATTTTTTAAAAATCTTGACAGTATTAGGCAAGTGCTATTATCAGATAATCTTCCTCCTTTATTTTGCCCTTATCACTTCTGAACCACAGATTTTGTAATTCATTTAACAAATGTTTATCGATCACTTATTTGCCAGTGACTGTGCCATGAAACTACTCACGGGATGAAGACAAAATTATATGTCTGCATTGTTGCTGGAAGTGGGCTTGGGTGACTAAGACAGAACGAAATGTGAAATCTGGCTTCAAGAATTTCTCAAAAGAAGTAACATTTTTTCAGTAGAGAAGTAATAGTAGGAATAGTGATGAGAGCTAAAATTTGTTGATGTTTACCATGTGCCAAGCCCTGAACTAGCTGCTTTACACGAATTATATTTTTAATCCTCAGAAAAAGCATACAGGTAGTTACTATTAAAGTACAGCCACCTCTAGATCCATTTCACCTCCCTGAATTCTACTTCAGGAGAGAAAAGAGGGAGGGAGAAAAAAGAAGGATTTAAATTACCCAGGCAATCATGTGCACTATTTCAAGGAAGAGATGAAGTGGGCATTTCCTGGTCCTGAGATTTGTCTGGTCCCTGCCTGCTCTACTATGATAACAGAAAGGGTAATTTTTGATCATACTTGATTTTTTTCCCTCTATACATTAGCTTTTAGAACTACTGGCTTTGAAAATGAAGGCTCAGAGGAGCTGAATGTCTTCTACAGCAAAGTTGCATGTCTGCACAAGCAGATTCAGCAACTATTGGCACTAGATTCTTTGAACCTAACACATCTCCTAAATTTAATATGTCACATGTTTTATTCCTTTGACACAGGTCCATGCTATGGATCTGATGATGCACTTTAGTGCATCATTTATTATCTGTTACAGAGATCATTTCCTTCAAAGAACACGGAACTGAGCAAACTCTAGGAGAGGTGCTAAAGATTTCAGTGAAGTCGCTTTCACTGGAGGCCTTTTAAACTACGATAGATTCTAGACTGACTTGGATTTGTCAGATGCTCTGGAGACAAGGGAAAAGAAATCTGGAAGGTTATTCTAAACCCAGGATTCTGTGACCATCTCATTGTTTCCCAAACTTCCTTGATCACAGAAATCACTTGCTAAAAAACAAAAACAAAAAAGAAATGCACATCCAAGCAAACAAAACAAACAAAACATGACTCCTGGCGCATAGTAAGTGCTCAATAAATATTTGTTGAATAAATGCTTGAAGTAAAAGAATCACAAATTGAAAAACAAAATGTAGGATCTGATTTTTGCTAACAACCTTTCCCAAACCATATGTGTTTCTGTTTACACACACACACACACACACACACACATACACACACCCCCTATACTTGTTATATAAGTTTGTATCATCATAGGTAAAATCTTTAAAGGTGTTTAACGAACTGTTTAGTTCTCTTTGGGGAGAGAGAAACTGTCTTTGCTTCTTAGGTGCTGAAATTTTAATAATTTAATAAAACCCCAATAGTTTTAATAATTTTAAAATAAAATAAGGGCTAATCATTTTGTAATTTTAATCATGGAATAAATTAAATAATTTGAATAATTTGAAAAATAAAATGTTGGGAGAGTGATGTTCTTTTTTCTATAACTATCTGCCACTGATTTTCAATTACAAAATTAAATTTGAAAAGTATTCATCAGATGCCTGCCTTATTCATGGCTGAGAGCCGGGCATTCTCAGGACATGAAGAAGTCCACTCCTGCCCTGGAGATACGTACGATTTGACCAAGGACGTATGCTATTTTGTGTGAAAACTGAGCAATGTGAGATTGAAATGATAGCTCAAGATAACACCAGAAAGGCAGTCTAGATTACTGCCAGGGAGGGCTGCGGGGAAAAGGCATCCAGGTGGTCTGCAGAGAGAGGGACTGAAGGTTTGTGGTGTAGACAGGGTCAAGAAAGGTTTAGTGCAATAATCCAACAGAAAAATGAGCAAAGGGTCCCAAAAAGGGAAATCCAAGTAACCCCTAGACGTATGAAAAGACGCCCAGCCGCACCATAAGGGAAAGACAAATGAAAACCTCGATGATGCAGTGTCTCCCACCTATCACACTGGCAGAAGAAAAACAAAGTGGACGTGTCCCATGAGAGTGAGGCTGTGAGAAACAGGCACCCCTCCCACGCCACCGGTGGGACTGTAAACTGGTGGGATCTCCTGGGAAGATAATACGGCCATGAAACCCAACTTAAACACACACATACCTTCAGACCCAGAAATTCTAATTCTGGGATTGATCCTCTAGTGCATTTGCACATGGACAAGATGACATATGTACAAGGCTAGTCACCGAGATGTTCTTTGTCAGAGCAAGAGACTGGGAGGAAAAGTAAACTAAGTGCCCATGAATCAGCCCCATGAAAGGGGGCTGTTTCCATCACTTAGAGGAGAGCCATGCAGTGCACTACGGTGGCTACCAAAAAGGAAGTCTAATATTTATGGAATGTGCCGGGTGTTATTCAAAGTTGTAGGTGCTTCTTCACTTCCTTAATCCTCTCAGTAACCCTGTGGAGGATTTAGGTATCGTCCCCTCCACTTCACAGAAATGGAGGCACAGAGAAATTTAATAACTCGCCCAGTGTTACACAACTAGTAAGTAGCAAGGTTAGTGTTAAGTGAAAAAACTCAAGGTCTATCTGGATGGTGTGTATAGAATGCTCACATCTGTGTAGAAAAGGGAGTAAAAAGAATATGTATATGTATATATTTAGGTAACTATGTAGACACGTGTGTATGGATATGTACATAAATATATGCTTTTATTTGTTTAGAATATTTCTAGAAGGAGGCAGGAGACTCTGAGACTCCATTAACTGTGGCTGCCGCTGGGGACAGAAACTCATTTTCTGGAAGACAAAGGAGGGAGTGAGATTTACTTTACGCTGTATAGAATTTCATACCTGCTGAACTTTTGTATCATGTATATTCAATACCTATTCAACAACTTTAATTTAGAAGTTTTTTTGAATAGAAGGGGAAGGAGCTAGAGATCATTCTTACAAGCTCTCGATGCGTGCGGTCCATTCTGGCACCCCTGGGACCTGTGGCTCCTGGGCACTTGAGATGTGGCTGGTCTGGGTTGAGATGTACCCTAAGTTTACAATACACCCCTGATTTCAAAGACTTAGTATGAAAAAAAGTAAAATACTGAATTAATAATTTTTTGTATCGATGATGTGTTAAAACAATATTTTGCTATATTTGGTTATATATTATTAAAATTAATTTTACCTTTTAACTTTTTTTAAAAGAAAGCTACTAGAAAGTTTAAAATTACATATGTGGCTCACACTATATTTCTACTGGGCAGAACAGGTCTGAACCTCTCTTAAGGCCTATTGATAACACAAATGAAGCAGTGATTTACACTTAAAAAGGAATTCTCAAAGAGTACCTTTCTTTGAATCCTCTCAAACCTCCAGTGAGACAGGAATTATTATTACGGTTCCCAGTTACAGAGAAGGAAGCAAAATGCTCATTCAGAGTCCATTATATTTTCTTTCAATTTATATTTTTATCCCAGAACCCTGATCGTGTAGGAAGGAAGGAGAGGGTTGCAGAATTAAATGCACGGGGACTTATTCCATATAGTTTCTTTCCAAGAGCTGCAGTGACAACTCTGGTTAGCTGTGACCCATGATATAAACGGTGCTTAATAAATTATCTCTCATGTGGCAATCTCATTTTTCCTATCAAGGCCCTTTTCTATTTCTAACATTCCAGTAAAAGCGTCCATCTCCAAAGTCCCAGTTACTCTGAACAGATCGTCTTTTCAGGGCTGGGTAGTGATGTTGGGAACGGTGTTTTACGAAAGACATTCTGTGCTCGCGTTGCTCACCTTTTGTTCACAAGCCTGCTCCGGCTTGATTTTCATGGTTTCCTACAAAGTGGCCATGGCTGGGGTAGCTTACTGGTGTTCTTTTGTTCTGCTTTGCCTTTGAATGAATGTGGCGGTTCTGCAAGGAGCATGCATCTCTCCTTAGCATCCTACCTTTCCGCAGGATGGCTTGGTGAGGGAGCAAGGAGGAAGATGTCTAATACGGAAGAATTCGGCCACTGAGAGGTTGATTGCTCTGGCTACAACTATGTGACTCGTGAAACTGAGTTAGGAATACATTCCCCAAAGCAGAATATTTAGGGAGTGGATGAGGTAGGGAAAGACAAACTGTAAGGGCAATAGTGGCCGCTGCATACACTGGAGTTATTAGCTCCTGTGCCAGTGATCAGAGTCGGCATTCAGGGTGACATGTGCATATATCATGTCATTATTTTATTTATTTGCTTGTTTATTTATTTCCTGTTGTTATTTTATACATCACTAGAGAAGAGAAAATGCCTTCAATTAAACTATGACACACCAATGATTATAGATGTATCCTGATTTCAGAGATGTTAAAATGTGGGGAAAATGTTTGAATTATAACCAGTGAAATACAGGGTCAAAATTACCTCTGAAGTCCCCTTAGGAAGGGCCTTCAGGTCGAGGACAGCTATGGGATGCACGGTTGTCCCTTTGGTTGAGTGTCCACTGACGTGGCTGGCTACCCATGTGGGGACCACAGCTCCACGATAAACGCATCTTTAAACACCTGACCCCCGGAGGTGAAATGCCTGCACCTGGGACCGAGGCTGCTGGAAGGGACACACAGTCAGAGGCTCCTCCCCAACCCCAGCTCATGTCAGGGCCCCTTGAGAATACCGGCCTGTGGAATCACTTACGCTGTACACATTATTCTCTCATTAATTTCCCCAGCTCCTGTGGTTGACTTTTCCCATAAGTTAAGTGTTCGTGTGATGCAAATATTTACTCTGTGCCAGGAACTATGTTAAATATTTTTACATGGATTAAATCATTTAATATTCACCATACTCCTATATGGTGGTGGCCGCCATAATCCTCAGTTTACAGATGAGAAGTCTGAGGCAAAGAGAGGTTAAGCAACAAACCAAAAGTCACACAGTAGAGGATTTGAAAATAGGAGAACAGGCCTATAGCTTGAGGCTCCATTTCAGGAAGACTATCTAGTTTCAGTGCCAGGTAATCAAAGTCCCAAAGGCAAATAATTAGAAAAAATATCCTCTGTCTATAGTCCTTCACAAACAGCTGAAGAATTTTGGCAAAGTCTAGAAACGGGGTGATGATATTTTAAATGTTTTAAGCTAACCAGATCTGAGTGGCTACCTTTTGCCATCCTGGAGAAAACATTATATTTTTCTTTACTTACACAATGATTCCTTGATTGAGTTTTGGAAGGTTATTACTTTCTCAACAATCTGCTTACTCAATAGTTATAAGAGAGAGGATGCAGAGAAGATTTTTTTTTTTTTTTTTTGGCCGCACTGCACAGCATGCGGGATCTTAGTTCCCCCACCAGGGATCGAATCCGTGCCCCCTGCAGTGGAAGTGCAGAATCTTAACCACTGGACCACCAGGGAAGTCCCAAAGATGATTTTTAAATAACACATTGAGATTCTGAGATATTAGCCCCAAGGCTAAAGTACAAATTATATACATGTTTTCCAGGAAAGAATTTATAGCTGGGTCCTTAGTGAGATATCTATGTCTGCAGGCTCAGTGGAAACAAATTGGGGGTCATTTTAAGAATATGCATTTTTGGGAATCCTGAGTTCTCTTTAAATCTACAGTCACAGTAAAAAGAATGATAAAAGCAATCTTCCCTTTGCATTCCCAAAAAGAATCATAAAAATAGCCAACAATTACTTATACAGATCTTTATTTTCCCTTGAGAAATGGTAATTTTTTTCTAGAATGCAACTTGAATTCCTTTTCATCTGATTGAGTACACTTGCGTTTAAAACCTAAAGAATCATGTCTCGGGCTTCCCTGGTGGTGCAGTGGTTAAGAATCTGCCTGCCAATGCAGGAGACACAGGTTTGAGCCCTGATCTGGGAAGATCCCACATGCCCCGGAGCAACTAAGCCCGTGCGCCACAACTACTGAGCTTGTGCTCTAGAGCCCGCGAGCCACAACTACTGAGCCCCGTGTGCCACAACTACTGAAGCCCGCACACCTAGAGCCCGTGCTCCCAACAAGAGAAGCCACGGCAATGAGAAGCCCACGCACCACAGTGAAGAGTAGCCCCTGCTTGCTGCAACCAGAGAAAAGCCCGTGTGCAGCAACGAAGACCCAATGCAGCCAAAAATAAAATAAAATAAATTTCTTAAAAAAAAAAAAAGGAATCATATTTCTTGAGAGCCTACTGTTTGCCAGCCATGGTGCTAAGTTCTTTACACATGTTAGCTCCCTGATTTCTCCCAATAACCCAGTAGAGGTGGGGAGGATGGGTACAGTATTATCTTTATTTCATGGATATGAAAACTTAGGCTCAGAGAAGCTAAGCAACTTTCCCAAGGTCACACAGCTAAATAAATGGTAAAGCTGGAATTGGAACCAAAATCTGTATTTTTTTTTTAAATCCATTTTTTCAAAAAATGAGTTTTCCTACACTTTGCCTAGAATGTTACACAAAACTTCCAGTCCAATCTCTCAATTTGCTTTGAAAAACAGTCTTTTCAACATATGCCTAAAGAAAACAATTACGAAAAATTTGAAAATTAGGAAATTGATAACTATTGCGGACTAACTTGTGTCCCTCTAAAATTCATGTTGAGGGGACTTCCATGGTGGTACAGTGGTTAAGAACCCACGCTCCCAATGCAGGGGGCCCAGGCTCGATCTCTGGTCAGGGAACTAGATCCCACATGGATGCTGCAACTAAGAGTTCGCATTCCGCAACTAAGGAGCCCGCCTGCCATAACTAAGACCCTGTGCAACCAAATAAATAAATAAATAATTTAAAAAGTAAACAAAATTTGTGTTGAAGCTCTCACACTCAACATGACTATTTGGAGACGGGGCCTTTAAGGTCTTGAAGTCATAAGCATGGGGCCCTAATCAGATAAGACTGGTATCTTTCTAAGAAGAGGAGGAGACACCAGAGATCTCTCTCTCCCCATCCACGCACAGAGAAAAGGCCACGTGAGGACATGGCAAGAAGGCACCATCTGCAAGTCGAGGAGACAGCCCTCACCAGAAACCAACCTTGATCTTGGACTTCCAGCCTCCAGAAGTATGACAGGATAAATTTTTGTGGTTATAACACCCAGTCTGTGATTTTCTATGATGGAAGCCTAAGCTGACTAATACAATTAAAAAACAAACAAACCTAAAAAAGCACTGCATGAGGGAGGAGACCACCCTCCATACAGAAAGCAATGTGAATGGCCCTCTCTCTGGGTGTTATTTCCATTTTGTAAAGTCACAGGTATGTAGCTGAGTGGGATTTTGAACCCAGCACAGGTGACTTCCAAAGCCTGTGTCCTTAGCCACCAGGGTGGAGGTGAATCACGTAAGTATGAGGACTGCTCCACAATATGCCTTATTTAAAGTTTGAGGAAGTTCCATTTCTCATTCTGTCAACGGAGCCAGGAGAGGGAAATATTGTGACTATTCCCTTTATCAGGATGTTTTCAGCTACAAGTCCCAATAGATACACGAAATTTGGCTGAAACAATAAGGCCATCTTTTCCTTCACTTAACAAAACCCAGAGGTTGGCTGTTCCAAGACTGGTTCAGGAGATCACCAACACCATCAAGAAAGCAGCCCTCTCCATCTTTCCATCCCATCATCCTTGTCACTTTCGCTTTGCCCTGAGCTGAGTGTCCTCATAGACACAGGAAGTGCTGTAGCCTCAGCACTCCCTCCTACAGCAATGTTAAAGGAAGGAAAAGGGGATCTGAACCTGAGCATCCCTCTTTACAGAGGAAGGAAACTTTCTTGCAAAGTCCTCCAGCAGGTTTTCCCCTGTGTCTGTGGCCCGAACTGGGTTACATGCCCACTTCTAGAACATTCTCTGGCAAAAGGGCTCAATGGATGGGTGGAAAGGTGGTGGGAGCTCACTTTTCTTGAGCACCCACCTCCAGATACCTGAATAAAATTGGAGGTCTTATTTCAAGGAAGAAAGGGAAGGTAGCAGTTGCGTATGTGATCAAGATCTTTGCTTGCAATCTTGTGTCAGGCAAAGTTCACCTGTGAAGCTGGCTAAGGGCAGTTCACTCCAGAAATCCCTAGACTCTCTACTGCATTGCCCTGTGTCTTCATATTTCAGGCTTTCAAATAACCTTGCTGCCGCCAAGGAGATAAACTGAGACGCTAAACTGCAAGGCAGGATTGTTCCATTACAAAAGTACTGCTGGTAATTAAATCCTCCAATTACAGGTAGTCAGATTAGTGAGACTAGCAGGGTATATTTTAACTAGTAACTCAATTGGGGTTACTAAAGATGGAAAGAGATAAATTTAAACAGCCTTAAGCTTGACAAAGAAAAGGGCATGAAATCAATTTGTATGTAAATTTCTCCCAGTCAGAACTTCCCAGAAGAGAGTTGCACAGAACACACATTCTTCTGGGTTAAAATTCTTCCCCAGACCGTCTGTCTGTTTAAAAGTAACTGAACATTGATGTCAGGAGTTTCGAGTCTAATCGTGAAAAAAGAAGTGTCATCTTTCTTGACGGTTTACAGGCAACGAAGAGAAAAGTACACAGTGTGCTTTCCTGACATTACTTATTACTTTTCTTTCCAAGGTGAACCCCTGGTTCCACATCCTGTACCCGCTTCCATGGGGGGAAATAATACTATAAGACAAATAATTCAATTGTTGGTGTTACATCTAGTTTGTAGCTTGAGGCCATCTTTCCCTACTGATATTGTGTTGACTTAATTAAAGGGAAGAGCAAATGATAATAAAACGGATGATAATGACTATGACAGCCAATTAGCTAACCTTTCCAGAGCACTTGCTATAAACCAGACATTGTACTTTCATGTGTAAAACTAGGATCACAAATTGGGTTGTTATGAACCCAACTACCCAATGAAGTGGATCCCTTAGTTAGGCCAATTTTACAAATAAGGAAATTGAAGTTTAGAGAGATTAAGTAATCATCCTGAGAGTCAGGATACTTCAGCCTTGGTTCTAGCCCTATCACCAACAAGCTTTACAACTGCAGAGGGTTGAACTGCACTTCCCCCAAAATACAGGCCCAAGTCCCAATCCTTGGTACCTTGAATATAACCTTATTTGGACAAAGGGTCTTTGCAAATAATAAAGTTAAGGATCTTGAGATGAGATAATTCTGGATTATTGGGGCGGGCCCTAAATCCAATGACAAAGGTCCTTATAAAAAAAAGGAGAAGATAGAGATACAGAAAGGAAGTCCATGTGAAGACAGAGGCAGAGATTGGAGTGATGTGGCCACAAGCCAAGGAATGCAAGGAGCCACCAGGAACTGGAGGAGGCAAGGAAGGATTCTTCCCTAGCACCTTTGGAGGGAGCATGGCTCTGCTGACACTTTGATTTTAGGACTTGTGTTCTCCACAACTCTGAGAAGATAAACTTCTGTTGTATTAAACCATTCAGTTTGTGGTACTTTGTTATGGCAACTCTAGGAAACTAATGCAATAACTACAGGAAGATCACTCTGGGCTTTGGCTTCCTCATCTGTAACAGGCAAGGTTTGGAATATACCAGTAGTTCTAAATACAGATGAGGAACCTGGACCAGTCATGGAGGGGGGGATATGCAAACCAGTGGTTCTAGGTCAGGGGCAGTTTTACCCCTCAGGGAACATTTGGGAATGTCCGAAGACACTTATGATTTTCACAACTGGGTGAGAAGGGAGGGTGAGATTATTACTGGCATCTAGTGAGTGGAGACCAGGGATGCTGCTAAACATCCTTCAAGGCACAGGACAGACCCCACCCCAGAGAATGACCTGGCCCAAAGCGTCAGTGGTGCTGAGGTTGAGAAACCCTGATGTCTATCTACCACGCTAAGGTGCTGTTTATAAGCAACACGTTATTGAATGTTCACAGCCACATTCTAGGGCAGGTATTATTAGTAGTATTTCCCCATTTTATAGATGAGTACACTGAGGCTAAGAGAAGTGATTTCTTCAAGGCCACAGAGCTGGGAAGTGGTAGAGCTAGGATTTGAATTTTTGCTTTTGTTTTTTAAAAATAGAGCTAGATTTATTCAATGAAAAGAATACCCTTTATTCAGAACTTGTCCTTTTCCCCCTAATTTTGGTATTACAATACCCATCCTAAAGTGAAATGATGGTGTTGGTAGCTGCCACTCTTTTAATTTAAGGTCCTTTTGGTTTGTATAATAAAAAGTTGGGAATCCTATATCTTGCCACACATTTTGATCAGAGACATTTAACTCTGGGGGAACCACAGGAAAAGGTCATTTGTTGAGTTTCTTCTAGTTCTAACACTGAAAACATGTTTCTGCCCCAGTTGGGCCTCCACAAGATCCTCTAAGACACTAAGAACTCTACCTCTAAGCATGCACTGGACATGGATTAGTGACCCAGACAGGACAAGGTCTATGTTGACCACTGACTACATTGAGGATGCAGTGAATATATTAGAAAGAAGAAATAAAGCTGGCTCTCATGGTACCAGATTCCAAAAATTAACCACCACTCAAATTTTGACTTGAATTTTTTCACTATTTTTTTCATTCATTCGTCTGTTTGTTCATCTATTCATTCGTTCATTCTGTTTGTTCATTCATTCATTCATTCATTAGCACCATTTTTGGATGTTGATGTGCCTGACATTGTGTGAGGGCTGCAAAGTCAGATGCTGTGGTTATGAATTATTCAGGAAGTGCAGGAAGAGAAGATAGAAAGGTACTGGCTCAAACTGATTGACTGTGCCAGGTCTACTTAGTCCAGATCTACCTACTTTACCTGTATGTACTCATTTAATCCCTTAATGACCTATGGTTATCATCCATTTTATAGATAAGAAACTAAGGTACAAGACCTTACATTGCTTGAGGTCCTGGTAGAGACAGGATCTCAACCCAAACAGTTCTATTCCAAACTCTACCCTTTCAGTCACCACCTCTCTGTATAGAAGTAATTATAACACAAGATAATACTTGGTTGCATTTTTCTCACCTCTTAGTACTGCCAAGAACAAGCTTTGTTACAACAAATTCTCACCGCTGTTTGACGGAAAGCTACTTTTCCATGATTCCCATTTTACCGATGAGAAGACTGAGGTCTGAAAAGGTCACATGATTGCTTCTAACCACCCAGCTCTGAAAAGGCATGAGAGCTTTGCCATCAGCGAGCTGGGTTTAAATCCTGGCCCTGTCACTTTCTGGGTGTGTGACCTTGGGCAAGTTATTTAAACTTTCTGAGCCTCACTTTCCTCATTCACAAAATGATGCAAAGTAATTTCTATTCATAGGTTTGTTGAGAAGATTAGGTTAGAACAGGACTGCACAAACTGGCCCACGGGCCAGATACGTTCCACCAACTGTTTGGCACAGGTGTGAACTAAGAATGTTTTTTAGATTTTTAAATGGCTGGGAAAAAAAAATCAAAAGAAGAAGAATATTTTGTAACACATGAAAATTACATGAAATTCAAATTTCAGTGTCCACAAAGTCTTACTGGGACATAGCCACACCCACCGCTTCACACACTGCCCTTGGCTACTTTCCATGCAAAGGCAGGTTAAGTAGTTGCCACAGAGACTGTATGGCTTGCAAAACCGAAAATATTTACTCTTTGTCCTTTTATAGACAAAGCTGGCTGACCTCTGGATTAGACGACAAATAGAAAATCCATGCCAGGTACTCAATAACTATTATTATAAATAACAACGAAAAGAATGATGTATCATTTGAAATGTCCAGTACATCTGAAGTCAGTGTTTAAAATGGTCTGGAATTTTATCATTATTTGAAGTGAAAAGAAAAACCTTTTACCCACTGACTCAAAATTCCGAAGATATAGGGAATTAACACTTGTTTATTAAATAGAAATCTAACAGGAACAAATAGCTTATATCCCCAAAGTCTATTATCTTTGTTTTCTCCCAGCTGTCAGCTCTTATCACCTGCAAATATGTACATTTTTCCTCTCGTCATAAGCATTTCTACAGACTTTACATTTTTTAAAGGCTGTATTTTTTTACCCCCCAATTAAAGGAGATCTCAATGTCCAACAATGGAACAATAATGAAATGAGCTTGGGCACATGTAATCTTCAATAAAGTCATACCCAGCTTCTACAAATGAGAATTAAGAAGAATTTGCAGCAACAGGGGAAAGTGATTATTATGATAACTGATACAATACGATCTACGTTTCGTAGTAACATGGAAACAGATAATTGTCGGTGTGTGTGTATACAAAACACACACACGTACATAAAACATTTACATATATATAATAGTAGAAAGAAATATCCCCCAAAATATTAATAGAAATCATCTCTGAGTTATGGGGTAATTTTAATTTTCTTCATTATAAGTTTACATGTTTCTGTATTTTTCAGTTTTTCTATAATGAGTATAAGATGTTCTTACATCAGGGAAAAACATTAAAAGAAAAAAGTCAGAAGCATAATTGCAGGATTCTGTGATTTTAATTGAGAAAAACGAACACTTAAGAAAAAAGACTATAAATAAATATTAAAAACCCAGAATTGTTTCATAGACAGTGAAATTCAGTAGGCCATGTTGTCTGTTTTCTAAGTAAAAACAAATAGAAAACGCTATCATTATTGGTCCCATGTCTTTTATGATTTAAAAATTACAATTCCATGTATTTTACTCATAGAAAGCTTGTTGAAGACAATACAGCAGATTTTTTTTTTTTTTTTGCGTTATGCGGGCCTCTCACTGCTGTGGCCTCTCCCGCTGCGGAGCACAAGCTCCGGACGCGCAGGCTCAGCGGCCATGGCTCACGGGCCCAGCCGCTCCGTGGGGCATGTGGGATCTTCCCGGACCGGGGCACGAACCCGCGTCCCCTGCATCGGCAGGCGGACTCTCAACCACTGCGCCACCAGGAAAGCCCCGACAGTACAGCTTTAAACAGAAATTTAAAATTCTGCTCACACTCCACCACCTCCACGTTATTTTAAGAATAATTTCTTTTTTCCTTACACAATTACAATCAACTTAAACTTACTGATTGTGTATTTAAAAAAAAAAAATCTAACTCGTGTTACTAGTTTGACAAGTATTACCCCATATTGGAAGCAAGAGGAATGCTTTCTAAGTGACCAGTTGTCACACATCTGAACTAAATCAAACCTGTTTTTCCAGCTTATAAGTAACCTTTTAATTATGCAAATAAAAGTACAGCCTAAAGAAATAGGTCAGGAGAGGAAACTCTGACTAATTAATCCAGGTGAACATAATGTTATCTTTCCATGTGAGCATGTATTTCACCAACCAGCTGATATTAAAGTTAAAACCAGGTAGGTTTATCAGACAACATGATTAAAGACCTGAACATCCAGCTGAACTAAACCATAGAAGAATTTGTGCTTTTGTATTTCTCAACAGGCGTCTTGAGTTGAGCGTACACACTCTAGAAGCTCAAGGTAAAAAGATTTATGTTCATTATGAACTAATGTTCATTAGTGTTCACAGAGGACTCTGATTTTCCGATGACTCTGTTCTGTATCATCACAGATTACAGCTTAAAAAAACACGTGTATGTGTATTAAGACGTTAGTTGCTATTGCTGAGTGGTAGGATTTCAGGTGATTTTTTCCATTTTACTTTTTTATATTTTTCTCCTTCTCATCTATGAACATGGACTATATTTAAAATGAGTGAAATAAACAACACAAAAATAAAATAAGTAATGTATCATTTAATTCAGCAGCTCAGTAAGGCTCATGCTGGGCACTCCCTCACCTCGTTCCTCTCTTTGGAAGAAAAGGGCTGAAAGCCAGGTAGCAAAACCAATGTGGTTCACCCGGAGCATTTTAGGGAACAATGGATAAATGAGCTCATAAATGGGAAAAGCATTCTGCAAAGTATAAAACCTTAAAAAAATAAGATGCGTGAATCCCAACAGGTGTGCAAACCCCAGCTTTGCCAATAGTTGGATATCTTGTTTTCACTGTCTGTGTCTCGACTCTGCCTTTATGTTCAGGAAGCGACTGTAATGCATAAACAACGGGTGTGGCTGTGTGCCCATAAAAATTTATTTGTGGATCCTGAAAATTACATTTCATATGATTTTCAGGGGTCACAAAGTATTCTTTTTCTTTTTTTCAACCATTTAAAAATGGAAAAACCACTCTTCACTGGTTTGTCATTCAAGATAGATGGCAGGATGTCGTGTGTGGACCACAATGCAGAGTTCTCTCCTAAAGGATATGAAAGGGATGGCAGAAGACAAAGGGAGAGAAAGGATCTCCAGTCCAGCGTTTCCCAGCATTCATCATTCTTGCAGCGCCATCAAATTCTTGCCACGTCTGAGTATTCAATAGTTTACTTAATCCACATAAAACAGTTTAACTCATGTTCTTTTACTTACACGTATTTATTTTAAAAGGAAATTTTGTCTATCACTGTCATGATGAAGAACTCAGTCTCAGTTATCATAAACAGAAGGTAACGGTGCAAATGAATTAAAAAAAATTAAACCCGAGTTACGCATGCTCATCTACTAAAACCTCAGCACCTGAGGGCTGCTACTCTTTGTTAAATGGGAAATTAGTGAGTGTGGAAAGGCATTAAGGATCTCTTAGCACCAAACAGAGGCTTTCTCCTAATGTAATCAGGCAGACTGACGGTGAACCCTCTCAGCACTGTTGAATGTCCTATCCATGCCCCACCTAAACTGTCCAGCACAGGAGCTAAACTCATCTCCAGACCACCCCCTTGAGCCCATTCCTCACTCTGGGAAAACTGACCTTGCCAAAGTTTCCCAAAGCATATTCCACGGTGATGGGCATTTAACTGGTCCCCCAATCCAAGACTTCCTTCAATTACTATATCCTGAATGAAGAGCAAGTTCACCTTTTTTAGGACCAAAATTTGCTTACTAATAACTTACCTAAAATTAAACCATGGTTTGTGAGCGTTAGAACAAATGGGAGGGTTATAAAACCGCTCCGAGTGTGTCCAAGACAATAAAACTAGGGTTGTCTTAAGGATGAAATGAGAATTCCTACTTAGCTTTTTTGTTTGTTTGTTTAGGGGAGGATCATATCCATCATTAGGCTTAGAAAGTTAATCCGCAACCTCATTCCTATGAGTTTTTGGGTCCTTCCATGTCTACTGTCCCGCTTTGGGGCCTTTAGAATTGAATTACTGTCTGTGAGAGTTCTCTTTATTTCAATTTTAGTGTCAAAGAATGCCTGTTTTTGTTTTCCCTTCTAGGCAAATGAGATTAAATTAGTAGTCAAATTTTGTGTGAAGTTTACCAATGTTTCTGGCTCTTTATTTTTGCTGTTGGTTTAAGAGTAAAATTTTGTCTTGTTCTTTAAGATTATAATTGCTACTTAGGATTCTAGGTTGTAATTTTGCTGTTATGTAAATTACATCACTTCAGTAGCAAAACCCAGCCAACAGTATTTATTTCCTTCCTCTGCCTTGGAAACTGATTCCTTTTGAAAAATGAAATGCAGAAACTAATGAAAGCAAGACCCAGTATCTGCCTGGATCTAGCTGATCTGATTTTAAACCAGTCTGCAGAGGAAGGAACAGACAAAAATGATGCAATCCTAGCTAGCACTCCTGGCTGTTTCTGACCATCCAGAAGCAACACGACTAATATGTCAAGTGAAAAAATGTTTCCTTGATTAAAGTCATAACAATATATTATGTGTAATAACACAAGGGAGTATACATGACTCAGATTCCAGAAATGTTAGACATTGGAGGCCCAGCAACAGAAATCAACTAGTGGGGACTGCTCTGCTGGACGGGGTGTTTGGGAAAAGCTTGCCAATTGCACGTTGAAGTTAAACAGAAGCCTAACTTAATTTTTATTCCATGTTAAAAGTAGTGGATTATGTATTTGCAGCTGAGAGGGATACTGAAAGCCCTTAAAAAAATAGTGTCTTTAACAAGATAGGAGTTTATTTTCTTTCCATTGAAAGCTAGGTAGGTGGTCTAGGGCTGCTATTAACTCCTTGGACCCAAGCTGCTTCTCTCTCTTCTCTGCTTTGCAGATTCGACTGACCTCAGGGCCCCAGATGTCAGTAGCCAAGTTCCAGGCAGCAAGACGGAGGAAGGGGCAGAGAAGACAGCAAAGCTACTCATCTGCCACCTGCCACTTCTTTATAAATCCTATTGGCCAGAATGTAGTCACATGGCCTCAGCTAAAGTAGACAGGAGGCTTGGAAATGTAGCCTTTTCTTCTTGGTGAAAATTTTCAGCCCAGCTGAAAATTCTATTATGTGGAAGAAAGAGAGTTGGGATCTTGAGGGACAACTTAAGAGTTTCTACCAGAACAAATTATCTTGCTGGATTTAGCCTAAAGATTCATATGCATGAAGAAAATCATTCATTCATTCATCCAATGGTTTAACTCAACAAATATTTATTGAGCACATACTACGTGCCAGGCACTGTTTTATGGGCTGAGCTACATTGGTGAATAAAACACAATTCCCTGGCCTCAGGAAGCTTATGCCCTAGCAGGGAGGGAAAGATATCAAATAATAAATATAAGTAATTAAATTACATACTAGGGGCTTCCCTGGTGGCGCAGTGGTTGAGAGTCCGCCTGCCGATGCAGGGGACGCGGGTTCGTGCCCCGGTCCGGGAGGATCCCACATGCCGCGGAGCGGTTGGGCCCGTGGGCCATGGCCGCTGAGCCTGCGTGTCCGGAGCCTGTGCTCCGCAATGGGAGAGGCCACAACACTGAGAGGCCCGCATACCGCAAAAAAAAAAAAAAAAAAAAAAAAAAAAAAAAAAATTACATACTATATTAGTAGGTATAATTATTATAGCAGAAAAGAATAACAGGACGGGGACGTGGAAGTCAGCGAGGGTGGTTGCAATTTTATGTAGGTAGATGGGTGGGTCTCATTGAGAAGGGGACATTTGTGCAGACTTAGAGGTGAGGGAGTGAGTCTTGCAGAAATCAGGGGAAAGAGGTTCCCAGGCAGAGGGAACAACCAATGCAAAGGTCCAAAGGTGGGAGCATGCGTGATTGAGTGATGTCTGCAAAGAAGCAGGAGACCAGAGTTGGCTGGAGCAGAATGAATTTTGAGATGAAATCAGAGAAGTAATAGGAGGCTAATTCATTTGGAGTGGGCTTGTGCAGCTGTTATAAGCACTCTGGCTTCTCGTCTGAGTGAAATGAGAGCTATGACAGTGTTTGAAGTGGTAGAGTTCTATATACCTAGAGTTTGTAAATAAATAAACACACCCATATACGGGGAGTGGACTAAAAATGTTATAACTACTAGGGTGCATGATTTAAACTTTGGAGATCACTGGCTGGACCTATTTTCTGCATCTATGTAAGAAAAACTGAGACATAATGGTATTCTACCATTTCTGATCAGAAAATTTTATTTATAAGCAATATTGGACCATCATGGGTGGCAATAATCACTTTATCCACTAACGGTTATTAGGAAATCACTATGGCTGGCACTGATCTAAGTCCTTTATCCAGGTTAACCTGTTGCATCCTCACAACCACTCTATTATTATCCTCTCTTTTATAGGTGAGGAAACAGAGAGGTAAAGTGACTTGCCCAAGGTCACACAGCTAGCAAGTAGTGAAGCTGGGATTGGACCCCAGGCATGTGCGTAGCCCACACTCCGTTTTTTAAATGTATTTAAACTTTTCTCCACTTTATTTTTTATATATATTTTTGGCCGCACCACACCCCACTGCTTGTGGGATTTTAGTTTCCCAACCAGGGGTCAAACTTGGGTCCTCAGCAGCGAGAGCTCAGAGTCCTAACCATTGGACCGTCAGGGAATTCCCGAGCCCGCACTCTTAACACTACACCAAACTGCCTCTGAGATGATTCAGATACTTGCTATGCCCTGTAGGGTAAAATACTGCTCTGAACAGCAAAGTGGGTTACGACCTGCCTTTTCAGGTCTGTAAATCTCGATGTTAATATGATTTGCTGATCTAACATCTGAGAGTTTGTGTGCAGGGCTGGACATGTCCTGGAGGGTCATGATGATGGTCTCATATCAGCTGGTGTTCCTGGCAGGACTGCTGGCACATGCCCTGGCACACTGTCCGTCACATTTAAGCCAAGCCTCCAGAAGCTACATCATCCTTTATCCTTCATGATGTGCCTCCTATAGCTTGACATGTAAACATCACTACTAGTATCATGTCCAACTCAGATTAATATAGAATAATCAGTGAGGGCATGATCTTGGGTCAGGGAAGACCTGGGTCTGAATTTCAGCTCTGGCACGTCACAGCTATGTGACTTTGGGCAAACTGCTCAACCTCTCTGTGCTTCAGGTTCCTCCATGTGGTCCCCACCTCAAGGGTTTGGGGGAGGATTAAATAAGATTGTGCACATAAAAAGTGAGTAGTAGGTGCCCCATAGACATTTGTTATTACCACTTTTAAAGTTTCATAGCCCATCTACTATTTTCCTGTAAAGCCTGAGTAACAACTGGTGGAAAAGTACAAAAGTCAAGTTATAATCCATAAATATTAGTACTTCAGTGACTTGAAATGTCTTCCTTCCTCATACAGTCAGTTCTCTTCTAACACTTGTTTTGAAAACACGAATCTGTTCTATCATGATTCATATATTAGGAGGCAACTGGAGCATGAATTTTGCATTTGCTTACGTGCAGTTTCGTTTGCAAGAAACACAAGATGGATGTGGGAAATTGCACCCAGGTGATCAGAGACAGGGACATGCAAAATGCACGCACACACATCTAAGTGCCTACCAGCTGCCTCAGTTCCCTGTGTGTTACGAGTTGGACCCTTCCATACCTGGTGTGAAACTTTCTATTCAAAATCAGATAACCCTTCTCCCTCCCCATCACAATACCTCACAGGTGCAACCTTCCAAAATCGACTTCTATAAGCAAAGTTGAGGTCTTTTTCAAGGTAAAGTGTTACTTATTAAAGTATTTATATACTTTTTAACAATTTAATATATGTAAAACGGTGATACCGTTTCTATTAGGTTCCTGTCTTTTTAAAAAAGGTGTCACCGATGAGGTTTTTCAACACTGTACCCACTCCCATTTTTCCATCAGCCCTATGGTTTTTATTGTGCAATTCTGCACAGCATGGTGACTTTTAGGAACATGAGTGTCACAGGACTGACCATATTACAAAATGAATTGCATGCCCATTGTAGAAAATCTAGAAAAAGTTTAATAAGAAAAAAAGAGAAAGGAGAGCAAAAATCACCCATATTTCCTCCCCACCAAAAGAAATTATGTTCCCTAACTTCTTTTCGCTGCATCAATACACACACACAACCATACACACATCACTTTTCTAGTTCTCTCCCTCTCCAAATGCAACAATATGCATTCCATGCATTAAATCTTTACCTACAACTTTACTTGTATAGGCTGTGCCATATTCCATTTTATGGATAGACCACATTTGTGTTTAAAAACATAAACGATATTGTTTTTTTCTGATCTCAAAAAGAATACATTTGAAGTAAATAACTTCAAACATTACAGGGTTCTATCACATACGAAGGAACAGTTTCCCATAATCCCACGCCAACCATCCATCTGGCAAATACATGCTGAGCTCTGAGCTGAGCTGAGGATTTAACAGAGGGGAAAACCAGGCCCTGAAGATGCTTCCAAGAAGGCAACACTGTAGTGGGGGACAAAGATAACAATCAAACCTCACAGGCAATATAAAATTATAGGATGTAGTGAGTGATACGTAGGAAAAGTACAATTTGTAACTAGAGGCTACCACAAGAGACCAAGGGTGTGTGTGTGTGTGTGTGTTTGTATCTGTGTGTGTCAGTGTGCGTCCCTAAAGCCAATACTGCCCAGGAGAACCACCAGCTAAAGCATGAAGGATGTTCTTCCTGTTTGATTTTTCCACAATGAGCACAGTGATTTGTTACTTTTCTAGAAATGGAACCATGCTTATAAATTTGCCTCTTTTTGCCTAACAGTATACCCAAGGCAGATTTTCCAGGTCACATAACACAGTAGGTAAGACCCTGGCTTCTGGATTCAAATCCTGGCTCTTCCTTTCACTAACTGTGTGCACTTGGGCAAGATCCATAACTCTGTCCGCCTTGGTTTCTTCATCTGCAAAATGGCAACGATAGAAGGATTAAAAAAAGGCTTAAAAAAAGAGATGATGTATGTAAAACTCTCAGCACTCAGCAAATGTTAGGTATCAGTTTGATGGCTGCATGGCATTCATTTGTTTAAATCAGGATTTCTCAGTCGCGGGAGTATTAACATTTTGGGTCAGATAATTCTCTGTGGTGGCTGGCGGCTGTGTAGGATGTCTAGCAGCATCCCTGGTCTCTTCCCACTAGATGCCAGTAGCAGGACCCTAGTCATGACAATCAGAAATGTCCCCAGATGTTGACAAATGTCCCTGGGGATGGAGGGGACAAAAATTGCCCCTGGTTGAGAACCACTGGTTTAAATATACACTTAATTTAAAAAAATACATCCACACACCTGTGTAATATAGAATATGCTATATATGTAATATATAATATTAACTTATTTAATAATAACATATTAACATAAAATAGTATTATAAATAAACCTGTTTATAAATAACATATATATATAATATATAAATACAAGTGAAATCTAAAATATATATAAACATATGTAAAAAAATATACATTTACTTTTAATTAAGGAAAGCATTGATGAGGACAGTTCAAAGTTAAAAAACAAACAAAAAACCACAGATACAGAAAAGAAAAATCTAAGGAAACAAAGGGCAGTCCAAAATTTGAGCCAAAGTGGTATGGTTTCTAATTTCCACCAAAGTGAAATGTGGACCAGATGGGGGTAGGGGATGAGTCGGCCTCATAGAGGAATGCAGTTTGCTTTGGGGAAAATAAGCTATCTTATGTGTGTGTGTGTGTGCGCGCGCGTGTGTGCGTGCCCAACAGGGGTGGGGGGAAGGGGAAGGGTGGCCAACATGATTTCTTGGTCAACGACCTCTTGGTAAAGCCACACGCAGACAGGTTTGAAAACACTTATGGCAAGAAAACTACACTTGCAGTTACACAACCCACTTTCGGTTAAAATAAATCTCACTTTCCCCCTTAAAACAAAAGATGCAGGAAGCTTTTAACAAGGGCGTCTCCCCAAAACTGAACAATGACTTTGAGCCACTCTTTTCCTGCCCTTGTTCCTTTTCTGAGTTTTCTATCACAGGGACAGAGCCCGGCTCAGGCTGAAAACAGCTGCTCGGCAGGGAGACTGAGGGCGAACGTGAAGAAGGCTTTGGTCTACCTTGTTGAAGGAGTCTCAGACGGCAGGGGGACACCAAAGGACACCAGTGATAACATTTACCCCGTGTTTGCGTGTGTCACGTCCTGTACTAAGCACATTATATGAACTGGCTCCTTTCATCCATATAGAAAGCCTAGGGAGACAACACGATTATGCCCATGTTACAGATGAGGACACTGAGGCATAAAGGGGAGACATAACACGTTCTGCAGCTTGCAAGCCACAGAGCTGGGACTGGAACCTCGGCAGGCTGCCTCCAGAACCCAGCGTTTCCCCAGACCAGTAGGTTTCCAAGGTGATGGTGGGTGTGTGGGTATTTTCACCCCCAGAGGACATCTGGCAATGTTTGCAGGCATTTTCAGTTGTCACAACTTGGGGAGTGCTACAGGATTCTAGAAGATAGAAGCCAAGGATGCTGTTAACCTCCTACAATGCACCGGGGAAGGTCCCCACCCTGAGTTACTCATCCCCAAATGTCAATAGTGTGGCTAAGAAACCCTATTCTAGACTCTTTCAAGAAAAGATAAGACCATCATTCTTCTAGAACTCTTGAAATTTATTTTGTGTGTCTTCTACATTATAAATAATACATGCTCATTGGAAAAACAGAAACAAGATAGATGGTTGTAAAGGAAAAGATGTTTATAAAGGAAAAGTTTATAAATGAAAGAATTTCTGCCATGCCGTGGGGTAAACATTATTAACAGTTTGGCGTATTCTTATCTTTTTCTACTTATGGACATTTGTTAGTCTATCTCCTCATCTATTTAACTCTTCCCCCCCCCGCCCCGGTCAAACATAGAAGCCATGCATATGCGTATATCTATGCTATCTTTTCCCACCTGTCTTTCACTCAGAACTCCAAACCATAAGCCTTTGCATCTGCTATTCTCCTTTGCTCAAACGTTCATTCTCCAGGTAGGTATCTGATGACCTGCATCCCTCTTGTACTAAGATCTGATCACATGTTAGGATGGCGTTCCTTGACTTCCCTATGGAAGCTAGTCCCCTCCTCCACCTGCATTCCTCACCTCCTTGACTTCATTTTCTTTAGCTCTCATCTCTGACATCTGGCTGGATACCTGTTAACTTGTTCACTGGTTGTGTCCTCCCTAGAATATTGGCTCCATGGTGGCAGAAATTGTGTGTCTTTTATAAAACTGTGTCCCAGCACCCAGAACAGAACCTGGCACACAACAGGCACTCAGTAAATATTTACTATAATCAATAAATGGATAAATAGATGAAAAACAATGAATTTATCATGTTTATCCTTCAAAGTTCATACATGCAAATAAAGCTGCATCTCATTCTCTTCCATAGCTGCAGAACAGCGCATTTCACTATTCCCAAGGTGATGGAAACATAAGTTGTCTCCATATTTTCATTTTTTTGCAGGGGGGTAGGTGGGGTGCTTTTATGAATCATGCTGTAATAAGCATCTTATACATATAAACATCTGTGTGCACCTGTGTAGGTATTTCTGCAGGCTAGACTCCCATAAGTGGAATTATGGATCAAATGTAAACTTTTGATCAGAGTTGCTATAAATTTGAACTTCAAAGGCAGAATGCCCCCTTCATCAACACTGGGTAATTAGAACTCACATTAATTTGACACTATGTTCTAAGGCTTTCACATGTGTTAACTGAGTTAACCCTTAGAAAAATCCCCCCAAATAATACTAAGTATTTCTACAGGATTTATATGCTAGACCCGGTTTTAAGTGTTTTACAAATATCATCTCATTTTGACCCTGTAACAACTCTCCGGGGTAGATACTATTGTTATTATCACTTTACAGATGAGAAACTGAGGCACCAGACGTTAAGTCCAGTAATTTCTCCAGTATCAGACAGCCAAAAAGTGGGACAAGCCCAGATTGAGCCAAAAAGCGCAATTCCGGGGTCCACACTCTTCACCACTCTGCTATCCCCCTTCTCCATGGGGTAAGAACAATGACTACCCCCATTTTACAGAGAGGGAAACTGAGGTGTAGAGAAGCTAAAAAACTTGACCAAAAGTATTGTTAATTGTTGCAAATGTGATGGGTGAGAAATGGTACCTTGTGGTTTTAACCTTTAAGGGTATCTCTTTTTCTTCTGTTTTTAAAATTTGACAGTATGTTTTATTACTTGGGTAAGAGAATTTCTCAGTTGAGAAAACACATATCCTGCTCAATAATAAATGTCTGTAAAACGTGAGTTCTTTTGCTTGATCTGACTGATTAAAACAAATCCAGACTTTTTACTCTTAAAATTAATTTCCAAATAAATTATTTTTGATAGGTGAACCATAAAAATATTTGAATTTACAAGTTGATATATGCCTAAATGCAATGTGGCTTTTGGATTGGATCATGCACAAGGATCAGTGGGAAGACTGGTGAAATCCACACAGTGTGTTTAATTAATAGTATTGTTAATTTCTCCCTTTTGACAAATGTATGTGGGTACATTAGATGTTACTAATAGGGGAAGTGTGGTGACAGGCACTCTTTGTATCAACTTCGTAACTTTTCTGTAAATCTAACATTATTCCAAATAAGTTTTTAAAAGACAGTTTAATGCAATTTTTTTTTTTTTTAAGTTTTTGGTATGTAAACACTCTCCTGATGTGGGTTGTCAGACATGGGAAACACCTGGCTATGGTTACATTTTGGTAAAAAGAAAAAAAAAAGATCTGTTACCCTTCTGCTGGACAAAAGGGTATATTTAGCCTCAAATTTTTTTTGTGGTGACCTTTGTGTTCTGAAATGAATTAGAGGTTTATGTGTAAGAATGTAAAGTGCAGGAAATCAGGAATTCAATGGGGTACCCCTTTCCTGTCATATTTCATTAGTTTTCATGGAGCTGTGTCATCAAGAGGAGAGATTTTGTTAGATTACCTTGGCATGACACATCTCTGAGTTCTAAAGGCAAGTGCACGTGGATGGATACACACTAACACCTCAACCAGAGCCCTTGAAATTCCCGCATGGAATTTTAACTTTATGGGTTAACTGCATAATGATGATGATGATTTTAGTTGAATTACTTTAACGTGCTCTGTCTCTGGCTATTTTTATTTAGAATAAATTACTTATCTTTTATTTTGTGGACAGTAAAAATTTTTTTATGTCTCAAATACAGTCTGAGAGAAATTTTGGAAAGTAAACCATGTTTCCTGACCCATAACTTCATATTCACCTCTTTCCATGGTAAACGTTGTTAATATGAACACACCTGTTTGTCTTTTATTTGTTCTCTAATGAATGAAACACTTTCAAGGAAGATAACAAAAAGGCCAATTTTGAGAGAATTCTGGCTATCTTTCTCACTCATATATCCCAAGACCTAACATGGTGTCTGGCACATAATTAATATCCACATTTGTAGAGTAGATGAAGGAAGAGAGAAAAAAATTACATAACATTTTTTTGCACTTAAGATCTTTAGCAAGTATAAAATCATATTCTTTGCAGGAATGTTAAAATAGCACATTCGACAACTGTGACTGAAGGAGAATACCTGCTGCTTTTGATACTCATTTTAAGGAGTTATCTTTAAACAATTTCCAAGTTAATAATGAGAGTAAGGTAGGTTATTTTCCCCTTACTCCTCAAATTGGGCAATGTTTGACTTCTCAGAAGTATTCAAATGCTTACATTTTGTTTTCCTTCATGAAATGAACACAGGGCTTCTGGTTGGGCTTTTATTTCAATGACATTTTAAAACGGGAGCATATGTTTCAAGAAGTAATTAGTGATTGTTTAATATAACGACCCCGCAGGCTGGAAAGGCTGTAGGTCAGAATTGTTAACAGGCAAAGCAATGAAAAATAGTAAAGCATTAGCAGATAGCATAAATAGTCAAATCTGACCTCCAAAGGTCAAGAGAGAGCTAAATAATTTGGTCACAGCCCTGGCTGATTTAAATCAATGCAATCCCAATTTCCTTTTTTGCTGGTTTGCCTTTGGTATTCCACGGTCTAGTACTCCCCAGAAGTCAGAAGAGAGAGAGAGAGAGCAGGGTAGGGTCCGCTCAGCGATATAATTTTACTAAATGTGGGTGGTTTCAAGGAAAAAAATAGCCAGAAGTATTTCAGGAACCAAATGAAATTATTTAAACAGAACACCATTGTTGTTCTCCTCCTACTTGGTTTTGTTTCTCTAAGAATGATTTATGATGGTAACACCAATATAAATACATAATTAACTATGGAAGCATTTTGTATCTTAGGTTTCCCACATTTCTCTCATTTGCAGGCGTCTTAGATTTAAAATGATATATCCTTATCCTATAAAACAGAAAATCAGTAAAATCTGCACATTGCTGGACCAAATGATAAGTTTTTAATCTTTAGAAAAAAGTAAAAAAAAAAAAAATTCCTGATTTCTTTCCAAGAATTTTTTAAATTGAATTATTTCCTCCTTCCTGACTATGTCTGCCTTCTATTTTTCCATATAGGATCACTCTTTTTTGTACATCTCCCACGTCGATAATATGCAGCTGTTCAAATTTATTTTTTAAGGTAATAAATTGATATCCAGTTCTGATTAGGAAAAGGACATTTAAAGGGAAAAAAATTCTTTTGGTGATTACAAAATCACTTTAAGACCCGGGGGAACTATGCCTCAGTGACAAAACAAATTTGCCACAAATCATGGTACAAAAGAACAGCAGGACCTGAGCCTAAACTCCGGCCGGCTCCTATTCATCTTTCATTTGTTTTGGAAACTCCACCCTCCTCCTGCCATGTTCAATATCTAATTGGCATTCTGACCCTTCAGATAACTCAACATCTGCTACTCGGATGCATCTTGGAAACCCTTTGTTCCCCTCAGGCGGAGTTCAAGGGGCTCTCTTTACTGATACACAAGATTCATGCATGCCATTGTGTCCGCAACTCCTGGTGCTGAGTGGAGACAAAACTACTGCAAGCCGATATGAAAAATTGAGCCACCCCCATATTCTAACCGAATCACATTCAACAGATTTAAAATTACGGATGGCTGGAGCAGGGGGCAGTGAATTAATGAAACGATTCAGCTTGACTTCTTTAATAAGCAATTTGAGGCTGCAATCCACAAATCTATGTTTACTTCCACTAGTTTAAATGTATTTTGGCTCCACAGCCTCTGTTTTTCACGATTATGCGCCAACGTCTGTACTAAAGTTTTGGATTCTGCGGATATAAACTGGGATTTTTAGGGAGAACCACATAGAAGACGGATTCTCTAACACATGATTTCATCCAAGACACCATAGACTGTAGACCGCGTAATTATTTTACGTACCACTAGGAAAGAAAAACTGAGGCTAATTAACTTATGGCATGCCTTCCATTCTAAGAGGCAGGCCTAACATCAGAGATGTAAAAATGTGTAAAAATGTGCATCTGGGAATGATGAAATTCGGTAGCACTGGGAGAGATTATGGAATTTGTTCCTGCAATTTACTGGGAAATGAATCATCCTTTTCAGCTGTTTTTTTTCTCCCTTGGTGACTGTGTTCTGTTAAGGAATGTCCAATGTGTGTCCCTTACTCTTCAGTTTTGATACTGATCTAAGGAAGGTCTGCTCTGAAACTATCCCCCCCAAATGTTCCCTAGTGCCACTTGCTGGGATGGGTTCCGTGGGCCACAAATCAGAACCACCTTTCCGGGCAAACGATTCCTTTTTATTATTTTACTTGACAGTTTGATTTAGGGTCAGTAGGATAATGTTTAATTATCTTCTGGGAAGAATGAACCCACAATAAGCTGAGAAAAGTTTAGGTCCTTCTGAATACTGAAAGTTACCTTAAGTTTTGGATCAGACTGGAAGATTCTACTGCTAATAGTTTAAGGCCCAGAAGAAGCCAACAGAAGGTAATGAGCTCCAATGAAACAATTTAAAGGAATTTGGGACACCTCTAAAAAACTTAAAGAACTGCTTTTTCTTTTCCTGGTTTAAATGGTTGGGTAGGGCACTATGGTGTTTCGGTTCAAATCTCTGCTCTGCCTGATTCGAACTAGGAGTCTTTTAGGCAAATGTCTGCATTTATGAAATGGGAGTAACACTCATCACAGGATTAAATGAGTTAATGCACAGCAAGTGTTTAGCTAAGTGTCTCGTACGAATTATTAACTGTACAATAAATTATGATTGTGGTCGTTGTTGTTACAGTTCTTTTGACCCAAAGTTGAAAAAAATTTCATGCCAGTTCCCCAAAGATGTAGTGTTCTCTTGCTATAGCCTGGAATTTCTGATTTCTAAAAGGACAAACTATCGCTATTGTAAAAATTATTATTCATGATGTACTTTTCTTTCATGGTTTCTGCTGGCTCTTCCTTCAAAAGTTTCAGCCAGCATTTTCCTACATTCAGCTACAATAACTGACAATTCCTAGGCAAAATGTCTACATGGGCTTCCTTTCCTACTTCTAAGACTTGTTTAGGAATATTGTTTTCTAGAGCTCTGAGTGCTTAAATGCTAGTTTTTCTTTCCTAATGAGTTGAAACAGCTACATAATCAATGACTGTGGTTTCTTTTGTTTTCATCCATCGTTGTCATCTTTAGACTATTATTATTTGCCAGAATTTCTGAACAGGAGGAAACATCGTGGTAATCGGAGATTTTGCTTTAACTGGACACTTACATTAGACCTTTCCATGTGCTAACAGCTAGGGGCATGAAATGAATGAGATATGATTATGAGATATATCTCTCTGCTTGGGAGAAATGAGATATATCTCTCTGCTTGGGAGAAATGCACAGTAGTGAGGGCCAAAGCCCCAACCCAGCTATTTAATTTCTTTACTTATAAAGCCCTTTAAAATATGTCATTAGTTACAAAGCAAGCAGGCCTGGGACAAAGGTGAGGCAGAAAATTTATGGGGACACCAAAAAACTCAGTCATCAAGATAAATGATATTTTAATGCAATGCTTTTTTTAAAATGCAGTGCTTTGATCTGCACCTTTCTAGCTATGAGGCTTTGGGCAGATACTCATCTTTTGTGTCTCTGTTTCTTCATTTGTGAAATGGGAGTAATATTTACCTCACAGGGTTGTGGAGGATTAAATGAGATAACACATATGAAGCTCAGTGCCTTAAAAAAATCCACGATGAACAAAATTTCAAAATTATGGATAAAGACTGAATCCATAAGAAGACTGCACTAAGTTGTGAAAAAATCCAAATGGGACATTTGAAGCTAAATAACTACTTTTTTTTTTTTAACCCCACATTCGTTTATTTATTTATTTTTGGCTGTGTTGCATCTTCGTTTCTGTGCGAGGGCTTTCTCTAGTTGTGGCAAGTGGGGGCCACTCTTCATCGCGGTGGCGCGGGCCCCTCACTATCGCGGCCTCTCTTGTTGCGGAGCACAGGCTCCAGACGCGCAGGCTCAGTAGCTGTGGCTCACGGGCCTAGTTGCTCTGCGGCATGTGGGACCTTCCCAGACCAGGGCTCGAACCCGTGTCCCCAGCATTAGCAGGCAGATTCTCAACCACTGCGCCACCAGGGAAGCCCTAAATAACTACTTTTTGGGGTTTTTTGTTTTTGTTTTTTTTTTTTGCGGTATGCGGGTCTCTCACTGTTGTGGCCTCTCCCGTTGCGGAGCACAGGCTCCGGACGCCCGGGCTCAGCGGCCATGGCTCACGGGCCCGGCCGCTCCGCGGCATGTGGGATCTTCCCGGACCGGGGCACGAACCCGTGTCCCCTGCATCGGCAGGCGGACTCTCAACCACTGCGCCACCAAGGAAGCCCTAAATAACTACTTTTTAATAATAATTATGATGTCAAAGAAGGGCAGGGCAGCAAAGCTTGTGAATCTCCTCTTTCCTTTCTCCTCTCTCTGGTCAGAAAGTAGGTACCTGGCAGGGCATAGAATCTAAAACTTGATTGCCTTGAGTTTGACCTCTGGACCTACTACTTATTAGCTGGGTGACCTTGGGAAAATTACTTAACCTCTCTGAGCCATGTGAGGATGAAATGAGATCATGCACGTAGAGCAGGTTCTCAGGAAGAGGGAGCAGGTATTCCTAAGGAGGCAGTGCAACTCAAGAAATAAAACGATCTGTTTACTCCAGTTTTGCTTGTCACCAACAACAACGGTCAACACTTTCAGAAGGTTTTCTTGACTTCACCAATAAGAATGTGTCCATGATTCAGAGGGCTTGACAAACCCAGCTGATGCAGGGCTTGGTAAATTTTCACACCACCACTACCATTCTTCAGGACACTTTCAAAATATTATTATCATTATCATCATTATTATTTGGGTAAAAATGTTCAAACTCTACCCAATAATAGAATGACCAGTACCGTGAGCGCTCTAGGCTCCAGGTAATGACCTAGATTTAATAATTATTAAGATTTTGCCGCACTTGCTTTAGCTAGGCTCCTTTCCTTCCTCACTCCCCACCCTTAGCATCTTAAAGCATGTCACAGAATTCATGTCATTTCACCCTACACATGTGAGTGTTCAGAAATAAAAACCCAGTTTATTCAGGGAAAGAAAACCACACGATGCTATTATCACTTCTAACAAAAGGGACGATTCCTTGGTATCACCCGGCCCATCTTCCAGTGGCCCGCATCATCTCAAAAATGTCTACTTTACTCTTGATTTGTTGGAGTCTGGATCCAAACCCATCCCCTGCATGTGGCTGTCATAGGAAACCCTTTCTGTTAAGAACTCCCAGGAGGCGACTGTTGAATCTCTGACATCTTCTGCTTCCCTGGCCCCCAAGCACAGAACCAAAACAAAAAAATCCCGACCTAGTTTTCAAACACGTTTATCCAAGAGAAAGGGTGCCAAGACAGAGCACGGAGACGCGGAAGGGTGGTTAGGCAGGGTGTGGAGAGGGCTACGCTCCCTCGAAGCCTCCCGCGCTGCATCGGACCTCACATCCAGGTGTTGGGCCTCAAACCCACTTCCGCTATTGTTTACCGCCCTCCCGTGGATTAATCCCCTGTCAGTCACGCCAGAGATGCTCTGGGGAGACAGGCCTGCGTAGCATCCCATGTGTCAAGGCTCCTTTGATACACTTTATCTTCCCTTATCCTTTCAGACGCACCATGACTCCTCGGCCCGTCACGGCCCCGGAGCTTTAGAATTTACGCCCAGGGGCTGACACCCCTCATTTGGAGGGGAGACGGGGGATTTTTCTTTTTCTTTTTTTTTTTTTTTTTTTGTTTTTGACAAATCATTGTTGATCTGATAAGACGTTTTTCAGGGGAATCAAGGAACAAACTGGGAGTGCCGTGAGTCAGGGATTCAGTAGCAGTTACAAGAGGCTAAACAGCTTTGCCTGTTCATTTTGACTGCAAAGATGCCCGTTGGTCTTGTCAAAACTAGGAACTTTTTTTTTTTTTTTTTGTGGGTGGGGTGCAGGGTGGTTAGGAGGAGGGATGCATGGGTAGAGGGTTTCAGATGTATGTCAGCATTAAATATTATCATATGTTCAAATTTCCTTTCTAAAATATAACTATTCATTGAAGGAAAGACACGCAAGTTATGTATGCTGTTGTACAATAAACATAAGTGTAGTAATGTTAATATTAAACCAATGTGCTTGGTTGCATTTTTTTTCTTTTAGTGGCTACTACTGCTTTTATTACTTTTTATACTTCTAGCATGATTGTCTTACAGTTTAAAAAAATCAAATTTTAATTACACATGCAATGCATGAATCCAATTCATACTGAAGAACAGTCATATTTCAGAGATAAAGCTAAAAGTTCTTGACTACTTCTAGTTCCCATCTCCACAGAAGGTAGCTGTTGCTGTCAGTTTGTTACATGCGATCACAGGGCTTTATTTCTATGCATGGACATCCACATATTTGTCCTAGACTTAACTTTTAGATCTTTCCTGGAGTCAGCATATGGGTGCTTAATAATTGTTGCCTGATGGAGATGGTGGTAGTGCATTTCTAGGAGCTACTACCAAAAAGCATTAATATACTGATTTATGGATGCTTATTATATAGAATCTAGGCAACTGCAGAAATCTTCTTGGTTGAGAATCACTTCTTTTTCCTTTGCTAGACACAATCCCAAAATGACACTGAATAGCAACATGTTATAGGACAATGTTGAAAATGATAATTCTCATCTCCAATCTCAAATCTTATATTTCTAAAAGTGCCTATCAAAGTTGGATGAAAATGAATTTTCCTAAAGCAGAGATCCCCATTCACCTCTTACTTCTCCCTTCTCTCATTAATAACATTTTGCATTATTTTCCTGCTATTCCCCCTCCTATTTCTTAAACATAAGGAAGAGAAGGTACTGGAATAAGATTATTCTCAAACAATATGTTATGATTTTCCTAGTGGAAAGTAAAGTGTCTCATTTAACATATGACTTCTGTCTGGTACATTCTTTGAAGTTTCCCTAAGCTATTTTTTTTTTCTGACTATATAGAGATTCTGATTTTTTTGTGTTTTGTTTTTTGGCTGTGCCGTGCGGCTTGTGGGATCTTAGTTCCCCAACCAACCTGGGCCCTCGGCAGTGAGAGCGTGGAGTCCTAACCACTGGACCACCAGGGAAGTCCCGAGATTCTGATGGTTTTTTTTTTTTTTTTTTTTTTTTTTTTAAACATCTTTATTGGGGTATAATTGCTTTACAATGGTGTGTTAGTTTCTGCTTTACAACAAAGTGAATCAGCTATACATATACATATGTTCCCATATGTCTTCCCTCTTGCGTCTCCCTCCCTCCCACTCTCCCCATCCCACCCTTCCAGGCTGTTCCAAAGCACCGAGCTAATATCCCTGTGCCTTGCGGCTGCTTCCCCCCAGCTATCTACCTTACTACGTTTGTTAGTGTGTATATGTCCATGACTCTCTCTCGCCCTGTCAAAACTCACCCTTCCCCCTCCCCATATCCTTAAGTCCGTTCTCCAGTAGGTCTGCGTCTTTATTCCTATCTTACCCCTAGATTCTTCATGACATTTTTTTCCCTTAAATTCCATATATATGTGTTAGCATACGGTATTTGTCTTTTTCTTTCTGACTTACTTCACTCTGTATGACAGATTCTAGGTCTATCCATCTCATTACAAATAGCTCAATTTCATTTCTTTTTAAGGCTGAGTAATATTCCATTGTGTATATGTGCCACATCTTCTTTATCCATTCATCCGATGATGGGCGCTTAGGTTGTTTCCATGTCCTGGCTATTGTAAATAGAGCTGCAATGAACATTTTGGTACATGACTCTCTTTGAATTTTGGTTTTCTCAGGGTATATGCCAAGTAGTGGGATTGCTGGGTCATATGGTAATTCTATTTGTAGTTTTTTAAGGAACCTCCATACTGTTCTCCACAGTGGCTGAACCAATTCACATTCCCACCAGCAGTGCAAGAGTGTCCCCTTTTCTCCACACCCTCTCCAGCATTTATTGTTTCTAGATTTTTTGATGATGGCCATTCTGACTGGTGTGAGATGATATCTCATTGTAGTTTTGATTTGCATTTCTCTAATGATTAATGATGTTGAGCATTCTTTCATGTGTTTGTTGGCATTCTGTATATCTTCTTTGGAGAAATGTCTATTTAGGTCTTCTGCCCATTTTTGGATGGGGTTGTTTGTTTTTTTGTTATTGAGCTGCATGAGCTGCTTGTAAATTTTGGAGATTAATCCTTTGTCAGTTGCTTCATTTGCAAATGTTTTCTCCCATTCTGAGGGTTGTCTTTTGGTGATTCTGATGGTTTTAAGCAACAGTTGCTACTTCTTAAACTCCTGATGCCATCTATCCCTGCCATTTAAACAGGACCAGGGACTTAAAAGACAAACACAGGTACTTTTAATTCCCTCCTAATTTAAACCAAAGCATCAAAAATCTGAGTTCACAAAATGATAGTATAATTATCACTAATATTTATTAAATGCTTCCCACGTGCCAAACATCATTTAAAACACTTTATGTGTATTATTTCATTTCCTTTCAAAACAACCCTATCAGGAAGGTACTACTACTACAGAAATAGTAACGGTAACTAACTACTAAATAAATGGTAATCTAAGCATTGAGCAAACTGGACAGACCAAAACCCTCCCCTTGTAGAAGCTTATGAATATAGATTAACTAATAAGAAAAATGAATAAATCAAATCCTTTTAACGAGTGATCAGTGCTACGAAGACAGTGGGACCCCTTTTCATCTTCAGAGAAACATGTCACATGGTCATAATGCCTAATATCAGTAATATCAGAATGGTGCCTTTTTAAAAAAAAAAATTCAGTTTTACTCTTTAATTCTTCCTCCGATCCTGTAAATTTGTTCTGATCCCTGCTTTCCACAGATGAAGAATTGAGGCTCTGTGGGGATGTCTGAGGTCACACAGGTGACAACAGGCAGACCAGAATGGTATCTAGGAGTTTGTGACTTCTCCATGCAATTTTATGTGGAATATTGCATAATAATTATTGGAGGCTTTCTCTCTCCACCCCCAACAATAGAAAACCAAATAAAGCTATTCCAACCCATCAAGTATAGATCACTTTTGTATGTTTGACAAAGAGAAAGGGCCGATATGTTTCAATCACTCAACAGTATCTGTTGAATAACTTCCATGTTGTTAGTTGCTGGGATTTTACCGTGAATGGGACAGACACACATAAGAGTTTACAGTCTGGTGGGGAATGTGGATCATAAACCTGAGAATAAATAAATCAAGAAATAAACGACAGAACACTGTAAAGCAATTATACTCCAATAAAGATGGAAAAAAAAAAGAAATAAACGACAGGATGGTACCGATAGCAATGTCTACAATGAAGTAAAACTGGTACTTGGGTAGAAAATGATGGAGTGGGTGGATGACTAAGGAGGATCTTCAGCAATGGTAGCCCTGGAGGGCTCTCCCAGGATGGGATTTCTGAGCTGAAACCTGAATGATGAGATTATGCAAATGTGGGGGAAGGGCATTCGGGGAGGGGGGATTAGCAGATACACAGGCCCTGCTGTGGGAACCTGCTTGGCGTGTTCATGGGTAGCAAGGAGGGAGGTGGGAGCACAGTCCATGATCACAGCCACTCTATATCCTACAGAACTTGTTCTAAGTCCTTTGGGGCCGTGGGCAGGATATAATCCAAGGAACAAAAATCATGCTACAACACATTATTGTGTAGTGGAATCTGGTGGAAGACCCCAGAGAGTGAGGAACTGGGCGTAAGAGCTGTTTGACTCCCAGAGTCTTGAAAAGAATCACTTTGCTTTCGCTCCTGCAAACCTCCTTCTGCAGGGCTCCCACGCCAGATGCCTAGACACAGCATCACAGCAGATTCTAGTGGGTTTGAACAGTTTGCGCAAATTTAAATTCTGGAGCAAGGGCAGAAGCACTTGGTAATGCATTTATTACCTTATTCAGAACTCAGCTTTCAGCTTCTCTTGGCCAAAGGATACTACTTTAGGTTGAATAGGTCCTGCTAAAATTACCATCTCATATATTAGAAGAAACCCAGAAGAGGAAAACCTCAATTACATGAATAAGAGCCTTTGGGGAGCATTTGAATATGGTATTGTACATAGGATGGTTGATAAAACCCCGTGCATAATATGGGCTCACCTGGAAACTGGCTCATTGGGAGGGAGGACTTTTTGCTGTAGACTCTGTTGTGTCTTTTCAATCTTGTAATAGGAGACTATACTACCCCGTTAAAAAAAAAACTCACAAGTTATATAAATAAAATTTCGGATTATTTTTATCAGTCAAATAGGCTGAACTTTTAATTGGTACATTGTCTCCAATGTATCTTAAGCCGGTTAATTATTTTAATTTTTAAGAATGCTTTTTCATTAATATAACACCATTGAATGCCTACTAAGTACTGATCCTTTGTTAAATTCCTTTGTAAAACAAAAGCTTTCTTAACCAAAAGCAGGATGAATGGCAAATAACACAAAAATTAAACCTTTAGTTGATTATATGCCATGTTTAATCTATTAGGTTCCTTAATGGGTGTTTTTGTTGTTATTTAGAGAGAATTATATGAAATCATCACTAAGCCTTCACTGACTTGGAGTGATTTATTTTGGGGGGGGAAACCAGATGTTTGGGATGGCTGATAACGCATGAAAAGCTGCCTTCTTTGCTGTTTGTTTTCTCAGGGTAAGTTAGGCAAAGATGACAAATATTAAGGTACCACCTTACCCCATCCTACTGACAGGCCCGTGACTGATCTTTTTTATCAGTTAGTTGAAAACACACACAAAGAAAGAAAATTAAATAATAAGGCCTGGATGTATGCGTAGTTCAAGAAGTTAATTTAAATTTAGATTGCTAACTTACCCTCTGTGCCTTTAAAATGTTTTAACAAAAACCCCACATGCCCACACTATACACACACACACACACACACACACACACACACTCACTCACTCATACAATCTGTTGGAAATGTTTCTAAAGGGCTACCAGTGGCTCAGGGTGAAAAAAAAACCCAGCATGCTTTGGAGGTTTGGTTTGAATAAGTAGTACAATTGCTATTTGTATATTTTAAAAATTCCAAATCTTATTGAATTAGATAAGTGGGCTCCGAAGAAGGTGAGTGAAACAACTAAACCACTTGTGTGGCTAATTTCAGAAATTTAAAGAAAACACAAACTTGGGAATGTCACATTACATGGTTCTAAGGCACAAAGCAGAAGGGGGATGGCCTTGGCCATTTGCTTGATTTCTCTCCTCTCCTAGGACCATCCCACTGGATTCCATTTCAACGTGATGATGCCCCAGGACCTGAGCAAGAAGCTCCCTAAATCCCAGCACTGGGGGGTTTCTTAGACAATGAACGAAGCCCTCCAGGCCACCCCTGTGCTTGGAGATTGGGCGACCTAGCGAACGACGGAGCCACGATTCCCTTGACAGGTTTATTTCTGCCCCAGTGGCACCCCCGGCCCCATGTGAGTTTTCAAAACATCTGCTCCTCACTTTCCAACGCCAGGCACCGTATCAATGAGAAGTGCAGGGGGCTCTCGGTCCTCCACTGATAGCAACATCTGGGGATAACTTCTCTCATTTTACAGTGGACTAAAAATGAGACAATCTTTCAGCATTCAGAGGTCGAGGCTTCCAGGCCTTCCTGAGCTGTACTTCATTTCTGATTTCTCGTGTCAGAAATAGAAAACGGAGGGAAGATCATCTGACCTGGCCTAAGATCAGCTCTCCGGCTTCACATTTTTAGACGGAAGATTGTAATAAGAGAAAAAGGAGATGTTTATATGCATAATGTGGAACCTCAGGTGGCATCATCAGTGAGCAAATTCTCTCTGGCAGAGCTCATCAGTTTTTGGAATATTGTGAGCCTCGGCACACGCTGAGGACCATCCCTGGGGGTGGAAAGTTTTTCCTTTTTGCGTCTTTTAATGTGAACGGAGGCCTTTGATGGCTCCAGCCACATGGCTGTGGGGTGAGGCCCCACTGAGCTCAAATGCAGGCACCAAGGCTGTGTCAACATGACTAAAAATAGTCGAAAGTTGAAAGATTCAGTTAGTCAACACGGAGGGGTTTGTGGAGGGAGGGGGATGCAATCAATGACTCCGTTTGAATAGGTTTCTCCCGCTAATTCATTGATTATTATTATTTAAACATCAACAGCAAGGCAAACGGTTTCTATGTTGTGTCCACTATGGTTCTAAATTGCTTTATAAATACTAACTGGCTTGTTTCTCATAGTAACTTTTCCTGTCCCCATTCTAATGATGAGGGAATTGTAAAATGGTGGTCTCTAGGCCACCTCCGACTCACAGATAGATTCTGTCTGACAGAATCTATTTGAAAGGTTGGTAAAATTCATACAAAATTCGAGCTTCTGGCTTTACTTGAAAATTGGAAAGATTTGGTGACTTGGGGCCTGCATTTCTGCATGGAGAGCATTGGCAAGAGTGAGACAGAGACACAGACAGACGGGCTGAGAGACACACATACACACAGACGCACTGCTGGATATGGACTGGCTTTCTGGGCCACCAGAGTTCCCACCTGCCCTGCTGCCCGCATTTCTGATCTGTGCCTAGGCCCTGAGGTCACTGAGTTGGTGATGCTGGGGTTTCAAGTTATCTGAGTTCATTGAAGGGGCTGGATCATTGATGGTGGTGATGGGGAGGGGTTGGGGAAGTTGAGGAAGAAACAAAATATGTACTGAATGAATGAATGGGGTTTCTGGTTTTGAGCTGAGTTTTCTGGGTGGCGAGAGGGCTAGAATGAGAATGTTTTCCTTAAGAGAAGGTACAAGAAACACCTTAAGGGACTTCCCTGGCGGTCCAGTGGTTAAGACTCGTCACTTTCACTGCAGGGGGCGCGCGTTAGATCCCTGGTCAGGGAACTAGGATCCCACATGCCATGCTGCACAGCCAAAGAAAAAAAGAAGAAAAAGGAAACGTAATGCGGTGGTCTGCACTGAGGGCTCTGGAGTTGGGCTGCCTGGATTCAAACTCCATCTTAATAAGCATTGCGGTCTCTGGGCTTCAGTGTCCCCATCTGTAAAATGGGGCTAATCAAAGCGGCTGCCCCACCAGGGAGCTGTGTCGATGAAACAAGACAAAGTATTTGGTGCAACGCCTGGCACATAGTAAGTGTTCAACAAATGTCAGCTATGAAAAGCCCCTTTAAAATGCTCCTTTTATGAAGTTCAAATGAAAGTCTGGAGTTCAGCTAAGAGTCATGTACCAGTGTCGGTTTCTTTGCGGTTACCATGAGGTTTTTAGATAGTAGTCTCTCTCTCTCTCTCTCTCTCTCTCTATCTATATATATATATATAATATGTATATATATATATATGATTGTTTTAAGGTGCTGATCTCTTAATTTCTAATGCACTTTTTTTTTTTTTTTGGCTATGTGGCATTCAGGACCTTAGTTCCCTGACAAGGGATTGAACCTGTGCCCCCTGCCGTGGAAGTGCAGAGTCCTAACCAGTGGACCACCAGGGAAGTCCAGAAAGCATGATTTAAGAGAGGCTGAGATGGATGTGTTAGGCATGTAAAACCTAAGTTTCAAGTTTCCTTCAGTGGCCCTAGTAAGGGCCCTAGCATCTATTCACATGGTCACATGTTTCTGTAAAATTTGCAAACATAAGATGCTTTTATAGTCTTTGTTTTATTTATTCTCTTTATGTTTAAAAAATTTATTTATTTTATTTATTTATTGTTTCTGGCTGCGTTGGGTATCTGTTGCTGCGCGTGGGGCTTTCTCTAGTTGCGGTGAGCGGGGGCTTCTCATTGCGGTGGCTTCTCTTGTTGTGGAGCATGGGCTCTAGGCGTGCAGGCTTCAGTAGTTGTGGCATGCAGGCTCAGTAGCTGTGGCGCATGGGCTTAGTTACTCTGCGGCATGTGGGATCTTCCTGGACCAGGGCTTGAACCCATGTCCCCTGCACTGGCAGGTGGATTCTTAACCACTGAGACACCAGGGAAGCCCGCAGCTGTCTTCTTGTTCTTAATCATGGGGCTGAGATACTCATCAGGTCCTACCTCCAAACTTGATTAGATTCCAAAAGACAATGCCCTCCTATGACAAAGCTGCTATCTCTTAAGAGGATGGTCAAACAAAACCGCTTAAGAAAACAGTGGAATGTGAGCTAGGTGGGGGCAGGGAACCCCATTAGGTGCTCTAATTGGGTGACTATCCCAGGGACTGAAATAAACACTGAGTCAAGCCTGAGCCCACAAAGGTCCTGCTCTTTTGCCTCTTAGACGCAGACCACATGGCTTCCCTCGTCCAGTTCTGGGTGGGAGTTGAAGGTAGAGGCAATGGATGCTACACTGTAGAGCTGACACAAGAACTGATTAAATTCCAGCTCTCTCTACCACCTGCCATCTGCATGACTCTGGGCAAATTCCTTAAAATCTCCGGGTCTCAGTTTCCTCATCTGTAAAATGAGGATACTAGTCCCCACCTTTTATGAAGTAAAACATCTAAAGTCTTTTAGCACAGTGCTTGGTACACAGTAAATGTTAGCTATCAGTATCAGGCAGCAGTAAACGGCTTCTTCTTTCCTGTTTCTTGAATATTTGGTACAACTAACCCGTAAACCTGCTCTTGCCTGGTGTGTGTGCATACATGTGTGTGTACACATGTGTATATGCATGTGTACATATGATAGGCATGTGTACTGAACCGAGGAAGTCCCTTGGTTCAGTTTTGATAAGTGATGTTCCCTAGGAAGTTAATTTTGCCGAGAGTTCACCTTTTTTTGGCATGAAATCTTTCACAGTATTCAACCGTAATTATCATTCTCTCCTGTATCTGTAGTTAAGCCCTCTTTCTATCCCTAATATTTTTATTTACATGTTTTTTATCTGTTTTAATCAGCCTAGTTAGATATCTGTCTTTTCAAAGAACCAGCTTTTGGTTTGGCTAGTTTTTTTCCTCTCAAAATCTTTGTTTTCTATTATGTTATTTCAAAAATTATCTTTATTACCATCTTCCTTCTGCTTTCTTTGGATTATTCTATCTTGTTTCTTGCTTAATAGTTTATATTTGTAAGAAGAATTAAGATGTGGCTGGACCAATGACTCTCACCTCACAGGATTGTTGTCAAAATTAAAGGAGATTATGCTTATGAAGTGCTTATCAAGATGACTGGTATAGGGCCTCCCTGGTGGCGCAGTGGTTGAGAGTCCGCCTGCCGATGCAGGGGACACGGGTTCGTGCCCCGGTCCGGGAAGATCCCACATGCCGTGGAGTGGCTGGGCCCGTGAGCCATGGCCACTGAGCCTGTGCGTCCGGAGCCTGTGCTCCGCAACGGGAGAGGCCCCAACAGTGAGAGGCCCGCATATGGAAAAAAAAAAAGATGACTGGTATATATTGAGAGCAAGTCCTTGATAAATGTAAATTATCATTACTATCTTCACGCCTCAGCTCTACTATCTCTAAAATGGGTCCATGGGAGGATGAAATGAGATAGTTTGTGCAAGTCCTTGGTTCATGCATGTCACTTGTGATGAGTATTATTCCCTGGGTGTACAATATACTTGTCATCTATTATAACTGTCCTGATTGTGTCTGGGGTGAGCGAGAGCCCTGGCTTCCTCTCCCAGGACCGGCTACAGAACTGGCAGGACCCAACGCGAAATGAAAGTGCAGGACCTCTTGTTAAAACCTTATTAACAGGGCTTCCCTGGTGGCGCAGTGGTTAAGAATCCACCTGCCAATGCAGGGGACATGGGTTCGAGCCCTGGTCCGGGAAGATCCCACATGCCGCGGAGCAACTAAGCCTGGGTGCCACAACTACTGAGCCTGTGCGCCTACAGCCCGTGCTCCGCAACAAGAGAAGCCACCGCAATGAGAAGCCTGCGCACCGCAACGAAGAGTAGCCCCCGCTTGCCGCAACTAGAGAAATCCCGCGAGCAGCAACGAAGACCCAATGCAGCCAATAAATAAATAAAACAAAAACAAAAACAAACCTTATTAAGAATTTCAAGATGGCAACAGCAGAGCCTTAAACCAAGCATTTAAGGGGACCTTCTGAGCACGAGAGCAGGTTGGACGTCCCTGAAGTTGGCCGGTCCTCTCCCAAGGTCGCCTGGGCAGAGAGCTGGTGTTTGGGTCTTGGAGGATGATTGCTATAAAGGCCTCTTCCCTGTGCCTTCACACATGTGTATGTTCCAGCTTTCTAACTGATTCCAGGACCTTGGAATTCCGTCTGACCCCTAAGGCTGCTCCTAATGCAATCAGGGGGACACTAGATCCTCAGACCCCAAATCAAAGGCCAGGACAAAATCTTGGATAAATTACAGCTGTTATAAAGAAGCCACCTTTCACCTTGTTCTCGTATCCCTTATGTTTATAGTCGTAACTCAATGAAGCCCTCAACATTTGCCATTGATAAACCTGGTTGGGTAAGCAAGCCTGATGGGTTAACAATGACAACTAGAGCAACTTAGAAAGCGACAAACAGGAGGCCAAACCATTCTTCTAAATATAAAAGGCTAAAAAAAATAAAATAAAATAAAATAAAAATAAAATAAAATAAAATAAAAGGCTGCTTTTTAAAAGGATGTGTGGTGGTTGATAGAGATGCAGCTCAGAATAACATTTGTCTCTAAGAAACTGTTGAATGAATTTGCAAGATTAAGTCAGCTTGTGCGCGGCAGGTGAGCAGGCGGGACTCTCTGAATTGCTAGTACTTTCTCTGCTGAAAACACCGCTCCTGTCCTGCACGGAATAGGAACCAGGGCCTTCCGCATATCAGCGCCTTCACTGGCAGCCCACATTCCCGGAGCACGAACCTCGGGCCAGGGCCCCTGCCAGGAAGGGGCTTTACAAGGATTATCTCCTTCAGTTCTCTCAGCTACCCTATGGCTACCAAGTGACCCAAGTTCACTTAGAAGTGTGTCAGTAGGTTTCCAACACGCCTATTTGACAAACCTGTGTTCTTAGCCACCATCCAACAGAGTCATCTGGTCACATAAATGTTAGCAACAAAAAGAGAGATACAGGAATAATTAACATATATGTATATAACACCAATTGCGCCAAGCACCTTACATGCATTATTGCACTTGTATCTCATGTTAGTTTTATGAGGGAGATAACGATGATTATTATCCCCATGAGACAGATGAGGCAACTAAGGCTCGGGGAAGTTGAGTGCTGAGAGCCACACAGCTTTATAGAAAGGCTGGATTGACAGTTGTCTTAGCTCGAGCTGTTGTCACAAGATACCACAGGCTGGGTGGCATAAGTGACAAACATTGATTTCTCACAATTCTGGAGGCTAGGCTGTCCAAAATCAAGGTGCCACCAGATCTGGTGTCTGGTTTGCAGATGGTGGAGAGCAGAGAGAGAGGAAGCAAACTCCCTAGTGTTTCCTCTTATTAGGGCACTAATTCTGTCCTGGGCGTTTCACCCTCATGACCTAATGATGTCCCAAAGGCCCTACCTCCAAATACCATCATACTGGGGCTTAGGGTTTCAGCATGCAACTTTGGGAAGGATACAGACATGGAGTCCCTAACAGAAGTTATAGCTTCAGAAATCAGAGAAGAGGAATTTCTTTACTTTCTTTGCAGCAATGGAGAATGGTGATGCCAAGTCTTGAATTTCCACTTAACTTATTTTTCTGCTCAATGTGGAACACATTTGGCCTTCAATGCTCCAAACCATGAGAGGTACAGGGACATGTGAGGCCTCAAAATCCTGAAGCTAGGGCTTCCCTGGTGGTGCAGTGGTTGAGAGTCCGCCTGCCGATGCAGGGGACGTGGGTTTGTGTCCCGGTCCGGGAAGATCCCACATGCCGTGGAGCGGCTGGGCCCGTGAACCATGGCCGCTGAGCCTGCGCGTCCGGAGCCTGTGCTCCGCAACGGGAGAGGCCACAGCCGTGAGAGGCCCGCGTACCAAAAAAAAAAAAAAAAAAAAAAAAAAATCCTAGTGGGGAGAAAAAAAAAAAAATAGGTGGCTTGACGCTAGTGAAGAAAGAGTTAAAAATGCTCTTGGTTGTCAGCCTCAGACATTGCAGAACCAGGCCAGCAACTTTTTTTTTTTTTCCAGAAAAAGTTATAAGTAAACACAATATGTAATAGATCCGTACTGCCTAATTCTAAGCCATGGTCAGCGCTGGAAGGTTACAGAAAATGCAGAGACAGATAGCATATGAGGACTGAGGGTGACAAAGGTTTCCTTTCTCTTCTCCTCTGATAGATTTTTTTTTTAATTTGGAGAACATTCAAATCAACTGAAAAGTACAGAGCATAGTAGAACAAACACTTACATTCCCACTGCCTCCATATCAGCAAATAGAATCATTCTGTTGCAATCTCTGACATTTTTTAAATAAAAAATAAAACATTACTGATTAAGTCAAGCCCACTGTACCTTTTCTGAAGGCCTCCCCTCAAAGTGACTGCTATCACGATATTGATGTTTCCTTCTAGCCTATGTTAGAATAATTTTAATATTCTATGTGTATACCTCTATATATCTGTATCTTTAAATGTTATAAGTTAATTTATATAAAGAGTTTCTTGTTCTTGAGATGTACCATGCTGATACATGTGATTCTTTTCAACTGCAGGATCATATTTCCTCTCAGGAACGTATCACGTTCTATTTATCCTTTCTCAGATGGGTGGATATTCAGGCTGCTTGCAGTATTTTGCTTTTCCAGCAGTGCTGTGAACCTCCCTACGACCCTGTGACATTTGTTGGTGTGTGTTCCTAGGTTGGCTGGTGTGGACATATGCAGTGTTCCCAGAAGTTGATACCTTACTCTCCAAAGTATCACAATAAACTTAGTTCTACTCTATGCCCCTGCCTTCCATTTGGGGACTAACAAGTCACACTTAAGATACATCCAAGCATTCTGCACAGCCTGTGAGACCCAGCGGGACCTGGTTCGAGCCCATCCTTGCCTCTGCTCCCCGCCGTGGTTACTCCCTCTGCTCCTGGAAGACAGCAAGCCCTTTCAAGCCCCCAGACCTTGCGCTGACTGGTCCTCCCCCGAGCTGGCCTTCTTGAAGCTCTTATGTTCCTCCCCAGACCTGAGCTGGCCCACCTGATCGCCACGTGTCACGGGGGCCACACATGAAATGGGGCTGCTGTGTCTGAGGAACTGGATTTCTAACTTAATTTTAATTTAAAACTTCAAAACTGATACTTCAACTATTAGAACATGTTTAAGTATCTTTAGTACAATTTGCGTATGTGAATCTACCTTTTCAATTGTAAACCTGATGAAATTGACATTCAGATCAAATCTTTCTCATGAAAATTTACTGTCCAAATTGAGATGTGCTGTCGGTAAAAAACCTGTACCAGACTGCAAAGACTTATTGTGGGATTAAAAAAAAAGGAAAAAAATCTCATTTGTTATTTTTTTCAAAACATTTTTGAAAAGATGTTTCGGATACACTGAGTTTAGTAAAAATAAAATGTTATTAAAATTAATCTCACTTGTTTCTTTTTTACCCTTTTTAATCTGGCTACTAGAAAATTTAACATTACATATGAGGTTAAATATAACAAAATGTATTATTAAATACATGTAAAAATAAATAAAATAATAAATAAAAATAAATTTAAAAGTTTTAAAAACTCAAATAAAATTGTATATAATACAAATGAAATAAAATATACTAAAATAAAACTTAAAATAAAAACATTTAAATAGCAATTAGTATAATATTTTAAAAACATTTATTAAAATAAAAATAACTTTAAATTATTTCTACCCATTTCTTTTTACCTCCTTAAAGCTGGCCACTAGAAAATTTAGCACTACGTGTGGCTTGTGTTTTGTATATGTGTGTATATATATATATATATATATTTTTTTTTTTTTTTCTAGGACACGGGCCTCTCACTGTTGTGGCCTCTCCCGTTGCGGAGCACAGGCTCCGGATGTGCAGGCTCAGCGGCCATGGCTCATGGGCCCAGCCACCACGCAGCATGTGGGATCCTCCCGGACCGGGGCACGAACCCGTGTCCCCTGCATCGGCAGGCGGACTCTCAACCACTGCACCACCAGGGAAGCCCTTGTGTTATATTTTGAATGGAGAGCTCTGGCCTGTGTCTTCCTGAGGCTGGCTCCTTCTCACTCAGATCTTTGCTTTAACATTATCTTCTCAATGAGGCTTTTCCTAACCATACAGACTTGAGAGTCATCCTTGTACGACACAACGGCCCCATTACACTGCCTTGTCTTGTTCTCATCTTAGCACTTATTACCACCTGCCATTCTGGGGTGTTTATTTCTTTGTTGCTTTTCTCAGCACACAACACAAATGAGCATCTTCTCGATAGGAGTCCTCCGGCTCTGGTTCAAGCAATCTGCTTGGTGCTAGAATCGTTGTCTGCCTCATGGGTTACGCTCATAAATATTTGTTGAGTCAACTCATTTCTGAGGAACATTTCCAAGAATTTACAAAGCAAACTATTCATTTACACACACCACCCACCCAAGCTCTCAGGACTATGTAACTTGAAATCTAACATTGAGAGGCGACATTTTCGATTTAGGATTCCAGGTGCAGTTGGGTCTAATAACTGTTTGTCACCCAGCCTTCCTGAAAGGTGGAAGCATGGGATAGAGAGAGAGAAAGATAACAGTTTGGATTTATGCAGGAAGCATGTTTGCCTGCAGCTTGATAAAAGATCATGGCTGGAACCAAAAAAAAAAAAAATATATCAATCAATCATTCCTTTCTTGATGGCTATTTTAAATATTTAGCTGAAATTGTCCTCATCTGGGTGTCAGCTGTTTTCTCTGCAAACACCCGTAGCCCTTGTGCTCACACACAATGCGGGGAGGCTGGAGGCCCAGCTGCAGGACACCTTTTGTGTTTTCAATTTAAAGCTTCTGGGTTGATAGTTCAAGTTAGCATGGAAAGAAATATACAACTTGTGAGTCGAGAAAGCAGTTTTTACTCATAAAATCCTTTGATAGTTTAGCCATCTGGTCAGAGTGAAGCCCCACATAAAAGAGGCCCAAATAAGGTTAAAGGGCACACTCTCTCAGGGTCAAGGGGGCCCACCAGAGTTTGCTCTAGCGGACTTCACTAAAAGGACGCCTGACAAATTATTGCGCATTCCATAGCTTTTTGCGTAAGTATTTGATTACAGTGGACAGGAATGTTGTTGATATTTTCAAACGTGAGGCAAGGAGGAGGAGAGGACGCAGTTCTGTTCATGACCGCTTTTCAGATCCCCCAATTCCCTGCTCCGGGGCAGAGGTGCTCTAAGCATTTTATCGAATGGCTGTATGCAGCATCAGTGCCTTCAGAAGCCTTTTTCAGAAGCCTTCAGAAGCTTTGGCAATGGTGTGAAGAGGTACGCTCCCCCCCGCCCCCGCCTTGGGGAGAAAAAACAAGTACACTGTCGTACCCTGAATTGCCAGGAAAGCCCCTCTGCTGTTTTCTTCTTGCTGTTTGGTAATAAAATAGGAAAGGAACCGCACTACTTGCAACTCTCTGCTCTTTCCGGTGTGAATGTCAACAAAACTAAACATATTTATGGCCTTATTTCTCGGAGGGGATCACAGACAGAAGGGAATTTGAGGTGATTAGTGCCATTTTCTCCAGAGTCCTGGACAAAAGCAGAGGAAATCGCTGGATTTTATGGGGTCTTTGATAACACAAGTACAGTACGTAAACGGCAGGTCTTTGAACAGTTGGAGTACGCATCTTGGATTTCCAAAAAGTGCCAAGAAGCCATCCCCTTCCCTTGAAATGGGGAAGGATGAAGATACTGCCTGTGAACACACGTCTTGGTGCAGCTTCGGAAGGTAACGCTCGGTAGGCATTAGCAACAACAGTTCCATTCTGGTGAGAGACACAGCTTTGCAGATCATTCTATGTAAGACATTCTTGGGGGTGTATTTGTAATGTTTCCAGCTTCCAGGACAGGAGGAAATGAAGAGGTGGGACAGGCAGATGGACCAGTCAGTCCAAGAGGAAGCGAGTCTGTGAGTAGGGCCCCAAGCCTCCATCAGAGGGAGGATTCACTGTGGTGGAAGGTTTGAGTTTGGGGAACCCTACCCCCTCGCCAAGTCTCCCTAAAATGGACCAGAAAGGCTCTTGGACTGCTTTATGTATTTTTTGGTGGTATAATACACATAACATAAAATTTACCACTTTATTTTTCTTTGTTTGTTTTTTTGCGGTACGCGGGCCTCTCACTGTTGTGGCCTCTCCCGTTGCGGAGCAACAGGCTCCGGACGCGCAGGCCCAGCGGCCATGGCTCACGGGCCCAGCCGCTCCGCGCCGCGGCACGTGGGATCTTCCCGGACTGGGGCACGAACCCGTGTCCCCTGCATCGGCAGGCGGACTCTCAACCCCTGCCCCGCCAGGGAAGCCCCACCGCTTTATTTTAAAAGTGTAACATTCAGTAGCATTTAGTCCATTCACAACATTGTGCCACCAGTATCATGATTTAGTTCCAGAACATTTTCATTAAATGAAAAGGAAACTCCCGTGCCCATTAAGCAGCCCCTCAGGCCTTTTTTAAAATAACAATTTTACTCCTGGTGGGGACAATGTAATAAGCCCATCAAAGATGGTGGGAAATTGCTTACTGGATTTATGTATGGTTCTATTTCTCAGGACAGGATATAAAGTCAGGCATGAAATAAATAAATACAGATGCATACGTATATATTTAGGCAGCTGTGTGTGTATGAGAGACAGAGAGAGAGAGACAGAGAGAGAGAGAGAGAATAGATCAGGAGCTGGAGAAGGGAAGAACCATTTCACCACTGCCTGGTCACTTGCAATCTTATGTTCCGCTGACAGTGAGGGGCCACACATGTCATTCTGGCTATTTCACCACACGTCATATTAAAACATCACCTTGGTAGGCCGCAGTTTCTCAAGGAACCAAAATGGCTTGTGACTTAGAACATGAATAAAAGTTAAAAAAAAAAAAAGGAGAGAGAGAATTAATGGCAACTACTAACTGTGTGTCAGGAATGGTACTAGGTGCTCTTGTACTTTATCTCTTTAACCCACCAGAAGAGGGAATTTGCGAAAATGATAAGAGTGGTCCATTATCCCATTTTACAGATTAGGATATTGAGGCTCCTAGAGGTGAAGGCACTGTTGAAGGTTATATAACTAATTAGTGCTGGAACCATTGGGTCTAAACTCTGAAATATGAAACTCAGTGCCATGAAGTATAAATTTAATATAAACCATATACTCAAATGACCAAAAAAAAAAAATAGATACAAGTACTTAACAATACACAGGCTGTATATATAATCTGAGTTCTTGGAAAGTGTGGCAGACATTCTTGCTTGTCTCCTGGACAACCATTTTCTTCTCATTCCTTATAACAAGACCTTGATTTTGTGCAGACCAAATGGTGTCTACCTCCTGGATTCATCTAAATTAGCAATTCTCAAATTGATTTATCTCAAGATACCAACTTAGAAATGAAAACTGAGAAAATTTAAAATATTTGTTTATTACCATCGGTCCCTTGCATGGGTGAGTCCTGCATCTGTGGATATTGAGGACTGACCCTACGACACCATTTTACAATATACAAGGGACTTGACCATCCATAGATTTTGGTGTCTGCGGGGGCCCTGGAATCAATCCCCAGAGGATATCTAGGGACAACTGTAATTCATTTAAAACAATAATAATCCCATTACATGGTAATAAAAAAATTTATGAAATATGAATATTTTTCAAAATCAAAAAAATTTACTGAGAAGAGTGGCACTCAGTCTTTTACATTTTACACAAATCTCTTCAATGACTGGCTTTAATAGAAGACAGCAGGATTCTCATATCTGCTTTTGCACCATTTGTGCAAATGTCCACACAATGAAAACAGGCAAGTATCGTTTTAGTGTCATTATGAAAATCATTTTGACTTCACAACTCCCCTGACTCAGAGGGTCTCAGAGACCGCAGGATTCTGTGGACTACACTCTGAGGACCAGCTGGTCTGTATCAATCAGAGCAATTCTGTCGCCTTTCCAGTGATTACTATGGAGGAGGTCACGTGACCCAGTCTGGCCAAAGAGATGGACACCAGCTGGGGGGCCTCTGGAAAAGATTTCCCTCCCTGACAAAAAGAGGAAGCCACAGGAGGAAAAGGCACTGTTGTGCCCACTCCCATTTCCCTTTGCTGTGTGAGAATATGATATTGGTTGTGGTGGCAGCCATCTTGGGACCATGAGGTAAGATGTCAGTAAAATGCTGAAAAAGGGGAAACAGACTATAGGAAAAGCCCGTGTCCTGGATGACATCGCTGAATCATTATGTCAAATGGAGATGCAAGGCTTTTGTTTTCTGAGATAATTAAATGTCTTTGTCTAAACCAAATTGAGTGACCTTTGTATACAGATGCATCCTACATGATACATCACATTATAGAAATACCAGAGACTAGCAGCAGACTTTGGAAGGTACAAGGTTGGAAACTTAATTTAGCACTTTTACCAAATTAAACAAAGCTTGAGAAAATGCTTTGCCAAATGCAAACCCAGGAACGTAGGTACAAACTTTCCATTCATTTAGTCAAGAAATATTGATTGAGCCCTGAATGAGTTCGGATTAGGTCTGGCTGTGCAGGATAGAAAACCCAAAGTGACAGTAGTTTAAACAAGGAGGCACGTTTACTTCTCTCAAGTACCTACAGGCAGTAGAGTGCCAGTATGGCGATTTCATGATTGTCAGGAACTGAAGCTCATTCCATCTAGCTGTCCTACTATTCTCAAATTGTGATTCTCATTGTCCAATAAGGAAGCAAGAGCTCCAGGAACCATATCAACATTTACCTAATAGAAAAGAGGAAGGAGAGAGACCACATTCCTTCCCTAAGGCCATTACTGGGAAGTTCTCACATCTCATTGGCCAGAGCATAGTCACATGACCACATCTAGCTGCAAGGGAGGCTGGGAAATGAGTCTTTATTCTGGACACCAATGTGTCCTACCATCAATCAGCGTTTCTGCTTTTATAGAAGAGAAGAATGACTACTTGAGGACAACGGCAGTCTCTGCCACAGGTACCTACCACGTGCCACTTCTGAAACACAAACGTGCAACTTACTAATGTGTCAGCTTGTATTAGGAAAAGTCTATTTTTCATTCACTTAAATATTCATTTATTCAACAACGATTGCTTGAGGGCTATTTGTGCAACCTATGAGATATAAGACACTGGTGATAGAAAAACAATCAAAAGGAATTGTTATCCAGCAATAACTCTGGTTGGGGAGAGCAGTTATGTGGAAAAAGAAAGCTATCATGAATATTTTTTCTTAAAGAAATAATCGGGAGCATGTGCAAAGTTCTAGCTATAAGGAAGCTCACTGTACTTTGCTAAAAGCCCATGAAAAATGGAAAGCAACTAAATATCCAGCTACTGCTAAAATCAATCGTGGCACATAATTAACAGCAATGCTATAAAACAATACTGTGGTTAGCATTTGCTTCCCATTTACTTGATGCCAGACATTGCACCAGCTCTTTACATGCATTAACTAAGGTAATCTTTAGCTAAGGTAACTAAATCCAGTGAGATAGATAATTATTGTTCCCCTATTTTACAAATGAGGAAACTGAGGCACAGAAAAGTAACTTGCTCCAGGTCACGCAGCTAAGTGGCAGAGCTGGGATTCAAACACAGAATCCAAGCTCTTTATCACTCTTAATTTGTACGTCAGTGAATATTTCACTGAACTCTTATTAGGTGTATAGCAGTGTGCTCTAGGTGCTTGGGATACCTCCTTCATGAAACTCATATCCTAATTGGGGGGCAGCTGTTCATACAATGAATAATAGATATAACAATCAATTATATGCCTGAGGAAAAGCATACAGGCAGAGGGAACAGCCAGTGCAAAGGCCCTGGGGCAGGAGCACATCTGAGATGTTGGACAATGCAAAGAGGCCAGCATGGCCGATGCAGAGTGAGTCAGGGGGAAGAGTGGTAAAAGTGACCAGACAAAAGTGACCAGACTTTAAGAGGGTTGGGGGTGGGGGACTGGTGTCATCATCATGGCCTCCTAGTTCACTGTGAAGACTCTGAGTGGGGTGAGATCCCCTTGGGAATTTTGAGTAAAGGAGGGCTGCTATCCCCCTTAGATTTTAACTGAATCCCTCTGGCTGCAGCGTGAAAACTAGACCGCAGGGGCCAAGCGTGGCACCTGGGAGAACAGAGAGTAACACACAGAAAGATGTTCGCATTAGAGTAGTAATTTTCTTAAAAAGCTACACAATAGTATGTACAGACATTGTACTATGGTCATGTGCGCCGTGACCACTGGGGGAAGCTGGGTGAAAGGAACATGGGGCCTCTCTATGCTCTTTGCAATGTTTACATTGCAAAGAGTTTACAACTATTTCCAAAAAAAAAGTATATACAGAAAAATCCCATTTTGTTTAAAAAGTATCTATGCAAAGAGATGACACTGAAATCTTTACCTTAAAAACTGAACACAATTTTTTCTTGTGTATATTTTATAAGTTTTTTTCAATGTTCCCTTACTACTTTTGTAATTTCAAGAAAAAGCTTTTATAAAACCATCTAGACTCATCCAAACTTAAGGGATCACAGACAGTAAGGAAATGAAGTATGAGGGCAGTTCAGGAAAACAATTCTTTCTACAAAGGCTGACCCGGGGCCAAGAGTAAGTGGTTTGACAGATTTGGAGACTGACCTGACCCAATGATGGCACATTTGAACATCGTCCGATTTATGGCCACGGCTTTAACACACTGCATCCAACTCCCAGTCATCACATGCCATGCTTGCTTTGGAGGAGGCTGTCACCCCCCTGGTGGTTCCATTTGTCACCAGAAACTGACATGTTTGGATAACACACCAGCCCTCACCATGTTGTCTAGCGCTCCTGGGCACTCTGCCCCCCGTGCCCCCCTCCCCCGCCCCGACATCTCTGTAACAACCTGTCTGAGTTTGAGTCGCCCTCCAGCATGTGAGCTGCTTGAGGGCAGGAACACGGACTTGCTGGGCCCAGAGTAGGAACTGTGATGCCACCTGTCAGAAGAATGACTCCAAACTTTGCTCGTACAGAAAGTGGCCACTCACTTTTGTCGATTCTGCTTGGTCTCTTAAAGCAGGAACCGCTTTTCAAAAATTCCCCTCAAGGAAATAAATAACAAACATATAAGCTAGAAAAATATGAGACATAGTGCTTTATAGTGAACCTACCAGGTGTCCCTCCAAACCCCAAAAGGAGCCTCAATGCATTATTTAATATCTTTTCAAGAAACAAAGCTCTGGATACAATTTTTTCCTCTCTCCCTCCCTCCCTTCCTCTGTCCCTTCTCTTTTATCTAACAAATATATACAGGTCATCGCCTGTGTTCTAGAACACATGCCAAGCAATGCAGTACAGTGGAGAATAAGAAAGACAGGGTTCTTGCTCTCAGGAAGCTTGCAGGGTAGGAGGCAGTCAGACGTTAAACAAAGGTACAGATAAAACAACTTAACTACCGTGGCCATGAGTTCCAGGAAAGAGACATTCTCAGCACAGAGAGAGATGAGGAGGGGTGGGGGGGGCAGTGAAGGCTTCCCAGTAGAGGTAACTTTTTGTTTTCCAGACAAAAATGTTAATATTTATTTCCATACGGAAGTGCTTGGGATACTAGGCTAGGAGACATTTGAAAGAAGTCTGACAATTATTCCAACCAATAATGGCCAAGTTTGGATTTAGGAGCCAATCAGAATAGGAAAAGAAAGAGCAAAGGGCATGCATGGACATAATTACAACAAGAATGAATAGGTCAGGCTTATTTGTATCAGATAAGAGAAAATGGAAGTTGACCTTAATTAACATCATGATAACAGGCCAAGGCCAATTACAGATAAGCACAGAGGACAAAATAAGCAAGAGTGATGTTCTTACAGGTCCTACATTAATGCTCCACAACACAGAGAAAGTTGGAGAGGGTAGTATCTCTTTGTGGTGTGGGGCTATCCCACATACTGAGGACATCAGTCATCCCTGGCCCCGTCCACTAAATGCCAGGGGACAGTCCCTAGTTAGTGTAACAGCCACAAACACCCCACCAATTTCCAGTGCACCCTTCTTCCTGCCTAGTGTCCTTGGGTTAGCTTAAATGTCACTGCCTTGCCTCCTTAGGGGGCTCCTTCTGTAGACCAGGGCTGGGTAGTGGCCCAAGGATGGGGTTGGGGGGAGGAGTTTAGGGAGGAGAACGGATGAAATGGGGGTGCAAAGACCTGCTAAGGTGTGGGGCACTCTGAGCAGGTGACAGCAAGCACATTTCACAGTGGGGAGGGGTTCACACTGATCCCACAGGACAGCCTCCTCTTAGAATATGTGTGCCACGCCCATCCTCCCTGGGACCCTGGGCTGTGAACCCCAAGCAGTGGACACTGGGTCTGCAGAGGGAGAACCTGAAGGGGGAGCCCACGATGGGTGAAGGGCACATGGTCGAAAAGACTGTAGTCAGGAGGTCAGTACAAGAAGGGAGGTCGTCCCCACCCAAAAGGGGCCACCGTTTCCTAGGGCAGGGTCTCTCGATCTTGGCACTGTTGACATTTGGGGCTAGATTGTTCTCTGGGGTAGAAGCCGTCCTGAGCACTGGGGGATGTTGAGCGGCATCCCTGACTTCTCCCCACTAGATGCTGTTAGCACGTCCCAGATGTGACAATCAAAAATATCTCCAGACATTGCCAAATGCCCCTTGGAGGGCAAAACTGCCCCCAGTTGAGAATTGCAAACTTGGACCAAATAATTTTTTGGCTGAACGATGAGTTTGTCTTCCCAGAGGCTAGTAGAGTTGCTTATGGGCAGCGGACTCCACAAAGTGATGGAATCATGCCCTACATCCTTCAGCGGATGTAGGACCCAAGCTGCTCCAGTGTCCCTTTCAGAGATCCCCAGGATTAAAAGGACACTGGGGTGAAGGCTGGGCTGGGGGAGGGTGTCAGAAAATGGATTTGTGGAGGTGAGCTGGGCCCAGGTCATTGGACTTTATTCAAGGGACGTGGTTAGGTTTTAAATTTATTTATTCATGGCTGTGTTGGGTCTTTGTTGCTGCGCGCGGGCTTTCTCTAGTTGCAGTGAAGGGGGTCTACTCTTTGTTGCGGTGCGTGGGCTTCTCATTGCAGTGGCTTCTCTTGTTGCGGAGCACAGGCTCTAGGCACGCGGGCTTCAGTAGTTGCGGCTCACGCGCTCTAAAGCACAGGTTCAGTAGTTGTGGCGCGTGGGCTTAGTTGATTTGCGGCATGTGGGATCTTCCCGGACCGGGGCTCGAACCCGTGTTCCCTGCACTGGCAGGTGGATTCTCAACCACTGCGCCACCAGGGAAGTCCCACGGTTAGGGTTTTATTTGTTTGTTTGTTTGTAATTCTGCTGTGATGGAAATCCTCTGATTTCATTTTAAAAGCTCGCTCTGGCTGTTGGGTAGAGAACACAATGTTTGAGCCAGAAATAGAAGCAGAGACCAGTGAGGACTGCCTGCTGGCTGCCAGGTGGGAGATGACGGGGACCGGGGCTTGGATTCAGCTGTGGTGGTAGAGGTGAGGAGAGGCAGATGGGTTCAGAGTCCAGGATGGTGGCTGTGATGTTGGACCAGGTGGACTGGGTGAGGAGAAGAATCACTTCTAGCAGCTTGGTTTTAGCCTCGATTGGTGATACCCTAACATGAGATGGGGAAGACTGAGAGGAACAGGTAGGGTTGGGGTGAGGGAGGCAATGTGGAAACCAACAGGACCATTTTCTTTCATTTATTTTCTTAAATTTTGTTCTCAGCCAGAACCCTAATCTCTCTGAGCATCAGTTTCCTCAACTGTGAAATGAAGAGAAGAAAGCCTACCTCACAGGGATGCTGTGCCCACTAGGATCTTCTCAGCTGCAAGTAACCATGGCTTAAATACCAAGGATATTTAATGATCTCACATAACAAGATGTCTTGGAGGTAGGTGGTTCCGGGTGGGCTTGGTGGCTCAGCAAAGCCACCAGGATTCAGGGTCTCTCCATCCTTTTGCTGTCTCTCCTCTTGCACCGGTTTTCCATCTTCGGACTTGTTGCCACATGGTTGCCAGAAGCTGCCATAGCCATCACATTCTCACTCGGTCCCACACAAAGATAGGAACAAGTAGAGTAAACAGAGAGGCTCTCTTCCAGTATTGAATGTCCCTGGCCACACTGACTGTATCAAAGGTGGGCCCATGACCCAGCCCAGGCCATTCAGAAAAAGCAAAATGGAATTCTTGTTTAGAACTCCTGATGTAACCCTGAGGATATACCCTTTTGGTGTTGGACTGGAAGCTGGGAGGATGTAAGCCTGGAGCTCCTTAGGATCCCGCACATACAGCCTGCCTAAGAGGAAGGCAGGGCCTGTGGGACAGCATCTGAGCACCTGGATGCAGCCATGCCTGAAGCGAGACCAGACAGCAATTGCCTTTTCAGTTATGTAATCCAGTATATTTCCTATTTTGTTTAAGCCTATGTGAGCTAGGTTTCTCTCACAGTTGAAGGAGACTTGACTGATGTAGCTTGCAATAAGAGTTTTTTCCTTCAATTCTAGGGTCTCTAGAGATAAACAAGTGTATGAAAGTCTTAGTCAATGCAGGCTACTACAACAAAAATACCACACACTGAGTGGCTTAAAAAATAAACATTTATTTCTCACAGTTCTAGAGGTTGGAAATCCGAGATCCAGGTGCTGGCTGATGTGGTGTCTGGTGAGGGCCCACTTCCTGGTTTGCAGATGGCTGTCTGTCTTCTCACTGTATCCTCACATGCTCTCTTTGGACCACAGCTAGAGGAAGCAAGCTCTCTGGTGTCTCTTCTTACCAGGGATTGAACCCACACCCTTGGCAGTGAAAGAGTCCTAACCACTGGATGGCGCGGGAATTCCCTGCCCTACCTCCTAATACTATCACATCGGGGGTTAGGATTTCAACATACGAATTTTGGGGGGGGACACGAACATTCAGTCGATAACAATGACTTATCTTAGTAAATACAAATCTTTCCACAAAAGCTAGTTTAAAATAATAATAAAACAAAATTCTAGAGCAGCTTTTTAATCTGGGGTGCAGTTGCAGAGGAGTCTTTCTTAATTCAGATGGTGTGGGTGGTATTCAGGCAGCTGCTACATTATGCTTTTGTATTTACAAATAATCATTGTGGCATTGTTGTTATAGAAAAGAGTAGAACCATGTAAATGGCAATAAGTTGGTCAATGGTTAAAAACATTAAGTACAGCTGTATACTGAAATACTAGGCAGCTATTTTAAAAAATGTGGTAGGTAGCTTTCTCTAATACTGATGATACGGGTCGATGTCCAAGATGCATATGTAAGTGGAAAAAGCAGATAAAAATCAGTGTGTCTAATACGCTTCATTTGTAGCAACCAATAAAGAAGACAGTGTGAAAACCTTTGCCTGTGAATGTATACAAATCTCCAGGAAGATAAACAAGAAACTCACAGTGGTGCCTGAGATGGGATGGGAATCGGTGCTTGCAGAAAAAGAGAAGCAAACGTTTTTATCGCACAGCCCTTTGTACCTTTTGAATATTCAATCCCGTGAATGGACTACCTCTTTTAAATAAATAAATCACATACATGCAAATGACAAAAATGACAAAAACCGACAAGCGGAAATCGCAGATACCACATTGAAACATTGGCTTGGAATCTGGCTCAGACTTTAAGTCGTGTGAGGGAATTAGGCCTTCCTAACAGAATCCACTTAAGGAATATAATGCCTTCCACGGATTTGGTGTTGGCCCCGATATTCCAGAATCAATGCTGAGCTCTGCTCTGAGTTTCACCATCATAAAGGTGTGCAAAAGACAGACACATCCCAATGTCTCTGTGGCTTTCCCTGTGTGTTGGTAGTCACAATGATTTGTTTTGTTCCTTTGTGCCTTTTTAAAAAAAATAACATTTTTGTGCTGCCTATTTGGTAATGAACAGTGGGAAAAATGAACGTTGTTTAGAATTAATGTAATGACGAATAAATTCCCATAAGAAAACCCAGAAAAGGTCTTTAAACTCAATGAAAAAATAAAAAGAGACTTCCGCCTGGCTCTTGAGGCTGTAAGACGTCTTTTCTTTCTTAGAAATATTAAGCTCCCAACAAGTAGGTTAAAAACGTTACCCTCCGGGGCTTCCCTGGTGGCGCAGTGGTTGAGAGTCCGCCTGCCGATGCAGGGAACACGGGTTCGTGCCCCGGTCCGGGAAGATTCCACATGCCGCGGAGCGGCTGCGCCCGTGAGCCATGGCCGCTGGGCCTGCGCGTCCAGAGCCTGTGCTCTGCAACTGGAGAGGCCACAACAGTGAGAGGCCCGCGTACCGCAAAAAAAAAAACACAAAAAACTTTACCCTCCATTAAATCCTAAAATAGTGAAAGTGAATGATCCATCTCCCCAGTGTCATGTTTCCGGATGGGACAATGATTATGAATGTCTCTTGGATCTGACGCTCCATTAAGTCCTGTTAGGAAGAATACTTTCCAGCTCCAAGACACAATTAATATCTTACTGGCAATGGCATTCTTGAATAGATGACTGGGATTTTAATTACACTCAAGCAGAAAGTAATACTTTCTAGGGCTGGGTAAAAACACTCTTCGGAAGTAAAGTTGGGGGCCATAAAGACTGGGGATTACTTTAGCTAGTCATTTGTAACAGGTAAATGGTTGTGTTTCAACTTCCTGGAGTTAGGGCTGGAGAAGAAGAAGAGGATATTTTAGGAGGAGGAAGGAGAGTCCAGCCGAGGGAGGTGAAGGTCTTTAAGAATTTTTCCATGGTTGAGAATTCATAAAAAACAAGAGTATTGATTATAAAAAGGACAGAACTTCAGAATTAACATTTCTACAAATCGGTAAGTTATCCATTCATGTTGTTTACCCAGTGCATTAATCGTTACTATAGGAAATGCAAGCATCTTCCCAAAAGTTGGTGAGATGGAAAACTGGAAAACAGTCACCAGATGACTTGCACAGTCTAACACAGTGGTTCTTTTTTTTCTGGCCTCACCATGCAGCTTGCAAGATCTCAGTTCCCCGACCAGGGATTGAACCCGCGCCCTCGGCAGTAAAAGCGTGGAGTCCTAATCACTGGACTGCCAGGGAATTCCCTAGCCCAGTGGTTCTTAAGCAGGGATGATCTTAAGCAGGGGATATCTCACACTGTCTGGAGATATTTTTGGTTATCACAGCTGGGGGGGGGGGTGGGTACCTCTGGCATTTAGTGGTCCAGGGATGCTGCTAAACCTATATGCTTTTTGTTATACTACGTACACCATTTTATTTAATTAATTAATTTAATTTCAATTTGAAAGCAGTCACTGTTTATTAACTGACCAGATTACAAAAGTAATCATGGTAGATACCTTAGTTCATCCTTCTAATAAGCCTGTTGATCTGGTCTTCCCTGTTGCCAGCATTTCCACCTTCTACAAAATGGGTGGTCTTTTCCTTCATTCCACCTCGTGGAGAAGACAATTTGAAGGGCCACAGGAAGTTGTTTGCTTCTTTGAAACGTTTTCCAACAGTATAGATCTCATGAATCAGATCCTCCATGCAGATAATACTGTATTTGCCAAGAGGCAGAGCAATCAACGCATTATCTGTTAGAGCAATTCGCTTCTTGGTGATTTTGCCATAATCACGCTTGTAGATCAGTTCATTTACTGACTTCAGGTTGGGGTACTCCCACGCAATGTACGGTTCCACAATTCTCAGCATGTTCACTGAAGCCTTGTTGAGCTTCACAAAGGTGCCACTGAAGATCTGATGGAGGCGAAGAAGCTGTAACACCTGTCGAACCTTTGGGCTCACACCACTGATACCTCCGATCCTGATGACAAATGCCAATTTGGGTTCAGTGGGTACGTAGAAGTTGCTGGCTTTTCTTGCCATCCTAGCCATTCGAATTTCAGTTCTTATGTACACCATTTTATACCTGGACTTCCTTATTTACTATATCTTCAAGTTTGTTCCATATCAGGATAGAGCACACTATATTATTTATGTATGTTATAAATACATATTTTGTATGTTACAATTATGCAAGAAAACCCACTTATTGTCTTCTCTTTTAATGTATCCATCTCACTAATTGCTTTATATAATTAAACTTTTTTCCATAGAGCACCACCTTTTCCTTGAAAATCCATTTCTCAAACACCGGATGCTACATTTGGTTGCCAGGTCACATCACACAAAAAGAAATCTTGGAAGAACTACACTTAATTAGTTCTCTATTTTAAAAACGTGCACGCCTCCTTTCCTCCCTCACTGGGGTTGGTAACGTATCTAGAAATGGCTGGATGGACCTGGCGAGACCCCCAGGTAAACTGAGTGTCCTAGAGGGCACGTTGGCCTCCTCAAGTTACTGGTCACTGCTAATTAGTTTAGAGAGTATAAACCCTTCATATTCTCAAATTCCTTTTTCAAAGCAACAGGAGGCTTAAGTCGCCACAGATGTGAATGATGTCATGAAGAGGGACTTCAGGAGATGCAGTCGAAACCATCTGAAGCTCACAAGGCAGCGCAAAGCCACCGGCATGGCCCTCCGCTAATAGAATTTAGCCAGGACAAGAGCCATCCAGCTTGTTCCACCAGGAGCTCAGTGCCTCTAATAGATTCTGAAAAAAACATGCCTTTTGTTGTTTCAGTTCGGGCTTAAGAAAAAAGAAAGCGAAAAATAAAGTTGGAAATACATCTTTTGTTGGAAATTTGACCAGTATATTATCATAGGGTATTTTCCTTACTGTGATAAAAGCGGTGATTTCGTAAAACTTATTTTGTGTAATTCCCTTCATTGCTTTCCTGGTTACATATTCGCTATATATATTAATTCCACAAAAAATGTATGGAGGGTCCACTTTGTGCCTGGCATGCTTCCAGGACTGGTGATATAGGATGAAGAAGGCAAACCAACAAAAAATCAAGCGTTACAAAACATATTCCATGGAAAGGAAAGACTATGAGCCCACCCACTCCAGAGACCATGGGTTTCTCCAGTGTTTTTCCTTCCATGCCTATGCTAACATATAATATTTTACAGTGATGGGGATTTCTTGTATGGATATGTATATACTTACACAGACATACAGATATTCACAGTAACATCTGTGAGGGGAATAAAAATCTCCCAAATAAGTGATTTAAAAAATATTCCTATTTATCTTTAATCTGCACACAGATTAAAATTGCTGACGCTCTGAACCATATTCTACACTGAAAAGAATTCTCTGCCTTTGCTTGTGGGTCAATGTTGTCACATTTATAGGAATAAAAATGACAGTGATTATAACCATCATCATAGAAGTGAAAATGCTCCATTACTGAGGTCTGGCTGCATGACAGGTACACTATAAAGCATGTTTATAATGTACTGCATTTGGGCTGGCTCTGGAAATCACACAGCAGCCCTGGGAGGCTGGGTGAGATCCAGCCCCAGGTGGAGATGAGCACGGGAGGTGGGTGCCGGTGGGGGGGGGGGAGGGGCTCAGAGCAAGTACTTAGCAGCTCCCAGCACAGATCTGCTTGGCTTCTAAGCGCCACATTTCCCACTCTAATACCATCTAAGCAAGCAAACAAGCATCCACAAAACCTGCAAATCGACACGTAGAAAACTAGGCTGTTGTTTGTCATTTTGATGGAGCAAGCGCACTACAGAAAAGCAGGATTTCTAAGTCTCTCATTCTGTGCTGTCACTAGAGGGTGACTCTAGGTGAGTCGAGTCCCCTTGCCTGGATACGAAATGAGATGAATATTCAAAACATGGATCCCAAAGGGGTCCTGTCCTATGAGGATTAAGCCAGACAGCGCATGTTAAAAAATAGAAGAAAAAAAATCTGTAAATTGTAAAGTGCTTTCCGAATCTTAATTATCCTGGTTTTTTTTTTTTTGGTGAGATTGTCTCATTTTATTTTTTATTGACATGCAATTCACCTAACATGAAATTAACTGTTTTAAAGTGTATAATTAAGAGGCAGAGCTCACGCGTGATGTTGTGCAACCATCAAACCATACTATCTTCATGAACATAAATATATACATATGTCGCACGTGACAATGTTGGGCATCGTTCTTTGATCCTTTAGTAATTTAGTGCCCCTCAAGGACACTAGGCTCCTGCAAGAGTCTCCCAACCCCTAGACCTCTAGCTCACACAGGGTTTCCTGCCTCTTCTCAATCCTATCATTGAATTTCAAAGCCTTACAATTGCACCCAACAAATTGCTATGGGTATTTATTCATGGTCTTTGTGATATTTGCTGTTTTACAAAGCCAAGGGAATGTCTGGGTCTCTGATAGGCTACAAAGCCAAAAATAAATCCAGGTAACACGATAAAATTTTAATTATAACCATCCTTGGTTTTCAAGACACCCAAATACTGGGTAATTGTACACAAACTGAAAACAAAACCCCTCCACTCCCAACCCTGTCTGGTTGCTGGGAAGTTCTAGAAATAAATATTTCTGTACAAGACCTTTGTACAGAAATACAGAAGCCAGTTCAAAGCCTTTTCCATATCTGATAACTGGAGCTATCACTTCTTTTTAAATGCAAATAAGTTATTTCGGATATTATTAGAAAAAAATTAAACTAGATTATTTGCAGCATAGTGAAGGAAGATTACTTTTAGCAGTGATGCATGTTTCCACAGGGATCAGTCCTGTTTTAATTTCTAGACTGGCAGTTCTATAGATTCACAAATAAAGAGAGGCCCTGGCAATTTCTATAAAGCCACAAACAAGCCCTATGTTTCTGTTTCTTCTGATGAAATGCTCTGGGTCAGGCAGTGTGTTTGTGATCACACCAAAGTAGCAGCATCCAGTTCAAAGTGGAGGAAGAACAGTCTTAACAATGTAAGAATTTCCAAAAGTCCAAACATCCCTGGCCACGCCGCTCCCACAAATGGAAATGGTGTCAGATCTGCATCATAATTGATCCTCCAGATTTCCATCCACAAAAGAAGGATGTGGTCAAATAGAACAAACAACACCAGGGACAACAGAGGAGCCTTCTTGCTAACGTTCCCCTCCCCTCCGCCCACTGAAGTTTAGCAACCGACATCAATTTCAGCGTAATGCTCAAGATACAATCACGGTAGAGGTTTATGGCATGTTACGAAGAGCAGGGGACAAGCACATGCTATTTTCCTCCTTGAGATGTGAGCTGCTGATAAATCTTCACTGTAGAGGTTTTTCCATAATTCTTTGATTCTTCAAAAGCAAAGCCATTTTGGGAGTCTAAGCTTTTTGCTCCTGACCCCACAAACACAAGGGGGAGGGGAAAAAAGAGTGAAAATGAGGGAGAGCAAGAGAAAAAAGAACAAAAATTTTTGATACAGATAAAAGAAATTAAGCGAGCCATAAAGTCTGGGCTTTGTTTTAACTGGGTTGTAAGGTCCTGCTGTGCTGCCCATAATCCAGCTGGGAGAGGGGCCCCTGCTGGGTGGCTAATTAAAACAATTATAAATACAAAGAAGGTATCAATGGCATTCCGAGACTCAAACAAAGAGATAAAGCATTGAAGATTTAAATTGTCAATGGTCAATCTCTCTTCAGGGGATTCTGAAGAGGAGTCCGTGTCCCCAAGACCCCCCAACTCCTTTTTTATACTGACTTACATCTGGTTACTCGGGACCCTTCCTTCTGTTGGGTTTACAGACATCAAAATATGTCAATGATGGAATTAAGGGAAAGTATAGGCACGGAAAGACTCCGATGTCTTAGCATATCAGAACAGTGGATCTGAGTTTAAAAACTAAAATCCTATATGGGGAAAAAGGCCCCTGCCCCTCCTTTGGAATCGCTATTTTCAAAAACAAGAAAACAGAAAAGATCTTGAGACTTTTTGCCCCGATTCAAAGTGACAAAATGAAAGTCAACATGAAATGTGATTAGAGGGTTTTTTTTTTTTTAAAGTACTGTGGGCAGTTTTAGGAATGTTGAAAATGTAGCAAGTGTGCTAGAATACTACTTCAATGGATTTTTAAAAAGGGAGTTGCAGAATTAAACGGTACTCCCCAGCAAAAGTGAAAATCTTTCTTAATTTCTTAGACCAAACTTTTTTTTTTTTTCTGCTTTCTGGCTTTTATAGGTTGAACCCTAAAAGAAACACTCAGAAGTATACTAACCTAGAGTTGCATAAATTAGTTCTCTGGTTATGGTAAAGATCCTAAAAAGGTGTGAAACTGAAAGCCACAGGTAAGAACTAATTTATGCAACTGTAGGAAAATGTCTGAGTAGGTACAACGCAGGACAAAATAAGTGTCAGATGTAGATTCAAATGTGGGATGAGCAACGTTCCTGATTCCTTTAAGGAACAGGATCCAGATACTCCTGCACGCGTCTGTAGTGCTGAGACAGTCCCTCACTGCACTTTCAGAACCTCTCGGGACTCAATCCCAGAGCAGAACAGGTCGCAAACGTTTTCAGGGGCGTCCCTCGGGGAGGGTGGTCTGTTTGCTCTCATGAGTGGGGTCTGACCACTGAGAGCCTGCACTTGGGGGTTGGTCAGCGGGGCTTCAGGAGAAAGACCCCAAAGCTCCGATTCGCTAAGGCTCACCCTTAAAAGGAGCAATACCTCTTTCCACCCAGAAAGAAAGTAACCCGGCGGCGTAGCTGGTGAAAGCCTGTTAAGGAGGAAGCAGTTAAGGTAGAGGCAGCTGATAAGGACCCAGTGGGGGTCGGAGCCCAGAGGCATCCTCTCTCACTCTCCCTTCCCAGCTCCTCCCCTACCATCCCTCTCCGCGTCCCCCTTCTCCGTCTGTCTTATTTTGCCTCCAGTGGCGAGGGGATTGAGTCTTTCTTGGGGTTATCAATGCCCTACCATCCTTTGACTTAGTGTTATTTCTTCCACCAATTAACCGGAAGATGCGTCTCTTTCCCGGTGTCAAAATAATATCAATAAAAAGGTCTGAGAGACTGAATGGAAACATTGGCCCAAAGCATTTGCAGCAATGATGATGATTAGTAAAAAGAAAGATAGGATTTGACCAAAATGACTTTTTTTCTGGGATAGGAATGTTGCCTCATAAAGCACCTTTGCTGCTTCAAGTATTTTGAAGTTATTATGTAACCAGAATATTAATACAAAGCACAGAAACTCCTCTAGTTATGTGTTCAACTCCGAGCTTTCCCGGATTTGAACACAACTCCACGCGGAAGCAAAAGTGTGACAACTCTGCTCAACGCCAACAGAGGGCGATAGATACTGGGATCTGTCACTTGAGTTCTGGTCAAAATTTTTAGGCTAAGGCAAAACTGAAACTCAGATGCACTCAGGGGGCAGAGGAAAACGGACAGGCAGATCTGCCAACAACATTCGTGGGTTATGGCTCGCACACCGTATGCCAGGAGGCGTGCAAGTCATTAAACAAATCTCAAAACATTTAATTTCCCACTTTGACACGTATACATTCATAATGACAAAAGCAAAACATATGTGTCAAGTTATTGTTTATATATGATTAAAAGTCTGCAAACAACCAGAGGAGAGAATTTACTGATTACTGCACATGTCTGGGTGTCCTGTTGATGGGCCTGTGATATTCATATGAGTAACAAACATAATTCATAAGTTATTATTTATCCCATTTCTTTTTGTTGTTTCCATTTCAGTAGACTCATAAAATGTATAGTTACAGTCAGGTTTTTACATAATTTATATTCTATTGACCAAAGACTGAAATATTTTTGTAAAGATTCAGATAATAAATGTTTCAGGTTTTGTGGTCGATCTCATATATTCTTGGTTTGTTGTACAAACCTTTAAAAATATAAAAACCATTCTTAGTTCATGGGGTAAATATAGCCCTTAGGCTGTTCGAAATAAAATCCTGTCATTTTTTGACCCCTCATTTTGTCAATAATCATCTAAAAAATGGAAAACAATCAAATACAATTATCAAAGTATAAAAAATGTGAATACTCATTAAAAAATTAGATGTTATAAATACTTCACAAATGTTTTAAAATCTTTTTCTACCAAAATGTCCAAAATTATTTAAGATGGAAAGGTAAAATACAAATGATAATTGAGATCAAGCTTTACATAAAAATTATTTACACAAAGCTGAAATATATATATATAGTTAAAAGAATTTGTTAAATCCCATTAAATATTCATTATAAAAATAAAACTACTTTCAATTTTAGCATTCAGTGTTTGTCCAGCTGCCAATGTTGAGAATCTAAGCCTGTTACCTCAGGACCAAGGTATAAGCAAATTGAAGAGTTATATGAATTAATATTACAAAATGTCCTGGTACAAATACTGTGCTCTTTGTAAGCACCTCTAGAATAATGAATTGGGACAATGCAAAACAAGAAAGGGGTTGCTCTGGTATTGCTATGGAGATGGGCTATACAAGTATCTGATGCATTTACGGCATGGGAGAAGGCTCCGACAGTTAATTCAGTCGTCTTTTCTCTTTCCTAAGTGCTTCCCATGCTCAAATCCTCCATGCACCATGAAGCAGTGTTGTCTGATGTTGGCAGCAGTATGACAACAAACCTTCAAGGCATTCAGAGGCAAGTGCCTTTTGCTTTGCAGAATGCGACCAGAGATGTGAAGTGTTTCCCGGGGTCTGAACGGTGTCAGTCACAAGCGTGCCTGTTTAATGCCATGGGTTGCACAATGCCACCGCTGAGTACCAGATGTTGAAGGGCAGACTTGCCCATGACTTTTAGCAAATTTTTTTTTTGTGTGTTTTATATTCAGAGACACAAAAGTGAGGAGTCCAGGGCAGAGGCTCCTCTTGCCCAAGTCTAAAGGGAGACTGCAGGCTAGATTAAACAAACAACGCTAAGTGGGAAGATGAAGGGCCGCTGACACTAAGGGGCAGAATCAGAGAGATGACAGGACATGGTAGAGATGCAGTGATCTGGGGAGCCCATGCCCTGTCTAAAGAGAACTGTCAACATTCTGCCCTTACCAATCACTGACATGTAGGAAAGTGGACCTGCTGTTGCTGGACTGTCTGATTTCTCAAGAGAATGCTAAATTCTGGGTTTTTATATGAAAAAAAAATATTACAAATAATCCAAGTTAAAAAATAAAAGGCACATTTGAGGGATTAAATCTTTAGGCTGGACTGATTATTAAAGCCACCATGATCAGCCTTCTGGTCTACCGCATTTTCCTATTTGTGCTTATTTCTGAAGGGTTTATGATCATTAATTATTCATTTTTGATAAATACTAAAGCAATGACAGAGTCAAATGTGGGGAAGAAGAGGTATGTGATTAGGTTAGAAAAGAAAGTGAAGGTTCTATTTACACCTTCACTTCACACCTTAACAAGGGTTACCTGTGTTCCATCACTTAGACTTTGCATAATATGGACTCAGCAACGTCCTGTTTACAAGTAGAGAAGCCTCCATACCTGGACATGTTACTTTGTTTCTAGTTCTGTCACTAAGTTCAGATAATTTTTGAGAGATCTTCATTGTACTTCATTTTTAGTAATAGGAGAGTGAGTGGCAAAAAAATGCGAGATAAGAGAGTAAAAGGATGAAGTTAAGAGATCTGCAGGGAGTATTTCCAGATATGAAGACTCAGGACATGGGGTTACATCCTGTGGTTCTGGAAGGGCAAACAGAAGATATCTGGCCTAGGAGTTGGGGAGGGAGAATGCAAAGGGAAGGTACCAAGTTGTGTCAGGCATTTTGGAGCACAGGTGAGGTATCTACAGAGAGGTTAAGAGGTCAAACTGTCCCAAGTTCAAAACCCAGTTTTAATTGTTACAAGCTGGAAAAAGTTGCTTCTCCCTCTGAGCTTCTGTTTTATCATTTGTAAGAGGGTGATAATGATGACCTATCTCAAGGGGCTACTCTGGGCAATAAATGAGCTAATCAAAGTGAAGGTCTGGTGCACATTCCTCAGTAAGTACTCAGTAAAGCTGGCCACTGTTAGGAGAATCATTGGGATTAGTGATGGGAACTTGGGAATCATCAGCAGAAAGGCAGGCAACTGAAATCTGAAGAGAACGGGGCAGGAGGCATATGTATTGGGGAGCATAGGGATTTGGGGGAATATAGGAAGGAAGTGAAACCCTCAAAGGGATCAGAGGAGGAACAGTCAGGTCGCAGAAAGGCCAAGACAGGGTTTAGGGAAGGCCCCAGTGTGGAAATAAAATAGAGACTTTATTTTCTGAACAGTGTGAATAGTGAAAGTGAGTTAGAATGGCATTTTATAAACTTTAGGGTACTGGGGAGGGAGATGTTTAAAGCACAGATTCCCAGAAAGCCTGACTCAGTGGTTCTGAGCTGGGGCCCAGGAATCTACAGGGATTCCAACTGCAGGTAGAAAAGCCGCTCTTGGAAGAACACTGTGTTAAGACAGAATACGCAGCCAGGGAGAAGAGACAGAGTAGCCACCATTCTTTCAAGGTAGTTGGTTAGAGTACACACGTGTTTCACCCTCCACTATCCACGCATTGAAGAAAGAAAAAAGTTTTCAAGAGAAAACAGGTTGCTTTCAACGGGTTGCTTGATAAGTAAAGGAAGGGATGGTGGCTAGTGGTGTTTATTTCTATATATATACAATGGCCAAGGGGACTTAAAACATCTGTGACCCTAGGCTTGGATGGGGGAATTAAATTGGTTGATTTTCAAGTGTTAAACCAACCTTGCATTCCTGAAATAATCCAACTCAGTCATGATGGATAGTGGGAAAGAGACACATTGATCAGACCTCAATCTCAGGTTCCAGGTTCCCTGTGCTGTCTCAGGGTTCAGGCAGGCATGACCTTCTATCCCATCAACACAACAGCTCCCTGAGACTTGGAAATAAACATCAGGTTTTCTAGAGCTGTGATCTTCAAACTGTTTTTCTCTCATACTCTATAAAATAATTTCTTAAAAGTATGTACTCCCTTACATGTTTTAAAGTTTATATCTAAATCTTCCTATGTTTAAACAGCTTAAAAGGATACTGGCACTATAATTATTTGTTATATAATTTCTTTAAATGTATTGAAAATAATCTAAATATCATGTATCCTGGACCTCCACCGTCACCCACTTAAATCATACATGAATAAGCTCTTCTTTAATAGTTGAAATTTTATGTCATTATTTAAGTTTTCTCCTTAAATTTGCACTTCAATTCCACATCCTCATGGAATTTTATATTAATGTAATAAATATTTTTTGCTTAGAAGTCTTTTATTCATCATCTTATCAAAATTCTCAGCAAGGAAATTTATACATAAGTTCAAAAAATTTAACTTCCTTTCGTCAGAACTGAGTCACTATTACAATTATTAATTTTTGTGTAATTGATGAAAACAAGGTGACTATACTACAAAATCAGAGCAACAGAAGTTATATCATTATTGAAGCTGGGTCATGGGTGCAGGGAGGATCATTATGATTCTCACTCCTCTGTATATGTTTGAAATTTTCCACAATAAAAAGTTAAAAAATATATTGAAGAAGCAAGTATGTTATAAGTTCTGGTTAAACATTCCTAAACAAAAAATGTAAAATTTTATTGGCAGTAACAATTTAACAAGATGGATGTGACTTTTAACAAGATAGATGGTCCCTTTCTTTGGTGCAGATCAAGTAGCAACCACTATTACCAGGTTCTTGCATATCTTTCCAGAGATACTGGATGCATATATGAAATAAATACTAACATATACTCTTTTTGATATATAAATGATAGCATATTGTGTGCACATTCTGCGCCCTATTCTTTTTTGTCAATGCACCTTTGTGGATGACTATGTCATATAAGTATATATGTATATATACAGACACTTGCTTTTTATTTCTAAAAATGTCTTCAGAGAATTCCATGAAATGGATGAACCATAAGTTATTTACCCAGACTCTTCCCTACTTGGTGGCATTTAAGTGGTTTCCAATCTTTTGCATTTATAATCGGTGCTGCAGTGAATAACCTTCACAAGTATTGCTTTGCTCATCTCTAATTTTATCTTAGAAAAAAAATCACAAGTTTTAAGACCAGTTTTAATAGAAAAATGCCTTTCAACAGCTTAAGAAATACTTTTCATAGATTTAAAAACTGACCAAATGTGATTCTTTTGGCTCACTTTCAGGTGGGGCGCTCGTCCCCTTCCTGCTTTTCTAATACAAAAGAGCCAACCTTGGTGACCTAATACAAATCTCACCTCTTGTTATTTATTTTCCAAATATTTAAGCACAGCTGATTGCTCTTTTTTTTTCTTCTGAAATGCCAGAGAAAGGAGAGGTAGCATTTATTCAGAATTTATGATGTGCATGTTCCATACTAGGAGATATTATCTCATGGAGCCCTCACAACAACCCAATGACATGGACATTGTTTAAAAATAAGAAAACTAGGGTTTCCCTGGTGGCGCAGTGGTTGAGAATCCGCCTGCCGATGCAGGGGATACGGGTTCGTGCCCCGGTCCGGGAAGATCCCACATGCCGCAAAGCGGCTGGGCCTGTGAGCCATGGCCGCTGAGCCTGCGCGTCCGGAGCCTGTGCTCCGCAAGGGAGAGGCCACAACGGTGAGAGGCCCGCGTACCACACACACAAAAAAAGTAAGAAAACGAAAACTCTGAGAGGTTAAGTCACTTGCTTAAGGTCACACAGCTAGTAAGTAGTAGAGGTAAAGATTCATCCCAGGTCTGTTCGATTTCAGGAATTCACTCACTGCCTCAGGAGCCTACAAAATATATCCCTGCTATCCAAGCCAACACTGCCTCGTACACTTCTAAAACTACTTTTAGGTTTATGGAAATATTTCAAAGATAGTACAGTTCTAGATATGCTTTATCTAGCTTCTCCTAGTTAACAAACTAAGAAATTAACATTGGTACAACACTATTAACTAAACTAGACATTTTGTTTATATTTAACCAATTTTCCCCACTCATGTTCTTTTTCGCTGCTTTGGGATCCAATCCAGAATACCACTTTACTTTTAGGATTTTTCTGTTACTTTTATTTTTTTCTTTCCTATATTTATCAGCTCCCCCACTACTTCCTGGAAGCAGAAATATTACTGAACGCGTGAGTCCATCCTAGTGTCCTAGGAACAGTGCTGGACCCACGACCATGGAGTCAATGGTGACGTGACATGATTTATCTGGCTTGGCCTGATTTATTAAAGTTCTGGCTGTAGAAGAAAACAGGTTTCCAGGGCTCTGGAATATCAGGTGTGCTAATGAACACCCCGTAAAGCAGGAGGGACACATCAGCACTTCGTCACCTTGTCTGCCAGGCGCCGGAGGAAGTGGGAGATTTGCTCATGACACCAGGTCATTTCCTCCCTCCCTGGCCTGACCTCCCAGCTCTTCCAGCAACAGCCAGTGGAAGCCACGGCCAAGTCACTTAGTGACATCTTAAGGTGAGGCAAAGAACTGACAGGGCACGCTGGTCCCACACTTGGAGGGGACCTTCCAAATCCAGAGTTCCCCTCCTTGGATGGGTTGCCACATGAAAATATGAGAAGTCTAGACACTGAATGGACATTAAACATACTTAATAAAAAGAAAATTTTGCTATGTAATTTTACCTGATCTCCATGATTATCTAGTATTTACTATCCATAGTAAGGTTTTTTAAATGCATGAGATTCATTCAACAAATATTTACTTAATACCAACTATGTTCCGTTACTATTTTAGGGGCTAGGTATAAGCAATAAATGCTAGAGTCCCAACCTCTGCCCTAAAAGAGGTTATATGGATATAGAGAGCAGATCAACAATCAATCAACATAGTATATAAGGCAAGTGAAATGTTAGCCATTCGTGCTAAGTGTTACATTCATTTAGTATGTATCTGAGCACCTGTGTGTGCCAGGCACTGTTCTAAATCTTGGAGAGGTGACAAGGAACAAAACTAAGGTGCTGAGGTCCCTTAGCTTTGAGATAAGACAGATTCTACTCAAAGGGAAGGTAATTTTAAATAGAAGGGTGAGGGAAGGCCTCTCCAAGAGAGTACCCTTTCATCTGAGATCTAAAAGATAAAAAAGATCAAAAAAGCGGGTGGAAAGAGCATTCCCAGCAAATGGGACAGCATGTGCAAAGGTCCTGAGGTGCAAAAGAGACTGGCAGGTTTGAAGAACTGAGAGAGAAGAACATAGTGGAGTGTGTGCAATGAGCAAGGGGAGAAAGCAGCCACGGTATGGAGGGAATTTCAGTCCATGGGAACGTGAAAGCCACTGGGCTAATCTGTCTGTTGCCATTTTGACATTTCCCAGAATCCCCTTCCCCATGGGTTCCAGGTTCTGCCAGTCTTCGTTGCCGTGCATGGGCTTTCTCTAGTTGTGGCGAGTGGGGGCTATTCTTTGTTGCAGTACGTGGGCTTCTCATTGCAGTGGCTTCTCTTGTTGCAGAGCACGGGCTCCAGTAGTTGTGGCACACGGGTTCAGCAGTTGTGGCTCGTGGGCTCTAGAGTGCAGGCTCAGTAGTTGTGGTGCATGGGCTTAGTTGCTCTGTGGCATGGGGAATGCCCCTGGACCAGGGCTCGAATCCATGTTCCCTACACTGGCAGGCGGATTCTTAACCATTGTGCCACCAGGGAAGCCCTCTATGCCTACTTTTGTGCTACAACAGCAGAGCTGAGTGGCCTGCAAAACCTAAAACATTTTCTTTCTGGTCCTTTACAAAATAAGTTTGCCAACCCTGTGCTAAGACATGGCAGGCCTTGAGCAAGGCTTCAATTCCCCCTATGTCTGAAGACAGAGTGATTTCAGTTATTCTGACCTAATCTTGACACCCAGCAAAGGTTTTATGCAAGGAAATGATGGTGTCCAGCTAATGTTTGAAGATTCTATTTTTGCTACTGTTTGGAGGATGGCTTGGAGGAAGGCAAGACTGGAAGTAGGGGGATCCATAAAGAGGCAGTTATCCAGGTGAAATACGATGATGACTTCTACCAGGGGGATGGTGGTGGGGATGGAGAGAGGAGGGAAGATGCAAGATAGATACAGTCTAGAGACACCCAGTGGCAACGGATACACTAGTGTGCAGATCACGATTAAATACTATTCTCCCATAAAAAGAACCAGAGCTCCTTTGAGAAACAGTTAATCTCAGAGCTGGGGCAGGTAATACACAAGATTCACCTGCAACATCTTGTGATACCAGAAAGTAATGAAGTGCTTTAAAAACTATGGGGCCATGTTGAAAGGACACAGGAGCCAACTTGAAGGACCTTCGAATGGCCAAATCTAGAGTGATCTGAACTAAATAAGCAATGAGAATAATAAATGATATAAGTCAATAAACAAATGGGGGGAAAGGACAGAGCCTTCTTACAGAAATTCCAATTAACAAATGTGAAAGGAATGACAGAATTTGAAAATCACCATTTAGCAAACACCACAGGGATAACTGTTACAGCCAAGAACGGTGGACGGATGCTAAAGTTAATGAGCAAAAGAATGATGAGAAATGGAATATTTGCATAGTCTCAAAGAATCTCCCGCCCAGGGTTCTCATTAAGGACAGAGAAGAAGAGTAACTTCAGAATGAAGAAACCCTATGGACACCACCTTCACCAAGTGACCACGGTTAACATCATCATTAATGAGACATATTGACTTCAGGTAAGTCCTGATATGATGCACTGAAAAAAGCCACGGGTGGCATTCCTGAAAAAAAGAGTTGCATAACTGCTACCTAATCGTGGGAAACATCAAAGAATTTCCAATTAAGGAACATTCTACACAACACCGGTCAGTACTCTTTAAATGTGTCAAGGTCATGAAAGACAAAGGAAGACTGAGGATCTGTTAGAGGACAACTAAATGAACGTGGGATGCAGAACGGGATCGTGGACCAGAAAATGAACCTGAGTGGGACAACTGGCAGATTTTGAATAAGGTCCGAGATCAGGCGGCAGTATCGTAGCAAGGTTATTCTCCTCCTTTCCACAGTTGTACTGTGCTCATGTAAGATGTTAACATTTGGGGAAGTTCAGTGAAGGGTATTTTTGGGAACCACTATTTCTGCAACTCTTGTCTAAATCTAAAATTATTTCAAAATAAAAATGTTTAAAGCTCCAGGGAAAAAAAAGATCTGGTTTGGAGAAATGATGAACAGGATTGCTGATCAACAGGTGTGTTGGGAGGAAGAAAAGGGAAAAAAAAGTTACATTCTGCTTTGCATTGTTATCAAGTAAGATATAGATACAAGTAAAAATGCCCTAATACATAAGATGGACTGTATAATCATCCCTGAGCAATCTGTCTATACACCCATTTATTTGTACACAGTAAAATCTACTTTATATGTCCAGTAGGAGCTGTAGTATTGGGCATCACTTCACTTCTGAGTTTCCAGAAGGGAGGAGGGGAAATTCCAACAGGGGAGGCCACATTTATGAACGTACACCAATGTATACATCTTGAATTGCATACAAGATATGTAAATGTATATCTTAATTTCATTATTATCTAAAATGAGAATCTCTTGTGAATATTTGAGGCAAAACACTAGAATTAACTGGTATTTATTTTGTGCCTGTCCCAGAGTCTATTGTCACAGGTATTATACAATTTATGGGGGATCCAATACAAAGTTCCAGTTATAGCCATCATTAAGTGAGTACCTACTACGTGTCAGGATCTGGGCCAGGGGCCAAATGCCTTATCTCACTTCATCCTCCCACTAACCCTGTGCCCATCATTTAGATGAGGATGAATTGAAGGTATTTGGGGGTCACTGCCCCCAGCCTCTCAGCCAGTAAGTGGCAGAGCTGGCCTGAGATGTGGGTCTAGGCTTCTAACCACAGCTGCAGGGCCTCTGCTTTGTACTCTACTCTTTCCACAATTAGCAGAGGGCAGGACCAGGCATGGAGGGCTTACAATTTTATCCAAGTCAGTGTGTTTTCTTAAGGCAGCAACATACAAGTCATATATTACAAGGACTGGACCCTCAAGTCCCATATTTTATATTTTAGCCACTCTTGCCAACACTTGGTATCACCAGCTGTAAAGGTCTGCCGATCTTACAGTTGGAGACTAGCTCACCTGTCCTTTTCAAGTCCATTTTCTTGAGTCAGCCCCTTGCAAATGGTCTGACCACATGTTTGTCCTCTCCCATATTTTATATTTTAGCCACTCTTGCCAACACTTGGTATCACCAGCTGTAAAGGTCTGCCGATCTTACAGTTGGAGACTAGCTCACCTGTCCTTTTCAAGTCCATTTTCTTGAGTCAGCCCCTTGCAAATGGTCTGACCACATGTTTGTCCTCTCCCACCATCTTTCTGTCCTTAGCCCTTGCCATGTTCTCCTCTGTTGGATTGTCTTTTTCTTAGTGATTTGAAAGAGATCTTTGTGCATGCTGGATGTTAATAATTTGTCTAAAATAGGTGGCAAGTATCCTGCTTGCCTTTAAATTTGCTATTTGGTGCCTTATTGCTATTACTATTATCGGTGTTTTAAATTTGGAGCTGTCGAATCTCTTTTCTTTGATGGTATTTGTGTCTTTTGAATAAACTAAAAATGTATTCCTCCGTATTTTCTTCCACAACTGTCAGTTTTGTTCAGGTTTTGTTAATCAAGGGGGATTTATTTTTATAACTACAGCAGGGAATCTAACTATTTTTTCTAGCTTGATAGTAAATTTCCCCAGCCACATTTATTGGATTGTCCTCCGTCTTTCTTTTTAAATTACATGTAAGATTTACATCTATTTCAGATGATCATGTGTTACTTTTATAATAGCAATAGCTGAAATACAATTACTTGAAAGGAATAAAATCATATATTGATGTCCTTCTCTCGTGTCTCCCCATGGCTCACACAATGCCAGGAACATAGTATGTGTTCAGTAAATATTTCTGAACTGAAGGTGTCAACTTTTCTGTTTTCTCCTGACAGTATTATGGTATATAATCTGTGATGTAATCTTCACGTTAGCTATGGCATCATTACAGGCATTTGGGGGTAAGATCATATTATTAAAGATTTTGTTCTTTTAGTGCCAGTTTTTCAGTCAGATTTTACAGAATCCCATTCTACAGATATAAAAACAGGAATGTGAGGTACCAGGATTTTCTGCTTTAAAAATGAAATCAACATAGCGAGGGGGAAGCCACCACATAGCACAGGGAGATCAGCTCTGTGCTTTGTGACCACCTAGAGGGGTGGGAGGCAGACGCAAGAGGGAGGAGATATGGGGACATACGTATATGTATGGACATACGTATATGTATAGGTGATTCACTTTGTTATACAGCAGAAACTAACACACCATTGTAAAGCAATTATACTCCAATAAAGATGTTAAAAAAATGAAATCAACAAATGGTATATAATCTTCATGCCCTCTTAAGCCCTTAATCACTGAAGGATTATTCATATCACCCATTTTTGGCTATTCTTAAACTAAGCTACTTTGCAGCAATCCTGAATCTTTTCCCAAATAACTAAATGATATAGCAATGAGGGCACGAGGAGTAGCCCTTAGGAGACACTAGATAAGCATTTCTTTTTCCTTCCTTTTAAATATGTCCAATTTTAAGGAACTGCTTCCCTCCATCTCCCCACCCCATCCCAAGGCTCCCATTCATTTTCTGACATGGGGTTTTCAACTGCAGCATTTCCAATTTTTAGGTTGCCCTCAGTTACTGAAAATCAGGCAAAGCTCTGCATTTATTTTTTTGTGGTGCCCGCCCCATCCCCTTCCTTGATCACGGCTGTGTTCAGCTTTCAAGACTTACATTTAAATACAGGAACAGAAACAGTCTGTGAGGCTATCAGCAGTGAAAGATAATTCATTGGAAATGGTTCCCTGCCTGGCAGTTTTCAAGCAGACTCATCACCAAAAACTAATTATGCTGGGAGCTTTGGTCATCGTGAACGTCATCGTCCAATTAGAAGTTACAGCATTTGCTGAGTCCTACGATTTATATACAACTGGTATTTCATATTGATGACACTAACCAAGGCACATGGTATAAATTCCTAACATCCCTGGGCAAACAGTCCAGATTTTTAATAATTCTCCTTTTTGCTGGTTACTGCACTAATTATGTGCTAAGTAATGACATTATTATATTATATATATTATTATTAGTGGTGAAATTTCAAGCGATTTTATGCCTATACAGTGCCTACTCTAATGTTGGATTAAGGGGTTGGTGGATTTTATACTTGCAAATTGATACCTGGTCATCAGGACACTTGTGATATTTTTTGCCATTTTAAAATTTAATACACATCACTTAACTAATGCAAAAATACGATCATGGATGGAGTTTCAAAAAGTCCTCCACTAATGCGATAATGATAATCAGCTTATCTAAATTAGCACTGTACTTAACAAAATAACACACAGTTTTGGAGAAGGAGAAAGTCAACTTGGCCTTTCAGCATTGCTGATGAGGGTAAACTGGTACAACCTTTGTGGAAAGCAATTTGGTAACATTTAGCAAGAGCCTTTAAACTGTTCATGACTTTTGACCTAGTAATTCAATTTCTGGGAATCTAGCTGAATAATGCTATATATGGAAAGAGCTTTATGCATTGTGATAAAAGCAGCATTGTTTTTAAGAATAAAAAAATGAAAAGAAACCCAAATGTCCACCAAGGGAGTAATGGTAAGTAGCATTTATACGTAGTTTTGACAACATGGAGAAATACCATATTAGGTTACAAAGAGGGGAAAATAAAAATTTCGAATTCTGCAGACATTAGCATGTATTACACAATGATGTAAAAACATACTAAGCAGAACAAAAGACTAAGAAAATAGAGTACAATGTTAGCAACTGTTGCCTATGGATTTGGGACTAGATTACAGGTAGTCTTCTGTATTATTTTGTACTTTCCAAATTTTCTATAAGCATGAATTTATTTATTATTTTTTTGGTACGCAGGCCTCTCACCATTGTGGCCTCTCCCGCTGCGGAGCAGAGGCTCCGGACACGCAGGCTCAGCGGCCATGGCTCACGGGCCCAGCCGCTCTGCGGCATGTGGGATCCTCCCGGACCGGGGCACGAACCCGTGTCCCCTGCATCGGCAGGCGGACCCTCAACCACTGCGCCACCAGGGAAGCCCTAAGCATGAATTTAATATGATAAAAATGGTTGACTGTATTGCAATAGTTTTAAATTAAAACATTAAGATCAATATATTCTTTTGGAGTGAAATATCAGTAGTGCATTGTATTGCCCCCAGCACAATATTCCCTGTTCTCCAGAGGTGTGGTCACGTTCTCTGAGAATATTTTGTTAAAGGAAAGCACAGGAGTGCAAGGTGAGTTACAGATGAAATCAGGGAATAGATCTACTCTGTGACTGAATTTTTTGGGCAGAAACAAGGTCAGCTGCTGAAATGACTACTGCTCTAATTGGGTAAATTCCTATTTTATCCTGAAGTTAGAATGCCAGAAAATAACAAAGAAACCCATGAAGGTGATCAATTCTTCCACGCTCACATTTTGAAAGACTTTCTGTGCAATTCATAAACTGCATTTAAAGAACTCTTTTCAGTATTTTCCAGAAAACGAGGTTAAAAAGTGTCCGAAGGTGGGTAGGAGGCTATAGGTGCGGAGGAAGAGTGTAGAAGAAGCAAAACACAAGAGATGAGATGTTCATAGAATGTTTAAATTCCAAAGGACTTTACACATTTAATGTATCATTTATATTTAGAACTGGGCATCAAAGTGAATAAACTGGCGAAGTGGATGAGAACCTCTAAGATAAATTTAAAAGTTATTTTTATTTGTAATACTTGCTTGTTGTAAAAAGCCTAACAGAATAGATTTTAGTAAAGCAATAGAAGCTCTCCACTCTTTCCCACGCCTGCTTCACTTGCCAGAGACGGCCACCATTAAAGTTATTTCATATCCTTTAAGACAATATTCATGTATGTAACTTTTTTAAAAAAAACACCAATGGAGATTAAACTGTACAGAGTACTCTGCAACTTAAGTTTACTTAATAATTGACCTCCAACCACTTGTATCTCAACACACATGGGTCAACCACATTTTTTTTTTTAGTGATGCGTGGTCAGGACTGCATGGCTGTATCATTATTTGACCAGCCCTGTTCTCATGGACATCTGGTTGTATCCTGCTAACTGTTCTTGTGGACAACACTGCTCTGAACATCCTTGAACATACTCAATTGCATACTTGAATTAATTACACGGGAGAAATTCCTATAAGACTAATTGCTGGGTCAAAGGGAACTCACATTTTAATATTTTGGTAGATATCACCAAATTGGTCCCCCTCAAAATCTCCCTCTAGCAAGGCATAAGAATACTCTTTCCCACTATCTGGCCGTAGAATTAAATTTTGTTTACAACGAACAGGCGATTTCTATTCCATTGTGTTCACTTAATATGTCTATGTATTTTCAAAGTACAGGCATTTTTTACTTGACCAAAGAGAAGAGGATAAACGGCAAGGTCTGTGTTGGTTTGTCCTGATTCAAGTAGGTGCATCAGAAATTACTATTAAGAAAGTAAATCCAATTCATAAAATATGTAATTAATTCCAAAGTCACGCATACCAATTTGAGGATTAAGGAAACTCCTGGGTAATTGAGAATCGTTGGCAATATTAACTGCTCATTAAAAAATATAAATTATGATTAGCTAGTCCAATCTGGTGCTTAGCCCATGCCAGGCACTGTTCTAGCTCTTTACATAGATTAACTTATTTAACCTTCACGACAACTCTATGAGGTAGGTACTACGATTATTTTATAGAGTTAAAAAAATGAGGCAGAGGGTCTTAATATGACCAAGGTCATGCAACTAACGAAATGACAGAGCCAGAATTCCAGCCAGGTACTCCGAATGCAGCCTCTGGGCTCTTAACTACCCTGCTACATTCAAAGCTCATCTTCAGGAAATGAGGATGCATTCGACAGTTCTCCACAAAGCTTTTCATCATAGCACTGACGGTGGAAAACTTCCTTACCTGCCTTGGGTTAGAGGTGTCCCCAACGGCAAGATGCTGTGATGGCTAAAGTACAGGTTAATTTTTTTTAAAATAAATAATTTATTTACTTATTTTTGGCTGTGTTGGGTCTTCGTTGCTGTGTGCAGGCTTCCTCTAGTTGCGGAGAGCAGGGGCTACTCTTCATTTTCAGTGCGCGGGCTTCTCACTGCAGTGGCTTCTCTTGTTGCGGAGCATGGGCTCTAGGTGCATGGGCTTCAGTAGTTGTGGCACGCGGGCTCAGTAGTTGTGGCTCGTGGGCTCTAGAGCACAGGCTCAGTAGTTGTGGAGCACAAGCTTAGCTGCTCCATGGCATGTGGGATCTTTCCAGGCCAAGGCTTGAACCCGTGTTCCCTGCATTGGCAGGTGGATTCTTAACCACTGCGCCACCAGGAAAGCCCCTACAGGTTAATTTTTATTTTGCTTTTCTACATTTCCTCCAGTGACCACATGTTGCTTTTGTAATAAGAAGACAAACTCACTTTACAATAGTGTGAGCTCTTAAGAACTGAACGCTTTCAATACCGGAAGGTAGCTTATCTTTCCAATGTCTCATCCAACCTCCATACCAACAGCCACTCAGCAACAGGAGGGTTTTGTTTCATCAAACCACAAAACCATGCAAACACCATGACCCACTTGCGTCCGATGACTCTGCCCTTCAAGAGCTCAATCTGTAAAATGGGGCCAGCGTCACCTGCTCTGGAGAGTTGCTGTATGGAGTCAAGACGTTTGTGAGGTTCACGCACCCTTTGGCACTGGCAGCTACTATCATTATGATTTTGGGGAGCCAACCCCAAAAGACAGCCATGATGACCAATTTTAAACCAAAACGTTTATAGATATAGACACCGACTGCTAATGGTGACTGCCTGTTGAAAGGGAAAATGAGGGGCTGTGAAAGGAGAGACTTTTCACTGCACATCCCCTGGTATTGCTTGATTTTTTTAAAAAAATGTCAAGATTATTATTTTAAAAGAAAACATTTTAGGACTGAGGACTTCTTATAAATGACTTTCATATTTCAGAGAGAGGATATGCTGAGCTTTTTAGTTAAGTGAACATTTGACAAATGTAAATTTGCTTAGTATTACTTAGATAGATACTTAAGCCACACTAGAATCTTTAATTACAACAGCTACACGGCTAAGGCTTTTGTATTTGAACTGTAATATAAAACCAATATTTGGAGACAGCACACGTCAGAAAAAAATCCTATTCAAACATTCCGGGCTTCCCTGGTGGCGCAGTGGTTGAGAGTCCACCTGCCGATGCAGGGGACACGGGTTCGTGCCCCGGTCTGGGAGGATCCCACGTGCCGTGGGGCGGCTGGGCCCGTGAGCCATGGCCGCTGAGCCGTCGCGTCCGGAGCCTGTGGTCCGCAACGGGAGAGGCCGCAGCAGTGAGAGGCCTGCATACCACCAAAAAAAAAAAAATTCCATTCACGTCAAAAACAATCAAGAAATAGGAGAGCAGTTTAAAATTATGTATCATATTTTAATAAGCTGTTCTGACTGGCAGGGGTAGTAAACTACAGCCTGGGGGCTAAATCTAGCCAACTACCTGTTAGTTTATTTTTCTAAGTGAAATTTTTATTGAGATAATTGTAGATCCACATGTAGTTATAAAAGTAACAGAGATTCCTTGTATACTTTGCCCTGTGTTTCTCATATAACCTATCACCTGTTTTTGTATAATCCACGAGCTAAGGATTTTTGGATTTTTAAACAGTTGAGAAAATTAAAAATATTTTGTGATGTGAAATTACATGAGATTCCAATTTCGGTGTCCGTAAAGATTTGCGGGAACACACGCACATTCCTTTACGTACCACTTCCAGCTGCTTTTGTGCTGTGAGGCCAGAGTTGAGCAGTTTCAAGTGACCGTACGACCTGCAAAGCCTAAAATATTTCCTACCAGCTTTACAGAAAAGTTTGCTGGCCTTTGGGCTGGAGACTGGGCTAGGGTCAGGAGAGAAATGAGTATCTGGAATAAAGATTTTTCTTTTAAAGACAATTTCTAAATGAAGTCTGTACCATTGATTCCCTCAGATATCGATGTTAGAAATGTCTCCTTGCAATGAGGGACAAATGGACAATTAAATAAGAGGCAAATATGTCCAGTTTTTTCTCAAAATCTAGAGATGTCTATGTGTTTTGAAAGAATTACACACAGGACGTGAATTTCTCTTAAGTATAAAGGGATCATTTATCAAAACTAAAAGTAATGAAGGTAGATTGTTTCAAGTCCACAAGTAACCACCAATACAATTGAAATAACCATTTCCCTCCCAGGATGCTTAAAATGAACAAGTGCAGATAACCCTGCACTGAATACTAGAATTATCTACTGTTATTCATGTGCTACTCTCTCAGCCTTGGGTAAAAACCCTACCCTTAGCTTTAGGCTGAAGCCAGTCCGTTGTGACCTTTCCAGAAATAGGTGGTGCAGTGTGAGAGCACGTGAGTATGTGTAATGCCTCGAGAATTTCAGAATTGTTTGACAAACATACACTGTCTATTTTCTATAGGCCAAAGTCCCTCAAACTAGCAGGTGAGAATTGAGCCATCTTAAGAACAGTTTATCAGAAAAGGGCTGTACGTAGGCATTACAAAGAGCCTTGTTCGGTGAATCCCTCCTAATGCAAGGTCTTTTGGCAGGTGGGTGAGGGGAGGCAGGGGTAAATATTTAAGTCCTGGTGCTACTAGATCTAGTTATGGAAAAGAACTGCAAGTTCAAATTTTACCAAGAAAACCAGACCCCAGAAATTCCATTAGCATCAGAGGTCTTAACCTAGCAGCAAAGGGACCATGGATAGAATTTAGAGGGTCCAGGGATTTGGATGGGAAAGAAGATGAATCTTATTTCACTCGCCTCTAACTGAAATTGAGCATTTGTCAGTTTGGGATGCAGGTACCAAACCACAGAAGCATTAACAGGACCAGTGATTCAGTCAGCAAAAGAAATCAGTTATTTTCATATAACATTCTGGTTGCTGTAGCTATCTTGAAATAACATTTATGTGCATCTCTCCTTCAAAATTAAGAGTATGGCTGACCCTTGGACAACACAGGTTTGAACTGCACTGGTCCACTTACACGCAGGTTTTTTAATTTTTTTCAAAAGTAAATATACTACAGTACTACATGTCGTGGCTGGTTGAATCCACAAACATGGAGGAACTGCGGACATGGAAGGCCAAAGGCCGACTATAAATTAGACTAAGCTTAAGCCCTGCATTGTTCAAGGGTCAACTATGGTTACTAACTAGGTCTGCTGCTACAGCCTTCATTTAATATAATGCTAATAAAAATGCCCATAATCCAAGAAATATTTTGATAACGATTTCAATATAACTGTTTTCCTTGGCAAACCTATACATTTTGTTTTATTCTTTTAAACATCACTCAGAGAAGGGATTCAGAGATTCCACTGGACTCACAAAGGGGTCCATGACTCAAAAAGCAATGAAGAAAACTGGCCTTAAGGCAGGTCTCCCAAGCAGGTGGTGCTGGGTATTAGAAGGAGCTCCACTTGGAGGACGCAGACACTGGTTCTAATCCTGACCAACTGCTGGACTTGGGTTCTTTACCTTCATTCCCTTCTCTATTAAAACAGAAACGTCTCAAGGTGGGGCATGAACGAGATCCTATCCACGTGGCCCCTGAGAGTGGCTGGGCACAGACTCAGGTGGCCACTCATAGTCCTGGGAGTTCAAGTGCGGTTATCACCAACGATCAGTATCGAAGCAAAATTTGCTCAAACATTTTGTAACCTGCCTGTTGGGGGAATGTAACATGGGTCATTCCAGCAATACTTGCCCCCAGCATGTGGGCAGACAGCCTAGGGACATTTTCCGATCATCCAACAACACCCATGTTCAAAATTTTTTCCAATCCAACTATCGACCTCACCATTCGTGCAAAAGATCTTGTCCTTTTCCTGCCTCGACACTTAGAACTCAAATCGCTCCGTCCCCGATTCCCCTACTTCTGCCAGTGGAAGACACCCTAGTCGAAGTGGAGAGTCAGGCTGCAAATAACACACAGGCACGGGAGTCCAGCACACGTGGGTCTGACTTTCCTCTGTTAGCTGCACCGAGCAGGTTAACTTTTCTGAAGATTAGCTTTCTCTTGTAACAGCAAATACAAATGTCATTCATTGTAAGGTTTGAATGGAATCCGGCAGGGAAATGCTTGAACTTCATGGTTCACGGCGCTTCTTCCTCCCACCCAGAGCCCTGGCTGGCCAGCCCCAGCCAGGAGTCTTGTTTTCAAAAGTTGAGACCTTTTCTGTACCAGTGATGCACACAGGCTCCCTTCTTAGGCATGTTTTTCTTTCCTCACAGGACTGGCTGCGTAATTTGCAGGGCTTGATGCAAAATGCAAATGCAGGACCCCTTGTTCAAAAATTAAGAATTCCAAGACAGCAAAAGCAGAGCATGCACCCGAGTGTGAGGCCCTTCGTGACTGCACAGACGGCAAGCACCCGTGAAGACAGCCCTGCTCCTTCACTGGAGCAGCTCTTCCCACCTGGCTGCACGTTAGAATCACCTGCAGGATTTTAGAAAGTACTGATGCCCAGGCCCTTCCCCACAGAGACGGATTCCAAATACCTCAGAGCTTTCCAGCTACTGCAGCCCAGAGCCACAGTTGAGACCCACCGGACTAGAGGGACAGAAAGCCTTGGAAGAATGCCATGGGCCAGTATGCACAAAGAACAGACAGAGGGTGCCCCAACAAGCCCTGATAAAACAGAAACGTTCACGTACAGAATACCCGGGGTGTTCGGGACCCGTGCCAGGTGTTTCATAGCAAAGTCATCTCCAGCCTTCAAGAGCCTGCATTATTGCTCAGGGGCAGAGAATACTCATGACTCAGCATCTCCTTGTGGGGTTTTAACTCGGCAAGGCTACTCCAGAGCCACGATTTCCCAGCACCCTTTGCCACAGCCACAGCATATGACCAGCCACGTAGCCAGGAGAGGTGAGCATAAGTTTATGCGCAACCTTCTAGCAGTGCTAAGAAGAGGGAGGATGGCTTCCCCCTCCTATCTTGGCTGGAGCTTAAGTTGCCACCACCTTGGACCATGTGTTGAAGATGCAGGGCGGGGCTGAGACGTAAGATAGAAACCACGATGCCCAGTGTCATAAGGTCACAGTACTAGTTCTTGGTTGTCCCCATGCCCTGGCCCCAAACAAAATAAACGAGAAAAAGACACACAGGTGAGCCAATTTCTGTTTTGGTGTTTTCAACCAGTCGACTTTATCATTAAGCCAAATGCCTGAAATGGCCCATTTTACAGACGAGCAAACTGAGAATCTGAGGTCAAATCTCTAGCCGGACGTCAGCCAGACAGTAGTGCCAGAGGCAGGGTTGTTCTTACCTCCTTCCTCCTCAACCCTGTTACCTTTTAACAAAAGAAGGCTCCTTTTGGATGGTTGTGTCATCATCTTACTCAGATCAACTTATTACTCTAACAAAATAACAGAAGTTTCTTCACCTTCGTATCTGAGCAAGAGGCAGAGACAGGGGTGAGGTGGTTGAGGCAATCCCCTCTGGTGCAAATAGAAAGTAGCACCGAAAATCTCACTGATCAAGGTGACTATTTTAACGCAATTTTCCTAAAAACCAAACGTAACGCAGAAGAATCCGCAACGAACAAAAACACCACACTCTTAAAGACAGGTCCAAGTCTGCCCCTGCATGGTCCTGCCTTAATTCCCAGGCCAACTTCTAATAAAACTTCATTTACAAAAACAAAGCAGCTGACCTGTGGGCCACAGTTTGCCAATTAAAAAAATATTGCTTTAAAACGAGTGATTACTGAGTTTGGAGTGCCCTAAGCACATGCCTCCCTTGTCTCACCCTAGTTCCAGCTCTGGATGGCACCGGGGAGAAGTAGATGAGTTAACACAGGTCACGTTCTCAGCACGGTGTCTGGCTCAGAGTAAGGACTCACAACAACATAGCAACAGGAATTGAGGCGCATGCTTTTTAAGAAATTAAACCCAGGGACAAACAAAAAATTCATGTTCTACCATGTTTAGAAGGCAGCAAGAAACCTTAATCAGAGGAGAGCATGAGGGTAACATCTTGATTTCTGTACTCTTCACTGGAGATTTTATAGCTACACTGACTAAGGATCAAGAGGACGCAGCTTTTCCCAGTGCCCAAGCTGGAACTTGCCTATCTCTTGCATGAAGCTGTAGCTTGCTTAAAGGGATCCCAGGAAACTTGGCATTCTCAGTATTTCTCCTGTGTTTTCACCCATCATCAATTACCCCATTGCCTGCACTCAATAGCCCAGCTCAGGGGTCAGCAAAAGATGGCCCTCCAAATCATGGCCTGCTTTTTGTAAATAAAGTTTTATTGGCACACAGCTATACCCATTCACTTACCTGTTATGTACGGCTGCTTCGGTGACAATGGCAGAGTTGAATGATTGTGCCACAGAGGTGAACAGAGCTGAGTAGTTTCAACAGAGACTAAGGCCAGCAAAGCCCCCCAAATTTACTATCTGGCCTTTTACTGAAAAAGTTCGCCAACCCCTGGTCCAGGTGATGTCAAACTGCAAACATATTCATTAATCAATTTCCCCTTTCAGATCCATATTGACCTTGCGAAACAGAGCTGGGTGCAGAAACCATGTCAGCGGCCTCTTACCTACTATGGCTGCTTCCCAGCTTTATTTGGTGACTAGCTGTATATTTTAAGTCTCATCCTCATTTTATAAAGTTTTGTTGGAACACAGACATGTTCTTTTTCTTATAGTCTGGCTGCTTTTGTGCAGAGAGTTTAGTCACAAAGGAGACCTAATGGCTCCATAATGCCTCAAATATTTACTATTTATATTAAATATTATCTGATCCCAAACTTTTTGCTGACCTCCACTCTACTGGGCAAGCAAATTTGCTAGGTGATACCAGCGTGGATCCAAGACCCTTGATGCCCATACAGCTGTGAAAAAATGTCTTCTAAAGAGGCTGATATTTTTCCTGTTTATCTGAAGAGCTATAACACCAGAAGTACAAGCAACGTCTATACGATTTCGATCTATCGGTTCCCACTTGAAAGGTCAACAGCCCTTCTGTTACTAGAACAGAAACACAGATAAGACTCTTTGACAAACGGCAGAACGGTGACTAAAGAATCTGTACAATGCACCAGCATTCAGTAACAAAACACTTCTGAACAACCAAAAATAGCTCTAGAGCAAAGAAATGATTAATTCTCTCTGCTATCATTTCCATCTTTTCTTCTCACAAAAAGATCCAACAGTGCGTTATAACTCGCCTGAAGTCAGACTTAAACGGAATCAGATTTGTTCAAACAAAATTTCTAAAATAAATTCTGTACCTCTATTTTGTAAGTGACATAGTCCCCTGCATACAATCTATAAAAAAATGTTTTCACATCCTTGTTTCTAGTGTATCAAAAACAATGGATCTATTCAATGTTTTAAAAGCACAGATGTTTAGCTTGATGAGGGCACACAAGAATTTGTATTAAACAAAGACTGTATTTGAAGAAAAGAACAAAGCAACTTTGGATAAATTATATATCCACCGGCATTCCATGGCCTCCTAAGTTTCCGTCAAGTGAAATGTCCATTTACAAGAGGTTTGGGGTTTCTCGTTTGTTGGTTCAGCAAACACCAAGGGCTTACCGTGATGAAGACACTAGTCTCAGGCTTTCCCACGCATCATATGTCCCAGAACCAAGCCCAGGACCCACTGGGCCCCTCATCTCTTTTTATGAACCCAAGTAGGCCAAGGTTGAATTTCACAACACACACAATTACAGGCTGAGCTAGCGTCAGCTTGATCTTTGGCGCCACCTACAGATCAAACTGCATTTCGCTTCACTACAGCACTAAGACACAGATCTCCTACGTGCATTTACAGAGAAATTACTACGGGGCCGGGGCAGCACCACAGAACCCCACACCATAACCTGTCTATGGAAGACCATAAAAATGGAGTGCCCCTCTTACACCATTCTACAGATGAGCTTGCCTTTTTATTATAAGACAACAGATAAAAGGAACCACACAAAAAACGTATTAGGCGAATACTCATAAACCACCACCCAGGTTAAGAAATAGAACTTTTCCGGCCACCCCAGACCCTCCAGGTACCCCGCCATCACCTTCACCTTTCCCGCTCTACAGATGAGCGTAGTATTAGTTTTTCCATGTGGTCTAATTAGTTTCATAATACCATCGGAGATGGACTGGTTTTAGAACTGGAATCCATTGCGAAGAAACTATCCCTATTGGAGGGAGCAGTGCTCGATGGACGCCCCCAACCTTGGAACCGAGACAACCTGCTTAGACGATTCTTGGAGGGAAGACAGGGACACGGATGGGGGAGGGTCTCCACAGCGTTGCCTTGGCGCCTGCCTGCCCTCAGGCCACGGTGACTGGGGCCACGGCCTCGCTGGAGCAGGTGTCCCCTCAGCTGGTGACTCAAGTCTGGCTCGAAGGCCTGAGTGCAGAGGGCCGGGCAGGGGCACGTGTCTGGCATTCCGGACGGCCGCCCACCCTCTCCGGCGGAACTAGAGGCACTGGCTGGGCTCCAGGGACGTCTCGAGCTGCCCCACGGAGACCAGGGTGCCCAGCTGCCCCGAGGCACTGCTCTCGGGCGGGAAGGTGACCAAGCCCGAGCTCTTGTTCTCACTGTGGTCACTGTGCTGCTTCTTGTGGCACCGCAGAGAGTCGCCCCTGACAAAGGAGGCGCCGCAGGTCTCGCAGCGGAAGGCCCGCTGGGTCACTATCTGGGCCACGTGCTGCCCACCGCTCTCTCGGGGCCCCTCCCTGCCCGGCGGGGCCCGGTTCTCTGTTTTGGCCTCGTCCCTGTGCACCTTGTCGATGTGCTTGGCCAGGCTGCTGGGCCGCTTGGTGTCGAAGCTGCAGAAGTCGCACTTGAAGGGGCGGTCCTTGCAGTGGACCCGGCTGTGCACGCGCAGGGCGGCGGCGCTGGAACAGGAGTAGCTGCACTCGGGGCACTTCTCGGGGTGGTCGGCCTGGTGGAGCCGGCTGTGCTCCAGGAGGTCGGCCCGGTCCCGGCCCTGGAAGGCGCAGTGCAGGCACTTGAAGGTGTGCTTAATGCGGATGTGCGACTTGAGGTTCGCCTTCATGGTACAGCGGACGTCACAGAACTCGCACTTGAAAGGCTTCTCCCCCGAGTGCACGATCATGTGCCTTTTCAAGTCCGAGCTGATTTTGAACTTGGCGCTACAGAGCCAGCACTGGAAGGGGGTGTCCCCTAGCAACGGAAGGTGTGTTTCCATTAGAGCAGGCAGGCAACACAGAACTCCCCCCAAACACACCTCAGAACACCTGGCCGCAGAGAGGTAGCTGGGTCTTTGAACTCCAATGACTTGTCACCTCGTAACACCACCACTTACCACGTATATTAACTCGCTTAATCCTCACGACAATCCCACGTGTGGGTACTACTACCCCCATTTTAATAGATGGGGTAATGGAGGCTCAGAGAGGTCAAGTTATTTGACCATGGCCAAACAGCAGGGATTTGAATCCAGGCATCATGGCATCCAAGTCCACACTCTTCATGACACTTCCGTTTCACATCTAAACTCACTTAACTTGACATCCCAAATTTGGACAGGGAAGGAAGAGGTGTGGTTTATGTTACACACAACTGTTCCAAATCAAGTTAAGACTTATAAATGTGCTCACTTTAGTGTTTGACCTGTATTTTTACATCAGTTAACTGGCTTGTATTATTAAAGTTTTGTAGTTTCACAATGGCAGAATGAATTTTATTTATAAAATTAACTCATGAATATGGCAGCAGGAGAAGACAAATCATGAAATGCCATAGCCTCCTCTGCACTCCCTGGAGGCACTGCTAAGGGTTTAGTTCTTTTGGAGGTTGTTACTTTAAATATCATTGTCAGCTGACTGTATGAAAAGATGAGATTCTTACTTATCCTCCATAACCATCCTTTCCCCAAACTTCTCCTGCATTGTTGGTTGTGATTTTGACTCTTCTAGCCTTACTTTCTAAAATGAGTAACAGCTTCAACTTTTAGTCCATCAGCTTGAGAGGTTTAAGGATTCCTTTCTCTTTGTCACACTACCTTCTCCCTGCTTGAGAAATAGCTTTATTTTTACATTTAAGTTCGGTTTGCATTCTGACTTAATTCCCATGCTTTAACTAGTTGCTTTAAACTTTAGACACAAACCACAGGTAATGTATATTATGACTGGGTATGTGACGTTCATCTGAGCCAAATTCTGCACTGGGATTACGTCCACTTCCTTATAGTGGATAAACGTCCACTTCCACCTGGGCCAGTTGATCGTGTGGCTAGTATCAAGTTCACCTCGATTCTCTTTTTACATTGAAGTATTTTGATTTACAATATTATCTTAGGGTCAAGTATACAACATAGTGATTCAATATTTTTATAGATTATACTCCATTTAAAGTTACTACAAAATAATGGCTATATTTCCTCATGCTGGACAGTACATCCTTGTTGCTTATTTTATACATAGTAGTCTGTATCTCTTAATCCCATACCCCTATCTTGCCCTTCCCTTGATTCTCTTTTCTTACATGCTCACTTGGGGGTCACATTTTATCCTGCTTCTTGGCTTGTGCATTGAGCGAAAAAAGAATCTCACCATCATCTCAAAAGCCATCCAGTCTCTTAATTATGTAACATTTTACATGGAATTTCTTAGGGATTTTGAGTTTCTGATTTGCTGAATTTCCTCTTAACTTTCCATATAAGTATCATCCTGATATTTCCCTTTATTACAACCCCAGTCAGCTTCATTCAGATCTTCACATATCAAATATCTCATGCCAAATTTTGTTTCCTCCCTTGTTTTGCTAGAGTTTATCTTCCAGTAACTTCCACTAGCTTGGTGGCTGTGAGTGAAGTCTCAAGTCCTTGTGCATTGTTGTCTAGTCTACGTTCACACTTGAGATAGTTTGGCTGGGTATAGAAGTCTACATACCAAATCATTTCTTAATTTTGTGGGCACTGTTCCACTATCTCCGAGAAGCCAATATTACTGAAAAGTCTTTCTAGGTATGGATCTCTCCAGCCATTCCCTTTGTCCTGTGTGGCATCTTGTAAGCCCTTTCATCTCTCATGGCCCCCGAGAATTGAAAAATTTTTCTCATTTGATTTTCTCACTTCTCTTTTCTTCCTAGACCTAGTCAGAAACCAGACTTCTATCTTCTTATCATTAGTTCTCCAACTTTTTTCCTGGTCTCTGGGAAGTTTAACTTTATAGCCAGCAACCCTAGTTTCAATTCATACCTCTTTTTTCTGACTACCTTTGCTCATAAAACTCTTCTTGGATGCAACAATTCTGCCGGTGGGTAGATACCAAAGAAAACTGAAAAATTCTTGTAAGTTACCCAAGTACTCTGTTATCTCCAGAATTTGTTATTTGTTAGATTTGGCACATTTCATACCACTCATTTTCTGCAGATGATGAGATAATCCATAGTTGACATTTTACAGTTAGGAAGAGTAGACTGGTTTAAGGATTAGACATAGGTGTCATGGGTTTTACCTGTTACTGGATAGTTTAGACCATTTTGCTAATAGGCTTCAGCTTCTCCTCTGAACTCTGGCCTTTGCAGCCTACATACCAGTTCCAAGTCCAGAACGCTCAACGCAGACAGAAATTGGCTGGAAAGATTGGCTCCCAACACTATAGCTACCTCCCATTTGTCTGCTGGGACACAGTGCTCTTTACTCAATTTTAGATGTCAGTATATGCCTGTCTGCTTGCCATTTTCCATGAATTCACTGGAAATTCTCATTTTACGACTCTCCTTATGAGCCTCCCAATGCCCATTTTTCTGTGCCATGTGGGGTGGGTTGGTTCTATCTTTTTATTTCAACAGGGTCTCACAAAGAAGGGAAGGAAAAGCTTTTCTGCAAAGCCTAACTTCTAGATCTAGAAGTTTGTGACTTGCAGTTACATTCAGGTGATTTTGCTACACGTTTCTGAATTAAGCCACGCAATCAGAGTTTACGTTAAATGACAGAAACACCTAGTTTATACATCAGACTTTTATTGAGATACATCCTTTGCTTCCTGACTGCTGAATTGGATTATCATCCCCAGTGGTATTCTACGTAGTCAAGTTAGAGAACCCAGATGTCAGACTTCCATGTTTTACTGAAAGCTGTTGTCCCGGTAGAAGAAACCACAAACTTCACCATCAACAGAGAAGTTCCAAACTTCTTTACTTACACCCTGAAGTCATTTAAGTTGCTTGTGCTTTAACTAAATGAACGCTAAGGAATTAGAGAACAAGGGAGGCACCGAGGTTTCGAGGCGTGGGACGTACCTGTGTGGGACCGGAGGTGTACGGTGAGCTGGCTGGAGTTGCGGCTGGCGTAGGGGCAGAGCTGGCACTTGTACGGCCGCTCGTCGGAATGTATCCGCAGGTGCTTCTTGAGGCTGCTGCTGTCCACGGCAGCGTAGTCACACAGGTGACACTTGTGGGGCTTCACGCTGGTGTGGCACCGCATGTGCATAGTCAGGTTGTCCTTCCGGCTGAAGCACTTGTCACAGAACTCACACTTGTGGGGTTTGTCTCCTTCAAACACATAAGAAAAGTCAAGGTTTTAAGGGTTTTCTCTACCAAGATGACTGCAGAGAGATGTGACCAAGGTGGTAGCCTGAGCATAGGGGTCTGCTGCTTCCTTCTCACCAAATGCCCAGAGATAGGAAGACGCTGAGGTCTAGATTAGCACACTGGGCAACAAGTAGGTGTGCTATTCACTCATGGCTCAGAACGTTTGAAGGCTCCTGAGGAACAGAGATAATATCAGACTGAGAGAAAATCATAGGCCAAACCTTGTTTGGGAAAACGAGAGTGGTCATAGAAGTACTCAAGATCAGAGCGGGCAGGTGGAAGGGTATTAGAACAGCTTTCTGGCTCACTAGTTGATAAAACACAGGGAGAATGGTCAGGTTGACCCTTCCCTTGCTTGTACTAAACCACAAGCAGCAATGGTATCTACCTCCCAGGCTGTTAGGAAGTGAGCACGCTTAGGCTGGAGAAACAATGTTAAAGGCCCCAAGTACCTAGAGGTACCCCGGAGAGCAGAGAACCCCAAGCCCAGAACATTGCCGCCACATAACCACTCCAGACTGATCATATCCAAATAAAAGTCTACCCAATAACCAAATGCTTGGGGAAAGCCAGAACAGAAAGACATGCCTAACTCAAGAACCTGAAGTTAGAGAAAATAATTATTTCAACACTAAAAACAGACATGGATTTTTTTTTTTTTTAATTAAAAAAATTTTTTTGGCCACACCACCCAGCTTGCGGGATCTTAGCTCCCCAACCAGGGATCAAACCCGGGCCCTCAGCAGTGAAAGTGTCACATCCTAACCACTGTACCTCCAGGGAATTCCCCAGACATGTGTCTTAAGATGGCTTACCTAGAGTCATGGTGGTACAGTGTCAGAAGCCTAGGAATGATGAGATCTTAAAGCTTTCAGAAAAAAAAAAAAAAAAAAAAGCCCAGATGAGCACACAACTCCTCAGACAACACTGGGTGGTAGCAAGATGGGAACAGTATCTGCAAAGTTCCACAGAAATTATATCCTGTACTTGAACTAGCATTCCATGGGAAGAAAAAATAAAGCCAGTTGACAGATGACGCAGGGTATCACACTTGAACCATGTACGTCAGAACAACAAAAAGGTAAGTGGATAAGATGTGGGCTTTAAGTAATGAAATGGAAAGTCCTGCTTCCAAACCACCGAAGACAGCCAATCATAAAAAAAAAAAAGGGATACAGGGCTTCCCTGGTGGCGCAGTCGTTGACAGTCTGCCTGCCGATGCAGGGGACATGGGTTCGTGCCCCGGTCTGGGAAGATCCCACATGCCGCGGAGCGGCTGGGCCCGTGAGCCATGGCCGCTGAGCCTGTGCGTCTGGAGCCCGTGCTCCGCAATGGGAGAGGCCACAACAGTGAGAGGCCAGCATACCGCAAAAAAAAAAAAAAAAAGGGGATACAACAGAACACAAAATGAGGTAAAAATCAAACTAAACATCACTTAGTACAAGAAACAAATGGATTAAATTTCCTATTAAAAATGTCAATTACATTTTTTAAAAATCAGCTTAATGCTCTTAAGATACCCAAATAAAAATGGCAGAGAAGTAGAAAAGGATAGAAAAATACTCTAGGAAAATGCTAAAAGACATCAGAAATATCAATATTAGGCAAAACAAATCATGGTGAAAGCCACTAAAAATTTTATACTGAGGAGACAGAACTCACTAAGTAGGTGTGAATCAGACTTATGAATCTAACACAGTTTCACAAAAGGTTTTTCAAAGAAAAGCTTGCAAATTGTAGGACATGTTTTAAAACAACTTTTGCTCAAGAATCGAAATCCAATTACAAACTCCCAAGAGATGAACAGGGGGAGCTCCATGTATCAAAGCCCATAGCCTAGTCAGTTTCCAGAAGAATGTCTGTGAATTTCAGGTCATTTTAAACAAAAGGCTGAAAGCAAGCGCACCATTTGCAACTCAAGAAACTAGAAGAAATGAACAGCACTTGGATCAATAAAAACAAAAAATGGCTGTTAAAAGGGGAAGGTTTGCTCAAAGAAAAGGTACCAATAGGCCAGGGTTTTCAATCCCACCACTACAACCATTTGGGGCCAGGTGATTCTTTGCTGTGCCCTGTCCCGTGCATGTAAGATGTTTAGCAGCATCCCTGACCCTTTCCACTAGATGCCAGTAGCACCTTCCTCCCCAGTTCTGAGAGTCAAAAATGTCTTCAGATATTACCAAATGTCCTGGGGGGAGGGGGACAAAATTGTATCTGGCTGAGAACCATTTTAATAGACATTGGAAGGGAGAAAGTGGACAAGAAATAGACAAACGCAATCATGATTATTAAGTAGGCCTTTACCCCAATCAGTTTAGAAGACTCAATAAAATGGTGATCATCCAGGAAGATATAAAATTACAGTCTGAATCAAGAAAGAAAATGGAGCGATACCATTTAGAAAAACTGCTATGTCAGAGATGTACCCCAAGGTAAATTGTTTAATGTTCAAATAGTCACTGTCGTTCCCAGGAGAATTATGCTGCATGGTCCCATCACTGCAGGCTTGGACATGTGACTGGCTCTGCCCAATGGAAGAGGAGCAAAACGGATGAGTTACTGTTAGGCAAATGCTTTTAAGAGCCAGTGCCTTGGGAATTCCCTGGTGGTCCAATGGTTAGGACTCCTGTTCTATCCCTGGTACAGGAACTAAGATCCTGCAAGCCACTCGGTGTGGCCAAAACAAAACAAAAACAAACAACAAAAAACAGCCAGTGTCTGGTTGGCTACACTCGCTTCTCTTGCCCAAGATGGCCTGTAACATTCCCAATCAGGGTTTTTTTTTTAAGTATAGTTGATATACAATATTATATTTCAGGTGTACAACATAGTGATTCACAATTTTAAAGGCTATATTCCACTTATAGTTATTATAAAATATTGGCTTGCTTTATTCCCTGTGAAGAGCAGGGTTTCTTTTTTTTTTTTTTTAAATGAATTTATTTATTTATTTTTGGCTCTGTTGGGTTTTCGTTGCTGCGCGCAGGCTTTCTCTAGTTGCGGTGAGCTGGGGCTACTCTTCATTGCAGTGTGCGGACTTCTCATTGCGGTGGCTTCTCTCGTTGTGGAGCATGGGCTCTAGGTGTGCGGGCTTCAGCAGTTGCAGCATGTGGGCTCAGGAGTTGTGGCTCACAGGCTCTAGAGCACAGGCTCAGTAGTTGTGGCGTATGGGCTTAGTTGCTCCACGGCATGTGGGATCTTCCTGGAGCAGGGATCAAACCTGTGTTCCCTCCATTGGCAGGCGTATTCTCAACCAGAGCAGGGGTTCTTATTTTGGGCCTCATGGATACAATTTAGGGGATCCAAGACGTTGCATGAGAAAGGATTAAATTTTTATCTCCATTACCTCTAACTGGAATTTAGCATTTCCTCCAATTATGGATGTAGTCAATAAACCATAATAATAGTACCCAAGACCTCCATTAATAGACATGAGCCATGTTCAGACCACATTCTACTTGCTGTAGTTCTCAGTATCCTTTATGCTCATCACTACTTCACAATTAAGATAGTAGACCAGGGCTTCCCTGGTGGCGCAGTGGATGAGAGTCCGCCTGCCGATGCAGGGGACACGGGTTCGTGCCCCGGTCTGGGAGGATCCCACGTGCCGCGGAGCGGCTGGGCCCGTGAGCCATGGCCATTGAGCCTGCGCTCTGCAACGGGAGAGGCCACAACAGTGAGAGGCCCACGTACCGCAAAAAAAAAAAAAAAAAGCTAGTAGACCAGCCACTGGATCTGAAAATTAACTGCAGAGCTTCAGTGCTTCTGTGCCAGCGAATCATCTGGGGGTGAGGAGGTCTCATTAAAATGCAGATTTTTTCACAGTTTTGAGATATAATTGATATATGAAATTGTGTAGGTTTAAGGTATATGATGTGATGATTTAATACATGTATATCATGAGAAATGATTACCACAATAAGGTTACTTAACACCTCCATCACCTCAGTTTCCATTTTGTGGTAAGAACATTTCAGATCTATTCGTAGCAACTTGCAAGTATATAATACAGAATTGTTAACTACAGTCACTATGCTGTACATTTGATCCCTAGGACTCATTCCTCTAATAACTACAAGTTTGTACCCTTTAACCAACATCTCCCCATTTCTCAAGCTGAGTTCACAGAAACAAAGTAAAATGCAGTTTCAGATTCAGTGGGCCTGGGTGGGGACTAAGATTCTGTGTTTCTAACGAGCTCCCAGGTGGTGGTGACCTTTCTGGTCTGTACCACACTTCAGAAAAGCCAGGGTTTAGTGTATTAAAATACCACACGATGAACACTTTGACAGCAATTGTACTTAAATATAGTTTAATGTGCTTTTATTATGTTTAAAAATACTGTTCTGCGAAGGGTCCCGTAAGCTTCACAAAATTGCCAGGAGTCCACAGCAAGAAAAAAGGTCAAGGGCTTCCCTGGTGGCGCAGTGGTTGAGAGTCCGCCTGCTGATGCAGGGGACACGGGTTTGTGCCCCGGTCCGGGAAGATCCTACATACTGTGAAGTGGCTGGGCCCGTGAGCCATAGCCGCTGAGCCTGCGCGTCCGGAGCCTGTGCTCCGCAACGGGAGAGGCCACAACAGTGAGAGGCCCGCGTACGGCAAAAAAAAAGAAAGGTCAAGAACGCCTTTATCTGGCGTATTCCAGAGCGGTCTCTCCATCAGCCAGGTCCCGGAGAGTAGACCACAAGGAGCAGAGCTCACACTGACTCTGGGGACACAGGGGTGAGCAGAGCAGGCTTCAGTGGCCACTGAGATGGACACTGTCATCACAGCCTAACCTACACCCTCTCCAGCCTCTGGAAAAAAGTCATAAACAGAGTACTGTGGGCGCGTTCTAACCAATTTTCCAGCAAAAGTGTTTTCGTGTTCAATTGTTTAATCACAGAGGGAAAGAAAAAAATGCCTCAACTCACTTCATGATAGATTAATTCTGATATCAATACCAAGGGAAGAAATAGAGTGGGATAAAAATACAAACATTGGAAGTCACTCTCTTTTATGAGGCTAAACGCCCGAGAACCATCCTAAGTGCAGAACATTTGAAATTCAATCATCATTCTTGATGAAGAAACCCAAACTCAAACCAAAGATGCCCCCAAACCAACTTCAGAAGGCTTGGAATAAAAAAATCTTCTTTAACATGATAAATGATCTCGAGAGAATTCTAAGGACTCGAACCACAAATGGTGTTTAAAAAAATAAATAAAAATAAGGGAATTCCCTGGCAGTCCAGTGGTTAAGACTCAGTACTTTCACTGCCGAGAGTCCGTGTTCAATCCCTGGTCAGGGAATCAGGGAACTAAGATCCCATAAGCCATGCAGCACAGCCCCCCACCCCCCAGAAAAAAAAAAAAAAATCAAGACATTTCATTAGAGTTAAGGGGTAACATATGGATGGTTTACCTTCACCACTACTCTTCACCTCTGACCCAGAGCACCACGGCCAAGGCACTCCAGATCAAGTAGAAAGAGAGGAAAACTCACTCTTTGCATAGGATAATCTACCTGGACAATCCAAAAGAGTGGACTTGAACTATTAGAATAACTAAGACAGCAAGAGGCCTGGAGAGAACACACACAATTCTTCTGAAACTAGTCCTGCTCCTTTCAGCACTCTATCCAGTTCCAACGTCCCCCCTCGCTCCCCCGTCCTTAATCCCAGTCTCCTCCCCAAAGATAAGCACATCCTGGGAGGGTGGGAGGGAGATGCAAGAGGGAAGAGATATGGGAACACATGTATATGTATAACTGATTCACTTTGTTATAAAGCAGAAACTAATACACCATTGTAAAGCAATTATACTCCAATAAAGATATAAAAAAATAAAATAAAATAAAGATTCCACATACAAGTGGAAAAAAAAAAGATAAGCACATCCCCACTTGGAAGGTGGGGAGGCAGGGTGTGGTGGTGATTGAATTAAGTGCCAGGTGATACATGATGCTCTGTCATTCAGTCTTTTTGTTTTTACATCTTTATTGGAGTATCATTGCTTCACAATGGTGTGTTAGTTTCTGCTTTATAACAAAGTGAATCAGTTATACATATACATAAGTTCCCATATCTCTTCCCTCTCACAGTCTTAATTTAGAACTTTCCAGCTAGCCGACTGAGGAAAATACAGTACTCGTTTCTTTTGGACTTTACTCCTTGTGGGATTTTCATGTGAATATTGGCACTTCTACGTCTTAAGTGATCGCTTGTTCAAATCCTCTTCCGTTGGAGTGATCTTTGATTTGTAGGCATCCTGTGTGTTCTGAAGATGAACTCTGCCCCACGTTGCACATTTCTTGTCGGACACTTGTCTTAACTCCTTAATCGTATCTTATTGTAAGCTTTAACTTTAGTCATATTTAATCTGTCTTCTTTGTGGTCTTTGCTAATTGTTTTTGCCTGTCTATCTCCCCCCATAAATTTGTCCTCCTATATTTGCTAGTAAGTCATATACTTTAATATTTAACTTATTTAGTATATTTGAAATCTGAATGGTAAATTTCCCTATTAAAAATGTCAATTATATTTTTTAAAAAGTCTGCTGTAAACCAAAATATGCTAGTTGGCTTGAGAACAAGCGCTTGTGGGACGATTGCACTGAAAACTGGGTGCTTTTCTTATGTTGCACCATTTTGGCCTGAAAGAACTGAAAAAACCATGATTATTTTCAGATTTGGTATTTGGCAGATGTTTTCTAAAATATGAACTAAGTGAGACTGTCGTGTCAAGGAACGTTACTGATGATACTGTGAGGTTAACTTTTGGATTCTAAAAGAAAAGTTCAGATTTCAGAACATATATCCCCATTACCCTGGGCCCGCAGCATCCTAGTTCTTAGATACTTCTGATGAGATTGGTAATATTAAATGTGATTTTCTCCTATGGTTACAATGAAATGGGTCAACATTTGGAACAATTATAAAAGTTAGTAAAACCTACATTTTCCCAGACGTCCAGTGTATGACTGTCAAATCAAGCCTGGGTAGGAGCCATTCAAAGTGGAAAACAAACTAATGAATGGATTTTAACTTAACAGTTTGAAAAATTTATGGATATGACTGCAAATTCTATACAGCAACTAGTCTTTAACAAACTATCATTTGTTGTATTTTGGTGTAGTATTATCTGAAAAGGTTATCAAAATACTCCTCCAGGGCTTCCCTGGTGGCGCAGTGGTTGAGAGTCCGCCTGCCGATGCAGGGGACATGGGTTTGATGCAGGGGACACGGGTTCGTGCCCCGGTCCGGGAAGATCCCACATGCCGTGGAGCGGCTGGGCCCGCTGAGCCATGGCCGCTGAGCCTGCGCGTCTGGAGGCTGTGCTCCGCAACGGGAGAGGCCACAACAGTGAGAGACCCGTGTACTGCAAAAAAAACAAAAAACAAAAAACAAAACAAAACAAAAAACCTCCTCCATTTCCAATTACATTATATGAGAGGCCAGATTTTCTTCATATCCTCCAAGGAACACATGGCAATAGACTGTATACTCGAATAGAGGGATGAGAATCCAGCTATTAAGACAGGTTTGCAAATGTGTATACAATGTCACTTATCACAGTTTTGGAAAATAGTTACTTTTCATAGAAGTGTTTATATATAATGAGCTTACTGGTTTTTAAAAAAAATTTTTTTTAATTTACTTTTTTTTTGGCCACGTGGTACAGCATGTGGGATCTTAGTTCCCTGACCAGGGATTGAACCCGCACTCCCTGCACTGGAAGTGTGGAGTCTTAACCACTGAACCATCAGGGAAGTCGTCTACTGTTATTTTTAAATGAATAATGTTTTAAAGCTTTCATTCTAACTTTTAATGCAGTAACTGTCGATAAAAAAAAACTCTTTGGGGATCTTCAATTTTGAAGTGTAAGAGATCTCAAACAGTGGCTGGGAAATCAATGTTCTACCCATTTGGCAAAAGTCCCTAAGTGATGAGCCATACATATACTGCCATCCTTGCCTCCCACTAACAGCTGCGTCAGAGATGTCATTTGGTCTATATTAGTTCTTTTTCTTGGTAATAGAACCTTCTCTTTGTAGCTGGGCACTTGCCACACAGATTGAAGATTTCACGCTCCCGGCCTTCATTTCCACAGCTAAGAGTGGCCATGTGACTAAGTTCTGGCCAAATGGGCGTCAACTCAAATGATGTGTGTAACTTCTAGGATGTGCCTTTAAGGTGCAGTCAGCCATCTCAGACCACACCAATGAGAGCTACATCACTGGGATATCAAAGCAACAAAAGAAGAGCCCGAGTCCCTGAAACCATGGGGCCCGGCCACCATGCCTGGACTGTCACAGGACTGAAATACTTTGCTTTTATGCAACCTTTAGCTGCTTCCTCACTACTCCATGAGTCACAAGGGATACTACTTCTGGGTCATGCCCAGAGAGAAAGATGCTGTGAGCACCCCAGGCCCCACTCCTACCTTCCACTGGGTAAGAGATTCAGAGAAGTAGAGCAATTGCCCTGGATCCAGAGAAGCAGCTCAAGTGTATACCTACCAGAGAAGCACGGGTCTGCCCTACATATGCATCCCTGACTCAGTGAACCCCACCAAGGACAGGGCCTTGCCTTATACTTTCTGTATCCCCATCACGCTCTGTATCACCTCAATAAAACATCAATCCAGCCCCTGCCTAGCTCTCTAGGTCCACCTGGTACTGTTGACATTGGGGCCTGACAGTTCTTGTAGGGCCTGTCCTGTGCATTGCAGGATTTCTGCAGCACCTCTGGCCCCCACCCACTAGATGGCAGTAGCACCGCCCCAATGGAGGATTGCTCAGTTATCCTCAGGGCAGAGTCACCCACTTTGAAGTTGCCTAGCCAGGCCACCCTGCTGGGGAGGAGGGGGGGTCATCTTTGTTCAAATGGCTCCCACAGTCTGCATGCTCTCACCGACATCATCCTGGCAGCCTTGCCTTTCAAGGCTTCACTAGGAGGCCTTTCACGATCCACCCTTCCCAGGCAAAGTTGAGCCTTTGTTCTCTAGTTTCCATAGCACGACGCCCATTTCCAGTAGAGACTGGTTGTCCAGAAAGCTGTCTTCTTAATGATGGAGCTTCAGGGTTTTAGCTGGGTGTACGGCTGCCCTTCTTGAAGCCATTTTCCAGCCCCACTTCGTGCCTGATGTGGCCACGGCTGAGTCCGCTCATCATACCGCTAAGTCACAGGGGATGCTGCTTCTGGGGCATGACCTGAGGGGAGGCATGCTGTGAGCCCTTCCTCCTGCTTCTTTTTTCCACTGGTTGAGAGACTGAGTTCTAGAGCAGCTGCCTTGGACCAGGAGTCGAAGCTGTATGTTTAGGCTGCCAGCTATTCCAACAGCTGTGGATTATTTACTTCTTAAAATTGTACTTGAGAGAAATAAATCTGATTGTGTTCCAGTCACTTAGTTTGGTTTCTCTGAGAGCAAAGACATCAGTATCCCAACTCATACAGGCTACTATAGAGTCTACACTAGAGACCAGAGGGTGGCAAAGTTTATGGAAAGAACCAGAGAGTATAATACATCTTAGGCTTTGTGCAACACGCAGTCTCCAGGAACTACTCAATAACCCCACTGTGGGGCCAGAAAAGTTATTTTTCATAAAATTGTTAATATGTAATGGGCTTACTGTTACATTATTGGTAACAAAGCAGCCACAGATAACAGTTAGACAAATGGACATGATAACAGGCCGTACGCAGTGTGCAGAGCCTGGTTCGTGATCACGCATTCCTTTGCTCCAGCACGTATGGTTTCTCTGTATTCTTAGCAGCTGGCTGCTCTGAAGGCACCTTCGAGAAGCAACTTCACTGCTCTTATCTAAGGTTCCTATGGCCACAGGGCCTCTGTGTCCCCCTCCCCTGCCTCCACCCACCTCCCCAACTTCACCTCACACCCATCCTGCTTCTGCTCCCTCCAAGCCTTTGCACCGTGGTTCCCTCTGCCTGGAACCCTTCCTTTCTCCTCATCTGGTTACTCAGCCATCTTTCTGTTTTTCTCTTTTTTCTTTTCACCATGCAGCACGCAGGATCTAATTCCTGGACCAGGGATCGAACCTGCGCCCCCTGCAGTGGAAGCACAGAGTCTTAACCACTGGACCACCCGGCAAGTCCCTTAGCCATCTCTCACAGTTTAACTTGAGAGTCTCTTCCTCCGAAAAGCCTGTCATCACCAGCCCAGATCAAATCCCCTACTACAGTCCCGGTACTTTTCCCCTTGCCTGTTACTTACCATTATTGCCTTCGTGACTTTTTAGGTCCCAGACCCTCCCACTAGACTAAGTTTCATGAGGCAGAGAGACTGTTTCTGTCCTGCTTGCCACTATAGGCCCAGCACTTCGTTCATATCCACATCCTCGGGTTTTTTCAACACTCAAGTTTTGAACAAATGAATGGATACCTACCAGTGTGGATTCTTAGATGGCGGTCCAAATCTTTCATGCCATGAACAGTTTTGAAGTGGCAACCTAGAAAAGAAAAACAGGTTCCCTTAATATAAATAACCTCAAAGAGGAAAGCTACCAGGAATTTGAAATTCTGGCAAGTCACGTGCTGAGTCAGTGAGTGAACTTGATGCTGAGCTCCTGTGACCGAGCCCCGTACAGAGAAGGGGCTCAGCGCCTCGAGTTTGCTCTTACCTGGATAGCAGCAGTTGAAGGTCCTCTCCCCAAGGGTTGCTGTTTGTTCCTTTGACTCAGAGGGAAGAGCTGTGACAGGGGCTTTCTGGGTATCACTGCTATCAGCGGAGGGACAAGTTGGTTTTTGAACATCTTTATCTAGTTCTGAAGCTGAAATTGAGACAATAAGTGTTCCTTAATTTCTCAAATATGAGCACCACGGTAAGTCTTATAGCAGGTTTGGGCTTATTTCACCTACCACCCCCGCCACACCACAAAAAAAACAAAAACAAAACCCCAAACATCACAAGTTAGAAGCCATGAACACTCTGGTCTTAACAATCCTCTTCCTCTTTACCAATTTCCAGGAAGTACAGGGGACAAAGGAACACAGTATCGTGACAGGGACCCAACTGCCAAGATCCAGACTGCAAAACTTTGCAGCAGTGCTTCTCGAACAACGTGGGGAAGACCTGGTACATAGAATAATTTCCAATCCGTCAGACCAGTATTTTTTTTTTTTTTTGCTGTACACGGGCCTCTCACTGTTGTGGCCTCTCACGTTGCGGAGCACAGGCTCCGGACGTGCAGGCTCAGCGGCCGTGGCTCACGGGCCCAGCCGCTCCGCGGCATGTGGGATCTTCCCGGACCAGAGCACGAACCCGTGTCCCCTGCATCGGCAGGCGGACTCTCAACCACTGCGCCACCAGGGAAGCCCAGACCAGTATTTTTTATAAAATAAAGACAAATTATGAGAAAAGTGGAATAAGACAATAAAAGCCCAAACATTATTAGATATGACAGAATGGTGGATGTCGAGCTGTCTTTAAGTGCTTACTCTCCACTTCTGAATTTATTTTGACTCAACTCAGTAACAGGTCACAGACCACACTTCAAGTGCCACTGCTTTCCAGGACAAAATGCCACTGTTTCAACTTGAAAGATGGAGGAGGAGAAAGAAAAGTCAGAGACTAAAAGATTTGAGATGGTCTGTAGTATCAGGACCTTTTTGGATCCCAATTTAAACATATTGTAAAAGCCATTTAAGACCATGGGAAGTGCAAACACTAACTGAAAGTTTGATAAGGGAATTTTTTTTATAAAGGTGTGAAGATGAAATTAAAGTTTTAAAAAGCATTTTAATAGTTTACAAATGGCTGTTTATAAATTGTATATGTCTGATGTGCTTCAAAATAATCCAGGGAGGGGAATGGCTGCACAGAAGAAACGATTGGCCACTGTAACTAGTTGTTGAAACTGAGCATCTAGTCCACGAAGTTCATTGTATCATTCTCTCTGTTAGTAAGGCTAAGCTAGGTGAAACTGTTGTTTTTGTGGGCCAAAATGATCAGATAATTTCATAGGGTTCAATCTAATATGCAGGTTTAAAAATTTCTATAACAAAGCCTAAGTACTCCTAGAAGATTGTAAAGTGATTTCTCTCCAAATAGATTTAAGACCAAGGTAAAAAGAGGTGCTGTCAATACCTTAAGTTGTTTTTTTTTTTTTTTTTGCGGTACGCAGGCCTCTCACTGTTGTGGCCTCTCCCGTTGCGGAGGACAATCTTAAAGAATATATTAACTAGTTTATGAATTACAGGCCAAGGTCAGGGACTTTTGGCCCCAGTTATAGAAGGTGGATTCCATCTTTCTTGCTAGGTTTGTTAAGGTAAACCTTCTTGCCATGAGAAGCTGTAGAACACACTGATAAGGGCTTCAGTTCCAAGCATAGGGTATGATTAGCCACGTGCTAGCTGTGTGACTATGGGCAACTTAAGTAAACTGAGGCTCAGAAAGGTTATCTGTAAAAAGGTATCACTGACCTGCCTCAGAGTTAAGAGATGAACCATGTAAATTCTTGGTACAGTGCCCGGCCTCCACTGAGTCAATGCTATTACAGGGCTTCAGGTAAAGGACTGCAGCTATCACATCCAAGCAGCCCCTTAACAGGGTCTGAACTGACCTAGTCCCGTAGCTTTCAACTGGGGGTCATTCTGCAATACCCGGGGACGTTTTTGATTGTCATGATCACGTGCACACGTTTGCGATGGTGGCACCTAGTGGGCAGAGGCCAGGGACGTTGCTAAACATCCTATGATGCACAGGACGGCCTCCACACCTACATCAGAATCACCTGAATTGCGGGTTAAATGTAGTTTCCAAAGCCTCATCCAGACTTAACTGGGGGTGGGCCCAGCAACCTGCATTTTTAAAGCACTCCAAGTGATATCCTCATACTACTCTTTAAGCCTTTGCTACTCAAACGGCGGTCCTCAGAGCACTAACACCAGCGTGACCTGAGAGCTTGTTCGAAATGCAGAGCCTCAGGTCCCAGACCTACAGAAGCTGCACTTTAACGAGGTCCCCAGGTGATGCCTATGCTCATGAAAGTGGCAGACGTGTCACTCCAAGGCAGCACTACTCAAAAAACCTGTGCATCGCAATCACCTGGAGGGCTTGTTAAGGTACAGGTGGCTTGGGCTCCGCCTCTGCAGTTCCTGACTCAGTAGGTCTGGAGTGGGGCTGGCAATTCTTCATTTCTAACAAGCTCCCAGCTGATGCTGTTGGTCTGGGGACCACATTTTGAGAATCTCTGCTCTTCCAGAAGAGATACTGGCTCGGAAGAGATGCTGCTCAAGGCCGCAGGGCTAGATGGTTTCAGCCAATTAGAACCCACACTTGCCAGATGTGAAGTCCATCACTCTGCCCCTCAGAGGAAGACACAAAACCTAGCATTGTTTAGCAATTCACATGTTAAAGAAAGCCATTAAACTATTGAGGGTTTTTAATCCCACAGAAACCAAGGAAGACTGAAAAGCTGAAATCCAAGTGAGAGGCTGTAAAGCACAATGATTTAGCAAACTGACTGGGAAGCCAGGTGATAAGTTCCAAATTCCAATTCTATCCTTTACTAGCTGTGTGACCCTGAGTAAGTTACTCAACTTCCCTGTTCCTCAGTTTCCACATCTGTAAAATGAGGATTATGGCCCCCATCTCACAGGTTTAGATGAAGTTCTTTAATGTATATACGTAAAAGAACCTTATACATAAGTCAGCACTATATAAATGTTACTGGTTTTATTCACTGATGTGTACACACACGAGCCACCGGATTCTCAGGGAGTGGAAAACACACTGAGCAATGCAAGTTTGAAGGCTTGAAGGCAGAGGGGAGATGGATGGGTTAAAGCTATCAGAAAACTGTGCCCAAGGCTATAAAGGGTCACTATGGCAGACTATGGCAGAGGCATGCAGAGCTTCTAAAGGCACCTTCCTCCTTCAATTTTAAGCATCCAGGAAAGCAAGGAAGGTCAGAAGCCTACTCTCTTGAGAAAGGTACAGCTGGGGCAGAGGCTCTTCTAGTCTGAAAGATGGGGTTGGGGCCACATCTGACAGAACTCAGTTTAGCACAGCGGCCATTTTAACCCTTTGTTGATGTTCCTTTGGTAAGGCTGTTTTCCTGCCCCTCTTATGATTGAAGTGATTGAAGTCTACCAACTGACCTGCTCTGTTCTGTCTCCTCCAAAAGAGGTGAGTTGCAAAGCCATCTGCAAATTAAGACTGGCCCAACCTTAAAAAAAAAAAAAAAAAATGGCGGGCTTCTAACTCAGCATCATAACAGACCTAAAACGCATGGAGGGGGAACATCAGTTGCAAGACTGCTTTTCCCTCCAGCGGCAGCTGGTGTGGAGGTGCCCTGGCACCCACAGTGCTGCACAACACAGAGCACCCTCCCCAACCTCTCCAAACACAGGGCAAGGCTCCAGGAGGTGCCCTCCAAGCGCTATCTGCAGGAAGAAAAAGCAGCCCGTGGCACTCACTTTGAACAGCCCGGGTTTACTCAGGAATTGTCTTTTATAATCGCTTCCCCCAAAGACTCAACATCCCCAATACCTCCCCAATTCTTTTACAGAGGATCAAGAGAAGTCTTGCTCCCACCCCAGGAACCCCACCCTAGGGTTAGGGTGGAACCCCACTCCGGTTCCACCCACCGATCGCCACTCTAGACCTCGCGCACAAAGACAGGATATTTTGGTTATAGTAGTTCCATCCAGCCAAGCTTTAGGTTTTTTTTTTTTTAAAGAAACTTTATTTATTGGAATAGGTACTAGAGCGTTAATAGGTATAATCCAAAAGTTACTGTGAAAAGTCTCCAACCCCACTCCCCAGCTACCCAGTTCCCTCCAAAGGCAATGTTAAGAGTTTCTTGAAACATTTTGTTTAATTAGCTATTTATCTAAAGGGTTGGTTTTCTTTGGTTTTATTTTTAGGACTGTATTTAAAACTAAGGCGTGATGCCAAACTATTAGCTTAGGAGTGACTTTAAGCTTCTGCTTTCCTCCACTACCTCCTTGGGAGCGTAGCAAAGCCCACCAGACAGACCTGCTGCTGGAAGTCTGATCCTTCTGGCAGAAGAGACTAGATTCCCCTCTCCCTTTCCGAGGCAGGAAAATGCTCGGAAGGGAGAGAAGAGAAGAAAGTTCTGCTAAAACTCCTCTCACTACCCCCTTGCTAAGCAAAAGGCAGCAGCGACCCCCGGGCGGGAGGGGAGGTGGCGGGCAGAGGGACCGTCAAGTAGGAACCTACATTGTCTTACCTGAGTGCAAGATAATCAGAAGGGGAAGCGCCTTAGAAATGCAGAGTCCCCGACTGCACCCCACCCCTGAGATTACAGCAGCGCAGGGGGTGGTGGGAGCCTGACAATTTAGCGAGTTCTCGAAGCTCCCTACTTGCAGGCTCTTCAGAAGCAGAGTCTCCAAGGCCCACCGGGTGAGAAATACTGCCCCGGGGGCCTAGGGTAGTCCGGGGTCCCTAGGCTTCTCCCGGACCCCCTCTAGCCCGGTGGCAGCCGGGGTGAGCCTGTTAAATCCCACCGCGGCACCCCGCTCACTCCCCGCCCCCAACATGGCTCCACTTCGCTTACAGTAGAAGTCAACGTCCTTACCGGAGCCCGGGGCTCCCGTCACTTCTCAAAACCTCAATCGGACGCGCCTCCAAGTTCCAGCCTCGCTGACGCCCGAGGCCTCTGCACTTGCTGTTCCCTCTGCCTGAGTGCTCTTCCCTCGGCCATCTCCACCGCTCGCTCCCTCACAACCTCCAGAGTGTTTACTCGAGGCTGCCCTCCACGGAGAGGCCTTCCCGGGACAACCCCCTCCCAGCTTGAGGTTTTCCCCGGCGCTCCGCGCTAACACACCTCACGCTCCGCCGCTTTATCTCACGTGCCATCTTTCTCGCCTCCACTGGGCCATAAGCTCCAGGAGGGTCGGAATTCTATCCTCCTTGTTCGTTGCTGTGTCTCTCCAGCACCTGGCCCCAAGTCCCAGCAGAAGCTCAGACATTTTACAGACATCTCCCCCCATCCCTCAGGAAAACGCCTGGGGCGCGGGTCTCGGAGCGCCCACCTTCCAGGCGCTCAGCTCTAGCCCAGCGCCAAGGAGGTCGGGCACCCGGGTGCCGGCGCACCCCGAAGACAGCCCCCAAAGGGGTCTCAGAGCATCCTTCCAACGTGTTCGGGAGATGAACCGTCATTTCATAGCGCTTGGGGGGAGGGGGAGTGGATGCAGGAATCCCCTCGGGGAGCGACGTAACTTACCCAAGGAGGGTGAATTTACGAGGTGTGTGTGTGGGGGGGGTGTAACTTACAAAGGCGGGGGCAGCAAAGCCCGAGACCCAGAACTCGGGTTGGAAGCTTCACCCACCCTTCCACGCCCGGCAGCCGGGACCTCGCACCCGCGCGGCTCTGGGGAACGTCCGAGAAACTGCCTCCAGCCCCCCGGGCCGGACGTCCGCAGCACTACTCACCCGGCTCCTCCTGCACCTCCGGGGCCGCCTCGGCGAACTCCTGGCGCTCAGGCTGCGGCTCCTCGAAGCCGAGATGTTGGGGCCTGGCCTGCTTGCGCCGCGACATGGCGTGAGGACCAGGGCTCTGGCGAGTGCCTACGAGTGGCCAGCCTCACACAACCAATTCCCGGAGTTCGGAAATTACCCCCTCCCTCGGCCGAAGCGCGCATGTCCCGGCAATTCTGCTCCTCGGCCGAACGGCGATTTATCAAGAGCCCTGACGGCTGATTGGCCCGGAGCCAAGACCTCGGGCCTCCTGGGGAAGCGCGGTCCACACCCGGGAAGCCCGCACCACCTGGGAAGCTCGTTAGAAATGCAGACTCTCGGGCTCCACCCCAGACTCGCTGAGTCAGAATCTGCGTTTTAACAAGCTCCCCAGGTGACTCGCGCGCACATTTAAGCTTGAGAAACCGTATCTGCATTTTAACGAGATCCCCAGGTGATTCGTTTGCCCATTAAACTTTTATAAGCACGGCTCCCCTCCAATTTAATGTGCGCGCGAATCACTGGGGATCTCGTTAAAATGCAGATTCTGACTCAGTGGGTCTGGGGTGGGGCCTGAGCGTCTGTATTTCTAACGAGCTCCCAGGTGATGCCTTTGCGGCTGCTGCCGCAGAGGCCGCGCTTTTAGATTCTGGCTTAATTGGTCTGGACTGAAACCTGGGCATTGGTGTATATATATTTTAAAAAGCTTCCCCAGGTTATTCTGAAGGGCACCCAAGGTTGAGAAGCACGACCTCCACTCGTGGTTGCATATTCGAATTTAAAATGTAAATGAGGCTACTGCGTCTCCAACGTCAGGGTGAACTTACTGGTCCTGGAAGAGTTGGTTAAAAATGCAGATTCCGGAAGTTTTGGCTTCAGGCGGCGGAGCCCAGGCATCTGCATTTCCATGCAGCATCTCTCCCCCGGACTCTGGCGCCCGGGGCCTGAGACCACACGGAGGAAAGAGGCCTGGGGCCGACAGGGGCGCGGGCCCCGCCCAGCAGGCGACTGAGGCGTGGTCCTCGGGGGGTTGAGCTAATTGGCGTTCGTGCTCAGACTGGCTGGGCCCTTGATGAGACCCGAGGGGACCCCTCCTGGCACCAGGTAAACGACATCCAACAGAGAGCAAGAAAGCCACCTACAAGCCCCAGATGTTTACTTTCTTCCATTGGGGAGTTACTTAAGGCGGGGCTGTGCCCCCAGCTTGCCCGAACCTGAGAGTCACGTGGGGGCCTTGGTTAAAAAAGACCCGTGTTCAGCTCTGAATCCGTGGGGCGGGGACTGGGAATCCGTATTTCTAACATCGCCGCGGTGAGCTTTTCTGCCGTGGCTTGCGCCGGCACTGTGGGGTTTCGCAGCGTCCTGTAATTCACCTTCTGTGAGGTTACCCTTGACAAACCCTAGGGGACTGTCTGCAAGAAGAGCATTTTTATATTTCTTTAAAAAGGAGCCGTTTTCCTCAAACTTCCCGTTGATTTTCAAGTTGTGAATTGATTGTAGGGATGTTTGTGTAAAGCCAGGTGAAGTCACTCAAGGTTAAATTTTCGAGATAAATTTTTAAAAAGCAACTTTTGAAGTTTTCTTTGGTCTGTGTGCATATGTGTCTAGGTACACATATATGTAAAGCCATTTCAAAACATACGTGTGTGCTTCTGTTTATCGTGTGACCTTTTGGAACGTCTCAGAAGGATCTCTAGGGGCCAATGGTTGCCTCTGGGGAAGTTGATGAAGGAAAAGCACCCAGCCGGGAGGTTAGGAGGCATCTGATACCCACTTTTTACTACTTGAGGTGTGTACCTGTGTTTGTATTTGCTATGGATAGAAATAATTTCTTCAGCTCAGGTGCACACAACTGGATTAACCAATCTTTGGTACAAGACCCGTTGTCATCCCTGATCTGTCGCTGACCTGTATTTGTCTGGTTGGTTGTTTGTTGCTTGGCTTATTAAGATACAATTAATACTAGGGAACTCTCTGACCCAAGCTAGGACCTTAACCATAACCTGCATTTCTCATCTATCCCCCTTCATCCCCTCCTCGAATTTAATAGCCATCCACCTAAACCCTTCATTCTTCATTCCTTTGTTTTTGTTTTCTTAGCAAGTCTTTTTTGCACCTACATGTATTCCTTAAGCTTTAATTTTTAAAGAACTTCATGAAAAGGGTATGTAATCTTCCAGTAATTACTCCTCCCCCGCATTTATTATAGTGCTAAGATCATCCAAATTATCACTGTTGTTCAACCAGCTTGACTGATGTGTAATATTCCATGGTGTGAAAATATCACAGTTGGTTCATCTGCCATCCTGTTGATGGGCACTTGGGTTGTTTCCCAGTCTTTGCCACGTGAAAAATGCAGCTATGATCTTTCAAAAAAGTGTCAGTTTCTTAAATGAATGTATACATCGATTGGATTGTAAGTGACTATGTAAGAAATGATGCCACAGTGGAGGCACCAATCTACACTTCCCCCAGCAAGGTAAGAGGTACCGTGGAGTCAAATCCTTTACCACACTCCGTATTGTCAGGTGTCTTAATTTTTGCCAATCAAATTGACATACAATGATATTTCACTACGGTTTTGATTTGCATTTTCCTTGAATATATTTCAACAAAAGGCAAAGTAAATTATCAATATTTTCTACAAATATAATGACAGCAACAGATTAAAACTTGCTTCCTTTTTTGAAGGCACTATTTTAGTATTTTACAATACATCCATTCAATGTTATGGTCCTAAATTAAGTTTATTACCATGTTTGGTTTTTTTTTTTTTCGGTACGCGGGCCTCTCACTGTCGTGGCCTCTCCTGTTGTGAAGCACAGGCTCCGGAAGCGCAGGCTCAGCGGCCATGGCTCACGGGCCCAGCCGCTCTGCGGCATGTGGGATCCTCCCGGACCAGGGCACGAACCCATGTCCCCTGCCTCAGCAGGCAGACTCTCAACCACTGTGCCACCAGGGAAGCCCCCATGTTTGGTTTTAATGGCTTGATTTCAAGGGTTATCACTGAAAAACTGAAGAGAAAAAAAAAACCTCACAGGATATATAGAAAAAAATAAAGTATCATTGGCTATGCTTAAATCATGGTTCTCCCTTTTTAATCCCATTTGCCAGTTTCACAAATTGACTATTTTCTTTGAAATCCAGATCGTAAATTTTCATTTCCCCTGATAATCAACCTGGGGCTTCTACAAATTAACCTGAAGAGGTTAACCTAAACTATATCTTTTTTTTTTTTTTTTTTGCGGTGCGCGGGCCTCTCACCGTTGTGGCCTCTCCTGTTGCAGAGCACAGGCTCCGGACGCGCAGGCTCAGTGGCCATGGCTCACGGGCCCAGCCGCACCGCGGCATACGGGATCTTCCCGGACCGGGGCACGAACCCGTGTTCCCTGCATTGGCAGGCAGACTCTCACCCACTGTGCCACCAGGGAAGCCCTAGGGAAACCCTAAACTATATCTTTAACAACTAGATTTCAAACCCACTGAAGCTCTTTACTTGGAAGATGTTTAAACAGATTGGGAAATTCTGTTGCCAAATTTAAACACACAGATAGAGGTCTTTACAGGTGACAACTTTTCATTATTTTCAGCAACAAAATCACCTAACAAGGGAATCATGGCCAAACATGCATTTCAAATACTCACTCCATAGCATGTTTCTCTTGGAAAGCATTTTGTCATTCTTTATATGTATATCACCTGTATCCTGATTTTTTTTTTTTAATGGTTGTTAGGTAGTTCCCTTTCTTCAAAAAGAAAGTCAATAAAATTTCAACGCCTGTCCCTTTGTAAAAGAAAAACGGAGTATATTTGTAACTTTGATAACTTTAGTATTTTGCCAAGAGGTGAAGTGTACCTCTGAATTATACAGAAGATTCTCCCAGTCATTCGACATCTTACAAAGCATTACAGAGATTCCAGAGGCAGTATCATGTCATCACGAAGCACACGGACTGGGGCCAGCCTGGGTGAGAATCCCGGCTTTTACCATGTGACCTTGAGAAAGCTGCCTTGTGCCCCAGTTTTCTCTTCAATAAAATGGCGATGCTAATACAGCCAGGGTGGTTGTGAGGATGAATGAATACATATATATAAAGTACATGGAACAATGTCTACTACGGAGGCAGCGCTCTGTAAATGTTATTTATAAGAGTAGGGTAGGGGCTTCCCTGGTGGCGCAGTGGTTGAGAGTCCGCCTGCCGATGCAGGGGACACGGGTTCGTGACCCGGTCCTGGAGGATCCCACATGCTGCGGAGCGGCTGGGCCCGTGAGCCATGGCCGCTGAGCCTGCGCGTCCGGAGCCTGTGCTCTGCAACGGGAGAGGCCACAGCAGTGAGAGGCCCGCGTACCGCAAAAAAAAAAAAAAAAAAAAGAGTAGGGTAAGAGTTACAGTTATCTGTAAAAATAGCTAATGCTCATCTAGAATTGGTGGTTCCAGGAATTCCCTGGCGGTCCAGTGGTTAGGATTTGGCGCTTTCACTGCTGAGGGCCCAGGTTCGATCCCTGGTTGGGGAACTAAGATCCCACAAGCTGTGCGGCACAGCCAAAAAAAAAAAAAAAAACAACAACAACAGAAGAATTGGTGGTTCCAATGAACTTGGGACAGATATTCTGTTTTATGTGGGAATAAATTGGAAGCACACAGGCCTGTACTGACATTACCCAACCCTTCTGAGTGGCAGACTTCCATGCCTTTATACCAGTTTCTCTATATATACTAAATGAGCGCTATGATATTGTTTACTATTGGTCAAGTAATTGCTTTCTTCTTAAGAGAAATAGATAAAAACATAATTGTCTCTCTGATTGTCCTGGGCTTCCCGTGGGGCTGAGCACCTTGCTTGGGTCGTGTTCTCCTAAAGCTCACTCAACTTCTGTCGTTACCACCTAGTATTTTCTGCTGTGGATACAGGAATGAATCAAGAAATGTTTATCCAGGTAAAAGTGATGCCCCAGTGGGGCGTAACGCTAGACAGGAGCAAATCTCATTTCTTCATCTGCCGAGAGTTCATTTATTTGTTCATCTGACGATAATTTGAGTCTAGCCTGTTGCCTGGCTCTGTTCCAGGTGCTGGGTATGGAGGGATAGGCAAGACACACAAGATCCAGCAGGGCAGTCAGAGAAGGAAAGAAAGAACCAGTGTGCGGGTCATTTCAGATAGGGCTGGGGGCCACGGTCAAGGTGAAACGGGGTGGCGAGATGAAGAGTGGTAGTAGGGGCGGTACCTGAGTTTTGCTAGAAGTGACCTTTGAGCTAAAACCTGAATATAATAGGCAGCCCTGGGAAGAACCAGGGAGAGAACGTTCCAAGGGAGAGAAAACCATAACAGCAAAAGCCCCCAGGAGATCAGCTTTCGTGTGTTTGAAGCAAAGTAAGAAGATTCAGTGACTACCTGGTTTCCAGAGAAGAAAAATATGCCTGTAAGAATTTGAAAAAAAAAGTCCAAGCTCACTTACGATGAAAGAAGTGCAAGTTAAAAATACATTGAAGTACTGTTTTATATCCTGTCTGAATAGAAAAGATAAACACAACCCCACACATATTAGTAAAAGTGAGCGTATGCTATGATCCAGCTGTTCCTCCCCCACTGTACTCCTCAGACTGTGCACGGGCGTCACTGGGGACCTTGTTAAAATGCAGATTCTCACTCCAGTGCTTCTCAAACTTTAATGTGCAGAAGGATGACCTGGGGATCGTGTTAAATGCAGATTCTGGGCAACAAACTTACAAGAGGCGTTCAGCATCACTAACTATAAGGGAATGAATATTCACCATAAAGTCCTCCTTTCTTTCGCCTATCAGCTCAATAAAAATTAAGACTGCTGATAACATCTACTTTTACTAAGAGTGAAGGGAGATTAGTCTTCTAATGCGTTGCTAGTGGGAGTGTGAATGGTTATAGCCACTTTGGAGGGCAATCTGGCAATCAGTCTTTAGATATGCCCTCCCAATGGTTTATCAGCTCTGCTTTCCATCTCCTATAGAGAAATGCTTGCACATGTGCACAAGGGGACGAGTCCAGGGATGTTTGTTGCAACACTACTGTCATCGCAAACAACTTGAGAAACAACCTAAGTGTACAACAATAGGGGAATGGTTAGATTCAACTGTGGTTTAGCCATACCAGGCAGCAAATAAAAGTAATCAGCCAGTTTTATGTTTATAGGGATGGCTAGAGCTCCAGCTATACTGCATTGAAGAGGAAAAGTAAGTTCTACATAGACATAAACACATATTCAAGTCCACATATGTTTTCAGTGGTGAAAATGAAAATCCAGAGGACAAAAGTCCTGGCAGGATGCACGCTGGCTATGAGTTAAGCAAGATGGCGCCAGGGAGTAGATTCAGAGGGGAAGGATCGGAGAACCTAAAATTTCCACAGGTATGCGTAAGAGAACATTATCCTTAGTAACATTTTTTAAAAATAGGGAGTGTGTTCACATACTACTTTATGGTTAAAAATTAATCATTAAAATTACTAAATTATGGTTCTATCATAAAATAGAATACATTCTTTATGACTATAAAAAGAATAATGTATTTCTCTGTGCACTGATGGAATATTTTCAGGATGTATTAGGTGAAATATTCAAAGGACAGAAAAGAACACAAGTAATGCTGTTGTGTGTATGTGTATATATGTATGTAAATACATATATGTAACTATCTCTCTGTATCAAATTTAACATATATACATCTACACACATACACACACAAACTTGTGAATGCAGAGGAGACCAGGTTGCTGGTAACATGAGTTAGCTCTGGGGACAGGACAGCAGTATTTGTGATGCAGTTGTCTGAGTGACGGACATCTTGCTATATACCTTTTTACAGTCTTTTAAGTTAATTGAAAATTTGGCACACATACAAGAACGTATAAAACACAAACATGCAGTTTAAGGAACAACACCTGAGTAACCATCAGCACCGTAAGATACAGAACATTCTTAGTACTAAAGAAGCCCTTCACATATTCCTATCCATCAGCTTCTCCTTCTTTCTGCCACCTTCTTCCAGGATCGCTAATTTTGTGTAATAATTATTTAAAAATAGTTTTGCCACCTAACTATGTTGCTTAGAGTTGCCGCTTGTTGAACAGTATGACTAATTTTCCTTCACTTGCTCCTTTAAGCCTGTGAGAGTCAACACGTTGCTGCAGGCAGCTGTGGTTCATTCATCGTTACCCTGTGACTATATCACACTTCATCTACACCTTCATTGCCAGTGGGTGGTCTCCAATTTGTAATTATGAGCAACGTAGCTATGAACATTCTTGCACAGCTTTCCTGATTCACATGTGTAAGTTTCTCTAAGCCTAGGGTCTGCATTTTAACAAGATCCCTTAGTGATTCTCACGCATGGTAAGTTTGAGAAATGCAGTGTGGGAGGAATGCCTGGATCGGAGCATATGCTTACATTCAAATTTCCTAGGAAATGCCAAACTCTATCCCAATGTGGCCATGTTAATTTATATTCCCATCAGCATATTAACTTTTAAAATTTAAAAAAAAAAAAGCTAGTTAAAAAGTCACTAGGGCACAGTCTTAATTGAAAATGGAAATAACCACGATACAGATCCTCAGTTCTTCCTCTTCTTTCCCTTCTCCTCCCCCACTGCAGCCCCTTCCCTTCATGGATTAGAATTTGAAATGATGAGATGAAATACTGGAAGAGGATACTGTATAAGCAACAATGTGGACCTTTATAGTGAAAACAGCCTCCAATTCACCTGCTAACACCTACAGATTTGGAAGTTCCTGAACTGTAGAGGAATGTTATCCAAGAATAGGAATTCTAAGCTTCTAGACGTGCGGCTGGGTGTGGCAGGCCTGAGCTGGTCAGTTGTCTTACCTATTCTTGAGAAAAATGAGTTTCCAATCCTTTTCTGGTGACACTGAAATCTCCCAGACCAGCTGTCATTTTCAGGTTCTTTTCGTGTTCCATATCTACGGCATACGGTCTCCCTGACTGACATACTCTACCAGGGCTTGTTCCAGAACCATTCACTTGTTTACAAACATTAACTGGGTTCTGTCTGGGTGTGAGGTATGATACTAACCTCTAGGAATGCAACAGTAAGCCTTCAATGAAGTCAGAGTAATCGAGAGGAAAAATAAGTAAACAGTTACAATACAGTGTGATAAAGACTCACACATGCTGTATTAAAAAAGAAAAGAAAAAAAAGACTCACACAGCGGTCAGGGAAAGCTTCCTGCAAGAGGCAGATTCATAACCCCAGAGGTGTAGGAAGAGCAGGTCTTGGGCAGACAGAGAAATGAGGTGAAAAGGGTTCCAGGCAGAGGGAATAGCTTGTGCAAAGACCAGCTATGGCACTTTTGAGGAACCTCAGTCTGGCTGGAGGTGGGCAGAGTGCTGGAGACAGGACATGGGTAGGGAGTAGATGCAGAGGCTTTGTATAGCAAGTTGGGTATAATTAAACCATTTCCTATTTCTCCTTTCCCCTCTCTCCCTTTTAAACTTGGACACATCCAGAGGCAGATCCTAGGCCTGGCTTGGGAAGGGAACTCAACCTCTCCTAACCTGAGACACGACAACAGTGGTGGTAGTGATGACTGTGACGATGACAACGAGAAGAGTGAGTATTCACAGAGGCTCACCGTGTGCCGAGTAGCATTTTAGAACATATTTTACATATATTATCTCACCAGAGTCCAGCTCTTCAGAGATGTGTGATTTTGAACAAGTCTCTTAACCTCCTCGAGCCTCAGTTTCCTCATCTGTAAGATGAGGATAATAATTCTACCTACCTCAAATGGTTTTTCTGAGTATTAAAATGGAAATATATGTAAAGGGATTGACAAATAGTAAAGAATCAAGTTTATTAGTTATTATTCATTATTGGCTGCCATCTACCTACTACCCTTATACTATAATAACTTTAAAAACGAATTAAAAATGTAATAACCATTATTCTATATTTTATTGAATACCTACATTGTGCCTGACTGGTTTGGGTGATAGATATACCCATCCTTTGGACCAGGATTTGGCAAACTATGGCCTGTGGACCAAATCTAGCCCACTTGCCTATTTCTGTAAATAAGGCTTTATTGGAACAGAGCACCATGCATTTATATGTTATCTACGGCTACTTTTGTGCTAGAACTACAGAACTGAGTAGCTCCAACAGAGATGATAAATATTTACTATCAATTATCTCTCTTGAAACCAGCAACTCTTTCTGTTGCTTTATAGAATAAACTTGCTAACCCTTGCTTTTGGACTTATAACTTTGACCAAGGTCACGGGGTACTGTGATTGGCCAAGCATGGGACACGTGCCCTCCCCTCATGAAGGGGGTGTGTTAGCCCCATTTGAAGCATACAGGCTGAAAGAGGGGATGGAGTGGATCCCCAAGGAAAATCTGGAAAATGCGCAGAGAAGGAGGTAGTTAGCTGAGGCGTCTGAGGCTCAGGGCCTTGGCAATGAATATTCATGGTTTTGTGTAACCATGCTACCCTCCTTCCTTTGGGGAACTAGTTCTGGTACGGGTGCCACTTATGGAAAGCCACTGATGGCCAGATGAGTGGGCCACTGGCCAGGATGGGCTCAGCCTAACCCACTGTGTCTGCCTGACCACTGATGTGCTCTGGCGCTGGGCGCACCATTCCTGGCGTGTTTATGTCCAAAAGCAGAGACAGAAGGACTACCCTCTGGATTTGCCGCATTGGGCTGGTGTTAAGTTGGGGTTGCCAACTGTGCCCATAACTTTCTAGCAAGTTTACAAAACCCACCTTAGGAGGAAAGAGTAAGAACAAGCAAAGGCCAGCAGTGAAGAGCACGATCATGAAAAAGGACGCTACACACGACCATCCCCCTGGTTTAGGTCTCAAGGTCCGGGGAGCAGCCCTGAACCCTGTGTTTCTTTCTTCGATTTTGGAAACTACCTAGTAACTGTCCAGGAAGCCTTCTTACTTCTGCTAGTTTTAGTGTGTTTTCTGTTCCTTGTAACCAACAGAGTGCTGGAAATATGTGGGCAAGCCATAGAGAAAGGCCAGAGAGGACTTCCCCTCACCTAAAGTCAGGGGGAAGTGAAAACCCTACGGGAGTAGAAACCATGAGGTGTGTAAAAGATATAGAATAGAGGGCAAGGGGTCGAGCAAAAGGAAGAAACCAACCAACCAACCAACCAACCAAATGTGGAGTAGCTGAGTTTCATTTATAGCAGAGAAAATACCCAAGAATTCCCAGAACTAATACATTTTAGTTCCAACTTCTGATCTCCTGCACACCTGGTGGTCAAACGTTTATTGTTACATCATAATTTTTTTTTTTTTTTGGCCTTGCCATGCAGCATGCGGGATCTTAATTCCCCGACCAGGGATTGAACCCATGCCCCCTGCAGTAGAAGCACAGAGTCCTAACCACTTGACCGCCAGGGATTCCAAATGTTTATTGTTTTGTGTTGCAGATACCTTCGTACATTTCTGTTGTCAGCTGGGTCTTATATGCATTTAAGCCCTGGTTTAAAAGTCCCTTTAAGAATGAACTAGTTTTGGACTTTCCTGGTGGCGCAGTGGTTAAGAGTCCACCTGCCAATGCAGGGGACATGGGTTCAAGCCCTGGTCCGGGAAGATCCCACATGCCGCGGAGCAACTAAGCCCGTGTGCCACAACTACTGAGCCTGCGCTCTAGAGCCCACGAGCCACAACTACTGAGCCCGCAAGCCACAACTACTGAAGCCTGCGCACCTAGAGCCTGTGCTCCGCAGCAAGAGAATCCACCGCAATGAGAAGCCCGTGCACCACAAGGAAGAGTAGCCCCCCGCTCACCACAACTAGAGAAAGCCCGCGTGCAGCAACGAAGACCCAACGCAGCCAAAATTAAATAAATAAATTTATTAAAAAAAAAAAGAACTCGTTTCGGACTTCCCTGGTGGTGCGGCACAGTGGTTAAGAATCCGTCTGCCAATGCAGGGGACACAGGTTCAAGCTCTGGTCTGGGAAGATCCCACATGCCACGAAGCAACTAAGCCCGTGCACCACAACTACTGAGCCTGCGCTCTACAGCCCACAAGCCACAACTACTGAGCCCGTGTGCCACAACTACTGAAGCCCGTGCACACAGAGCCTGTGCTCCACAACAAGAGAAGCCGCTGCAGTGAGAAGCCTGCACACGGCAACGAAGTGTAGCCCCTGCTAGAGCCCCTGCCACAACTAGAGAAAGCCCTTGCGCAGCAACGAAGACCCAAAATGCAGCCCAAAAAAAAAAAAGAATGAACTAGTTTCACATGAGGTGACATGGGATGATTTCTGAATTTTTGGCTCTGAGGGAGGAGAGCAGAACTACTCCACCCATTCAGGGTGCCTGGTTTATGGAAAAAGTGCCTGGTACAGCAGAGTAGGTGCTTAATAAGCTTTTATGAATGAATCCTGAATGAAAGATATATTGTTAAATTAAAGAAAAAAGAAAGGCAAACGACAAGACGGTAGGTTGAGTAAGGGGCCGTTAAAAGGAAATCAGGAAAAAGAAGAAACAAAAACTATACATATAAGCATATGTAAACACGTGATTGCTTTTGGGAAGTTAGTTCGGGATCTGATGTGGAAAGGAGAATAATTTTTCATCATATACCATGTTGGAGTGTTTGAATTTTTTCACTCTTCGCATGTATTAGTTCTTCAATTAAAAATATTGTAATGAGATATATGATAAAGCCAAAAGAGTAACATGTTAATGACAGAATCTTTGTGGAAAGAATGTGGGTGATCACCAAACACTTTTTTTCAACTTTGCTGTATGTTTGAACTGTTTTATGGAAAAAAAAGTTGTTGGACATTTTTCCTTTAAGAAGTTTCCCTTCTATAATGAAGTCAAAGGCCAGCCCTGAAGCATTGGTACCCATCAGGCTCTCAGAAGGAAGGAGAATTCCCATGGTGGTGGTAGGGGCATCTTTCTGCTTAAAGGTGCCAAGCGTTGCACTGTTAGACTGAAACCATCTGAGCTGGCTTTTTAAAAAAAAAATAATTTTATTATTTTATTTTTGCGGTATGCAGGCCTCTCACTGTTGTGGCCTCTCCCATTGTGGAGCACAGGCTCTGGACGCGCAAGCTCAGCGGCCATGGCTCACGGGCCCAGCCGCTCCGCGGCATGTGGGATCCTCCCGGACCAGGGCACGAACCCGTGTCCCCTGCATCGCCAGGCGGACTCTCAGCCACTGCGCCACCAGGGAAGCCCCTGAGCTGGCTTTTTAGCTAAGTACAAAGGCTGAGTCTAAAGCAATGACTTCTACGCTGATATGGCTCCCAATTCTGCCCAACTGGAGTCCTCACTATTGGTCAATGACAGTAGAGCCCATCAGAGCTTCCCTCTTTGGGAGTGTATCAATTCGAGTTCATTGATTACAAGCAACAGAAACTGCTGGCCAGTTGAACCAGAACAGGAATTGATTGATTGGAGCATGTGAGGGACCTGAGTGAGAGCCCAACTCAGGTGATGGGCAGAAAGTGAGGCAGGCCAGAACGAGGTGCCCTGCAAGGACGTCTGTTGGGGATGCTGCAGGGGAACATCTCTGATGCTGATGCTGGAAACCCCGAAGCTGGGCCCCACTGCTCCCAGAAACCGCCGCTGCTGTCATCACACACTGTTTAAACCTCTGCTGAAACGCTGCTATTGTGGATGAATTTTAATACCTCCCTGTGGTTTATGCTGCTTGCTTGGTCTTAGGCAGGAATACCTGACTGGCCAAGCCCAGGGCTTGTGCGTGTCCTCAAGCTGCAAGGAAGTCGTGGGAGTAGCTGATGCTCACCAGCTTGTACAGTGGTGGGTAGGACACTGCCTTCCACCTGGATGAGCACAGTGACAGATGTTTTCTACACAGGAAGCCGGTGGATCCTGAGCAGCCCTAATGATGACAAGGGTGAGCTACTGACGGCTTAGCCAAAGATACAGAAAAACTGAGAAAGCAGGTCATTAGCGCTGCTACCTATATGGCTACATTAATTGACTGCCTCCTATGTGCTATGTACTTAACCTGTATTATTTTTGTTTTTCTTTTTAAATTGAAGGATGGTTGATTTACAATATTGTGTTAGTTTCAGGTGTACAGTATAGTGATTCAGTGTTTTTGCAGATATATTCCATTATAGGTTATTACAATATAATGGGTACCGTTCCCTGTGCTATACAGAATATCTGTGTTGCTTCTCTATTTTATTTTGTATCTGTTAATCCTACACCCCTAATTTGTCCTTCCTCCCTTTCTTTTCCCCTTTGGTATCACAAGTTTGTTTTCTATATCTAAACATGCATTATTTTATTTAACATGTGTTATTTAATCCTTCTTTACAACACTATAAGGTAGGAACTATTATTATCCCCATTATGCAGAAGAAGAGACTGAGGTTCAGAGAGGTTGGGTCACTTGTCTGGGTCATATCTCTGGGAAAATATGGAGCTGGGATTTGAACCCACCTTCTTCTGACTCCAGAGCCCTTGTTCTTAACCACTACCATCCACTGTTCCACTTCTCCATGGGCCTGCTGTACAACCCAGGCTTGCAAGGTCTCTGAATGACAGTACTTACTCACCTGCTTACAGGTAATCTGGGTGTATCTATGCTGTCTACACTGGATTAGGTGGAAAGAAGCTCTGTAAAGATGACTGCCGATTTGCTAACTTGCAAGAACTTTAATACTGAAAAAAAAATTAAGTTCTTATTGAGCCTTCAGCATACCAATCTTTCAAATTAATCTGAACTCTGCAAATCTTTCTGAAGACACATGGTAACTTAGAGTTAGCTCAAAATGAATGGAATCCTCTTTAAGAAAAGGTGTAAAGTCTCTTAAAAGCTGAGGCATCTCCAGCACTTTATTCCTCCCATGTATGTTCTCTTGGAAGACATTGAGTTTCAGAGCTAGTGAGGAAAATGTTGCCTCTAACAAAAGATGCCCTTATGGAGACTAACAGGTCTTGGGTAGATTGGGTGGGGAGTCCTCTGGGCAGGTTTTCTTTCTCTCTCCTATGAAAGAGAACTGACCAAAAATTAAAAAAAAAAAAAGGAAGAAAAGGGATGCAAGACAAGATGGGAAGAAGAGACCTGCTGGATTTGCATCCAGATTTTACAAGGACAAATACTTTTTTCATCATACTTGTGTTGAAAGTGATTTTAAAGTGGTACTGCAGGGAAAACATTATTTCACGCATTCAAGTAAATGCTAAACACTGGAAATGGCAATTCAGTTGACTATGTTTACTAATAGTCTCCTGTATTAGTCAGCTTTTGCTGCGTGACAAACAACTTCAAAATCTCAGTGGCTTTCGACAACAAATATTTATGTTATTTTTTACGTGTCTGTGAGTCATTGTGGCTCTACTGGATTGGGTTGAGGTCAACTCCATGGGTTTGCTTGTGTCTCCTTGGGTGTTTTGCTACACACAGCATGTCCTTCTCATGACAGGTCACGTGAGAGCAAGAGGATGAGCCAAACTGTACAGGCACAGTTAAAGCCCCTCTTCTCATTGGGTCTACTATATTCCATTGGGCAAAGCAAATCACACAGCTTCACCCAGAGTCAATGGGGCCAGGAAGCCACTCTACCCACCAAGATACCAATGTGCAAGGGTTGATAAGTATGATTCTGTACCAGGGAGGGAGTGTTGGGCTGGAAACAGAAATCTAATCTACCACAGCCACTAACACTGAAAATAGGAATACAATCACACAGTGAAGAATAAACAGATGGATAAAGACTTGATACATTTATAGTAATACATTTATCTCTAAAGCATTAGGTCAAAACCCAAACTCTGGTCAGCTCTGTGGCACGTGACTTGTTATTTTTCTTGGAAAACTGACTCATGGGATAGGAAACTCTTTGACTTGTGTTGTGTTACTGCATTCCGCCACTAGGGAGAAGCATTAGGCATTATTCTACATTTTCTGGGCTGGGCCTTCCATCGGCGAGGGTGGTAAGGGCATACTGGAGGCTACTTATACCTGCTCTCCCAGCATAATTACCCATAGTGCTTGCCACCCCACTCTCAAAGGTGTCCCAGTCTGATGTCCCAGTCTGGATGATGGACTATATGATCACTTTATATAAATGGTATAAATGTGGTGTTGCTTCTCTAGAAATAAACAACCTTCCCAGGAGCTAACATTCTCCAAGGAGCACCTTTTTTTTTTTGCCTTTTCCTTTCTAGAAAAATGCTCCGATTACAAATGACCTCTCTCCTCCAGGGCTTCATGTGTTCCAGCCCACCTTAGAATGCTCACCCTGCATTTCTCTGTTCCCAATTTCAATTATCATTTTGACTTTCCATGAGCAGCCTCCCCTGGGCCCTCCAAACCTGGGTTATATGGGTTCCCTGTCGTCCTGCTATGTCCCCCTGACAGAGCATTCATATACTGTGACAAATGTTTATTTGCCCATCTGCCTTACTAGTCTGTGAGATCCCAGAGGGCAAGGACCCTGCCTGCCTTGTGTCACTACCATCATATGAAATTAGTATTTGCTGAATGAATGCAACTGTTGTTATTGTTTTAGTTATTTTAAAATATGGCAGAATACAAAAAACAGAATCATACTGTTCCCAACCCCACTTTCTACCAGTTTCTCTTTCTGTTGCTCATTTTTCTCTGGTCACATTAACCTCAAACACCCCAGGCACATTTCTGTTTTAGGGTTTTTGCATTGGCTGTTCCCTCTGCCTGGAACTCTCTCCCTCTTGATATCCACATGGCTCCCTCCCTCCCTCATTCCAGTCTTAACTTCTCAGGGAGGCCTTCCCTGACCATCCTATCTATATACAACTGCAACCCCTCTCCCCTATCAAACCCTGCCCCCCATGCCACAGCACTTATCCTTCTAAGACACTGTAAAATGTACATATGTGTTTTGTTCTCCATGTACTGTCTCTTTCCCCACACTAGAAGGTAGACTACAAGGGCAAGGATCACTCTTTGTTTGCTCTTGATACCTCCCAAGTTTATAGAACCACACCTGGCACAGAGTAGGTGCTCAAGAAACACTGAATGAATGAATGAGTTCAGTGAACATTTGCTGAACACTTCCTTCCAGGGGTTAGCATGGTTAGAACCAGTCTGAGCCCTCAAGATCCACAGTTTTGGTAGAGGCAATGACAAGACAAGAAACAGTGGCATCTAGACATAAGCTGCTTCAAGGCAGTGGCTCAATCGTAGCATCTAGTGTCCTCATAGCTCCGTGGGCCCCTGTTGAAAGTTCTATACACCTATCTGGAGTGAATCTACCAATCAACTCACAAAACCAAAGCAGCTGATGGCGTTCAGAACATTCGCCCTATTGTCTCCCTTTCCCTAATAACTAAATATCACCCAATTCCATCCTCAAAATTCAGCGAAGTAATGCTCAGGGAAAGATAATGCCAGAAGAATATAGCCCAAGATAAATGACTCTCATCACTGCTTAAGAACCACAAAATCAGCATTAAAAACTGAACAACTAACTACAGGAATTCTTTTACAATTTTATAGCTAGCACTTTTGGAAAAAAATAAAGAGATTGGTTCAAGGAAGAATATTCAAAAGTACTATTTTACTTATAATTTGCAAAACATTTTGACTATCCTAAGAAATCGTGTTTTAAAAATACAAGTACAAAAAAAAATACAAGTACATATCTATATATATGTGTTAATAAAAACGGTAAATGTGATATATGGATGGATGGATGTGTTTCCTGAGAACTAAGGGATGCCAATACTGGGTCAGAAGAAATTTCGGAGTTCTCCTCTGGTCCACTCTTGGTTTCTTGAGAGCTGGTTATAGGAGGCACAGCAGTTAAATGCTTAGCAAATACCTGGTGTGTAGTAAGTGCTCAATAAACGTTAGTTTGCTAAGAGAACAGAGTAGCTCCTTGGCCAGGCTCCACCTTTGCTACTTATCTGAGAGAAGAGTGTGTCATTTCCCTGCCGTGCCTGATTATTTTCATACTGATCCCTGGGCTAGAATCAACCTTTTTGTCTTTGTCTTCGTGCAAAGATGGATGAATGTGCCCCGCCCATTACTAGATTGCAGTATGGGATTCTGGCAGGATCAGAATCTAGAACAGGATCTTAATCACTGGGTGAGTCCAACCAAATCAACTAGACTAGCTGTGTGACCCAGGGCCAGCTGCTCACCCATTCTGTCGCTCAGCGTAACCCACCCTAAAATGATGACGCTAATAAGAGGTCCTGAACAGGGCTGATGGGGATGTTCAAAGAGCTAATGTGAGTGACACAGAGTAACTGTTCAGTAGGTAGTGGGTATCATGACAAAAATTCACGAATAATTCCAAAAACCTGAATACACGAGTACCTTTAAAACTAGGACAAACAATGGCAACAACCCAAATTTCCATCAATCGATGAATCGATAAATGAAATGTGGTCTATCCACACCATGGAATATTATTTGGCCATAAGAAGGAATGCAGTAGTGATACACGCTACAACCTGGACGTACCTGGAAAACATTATGCTAAGTAAAAGAAGTCAGATACAAAAGATCCCATATGGTATGATTCCAATTATGTATTGATAAAATGCCCAGAATAGGCAAACTCACGGAGTCAGAAAGTAGATTAGTGGTTGCCAGGGGGGCTGGGAAGAGTGGGGATGGGAAGTGACTGCTAACGGGTACAGGGTTTCCTTCTGGATGATAAGAATGTTCTGCAATTAGATGCTGGTAATGGGGCTTCCCTGGTGGCGCAGTGGTTGGGAGTCCGCCTGCCGATGCAGGGGACACGGGTTCGTGCCCCGGTCCGGGAAGATCCCACATGCCGCGGAGCGGCTGGGCCCGTGAGCCATGGCCGCTGAGCCTGCGCGTCCGGAGCCTGTGCTCCGCAATGGGAGAGGCCACAGCGGTGAGAGGCCCGCGTACCGCGAAAAAAAAAAACAAGGTGCCGGTAATGGTTGCACGACTTTATGAATATACTAAAAATTACTAAATTATATTCTTTAAAAGAATATAAGTCTTTTTATGGCATTTGAATTATATCTTAGTATAATTCAATATAAAGCTGTTATAAAAAAACAAACTAGGCAAAACCAAGATAAGTAATTATCTTTCTGCCCAACCTGTCTCTTCTCCGTGTAGAATGGAAACTTCTCTTAACATTCCTCCTGTCTTGGTTATAATCTCCCCACCCCCAGGAGCTGACATCTCCAATTAGGGGCCTATGGAAGAGCTTTAATTTGTTTTAAAATCAGAAGCAAAAAGTTTTAATATAATCCAGTTTAGATTATATTAATCCTTGTGCCCACACAGTTGTAAACTGTAAGTTTCTCTCTCTCTCTATATATATATGTTTTTTCTGTGTGTGTGTGTGTAGGAAGGGGCAAAAATGCCCCTAGTCCAGGACAGTGGCAGTGGGACCCTGCTGGCTCCCCACAATTCAATACTAAACCACAGCCTCTTTTCAGAGTTTGTTCTCTGGCTTGGGGACTCGTGGGCACCCTCTGTTGCTCTCATGATGCCAGGATGAAGTCGGAAGCACCAAGCTAAATGAGAAAACTAAACCAAAGGAAATGGAATGGGTACTCTTGCCTCTGTTCATTACCCACTAGCCGGACACTCAGCGCTGGGGGAAGGAGGGGTGAGGGAGGGAAGGAGGGGTGAGGGAGGGAAGGAGGCAGGGACCTGGGCTCAAAAGCAAAGACCAGTGACCAGCAGAGTGAGCTTGGGCAAGTCACGTGACCTGTTTCTTGCTCGGTTTCCCCATGTCACTGAAAGTGCGGAAGAGCATTTTAAAGCGTGAAGGGTTGGTTTAAGCAAGACTTCACCGTCTCTGCAGGCTGTAGTCATGGGCCTTGCAGTTCCTGCCTGAGATTAGGCAGTCTCGCCGTGGACAGTCCCCTGGGTCAAATCTAGTTCCTCACACAGCCTCTTAAAGACAGGACAGTGTCACAGCAGTAAAGGAAACAGAAGGGCAGGGGAGAGAAGCTGTCATAGTTTTTATTCCAGATCTTCAACTGAAATCTTTCCAGAAGATCCAATTCTGGCTGATGAACCGAAGATCAATTTCAGTTGTAAGCATTCAGTTTTTATTGCTCAGAGAATCCTTCTGAAGCCAAGAAAACAAACAAACAAGACCCACCCAAGAAGTATCAATATAGAAACCCTGTTCCAGGACACAACCCTTGAATTCTTGGTTTCCCCAAGAAAACCCATGTAAAACTAGATGCTAGCAGGCTTATGTTTTGACCTCTTAGATCAAGCACAGCAGAATAATGTGGGACACAAAACTGAAATCTTTTGGTGTGTATAAGAAGCTCAGAGCAGGGCTTCCCTGGTGGCGCGGTGGTTGAGAGTCCGCCTGCCGATGCAGGGGACATGGGTTCGTGCCCCGGTTCGGGAAGATCCCACGTGCCACGGAGCGGCTGGGCCCGTGAGCCATGGCCGCTGAGCCTGCGCGTCTGGAGCCTGTGCTCCGCAACGGGAGAGGCCACAACAGTGAGAAGCCCGCGTACCGCAAAAAAAAAAAAAAAGCTCAGAGCAAAGACAGTAACTCTGAACTCCCCAAATTACAGTGGTAAACTGACGTGCAACAAAACAGGCCTGTAACTCACATCTGGGGGTGGACGTGGCAGGCACCCCAGCAAGGCCTGCCCAGTCCCACTTAACATTCCAGGGAGATCCAGGGGTGGGTGGGAGTAGAGGGGAAATGAATTCCGGCAAAGAAGCCCAGATTTAGCAAGTTGAGTGAAGGTCATGACTACAGAAAACACGCTGATTAGAACGAGGGCAGGTGATTTGAGTGTTGGCTCTTCGTTTAAATATCACCTAATCGCTGTGTGACCCCGGGTGGATCTCTTACCTTTTCTGAGCCTCCGGTTTTTTACTGTGGTATTTCCCATATTGTCTGGATCAGGAAAATAGCCAGAGTCCTAGATTTTAAATACAGATTCTCAGGTGTCCCACCCAGATGTGTTGTATTGGGATTTCCAAAGCTGGGCTGTAGCTGTGGGCATTTTTAACAAGTTTTTCAGGTGATTCTTAAACCAGGAAATTTGGGAAATATCTTTTCCGCACAATGTGGGTAATAATAGTAATCCTCCCTCATGGGATGTTGGGAGGATTACATTATTAGGTAGAGCATTTAGCATTGTGTTGGCATATCCTGAGTCAATAAATGTTAGCTTTTTATCACTGAAAATCATTAGTACCATTTATTTAATAAATATTTGTTATGTACCTATTACGTGCAGGGTCCAGGGCAAGGGTTGGCAAACTATGGTCCAACGCACTTGTTCTTATGTGGTCTGCGAGCCAAGAATGGTTTTCACATTTTTTTTTTAAGTGGTTGGAAAAAAACAAAAGAAAAATAATAGTTTGTGCCACTTGAAAATTTTGTGAAGTTCAGATGTCAATGTCCATAAATAAAGTTTTATCAGAACACAGCTACACCCACTCCTTTACTATTGTCTCTGGCTACTTTCATGCTACAATAGCAGAGGTGAAGAGCTGCAATAACGACCATGTGGCCCACAGAGCTGAAAAATATTGAATATTTTCTACCTGGTCCTTTTTTAAAAAGTCAATAAATAAATAAAATTATTTATTTTTTCTTTATTTTTGGCTGTGTTGGGTCTCTGTTGCTGTGCACAGGCTTTCTCTAGTTGCGGCGGGTGGAGGCTACTCTTTGTTGCGGTGCGTGGGCTTCTCATTGCAGTGGCTTCTCTTGTGGCAGAGCACGGGCTCTAGGTGCATGGGCTTCAGTAGTTGTGGCACGTGGGCTCAGTAGTTGTGGCACGTGGGCTCTAGAGCACAGGCTCAGTAGTTGTGGCACACGGGCTTAGTTGCTCCACGGCATCTACCTGGTCCTTTACCGAAGAAGTTTGCTGAACCCTGCTCCAGGGCAAGGGCCTTCAATTGGGGTTCTTGTATTTGGGGAATATACAAAGATTTCTCAAGAGGTGTATGGGCATGATTGAGGAAATCAATTCTCAGATCCTCAACTTTGATGAGTACTTTTCCCTAAAACTGATCATCTAAGAGTACACCCAGAAGGTGACTCATGGTGCCGAGGTTGAGAAAGTAATTGGTCCATGACTGGGAAAGAAATCCCAGGTGGTTTTCGTTTCTTTGCTTTTAACGAAATTGACCCAAATAATTATGACTGATCATTGTATGATTTTCTGGCATTTAACTCAGAAGGAATTAAAATAATTGAGAAGCATTGCTGTAACAATACACTTTCTATGTCCCTATCCTTATTTATGCGAATGTGACTTCTCAGCATTTACATCAATAAAAAAAGAAAATTGGGACTATAACTGAAAGAGATCTGTATCTCATTCTAGCAGTTGGTAAAAAAAATGTTTTTTTAAAGTAATATCATCACAGATATATAAACTGATTAAAAACTAGGCCTATCAAACTCATTAAGATATATTCTTGCTTATTTTAATTATTTATCAAAAATGTGTAATATATTTACGTAGTTTACAACAAAAAGTTGTTTTGGATGATAATTTGATGTAAAAGAAATGTTTAAAGCTTGGAGCCCTACAGTCAAAGGGAATAAAAAATGTGTTTCAATTTATAGAACTATAATTTATTTGCTGAGTAGTGGGATGAAATGAACAACAAAAATTTTTCAAGATTAGTAATGTTTCCCATTTTCAGTCCCCTCCCTCTGTTCTGGAAATTTTAGAGATTGGTTCTCTCAACCTGACTGGCTGAGGTGAGAGACCTCCCAACTTTTCTTCCTGGCAACACTACCATTTTGTCTCAGCTTTGCTGGTCACTGGATCTAGGGCATTCAAGAATTGGATCAGATCAGTATCAAACTTCTCACCTCCACGAGAACAGAATTTAAAGATTACTGAAGAGAAAAGAATCCGCTGTGCAAAGGTATCATTCATCTGCTGGGACAAAAGCAATACCAGCCTATGTGCCCTTTCTAAGGAATATACTCAAGAAATTAACGGAATAAGGATAAACTCAGAGTAAAGATGTGAAATACGGGAAGAAGAGTATAAGAAGTTATGGTGAACAACGAATGTTGTAATCTTTGGTTAAATCTCAGTTGATGTGGTCATTTGGGAATTGGAACATAAGAGACATACTGTAGGGCAAAACTTAACAAAAGCCTGGAAGTAAACTCACAAGCTACCTCAGCAACACCCAGGATTTGGAGAGAGGGGTTGTAGAAAGAGATGTGGCCCAACGGCCTCCTCTTGTGGGGAGGAGACTTCTTAATGAAAGGTTTGGGCCTAGTTGATATTTATATCGGATATAGCAATAGAGGAATCGATTTAAAAATAATCGCTAGAGTTTAGAAAGTAACTATTAGCAGAATGGAAACATATAAGAACTTTCAAGAACAAAGTGAAAAGTTAGAAAAGAAAAAGGAGAAAATTACCAAGTTTAATAAATAGTAAATATTAAATAAGACAGAAATGAATAATACCAAGTATACGTTACTATGAGAAATGCAAACAGTTTGACTTCTCCAACCAAAGACAAAGACATGCTATTAAAGGAAGATATTAAACCACTGAGTGGGAAAGATAAACCAAGCAAATGTAATAAAATATAAAACAAGGCTTAGAATACTGTTATTAAATAAAGTGTAATTTAAGGCCCAAAGCTATTAAAGATCAGGCACATACTAAAGGGTAAAATGTAAAATTGACAAAGAACACATAATAGCCACAAACTCACATGCATCAAACAACATATGACAAAGTATAATAAAATGAAACACAGTAATACAAGAAAAGCATGATAAAAAAACACAGCCACAGTAAGAGGCTTAAAAATACTTCTTTCAAAGTTTATCAAGCAGACAAAAACTAAGAGAATCTGAATAACAAAGTCAACATACTTGATTCATAGATCTCCTCAAACATTTACAAAACTCGGTCATGTACATGGCCATAAAGAAAACTAATAAATTACAAAAAGCACGTATTTTACAGGTCATTCTCAGATCAAAACTCATTAATATCAGAAACCAAAAATGAAAATATAGTTTCACAAACTGTAACTACTTGAAAAATAAGACACAAACCTTTATATAACTCTTGGGTTTTATCCCCCTGACTTACCGAACAAACCAACCAACCCTAAAACTGAAATAACGAAGTATCTAGAAATTTACGAAAGAAGGATACTTCATATAAAAATCTATAGGGATATGGATGTCATGAAAATTTCTGAAGGACTTGGAAATAGGCAAAAAAGATTACTGGTTGTCCCGTCATATCCCAGCTCTGGGTTATCTAATCCTATAGCGGTCAATACCTTTTAGCGTTTTTGAGCTATTTTACAACTCTGTGAGTTACAGAAACATATAATAATGCAAAAAACGTATAAGAATGTAAACACACCTTGTGGGTGGAATGCAACTGATGGTTGCCCTGTAGACCCCAACCAGTTTTGCATCTGTCTGTAAGTCTGTTTCAGCATTCCTGATTGCCTGTGTAAGCATTCATTGAACTCCCCTTCAAACCTGTTGTAACAACTTACTGATTTCCTCATTAATTAATGAATTAGATAAAATTGCTAACACATGCTCATTTTATATTTGTATGGCAGTCATGATTTAACTTTGAAAAAAATGATCTTTTAACATAGGTGAAGTCATACTGGAAAATACACAGCTTTAAATGCTTCCCCATTATTAAAGGCTGAAAATAAGTGAACTTAACACTGGAAATTAGACTAACAAAATAAACTGAGGGGAAAGAATTAATAAAGATAATGCTGAAATAAAGATACATGCTGAAATGAGTAAAATGGAGGAGTAGAGAGAGAATAAATAAAAGCAAAAGCTTTACTTTTACATAAATGACAAAACATAAACTCCTGGCAAACTACCTAAGAAGAAGACTGAAAATACAAATAAGACACAACCCACCCCAAACTCCCCTAAAACCACCACCCCCCAAAAAAAGTAACAAGAGCACTGTTAGATCAAAAAAAAAAAAAAAAGCCAAAGATTCTAAAATAATTTTAGAAGAATGTTAAGTGGAATTACAGAGCAAAATGAATGATTTTTTCTTTTGCAAAGTATGTATTACCAAAATTTATCAGGTTGAGACATAAAGTCCAAATAGACCATTAATTACAGAAAAAAATGGAAAGTTTGTTAAGAATGTACAATGAAAAAGGGTATCAGCCCAGAAAATAAACAGATAATTCCTGAAATAACAAACTATTGCTGGTCACTGAAAAAGGAGGGAAGAGCCTCAATTTATTTTCAGAGAAACATAACCTAAAACAAACAAACAAGCAGTCAGAGAACAAAGAAGAAAACCAGCATTCAACTGCACTTACACATAAGGTTATAAAAATTTCAAGGAAAATATTAGTAAATGAAATCTAGGAATGTATTAGAAGAATAATCCAACATGACCTAGATGGTTTGTTTCAGGAATGCAAGAGGCTTCAGTACCAGGCTCTGTCCTACACTAATTCACATATCAACATATGTAAGTACAAAACCCAAATATTTATGTCAAGAGATAGTTAAGAGATATTTGACAATAATCAGCAACCCACCTTGATAAAAACTCTGAAAATGGGAGAAGAAAATGACTAAGTACTATAACAACTGTCACCCAAGGAATAGCATATATTATATTAAATTGGGAAATTCTAAAGCCATTCAAGTTAAAATCAGAGATGCAACAGGGATGCCAGCTGTTTCAACATTGTTTGGAGGTTCTGACTAATACAATAGGACAGGACTGCAAAATAAGTAGTATAAGTATCGCAAGGGACGAGAAAAAAACACCTGGGAATGAGGTGACTATACCACAACCATCATGTCATATTTATCAGCGACCAAGAGTTTCTAATAAATACTGTCACTGAATAAAAACTTTTTTCTAAGGTAGTACAATATAGACAAATATACCAAATGTAGCTATTCCCTATGCTTGCAACAAATAATTATTTTAACATAAAAAAATCCTATTTACAGTTACAATAGAATTCAAAACAACAAGAAAATACAGGCCCTATTTAATAAGAATAGACTGTATATGAAGAAAACTATATATTACAACAGTTTTTGGGTGGAAGATTTAACATTTATTTTTTATTTTTTTGGCTGTGCCGTGTGGCACGTGGGATCTTAGTTCCCCAGCCAGGGATCAACCCCGTGCCCCCCGCAGTGGAAGTGTGTAGTCTTAACCACTGGACTGCCAGGGAAGTCCCAGATTTAACAGTTTTTAAAGTCTTCTTTTCATGAGTTCATGTAACCATACAGATACAATTCTAATACAAATCCTCAAAAGGTTTACTTTTTATGGGGGGAGGGGTAATGGACAAAATGAAGTTCGTTTAGAAATATGAATATTTAAGAATTGCTAAGAAAATTTTGGAAAATAATAGCTATGGGGAGGCTTTGCAAGTCTAAAAGATACTAAGGATTACCTTAATGCTAATATAATCAAATATGTAATGTTGGCAACCCAGAGAAGTATAAAGATCAGTGAGATAAAACAGAGATTCTAGAGATAGAGCCAAGTATATCTGGGAACTTCATCTAAAGGTGAAATTAAGATTTCAGTTCCAAGGAAAATAATATTTTGTTTAACACATGGTCCTGGTTACAATTGGGCAGCTAAACTCCTATATCATACACACATAAATATGAATTCTGGCTGCAGAAACTGAAAACAAATAATGAAAATATTAAAGAAGAAACCCTCAAGGGAAGGGAGGACTTTCTTAGAAACTACAGGAGCCACAAATAAAGCACTAGAAAAATCTGACTGCATACAAAATGATTATTTTTATGTGGAAATAGCACCATGAGGAAGTCAAAAGACAAAGGATAGGAGGGGAGAAAACTCAGCACCATTTGACAGACATGGGGTTCACATCCCCAGGTGCCCAGCAACCCAAGGAAAAAAATAAGAGTATGAGTTTAAAGTTCATAGATAAGAAAAATGCAAATAATCAACAAGTCTATGCAGAGGCGTCACAGAGATGCAGATCAAAACATCAGCTCAGGGAATGCACAAAGACCAGATTACCATTTTCACACATCAGACCTACAAAACTTCAAAAGATGGATAACAAGATTTGTGATAGCTGGAGCCCGCACCACCAGCACCACCAACGAGACTATCGTTTTGAAAAACTCATCTGAATCTACGCAAGTACAAACTACAGAAACTCATTGAAATGCACTTTGGGGACTCTAACCTACAGAAAGAAAAGAAAGCACAACTGAATAAGAGGAACTATGTAGGATGTTTACTGTGGCAGTTTGCAATGGCAAACAAACCCCCAAACAACCAAAATACCCATGAAGATGGAGATGGGTGAATAAAGCATGGTGCTTATAACATGGTAAGTCATAGCCTACCGTTTGCTTAAAAAAAAAGTTAGGCATAGCTGTACTGACACACAGTACTGTTAATAAATGGAATAATAAGGGCAAGGTAGAGAGAAATGTACATAGTGTGATACAATTACTATAAAAATAAGGGAAAGCCTTTTCTAGGTTATCTTTTAAGTTGGTATGAACACAGAGACCTTACTTACCTTGGGTGGAATGAGAATAGGCTGGAGATTATTGGCTTGGTTTTTGTACAATTCTATATATAGTTTATCACAAGGAACAAGTTTTGCTGTTGTAGTTTGTTAAAAAAATCCAAATATGCATGTGTGTGTATATGCATTATATGTATCTATGGAGGGCAGCAGTTCTGTGGAGATATAATGATATAAAGAGAAATATAGGATATAAAAAGAAAATAGTATGCTCAATTCAACCCCAACTCTGTAACTGGAGTAGAAAACATACATACGGGACTCCCCTGGTGGTCCAGTGGTAAAGAATTCACCTTCCAATGCAGGGGACGCGGGTTCAATCCCTGGTGGGAGAACTAAGATCCCACACGCCGTGGGGCAACTGAGCCTGCGTGCCACGACTACTGAGCTCACACGCCTCAATGAGAGAGCCCATGGGCCACAGCTAGAGAGAGAAAACCTGCACGCCACAACTAGAGAGAAGCCTGCATGTCACAACTAGAAGGAAGCCCACACGCCACAACAAAGAGCCCGCAGCACAATGAAAGATCCCACATGCCGCAACTAAGACCTGATGCAGCCATAAATAAATAAATAAAATAAATTTAAAAAATAGAAAACATACACAAGCATAGAAAAAAAAGATTAGAAGGAAGTCCATTAAAATGGTCACAATTTTTACGTCTGGATAGTAAAATTATTAGTGACTTTAAAAATTTTTTAATATACATACAGATGGTCCCCAACTTACGATGGCTCAACTTAACAATTTTTCGACTTTACGATGGTACAAAAGCAATACACATTCAATAGAATCATACTTCGAATTTTGATCTTTTCCTGGCTAGCACTATGTGGTCTGATTCTTTCTCCCGATGCTGGGCAGTGGCAGTGAGTCAGCCATGGGATCACAAAGGTGATACACTTACAATCACTCTGTACCCCTCCAATCTGTGTTTTTCACTTTCTGTATTCATTAAATTACATGACCTATTCAATATTCTCTTCTAAAATAGGCAGATTTTGCCCAACTGTTGGCTAATGTAAATGTTCTGAGCACATTTAAGGTAGGTGAGGCTAAGCTATGATGCTTGGTAGGTTAGCTGTATTAAATGCATTTTCAACTTAATGATATTTTCAGCTTACAATGGGTTTATCAGGACATAACCCGTTCGTACGTCGAGGAAGATCTGTAACGTGTTTCCCATATTTTTTATCTTGAATACACATTACATTTATAATCAGGAAAAAAATCATTTAAAAGTTGAAACTAGGGGCACACTGGGAAAAAAGATGTAGAACACAGGTTCATGACAATAGAAGTTTCCCAGGTAAAATCCAATGGCTGACTAGTTTCCTAAAGAACTGCAAGCAGTAATTCTAAAGTGATAAAATACTCACAGAGTAAGCTGCAAGCTTTTTTGATTTCTTACCAAACCATAGTTATGATGCATTATCATCACTGCTGATACAAAAATAATTTCTGGCGAAGAAGAAGGATCAAAAATAAAAAGAAAGAAGACAGAGCCCAGCTTGAGGATATATATATATATATATATATATATGTATGTGTTTTCTTTTTTTTCTTGGCCACGCTGCACAGCATGTGGGATCTTAGTTCCCCGACCAGGGATGGAACCCGCGTCCCCTGCATTGGAAGCACCGCGTCTTAACCACTGGATCACTGGAGAAGTCCCTGTATGTGTATCCTAAGGGATGCTGACTTTCTATTTCCAACAGGCAATTCTCAAGGTTTTCAGCATCACCATCTTCCGTATTTCCTTAGTTTGTTATTACAAAAAAAAAGGGGGGGAGGGAATAATATCTTTCTGTAAAAGTGAATTGATATGCATGAGAATTTTAATAAGTTTGTGTGTTAGGGAATAAAATTAAAATGTTGATTACTCTGGTAAAAATGTATCTAAAGTGTTCTCACATTTTAAATACGCTTCTCTCACCAGAGTAACTTCCCCTCCTCATCAATCCTTGCTCATGCTCTGTGACAGCATGTTTCATTTATGCAGTGTTTATTAAGAGCCCACCCTGAGTTGAAGATAATGCTAGAAGCTGGAAATCAGAGATGAAGACCCAAATTCAGGTCTTCGGATCTAAGCACGGGTAATTTGAGATCGCTCTCTGGCGCCACCTACTGATCACACAGCATTTCAATTCAAAACAGACAAATTTGAAATTTCCCTCTCGTCAATACAGCCCATGCTTTGGACCTTAGGTGCTTTTCCAATCCCTCTCATCTGATCCCTGGGACTGCACGTATATTACTATCTAAAACAACGCCATCCTAGAAAACTGTCCTAAAGGTTAATATTATAATTAACCCAACCTAAAGGTTAATTAAATCAGCATCTAAACAGAAACGTCAGGTTTGTCACTCTGAAGTTTCAAAATAAAAATGATAGTTGGGTCACTTTAGGCGCCACACATATTTGACTGTGAAGAAGGTAAGGCATTTACATACTATTTATGAGAGAGGACTAAGAAGCTTTGCTTCTTCAAGTTCTCTTTAATTATATAATTCAAACCCCAATAACCCAAATCATACTGTGACTCTAAAGAATCACTAACATTGGTTATGTTTTAATGATGTAGCAATTTATTAGGAAACCATTCCTTTTTTTCCCTCATTTACGCTAAACTTTTTTTTTTTTGATCAAAAATCCATGTAACATTATGTAGAAAATGGTCCTTCATGCCGATAGATTTGTATCCATGTATTAAAACACTATTACCCCAAACATGGGGGGTATTTCAGAATGGGGACTTAAGAGAGGCTTAGAAGGACCATCTACTACACAAATTTAATGAGGTGGAAAAAACCTTTATTAGAGTTTGCAAATCAAGTTGGAAGCAAACAAATGTATTCACTACTCAATTCATTTCATTCCAACCCCTAATCGGGATCGTCTTGGTAGTATTTAAGATTCTACAGCACTTAGAACACCGCGATTCAGAGGTCTCACAACTCTCGCAGCATAAAAAAAATTTCAGTAAGCAGTATAAAATTACAATTTATTATGGGGGCGGGGTGTTTTCACAACAATCCTTAAAAACATTAAGGGCAAACCTCTTACAGAATTCCATTTCTGACTTCTTTTTTGGTCACTCCTTTTTCCCCCTTTCTTTTGTTTTATAAGCACTAGTCTGGTATGGAATCCGCCGGACAGAGCAAAGCTGGGTGGGCGCCTCCTTGGATGATGGAGTAAGTCTGCTTGGGTAATTCTTGCTGAGAGGTGGTGGAGAATATGGGCGGAGCCGTGGTGGCCACGGCGATGTTCTGGCCTCCGTCGCTGACCACAGTCACTTCAGCGGTCCCCTCCTGAATCAGAGCGTTCAGGCCTTCGAAGTCAGTGCAAGTGATGCCCGAGCTGGTGATGAAAGTCTGGTTGCCAGAGCCTTCCTGGGGGCCGCCCGGGGCCGTGGGGATGAGGGTCTGGTGCAAAGTGCCTCCGTCCGTCTGGTCGTGAGTGGTCAGCAGGACAGCCGGCTGGGGCATCGCCGCCGCCTCGCTCGGACACCCCGAGGAATGAGGAGGGGCGATCAGATTGACCTGGCGTAAGATCTGCAGCCGGCTGTTCCCGGGCAGTTCCTCTGGGTTCTGCGCCACCAAGGCGGGCTGTACGATGTTCACTGCGGCCGCCGCAGCCTGGACGATGGTGTTTGCCTGGGGCACCTGATGGCCAACGATGATTTTGACTCTGCCCTCGCTGAACTGGGGCACTTGGCTGGGCTGGAGGGGCACCTGGAGGTGCCCCACAGTGAGGGGCGCGGCGGGCTGCTTGCTGGGGTCGATCTGAAACTGCAGCACGGTCACATCCGAGCTCTTATTCTCATTGTACTCACTGTGCTGCCGCTTGTGGCTGCGGAGCGAGTCCTCGCGCATGAAGGAGGCATCGCACCGATCACAGTGGAAAGTCTTCTTGGCGTCCAGCTTGGCCACCTGGCGGCTGCTCTGCCGGCCCGTGTCTTTCCTCTCTGAGGCCTCGGTCTTGACCACGTCGCCGTGGAACTTCTTCACGTGCTTGCTCAGGTTGCTGGGCTGCTTGGTGTCGAAGCTGCAGTAGTTGCACTTGAAGGGGCGGTCGGTGCAGTGGATGCGCTCGTGGATGCGCAGGGCGGCCTTGCTGGAACAGGAGTAGCTGCACTCGGAACATTTCTCGGGGTGCTCGGACTGGTGCACCCGGCTGTGCTTGCGGAGCGTGGCCTTGCTGTCCCCCAGGAAGTCGCAATGCGGACACTTGAAGTTGTTCCCGCTGTGCTTGATGCGGATGTGCGACTTGAGGTTCCCCTTCATGGTGCAGCGGACATTGCAGAACTCGCACTTGAAAGGCTTCTCCCCCGAGTGCACGCGCATGTGCCTTTTCAAGTCCGAGCTGATTTTGAACTTGGCGCTACAGAGCCAGCACTGGAAGGGGGCGTCCCCTGTCAACACAAGGTGAGTTTCGATAAGAACAGGCAGGCAACAACCACAGCGGATCCCCCCGAAGCACACACCAGAAAATCGCTTATACCAAGGCAGGCGGGTGGAGACCTTCTAACTGCAGCTCCTAGCAGCCCCTGGGAGAAAAAAAAAAGAGGGGTCGGGGGCTTCTCTCCTTTTCCCAAACTTAAACCACCACCACCATTATAACACCCAGAAGAAAAACGGAGATTGAAAATCAAGCTATTTAACTGTCCCCAGTAAAAAAAAATAAGATTTGCGAATACACTTAGTATATCCTTGAAAACAATCAAGCTATCGTTCCTATGGTTATTGTGTTCACTCTGCTAGGGAACCATTCACAGTTGCATAATTTTGCATAATCCGTTGATTTTGGTTGAGTTACATGTTGTAACAGATTCAAGGGCACATTTTCAAATCAGTCAGCTCCATGCTCACTCATCAGAATATTCTTTTTACAATGATTGAAACGCCCAGCTTACACTTCATGCAGATTTTTATTAATAAAGACGTGTTTATTGCGCACAATTTATTTATCCCACATTGCCAGCTGCGTTCTTTACTTGTGAAGTTACAAAATCCAGCTGCTTGATTTTTTTTTTTTTTAATTCATGTTCGGTGAAAGATGAACAGGAAAAGCGAAATTGCAACATCTGAAAGGACATGATATTCCAAGTTTATTTCCTCAGTGAACGCTAAGTCCCAATCATCTGATAATTCAAGCGAATTGGTGACCCCGCCCATTGCAATATTGTTTAAGCAAGCGAAACAACAGCAGCTAAGGTTCTTCGGTGGCTTCCCGGACGGCAGGCGCCCTGCTGAACATTCCACAAGAATGGTCTCACTTGATGATCCCGACATTCCCACGAGGTGGGTACTATTATCAGTATTATTCCCAACACTACTGTACAAATGAGGAGGCTGAGGCCTGGAGCGACTCTATCACTTGTTTCCAGTCACTCGGTAGTACATGGCAGAGCTTGGATTCCAACCCAGGCTGATTCCAAAGCGGGTATTCTTTTTTTTTTTTCTTTGTAATTAAAAGACTTTACTTTTTTAGAGCAGTTTTAGGTTTGGGGAGATTATACAGAAAGTACAGAGTTCCCATATGCTCGCTCCTTCTCTCCCCTGCACGTCGTTTCCCTATTATTAACATTTTGCATTAATGCAGTACATTTGTTACAACTGATGAACCAATATTAATAGATTATTATTAACTAAACTCCATAGTTGACATGTGGATTTACTCTTTGTTTTCTATATTTCTATGGGTTTCAACAAATGTATACTATTACATATCTACCATTACAGTAGCATACAGGATAGTGTCACTTCTCTAAAGATGTCCTGTGCTACACCTATTCACCCCTAACCCCACTCCCGGAACCCCTGAAATCTCTGATATTTTTAATTGTCTCTATACTTCTACCCTTTCCAGAATGTCATATATTGGTTAACATCTTAGAGTATGTAGCCAAAGCTGGTATTCTTGGATGCTAGGTGATTATCTGTACATATGACCAATGTTTGCTTTCTTACCATAAGCTCAAAAGAGTGGGACTGTGTTCTGGCTTTTTGGTATAAGACCTATAACATCACAATGCGCTGTTTAATAAATGCAATTAATGATGGAGCAAATTAAACAAGCTTCGAGAAAAGGAAGAAGCCCCAAACTAAACAATGCTTTGCATGACTAAATGCCACTGAGATCATTCACGTGAAACTCTAGAACAAGGAATGGTAAGCTATACACACTGTGAGTCAAATCTAGCCCACAGCCTGTTTTTGTAAATAAAGTTTTATTGTAACACAGCCATGTCCATTTGTTGTGTGTTGTTTCTGGTTGCTTTCATGCTACAACTGGCAGAGGTGAGTAAATTGTGATAGACACTGTATGGCCCGCTCAGCCTAAAGTATATTTACTATCTGGCTCTTTATAGAAAAAGTTTGCTGACTTCTGTCTTAGAATGTTGCTCTCAACCTTTTTTATGCCACGGACCCCTTTCTGGCGGTTTAGTGAAACCCATGCACACTTTCTCGGGGTAATGTTTAAATGCACAAAGTAAACTAAAATAAAAATCAAAAGGAATACAAAACAAACTAACTATATTGAAAATTATTAAATAATTAAATTGTGATTTGGCAATGTGTGTGCATTAAGTCACAAGCTCTAGCGGTGGGTCTAGTGACTACACCAATTTCTAAATAGAGAAGAGTGTAAACGATGTTTCGATCTATCAGAAACACGTTATAAAAAGATCTGTGATTTCTACTGGCGACAAGTTCACATGCACGGTAATCAGACCGGATGCCTATTTTCATAACTGAAGGACACATCACATTTCAGTAAGATGAGTGAAAATGAAGATGTAATTTTTTTCCTCATCCAAGTTCAGGGTCCTCCTAAATCCTACTCATGGATCCCTGGGTGGAGGTGTCTGTGGAATCAGAGGAAGAATCATTGCTCTAGAATGTTCTGCTAGGTCTTCCAGTTACATCACTGCCCAAATTAGTGACGATCTGTTTGCCTTTTTTTTTTTTTAAAAGCAATTTAGCAGAGGTCAAACCCAGGAAAACCAGATAACCAAATCTCACAGCTGAGTCGCAGAGCTTAACAACACTTTTTGACGTGAAGGCAAAGGGTTTAAATCTTTTCATCATCATTATCTTCTTTTTCCTTTTCACCATAGATTTATTTCTTAAATGAGGCAGACTGGTCAGTACCAGTGCCGCTGGACCATAAGCTCCCCAAAGCTAATGACTACGTTCATTCCTGCCCACTACCTGACCCTCGCAGTGTCTGGTACCTGGTGAGGACTTAATGAATGTTGCTCCGTGAACAAGCAACTGATATATTTAAGCTGACAGATCTCGAGTTTAGGATGCCACCGAGACAATACAGTCGATCAAAGCGATGGAAGGGTAAAGACAAAATCCTATTAATTTTACAATTTGTAAAATTTTACAAGTGCCACAGATTTATAAAAGGGAAATGAACATTCCATGGAGATACTGCATTAATGGCATACATTTACATTTTTAGAAAATATACTTTTTCTAGACCAACTTAAAGATGCTATTATAAATGAAATGGTTAAGTTTACCCTCCTAAGTTAAGATGATTCTGAACAACTTCCCTAAATGAATGCTTCAGCGCCTCTGAGGCTGAGGAGATTTCTGAAGAAAATCAGATGAGTGCCAGTTATGCCAATGTCTTAACTTGCTGTAGCAGATTAATGTCCCCAGACCTCCCCACCTCCTATCGCTCCCTGTAGCCATGGCCTCTGCCATGTATGTAATTATGCATGCTCTCCCGACAGGGACAGGATGACTTGCCACGACCCCTAATAAAATAGGCTCTATCACGTCATTGGATTTGGCTGATGGTATGTTAACCAGACTTGATACAAGTAATGGCTTGAATGGGTTTGTGAATCGGGGTTTGCTCGCTTGTACCTCTGTCATCCATCGCCAGGAGAAGGTCAATCCTGTCCTACCCGCTGATCCCAGGAGGAGGACGACAGACGTGGAGCACAGCTGGATTGTTGCATCCAAGGCCAGTGGACAGCTAGCCCACAGCCAGCAGATTCTGAGATTTGTAAGTGAGCCCAGCAAAGACCAGCAGAGTTGCCCAGATGACACCCAGCTGATCCCCAAACATGAACAGAGAAGGCATGTTGTTGTATCCACTGAGGTTCTGTGGGTTTTTTTGTTACACTGCATTATTGTGACAACAGATAACTGATATACATATTGGCATCGAGAAACAGAGCGCTGCCATAACAGAAAACTAAAATACATAGCTTTGGGTTTGGGGGGCAGGTGAAGGCTGGAAAAGTGGCAGTGCACACATTTCACGGCAAGCATTGGGGAAAACCGTCACCTGTCGTAACTTAGAAGATAGAAAATGTAACCACTGAATTCTGAACTTGAGCAAAGAGATTCATTAGTTCTAAGCAGAACAGTGAAAGTGTCTTACAAGCTGCATATGATAAGGTCCCACAAGAAAGAGACAAATTCAAAAAAGAACTGGCCATTTTCAAAATGGAATTTAGCGAGAATACAGAAAATCAAAGATGTGCTGGGTTAGATGAAGTTTCCCACCTTCAACCAGCAAAAGATTTTCAAAGTACGACAAAAGCCTGGGAACAAAGATCATATCCAGGGAACTGATCGCAGAGGGAAGAACGAATGAGAAATGAAGGCTGTAAGCACAAGGTTCTTTGTCAAAATCTCCAAAAGAATAAAGTTGGTGCCAAGTAAGTCCTCTCAGCTGGACACGGATTCCTAAAGGTTGCACCGGCTTCAACCTACAGAACATTATTTGCCGAAAGTGCCTATAATTGAGTTTAGAGGAAAGGCAAGTCTCCAGAGGAATTATGGGTGTGGCTTTTGGCACACAGATACACAGGAAACTCACAACGTTTTTAAGATAGCTCTATCAGCAAAGCTGTCAGTCTAGACTAAAATAAAACCTAAAAAGATCCCAACTTTCGGTAGGCAGGAAGCAGGCTGAGAAAGGTTCTCAAAGGCACATTTTCCACTCCTTTTCAGAAGTGGTTAAGGGAGGTGATGAAAGGCTGCTCCAGGGAGCAGAGTCAAAAAGCACGCGGCCGAGTCAACGCCTAATCAGGAAACATTCCCTGTTCCCAGAGTGGGGGGACCTGGAAACACCTGCCCAGAGGGATTTCAGAAATCTGTGTACCAGTGACTGCCAAGCGCCTCCTGTCCTTCCCCTTTGGAACAGCAGGAATATTATAAGTATCCTGGCTGCGTTTCACCGCTGCATGCTGGGAGCGTGGGGACAGACAGCTTGTCTTTTTATTGCAGAAGGCTCTAGGTCAAGAGAAGCCATATCTATACCTGACGGAGACTGCAAATTCCTGATCCTATGATTGGCTAGACTTGTGTGGGTCTTGGGAGGCCACGAATGCATCTGCATGTCAGAGAGATGTGAATGATGGTGGGGTGAACCGGTGAATGATGGTTGGTGCAAAAATGGCCTTTGCCATGTAACCCTGGGATGACCTTCCACTGTGGGTGAGCTCAGCCCCACCCCTTGACACCAGGCCCGACCTTTTAACTTACTTTAGGCCAATGGGATGCAAGCAGAGGCTTGAAATGAGCTTACACATTGGGGCATACTTGTTTTGTCTTCCATGCAGAGGTCTGCCCTTGACACGAGAAGGACAAGCCTGGAGTAGCCCACTGGTCCCAGAGGGAGGCTATGAGACATGTGGGCAGAGCCAGACTGCCCCAGCCAAGGCAAGGAGACAGCCAGCAGATCCCCAGCCAAGGTCAGTGGACACCCAGCCTTTCCCACACAGGTGGTTAAGCCCAGCCAAGATCAATGGAATGTCTAGCCAACTCCCTGCTGACCTGAAGTATGTGAGCAATAAATGCTTTTATAATATGCTGCCGAGATTTTGTGGTGGTTACACAGTACCACTGTATCGAAAGCTAAGAGACACACTTGCTAAAAGGAAAACATACATCATTTGTTAAGTTACCTACTCAGCTGAGTTTCTTCATCAAGCTGTCCCATGCTGAACTGATCAGAGCAGTCTTCAAAAGACGACTGAAACGCCCAACCATGCGTATGCAGACACTGATTAAAAATGCATTGCTTATATCTATATTTCATTTAGCGCACCTCCTCAAGTAAATACTAGTGAATAGGGTCTAAAGCTACATAAAGATGTGTATAACGTTATAACCTTGATGTTTTTCCCTATTTTACGGGGAAAGCGACTTCTGAGCGGATGAAAAGCAAAACTGCAAACCACGGGATGAACTAACGTGCCCAGGTCCTTTACTTAGGTCGTGACTCAGTGCTTGAAGGTGCCGGTGATTTAGGCAACAGGCAGTTGGGAGCGCAGCGTAAGGACCACGTGAAGGACGTACCTGTGTGGGACCGGAGGTGTACGGTGAGCTGGCTGGAGTTGCGGCTGGCGTAGGGGCAGATCTGGCATTTGAAGGGCCGCTCGTCGGAATGTATCCGCAGGTGCTTGTTGAGGCTGCTGCTGTCCGCAGCAGCGTAGTCACACGTCTTGCACTTATAGGGCTTCACGCCCGTGTGGCACCGCATGTGGGTCTTCAGCTTATCCTTCCGGCTGAAGCACTTGCTGCAGACTTCACACTTGTGGGGTTTGTCTCCTTCAAACGTGCACACACGGCATCAGGAAACAAGATGAAAAGGGAAAAAGGCTTATTTCCCACCGCCTTATGAAAAGCGTAAGACACAGTCACCCAAGGATATTTAGAACCCCCCCCCCGAAAACGACACGGATGACGGGCAAAGAGCTAACGTCTTGGGAGTGGAGGAATTGCTTCTTCTATGTTGTTTATTAGTATTTTCTAATTTTTCCTACATTGAAGATGAATTCTTTATCAATTTAAAATATAAGGCAACTCAAAAATTTTAAAGTACAGCTAAGTAAAATAAGAAACATTGTCTCACACCCATTAGCTCTTTTTTCTTTTTCATAACAGACACACCCTAAAACTCAGAATCTCTAAGTTTTAGTACAGCTCACGTCTGACCAGCCAAAGAATACGTTTCTCGGCCTCACTCGCAGCCAGGGGTGATTCTGCGATGAAGTCCTCATTAATCAAATGGCAGAGAAGGTAAATGTGTCCCTCTCGTAAAAGGAAATGGCTTGCCTTTTACTTTTTCTCTTTCCACCTGTCTTGCCAGCTGTTACCAAGACATGAGGGTGAACAAGCAGGTGAGGACAGCACACCTGCAGACGTTGGATACGTAACCTAACGTACTGTAATACATAGAGAGAACTTAAGTCCCTGGGTGATGGGGACAGAGCTGCCTACTGCCTACACCACCTGCTTACCTCTGGACAGCTACGTGAGACAGACATAAACCCCCACCTCGTGTGAGCTGGTGCTGGGCTGTTTCGCTACAGCGGCTTAAACTGTACTCACTAACGCACATTGTCAACTTGCCACCCGTGAACAACTGCTGATTTTTTGATGTCTACTTTTCCAATTATCTTGTAGGTGTGTGTGCACATTTTGGGGTACAAAAACCTTCTTGGCCAACATCAATTTAAACCCTTGTTTTTTGGAAGGTACTGTGCCTCTGAATGATTTTACTTAATTCTCTCAAGAACCGGGATTAGAACCCAGGACGGTCTTGCTTTCTTAGCCGAATGCAACACTGCCTCTCCACTGACTACTTTCTTGCACTTAAAATAATTTCAATCATTTTCACGTCATTAATTTCTACAACATGATTTTTAAGGCTGAAGTATTATATGTACTATACTATAAATGTACTATAAATTATTGAACCAATTTCCTACTTGGCCATCGAAAAGAATGAAGTAGATACATGCATACGGACATGGAAAGACATCCAGCATCAAAGGAGAAACAGAAAGTTGCAGAGAGTGTATATATTATTAACTTAATAAGAGATGGAAAAAGCAAATTGTGTGTTTTTAAGCCTGGTATACACATGCCAAAATGTAAGAATGAGACACACTGGACTATTAAGACTGGTGACTTTTGTGCGTGTGTCAGATAAGAAGGATGTGGGCTGTGAGTCAGGATTTTCACTCTTTACCTTACATATCAAACACGTATTTTGGCCAAATCCTAAATAGCTAAGTGCTAAAATCAATTGTCAGCCAAAGTTGGTCACTATCCTCATAGAACAAACATCTGGGATTTAAGAATACATCTAGAAGTATATTAAAGATTGTAATTTTTTTTTTTGGCGGTACGCGGGCCTCTCGCTGTTGTGGCCTCTCCCGTTGCGGAGCACAGCCTCCGGACGCGCAGGCTCAGCGGCCATGGCTCACAGGCCCAGCCGCTCCGCGGCATGTGGGATCTTCCCGGACCGGGGCACAAACCCTTGTCCCCCGCGTCGGCAGGCGGACTCCCAACCACCGCGCCACCAGGGAAGCCCAAGGTTGTAATTTTATTATTAAAAATGTTCACAGTCAAATTAAAAAATCCAGGAACAATAATTTCTCATTACTGTCAGCTGCTAAACAGCTTCTGTGGGCGCCATCCTGTGTATGTGCAACACCGAGCAGATGCCGGATGTCGGTGGAGCTGGACGGTTTACGGCCAGCTCTGCTGGTGAAGAGCCCCACTCTTGCTGTTCCTGGCCACGAGCTCTTCTCCGAAAGTAACTAAGGTAAGTACACCTTGTCAACTCTCTGACTTGAAGATGTTGACGGAGATGCTGCAGTTATGCAGAAATCATCCTACAAACCCAAGCGTGGCTAACTGTGAGTAGAGGGTGCTTCCTGAAGACTTGCAGCGATGGACTCCAGGGTGCTGTCCTCACTTACACTTTTATAATGCTTCCCCAATCATCATGCATAATGACAGCACTTTACTCTTACAATGACGAATATGCTACGTGTGACGGATGGAACTTCAACACAGGGCACCCACCAGGAGCGATTCATTGCTTGTCACATTGAGAATGCTTACCAATACCTAAAACTTAATAACTTCAGATTGTGATAACTAGAAGAAATCTAAATGACATGACGCCGTGAGGCTGATTAGATATGATGGCGATCCCAGTGCAACAAGGCAATCGTTGGCCGTGGCCAAGGAATATCAGAGATAACTGCTAGATATTTTATCATCTTCCAGATGTTCTATCTGAGGCTAAGTATCAGAATTTGGGCAATTAGGGATGCCCACGCCAAATTTCAGTGTCCCTCCCTTATACACGTTGACACTCACTGAATTTACATATGACTGTATCATCTGAATTATGAGCATCTAATACTTCAGGAAAAATAGTCTAAAAGCAATTCCTTCTCCATGCAGAAGGTCTGAGAGACATAAAAATAATACATTAGAGAAAATTAAAATCACCAGAAATAATCACAGTTTTCTTTTTCCATGCAATCCTTTTTTTCTCTCCTTTAAAAAAAGTATTTATTAAATTCCCCTTTCAAAATTGCAAAACACACTCAGGTATCCAATGATGCAGTGTAAAGATACATAAATGAAAAGTCACTATTCTCCCCTTCCTTCGTTTGTTTACCAGTCATTACACACACCACAAACACACACACACACACACACACACACCCCTTACTTACAGGATCATCTCCTCCAAATGAGAAGAATATGTGCATTTAAATTAATTCTGGCAGATCAATTTCCAAAATGTCTGTACCAGTTCACATTTCCACTTCTAAGTTTTCTCATATCTGTTCCAGCACTGGATTTTACTGCTCTAAACATTTTCTGCCAAAATCATTTGTGTTTGTATTCCCATGATGACCAGTGAGGTTCTGCATCATATCACGTGTCTGACTTGTCCGGATCCCCAGCTCCCAGCACAGAGAAGGGATGTGTGTGAACCACTTACCCGTGTGGATTTTTAAATGACGCTCCATGTCCTTCATGCCATAGGCGGTCTTGAACTGGCAACCTTAAGAAAAGGCAAGGAAAAATCAATGACAGAGGGAAACACAGTCACTTTAGAATGGAGAAGCCTGGCAGAAACTTCCTTAACCAAGTGATGAAAGTTAATCCCACAGTAATGGGACCAACAGGTATCAGTGTGCTCCTGATACCAGGTACCAAGTACATAATATCTCGTCTGTACTTCCTGCTCAAATTGCTTCACCTGCATCTGATCACGAGGAAACATCAGACAAACCCAAAGTGACGAACATTTTATTCAATATGAAATAACTGGCCTGTGCTTTGCAAACCTGTCAAAGGTCATGAAAGACAAAAGCGTAGGATTAAAGGAAACTAAAGACACGTGAAAACTGAATGCAATGTGTATTATGAACTGGATCCTGGACCAGTTTTCCTTTTGATACAGAGGACATTAGTGAGACAATTGGTAAAATCTTAATAAGGTCAGCAGTTTGATAATAGTATGTATAAATGTTAATTTCCTGATATTGATGATTGTACTGTGGTTACATAAAAGAATATTCTTGTTTCTAGGAAATATACATTGAGGTACTCAGGGGTAAAGGGACATCATGTCTGCAACTTTGGGGGAAATATATGTATATATAGAAAGAATAACAAAGCAAACATAGTATGTTAATATTTGGGAAATCCAGATGAAAGATACATAGAAATTTTTGGTGCTATTCTTGCAACTTTTCCTTAAGTCTGAAATTTTCCTTGCCTTCCCTAAAGGTTTTTTTTTTTTTTTTTTGCAGTATGCAGGCCTCTCACTGCTATGGCCTCTCCCGCTGTGGAGCACAGGCTCCGGACGCGCAGGCCCAGTGGCCATGGCTCACGGGCCCAGCCGCTCCGTGGCATGTGGGATCCTCCCGGACCGGGGCACGAACCCATGTCCCCTGCATCGGCAGGCGGACTCTCAACCACTGCGCCACCAGGGAAGCCCCCTAAAGGTTTGTTTTTTTTTTTTAAAGTAAGGAAAGAATAATTTTTCTGGATGTCTTCCTAAGTTACAGCACAGAAAGAAAATTTCACAGGAATCTGAAATTTTCACCAGTCCCATTCAAAGAAAGGCCCATGGCTATAACAGTCTTAGGGCCCAGTGCATGGTGACCAGAGACAGTGAGAGGTCGTATGTGATGATGCAAATGCTGTGGGTTGATTTTTTTAAGCCAAGCAGTTTGGAGCTTATCTACGTCCAGTTGTCAGGAATTCACGAGTTCGAGTCTTGGACCTGTTAAATGTCACATTCTCTACAAAAGTAGGACAAGATGCTGCCTTTACCTGGATAGCAACAGTTAAGCCTCTTCTGAGCAGTTGGGGCCGTGGGCTTTTTGGCTCGTGACTTGGCAGGGAGAGAGATGACAGTGGCTGTCTGGTTTTCATTGCTTTCTGTGGGCAGATATGTTTGATAGCCATGTTCAAAAACAAATTCTGGAGCTGAAACTAAAAGATATGATGATTATTAATTTTCATAATATGAATACCCAATAGATATTCCCTTTGCCCACCTTCCTTTGTAGAGAATGAACATGTTAAGATTGTTTTCCCAGTCTCCCTTGCTGCTTAGGAGTGATCATGTGACCCCATTCTAGCCCATGAGACAGTAGAGAACATCTGCTGCAGGGCTTCTGGAAAAGATTTTCTCCCTGACTTGAAGAAAAGGTGGGGGCAGAAAGAGAGGTAGTTGAGGAAAGCTCATTCTTGCTGCCCTGGTTGCCCCACTTTCTGTCTTTGGACATGCTGGAGTGAGGACGTGATGTCTGGATCTGTGGCAGCCATTCTGTAACCATAAAGGGAGAGCAAGAAAACCAGATGTTGAGCCAGAGCCCTGAAAACCATTCAAATCTAGACTTACTAAATAAAAAAGAAATGTCCCTACCATTTACCAGGTAGGTTTTCTGTTAACTTCAGCCAAAAGCATTAGTTACTTTCATAGGCTTTATCACAAAATCCTAACAAACAACTGGAAAGGAACTGATTGAAGGAATTCTGGGCAAAACTACAAATACTCTCTAAACATAAATACTTTTTAGCACAAGTACTCCTAAAACAAACAAACAAACCTTGCATTCTTACTGAAATTTTGAGGAAAAAAGAATAAAAAGGACACCAAACATCTTTATCATCTTTGTCTTTAACCTTGTCATTATAACAGGAAAAATAGGCAGTCTCAAATTTCTTTTTTTCAATTATAGTTCTTTTGACTGCTTTGTTCATTAAATTTATGGTTTGGGAATATGTATTTTCTTTCTTCCTTTATTACATGTGATCGTCACATGGAGATTTGGCTTCAAATAGGAGTAAATACAACCATGGGGCTCGTTCATTAGATGAACTTGTCAGGCTGAGAGGCCCTAATGATGGCTTTGAGAGCCAACGTCATATTGTTTCCAAACCTCAGTCACTGAGGCACCACCTTTGACATTTCTGCCATTGTACTTACAGAGTACACTTCTTTAAATCAACACAGGCCTGACATTACTCCCTATTTTGGCTTTGCCTGAAGCAGTAATACTCCCTCCACAGGTTTGAGGTGTTAATTACAGTTTCTCTTAAAACAAACATCATCTTTCTTTGAATCTAAGATGTTATAGACTGTAAGATGCAGCATTGTTTTACACACAATAAATTTTTAAAAGTTGCCTATTCAACACATCATAATGCAATGTTTTCATATTCCTTAGGTATTTATATACATATAGATATTCCTTAGACATTTTATAGTATTCATTGAATGAATTCTTTTAGATTTCTTTGGATACTTGATAGGAAACTCAGGTTCCTTACCTGTACTCCTTGGGCACCTTTGGCAATGACAACTTCATTCCAGTGCATGTCAAAGAATAGCTGGGTTCTATCAGTATTTGGTATTTGAGCAAAATCATGGTTTCCGTTTTCCTCAATTGAAATATGTCGGGGGAAGTGGCTTTTGTTTAAAGCTGGCCGAAAGAGTCTGACAAACTGATGTTCCATCTTCACACCGAGTCTCTCTGATGCATTAACCAACCACACCCGCCTCTTGTTGAGATGTTTCATCTACTCTGCGGGATTAGCTACTGCTCCTGCTTCCTCTGCTCTGCTTGGTTCTCAAAGCACGGTCCCCAGCCAGCAGCACCGGACTTACCTAGGAACTCGCTACAGAGGCAATTCTCGGGCCCCACCCCCACCTACTGAATGAGGAACTCTCAGGTGGACCCAGCAATCAGTTCTAACAAGCTGCCCACGTGATTCCGATACATGCTCAAATTTGAGAACCACTGGTGTAAGGGATCCTTTTCCAGGCATCTCAGCAGCGAACCTTAACCCAGCTTTGTCTATTTGAGGGACTCCATCTTTCTTGGTTGTTGCTTTGCAAAAACTACAGTTGTTCCTCCAACAACAAATATTCGCTTCATTAATATCAAATTGACCCGCTGCTACTGTTTCCAGGTATTTCTGGGCACAGTTACTTTTCATCTTCTATCTGAATCATCCTGCAATATCGCAGAAGACATTCCAAACAGCAATTAAACCCAACAAATGTAGCGCCAAAAAATGCACACAACTCTGCCAAAGTGACCAAAAAAGTGATCAATGACAATGCAATCAAGGTTGTCTACCAGCGCGCAAAGACAATTTTTTGGTGACTGCCTCTTGGCTGGCAGCGATCTCCTTGATTCCAAGGTGCACCCCCATTTCAGATGTTACAATGTATCTTTGAACTGATAAAAGTCTAGGTTCAGCTACTTCCTAGGTGTGGGACCTCAGGCCAGTCACGTGACTTCTTTGAGCCTCCGTTTCCTTGCCTGTAAGTGGGGATAATCACTGTGCCCACTTCATAAGGTTATTGCAAAGTTTCATGAGAGTGTCAGTAGCACAGGATATGTCCACAGCTGAGTCTTAATAAATGTGAGTTACTACACTTGGGCAGAACTGGGCACCAAACTTTCAACAGGAATATGATCAAGACTCAGGGACACCAACTGCCTTCGTTTGCCTAGGGCTGAGGCTTCCCCGGGATACAGGACCTTCAGTGCTAAAACTAGGATGGCTGTTCACGCTACCATGACTTCCCAACTTCCTGCTCTACCACTTTTTGAACAAAAAAGGCTGGAAGACGCTGGGGTGGGGAGGGGTTGTGACAGTGGCCAGGCCCTCCCTACGGCTCAGCTCAGCTGTGGAGTCCGTAACCCTCCTGGGGAGGTTAAGTGCTGGGTCCTGAATGATCCTGAGCCTGGGATTCCCGCCCTCCAGGGAGATCGATGGGGCTTCGTCCCCTAACTGTCCACCTGCCCCTCCACCGTAAGCCTTAGCATCCCTCTCGTGGTGAGTCACGGCAAAGGGGAAACACGAGAGTATTCTGGATAGTAACCCCTTCTCAGATATATGGTTTGCAAATATTTTCTCCCATCCAGTAGGTTGCCTTTACGTTCTGCTGGTTGTTTCCTTAGATGTACAGAAGTTCGATGCAGTCCCACGTGCCCATTTTTGCCTTTGTTGCCTGTGCTTTTGGTGTCTTGGGGGAGGCGGCAGGAAGCATAGGGAGTCAGGCACCCAAATGCAGGGATCATTTGGTGGGGGGGGGGGTCCCTTGTCTGTCTTCAGATTTGGCATAAACAGTGGCAGTGGCCTTGGGGAATCTGAGTGTCCAGCGGAAGTGAAGGCAGCAGGGTCAACCCCAAGCACCCAGATCTGCTGAGGGGAGAACTGCTTCCAGCAGAGGCGTGACCTATCCCCAGGGGAGAATGTTCTCAATGGCTCTTATAATCAAGTCCAGTGCTTAGTGAGATCAGCTCCCCCAGCCCTCCCCCAACAACCCCCAGCAGCTCACAGCCTCACGCCGGCCTTTGGTTTTGTTTTTGCCCCCGGGGCTCTCCCTGGCTTGCCCGGGTGCCCAGGTGCGCATCTGAAACGCGTGGTTTGTTCTATGCAGTCCTGGTCTGTAGCAGGAGCACCTTGGGTGTTCAGTTATTCACTCATGTTGTTGCTTAAAAAGTAAGAATGTCACATGAATTTCACAGGGAACCAAAATCTCTCTCTGTGGTTAGGACCCACTGGTGTCTTAGACCCGCTGGGCTCACATGGGCCAACTGTAGCTCCTCCCACAAAACTGTTCTTCAAATAGCTGAAGATTCCACGTCTCCCAAGCCACTTTGCTTCTCGCTTCTCTTCTTCGACTTAAAAACTCCATTTTTTAAAACGTTTTCTCTTTTTTAAAATTAAAAATGTATTATTTTTTCAGAACAAAAGTAAACACCAATGGTAGAAAATCTAGGGAGTACAGAAAAGTGTAGAGAAGAAAACCTGCCCAGTGCTGGCAGTATACCCCCTTGCATAATATGCTCATTAAATACTGTACTTTTTCCCCAAAGTACTTATCTCTACTGTAATTAAACAGTTATTTGGGAAAGTATTTAATGACCATCCTCTCCTCCTTTGGTTGGATGAGCCAGGTGAGGACAACATCTGTTTCTCTCCATCACTGTTTCCCAGAACCTCACACAGACGCTGGCAGTGCAGGGGCTCAGAGAATATTGGTTGAATTAATGATGGACCAAACGGCTAACGTAGCCTTTCTATATAGATTTTAAAAGTATAAAACTGGGGTCATGGCTTAAATTGTTTTGTATTCTTTTCTTTTTTATTAAACAATTAAGCAATTTTATTAAACAATTTTGCTATGTGGAAGCATTCTGCCACGTTATCATCCACCCAAAACACAATTTCTTATGGCTACATAATACGCCATCATGTTGGTTGTCACAGTGAAATTGACCATTCCGCCGTTTTGGACAATGAGTTGGTTTTTAGGTGTTTACCTTTATAAATAATACCTATCCAAAAACTTTAACTTATCTCTAGCTTCTCTGGATACCTTCCTGTGAGCTGAAGAACCGGGTCAAAATGGAAGGGTCGTTTTATTGCTCGGTGATTCATAATTATGAGATCCTTCCAGAAAATCTAAATCAATGTACATTCTCCCCTTCACCTTGGCTATCACAGAGACTATTTGACAGGACAGAATGAGATCATTTTAGTTTAATTTGCGTTTCATTAATAATTGGTGAAGATGAATCTCTTTTCCTCCATATTTTGTTCATTCATATACCCTCTTTATGAACTGCCTATTCACGCTATTAGCTCTTTTTTTTCTATTGAATTTTTACGTTTTTCTCATTGACTTGTAAATGATCTTTACAGATTTATTTATTTATTTATGGCTGCGTTGGGTCTTCACTGCTGCGCGTGGGCTTCCTCTAGTTGCGGTGAGCGGGGGCTACTCTTCATTGCGGTGCGCGGGCTTCTCGTTGCTGTGGCTTCTCTTGTTGCGGAGCACGGGCTCTAGGTATGCGGGCTTCAGTAGTTGTAGCTTGTGGGCTCAGCAGTTGCAATACGTGGGCTCTGGAGGGAAGGCTCAGGAGTTGTGGTGTGCAGGCTCAGTAGTTGTGGCTCGCGGGCTCTAGAGCACAGGCTCAGTAGTTGTGGCACACGGGCTTAGTCACTCCACGGCACGTGGGATCTTCCTGGACCAGGGATCAAACCCATGTCCCCTGCATTGGCAGGTCGATTCTTATCCACTAAGTCACCAGGGAAGACCCGATCTTTACAGATTAAGGAAATTGCTTCATTGTCATATCGTCAAATCTATCGTTTGTTTGTTCCTGTTTCTTCCAGTATAGGCCATGCTTATTAGGACTCACACTTAGGGGTCTTGATTCAATTGCAAACTCAGAATTCACCTGCTGGGAGAAAAATCCACCTCTCTCTGTAAGGAAAAGTCTTCTCATGTTCTTCCAAAGGGTTTTCCTGAATGTGGTCCACACCTGCCCCAGCACATCAGCCCATCTGTCCCCCGTCCCAAGGGTGACCCTCACCCCCTCTCTCTGCCGCAGCCGATTGGTTTGGAAGCAGACACCTGCACAAACGCTGGACCAATCAGACCCCCTTGCCCTGGAATTAGGAATTGGGGCGAAGATATGCGGCTTGACATGGACTTCCATTCTGAGAAAAGAAGTGCCTGACACTGCCACTGAAAGATTTCCATCCTTTCTTGTCTTTCTCCTCCTGGTCCAGTGGTTCTCAAAATTGATCATGTACCAAAGATTCTGATGCCGAGATCTAGGTACAGTCTGGGTATATTTATAGCTGATTTTTAACAAGTTTTCCATGTAATTCTTCTGCATACCAGCTTTGAGAACTCCTGCTCTAGACTATTCTAACAGGGTAGTGGCAGGATTGTGGCTGTCCATAGGGGCCTTGGGATTGGATTCCACCGCTAAGCCCCTCCTCCTTGTCCCTCGCTGGCCTGGCTTCTTCCAAGACAGTGGAACGGGGCATCTTAGCCAAGGGGATCTAGAATTTCTGGAGAAGCATTTCCTCTCTGGTAAAGCGAAGCCGCCCCTTTCCCCATCCATGGGCAGGGCTGAGTGAAGACCTGAGGCTGAAAGCAGCAGCAGCAGCCCCCTTGTGGCCACGAGGAGGACTACTGCCGAGGACAGCAAGAAGATGCAAAGACCCCGCCGTTCTTGTCCTGAGGTAAGGAATGTTTTATAATCCAGCCCTCTTGTAGTTTAGTGCTGTTAAGAGCAACTGAAAGCATCTGAACTGACCCAAGCCCTCACTGGCTGGTCCAGATTCCCAGGACCCTGCTCAGACCCACCCAGATGGTACGCTTAAGGGAGGGGGCTGGGTGTCTGCATTTTTCACCAAAGCTCCATGTGGTTCTTTTGAGAAACACTGCGATGAGGACTTTCCTAAGGGGTGATGTGGTGCGGTCAAGTGCAGATTCCTCGGCCAGGGAGCCTGGCTTTCAGGCCCCGTTCTGCCCCTTTCTGGCTCTGTCACCTTGGTCAAGTTATTTAATTCCTCTGTGCTTTAGTTCATTATGGGTAAAATGGGGATAATAATTCTTAGTACCTAATTTATGTTGTGAAAAGTTAATTTTTAAAATGAAATGTTAAATTTAAATTCATAACAATTTAAGTCGTGAAAAACTACTTCATATATAGAGTACTTAAAAAGTACATGGTGGGCTTCCCTGGTGGTGCAGGGGTTAAGAATCCGCCTGCCAATGCAGAGGACACGGGTTCAAGCCCTGGTCTGGGAAGTTCCCACATGCCGTGGAGCAACGAAGCCCGTGCACCACAACTACTGAGCCTGCGCTCTAGAGCCCGTGAGCCACAACTACTGAAGCCCACGAGCCTAGAGCCCGTGCTCGGCAACAAGAGAAGCCACCATGATGAGAAGCCCGTGCATCACAACGAAGAGTACCCCCGTTCGTTGCAACTAGAAAAAGCCCACGTGCAGCAACGAAGACCCAATGCGGCTAAGTATTAAAAAAAAAAAAAGTACATGGCACATAATGAGCAGTACATGAGAATTAGCTATTATTATTATTGCCAGATTCTCCCGGCAAATCATTACATCGTTTGCCTAATTACTCACATGCTCGGCAACCTTCAACGGCTCCCCAGCTTCTTCACAATAAAGGCCAGATCAAAGCAGGGCTGCTACCCCATACTCCCCGTGTCACCTCCTGCCACTGTTATCAGATCTCACCTTCAGAAGCAAGATCAGCTTCTCCACCTCCAGACCACCAGGAGGAAATGCCCCCCCCCCCCCCCCCGCCATCTTCCTCCCCAAGGCAGGTGAGATTTTCAAGGCCTATTATACATTTGATCTCACTCATCATTTCTTCCCTTGGCTTTCCCCATTGGGACCAATCTACTCCATGAACTCTCTGCACAAGGCTGTACTTGTCACAGATGGCTGGGTTTGTATGTCTTACAACTAAATTCTCCTCCCCTCCCTGATGAGCTTGGAATTCTCCAAGGGAAGCATCTCCATTATCTCGGCTCCAGCATCTGGCACACGACAGTCCCAGAGCTGCCCTCACTGGGCCCTGATGATGGGGCAGGTGCCACGCCATGAACTTCATGCACATTTAATGAAGTTAATCCTTATAGCTGCCCTTTCCTGCATTCACTTGGTAACTGTTTTATTGAGTGCCTAGGATGCGCCAGGCCTGGTGCTGGGTGGCAGGAAAACAAGACTGATTACTTCCTGCTCCAGGGGGATTTACAGTCTAGGAAACTAGATATTAAACTACTAGTTGGGGGCCCACAGGCCAAACTGAGCCTTCAGAATTTTTTTTTTAAGGCTTTCAAAATCAACTAGGTGGGTTTCCCTAGGTCAATGACCTCTGGCCAAAGACCACCAGGGACACACCTGTAGTTGGATAGGTTGATTAGTCATTATAAGAAGGAAACCTCATACCACGCAAGCCGTGGAGGGTCTCAGTAAGAGGGTGTTAGAAAGGACCTAAAGAGTATTAGAGGTTTGGGGCTCATGTTAGATGATTCTGGGGGGACAGTTCACGGAAGCCTGCATTGGAGGCTGTCAGGAGGTGGGGACGGGTCTATGATTTGGTATCTTAGCGACTATTACTGAGAAGCACAGAAGGTAAAGCCGTAGTAGGTAAAGCAGCAGTGTCACTCAGGGGAGGAGGGGATGTCTGGTATTCCGTGGCTCAGGTATGATGACAGAGGGGTTCTGTCTTCATCCTGTCCCACCACGATCAGAGTGGCCCTGTCTCCTGCAGACATTCTGTGAACCTGTTTGCGTTCCCCAGGAGAACAGCACGACCCACCAGCAAGAGTCAGCCCAGCTCCCAGCAACACCAAGGCCCAGCTGATGCTGCTTCCTGGCTCTCAGGGGCTGCTTTCCTCCTCCTCTGCTTATTGTCCAAAGGCCTGCCCACTCTCCATCACAGTGGATCCGCTGTTGCATTTGCTGCCACTGCCTGACCCCCAGGAGCACCTGAATTTACTTTTCTGGCTAAAGACTGCTTGTTACGAAATAACAAATTAATTGCAACTGTGATATGTATTAGGTGAGGAAGCAGTGACGAACCTAACCTTAGGGGTGGGGGGGGTGGGGGGGAGGGAGAAATCATAGATAGCTTCTAGGTGGAGGTGACTTTTAACCTGGGACCTAAAAAAGTGGGAATGAAGCAGAAGAGGTGGGAAAGATCATTCTAGGTCCAGTGATAATTCAACTCATATTGGCTGGGGGCTTGCCATGAGCCAGGCCCTGTGCAAATAGAAAAGTTCTTAAATTAACTGCCAAAGTGTAGGCAGCTTTCAAAGCTAGCAGAGAATAAACTTTACTTTACATCCAACTATTACTGGGCTGAGACAAGACATATGAGCTGAGTGAGGGAGGGTTTCGTTTAATCAAGGACTGAAGAGGGACAAACTGCCCAGGACAGTAACTGGGTGTGGGTATCCGGAGGAATCTGCCAGGGTGAGGGGTCAGACTGTGACTTAGGGCAGTGAGCGACCCTCCAACTGGGTCGAGGCCCAGAATCCCCCAGGTGCTTGTTAAAAATGCAGATACCTAAGCCTCAGCGATTCGGGTTCAGAGATGCAGCCCAGGCACCAGTATCTTTAACAAGCTCCCCCGGGATCCTGGTCCACAGGTAGGTCTGGAAACTGCGGCTATGCAACATTGAAGCCCAAACCTGGGGGAAGTCGGGCCCAGAAAACCAAACTAAATAGTGTTAAAGAAAGGGAAAAAAAGCAAGATTCTGCTTGTTTTGTGGCAGAAATGCAGGCGCAGTCAGGGAGAGCAGCTGGATCCGGCAGAGACTCGGCATCCTGCAAACCTCGCCCCACGTGTTAACCTCTGCGTGAATAAAAGCGGTCGTTTATTGAGATACTGTCCCAGGTCCTTTACGTGGATTACTGCAGAGTCCTCACAATAACCCAATGATATTAGGTATGAATTAGGAACCTAATTCTACTACCTAATAGTATTAAGAACCGTTGTAACCCCTTTCTACAGATGAGGAAAATTAAGCAGAGTAAGCGACTTGTCCACAGGCCAGGATGGCGGACTGGGATAAATGTCCAGCAGTCCGTCTCTGGAGCTTGGAGCTCCTGTCAACTCTGTGCAGTAGGTACCACCATGAGCTGGGCACAAAGAGGGCTCCAGGCCTGGCCTGAGCGTACAGCACAGTTGGCAAAACTGAGGCATGGCCAGAGTGAATGGCGGCAGGGTAGTGGAAATGCTAAGAGGAGGGTGAACATCTCTGAGCAAAGAACTAGGACAAAAGAAGGGGCAGTTATTTGGTGTGGGGTCAGCTTCACTGATAGATGTGAGATTTGGGCAACTGTGCATTCACTCCACAAAGAATATGGTGCCGGGGATCCACGGTGAACACGAGGGGTGCAGCTCCTGACTTCATGGTGCTTAAGGTTCAGCGATGGGACAGACCTTGACGTTTGTTCTGCAAATAATCATTTAAGTGCTGGGACTTGACCTGGTCTGGGAGAACCGTGCGCATGCACGTGTGTTGTCAAAGAGGGGCTCTTTGAGGAAATGCCTTTAAGCCCAGCTCTGACACACGCATAAGAATTGAGTCAGTTCCAGGCAGAGGGAACAACACATACAAAGGCTCCCAGGCTTGAGGAAATGTGGCACATTTGGAAAACAGAAAGGACATCATCAAGGCTATTGCAATTCAGAGGGGAGGGGAATGTCCTGAGATGAGCCAGATCCTCTGTGTGAAGTCTGTCATGAACCTTAAAGTTTTGAGGTTGAGTTGGTGTCAGGCAGGCAGGAAAGGTATTTTAGGCAGAGGGAACAGCATAAGCGAAGGCTTGGAACCCAGAAGGATGCAATGGCCACCAATAAAGTGTAGGCCTTGAGGTCTCCTCACGCTGGGGCCTTGTGTCCCAGGCTTCACACCCAGTGTGTGGGGTTACTGGGAGTTTGTGTTTGAGGATAGGGAACCCAACACGGAGTCTTCAGGGAGAAGACCACGAGGGTAAGGGCCAAAGCACTTAAGTCCCAGGACCGTCTTGAACCTGTGGTGGGACCCTGGCCATGCCTCATACCCACTTGCAGCATTACTTTGTCCAGCTGTAAAATGAGAAGGTTGTACCAGGCTCATCTCTAAGGTAGTTTTCAGTTTTAACATTTTCTTGGTGACTTCCTTTAAAATGAGAATTAAAATAAATTCGGGAGAAAGTGGGAAGACCTCAAGGTAATCCTACTAAAGTTTGTGAGGTGATCAATTATATTTCAATGCTTAAGGAATTCAGCAGAAACATTATTTTGGGGGCATTAAGGAAACAACCACAAAATTTTGCTTGTTGCTGAAAAATTCAGATACCACACCAATGTACAACTGATAGGGCGAAAGTTGGTACCCCCACTTCAGATGTTCTCCACACCTCGGCTCCAGATTAACTGCTTGCAAAACATTGAGAACAAGTCAGAAGCTGTTGGTGTGCTCAATCAGGCTCACAGACGTATCCTGTTTGGCCAACAAAGTTTTAAAATTTCGGAAGTTTTACATTTTTCAGTTTCTCAGAAAAACCCAAATATGACTGGATCCAAAGAGCAGCTTTCTCTACTTTACCACAGTCCTCACCATTCCCTAATGCCTTATGCACAGCTTACTTCTCTCATTAACATTACTCGCTTCATTCCTGTTCTAGCAGCTTTCTGTGGATATAATACTATGTATGTATGCATATATATGCTTTTTTACACTTACCTTGAGAATCTATGTCTGTACAGAGATCTAGCTTCTCTTTTCAATGCTAAGTCACATTCCACTGTCTGAATTTATTCATCTAATAAGTTACTAGATTACTATTCACTATTCATCTCTGGTATTTATTCATCTAATTTCCTCTTGACATATACATACAAAGGTTCCATTTTCTTTACAGTATATAAGTTAAGCAAATACCCATGTACATTTGTTTATCAAGTTTTATAGGATAAATACCTAGAAGTGCACTTACTGGGTAAACATGTTTCTGTACATTTTAAAAATTGGAAGATTTTAAATGTAAGGTTTAAAGATTGAAAGATATCACAAAATTGCCCAGTTTATATGAATTTACATCTCCAGAAAGTAAAGGAAAGCAGTATTTGATTTGCATTTCTTTAACTACTAAGGCAATGGAGCATCCTTTTATGTTTAGTGGCTCTTGAACATCATCTGCTGCCCTTTGCTGACTTTTCTGCTTGGTTCTTTTATTGAATTTTAGGAGTTCTTTATATATGAGGGACATTAGGCCTTAGTCACACATGCGCTGCTATTTTTTCCCCAGTTGTCTTTAGACTTTTTTATACATTGTTTTTCCTTTGGAAAAAGGCTTTATTTACAGCCTCATCACATGATTCTTTTTCTTTTGGGGGAGGAATCCTACAACCTGTCTTCCTTGGCAGGCACAGTATTAATAAATATAATTTTTAATTTAAAAATTGGAATGCCTTTAGCTAACAAATACATTTTCCATTTCCCCACTGGATCCAGCAGTGTGTCTACCGACTATCTCAAAAATGGCTTACTTCCTATAATTTTAAAAGTAATCTGTCTGGTCCCGTAAGGCGGATTATATAGGTATAAGTATAGGTGTGTGTGTGTGTGTGTGTTTGGGTCTCTGTGTATAATTTTTACTCTAGAACTTCTGCAGTTTCATGCTGCACGTTTAAATTTTACATTCATTTGCAATTTATTTTGGACACAACCAAGAACTAGGATGAACTTTTCTGTTTTCCTGGTTGGTAGCACAAGGGAGGGGAGGCATCAATGCTTATTTATAGATTTAAAAACTAAAAAAAAAAAAATTTAAACATTTCTTTTGTCCCTTTAGACAAATAATGCGAATTCAGGAATCACACACATACTCCCACCACCCCAAATTACCACCTTTTCCTTTTTACCATTTCCTGCGAGTATTTTTTTCGTAGTATATAGGTTTTTGTTTTAGAAACCTGGTTTTTGTCTGTTTGTTTTGTTTACCACATGACAACAATTTATAACTGCTACCACTTAATGTTTTAACCTAGCGGTTCCCAAACCTGGCTGGGCAGCTGTCTTCCCAGTGGAGCTTGTTAAAAATAATGAATCAGCAACCCTAGAGGGTTGGCCCTGAGTATCTATATTTTTAACAAGTTCTGTGGAGGCGTCTGGGACATAGCCAGGCCAACTCTAAGTGACTCCCCCATCCCCCAGCCATACCTGTGATCGTCTGGGTCTCAGAGGTGATGGTTCGTGTGGTGGTCTGAGTCTGGGTGGCAGGCACCGTTTCCTCTGATACAAACTGTACTGTGTTGGGCGCCGCCCCAGACGTGCCGGTCAGCTGGCAGCCACTCTGCTTGTGAGCTACAAAGGCGTCCAGGTTGTTAAACTGCTGCTTGCAGATGCCGCAGATGTGGATGTCGGGAGTCAGCTCAACCAGCACTGTTGTGCCACCTGGAACTCCATGGGACACAGGGGAAGTCACAGATTAATTCCAAACAGCTTGAAATTACAACACAAACCAGATTCATGGTTAAAAAAAAAAAAAAAAAAAAGGGCATGGTGGCAGACATAGCTAGTTGCTGGCCCAATAGCTATTCCATTCCCCTCTTCTTGCAAACAGAATCCCAGTTCTGCCCTAGCAGCAATGTACCCAGACCCAAGTGATGCTCCTGGTCATTGCCTACAGGGGCACTAGTGGTATTTTATGTGAGAAGGTTCTCCAATGTGCAGGGCTACCCTACACGTCAAAGGACCAGCAGCCATCTCCTACCCCAACTAAAAGGTAGTCGTACTTCCCAGTCATTATGAAAACTAATGCCCCCACTACTCCAACCCCCTATCCCATTATGAGAAGCACTAGTCTAAATAATGTTGGTCCACTACATACTTGGGAACCCCTCCAGCACAATGCTGGAGGAGCTTCTGGGAAAAGTGTGGCTTTCATGATAAAGAGGGATCTGACATGGTTAACACTGTCCACCTCTTCTTCTGGCCTTGAATGCAGATGTGATGCCAGGGCCTTCTGCAGCCACACTGTAACCATGAGATAAATGCTAAGATCTCTACAAAAGCTTACTTCACTGATCCCCTGAATCAACCCTGGAATCAACCAATTCTAGACTTCTCATTAGGCCAGTATAGTTCAGTTTTGTTACTTGTAACCAAAATTCATTCCTAACTGACAGAGGCGTTATTTCACAATAGTAATAATACAAAGAGTTAATACTGTATTAACATTTGCAAAGCACTTACCACAGTCCTGGCACTATATTAGAAAGTGCTATATAAATGTTTGTTAAATAAAGAAATACAGTTAATAAGTCTCTAACCAATATGACTACCTTTTTATTTTTAAAAATTTCTTTGCCTTATTACAAGGAAACTCATGTTTATAACAGAAAATTTGGAAGAGAAGAAGCAAGGAGGGCTATCACTCACAATCTTCCCACCCATGCATACCATGAACATTACAAAATATTTTCTTCCATTCATTTTCAGTTAAAAATTATTTAAGATCCTAGTGTATTGTAAATTAATCTTTTTCCCACATGCTATCGCACAAGCATTGTGCTATATCACTAAAATCTCTATAAAATAATTATTTAATGACAACACATCATTCCATGTTTTCCAAGCCTCATAATTTCTCAGTAGCTATAAGATTCGTATATTATTCCCAATTTTCCCCAGTCTAAACAGTACGAGAACTACCTTTGTACACATATGGTTGGCATCCATGCATCATAATCTTTTTTGGAAAATTTATAAAATATTTGCTTTACGTCCAATTTCCCCCTTCCAACCAAGACAAGACATCTCTGTGCAGAAATACAATTTGGTTGACTTGCTATGAAGAGATCCTCTGGGCTGAGCATGGTAATGTTTTATAAGCCATCTTGCAAACACCGAAATCAATGGATGGAAGGAATGGACACTTTTCTTCTCCTCTGGAACACTGCCTTCCTGTAGCTACTAAGGTGCCCAAGCTAAGAGGAAGACAAGGAATCAAGAGATGTAGTGATTGCATCGCTGAGGATTCCTTAATGATCAAATAGGACTGATACCCAGGAAGAAATGGGGAGAAGTTTCTGCTTCATATGATGGTTATGAGCATTAAATGAGATGGTGCTTGTAAACGGCCAGCACAGGGATCCCCTCCCCCAGCATGTCACCTGGTGAGGTCATTACTGAGGTGCCCTATTTGAATTTGAAAGTATCCCCTCCGAAAATCTGTATTAATTGAGACCCAGTAACAAACAACGGGCACAATTTGTGCGTATCACCAACAAAAAGAATCCCTTTATCTTTGCAAAGTTCTCCAAACCAAAGTTCTCCAAATCAGAATAAGGGGGCGGGCCGGGGGTGGGGGGGTTGTTTAAATATGGCCACGTCTGAGCCCCACTTCGGAGATACTGAGTCATAATGGTGGTGGGGTGAATGCGGACTGAGGTTTCGGGAAATCTGCGCTTTTCACAAGTTATGCATGGAATACACAGCCAAGTTTGGAAACCAATGTCTCCAAACTTGTAAACAGTAACAGCTAACAAGCTAAGCGCTTACTAGGTGCCAGGGGTTCTCAAACTTTATGTGCATCAGAATCGCCCAGGATAAGGCCGCCCTCCTCCCCTCAAGCCCACCCCGCCACCTGATGGGTGGGGCGCAAAGAGCTTTTTTTTTTTTTCCTTTTTTCTTTTTTTAAGTAAGCGCTCGAGCTCCCAGGTGGCCGGTTTGCGCTCAGTCCCTGGTCCACACTTTGGGAAACAATGCTCCGGGCGAAACCATGGACTTGAAAAAGGCTGTCTTCAACAAGAAAATTAAAATGAACCCCAAACTCAAAACGACCACGGCCCCGTTCCCCATTCAGATCTCCACCTTTAATGTGGAAAAGGCTTTGCAGTAAGCCGGCAGACCTCGTGAAAGTCCCCGAGCCCCAGACTTCCAGAATTTTGGGCCGCCGAGACAGAAGTTTTCCCATCAGCGTTGCCGCGGTTACCCCAAATCTACCTCCAAACTCCGCCGGGGGGCGGGGAATGCCCCAAGGGGGTGACGACTGTCTGAACGGCACGCCCTCCCCCACGATTCCCTTCCAAGAGATCTCCGGAGGCTGGAGAACGCCCCCGCCCCCGCACCGACTTGGGGCCCCCCCGCCAGCCCTCTCCGGCGCCTCCCGCACGGCGCGCCCGCCGCGGTCCCCGAGACGCCGGTTCCAGGCCGTCACCCTGATTTCGGGGCCCCGGGCCTGCTAGCTGCGTCGCAGACGTGCTTGGGCCCGGGCCCCGGAGCGCGCACTGGGCCCCGGAGCGCGCGCTGCGCCCGGAAAAGCACTTACTTTGCACCGAGCCCGGGAAGCTCTCGCCCTCGCTGCTCGCGTTCATGGCCGCAGACTGGGAGGTCCCCGGCCGGCCGGGGTGCCAGGGTAGGGGGGCGCGGGTCTACATGGTGCAAGGACTTTTCCTTTTATTTTTCCACACCCCCCAGCCTTCCTTCTCCCAACTCTGCGAGGCGGGGAGGACGGATGTAAAGCAAGCTCCACTTCCGCTGCCTAGAGGGCGCTGGCCGGGCTCGGCCGCCCCAACCTGCCTTTGCATCAGCGGCTCCCGGGGGAAGCAGCGGTCCAATCCCGATGCCCGGGCCGCGAGGCCCTGCACCCGCGGAATCCCCCGGGAGCCGGATGGCGCACACGCGTCTCCGCGGGTTGGGCGACCACGGGCGGCGAGGGATGCGTACCCCGGGCTGCGGCAGCCGGCGCCCAGCTCACACCCCTGCAGTCTGGGCCGGCGCGTTTGGCCTCCCCGGCTCTGGCGCCTTTGCACCTGCAGCCCTGGGCGTCTGGTCCCCACTGTGGCCGGGCAGCCGTGTCGCCCCCGGGTCGCCCGGGTGGTTTGCAGAGAAGACCGAGTCGGGCTGCAGTTGGGTGGGTGCGCGGGGCGCCGCGGGCTTGGGGTGAACCCCGGCTGAGCGTCAGCGCCCGGCAAATCAGCAGAGCGCTGGGCGGGTCCCCTGCCCAGCTAATGAAATAAAGAGGACCGTGATCACGTGCCTGAGTAACAACTGGGATCAATCGCTGTAAGCTCCCTGCTCGGGGGTCTGCCAACTTTTTTGTGCATCACAGTCACCTGGAGAGCTTGTTAGGACGGAGACTGCTGGGCCCACCCCAGAGTTTCTGACTCAGTGCGTCTAGGGTGAGGGCCGAGGATGAGCATTTCTAAGTTATAAGGTGAAGTTCCTGCTATTGGTGGACGCTGCTTTCCCTAATCTGACCGGTTGCCTGACTGCCTCTCTTTACTACTCTCTCCTTCCCTCAGGCGGCAGCCCCAAGCACTCTCCAGCCTCAAGGCTTCTGTGCTTACTGTTCCCTCTATCCACCTGCCACCTTCCATAACCCCTTCAGGTCCTGATTTCAAATTCCCATCCTTAGAGAGACCCTCCTTGGCTAGCCCATTCTAATCCTGCAGTCCCTCCTCCACCACCCAATGGCTCCCTGTTTCCTTCCGGTCAGCTTCATCTTCTTAGAACTTATCACACCTAACATTGTGTATCTGGAATATCTCTATCTGTATCTATCTATCAATCCATCAGTCTATCTGTATATCTGTCTATAGAGATAGATGACAATTTACTTATTACCTGTTTTCCCTTGCCCCTTACGTTCAATAAATCCTAATGAACGTGGGATTAAAAATAACAATCTGGGCTTCCCTGGTGGCGCAGTGGTTGAGAGTCCGCCTGCCGGTGCAGGGGACACGGGTTCGTGCCCTGGTCTGGGAAGATCCCACATGCCGCGGAGCGGCTGGGCCCGTGAGCCATGGCCGCTGAGCCTGTGCGTCCGGAGCCTGTGCTCCGCAACGGGAGAGGCCACAGCAGTGAGAGGCCCGCGTACGGCAAAAAAAAACAAAAAACAAACAAAAAAACAATCTCTTTGCCTCCGTGGGCACTCCAATCTGGACTTGGAATATCACATGGTAGCTCTTGGCTAGGTCTGAGAAGCCGCTCCTTTGGATGAAGCCTGACTTCTCCAGTTTACCCCAGTCTCCACTCCTCCTTAATACTTCTTGATATCAAGACTGAGTATCAGTTCTCCTAGATCATTGCCCTTGTGCTGCATGTATTTGAATTTTTACATTCAAATAAAATGTATTTATACAAAATTTCCAACATGTTTCTGATAGAAAAAGGGATTTACCCCCCGCACCATGGTTTAAATATTCCTTTTGACTAAAAATCTCTACCAAGGAATTACCTGTATTACCTGTGCTATGTCATGTAATCCTCAGAACAACACAGAGATAGACACTATCATACTAGTTCATAGATGTAGAAACAGCCTCTTAAAGGTTAAATAAATTTCTTCCAGTCAAAAGGCCAATAAAGGACCAGCTCAGTTAAGAATCCTTGAGGGCAAGTATCAGAAACTGTAGAAGAATATAGATTTGCATAGGCTTCAAAGTCAGTCAGTTAGAATTATATCCTTCATTAAATGATTCCTGGCAGGAGATTTCCAGATACTTTCTTCAATTATTAAGAAAATACACAATATTTTTAAAATTCTGGTAATATCATAACAAGAATAATGAGGCCATAGTCACTGGGTTAATTGTCATCAGTTTTGTGAGCAAAGATATCCTTCTCTTAACAAAATCATTTATAATTTCAAGTGATCAAAATTTTTTTGACAGTAGACATTTTAACAAGTTTAGTTTCCTATGGCAACCATGCACAATTGACTAAAATTTAAGTTCTCGAGGCAGAAACTTTCATTTTCTTCCTTGTACACCAGCGTCTATAACAGTGCCTGGTATCTAAAAAGTGATGGCTGGATGGGTGATTAGTATCACGGTTACTTTGGAAGATAACTATTAAAGCAAACCTTTGACTATTACAGAAAAGCATTTTTCCCTTTTCAGTAAACATACAGACAAAAGTGTGGTACAATGACAGAATCTAGAAAAATTATAGATTCCATTTAAGTTGTGTGGTAACTGGTATGCAAATACCTTTTTAGTCTCCTTTATTTTCCTAGACAAAGGCTAACAAGAATGGCTAGCTTTGCACTTTTCAGAAGTACTTGTGTCAGCAACCTCTCCAATCAGTTTCCTCAAAAGTACTACAGAAAATTCTGGCCTAAAGTTTCACCTATAAATTGAACCAAGGCTGGTGAGCTGACCCTGAGTCTGTTGCCCTTTGATCCGTTCCTTGCCACCCTGCTCAGCTCTGCATGTCAGGGGAGCTGACCCCTGTCTGTAATTTCCAGGCTTCTGGGGCTTCTAGCTTCCTGTTGGGTTTGCCTAATGGATGGAAGGGAGAAACCAGAGTATTTCTCTGCCACTCCTCTCCCTATCTGGGTGGCAGTGGCTGTGTCTCTGCTATGGCCCCGGATCCCAGAAGGGCCCACTGTGGCCTCAGCTTCTGGCAGGTGACTGGTTCCTGGTGTCTGAAAATATGTCCTCCTCCTTTGGTCCCCAGCCTTCTCCCTGGGGAGCAGGGGTAGTGACTTCCAGCCGTTACTAATCTCTGGTTGCCTAAGCATTCCCATTTAGCCTTTCAGCTCTTTCATCACCTGTGAATCAATTCCTGACATCAACTTTACTTAAATCCTCAGAGTTGCTTTCTCTTTCTGGTTGGGCTCTGGTTTAAGGTTTGGATTAAGGTTTGTGGGGCTTATAATTTTCTTCTTGCTTTTCTGGACACGGCAGGTGATTCTTAACTGGAGAGTGCCTTAGAGTCTCCAAGGGAACTTGCTGAGAACACACATGCTCAGGCACCACCCAGATGCACTGGAATAGAATCTTGGGGCGTGGGCTCCAGGCACGTAGCATGGAGGCACGTCGTGGATGACACTAGCAAGCCCCTCCTGACCTTTTCACTGAAACCTGATCTGAAATCTTGGAGCAGACCAGGGGAAATTTTTTTATATTCCAAAATTGATTCACTAACAATATTTAACAACTGCGTGCAGTCCTCACATAAACATGAAGGTCAATAAAGAAACACTTGAAAGTTAAATAAGTGCTAAAACCTACTGTAATAGGATATAATCAAGACTCAACCTGTCAGGCATTAAGTGGTGATTACACAACCAATTATTTTGATGAGAGCTGGCTTTGAGTCTTGCCTGGCATCTAACGGAGGGTGGCACACCTGTGTTTTAATAGTATATTCACTTAGATAATTTCATACGAGCAAGCATACACATGCTTGATTTTTTCACTCTTTTATATAGTTAATATCTTAACATGAAAACACTCAAACAGTATAAAAAGGTATAGAGTGAGAAGTGGGCGCCCCTTCAACCTCTCACAGCCCCCCCCCAGTTTCCTTTCAGGAAATAGTAACTATTAACCAGTTGCTGGGGTGTTCTTCAGAAAGGTATATGTATATCCATCCATTTCTTTTTCTTCCAAATAATACCATAATGCAAACAACACTCTACGGCCTGCTTTATTTATTTTTTTTGCATAACAATGTATTTTGGAAAATATTGCTTACAAGTGGATCTAGATTTGCCTCATTGCTTTAGGAAGATTTCAGGTTTCCATTGTGTATATACATGTACTAAAATTTACTTAAACATTCCCTGTTAATGAACATTTAATTTGTTTTTTGGTTACCACAGACAAAGCTGCAATGAATATATATCTGTATCTATGCCTGTACAGAAGAGCGTATATCTGTAGGATACATTCCTAAAATAGAATTGCTAGGTCAATGGGTATATATGCATTTAAAGTTTTGATGCTTTCCAATGGCACTTAGAACTCCCATCAATAACTTGATAGGACACGTCTTTCCTACATCCTAACTCACACAGTGTTATCAAGTTTCTGATCTTTGTCAATCTGGTGGGTAAAAAAAAAATGCTATGTTGTAAATTTAGCTTGCATTTCTCTAATTATGATACAGTTCTGAATTTAAGCAACAAAACAAAACAAAACTAACACCTATCTATCTCCAACAAAACAGAACAATGTAGTTACAAAATGTGTAATTATTGATTCAGAAGAGGTTCAAATATAATGCATAGATGGCAAAGAAGACACTTTGTTCCAAAGTCTGAATGTCAAAGAGCTAATGTGACAGTTCATGTGAACTTGTGGGGGTCCCCAATGTGTTAAAAGTTAGCATGTAATGCTTTGGCCTGTGTGTTTTCAAATAGTTTTAATATGTTAAAAACAAAATTCAAATCAGATATTTGCCTGAGCTTTTGAAACACCCTCAGTGACCCTATGGTTTGAAAACCACTGCTGTAATTCTCATTTTACAGAATGGGAAACTGAGGTCCTTCCCTTGTGGGAATCCAAAGCTACTGGTGGAAATATTTATTTTTTTTACCTTTTTGAATACTTTTTCATATCTTTTTATTTTGGAATAGTTTAAGACTCACAAGAAGTTGCAAAAACAGTACGGAGTTCTCACATTACCTTCCCCCCAACAGTGATAACACCATATTCTTTTTGTGTTGCCAAAAAACTCTTGAAATGTTCGTTACTTTTAAATGCTTTTGACCCATCCAAGATCACAGCCAATTCAGAAGGTAGTCATGTCACAATTGTATTGATAATCCAGATTTTCATTACAGTGTCCCAGTAAGTATTTTAGTTAGGCCACACTTGCTAACAAAATCAATAGTCCCCAAAATACAAAGGCTCAAAGTCACAGAAACTAATTTCTCATTCTAAGTTGGGTGTTGCTGTCAGTGGAAGGAGGTCTCCTTGAAGGAGATGTGGACCTTCTAGAGTGGGAATGGGGCAAGTTTTGATGGATGGATAGCTGTCTGCCACAGAAAAGGTTCTCTACTTTTTCTCAGATGATGTATCACCCAGGAGATCTGTAGACCTAGGTTTTAATTCAGTGTATTATTATTTAGCTAACTCTATTGGACTTTTTTGTTTGGTCTTCCCAGTATCCCTCTCTTACTTCTGATAACAGGATTGCTTCTTTCCATGACTTCCTTTCAGAAAGGTTCCCCTTACTCCACATAATGTTAATCGCAGCCCCCCAGCCCAAAGGTCACAGAGGTGGTCATGTGACACAGACCAAGCCAGCAACTCCTACCATACTGAATTATCTGAAGCTCATCCAAGTTTCTGTACCATATACGTTCTATTCTGTTTGCCAACTGAAATTCTGTTTCTCACTTTATCTACCAGGATCATATCTCCTTATTTAATCTGAGCTCAAGGTCCCCTTCTACGGAACCTCTTTCAGGATCTCCTAGGTAGATTTAGGAGCCTCTCCCTAGATCCGTCTGTGTGGCCATATTCTAGCACTTACCACAGTGTTTTGTAACCACTGGTTGACTTGTTGGCCTGTTTCAGTTAGGATGCCTTTGGCTGTCAACATCTTACATAGAGTTTTTCTCAGTTATGCCTCAAGGCATAGACAACGTCAATCCTCTCAGTAGATGGACAGGAGTGGGTTTACTGGAGCTGCTGGACTGGTTACATTGGTCAGGATTAGCTTTTGTCTCGGGCTGTGTCCAGCCTCCTTCTAAGCTATACATGAAAATACTCATTTCCTTTCACTAGTGATTAGTCTACCAGTGGACATGTATGATGTTGTGATTTATAATGAGAAATATGTGTTTGGTTTTCCACCTTTCTTGGCATGGAGCTCCTAAAACCCCTTGGAATTTCCTAAGAGACAAGAGTGGATGAAAGTGTCTTTTTTTTAAAATTTTATTTATTTATTTATTTTTGGCTGCGTTGGGTCTTTGTTGCTGCGCACGGGCTTTCTCTAGTTGCAGTGAGCGGGGGCTCCTCTTCCATGCGGTGTGCGGGCTTCTCGTTGTGGCTTCTCTTGTTGTGGAGCACGGGCTCTAGGTGTGCGGGCTTCATTAGTTGTGGCACGCGGGCTCAGCAGTTGTGGCTCACGGGCTCTAGAGTGCAGGCTTAGTAGTTGTGGTGCACGGGCTTAGTTGCTCTGTGGCACGTGGGATCTTCCCGGACCAGCGATCTAACCTGTGTCCCCTGCATTGTCAGGTGGATTCTTAACCACTGCGCCACCAGAGAAGTCCAAAAGTGTCTTCTGTTATGTTAATGAGGTGACTTTTGGAAAGTCTCTCAGTAACCTAAGTATGGGGGCTGGTTGCCAGGGGAACCAACCCTGTGATTAGAGGGTTGGAACTTTCAGTCTCACCTCCCCCTTTAATCACCAGTGGCCAATGATTTAATCAACACTGCCTGTGTAACAGAGCCTCCATGAAAACCCCAAAGAACAGGCTTCAGATAGCGTCCAGGTTGGTGAACACTTGGCCATTCAGGGAGAGCAAGGAAGCTCTGGGCCACTTCCCACATACTTGCCCTATGCCTCTCTTCCATCTGGCTGTCCCTGAGTTGTGTCCTTTTATAATAAACTGGTAACAAGTAAGTAAAATGTTTCTTTTGAGTTCTGTGAGTCACTCTTGCAAATTAATTGACCTCAAGGAGGGGGGTCTTGGGAACCTCTGATCTATAGCTATTGTCAGAAGCACAGGTGACAACGTGGACTTGTGATTGGCTTCTGAAGTAGAGTGGGAGGCCATCTTGCAGGACTGAGCCCTTAGCCTGTGGGATCTGACACTATGTACCTGTAGAATTGAGGAGGACACCCAGCTAGTGTTGGAGAATTACTTGGTGTCGAAACACACACACACACACACACACACACACACACACACACATTGGAACATGTGACCAAGTTCTGCTCAATAAGATGTAGGGGAAATCTCCTGGAACCTTCTGAGAAAAAATTTTCCTCCTGAAAAGAAAGAGGCATGTGAGAAGAAAGCCCTTTCCTCCCTCATTCCCAACTTGATCCTCTTTGCTCTGGGGATTTGTCACGAGTGGACCTGGGTTTTAGAGCTGCAGCAGCCGTCTTGTGGACACCAGGTGGCAGGCTTGGGGGTGGAAGCCGGGATGCTGAGGCAGGTGGAGAGCAAAACTGAAAAGAACCTGGGTTCTTGCTGATATTACTGAGCCGTCGAACCTACTCTGAGACTGCCTACCTCCTGACTTGTCATTAATTGTAATAATAATAGATGTCCTTATGATTTCAGCCAGTTCTCTCCAAGTTTTTTTTCACATTAATCATGATTTAATCATGATTAAAATGCTAATAATTTAATTATTATCACACTGGGGTAAAATGGCAGGACTTTTGAGGCATTGATGTGGAGGTTGGAAAAGAAAATTAATCATATTTCTTTATGTTATTTCCTTAAAATATAAAAACTCAAATAGAAAAGTTTAGAAAGTAATTAAATATTACAATTTTACAAAACTTCTTGTTATAACATATCAGATTTTTACATGAGAAACTTGAATTTGCATCCATAAAGTTTGTGTATCAGATTTTATACTTAAAGTGGCTCCACGCAATTCCTGTTTGGGTCTTTTTAATCATGATCATGTTACATATGTGATAGGCACCATCAATGCAAAGCTTTGTTAGCACAATGAAGCTATATAAAAACATACACTATGGTTTTTTTGTTTTCTTAAATAAATTTATTTATTCATTTTTGGCTGCATTGAATCTTTGTTGCTGTGTGCGGGCTTTCTCTAGTTGCAGTGAGCGGGGGCTACTCTTTGTTGCAGTGCACAGGCTTCTCATTGCGGTGGCTTCTCTTGTTGTCAAGCATGGGCTCTAGGCACGTGGGCTTCAGTACTTGTGACACATGGGCTCAGTAGTTATGGCTTGCGGGCTGTAGAGCACAGGCTCAGTAGTTGTGGCGCACGGGCTTAGTTGCTCTGCCACATGTGGTATCTACCCGGACCAGGGCTCGGACCCGTAACCCCTACATTGGTAAGCAGATTCTTAGCTATTGTGCCACCAGGGAAGCCCAAAACATACGCTATTTTTACAACAAACTTGCAGAAATTTCCAATACTAACGTTTTATTTAAAGGCTCTAACAGCAAGCATATCCTTTCCTGTCACTGGTAAATGTTGGAATTTCTTGTGATAGTGCAAATGGCTTTCAAGTCCAATCAGACTTAAAGGTGAAATATTGTATATTTTACAATAATGATGAACTACCACCAGCAAAGCACAGAGGTGTGGTTCAAGCAATCACTTGCTGGTAGCCTGCATCCACTAAACAGGCACAACTAAGGACGCAGTGAAGTAACCAACTTATATAAAGGCAGAGATTGGGACCACTACGTACCTGGAAATGGACCAGCTAGGAGATCTGGCCAGACGCCCAACCAACCCCATGCTGGTCGGCTTGGGCACCATGTTCCTTGGGCATCTGGAACACAAGCTCCTGCAGCAGCTCCAGGACGCCTTGGCCACTGTTCATAGCAGCGAGCTCTGCAGCTGATGTGGACGTCCAGATGGCGGAGCATCTTCCGGACCACATTCAGCACATCCTGCACCATCCCAGCTGCTCAATGGAGGACCACAATGAAGACCTGGTGCTTCCTGGTGTGGAGGGTCCATAGCTTTAGTATTTGTCAGTTTTCTTTTGTTAATGAAATCCAAATTTGAACTGGCTTAAGACAAAGAAGGGAATTAATGACTTCCCCTTCAAGGATGGTATTACCAGGAATGGCTTTCTCTCTCTCTCTCTCGGACCTTACATAGAAAAAGAATATATTTCATCAAGTTAAAATTTTAAGTTTAGTTTTAATTTTTATCTACGTTATAAAGGCACGTATTTTAAAGAGTTAAATAATTCTGCAAGGCTTGTTATGAACGAGAGTGATCTCCCCACCCCTATCTCCCAGGCCCCAAAGGAATTACAGTGTAATTATGTTTAGACAAATATTCAGTGGTCATAGTTGCACCATAGGGTATTCTGACTACTTTTCCTGTTCTGCACACCTTTTTGTTTTCATTAGAGTTAATAGTTTTCCTTTTCTGCTTGTCTGCTTACTTTTCTGTGTATTAATTCATCTGAATTAGTCACCACCAGTTGTGTAAATCTCTTCTCAATGTATTCAAACACTTTACAACTTCTATTGATTTCATCTTCTGAAGAAGTTTCTTCAATGTGGATTGGAGCAGCTGAAGAGCTATTGTCTTAAGACGTTGTCTTCACCATCATCCTGGGGATTTCTTATGTTTCTTCCTTATGGCAGATCCCCTTATGTCTTCACCTCTTGGTTTATTCCCTAACTTCTCCTTTGTGTGTGTGTGTGTGTGTGTGTGTGTGTGTAGTAGATTCCTGTGACAAAGTATAAGGAAGGTACAGTTTAAGATCTGTGTATCTTCACACTTTATGGATTTGAGTTTAAAATTCTAGGCTATGTAGACTATTACTCAGCAGTGAAAAGGAGTAAATGGCAGCTACTTGTAAAACCTTGGGTGAATCCCAAAACATTAGGTTGAATGAGGGAAGCCAGTCTCAAAAGATTCCTTACTGTAGGATTTCATTTATATGACACTCTGTAAAAGACAAAATGATAGAGGGATGGAGAACAGGTCAATCATTGCCAGGGTTTAAGGGTAAGGGGAAGCTCTGAGTACAAATGGGCCACACCAGGGAAATTTTGGGGGTGATGGAAATATTCAGCATCCCGATCGTGGTGGTGGTCACCCAAATCTATACATGTGTTAAAATTCATAGAACTGTACACTGATAGAAAAAAGTCATTACCTGTATTATAAAACAAAAACGAAAGAAACATCCTAGGTTATAATTCTAATTGATTCTTGGTGTTTGAGTTAGCTGTGTCCTGCAGTCACCAGGACTACCAAATTAGCGAAAACCGAACCACTGCTTCTAGAGGAGATACAGAGTTGGGTTGCTTTGAGTCCCTGGTCATGACATTTTCATCAACACATCAATACATAACTTTATTTTATGTGTGTTTCTGCTGAAAGACAGCTTATTTAATATATATTGTTTATTCATTAGCGTTGAACTCTCTGCCAACAGAGCTCATAGTCATGCCTGAGCAAAGCTTACCTACCACACCAATGTTCTCCACAAGGCTCATGGCAGGCTTCTTGTACTTAGAGCACTAGATAGCAATTCAGCACTAGGCTTGGGGGCTGTTTTAAACAGTTTGAAATCACTAACAAAAAGCACACACACAAAATGTGACCCTAAATAGACTGTGAAGAGGCCACTTGCTTAGGTATGAGATCTGAAACGAGAAGGTAGAGCATTGCCTTGGTTGGCCTCAGCTGGAAATGCATGCTTCATGTGATTCAATTTTTTTTTGCGGCTCTGCACGTCTTTGAATGACCCCAAAAGCTTCTCAAGTATTGATTTTGGTGATAAAAATAAATTGTAACGAGTTGATAAATTCCAAATACTGAATCCGCTAATAATGCAGATCAACTATAATTGTCCTTCAGAAATTTGAAGGCCTTGTTCCACTGTCCTTGAGTTTACCATGTTGTTGATGATATGTCTCGTGCCATTCTGATTGTTGTACTTTTAGATGCAAACTTCGTATTTTTTTCCACTAGCTTCTACCTTTCCTTGTCCCTTTGTAATCTAAATTTTAATGATGATATTTATTGGTTGGGTCTATTTCTACCCATTGCATGGATCCCTGCTGTCTAATAACTCATGTCCTCTGGTTCTGGGAATTTTATTGGATTTTTTTTTTTTTTTTTCATTCCCTCTGTTTCCTCTGTTCTCTTCCTAGAACTCCCAGTATTCGGCACTGGAACTCCTGCACTGGTCCTCTCCTTTTCTTAATTATCATTTCTCTCCAAGTTCCACGTCTTGTTATTTATTTATTCTTTTTGCTCTACTTTCTGGAATATTTCTTCAACTGTGTCATCCAAGCTTTCAACTTAGTTTTTCATTTCTGTGCTCATATTTTTAATTTCCCAGAACTCTTCTTTGTTATCTGAATTTAAAAAAAATGAACTCTGATTCTTATTTTGTGGCTGCAGTATTTTCTCTTATGGACGATGTTAATGTTTTAGGGAGAGAGTTTTGGTTTCCTCCGTGCGGGCTGCCTTTGGCGGTTTGGTTCTTTTAGCCTGTGTCTTTCAGTTTTCCTCAAAGGTCTCGTACTCCTTGTCTGTCCAATTGTCTTCTAGAACGAGGCAGCCTGAGCATCGCTGTGGAGTGACCTGGCTGGGCTGTGTCATTGCCGATCACCCACCTCCCTACACTCACATATCAGTATCTTTAGGTTTTCTTCTTTATGGGCAAAATTTCCAGAGAATTCTTGTCCACTCACCTGCCTGGAGGAGTTCAGCCTTCTTGCCTGGTCTTGGAAAGGGTGGGGAGGAAGGCTGGGGTCTCAGCAATCAGAATGTCACCTTTCCCCCGTCCCCTCTATCTTCAGTTTAGTCCCTGTCCACAGACCTTCCTTCTCTTTCATCCTCTCAAAAGCACGAAGTCCAGTCATTTAACCAGGTTTGAAGGGAGTCGGGTGCCCAGCATGTGGCATGGGGGAGGGGAGAATGGGGATCTGACTCTTTCTTAGATTTTTGCGCACTCTTACTATTTTTGGTCACACTTTCACCTCCAGCTTGCAGAGGTATCTGGTGCCACTAACTCCTGAGCATCTCCAGGGCTCCGCAGGATACATGGACTCCTTTCTGGCCTTTCCCACTGCTGGCTCAGGATTTGGCTTTCCTGGATCTGCTGATTCAGTTACCACTTGTTCGCTGCATTCTCAGTGTTGCAAGAGAATTCTCAGAAAAGCTAAAATCATGACTCTCATACTGGTAGAAAAGTGAACACACTTTAAAGATTTTAAGATTTTAAAGGGTGGGGGGAAAGTGTGACTACCAAGGGGCAGCATGAGGGTCTTTTCTGGACAGTGATGGAACTGTTCTGTATCCTGATTGTGGTGGTGCTTACACAGATCTATACATGGGTTAAAATATATAGATCTGTACATTTAAAGGAAAAAGATCAAGTTATCTGTACTGTAAACTAAAACAAATTTTAAATGTATTAATTAATGAAAAATTTAAGGAAAGGCTTTACCCTTGGAAAGGTATATAATCTGAACCCCTAGAACTGGGCTCTGTGGAGGTGAGATTTGAGGTTCAGGGAGGGAGTGTGTGTGTTGATGGAGTTCTACGCGCCCCTCCTTTTCTGACACCGTATTAGGGGCAAGTTGGTTTCAAATTTCCTGTCTCTCCTCCTGTGTAGTCAGTGTAATGCTCTCCCCTTCCCGAGATGTTCAAGTCCTTATTCCTGGAAACCATGGACCGGTTACCTTACTTGGCAAAAAGGACTTTGCAGACATGATTCAATGAAGGATCTTGAGTTGGGGAGATGACCCTGGATTGTCTGGGTGGGTCCAGTGTAACCACAAGGGTCTATATAAAAAAGGAGGCAGGAGGAGATGTGGTGATAGAAGAAGAGGTCAGAGAAAGAGAGATTTGGAGATGCTACACTGCTGGATTTGAAGATGGAGACAGGGGCCACGAGCCCAGGAAAGCAGGCAGCCTCTAGAAGCCGGAAAAGACCAGGAAACGGATTCTCCCATTGAGCCTTCAGAAGGAACGCAGCCTTGCCGACACCTTGGTTCTAGGACTTCTGACTCCCAGAACTGTAAGCTAATAAGCCACTTAGTGTTTTAAAGTCACTAAATTGTGGTGATTTGTTACAGCAGCAATAGGAAAACCAATACACCTCTTTTCACACATTCATTCAATATCCCTGGTCTGTGAATGTGTTTGTTCTTTGGATCCTCCTTTGAACTGGTTCTAACACCTCCACAAGGAACCAGACCTGCTAACACCTTGAATTTAGCCCAGGGAGACTGAGTTTGGACTTCTGACCTCCATGACTGTTGGAGTACATTTGTGTTGTTTCAAGCCACTAAGTTTGTGGTAATTTGGTACAGCAGCAAGAGGAAACTTCTCTCTGCTATGGGACACAAAGGGAATTTTAGTGCCTGTGCCTCAGATGAAAAGGTTGGTGTGGAGAAGTGCTTGAAAAACTCACTAACATAATAACTCAAAATGAAGCCTGCAGCCTGAATTAAAGTAAGCTTTTATTATATCAGGATCACTTATGTGGTTTTCAAAATGCATTCAAATCCCCAAGTTCCTATTAATGTAACAGAAATTCAACTAAAAGTATGAGAAACAAAGATAGTGTTGGGTCAGCATTTCTGTTTGACCATAGTACATAAAAGGTTCTTGAGACCTCCTGTAGTTGTAGGAAATAAAGCTGGTGTTAATGAGGCCACGTCCAAGAGGTGTCAGAGACAGAAGAAAGTTATACAGTGATGGTTACTGACTTTAATCTCTTTTACCACATTGCAAAGAGGACTCAATGGTTGAAACATCACAACTGACTTCCTTTTTGATTTTTACCAGAGATTTCATTGTCTGCTTTGTTTTTTTGTTGGCAGGGATGTGACATTTTTTTCCAAAAAACGTATTCAGCACTTCAAGGTGTCATTACTCTTTAGTCTTGTGTCCTAGCATATTTGGCTCAAGTTAAAAAAAGAAAAGGATGACTTTGGTGTGTACACTTGGATGACCAGGCCTAGACTAAAAATGAGAAAGAAAAGTGAGCAGAATTGATCAAGAAGATTTCAATAAGGTCTCATAACAGATCATTTCTGGCACAAGTTGCACTTTTTTTTTTTTTTTTTCCTTCAAGGCCTCCCATCTGGGAAATGCTTAAAGAGACACACAAATAACTTAGTTTAGGGCCCAGCTTCTGTTGTGGGTTGAATTGTGTACCCTCCAAAATTTATGTTGGCTGAATCCCCCAGGGAGCTCTGGGGGCAGTGTTGCACATACTCAGCTGTTGTCTTGGTCAGCTTGGGCTGCTATAACAAAAATGCCATAGACTGGGGGGCTTCAGCAACATAAATTTGTCTCTTACACTTTTAGAGTTTGGGAAGTTCAAGACCAAGATGCCGGCCAATTCAGTTTCTGGTGGGAGCTCTCCTCCTGGTTTGCAAATAGCTGTCTTCTTACTGTATTCTCACATGGCAGAGAAAGAGAGGCAGAGAAAGAGAGAGGAACGGGAAGACACAAACATTCAGTCCACAGCACCTGTCTAGATCTGTTCTGTTCAATATGGCAGACCCCTAGCCACATGTGGCCGCTGAGCCCTAGAAATATGGCTAGTCCAAATTGAAATGTACTGTAAGTGTGAAATACACACTAGATTTTGAACACTCAGTACCAAAAAAAGAATGTGAAATACCTTATTAGTAATTTTTAATATTGATTACATGTTGAAATGATATATTTTTACTGTAATGGGTTAAATGAAATGCATAATTAAACTTATTTCTACCTCGGGGCTTCCCTGGTGGTGCAGTGGTTAAGAATCCGCCTGCCAATGCAGGGGACACGGGTTCGAGCCCTGGCCCGGGAAGATCCCACATGCCGCGGAGCAACTCAGCTCTTGCGCCACAGCTACTGAGCCTGTGCTCTAGAGCCTGCAAGCTACAACTACTGACGCCTGCGTGCCTAGAGCCCGTGCTCCACAACAAGAGAAGCCACCGCAACGAGAAGCCCGCACACCGCAACAAAGAGCAGCCCCCGCTCGCCGCAACTAGAGAAAGACTGTGCGCAGCAACAAGGCAGCCAAAACCAAACAAACAAACAAATAAGTAAATAAAAATTATTTCTACCTGTTTATTTGTGCTTTTGTGAAAAGTAGCTTCTAGAAAATTTTGAATGACACAGGTGGATGGCATTATGTATTGGATGAAGCTGGTTTATACCCTTGCACCTATTGGTCATTAGTTAAAGGCTTGGTTAAGGCATTTCTAGCTCTGCCTGATCCCAGGCAGAACTGCCTTTGGCAGCTTGAAGTGGACAAAAAACCCAAGTGCAGGGCTATGGGAAGTAGGTACAAGTTGAGAGTCCGTGTACAGGAAAATGGGAAAGGGGTGCTCAGAGACATTATATACTCACATCAACTGTTCTAGTCTGTGTAGCACTTACACAATGACTTAGTTTTATTTTCATTTATAAGAACTTTTTTTTATAAGAATTTCTTTTAAAACAAAAGTTCATCATAAGCAATACTACTGTGGCGTCTCAGGCTTGACACGCTAGTCGTATTTCTAAGATAAATTAAAAGAAACACAGAACAATTAAAATAGAAGCGTATTTATCTCCTGTCCCACTGATGGTGCAAATTTTGGAACATTCTGGCAAAAACGAAGTTTTTAAATCTTCAGCAAAGGAATTCTGTAGAAAGAATAGTCAATCATTCTCTGATATGTGTAATTATGACTTTCCTACTTTTCGATTTTATGAAGCCGTTTGAATTCCTCCAATGTGTTACTTTGACACTTAATGCAATGTTTATGTAACTATCGTAAAAGTTAATTGTCTTCCTTCTCAAAACTATTTAAAATCCTCATCCTTGGTCTGCCTTATTGACATGTGCACATTAAAGTATGATTATGTGACAACAATAATTTTACAACAATGAATAAATGTCAAATTAATTATGTTAAAACAGTAATTTGTCTGCTTCCTTCCTAATATGTATAATTATTAATTTGGAGGAAGTGTGCGGAAAATATTAAGGATATTGTCAGAGTTGAGGTTCAACCTCTGAAGTGATGTTTACTTTGTCTTCTGAAATGTATTATTTGGAAGTTTCCTTTTTGTCCATATCTGTTACTTGGTGGTCAATAAGTTTTAGGGAAATTCCAGACTATGTCTTAGATTGCAAACCAGTGGCTACGAGGTGTCAATGGCCACAACACCAGAACTTTCTGTTCATGAAAACTTATTTTTTTGGTGGGAGAGGGGGCAGGGTTTTTGTCTCTCACGATAAGGATTGTATCATCTTCTAATTTTGTTTGTTTGCCAGGATATCTATGCAGCTAAAAATGGAAAGCACACGTGCTTCTTTTCATTCTTTAAATATTACCTTAAATGTATATCCTCAAAGAATCCTTCCTAATTTAGGTGTCACAATTTTTTTTTTTTTTTTTTTTTTTTTTTTTTTTTTTTTTTATGCGTTACGCGGGCCTCTCACTGTTGTGGCCTCTCCCGTTGCGGAGGACAGGCTCCGGACGCGCAGGCTCAGCGGCCATGGCTCACGGGCCCAGCCGCTCCGCGGCATGTGGGATCCTCCCAGACCGGGGCACGAACCCGTGTCCCCTGCATCGGCAGGCGGACTCTCAACCACTGCGCCACCAGGGAAGCCCCTAGGTGTCACAATTTTGGTAGTGTTCTTTGCCATCATCTAAGATGATACAAAGAGATGAACTGAATCTCTTTCTCTTTTTGTAATTATACTTAGTTTATAATTTTTCATGTGTGTATTTACATAGTACTCCTTAATTGGAGATGGATTTGGTGAAAAGCATCGTGGATGTAAATGGGGGCTCTGGCAGACTGAGGTTTAGCTCCCGCCCTCCTCTCTACTGTGATACGGTATCGATAGTACTGCAAAATTTCTTACTAGAAATTACCAGAGCCCAGAGACCTCAGCCTGTTCTCAGGGCGCCTCCCTAATCCTTGGATGATTTGAAGCCTGCCTCCCTTTTTGGGGGGCCGGCTCACCTCCAATCTTCTGGGTGTGTTGTGGGCAAGCCCCTCCTCTCTCTCCCACACCAGGACCTGCCTCTGAGTGCTGAGCCCTTTCTCTTTTCCTCACTGTCTCCATCCTCCTTTTCCCCCTCCTCCACTCCATTCCCCTTTCTAACAGCCGGGGCTGGGACTGGGGTCAGTGAGTCTTGCAAGTGGAGGGACACATTCTGTCCTTATTTAATTTTTAAATATTTGTTCATCATGGATTTTTGGGATTAATTTTAAAAAATATTGCATTAAAATGTTATTTATCTTGATTACTGAGCTTTTTGGGGCCTCCTTAAATTTTTTACCTGAGGGGAGTGCCTCACTTGCCTCACTCTAAACTTGGCCCTGCTCCTGAGCTCTTTCCTGATAAATTGAAGTAAATGCAGCACAGTCTTAACAATTCTTGATAACCTTGAATTTGGATAATGAGTATATGGGGCGTCATACTACTGTGTATGTTTGAATTTTTTCAATACAAAATACAAGTTTACGAATATAATACAAATAGATGTGTAATAGAGAAAGCTTTGTTGTATTGCTTTACATATATATTATATATATAAGTATTAATTATAATTAAAAATTCTACACTTGTATTGTAAAAATTTGGAAAATATTTTGCAAGTATAATGAAAAAGATTAAATCCCACCTCTCAGAGGATCACTGATAATATTTTTATGTATTGCTCTCCCATCTTTTGCCTTTGTGTGTGTGTCTGTATGCATGCATGGGTGTGTGTGTTTGTGTATATGTATAAGATATCAACCAGAGGCAGATGAAGACATCAATTAGAAAGGCCCACTGGCATGGGGATTTGGGGCTTCAACATTTGGGATCATATTTTATAATATATGCAATTGGCACCTTCTATTTTTGCTTAGTATGTCATTAAACATTCATAAAATGATTAAAAATAACTTCTTTTATGTCTAATTATGATCATAAAAGGGATATATGTTAATTTTAGAAAACTCTGTTTGTATGTGAATGTGCACTTCCAAAGTATCATCAGACTATACACATTGTTGAATTATACATATATATATATATATATATTTTTTTTTTTTTTTTGCGGTACGCTGGCCTCTGTTGTGCCCTCTCCCACTGCGGAGCACAGGCTCCAGACGCGCAGGCTCAGCGGCCGTGGCTCACAGGCCCAGCCGCTCCATGGCATGTGGGATTTTCCCGAACCGGGACACGAACCCGTGTCCCCTGCATCGGCAGATGGACTCTCAACCACCGCACCACCAGGGAAGCCCTATTGTAATGCTTTTTTTTTTTTGCGGTATGCGGGCCTCTCACTGTTGCGGCCTCTCCCGTTGCGGAGCACAGGCTCTGGACGCGCAGGCTCAGCGGCCATGGCTCACGGGCCCAGCCACTCCGCGGCATGTGGATCCTCCCGGACCGGGGCACGAACCCGTGTCCCCTGCATCGGCAGGCGGACTCTCAACCACCGTGCCACCAGGGAAGCCCGAATTATATCTTTTTATGGAACAAGAAATCATGAATATTTTTCCAGGTCAGTAATATTCCATGATATTTAATGGCTACCTTGTATTCCATCAGATGAATATAGATGAATGTGTTGGTTAAGAACACAGGTTTTGGCATCTTGTCCATCTGTTCTGATCCCTCCTCTACTCCTCATTAGCTGCGGATCTTGGGCAAATTATGGAACAGCTCATGTCTCTGTTTTTTTTCCCTATAAAAGTAGAAAGAAACAGTGTATATCTCATATGATTGTTACAAGAGTACATGGCAGAAGGTCCATTAAACCCTTGGAACAATGCCTAGCATACTTCAATGCCTAGTATATTATAATCAATAAAGGTAAGATAATAACAACAACGATAACAATAATAATAATAAAATCATCTAATCCTCTCTGACCAGATATATAGGTTGTTTCCTGCTCTTTGCTTTTTAAAGTAGTGCTGTTAGCATCAACCCTTTTCTTAGGCTAAATTTTTAGACGTTAAAACATTGGATTCAAGAGCACAAATGTTTGTGAAGTTCATGCTATATAATGCTGAGGTGCCTTCTATAAATTTGTGCCAACTTCTGTTTCTACCGTCCGCTGAAATACTTTAAATACCCTTTTTGCCAAGTTAGATATTATATTAGTTTACATTTCTTTCATTAGATATTCATGCTTTTTCCTTCCCTAGTCCCTGTTACTCACACTTATTTTAATATTATCCCCTTATACCTCACATAAATGACATTTTTTTCATTCTTTGCTGAACCAGGGTATAGACAAAATTAGTACTGTTTAAAGCAATGTGGGGTCTTTTGTTTAAAAAGAGTAACACGGACACACGTAAAGAGTGAATGTGTTTCCCTCACATCCTGCTCACTACAATAACTCTTAACAGGTTTTTTGGTATCCTCTGGACCCTTTAAATAATCATTTGAAAAATAATAGTGAGCAAATAATATATTTTTGTTATAATAATGCAAGCAATGTTCAAATATATCTATGAATGCTTATTTTAGAATGGCATCTTACTATTCTTACTGAATGCAGAATGCTTTTTGTCTTCAACTCTGTGTCACGGATAAACTTCCACACTGGTATAAGCAGATCTGCTCAATTTTTCAAAGCGTCTGCAAAGCATTCTATATCTCGATTATATGACTCTAATTAAAATTTATTAGTCATTCCCTATTGATGGACAGTTGTCTCCAATTTGTTAATATTATATTTTGGTGAGCTGTGACAGGGCGAGAGAGAGGCATGGACATATATACACTAACAAACGTAAGGTAGATAGCTAGTGGGAAGCAGCCGCATGGCACAGGGATATCGGCTCGGTGCTTTGTGACCGCCTGGAGGGGTGGGATAGGGAGGGTGGGAGGGAGGGAGACGCAAGAGGGAAGAGATATGGGAACATATGTATATGTATAACTGATTCACTTTGTTATAAAGCAGAAACTAACACACCATTGTAAAGCAATTATACCCCAATAAAGATGTTAAAAAATTATATTTTGGTTCATTCAATGTCTTTGTACCTATATTTTTGCTTATTTGATAACGGATAAATATCTCAATGTTCAATTGTTGCGGTGATTTTTAAAAAATGCTAATGCAGTCAGCAAGCAAAGATAGATAAGCTAAGATCTGAGAAAATACAGTTGTAATCCATCTTTCCCCTGCCAGCGGTTGTCTGAGGTATTCCAACATAAATAATACATGTGCTTAATTAAAACAAAACAAAACAAGTCATTTCCACCCAAATTTGTTTTAAATTCTTATTTACAAACATTAATTTTGTCTTGTTTTTTCCAGCCTTTGCTGTGAAGTTTAATTTTTAACTGTAACCTAAACCATCTTTCAAACAAATCATTTATTCCAAAAGTTTGCAATGTCGTAATTGCCTGGTTATTTGGATGATGGACGTGTCATATCTGAAAACAAACTAGTTATCGTGTGAAATTTATTTCAACGTGCGTTATCTAAACCACCAATGATGAGAACACTGCATGGATAAATATGATAAAAAATATGATGGATTCAGAAGCACAATGGTCAGGTTTAGTATTTAGTCATTTTTATTATATTGTTGGGTAAAAAATATAAAAGAAGACCAGCAGAGGGACTGTTAATGCATCTTAGAATTTTTGCCCGTTCTCTTGCCTGGGAAGGAGGTAATTCTAGCCTATAAACTCTTGAATGCTTTACAAGTAATAGAAACCAAGTGGGAAAAGCATGTTCTATGTTTTAGTGCTGACATCCTCAAAGGAAAAAAAATTAAAGATTCAGAACACTTGGCTGTGATTCAGTACCTAAACACTTCCTGGTGTTTTTCAGAATTCCCTGGAGACCCATAAATGCTTCTGTACTGGAGGTACCCACTACCACTGCACACTTAGGCCAGTTTATCAAACTAACGAGCTCAAGAGTGTGATGCTATTTCCAGGTTCAACTCCATGAGGGAGGGACAGAGAGAAAACAAAACCAAAATTCAGACAGAAGAGTAATCCTAAGGGCCAGACTGACAAGAAATTTATTAACTCATACACACCAAAATCTTACCCAGTGTAATATTCTTGGTGGAGATTTTACTCAACAAATCTTATGCTAGTTCCTCCAGTCCAAGCATTATAGATAAAGCACTGTGGTTTTTACACTGGGTGATGTTTATTGGTATAGACTTGAAAAACAGTACTCTACAGCTTTTTCCACTAGCATAATATTTTCAAATAACTGTGAAATGTATAGAATGTATTTTTCTCTTGTTAGGTGCCTAATGCCTTGAAAAAAAATTAACAGAAGGGGAAGGAGGTCCTAAAATTCACTTAGAGGAACTTTTTCTTTGACTTGGAATTTGAATGATGGGTAAAATTGGGGGAAAATAGTGAGTTTCTGTGTAATTTGTGTCATTGCAACAACCACTGTATTAGAACATGAGATACAGTATCAATAGATAATAGAAAATGGAACTTGTACTTGAATGTGTACTTTTTTTTTAAACAACTTTATTGGAGTATAATTGCTTTACATTGTTGTGTTAGTTTCTGCTGTATAACAAAGTGAATCAGCTCTACGTATACATACTACCACATGTAAAATAGATAGCTAGTGGGAAGCAGCCACATAGCACAGGGAGATCAGCTCAGTGCTTTGTGACCACCTAGAGAGGTGGGATAGGGAGGGTGGGAGCGAGACGCCAAGAGCGAGGGGAAATGGGGATATATGTATACGAATATGTACTTCTTAAAAGCTTTTGTTATCTATTATTTTCTAGCGGTGTAGGCAAAATTTAGACACATGTTGGACATACTTCTATTGACAGTAACATATCATATAATTTAAAATAGTAAGTCCCTCTTACAGTTTTGCCTCACACAATGCTGAATCATTTTGAAATACAACTGGCGTTTGTTTAAATGGATTATTCAAATACCGTCAATCAAACATTAAAAAAAATTCTCAGAGGTAACTTACTTCAGTTTGGCTCTAATGTTTACAGTGTAACCAAATATGAATTTTTGAGTTGTAAAGGTGTTCTTTTAGCATTACAACTTCGGGTTCTTTTTATTCTTTTTCATTTTCTTTCTTCTTTTCCCCCACCACTCTTCTTCCTTCTTCAACAAATTCACAGAAGTAGGAGGCCTTCTGTATTAACTTTATTGTTTATTTGAAAAATTTTCTTTCAGGCATATTTCGACATATCATTTGGATGAAGCATGACAAAATTTTTAATTGTTCTACATTTTTTCTTGTTTTATGGTAGAAAAACAAAACTAGTAATATATATGATCTGCTAATATTTCTTAACCTTTATATATGTGCCCAAGAGAAGACATTTTTTCCTGGAATGGCATTTAAAAAAAAAAGAAAGTCAAGTATTATGTATATAAGTCTTGCATTCTTGGTAACATTTTTAACTTTAAAACATTATTATTTACATTAATGCTTGAAGTACTTCCCCCTGAGGAACTACCTGTATTTTTTGCATAATGGCCTAGGTTTCAATAGTAATATTTTATAAACGATGATGGTAAAATTTATGTTCTTGGACTTTCAGGCCATGATTCACTCTCTTTTGAACCTAAAAGAGAGCATTTCTTTCCCAACTGAATGGTCATGCCTCACATTTATTCTAGCCACATGATCTACTACTTTTGCCTTAAAAATGCATGATCATATGATCATGTTTTTATCATCAGGAATTTCATACATGAGTCATGAATCCCATGGATTTCCTCATGCTTAACATGCTCTTATTTACTTATCTTTTTGCTATTTATGGTTGATACTTTTGGGAGAAGAATTTGTATTTGTATAAATCAAAACTTAGAACCTATGTTTGCAATTAAGTATATAAATTTTTGCAATAATGCTGGAAACAAAAAGAGTGTGAAGAAGTCCTTTAGGGGAGCAAATACTGCCCCTCCCCAATACCCCTCTATCCCAAATGTGTAGAGCAGGGCTTCCAGGTAAGGATAAGAAAAATGGTAATATTACCACTGCTTTACGTTTCTGTGACCGTTTATCTTACAGTCAACCCCAGGATTTTCCCTCTCTTCCAGCAGTATCCTGTTTTCGTTTTCAGATATTATCTTTCCCTCATGAGCATGGTCAATCACAGGGCCCTCACTTCCCACTGTGGAGGCCAAAGAGGTCTCTTCCAGAAACTTCTAACTATTCCAGTGCAGCCAGGGGTGGACAAGTGACCTCAGGTCAGTAAATCAGATTCTCTTAACCCAGGACTTTGAATCGTGAGTGAAGTGACTCAGAGATGGAAAGATAGTCCAAGAGCAATGACCCCTGGCTCTTGTTCTGCACTAGCTCCTGCCTTTGTTCCTGACCTTTGTTCACGCCCCATTCTGCAGCCTTCCCATAAATTCTGGAGGCTCCCAAATCTCCTTCCAGTGAATTCCCTTTTTGCTTTTGCTGGCCAAATAACAGTGGTCAAACAGTTTCTGTTGCTTGCCACCCAATAATTCTAACGGAAAGAGCATCTACATTTCTCATTAACCACACTGGAGTGGGGAGCAGGCATCCCCACCCGCATTTTTTTTTTTTTTTCCCACCCGCATTTTATAGATTGGGAACTGTGGGTTCAGAGAGGCTAAATGACTGGCACCAAATCTCACAGTGAGTGCCTGACAGAGCTATAATTTGTTCCCACAGTTTTGATCTCTACTTCAGAGGTATGTCTTCAAAGGTAATTTTGATTTCCTTCTGTGGCGAAGCATGGCTTAGATACCAAACAGCTTTCTGTTTGCATCTTGGTCAGTGGCTGAAACTAAGCTTCATTCCCTCAACTATAAATGAGAGTAACAATATAAACTCCAAAGGACTGTTGTGAGGCCCATAGAAGATAACGATCTTGGAAAGTACTTATCATAGTGCTTGGCATGCAATTTGTGCTCAGTTAATACGACTCCAAAATGAGGAGTTGACAACGTAAGATTCAGGATCTCTAGATGTTATATGGGCAGGTCTAATACAATTAAAGCTCCTTAGCAGTAGAAGAGTTGGTGAGATGGAGAAGCACCCTCAGAACAACAGGCCTAACTGGGTTTAACCAGATTGCGTGATCAGGTGGCTGGGCTACTCCTACACCAGCTGCCTGTCCTCCGAGCTCTTCAGGAGTCATCAGGTATATGCATCTCCCCGTCCTGGACTATGGGGACCATGGGAAAACTGGCACAGATTTTTTCTCTTGAGGATTGATCAACCAAGACTTCGTTGGGTCGTGCCCTTAGCAAGGAGATTGAATGCACTGTAAAGAATATAAAAGGCAATGCAATGAAGTGGACAGAGCTGAGATCTCAGAGTTTGAATTCTGACTCCACCTCTCACTGGTTTTGTGACCTTAGGCAAATAGCTTACACTTCTGAGCAACAATTTCTTACCTATAAAATGGGCATAACTCAGTTGTCATCTGTGGGCTTCCTTATCCCACATCTGGAGAAACTTCCACCTCTGTTCCTCAGGTTCCAGTGTTTGCGGATGTCCAGCTTTACCTTCAATACTTTGCTGAATCCCTGAGAGACTTTGATCCAGACACCATCTGCTGGAAGATGAGAGAGGAGAAACCTTGAAAAACAAAGTTTACTCAAGAACTTCCTTTAAATGGGAAGAGATTGTCTTAAAACTAAAAGACTAAAAGTGATGGGCAAGTTTGTTTGCTTTTCCCTCTTGTGTGCGCCAGACCCGGGTTGTTTAATACAGACCGTGATAATGGACACGGTCTGTATCTTCATGTCCAATTTTAGTAGCCACAAGCTACATGGGCTATTGAGAGCTTCAAATGTGGCTGGTGTGGCTGAGAAACTGAATTCGTAATTTTATTTAAATTTAATTAAGTACAATTTAAATTGAAATAGTCGCATGTGGCTCACGGCTACTATATTAGAAAGTTAAGCTCTAGAGGAAGAATAGGCCAGTTATAGAAAACAACGATGCTCTATTTACATTGAGTGGTAGAGTTTAAATTAGTGACCTTGTGACGTAAGCGGCGTGGCCTTATTTCTGAGATTCTGGGGGGAGTGCATACATTCAGACCATGGACCATGAGGCTGGGATGGAAATGGTGGGTAGAGAAGGGTGAAGGGTGGCCCTCTGTAGCAAGAAAGAAGAGCCATAGAAAATGATCATTAGAGTCTGCTATGGGTCAAATTCATATAATGAAACCCTAATCCCCAGTGTGATGAAGTTTGGAGATGGTGGCTTTGGGAGGTCATTAGGTCACGAAGATGGACCCCTCATGGAGGGATTAATGCCCTTATAAGAAGAGACATGAGGAAGCTTGTTTTCCTCTCTCTTAGCCATGTGAGGGCACACGGAAAAGGCAGCAAGCCACGAGGCAGGATCTCAGACAGCAGATATGCCAGCACCTTGATCTTGAATTTCTAGCCTCCAGAACCATGAGCAATAAATGCTTGTTGTTAAAGCCACTCAACCTATGGTTTGTTATAGCAGCCTGAATAGACTAAGACAGGGTCCCTTCTTGGGTTATTAATTTTTTTAGAGTACTATACTTTTTTGCATAGAGGAAAGTTGATCTTACAGAGCAGGTGGGGGAGAAACCCAGAAAAATGCAACATTTAGCCAGAAGTGAGAGAAGGTTACTTGAAAGATACTATTTTGAACTCAAAGAGGCTGCATTTAAACCAGAAGAGACAGAGATACCTTAATGAGCAAGCTTTAATTTTTATTTCTGCATGTCCCTCTCATCTGGCTACCCCACTGCCCCCCAGGGCCTGTTATAGAAAATGAAGATACATTTTCCCTTGCGTATCTGAACACAGCTTGCCGAATGTTATTTTTTTTACCTCAGTTACAATAATTGCATATTTATCTGTGTAACTAGTATTCAATTAATGTCTATCTTGCCTTCTTGACTGTTAACTCCCCAAGGGCAGGGGTTGTGTTTGCTTCTCTCCCTATTGCATAAAGGACCATAAAGCGTGTGTGCTCAGTATGTATTTTCTGATTGTCCAATGACTGGCACCCAGCAGTTACTCAGTAATTGAAACTCACTTAGTAATTGAATCTTCCTGTCCGCATATAGTAAGGGTCCACCAAATAGGGTAGTTGAAATGTGCTTTTTGATATATGCTGCCTGATAGAGATTGTTGGATTCATTTGTCTGTGATTCTGACAAATAGGGATCCTTTTTCTTTTCTTTTTTAGGAATCCTTATTTTTAATAGATTAAGAGGAATGGTTCCTTAAGGACAATTGATTAGTTACTTAACAGATTAAAATACTGAATTTAATTTACCTAAAAAATTATAAATATATGATTTCTAGAATTATCTAGATAGCTCAGTTTCCCCAAACTTGTACAAGACTTTTTGCCATGGGTACATAAAATGTGTACTATCATTTATTTTTATTTAATGAACTCACTTAAGAAAGTAAATAACTATCTGAGCATCTTCTTTGACATGAATGTCTATAAAATCACAGATTTACTGTGCTAAAGTTTCGCTAATACTTTTCTAATACACAGGAAAATAAACGCATACCTAGTATAGAATCGTCAATGATGCCACTTGAATATGTAGCATAACTTGGGGAACTCCAGATGCTTCATTACTGAAGTCATGTTTTATGGATTGTACCTATTTGTTACACATAGAAGGCTGGGGTCTCTAAATTCAGAACTGTAGCCCCCTCCACACAAAGGTGGTAGCTGACTAGGGTGACCAATGGGTCCTGGTTTGCCTAGGACTTTTCACGGCAAGTTCCATCTCCTGGGAACCCCCTGAGCCCTGGGCACCTTCTAACTGGCACACTCATGACTGAAAGCCACCATCTTTTTAGATTTGGCTCAGTTAGTCCAAAGACCTTGGGGCAAGGAAGCAATGGCAAGGAGGAGACAAATAAAGACCATCCTAGATGTGGAGGTAGGAAAACTGGGCTTAAGAAACAGACTCTATTGCTCATTTACTACATAATTGTCTTAATTTGGGTTTCCTAAGTAGCAGACCCTGAGATACAGATCCGAGTGCTAGTAGATTGAGAGGTGACCCCAGGAAACACACATAAAGAAATGGGGCAGTGAGACTAGAATTGAGAACAGCCAATAAAAGATGCGCTATCAAGCAAGTTAGTTCTGTGAGTAAATGGAGCCACATCCCTTGTGGGAACCCCAGGAGCTAGAGTGGACGGCATGCCTCCCTGACAGGATGGAGAGGGAGCTGGGGTATTTATACACCAGTTCCTGTTGGTCATTTGTTGAGAACTGCTCTTGGGGATGTTAATTCTCCAGGACTTCTGGCCTGCGCTGAGTGCATATGCAGAGTGGGCTCCCTCCACTGGAAGGAGCCCCTAGGCAAAGAGATGGGATGCTGGCAGTGGGAAGCTGCTCTAGAGAGCACAGCAATGGAAATGCCTGAGGGGCTGTGGGCAGACACCAGCCAGGTCCCTCCAATAGCCTTGGGCAAGGCAGTTTCCCTTCTTGAGTTTTATTTTCGCCAATCATGTGAGAAGCTAGAGTTTGAGGAAAGCTTCCTAAAACTGTGGACATGGACCACTGCCAGAATGAGAGATGATTTTAGTGCCACATGGCCATAGCTTCAAATAGCACTGAATCCTGACTCGTTCAGTCCTTCTAGAAGTATGGATGAGAAAGTCTACATTGGGTGCTATTTCATCCCGAACACTTCTTTTCCCTGGCAACCTCCTCCTCTTCATAAAAAAAGAGCAAGCCCCAGTGCAAAACCCAGTTTCTAGAATGTAATACTACTGTTTTCTTTTTATGGTTAGTTTCTATTTATGGTATGTGATCTTGGTCTTTAAATGAAAGTCAAACTGGTTAAAGACAAATATTAAGCTAAGAACTGTACAGATGGGATGTTAATATGGTAGAAATCACGAGGGTGAGATACTGAGTAAAATAAACTCTAAATGCTCTCCTGATTCAAAAGTTCAGTGTTTCTGTGTTCTTTGAGAACCTTGTTGTTTTGGTGAAACTCTTATTGTGGGTCTTTTGGATCATATGTTAAACCTTCTCAGTGTTTTAAGGGTTTAATATCTTTTCCCCGTTACTTGTGTGATGAGTTCTTTGGTGTACCGAATAGGGAAAAACTACGATTAACGGTTGTATAAAGATGGCCAGTCTTGGTTACTTTTCTGAAATATGCTGTGGTAGGCTTCCTCAGCACCTTTCATTTCTGCCTAAAGAGGGATTTTAATTTGGTCGTTATCACTGTCTGCATCAGGCCACAAGTCAGCATCAGCAGATTTGTACTGAAGGCCAAAGAAGAGTTTTTAAGAGGGGCAACTGTGTCCTCATCTTATATTCATTTGAAGTCATGTTTGCAAGATTCAAGGATTTCTGAACAAAGAAGGTATTTTAATAAGAAAAAGTGATTGTTTCCAATCTTGATGTGCTTTGAGAAAAAGAAAGATATTTTAGACTAACCAATTGCATTTAATAGTTGAAGAGAAAAAGCATTGTGAAATGTAATGATTTTCACAAAGAATACTGTGATTTGAAGCAATATATTCTAAGCATAGTCTGTTTTATCCATAGCAAATCTGAGTTGCAACATTTTCTGGAAAATAGGTCAAATTCTGAGTATTTTGTATAAACATTATCTCCCACTAGAGGGCGCTCTTTAGTTGCATATTTAACATTCTCTTCCTTTTTGTAAAAAAAATTAAAAAAATGACTACAGTGCTATGAATTCTGATACAATTCTCCTTGAGCATGTTATGAAATTTTCTCCCAGACATTGTTTTATTTTCAGCTTATATGTGTGAAATTCCACTTTAAGAAGTATAACATGATCCTGAGTCTTTCAATATGTATAAAAATCCCCATGGTATTATGGTACGATAGAAGCAAAGACATAAGTCTAAATTACTGTAATCCCATAGGTCTTTTGACTATTGTTTCTCTATATATGTTACTGCACAAAGAAAATTTATTGTAAATGTTAATACCGTCCGCTTAGATCCTTCTTTGTGAAAAGACAAAGAGAGGCAGTGTGGTCTAGGTGGGTGATTCTGCCGGTTTTTCCAGAGTGATTTTTGTTATCTAAGCCAATTTTCCAGGACATTCTTTTAATTTGCTTTCCAGGATTTCAGTCTGTTTAGCTTGTATTGTCTTAGCTCTCTGATAATCATGGCTTACTTTTCTATTCTTCTGAATCCTTTCCCCTTCTCTCTAGATTTGGGCTTCCCAACCCATTGCTGTATGAGATGCCAGTATTCTTGAAACCACACTGAGGTATGCTGCCTTTAAAAATAAATTAGGGGGCTTCCCTGGTGGCGCAGTGGTTGAGAGTCCGCCTGCCGATGCAGGGGACACGGGTTCGTGCCCCGGTCCGGGAGGATCCCACATGCCGCGGAGCAGCTGGGCCCGTGAGCCATGGTCGCTGAGCCTGCGCGTCCGGAGCCTGTGCTCCGCAATGGGAGAGGCCACAACAGTGAGAGGCCCGCGTACCGCAAAAAAAAAAAAAAAAAAAAAATTATGACTTTCCCTTCTGATTTTCAGAAAAGTAAATTAATCAACAGGAGTTTCTCAATTTAAGTTGTTTCAGTGCTTTACATTTTTCTTAAACTGCTACAGTTTAAGGCTATAGTTTAATATGATATTGACATAGTGCAGACATGCAAAATTTAAAGTTTTATAAATTGATTTCCATGGTGTTCTACAAAAGACTTCATCTGCATATGCTTGAGAATTCTAACTTTGTCCTGAAATTACAATTCTTTTTTAATTTTTGTAATTACACATATAATGTAGGAACATATGTTTTCATAAAAATTCAAACAATAATCATTTCATGACATAATTTTTAACATAGAGGTAAACATTATAGTCCCTCTTTATCCCTTCCTGAAAATCCTCATCCTTCCTCAGAAGTAATCACCGTTCACATGTACATGTACAGACTGCAGACATTTCCTATGTGTATCTGTACTTTAAAAATAAACTGTTGGAATGAATAAAGAAGATGCAGCACATATATACAATGGAATATTACTCAGCCATAAAAAGAAACGAAATTGAGTTATTTGTAGTGAGGGACATACTTCACTCTGTCATACAGAGTGAAGTAAGTCAGAAAGAGAAAAAGAAATACCGTATGCTAACACATATATATGGAATCTAAAAAAAAAAGGGTTCTGAAGAACCTAGGGGCAGGACAGTTTTAAAGATGCAGATGTAGAGAATGGACTTGAGGACACGGAGAGGGGGAAGGGTAAGCTGGGAGGAAGTGAGAGAGTGGCATGGACATATATACACTACCAAACATAAAATAGATAGCTAGTGGGAAGCAGCCACATGGCACAGGGAGATTAGGCCGGTGCTTTGTGTCCACCTAGAGGGGTGGGATAGGGAGGGTGGGAGGGAGACGCAAGAGGGAGGAGATATGGGGCTATATGTATATGTGTAGCTGATTCACTTTGTTATAAAGCGGAAACTAACACACCATTGTAAAGCAATTATACTCCAATAAAGATGTTAAAAAATAAAAAACTGTTAAGTTTTTATTACTTCTACCTTATGTAATTATAGCCTATGTATTGACACATTGCTTTTTCTAGTTAACAATGTGTCTTGGTGACCTTTTCATTTTACTATGTGTAGACCTAACATAGTCTTTACAACCATTGGAGAATATTCCATGGTCTCTGTGGATGTTCTTTCATTTATATTCAAAGATTAAGGTTGAATCCAATTTTTAAAATACTTCACACAACCCTGCAGGGGACACCTTTGTTTATATATCTTTGGTGCCCATGTTGGTGGGTCTGTTGGATGGATCTCTGGTGGGGGGGCGGTCCTCCAGGATCACCTGAAGCTTGTGAGAACTTGGGAAAGCCCTAAGCCTCCATGTGTGGATTTTGTGAAAAATCTCAGCCTCTGGTTCCTCAAGAATATGACTGTGCCCAAGCTGATTCAGTTTCTCAGAAAGAAGTGGCATTTGAGACCATTAATCTGATGAGGTAAACCTTCATTAAAGAAAAAATGAGAATTCAACTCTGAGTACTTGTTGAGTACCTGATCTGTGTAAGCTGCTGTGCCAGTCATGGCTTTAAATTAAAAAAAAAAAAAAGTTAAATAGTCTGTGCTCACAGAGGGCAGCTAGCAGGCAGGGTAAATTGAGAATCCAGCTAAATCTAATCCCAGCCAGAAGAGTGGGAGACAGTGGAGCAGGCCAGAGAGAGAGAGAGGGAGAGGGAATCACCCAGCTGTGGAGGCTCCTGAAGGAGGTGGCATCCCTGATGGGTCTTGAGAGATGGGCAGACCTTTCACCCATGATGATGAAGGGCAGGGTGGGGAGTAGTTGGAGTGGATGAACTATTGTTTGAAAATGACATGCATTCATCTAGTAGAAAATTTAGAAAACAGAAAACACTTTAAGAAATCCTATTCATTTGCCCTCCCAAAGGCAAACACTGCTATAATTTTGACATAGTTCTTTTGGGTATTTTTTTCCAATGCATATTTTGTAATGGGGGGGCACTCATCGCAGCTGTCGAGGTCCTTAGTGAGACTGACTCAGCTGACAAGAGCGGATGCAGAGGCCCCCCTCCCCCCCCCCCCGCCCCCGCTACCCTGAGAGCATCTGGGAAGGGCCTGATTGATTGCCTGTTAAAAGGAGCTCCAATTGTGAACACTATGAAACTAGATACTCCTTCCTCAGGCTCAGCCTCTGGGATACACAAGTGGCTGATCACCATTTCTAGAAGGCACCATCCATTGAAGTGAAGAGAAAGTCAAAAAAGTGGAATGTACCCATCAAAACATGTTACATCCTTCTACACTTGTCGAGATGTCAATCCACACTGTTAGGGGATTTTTCTCCACAGGGCTCCATCATTCTTGTGTAGGAATGGTGGTAAGGGATAGCTGGGGAGGATTCCAGGCTTTCCAGGTTAAGGAAGAAGTTTCTGTTTGCTCATTAAGCAAACTTAAAAAAAGATAACATAAGCATCAGGAGGACAGGTACCTCTCTTTATGGTGTTTGTCTTCCATCCTGGAGAAAGTTATCCTCCCCAGAATAACGGGCCAAATGTCTTCCTCTAAATGTAGCAAGAAAGAAGCAGAAGACAAGTTGATTTTTTTTCTCATGAGACAGTTTGAAACTTCAGATCCTGCAATACATTTTAAGTGTGATTTTTAATGGAGTGTAGCCTGGACCAGCAGGGTTTTGACAGGCAGAAGAAAGAGACAGCATCCCAGGGAGAGGTATCAGCATGTATAAAAATGGGATAATAGGTGTAATGGGGGATGGGAATGACTCTGAATTGCCTTAGATGGAACAGATGGAAACTTCTGAAGTTCCAAAGGTACCGTTACATGTGGATCAGGTCCTCAAGAACTGTGGCAGACACTCTCCATTTTTCTGGCAGCTCAAACCCTTTTTGCATCCTTCCTAGGCACGGGAGATTCTCCACGTTGTAAGAGCTGTCACCTACCATAGAAGGCTCACCTTCCCAGCCTCCCTGGCACCTCTTGTACAGCCACAGTCAGACAGCCACTGCAGATCCTGAGATCCTGCCAGGGAGACAAAGCAGGCACCACGTGGAATGCATTTTGGTGATTGGAGTGGGAGCCCCATCCAGGCTCTGGAGGCAGCAGCTGCAGGGATGTTAGGACTGGTGTCCAGAGCATACAGGGTGATGCAGGTGGTGCAAGCTGCAGGGTCTGAGTCTGCAAGGGGACATCAGTGTCCCCCTGGAGCAGTTCTGCAGTGGCATTGTGGGCATTCTTCCTGGCTGAGCTGCCTCCAAGCCTGGTTCTCAGTCTCTCATGAAGATTCTCTGACCACAAAATATCATTTCCCACTCAAAACAGCCAGAGATGGTTCCTACTGCAACTCTGAATCCTGACTTTAGGATGAGTGCATTTGAGAGTGGTGGGAGACGAGGCTTCGTGAGGTATTTGCGACGTAATTTGACACTGAACAAATGTCTATTAGGACTTGGCTATATAATAATAAAATTTAATTTCTCAGACAATTCAGAAAAGAATGTATTAAGCACATGAAAAATTATGCAGCCTCAGTAATAACAAAATTGCAAATAAAATCCAACATTATTTTTATTTCAGAGAGCTGGAAAAGATTTTTTAAATGCTCAGTGCTGATAAAGATGTGGAAAAATAGACATTTGTGGTTCCATCAATATAAACGTTTTGGAAAGAAACCTGGCAATAACTAGCTAAGTAATTCACTAACTTTATATGTCCATGTGCCTTCATCCAGCAGTTTCACTTCTAGAAATTTACCTAGGGAAATAATTAGATGGGTACAGAGGAAATTCAGATAGATGGGGATAAAAACGTCAGCTTTATTTCTGATAAAAAATTTTTTGGAGGATGTTTTTAGGAGTGCGTCCATCTGGGCACAGCCCACCCAGGGAAAAGCTATGTTTGTCAAAGACTGTTGCCTCAAAGATTGCATGGTTCTGGGACAGAGAGGAAAGGGAGCAAGTTGCAATTAGCCTTTTAATATGTTAGCCCGTCCACCTGAGCAATGCGGACCAATGGCTATCACCCATCTATCAAGTAACTCACTCCTCTGTGGGGTGTGATCGTGGTCCCTCTTTAGGGAAATGCGAGACACAGAAAATAAATGTTCCCTGCCCGGCATCATCGTGTGATTCCATTTTTGCTTTGAAAATGTGTGTATGTTTGTGGAAATAGATATACAAATAAGCCTGAGATGGATGTTTGATCAGTAGTTCTCCCTGTGGGTTGGGACTATGAGGAGGATCTTTAGTTTTTCTTTATTATTTGACTTTCAAAAATACACAATAATTATTTTTCATGAGAAAAAGCTGAAATGTTTCTATTAGAAAATGAAGTTTCTGTTCATATTGAGTGTAATCCTTACTTTATGTAAATGACATCTAGTCATACAGCAACCGTCTTTTATAGTTAGCTAAACATTGACAATCAAGCTATACAAGTTCCACGATGAGAGAAACGGCTGGGATTCTTCATGTGTTCTCTGTTGTCCTTTCAATGTTTGGATGTAACCCAAGTCCCTCCTCTGTTATCCCTCAGACGCCCTTCTTCAAACCCTCTTTATTAAAACCCATTTCTCATGTTTCCATTGTACCTTGAGTGAGAAGTCATTCTCAGTACGTTAATTTACTGTGGGAACACATGAGTCACAGGGAGGTATCAGGATTGAAAAATAAAGTGTTTACAAATAATGATTCTTTGGGGGGACTTGAAGGCAGTAAATCTGGAATCTGGTAAACCTGTGTCCCAGATTTTGTTAGGGTCGCTGTTTCAGATGCAGTTCATTAAAATGAAAACAAAAAAAGAAAAGAAAAGACAAGAAAAAAGGCAAGTGATTGGTATAAGAGGATTATTGGTCTCTTTCACTTACCTTTTCATTTTCCCCCATTCAATCAGCTTGTATTTAAGACTAAAAATAAACCTATTTAAACTCACACCTGAAAAATCAGTGAGATTTAGGAGGTAATGACAAGGAGGACTGTATCTTTTGTTTTCAGAATTTCAATACCACACCTGCTCCTTGTACCTCCACTGGCCTCTGTTGAAGTCCTACTTTGTTGCAGGCACATGGAAGACAATGCTAGTTGTCTATCTAATATCTGTTCTCTTTTCCTCCTTGTTAGCAGAACCCCAACGTTGTTTAAGCACGCAATGTGTCCAGATAAAAAAAGTGCTCTTCCACCGTCTCCCTGGCAACCAGGGGTAGCCATCTACCACAGTTCTAGTCAGGAAGACTGAGCTGGTCTTTCTGTCAAACTTCAGTTTCCTGATACATGTGCAGTCCCTTCCTACCTTCCCCCTGTTGTCCTTTTGCCTTTATTATTCTTCCCATCTGGAATACAGATGTGATGGCTGGAAGAGAAGCAGCCATCTTGTGACCATGGGGATAAATGCCTTATGCTGAGGGTGATGGAGCAGAAAGAAGGAAAGGTCTGAGGGCTTCACGGGCCAGCCCTCGCCTATAAACCTTCAGGCTTCCTGTTGTATAAGACAAATAAATCTCTACTTTTTAGGCCAGTGGCTCAGGGTTTTCTCTTATTTGCAGCCTAAAGTATTCTTTTAAAAAACGGAGGGATTTACATAACATAAAATTAACCATTTTAAAGTGAATTCAACTCAGTGACATCTAGCACATTCACAGCGTTGTGCAACTACCACCTCTATCTAGTTCCAAAACATTTTTATCACCCCCGAACCAAAAGAATTCTTAATTGACACAGGTGTTAGACCAATATTGTCTTATTGAATGCTCAACAGTCCTAATAAAGTGGATATTGGTACCAGACATTTTCTATCCAGCATGCCTGCTTCCATGTCCTGGTAACAGCACACAATTTCCCTCTGGGGAAACAATGTCTTCCCCACAGTCTGTCCATGTCATTTGAGTACTGTTGACACCATTATGGCTCCATCATGGGCATGTGGATAACCAGAGCATTGCTGATTTAGGGATAGGCTTAGGGATGGGCACATGACAGAATTTGGGCCAACGGTCAAATGGCTGGAGAGGGGTGTTCTATTTTTCATTAGAAAAATATGTAAGCCAGGAGCACCTGGCCGCCATCCTGCTCCCATATGGAGCTGGTCAGCCTGAGTGTGAAGCTGATATAGGGGAAAACAGAGACAAGAAACAGAGTCACCAGGTCTTGATGAGATTTTTGAGCTTCCAAATGTGGCTGGGTTAGAAGCCAGCTCTAGCTTCAATATTTTCAAATACTGAAGTGAGTTAATCTCCTTTTTCTTTCTTAAACCCATTTGAATGGAATTTCCCATTACACTCAAAAGAGTACTACCACTCACTCAAGAGTATACCGTCCCCATTCTACAGATGTGAAGCTTGAGCTTCAGGATGGTATAATTTGTCCAAGACCGCCCAGCTTTGAACTCAGGTCAGTATCCCTCCAAGGCTGGTCAGTTTACCACTAAGAAATCACTTACCTACTTCTGTTCCATGCTGGCTGTGTCCAAAGCTGGGAGTTAAGGTCCACCATCTTGTTAGTGAACGCAAATCTGTGATTCTCTTGGGTCCCAGGCCGAAAACACTTGCTGGACATAGGCAAGAAGAAAAGTAACATTTCCTTGAACAGATTAATGGACTTAGTATTTACAGTTAGCTATTTTTGAGTTAGTGACAGCAACCTCTGTGGGTTATTTATTGGATTGCACACGACTCTGAAGCAAAACAGCTTTGATACGGTTTCCCAGTGACCAGATGAACTGTATTAGGCAGTTGATAGAGGGCTTCCTAATTACAAGAAATAAAAAGAAAAACCTGAGGGCTTCCTTGGTGGCGCAGTGATTAAGAATCTGCCTGCTAGTGTAGGGGACACGAGTTCGATCCCTGGTCTGGGAAGATCTCACATGCCACGGTGCAACTAAGCCCCTGTGCCACAACTACTGAGCCCGCGTGCCACAACTACTGAAGCCCACGCCTACAGCCCATGCTCCACAACAAGAGAACCCACCGCAACGAGAAGCCATGCACTGCAACGAAGAGTAGCCCCCGCTCACTGCAACTAAAGAAAGCCCGTGCGCAGCAACGAAGACCCAACACAGCCAAAACTAAAAATAAATGAATTTATTAAAAAAAAAAAAAAGAAAAGAAAAATCTGAGTACTCCTTCCCCTCCAACATTCTTTGCAAACCATGGTTTGCTAGGCCCTGGACTAGTTCACTAAAATGTGTCACTAGCAAAATATCGAAGAGGCAGAAGAGCCTGATGGAAACAGTTTTATTGAGTGCCTCTGTGACAAAAATATCTTCAAAGGGAGTTCTATCAATTTTATTAAGCTACACTGTGCACTTTTACATGACAAGCATATCAAGCACAATAGCATTTGAATTAGCAATCAGGTTTTAATAGTATTTGACACTTCCCCACCTTGTACTGGCAGAAGCTGTCTCTCTGAGGAGAGATGCCAGAGAGGAAAAGTCAGCCTCCCGTGGAGAGATGGGTGGCGTCCGAAAGTTCATTTGTGAATTTGTTGGTTGTTGCTCAGAACACGTTTTTCCCACAGTAAGAATGGTGTTTAGGGTCCTGTGCTGACACTTAAGAGCCAAGTGAGCCCCTTTTATCGATTACAGGGTTTTGGTTGCAAATAATAGAAACTAACTCTGGTTAATTTAAGCCAAATTACTAGAAGGATAGCGGGAGCCCTGAATCAGTGGGAAGGTTGAGGGACCAGACTTTCCGAGAGGGAGCCCCAGAGAGCTACGCAGCAGACCCACAGTAATGACGGCCATCACAACGTCTGACATCACCCCGTCTACCAAAAACCTGATCCTTCTCTTGGTCCTCCACCTCAGTAAATGGCTCCTAAGGCCAGCGTGTGGGAATTGTACTTGACTCTCCTATTTCTCTCACGCTTCACATCGAGTCTTTCGGTAAACCTGGTTAGCTCTACTTTCTAAATATATATGGAATGTGATTACTTCCCATTCACCCCACAGTTACAACCCTGGTTCTAGGCAGTATCATTTCTCACCTGAAGTACCACCATCACCTCCTCGCTGGTCTCCCTGTCTTCTCCCTCAGTCTACATTCCACTCAGCAGCCAGAAGGATTAAGTTAAAATGGTTGCCTCATGTCTTAGTAAGTGGCTTGATCTGACTTGATCCAGTTCCTGACACCTCTCCTGCCTTCTCATCCACCATATTTCCATTCCATCCCTCTGCTCCAGCCACACTGACTTCCTCCTCTCTGTTCCTCAAACATACCAAGCAGGCTCCTGCCTCAGGGCCTTTGCACTTGCTCTGCCTTCTGCCTGGAACACTTTTGCAGAGCTTCTCTGTTCAAATATAGTTTCCTTTGATTGCCCTCTAAAATAGAAGCCATGTTTTCCCCATCTCTCTCACAATCTATCCCCTTCAGCCTACTTTATTTTTCTTCATAGCCTCATCACCACGTGATGTTATAGAAGACACAGATGTGTTTATAGTCTAACTCCCTCTTAGGATATAAGCTACTTGAATTTGTCTGTTTTCTTCAATTCCATGTCCTCACACTGCACATATTAGGTGTTCAATAAATTTTTTTCAGAATGCATGGATGAATGCATGCATGGGTAAATACAGGAACAGACCTGTGGTGGAAACAGACTCACTAGTCATTGTGCTCCCACTGGAAAGAATGAACTCCAATAATTTTCCATTTCAAAAATCAAATTTCAGGGAGGGGTTTCTGATGTGTATGTTGACTAACAGGCTCATATCTTACCAAAAGGAGAACAGGATGGAAGTCCCATGAGCTTCCCCAAAGGGAAGAGACACTCCCTAAAGGAAACTACTCCTTATTTTCAACAAATGGCAATAGTTCTTGGGACATAAGTGAGGAAGCTCTGCCCACCAACATGTGAAATTACACATAGAAATGAAATAACTTTCTGTTCCAGTTTGGGGTAGTTGATGCTTCCAGTAACCAAAACCCAAGTTAACAGTAGCTTAGACATACAAGGGCTTATTTTTTGGGCATAACGAATCAGTGAGAAGGCAGTTGCTGGTACTGGTTCAGTAGTAACACATCAGAATCCGGGCTGGCATTTCTGTGATCTTCTTGGTCTTTCCCTCATGGTCACAATATGGCAGCCACTGTCCAAGCTTCCTGCCTTCACACATCCTTCAAAGGAAGAAAGGGCTGGAGGACAAATGACACAGTGTTTTCTTCTGGTACGTCTCTCTCTAAACACAGAAGGAAATATCCTTACTAGGAGTTGCCTGAGACTTCCCATTTTCTCTTTTTGGTAAAACTGGAGGACTTGGGACAATGCCTATTTAGCCTTTCCAGTCTCTATGGTAAGAGTTGGGCATTGAGAAGGGTGTTAGAAAAAAAAAAAAAAAAAAAAGCAAACAACTCGATTTTTAGGGACTTCCCTGGCAGTCCAGTGGTTAAGATTCCGTGCTTCCACTGCAGGGGGCCCAGGTTTGATCCCTGGTTGGGGAACTAGGATTCCGCATGCTGAGAAGGGTGTTGGGAATGCTTTTAGGTGGTTGACCAAAGCTGTCTGCCCAAGATCAAACAGCTAGAGGGTTAGGACTTGATTTAATCTGAGTTTTGTCTGGTGCCAAAGTCTATCTCTTGGGCTCCAGGTTAAATTGCCTCTTGGGAGGAAGGTTTTGTTTTCCCTTTCATTTTGCTTTGTTTTGTTTTTAGAAGCTGTCTAGGTAGCCAGACACAAATGGCCATATATGATTCTGTTGATATGAAATGTCCAGAATAGGCAAATCTACAGAGACAGAAAGTGGATTATCGGTTGCCAGGGTCTGGGGAGTAGCAGTGAATGAGGGAGGGTGACTACTAATGGGTATGAAGTTTCTTTCTGGGGTGACGAAGATATTTTGAAATTTGATGGTAGTGGTGATTGCACAATTTTATGAATATACTAAAAATCACTGGATTGTACACTGAAATGTAGAATTTTATGGTGTGTGAATTATAATAAAGCTGATATTTAAAAAAAGGTAAATGCTGAACATATAGTTTTTGTAACCCCCTACATTTAAAAATACACCAGGATCTTCAAAACATCAAAATGCCCTATGCCTCTCCTGCCCTCTCAGGGGTCTTGGGCATATTCACCCCTACTGAGCTCCCCAGGGTCCAACCTATTAACTTGCCCTGCCCTCCTTTCACAGATCAGCACTCATTTCTCTCATTCCTTTTAGGTTTCCTTTCTAGGTATTTTTCCATATGTACTCACACATGAAAAACAATTTATTTCCCTCGCACTCTCATGACCTCATTAAATTGCAAATTCCATGAGACGGTACTTGACATTATAGCTAATGTTGTTTCTACGTAGTAGTTGCTCACGTGTTGCTAGGTGGAGGGTCCGATTATAAAAATATTTGAGCAGGACTTTAAGAAGCTCCATAGCAATATTAGACTAGCTGCTTTAGGATGGAAATTCTCAACCTAGGCTGTGCTTTAGAACCCTTGGGTAGCTTTTCCAGTGCTGGCGCCTGGGGTCCATGCCCAAAGCTTCTGATTCCATTGGGATGGCATCAAGGGTAAACCTAATATTCAGCAAGAACTGGAACAGTGGTTTTCAAATGAGAGTGATTTTGCTCCCTGCCCAGGGCACATTTGGCAATGGCAGGAGGCATTTTTGGTCGTCACAGCTTGGGGAAAGGTATGTGCTGTTGGCATCTTGTGGACCAAGAGAGGCCAGGGATGCTGCTAAACATCCTGCAACGCCCAGGGCAGTCCACACGACAAGTAATTATCTGGCCCAAAACGTCAGTAATTCTGAGGTGGAGAAACTCTGGGTTAGAGGAGTCAGAGAAGCATGGCTAGCTGCATCATACGAGTTTAACTCTGGGGCAGATGGTGGCAAGTAGAAACGCACGAACACTGTACCCAGGTAGCCAAGTGGGTAATCATGGGGGTTCAACACAGCTTTGAGTTTGATCTCCTCATGTGTTCCATGGATCCAGACCTCCTTTGTTGATAAGCTCACCTGAAAGCAAGCCAGAAGTTAGGTTGTTAAAATTCTTGTTATTTTTACAGGCATTCTACAGCTAAAAGCTATCAACTGTCAACCACGATGAGCAATTCACGTTCAAAATGAAGAACTTCTGACAATTACCATGTGTCTTTATGCCTTCAGCATGCTTTCAGAATTATTGCTTTCATTATGGAGCAAAACTTGGGCCACAGCAACACACTCCAGACAACAGTACGCCAGCGTCTGTGATAAGGGGAACAGTAGATAAGAACAAATGTCCACAGGCTCAGGAGAGAAGCCTTTGTGGGCCAGGATGAACGCCCAAATCAGATGCAGATCACTCCAAAGCCATCGAAGCAACAAGCATCCTATACACCTTGGGACAAGTGTTGACTCTGCAGATTTCTGTTTGTTTGTTTAAAACCAATCACTTGATATGATCTCATAAGCTATTCAAGAGATTGCGATCATGGATAATGAAAACAAAATGACAGGCAGATAAATTTAGTTGCTGTTTAAGAAATCTTGTAAGGTATTCTCAGTAGTATAAAGATAAGGAAATCGCATAATTGAAAGAGCTGAAAACAGCATTAGCACTAGAGCATATAAGGAGAGTAAGGAAATCAATCGTGGAATGTAGGAAAGAAGTTCAGATAAGGCCGAGCTCCCTTCAGTGAATAAAACTGCCCACTATGAAAGCTAGGCGACCTAGCCTAGTGCTTTTCAACCTAGGCTGCCCAATAGAACCTCCTGAACAGCTTTAAAAGCTCTGATGCCCAGGCTGTACTCCAGACCAATACAGTCTGAAGCTGTGGGGTGGGACCAGGTTACAGCATTTTGTAAAGCTCCCCAGATGGTTCCACTGAGCAGCCACATTTGAGACCCACTGGCAAGTACTCCCTCTCTCTCCCCACTGTGGTACAGGGGTGGCATCTTGGCTTGGCTCACATCATACCCTGTTGCACTTAAACCTTGAGGGACGTAGAGGTACTTTACTTAGTATTTGTAGCAAAGGCATTGGGACAGTGTTGTGAGCTCAATGGCAGAAATATCCAGTAGCAGCAGTGGCCATGCTACTTGGGTAACTGTGTATTAACAAGAGTTAAGGTCCCTCTGGAGTGACCTTGAAGTGGTTCCTCTGACACAAAACTTCCCTTGCTTGGTTCCTGCTCATTTTTCCAGCCTTCTTCTCTTTTGGGGGACTTCTTGATTTCCTGCCAACAAATTAATTTCTGCTAAGTTAATCAGATTTGGTCTGTTGCTTGTAGCCAAGAACCCTGATGGGTATATTTATTGAATGTTTTCTTGAAATTGACAAATTAAAAAAAAAAACAAACCTGTTTCAGCTTCATCCTAAGTAATGGTATCCATGGAATCACTTTAGATGTGTTAGTTTTATTTTTCTGAATATACATAAAATACACAATGTTAGAAGTAGACATCTCTATGCTACTTAAAACTGTCCTGTACCCCAGCTGTTCATGAACTACCTTTTGGGAAAGGTTGCGTTAAGATTCTTTTAAGTGCAGTTAATAGAAAGCAGGTCTGAGTAACTTAAGCTGAAATAAGGAATTTATTGGGCTTTCTCATAAAATCAAGGAAGCAGCCATGGGCAGGGCAGTCATTGGGCAGCTTGGGACTTAGTGAAGGCTGTGGCTCTTTTCTCTCAAGTGCTCCCAATAATGTGGTTTAACTCGAAGACACCTCCCGCTAAAACCTGCTAATACAGGGGAGGAAGAGGTTCAGTTGTGGCCAGGAGAGGCAGGCCATGGTGCGTAGCATGGTGTGTAGCATGGTGTGTAGACTGCTGCTGGGGGCCCTGGTCCATGTCTAGGGGCAGTCCCCAGCGCAAGGTCATTGACTGGAGCAAGGTAACCACCTGAAGAGGTGCCTTCCACATTACAGGAGAATTCACACGACCTGGTGGGATAGACTATACGTCATGCCGGATATGTTCAATGGCAAGTGACCAAAAAAAAAAAAAACCCCAAACCCCCCAAAGGAAAAAAGGGGCTTTACTGACTCAGTAAACTGGAATGTGTAGGAACGAAAACCGGTTGAGTCATTGCTGGATCCAGGTCTCAAACGGTTATGTCAGGATTTAGTTTCACCTCCCTCGCTCTCCCCCGCCTCCAACCCCGGCCCCACGTTGGCTTCATTCTCGGACAGGTTTTCCCTTCCTGGCAGCCCAGAAGTTCGGGGATTATTTGTCCTCTGTAGAGATGGCCATCTCAGTGCCTGGAGCACCTCTCTCGAGTAGTCTGAGCAACATCTCAGGAGATTCTCATTGGTCAGGCAAAAATAACGTGTCCCTCTGTGAACCAATCACTGTGGCCCTGGGAGGCTTGGCCCACACTGAGTGGCCAGGCTTTGGCCAAGTATCCACCTTGGGTGGGCTGTGGGTGGGGTCAACTCCCGTCAAACCACATGGGCTGAAATCTGGTAAATATTTAGTAACTGGCTCTGGGGATGGGGCAGGGGACATTTCTATGTGCAAATACTCCCACCATGCCTGATTTCAGACTACCTGCACAGTCTCAAATGGCTTAGAAGGTTGCTAAAAATTTAACAGTCAGCTTTCATGAGCTGGTAAGACAAGAGAGAAGTGGCAGAGACCAAGAGATAGTTTCCTAAAAAAAAAAAAATCATCATTCTAGCACCAGCACCGGGATGATGGGGAATACGGTGGGCCAGACAAAGCCAACAAAAGCACCCTACAGAGAGTAAAAAAACTTCCATTTATTTTACTAGAAATCTATTGAGGTGTATTTCCACAAAAGTGCTAGGAAGTGGGTTCTAGAGGAGAATTCATTGATCTGTCACTAAGTATTTATTATCTACCAAGGACAGAGCCTGTCTCAATTTTGGGGCACAGAAATGAACTCATCACCTAGTGTGAGAAGCCAACATGTCACAAGAGGTAAAAGATATGGTAAGTGCTCTAATAGAGGACAGGTGTTAGTGGAGGGAGCAGGCAATCTAAACAGGGAGGGAAGGACTAGGGGACATTCCAGAGAGCAGGACTTATCTATGCTGTTTCTAGCAGGATGTGTGAGAACTTGTCTGACTAAAGGGGTGGACATGCCAGGCTGAGGGTACAGGGTTTGCAAAGTCATAGGGGTATGAAGTAGCTCTAAGTGGTTTCAGATGACTCATGTGGGAGGGGGAGGCGGATAGCTGGGGGCTAGATCTTGCATGATGTGTTAAGGATGTTGGATTTTATCCTGCTGCCACTGAGAGCAATTAAAGTGTTTCAAACAGGAAGAAGGGTCATGATCCAATTGGCATTTTAGAATGGCTGGGCAGCTGTGTGGAGGACTGATTCTAGAGGAGGGAAATTGAAAGCAAGGAGATCAGTAGGAATTTAGGTGAAAGAAGGTGGAAGGAGCAAGGAGGTGAAGTGGAATCAACTTGGTGGCCCATTGGGTGTGAGGGGGAGGTGGAACCAGGAACTCACCATTTCAGTCGAAGAGTAGCTTTAACCCATTTGGAAAGACAGGCTTATATGTAGGAGAGAAACATAATACCTACATGCTAAGGAAGTAATGCCTTAGAAATAAAGTGTCTTACTGGTTTAATATCATAAGCTAAAATGATTCATGATCAGGAAGAAGAGAGATCCATATTGGTTGGCACAATTCAGAAAAACTCATGGATGAGGTAGAAAGGGATGGGCTCTAACTAGCAGGGATTGCATTAGTCAGAATGAACCAAAAACTGCAGTGCAGGTGACACACCCACACTCCTTGTCACTTTTGGGTTCAGGGCTCAAATGACGATGGTGAGATTCCATCTTCCCTCCCCACTGCCCTTTCTCTTTTCCTCTGGGTTGCCTTCATTCTCAGACAGATGTACCCCCTTTATCTGGAGAAAAAGAAAAAAAGTCCCCCTTTTTCTAAAGAAAGGGGATCTGAGATTTCAATTTTTGAGAGATTGCAAGTTTGAAAATATTTTTATTCTTGAGTAACAATTTGGCTGGTTACGGAATTCTTGGTAAGAAATACTTTTGCATTAGCATTTTGAAGAAATGTATTGTCTTCCAGTTTTCAGCATGGCTGTTGTGATGTGTGATGATGCTTTTCTAATCTCTGTCTCTCTGGGAAGTTTTCAGGATTTGAAATTTTATGATGATATAACTTGGTGTGGACTTTTCTCACTTACTGAGCTGGGTAACTAATGGGTTCCAAACTTTCTTGTTATTTCCCCCTTTTCACTCCTAATTTTTAGTATTGTTGTTTTATAAAACTTCTATTATTTGGATATTGTACCTTTAATTTTCTTCTTAATATTTTCTCTCTATTGTCTACCTCTTTTTCCTTAGTTCTACTTTCTGGGAGAATTCTCACCATCGTCTTCCAAACTATCGTTTGAATTTTTAAATGTTGCACTCTATCTTTTAATTTCCAAAAGCTATTTATCGTTGTATGCATTTTATTTATGAATGCTTTAACACTCTGAAGATATTTCAGTATTTTTGACATTTTTTTCTTGCACATTACACAGTCTCTATTTCCTTAGCGTTCCTCCTTTTCCCCATGTCTTCATCTCTGAATTTTATCTTAGAGGTTTTTCTCAAATACATGGTGATGCTTGGATGTCCATCTGTATTTTGAAGTGAGGCACTAAAAGCACACTCAATGCTTTACGTCTGGGATGACTGTTGACAGGTGGGCCTCTGAGTGGGAGCAATGGGCTGTGACTTGCCTGTTTCATGGAAATCCCCCAGGATGTCAGTATCTGTAGTTTTCCTTTCTCTTAGGTGAGTTTTTTTCAGAGAGGAAACAGTGAGCCTCTCACTTGGGAGGGAGGTGAGTGCTGACCTGGTAGCCCAGACTGGGAGCTGAGCAGAGACAGGATGGTGAGGGTCTTTGTCAGTATGCCTGCTTGTATCATAAAGGGCTGTCACTCTCAGCCTCCTTTGTGCTGGGTGTCCTTCCCTCCAGAGTCTTTAAACTCATGCCCTTAGTAACTTTCCTTTCTGTAGGAGGAAGGTGGGGGAGGAAATCCTAAAGAGTTTTCCTGATTTCACTCCAAGCCTGCACTTCTGCCTTCAGAAGTAACTGGTGCCTCCCAGTCTCAAAGTTCTCCAGGTGCTGGAGCTGAACTGGCTTCACGATGCCTTCCCACCATCCAGTCCTGGGCTAATGGGAAAGTACTGGGACCTAGTCACTTACCACTTGTTCATTCATTTTCCATCTTTAAAAATTTGGCTGACATTTCTCTCCTGTCATTGTCTGTTCTCCCACTCTCTTTGTCCTTGTGGAGTTTATAACTCTTTAATCCCTTTACCATCATTTTAGCATGGTTTTGAGAAGAAGAGAAGATAAACCGGTGAATTCAACCCACCATTTTAAACCCGAAGTCCTTTAATATACTTCCTATTAATTTTTAACATGTCCATCCACCCCCCTCTCTCTTCACTGCTGCTCCAGACAGTCGGACACCTTGATTGAGCTGTCCTTGATGGCTTTGTTCAAGTCTTTTCCTGTTGAGTATTTCACAAGGTCAGCATCCACAGAGCTGAGGTCAGCCCCCCAAATGTGCAATCACAGGAACTTTAGAAGAGCATCTTATTCCTTGTAAATGCTGCCCATCATGTCCTCACCCGCCCTCTTTTCTAACCGGAAGGGGGAAATGGGGCATGACAGAAGAGACTGTGATCTTTGTGACAGATCCTACAGTCATACAAAAATGCAAATGGGAGCCACAACATGGCTTTCCATTTTTCGGTTTTATTATATTTTGAAAGGCTTTTAATTTTTTTTTCTGATAAAGCCTTTTGAAAAACACTCAATTCTAAAAATACTCCAACAGTGTAGAGAATCAACACAACCTTCCCTAGTTTGTCTCCTTTAATCCTGTGCCTTATCTTTTATCCATTTGGTTTGTATCCTTCCATATCTTTAATGCAGACCTTTATGCTTGTACTAGTATATAAGAATTCATTTATTCATTTAACAAGCAATTATTGAGTCTCTATTTTGTGCCAGGCACTGATATAGCGATGTAAGCAATATGTTGGTGAACCAGACAGGCCAAACCCCTTCCGTTCTGGGGATGTACGTTCTAGTGAATGTGTAAAGCTTTAAATATCCAACACACCTTATATCCACAAATACACACACTCACTGGCCATATTATACATAGCTTGTTTTTTATCTATCATCTAGTACATCTTTCCATATTAGTACCATAGATCTTCTTTATTATTTTTAATGGTTGTGCGGTGTCTCATTATATGAACCCATCATTTGTCTACTCTCCTAATAATAATCATTTAGATTACTTCCAATATTCTTCTGTTACAAACAATGGATCAAGCATGATTTGTGCAAATATTCCCCTATTGATCAACCTCGAAGTGTTTCCAGTTTTCTATTTAAAAATCTTTAATTTTACAAACAACTTTGCAAAATTGATTTTGTACATTTAACTTTGTACTCCTGTGCAAGAATATCTATAGTGCGTGTGTTCCTATCAGGAGAACATTGGGGTCAAATGGAACAGCATTATACATTTTGAAAGCTATTGCCAAACTGCCCTAAAAAAGTTTGAATTTATTTAAACTCCCACTAGCTATGAAGGAGTGTGCCTGGTTCTGAAAAAGGTGTTTTTGATATGCATGGTGATTTTTTTCATTTTGCCACGTTGCATTTCCCTAGTTAATTTAAATTTGACTGTGGCAGGACTGTATGCTTCCAGACACTGCTTGATTTACACCATGTGAGATTTCTTATCAGACTCTGCAGCACTTACTACTCTCTCAAAGCAATGTGGACATTGAAAACTTATCATTTTCCTTCCACTAGATCTTGAACAAACAAGCTAAAGAAACTTGGTCTCAGACTTATCTTTGAAAAAGTCATTTAATGAAAAAAAAAATCTAAGAAAACCCTCCAACTATACATCTATATATCATCTTCAATCACTTTTAATCCATAACAAAATGTTATCATTCAGTTCATATTTAGAAAAGCAAAGCAAATTTTATGTGTAAGGCCATCTCTATCTACTCTCTCAATAAGCAATCTCAAAGATCTCTATGCAGGGTGTGGCATGATTCGGTTGTAAATGAATATGCATTACTAGACGTGAAAACCAAAGTCATCCAAACGTGGTGACTAGGATGGGCAACGTCAGACATCACGATATGAGCAACGGTCACTCACAGCAACTTCAAGAAGTTATCTCCAATCACCTACCTTCCTTTTACAGAAGAGCTTTTCTGTAGGGTTGCTCAAATCAGATCCTTGCTCCTTTAATTTCTTTCTCTCTAAGCGAATGCAAATTGTGCTTGACTTAACCAAGCAGCTCTGCTTTAATTTGCTGGCAAGATGTGATGCGTAACCAAAATGGATTTTTAGGCCCATCAAATGTCTATACTATATGGTTCAAAAGCAGAGTGACCTTTACGACTTGCATTGTGCACTGCATATCTAAAATCAGAGACCAAGATTGGAAATTCTCACACTATTTTCCTTCATTAGAGGAGAAAACAGAATTCAGCTGGACACATGCACTAAAATTAGATTCTTAAATAAACAGCCAGGTCTTAATAATTCATGCAAAGACACAGGGAAAAAATGAGGAAAATAATTGAGCAATGGCAGGCAAATACCATGTCTTTTTGTACTGCCTCACACTAATCACTGGTACTGTATATCTCTGATATACAGGTTTATTAATGAAACGAAAAGGCATCTACTATGGATAAATAATACATCATATGGCGTTCACATATGCTATGTGTAACAGAGATCAGTGACACCTATCAATTCATTTTAAATCAGGTCATGCATACTTCGCTCAGTCTGCAGTTTGTCAATCTCTACTTTCTGCTTAATAGACGTCGTGGTTTGCTGTGCTTAAAAAAAAGGCACTGTAGTGAGGAACCAGGTGAGATACAAAAATAATTAAAAAAATCAGCAAGACTCACTCTGCCTCCGTAAAGGCAGCCTAAACAGTGATATATTTGTACATTTATCATCACTAACATGGGCTCAGCCTAGAGATTTAGTGAAAGAATTCAGCAGTGCCATTAAGAAATGAAGACATTTTGCAAACTTTTTTTTTCAATTCTACAAACCCATTAGGATATTTATGACTCTGGATGAAGAAGAATTAGTATCATTAACATGAAGGGGTTGTCAGGGAGGTTACAGGAAGCCAGGGGTCATGGGACGGGGGGCAGGAAAGAAAGGCATAATCCAAACTGAGAAAGTAGATTAAATAGAGATTTCTAAAAAAACAGAAAATAATTAGTGGTATAACATAAATAGACATCATTAGCTGTAGTAATGTCTATGACAAATAAATAACAGTTGAAAACAATAAAATTCGTGTTGTAATATTGCTAGCAACATGTGGGAAGCCTCTGACAGATGTTAAACAGATGTGGCAATTAGCAAACCTTATGGTCATGCCGGTAAGATTATTATGCAACACATTCTCCAGCAAAATTAGATGATTTCCTTCTTTGTGTGGCTTTATCCACGTGGAGAGTGAGCTAGTCTAATGTTCCATTTAAGCAAAGTCGTTAGCTGATATCTCCTCAGCCACATACATATGCAAGTGTGTGTGTGTGTGTGTGTGTGTGTGTGTGTGTGTGTGCGCATACATATACATATATATTTTTTGATGTCTTCTGAAAGATTTAGAGTAATTCAGAATTTAAACAAGAACAATATCACTTCAGCTGTGTAGCAGATACTTCAATTATAATCGCTAATGGACAAATTGAGAGATAAAAAGACTTTTCTATCATGTTGAAATTCAATGAACAGTTTTCAATTAGGCTCAGGATATAAAAGGAAAAAAGAAAGCGACTTTTCCTTGATGTTTAACATTGCTGAGAAAGATGAGAGGAACTTTGCTTTTTCATTATCCTGAAGAGATGCATATAATGCCGCATATTTAAATTATAAATCAGGTTGCTATCTGCCAACTGAAAGCAATATCAATTAGGACTTAGGTGGATTAAGCTTTAAAATGCCTTATATTTAATGACAAAAGTATGACTGTTAATCTCCACAGCCATCAAAGGGATAATTTAAGGCAGCAAGAAATCAAAGAATGATGTCACAAAAATAGGCCCTTGCAGCTTTTTGGATAGTATTATCGTAATTAATGTACTTTGGATGACTTTTTTGTGGGTTATGGGCTTTCACAAAAGCATTTATTGCAGGCATAAAATATAAAACTCTAAAGAGTGGGTTTGACTAAGGTTGACTGGAGGGTCCTTACCCTTTCTGCTCAGTAATTCCTGTAAAATAATAGTTTCATTTACAGGCGCAATTTATAATGTTGAATTTATGCCAGTTCATCTGATATAAATCATGGTAATAGCATGATCTATTGTATGTCACTTGAGCGAATGCAAATTAAATATCGTTAAATTAAAGAAAAACTGTTAAAATAACATTAGGTTGTAACTAGAGCTGCTGGAATAAAGGAAATGTGGGGTTAAGGATGAAATTTCACTATTGTAGGTCTCAATCTGATACTGGAATGTGTTGTCCAAAACAAATGTACATACGCAAATAAAAAAATGGGAATGTGGAATTATGGACGAAGTTTTATAAATCCACTCCAGAGCATCCTTTCATTTTGATTTCTAACCACAACTCTAAAAATTAAATAGCTGCTTTTGTACTGGGTTTTGCTTCCTACAATTCTTTAATGTCTTATTCAGCAACTGGAAACGAAGTTTCTTTTGTAATTACTTGGTGTGTTTTTTTTTTTTCTTTTGAGTCATAGGCTTTTTTTTTCTTCCAGGAGCACTTTCAACAAAGCTATTGTTTATTTACTTCTCCAGACCCCAGCATCTCTCTGTTAACAGGCCCAGAGAAGAGAGCACAGGGGGTTAGTTGGTTAGGCAGCTGCTGCTGCTTCTTTTCATTGCCTTACAGTGATATGTTGTGAGGCCAAATCAGCAGAGCCGATTACAGCTTCAATTCCTGAATGTGGTTCTGGAAAGCCTGGGTCATTAGTAAGCAGAAGTCATTAAAATGCATCTATCAGACAAATTAACTTCCTCCCACAAATAAGAATTCTCTTTATTCCACTTCAGAAGTTGATTACAATTCGTGTTCAAAACGAACCAGAACCATTGTGCTAAGATAAATTTGGGGTGGGAGGGTGGAGGGAAGAGGGAAAGAAAGAAGCAGTGGGAGGGCACAGAGAGGGAGGAGGTGAGAGGCAGGCTAAGACAAAACAGGGAGTACAGGCAATATTATTTCCCTTTTACTCAAAAAAATACACATTACAAACCATATCATCAATGGATCACACTTGGCAAGGAAGAAGTTGGGGATTTTGGTGTGTGTGTTCTGTTTCACGTGTAACCTAGCACATTGTCAGAACTCACTACATGTTGATGGATGACAGGGTGACATACCCATTATAACATCAATTAATTTGCTGTCAAGAAAAAGTGGGTCCTTCAAATTATCCAGCCATAATTGCCTTGGCTTTGCTAACTTTCCTCCCCTCCGTAACAGGTTATGTGAGTAGTTATCAACACATATGCTTCAGAAATATTCAATAAAAGGCTGCATTTTTTTCCCACATGCCATGATAGAAAAAAAGATATAATGATGTGACTATGTGGTTATCCTGATAGACCAAGGAAGCAGCATGGGGGCTGTAAAAAGGAACACTGATAGTAGTGCTGCATAAACCGGGTTTGAAGATGAGCTGTAATATTTATTAAGCACTTATTTGCCAGGTATATACTAACCAGGACCAGGACTAGGGTAAGGAAAGTGAGGCACTCACTGTGGGTACAAAATTTAGGGGGGAGGGCACATCAGAAAATTCAGTTATCAAGATAACTCATATTTTGTGCAATATTAAAAAAAAATCAAAATTAACATAAAATGAACAAAATATCAAAAATTTAAATAAAGACAGTGCTGTGTGGAGCCATATTGAAACCTAAGGCAAAAAAGGAAATTTTGCATTTCCCGTATGATGCTCATATGTATTTTTTTAATTGTTAGTTTTTTCCCAGAACATTAAAGAAGTTGAAAAAAAATACTGAAAAGTTGACAAGCAGTTGTATTAAAATGCATAACATTAAGTTTAAATATTTTATTTGTACCCCAAACAGAATTAATGATAATTTCACTCTTCTCCTTGAATGGAAGCAAACCCATCATCAACATTTTCAAAATCTAATTCTGAAAAAAATTAACCACTAAAAATACATAAAAGCATGTTTATGGTAATGTATATTTTTTTGTTTTGACTAAGAATCCAGTATGGATTCACACAGAGTTGTTACTGATCCTACTTTTATGTAACATTTTGATATTTTGTTCATCATGGATTTTTTCCGATAACTTTGTTTTTTTAAAAAAATGTTGCATCAAAATATGATTGATCTTTTTTTTAAAAAAAAAAATAAAGTTAACACTCTTTTGGTTTTGTTTTGGTTTTTTGGCTGCGCCGTGTGGCACGCAGGATCTTAGTTCTCTGACCAGGGATCGAACCTGTGCCCCCAGAAGTCGAAGCACGGAGTCTGAACCACTGGACCTCCAGGGAAGTCCCAAAATATGATTGATCTTGATTACTGAGTTTTTTGGCATCCCTTAAATTCTATGCCTGAGGCAAGTGCTCCACCCACCTTTCCTAGTCTCAGACTTAAAGCACTTTATATATTATTCATTTAATCTTTCAATACACCCACGAGGTAGGCCTTATTATTATGCCTACTTGCAGATGAGGAAGCTGAGTGGCAGGGGACCTTTCAGTGCCCCCCGCCCCCCCACCGCCCCATTCCCTAGGCATCCTGTGACTCTGCCCCAGGGCCTTCTCTGGTCCCCAGCGAATGGTCTTATCTACATGGGTGTAGAGGTACTGCCCTGTCATTACCCCTGAGAGCAGCCCTCCACCACTGCTGGCAGAGGATGAATATCCCTCCATCTCCCTTCCTTGCTAGGCGGGGCAGTACTGAGGCTTGTCTCCTGGAGGGCCTGGCAGGATTGTGTCCAGTTGTCCCCAGCAGTAACCTGCTCCTTGATGAGCAGTAACTTTCCATATTGGGCTCCCTCCCTTCCCTGTCTTGCTTCCTACATCCCCACCAGTGCTTCTGGGGAATCACCTCCCAAATAAACTACTTGTCCTCAAAACCTGTCTCAGGGTCTGTTTTGGGGGAACCCAACCTGAGATACTGTTGTACATAGATATTGGTTAAGTAACTCATTAAGTTTCTATATTTAAGATGATGTGGGAGAGTAGGAATTCACACCAAGGGAGCCAGCCTCTAGAGTCTGTGTTCTTTCCCACACTGCCAACAGCTTGGTGAACTCTGGCCTGTGGGCCAAATCTGGCTCACTGCCTTTTTCTGTCTGGCCATGGGCTATGATTATTTTTATCTTTTATAATAGTCAAAAAATAATAATGAAAAATTACATTTTTTGACATGTGAAAATATGAAGTTGAAATGTCACTGTCTATAAATAAAGTTTTATTGGCACACAGCCGTGCTCATTCATTTACATATCACCTGCATATGCTTTCCAGCTACAGGGGCAGAGTTGAGTAGTTGCGACAGAGACTGAACAGCTTGCAAAGCTAAAAATATTTACAAACCTTTATGGAACAAGTTTGCTCAGCCCTTTTCTACGGCCTTTCTATTCTAGCTTTGTAGCTTATTAGTTGGGTGCCCTTAGGTAAGTTCCTTTACTTCTCTGAGTCTCATCTCAGATTTTGTAAATATAAAATGGGATAAATAATTGCTCCCTTATAGTACTTGTGAAGATTTAACATTTGAGGTAATATTTGCAAAGCTCCTAGCACACAGTTCACTTCCTGTAAACATAATTTCCATTTCTACCAAAGTAAACTTTATGAAAATATTGTTATTTAAGTTGTCCCTTAGCCTATGAAAACCCTATTTAGTAACCAGCAGATTTTTCTCGTGGGTTGGCCTGGAATAGTGTTTACATTCTATAGTTAATGGTGGGCCTAATTGCCTGTTAGCTGCAGATTCCTTTAAAGTTGGGCAAGACGTGGGAAAGCAGAGAAAACAAACGCATAAAAACAAAGCAGCATGGAAAATGTCAGGGGTAGTATGTGAGAAACTGGAATCAATATTCAAAATGCATGCATGTCTCAATTTTTCTTTGTTACTGTGTCACTGTTTTGAAAAGTCTAAATTATGCTTGCAAAAACTTAACTTATGCATACATATGTATGAAAGTATACAACTTAGCAGGGATGAGACAGACACACACAACAGTAGGTTTTGCTTAGAATAAGAGGCAGAAGCAAGTAGTAAAATTCACTTCCTTACACAAGTGGAGGGGTGGGTCACTGAAGCAGACCCTTCTCAGGGATGTATAAACTGATGATGGGAAAGCTAAAGGGTGTGTCTACATTTCTTTTAAATCCATCTCCTTTCCCTATTCCTACAGTCCAGGCTGTCTTCCTCTCTCCTGCTTATGGCTTCCCAACATGGTCTCCTTCCCCCCAGTGGTTTTCAACTGTGGTGATTTTGCTTCCCAGGGGATTTTTTTTTTTTGTCATAATCACGAGGATGCTACTGATATCTAATGGGTACAGGTCAGGGATGGTGATAAAATCTTACAATGCACAACCCCCCTCCCCAACAAAGAATTCTCCAGACCAGAATGTCAACAGTACTGAGAATCCCTGCTCTAGTCATTCCCTCCGATGTGTTCTCAATTCAGGAGCAATAGTGATTTTTACTTTCTATAATGTAAATCTGGGGAGTTCCCTGGTTGTCCAGTGGTTAGGCCTAGGCACTTTCACTGCCATGGCCTGGGTTTAACTAAGATCCCACAAGCTGTGCGATGTAGCCAAAAAAAAAAAAAAAAAAAAAAAAAGTAAATCTGATGACGTCATTTCCTTGCTTAAGACCCTTTATTGTGTTCTCATTGCCTGTAGGGTAAGACCTGAATCCTTATTCATGATTACAAAGCTCCCTTGTCTGTTTTTTGCCTACCTTTCCCCTCATCTCTTTCCTTGTCCCATTCTTACTTTATAAACGCACTGTGTCCTGGCTTTCCTACAGACTTTGCATAAACTGTTTCCAAAAGCTGAGTCACTTTTCCACAACTCTCTTCACCTTTTCCTGGCTGACCCCGCTATGCATGAGTGGTGTCAAATATCAGCTTACAGGTTAGCTCCCCTGGATGGCAGCTACCATCTCTCCAACATGATGCTTAATCCCTTTCATTGTAATTGCTTGATCAATTATCTGCATTTCTATTTAGACTTGAGGCTCTCCCGGGGCAGGGGTCGTGTCTGTCTTTTTCACTATGACATGTGCGGTGTCTGGCACATAGAAAGCTCTCAGTAAACATTTATTGATGGATGGAGTGCTTACGCTAGTTTGTTTATATGAAACAGTCTGTTTAGAATGTTGTTAAGACATTTACAAGTATAGATAGTTGTGATAATTCATACTTTGGGGTTGTGATACTACTGATGTGCCATGTAATTTTACCAACTGAAAAATGAAGAAAGGAAGCAGAAATCCAAAAGGGTGGAACCTGAGCAATGTAAATTAATAGGCTGTTCTAGGTCCTTTGGAGAGGATGGAGGAATACTGGTTAATTTAGTAAGTTTTAAAAATAAATTAATTTAAAAAATCACTAGATAATGGGCAATGTCACTGTCAAGATCTGTGGAGGGTATAAGATTTCACTTTGCTTTCCAGCTGACAAGTGAACCTGCCACAGTTTCATGGATGCTGGCAGAAGACATAAGACTTGGGTCAGAGAAAAAAGATTTTGATACTCCACAGCACAGCAGAAGGCATGAGCTTCCTATTTGTATCTGTTCCCCTTGCCTGCAAGTCCCATGTGAGCACTGTGGGGTGGCCTAGGTAGATTCTGCACATGCAGCAGGTTTATACTATAGCTGAGGACCCCCATGTTTAAGAAACTTCCAATATCATTATAAAGGGGCTACTGGCATATCTGCTCAACCTTTGCCTTAGAGGGGGGCGTTACCTTTATTCTCTCGTTCAGGAAACAAATCTGCTTTCTGCTCTGGAGGAAGACACAATTTCTACTTTTCAAGGGTATATGCTATACAAACAAACATCCTTGAGAAGACAGTCTGGGACAAAACCTGTCACAAGACATGTAGAAACACCATGGAGAATCACCCCCTCCCCACTGGGAGTCACCATGATGCATTGAACAGTTCATGCTTTTAGAATAAGCTTCAGACTCAACCTTTTTTCTACCCTTTGAAGTTTGAGGTAACATGTCCTTGTATACTCATTTACATGCAAGATAGATGGGATGAAGAGAAAATGTAGAAACATGCCTGGGTTTTTCTGTATTAAGTTATTCTTGTACATGCATAGATAGAGCTTGCTGGCAAACATTCGAAAATGTATTTCTCTGGGAATGGCACCAGCCACCAAACCATCACATCTTGTTGATTCCATCTTCCAAATATTTCTTGAATTCACCTATTTGTCTTCACCTCCATGGCTGCCATCTTGTTTCAGGCTGCCATTTTCTCTCTTGAGGGTTATAGCAATGGCTTCCTAAGTGGTTCTCGCCTTCTGCTCCAGGCACTGCTTAGCCTGACTCTTGAAGCCCAGTTTCCTTATCTCTGAAATGGACATAACAACATTCCTACCCCAGAGAATTTTTGTGAGAATGACATGGAATAAGGTAAGTCAGCCTGACAAGTACTGAGGCTCAACTAATGTTAGCTCTCATGATTTACTACTTCTATATGCACAGGCCCTGAATTCATATTCTCTAATTTTGATTTCTTACAACCAACATGTACTCTGAGGCAAAAATCTTCAAAGTGAAATCACTCCTTATGAATGGAATCAAGTATGGCCAAAGCATTTTTGGCTGAGAGCCGCTATGCAAGGAGAAGGGGTTTTAAATTGGGAAAAAGGATAAAATAGATCAGTCGACGCTCACCCTTCAAGGAAATAGAATTTGAACTATTCTCCTACGGCAAAGCAACTCCATCTCACCGGGAATGCACATTTGCTAAGCGCATCAGAATTTTAAAAAAAGATTTGAAAGCTCTTCTCTATTCTGTGATTAACTGAACATGTTTGGGCCAATACAGGAGGAATAAAATTACCACATCACTATATGTATGTGAGATAAAATATACGATTAACAATATTTATTATACTGATGTGGAAAAGAATAATATGTTAAACAGATAAGCATGTAATAATGCATATTTTCCGCATAAAATTTAATTTATCCCTTGGGCTGAGTATAAACTTTCCTCTTGAACAACTTGCTTTCCAACCATAGACTGCTGAGCTAAACTGCGTAGTTTTACAGCAAATTGATCACTACTGTAATATGTCAGGAGCAAAATGATCCTCACCAGTCAGTTTGATTTCAAAGGCCAAAATTTATAGTATTGTTCCTGATTTAGTGATAAGATTTTTTAACATATGGAGCATTTTATCACCTTCTATCAGGACATGGAGTTGAACTTACAAATGAAAAAAAAAAAGCCAACAAAAGAGGGACCATAAATAATATACTACAGAATGACAGAAGAGTTTAATATTCTCTTTGGACTGGTGGGAAATTACTCAGATGTCTGTCCTTGTAAACATATGTCCTGGTCTCTACGGAAGATGTGTTATACGATCTTTATGCTCCTGAAAAAGTAGTCAAAGACAAAGCTGGAACTCCAAACCACAAGGACTTCGCTAATGCATAAAGGAAACTTTATTATATGTATGCTCCCCTGTGTCCCAACTCGACTTTATTCAAGGCAGATAAAATGTAGTTATTGGACACTTCTGATACGTTGAAAATAGGTGCAGACATTTAATGATGGGAAAGTTCATGACTCAGTAAAGATTACTCCCTAGCTGGTAGCTTAGGACAGAGAACTATAAAGTCAAATTATGATAATCACTGGAGTCAGGAGAAAAAAGTAGGCCCACCGAGCCCTACTTACTGAATATTTGACTTCATTGTACAATGAAGCACAAGGAACAGATTTTTGATAATCTCGGTAGATTTGCAAAGTAAAACTATTTTGTGATTCCTACAGTGATTTTTTGGGAGATGACAAGTTTGTAAGGGAAGCGACTGGGGTAAGATGAAACATGCAATAATAGAGAATAAAAACAATCTGCTTGCACCACAATCTACTCACATGTATCTGGAATTTACCTTTTGAAGTGTTGGTTTGACATTAAACCAGTAAAAACAGATGTGGTTGTCTTGGTTTTTACCACTAAAACCTAAAACTCATTTTTTCCCAAACAACATTTCCATCACATAGCAGTGTCTACCTGTCCTGACATAGGAGTTAAACCATTGATCTGGGGCTTAAATAGGATTTTGAGCTTCAATTGTCTATTTTATCCCATGTAACTTATGTGTTGAGTCAGCAAGGCCAAATACGCTTCTAGCAGACATCAAATCTAGATAGCTGGGGTCTGCAAGTTCTTTAGTTTTTAACCTTCACTCAGATCCGTGTTTTAGGGAGAGGGTCGACATTTTCTACCTGTGACATTAAGAATATCTATGCCTTGGAAAGTGCCCTTGGCTGAAAAATCTCGTTGATGATTTTACATGGACTATCAGCCCCGCTGTCAAATTACACAGCTGCTAGCATGAATAGGATGCCTTCTTTTTGATATGCTTGTTAAATTTATAGAGTTCTTACTATGTGCTTGGTTTTTTTGTTTGCTAAACATTCTTTTTTTCTTTTAACCATTCTGTATCATTAAGGTATTGCTGCAAAAGCTCAGCGACATACACATAAGCATTTGTTACTCTTGCTTGAGGGCGGCCAGCTAAGTGGCCTTTGTCTGGATTGCTCGCATATGTGGGTGTCAGCTGGGGCCACTGGGTGACAGATGACTTGTCTCTGCTCCACATCTTGCATCCTCTGGCAGGCTGGCCTGGGCTCGTTCTCATGATAGTGGCAGAAGGCCAAGCAGGATACACAAGACTCTTGAGGCCTAGACTCAAACTGCCACACCATCGTTTCCGTCGCATTCTATCGGCCAAAGCAAGTCACAAGCTCAACCCAGGTATAAGGGATTCTTCCTCTTTATCGAGAAACGCTGTAAAGTGATCTGGCAAAGGGTGTACACACAGGGATGAAAAAGAATTGGGGCCTGTAATGGAATCCTCCATATAGCTCATTAAAACTGACCATCACACTATACGGTAGGTACTGTTATTATTCCCATTTTGCAACAGAGGAAATTAATGCATAGGGTGCTTAATTAATGCTGTAAACAACAAGAAAATCTCCAGTCAGAAATTGAGAGAGTCTGGGCTCTTGCTGCTGTACTAGACTGGTTGTAACCAACACAAAACCTGTAGCTCATCGACTTGGGCTTTGGAAATCTCACACCACCATGGTGGAGTATCAATTTTAGTTTGCAAAGTGAAATGCACAATGGAACTGTAGTCTCTAGATTTCAACCTAATTGTTGACTGGGAGCTCCCACTCTGCTGACTAAGTTCTTCCTGGAGATTCCCTTCTGTCATGGACATGTGTCCTTGTTTGTGGTTGCTGAGCATCTGAATTCCCTCCTCAAGTCTGAGGAGCCCTCATGTGTACAAAGCTGAGCTCACCTCCCACTTCTAATGATGGAAAGGTGCTTTCCCAGTCTCCTTGGAAGTTCCAGATTCTGTTGAGAACAGGAAAAACAGAGATTGCACAGGATCCATTCTGGCAGTAGGCTGTAGCAATAGCAATGGTCACGTCCAGGCAGAGGTAGAACTTGTTCTGACATCAGTGTCCAATGTCCAGCACTGTTTAAACTACAGGGTCTGTGCCCAATGCTGGCCATAGGGGGCACCACCATGGGACCAGCCTCACAGCTCAGTTTTAGGCATTGTTATGACTGCAAAGTCTCCAGAGCTTCTCGTTCTTCAGAGCTTCTGGGAGATTCTGTGAGCTACAGAGAATACTTTAAAACTTTTTTTTTTCTGCTGAAATTAATCAGAATGAGCTTTTGTTGCTTGCAGCCATGAGTCCTGATCCTTCCTGATTTGTGCCACAGTTTGGGGACCTTGCACTGTGTCCAGGCATCAGAGATGAGTCCCTTGATCTACTGGCTCTAAACCACCTAGGCATGTCCACTGCCCAATTTGCCTGACAAACCCAGCAGCTTCCTGCTAACACTCTGCCATGTTTGGGATGAAGGGACTTTGGGGGAGATGCTTATGGCCCCATCTGCCTAGACTTGCTGTGTGATCATTCGCATTTTGGGACTTGCTGCCTCTTTAGTGGGCTACAAGAAGTGAGGTACAGACCTCCCACCTTTCTGAGCCCATGGACCACCTTCCTTCTCTCTTTTGCTTAAATTCATCTTCTCCAGCCTGGAAGGATTCTCCTTCTATTCTGCGGAAACCCCTTTTCCTACATATTTTGTCCAATATGCTTTGGGTTTGTTTGCAAACCTCCTCTGTCTTTTAAAAGTCACGTTTGTTAATTGCAGGATTTTGGGAAAAGAGAGCCAAAAAACCTTGAGAACATCTTGAGTTCTGCCCCGAACTATTGAATACAGATCTGAAAACCTGATTAAAAGTGAGGAAGAGAACTTCCCTGGTGGCGCAGTGGTTGAGAGTCCGCCTGCCAATGCAGGGGATACGGATTCGTGCCCTGGTCCGGGAAGACCCCACATGCCGCGGAGTGGCTGGGCCCATGAGCCATGGCAGTTGAGCCTGTGCGTCCGGAGCCTGTGCTCCGCAACGGGAGAGGCCACAACAGTGAGAGGCCCACGTACCAAAAAAAAAAAAGTGAGGAAGAGAGGGGGACAATGCTGGGAGAAAACGCTCCTTTTCCAAAGGGTAGCATCTTAACAGGATGAGTGTTGGGACCTCTGGACCTCTATTTGGAATAGATTTCCAAATTCCTGGCATAGTTTTGGTCTACTATGTTTTTTTTTAAATTCATGTTCATGACTAATTCGAAATTTGCCGCTTTTTTTTCTCTTTTTTTGACGATGTTGGGGGTAGGAGTTTATTAATTAATTAATTTATTTTTGTCTGTATTGGGTCTTCGTTTCTGTGCGAGGGCTTTCTCCAGTTGCAGGAAGCGGGGGCCACTCTTCATCGCGGTGCGTGGGCCTCTCACTGCTGTGGCCTCTCCTGTTGCGGAACACTGGCTCCGGACGCGCAGGCTCAGCGGCCATGGCTCACGGGTCTAGTTGCTCCACGGCATGTGGGATCCTCCCAGACCAGGGTTTGAACCCGTGTCCCCTGCATTAGCAGGCAGATTCTCAACCACTACGCCACCAGCGAAGTCCTGGCCTACTATTTTGATCTCATGTCCTGACATTTATTCCTCCACCTTGTAAGGCCAACTGGCACGAGGCAGAGGAACGCAATCAGACTCACAGGTTGCATCAGACCGAAACCTTCTGGACCACCCAGTTCTAGAAACTGACCTGGAGACTTTCCGGGGCACCCAGTTCCAGGAACTGACCTGGGGATTTTCCACCCGGCCCAGCCTTCCCGCCTTCCGAGGGGCGGGACTAATGGTCCCAAGACTGAAGCGACGGGCACCAGATATTGCCACGATACCCGAAAAGACCACCAAATAAGGAATACCCTGCGCCCTCCCGGATTCACCACACCCCTTTCCCTTCTTCCCCTATAAATTCTGCCCAAACCCTCGCCCAGGCGCGACTTCTCTGGCCCCTCTCTCTCGGACCAGTGAACCTCGCCCGGGAGCGTACCCAAATAAAGCTTGTTTAAGCTCTCCTCCGTTTCTTGGTGCCGTTCCTTACACTCCTGTTCCACAGAACCTATGTTCCCGCTGAACCAAACTGTCACCGGCAAAACCCATGAACAATTCCCCGGAAATAAAAATAGAATCTGGGTAATAAAATAAAGCCTAACCTTTTTTTTCCTGTGTGCTTCATCTGGTTTCACTGGCTCACAGGCCGCTACGTGCACAGGCCTCGCACCCGGCGCTTCAGACCAGAGTTCCTGATGCAAAACATCTGCGCCGGCACCTCAGGTGGGGCGCCGTGTACACAGCGCTGCACTCGACACTCAATCCAAGATGGCAGCGGTAGGCCGTGCGCAGAGACACTGCACCCGACACTGTGATCTGGAGCCGTGAGCAGCAGAGCCACTGCTAGCCCCGCGAGAATTCCGTCTTCTCCCCTCCCCGCTGCTAGCGCCGCGAGAATTCCGCCTTCGCCCCTCCCCGCTGCTAGCGCCGCGAGAATTCCGCCTTCGCCCCTCCCCGCTGACAAGACCCTATAAAGCAGGCCTGCCCACTGCCTGTGGGGGCAGCGTGTGCTCCCGAGCTTTTTGCATCAAGCGATGAAGCTTTCCTTTGCTTCTGAACTGAGCTCCGTCTCGTTCTGTTGTCCTGAGTGACACTGGGCAGGAGGCCTCTTGTTGGGGACTGACTCCAGAGGGTCATAACAAAACCAGGTAACGTCTCCAATATCTCCTTTCTTCCACATCTCTCTGCACAATTATTATCTCCGTCTGACATGTCCCTTATTTCCTAGTTCTTAGAGGCCAAATCCTATGCCCTCAAGAAGAAATGAAGATGGTGAGGGGAATACAGTCAGTAACTATATAATATCCTTGTATGGTGACATATTGTAACTGGACTTATCTTGGAGATCATTTTGAAATGTATAGCAGTATCGAATGGCTATGTTGTGTAACTGGAACCAACATAGTGTTGTTGGTCAGTTATACTTCAAAAACAAACTCATAGAAAAAGAGATCAGGTTTGTGGTTACCAGGAGTAGGGGTGTGGGGAGGGGGAATTGGATGAAAGCAGTCAAAATGTACAAACTTCCAGTTGTAAGATAAATAAGTACCAGGGATGTACAACATGATAAATATAATTAACTGCTGTGTGTTATATATGAAAGAGTAAATCCACGAGTTCTCATCATAAGGAAACATTTTTTTTTTCTATTTCTTTAATCTTGTATCTATATGAGATGATGGATGCTCACTAAACTTATTGCGGTCATTATTTTATGATTCTAAGTCAGTCATTATGCTCTACACCCTAAACTTATACAGTGCTGTATGTCAATTATATCTTAATAAACATGAAAGAAAAATAAAAAAGAAGTGAAGAGGGGAAATCACCATTGGCAGGCAGAGATACTATTTGAATAAGTGTTTCGAGAAATAGTTTGGCCGTTTTTGGAAATGTGTATAGACAGAGTTCTTATTTTATGGAGGCTTATGTTTTGATAGAATAACTAGTTGAAAACTTGAACTTTTGGAATTCTGGGGTAGTACCATACTGCTTTTCCTCAAGGAGAAGATACATTTCCTAAGCCCCTCCTTCCTTGGAACTCTGGGTTCTTATCAACCTCATTTGTTCACTGACTTAATAACAGGAATGGGTGCAGAGGAGAAATTTTTCAAGTGCTCAGGAATAAATGGAATGATAATTTTAATGTCAGTTTAAATTTAAGTGGGCTAGAAATTACCTATGTGGATTTCGTCCTCTTGTGCTCTCTCTTCCTTCTCTTTTATCTTGAAATGGTAATTTTCAAGGATGTCTTCCTTCTTTCAAGGACATTTATTGAGAATTTACCATGTGTAAGACATTATGCTAAGCATTGGCTTTATGTATATAATAGAACATTTATGTATATATACATATGTATATTAATGTATATAATGTATATATATATATATACATTTATGTATATACATTATGTATATAATAGAACATTTTATGTTCTATGTATATAATAGAACATTTTATGTTCTATGTATGTATATAATAGAACATTATGTATATATATATACATTTATGTATATAATAGAACATTAAACAAGTTAGGAATAATGGGGTGTAAACATAAAGCAATTTTATTTTATCTCCCACTATCACTTAAAACTTTATTGAACTGGGAGGGGTTTTCCTCTGCCCCTAGATGATTTTTATTTTGATCACTCATTTTAATAGAAATTTCTACAGTTGCTCTGTTACTAAACATAGGTTTAGTTCAGAAATTAGAATGTCTTGCACCATATAAGAAGCCAATTTCTGAACGTGACTTAAATTGAAATCTCCTTCCCTTAGACATGCTCTTCAAGAAAGCCTACATCCATTAAATAGGGACGTGGTCACCTTCTTTCTTCCTTTACTCTGTAGATACAAGACAGTTCAAAGGGGTTTCTGACCTTCTTGTTCAGAGAATGGGGATGGAGTTGAGGCTGGGTGAGCAGGGAAGTGTCCACGTTCCTGATAATGCTGTGAAATGCCTCCACAGTCTGACACTAGCAGACGTGTAAGCTGACTCTTTTCCCTCTCATTGTCCTGGGTTCTTTGGAGATTCTTCTCCCACTGCTGAGAACTTGCATAAGAACCTTTCTGTTTTTCCATTAATTCTTGCTTAGGGGACAAGAATTTCCCTTGATGATGCTCTCCCTACTCAAGATATCCAGATCCCCCAACTCTTTGCTCAGAGGGTTTACAGGTACCTTGGATTATTGCATTGAACTGTCTACATGGGGATGTGTTGGCACTAGGTCTCATACTCTGCTCTGAGGTCCTGGAGACAAAATGCCATCGGTAATGAATTCTCTCATGCAGCTTCCGGATTCCAAGGTCTTTACTCCTTCCCCAGTTTGAGCCACTTGTCTGCCCCCTGACCCCCTTTCCTACTATCCAAGTCTGAAGCCTATTTATTGGGAGACAAAAACTGCCCCTGGAAACATGCATCTAAATTTTTCTGTCTCAAAATTAGTCTTGTGGCTTCTTTGAGTCTGCTTTTGGTTTGGGAGAAAATATTCCTCGGAATGCCAGTGAGAACAGTGGGGGAGGGAGTGAGGCTGAAATAACACAGAACAATAGTTCAAGACCTACTCCTGCCACAGACCTTGATTAAAGGGTCATTAAAGGTTTTTCTAAGAGGTGTTATTTTTTGCTGGTACTGAAGGATAAGTTTGTCTCTGAGGTAAAGTAAAGAAAAAGGATGTTCTTGACAGAAAGGATAGAGCCCCAAAGGGAAGGTGTCTGAAAGTACATAACACGTGTGTGAAAATGGAAGATCCTTCATGAAGAAGCACTTGGTTTGTCAAGCGAAGGGGCTTGCCATTTACCCAGTAGCCCCTGGGGACTCTGGAATGTTGTAAACAGGTAAGTGAAGTGTTCAAGGAAGACAGTGACACCTATAGGAAAAAACTAACAAAAGATGCGTAAGGTATCTATGGAGAAATTTACAGAAACGAAGCAGGCATTTGAAAAATAGAGAAATCTGCCGTTGTAAAGCCCAATAGTTGTGCTGTTCATTGTCTATTTTTTCTCTTGATTACTTTTCTGCTGGATGTGGAAAGGTAAGGAACGGAAACAAAACTTATTTAAATGTTTCCTCATCCCTTCTCTGCTCCTCTTCAGAGAGTTGTTGAAAAAGTGAAAACAAAGCAAGACCATTTGGGTTTTAGAAGTAAGTGGGAGAAAAGAAAGATGCCAAAAAGGATATGTATATGTATATTCACTTGTAAAAAAGTGAATGAATAAATAAACAGAGTACATATGGCAGTGTCAGTATACTCTTGGAAAAAAATTTGGAGGAATATACACCAAACTGTGATTATTAGTGTTTTGGTGTATTTTCAAGTATTATATCTGAAATACAATATTTTTAAAAACAATAAGTATGTATTACTTTTGGAACCAGCAAAAATGTATATATATATATATGTATACACACACACACACCCCTATTAAGATGTCACACTTAAAATAATATCCAGAGTCCTATTAGGGCTCTCATGGCCCTACCTGATTCCACCCCTCGCTATCTCTGCCCTAATTTTCTTCCTTTCTTCCTCTTGTTCACTTCCCTGCAATGCAGTGGCCTCCTTGCTCCTTCTTTGTCATGCCAGGCACATCTCCACTTCAGTCTGCATTTGCCTACATTTGCGGCCCCAGGTATTTGCATGAGTCCCTTCTCCAGTTCAGATAGGTCTCTTTCAGATGTCATCACTTCAGAAAGGTGTTTCTGAAAGTCCTCCTCTCTTAACTTACTTTATATTCCTTCATAGCACTTACCCACTAAATTGTATCATGTCTATTATCGATCTATCATCGATCTATCGGTCTGTCTGTCTATCTTCTATCTATCTCAGTCTATCAATGTAAACTCTGTGAAGACTTTTCCTAGATACACCATAGGAATTCAATGAATATCTGTTGAATAAATGAGTAAATATATATAAATATATAGAAATCATTAGCTTGTAAGCAGACAGCAATTTAACTTTTGTGTAGTAAGGGTTGAGTTTGCAATCTCAGAACTTTTGAAATTTTGGGAGGGATAATTCTTTGTTTTGGAGGCTGTTCTGTGCTTTGTAGTATGTTTAATAGCATCCTGGCCCCTACCAGTTAGGTGCCAGTAGCTCCTCCCTCCCTGACCCCTCACCAGTGGTGACAACCCAGAATATCTCCAGATGTTGCCCAACGTCCTCTGGGGGTCAAAATCCTTCCCCTTTCCCTCATTGAGTACCACTGCTATGGGAGAAACCCAGAGTCAAATACCTCTGCATCATTCTAAAAATATGTAGAGCATCATGAAAGTAAACAGGGTAAATTTTGATCTACTGCTATGCTATAAGAAGGTAATGAGCTTAAAATTCCATCACGGATTCTCATACTTTAATGAGATTTACTCAGGTCTCAGCACCTCTCTACATTTTAGTTTTCTTGTTTAGTATAAATGCAATCCAATTTAATCTGTATATAAACATATCAATTGCATATTAAAATCAACATATTATAAACATCAGGCTGAATGCTTTCTTGAAGAAGCAAACTAAAAAAATTCATGCATATTAATATCACAGATAAGCCAATTATTATATGAAGTAGTAAATAAAAAAATATGATTAATCTAAAACTAGGAGTTTCATAAAGCAAAATATATGATATTAAGATGAGACTGCTTTAGAAACAATATTATGAATCCTCACATTTTACATGTAATTTGTTTAAAATTAATTTCCCAGTGTGCTACCTTATTTTTGTTTCACCTAGACTTATACTAATAAGTTTTATGAAACATTGATATTACTTAAAATCACAGCACAGAGAAGAAACCATTTTTCTGCTCTTAATTGAGGCAACACACACTGGTTAGCTTCAGAGTACTCAAGGCCCTGAGGATTTGCAGGTATGCTGGAATTCTTGATTATATGCTGGAAGGGAGCAGCAATGCAGCTCACCTGGTTTATTAAACAATCAACATTTTGGATTACCTAATAAAAAAATAACCTTTATAATAAAGACAATACAATTTTGAGCACTTAGTATGTGCAAACCCCTTAGCACTATGACTACTTAATTCAGTCCTTACAACGACCTGGAAGTTTGATATTATTATTATTTATTTATTTTTAACATCTTTGTTGGAGTATAATTGCTTTACAATGGTGTGTTAGTTTCTGCTTTATAACAAAGTGAATCAGCTATACATATACATATGTACCCATATCCCCTCCCTCTTGCATCTCCCTCCCACCCTCCCTATCCCACCCCTCTAGGTGGTCACAAAGCACCGAGCTGATCTCCCTGTGCTATGTGGCTGCTTCCCACTAGCTATCTATTTTACATTTGGTAGTGTATATATGTCCATGCCACTCTCTCACTTCATCCCAGCTTGCCCTTCCCCCTCCCCATGTCCTCAAGTCCATTCTCTATGTCTGCATCTTTATTCCTGCCCTGCCCCTAGGTTCTTGAGAAACTTTTTTTTTTTTTTTAAGATTCCATATATATGTGGTAGCATACGGTATTTGGTTTTCCCTTTCTGACTTACTTCACTCTGTAAGACAGACTCTGGGTCCATCCACCTCACTACAAATAACTCAATTTCATTTCTTTTTATGGCTGAGTAATATTCCATTGTATATATATGCCAGGTCTTCTTTATCCATTCATCTGTCAGTGGACACTTAGGTTGCTTCCATGTCCTGGCTATTGTAAATAGAGCTGCAATGAACATTGTGGTACATGACTCTTTTTGAATTATGGTTTTCTCAGAGTATATGCCCAGTAGTGGGATTGCTGAATCGTATGGTAGTTCTATTTTTAGCTTTTTAAGGAACCTCCATACTGTTCTCCATAGTAGCTGTATCAATTTACATTCCTACCAACAGGACAAAAGGGTTCCCTTTTCTTCACACACTTGCCAGCATTTTTTTTTTTTTGCCAGCATTTATTGTTTGTAGATTTTTTGATGATGGCCATTCTGACTGGTGTGAGGTGATACCTCATTGTAGTTTTGATTTGCATTTCTCTAATGATTAGTGATGTTGAGCATCCTTTCATATATTTATTGGCAATCTGTATACCTTCTTTGGAGAAATGTCTATTTAGGTCTTCTGCCCATTTTTGTATTGGTTGTTTTTTTCTTGATATTGAGCTGCATAAGCTGCTTGTAAATTTTGGAGATTAATCCTTTGTCAGTTGCTTCATTGTAGATATTTTCTCCCATTCTGAGGGTTGTCTTTTCATCTTATTTGTTTTCCTTTGCTGTGCAAAAGCTTTTAAGTTTCATTAGGTTCCATTTGTTTATTTTTGTTTTTATTTCCACTTCTCTAGGAGGTTGGTCAAAAAAGATCTTGTTGTGATTTATGTCATAGAGTGTTCTGCCTATGTTTTCCTCTAAGAGTTTTATAGTGTCTGGCCTTACATTGAGGTCTTTAATCCATTTTGAGTTTATTTTTGTATATGGTGTTAGGGAGTGTTCTAATATCATTCTTTTACATGTACCTGTCCAGTTTTCCCAGCACTACTTATTGAAGAGACTGTCTTTTCTCCGTTGTATATTTTTGCTTCCTTTATCAAAAATAAGGTGACCATAGGTGCGTGGGTTTATCTCTGGGCTTTCTATCCTGTTCCTTGATCTATATTTCAGTTTTTGTGTGAGTACCATACTGTCTTGGTTACTGTAGCTTTGTAGTATAGTCTGAAGTCTGGGAGCCTGATTCCTCCACCTCCATTTTTCTTTCTCAAGATTGATTTGGCTATTCGGGGTCTTTTGCGTTTCCGTGCAAATTGTGAAATTTTTTGTTCTAATTCTGTGAAAAATGCCATTGGTAGTTTGATAGGGATTCCATTGAATCTGTAGATTGCTTTGGGTAGGATAGTCATTTTCACAATGTTGATTCTTCCAATCCAAGAAGATGGTATATCTCTCCATCTGTTTGTATCATCTTTAATTTCTTTGATCAGTGTCTTATAGTTTTCTGCATACAGGTCTTTTATCTCCTTAGGTAGGTTTATTCCTAGGTATTTTATTCTTTTTGTTGCAAGTAAATGTGAATGTTTCCTTAATTTCTCTTTCAGATTTTTTGTCATTATTGTATAAGAATGCAAGAGATTTCTGTGCATTAATTTTGTACCCTGCTACTTTACCAAATTCATTGATTAGCTCTAGTAGTTTTCTGGTAGCATCTTTAGGATTCTCTATGTATAGTATCATGTCATCTGCAAACAGTGACAACTTTACTCATCTGTTTTGGATTCCTTTTATTTCTTTTTCTTCTCTGATTGCTGTGGCTAAAACTTCCAAAACTATGTTGAATAATAGTGGTGAGAGGGGAGAACTGTGTCTTGTTCCTGATTTAGAGGAAATGGTTTCAATTTTCACCGTTGAGAACAATGTTAGCCCTGGGTTTGTCATATATTGCCTTTATTTTGTTGAGGTAAGTTCCCTCTATGCCTACTTTCTGGAGGGTTTTTATCATAAATGGGTTTTGAATTTTGTCAAAAGATTTTTCTGCATCTATTGAGATGATCATATGGTTTTTCTCCTTCAGTTTGTTAATATGGTGTATCACATTGATTGATTTATGTATATTGAAGAATCCTTGCATCCTGGAATAAACTCCACTTGATCATGGTGTATGATCCCTTTAATGTGCTGTTGGATTCTGTTTGCTAGTATTTTGTTGAGGATTTTTGCATCTATGTTCATCAGTGATATTGGCCTGTAATTTTCTTTCTTTGTGACATCTTTGTCTGGTTTTGGTATCAGGGTGACGGTGGCCTTGTAGAATGAGTTTGGGAGTGTTCCTCCCTCTGCTGTATTTTGGAAGAGTTTGAGAAGGATAGATGTTACCTCTTCTCTAAATATTTGATAGAATTCGCCTGTGAAGCGATCTGGTCCTGGGCTTTTTTTTTTGTTGGAAGTTTTTTTTTTTTTTTTTTTTGGCAGTACACGGGCCTCTCACTGCTGTGGCCTCTCCCCTTGAGGAGCACAGGCTCCTGACGTGCAGGCTCAGCGGCCATGGCTCACGGGCCCAGCCACTCCGTGGCATGTGGGATCTTCCTGGACCGGGGCACGAACCCATGTCCCCCGCATCGACAGGTGGACTCCCAACCACTGCGCAACCAGGGAAGCCCTGTTGGAAGATTTTTAATCACAGTTCCAATTTAAGTGCTTGTGATTGGTCTGTTTATATTTTCTATTTCTTCCTGGTTCATTCTCGGAAGGTTGTGCTTTTGTAAGAATTTGTCCATTTCTTTCAGGTTGTCCATTTTAGTGGCATATAGTTGCTTGTAGTAATCTCTCATGATCTTTTATTTTTCTGCAGTGTCAGTTTTTATTTCTTTTTCATTTCTAATTCTATTGATTTGACTTTTCTCCCTTCTTGATGAGTCTGGCTAATGGTTTATCAATTTTGTTTATCTTCTCAAAGATCAAAGTTTTATTGATCTTTGCTATCGTTTCCTTCATTTCTTTTTCATTTATTTCTGATCTGATCTTTATGATTTATATCCTTCTGCTAACTTCGGGGTTTCTTTGTTCTTTCTCTAATCGCTTTAGGTATAAGGTTAGGTTGTTTATTTGAGGTGTTTCTTGTTTCTTGTGATAGGATTGTATTGCTATAAACTTCCCTGTTAGAACCGTTTTGCTGCATCCCATAGGTTTCAGGTCGTCGTGTTTTCATTGTCATTTGTTTCTAGGTATTTTTTGATTTCCTCTTTGATTTCTTCAGTGATCTCTTGGTTATTTAGTAGTGTATTGTTTAGCCTCCATGTGTTTGTATTTTTTCCAGATTTTTTCCTGTAATTGATATCTAGTCTCGTAGCATTGTGGTCAGAAAAGGTACTTGATACGATTTCAATTTTCTTAAGTTTACCAAGGCTTGATTTGTGACCAAAGATATGATCTATCCTGGAGAATGTTCCATGAGCACATGAGAAGTGTATTCTTTTGTTTTTGGATGGAATGTCTTATAAATATCAATTAAGTCTCTCTTGTTTAATGTGTCATTTAAAGCTTTTGTTTCCTTTTTTTATTTTCATTTTGGATGATATGTCCATTGGTGAAAGTGGGGTGTTAAAGTCCCCTACTATGATTGTGTTACTGTTGATTACCCCTTTTATGGCTGTTAGCATTTGCCTTATGTATTGAAGTGCTCCTATGTTGGGTGCATAAATATTTACAATTGTTATATCTTCTTCTTGGGTTGATCCCTTGATCATTATGTAGTGTCCTTCTTTGTCTCTTGCAATAGTCTTTATTTTAAAGTCTATTTCATCTGATATGAGAATTGCTACTCCAGCTTTCTTTTGATTTCCATTGTTATTTAAAAATTTATTTAGTTATTATTTATTTTTGGCTGTGTTGGGTCTTCGTTGCTGCGCGCAGGCTTTCTATAGTTGCGGTGAGTGGGAGCTACTCTTTGTTGCGGTGTGTGGGCTTCTCATTGTGGTGGCTTCTCTTGTTGTGGAGCATAGGCTCCAAGTGCGCGGGCTTCAGTAGTTGTGGCACGTGGGCTCAGTAGTTGTGGCTTGTGGGCTCTAGAGTGCAAGTTCAGTAGTTGTGGTGCATGGGCTTAGTTGCTCCAAGGCATGTGGGATCTTCCCAGACCAGGGCTCAAACATGTGTCCCTTGCCTTGGCAGGCAATTCTTAACCACTGTGCCAACCAGGGAAGTTCATTGATTTCCATTTGCATGGAATATATTTTTCCATCCCCTCACTTTCAGTCTGTATGTGTCCCTAGGTCTGAAGTGGGTCTCTTGTAGACAGCATATATACGGGTCTTGTTTTTGTATCCATTCAGCCAGTCTGTGTGTTTTGGTTGGAGCATTTAATCCATTTATATTTGAGTTAGTTATCAATATGTATGTTCCTATCACCATTTTCTTCATTGTTTTGGGTTTGCTATTGTAGGTCTTTTCCTTCTCTTGTGTTTCCTGCCTAGAGATAAGGAAACACAAGAGAAGGAAAAGGATTTCCTTTGTTAAAAAGCATTTGTTGTAAAGCTGGTTTGGTGGTGCTATATTTTCTTAGCTTTTCTTGTCTGTAAAGATTTTAATTCCTCCATCAAATGTGAATGAGATCCTTGCTGGGTGGAACAATCTTGGTTGTAGGTTTTTCTCTTTCATCGCTTAAATATGCCGTGCCACTCCCTTCGGATTTGCACAGTTTCTGCTGAAAAATCAGCTGTAACCTTATATTTGTTGCATTTCCCTTGCTGCTTTTAACATTTTTTCTTTGTATTTAATTGTTGATAGTTTGATTAATATGTGTCTTGGTGTGTTCCTCCTTAGATTTAGCCTGTATGGGAATCTCTGTGCCTCCTGGACTTGATTGACTATTTCCTTTCCCATATTAGGGAAGTTTTCAACTATAATCTCTTCAAAGATTTTCTCAGTCCATTTTTTTCTTCTCTTCTTCTTCTGGGACCCCTATAATTCATATGCTGGTGCATTTAATGTTGTCCTAGAGGTCTCTAAGACTGTCCTCAATTCTCTTCATTCTTTTTTCTTTATTCTGCTCTGCGGTAGTTATTTCTACTATTTTATCTTCCAGGTCACTTATCCATTCTTCTGCTCAGTTATTCTGCAATTGATTCCTTCTAGAGAATTTTTAATTTAATTTATTGTGTTGTTCATCATTGTTTATTTGCTGTTTAGTTCTTCTAGGTTCTTGTTAAACATTTCTTGTATTTTCTCCATTCTATTTCCAAGATTTTGGATCATCTTTACTATTATTACTCTGAATTCTTTTTCAGGTAGACTGCCTATTTCATCTGCATTGATTTGGTCTGGTGGGTTTTTACCTTGCTCCTTCATCTGCTGTGTATTTCTCTGTCTTCTCATTTTGCTTAACTTAGTGGGCTTGGGGTCTCCATTTCTCAGGCTGCAAGTTCGTAGTTCCTTTTGTTTTTCGTGTCCGCCCCCAGTGGCCTAGTTTCGTTCAGTGGGTTGTATAGGTTTCCTGCTGGAGGGGACTGGGGCCTGTGTTCTGGTGGATGAGGCTGGATCTTGTCTTTCTGGTGGGCATGACTGCATCCGGTGGTGTGTTTTGGGGTGTTTGTGAACTTATTATGATCTTAGGCAGCCTCTCTGCTTATGGGTGGGGTTGTGTTCCTGTCTTGCTAGTTGTTTGGCATAGGGTGTCCAGCACTGTAGCTTGCTGGTCATTGAGTGGAGCTGGGTCTTAGCATTGAGATGGAGATCTCTGGGAGAGTTATCGGCGTTTGATATTACATGGAGCTGGGAGGTCTCTGGTGGACCAGTGTCCTGAACTTGGCTCTCCCCCTTCAGAGGCACAGGCTGGAGCACAAAAGCCTGTCAGCCACACGGCTCAGAAGGGAGAAAAAAAAAAGAAAGAAAGAAAAATAAAATAAAATAAAATAATTTAAAAATTATTAAAAAGAGAAAAAATTAAAAAGTCATAAAAAATAGAAAGAAATAGAGAGCAACCAAACCAATAAACAAATCCACCAATGATAATAAGCACTAAAAACTATACTAAACCAACCAACCAACAAACAAACAAAAAAGAGACAGACAGAACCCTAGGACAAATGGTAAAGGAAAGCTACACAGACAAAATCACACAAAGAAGTGTACACATACACACTCACAAAAAGAGAAAAAGGAAAATAAATATATATATTAAAAAATAAAAAGGAAGAGAGCAACCAAATCAATAAACAAATCTACCAATGATAATAAACTCTATTTTTTTTTTTTTTTTTTTTTGCGGTACATGGGCCTCTTACTGTTGTGGCCTCTCCCATCGCGGAGCACAGGCTCTGGATGCGCAGGCTTAGTGGCCATGGCTCACGGGCCCAGCCGCTCCGCAGCACGTGGGATCTTCCCGGATCAGGGCACGAACCCGTGTCCCCTGCATCGGCAGGCGGACTCTCAACCACTTCGCTACCAGGGAAGCCCAGATAATAAACTCTAAATACTAAACTAAGATAAACATAAAGCCAGAAACAAATTAGATGCAGAAAACAAACCCCAAGTCTACAGTTGCTCCCAAAGTCCACCGCCTCAATTTTGGGATGATTCGTTGTCTATTCAGGTATTTCATGGATGCAGGGTACATCAAGTTGATTGTGGAGATTTAATCCGCTGCTCCTGAGGCTGCAGGGAGAGATTTCCCTTTCTCTTCTTTGTTCGCACAGCTCCCAGGGGCTCAGCTTTGGATTTGGCCCCACTTCTGTGTGTAGGTCACCTGAGGACGTCTGTTCATTGCTCAGACAGGACGGGGTTAAAGGAGCCGCTGATTAGGGGGCTCTGCCTCACTCAGGCCGGGGGGGAGGGAGGGGTACTATAGTTATAATTGGAATGCAGGGTGAACCTGTGGTGGCAGAGGCTGGCATGACATTGCAACAGCCTGAAGCACGCCATGTGTTCTCCCGGGGAAGTTGTCCCTGAATCACGGGACCCTGGCAGTGGCGGGCTGCACAGGCTTCCGGAAGGGGGGTGTGGATAGTGACCTGTGCTTGCACACAGGCTTCTCGGTGGCTGCAGCAGCAGCCTTAGCGTCTCATGCCTGTCTCTGGTGTCTACGCTGATAGTCACGGCTCGCACCCATCTCTGGAGCTTGTGTAGGCGGTGCTCCGAATCCCCTCTCCCTGTGCACCTTGAAACAATGGTCTCTTGCCTCTTAGGCGGTTCCAGACTTCTTCCCGGAGGCCCTCCCGGCTAGCTGTGGCGCACTAGCCCCTTCAACCTGTGTTCACACAGCCAACCCCAGTCCTCTCCCTGGGGCCTGACCTCTGAAGCCCAAGCTTCAGCTCCCAACCGCCCTTCTCCCTGCCCCGGCAGGTGAGCAGACAAGCCTCCGGGCTTGTGAGTGCTGGTTGGCACTAATCCTCTGTGTGGGAATCTCTCCGCTTTGCCCTCTGCACCCCTTGTTGCTGTGCTCTCCTCCATGGTTCCGAAGCTTCCCCCTCGCCTGCCCACTGTCTCCACCAGTGAAGGGGCTTCCTAGAGTGTGGAAACCTTTCCTCCTTCACGGCTCCCTCCCAGAGGTGCAGGTCCCGTCCCTATCCTTTTGTCTCTGTTTATTCTTTTTTCTTTTGCCCTAGCCAGGTACATGAGGAGTTTCTTGCCTTTTGGGAAGTCTGAGGTCTTCTGACAGCATTCAGTAGGTGTTCTGTAGGAGGTGTTCCACGTGTAGGTGTATTTCTGATGTATTTGTGGAGAGGAAGGTGATCTCCACATCATACTCCTCCACCATCTTGAAGGTCTCTCTGGTATTATTATTAACCCCAGTCTATAGAGGGGAAACTGAGAGGCACACTACTTGAGGTCACGTACTACTAGTAAGTGGTGGAGGTGGCCTTTGACTCAGACCTGGTAGTCTCCAAAAATGCAACATAACCATTATATCACTCTCTGCAGAGATAATTAGCGGCCTTACGTTATCTGAATTGCTATTTTTTTGTGGTAAATAGATTTTCTACATTGATAACGTGTCAGTTTTTGTATCCTTGTTCATAATATGTCTTTTCACAAGATCAAGTGGACTCTAACAGAGAAAAATATGCCATGAATAAATGAAAATCCATATTATAAACTTAGGGAAAATGGCTAGACTGTGAAAAGGGAGACATCCAATGAGAATGCTGTTAGAATGGTCTAGATAAGAGAAGATGGCAGCCTGGGCTAGGCAGTGGTAGAAGCAAGAAGAGAAGAGGATGGATTCTGGAGACCTTTGAGAAGTAGGATTGGCAGGGCTGGGTGACTGGGATGTTGGGAGTGAGGATGAAGGAGAAGAGAAGAATGGTGCTAATTATCTGAGCTGTCCTTTTGGGAGGGAGCCACCCTTCATTGAACTGGAAAGGGTGTGTGTGGCAGGAGATGTGGGCCCTCGTTGTCCTATGTTGGGGTGCAGTGCCTGCAGGACAGTGAAGTGAGGACGTTCCTCAGGCAGTTGGATAAGTGGGCCACTCTTCTAGGCTACTTCTCACTTCCCCCCTTGAATTGGAGATGCTTCCACACACTTTATTCTTCTTTACCAGAGTGTTAACTCTGTGAGGGCAGTGTCAAGGTTTGTTCATCCCCTTCTCCTCCAAAATGCATGATGCATTGCTGCTACTTCAAGAAATATCAAGAAACGTGAAGAAATATGACCCAGCTTTACATTGGCCTCGCCCCTGTTTGTCCTGGGCTGTGTCCTGTACTTTCCCATTCACAGTCTGCCATTTATTCAGTTCTCTCCAGCTAGAGACCATTGTGTTCAAGCACGTCCCTATGTATTTTACGCCTTCTTACACTTTAAGGTCCGTTACAACTTTCACTTCCTCAATGAAAACTACTTCTGAGCTTCCTATGGGCACTCAGTGTAACAGTTTTCTCTTTTTAACCTTTGAAGCATCTTATTTGTAGCCTTTTTGCAACCCACCATAAGTTTCTTTCTATACCGATTTATATTTTAAGAGCGTTTTCTGGTGCTTGGAACACACTAGGCAGGTAACACATGCTAGCTTATTCTTATTATATGCTGGTATCATATATTTGTGCCAAAGGGCATGCATTCAGATGCCCACAGGGTCCTCCCAAATCCTAGCAATGGACCTTGAGCAAGTCACTTAACATCTTTGAGCCTCAGTTTCCTCATCTGTGAAATTGGATCATAACAACATCTACTTCATAGAGTAGATGTACAGATGAAATGCACTTAAATACATAAAGGGCTTAGAAAATTGCCTGACACATAGTTGTAGAAGTGTTAGCTGTTATTTTTATGGGGACTTACTAGTGAAGTGAATCAAGCAAGCTGAAATTGAGAAAATTTTTTTCCTTGAAACACATGAATTGCTTGATCTGTTTTAATTTTCCCACTTTAGATAGAGATGTGGGTATAAGGAATAGTAGTCATATTTCTTAAATTCACTATAAGGAAAACAATAGGATAAGTATGGTGATAAATGGTACTTGAGACTCAGCTTCTATGCAAAGGACGTTAGGGAGTGGTGGGGACTGGAAGAAGTGGAGCGAGCTCATGCAGTCTAAGGGGGCAGCCACTACTCAGGCGAATTGTTTTCATGTGGGAATGCAGACCTCCTTATGTTATGGGATTGTCAGGTTTTTAAAGAGAAGCCAAAACTGAAATCTTATATGAAGTCTCCTAATTTTTAAATGTTGGCAGCTAAATAAGTAAAATTTAATATCCTTTGCAGTGCAACAACAGGAGGGTAAAAAAACCCTGCATCTCTAGCTCAGCTTGGCCCCCAGGCCACCAGTTTGCAACCTCGGCTTCATCCTATAGCTTCCTCTAGGGTTTGAACTGTGACCTCCCCACAGAAGATAGGCAGATAGATGTGAATGGAATTGAATTTTGGTCAAAGAAGTCTGGAGCATTTTCCATACATAAAACTGGGCTTATAATTTTTCTTTTAATAATCCAAAAGATATTTCCCATTGTTACTGTATATTTTTGTCTTTGTGTGCACATTGGTAACATGCCCTGAATGCAGAAAAGCCATAAACTAGGTCATTTCCTTGGACAGGGAAATTCTCTGAAACAAAAGTAGTAAAAAAATCCATCATTTTCCTGCTAAAGAAGTATATACTCCCCCCCCCCGAAACATACACAGGGTTTGATACAATAAAAAAAAAAACACGTCAGACCAAAATGCTAAATTCATGCAGTTTAAAATTTTTAATCACTTTAATTTAAGCAGAAATCCTGAATTGGTTTTCCTGCAAGAACACAACTCAACTGCTTAGTTTCCCTTAAGACAACATTGACCTCTACAAGGAATGTAGTTATTTGTTTCTATTTTTTCTCCTTCCCTTCCAGAAGTTTGTAGGTTTTTTTTTTCCATTTTGTAGAATTTAATAATGGGTGAAGTAACAAATGAGGAGATAAAAATATTCCTGGAAAACTCTAGGGCAAATGCGGGTATGTAAACATATATTGTAGCCATTCCCTCAAGTCGCATCAGTATTTGACTTTATAATTTGAGCTCTGCTTATTACTAAATTTAACTTGTATATGTGTGTCTCTCCTTGAATTCAAGTACATGGCAGGATCAGAATATATAACATGCCAAATTATCTATTTCATCAGCGCTTCTGTCGGTTTATGTATTGGTTGGTGCATTGATCTATTTTAACATGGTCTATCAAGGAAGGCATTTCCACGTCTTTGTTTCTTATTCCTTCTTCTTTCCTGAGAGCTGTTCCTCCCCTCTATTTCAAATTGCCCTCTCTTCTCGTGGGCAAATGTTCAAGGTATAGCTATTTCCTTTATTATTCCCTCTAAACTTTCTTTGTTCCCATCTCTGTCTTTTATGATTTCGACTGTGTCATCAGAAACGGACTGCTGAGCCTGCCAATTAGCCTTTGTTAGCGCTGGCCTCAGCCTCCGTGTGTGTGTGCTGGACAGGAGGGCAGGTCCTATTTCGTATGTACTGCTGTGTCCCCACGTGGAGATACGCCATTGCGGACAAAAGAGCAGTAGTAGATGGGCTCAGATTAGCTGCTGACAAACTTCCTGTGTTGTGTGTGTGGTGGCAGTGGGTTGGGGGGTGGGCAGGCCAGGGCAGGAAAGGGAACCAGGTCCTGACCATGCACCAAAAAGCAGATTTAACTGACAAGGTAATTTTTCAACACTTTACCAAAATATCAGTTGTTCTGAAATGCTTTCCAGCAAAGCCGTTGTCTGCCTCTATTGGTGAGTACAAATGGAGGTTGGGGGCACAGTGACAGAATTAACCCACCTTTTTCTGCCCCTTGGTTCCATCTGCCCAGTTCTGCACCATCAAGTGGCCTCCCTCCTTAATGAATATTTTGGGGTACCCTGAAGGATGAGGCAAGTGAGGCACTCGCCTGGGGTGCAGAATTTAAAGGGTACCCCAAAACCCCACTATCAAGATAAATATTTTAATGGAACATTGAAAAAATCAAAATGAATGGAAAGAAATCCACTATGAACAAAATATCAAAAATTTAAAATGAGGACAGGGTCAGTACAGCTGTTGTTTCCTGATGCCTCAGGCTCCCATATGGCTTGGCTATGCAGTGCTATTCCTGATTCTGTCTTTATTTAAAATTTTGATATCCATCTTATGGAGGAGAATACTGAGAAATTGGATTCTCAAGGCTCCAAGGTGTGCTGTATTATGTGGAGGTGCCCCCCTGTAATACTCTTTGATAAAGGGGCCCCAGACAATCTGCTGGTACCCCCATGTCTTACAGAGGTCCCGTGCCTAAAGCATCTTCAGTGTTTACTCACATTTTCCAGTTCTGCATCAGACTTGGGGACAAGAGTCCAATAGGGTCTTGGCCAGGAAATAAACCCAAGAGCCTCAAACCATGCTATATTTAGAACCACGCCTTCTTTTAGGTGACTAAGAATTCTGTACGAGGCCAGTCTCACTGTGTTTGAATCCTTGTTCCCTTGGGATGACTTCTCTTCCAGGATGCTCTTCAGGCTCCCTGCAGGTTTCACCACAGTGAACCAGACATACCCATCACCCTCATCACCTTCATTACTACTGGTCCACGTTTATTGAGTGCAAAGAGCACCATTTCTCATTTAATCCTCACAACAACCTTGTCTGGTGGGGAAAATGATTATCTACCTTTTGCCAGTGAGGAAGCCGAGGACCCAAAGAGTAAATTCCCTGGCACCCTCTTGCCTGGAAGCAGTGGAGCTTGAATATGACCCACATCTCCCTCATTCTAGATTTTGAGCTCTTCACCTCTCCCAGTCTTGTATTTGCCCGGTAGACTTCTGTGGCGTCTCTAGAGCCAGGAAGATGTGTAGAACTTTATTTGCTCTACACTCTCCCCCACCCTCCTAACACACTGCCAAAGTGCTGGTACTCTGCCCCTGGTTAATACTGTGGTCCTTGGTCAGTAGTTCTTGGTCATACTGGTGATTAAGGCAGAGAAACTGCCCTGAGAGAGTTCAGCCCAGAAATAGAATGAAATATCTTATCAGTTAGGGTTGTTGGCTGTAAGCAACAGAAACTAACTCTGGTTAACTTAGACAAAGCCTGAGTTTATTAAGAGAATACTGGCTTCTCACAGAAGATCAGGAGAGTTAGGGATTCAGGCTCAGGGGCCACATAACCTCTGGTTCCAAAGCCCTTAGCCCTATTTAACTATTTGCCTTTCTGTAGATGTGCGTTTGTGGAATACATACCCTAAATGAGGGGGCCACCAGGGAAATTCAGTAAGAGGTGATAAAGCCCTCCAATGAACATCTTAACTTGGAATCACAGCCTTTCCTCAAATAACAGAATCTAATGACTCAGAGATGCTGAATATGTTGCCCATGGTCACAACAACGTTATACTAATTCCTATCGTAGAGATGAAAATCTTGAGACCTACTGAGGTTAAGTACTTGCCTAAGGTTTCTGAGCCAATAAGTGACAGAACCAGGATTTGAACCCAGACTACCCACCTCAGACACCAGGCTTACAACCATCTGAAAAATAGAATTTTGTAAACACCAAATCTAAAAACACATTTAGAAAGTATAGAAGGTTTAAATGTACCTTTATATTTGTGTCAAAATACATACCCTGTGCTGAGGGGTAAATCATTTTGCTCTTGATATCGACCTCTTCATTTAATTCTTACAGCATTATTTAAAAAAATTCCCTATGTATATATCGTCCAAGAGTTTTTTTTAACAAAAATGTTCATAACTACTTAAATTTACAAGCAGTATTACCTTTGGGATGTAATTTCTAGAAGTTTACCATCTGTTATGGAAAGAAATTGAGAACTTCAAAAACGTTGCCTAGAATGTGGCAATTTAAGTGTATCTGTGAGTTTAGCCTTGTCTAAACTTATCAGCCTTGTCTTTCTCAACCACCCTGAGATCCCAGATTCCCAGGCCTCAGCCACCAGGGGCAGTAATAGAGTGCTGATCACTGACCTGCATCATAGCCTTTACCTGCACGGTAACACTGCCCCGCAGATCCTGCAACTCACCTTTTTCTCAGGCATTTCTGAGAGTTCCCATGTGGGGTCTCCCATGTGCATACAAACTAGAGGATCACTATTTATTCCCAACTTCTGTTTATGGGAACTACTCCCATGAAAGGGTTGAGACTAAAGGATGTGCGTTGTACTTATTTTCTCTTCTTGATCTCCTTGTATCTCCCCCTTCTCCCTCTCCAACTCCCATTGGGGACCTGAATAAAGCTGGGTCCTTGCAAGTTTCTTCCCCCTCAACATGTACATAGATTCTGTCTTATTTAGGGTTCTCCCAGAAGAAGAACTTGAGATAAAGGTCTAAGTGCAGGTCGTTTCCTTGGGAGGAGGTACCAGGAAATACTAAAAAAGGGGTAAGGAGTGAGACAGGGAAGGAAAGTTGCATCATCAAGACAGCTACCACCACAGGCAACTGGAGTTTAATGCCTCCTGGAAAATTCTGGAAGCCAGTGTAGAAAAACACCTCACAGTTGCTCCCACCGAGGAGAGAGGGAGTTGGGGTATTTATACACCAACACTGTCAGTTGGTGGTTGAAGGCTGCCTCCTGAGGTCCTTCTGGTCCTTCTGATCTACCATGCCAGTGGCCAACTTGTCTCCAGAGGCCAAAGAAATCTCCCAGGCAAAGAAATGTAGGTGCTGTTGGCTTTGGATGTCAGTGTCATTCACTCAGATGATAAGAGCCTGGCCCTGAAGTGACGGGTACAGATGCCACAGGGCTCCCCATTTCACTTATCAGAGGGAGCTTTGCATGTTTCTGTCCATGGCCTTGACTCAAGAAATTCCATATTACCCATCTTCCTGTTTCAAAGTCAAGAAAATTTTGGAAGAAAATGTTAATGCAAAACTGTTTTGCCAAGAGTAGTGTTTGGTTGTTTTTCTGGAACTATCTGGCCAAATATCTCAAATTAGTAAAAGGACATTTTCTTGTGCCCTCCTTTCTTACCCCTCTTTAGTAGATACTGCTTACATTCATTTGTCATGGTTTCGCTATTTCCATGTGACAATAAGAAGATTAAATCACACAGCTTTAGTTTTTTTTTTTTTGCCTATTTTTTTCTCTTACCTCTGTTATGACTAGTGTTTCTATTTATTTTAATTAGAATTTGGTCTTTTATTGAACCTATTTTCTTTCTATGGAATTTTTTTATAAGCTGTGTTCAGGAATGCACAGAGTTTCTAATAAGCTAAAAAGAATTCTTTTTTTTCAGGTGAGACAGTGTATGCCATCCAGGCTTGGTTCTGGTGGGCTAGAATTCATTTCAGAGATCAGGCAAATGGGTCATGATAGCAAATGAAGCTAAATTTTATTCTTTGGAATCATTCCAGTTCTGTTCTAGTACCTAAACACTGAACATTTACTTAATTTTTTTACTATTATAATCTGGGCCTTCCTTTCTTTTTTTAAAAAATAAATTTATTTATATATTTATTTATTTATTTATTTTTGGCTGCATTGGGTATTTGTTGCTGCATGTGGGCTTTCTCTAGTTGCAGCGAGTGGGGGCTACTCTTCGTTGTGGTGTGCAGGCTTCTTGTTGCGGTGGCTTCTCGTTGCGGAGTGCGGGCTCTAGGTGCGCGGGCTTCAGTAGTTGTGGCACGAGGGCTCAGTAGTTGTGGCTCACGTGCTCTAGAGTGCAGGCTCAGTAATTGTGGCGCATGGGGTTAGTAGCTCCACGGCATGTGGGATCTTCCCGGACCAGGGCTCGAACCGATGTACCCTGCATTCGCAGGCAGATTCTTAACCACTGCACCAACAGGGAAGTCCCTGGGCCTTCCTTTCTATACACTAACTGCTGACAACACCAACACCAAGAGTAGCTAGTATTAGATAGTGCTGCACTGTTTCCAAATGTTGGGATCCCTGTTCTGCCTCTTTGGGCTGTGTTATCTGGGGTGAGTTGCTTTACCTCTCATCAATTTTCTTCATATGTAAAGCGGGCATGATAATAAAGCCCAACTTATACGTCATTATATTTATTAAACAGACTTAACGTATATAAAATGCTTAGTCCAACGCCTATAACATAGTAAACACTTGATCAATGTAAGCTTTTATTACAAAACACAGACACACACACGTTTTATTTAAATGGAAGCGACATTGTATGCTTTTGAGTCTATGTGCATCTAATATTGAATTATCAGGTAATTAATTCATGGCTTGTGTGCATATATATATACCATGGAGTTGGTAAACAAATGTATACACATATATCTGTGAGTCATGTTCTCATCCCAATGCCTGTGGTCTTAACTTTGAAATGTCAGTTATATCATAGCTAAATGGGTGCACATGGCAATGTGTTTGAGCGTCATTCGGCCTTCTCGATCAATATTGACCTAATTTTATCCTGAGTAGCTCTATTTCCCTGCATTGGTGTGTGAACGTCTGTGAATCGTCTCAAGGAAATGAAGTCATAGTAAGGTCTGGAGAATGTGATGAGATGATTACTCTAAACTAAATCTCTTTGGTCCTGTACTCTGTCACCTCCATTTGCCGCTGTGGCTCACCCCTGGGGAAGGGGAACGACTCTCCTGTTTAACTCTGAAGAGGTAGGAGGAAAAAAAAAATGATAATAGGAGTAGCTAACAGTTACTGAAAACTCCCCATGTGCAAGCACTTCATTGCAAATTCCTTACTGCCCCGTGGAGCCCAAGCCTTTATTCCTGCCATCCCTAATTGATAGATAAGGAGACTGGCTGAGTGAACGCCCAATGATGCTGAATACCCGGCAGGGCCAAGACTGCAGCCCTGATGCTCAGCTCTAGAGCTTGCCATTTAAGAAAATAAACTTTGATTTTTGGAATAATTTTAGATTTCCAGAGGAGTTGCAGAGATAGTACGAGCCTAGTGTTTCACCATTGCATTTTACTGTCTCTTGAGACTCCAAGATTTTACCATATCACCCACCCAGCTTCTTAACTGTAGTTCTGACCTTAGTTATAGGCCCCGATTAACTACATTCAAGACCCCATTGGAGGACATGATGCAAAATTATTCTTTCATTTAGCAAATAGTGACTGAGTGCTTTCCTTGCACCTCGCATAGAGTTAGGGACCAGGTGGTGAGCAATGCAGTCCTGCTGATTTGTACTCTGGGGAAGTAGACATTGCACACACACACACACACACACACACACACAGACACATACACAGTCAGCTGAGTATAAATCTACAAGGAGCAAATACTGAATGCATCCAGCAGTGGAGGCTGACCTGGTCTGTGAGGCATGGGGCAGGGAAAGGCGGGCAGGAAACATTTCCCTTAGGAGGTGATGTTTGAGCTGATACTTTGAAGGGAGAATGGGAACTAAAGGTAAAAACGTGGGAGGGGAGGACTGGTACAGGCAGACAGAACATCTCCTACACAGACTCTGGCATCTGCTATCAGCTTTCTTTTAATGAGTTTCTGGCTCAGAAAGGTGAAAGAAATTTTCATTTCCTGGAATGCCTGTGCAGGTGCTTTTATTTCTTCAACCCCTTTTTAGGTCTTACCCACTCTGTGATTTTCCCCTTGGCCAACTCTCTCCTCCCCAGAATTAACCACCCTATACTATATCTGAGCCCTGGCCATACTCCTATAACCTCACACGAACACTATTTTAATTATTTTCCTGGAAACATCTATCTCCTCTACTATAGTGGTTGCTCCTTGAGGAATATATCTTATTTCTCTTTTGTATTTCCAAATAATGAGTGCATAGCATTCATGCATACATCAGGCACTTTGCTAAATCTTTTCATGCAATATTTTATTTATTCCTCAGGACAAACCTGTGAAATTGGACTATTTATGCCCTATCATTCATTTAGCAAACATTTATTCTGCACCACCCACTGTGTCAGGCACTGCTCTAAATCAGGGTCAAATCTGGCCCTCTGCCTGTTGATGTAAATAAAGTTTTATTGGAACACAGTCATGCTCACTCATTTACATACTATGGATGCTTTCATGTTACAACAGCAGAGTTGAGTAGTTGGGACAGAGACCATGTGGTCCACCAAATCTAAATATTTACTATCTAGCCTTTTTTAAGAAAAGGTTTGCTGACCCCTGTTCTAGATACTTGGAACACAGGGGCAGAAAAAAATAGACAAAAATCTTTGCCCTCCAGGCGTTTACATACCACTTGTAGCAGCGATTGCTAATTGTTCAAAACTATTCCTGGGCAATGGCTGCACTATATTTCCTAGACTCTCTTGTAGCGAGGTGTGGCCATATGACAATTCTAGCCAATAGAATGTGAGTACAGAGACAAAAGAATAGGGACAGGACCTGCACCTCCGGGAGGGAGCTGTGAAGGAGGAAAAGTTTCCACACACTAGGAAGCTCCTTCACTGGTGGAGAAAATGGGTGGGCAAGGGGGAAGCTTCGGAACCATGGAGGAGAGCGCAGCAACAGGGGTACGGAGGGCAAAGCGGAGAGATTCCCACACAGAGGATCGGTGCCGACCAGCGCTCACAAGCCCAGAGGCTTGTCTGCTCACCTGCCGGGGCGGGTGGGGGCTGGGAGCTGAGGCTTGGGCTTTGGAAGTCAGATCCCAGGGAGAGGACTGGGGTTGGCGGCGTGAACACAGGCTGAAGGGGCTAGTGCGCCATGGCTAGACGGGAGGGAGTCCGGGAAAAGGTCTGGAGCTGCCGAAGAGGCAAGAGACCATTGTTTCCGGGTGCGCGAGGAGAGGGGATTCAGAGCACTGCCTAAACGAGCTCCAGAGTTGGGTGCGAGCTGCTGCTATCAGCGCAGACCCCAGAGACGGGCATGAGACCCTAAGGCTGCTGCTGCCGCCACCAAGAAGCCTGTGTGTGAGCACAGGTCACTCTCTACACCTCCCCTCCCGGGAGCCTGTGCAGCCCGCCACTGCCAGGGTCCCGCGACCCAGGGACAACTTCCCCGGGAGAACGCCCGGTGCACCTCAGGCTGGTATAATGTCATGCTGGCCGCTGCCGCCGCAGGCTTGCCCCGCCTCCATGCCCCTCCCTCCCTTGGCCTGAGTGAGCCAGAGCCCCCGAATCAGTGGCTTCTTTAACCCCGTCCTGTCTGAGCGAAGAACAGACGCCCTCCGGCTACCTACATGCAGAGGCAGGGCCAAATCCAAAGCCGAACCCCGGGAGCTGTGCGAACAAAGAAGAGAAAGGGAAATCTCTCCCAGCAGCCTCAGGAGCAGCGGATTAAAGCTCCACAATCAACTTGATGTACCCTGAATCCGTGGACTACCTGAACAGACAACAAATCATTCCAAAATTGAGGTGGTGGACTTTGGGAACAAGTGTGGACTTTGGGAACAACTGTAGACTTGGGGTTTGCTTTCTGGATCTAATTTGTTTCTGGTTTTATGTTTTTTTAAATTTACTATTTAGAGCTTATTATAATTGATAGATTTGTTTATTGATATGGTTCCTCTCTTTTTTATATTTTAATATATATATATGTATGTATATATTTTTCCTTTTTCTCTTTTTGTGAGTGTGTATGTGTATGCTTCTTTGTGTGATTTTTGTCTGTATAGCTTTGCTTTTACTGTTTGTCCTAGTGTTCTGTCTGTTCTTTCTTTTTTTTTTAGTATAGTTTTTAGCATTTGTTATCATTGGTGGATTTGTTTTTTGCTTTGGTTGCTCTCTTCTTTCTTGCTTGCTTTTTTCTTTTTTTAATTACTTTTTAATTTTTATTTATTTATTTTTTTGTGGTACGCAGGCCTCTCACTGTTGTGGCCTCTCCCATTGCGGAGCACAGGCTCCGGACGCACAGGCTCAGCGGCCATGGCTCACTGGCATAGTCGCTCTGCGGCATGTGGGATCTTCCCGGACCAGGGCACGAACCCGTGTCCCCTGCATCGGCAGGTGGACTCTCAACCACTGCGCCACCAGGGAAGCCCTACTTTTTTATTTTTAATAATTTTTTAATTTTACTAACTTTTCTTTCCTTTCTTTCTTTCTTTCTTTCTCTCTCTCTCTCTCTCTCTTCCTTTTTCCTCCCTTTTCTTCTGAGCCGTGTGGCTGACTGGGTCTTGGTGCTCTGGCCAGGTGTCAGGCCTGAGCCTCTGAGGTGAGAGAGCCGAGTTCAGGACATTGGTCCACCAGAGACCTCCTGGATCCATGTAATATCAAATGGCGATAACTCTCCCAGAGATCTCTATCTCAACGCTAAGACCCAGAACCACTCAACAGCCAGCAAACTATGGTGCTAGACACCCTATGCCAAACAACTAGCAAGACAGGAACACTACCCCATCCATTAGCAGAGAGGCTGCCTAAAATCATCATAAGTTCACAGACAACCCAAAACACACCACCAGATGTGGTCCTGCCCACCAGAAAGACAAGATCCAGCCTCTTCCACCAGAACACAGGCACCAGTCTCCTCTACCAGGAAGCCTACAGAACCCACTGAACCAACCTTACCCACTGGGGGCAGACACCAAAAACAATGGGAGCTACAGGGCTTCCCTGGTGGCACAGTGGTTGAGAATCTGCCTGCCAATGCAGAGGATGTGCCACAACTACTGAGCCTGCGCTCTAGAGCCCGCGAGCCACACCTACTGAGCCCGTGTGCCACAACTACTGAAGCCCGCGTGCTTGATCCCATACTCTGCAAGAGAAGCCACCACAATGAGAAGCCTGTGCACCACAACAAAGAGTAGCCTTTGCTCGCTGCAACTAGAGAAAGTCCGGTACAGCAACAAAGACCCAACATAGCCAAAAATAAATAATAAATTTTAAAAAATGGAAATCAAAAGAAAGCTGGAGTAGCAATTCTCGTATCAGATGAAATAGACTTTAAGATAAAGACTGTTATAAGAGACAAAGAAGGACACTACATAATGATCAAGGGATCAATCCAAGAAGAAGATACAACAATTGTAAATATTTATGCACCCAACATAGGAGCACCTCAATACATAAGGCAAATGATAATAGCCATAAAGGGGGTAATCAACAATAACACAATCATAGTAGGGGTCTTTAACACCCCCTTTCACCAATGGACACATCATCCAAAATGAAAATAAAAAAAGGAAACACAAGCTTTAAATGATATATTAAACAAAATGGACTTAATTGATATATATAGGACATTCCATCCAAAAACAACAGAATACACTTTCTTCTCAAGTTTTCATGGAACATTCTCCAGGATAGATCATATCTTGGGTCACAAATCAAGCCTTGGTAAATTTAAGAAAATTGAAATCATATCAAGTATCTTTTCTGACCACAACACTATGAGACTACATATCAGTTACAGGAAAAAATCTGTAAAAAATACAAACACATGGAGGCTAAACAATACACTACTAAATAACCAAGAGATCACTGAAGAAATCAAAGAGGAAATCAAAAAATACCTAGAAACAAATGACAATGAAAGCACGACCACCCAAAACCTATGGGATGCAGCAAAAGCAGTTCTAAGAGGGAAGTTTATAGCAATACCATCTTCCCTCAAGAAACAAGAAACATCTCAAATAAACAACCTAACCTTACACCTAAAGCAATTAGAGAAAGAAGAACAAAAAAACCCCAAAGTTAGCAGAAGGAAAGAAATCATTTCTTTCCTCATTTCTTTTCATTCATTCCTCCAGAGCAGGGCTTGGCAAAGTATGACACATGGGCTACCGCCAGCTGCCCCATCACCCTGCCTGTTTCTGTAAATAAATTTTATTCGGACCCAGACACAAACTTTGCTTCATATTGTCTACGGCTGCTTTTGTCCTACAAGGCCAGAGGCCAGAGTTGAATAGTTGTGCCAGAGACTGTATGGCCTCAGAATTAGAAACATTCACTATCTGTCCCTGTACCTAAATTGTTTGCTAAGCCCTGCTCTAGAGCTGATCAATGTTTGCATTTCTTGTCTGTTATTTCAGACTCTTTTACATGTTTTTGAGTAAGTCTGAATATGTATCCAATTATACAAACACATCTTTGCACATAAACACACACATATATGAATGCATATATATGTACACACACACACATATACACACCTATATATTTTAGCTTAAAGGAGTCATACTATGTATATTGTTATACATAATGTATCTTGGTAATTTTTCCTTATCAGTGCCTATAAGTTTACTGTTATTTTGAAGAAAGGATATGGAATCATGGTATGGATGTACAATAATTTATTTGATCATCCCCCCACTCCACTGATGAACATAAAACTTGTTTCCAATTTCTGTCTGCAGTCTTGAAGGCTTCAAACTGCCTTTGAAAACCCAATTGTAGCTGCCATTCACTTAATTTGTAACATGTTAAGTCTTCGTAAGCAGGGAGGCTAAGTTCATTCCATGTTAGAGTTTCTTACATACAGTTAACAGGACCAAAAATATATTCTGCATTTTGGATCTTAATTATGCACTTAATTAAAATTCACATTGTGAGTAAAAGGTAAGGACTATATTAGATTGTGGTTGTTGGCATCCTGATTAATATACATATAAGCTTTAAAATCTGTTTTTACATTATGGTAGATTTTCCAGAAAGAAACACGAAGCTTTAAAATGCATTTTAGAAAAGACAGAAGGAGATATGAACTCGGTGGAAGAAGTCCAGCTTATTCCAGAGCAGACGATAGCTATATATAACAAAGAAGGGAGCCAAAAGTCACACCTTAATTTGCGTGTCGTTTAGAGCAGGCAGGTCCTTCGCTCTCGCAGAATTAGAACCGGTGCAAAACCAGAGAATGAGAAATGCCAGGTATCAAATTCCAGGATAAAACCTGCATGTAATTTTCTATTTTATAAAACCAAATAACCAAGTTTCACCAATCTGAGGGTCAGGTTTCGGTGGGAGCACCTGCTTAGTTTCTTCCCAAAGCTTCCGTTCCTCCTCAACTCACATTTTCCAGTGTGAGAACCTCATTTTCCTTTTTTTGACCCTATAAAGATCCCCTTTATTCTGAGAGTAATCTATGGGCTTGATGTGAATTTTCCACTTTGTTTGGTGCATTTCCATTTATAAGCCGTGTTTTTCTCACCTTCTGTGCTTCACGCTCAGTTTATTTCCCCTAAAGAATCAAGAAATGACTGTGAAAAGTTTGTTCACGTTTTGAGGTGGCCTCAATTCTTCTACTTCTGTTCTCCGGAATCTGCCACCTACCCCCCCGGCCACCACCCAGTTCTCGACTCTAGCTTTTTCCTTCCTATATCAGCTTTTGGCCACAATGACTCTTAAACCCTTTACTTTTTTGATTACTAGTATTCCCTCTGCTCTTTTAATTTTGTTGTCTTCCTTTGCTCCTTTCTTCTTTGTTTTCAGTCTCTGACCTATTGCTTCTCTGCGATTGTCTTTATACCTTGAACAATTTTGAGGTGCGTATTAAACGTCTGAGGCAGAGAGCACTTGTTTTCTCCTAACATCTCCCTTTCTTTCTTAGGAACGAGAACCCCAAAGGTTCTCCAGGCATGTGTCACTGAGAATACCATGGCATAGCCCAGCCTTTTGTGGGACTAAGGAGACCACTTCACCTCTTTCTGGCCTAATGGATGTGAGTAGAAGTGCTTTTTGCCACCGTTTGGGGGCACTTGTGCGCAGCAAGGCCATTGACTGCTTGCTTGCTGGAACTGGTTGTGAGGGTTGGTGGCAGAGCAGCTCCCTTGGACCTGGACATGGAAGCCACGTCTTGACCTTGGTAGACCTGATAACCACGGACACAGGTTAACACGGGTATCTCAGTAAGGCCAGGAGATAAAAGCCAACACCACCAAAGACCAGAAAATATTACCAGACGCTATTGGAGAGTAGAGTACAGTGATAGACCAGATTCTGCCTCCTCATGTGATTATATGCCCAAATCTCCTAGTCTTTGGAGGCTGCCCAAGGGAGAAGGAAGGAGTGTGTGTGTGTGTGTGTGTGTGTGCGCGCGCGCGCGCGCATGTAGAATCCTGAATTGATTGTGTTTAGCCCCAAATGATGGCATTTACCTGGAAGTGACTACATTTTCTGCTATTAGGTAGATAGGGGATTTGAGAAAAAAAAAAGAAATTAGAGTTACAAAATTAAAAAAAATTATATTCTTTTACACTCATATTTGTGTTCTGTGAAAATTATATCCACTGTGGGAGTTTGGGCCCAAGAGGTCAACTGGGGATCATTGCTGAGTTTTAAGCACAGCTGTTACACTGTCAGATTTGTGTTTTCTTCCAAAGTCTTTTGTCTACAGAATTGTGACCACGTGATGGTCACAGATCATTTTCATCCCCTCGTGGAGACTCTCAGCTGTCCTACATATGTCACTATATTTTTGCAGAGTCAGATGGTCTTTCCTGAAATATTTTCTATTGTCATCATTTGTGATCTCCACTATAGCCCTGTCTTTATATATTTTCTTCAAAATAGGATCCAAGTCAATTTTTGGAGAGAGTGTTTAGATTTTCTTGGTCAAATTTAAGAACTGCAACTGACTCAGTCACTCAACTGATAAGGAAAAGCAAAAAAATAGAGCATGACTTTGATTTGAGAAATAAAATTTTAAAACATGTTGCCTTTTCATGTTTTTTATTTGTTCCTAAAGTGGTAGTATAGTAACATTAAAGAATTTTTTTTAAATAAGAAAGAAAAGCATTCACAATGACCTCACTCTGGGTTTTTGGTTGACAAAAACAAAAACCGAAAAAAAAAAAAAACAAAAACCGAATTGAAACAAGCTGAGATGGAGAAAGCACATATGGGCTCAAGTCATGGAAAAATCCAGGAATAGGGCTGGTTTCAGATAAGGCTGGATCCTGAGAGTCCACGAACATCCATCAACATTTCTCTGTTTCTTAGTTCTGTTTTCAATGTGTGGGCATTGTTCTTAAGCAGGACAACCCTTGGAGTGGCAACATGGCCATGAGCAGCTCCAGCTTCTTACACCATGATTTCAGCAACCTCAGCAGTAGGAGGTCTCATTGTTCTTGATATTAAAGAAGAAGAAAAATCCAAGGAAGTGATTCTCATTGGTCTGCTTGGGCCCATGCTTCTCTCTGAATGAATTACCATGGCCAAGGCAATGTGATGACCTATGGAGGCCAGGTCTGGGGCATGTGCCTTACTTTGGATTTGGGGGTAGGCTAACCCCAGGGATCACATGGATTAAAGATGATAGAAAGGTAGTTCTCTCTCCCCTAAATTAGAGTGTTGTTCCCAGAAGGATAAATACATGTTGGGTAGGGAAAATCAATAGAGAGCCACCAAACTTATAATTGCATTCTCCAAACACGAGGGCTTCCATTTTCTATGTTTCCTTTTGTCTATGTTCATAAACATTACACATTTATTTAGTAACAATTTTAATGTAGAATAGACCAGGCATTAGCAAACTACAGCCCAAGAGCCAAATTTGGCCATCACTTGTTGTTGTAAATAAAGTTTTATTGGCACAGAGCCACGCCCATTCGCTCAGTGTTGTCTACAGCTGTTTTGATGCTGCAGCAGCACAGTTTAGTAGTTGTGACAGAGACCACATGGTCCTTGAAACCTAAACATATTCACTATTTGGCCCATTACAGAAAGACTTTGCCATCCCTGATATATAGTGGAATTGGAATTCTGCTTTTTTTTCACTTAACGGTTTCTTTCTTCCTTTCTTTGTTTTTTTTCAGAGATTTTTTGTTTTTGATGTGGACCATCTTTTTTTAAAATAAATTTATTTATTTATTTATTTTTGGCTGCGTTGGGTCTTCGTTGCTGCACGTGGGCTTTCTCTAGTTGTGGGGAGTGGGCTTTTATCTCCTGGCCTCTAGAGCTTCTCTACTTGCGGGGAGTGGGCTTTTATCTCCTGGTCTCTAGAGCTCCTCTTCGTTGCGGTGCACGGGCTTCTCATTGCGGTGGCTTCTCTCTAGGTGTGCGGGCTTCAGTAGTTGTGGCATGTGGGCTCAGTAGTTGTGACTCGCGGGCTCTAGAGCGCAGGCTCAGTAGTTGTGGCGCACAGCGTTAGTTGCTCCTTGGCATGTGGGATCTTCCCGGACCAGGGCTCGAACCCGTGTCCCCTGCATTGGCAGGCGGATTCTTAACCACTGCGCCACCAGGGAAGCCCTGGAACATCTTTTTTAAAGTGTTTATTGAATTTTCCACAACACTGCCCCTGTTTTATGTTTTGGTTCTTTGGCCATGAGGCATGTGGGATCCCAACTCCCCGACCAGGGATCGAACCCGCATCCGCTGCACTGGAAGGTGAAGTCTCAACCCCTGGACTGCCAGGGAAGTCCTGGCTGAACAGTTTCTTGTGAATAATTTCATGTTTTCAGTCTTCATATCTGTTTTTATAAATTTTGGCTACAGAAATACTTCCACTGGGTTGAGTGATTCTCCTTTAGTCATATGCCCCAGGTAGAGAGCAATACTAAAGGTTTCCTATAGGAATCCACTCTTTTTATGCATGTGAGTAAAATGTAGAGGCCTTTTAGGTGCTTGCCCTGTGGCCCTCTAAGCTTAACTCTATTGAAGCCGTTGTCAAACTGTGATTATGTTTTCCTTATATAAAATATGTCAAGTGCAGGGACAATGATTTCTTAAGTATCTTATTTTAATATCTAGAACAATGAAAGGCAATTAAGTATGTTATTTACTACCTGTGAATTTACAAATTCTACTGTTGGTAGTAGAAATCAAATCATTTGCTGCCTTACTTAAAACCTTCTGTGGTTCTTCCATTGCTCTTAACATGAGAGAAAAAAAATCCTTAACTTGATGTATAGGTTCTGTGTGGTCTGGCCTTGATTTTCTTCACACCTGGCTTTCTATGCTCCAGCCATGCTGGTCTAGTTTCCATGCCTCCAGTGCCCCATGCTTCTTCCTGCCTCCGGGGCTTTGCACATGCTCTCTGGAGATTATTATCTAAGACAGATAGTGTGTAATTCTTCCTATTCCATAAGCATCACATTCCCCTTCTACATATTTCATCTACAAACCTTCATACAAAGGAACTCACTCACCAAACATTTATGTATTACTATGGGCCAGGAACTGTTTTAGAGTGAGAACAAGACAAAAGTAAACAAGAGAGGTGCAGTTCTGATCTCATGGAGCTTCTCTTCAGTGGAGGCAGCAGATAAGTAATCCATCAGTTATAACACAGAATGACAGGTGGAGGTGCAGGAAAAGAGAAAGCAATGTGGGACCAGAGATGAGGGCACCTGATCAGGTTGGGGAGCTCAGAGAAGACTCTTAGAAGTTGTGATATCAAAGATGCCACAAGAAGGATGCAGATTTGGCAAGTAAAGGGAGGGAAGTATGCTCTTGGTTGAGGCAGCAGCATTTGCAAGCCCCAGAGTTGAGAGATGAGGGATGCTGAGAGGATTTCTGAGTTTGTCAGAGAGCCCAGCTATGGTGTGATCCCCCTGGAGGCCGGGTCAGGCCCCTGGTCCTCTCTCTCTCAGATGGGAGGAGGCAGGTTGGCCTCCAGGCATTCTCAGAGCCTCACATCCCACTGTGGTTTCCCTTTGCTCTCCCTACTCCTTGCTTTCACTACAATCTGATTGTTAGGGTATAGGCCAGGATTACAGTTTGAATTAATATCATGCTCATTTCCTGCAAACTATGACTTAGATCAAGGGTTGGCTGATTGTTTTCTGTAAAAGGCCAGAGTAAATGTTTTAAGCTTTGCAGGCTATTCCAGTCTCTGTCACAAATACTTAACTCTGTCGTTAGAAGGAAGCCCTGGGCAGTATGTAAATGCATGGGTGTGGCTGTGTTCCATTAAAACTTTATTTAGAAACAGGTTTGGCCAGAGGATCATAGTTTGCTGACCTTTGACTTAGATGATCAACAACATCTTTATCGATGTCTTGACTTACTAGTTAAAAAAACCCAAAACACCTTTTATTAGTGTTTTCCAAACTGTGCTTTGTAGTCTGGTGTTTTAATGGAATTTTGTAAGACAGAAGTCCCCAACCTTTTTGGCACCAGGGACTGGTTTCCTGGAAGACAATTTTTCCATGGATTGGGGCAGGAGACAATTTTTCCATGGTTCAGGCAATAATGCAAGCGATGGGGAGCAATGGGGAGCGATGGGGAGCGGTGGGGAGCGATGGGCAGTGGTGGGGAGCAATGGGGAGCGGTGGCGAGCAATGGGGAGTGGTGGGGAGCAATGGGGAGCGATGGGCACTGGTGGGGAGCAATGGGGAGCGGTGGCGAGCAATGGGGAGTGATGGGGACCCCTGGTGTAAGAGTCTGTGGAGGTGTTGGAATGATGAGGGCCAAGAGAGGGAGGCCTGACCCCAGGGCAATGGGTATGTTCATGAACCTGACATTTTGAGAGACTGATGTGTGAAATCAGATCTTCCTTATATGTGCATGCATACAAATGCCGAAGTGTGGTGGTAAAGAAATGGTGACATTTTTTTCCACAGTAAAATTGCATTTTTGTGAATAACTGTTTATTATTTCTATAAGGATAAAGTCCCAAAGGAGTTATCTTCTAGTCTGAAGCAGTAGGAAGATCAGAATTTATTTAGTCCGGACATGACTTTTGGTTGGTTTCAAGAGAAAATGATGGCTCTTGTAATGATTCAATTTGCTTTTTAGTCAGACCAGCCAGTGTAAGTTTTTGGGTGAGGGTCAAATTCTTGTTTTCTTTTCCCATGAAAGATGTTATTTGAATGACCTTCCAGCTGGGGCTTTTATGGTGTCCTATCCAGTAGCGCTTCTTCCCCACTTGTGCCAGGATTAGGGGTAATAGTTCTCTCTTTCCTTCTGGCTGCCTCCCACTCTGTTCAGTCTCTGATTCATGAACTCCTCCCTGACTCCACACTCTAACTTTGTGGCACTCACAGCTCCCCCATTGGAGAGGAAGACCTACACCAGCAGGGACCACGTCTATCTGGTTCACCATTGCACTGCTGATGCCGGACGCAGGGCAGTGCTCAGTAAGAATCTGCCAAACAAATTAGCATTTGTGGCTTTTCACTGGCATGGAATTGTAGAGAAATTTGTAGGGTACAAATGACTTAGAGGAACAGTTCTGCAGTGAGGTCAATTAGGAACAACCTGTTAACCTGTAACAGACTACTGACAAATAGTAACTCAAAACCTAAGACCTTTATGGTTTACTCTAGAAGAGGATGTTGTGCTATTGGAATCCTGCCCACCATCACCCCCCTCCCCAACATACACTCACAGTGTTCTCACGTAGGTCACTGGCTTATCACTCAAAGCAGGATTCTGTGCCTCAGGGCTGTCTCTGGACTGGGCCCTGGATGGCCAAAGGGCTTATCTGCTCATTAACACTCTGAATTGGTTTCCTTCCTTTCCCTGTCTCCCCTGCTCTTCCCTACTGGTACTTCCTGGGATCACCTTCCATGTAAATTATTTACACCCAAATGCTGATCTCAGGCTCTGCTTCTGGAGGAAACTGATATAGAAATATTTACTTAACAGAAAGCCCAGAGGTGGACAGTGCTGGGGCTGGTTCACTCAGCATCTCGGCAAGGTGGTCAAGCACCCAGACTTTTCTCTCCTTCCCTTCCCCCCTCTGCAGCAGGTGGCTTTGTACCTTCAGGCATGTTCCGTCATGATGACAAGATGGCCACTGTAGCTTCAGGTAATGCACTCGCCCCTGAGCAACCAAAGTCGGAAGTGCTGGGCTGGGGGTAAGAGTGGAGGAGCGGCAGGTGAAGGGCTCTCTCTTCACATGCTCTTGTTTTTGAAACAAGGAAAACATGTTCCCCAGAAGGCACCCCTTTGTGCCTCATTGGCCAGAATTGGGTCACATGACCTGCACTTGCTGCAAAGGAGGCTGAGAAGGTGAATCATTGGGTTTTTTTCAGTCTCTGGGTTGGGAGGCGGGTCTGGCCATTAGGAACAGGCATACAGAGCCGCCACGTTCACCATAGCTGGGTGCACCTCCCCCTTTTAAAATATTTTGTGGCAATGGGTGGTAAGACCACCAATCTCTTTGTCAGTTTAAGATGGGAATACACGACAAAAAGTGCTTCTAGAAAGGAATTTTAATCTGTTCATGGCTGAAAAGTTTAAATTTTACAGCAAATTTTGAAGTCTCTGTAAACGACAGAGATGAAAAGGTCGGCATTTAAATCTGTTTCCTTAACAGATGGCTCCCAGAGTGAGCCGAGATCGGAATTCACTTTCTGGGCTCCGCCACTCTCCATAAAGCTGGTCGTGTGGTTTATGACATCAGCAGAGCCCCAGAGTGAATTACAGCTTATCCTTGTATTCACTGTGGTGCCATCTATTATGCTACTGTGTGTAATGTTGATTAGGAAGGTGTCTTTGATAGCTCAGTGGAGGAAGAAGGACTCATGTTAGAGGCCTGAATTACAGTAATGGTTAAAGACAAAGGTACGTAGAGGGTTGGACATTAACAGCTTTTTGCATTTTTGTGTGTCTGTGTGTGAAAAGGAAGAGTAAGATTAGATCAAGTCACCAAAAAAGGACGCACTCCAAATTTATGAACAAAGACTTTCCTGCCCCTCCCCACAAGTAATTCCTAGTTGAAGTCTGCGTGTCTCCTTAATAAGAACGTGCTGCTTACCTAGTGCTGGGTGAAACACATACACTTAACCCATAATTTTCGAGTCTTGAAAAAAGAGCTCTCTGTCACTCTTGGCACTGAAAGTCAAGGTCATAGATCAAAGTTCATTACAAAAAACCAAAAGTCAAAATTATTTTCTCCACTGGAATTTTACTGGGTTAGATATCGCTTGAAACAGCCATTGGCTGTAACTGGGACACTTTTTGGGTAATAAAATTCTAGAAATGGTATTTGTGTTAACATTATTTGACCAGGAAGAGTTAAGATTTAAATAATTGTTGTAAAGACAAGCCTCTTCGGTAAACTATACATAGTGCTTCTCAAATTTTGGGGTATACCAGATGCTTAGACCTTTTGTCAACTTGCTGAATCAGAGTCTTGGAGGGTGGGGCAGAGACGCCTGCATTTTCAATAAGTTCCTCAGGGAATTCTGATGCATCCTACCAAAGTGCTGTGTTGCTGCCAAGTAGCTTCTTTTAAAAAGTCCTCATCATATTCTAGATGCGTTTACCAGCTGCTGTGCTAGGCCTTAGCGGTTAGACCTGTCCAGCATGGTATCCACGAGCCACATGAGGTTATTTCAATTTTAATTTACATTAATTAAAATGAGGTAAAATAAAAATTTAGTTCCTCAATTGCATTAGCCACCAAGTGTTCAATAGCCACATGTAGCTTAGTAGCTAACATACTGGACTGCAAAGATCTAGAACATTTCATCATTGCAGAAAACTCTATTGGACAATGCTGGACTAGACAGTAAACAAAATAGATACAATTTCTGCCTCAATGGAGAACACAGATCAGTCCCCCCCTGCCCATAAACTGACAAATCAACAACTACAAATTCTGTTTTAGGAAGGAAATGAAGAGCTGTGACTAGGACTGTTACATGATTTGTGGCGCCCAGTGAAAAAGTGAAAATGCAGGGCCTCTTGTGAAAAACATTAAGAATTTCAAACAGCTATAGCAGAGCATTAAACCAAGTCTGGGGCCCTTCTGAGCAGAAGTTTTACACCCAACAGGGCTGCAGTATACTAAAATCAAGGGCGGCGGGGGGTAAGGATGTCACAAATGCTCCTACTAGCAAGTGACCATCTGAGTTGGAAAGATGAGAAAGAGCTAGAAATGCAAAGCACACAGGAAAATAAGGTTTTGGGCAAAGGGAACAGCCTACACAAAGGCCCCCGAGGTGGGAAAGATGTAATATTCCAAAACCTGAAAACGTTCCAGTGTGGTTTAGGGAAGGAAGAACAGCAGGGGTCAAGGCTGAAAAGCGGGTCATGATGGTGTCCCAGCAGCTGGTGGCTATGCGGTCAACCCCAAATCCCAGTATAAGCTCACTTGCACATTTCGGCCCATGGCCCCATTTTGGGTTTCCTTTGTGAGCCTGCGAGCATCCCTAACTAGTAAGGAATCCTAATCAGGCAGAATGAAATCCTACTTTTTTATTTTTAAGACAAGAGGAGAGAGGCACAGGAAATGATTCGCTTTGATTCACAATCTGGTGCCGTAGAAGGTTAAGGAAATTGGTGAGAACGCGCTGGCTTCTGAGCACAGACTGGCGCTGGAGCGCCTCTGGGATGGAGCGTTGGGCAGAAGATTCGTGACTCTCCCATGTGTGGAGAGAAGCGTTGCCTTGCACATGCTACTTCCCAAAAAGGTGTTTCATCAACAGAAATGCTGATTCTCTGGCTCCCTGATGCTATATTTAGAAGTGACATTTACATTTCCACAGATCAACAGCCCCGTTTGGATATGGTTCCAAGAGCTTCGCTGTCATAGGGAATATGCTGGCTTTTCTTTTTCCCTGTTCCCTTTTCTTAGATGTTGGGAATTAGCGAAATTCGGAGGCATCTGTAATTTGGTATATAAAAATAGCTGAATATGATAAATTTGTACATTTTTAAAGAGGTCACAGTGCAGTATGGTGACTTTCAAAAGGCCTTGGGGGAAAATTTATCCTACACTATAGTTTCTGTCTCATTCATCTAAAAAATACCTTTATGAACTCTAGCTAAAGGCCCCTCAAGCCCTCAAAAGCCTTTCCATTGTTTTTTTTTGGGGGGGGCTAATTTTGAATCTGAGTTTCTGATACCTTAGGTGGCTTACTTATTGATAGGTTGAAATCAGAGAGAAGTTAACTTCTTTTATTCAGCAGTAAAACATCACTTCATTGAGGCTTTATGTCTGTGCTGTGCTATATATGTGCATATTATTTTGTGTCTGATGGTGTTTAAATATTCTAAGTATTACTTTTTTGACACATTTTCTTCTTGGCAAAATAGTTCTCACAGCTATTGGTAAAAAAGGAAAGGATCCAGTTTCTTACTTCCTTGTCAAGAGGATGGACAAAATTGGAAAAGTAAAGATAACCATTGGTGCCCATTAATCTATGGGATTATTGATCTGCCTTTGGTAGTAACATCCTTCAGGCTTCTGGAACCTGATCAAGGGACCCCATAAAATTATGAGCATGTGTTACCATCAGAGGGCAGTGTGCACTCTCTCCAAGAGCCCATAAAAATTATGCGTTTCCCTGCCGTAGCTAAAAGGATTTGTCTGGCAAAGGGCAAACCCATTAGGCATAAACATTCAGCATTTTTTGCTGTTGCCTGCCATAATGGAAACAATGATCTGAAAGTTCTGATTAAACCTGCAAGATTTCCTATCTAGTGTATGTCTTCAAGCATATGCTCCTTAAAGTTATCTCTTTTAATTTCCAACTGTACTAAAGAGACAGGAGTTTAGAGCTGGGATAACTTTTTTAGGACTTTGGTAGGGAAAGCTCTCTTGAATCTGTGTCGCAGCACTCATCGGAATACAGATGGTCAGTAAATAATGGGTCTTCATCAAAACCATATCTAAAGTTAAAAAAAAATTGCTTTAATGAAAAAGGAGTTATGATTAGCTCCAAGATGTGCTGGATCGTTCTTATCCACCAAAACCTAATGCAAATGTGAAGAATTGGTGAATAACTTTTTCAGTCGTGGTTTTTCTGAGACGCATAAAAAAGAAATCTCTGTATATATGACCGTTGGTAAGCCAGTAAACAAAGGCCAGAGAACCCATTTGTACAAACCTGAGTATTTGCATTTAAAATATGGTCACCTGTGACTTTGTCAACGATCTGAATTTGATTCATCTGTGGGCATAAAATCTCTGTTGGAGGGTGGACCTGGAGCTGGGAAAATTACGATTGCGTCGACTCAGGAGCCAACATCAGCTCGTGGTTCAGGTGTGAGATTGTAAAGGAAAGGGTCTGGTAGACTCGTCTTTCAAAAATTTCAGCAAATAAATTGTTTGCTTTACAACTTCAGGCGCAGTTGCGAGGGGCAGCGTTGTTTTTCTGCTGACTGCGACAGATTGAGCTCTTCTGCTGGGATTTCTCAAGAGGGCAGTAAGGATTCGAGGCTCTTTCAGTATTTTTCTGAAATGACGGATCATCGTCGTGCAGCTGCCATGGTTAGGGAACGCAGCACATGCTCCTGGGCTGGAGAGAGCTGCCGAATGCTCCAGAAAGGAAATGCTGCTGCCTCCTCTTATGTCCTCCAAGATGATATTTTGGGATGATTTACCCCTTTTCGAAAAGAAATGTATGGATTTATTAATAGAGTGTAAGTATTGATACAACATATATGTATTAATGGTTGACAAAGGATTTAAAAATTAAATGGCTCCTGGGATGGTGCCTTGACGGCTGGGTAAAACCAGGAATGGTTAATCAAGACAGAATAGCTGGGAAAGAGAAGTTCATGTAACCCAGTGGTCCTCAACCAGGGGGCACTTTTGCTTCCAGGGGGCATTTAGAGACATTTTTGATTGTCACAGTTGGGGTTCTCCTGGCATCTAGTGGGTAGAAGCCAGGGATGCTGCGGAAGACCCCGCAAGGCATAGGGTAGCCCCCTCCACAAAGAATTACTTGGCCCCAGATGTCAGCACAGAGCTTGAGAAACCCTGATACAAACAATCGGGTAGCCAGGAAGGGATTGTGAAAATAGATTATAGAACACTAAAGAAAATCTAGTTTATTTTCAGTGTGTTAGACTCTGAAGATGAAAAGCCAGGAAGTCTGTGATATTCAGGATTGTTTTTCTTGTGCTTCCTAGTAAAAGTGTTAAGTTCTGAGACCCAAGCAAATGTGAGCCCGCTTGGCAAGGGGAGTCGTTGAGGTGGATTTGCTGAGCGGTGGGAGAATGCCTTTTTATATGCTGCTGTGAATTTGGGGCTGGTCTTTGTTGCAGTTCCCTAGATGCAGGGCCTCCAGGTGCTGTTTTTTTTAACTGCAGGTTCAGTATAGAGATGCTGATGTGCCAGTGCAGAAACATTCTCTTGGGAAGGTTCTCAAAATGGGATGTTTTGCAAATGGCAGACTTTGGTTGGATATTTCTACAGCTGCATTTCTCAACCAGGGGTGATTTTGTTCCCCAGGGAAACATTTGACAACGCCTGGAGACATTTTTTGGTTGTCACAAGCAGGGATGGTGCTACTAGGTAGAGGCCAGTGATGCTTCTGAAGATCCTGCAGTGCACATGACAAACCCTCCCCTACCCCAATGCAGAATTCTCAGGCTCCAAATCTCAATAGTGCTGAGGAGCAGAAAGCTTGTTCTAAGGTTTCTGGCTTTGCATAATACATCATAATGCATTTTCCTTTCCTTCCTGCTCCAGAATCAAAAGTCTCACCGCTGATGAAAATTTCCTATCCTCAAACATTCCACAGATGATTTGCTTGTAGGGGCAAAGAGTGGAAATTGCATGCACTGTGTTTGTAAGGTTGATCCATGCACTGCCAGCCAGGCATTTTAAAGGGACAGCTCTGTGCCCAGAAGTAGGCATTTAGACAGAGAAAACAGGTTGGGGCCATGCAGTCATCCTGGAAACGCAATGAATTTTCCAAAGACCCAGGTACAGGGCCAGTCTTTGCAAGAACTGGAAGGTGACATGGCTTGACAGAAATATGCAGGAATGAGTGGACATGGTAACCTGTCAGGAGAGAGGTGAGGAGAATAAAGACAACATGAAGCGAGGATGCAAAGCTTGCAGTCTGGATGGAGTTAGACTGAAGGGGGTTTGAATCCCAGCTCCACTATTCACTGGCTCGGTGATTTTGAGCAAGCTACTTCCCGTCTCTCAACTGTAATTTCCACACCTGTAAAATGGGAATAATTGTGCTCTTTAATTTAGTTTTAATTGAATTAGGGCTTTAAATGTAATATGTATTAAAGAGCTTTGCAGAGTGCTGGGTATCTCTAAGTGCTGAATACATGCTAGCTACTTTAGTATTATTATCATGATCACTGTGAACACTATTTTCATTGTTCCAGAATTTTTGTGCTGAACTAAGATTTTACGTGTCGCAAAGCATTGCTTATTCGCACCCCCTTTCTACTAATCTGAGAAACTAGAATTTTAATTGTATGATTTTGGGGGTATCTCTTTCATATATCTTTTCTCATATTTTGAAATTTTGTCTGCGTAGTGGGAACATTTAAAACCATTAGTCAAAAGATAATTGTTTGGGTTATTTGCTTACTCACACTGAAGGAGATATATTTCTTTTTATTTCTGTTTGGGTTAAAATAATCAGGAATTAAACAAATAATGTAACAAGGTGAAAAATTATCCTGGCAGGTAGCACTAGAATTTCCCTCATGTAGATAAGACTGAATTCCTAGGCCAGCAGATGTGGCTGGTGTTTAGGGCAGAAATTCTACACGCCCTGGAACAGCTGTGTGACAAGGCAGAGGGAATGTTTCCACAGGCACACATGTAGAATATCTCTGTCCCTAGAAGGGCCACATAGGTTATCGCAGTTCATGATGTATAAAGGTAGGGGCTAGCCTCCCATTCAATTGTTCAGCTGCTCTACAAACATTTACAGAGGACCTTTCATGAGTAAAGTGAGGCTCTGCTGAGGCTTGGAGCTAGACAGGAACTTTTGTCTACAAGAAGATTGCAGACGGGTGGGCCATCCCAGAAGTGTCCACGTGACAAACAGGATACCCTTAATTTTATTAGTACTCCTCCTTAAACCACATGTCTGGTCAGGTCACAAAACTGAGGATACACGCCAGAGTCCATATAATGCCCTCCCCAGAGGTGGGCAACCTTCACCTGGGAGGGGCCAGAGAATAAATATTTTCTACTGTAGGTCTCTGTTGTTACTACCCAACTATGCCATTGTAGTTTGAAAGCAGCCATGGACAATTTGGAAACAAATGGGCATGACCGTGTTCCAATTAAACTTTATTTATGGATGGTAAATTGTGAATCTCATGTAATTTTCATATAAGAAAATATCCTTTTTTTTTTTTTTTTTTTTGTGGTACGCAGGCCTCTCACTGTTGTGGCCTCTCCCGTTGCGGAGCACAGGCTCTGGACGCGCAGGCTCAGCGGCCCTGGCTCACAGGCCCAGCCGCTCCGCGGCATGTGGGATCTTCCCGGACCGGGGCACAAACCTGCGTCCCCTGCATCGGCAGGCGGACTCTCAACCACTGTGCCACCAGGGAAGTCCTATCCTTTTAAAAATTTTCCAACCTTTAAAAAATGTAAAAACCATCGTTAGTTCCTAGGCCATAAAAGAACAGATGGCGGGCTGGATTTGACCTGTCCACCCCTTAACCTAGAACATGACAAAGGAGGGAAACCCTACCCTTTCCAAATAAAAATCCCATAAATTCCTACTTTTCTGTCTTTAAGGTGAAAGACACCACCCTGGATATTTGAGGACTTGATTTGATTAACTCTATAGGAATCAGCCTACCAATACCTGACTACTTACCCACACTGTCTCTGTTGGTACTACTTGGCCCTGACATTTGAAAACGGGGATGGCTGTGTTCCAGTAGAACTTTATTTACGAAAACAGGCTGATGTGGCCTGCTGGTCCTGGTTTGCTGGTCCCTACCCTCCATGATCTAAACACGCCTATCTCCCCCATTCTTTTTTTTTTTTTTTCTCCCCCATTCTGATGTCGTCTTGTACCTCCCACTTTTTCTCTCAATTTGTTCTGTCCCTGTAGGACTTCTGCTACTTGCTGGGTATGCCAAACCAGCTCTTACCTTGGAGATTTGGTACTTGCTGTTGTGTCAGCTTGAAATGCTCTTCCCCAGGCATCCCCTTAGGTCACTCTGCCCTGCGTTAAGGTTCGTCTGTTATCCCTCAGAGATGTCTTCTCTGCTATCCTATAAGATAGCAAGACCTTTTGTCCTGATAGGCACCATCCTTTACTGGGCTTTATTATTCTTCACAGCATTTCTTGTCATATATATTTATTGTCTATCTCTCTCCTAGGGTGAGAGTTCCATGAGGGGAAGGTCTTAGTTTTCTTTTCCACTTCTGTCTTATCTTTAGTGCTTAGCAAAGTGCCTGGTGTATAGTAGGTGTTCACTAAATGCTCTTTGAATGCATAAATAAAAATACTTAGAGTTTTGCTCTTTGGAATCAGACTGCCATCTCTTATCTGAGCCCACAAAGGAGATTTAAGGTTTCTTTTACTTAAAATAAAATTTCAGCTGTTTGGTCTTCCTGCTCATGGAGACAGTGGAATGTTCTGTAGTAACCCTAATGACACAAATATAATGTAAGTCACAAATGTAACATAAAATTTCCTAGCAGCCATATTAAAAGGGTAAAAAGAAAAAGTGAAGTTAATTTTAATAATACATTTTATTTGCCTAATATATCCAAAATATAATATTAACATGTAATCAATATTTAAAAAGTTACTAAATGGATATTACACACTTTTTTTGGTACTAAGCCTTCAAAATCCGATGTGTATTCTATACTTGTGGTTATTTCTCAGTTTGAATAAGTCACGTGTAAAGTTTTCAATCGCCATATTGGTTAGTGGATACTATATTGGACAGAACAGGACAATAGAGTTTGATTCAGGGCAGGAGACAGCATAGTGCCCTGGTGACTCATAAGCACTTCTTCAGTAGCAGTTAAATACCTGATTTTGGCCAACCTTCATTGTGTTGTAGTCTGCCAAAGTTTTGGGATAAACCATCGCTGTCAAAATTTATTGGTGCTCAGGGGAAAATCAAGATTTCTGTAGTATAATGCAACGCTATAAATTAAAACGAATGCTTTTTAAAAAATTATGATGTTACATCATGCTTTGAGGTAATATAATGTGACAGGTTGTAACTTTTGTAAGATTGCCTTAATGTAAAGCAGGAAGTGAGTTTGAGAAAGTTTTCATTGCCCAGGACTTGAGAATCTGGGCCACATTGCAGCTGGCCACAATAGTGTGCCACTGCTCAGATGTTGGGGCAGCAGATTCCAGCTGAGTCCTTAGTTCAGTTTGGTGTGGCCCTTGTGTGGTTCAGGTGGATTTTAGGTTTATTCTAAGAATCTCCCAAGAATTAAGAGGGAAATGAAAAGAGATCTTTGTTACAAAACCACTCTACAGGGTTATATGATTTTGGAACTGGAGTCCCCACTGGTCTATATGGCATGACTGGCAAATAAATTTCATCTCAAATGCAAGCTGAGATTGGTTTTTAGTGGTTTTCTGGGGTCCTGTGTTAAGAAAATTTCTGAGGATGCCTCTGGACTCATATGAGAGAGTATCTTATTCAACCAGCAATGTTTGCCATGGGCATGGGAAAGGGGTAGTTGCTGTTTATATGCTATGTATTTGCCCTTCCTGACCTAAGGTGTCTAGTTCCTGCTCCTGGGGTGGGCACATAACAGGAGTTTCTTTTTCTGGGGTAAGAACAGTGCCAAAGTAGGGGTGAGGGTCCTACAATTGGGTTGAACTAGAGGCCAGCTTACTTGAGGCAGCCAGTTGGCTAGAAAGCTAGAACTGTGGTCAATGCCTTGCTGACCTTGTTGTGTGGAAAACAGTCCCCAGTGCTAAGTCTTGAAGTTGAGGCTGGCATGAGCACAGGTCTGGACCCAGAAGGATTAAGAGAAGAATGGAATGTGTTATATAAAATAATTGGCATAAGCAATTCTGACTAGAGAAGGAGAGCTTGCAGGGCAGTGGGCTTCATGGTGATCCAGATTGCCTAGTAGTGTCTGCCTGGAGCTCTGTGTTGGAGGGATGCTGAGATTGTGAGGGTTTAAGGAGAAAAAGACTCATGATTGATTAGTAATGTCTGCCGTGGGTGTAGAAGATGTGCAAACCAGCACACATGCTACATAATTACAACCTCTGATTTAGAGGCATAGTGTGCTGGGATTCAGAGTCATGATTGATTGTTAATGTCTGTTATGAGTATAGGAGTTATGTCATTATATATTGGCAATCTAATTTAGAGGTGTGGTATAGGGATGACATAAATACGTTCCCTTGTTGTCTTTGACAGGTGCATGTTTTGTTTTCTCTCTTTACGTTTACATTATTTGTCCATTTGACAGATGCCCATTTAGTTGTCTAGGTCTATGCTGGGGCTAAGCTATACTCATTCAGTATTAAATGAGTCTCCCCCAAACTGGTAAGTGCCATCAAACAGGTAGAAGAAAAAGGCCAAGGAGTTTAAGAATGGCTTCATGAAGGAGGTGGCATTTGAATGGTGTATTGAAGATTGGGCAGATTTTCAGCATGTGGGAATGAGGGAAAGAGCATTTGGGTGGAGGAGACAGCACAGGCAAGAAGGTGTGTTAGGAAAGCATGCGTGTGTATGGGAAACATTGAGTAGGTGAGTTTTGCAGGAGTGCTTCCTGCATAGAAAGAACAGTGAGAGAGAAGATGGAGGAAGTTGAATGGGGTAGATTCTGGGGGGCCTCAAATGCCAAACTAAAGATCTGGGACTTAACAAACTGACCATATTGAGTGATTTGGAATATTCAGTAGCTTCTGTTTGTGTGGACTGAAGAGGTACCAGGTAGATGCCTTTACCACCTGGCATTCCCACCATCATAGCTTAAGCCCTCAGGGCTTAACATAATTTATTTTCAAGAGCCTGCAAATGTGTGACAGGATAAAAATTATATTGATTATAAAATGTTCCCCCATCCTTTCCACATTCCTTGCCTCCTAAAGAAGACTGTGGCTTGGCTTGATTCTATCTCCTCCCCTTTTCTGCCCTTCAAAGAGGGCCTTATGCCACGTAGGTCTTTGCGGTGGAGAATAAAAAGGAAGAAAAGGAGCAAGATTGAAATAGGTGTTTGGTGAATTGAGCTGGAGGATGGTTTCCGAGTGGTTTGAGGTGAGAAGTTGGGCTGTGCAAGGCCGTGGGGGACACAGGAGAAATATTTAAAGGGTTATTTCTTGCAGTCAAATATAAAGGACTGGCATAATTCTGAAATCACTTTTGCTTGCGTGCAATGGGTTCCTTTAACTGTGACATAGATCGGGGACAACACAGGATGGGTCCTGGGTCCCAACTTCAGAAACGTTACCCATGGAGGCCACCTTGGGTCACACTTCAAATCCTCATCAACCACTAGGAAGATGCTCATCCTATACATCAGTTTGGTTCTCAGGCCATCCTCAACGGGAAAATTCTCATAGAGTCGAAACTACCCCTGGGGGCTTCCCTGGTGGCGCAGTGGTTAAGAATCCACCTGCCAGTGCAGGGGACACGGGTTCAAGCCCTGGTGCAGGAAGATCCCGCATACTGCGGAGCAACTAAGCCTGCGCGCCACAACTACTGAGCCTGTGCTCTAGAGCCCGCGAGCCACAACCACTGAAGTCCACGTGCCACAACTACTGAAGCCTGCGCGCCTAGAACCCGTGCTCCGCAACCAGATAAGCCACCGCAATGAGAAGCCTGCGCATCGCAATGAAGAGTAGCCCCCGCCCGCCGCAACTAGAGAAAGCCTGCGCGCAGCAATGAAGACCCAACACAGCCAAAAATAAATAAATAAATTAGAACAAAACCAAACCCAAAAAACTACCCCCAGAAAATCCCCAAACTAATTACATAACAATGCAGCATCTTTCAGTAAGTCCAAGCCAGCCAGGCTTTCCTCCAGGGTTAGTATAGGATCACAGATTCTTTGGTGGAACTCCAGATGAAAGAGCTGGCTTGTGTTTAGAGGCACAAAATCTACGGTCAGCAGGGTGAGATGCTCACCTGTGGGAGGGGTGTGCTGATGAATGACAGAGGGGAGCTCAGATTTACACCTCATTCTCACACCTGTTCTGGGCACACGCTTACTGAGGAAAACAGGGAGCAGACTTACCAGCATGCACGGTTTTCTTCCTTTCGGCCTCTATCTTGCTCGACCCAGCACATATTGTAGATTTGGCAGGAGCTGAATGCATGTAGGATGTGACTCTACAGCATGATATTATCATGAACACCCAGGATGGCTTCATAGGACCATGACATGGAGAGGGAGGGTCAGGAAGTCCCCACTGCAGGCTGCCCACTGCCCATCCCATTAGCACAGAGAAGAGCATCCAGGATGATTCTGGTGGTTGGGGGGAAAAGTAAACTAGAGTTTAAATGTATTCTTTACTTCCAGTGCTGATTCCTAATTTCTACGTAAATACAAGCCCTGGCGCGAGGACAGAGGCAGAAGCGTCATATGTATGTGCCCTCCCTCTGGAAGCCAGCTAATAATTTCTCATTAGCAACAGTACGTGAAAGAGACTGCTGTTGCACTGGAAGCCTGTTGACTGTGATAATTGTGTTTGAGTCTGGAGACCTCGCCTGGTACCTTCCTGCCCCAGCCCAAGTAGGTGACGTTTTGGAAACTGCATAAACTCTGCATGACCATGGAGGAAGGAGGAACCTATCTGCCCCTCAGAACATGGGACATGGGTGGGGGAAGTGTGCTCTCACAGCTAAAGCCATAGAGATGATGGCCCCATTGTTTTCCTGCCAAATGTGATGTGAGCAGTTGGGAGGAATCTGGCAAGTTCTTCTTACATTCTACGTTTTCCTGTTCTCTCGTTTCACTCCAGCCTTTTTCTTTCACTTTTGGAGTTCATTTCTATCTTGCTTTTTCCTCCCGAGCTGCCTTTGTGTAGCTGCCAAAGGAAGGCTTGTGCTTTCGATGGGAAGAGAGGGTTATCTGCTGCCTTCAACGCCCACACTTGCTCTGTGAGTTCCCTGACACGGGGGGCTGTTCGAGGCACGTGATAAGCATCCCCCCACAGTCGGAGGCTCCCACCATACAGCTCTTCATCCTCTCTGTCACAAGGCCTGTTGGGACCCCACGTGATGCACAGCAGGAGTCCTTAGAGGTTGGCTTCTCTGAGGGTGGGGAGAGCTAAAAAAAAATGCCTACCTGACCATGACCTTGAGAGTCAGAGAGGGCAGAAAATTCTTTTTCTTAGAAGTCCTGACTTCTTTTGGTTTCAATAGTTTGTATACTGGTTAGGCTGGAACATATCTAGACTTTTCCTGCAAATTCTGTCAGTGGTCTAACTTTCTGTGCCCTTGTATTTAGGGAATTGTACACAGTGGTGGTATTAAAACTACTAAACTGTAGGCACCAACCAGTCATAAGAGAAGCCCAGTCAATCCGAACAGGTGCTGGAAATGAACAGTTGGCATTGCCTTGCCAGGGTGTGCCTGCTGAGTGTGGCCTTATATGTACCCCATGCTGCTGGGGCACTTCCTGTGCCATTGAATCACACAGCTGTCTTAGGGGCTAGTGGAGTCCATCCTATGTGCTTTTAATATATATCAATCAAAAGTATATAAAGCAAAGGAGAACAAGAAAAAAGCAATCTAAATAAGGACGCTCACCAGTCTATGTAACACTTAATGCTCCACACAGTGTGAGATGGGAAATGAGAATTTGCTTTTCCTTCGGTTGGTCTCAATTCCTGCATTTCACTTAGAGAGTGGGCATCTCACCCTGTTTGCTGTGGTTCTAGCATTTAAAGAGGCATATTGGTCATATAACATGGCCTTTAAGTGCTAGTGAGCTCTAGAATGGACCAGAAAAGTAACCATCTGTTTCAATTCTGTAGAAAAAGGATCTGCGCTGGGCTTGCTGGGAGATGGTGTATAGGTGTAGTCGGTAGGTAGGTGTAGGCATGACACCCTTTTAAGGATAATTTGGACCATTTGTAATTTGCGCTTTTTGTACTGCCTCTAGAGCCCAACTCCTGTGCACGTTGTCTCTTGACTGTGTTGGCATCTTGTACTTGGCTAACTAGCACAACTCAGATTTAGAGAGGAGTGTAAAGCTGCCTTCTAGGAAAATGGAAGTCAACATGAGACCATTCAAAAGTATCCTCCTCTTCTTAAGGTCACTAGTTATTTGGTTTCTAGACCAAATAAACCCCACATTTCATCATTCTACCTCTTCCCATGATAATAAACCAAGATAATCCCACATTTCTGATGGTTTCTAGCATTGTGTCCCTAGAGTAGAAATAATACAGATTGTGTGTTCAACATCTGGATCATTCATTTCACATCTCCCAAAGGAATCTCTTAGTTAACATCTGGATTTCCCACTTGCAAACAAACCCAAAATTACACAGGAGTTTAAGTTAGACTTTCATCCAGATAAATTGTCTCACAAATCGGGAAGGAGAAGAGTGATTTTAGATTTATTTGCAGAACAAGGGCTATTATAGAGGTAGGTACTCCATCTTTTATTTATTTATGTTTCGGCTTCAATATTTTGGGCAAATTTGACTTTAAACTTAGTACCCCATCTAAAATTTTGATCCTTAAGTAGATTTCAAACAGAATGTATCAATAACAAAATCATGTGTATGATCTGTTGGCTAAACAATACTGGGCTTTTCAGAATTAAAGCATCCATTTGTGATTTACCTACATTAAATAAGAAATTGAATAGAATTCCTTTTTTTGACTCCTAAGTGGATTTCATAGCTAAAAAAGAAGTAGTAAATACAAATAGACAGGAGGAAGATTTAGTTTCTCTGTACTAAGTGCTGAACTAGTCACCAGTATTCAATAAGTCTTGTTGAGTCGATTTGAATTGAAAAGAGAAATGAATAGTTGGTGTTTCTTATACTGATGACTACCACAAAGACCAAAATGAAATTTCTGATGAAGCTGAATAAAGGTCAAACTTTAAAAGACAATTGCATATATATTTTGAAGGAATGAGACCAGCAGTATTCCAAATATGAAACAACAAGGACACATCGATGATGTGGAAATTGTCACCTCATCTCCTTAATAATAAATACTTAAGTACTAGAATAAAATGTGATTCCAGGTGGAGTTTTGGTATTTCTTAGAAAGCTGAAGTAATCTGGACTAATACATCTGTGTTTCTAATTGTGATAATTTCTATTTGTGAAGTAACTGTAGAATAGTTATCATGACTAGTTTAAAGAATAACTTTGAAATCTACATATTTATACATTGGTTTTCCTTAGAGATAAATTATAATTAAGAAGCTTTCTTTAAACACACACACACGCAAACACATGCACACACACGCAAACACATATACACACACGCAAACACATGTACACACACAAAACTTTACTTCCTAATGAATGGGATCTTCTAGTCAGTTGCCTTTTCGCTCACGTGAGGAATTACGGAAACGTGGTTGCACGTGTTGATCCAGGGGTGGTCCTTAGTATTGGATGACGTTTGTTCTAAAGAGGGCTGTAAGTAGCAGCCTTGATCTTTTCTCTGAAATTCCTTCCCTCCTTCAATTTCTGGAGAAAGGAAGCCATGGTAAGATTTGTGTACCATGGAGTGGATACAGGGGCTCCTGGAGGTTCCTGCACCCTTTCTCACTCACTCCTCCACTGGTAATATCCAAAGGGCTCACACCTTCTTACATCTGTCTCTTTTTTGCTCATGCCATTTCTCTTCTTGGAATATGTTTCTGCCCTCTCTCTTTCTGGCTAAATCCTATTTGAACCTCGAGATGCAGCTTAAGCAACCAGCAATTAGGTGCTCCCGTCTTGGCGCTCTCGTTGCCCTCTGGAAATATTTTGGTGGTAACACTTTGGTAATTATTATTCTACAAGTGCATCTCCCTGCCTAATCTGTGCTCTTTTGAAGGGCAGGGTATTTTTCTTTTATCGTATTATCCCCGATATCTGCTGAGTCTAGAACATGGTGAAGCTCAATTAGACATTCTAGTCAGTATAATAAATTATCTTTCAAATCATTCCATTTTTTTCATTGGGGAAAAAGTGTCTGGAGGTGGGCATGTCAGCACACTGCTGGGGGATTGGGCTGTGCATATTTTGCCGGCAGTGTAGTGCTTTATTCCATTGTTTTGGTTTATTTTCCATAATAATATTTAATTTCTTTTGAATATCAAATAACATTTTGGAAGGCATATGGGGTTTTTTTTGTTGTTGTTAAAGGGAGGGGTCCCATATTTTAAATATAAGAAAATAATTGGAAATATTCCTTTTAATCATAAGAACAGCTAACATTTGTTGAGCGCAGACTATGACCCAGACAATATTGCCAGAATGTGTTCCTGCTACCGAGTACCAAAAGGTCACTATTTTATTTTTAAAATTAATTAATTTATTTATTTTTGGCTGTGTTGGGTCTTTGTTGCCGCACGCAGGCTTTCTCTAGTTGTGGTGAGTGGGGGCTACTTTTCATTGTGGTGCGCGGGCTTCTCATTATCATGGCTCCTCTTGTTGCGGAGCACAGGCTCTAGGTGTGCGGGCTTCAGTAGTTGTGGCACGCATGTTCAGTAGTTGTGGCTCATGGGCTGTAGAGCACAGGCTCAGTAGTTGTGGCACACGGGCTTAGTTGCTCCGCGGCATGTGGGATCTTCCCGGACCAGGGATTGAACCCGTGTCCCCTGCATTGGCAGGCGGATTCTTAACCACTACACCACCAGGGAAGTCCCCAAACGTCACTATTTACATCTCGCTTGGGTGCATTCCATTGGCTGGAGAAGGTCACATGCCCGTACCCTAGCTGCAAGAGAGGCTTGGAATGTGAATAAATAGATTTTAGTCTTTATAGTTGTAGGTGGTCACTATGTTTCATCCAGACTCATTAGTAGGAATTCACCCATGTCTATGAAAGAGGGTTCATGTTTGGGACTGGCAAGGACGCGTGGCAAATGGCCACTATGTCCTGTAAGCTGTAGCAGGTGCTCCCAGGGTCCCACCCCTACGCCTTCACCACTTCATTAGACACTGGCCCAAATTCCATCATCATCCAGCACCTGCATTTTCTTTCCAAAGGACTTTCTCTCGCTTCTGGATCCTGTTTTACACCGGATGCCAGAGTGGCTGAGAAGGACTGATCTCCAAGTACCCAACATGGTACCTTCATTGTTAACAAACCCTGTATTGGCTGCCTCCCCTTTCCTGTCTAATGTCCCCCACTTCCCTACTGGTGTTTCCTGGGATCACATACAGAATAAACGACTGCCACGTACTCATGTGTGAACTGATCATGGTCAGGGGAATAGAAAGCTTTGATTGGGTCAGTCAGGGTCATGTGCCCACCTCTGCAACCTGGGCCCCGGGGAGACTCCACTTAAGACACGCAGACCACAGATGGTGGAGGTCTTGTTTTCCAAAGGAGGTCTTGGGGGTAATTACCAACATAAGAAAGAGTAGATTCTGAGCAGGACTGAAGAAGAAGAATCCATTAATAATATGTTGGTCAGCAGAATAGACGACTCCATTGGGAATAAAAACAACAACACAGACTTGAAGATGCAAGTGAGAAAAGGAGAAAACCGGGGATCAGAAACAGCTTTGGTGTAAATTTAGATCTCCTACAAATTCCTTGAAACAGTTTTGGGGGAAAACCAAGGGACAGGTGGAAGATTCCAGAAAATGAGATTCCAGAAAAATGAGGGAAAAGAAATGGCCAGAATGTTAGGAGAACTTGTTGAGTTTGGAGTCATAGAGGACAGAGCAGGGAAGAGCCACATAAAAGGACTGGAGTAAAATGCCACTGAGAGAACCAGAGGGGAAGAAGGAAGGCGGAAGTGAGGCTTGGGGAGCGGGCTGGGATGCTCGCTTAACAGAATGACCGCAGGTCTGAATCGAATGCAATCAAATTTTCCCGATTCGGCTCACAACGTTTCTCACGCTCTGAGTAATCTAGACCTAAGTTTCAGTTTTTGCCAGCCACTGTTCTCTAAAACAGGAATTGCTAAGAATGATAAAACTCTTAGGTTAAGAGCTGTGAACTTACAGGAAATTACTGAAATGTGCTTAACTCTTGATCCTCACAACCAAGAATTTTTAAAATGCTTCAACCGTTTCATCATAATTTTACTTCTTCTCAAAGTATTTTGAGATAATTTTTATGGAAGATGCCATATAAAAATAAATTGGTTTGAAATGGCAGAGGCTTTAAAAGATTATAATAGGTTGATAAAGTGGGTCACCTCCTTACATGTTTGGCACGATGCCCAGAGAAAGAAAGTAAAAAAGTAAGAAAGAGACAAAAGTTGGGATAGGGCAAGAAGCCTTTTAGCCGAGAAAAGCAACCACACAATGAGAATAGTGACCTTTCAGCTTTCAAGGAGTGACCTTTGTCCTCATGCTCAAAATATATTCTGGTGGAAAACACTCCAAGAACTTTAAGGTTTATGAGAGCTAAGAATAGTGTGCAGGGGTGTGTGTGTGTGTGCGCTGATGTAGACATAATAGCACATTATGAACATAGGATCATATCCACGTAATATTCCAAGAAGGATGGGAAAGGAGGTATAAATTAGAACCTTTGCCCTTGGGCAGTTGGTCTGGGTCTAGGAAACTCTGCTGGTTGTCAATATATTGACGCAGCCCTTCACACACCTGGTGATATCTGTGGACGTCAGCACATGTGCGTCTTCCCAGCATGAACTCTTTTAAAAAAAGTATTGACTTAAAAATACAATATTAATTTGGGCTCATTGCAGAGATCTGGACAATATGGAGTAGCACAAACCACTCCTGATCCCTGACAATATAGACCAGGGTCTCAGAAGCACCTGGAATCAGAGCTGCTGGAGCTACTTGCTAGAAATGCAGCATTTTTGGTCTCGCCTTAGACCAAGTGTATCAGGGTCTTGGAATCTGCATTTTTCTCTTCTTCAGCTTTTTGTCCTCATTTATACATTTAAATTGAAATTTTATTTATTTTTGCATAGATGAAAGATGTTCATAAGTTTAAACTCAAAATATTTAAAAGATACATAGGGAAATGTAAGACTTGGCTCCATACCTGATTTTCAGAATACTTGTTTCCCTCCAAGATGCAAACCCTGTTACCAGATCTTTCTAGAGACATTCAATACTTGTGCAAGTATATAGGACATTATCTATCTATCTATTTACCTACCTACCTACCTACCTACCTATCTCTATTATATAAAAGACTATACATACACACTTATATATTAAAAATGGAAAGGGTAGCAAACCACACACATGGTTCTGATTTTTTTAACTGAATCTTGGGAAAATTCCACATATGTACATGCAGAGCTATCTTGTTAGTTTTTAGGCACTGACTTGATACTTCATAATTGATCAGTTTCCTCCTCATGGATATTTTAGCTTGTCTCTAGTATTCGCCTCTGACAGACAATGTCATGAGTAGCCTTGTTATTTTTATACGTAAGGAGAACATAACCCATATATCAGTTGGTATTTTTGGTTTCAAGCTGCAGAAAATGAACTCTGGCTTACTGAAACAGAAAAGGAATTTATTAGAGGATCTGAAGAGGGCCAGAGCGCCAGAGAAGCCAGGAAAAAGGCCAAAATCAGTCTGTGGGAGGAACTGGTATCATGAAGACACTCCTGGGTCCGGATGCTTCTGCCTACACCAGGCAGAAATGGGATTTCAGTTAGAATCACTGCTAGTGCCATTTCTGGAAACCAGATATAGCTCTGCCACTGTTGCTGCTACCTTAGCTAGAATAGATGATGCACAAGCTCTGCTTCTTTGTGTTATAAACTCCCAAAGACTCACTTGATTGTTGGAGCCTATGTTATATATCCTTACTACAAAGGAGTCCAGGAAAGTGAGAATATAGCTTCTACCGTGGGAGTTTTGTAAGAAGGTCAAGTCCTTAAACAAAAGGGGTTGTGCTGGCTGGGTTTCTCCCCAAAGCAAACCCTTTTCCAAGAGCTTGGGTCCAGGGAGTGTATTTGGAAGATGATTCCAGGAAGCACAAGTGAAGGAGTGGGGAAAATGAGACAAAGAAGGGAGGAAAGTCAATAAAAGAAGCATTAGCCGGTGGTTTACCACTGTGGGCATCTGGGCCTCAATCCCTTTGGGAACCCTCTGAGGAATTGTGTAGGACAAGCTTCAGAACTGACCCACCAAGTGGTGGGAAAGCTGGAGTACGATTCCTCCAACTCCCATTCTTCTTTGGTTGAGGGTTGTCCCAATAGGGTCCTTCAACTCCCAGCTGAGTAAGCTTTCCGGGTACCGGAGAAAGCTCCCAGGGAGAGAAAGAGTCATGAATGCTTGAGGTAGGAAGCTGTCACTGTGGGCAGAAAATGTCCACTTTGGCACCTGGTCAACTTGGAGGTGGACCAAGTGTATGGGGTTAGGAATAAACAATGGGTTCATATGCAGGAAAACCAAAAACAAGAAGACTTGTTGAGAAGACTTGAGAAGACTTCAAAGGAAGAAAGAAAATGGATAACCTTCTAAACAGAAGAATAAACACAAGTGTGGGTTACCTGTTGCTTGTTGAACAAATACCCTCCTGATATATCTGATCCCTAATGTAGGGTGCGTAAAAATACTGATAGCAGTAGGGTCAATATTGTGGGAAACTTCTAATTTGTTTACTATTGACAGATACCAGCTACTATGAGGACATCAGACGTGATGTTTAGTTTATAATTATTGGCTTGTGGGAATATATTTCTATATGCCAATTTTTTTTTTTTCCTGAGCAGTACTGACGAGTACACACGAAATTGTGACTGCACCGTTAGGTTTGATGAATCCATGTAATTCCTGCACAAATATTTTGAATTTAATTGCATGTAATGTAGTTAACACTCTGTTATCAGTGCCAATAAGGGGAGCAATGGCATGGATAATTCAAAACAGTGGAAAACCCAGAATCATTTAAGTGTGACTTTGGAGGACCATATTTGACTCAGGGCTGCAGATTCACCTTTCTAATTACATTTTGCTTTAGACTAGTAGGAACATTCATTTTCATTTGATAAAACATGGACCGATAGGAGAGGAAACTTGTTGAAATGTATTCTGGGTGTTGGTAGAAGCTGGCATTAGAAGTTTTCAACAGATAGCCACTTTTAGGTGATTGAGAGTTCACTGGCTTAAATCTCATTAAAGGGAGTCAGATTATTTCTCTTCATTATTCATGTATGTTAAGTACCAGGCACCATATTAAGTCTTTTACAAAGATGATCTCATTCCTTCCTCAAACCATCTGTAATTGAAGGGATGTTTTGTGGTGTAGATGAAGGAAACTTCCAGAATCAAACAGTGGAGGTTTCACATCTTAGTTTCAGCCAAGTTATTTCGTGAAATGGGTTCAAGTTACTAAATGAGTTTCCTCCTCTGTCAGTAATAATAGTGCTTAACCCGTAGCTTTGTTGATGGCCCGTGGTGACAAAATGAGATAATCTCTATAAACATGGTGACTGGCTTATTACAATTATACCCAGTCCATTTCATCGGGAGGGTTAGTTTAAAAGTCAGCGTTCAGGGCTCGTTCTGCTTACTCCCCAGGCTGTGTTCTCAATGAAGCCTCTAGAACAGTGCTCCTTAAATTTTTAAGTGCACGCACATCACCTGGAGAACTTGCTGAATGCAGATCCTGACTTAGCACGTCTGGGATGGGCCTGAGATCTGGCATTTCTCACAAGCTCCCCGGGGATGCTTGTGTTCCTGACTCGTGGACCACACGCTGAGTAGCAAGGACTGGATAGTTTGGCTCGAGCATTTCAATTTCAGTTGGATTTTCTCCTTTGCATCCGTAAGCAGGTTCAGAGAAGAAGCCATATGCTTTCTGTCTGCTCTTCTTCGCCACATGTGGTCCAACCCAGATTTCCATGAAGTCTTCCTGATCCCTCAGGTCCCTTGGTTTTGTCCCTGGTCCACTTTTCTAGTATAACTATACATGTGGTCATAGGCTGGGAAGCAACAAAGAACACAGACTCTGGGGTCAGTCAGGCTTGGGTTTGAGTTGAAGCTCTGCTGCTTACTAGTTGTGTGACCTTGGACATATAACTGCTCTGAACTTCAGTTTCCTCATCTGTAATATGGGCATGATGGTCAAACTCACCTAATATGGTCATTGTGAGACTCAGACAAGATGCTTAATGTAAAAAGTCTTAGCTCAGTGGTTAGCACTGAGCAAGTGCTCAAGGAGCTCCACAAGGTTTAAGTAATGTGAAGGTGGGCACTGTGTGTGTTTTGGCATTTACCAGTGAGGCTAACCCAAACTTGGCTGACTCTCTCTTCTTTGCCAGAAACTCACTTTCCCAGCCTTTCTTTTAACTAACAATTGTCATGTGATCTAGTTCTGGCCAATGAAATGTAAGATGTAGTCTTTCAGGAACTTCTTGGGAAAAAACAACAACAACTGGGATCTGGGAAAGAAAGGAACCACTTGAGGAAAAGACCTCTGTCCCTTCCGTGTTTTATATTTCCAATGTCCTGCCTTTGCATGTGGTTGTGATAGCTGGGGTTGTGGCAGCCCTCTTGTTACCACAATGCTTCAAGTGCTGCATTGAGCCTGCATTGCAACTCAAACTTCTTCCTCTGTCCAGTCCTCCTGTGCTTCTTT